>NC_082641.1:34465920-36965920 GCF_028023285.1 Balaenoptera ricei
TTGATTGTGGCTCTCTTCATGGGATCCACCTGCAGCATATGTTTCAAAAGGCTAATCACAGAAGGGTTTAAATACTGAGGGGTATAAAAGATCCCATCACATATCTTCTTAAAAAGAGTTGGCACATGATCATCATCGAATGGAAGTGTTCCACATAATAAAGCATAGAGAATAACCCCACTGCTCCATATATCTACCTCTGGACCAGCATACAATCTGTAACAGGAAATACCAATTGGATTAAACACTCATTAGTAACTTAAAGAGTAAATCAATTTATCATTTTAAATATAGATACTTCATAAAGAATTATTAGTCAGAATATGGTTTCTGTAAGTCACTGCTGTGTACTACACGTACAGATTCTATACTAATTCTATCAGTATTATCTTTGAAAACAAAAATTAAGAATTTTTTTAAGTTACAGACTATAGCTAAAATTCTCTCCATGCTACCTCACAAGGTTCCTCATGATATCCAATCAATAGGGCCAAACTTTGAACAAACATATCATTACTGAATTTAAAATCATTGTTTTTTGGTTACAGAGGAGAGGTTAAGCGATCTTTCATCAAGTGAGAATGTTCTTTAGTGATGGACTCTAAACCCACTCTCCGCAATAACCCAAGACCTCATACCAAGGTAAAAGGGGCCTGAGGCTGTAGAATGAAGCCCAGCTAACTAATTCACAGAAGATTTTAAACTCTTATTTGCAATACACTGTAACCTACTGACTTTACCAGCTACTGACTAATTAGATAACCCATTCAAAGTCTGGCTTCAGGGAAAGGATTTCTTTAAATTGGTCAAATAAATTACTGAACTGATCAATAAATACTATTTTGAAAGTAAAAGTTTCCATACATCTAGACCTCACAGAAAGACCTTATCCAAACTGGGAAAATTAGACTTCAGTAATGGCCCATTACATATATGCACAATTACGTTTCTTTTTGTTTATTTAATTAACACTGCCCCCAGTATCCAGGTCCTAAATTGTTTTCTTCCCAAAATAATTAGACAACCCACATGAAATAATAAATATTAAGTTAATATAAAAAGGTAATGATGAACCTTGATAAATCTAAAATTAGATATTTCTGCCTTACTCATAACCATGCCTTAACACAAATATAATTTCTCTGAGCAGTCTAGGCAAGCAAGCTTATGCAAATAGAAAGAAAATACTACTCTATTTCTGCATTCTAAATTAATCAGGATGTAAGACATTCAAACAAAGAAACATGGTTTGAATGAAAAGTTATTAAAAGTTAATTATAAAAACTAGTAAACAAACTTTAGCTTCTTTGTGTTCCATTTCAGTAGTATAGTGAAGAACAGTTACTCTTCAAAAAATTAAATTTTCCTGTTATCTAAACTATTCGAAAAGCTGCCCTATACTAAGATCCTCATGTTCTCAATGCTGGTGGTTAGTAAATTGAGAGATTAGAATTCTTAAAATATTTCAGTCGCCAGAAGATTTAAAGGATGAAAATTAAATAAAATCTGAGGACTTTATCAATACTTCAGTCCAATTCCCCAAGGTACTTTATCATAAAAGCTAAAGCTAATTTGAAAAATTAAAGCTACACATTACACTTTTAATTCTTCATCTAAGCAAATAGTACACTATTTCTTACTACTAGATATTTCTGTATTATTCAAGTTTTTAATGTCTCACCTTTAAAACTTGCTAGGTTTAAACCTTCAGTTTCTTCCACCAGGGGAAAAAATGAAAGTACTCTCATCTAACTAATATAATTTTGACTTGCAAACCAACATCCTCCTCGATAAATGGAGTCCTTAATCCTTATTCACTTATAATGTTTTATTCTTAAAATAGAATACTTTCTGGATAAGAAAAGAATAAGCTTTAAATTCCTTTCACTAGAATTGAATATTACGCTATAGACTAACAAAGTCTAGGAAAAAAAGACAATTACAAATATATTGGGCGGGGAGGAGGTGGCAAACACTACCTTCCTGAAATTACTTCTGGTGCAGCATAGTTGGGTGAGCCACAACTTGTTCTTAAAAATTCACCATCTGACATCATGTTTGAAAGACCTGAAAATGCACAAAATCCACTGCTCAAGATTTCCCAAGAACAAAAATAAAAACAAAACTCCATTAAACAATAAAATTGAGTTTGCATTAAAGTGATAAATCATCATTTTGTTCTTTGCTTCAACAGAAGCCTACAGTCTTTATTGTTCCCAAATATTTTGCCTTTATGCCATAAAATCTGTAATCTGTTTCAACATATAAAGTTAGTGCATTGTTGGAGTTTAATGAGTACATATTAAGCTATTGGTTATTTTGCTTAACAGAATAAACTGGGCATGTTTAAGTTTTATTAATATAGAAATTACTAGAAAAAATGTAGAACAGAATTAAAATTCAAAGTTTCTATTAACCTCCATTCTGATTCTTTAAAAAAAATAATAATAATTTTTAATATCAAAGTTCCTTCATAGTTCTACTACAAAAAGAAAACTCGGGAATTCCCTGGTGGTCCAGTGGTTAGGACTCGGTGCTTTCACTGCTGTGGCCCGGGTTCAATCCCTGGTGGGGGAACTAAGATCCCGCAAGCTGCGCAGTGCGGCCAAAAAAAGAAAAAAGAAAAAAAGAAAACTCTGCCTCCTCAAAAATACAATGTATAAAAAATAATGACAACTAAAGAATAAGAAAGTCAAATAATTTAGTCAGTTACAAAAAAACCCAGTAGCTCAGAGCTGTTGGGCACGATTTAGTGAATCTCTATAGATTAAAATATATAAACATATACAAAACTGAAGAAAATCTAAGTATCTCCTCTGATTTGAAATGAAACTAAAAAAAGAGACTTGTAGATATTCATTTTTATCTTAGGTTTAATAATGTCAATGGCAATTTATATAAGAAATAAAGGAAAAATAAATTCATTAAATTTCCCTCAAGCTGAAACTATGCTTTTCTATTTAAGATATTTTACTTTCTTTTTTTAAAAATAATTTTGTTCATATGGTTTGCCTTCTGGCTTTCAAAGTTTGAACAACTCCAGCCCAGTCTCTTTCCTCTTGCTCTATACTTGATCAGAAGAACACACTGGAAATAGTGTGTTCTATTGATAACACTATTTAGCAAATAGTTAAATAATGGTCTCTTTTCAAGTGATGTCGCTAATGCTGCCAATTTAAATTGTTTGCCTATGTCATAAAAGTCAATTTTAAAGACATAAAGCTAAAAGAATTCCTTATTTTTACTCCTTTTTGTAGCTCATAGACAAATGGTGAGGATATGCTACTTTGGGATACTCAGTCTATTATATAAAAGCAAAAGTTATCTGAAGAATCCTACTGACGTTTGTTAAACATAATGAATATATGAAACTATAAAAATCTCCTTACCAAAATCCGCAATCTTTGCATTCATGTGTGCATCAAGCAGGACATTTTCAGGTTTCAAATCTCTGTGGACCACCATATGCCTGTGACAATAATCCACACCAGAAAGGATTTGTTGGAACAGACGCCGACTTTCTTTTTCATCCAGCTAAGAAAAGTAGAGAGGCAACTTAAACGTGTGTCTTTCAAAAGAAATTATTCTACCTATAATTCTCCAACCTATAAAACTGTGAAAATGGAAGAAACCTTCCAAATGAACCTCACTCATGAGATACTTTTGAAACGGGGAGGAGATATAGGCAGCACAAAACAGAAATGCTAGGAGGATCTTAGAACCCAAATCAGTAACTCAGCTTCCTAATATTATCGCTCTCTTGACTACACTCTAATAACTTGCTTTCACTTAATCTCATGCACTATTTCAAATAATTTCAATTTCTACCTGAAAGTAGGCATGTTTTCTCCTGTAAATTACAAATATTTAATCCTTGATTCCTTTAACAAATATTTATTGAATACCTTCAATGTGCCATGCACTGTTTTAGACACTCAAGATATAGCAATGATTTTAAAAAAGGCCCTAATCTAGTTAAAGAAAATAGACAATAAACATATAAATATCAATATAAGGAGTAAGAGTGTTTTGAAGAAAAACAAAGCAGGATAAGGGCACAAAGAGTTATGCTGGGGTGGGGAATACTGTTGTGGACTATATGAGAAAGCAACATTTAAGCAGTGTTAATGAATTAGCAAGCAACCATGTTATCATATCTCCTGAAATAAAAGATGTTTTAATTTTAACAAAAGAAAAACCTGAATTCATTTGTTTTATAAAATATAACAGCATTTATCTTTACTCTGCTTACTGAAAAAATTACACCTTATGCTGTAATTACATTTTAAAAAATATTCTTTAAAAACTTCTCTGTCCATTTATCCATATTTTCTTATTTTATGATGTTTTTTCCATAAATGAAAACCATTACTTGGGTATGCCTGCTCCCAAGAAGTCATATTTAATAAATAACGTATTAATTCTCTACGCAAAGGACTCTAATATGCAGTTCTCTAACACAGGTCACAAATTAGCATTCTAAAACCAGGTTCCTACACCTTAAATGGTATGGATAATCTGGAATATGAACCAGTAATTTCTTTTGAAAGCAAAACTAAAACTCTCGAAGTATTCAGAGATACCCTTCCTCTAGAGAAAGTAATAATGCGTTAGCAATCTAATACCTTTATTTCTAGAATATAGGTTCATTTTTTAATATGACTTCATATCAAATACACTAAATGAAAAAAAGAATGTGTTCTAAATGTGAAAGAGAAGAAAATTTAATTGGTTAAGCAAAATACAAGAGATAAAATAACTGGATAGGCTACAAAAATGAAAATTATACTCTATTAATAATAAATAGAGTACAAAGGATCAAGGAGGGGAAGTCTACAAAGAAAGATTAGAAAAGTCAAAGCATATTTCCATTTAAGCATGGCAGATGGAACCTTTTGTCTCCACTCCTTGAAACATCACTAAGGTGACAGCATATAAAGACAAAAGAGCAAGAGAAGAGACAGCAGTAATCAAGAGGAGTCACTAAGCTAGAGAGTAGATGAACAGTGATAAAGACTTGGCCAACCACAGAAAGCTGAAATCTAATAAGCCTTTAGGGGTGGAAATCAATGATAAACTCATCTGCACACAGACTCCTGGAAGGGCTTAGATATTGGAAGTGTTGGGAATTTCTGAAGGTAGAAGGGAGAAATGGACTGAAAACAGAACAACTGATGGAAGAAAGAAGTTTTAAGCTCACCCTTACTGGGGAATAAGACCCACGACTTACTCTTTAATAAGGCTGAACCAGCTGTTCTCAAGGACACCAGAGTAGGAATGAGGCACCAGAAGGAAAACATGGGGATAAAATGAAAGTCAACATACTAACCAGTGAGGCTTGTGGGCCTTTCCCCATTTAGCTCGCAGAGCACTGGCAGCTAAGCTAACACGCTCAAGGAAACTGGAAGGTTTCTTCTGGAGCAACTTTCTGATCCAAGGAAAAATATTTGTAATTGTTAACATTTGGTGTTTCCTAGTAAAACAAACAGGTCCGTACCTATTCAACCTATGGGAAGCCCCACCAATTAATAAGTTCCATCCTCATGAGCCTGGCTTTTAGAATCTCACTCTCAAATATGAGTGGACAACCCAGAATCACCAGGTATCTGAGCAAGGGTCATGCACAAAAGACAAAGACCAATAAAATGAATAGAAAAAAAACAGGGAGCAGGGAGCACAGAAGGTACAGAAGCAATCCAGGGAAGAGAAGAAGAAAATATTTTTAAACTAATTGTCATCCTCAGACAGATACATTTATTATCTCTGTGGAACAACAAAAAAAAAAATAGTCTATTTAAAGAAAGACAACTTCAGAAAACAAGAAAGAAATAAAAAATGACAGCTGGAATTTTAATATGCAACAGATAAAATTGAGGAAAATTCCCATAATGTAAAGCAAAATGATCAAGACATGAAAAACAAAAGATAAGAAAGCAAGATACCAATTCAATTTGTGTCTGTTTCCATTTTTCTAGGCAGAATATTTGTGCGGGATTGCGGGGGCCGGGGAGTGGGGAGTGAAAAGACAAGTGGAATACCTGAAATCGAAATGAACCATGTTAAGAAATGGTAAAATCAAAATTAATTTGGTTAATGATTTTGATTTTGATGAAAGTAAAGAGATATGCTACATAGAACAAATGAGTGAATGATATAAAGAATGTTAGATTGGGAGGGAAAAAAATTGGCTTCTCAGTGCTTGATGTGGCTCTTCCAGAAATAGGTTTTTGCATACCACATACCCTGGGTGTAAGAAAAAGTATGGGCGGGGGGCAATGTTCAGTTTTTGTATCTGTAACTTAAGACACTGTTCAAAATGTCTTCTAAAGTTCCTTCCAACTCTAAATTCTTTAAGTCTAATTCCTCTAATTCCTACCTCCTTCACGGAGCCTGTTCTTACTATTCCAGGTACATCAGATTTCTGAAACCAAAAAATGAATGCAATTTAAATGTGACTAGGGTTGACTAGCAAGGCCTAGATCTTTAAGTATTTAATAATATATTTTTTAAGGATTACATACATAATTTAAGATATATATTAAAAGGATTTGTATGCCCCAGAAGCAAAGTCTGAAGATCGTTAGTTCTGGAGTCTCAATCCAACTCTGTCATTAATAAATTACGTGACCTTGAGCATATATATAAACTGTGAGTCTCGGACTTCCCTGGTGGTCCAGTGGTTAAGACTCTGCACTTCCAATGCAGGGGGCACGGGTTCGATCCCTGGTCAGGGAACTAAGATCCCACATGCTGCAGAGTTTGACCAAAATATAAAAAGTAAATAAATAAAAATAAATAAACTGTGAGGGACTTCCCCGGTGGAGCAGTGGTTAAGAATCTGCCTGCCAATGCAGGGGACACGGGTTCGAGCCCTGGTCCAGGAAGATCCCACATGCCACGGAGCAACTAAGCCTGTGCACCACAACTACTGAGCCTGCGCTCTAGAGCCCACGAGCCACAACTACTGAGCCCGCGTGTCACAACTACAGAAGCCCATGCACCTAGAACCCATGCTCCGCAACAAAAGGAGCCACCGCAATGAGAAGCCCATGCACCACAACGAAGGGTAGCCCCCGTTCGCCGCAACTAGAGAAAGCCCACGCGCAGCAATGAAGACCCAATGCAGCCAAAAATAAATAAATAAATAAATAAAATAAATTTTTTAAAAAATAAATAAATAAACTGTGAGTCTTGGTTTCCATATCTGTGTAAGTAGGCTAAGGAGATAATCTTTAAGATCTTTCTTAGCTCTAAATAGTCCATGATTCTAGGCAAATACATGACTAAGGGAGCTGGTTATTAAATAGACCTCTTAACAGAATTGCTTTCTGATATTTTGATGCTAGTAAGGGATCAGGAGAATTACAAAACATATACAGGATTAAAACAGAACTGCTTACCCTTCCATTTTTACAGATATAATCAAATAGCTCTCCTCCTGAGACATATTCCATCACCATGAAAATATCAGATGGTGTACTGATGACCTGGTACCTGGTGAGAGAAAACATTATCTACCGGTATTAAAACATGTATATTCATTCATTCAATAAATGTTTACTAAGCACCTATAATACACCAGGCACTGTACTAGACGCTGGGAAAACTGTAGGGAACAAAACAAATTATCTGCTCTCATGGAGTTTATTTTCCAGAAGCCAGGAAAGACACTAAATAAAAAACAGTATCTCAGGTGGTGGAACATGCTATGAAGAGAATCAAAGCAAAACTAAGGGAAATCTTTCATACAGGGTATTCAAGGAAGGCCTCTCTGATAAAGTAACATTTAAGCAGAGCGTAATGGAAATCAGGGAACAAACTATGCCAATATCTAGGAAGAAGGTGACCCAGGCAGAGGGAACAGCAAGTGCAAAGGCCCCCAGGGGGAAACCTGCCTGGCGCATTTGAGCAATGGTAAGAAGGCTAGAGCAGAGTGAGCTAGGAGCGAGAAACAGGATGTGGGGTCAAAGAGGTAACTGGACAGCAGAGGATACAGAACCTTAAAAGCCATGATGAGGCTTTGGCTTTTACTCTATGGGAGAAAGAAAGCTATTGAAGGTTTTAAGCAAAGCAGTCACATGATCTGGCCAAGTAAAAGGGTAACTTTAATTGATGGCAGCAATGTGAAGAACTGACTGGGCAGTAGGGTGGAAGCAGGTGGCTACTGCAGTAGTCCATGAGAAAGATGAAGGGGGCCCACGCTGGGTTGATGATAATGAAGGAACTAGAATGAGATCTTAAATATATTTTTGAAGGAAGAGATGGAATGGAGGTTGGGAAGTGAGAGAAATAGGAAAGTTAAGGATAGTTCCTAAGTTTCTGCCCTGAGGAACTGATATTAACTGAGATGGTGAAAAGACCAGGAAGACCAGGCACGGGAGGGTAATAAAGGGTTCAGTTTGGGCCATGTCGAGTTTCACATGCCTCATGGTCACCCAAATGGAGATGTAAAATAGGCAGTGTGCATATTCAGGGAACAGGTTTCAAAGCAGGAGATGTATATTAAGGGTTGTCAGCATAAGGATGGTATTTAAAACCATGGCACCTCAACAAATGAGAAGAGGTGAGAGTGAAACATATTCTGAGTCACCAGTTCAATACAAAAGCCTAAATGGTTTTAATTTATAGCCTGCATAATAAAGCTGAGTAGTAAATAAGTTAACTGTAGATCCTACAGTTGTCAGCTGTAAAACAACAGTAATATTACTGCCTTTTGAAATTTGGATTCCTGAAATTCTGTTATTTGGATTTGGATTTGGATTCCTGAAAATCTATTATTTGTTATTTGTTTTATCAGATATAAGCAGTGTGGGGGAGTGGAGACCCTACTGCATTGTCTCTAGTGAGGCTAGCTGATATCATCTGGAAATTTGGAGGGCAGGAGTTTTTACTAGCAAATCATTGTTGGTTCTACAGCCGTAGGGGCACTGAAACTTATCTATCAGAAGGGCATCAGTCCCGAGAATGAGAAAGATAACATCTGATCATCACAAGGGCAAAATGTGAACTTAGGCTTAAGTGACCGTGAATGGGGTTAGATAAATACATGAACAGGAAGAAATTTTAAAACCCTCAGGAACAGACCAAAGCAATGTCACTCATCTTTCTCACTTGTCAGATTAAGAAGGTTAACAAAAATGATGCAAAAATGATATGACTATATTTAATATAATCAGATCTTACAGTTTAATTATATGAGGATGCCTGAAAAGCTTGAGGTTCTGAATTTCTCTGCGGATTTTTCCTACTACATCAAGGCTTCGAATCTTCTGTCGATTGAGTATCTTCACAGCAACTTTATGCCCAGTCAATTCATGTTTGCCAACTGTAGGAGAAATAATTTTAATAAATTAGTGCCAGGTTTGATTAATAACATATTTAGAACTATTTGAAGAGTAATAATCTTAGCATTCTCCAAAAGTACTTGAGCAGTTCCAATTTCCTTTTTAAATTTTTACTGGTGTATAGCTGCTTTACAATGTTGTGATAGTTTCTGCTGTACATTAAAGTGAATCAGCTATAGGTATACATATCCCGTTTTTTGCATTTCCTTCCCATTTAGGTCACCACAAAACACTGAGTACTATTCCCTATGCTATACAGTAGGTTCTCATCAGTTATCTATTTTATACATAGTAGTGAATATATGCCAAGTTCCTTTCAATTCTGCCTGATTTACCCCTGAACGTTTAGATGTTTAAAGCTGGAAGGCTAAGGGAGAGAGAAAGAAAGAAACTTCTTTTTGCTCTCTACCTTTTTGTACTTTTATATTCTCTTAATTTACTTTTCATTTTTTAAACTATCATACATACAAATTGAACTTTTTTCTTTTGGTGTGCAGTTCTATAGATTTTAAGACATGTAGAAGTTGGTGTAATCACCATTATAATCAGATACAGAACAGCTGAATCATACCAAAAACCACCCTCATGTTAGACACACTTTCTCTATAATCTCTTGAACCTTTACAATTTTGGTTCATGAGCATGTAGTTTCTGTTTTTAAAAATAAGAAAAACATTTTAAGTGATTACCCTTCAATTTTGAATGCTATACCCAGATAATCAATGGTTATAATACAATTTAGACATTTTTTAACAGAGACAAAGTCTCCAAAAATTTAGCTTCTATTCACGCTTTCTTAAGGACCTAGTGGAGAATTAATATTCCATCAAAATCAGGAAAGAAACCAAGATGGTAAGAGGGCAGACGGCAGAAGCAAGAAGAACTACAATTCTGCAGCCCGTGGAAGGAAAACCACATTCACAGAAAGATAGACAAAATGAAAAGGCAGAGGGCTTGGTACAAGACGAAAAAACAAGATAAAACCCCCCAGAAAAACAATAAAGTGGAGATAGACAACTTTCCAGAAAAAGAATTCAGAATAATGATAGTGAAGATGATCCAGGACCTCGGAAAAAAAACGGAGGCAAAGATCGAGAAGATGCAAGAAATGTTTAACAAAGATCTAGAAGAATTAAAGAACAAACACCTAGAAGAATTAAAGAACAAACAAACAGAGATGACCAATACAATAACTGAAATGAAAAATACACTAGAAGGAATCAATAGCAGAATAACTGAGGCAGAAGAACAGATAAGTGACCTGGAAGACAGAATGGTGGAATTCACTGCCGAGGAACAGAATACAGAAAAAAGAATGAAAAGAAAAGAAGACAGCCTAAGAGACCTCTGGGACAACATTAAACACAACAACATTTGCATTATAGGGGTCCCAGAAGGAGAAGAAACAGAGAAAGGACCCGAGAAAATATTTGAAGAAATTATAGTCGAAAACTTCCCTAACATAGAAAAGGAAATAGCCACCCAAGTCCAGGAAGCGCAGAGAGTCCCAGGTAGCATAAACTGAAGGAGAAACACGCCGAGACAAACAGTAATCAAATTGACAAAAATTAAAGACAAAGAAAAATTACTGAAAGCAAAAAGGGAAAAACGACAAATAACATACAAGGGAAACTCTAAAAGCCAGAAGCGAGTGGCATGATATATTTAAACCGATGAAAGGGAAGAACCTACAACCAATATTACTCTACCCCGCAAGGATCTCATTCAGATTTGACGGAGAAATCAAAAGCTTTACAGACAAGCAAAAGCTAAGAGAATTTAGCACCATGAAACCAGCTCTACAACAAACACTAAAGGAACTTCTCTAAGTGGGAAACACAAGAGAAGAAAAGGACCTACAAAAACAAACCCATAACAATTAAGAAAATGGTAATGGGAACATACATATTGATAATTACCTTAAACGTGAATGGAATAAATGCTCCAACCAAAAGACACAGGCTCACTGAATGGATACAAAAATAAGACCCACGGCTTCCCTGGTGGTGCAGTGGTTAAGAATCCACCTGCCAACGCAGGGGACACGGGTTCGAGCCTTGGTCCAGGAAGATCCCACATGCCACAGAGCAACTAAGCCCGTGCGCCACAACTGCTGAGCCTGCGCTCTAGAGCCCGAGTGTCATGACTACTGAAGCCCGTGGGCCTAGAGCCCGTGCTCTGCAACAAGAGAAGCCACTGCAATGAGAAGACCATGCACAGCAACGAACAGTAGCCCCCGCTCACCACAACTAGAGAAAGCCCGCATGCAGCAACGAAGACCCAATGCAGCAAAAAATATATAAATAAAATAAATAAATTTAAAAAACAAAAAAAAACAAGACCCATATATATGCCGTCTACAAAAGACCCACTTCAAACCTAGGGACATGTAGAGACTGAAAGTGAGGGGATGGAAAAACATATTCCATGCAAATGAAAATGAAAAGAAAGCTGGAGTAGCAATACTCATATGATATAAAATGGACTTTAAAACAAAGAATGTTACAAGAGACAAGGAATGACACTACATAATGATCAAGGGATCAATCCAAGAAGAAGATATAACAATTATACATATATATGCACCCAACATAGGAACGCCTCAATACATAAGGCAACTGCTAACAGCTATAAAACAGGAAATTAACAGTAACACAGTAATAGTAGGGGATTTTAACACCTCACTTACACCAATGGACAGATCATCCAGACAGAAAATTAATAAGGAAACACAAGCTTTAAATGACACAATAGACCAGATAGATTTAATTGATATTTATAGGACATTCCATCCAAAAATAGCAGATTACACTTTCTTCTCAAGTGCACACAGAACATTCTCCAGGATAGATCACATCTTGGGTCAGAAATCAAGCCTTGGTAAATTTAAGAAAACTGAAATCATATCAAGCATCTTTTCCGACCACAACACTATGAGATTAGAAATCAATTACAGGGAAAAAAAATGTAAAAAACACAAACACATGGAGGCTAAACAATACGTTACTAAATAACCAAGAGATCACTGAAGAAATCAAAGAGGAAATAAGAAAATACCTAGAGACAAATTGCAATGAAAACACGATGATCCAAAACTTATGGGATGCAGCAAAAGCAGTTCTAAGAGGGAAGTTTATAGCAATACAAGCCTACCACAAGAAACAAGAAAAATCTCAAATAAACCATCTAACCTTACACCTAAAGGAACTAGAGAAAGAAGAACAAACAAAACCCAAAGTTAGTAGAAGGAAAGAAATCATAAAGATCAGAGCAGAAATAAGTGAAACAGAAACAAAGAAAACAATAGCAAAGATCAATAAAACTAAAAGCTGGTTCTTTGAGAAGATAAACAAAATTGATAAACCATTAGCCAGGCTCATCAAGAAAAAGAGGGAGAGGACTCAGATCAATAAAATTAGAAATGAAAAAGGAGAAGTTACAACGGACACTGCAGAAATACAAAGCATCATAAGAGACTACTACAAACAACTCTGTGCCAATAAAATAGACAACCTGGATGAAATAGACAAATTCTTAGAAAGGTATAACATTCCAAGACTGAACCAGGAAGAAATAGAAAATATGAACAGACCAATCACAAGTAATGAAATTGAAACTGTGGTTAAAAATCTTCCAACAAACAAAAGTCCAGGACCAGATGGCTTCACAGGTGAATTCTATCAAACATTTAGAGAAGAGCTAACACCCATCCTTCTCAAACTCTTCCAAAAAATTGCAGAGGAAGGAAAACTCCCAAAGTCCTTCTATGAGGCCACCATCACCATGATACCAGAAGCAGACAAAGATACTACAAAAAGAGAAAATTACAGACCAATATCACTGATGAACATAGATGCAAAAATCCTCAACAAAATACTAGCAAACAGAATCCAACAGTACATTAAAAGGATCATACACCATGATCAAGTGGGATTTATCCCATGGATGCAAGGATTCTTCAAGATACGCAAATCAATCAATGTGATACACCATATTAACAAACTGAAGAAGAAAAACCATATGATCATCTCAATAGATGCAGAAAAAGATTTTGACAAAATTCAACACCATTTAGGATAAAAACTCTCCAGAAAGTGGGCATAGAGGGAACCTACCTCAACATAATAAAGGCCATATACGACAAACCCATAGCAAACATCATTCTCAATGGTGAAAAACTGAAAGCATTTCCTCTAAGATCAGGAACAAGACAAGGATGTCCACTCTCACCGCTATTATTCAACATAGTTTTGGAAGTCCTAGCCATGGCAATCAGAGAAGAAAAAGAAATAAAAGGAATACAAATTGGAAAAGAAGTAAAACTGTCACTGTTTGCAGATGACATGATACTATACATAGAGAATGCTAAAGACTCTACCAGAAAACCACTAGAGCTAATCAATGAATTTGGTAAAGTAGCAGGATACAAAATTAATGCAGAGAAATCTCTTGCATTCCTATACACTAACAACGAAAGATCAGAAAGAGAAATTAAGGAAACACTCCCATTTACCATTGCAACAAAAAGAATAAAATACCTAGGAATCAACCTACCTTAGGAGACAAAAGACCTGTATGCAGAAAATTATAAGACACTGATGAAAGAAATCAAAGACAACACAAACAGATGGAGAGATATACCATGTTTTTGGACTGGAAGAATCAATATTGTGAAAATGACTATACTACCCAAAGCAATCTACAGATTCAATGCAATCCTATCAAATTACCAGTGGCATTTTTCACAGAACTAGAACAAGAAATCTTAAAATTGGTATGGAGACACAAAAGACCCTGAATAGCCAAAGAAATCTTGAGAAAGAAAAATGGAGCTGGAACAAGCAGACTCCCTGACTTCAGACTATACTACAAAGCTACAGTAATCAAGACAATATGGTACTGGGACAAAAACAGAAATATAGATCAATGGAACAGTGCAGAAAGCCCAGAGATAAACCCATGCACCTATGGTCAACTAATCTATGACAAAGGAGAAAAGGATATACAATGGAGAAAAGACAGTCTCTTGAATAAGTGGTGCTGGGAAAACTGGACAGCTACATGTAAAAGAATGAAATTAGAATACTCCCTAACACCATACACAAAAATAAACTGAAAATGGATTAGAGACCTAAATGTAAGACCGGACACTATAAAACTCTTGGAGGACAACATAGGAAAAACAATCTTTGACATAAGTCACAGCAAGATCTTTTTTGATCCACCTCCTAGATTAATGGAAATAAAAACAAATATAAACAAATGGGACCTAATGAAACTTAAAAGCTTTTGCAAAGTAAAGGAAACTACAAACGATGAAGAGACAACCCTCAGAATGGGAGAAAATATTTGCAAATGGGGCTTCCCTGGTGGCGCAGTGGTTGAGAATCTGCCTGCCAATGCAGGGGACACAGGTTCGAGCCCTGGTCTGGGAAGATCCCACATGCCGCGGAGCAACTAAGCCCATGCGCCACAACTACTGAGCCTGCGCTCTAGAGCCTGCGAGCCACAAATACCAAAGCCCGCGTGCCACAACTACTGAGCCCATGTGCCTAGAGCCTATGCTCCACAACAAGGAAAGCCACTGCAATAAGAAGCCCGCACATTGCAGTGAAGAGTAGCCCCCACTCAACGCAGTTCGAGAAAGCTCGTGCGCAGCAACAAAGACCCAACACAGCCATAAATAAATAAATAAATAGGCAGAAGACCTAAATAGACATTTCTCCAAAGAAGACATACAGATGGCCAAGAAGCACATGAAAAGCTGCTCAACATCACTAATTATTAGAGAAATGCAAATCAAAACTACAGTGAGGTATCACCTCACACCACTTAGAATGGGCATCATCAGAAAATCTACAAACAACAAATGCTGGAGAGGGTGTGGAGAAAAGGGAACCCTCTTGCACTGTTGGTGGGAATGTAAATTGATACAGCCACTATGGAGAACAGTAGGGATGTTCCTTAAAAAACTAAAAATAGAATTACCATATGACCCAGCAATCCCACTACTGGGCATATACCCAGAGAAAACCAAAATTCAAAAAGACAGATGCACCCCAATATTCATTGCAGCACTATTTACAACAGCCAGGTCATGGAAGCAACCTAAATGCCCATCGACAGACGAATGGATAAAGAAGATGTGGCACATATATACAATGGAATACTACTCAGCCATAAAAAGGAATGAAATTGGGTCATTTGTAGAGACGTGGATGGATCTAGAGACAGTCTTACACAGTGAAGTAAGTCAGAAAGAGAAAAACAAACATCGTATATTAACGCATATATGTGGAACTTAGAAAAATGGTACAGATGAACCGGTTTGCAGGGCAGAAATTGAGACACAGATGTTGAGAACAAATGTATGAACACCAAGGGGGGAAAGTGGTGGGGAGGGGGTGGTGTGATGAATTGGGAGATTGGGATTGACATAGATACACTAATATGTATAAAATAGATAACTAATAAGAACCTGCTGTATAAAAAATAAAATAAAATTCAAAAATTCAAAAAAAAATTAAAAATAAAAAAATTTTTCTTTAAATAATAAATAAATAAAAAGAAACCAAGATGGTATTCAGTAAGAAGGGATCCAATGTAGGAGAAAAAGAAGAGAATCCCCAATAAGGTAATGAAGCAAAGTCCTAGGTAACAGCTGTGTAGAAGGCTGGAAGGCAACAAATCCAGACAGAAATGTTGCAGAGGAGTTAGGACGGTTATTTCTAGGGAGAAAAAAGAATAGACAAATAAATTATCTTACAGGTTTGAAAGTACGAAATGTTACATTGAGAAAGATCTTACAAAAGCATTTGAAGATGTGGAGAATTTAGCCTTAGGTTAGAAGAAAACTAAGCAAATGAAAAAATGAGGTAAATTAATAACTCCAGGAAAAATGAAAAGTTCTATAAGTAAATATAGTCATAGTATTGGCTTAGCAGATAGTTTTTACACAGTCACAATTATGAAAACACCAAATATGGATTTTTTTTAAAGTATGACATAATTATATTAGGAGAATGAGGGTGTAGAGGAAAAGGTACAAAAGAACTAAAATCTTTGACATGGAGGTTATTATGCTTAGTGAAGTAAGCCAGACACACAGCCTCCTCAGCAAGTGGTGTTGGGAAAGCCAGACAGCCTCATGTAAATCAATGAAGTTCAAACACTCCCTCACACCATACACAAAAGTAAACTCTAAATGGCTTAAAGACTTAAATATAAGACATAATACCATAAAACTCCCTAGCAAAGAACATAGGCAAAATATTCTTTGACATAAATCATAGCAATATTTTCTTAGATCAGCCCAAAGCAAAAGAAATAAAAGCAAAAATAAACAAGTGGGACCTAATCAAACTTATACACTTTTGCACAGCAAAGGAAACCATAAACAAAACAAAAAGACAACCTATGCACTGGGAGAAAATATCTGCAAATGATGAGACCAATAAGGGCTTAATTTCCAAAATACACAAACAGCTCTCTCAATATCAAAAATATAAACAAGCCAATCAAACAATGGCAGAAGACCTAAATAGAAATTTCTCCAAAGAAGACACAGATGGCCAATAGGCACATGAAAAGATGTTCAACATCTCTAATTGTTAGAGTAATGCAAATCAAAACTGCAATGAGGTATCACCTCACACCAGTCAGAATGGCCATCATCAAAACATCTACAAATAATAAATTCAGGAGAGGGTGTGGAGAAAAGGGAACCCTCCTACACTGTTGGTGGGACTGTAGATCAGTGCAGCCACCATGGAAAATATAAGGGTCCTAAAACAACTAAAAATAGAACTACCATATGATCCAGCAATCCCACTCCTAGGCATGTATCCAGAGAAGATGAAAACTCTAATTCAAAAAGATACATGCAGACTTCCCTGGTGGCACAGGGGTTAAGAATCCGCCTGCCAATGCAGGGGACACAGGTTCGAACACTGGTCTGGGAAGATCCCACATGCTGCAGAGCAGCTAAGCCCATGCACCACAACTACTGAAGCCCGCATGCCTAGAGCCCGTGAGCCACAACAAGAGAAGCCACTGCAATGAGAAGCCTGTGCACCACAATGAAGAACAGCCCCCACTCGCTGCAACTAGAGAAAGCCCACACACAGCAACAAAGACCCAATGCAGCCAAAAATAAATAAATAAATTTATTTAAAAAAAAAAAAGCATAAGAGGAGAAAGGCAAGTTCCTCCTAAGATGACATTGTTCCCAAAAGGCCAGAAAAAAATTTAAAAAAAGAAAAGAAAAGATACATGCCCCCCAATGTTCATAGCAGCACTATTTACAATAGCCAAGACATGGAAGCAAGCTAAGTGTCCATCAACAGATGAATGGATAAAGAAGATGTGATACACACACACACACACACACACAACAATATTACTCAGCCATAAAAAAGAATGAAATAATGCCATTTGCAGCAACATGGATGGACTTAGAGATTATCATATTGAATGAAGTCAGACAAAGAAAGACAAATATTATACGATATCACTTGTATGTGGAATCGAAAAATAATAATAAAAATGAACTTTTTTACAAAACAGAAACAGATTCACAGACATAGAAAACAAACTTATGGTTACCCAAGGGGAAAGGGTGGGAAGGGATAAATTAGGAGTATGGGATTAACAGATACCACTATATATAAAATAGATAAACAATAAGGATTTACTGTACAGCACAGGGAACTATACTCAATAGCTTATAATAACTTACAATGGAAAAGAATCCGAAAAAGAACATAATATGTATATATATCCACAACACTTTGCTATATGCCTAAAACTAACACAGTACTGTAAATCAACTATACTTCAATAACATTTTTTTTAAAAAATTTAATAAAATAAAACTAGTGAATATAACAAAAAAGAAACAAACTCACAGATAAAGAGAACAAACCAGTGGTTACCAGTGAGGAGAGGGAATTGGGTAAGGGCAAGATAGGGATAGGGGATAAAGAGGTACAAACTACTATGTATAAAATAAATAAGCTACAAGGATATGTTGTACAGCACAGGGAATATGACCAATATTTTATAATATCTATAAATGAAGTAAAATCTATAAAAATTTTGAATCACTATGTTGTACATTGGAAACTAATATAATACTGTAAATCAACTATACCTCAATATAAAAATAAAATAACTTAAGAAAGAACTAAAATCCTCATCAACCATAATAAGAATTTAACAAAAAGTCTGTCAACAAGAATTAAGATAACTTTTATGCATGCATTATCAATTAGAAATGTGGAAGTTTAAAAAAAAAAACAGATAGGGCTTCCCTGGTGGCACAGTGGTTAAGAATCCACCTGCCAATGCAGGGGACACAGGGTCAAGACCTCGTCTAGGAAGATCCCACATGCCGCGGAGCAACTAAGCCCGTGCACCACAACTACTGAGCCTGTGCTCTACTGCCCGTGAGCCACAACTACTGAGCCCACGTGCTACAACTACTGAAGCCTGCATGCCTAGAGCCCGTGCTCTGCAACAAGAGAAGCCACCACACTGCAATGAAGAGTAGCCCCCGCTCGCCGCAACTAGAGAAAGGCCGTGCGCAGCAATGAAGACCCAATGCAGCCAAAAATAAAATGAATAAAATAAATTTTAAAAAAATAAAATAAAATAAATAAAAAATAAAAAAAAATTTTTTTAAAGATAAATACAAGAAGAAACAGCTAAGAGTTGAAAGTGGGGGTAGGAAATTCTGTTTTATAAATAGACCTCTTAGCACTATTTGACATTTTAAAATATACATGTATTACTTTTCAAAAACATTTTTTTTTCAATTTTTAAATAAGTGATTTAGAGTTTTAGTTTTTCAGGAAGAAAATGTTCTCTTCTAAATTAGAACACAGTTTGTAAGACCAATATCAAAGAGCTTTCCCTGGCAATCTTCATAATTACCAGCTGAAAATCAAGGATAATGATAACAAGAAATCCCTTATGGGCTGAATTGTGTCTCCCCCCAAATTTGTATGTTGAAGTCCTAATCCCTAGTACCTCAGAATGTGATAGATAGTATTTGGAAATAAGGCCTTTAAAGAGATGACTAAGTTAAAATGAAACAGTTGGGGTACGTCCTGATCCAACCTGACAAGTGTGCCTTTAGGAGGAAATATGGATACACAGAGAAAGAGAAGAGGTACACAGAGAAAGAGCAGAGGTACACAGAGAAAGAGCAGAGGTACACAGAGAAAGAGCAGAGGTACACAGAGAAAGAGCAGAGGTACACACAGGAAACCATGTGAGGACAGTGAGAGAAGGCAGCCATCTGCACGCTAAGGAGAGAGGCCTCAGAAGAAACCAAACCTTGATCTCAGACTTTTAGCCTCTAGACTGTGAGAAAATAAATTTCTGTTGTCAAAGCCATTCGGTCTGCAATATTTTTGTTATGGCAGATTAATACAATATTTTTTACTATTTCCAAATTGAAAACTCAGCATTGATATTTTAAACTCCTTGTATTTAAAACATTATTTTAAACAAAGAATTTTTCTCATTATTCCAATCTAAATAGACTTTCCTACTTGATCTGGGACTTGGGATGGAGCCGAGCCTGACCATCCTTTAAAAACCCCCAAGGATTAGGAACCACTGCTGGTTTTTAATCACGGGAGCAATGAGATTATTATTTTTTCTAAAAGAAAAAAAAAAAAAGCATTGTTTGCTCCTCACTAAATATGTGCTCTTGACGATTTAACAATAAGAAGTTTAGAATTTTAGAACTAAAGAGAACCTTACAGATCATCAGGTCCAATGGTTTTCAACAATTTAACATTTTTTCCCCCACCAAGCTAACAAAGACAATGAGTGAAGGGATCTTCTGCCCCATGAAACCCCCTGCAATTGAGAGGGGTGGAACAGGGGATGGGATGGTTCCTCATTATTTTGAATTTTTTAAGCATTTGCTACTTTTTTTTTTTTTTTTTTTTTTTTATTTATTATGTTTATTTCTGGCTGTGTTGGGTCTTCGTTTCTGTGTGAGGGCTTTCTCCAGTTGCGGCGAGTGGGGGCCACTCTTCATCGCGGTGCGCGGGCCTGTCACTATCGCGGCCTCTCTTGTTGCGGAGCAGAGGCTCCAGACGCTCAGGCTCAGTAGTTGTGGCTCACGGGCCCAGTTGCTCCGCGGCATGTGGGATCTTCCCAGACCAGGGCTCGAACCTGTGTCCCCTGCATTGGCAGGCAGATTCTCAACCACTGTGCCACCAGGGAAGCCCCAGCATTTGCTACTTTGCTTAAATATTTTAGTTAATAATACTAAATTTAAGGTTAGGTTACACAGATATTTCACAATGGAAGAAAAAGTCTTTGTTAAATAAGACTCAAAGAAAAGTGTTCAAATCAGAGTCCTAACTCAGTCCCTTTCAAGAATGTAATTTACCACCTAAGTTCACCTTCCATTTTGTCCAGATCCTTTCTTTTTTTTTTTCATAAAAAAAAATTGAGATTTTACTGGTTGTTTTGAGGATCAGCACAGACATTTAAATTGTATACAATTCTTTTTTTTTTTCTTGGCTGTGTTGGATCTTTGCGGCTGGGCGCGGGCTTTCTCTAGTTGCGGCGAGCGGGGGCTACTCTTCGTTGCAGTGCACAGGCTTCTCACTGTGGTGGCTTCTCTTGTTGCGGAGCACAGGCTCTAGGTGTGCGGGCTCCAGTAGTTGTGGCACATGGGCTCAGCAGTTGTGGCTCACGGCCTCTAGAGCGCAGGCTAAGTAGTTGTGGTGCACGGGATTAGTTGCTCCAAGGCACATGGGATCTTCCTGGACCAGGGCTTGAACCTGTGTCCCCTGCATTGGCAGGCAGATTCTTAACCACTGTGCCACTAGGGAAGTTCCTAAATTGTATACAATTCTTAACATACGTACCAAAAATCTAAAAAATCATGTAGTTGTGATTCTTTTCTGAACAGTTATTCCAGTGACTTTCCAGCTTAAAATTTGGAGGCAAATTTTCCTTGACAGGATATCAAGTACCAATATCTTCAAATACTGATATGCTGTTACATTGTAACACATAATTCACAATTTAATATCATATACACTACATACTCAAATTGTCAGTCGTTCACAGCACATTAACAAAGTTGCAAGAAGAACTGGACTACCACAACCAAAGACGTTACAGAGTACACAAAATTCTGACCAGGAGAGCCAAGATCAAGGAGTGAGTGGTTTGCTTTAGGAAACAATTCAACCAAAAACAACATGGGAAAAGAAGTAATTTAAAGTGTTTAAGACATTAAATGCACAACTGACTCCAAACTGCCATTTAGTATGCTTTGTATTATAGGATATAAAAGCTACCCCTCATCTATGGAATGTTAAGCTGACACCTAAGATAATCAAAGCCTTCCATATTCAATATCCCACTATTTTCTGGTTGTACCAAAAAATAAACAACCAGCAAATGATTTCACCTCTTAAAAAAAAAACGCATTTACACTTAAAAAATGGGATAAGGTGGGATTCCCTTTTTTTTTTTTTTTTTTTTTTGGGATTCCCTTTTTAAAAATGTTTCTAGAGCTACTAAAACACTTGCATTTACAAAATAGTTGATAAAAATATTCCTCTGGATTGTACAAGAAGGGAGACAGGGACCACTGATAGGACCGGATGTGTGATATTAATCAGAGTTGCTTCTTTCTCTCTTGCTTCATCAGAGGCTGGGCTCTTCTCATTTTTAGTTTCTCTGTTTTCTGCAGGTAAGTCTTCTTTAGTCTCTTGGTTAGCCACTTCAGCCTGTTTTCCCTTTGCTCCCCTTTTCCCTTTTGTCTGAACTTTTTTGGCTAAAGATTTATCTTTTCCTGCTGCCTTTTTTGGCTTCGTTTCCACTTTTGCGGGAGCCGGTTTAGCTGACAACCTCACCGATCTCCTCTCGGGCTCCTCCTTGGCTGCCCCCTCCTTGGCGGAGCTGACCGTCCTCTTGGGCATTGTGGCGGCGGGGCGGGCGTGTGCCGGGTGCCTGTGGGCCGCAGCGCGCCGAGAGCCTTCGCGAAGCTGGGCTGCCTGGCCACTGCCGCTCTTCGCGCTGCCCGAGCTGCTGGGACCCGCCCAGATCCTTTCTTAACCTTCACAATACTCCCACAATACAAATCTTCCCAGCAAATGAGCGAATGTTCAACTGCAACATAGTCTAACCCGAAGGATTATCAGGGAATCATAAAGTAAAAGTGCCATTTTTTAAAAACATCTTTGGAGTATAATGCTTTACAATGGTGTGTTAGTTTCTGCTGTATAACAAGTGAATCAGCTATATGTATATACATATATCCCCATATCTCCTCCCTCTTGAGATTCCCTCCCTATCCCACCCCTCTAGGCGGTCACAAAGCACCAAGCTGATCTCCCTGTGCTATGCGGTTGTCTCCCACTAGCTATCTATTTTACATTTGTTAGTGTATATATGTCCATGCCACTCTCTCACTTTGTCCCAGCTTACCCTCCCCCCTTCCCATGTCCTCAAGTCCATTCTCTATGACTGCGTCTTTATTCCTGTCCTGCCCCTAGGTTCTTCAGAACCATTTTTTTCTTATATTCCATATATATGTGTTAGCATACAGTATTTTTCTCTTTCTGACTTAATTCACTCTGTATGACAGACTCTAGGTCCACCCACCTCACTACAAATAACTCAATTTCATTTCTTTTTATGGCTGAGTAATATTCCATTATATATATGTGCCACTTCTTCTTTATCCATTCATCTGTCAATGGACACTTAGGTTGCTTCCATATCCTGGCTACTGTAAATAGTGCTGCAATGAACATTGTGGTATATGACTCATTTTGCATTATGGTTTTCTCCGGGTATATGCCCAGTAGTGGGACTGCTGGGTCATATGGTAGTTCTCTTTTTCGTTTTTTAAGGAACCTCCATACTGTTCTCCATAGTGGCTGCATCAATTTACGTTCCCACCAACAGTGCAAGAGGGTTCCCTTTTCTCCACACCCTCTCCAGCATTTACTGTTTGTAGATTTTCTGATGATGGCCATTCTGACCGGTGTGAGGTGATACCTCATTGCAGTTTTGATTTGCATTTCTCTAATGATTAGTGACGTTGAGCATCCTTTCATGTGTTTGTTGGCAATCTGTGAAACACAAAAGACTCCGAATAGCCAAAGCAATCTTGAGAAAGAAAAACGGACCTGGAGGAATCAGGCTCCCTGACTTCAGACTATACTACAAAGCTACAGTAATCAAGACAGTATGGTACTGGCACAAAAACAGAAATATAGATCAATGGAACAGGATAGAAAGCCCAGATATAAACCCACACACATATGGTCACCTTATCTTTGATAAAGGAGGCAAGAATATACAGCCTCTTCAATAGTGAAAAGACAGCCTCTTCAATAAGTGGTGCTGGGAAAACTGGACAGCTACATGTAAAAGAATGAAATTAGAACGCTCCCTAACACCATATACAAAAATAAACTCAAAATGGATTAAAGACCTAAATGTAAAAAAAAAAAAAATCCTAAATATAAGGCCAGACACTATAAATCTCTTAGAGGAAAACATAAGCAGAACACTCTATGACATAAATCACAGCAAGATCCTTTTTGACCCACCTCCTAGAGAAAGGGAAATAAAAACAAAAATAAACAAATGGGACCTAATGAAAAGCTTAAAAGCTTTTGCACAGCAAAGGAAACCATAAACAAGATGAAAAGACAACCCTCAGAATGGGAGAAAATATTTGCAAACGAAGCAACTGACAAAGGATTAATCTCCAAAAAGTGCCATTTTTAAACTACTACAATGTAAAGGGAATCTCTAACTTTTCTTGTAAGTACCATTTATATAGTTCAACTAATCTCAAAACCATCCATGGCTGGTCAATAGGCACATGAAAATATGCTCAACATTGCTAATCATCAGAGAAATACAAATCAAAACCACAATGAGATATCACATCACATCTGTCAGAATGGCTATCATCAAAAAGTCTACAAATAACAAATGTTGGCAAGGATGTGGAGAAAGGGGAACCCTTGTACACTGCTGGTGGGAATGCAAATTGGTGCAGCCACTATGGAAAATAGTATGGAGGTTCCTCAGAAAACTAAAAGTAGAACTACCATATGATCCAGCAATCCCACTCCTGGGGTATATATCTGAAGAAAACAAAAACACTAATTCGAAAAGATACATGCACCCCAATGTTCATAGCAGCACTATTTACAGTAGCCAAGACATGGAAGCAACCTAAGTGTCCATCAACAGATGAATGAATAAATAAGATGTGGTATAGATATATATATATATATATATATATATATATATATATCTCCAAATACACACAATGGAATATTACTCAGCCATAAAAAATGACATTTTGCCATTTACAACAACATGGATGCACCTGGAGGGTATTCTGCTATGAAATAAGTCAGACAGAAAGACAAATACTGTATATCATCACTTATACATGGAATCTAAAAAATAAAACAAACTAGTGAATATAACAAAACAGAAACAGACTCACAGATATAGAGAACAAACTAGTGGTTACCAGTGGGGAGAGGGAAGTGGGGAGGGGCAAGATAGAGGTAGGGGATGAAGAGGTACAAACTGTGTATCAATATGAAATAAATAATCTACAAGGATATATTGTACAGCACAGGGAATATAGCTAACATTTTATATTAACTTTAAATGGAGTATAAATCTATAAAAATTTTGAATCACTGTTGTATACCTGAAATGAATATAATACTGTAAATCAACTATACCTCAATTAAAAAAAAAAAAAAGAACCATTCATAGCTAAGAAATTATAGAAGCTTCCTGAAAGATGGCACGGTAACAGAATACACTGGATATATTTCCATCAAAACATCATTAAAATATATATGAAATCAGTGAGGAAGAAAAACCTATAGTCACAGCTGAAATGAACTGTAGAAATCAAGCACATTCTAATTTCTGATAAGGTTTTCTCCAGTCTCCAGTACCAATCAGATGTGATTAAGTGGAGTCAACTTGACTGTTAAACCCAAATTCAGGAAGTATCTTCTTTCTGAGACCTAATTTATTTATTTATTTATTTATTTATTTATTTATTTTTAAATTATTTTTTATTTTTTAATGCTATTCTTGTCTGCTTACATTCTTTTTATTTATGTATGTATGTATGTATGGTATGGCTGTGTTGGGTCTTCGTTTCTGTGCGAGGGCTTTCTCTAGTTGCGGCAAGCGGGGGCCACTCCTCATCGCGGTGTGCGGGCCTCTCACTATCGCGGCCTCTCGCTGCCGAGCACAGGCTCCAGACGCGCAGGCTCAGCAATTGTGGCTCACGGGCCGAGTTGCTCCGCGGCATGTGGGATCTTCCCAGACCAGGGCTCGAACCCACGTCCCCTGCATTGGCAGGCAGATTCTCAACCACTGCGCCACCAGGGAAGCCCCGACCTAATTTATTGATACCGAGTAAGTACTCATCTCATCTGTCCCAACTACCCCCCAAAACTCCAAGCATGGCTTGGTAGGAACCTTTTCCCATTAACTGCACAACTGAAACAGAACTGGGAAACAGCAACAATACCAGTTAATATTGGCAGAATCCATTTGGGTCTAAACTCCAATTCATCACCCAATTCATCAACTGGTTGATGAAACTCAAATTCATTGACCACTCTCCTCTTATACCATACTCTGCTTAACTTATTTTCAACCCCAATTAACTTTAATAAACAATCAGGGCTTATCTGAAACTCTTGATGTACATTCTGTCATTAAATAAGGACCTGGAATAGGAGATTCAAAGCATTCTCTCAAATTCATTCATTTGGCCTTATATATGGAGCATCTTCTATACGCCAGTTAACGCTGCCAGGGAAAGTACCAATGGAAAGCAGTCTGGGTCCCTGGGACCTTCCTGACCTCTGAAGAGGACCAAAGTAACTGTAAGGTAAGAAACACCAAAACGAGTACAAAAGAATTAAACAAGCAAACAAAAAGAATGGACATTAATAATGCTCACTTGAGAAATATGTGAATGTTTTAGGAAAATTATTAACTATTTCATGGTGATAAGAAAATAAAGAAGTTATGAAATAAGAGAGTGCAAGACAAACTACAACAGAACAACTAAAATCATTTAGAAAGCAGTAAGTTGCAGCAGATATGTGACAGAAAATTTTATGGAGCACATACCAAAAAGTTAGGAAGAAATTAGCAAGAGTAGGAGGGAAGGTGATGGACAAGGCATAGGGAATCAAGTAAAATTCAACTCATGAGTAATAAGGAGTAGAATATCATTCCACCTATAAATAACAGACGTCCCCCCAAAGAAAAATAAAGGCAGAATAAACAGAATGAAATCAATCACAAGATAATCAAGGTATAGCTCAACTTTTTTCTAAAACTTGAGCATTTCATCAAATTATAAATTAATTAGAAGTATAGAGGCATAACTTCTTCACTTTTGAAACAGTGGAAGAAATCACAAAAGTGTGATTGCATAAATATTCAAACAAAAATTAAGACAATGTCAGGGAGGGGGAAGGTGTCATGACAACAACTGTAAAGATATCATTCAAATTCTCACACGTACACAGACATTCCAAACTAAGTCAGTAGGCAGAGTACATGATCAGTTTGGTTTTTTTTGTTTTTGTTTTAATATTTATTTATTTATTTGGTTGCACTGGGTCTTAGTTGTGGCAGGCAGGCTCCTTAGTTGCGGCATGCAAACTCCCAGTTGCTGCATGCATGTGGGATCTAGTTCCCTGACCAGGGATAGAACCCAGGCCCCCTGCATTGGGAGTGCGGAGTCTTAACCACTGCACCACCAGGGAAGTCCCAACAGTTTGGTTCTTTTAATGGAATGTTAGTATAATAATTCCTTTTTCATGGCTGTGTAAACCAACAGTACATTTTAGGGCAATAAAAGGGCAATTAATGTCCTAGAATAGCATTAAGGGTGCTATTTCATTTTTTTTTTAATTTGTTGTTCCTCTACTTGTAATTTAACTTAGAATTAAGTAAATGAAAAAATGTGCATAAATATGTTTATTACAGTGTCTTATGTAAGAACAAATACTGCAATTAACCTAAATGACCAATTTCAGAGAACGGTTTAATATATTGTCATTCCAACATAACAGACTCTCATAGAAAAACTACATGAAGTGCTCTCATAAACATGAAGAGAACAAACAAAAATTGTATATGTAGTCTACATTTTCCAGCTATACAAAAATATTTACATAAAAATGATAATGTACCATAATTAAAAGTTATTCTACACTGATCTTTTTTTCAATTTTTACTTACTTTTTAATATTCTTTTCAATTAAGAAAAATTTCAAAGAGAAGGAAAAAACAATGATAGGTATTAACAGATTCATCTTTTTCAGGAGTAGGGCTAAGCACCCAATTCCACTTCCACATGAGAAGGCAACCTGCGTACAGAGCATGGGCTTTGCCGTCACAAAGACCTGGGCTTTGGTCCTGCATGAAGGTATTTACTAAATGTTTGACTTGAACAAGTTAAATTACTTCAACCTTCTATTCAAAATCAGAATACCACATACTCCATAAGGGTGACATGAAGTAGGCTTTGTAAAGCACTTTCCATAGTGACCGGCACAGTTAAGTGCTCAATAAAGCAAAGGATGGCTATTGCTATTTAGGGTTATTTGTTTTCCATTGCTCCCAAACCTGTCCCCCATTCCTAGCTAATCAGTCCTAAATTTTCTGTTTTAATCCTATATAGCCAATCTTATCTCAGCTCTTTGATTTGTCCCTTTTATCCACTTAGATCCAGGTATATAATAAGTACTAAATAAATAATAGTTGTAATTTCTATGCATCTAGTTTCCATCCCCGTAAGCTTCAATTTCACTAACCTGCTCCATCCTCCTCCATCCCATCAATACCAGAGATTTCTAGCTTCCAAAGTTCAACCCATTTCCTAACTTTGGTTAATTTTCAACATAATATTGCTAGACATATATATACATAGTGCCAAGTCCTTGACAGGGATTTCACCTACTACACAAAAACTATAGAAACACTTATTCTGTCATAGAAGAGCACAGAGGTGAAAACAGGTTCATCTGACTTAAGTTGAAATCAGATTTTTTTAAATGACTACTACTTTTTAAAATATAAATCTAGTTGATTTATAATTAAGGTATACAACTCACTAGTTAATATTCATGACATACCCACTTTGTACCCAAACATACTGACTCTAACTCTCAACAACCCTGGAAGACTAGTATTATTAGCAACACTTTACAAGTAACTGAGGCACAGGAAGATGAAATAACTTGCCCAAAGTTACACAGCTAGTGACTGACAAAGCAAAAATACAAAGCCAGATCTGTCTCAAAAACTTGTGCTTTTTCCAAAAAGGGTAAGTGAAATGTGATATTTTTTAAAAGATAATCCTCAAAAGAATATTACATAGTATAATAATACTAAATATCCTTTTAATAAAACATAAATAGTAGAAGTTGAACATATAAGCAGAACCCTTAATTTACAGTCTTATAGTTTTGAAAAGAATAATAGACTGAATTCCCCGTACTAATAAGACTTATTCTAAAAATTCATTCATATATTTAAGAAATAGCTATTGA
This sequence comes from Balaenoptera ricei, assembly GCF_028023285.1. Classification (NCBI taxonomy): domain Eukaryota; kingdom Metazoa; phylum Chordata; class Mammalia; order Artiodactyla; family Balaenopteridae; genus Balaenoptera; species Balaenoptera ricei. Next base: position 34,494,884 of record NC_082641.1, read on the forward strand.
GCACCTGCACCTACTATGTGCCAGACACTGCTACTATGACCTTTTTCTTGTATAAGAAAAATAAATCCAGTCTAATAAAAACCTGCTTCCTATTGATTTCAATGTTTTAAAACAAGATATCAAAGAAGACATTTTATTCATTCTATTAAACCAGTTTGAAAGTTACTCAGAAAGTACAATTGATCCTTGAACAACACGGGTTTGAACTGCAAGAGTCCATTTATACTAGGATTTCTTTCAGTAAATAAACATTCAGCCTCCCTATCCCTGTATGCAGAACCTGAGGGTATGGAAGGGCGACTGTACTATGTCACTTAATATAAGGAACTTGAGCATCCACAGAAATTGGTATCCTCAGGGACTCCTGGAACCAATCCCTCACAGATACTGAGGGATGACTGCATCATAAGGGAGCAATTAAGAACATAAAACTAAAAGCACATAGGGATTTCCCTGGCGGTCCAGTGGTTAGTACTCAGGGCTTTCACTGCCAGGCCCTGGGTTCAGGCCCTGGGTTCATGCCCTGGTCAGGGAACTAAGATCCCACAAGCTGTGCACCACGGCCAAATAAATAAATAAATAAATAAAAGCACATAAACTGTAATGGCAAGTGCAGTGGGTTGAAAAGTGTCCCCCTCCCCACAAACTCACATCTACTATAACCACAGAATGGGATCTTATTTGGAAATAGGGTCTTTGGGGGTGTACTTAGTTAAGGATCTCAGGATGAAATCATCCTAGATGTAGGGTGGGCTCTATGTCTAATGACTGGTGTCCTTATAAGAAAAGGAGAGAACACAGGCACACACACACAAACGGGGCCATGTGAAGACGAGCAGAGAATGGAGTTTTGCTACCACAAGCCAAGGAACACCAGGAGCCACCAGAAGCTGGAAGAGGCAAGAAACAGATTCTCCCCTAAAGCCTTCAGAGGGAGTGTAACCCTACTAAACCCTTGATTTCGGACTTATGGCCTCCAGAACTCCAAAACAATTTCTGTTGTTTTAAGCCACCCAGTTTGTGGTAGTTTGTTACTGCAGCCCTAGGAAACTGATAGGTTTATGATATTCAACATTAAAATCAACAAGTTAACAAAAGTAATCTTTTTTGAAAACAGGTTTTCTAAACTGAACTACACATGTCCAAGAATTCTTTTTTTTTTAAATAAATTTATTTATTTTTGGCTGCGTTGGGTCTTCATTGCTGTGCGCAGACTTTCTCTAGTTGCGGCGAGCGGGGGCTACTCTTCATTGCAGTGCGTGGGCTTCTCATTGTGGTGGCTTCTCTTGTTGCAGAGTACGGGCTCTAGGCGCGTGGGCTTCAGTAGTTGTGGCTCACAGGCTCAGTAGTTGTGGCTCACAGGCTCTAGAGTGCAGGCTCAGTAGTTGTGGCACACAGGCTTTGTTGCTCCGCGGCATGTGGGATCTTCCTGGACCAGGGATTGAACCCATGTCCCCTGCATTGGCAGGCGGATTCCTTTTTTTTTTTTAATAAATTTATTTATTTTATTTATTTATTTTTGGCTGTGTTGGGTCTTTGTTGCTGCACATGGGCTTTCTCTAGTTGCAGCGAGCAGGGGCTACTCTTCATTGCAGTGAGCGAGCTTCTCATTGCGGTGCACGTGTTGCGGAGCACGGGCTCTAGGCGCATGGGCTTCAGTAGTTGCAGCACACAGGCTCAGTAGTTGTGGCTCGCGGGCTCTAGAGCACAGGCTCAGTAGTTGTGGAGCATGGGCTTAGTTGCTCGGCAGGCGGATTCTTAACCACTGTGCCACCAGGGAAGTCCCATCCAAGAATTCTTAAATGGAACACAGTGATGACGGGGAACCAAGCAAATGTTCACCTTGTATGAGCATCAGTTACTCCCTATGCCCTCACACAGTGACATCCATGGGAGTTACTTCTTGCTCCCAGGCTATTATGTTCCAGCTCCTAGGGTTTTCTGCTTTTTGAAGTTGTGTCTCATCCTTCACAGCCTATCAGGAGTCAACTCACAGCCTCCTCTCCAATGTTCTAATTTCAGGATTCTAAGTTTCTATGGGCTAGAAAAAAATCATAAAACTAAAATTATTAGAATAGACTTTCTAAAGTATGCTCTACAAAACACTAGGACTGGAGACTCTCCACAGAAAAAGAGTTCATAATCAAGGAGTCTGGGGAAGGGTGTCTGCTCTCCCTTTTGGAAACTCATTATACATATTAACACAGTAATGGCTCTAAAGAGCCCTGCCATAAAGAAACCTATCAAACGTTTAACCTGGTATTTCCCAGTCTTAATTGGATACAGGTTTTTCCCTCCAAAGTTTTAAAATATGTCCCAACACTGATGACTCTAAGTATTTTCTCTTTCAGAGTAGGCAGTATCTCTTATTATTTTTCTCCCTTTTTCTTCCCAGCAAAATCTTACTAATTTAAGGCCATAAGATAATATGTCATGTTTTCCTTACTTGTAGGAACACAGATATCTGCCTTGAACCCAACTGCCAATATACTTCAGCATTAGAATTTCAGTAGCATAATATTTTTGAAAATATAGTTACCTTATTTTAGCTTAGGAAACACATTATCACATTCGATCCTCACGATAAACCTAGGATGCAGGTAATATGAGGCTCTGGGAGATTAATTTGTTGAAGTAAAGCTATTAACTGATCAAGTTGGAACAGGTCTTCTAATTAGGAATATTCCAAGCCTTGCACCTCTCCGCTCTACCCCACCATCAAAGTGCAGTGGGAAGGGAAAAAAAGCCTTGGCACAATATCAAAACCTGAACTGTTTTCTCAAAAGTAGGCTAAAGATCCTCCAGTGACTTAACTCAGTTGCAGCCAAATTAACTGCTGCTCCGTAAGTCAATCAGTGCAGTAAATGGACTTTGTCAGGAGTATGCGTTGCTAAGATATTTCTCCCCTTTTCCAAAGCTCAAAACGTGACTCTTCAGACTGTCACTGTTTTACAGTAATGTTAAGATGTCGCTTTTGAGTGAAATGGAAGACAGGTATTTCTGCCATGGAAGACTTGAGTCATTCACAGCAAAGGTTACCAGAACTCACAATGTCTCCCGCACAACAACAGCAGCAGATGAGTCAACTAAATATTAGCTAACAACCCGTTATCGCTTTCTAAAGGGAACTTTGTCTAACTGTAGAACAGTGTAACAGATGCTCTTCTAATCAGATATGTAATCCTGAAGTAAAACAAGATCATACTTTGAAAGAGAGAATTTTAAATACTGATAAAGAGATGCCACAAAGATGGAAATATTCACTAAAGATATTCTAATCACCCAACCATTTCATTCTCACTCTAAAATTGAAAAAAATAAAAATCTCACTGCTAAAAGTAGCAGGGAAATAACTTAATCCTAGAGAGGGATGAATTTTAAAAGCTATAGGTGGAAATGTGAGAAAGGTACCTTTTCTTAACCAAACATTTCAGGCATCCCAAAAGGCAAACCAAATACCCATGTTCCACCCAACAGCAGCTTAAGCAGTAAAACATTACAGATGCAACTGAAGCCCAGTCTGACTCCTCCCAGATTCCTTTCTCCTTTCTCTCTCCCTAGAGGTTACCACTATCTTGAATGTGGTGTTTGTCTTTCCCACAGGTATGAAGCCATAAATGATACAGTAACAATGTTTTTCATACGGTTATTTTACAAATTTAATTTTATATATTCTTTTGAATACATAATACCTGCACTACACAATTCAAAACTATAAAAAGATATACAGTGACATGTCCCCCTGCTACCTAGTTCCCCTCCCCTGAACAACTAATGTAACAGTTTCGTGTGTATCTTTAAAGAGACACTCTATACATATGCAAGTAGTTACACTTACTTTAATTTGTTCCTGCTCTTTATACACAAATGGTAGGAATACTATATACTTTGTTCTACTATCCCCTTATTTTTTCTAACAGTAATGCATGAGTGTTTTTGCATGTTTTTAAATTTTATATGAATAACATGACTGTATATATTCTTCAACCTCTTGTTTTTGTGGCCTGACCTTATACACTTGAAATTCACCCATGCTGATATATATAGCTCTAATTCACATATCGATTTTTTACTTAAAGAAGCTTTTAAGTAACTTCTTTGATTCATTAGAAGAGTCACCTATTTATCTGAAATTGCAGTTTTATATAGAAATACTCACCAAATTAATAAATCCATTGTATGTATAAACAACTCATTTGCCAAAGGCTACCCACCCTACTAAAGAGGCATCTTCTTTTGGAAAACTAACAAAAACTGTCATTTAAATTTACTGCAATAGTAACATGACTCTGTTCATCCATGCTTTTATAATTGTTCTACCTGGGAGGAAAGGAGAGTAGACACCACAAGGGAGTGGAGACTAACACCCTGACAACCGGAGGGGGTGGGCGGGGAAGTATCTTGGAAATAATAAGATAATTCAAGCATAATCCCAAACTAACCCTAGTTGTCTATTTAAAGTTTCCCCTCAAAATGTTACCATTAAATTACCAAAGGATTTTTTTTAAACCTGTAACAAGAAACAAAATAATTCATATGAATTTAAAGTCCTCTCTGCCCCCCCAATAAGTTTCCTATAAGATGGAATACCATATCGGGAATTTTTCTGCATATCTGTATCACATCCTCCATTAGACTCCTTTTCTATGTTAAATTTAGCAATGTGTATGACTAATTTTAAAACCTCTATCTAATCCAAATTGTCTCCATTGAAATATGTAGCTAATCATATAATTTATAAGAATTCTTGTCAAATTCTTGGCTACTGTAAGTTACCATCGTCACCACTACAGTGGCTATTTTTGCTTGCTCACTGGGCAGCTATGTCCCCCTTCCTCTCTTCTAAAAAAAAAACCATTTCTGTGTAGGTATCTACTCTGTCCCCCCATACTATTCAAGTACTTCAGAAGAAGATGTCCCCCACACACAACACACGTCCAAGAGTGGGCCATATTCCTCTAAGGGTAATACCATCTCCCCTGCTAGTGCCTACTTATAGGAACACAAACCTAAGCCAGTTAGCACATGGTATCCCTGGCCAGAGGGACTGATTGAGCCAATGAGACTCATGAGGGCTATGCTGGGGCTTCCTTGCTCTGGACAGAGAACCACAGAAAGAGATGTTCTTGGCTAGGCTGAGTTGCATTTTCTTATTCGGGGAAGAAAGCATCCCAACTGTTTAACAACTTTAAAAAATACACTGGTTGAAGATTTTGACCACCATCAATTAATGTATTTATGGACAAATGAACCATATCTGTAAAACCTATGATCCTTTGACTAATACTGGCCTTTCTATATTTGGAGAGATTGTTGACTTTGACAGTGTGTGGTATTTCAAGAGAAGCACACGTGGAGGAGTGAAGGTTAAGGAATAGCAGTCGCTGGAGGGATTCAAGGCACAGCCACATCACAGATCAAACCCAGGAAATGAGAAATATCCTCTTGCTTTCCTATCTGCCAGGCCAAAAGCCACCTAGCCAATAAGAAAGTGAGACCTGACTCTGCTCAGGTCTATATTGGGAAAACAATGAGTATCCTAATCCAAACAGAACTCTGGGAGGGGTGAAGGCATCAAAACTGTCATTACTATTTGGGTGGCGTTAATGAGTATTTCTTACAAATACTTATAAACTGAAAGTTTGTAATTGCTAACAAGTAAAGAGACAACATCGCCAAAAATAAATAACTTCAAAAGCACAGAAACATCTTACTGGCCTAATACAGACCCACCCTAATGGCTGTTATTACCCTATTCTGGCATTTGCTTCTTACTTTCTTACATTGTTGGCCTTGCTGATTTTCTTAAGAAGGTTTAGGCAGTTGCTTCCCTGTGGGCTATACAGCAATTTTCCAGTTCTATGACTCAGAAAGAGCAAGAGAAGGAAGGGCTCTCCTCTTCCATCCCTAGATAAAATCAGAAAATGTTTATTTAGCTCCGATAGAGCAAGGCTCAGTTAGTTAATTCACTGTACAGACTTTCACAAACTTTTTTCCCTTTCAAGTCAAATATTTACCAAGAGCTTAGTATATTCAAGTCACAGGCTATTTATCCAAAGCCAATGCATGAATTATTTCTATCAGTTCCATACTTCCTTCCTCTACATCCCTAATAACAACGTCAAATATTTTGAAGAAAAAATATTTATGCCTCACAAAATTTGCAATCAAACTTTTTGTGCCAGCATTGGTGGACTGGAGAGCAAGTTTGTTATTTCCAGAATACTGTATTGAAACAAGGGTAAGCGATTCCACTTTTCTTTAAAAAAAATTTTTTTTTCAAGTAATGTACATAAAACTCTTTATTAAAATATAGATATCCTGTGAAAATAAATGGAAACTAACTGCATCAATGAATTAAGAAACACTATCTGGAAGCAAAATCTGCACTGCCTACCAGGTTTGGTAATTCAGAAACACTGAAGGCACGGCGTCTGCATTCAGACCATAAACCAAGGATCGCAAATACATGGAGGAACAGTTACATTCATTAACTGCTCCGAAAAAAATTAGTGATCCTTTCCGACGAGATGGCCTTTTTTTTTTTTTTTTTTTTAAACTCTGTAAACTACTCCCCAAAGCAACCTTACTTCGGGGGAGCACATTTCACACTTGAGAATCAGCCAGGGCAGGTAAGTCAACAGCCTTCTCAAGAGGACGGAAATATGGACAATGCCGAGGACGGCCAGGGAACCGATGGGCTGGCCCTGAGCCGAGGGATCACAGCTAGGACGAACGGCGGGCCGCCTCGCCGGGGTTCCCGGCCAAGACCCCGGCGCCCCCACCCGGCTAAGGGAGCGGGTAGTGCAGCCCCCGACCATCCGGCCTGGGAAAGTTCGCACCTCTGCATCCCCGCCCCTCGCACGGACGAGCCCCTCTGGCCGTCGCACCGTCGCCATGGCGACCAGTCCCCACCCCACCCCCGCCCGCCCTGGGGGCGCCGCTCCGCAGTCCCGCCGTGGCCTCCGGCTCTACTCCGGCAGGAGCCAGGACAGGGACTGCCGAGCCCGGGGGACGAGGAACGCAAGCGGCGGGGGAGGATGAAGAGATGCGAAAGGCGGAAGTCACCCGGATCCCGGGCTGGGGCCGAGCCTTGCCCCGGAGGTCCTCACCCTTCACTTTGCCGAACGTCCCGACCCCCAGCGTGTCTCCCAGGATGTAGTGGCCGATCTTCACCCGCCCGTCGTGTTTCTGCTTCTCGGCTGTCGCCATCTTTCTCCAGGAACTGAGTCTGCGCATGGCGTCGCGGGAGGGGGCGGAGGGGGCGGGCAGGGCCGCGCCGGGGGCGGGCGGGGAGAGGGTGGGGACGCGGGAGGGGAGCCGCGCCGCCGAGCCGCCGCCCTGCGCCGTCCGCCGTGTCCCCGCAGCCGGCCGTCGGGCGCAGACGCTCCCCCTGGCGGGGCTGGCGGGGGTCTCTGGGAGGGGCCCCGGTACCCCGCTCCATGCCCTGCATCCTTGCGGCATGGGACGCCCGCCCACCTGCGCGCGGGAGGGGGCTTCCTGGATTGCAGAGAAGGGCCGCAGCCCGTCGGTTCCTTTCCTCTGGCGGAGTCTCTGCAGGCAGTGGTCTCCCCTAATTATTACTCCGGAGTCGTGGGGACCGCTGCCCTTCCTGTTCCAAGGTGGGGAGATGGGCACTGGGGAAGTTGCTTGGGTAAGGCAGATATGTGGCTTGTTATCAGTGCAGCGTGAATTGAAACATGGCTGGAGACACCACCCTGCCACTGTTTTCTAACCTTTTCGTTTTTCCTGTTCGGATGGAATCTATAAGCCCCTGGGAGTTGTCCCTTGCATCTTTGATGAAGTTTCCTTTTCCTCCACCCCACCCGCCACCCGCGCTGCTCTTTTTTACTTTGAGCCACTAAGTTGCTATTGGGCACCTCGACAGCTCAAGAAGCGAGAGATGTTGGTCTTTCCTCCTGCTGGATGCCCTCCTGAAATGTCCTCCCCACGACAAGCTCTGTTGGAAGGAGCAGGTTGGGGTTAAGGGTGAATGTGTGTGTGTTCGGGAAGCAGGATGCTACCCAGACATTTGAATGTATAGGAATTAATATTTTTAGATTATCAGTAAAATGTAGACTTTGAAAACAAGGCTTACAGTTGCATCAACCAAATCAATCGACAAATATTTATTGTACTTTCAGTGAGTAAAAGTCTATACAGATGGGATCATGGCATATCACAGGGGGAGTAAAGAAAGTATGCTTATTTGTAATAGAATTTTAAGTGAGTGTGTTACTCAATTATATTCCTTTAACATGGGCAAAATCAAGTGTCCAAAAAAAGTTTATGTGATCTCAGTTTTGCAGTGTCATAGCATTTGGACAGGTGTCAATGGGCAAAGAGTTAGACTCTTCATGAAAATAATATAAAAGAGAAAAAGACTAAAAATGTTCTTTTTCCTTCCCAGTGAAAGTTACTCAACTCTTCTGGTTTTTATATACTTTATATTTATGAAATAAAAGTAATATGCATTAAGCACAGCTTTGTTCCAAGCAAGGTACTGCAGGAGAGGCAAAAGCCTTTGAGCTTAGAATTACATCAGATAATCAGAGGACATTTACAACTAGCCTTGGATAGATAATCAGTTCCTACTGTATTATGGACTGCACATATTTTGAAGAGCCAAAAAGTTAAGAAATATTTGATTACTGAGATATTTGGGCGGCAGGCAGTGGTTACTGTTGTAATTTTCGCTCTGTTGTTTCTTCACCTTTACTGTTTGTCATGTGAGTTTCTGCAGTTTTTTTTCTTTATTTATTTTGGGGCTGTGTTGGGTCTTCCTTGCTGCGCGCAGGCTCTCTCCAGCTGCGGCGAGCTGGGGGCCACTCCCCGCCGCGGCGCACGTGCTTCTCATTGCGGTGGCTTCTCCTGCTGTGGAGCACGGGCTCTGGGCGCACGGGCTTCAGCAGTCGTGGCAGGAGGGCTCAGTAGTTGTGGCTCGCGGGCTCTAGAGCGCAGGCTCAGTAGCTGTGGCGGACGGGCTTAGTTGCTTTGCAGCATGTGGGATCTTCCTGGACCAGGGCTCGAACCCGTGTGCCCTGCATTGGCAGGCAGATTCTTAACCACTGCACCACCAGGGAAGTCCCTAAGCAGCTTTTATTGCTGGGTTTTTTTTTGGTTTCTTATGTTGAGTTAAAAATGGAATTCAATTAACAATTTCTAAGAAAGTAAATGATAAACCTCCTTTATTCCTTTGCTTTTTCTCTTTCCTTCAGTCCTTTTTAAAAGTTTTTGTCACATTTTCTTCCACCCAGACACTATGGGTAGACACAAAATGAAAAGTCATGGTCCCTACCCTGGAGGAGCTCATAATCTAGGAGGGCAGTTCTCTGTATCCCCCCAGCCCCACAATAGATAACATTCACATGTTCAGCATTCTTCCAGGGGGGGGGGGAAGTAAAGATAAGGTAAACTGTGACTTATACCCAGTTTCCGGACCCATCAGTTGTACCCCTATCTGAACAAAGTATATTGGAATAGAAGTGGGCAGGAGTGACTTTGTAGAAGTAACCTTGAATCCAGTCTAGTTTAGGAGGGGGGAAAAGTAAATTGTTTTCAAATTTCAGTACTTTAACTTTTATTAGCGCAGATAAGTTACAATACATCTCAGCACTGATGAAGACAAACCAAGATGACCCAACACTGTTGTGGAGAACCTCTGGTCTCATGGGGAAACTCACTAGTTTGTTGTCAGCTGCTTCCTCTTTAGCCCTTCAGAGATTCTAAGGGAGCTGTGCACCCTCTTAGTCTTTTCTTGTTAAGGCCATCACAGTGTTTAGTAAACCATACATTGTCAGGGAGATGCTATACTTCCTCAACATCTATCTGTATATGTGGTGGCCAGAACTAAAAATTTTAAGTACTGTGTTGCTATTAATGCAGCCTAATATATCCTTAGTAGTAGTTACATTGTAACTAATATTCAATATTTATTCAACAACAACTAGGTATTAGGCAGATTGCTAAACTCTGAGGACTCAAAAAACAAAGGAACATACTACTGCCTTTGACATGGCCAAGCAATGTGATAGGTGCTATAATAAAAATATATATACATATGGTCCTAAAAGGGCTTCATGAGACAAGGGCATAACCTTTATCTGCAGAGGTCCACAAAGTCTTTTAAAATTGAACATATTTAGAGGAGTATTAAGAGTACTTTGTACTCAAAGAAAAGGGTGGCATGGGGGATGAAGGAACTTGGGGAAGGCATCCCAGGTGAGAGAAACAGCATATACAAAATCACAGAGGGAAGGAAGCCTTAGGCTTTTTAGGGAAGAGCAAAATGCTTACAGCAGACAAAATCTGGATGGATAGAGGGACTGACTAGAAGAAATGAGAGAGAAACAGGACAAAACCCTGAGAAGCCTCATATGTGCTTCTCAGTTTCACCATTTTCTTACAGACAGTGGTGAGCCATGGGAAGATGTGAAGTAGATGCCTTTTAGAAATGCAATCTTGGGCTTCCCTGGTGGCGCAGTGGTTGAGAATCTGCCTGCCAATGCAGGGGACACGGGTTCGAGCCCTGGTCTGGGAAGATCCCACATGCCGCGGAGCAACTTGACCCGTGAGCCACAACTACTGAGCCTGCGCGTCTGGAGCCTGTGCTCCGTAACAAGAGAGGCCGCGATGGTGAGAGGCCCGTGCACCGCGATGAAGAGTGGCCCCCACTTGCCACAACTAGAGAAAGCCATCGCACAGAAACGAAGACCCAACACAGCCAAAAATAAATAAATAAATAGAAATACAATCTTTACCAAGGGAATTGATAGCTATGGTGCCTTTGGGAAGGCAAACTGGGTGACTGAGAGGTGCAAAGTGCAGACTTTTCCCTATGTACTCTTTTGTAACATTTTGGTTTTAAACTTTATGCATATATTACAGAGTTGAAAAAATTAACTGTTAGAAAAAAAATTTTTTTAACTCTGACTTTAGTGTGGAGGATAGTTTGGAGAAGAGCAAGACCAATGTGTGTAACAGGAGACTTGCAATCGCCTAGTGAAGGAATGATGAGGCAGGCACCATGTATAAAAAGGAAAAACTCAAGACCTATTTAGATATGAAATTAGTGAGGTACAGAGATTGGTGTGGACAGAGGGGGAAAGGAAGGAATCCTAATTACCTCCCAGGTTTCTGGAGAGATTGTCAGGAGGATGAGGAATGGAGGTTCAACAGAAATAATGAATTCTATCTGTAACATTAAGGCATCTGAGAGACCTTCAGGAAAGATATCCAGGAATGTACGGGTAATACAGGTCTATTAGCCCAAAAAAATGTCAGTGTAGAGATACAGATTGGGTGTCCTCACCAAACAAATGGCAGAGTAGGGCGGTGAATTTGGGTGAGATCTCCCCAGGTTGTAGCATTAAGGGACCCAAGGACAGAATGCTCACTTAGAGAATATGGATAATTAAGAAGATGCAGAAGCAATGTGAGCCTATGAAAGAAACAGGAAAAAAAAGCCGATTTATGTTAGACATTCTCTAGGAAGTTACAGTGATTAAAATCAGTTTGTGGATAGTTTCCCCCTATTTATCTAGGGTAGATGATTCCCAACTCCTGGTTTGAAATATTTTTAGGTTAAAACTTTTGCAACCCCCTCATGATGATGAATTTTAAGCTTCAATTACCCTTGTAAAAATAGGCCCAGAGCTGTTTTCTAGGGAAAATCTTAGCACTGTTCACAAGGACTCCCTCGGTCCATCTCTAGGTAAATGTGGTTGGTCAGTCCTGGTTGGGTTCCTTGCTTTTAATAAGAAAATATCAACCCTGCCCACCTCTCAGTTGATTCACTGAGTATCAGGCACGTGAATCTGTCCGTGATCAGCAGCACGAAGAATAGTCATTCACCAAAAAAAATGTAACTCCAAACTCTTTGCTGCCCTATTCTTATCAGTTAAGGGAAATAATGTCCTTGGATGGTTGCCTGAAGGGTAGGCTGATCGTCTAAATTGTGCCCTTGGATCATCTGAGACTATCAGAGAGAGAGGTCGTTGGACTGTCCGGCTCTGGTTACTGTTAGATTCGTTTTTACTCAGTTTGGTAATACAAGGGGCTGATGACATGTGGATGCCTTGAATAGGCTAATAATTGTGCTCTCTGTTCCAACTAGTAATTCGGTTCCCTTCAAAACTGTATTCTTGAAAAATTTATTCAACGTTTATTTAAGTGGAAAGGCAGAGAAAGAGGATGTCTGGAGCCGTGTCCCAAGAAGCAAAGACCCTGCGGTTCCCAGACCCTAACTTCTTAGGCAGCAGCCCACAGGCCATCTGAGCATGCATTTTGTGGCGTGAGGAGGTCTTATCCCACCCCAAGTGACTTACCAAAGTAGTTCTTTTTAGCTGCATCCTTCCAAGAAGAACTCAGGTAAATAAAGATTAGAGTGACGTTTTGGCGCCCCAGAGATGTGCAGTATCCTTTATAGACTGGCTTCCGGGCCGCAGGCCAACTCAGCTCCCTCTGCTCTACTGCTGCTGTCTCTGTCCTCAGTGCAGGAGCGTGCTGAGGGCTGCTATGAGACACAGACATGCAAAGCTTCTTTACTTCTGCGGACCCAAATGTACAGCCTACCTCTAACCAAGCACATCGTTGCTAAAGGCATGCATGTTAGTATTCTAACCTCATCCCTGGATTAACGTATTTTCCTTCCCCTCAGTTCCTTATTTATTTATTATTTACTTTGCTGGATATTATCACTCTCTAGGCTTCCCAGATGCTTTTTTTAAAGTAAACTTTATTTTTAGAGCAGCTTTAGATTTACAGAAAAAATTGTAAAGATAGTACAGAGTTCTCATATACTCATGCCCAGCTTCCCCTATTATTAACACCTTACATTATATGGTACATTTGTTACAATTAATGAAAAAAATAAACCAGTGTTGATATTATATTATTTTTTTAAATTAATTAATTTATTTATTTATTTTTGGCTGTGTTGGGTCCCCGTTTCTGTGCGAGGGCTTTCTCTAGTTGCAGCGAGCGGAAGCCACTCTTCATCACGGTGCGCGGGCCTCTCACCGTCGTGGCCTCTCTTGTTACGGAGCACAAGCTCCAGACGCACAGACTCAGTAATTGTGGCGCATGGGCCCTGTTTCTCCGTGGCATGTGGGATCCTCCCAGACCAGGGCTCGAACCCGTGTCCCCTGCATTGGCAGGCAGATTCTCAACCACTGCGCCACCAGGGAAGCCCTATATTATTATTAACTAAAGTCCATACTGTATTCCAATTTCTTTAGTTTTTACCTAATGTGCTTTTTCTGTTCCAGGATCCCGTTCAGGACACCACATTACATTTAATTGTCATGTCTCCTTAGGCTCCTCTTGGCTGTGACAATTTCTCAGATATCTTGGTTTTTGTTTTTTATGACTTGGACAGTATTGAGGTGTATTAGTCAGATATTTGCTGGAATGCCCCTCTATTGGAATTGGGTGTTTTTCTCATGGCTAGATTGGCGTTACAGGGTTTGGGGAGGAAGAACACAAACAATGGTCTATCTTAATCACATTACATCAAAGGTTTATTCGGGTTTCTCTGTAGTAATGTCACTCGTTTTTTCCTCCTTTCCATCCTGCACTCTTTGGAAGGAAATCACTAAGCACAGCCCACACTCAAGGACTGGGGAGTTATGCTTCCTCTCCTTTGAGGTGGGATATTTATTTAAATTATTTGGAATTCTTCACAGGAGATTTCTCTCTTCTCTCCCATTTATTTATTTGATCATTTATTTATAGCAGTATAGACTCATGAGTATTTACTTTATACACTGAGTTATAATCCAATACTCCTTCATTGTATTGCTCAGATTGTTCCGGCTTTGGTCATTGGGTGCTCTTTCAGTTGGCTCTTGTATCCCTTTGACATGCCTCCATCAATGTTGTTTTTGTTGTTTGTTTGTCTGTCGCTTACTTACTGACACTACAAGATGCTCAACTTGTATATTTCCTGTCCTGGTCCTAGGATCAGCCATTTCTCAAAGATGTCCTTGTTACTTTTATTGGAGAGTGGTATTAGAAACCAAGATTTGGTATTTGGAGTGTAATTGCTTCTAGACCCTCTCAGCTGACAGAGCAAGGAAATATATGTGTGTATTCTAACTAATAAATATACCCATATCTCTATTTCTCTATGTGGAACCACCCCTGTCTATATTAAGCTAAGCATGACTTCATACTGATCCATACAACCAACTCTAATTCATTGCCGCATAGATTATTCTAGCCATTCCCATTGCTTATCTGTAAATTCCTGCTCCAACAGTGAGACACCTAGCTTCCATCATCTAACATCCATTTACCTAATTGCTCAATTTGAGTGTACATTTATGGAAGTATCAGAATTATTAACCCTACTCCTGTGGATAACAGTTTTATCAACTTGAGTCCAGTGCTTGTGTGCAGTTGCTTTTGTCTTTAGTTTTACCGACTTCACTCACTTCCAAGTGGTAATCTTGAATGCCACCATTTCCTTAGGTAATCACCTATTTCCTCCACCCTCTTCAGTGAGGTGGTTTCATATATGTACAATACAGACAGATTATGTTGTCACAATCTGCATTCCATCCTCAGGTCCCCCAACCTCTGTTTTAACTGCCTCCTAGTCACCCTGCTGGTGAGGGAAGAGTTCCCTCCCTAGGGTTTTGGGAATAGCCAAACACACAACACCCGACACAGGACAGATGACATCAACAGCAGTCTGTTGGCCACATATACTCACAGTCTCTCGGGCAGGAGGGTACCACATAGAGAAGGCACTGCCACACGGAGGTCGCACTCAGGAACAGAAGGAACAACCAGAGGCTGTGGGAGAGAGTTTTGTAGTACCAAGAGGATGAGGTGCCCTCTGGTTCCTGTGAAGAATTTGATTAGTTGTTTGAATAATTCCACAAGTTGGCAGGGAACTGAAACTAACTACTCAGGGATCAGCACTGACTGTGCCTGGTCCGTTCAGTACGGAGAGTTAGAGGTTTAGCTAGAGGAACTTATCTATGGGAAGAGTGGGGAGAGGGACATACAGTTAGGCCACTGTAGGCCCTCCCAGTTTTCCCAGGTAATAAACATGACTGTTAAGGCAACACATAATATTGAGACTTTATATTAGCCCTTATACTACGACTTCCCATATGATTTTTAAAAATTTGCATACATTAAGCTTCACTCTGTGCTGTAAATTTTTGTGGGTTTCGACAATGTCATGTATCCACTATTTTTTTTTTTTGTATCCACTATTATGGTATCATACAGAATAGTGTCACTACCCTAAAAAATCTCCTGTTGCTTCACACGTTCAACCATTCTCCTCTTTTTCCTGTCTATAATTTTGTCTTTTTCAGAATATCATATAATTGGACTCATACAGCATGTAGTATTTTCAGACTGGCTTCTTTCCCTTAGCAATTTCCATTCAGGTTCATCTGTATCTTTTCTGTCACACTTAAAGTCTTTTGAAACAAGGAAAATGTAAACTATTTAAAAAATTTTAAAAAGATTGGTCTCCATTCTAAAATATTTTCTTCAAATATTTTGAAATATTTTATACTTTCTAAAAGAATCTTACTAGGATAGAGATTTATTAAAAGTTATGTAAGGGACTTACCGCTTCCACTGCAGGGGGCATGGGTTTGATCCCTGGTCAGGAAACTAAGATCCCGCATGCCATGCAGCACAGCCAAAAAAAAAAAAAGAAAAAAAAGTTGTGTTAAATGTGTTGAGGATATACTCTGAAGAACTGAGCTGTAATATAGCTTTGGTGGATTTTTTTTAAAAATATTTATTTATTTATTTGGTTGCGCCAGGTCTTGGTTGCAGCTCACTGGCTCCTTAGTTGCAGCATGTGGGCTTCTTAGTTGTGGCAGGTGGGCTCCTTAGTTGCGGCACATGGGCTCCTTAGTTGTGGCATGTGAACTCTTAGTTGCGGCATGCATGTGGGATCTAGTTCCCTGATCTGGGATCAAACCCAGGCCCCCTGCATCGGAAGCACGGAGTCTTAACCACTGCACCACCAGGGAAGCCCCTGGTGGATTCCTTAAAACTAATAAATTATATAAGAAAGAAAAGAGAGTTAAAGACCTGATTTTTTTTAGTAAAGAATATTATTCCTTACCTATGTGACCATCATGTGAAATTACTAATGTAATTCTCATATTCTCTATCTCTATTATTTCTCTTACATAAAATAAAGCACAATTAAAGTACATTGTAACATGTGTAGAGTGTTTAATTTCAAAAATTAAGTTGGTTTTATATGGGAATTCAGGAGTTTTTTATATGTTAGGAATTTGTTCTAAGTCTAGTATATTTTATTTTTACTGAAATGCTTCTAGCTTGCTTGACTCTGAAATTTTAACATGGAGAATGTTCTAGGTGCCTTACTGAATTATGTACATTATAATTGACCTTTATAAAAGGCTTTTTGTTTTGCCTGGAATTAATACTTTGTCATGGTTTTTACTTGCTTAGATTTCTAAGTACTTATTGATTCAACCCGAACTTCCACCAATTGTCTAAAATCTCTCAAAGACATGGAACATGTGATGTGTATTATCAGTCTAAGGTTCTTGAACTCTCCTAGAGCTTTCTTACCTGCTTCAGTTGTTTACCTTCTATACCTGTCTCAGAGTTCTCATCTGAGAATCCCCTTCAATATTGTCCTGGAGAGTCCCTTCCCTTTCTCCTATGTTGGGTTTATTGTTTCCTAATGCCGTGGTTTCCGTTTTTGTTGTTTGTTTTTGTCCTTTCTCCCTGGTTTTGGTGGAACAATCTCACTAGTAGTTTTATGAGAAAGCCTCAGGGAAGTAAAATTTTCTGAGAGCTTATGTGTTTGAAAATGTCTTTATTCTACCCTTATACCTTATAGTTTGGTTGAACATAGGGTTTTAAGTTGTAAAGAATTTCCTTGAGGGTTTTGAAGTCATTGCTCCATTGTCTTCTAACTTCCCTTCTTTTTTTTTTTTTTTTTTTTTTAATTTATTTATTTATTTATTTTTGGCTGTGTTGGGTCTTCGTTTCTGTGCGAGGGCTTTCTTTAGTTGTGGCAAGCGGGGGCCACTCTTCATCGCGGTGCGCACGCCTCTCACCGTCATGGCCTCTCTTGTTGTGGAGCACAGGCTCCAGACGCACAGGCTCAGCAATCGTGGCTCACGGGCCCAGTTGCTCCGCGGCATGTGGGATCTTCCCAGACCAGGGCTCGAACCCGTGTGCCCTGCATTGGCAGGCAGATTCTCAACCACTGCGCCACCAGGGAAGCCCCCTTCTTTTTTTTTAGACAAGTTTTTTGAAGTGTAATTGACATAAAATAAAACTCACTCTTTTTAGGTGTAGATTTCAATGTTTTGAAAAATGTATACTACTGTGTAAGCATCACCACTATCAAGATTTAGAAAAATTGCATCACCTGCCAAAATTCCCTTTTGACCTTTTAATTTCTGTAACTATAATTTTGCGGTGGCTTCTCTTGTTGCAGAGCATGGGCTCTAGGCGCACGGGCTTCAGCAGTTGTGACATGCGGGCTCAGTAGTTGTGGCACACGGGCTTAGTTGCTCCGTGGCATGTGGGATCTTCCCGGACCAGGGCTCGAACCCATGTCCCCTGCATTGGCAGGCAAATTCTTAACCACTGTGCCACCAGGGAAGTCCCAATACTACACTACCTTGACTACTGTAGCTTTATAGTAAAGCCTTTTTTTTTTTTTTTTTTTGGTTTGTTCTGTTTTTAAGCAGTTGTATTGCTATTCCATTGTAAAGATGTACAGTAATTTGTTTAACTCAGCCTCTACTTAGGGGATTTAGTTGTTTCTATTTTTTATATTACAGATAATGCAACAAATGCCCATGGGCATATAACTCTGTGCCCTTGTGATAGTGCTTGTGTAGGGTACGTGTTTAGAATTGGGAATGCTGGATCAGTGTTTGCCCACATTTTCCCCTAGTAATTGGGTCTAGTTTCAGGTATAGATCCATTTGGGTAAGACTTATAGTGTAATTAACTAGGCTGTGCTTGGCTGTGTTCTAAGACACTGTCTGATCTTGAGCAGTGCCTTGTGGCCTATGTATTAAAGCAAAGATTTCCTGCTTTCCTCTTTGGTCAGTTCATGTGAGCTATAGAAAGATGCTTCCTCGAGAACACAAAAATAAGAGTGCTGTTGGAGTTAGAGAGTGTTTGTCAGAACATCAGGGGCATTCTGCCTGTTTGACAGTTATACTTTTGATCAATTGGCAAGTCTATTTTCAAACAGTTATTAATTTAATCTGGGAGTGGATTAGTCAGTTTGCTGATCAACCACAGAGGCGGGTGAAGTGCATGGTGTGGTGGAGAAGTTGAGTAGATGGAGAAATTAAGGCCTTGAGGTTGAAACTGAGCTCAAGTGGTAGGCATCTCAGGACCATGCTTTCTCTGCTCCCTCTGCCTTTCAACCTAATGCACAACAAGTAGCTTCTGAACCTCAATCAAAGATAATCCCCCAGTGGTTAACCCACCCTACCTGAATAATGAGTTGACTGTAATTTTATTTTAAACATGACTTGGGCTTATGCATGACCACTCTCCCCTCTTCCTACCCTTCTTGGTTCACTGATATATTCCCAATGCCTAGATCAGTGGCTGGCACATAGTGTACAGTTTACATTTGTAGATAGAATGTTGTTAAAAATTAGTTTATTGAATATACATTTATCTTGATGATTTGGTTAACAAGAGCTTCCCCTGAGAGATAAGCCACCCTCATTGTTCTGATCAAATCAAATTTCTGAGCCTACAGTGCTGTAGAGTCTCTAGCATATAGCAGACACCACTGACCACGGTGAATTCACGAAGATACATGTTGTCTTATAGGGTTTTGTCTTCCTGCTATTATCAGTGATACCCATTATCCAGGAGTATTACCTATATAGTAATAATTATGATCACTAACATTTATCAGACTCTTACCCTGTGCCAGGCACCATGCTGAACACTTCATATGCACCATCCCATTTTATTCTCACAGCAACACTTCACAATGAACGTTATGAAGTAGGTACAACTGTAACCGAAAGTGGGGTCCGGCTGCTCGCCACTCAAAAGCAATAAAGAGGTAAGGTTGGTGGAAAGGAAACTTTGCTTTATTTTGGACGCCGGCAACCCGGGTGGGGGGGTGGTGCGGATACCTGTCCAAAGGCCGACTCCCCCCCCCCCCCCAGCTGATAATCAGGGGGCAAGAGCTTTCATAGGCTGAGGGAGGGGGCTACGTGCAGAAACAATACAGTCAGCTCTGACAGTCATCTTGAAATTGGTCATCGGTGGTCTGACCAGCGTCATCTTGACTGTTTTAAGTACGATTAATCTTCAGTTCCAGGGTTGGTTTGTTCCCATTTCCTTGAGGCCAATTCTCGGAATTGTGGCAGCTTATGTCATGGCTACAGTCTGGCCATCACGTAGCTAACTTCTTCCTCCTGGTGAGGGTTTCAGTATCTATACGACAGCTCACAGGACATGGCTCAGAATATTATCTATAGCCCTTGAGGGGGAACTAAAGGTCCTTGACTTTGCTTAATGACTGAACTATTATTATTTAGTCTTGTTGGACTGTCTTTGTTTCTGCATTTTCTCACTTCTCTGATTAAACTTATTCTTTGGCTAAAGTTTTTCACAGACCAAAGGCAGGCTGAGGACATGGGGGGCAAGGACCACAGGGTCCTGCTCCGTTTCACAACTTTTGTACCATTTTACAGGTAAAAATCTTGGCTTAAGTTAATTGACCTAAAAGCTAGTAACTTTGTTTTGATTTTACCTATATACTTACATGGTGAATGCAGCATTATTTTACTTTTTAAAAAATATTTATTTTTTTATTATTTGTTGCACCGGCTCCTTAGTTGCAGCATGCGGGCTCCTTTAGTTGTGGTATGCAAACTCTTAGTTGCAGCATGCATGTGGGATCTAGTTCCCTGACCAGGGATCAAACCCAGGCCCCCTGCATTGTGAGCGTGGAGTCTTAACCACTGCACCATGAGGGAAGTCCCAGCATTATTTTAGATGAAGACAACTTTACCAAATGATGACTCAACCCCAAAACACTAAACTTGTTATTGTTTAGGTTTGGGCTACCCAGTAGGATAGCCACCACCACACGCAGCTATTGAACATTTGAAATGCAACTAGTCCAAACTGAGATGTGTTGAAAGTATAAAATACACACTATATTTTGAAGACTTAGTATGAAAAAAAATATATAAAATATCTCAATTTTTTATACTGATTACAAGATAAATAATACTATGCTGGGCATAACTTTAAATAAAACATACTATTAAAATTAGCTTTACCTCTTTTACATTTTTAAATGAGGCTGTTAGAAAATTTACAACTACCTATGTGGTTTGCATTTGTGGCTCGTGTTATATTTCTACTAGACAATGCTTGTCTAGCACATTTTAGACATTTATATTGGCCAGTTCAGCACAGATTTTACTCAGATTGAATCTGACAAAGAGCTCTAAGCTGTATCAAAATGATTCTTGGTGATTCAGAAAGAGGCCTACGGTTTCTCCAGGACCAAGCTCCCAGAGTATGGGGGCTTTCCCAATGCCAGGCCCCTGCAGTGTTGGTGGCTTCTCCAGTGCCAGGTTCCTGCCCTGTGCACTGGCTAGGTGCCCCTAACGACCAGAAGCTTTCCCTGGACCCCCTTCAGGCAGCTTCAAAACAGAACATTGTTGGGCAAGGCACCTCCCCATGAATGGCTTCCCTGCCATCATCCTTCTGGTGGCTTCCCAGCAAGTCCCAGAAACAAAACACTTCAACATCCAGTGAGCTATGCTGCATCTTCTCAGACATTTGGATCTCAACTCTGGGGGTGGGGAGGCCTCTTTCCTGGGTGCTCTATCTCTGCTCTAGTAGTGGCTGCTTATTTCTGCTCTTCCTGAAGAGTTCACTTCAGTTTTTCCTAGCCAATCCCTTATTACCCTAATCCCTTAATCTTTTCCTGTTCAAGTTACTATGTGACTTTTGTCTCCTCATTGAACCCTCACTTGTATACCAGCTATTTTAATTGGATGTTTGTATTTTTATACTCTACATGTTATTTGTTTATATATGTATATAATTACCATGTTTTGAGCAATAACTGAAGTTTTCTTACTTTGCAAATACTAAATGACTTTCTGTGCTTGCATCTGCACAGATTTTAGCATTGGTCTAAATTCAAATAATTGAAAAATACCAGAAGGCATCATGTGATAGTCTTTATTTTTTTTATTTTTACTTTTTGGCTGTATTGGGTCTTCGTTGCTCTGTGTGGGCTTTCTCTAGTTGTGCAGAGCGGGGGGCTACTCTTCGTTGTGGTGTGCGGGCTTCACATTGCGGTGGCTTCTCTTGTTGCAGAGAACGGGCTCTAGGCGCGAGGGCTCAGTAGCTGTGGTGCACGGGCTTAGTTGCTCCGCGGCATGACGGATCTTCCCAGACCAGGGATTGAACCCGTATCCCCTGCACTGGAATTCTTATCCACTGCGCCAATAGGGAAGTCCCATGTGATAGTCTTTAAATCTGCCTATAGTTCATCTACTTAGATTCTAAGAGTTGTCTCTGATGAATGTGAAATTTATTCAAAATTTAGCTGTTCAAAATTTTAAACTATTGATGATTTTACTCTGTAGTATATTCTCATAGGACTTTTTCTGGGGGGAGAGGGCAGGAATCAGGAAACGGCAGATTTGCTCTGATCAAGATGACCGGAAAATGGCTTGCTATTACCTTTAAAGAGTTAATCCAGTGCTAAAATTACATGTTAATGAGATGTCTGTACTATATGATGTATGACTAGCACTGTGGTTCCACACCTAGGCCATAGATGAGTAAGTATTCTATTTAATAAAGACAAATTTTCTACAAAAGGAATCTTACATTGTACAATGTCTGTATTAATTAAATGCATTCCAACAACACTTGTCAGAATCCTTATTACCAGAAAAAGAAAATATATACCTTTCACAATCTCTCTGTGCGTTAGTTTGCTCCTCTCCAAAATAAAGTTTTATTACACCATCTCAAGTCTCTTGCAAATTTAAAAGCACTGCGCCATGCTGTGCTACCTCAGAGGTGTATGTTCCCAGAGGTTTCTCTCTCCAGAGTCATCCTAATTGAACAGTACTTCTCTCTGAGGCTTCCTGCTTCCTGCCTCTCTCCTGCCTTGGGGAGCTGCTTCTTCTCTGAGGGCTGCTCCCCTGCAAAACAGGGACCATAAACAGTTTCTGCTCTGACTATGCCCTCTCCACTCCTGAGGTGGCTGAGCCATTTACTGACAGGCCATCCTTCCTCCCATTTGCCCAAGATGGTCATGTTTCTGAAACAGTACTATTGGCCACCTGGTATTAATCCCATTTGCTTCTTCCTCAGCCACCTCTACCACTTGCCGTAACTTAAGGAAGCTGGACCTTTCTCCAATACCGTTTTACCAGTTGTCTTTTTTTACAAAAGACCTTTCCTCTAAAGGCCTTAATTTCCTCCACATAATAACTCTAGAGTTCAAATAATTTTAAACATTTTTGAGGGCAAATCACACACTTTCTACATGTGCTAGATGTTTATTTGCAGAGCTATATAAATGTAACACTATTAGATTAGGTCTCTGAATTCCCTGGTGGTCCAGTGGTTAGGACTTGGCACTTTCACTGCAGTGGGCCCAAAGTACCAAATTAGACAGGTACACGCACACACACACACTGGAAATGTATACAAGAACCATTTTTTTTTAAATTGAAGTATAGTTATTTTACAATGTTGTGCTAATTTTTGCTGTACAGCAAAGTGATTCAGTTATACATATATATGCATTCTTTAATATTCTTTTCCATTATGGTTTATCAGAGGATACTGAATATAGTTCCCCGAGCGATACAGTAGGACCTTGTTGTTTATCCATTCTGTAAGTTTACATTTGGTCACAGCTTTTAGAATCCTCAGCCAGATCAAGGATATAGGGGGGTCCAAGGTAAAGATTGATAAAGAAATTTCTTTTAAGAGTTAAGTATTCAACTCAACCTTCTTGGAAAAGGGGGTTACTACCTTCTAGCTCTAAACCTAGGGAAGGAAACTTCAAAGGAACCACTCAGAGAGCTTGGAAATTTGCTTCCTGCCACTGTTTTGCTGGGGGGCCAGGAGAGTGCTGCTGCCATGCGATCTCCCTGCACTTAAGAACTTGTTCAGGCCAGGGAGGTGGGAATGTTTCCTGTGGACCAGATGTGGGCCACTCAGGAGAGAGGGAAAGCATGGGATAATTTTGAACCCTGTCCATAGGGCCCTCAGAGGTAGAGAAAACCTCAGGAGAAAGAGGTTGGAGCCTAGGGACTAGGAAGGAATCACAAAAGACTATTCTGAATTAAGATGGGAACTACAGGAAAGGTCATACAAATGCCCAAGAGAGGAAAAGTTTAATAATCTGCAGGGTCCAGACATTGTTTACCCACCCAACCAAGGAAGAACCAGCCCCCATCCCCCCACCTCTCCTTCCTCCTCCTGTCTACTCTTTAACCCCACTGAGGAGTGAAATTGCAGCTCACAAGCCCCAGAGAATGTATACGGGGAGAAGGCTGAGATCAGAGGGACCATGCCCCCTTCTCCACTGCTGGCTCCAACCCAAAGGAGGCCCAAGCTGGAAGATGTGAGATAAGGTTAAGTCAACTTTGAAGTCTGACTATAACATAGGACTGGAAATTTTATTTGAAATAAAAAAATAACTTACTGAAATAAAACTGTTTTTACAACTAATCATGATTGGAGGGTATTTTTTGTTATCTGTGAATAATCCAAAAAAACAAGGGTCAGACCAAGTCTTCATCCTGGGGCACAGGAACATATTTCCACTGTATAAAGATGAGGACACAAAAATAAAACTGTTTTTACCTCAATCCATACCATGCCTGTGGTAATCTACATGCCACCTGCATACATGAGAACCATTTTTTTTCACTGGTATTTTCTTTGAACAAGACATACCATACCATACAAGGAAGCTTTTGCTTCAGATTCCATTCTTGGTTCCTGAGGTTGATGGCCTCTGCCCTGTTCTTCTCTTAGATTATGATCTGAACTACCTTTTGTTTTGAGGAAAAAAACAACAAAAATATGAAATATAATCCACACGTAGTACGAATGAGAAAGAGAAAGCTCCTTATCATTTAACTTGGTAAGAGTTAGGGTTGGGATCTTAGTTCCCTGACCAAGGATTGAAGCCGGGCCCTCAGCAGTGAAAACAGAGTCCTAACCACTGGACTGCCACAGAATTCCCGTAATTTAACTTTCTTAACCACCTTTCTAAAGGTTCCTCCACTCCCAATCTATCACACTCTTTATATCTTTGTCTTCACAGCACTTATCACTACCCGAAATTGCTTACCTGTTCTAGGTCTGTCAACCCCCAACACACACACACATGCTATCGAAATCTTAGTCAGACAAGGACCCTTGTCTGCCTTGTTTTCCACTTGTATCTCCTTGGCCTAGAACTGCTTCTGGCACATAGAGGTCACTAGATCTGGTTCATAAGGGGCACTGTATCAATAGAAATGAAAGGGAATCATAGAACATCTAGGTTCTTCCAAGTGTCTGTTTAATTTTAAACTCTTGGTTTCTCATTGCCCAATCTCCCCTGAACCTCTAGCAGGTTGGCTTTGTTCTTGATGCTCTATTGAAACAAGGTTTATGGAAGTAAACACTAACCTAAATTTTGCAAATCCCAGAAGTCTTTTTTTTTTTTTTTTTTAATTTTAAAATATTTTTCTCCTTGGCCTCAGCCACATACAATACTTGGTTTGTGTGACTCAACCCTATCCTTGGTCCTGGGCTATTTCTGCAACCACTAGAGTCAACTGTCAACTTCAACCATGTCGGTTGTTGCTCCCACTGCATCTCTAACATTGCCTAGCACATAGTAGCAACATATGTATTATGTTGAACAAATTAATGAACCACTCTCTCGTGTCTCCTATGGACATTTCCCCAAATCGTTCCTTAAGCCTCTCCAAATTGTCTTTTCTTTCTAGAGTATCTGTATTTTCAAATGGTTTCAACCATTACTGAGTCAAGGATGGTTTACTGAAGTTCATCAGTCAAGAAACTCAATCCTTAAAAAAAAAAAAAGAGAAAAAGAAAAAAGAAAAGTCCTTTTTTTCTCATCATTTCTAAATGCCTACCAGGTCTCACCATCACCTCATACCTCCATTTAAATTGTCCTCACCATTTTAACCCCTAAAATCAGTTCCCTTTCACAACTCTCTGGTCATTACTTCCACATGCAGACCTCCAGCCCAGGCTTCCCACTTGAATAGCCACCAGGCTTACTCACTTCTTCCAATGAACTTCCTCTTGGTATCCCACAGGCAACAAAACCTAACTATAATATTTTCCCCCTTGTTGCCTCCACCCTATATTCCCTCAGTGAATGCACCACCTCCTTGCCCCCTAGTCCAAAACATCCAAGACTCCTACCAATATTTCTGAGGCCTACCGCACTAGACACAATCCTACGTTTTTTAAGTTATTATTATTATCTTATTCATTTTTGACTGCTCTGGGTCTCCGCTGTGGCTCTCGGGCTTAGTTGCAGTATGTGGGATCTTAGTTCCCTGACCAGGGATTGAACCTGGGCCCCTGGCATTGGGAGCATGGAGTCTTTACCACTGGACCACCAGGGAAGTCCCGCTATATTTTTATATATGTGATATCATGGAAGCCTCACACAGCCTATGATACAGAAGGAAGAGGGGGCTTGGAAGCTACTCCCTTTGATTCAAGTTTTACATGTTCTCAGTAGACACATCCCCCCTACAGCCAGCCCCACTGCTACCTTAGTCCACGACCTCATGATTTTCAGACTATTTAAGAACCTGTTGCCTGGTTTTCCAGCTTCAAAACTTATCACATCCATACCATCACCTTCCATCACCATCATATTAATCTTGCCAATGATAACTAATCACGCCATTGTGTGTGCTTAAAACCTTCCAATGATTTATCATTGCTTCAAGCTAAAGTCCAAACTCCTTAGTATAATACTCAAGACCTTCCACAATCTGATCATCCTCACCCCTCCAGATTCTTCTTACCAACCCCCTCACATTCTTTCGACCTGACAAACCACAGTATCTGTGATTGAAAGGCCAAGTAAACACACAAAACATTAAGACATGTTCCTGGGTCTCACTTCAGATACCCTTTGGCGACACCTATCTGGTCCTGAGTATCCTCTGCCCAAGAAACACAAATTCCTTAGTTGTGGCATTGGCCCCAGGCATCTTCTGTCAGATTGAGGTCCACTGTCCAAACCAACTTTGACCCTCAGGACATGATGAGATACGTCAGATGTGAACTTCCTGCAAACTAGTATTCAATGAACCTTAATCCACCTGCTTGCATTCTATACTGAATGTGTTAACCCAGCTCCATCTTTCTCCCACTGCTGCTCCCTGAGTCTTAAAATTAATTTTAACTGTGATCGGAGCAGCTTCAATTGGTCTGTGAGCCACCTATGATCTATGGAGATAATTACCATTGCATCAGACAATTTCCCACTGAAACCCAACCTATTTGTCAAGGGTCATAGGCACTGGCAAACAAGAGATAAGCTTACCTTACACTCAAACACACTCTCTTAATGCATCACTGCCCACCTCTCTCACAACCCCTTTGTGCCAACTGTTTTCTGGCCCAGGATTTAGAAATTCCACATCTTCAGGTCAGTGCCCACTTACCTCAAGGCCTAATATTTATTCCATCCTGGGCATTACCTATCTTAATGGGCCTCTCCATCACTCAGGAACCAACCATTAGTAACACTGGAAGATTTCAGAAAGATCTTAATACCAAGTCAGATTATTTCAGTACTCTGAAGCCAAAGTATATTAAAACCACTATTTTTGTAGGTCAAAAGCAATTTCATAAACTTGAACCTACCATACCAACTTCAGGCCGCAGCCACTGTAGAAGCACCTTCACTCACTTAACTCGGAAGCCCATAATGTTAAGACCTCCAGCTTACAACTGCACAGGCACAGCAGTAAAATCACACTAACAAATGTCAACTGGATCCAGGAACCATGCTCTCAATTATGCATCCCTAAAGTACAGAGTACTGAGTCATTATATTGAGTCTCACATATTGGGAGGAAGCCCAATGTAGATTTAGATCAGCAGGGGCTTCTGTAGAAGTCAAGTGTAAGCTAAGACCTGAAGGATGAGTTAGGAAAAAAGCGGGAGGAAAGGAATTAGCTAGAATTTTGTGAATGCATTCTAAAGGTAAGGTTGGTGAGGCAGTGATGATCATGAAGACCCCTTCAAGGTCAGGTTAAGGACGTGATACTTAATACAATGGGAAGCTAAAAGCTAGGACTGCACAGCATGGCCACACTGCTACTTTATGCCAGTTGTTCCAACACTTACGCTGTTTAATTAATGTTCTGTTCTCTCATTCAGCAGTCCAACAAACTCAGCCTTGTCTTCACTTCAAAAAACTGTATGGCAGTAACACCAGAACTGGGAAAGCAAGGCAAAAAAATTCAG
Source organism: Balaenoptera ricei (assembly GCF_028023285.1). Taxonomy (NCBI): domain Eukaryota; kingdom Metazoa; phylum Chordata; class Mammalia; order Artiodactyla; family Balaenopteridae; genus Balaenoptera; species Balaenoptera ricei. Next base: position 34,522,409 of record NC_082641.1, read on the forward strand.
AGCACTGAAAATCAATGATCACCCAGCTAAGGGTTAAAATAATTCCAGGGATCTATTTATCATTGCCTTTAGCCTACAAATATTAGTTTATACTTGGCCTTCCTTTACATTCTACTCAATCCACTGCATTTGCCCGTGGCCCTGCAAACTTTCTTCCATATTTTGTTGTTGACTCACACTGAGCAGGTTGCCTTAGTTTTTCACTTAGCTGACCACCTTAAACGGCATGCACAGCCTATAACCTAGATGCCAGGCAACAGTTAAGATCACCTTTCCAAAAATCTGAAAAAGTATATGCATAGCTGCATCACTTTGCTATACACCAGAAACTAACGCAGTACTGTTAACCAACTATACGCCAATAAACATTTTAAGAAAAAAGAAAAAATCACCTTTCTGAAATAGAATTCATTGAACTCCTATCCTTCACATTCTCACCGGTACTCCAAAGCCTATCGTACACGACTGACAACCACTCCCCAAAGACCACAGATGTTACTAAAAGAGATTAAGTTATGCTCTTTCACTTAGTCTAACATTTTAAATATCCGTATGTGTTGTACTAAGAATTGTACTACGTAAATTCACTATATTCTTCACATCATCTGCCAGTGTTGTCTGTTTGAAGGAATCCTGGAATTCTGCTTGTTCCTTGTCCTCTTAAGCAGTATCACAACCCAGTTCAAAAGTTACAGTTCCAAAACAGCCACTTAACAAGTAAATCTGATTTTAAGCTGTCGCATTCGCAAACCTATATAAATCATCGATACAAGCCTATTAAAAATACCTTAGCACACCAGACACTCTTTTTAAAACCGGAACATTTATTGCGTGACTAATAACTGAAATCCTTAAGATGAACTGGATGCTGCAACAGCTGCCCTCTTGGGTTTAGGTGTTGTTCCTTCACGGAATCCATGCCTGCACCGTGTTAAAAACAAGAACAGTTACTTCAGCAATGCCAACACATACATTTTAATTTTCGCTAAAACAGATTTTTATGAGCTTATCTCAGTTAAATCTGAAATCAATATTGAATTCATATGTTCAGACATTTATTTTTACAACATCACTGATAAGCTGCAGTATTTACTTCCTTCTGCTTCAAGATAGCCATTTCAGGAATACAGATAACTTTAATTGGGAAAAAAAAAAAAAAAAAAGGGCAACATATTTGGTTGTACTGATCACTGGGCCAGCATTTCCCCACCACTTAAGATTCCTAAGGCATTTGTGAAAACGGGTTCTTAAATTACGAGCCAGAGATCCTACTTTCCTTTAGCCAAGGAAAAACAATGTGTTTAATGGTAGACATTTTCTCAACTGCTTAACTACTCTATATCTTAACTCATTTAATATTAACACCTACTTGAAGTGTACCGTTATCCCTCTTTTGAGGGACAGACAGGTTAAAGTTGGCTTCAATTCATGCTCTTAACTCTTACATTGAACAAGCAGACCACTGAATCCTAAGCCTATACTACTGTATAACAGTCTTATACATTAGGAAGTGCAAAGCGCAAAGAAAGGTCACTTCAGCACATGAACACAAGCACATCTAAAGGTGTTGTATTTACAAACGCCCAAACTGTCTTGAGGTCTTTTAACATTTGAAAACCTGGAATTGAGCGGTAGAGATCAGAAATTCTGCTAAATATCCTACACTGCAGAGGACAACTGCCCTCCCCAACAAAGAAATCACCTCAGCTGAGACCTTACATGGGTTAACCCCTCAAAAGCTACCACTAAAATGCAGTTTCTCTGTTTAGTCTAGATGGAGGCTGAAATTAAAACTCTAAGGCCTGTCTTTTAAGTAATAAAAGATATAAAATTTCTTTCTACACAAACGCAATAGCAACTGACAGTTTTCTAGAGCAGACTTGCCCAAAGCCACAAAACCCGAAAGTCTCCTTTATGCACGATTATCTTGACAAATTTTGGTAGGAAGGTGAAATGTAGGTATGCTAACAAATGTCATCACATTTTCTGGAGTCTAGCTCCAACTAAGCCCCAGCATGTATAGCTCATACTACTGTTTACTGAGAGATTCACAAGATCTAAACTAACTGATCTGAAGGTTATGGTGGCAGAAGAGAAAAGTTCCTTGCTAATACCTCATCCCACCAACCAGGGCAGTTGAGAGGATAATTATGCAAGCTCACAGAACCAACTACAACTGAAACATAAAAACTGTACCTGAATCTGCGGTATACAATTTTTAGGTGCCTCATTCGACCAGTCCCGGTGGTATTTCGTCTTTTAGCTTTAGCACTCCAGTTATCTAAAACACACATTCAGGTGAACGTTCTATAAGGTTTTTCCCCACACACCTTGTAAGCACAGTCGGTCAATATACTTAAAAATGCCTGCCCTGGGTTTTAACCCCACTTCATCGCTATACAGATGCCCCATTCTGCTAGGGACCGCCTAATGCTCAGTCATGCCCCACTGAGGTACAAAACAAACACGGGACAATTCTCAACGCCAGGATACACTCTACCAGAGTCCCGTAAACATGCACTTACACTTCCTCTTCCGCTTGGCAGGGTAGCCACATTTACCACAGGTCGACTTCTGCAGGTGGTAGGCCTTAGAGCCACAGCGGCGGCACAACGTGTGCGTCTTATTCCGACGCTTTCCAAACGAGGACGTTCCCTTCGTCTACAAGTTAAGGGGACAGACGATTCTTCAATCTGGCAATTTCTACACACGTTCTTACGTTTTCAGTTAAAGAAACACCATGACAACCACAGGGTCTCCAACTGTGGGAGTCTGACTTTTCTTTTTTTTTTAAAATGTGGTTTATTTATTTTATTTACATGTTTTCAAATCGACTGCAATGTATTAAGAATTCAAATGCTATAAACACAGCAAAGTCTGACTTTTCTTTAACGCTAAATCAGAAACCTCTACCGGAATTTCACGTCATCTAAAGCCCCCTGCAAGAGTTGCTGTGTTTTGAAATCCGCTACGTTATTAAAAAGAAGAAAAAAAGATATAATGCAAAAGACGAGATAACGTGGTTTTCCTACCCAACCCTACTCCAAAAACTAAGAGCTCCTGCCCAGGGACCACCGCCAACGATTCCTTGGCTTACAGAGCCCAACACTCTCAAACTATGCTTCTTCTGTCCTTTCCCATAGCAGAGCAGGGCTGTGCGGGCTCCCCAAAGGTCAGACAGAAGCAAGGCGCCTAGACCAGCTGCAGCTCCACGACTGCAAGCCCCGCACTCCCAGACAGATAGGGACCATTCTTCTGCCTCTCGAGGGCCACCGCATGTCCCTTTCCTGCCCACCGGCTCCCATTATCGGAAACCTTGCCGGGCCCCCACGGACAGCAAGGAACGCGGCGCAGGGCGCTAGGATGGAAGCCGATTCCGAGAGCTCTTGCAGACCACTCACCATCTCGCTTCTGCCGCCGAGACCAAAGAGACCGAAAGAGAAGTCACTTCCGCTATATCGCGCTCAGAAGCTTCCGCCCAGGAAAGTACTTCCGGCGGGGCGCGGTGCACCGCTCTCAAGCGTCCGTCGCTGCAGCGTGGGTGGGGCCGAGAGGAGGATCCCGAGCCAGGCGGGGCCAATAGAAGGTTCAGAGGGGCGGGGCTCACAGCTTTCTGGGTCCGGGGTGGGCGTCTGTGTAGGGTTCGGGGTGGGACTGGGGTTCTTCGCCAGGTTCTTCCTCAGTCCCGCCGGAAGCTTTCGGCTGACGCTGATCATCGCTGAGAGGTCGCTAGGAGGACGGAGCTGGGCTCAGAATATGAAGAGAAAGGCAAATAATGTTTTTTCTAACTGTAGTACTTTAGAGGCAAATGATTTGATCCCCAATCTTGTTATGCCAAGGAATCAGACGTGGAACTTGTTAAATATTGTTTCCTAAACTCTAACGTGAGGAAATCTGGTTCAGCAGCTTTGGATGGGGCTTGGACATCTGTACTTCAAAACACTATAGTGTTAATGTTGGTGGTTCCCAGGCCTTCTTGATAAACGCTAATCCACTTGTAACCTTCTTGCCTAGGAAAGCCCCCACCCTCGCAAAAGGATAAAATATCCAAACATTTAAGAGTTAGGGAAAAACGATCCTAAATGTGCGTGCTTTCTAAAGGAAACAGAATTCGTGACTTATCACTTGTGAAATACTGGCAAAGTTTATTAACTAACTACCAGCAGAACAAGGTGACGTCTAGGAATTAGAGGTTTAATTTTGACAGGTTAACAGTTGATTAGTGCCTAGTCAGTACTAGGCTCTTCTAGAAACTGGGAATAGAAACATTAACAGGACATAGTCCCTGTCTTCATGGAAGTGGTAGGTGGGGAGTAGGGGGTTCAGGGGGAGGTGCAGCCAGGAGAGAGAGAGAGAAGGCCAACATTTGGGTGTTTGGACCATATGGACCATACTGCAGTTCAGGGGAGACTTAACTGGATTAGGTGTTGTATTAGTTCCCCATTGCCATTCTAGCAATTTACCACAAACGTAACGGCTTAATACTAAACGTTTAATCAACGAGTATAAAGTTTCAGTTACGCAAGATGAATACATTCTAGAGATCTGCAGTACAATACTGCATCTACAGTTGACAATACTGTATCTTACACTTAAGGACGATAATCACAAACCACCAGCTAGTCTTTAAGCTACAGTCAATCAAATAATTTCCTTTCTTTGCTTCACACTTTATATAGTCTTTCCCCTGGCTCATAGAATGTTACTAACCACTTCTGGTTTGGTGCTGCCCTTTTTGGATCGATTTTTGCTAAAATACACTTAAATTTTAACTATGCCTGTTTATCTTTTAATAGGCCCTTCTAAGTACTCTGGCCCCACCCAGATAATTCTCTCATCTCCATGTCAGCTGATTAGCAGCCTTAATTGTCCTTTGCCTTGTAACGGTATTCACAGGTTGTGTCATCTTTGGGGAAGATGATTATTCTGCTTAGCACAAGTGTTATGACAAATGAGATCAGTGTAGACTGTTGTTGAACCCAAGTTAGTGTGCCTGAGGCACAGTGAGGCCAAACAAACTGAAACATTGGAGTTTGGAGCAGAGAAAGGACCAAACAAGGAGGACAGCGCAGCGCATGCTCAAAAGACCTGAACTCTCTAGTGGTTTTGGGGGAAGAATTTTTTGGGTTTTTTAAAAAATCATTTATTTATTTTTTGGCCCTGTGGTGCGGATCTTATTTTCCGGACTAGAGATTGAACCTGGCCCTCTGCAGTGAAAGCCCAAAGTCCTAACCATTGGACCACCAGGGAATTCCTTCAGGGAAGAGTTTTTAAAGGCAAAATAAGGGCTGCAGGGCATGTGACTTTCTTCTGATTGGTTGGTGGTGAGGTAAGAGAGTGGTGTTCCAGGTTCTGATTGGTTGGTGGTGAGGTAAGAGAGTGGTGTTCCAGGTTCTGATTGGTTGGTAGTGAGGTAAGAGAGTGGTGTTCCAGCAATCTTGTGCTCAGCCACCCTCCACCTCCACCTGGGGGCCTTAGTTCCCATAGCAGAACTCAAAAATTTGTATCAGATTACTGTGTATATCCACTGGGGAGTAACTAGGACTCTGCTTTATCGCTGCACTGTTGGTTCTTGACTGCCTTTCTTTTGTTTCTGCATTCCCTCACTTCCCTAATTAGTAACTGTTCGAATCTACCCTTTGGAACACAGCAGCGAAGATCTAGGAGGCTGAAGCCTTTTTCCTACAGACAAGAAAAGGGGGACATGGAAAGGCTTTTGTACCCAGGAGGGCCCCACAGGGTGCTGCTCGGTTTCAGGAAGGGTAGGACAGGTAGCAACCACTGAGGACACAAATTGTGTGACAGGCACTATGTCCGAGTCTCTTTTACCCCAGACATTCCCCAAACTGTAAACATCAGAGTGAAATATTTTTCCTCCTCTCCCTTTTTGGTGTGCTTGAAATCACACCATTCTGGCCCTGGTCAGGTAGGCCCTTGGCTCTATAGAGGCCTATGAAGCCAGTTTAGAATTTCCAGATTTCTATCCAAATGCCAGGTTTAGGTCGGGAGTAGAATGACTTCTGAAACAGATGATCCTGTTACAGAGTCCAAGCTCTCTGCTTGCCGCACGGCAGGCCAATAAACTGGGAGACGAGGTGTTGAGGCAAAGAATACGACTTTATTTGGAAAGCCGGCGGACTGAAAAGATGGCGGATTAGGGTCCCCAAAAAACCATCTTAGCGGGGTCTGGATGCCAGTTTCTTTCATAGAATCAGAGCGGGGAGTAAAGTAAAAAGGCAAAATAGAGAGGGAGATTCGGGGAGGAAGTAAAGTAAAAAGGGTAAACATCTTCTGGAATGACCAGCCTCGGGGAGGGGTTGGTTAATTTCTTCTTTCTTGCAGCCATTCACAGGTGGGTGGGGTTCCCTGAGGCAGTCCATTATGTATGATTATAATAACAAAAGCTATGAAAAGCAAATGCTAAAGTCAAAGAAACAGATCCAACATGGAGTCAAAATTGGCTCTTCCCTGTTGCAATCTCTGCTGTTACTTATGGTGTTTTGCCTTTTAGCAGAGAGTGATAGAGACTTCATAAATCTTGCATCTATTGTTCTGATATAGTTCAGGTCTCTTGACTTGACCTGCCTTTTTTTCCTACAATAGATGAAATTAGTGCTGACCTCTCTCTTTAAAAAAAATCACATAATTTAAACTCCTAGCTGCAAGCAAAATTTTTACACCTGTTTCACTGTATTTGATGTGAGGGATATATTTTCAAATCTTTATCTCCTGGCCACCATTCCCCCAGCTCACTTCTGAAACCGTGTAACTCAGATTGGGGCTCGAACCTGCGGTGTTTTAACTGAGATCACACACCTGGTCTCAGGATTTAGACCCACGGTCTTTTCTTGATGTCTCATCACAGAAAGAATTCAGTGAGAGACAAAGTGATAGGTAAGAAGTGGATTTATTTAGAGAGAAACACGCTCCACAGACAGAGTGGGGGCCGTCTCAGAAGGCGAGAAAGGCACCAGGGTATGGGGTTGTCAGGTTTTTTATGGGTGGGTAATTTCATAGGCTAATGAGTAGGAGGAGTATTCCAGCTATTTGGGGGAAGGGGTGGGGATTTCCAGGAATTGGGCCTACTTTTTTTTAAAAAAAATAAATGTATTTATTTATTTTTGGTTGCTTTGGTCGTTGCCGCGTGCGGGCTTTCTCTAGTTGCGGCGAGCAGGGGCTACTCTTCGTTGCGGTGCGCGGGCTTCTCACTGCGTTGGCTTCTCTTGTTGCCGAGCACAGGCTCTAGGTGCACGGGCTTCAGTAGTTGCAGCACACGGGCTCAGTAGTTGTGGCTCACGGGCTCTAGAGCACAGGCTCAGTAGTTGTGGTGCATGGGGTTAGTTGCTCCGCGGCATGTGAATCTTCCCGGACCAGGGCTCGGACCTGTGTCCTCTGCATTGGCAGGCGGATTCTTAACCACTGAGCCACCAGGGAAGCCCAGGCCTACTTTTTGACCTTTATTGTTGGCCTTGGAACTGTCATGGCGCCTATGGGTGTGTCATTTAGCTTGCAGATGTGTTACAATGAGCATATACTGAGGCTCAAGGTCTAGTGGAATTAGACTGGTCTACCATCTTGGACCTATTTGGTTCTAATTAGTTTATATCATGTCCTCAGGCTATGTCATTCTTTTAAAGGTTTTGCCCTGCCCGCTTCCCTCCTGTTCACTTCCATTTGCATTCTAAGTGTGTGCAATGCAGATTTCCTGTTACCAAGGAACTGAATTTAAACTTCCTCCCCTAAATTTAAATTTTATTGTGAAATATGTAACTTCAAATAAACACTTTTCTTCCCATCAGCTTTGAGATCTCCTGGAGCAAGTTCTTGTGGGAGAGGAGGGTATTTAGGGGGAGCAGTGGGGAGGAGATGGGGTTTGAGAAGCTGGTTATTAGAATACCTTACCAACCAAGTTGAATTAAAAGAAAAGATTGGCAAACCTACTAACATTGCCAATCAAATTGTTAGTATTAGGTGGGATACATCTCTTGAAACCCATACCTTTGTGACACATTTTAAAACTCTCAACCTAAAGTTAATTTTTAATGTCATATATGGATTCTCTTATTCTTTTTCAACCTTAGGGACACCAGAATTTAATGAATCATTATCCTTGGTTATGCTCAGCATTGGTCCATGCATGGCCTGCTTTCACTTACATGTTTAACTATTTACCTTTAATAATTTAATAAACACCTATAAACTCATTCCCAGATGATATCCTATGTCTAACTCCATGATTTCCCTGTCCTCCAATCCCATCCCATCCCTAGCCTCCCCTAACCAAGGTAGCCATCCTTCTGAAGTTCATTTCCTTACTTCTCATTTTATATAATTATATTGATTCCATGTGTATTCCTAAAATGTGTGTGTATGTGTCTGTATTTACATTATTTTGAGCTTTTTAAAAAGGGTTTCATGCAGCATATAATATTTGGGGACTTAAAATTTCCCCTTAATATTGTTATGATTTATTTATGTATACTGTGGGTCACTGAAGTTCATTCTTTTTCAGTGCTGTATATTACATTATATGAGATACCACAGTTTACTCATCCAGTATCCTGTTGATAGTTATTTAGATTGTTTTCAGGTTCTTGTGAACTATAAATGAAAATAAAAACCAACTAGATAGTTTTTTAAAAAATTAAAGTCAGCTAACAAGACAAAAAATGTAAACTATTAAAATAAATAGAAATGTTTAAAGTAGAAGGTATGAATACCGCTGTAGTCATATCACCAGAGATACCAGTGTTACAATTGGAGTATCTCTTTCCTGGCTGTCTTCTTTAAAATATAATGTATATGTATATACACATATTGTATACATACACTATACACATATTAACTTTTTAAATAAAAATGGGATCTAGGGCTTCCCTGGTGGCGCAGTGGTTGAGAGTCTGCCTGCCAATGCAGGGGACACGGGTTCGAGCCCTGGTCTGGGAGGATCCCGCGTGCCGCAGAGCGGCTGGGCCCGTGAGCCACAACTACTGAGCCTGCGCGTCTGGAGCCTGTGCTCTGCAGCCGGAGAGGCCGCGATAGTGAGAGGCCTGCGCACCGCGATGAAGAGTGGCCCCCGCTTGCCACGACTGGAGAGAGCCCTCGCACAGAAACAAAGACCCAACACAGCCATAAATAAATAAATATTAAAAAAAAACAAAAACATCCTGTTCCTTGTTTCAGTTCTAGTTAAAAAAAAAAAAAAATGGGATCTATAACTTGCTGTTTTCCATAATATATCATGGATATCACTACTTGTCAATATGTGTAGATTTACTTCATCCTTTTTTTTTTTCTTTTTTTTTTGTGGTATATGGGATGAGGGCAGAATGGTTTTGTAGCTTTTGCACTTTATTTAATTTATGTATTTATTTAAAGTCTTTATTGAATTTGTTACAATACTGCTTCTCTTTTATGTTTTGGTTTTTTGGCCGTGAGGCATGTGGGGTCTTAGCTCCCCGACCAGGGATCGAACTCGCACCCCCTGCTTCGGAAGGTGAAGTCTTAACCACTGGACCGCCAGGGAAGTCCCTACTTCATCACTTTTAACTTCATTTTGGTATTGCATTGGAACTGAGCAGAACTCTGCACCCCACTCCCACCCCACCCCAAGCACAAAGGCTCCTTCATGTCTCCTGCCTCTTGTTTATAGAAAAGCTGAAGTCTCCCAGGCCTCCCTGAGTCGCAAAACAGCAAGCTCAAGCCGTTAATGATTAGGACAATAGAGTCACAGACTCAGTGTCTGATGCACATTCCTGAGTTGTTTTACAGGTACTATAACTGCCACCAGAGGGGAAAAGCTAACTGCATGATGACTAGACTGTAGCCATGACATAAGCTGCTCCACCTTGAGCAGTACTGAATCTATGGCTAGTTACAATTCCAAGAACTGGCCTTAAGAGAATGGGATTAACACTATTGCTCATAATAATGTATATCTTGGTGGGCATCAAAATAATTGTAGCTTGTTCTGCCTGCATATGTAAGTGGGCAACTAAAATTGTCAGCAAAGAGATACTGCAAACCCATGCTGACATCTTCCACTCTAAGAATACGGTGCCCTTTGTCAGAATGAAGAAGTTACAGAAGACAGACCTTCGCCCATGATCCCGTAGAAATGGAATGATGTTCTGACAAGTGGGGATTTGTAAGCAGCTTTTGGCAGGAGAAAGCTTTTTGCAGGAAAGAGCTCTCTGCAGGAGGCCCTTTTGCCTTGTCACTAACCTTAAACCAGGCGCCCCCCATGCTCTACTCATCTCCAGCCCTAGCGTGCCTTTCAAATCTTGATCACACAATACCTTGCGTAATCTGTTGGTTCTTTCTATAGATCAAAGAAGTTGAAATGAAGAATAAGTAATTAACAGATGACCAGTTATCTTCCCTAGCTTCCCCTTCAGTAATCTTGCGAACAAACTGTGTGAACAAGATAGCATCTAAAGAAAAATCACAGGAAGTTGACAAGCCTGCATACAAGTCTGCACACAGTGGGGGATGGCGATGACTCCCACCCCCTATCTCAATGATTAACTGAGATTACTTCCCTTTTTCCCTATAAAAACTTTCATGGCCAAGCATAAATTTCAGAGGTGGTTTTTGGGGACACTGAGTCCACCATCTCCCCAGATTGCCAGCATTCTGATTAAAAGCAACTTTCCTTTCTACCAACATTTGTCTCTCTCTCTCGAGTATTTTTTTTTGATTTTTTATTTACATTTATTTATTTATTTATTTATTTTGGGCTGTGTTGGGTCTTCGTTGCTGCGCACGGGCTTTCTCTAGTTGCAGCGAGCAGGGGCTACTCTTCGTTGCAGTGTGCGGGCTTCTTATTGCGGTGGCTTCTCTTGTTGTGGAGCATGGGCTCTAGGCGTGCAGGCTTCAGCAGTTGTGGCACGCGGGCTCAGTAGTTGTGGCTCGTGGGCTCTAGAGCGCAGGCTCAGTAGTTGTGGCGCACGGGCATGTGGGATCTTCCCGGACCAGGGATCGAACCCAGGTCCCCTTCATTGGCAGGCGGATTCTTAACCACTGCGCAGCCAGGGAAGTCCCTCAAGTATTGATTTTTTGAGTGGTGAACAGCCAGACCTGATTAGGTAACACCATTGTTGATGTATCAACATTTGTTCCATAAACCCGGAATTTGTGGATATTTGAGTTATTTTCAATTTTCTGCTATTATAAAAATGTTGTAATGCAGATTCTAGCACATACATCTTTGGGCATTTGTCTGATTATTTCCATAAGATAATTTCCTATTCAGTGCAGTGGGATTGCTGCACTGAATGGTATGAATTTTGATTTTTATCTGTCACATTTATTTATTTATTGCTGCATATTGACAGATTTCTCTCCAAAAGGGTTAATCAATTCACATTCTTATTATCGCAGATAGAGCTCAGAGTAGAGAATACCTAGTCCAATCTGAAGTTCAAGAGAGGCTTCTCAGAGGAGTTGACTCAGAGGAGTTCTCAGGGGCTAAGTCATATGAAACTGAGTCAAGTCGTCAAAAAACGATAAATAATCTACAGGGAGCCAGGGTCCGTGGGGGCTGAGGGCTGGGTTCCCCCGCTACTTTGGCTTGTTTCTATCCACCCTCTCCAACACTAGGCGTCATTGACATAGTTATTCTTTGCCAAATAGAATTACTCTTTGCCTTAAAAAAAACAAAACCAAAACCAAAACCAAAAAACCCCCCCAAAACTTGTATTCATGCATTGGAACTATTTCATAGTTCATTTCCTACTCTGCAGAAAACAGGAACATTGGCTACTGGGAGTGTTCCCTCAGAAATCATAGAAAAAGAATGAAAACAGTTACTTGAAATCCTCCAACAAGATCCTGATTGTATCTTAGATACATTAACCTCTCAGAGGCTAATTTCTGAGGAAGAGTATGAGATTCTGGAGAATATTACAGATCCCATGAAGAAAAGTTGGAAGCTGTTAATTTTGGTACAGAAAAAGGGAGAAGTGAGCGGTCAACTTTTTCTCAACTGTTTACTTAGTACTTTTTCAGAGTCAGCTACCATTTGGGACTTAAATCACTTAAATCATGGTAAGTTAAATTTCTACACTTTTTTGGGCTGAGAGGGAGGAGGTAGATTTCCTGAAAAAAAAGAAAATTTTTACTTTTTATTTTCCTTTGTCATTCTCCTGCAGATAATTTTCACTGAAATATGATAAAAGGGAAAAGTGTCCAAGATTTAAAATGCAGGGAATGATGTATCTTATTGTTTTAGGGGATTTATAATTTTTTGTTCAAACTCAATCCAAAAGCTGCAATTGTTTTTTTTTTTTTTAATATTTATTTATTTTATTTGGTTGTGCTGGGTCTTAGTTGTGGCAGGTGGGCTCCTTAGTTGTGGCATGCTAACTCTTAGTTGCATCATGAATGTGGGATCTAGTTCCCTGACCAGGGATCAAACCCGGGCCCCCTGCATTGGGAGCATGGAGTCTTACACGCTGCACCACCAGGGATGTCCCCAAAACCTGCACTTGTTTTAGTGCTAGTATAAACTTATTATTCTGGCAGTGACATTCTGAAATACTCATAGTTGGAAAGAGACTACTGTTAGTGGCACATCAGGATTTCCTTATAAAGTAAGTGAATTCATGGGTATTAACAACCTCAAGACCAAAAGCTGCATCTTTCACTTAGTATAGCCATTTTGAAAATATAGGAAAAATAATTTTTAACACACATATGTGGTAGATTAGCAACTTCTTTTTTTTTTTTAATTTATTTTTGGCTGCGTTGGGTCTTCGTTGCTGTGTGTGGGTTTTCTCTAGTTGCGTCAAGCGGGGGCTACTCTTCATTGAGGTGCATGGGCTTCTCACTGCAGTGGCTTCTCTTGTTGAGGAGCACAGGCTCTATACATGCGGGCTTCAGTAGTTGTGGCTCGCGGGCTCTAGAGCGCAGGCTCAGTAGTTGTGGCACACGGGCTTAGTTGCTCTGCGGCATGTGGGATCTTCCCGGACCAGTGATCAAACCTGTGTCCCCTGTATTAGTAGGCGGATTCTTAACCACTGCACCACCAGGAGAGTCCACAACTTCATTTTCTCTGTGAGAAGAATGCCAGCAGAACCTTAGTTTTCTGGAGCAAATCAAATTCTAATTTTTCAACGTTCAAAGATAATTAGTGGCAAATGAGGGCGCACTTCATCCAGAATGAATTGTTTAGCAGTTCTGTAAATTACTACCAGAGACAGATGTAGCTCCTTTTCTAAAAAATAGTGAAGATTATTTTAAGAGATGTTAGAGAGGCAGAGGCTCAGATAAAAAGATTAATGTTAATGGTCTCTAATGTAGTACAGGACCTGTATGCTTAGAGAAACAGGTCTTGTTATTTCCAGGACTTATTCCAAATCAGAGTTATTTGCTTCTTGATTAGAAATGATTAGGATCAGATTTTGTTAGCAATGGCCTTATGTAGTCTGAGCTGGTTTGGGGTCACAGTAAATCCACAAGTAAACACAGGATTCAAGTTTTCTATTTCACTCATTTACCCTTTGAGTTTGCTGTGAAAGACTCGAACTTTTGAGCAAGGCAGGAGTGTGATCTGATATTTTTCAGTGGGAGAAAGTTCTGACAGTTGAGTCGTTGCCATTTATGTAGGAGGTGGTAGGTATTCCTGTTATCCAGTGAAATAAAGGAGATGATGCTTTGAGGTCATGGAAAGTCAAGTTATTATAACATTTGTTAATTTCAAAAAAAAAAAAAAAAGAAAAGAAAAATCCCCCAACCTTTCCTATTCTTTCCAGAACTTTTAAAACATGAGTATATGGAGCCACCGCAACCTTTGGGGGTAAGCAGGGAAGGTGTTTATTATTCCTGGAGAGAAAGAGCCTGAGGATCCTGAGATCACCATGTCCTTCAAAGAGAAAGAACACTTGGATTTGGAAACCTCTGAGTCTTTCACGGACAAGAAGGCTGGTTATCAGGAAACTGCTTGGTCCTCAAGGGAAAATGAGAAGGAATACAACACACCAAAATTCACATCTCTGCAACTGGTTGAGAATGTTGAATATGAATTTCTAGCAACTATTGAGTATTTACAGGATGAACAGAGATATGAGGAGTCAGATGATTTTTTACACTTAGGAAAAGAGGAATATCTAGAATCTGTTGGGTACTCTGAAGATGGAGACAGCCCCGTGGAAGAGGATGCTTATGATGACCCAGAGTGCATTATCTATGACAGCAAAGAGGACTCCTTGTATTCTGAAACCATGGAGTTCTCTGATGAAGAACAGAATTATGGGGATTCAGAAACTGGCATGTCATTGGAGGAGGAAGAGGAGAAAAGTATGGAAGGTATGGGAATGATGTGTGTGTAGTTACTTAGGCAACAACTTATTTTTAGGTTGCCATGACATAATGGGGAGAGGGGCTGAGGAAAGGCACCAGATGGCAGCAGAAAAGCAGCTACACAAAAATTTCTTGGACCTCTCTAACTTGGAATTGCCTCAGAGGTGAGTGTTGACAGGGAGGAAAACCCAGGACCTAGGAACAGTGGACAGTATAAGCTAAAGTAAATATTGACTATCAACTTAAAGGTTTCTGCAGTCACCTCCATCATACATATAACCACTGATTTTAGCTGTTCCCTTCTGTTCCTCAGATTAAGCCTTTTTAATCATTTTAGCTCCTTTGTGACCAATGGAATATGGGGATTATAAACCTAACTATTGAAGTGGAAACAGGAGAGGAATTTGTGATAAATGGATAAAATCCCAAAATAAAGCTTGTCTTGATCCAGTCCAAATATTGCCATTTTGATGAGGAAATCTTGAATTTGAATATTTCTCAATGAAAATTCAAAATATGAGAAATGCTTAATTTGGAGCAATACTGTCTGGGAAAATAAACATCACCAAGTTCTGAGTACAGAAGGAGAACGTAACTACCAACTCACATTCAGTCCAAATCCTGGGAATTCATAATCCAGTTATGGGTCAGAAAAGAGTAATTTCCAAAAAAAAAAAAAAAAAAGAAAAGAGTAATTTCCTCCTCAGCACACCTTGACATAGCTACTAGGGCTGCTGTAACAAAATAGCACCACAAACTCGGTAGCTTAAACAATAACAATTGAAATGTATTGTCCTACAGTTTGGAGGCTGGAAGTCTGAAATCAAGGTGTCTCTAGGGTTGGTTCCTTTGGAAAGCTGTAAAGAAGAATCTGTTCCTAGCTTCTGGTAGTTTGCTGGAAATCTTTGGGCTTCTTTGGCTTGTAGAAGCATCCGCTCCACCCTCGCCCTCCTCACCCTACCCCCGCAACCTGCCTTCATCTTCACATGGTTGTCTTCCTGGGTTCACGCCTCTATGTTCAAATTTCCCCTTTTTATAAGAATACCAGTCATATTAGGTTAGGGCTCACCATAATGACCTCATCTTAACTAATTACATCTACCATGTGATGCCATTTCCAAATACCATTACCTTCTGAGGTACTGGGGCTTAGGATTTCAACATACGAATTTGAGGGGTACATAATTCAACCCATAACACAGCTCTTGTCCCACCCCCATACCTTCCCAATATATAGTTGCTTTTAGACCTCATTCTTAATTTTTTGAATATATTACAGTTGTTGCATAGGGTTGAATTAATTAATTAGTCATTGCATACTACCCTCATTATTCTGCAAAAAGCCCCTTTTGTTTATCTATTTCATTTTTTTCTCTATTTCCCATTCACCTTCCTCCATAGGTAACATTCTAATATTATGTGTTTCTTGCATGATATTGTTTTGTTTTGCATGATTTTTCTGTATCATTTATTTATCACAATAGTAATATCTCAACATAGCATCTCAAAATTAGGGTCACTTAAAACCAGAAGAGTGTATAATTGTTCATGTGTCTGTAGTTGGCTGAGCAGTTCTTCTGGTCTACGCTGGGTTTACTCCTGTATCTGTGGTCAGCTGGCATAGGCTCATCTCTCATCTAGCAAGCTAGTCTGGACTTGTTCTCAGACTCCGCGAGGCATATTCTTATGGTGAGGGAGAGTAGTCAGAGAGACAGAGAGAGAGAGTAATGAAGGCATTTTTAGGCTTAGGCTCAGAACTATCACGCCATCTGTATGATAGGTTTCCTAGGGCTGCCACAATAAAGTACTACAAAATGGTGGCTTAGAACAACGGTAAATATATTGTTTCACAGATATGGAGACCAGAAGACTGAAACCAAGGTGTTGGTAGGGTCATACTCTCTCTGAAGTCACTAGGGAAGGAGCTGTTCCAGCCCTCTCTCGCAGCTTCTGGTAGCCTGAGGTGTTCTTTGGCTTGTAGACCATCTTCTTGGTGCATGTCTCTGTTTTCAAGTTTCCTCTTTTTATAAGGACACTGATCAGATTGCATTAGGGCCCACCCTAATGATCTCATTTTAGCTTGATCTCTGCTGTAAAGACCTTATTCACAAGTAAGGCCACATTCTGAAGTACTGGGAGCATCAACATATCTTTTTGGGGGGGGGATACAATTCAACCCATAATGCATACAATTCTGCCACACCCTGTTGGCAAAAGCAAGTCGCAAAGCTAATTCGAATTCAAGGGTTGGGGAAAAATAGACTCCACCTCTTGCGAGGTAGTATTGCAAAAAGTATGGATGCCAGAAAGCCATTAATTGGGGCTATTTTTGCAATCAATTTAACACCTTTAAGAAAATAGGTCAAGAAAAGTCTCAATAATAATGTAGTTATGACCTGCAATATAGTTCTAATGGTTACCAATCCACTCTAGTTGACTGGAGGCCTGTGGCTATCCTCTGTCTCTTTCCTTTGTAATATTTGTCTATGCAGCTGGGAACCGGGGGGGAAAAAAATCCAAATGCATCTGATTCAAAGGAGAAGGATCTTCACGCTTTTTGTCATGTTAAATTTTATGCCCCCCATGCCCAACATTGTGTCTCAAATCAAAGTCTCAGGAAGACTTGCCTATGTGCTCTGCAATGTATAAGGTCAACTTGTATATGGACTATATCAATCAACTCCCTTCCCTTCTAGCTTATACTAGTTGGGGTCAGTCGATGGTAGGAACCCATATATTTACCATTTCCTCTGCCCTTTCTTCTTCCTGAAGATCAAAGTTTTAATTTGATGTTATTTCCTGTTATCCTGAAGAATTTTATTTATTTTTTGTTTATTGAAACGTCTTTATTTTGCCTTCAATCCAGAATATTTTTGCTGCGATGAATTTCAGATTGGAGATTTTTTGCCTTCAGTATTTTATGGATGTCGTTCCTGTCATTTGGCTTGCATTCTTTCTGATGCTAAGTCTTGTCATTTTATCATTGCTCCCCCTTAAGTGTTGTGTTACTTTTCTTCTGATTGATTTCAAGATTTTTTTCTTAAAATTTTTTTCTGCGGTTAACTCTGACGTGTCTAGGTGTGCTTTTCTTTGTTTTCATCTTCTGTAGGGTTTGTGAATCTATAAATTTGGAATTTTTTTTCCAAATTTGGAAAATTCTCAGCCATTATTTATCCAACTATTTTTCTGTCCCACTTGCTCCCTCCTCTCTTTTTGAGACTCCAAGTACATGTGTGTTAGAGTTTCTGATATCTTTCCTGAGGTCCCTGAGGCTCCATTCATTTTTTTAAAAAAATTTTTTCTCTTTATTCTTTAGATTGGGTCATTTCTACTGCTATACCTTTAAGTACACTGAATTTTTCTTCTGTCATTTCCAATCTTCTTTTAAGTCCATTTACTGATTTTTGAAAAAATTCAGGTATTGTTACTTTTAATTCTAGAATTTCAATTTTTAAATGCTCTCTGTTTTTTTTTCCTGAGAATTGCTATTTAATCATTCATTATGGGTTTATTTTATTGTACATTCTTGAAAATAGTTAAGATAGCTGCTTTAAAATTCTTATATGCTAAATCCAACATCTGGGTCATCCTGGAGTGGGTCTCCATTGATCAAGTGTGCGTTACATTTCCTGTTTCTTCCTATGTCTCGTAACTTTGGATTTTGTCCTATGCATTGTGTATGATCAGTTATAGAGACTCTGGATTGTGAAACTTCTCCAAAGAATCTTGTGTTTTTTTCGTTGGTTTAGTTCCTAATTAACCTGACTGGACTCAAATTCAAAACTCAGTCTCCTTTCAGTGGGTGGTAGCTAAAATCTCTGATCATTTTTTTTTTGCCTTACATGGGCTATTTTCATGAATTTTTAATTTACATAAATGGTATTGGGTTCTAGAAATTACTGCTTCTTAATTTTTCATCCATCTCTATGCTTATTAGGTATATCACTGTACTGCTCCACAGTAGCCTGTTATTACCTTGTCAGTGTTAGGCATCTGGCTTGGGCTGTGTGAGTACTGATTTCTGTGCTGAAGAAGCAGAGGATGGTTGTCCAAAGGAAAAGCAGGGGATAGACAAGAGCAGAAATTAAATGCTTTCTGCAACCCATCTTCTTAGTGCCTCCTCTGGGAATCCTTCATGCTGGCCTTAACTCCTCCCTCACCTTTTTATCCATGTATACCAGTTCAAGCAACTTTCAGACCATCCAAGGATTTCTTAGAGTTACTTTTGTTAATTCTTTTTTTTTTTTATCATTTTATTTATTTTTTTGGCTGTGTTGGGTCTTTGTTGCTGTGCGTGGGCTTTCTCTAGTTGCAGCCAGCGGGGGCTTCTCTCCATTGCAGTGCGTGGGCTTATCATTGTGGTGGCTTCTCTTGTTTGCGGAGCATGGGCTCTAGGCACATGGGCTCAGTAGTTGTGGTGCATGGGCTTAGTTGCTCCGCGGCATGTGGTATCTTCCTGGACCAGGGCTCGAACCCGTGTTCTCTGCATTGGCAGGTGGATTCTTAACCACTGCGCCACCAGGGAAGCCTTACTTTTGTTAATTCTTGAAATCCATACTTTCTCTCACTTCTACTGTTTCTTCTAGGCTATTTTTATAGGGGATCCAAGAATCTTATGCTAATTTGCTATCCATCAGGAGCAGAAAATGCTCTCTGATTTTCTTTCTCTACTAAGCACTGTCTCCGTATTCCCAAGAAGTGGCTAGAAGATAAATTAGAAAATAACATCAGGAGAAATTAGGTACAACATGTAAATTCTGAGAAAACTTCAATGATAACAAAATGTTCCATTTCTCCAAACTTTAGCAAGAGTTAACATTTAAGAAATAAATTGGCATCAACCTAGAGAATTCCTCATACATGTGTATAATGAAGCTTTAACAGGGTTTTTCATTGCTGCATACAAACATTAGCCAAAAAAATTGGAAAACCTAAATGATCACCAGTAGACAATTGTTAAATAAATAATGGTTCTTCCAAACCATGAAGTACAATGGATTAGCTAAAATGAATTAAGTAGGTCTCTATATATACTTACCTGGAAGAATTTGCAAGGAATAGCACTGAGTAAAAAGAAGTTTTATACCGAAGAAGAATCATTCAGTATAATATCATTTATAAAATAATATAGCATCCATTAAACCAAACAGTGTATTTCTACATATGCAAACATACTTATGTACTTGCATAGAAAAAGGATGGGAAGGAAATGTACCATACTATATTGACATATCTCTTAGAAGGAAATAGAATTGACAGAGCAATGAAAGAGAACTTTACTTGTATTGTTTCATCTTTTTTTTTTCCAATGAAAATGTCAATAACTTATTTAATTAAAAAAGTCATTGAAGGAAGCTTAGATGCTGAACACGACATTCACTGACTATCTTCTTTCCTACAGAAAGAAAAAAGTGTTTAAAGATGTCCTGTCCTGTTTAAACCCAGATACAAGCAGAAAGCTTCTGCCAGATTTCGTTAAACAATTCTTCTTAGACCGAGGATGTAGGTGGGTGACTGAGACTCCAGGTGACTTAGCCTGGAACTTCCTGATGAAACTTCAAGCACTGGATATGACAGTCAGAGATTCAATCCTCAGGCACAAGGTTCTGGGTGAAGATAGCAAAGGGGAATTTTTGACTGAAGTAGAGAATTTGGAAATTAGAGAAACAGAAACCATTAATCCCCTTGATGTCCTTTGTGCCTCTATGCTGTATTCAGATAGCTCTTTGCAACGTGAAGTCATGTCAAACATGTATCAGTGCCAGTTTGCCCTTCCCTGCTACTGCCAGATGCAGAAAAGAACAAAAGCATTTTAATGCTGGGGGCCATGAAGGACATTGTGAAGGAGCAGTCAACGCAGTCTTCAGGAAGGCCTACAGGGGATACAGAAAATTTCTGACTCTCATGAAGATGCCTGTCATCTCTTTTGTGCGTCTCGGATACTGTAGCTTCTCCAAGTCCAGAATCCTCAACACACTGCTCAGCCCTGGCCACCTGAAATCACACAAGATCTTTCTCCATCAGGATTTGCCTGTTCTGGTGCTTCCCCAGCAGATCTCTGATGGCCTGGTTGAGGTAACATGGAGTTTTCCTGATAGTGATGGTCTAAAGGAAAACCCCAGTTTTTTCCAGAAAGCTGTTGCTGTGGCCAACCTTCGTGGGGATCTAGAAAGTTTTTGGACACAGTTTGGTTTCTTGATGGAAGTTTCCTCAGCTGTGTTTTTTTTCATTGACTGCCTAGGTGAGAAGGAATGGGACTTGCTAATGTTTTTAGGGGAAGCTGCCATTGAAAGATGCTACTTTGTCCTCAGTCCCCAGGCCAGGGAGAATGAGGAGGCTCAGATTTTCCAGAGGATCCTGAAGTTGAAGCCATCACAACTACTGTTTTGGGAGGAGGAGGAAGCTGGAGAGAGAGGGAGGAACATGGAGGGTCTTCAAGCTGCCCTGAAAGAAGTGATGTCCTCTTCACTCAGATGTGTGTCTGTGGAGGACATTGCACCCCTGGCCAGGGAGTTGGGGATACAGATAGACCACGACTTTGAGAACATGCAGGGGATTCAAGTTTCCCCTACTGAAAACTTGGCTGGAACAGCTGAAGATGAGGGACCACAAAGACACAGTCAGCCAAACAACTCATCTGAAAGCCCCGCTTAGATGTCAGTAAGAGAGGCTGAGGCTAGATGTGAGATCAGCCAAAATCTTCAGAATTTCCATCTCACCCCAGTATTCATGCCTCTTCTGAAAAACTGCCGTCCTTTACCAACCAGAATTGGAGGTAATTTTTACCATGTTTCTTTGACAGCCCCATGGGTTATGGTCTCCCAGTTTTGGTTAGAGCGGAGGTCTCAGAGTTTCCATCCTTCACCCTTTCAGAATACAAGGACCCATAGTCCAGATAAAGTTTTGGGATTCAGTACTTCCAACCTCAGAGATTTTATTCGGGTGAAAGATTTATGAAATTTTCAAGAACTGCTCAGGGACGTCACATGGATAAAACTTTTGGGAGACCATCAAGACCCATTTCTCAGCATGTACAGGCCTGGTCTGAGAGACCACAGAAAATGGGAGCCCTTGAAAAGTCTGGGGAAGTGGACTCCCAGGGAGCTCACCTCCATTCCCTGGGTTCACAGGCAGCAAGAGCGGTTGGGAAGTCACAGCCTAGGCAAGTCTGTGCCTGGGGAACACGGGAGACAACTTTACTAGTGATTAATGCACTATAATTTTTGGCTCGGGTCCTGATTTGACAGCCCTGCATCTCTAAGCCTCGCAGACCAGATCAGTTTCTCTGGGATGCAGAGGCAGAGAGAAAGGAGAATAGATGAAGATACTGAGACATGCATATCGTCCAGAGGGCCCCTGCCCCTTATCCCCAGTTCTGGGTAAACCCCCAACCCTACCCCTAGGCCCCAGGTGAGCAATAAAACCCAAAGAGAGATTCGAATACTGCATGTCTTTAGTATCTGTCACACTTCCCATAATCGGATGGGTGAAGGGATCATGCAAGAGAGGAGGAAATATTATTAATAAAAAACTGCATCAGTTAATACTTCAAATATCATTCCATCACAGCAGTAACCCAGGTAGTGTGGACAGAGTGACAGGCGCAACTTGAGGAAGGGCAGAACTTAAGGGACAGGCAGAGGATCAGTGATGTATGCAGAGGAGGACTGGATGGGGAAGAAGAGCCGAGACGGGCTCCTGGAAGCTCTGGGTGGGGTGTTTCAGGAAGTCAGCAGAGACTGTCCTATCAAATTAGGGCCAATTTCCTTACCTTTAGACTAGACCTACTTTTGGTGTTTTTAAGATAAGGAATGAGATGAAAGTTTCAGAAACGAAGAGATAGAACTGTCAAAGGATTATTCTGTTGCCTCTTTATTCTGCCCAAACCATATTAAAATTATTCAAATAGTAACCAGCCGAGTTCAGTCCTGGGCAGCCTGGGAGTGTGCTGTTGGGGATCCTGCTGTGAGGAGAGTCGCCGGCCAAGAGCCCTCTGTAGGGACCCACTGCGGTGGTCCAGAAACCGCACCCTGGGCAGGCTGCTCCGAGTCAGGGACTCAGCATGGTGAGGGTCCCGGAGCCGGGCCAGTCCTTCCCACGTGTGGGGACCCTGCCAGGCAGTCTTGGCTCTGGGGCTCCTTGTTGGCCTGGTTGAGACTTTCTCTGAGCTGCAGTGTAGTCCGATGCTCTTCCTCACCAGTGCCCCCTCCCTTCTTTCTTGCCTTGTCTGACCTGCAGGCAGTATGAGCTCTCCCCACTTCTGCTCCCTCCTCCCTTTCTGTGTCACAGACTTTTCACGGACTTGAATTCTATCTTAGCCTGTGCTTCCTGGAGGACCTGAAGTGGCACAAGTTATTTGTGAAAAATGTTTCTTCTTCTTTCAGTGTCTGAGCAGTCTTGGACACACCTACTTCTCCCCCTCCCCCTTTGTGAGAAAGCAGACCCAGGGAAGCTTTGCTATAATTCTTGAGAGTCTGCTTCAGAAAGGGAGAAATGTTTTGACTCTTTTAGTTCCTTTAGGATGGACATTAATTTTGGATGTGGAGAGATTTTTTTAACAAGAGCTTTGCATGCATGCATATTTCATCTGTTGCTAGGTGTCAGCACTGTTCCTTGCTTAATAACAACACGGAATCATTCATCATTTACTATTCTCATTTGTAGCCCACAAGAAAGAAGAAAAAAATCACTAATGATATGGTGTGTGCTGGGATATTGCTTTAGGTTCCTGGGACCTCTTGCAACATTGGCCAAAGATCAGTAAGGTAAGAACTGAGATGTGACCCCTTGCGTTGTGTGGTTATTGTCAATACAGCTTTAGGGAGAAAAGGGCACAGAAGCC
This sequence comes from Balaenoptera ricei, assembly GCF_028023285.1. Lineage (NCBI taxonomy): Eukaryota > Metazoa > Chordata > Mammalia > Artiodactyla > Balaenopteridae > Balaenoptera > Balaenoptera ricei. Next base: position 34,545,552 of record NC_082641.1, read on the forward strand.
AGACTGGGGAGGGTTGAGATGTGAATGGAAAGTGAGGAAGTGGACACTTTAAGAAATTTGATTGAAAAGGAAAGTGCTGTACCTACTGGATCAAGAAAATTTTTTCTTCCTCCCCCTCCCCCCTTTTTTCTTCTCTTGTTCCTTCCTTTTCCTTCTCCTCCTCATTCTTCTTCGTCTTCTTCTTCTTTTTTTTTTTTTTTTTGGCTGTGCTGCATGGCATGTGGGATCTTAGTTCCCTGACCAGGGATCCAACCCACGTCCCCTACAGTGGAAGCCCTGCAAGTGTGGAGTCTTAACCACTGGCCCGCCAGGCAAGTCCCATCCTCATTCTTCTTCTAATTCATCTTTTTTTTTTTTTTAAGTCCAAGGTAACATAATATTTGGCAAAAAGTTCAAACACTATAGAAATATATGGTGTAGAAAGTCCCTCATAATTCTACCCTCTGGATAGCAGGAGTTCTCAATATTGTCTGCACATTAGAATCATCAGGGGAGATTTTTAAAAATCCCGATGCTGAGCCCACAGCCTGTGTCAAAGATATAGAGATCTCTGGGAGTGGCAGCCAGATATCGGCCTTCTTTAAAGCTCTCTTGGTGATAATGACACACCGTCAAGTTTGGGAACCACTGCTCGAAGTGTGGCCTGTGGGCCAGTGGCGTCAGCATCAGCATTCAGCAGAACCTCAACTCTGCAGCCCTTCTATCTAGTGAATCGTAATCTGCGTGCTAACAATATCCCTTGATATTTCATATGCACAGTAAATTTGGTTTTACATTTATGGTCAGTTGGTTTTTTTTAAATTGAAATATAGTTGACTTACAATGTTGTGTTAGTTTCTGGTGTACAGCAAAGTGATATATATATATATTCTTTTCAGATTCTTTTCCATTATAGGTTATTACAAAATATTGAGTATAGTTCCCTGTGCTATGCACTAGGTCCTTGTTATTTATCTATTTTATATATAGTAGTATATGTATATGTTAATCCCAACCTCCTAATTTATCCCTCTCCCCCTTTCCCCTTTGGGTAACCATAAGTTTGTTTTCTATGCCTGTGGGTCTATTTCTGTTTTGTAAATAAGTTCATTTGTATCTCATACGCACAATAAAAATCGAGCAGCACTTTTTAGAGAAAAATCACTAAAAGAAATAAGGAAGCCTTTTTTTAAAAAAATGGAATGAACTCATACTTACAGAGTTACTGAGAGGAAGAATCTGTAAAGGGGAAAGAATAGAAAGTATAAGACAGAATGTCATAATTGGTAGGGCAATGTCCCAGAAGAGGTAGGAGGGATAGAATTGGCAGCTGGGAAAAATGAACTTTGAAGAGAAAAGGGAATTTGTCTTCTTGGGACACTGGAAGGAAGAGGGAGTGAATGATAGACTTGCAGGTAGGTTTGAATTGTGGGGAAACTGGAAGTTGATGGTATTGCCTCGTGATGGCCTTTGTTTTCTGCTTTCCCCAGGGAAGTAGGAGGAGAGGCGCTCTGTGAAAAATGAATGGGGCAAAGAGGAATAATGGCTATTGAAGCCCTACTATGTGCCACAAGGGGTGTTACATACAAAAAGCCTATATACTCCTTCCAATAGCCCTAAGACAGTCCTATTATTCAGATGGGGAGATCAATCCTCTGCTGGCTTCTCCTTTGCTCAGTCTCTGCACATCTATCCTGAGGTTCCCTCTCTATTTCTTCATTCCTTTGGTGACATCACTCAGTCTCCTGACTGTGAGTGTTATCTACATGACTTTGCCTGCAAACCCCGCCCCCCCCACCCAATCTACATTTCTAGTCCTGACCTGTGTTGTGAACTCCATCCAATTGTTTACTCAACATTTCCATAGCATGCCTGATAGAAATCTCAAACTTATCATGGGCAAAAGAGAACCCTTCCCAAACTTGCAACCCTCCTCCATAGCCCACTCCCTTAATTATAATAATGCCCAAACCCAGGACTTCTGGCAGTGCCTTCCCTCACCTCCCTCCATCCCAAATCACCAAGAAGTCTTGTCAATTTTATCTCCATAGCATTCTGAGTCCATCCACTTCTCTAAGATCTCCACTCCCACCAGTCCCATCTAAGCCACCATCACCTCCTACGTGGACCGCTGCAGTAGCGTTCTACCTGCCCTCGCTGCGTCCGCTGCTGCCGCCCTGCAGCCCAGTCTCTGAATCTCAGCCAGACTGAGGTATACACATGGTGTATACACATGGCAATTTAAAAACATATAAACAGAATAGTATCACGAATCCCCTTAATCTTACCATAGCAACTCCAAAAATTATCAATAACTTGTCAATCTTTTTTTAATCTCAACATTTTTCTTTTTTAAAAAAAAGCATTTAAAAGCAAATTTAAGATGCCTATTATTTCAACCATACATATTTCAGTAGCTATCTCTAACAGAGGAGGATTTTAAAAATTAAAACCAGAATGCTCATTACATTCTCAGTGCTGCACAGGTTTATATATTTTATCTCATTTAGTCTTTGTAATAGTCTTGAGGGGAGGGTGTTGCTAGATGATTTCACCTACAGGAAAGTGTAGATTTAGAGTGTCCTGGCCCAAAGGGCTGAAATTTGAAGCGGGAGTCCTCAAGTTCCCTGTCTGCTCTGCGTTCCACCCATTATGACTTCTCTTTCCTGTAAGTGTGAGGTCTCCTCTGCACATTCCTTAGTGCCTTACATCTAGTGATCTTGCATCATTTTAAGAAAAGAGAAAATAAAAATGGGAAAAATCTATATTTTCAGATTTTCCTGCTTAAATTTTTCTCTAAAATTTAGGGACAACATCATTATACTGCCATCTTCTGGATCTTTTGAATGCTAACACATCAATGACAATATAGATATTTAAAACCACGTCTGTCCAACTCTCTAATCTAGGGCTGACATATTAAACTTTGCATAATTAAAATTATTTCTTTAGTTAATTGGAAAAGTTTTCTTTAAACAACTTAATACATATTAAATATAGAGGCTAAAAAGTAGATGTATTTAGAGGTCAGTTATTTTTGTTTGTAGGGGATGGAGGCAAACGTACATAGTTAAAATTTACAAGTAATTCAACCTCCACCTTTTGGCCATTAATTTTAACCTCTTCCAATGACAGTTTTTAAAATTAATATTAATAGAGTTGTTGGCTAGAAAAGCATTTCCACTGCTGGTGAGAGTATAAATTATCACAGTCCTTTAGGAAGGCAATTTGATTGCTTATTTAAAAAGTAAAAATAAACTATCTATAACTTTTGACCCAGTAAATTTACTTTAGGAACTCATCCTACATATATTCTTGTTAATGTATGCAAAGATGTATATATCTTTGAATAAGATGTATAATCTCACCTTGTTTATAAAGGGCTAGAAAAACCCAGCATGCTTCAGTAAACGATGTTACTACATCTATGCAATGTGGTTCTATGAAGGTGCTTAAAAATAATGGTGTAGTTCTAAGTACACTGGTAATAATAACTAATAATGACTGATATTCTAAGAGGTTTGTTTAAAATATTTTGGCCTAGAACTGGAAGATGCTATGCAAATTAAATACTCTTTCATATTTTTTACTAACAGATATTTATGTAGCAAAAAACTACATTTGGATTTCTGCCTCTAAAAGAGTGATAAACTCAGCTTTTAAAAAATAGAACGTGAGGCAATAAAGTCCTCAATCTTAGCTTCATAATCAATGGTACAATAAATAAGATAAAGATAATTTGAGTGTAAGTTATATTTTGTGGTTTCTACTCAAGAAAAGTTTAAACTAACGGGGAGAAAAACTTAGTACTCCGTGAAATCCATGCCATGAAGCCAAATTTACAGTGCAATGTCTTTTTACTTACCTTTATTATTTAATAATAAAAGATTGACTAGGCACAGTAATCATGACTGGTATTTGTCAAGCCTTTTCTATGTGCTAAGTCCTATCCTAAGTGCTTAGCATGTGAGAAGTCAGTTGATCTTCTCCATGACTTTGGAAAGACAGTATATAGACAATATTTCTATTTAATGAAATTGAGAGTGAGGAAGGTTAAGTGAGGAAAGTTAAGCACATGGTCAAATCAGGAAACGAGTCCAAAAATTCTGAATTCGGATGCAGTGCTTTTTTTTTTTTATTACACCCAAATGCGTCAAAAGGGAAAAACGTACAGGTGTAAATGCCTATATTAGAATGCTTGGTAATATATATGAAGTGCCAAGTACACTGCCTGGCATATTATATTGATAAATACTCAAAAAAGGTTGACTATAACTCTTGTTATTTTTATTATGTTGAGAGGACAATAAGGGTAGGTCTTTGACCAAGTGACACAGGCAAGCATCCTTCCCACTCAACACTTGCATTGAAAATTCTCAATTGCATTGTAATGTCTTCACACTCAAATGAAGCATAAGCCCCACGAGGGCAGGAGTTTTCTCTCTTCTGTTCACTGTTATCTCCTGAGGCCTGTAAGACAGCTCATATTAACTTCTCAGCAAACATTTGACACCTAGATTGAGAGACCAGAAGATTTTCTTGCTCCTTTTTTCTTCTTTTTGACTGTGCCATTTTAGCTTACTATTGTTTTGCTCTTCTGTATAATTTGTATACTTCAGAGTAGTGCTTCCCAAGTTTTAGGGGTTATGAAACTTCCTGGGATCTTGCTAAACATGTAGATACCCCCAAAAAAGTAGATCCTCAGAAAGCTCCATTATGTATTTTTATACCCTCCACCCAAAATTTTGGTTTGGACATCAACACTGATGATGCATACACATATCAAGAGAGTATCAGAATACATAATGAAGCTTTCTGGGGGAAAAAGACCTGGGCAAGCTTTCCAGCTGGTCCAAAAATGGCTTGAGAGAACAGGGAAAGAGGCTTGGGGTTTTGTTGTGTTTAGGGGGAGGGGCTGGAATAGGTCTCTTCCAGGAAGTTGCACACACCACCTTTGCTAATATCACTTTGGCCAGAAGTTAGCAATATGGCCTCACCTAACTACAAGGGAGATTATAACATGTAGTCTTTATTTCAAGTCATAGTGTGTCCAGTTCAACATCAGAGTTCCATTGCTATATAACAAGGGGAGAATGAACATAAAGGGACCAGAAACAGTCTCTGATCCAGTTACGAAATAGACATTTTTTTTTAAAATCAATTTATTTATTTATTTGTTTATTTTTGGCTGCGTTAGGTCTTCGTTGCTGTGCGCGGGCTTTCTCTAGTTGTGGTGAGCGGGGGCTACTCTTCCTTGCGGTGCGCGGGCTTCCCATTGTCGTGGGTTCTCTTGTTGCAGAGCACAGGCTCTAGGCGCGAGGACTTCAGTAGTTGTGGCTTGCGGGCCCTAGAGCGCAGGCTCAGTAGTTGTGGCGCACGGGCTTAGTTGCTCCGCGGCATGTGGGATCCTCCCGTGCCAGGGCTCGAACCCGTGTCCCCTGCATTGGTAGGCGGACTCTTAACCACTGTGCCACCAGGGAAGCCCCGAAATAGACATTAGGTGGAGTAACATCAATTATTTCAAGTCATCTGTGTATGGTTTACTACTCATAATTTCTAGTTAGTGTTCCAAAGGTTGCTATTTTTGTAACTTACTCTGGGTTTTATTATGTTCCATAGCAATGCTTGGTGAGCTGAGGAGATAAAACTTAATGGAAAAGAGTATTTATTTATTTCTGGCAATGTGCCAGGCACCTGATTGGATACTTTCACATATATTTTCTCATTTGGAAGAGCCAAGAGAGAAATAAGAAAGAGTTCTCTCATCCAAGGTCAACTATAGGCAAAATGGTAAGTAAAGTAATGTTTCTTTTCTTTTTTCTTTTTCTCCTTTTGCATTTAATAATATTTTATTTATTTATTGAAGTATAGTTAATTTATAATATTGTGTTAGTTTCAGGTATACAGCAAAGTGATTCATATATATATACATATATATTCAGATTATTTTCCATTATAGGTTATTATAAGATATTGAATATAGTTTCCTGTGTTATACAGTAAACCCTTGTAGCTTATCTATTATATGTACAGTAGTTTGTATCTGTTAATACCATACTCCTAATTCATCCCTCTTTCCTTTTCCCTTTTGGTAACCATAAGTTTGTTTCCTATGTCTGTGAGTCTGTTTTTGTTTTGTATATAGATTCATTTGTACTATTTTTTAGATTCCACATATAAGTGACATCATGTAATGTTTGTCTTTCTCTGTCTGACTTACTTCACTTAGTGTGATATTCTCTAAGTCCATCCATGTTGCTGCATATGGCAATACTTCATTTTTTTATGGTTGAGTAATATTCCATGGTATATATATATATATACCACATCTTCTTTATCCATTCATCTGTTGGTGGACACTTAGGTTGCATGTCTTGGCTATTGTAAATACTGCTGTTATGAACATTGGGGTGAATGTATCTTTTCGAATTAGAGTTTTCATCTTTTCCGGATATATGCCTAGGAGTGGGATTGCTGGATCATAAGGTAGCTCTATTTTTAGTTTTTAAAGGAATTTTCCATACTGTTCTTCATAGTGGCTGCACCAATTTTTTCCACATCCTCACCAGCACCTGTTATTTCTTGTCTTTTTGAGAATAGCCATTCTGACCAGTGTGAGGTGATAAGTAAGGTAGCTTTTCTTTCATAACTTGTGCTTTCCTTTTCAATAGATCTTTTCTAAAGTGTGTTCTGTGTATTTATTTTTCTACAACAGAATGTCCAATGTAGAGCATAACTGAAAATATTCAATTGTGCAAAATGGTACGTAGGACTTAAGTTCAAATGGAAAACATAATTTGTCAAGATAAATACTTGAAAGTAATTTGAGGTCTTACAGAATAGTATTTCAATTAGATGATCTTTAAATCCAATTGGCTGAGCTGCCTTATCTCTAGACCCCAAATTACAGTTATTCTTTCCCTGCCCAAACTGAAATAGTCATTATGTGGAAGCATCAGAGCCAGTGGTTGGGTGTGATCATAATTGATTCTTGTTCCTAGAGCTTTCCCTAGCAACCTGCAAATATAACCTGCCTTGGATAAAAAGACACCAGAAATTTCTCAAAGGCCAGTGGTTCATATGGTAAGTATGATGAGTACTCTGCATGATTCCCTTGGTTTCCGTTTCTAGATAGACAGCATCTAGATGGCTTTCTTCAATTTATCGTACAGGACAAACACAGGGACTCCATGCAGCCCCTAAGAATTTTGAATAAAGCGCCTAGAAAAAGGCTTATGTGCCTGCATTTTTTAAAAAAAGAATTTATTATTTATTTACTTATTTATTGACTGCATTGGGTCTTCGTTGCTGCACGCGGGCTGTCTCTAGTTGCAGCAAGCAGGGGCTACTCTTCGTGGCCGTGCGCGGGCTTCTCTTGTTGCAGAGCACAGGCTCTAGGCACGTGGCCTTCAGTAGTTGTGGCACGCGGGCTCAGTAGTTGTGGCTCGCGGACTTTAGAGTGCAGGTGCTCAGTAGTTGTGGCGCACGGGCTTAGTTGCTCTGCGGCATGTGGGATCTTCCCGGACCAAGGCTCGAACCCGTGTCGCCTGCATTGGCAGGCAGATTCTTAACTACTGCACCACCAGGGAAGTCCCCGCCTGCATTTTTGACTTATACAGTGCCTTATGTCAATTATGTCTCAATAAAACTGGAATAAAAAAAGGTTAAAAGTTGGGACTTCCCTGGTGGTTCAGTGGTTAAGAGTCCGTGCTTCCACTGCAGGGGGCACGGGTTCGATCTCTGGACATAGAACTACTTTCCGCATAGAACTAAGATTCCGCGTGCCACACAGCACGGCCGGAAAAAAAAAAAAAGGTTAAAACTTGAAAGGTCATCTACTTTACAAGGGGTTTATTGACTGCAGCATCACCGCTGCCATCTCCAAGGCTGCAGTGGTCCAATCAAGTGGGCGAAACTGCAGCATGGGAGCAGAGAGGTTACAGCATAATTATTTGACTTATATACATTATGAAATGATTATCACAAGTTTAGCAAACATCCGTCATCTCCTATAGATACAAAATAAAAGAATAAGAAAAAACCTGTTTTTTTTCTTGTGATGAGAACTCTTAGAATTTACTCTTTTAACGACTTTCATATATGACATACAGCAGTGTTAATTATATTAATCACATTGTACATCACATGCCTCATACTTATTTATCTTATAACTCGAAGTTTGTACCTTTTGACTGCCTTCATTCAATTTCTCCTCCCCCATCCCCTGACTCTGGTAACCATAAATCTGATCTCTTTTTCTGAGTTCTTTTGTTTGTTTGTTCTTGAAGTATAATTGACCTATAACACTATGTTAGTTCCTGGTATACAACATAGTGATTCGATATTCTATACATTTCAAAATCATCACCATGATAAGTCTAGTTACCATCTGTCACTATACAAAGACAGTAGATGACCTATTTTCTCATGGCGGCAGAATGGGCTGGAGGAGGATGCAAGGCCAGAGTGGGAGCTTTGAGATCCAGGAACGTTGGTATCACTGGCTCAGCCCTGACACAGACTGAAAGGCTAATACGCTTAATTTCTTTCTTATATCTTTTCCTTACCTTTCTTTTCTCTTTCCCTCTACATAGTCATTATTCTCTTCAAGTAGGACTTTTAAGTTGTCCAGCCTGGGGGAGGATGGTTTGAAGCAAAGAATAAATTGTTAAAGCTGTAATTTCAGGTGTCATGGGAGATAAATATTGGGGTTAAGGATATCTGGAAAATATGCCTGAAAATTGACATGGGGGAATTTTTTTTTGGTTGAAAGAGAAGTGAAAAAAGAGAGGGCAGATGCCAGAGGCTGGGACACATGGAAAAGTTTTTGCAATGACCTAATGTTGCCACTAATTCATGAGAAACACTGCTTTAATGTCTTGAATTTATCCTAGAAGAATTAAGCAATAGCTCCTTTCATTACCTGGGAGCTTAAATCGTCAGTGGCATTTTTTTCCCATATATTTTTGAAAGATGCTTTCATATAGAATATAAAATGTTTTAGAAATTCAATTTTATTTATGGGCAGCATCATATTTTTTATACTCTTGCTGAAGAAACTTAGGGTAAGTAGAGGTTCAATTTTATCTTTTCTTTTTTAAACCAAAGGGGCATATCACTCAGCAGAGTGCTTAGTTGTTAGGAGAGTGAAAAAAAATTCCTCTGGTATAAGGTGTGGGGAACCTATTGGATTTAAAAGGATAGTAAGCTTTCTTCTTGAAATAGGCCTAATCAACATACTTTATTGTACTTTATTGGGGGCATTCATCAGTAATGAATCAAACACTAGGCAAAACTTTTCCTGAGAGAGTTAGAAACTCTCTGGCTGGAGTTGAACCCTGGGATCTGGGGTTGTGTCTGTGAATGTTATTCATTCTGCAAAATGCTCTGAGTACCTACCTTGGGCCCAAATGCAGAGAATCATTGGGTCTTGGAAATGTACTTGTTTGGGGAAACATTGAAATATCTCTGCTGGAACAGGGGTCACATAATCACTCCACCATGCAATGCTTAATTGTAAAAGGGAGTGGGGATGTGATCTCACTGAGTGCAGGACTGTTTCTAAACAGAGTTTTTTATTTTTTTAATTTTTTTAATTTTTTTTTAATTTTTTGGCTGAGTTGGGTTTTCATTGCTGCTCACAGGCTTTCTCTAGTTGTGGCGAGCAGGGGCTACTCTTCATTGCGGTGCGTGGGCTTCTCAGTGCGGTGGCTTCTCTTGTTGCGGGGCACAGGCTCTAGGCGCGCAGGCTTCAGTAGTTGTGGCACGCGGGCTCAGTAGTTGCGGCTTGCGGGCTCTAGAGCGCAGGCTCAGTAGTTGTGGCACACGGGCTTAGTTGCTCCGTGGCATGTGGGATCTTCCCACACCAGGGCTCAAACCCATATCCCCTGCATTGGCAGGCGGATTCTTAACCACTGCACCACCAGGGAAGCCCCAAAACAGAGTTTTTAAGGATAATGAACGCTGGCTTTGCAGGTTCTAAATGTGAGTGAACAAGATGGAACTTGGTCAACAGTTGGAGGAGTTGGCCTCAGTTAGTAACACGTGGAGTTCACCTGTGGTAACACAGGGTAAGGCAGAGTATTCGGTCTTAGATGCTGGTAGGTGCATGGATGCACAGTGGGAGTGTGTGGAAGTCCTTTACAATGGATTCCATTTTTTCAATGAAATAAGAAAGCCATTGATTAAGAACAAATGTGAGATAGTAGATCTTGACAGTATGAGGGGGAAAGTAAGTATGAAATAGTTATCAACAAGTCTTTCAGTGTAAGAATTCTTGGATGTTTTCAGTCTAAGTTATAGGCACCAGCTTTCCCCATTGCACCCCCTACCTATCCCTAGCATCCCAATTATCAATATTAAGTAAAAACCAGTAAAGAAAGGTTCATGACAAGACAAATAAGAGAGGAATGTCATAGGGCATAGACAGGCAAGACAAACACTGGTTAAGCCCAGTATTGATTCTACTAAGCCTTATGGGGCTAAGAGAGAGCTCTGTTCCTGCCACTTAAAATCTTGTTAAGCTTTTTGGCTGGAACCGCCATCTTCCAGTAATTCGCCAAAATGACCAACACAAAGGGAAAGAGGAGGGGCACCCACTACATGTTCTCTAGGCCTTTTAGAAAACATGGAGTTTTTCCTTTGGCCACATAACGTGCGAATCTAAAAGAAAGATGATATTGTAGATATCAAGGGAATGGGCGCTGTTCAAAAAGGAATGCCCCACAAATGTTACCATGGCAAAACTGGGAGAGTCTACAATGTTACCCAGCATGCTGTTGGCATCATTGTAAACAAACAAATTAAGGGCAAGATTCTTGCCAAGAAGAGTAATGTGCGTATCAAGCATATTAAGCACTCTAAGAGCCAAGATAGCTTCCTGAAATGGGTGAAGGAAAATAATCAGAAAAGGAAGGAAGCCAAAGAGAAAGGTACTTGGGTTCAACTGAAGCAGCAGCCTGCTCCACCCAGAGAAGCACACTTCTTGAGAACCAGTGGAAAGGAGCCTGAACTGTTGGAGCCCATTCCCTATGAATTCATGGCATGATGGGTGTAAAGAAAACAAAAGACCTGGACTGTATAAATGTTTCTCTTAATTGAGTAGAAGTGTGTGACCCCCTTCCCCAAACAAATATTTAAAGCACACACACAAAAAAAAAAAAAAAAAAAGAAAAATCTTGTTAGCATCAACTCACCCATCTTCACATCCATCCCAGTGCCCCAAAAGACACCAGTTTAGTTTCAGGGCTGAGGTTGGGGCAGAGGCTCCTTTCTTGTTTAGAATGCCTGCCTGAGAGTATTCTGAACCAATGTTCTGTGATAGGCATCCCAGGGATTCTAGAGATCAAAAAAAGACTCAGTATGAGTCCAAAGTTATCTTTCTTTTCTTCAGGACTCTAGTAGAGAAACGTGAGGTAGAATTTCTAGCTACTGAGTTAGGAGTATAAAGAAGCAACGTACTAACCAGAGAGAAAATACATAGGTTCAGTGAGGGTATGTGGAAGCTCTCTCTTTTGGTTCAGTTTTCTCAGGGAGGTAGAGAAGAAGGTTATTACCAGAGAGTGAGTTTGTGGAGAACGGTTTAGAGAAAGAAGTGTGAAATAGTCAGGATGAACAACTGAATGGACTAGGCAAAGTAGTGTGATTACCATTTAAAGGCCCACTTGAGGTTCATAATCATCACTTTAAAGTAAGACCAATCACAAGGTACAGGAAGAGAACAGGCAGACTGAATTTAATAAGCGTTGCGGTTTTGACATATATATTAGGGATAATTGACAGTGTGGAATGGGGAGAATTGGCAAGGGTAGTTTTGACTGTAAAAATCCAAGATTTCTTACACTGAACGACTTGTGGATAACTGTTTCATCCTTCTTCTCTCTTTTCATCCGTCCAATCATAAGAACATATATTTGTATTTCTTATATTTGCATGAAAGAAATACTGGAAAGACACCCCAAACAAACACAAATGGTTACTTATACAAATGTTTACTAATAGTAGGGTAAGGTGACAGAGATGGAGTCCTCCCAATCCTTCACAAACTTTTCCCAAAAATAGAAGAGGAGGGAACATGTTCCAACTCACTCTAAGAGGCCAGTATTACTCTGACATGAAAACCAGAGAAAGATATAACAAGAAAAGAAAGCTACAGAACAATATCCCTTATTAGTATAGACACAAAGTTCCTCAAGAAAATACTAGTAAACTGAATCTGACAACATATAAAAAGGAGTACATACCATGGCCAAATGAGGGTTTATTCCAGGAATGCAAGGTTGGTTCAACATATGAACATCAGTTAAGGTAATACATCATATTAAAGCAATAAAGGACAGAAAGCCCACAATCATCTCTGTAGATGCAGATGAGATGCACCATTTCATGATATAAATACTTAACAAAATAGGAGTAGAAGGGAACTTCTCCAACATGATAAAGAGAATTTATGAAAAACCCACAACAAACATCACATGTAATGGTAAAGGATTTAAAAAGTTTTCCTCCTAAGATGGGGATTTTCAACAAGGATGTTGAGACAATTCAATAGGTAAATAAAAGTCTCTAACAAATGGTACTAGGACAAATGTATATCCATAGGCGAAATAATGAAGTTGTACTCCTACCTCAGACCATATACAAAATTAACTCAAAATGAATGAAGACCTAAAAAGAGCTATGAAACTCTTTGATAAAATATAGGGCTAAATATTCATGACCTTGGATTTGACAGTGGATTCTTAGCTATGACACCAAAAGCAAGGGAAGAACAAAAAAATTAGATAAATTGGACTTCATCTAAACTAAAAACTTTTGTCCATGAAAGGACACTATTAAGAAAGTGAAAAGACGACCTATAGAATGGGAGAAAATATTTGTAAATTATATGCCTGATAAGGGTCTAGTAACTAAAATATGTAAAGAACTCTTACAACTCAATAACAAAAAAACAAGAAACCAAATTAAGAAAATGTGTAAAGGACATTACTCCAAAGAAGAAATACACATGGCCAAAAGGCACATGAAAAGATGATCAGGGCTTCCCTGGTGGCGCAGTGGTTGAGAGTCTGCCTGCCAATGCAGGGGACACGGGTTTGAGCCCTGGTCTGGGAGGATCCCACATGCCGCGGAGCGACTAGGCCCGTGAGCCACAATTGCTGAGCCTGTGCGTCTGGAGCCTGTGCACCGCAACAAGAGAGGCCACGATAGTGAGAAGGCCCACGCACCGCGATGAAGAGTGGCCCCCACTTGCCGCAACTAGAGAAAGCCCTAGCACAGAAACGAAGACCCAACACAGCCATAAATAAATAAATAAATAAATAAATAAAATTAAAAAAAAAAAAGAAAAGATGATCAATATTATTAGTTATTAGAGAAATAAAAATCAAAGCCACAATGAGATACCATTTTGTACCCTCTCAGATGGCTGTAATTAAAAAGTTGGACAGTAAGAAGTGTTGCTGAGGATGTGGAGAAATAAAAACTTTCATACATTGTTGGTGGGAATGTAAAATAGTGCAGCTGTTTTTGAAAACAGTTTGGTAGTTCCCCAAAATGTTAAGCAAAGAGTTACCATATGACTCAGTAATTCTGCTCTTAGGTATAGTCTTAAAAGACATGGAGACATGTGTCCATATAAAAACTTCTATATGAATGTTCATAGCAGCAGCATTTATAATAGCCCCAAAGTGAAACAACTCAAATGTCCATCAACTGATGAATGGATAAACAAAATGCAGTACAGCCATAGAATATTATTCATCCATAAAAAGGAATAAAGTACTGATACATGCCACAACATGGGTGAACCTTGAAAACATTGGGCTAAGTGAAGAAGTCAGACACAAAAAGCCACTTGTTGTATGATTCTATTTATATAAAGTGTCTAGAAGAGGCAAATTCACAGAGACAGAAAGTAGATTAGTGGTTTCCAGGACCTACAAGGCTGTGGAAAATAGGGAGTGACTGCTAAGGGTTACAGGATTTCTGTAGATAGTGGTGATGGCTTCACACTCATGTGAGTATTTTTTAAATCACTGAATTATACATTTTAAAAGGGTGAGTTTTATGCTGTGTGAATTATATCCCAATAAGCAAATAAACCAGACAGAAGATAGGGAGTAAAAGATATGGAGGGCTTGGCTCTACACTGACAGTAGAACAGAGTGAAGGGGTGTATAACTCAGAAGTATGTTCTACAGAACTTGTTGACTAATTGGGTGTGGGAGGTAGTGAGAAGGAAGAAAAAGTCAAGAATGATTCTGAGGTGCCTCATCACCTTGTATTGCACTGATTCATTTATGTATGTGCCCATCCTGTTAAAATATGTGTTTCTCAACCTGCTACCTAAAATCATAGGGTCTATTCTGGGGGAGAAGTAAGTGGCAGTTTTAGACACACTTCAGAGCAAACATTAACAAGTACGTCCATTTTCATGGGTCTGTTTTATACAATTCAAGAGTGTTGCTCAATTTCCCCTGTGAACTGAGAGGTTACTTCCTGTGTTTGGACAGTGTTGAAAGGCTACTTCCCATTTTGAGGTTTCCCCACTTTAGTCTTGATGGGAGAAGCCACTAACCTCTACTGACTCTAAGTGCTAAATGTTCCGCCAAGTTCTTCCTGATGTTTTCACAAATGAGGTGCCCTCTTCATTTCACCCTGCATTGGACCACAGGTTTTGAAAGATTTTTTGACAATAAAAGCATTTATTAACATAACTGGTTTCACTGTTTGCCTAATCAAAGTTATAGTAATGCAACTGTCAACTGGCCTTTCCCATTGCGTGAACTGTACCATCACTATCGCAATGCTAGTTGATATAATTTCAGTCTAAAGAAAAGGGTCTTGATACTTTGATAAGCCTGTACATTCTCATTTTAGATCATATAAACTTAGACCAGTAAAATAGCCCTAGGTTCCCCAGTAACTATCTTCACAGACTCATAAGAATCTAATGTCAGATAGTTGGTAATCTCCCTGGTAATTATTAATCAGGTTCCTTCTGGACTGAATGTTTATAAGTTGGTTTGATTATTCTCAGGAAGACTGACACCCAAACTGTGTATCACTGGAGGAATATCTTTGGATAAACTGCTAAAAATATTTGCTAAAATTTTTCTTTGGCTCATATTTGCTTATGCATATATTTTAAAAACTCACTTATTGCCCATGGGTGGGGAGGGTGTGGAAGCCTATATGTGTTCAAGATGCTGCAATGTGTATTTTATATATCTTGATTTCATCGACCCTATAAAGAAGGTTTCATTATCCTTTAAGTAAGAAAATTGAAGCTTAAGAGGATAACTCAGATAGCAAACAGTAAAGCCTACGTTTGAGACAAGATTTGTCTGATGGTTTTCTGGCAAGCCACATTTTCTCCCAAGAAGCAGGTTCATACTAGTAGAAGCTGAAGAAGGAGCAAGAAGGGAGTGAAACTAATTTCTTTACGAGTACAAGTAACTTATTACATCTATATGTATATTTAAATACATACCATCAGTGCACGTCACTCATATGCTCACTTTTTTTTTTTTAACATCTTTATTGGAGGATAATTGCTTTACAGTGGTGTGTTAGTTTCTGCTTTATAACAAAGTGATTCAGCTATACATATACATATATCCCCATCACTGTTTTTTTAAATAAATTTACTTATTTATTTATTTATATTTGGCTGCATTGGGTCTTCGCTGCTGCCCGCGGGCTTTCTTTAGTTGAGGTGAGAGGGGACTACTCTTCGTTGCCGTGCGCGGGCTTCTCATCATGGTGGCTTGTCTTGTTGTGGAGCACAGGCTCTAGGCGCGTGGGCTTCAGTAATTGTGGCATGCAGGCTCAGTAGTTGTGGCGCACGGACTTTGTTGCTCCAGGGCATGTGGGATCTTCCCGGACCAGGGCTCGAAACCATATCCCATGCATTAGCAGGCGAATTCTCAACCATTGCGCCACCAGGGAAGTCCCACATGCTCGCTGTTAAAGAGCATACATTGGAAACACGGTCACGTAAATATCAAGGAACTATACCAGCAGTGCATTAAAGTGAAGATCTATGAATCACCAGATCTACCTTGCATCCAGACCATCCTTTTGTCCCTGGTGCCCATGAAGCATTTCAGTAAGATTCCTGTTTCTATCACGGCTCTGTGTATCATCACAATATTCTCCGGTTCCTTCAAACAAAAGAACCAACAAACAAGCAGACATACAAAAGACAGAGCATCTTTAGGATGCTCATCTTATTGCACTGTGAATAAAAAAGTAATAGCAGCTAACAAAATAAAATTAAATAATTTAAAATTTCTTTTGTGAATAAGTAATGCATTCATTAACATATTAAAAATATAAGCTATATGACAAAAAGCAAAGTGAAAATATAAGCACCTTCCCCGAGAGGGAGATCATGAAAGTGTCTAGGCATCAAAAGATATATTATCAGCTCGGTGGTTTGTGACCACCTAGAGGGGTGGGATAGGGAGGGTGCGAGGGAGGGAGACGCAAGAGGGAAGAGATATGGGAACATATGTATATGTATAACTGATTCACTTTGTTATAAAACAGAAACTAACACACCATTGTAAAGCAATTATACTCCAATAAAGATGTTAAAAAAAAATAAGCTAGTATAAGGTATAAAGTCTTAGTTCCATCTCTTTTTCCATCTAACCTGTTTCCATCTTTTCACCTGGTGGGTGAAAAATGTTATCAGTAAACAAAGGATGTTGCAGCCACCAAGCCTGCAGCCACTGCAATCACCCCCAACTGTGCACCCTGAGGGGATTCAGGATGGAGAAAAGCAGGATACTGGCCCTAGATAGCTAAGGTGCATGACAAAGGAATGATTTCAGTGAGCCCAGACTCTTGCATCTTCCCATACACAGAACAGCGCTAAATTCAATAACTTGAGATGTCTGGTTTTCTTCGTTAACAGTGATCTTTTGATGTTTCAGCTCTCTGGCTTCTGTTGCAAAACTCCTGTGTATCCTGGCTCCCGCCTGCCTCCTTGGAGCGGTGCCTGAGAGTGCTCTGGGAGGCTGTCTTACAGGCTTAAGCCCTTGGAAGATCCTCTGAATGAAACACAATTCTCCACTTCTAGGTTGCGCGTTTTTTTTTTCAGTCGACAACCTAGTCCCCTTCTCCATGTATCCCCTGTCAGATAATAATTTTTATTAGTTTCTCATGTATCCTTTCAGAGTTTCTTCATGCAAATACAAAGAAGTATGAAAGTATTCTTTTTGAATCAATTGTTTAAACTTTTTTTCTTTTGTTTTATTAAGATATAATTGATACACAGCACTGTATAGGTTTGAGGTGTACAGCATAATGATTTGACTTACGTACATCATGAAATAATTATCACAAGAAGTTTAGTGAACATCCCTCATCTCATATAGATACAAAATTAAAGAAACAGAAAAAAATTTTTTTTCCTTGTGATGAGAACTCTTAGAATGGACTTTCTTAACAACTTTCATATATAACATATAGCAGTGCTGATTATCAAAGGGGATAACTACCCAAGGTGGATGAAAATCATCTGGGTACATAGACCAAACTGAAGCGCAGCCCACTTCCACAGCTGGTGGCGAGCTCTGCTCCTGACTTTCCCTGGGCACCCAGTGAGCCCCACAAACCCAGAGAAGCACCATCGCACCTGGGGATGGTGCAGAGAACCCCTCCCCCCCCAAATACCCCCAAATGTATTCTTATTCTCCTTCATCCTTTTAACTCCAAAGTAACTTATTGTTCTGTATCTTTCTTTTTCTTAACAGTGTATTTTGTAGATCTTTCCATATCAGTGCATAGAAAACTTCTTCAGTTTTTTTTAATAACTGCAAAATATTTCTTTTAATGTGTATACTGTACAAGTTACTTAACCAATCCACTGCTGATGAATATCTGGGTTGTCTCTAATCTTTTGTATGCTAGCTCACATTTATTGGACTAAGCTTACTATATTCCAGGTGCTGTGCTAATTGCTTTACTCGGGTTCATTAATATAACAACCCTTTGAGTTAGATAGTATTATTTCCACTTTTCAGATAAGGAAACAAGAGGATCAAAGAGGCTAAGCAACTTGCTCAAGATTTGAACAAAGACTGTCAACCTTTAGAGCACATATTTGTACTAGTGAAACACAAATTAGTACCCTTTATTGCTTTGGGGGAAAGTCCTACTTTTAAGGAAAAGTCTCTAGTTATGTGTTTATAACTGTTTTCCATTGGTTTCTAAGATTTTATCACAAACATTTGAAAAATTTGTACAATTCAGGATTTTACTCCTTTCCACCACTCATTCTTTACTCTTTTTTTTTTTTAAATTAATTAATTAATTTATTTTTGGCTGTGTTGGGTCTTCGTTTCTGTGCGAGGGCTTTCTCCAGTTGTGGCGAGTGGGGGCCACTCTTCATCGCGTTTACTCTTTCTTGACCTGTGAAGTATGTAATGATGAATCTGATATCAAAATATATCTGTTTAAAGACAGTTTAAGGAGGTAATGTTTAAAATTATGGGGCAGACTGACATTTTTCTGAAAGTGATTGATTTTTTCATTTTAGTATAATATGCTGAAGTCTTAGTCTGAGGAAAAAAAAAAAAAACCCACCTTTTTTTACTTGGGCACCACAAGTTTAAAGTGAAGATCAAATAAATGACCTTACCCTTTGATATTCACACTTCCTCTGCAGGATTTTACCCAATACAGTTATAGAGCCACGGAAATCTTTGCATTTCTTATCTGCTTTCTCAGAGCTGTTTGACTTCATTCAAATATAAACCAAATGAAATGTTTCTTAGACTTGCAGGCTCCTGCCACATACTGCAAAGAACTGAAAAACCCAGATGATAGCTAGAAACCCAAAAATATCCAGGTCCTCTCCTAAATTTAGCAAGTGCCTGCCACTATTGAAAACCATCATGACAAAATGTCTTATCGCCTCCTGATTGTCATTTGATCCTTGCCATCTGCAGCCATCAGGACCACCAGGGCAAAGGTGTGTCCAGTGTTGTAAAGGGCAAGGACAGCTTGCCTAAAAGGGAAGTGTGAAGCCCTGTTCATACGTCTTAATCTATTTAAACCTAAAACAACATTCTTATGAAGAACTTGATGCCAGCAGAGGATACTCATCTAGTGACCTCACTCTAAATTAATGCACAAATCACAGTACGTAGGGGTAATGATAAAGCATTAACAATAATTATTTTGCTGAAATCTTCCTTTAGCTAAGTCATTGCCTAGCAGTCATTTTTCTTTCTCAAACTATTCACACAGTGACAATTTAATGGAAAAAGAGATACCATCTGGAGTACTTATTAGCTTAACAAGCCCTTGACTGGGAGCCTAAGAAGATTCCATGTTTCTCATTCCCTCTGAGTGGTTTAACTCCAGAGCGTAATGCTATTGTTTAACTCAAGGGACTGGAGCATACTTGCCACTAGGGGGTGCTGTTGCTTCTTTACTCCAACCTCTGGCGGTTTCAGTTCTGACCTTATCAGACTTAACAGAAAAAAGGAGGATTTATCCTTCCGCAGTGTGTTCCTCGTATGTCCCCAGAGTAAGTGGAATCTGTTGGAACAATTCAGAACAAAACAAAATAACTAGTAAATGAAATAGGCTTGTTAAAATGTTTTCTAGTATCTCTCCGAGATGGACCAGAACAGCTTCTTGATATCATCAGTGGTCTAACAGTTTCATTAGGGTCTGGGGACCATAACAGTTTTTGAAGTGCTACTTCAGGAAGTGGGGACTAGTGGGGAACAGGGAGTGTGTCTCTGCAGGAGAAGGGGAGAGGGCTGGGTCCTTGCAGACTCTTCCACAGTCTGGCAGAAATCTGCTTCCCCTTCTACTGATTCAGTGTTGGCTCAGATACAATTTGCCAAAGCCTGGCACATGTACCAGTTTTGGGGGTTGTTAAATATACAAGTTCTGGGACTTCCCTGGTGGCACAGTGGTTAAGAATCTGCCTGCCAATGCAGGGGATACAGGTTTGAGCCCTGGTCTGGGAAGAGCCTACATGCCACGGAGCAACTGACCCCATGCGCCACTACTACTGAGCCTGCGCTTTAGAGCCCGCAAGCCACAACTACTGAGCCTACGTGCCACAACTACTGAGCCCACGTGTCACAATACTGAAACCCGTGTGCCTAGAGCCCATGCTCTGCAACAAGAGAAGCCACAGCAATGAGAAGCCCGTGCACCGCAAGGAAGAGTAGCCCCCGCTCGCCGCAACTAGAGAAAGCCTGCGCGCAGCAACAAAGACCCAATGCAGCCAAAAAAAAAAAATTAATTAAAAAAAAAAAAGAAAGAAAAAGAAAAAAAAATACAAGCTCTGTGGTCACATGAATTTGGGAAATTCTGGTTTGAAAAAGTTTAAAAAAGTTTTACTTGCTGTAGAACTTTCAGAACATTTAATTGACATTACCCTGTGCATTGCGCTTTGTGAATCTAAGGCTGGGCATTTGCTAGGGGTAGATACTCTAACAGTGGTTCTCAGTGGAGGGTGGTGATTTTGCCTCCAGGGGACATTTGACATTGTCTGGAGACATTTTTGATTGTCCTGACTGGGGAAGGGTGTTATAGCCATCGAATGGGTAGACACCAGTGATGCTGCTGACCGTCTTCCAACGCACAGAACAGCTCCCTGCACCCCCCCCACTCCACCAACAAAGACTGATCAAGCCCAAAAGGTCAGCAATTCAGAGATTGAGAAACCCTGCTCTATAACATACACAGCTTGTTACACTCATTCAACCACGAAATTAATTATTTCTTCTTGAATTGTCTTGTAGGACTAGAGTGGAAAATCTGTGGGGAAACTTTGCCTTCAGTTTATCCACAATGTTCTAATTGCTGCGTGGTGTGGTCTTCCCTTAATACTTCTCTTTGACCTCCATGTGGCACTTGTCTTTGTTGACTGGCCTTTCCTTGAAATTCCCCTCCATTGGCTTGACGATTAATTGTTTTGGTTTTCCTTCTTCTGTAAACTCTCTCCCTCATGCCAAGATATTTTGTCCCAAAGAGATCTACGTTTCCAGTTATGTGTTGGATATTTTCTTCAAAATAAAAATGTCCCTTTTCTAAAACTACCTCTTTCTCATCAATTTCCTATTTCCCTCCTTCATTAATTTGTTCTTAAATTCTTCCAGTTTTCTCAGTCAATCTGATATGTGATTATGTTTAATCACTAAGTCTGGTGAATCCTCTGGTCCTTCGTCTTTCTTTTCTCAAATGAGGCCTTGATTGCCCCTTGTCTGATTTACTGAAATAAATTCCAATCACACTTCCTGTTTCCCCTCCTTATCCTTTCCATGTAGCCTGCACACTCCCAGTGTTTAAATCATCCTAAAACATCACTTTGGTTCTTTCCTTAAAACTTCCAGTGAGCGAGTTCCCATTGTCCTTTGAATAAAGTCTACACAACTTTTTCCGGCAGTCAAATTTCCCACAGTGTGGCTCCCACCTATATTTGAAACCTTTGTTCCAATGGCTCCTCCACTGAAATTCCCGAAAGAAAAAACACTGTTCATATGAGAGCAAAGCTGTGGAGAGGGGCAAGTGCAAAGCACTTCGTGAAAGGAAGTTTTTGTAAACTTTTTAGATTTAATTTCTGGCATACAATCTCTGGAAGCCAAACAATGCAAGTTCTAAATTATCGCAGATACATCTGTATGTGTGTGACTCATCCTCTAGACTAAGGAAACTCTATAAATGGGCTACTATGATCTTTATAGCATGTAAATGATGAAAATAAAGAAGGATGTTGCTCAAGCCTCCCATCTGTCAAAGCCCCTAGCCTATCATATTATGCAACCTTTGTCAATATTTGTTGAATTTAGAATGAACAAATTAATGAGTGCATGCATGAATGAATGGAAAAACTACTGTGGCAGGTGCTGGTGGTGTCCTGCCTATATCTTGCAAATACTGAAAATACCAGCAACTTTCTACTGGAAGTCTTTTTTTTCTTTCTTTCCTGGCTACAGATGTGTTCTCAACTTACCTCCAGTTCAAGCTGGAAGTGTCAGAGAGTTGATGGTCCAGAAGCCACCCTTAACCAATGATAAACAGGGTGCTGGTAAATATAGCCTTACCCCCTCGTTGGAATAACTCTGTGACGTGCTCTTCAATGTCTCCCAGATTTCCTCATTGGGACTGAGCTATAATTGCCTCAGTATCTTGCATATTAAAGTACCTTTTATTGACTTCCTTTCCTTCCCAGTCTCACTTTCTTATCCCTCAGCAGTGCTTTCTAGGATCACTTCACTTCACAAAACAACCCCCAAAACACAAGAAACCCCCAAACCAAAAAAACTAAAAAAAAAACCCACTTGCAATTGAATTCTTGTCTCAGATCTGCTTCTGGGGGAACCCAAACTAAGACAGCCGCTGAATGTGGAATTGTACATTGAGTGCTTAAGGAGAGTCCATGACATCTGGAATTCATGCAACTGGAGTTGAATTAAAAAAAAGAACTCTTTCAGGAATCAGACATCATCTTCTCTGTGGCAAATTTTTTCCCACACAAAGCACTAACAGTTTGCACAAAAGATGTGGAAGTTTTGCCTCTGGAAGACCACCATTAATTTATAAATGGAGGGTGGGGGTCTTTCTTTATTATTCAAATATTTTGGATATAAAAAGAAAAAATATTAAAACTGGTAAATATTCACGAATGGAATGTTTAGTTATAAAATTACTCTCAGTTCAAATTTCCTTTCCTACTTCACACTTATGTCACTCCTACCCATAATGCCCTAACAGCAAGTTTCAGAATATTTGGCCAAACCATGCAAATAAAACTGTAGCTCACAAAAAACCAAAACCAAAACCAAAAAAAAACCCAAAAAACTGTAGCTCAACTTTAATAGAAAATCTGAAATCTTGCAAAAATGCAACCTTTCGTGAAATCTATGAAAATGATGTTGGAGAAGTGCTAGAATCAATGCAAAGCCATGGAAAGTGAGGATCTGGCAGAATAAGACAAGGCAACTGAAGAAGAGAACATAGACATGGTTGATGACCGTGACAAGAACTTTCCAACAGAGTGATCTGAATATCATAGGATTAAGGGCTGTTCTTGGGGAAATTAGTGATGCCTTTAAATATGTTTGCAAAAAAACATGCTCTTTTTGATCATTCTTTGAAAGTTAAGCATGAAGGGATGTGCATTATATTGTGTTAGGATATTATATATTTTGGGGGGATTCCACTCCAGAATGTTCCATTTACATTTTGAGTGACAGAATTGCATTTACATTTTTTCTTCCACAAAGTGTTTAATCTCAAAGTCTGTTGTATAACACCCTTTTAGAGAATCATGAAAACATCTGCTTAGCGTGGTAGATTGAAACAGGAAGGAGGCTTATCCCTTGCCTTACACAGAGTCTCCTTTGGTAGAAAATCACTTAAACATTGAAGTGAGAACATTTGCTGCTTTTCTTGATTTACAGATGTTTTCTCAGAACTACACTTCCAAACAGTCCCAGCTGACTGTAGCTAAGGCCTGGGTAAATTGACAAGATGCATCTGGTTTCAAGGCACAGACTAAGTACAGGGCAGGCTCTCCGTGTCCCCAGAGAACCTGGTTGGGGTCACAGCTAAGTCTTGGAACCACTTGCTCTATATATGAGTGCCAAGTGAATCCCCAGCAGGGAGAGACAGGCGGGGAGTAGACTGCTGGGCTCTTCCTCCTGTTGAAAATTCACTGGGCACTGGAGGAGGAAATTTTCCTTCTGTCTTCTGCCCTGAATGTTTTCCCAAACATGAAGGTAAGATAACTTCATTATTTTTGTGAACGAAGCTAACTCAAAAGGGAGTAAGGCTTAACTTAAATAACTCAAAAAACCCCCAAAAAACAAAAAAAATGAGAATACATGGGAAAATAGGAAAGAGAAGTCTCCGAGGGTGACTTTAAAAAAATCCTTAATTAAATATAGTTAACAATTCAGCCAAAGTGAATTTGTTTTTCTTTTCTTGCAGTTAATTTATTGGTTTAGAGGTCTGGGAATCAGAGATTGGAGACAATGTTTATGAAAGTCCCAAGAAAGCCATTAAGAAATAAAATACAATAATACAATTGTTATTCCTTAGGGAAAAATGCTCTCCCATGGATTTCGTTTGTTTGATTTGGAGTCACGCAATGAACCCCCTTGATCTGACTTATCTAAGAGCTTTATAGAAAAGTGAATTTGGAGACTTGAAACTTTAGAGTTTGGAATCTGGATGAGAAGATAAGGCTTGTGAGAGTAGAAGATACAGATAAATGGAATGAAACTAAAGGTTTACCAAAAACACATATTGGTCTAATGGAAAATGGCCAAATGTTAAGAAAAAAAAATGCAGGACTGAAGACAGAAATCACTATCATAGACTATAATTCTGGGATGCAAAAATAAGTTGAACCTGCTATTACAATTTTATTATTGCAGACGTTTGTATTTAAACTTTAAAAATTTTACATTACAATGCTGGAGCAATAATTTCTCAGCCCTGTCAGCTGCTAGATTGCTTTTGTCATCACTATGCCACCGATTTGCAATACTGAATCTACGCTCACTTTCCAGGGGCTTTGGAGGCGGAGTGAGAGGTGGGTCTCGAGTAACTCATGGGTGAAATTACATTTAATTAAGTTATTGAAAATTACACACAAATCATAAAGTTAATTTGTTTAATGTTATGATGCTAGAACGTCAAGTAACCATACAAAGTTAGAATTATGATATAATCTAATCTCTATCACTCTTTTATTTTTACTTAAAAATTTAAAATGTTTGTTAGCTCAAAAAGAATAGGATACATTTCCTAGAGTCATCTAGCTAGTATACTTTCTCCTAATATTTGTATTAACCATCAATCAATTTCCTTACTTATTTTATGATGAGACAACTTAATAATTGTTTTGTGCTTAAAGATGGTTCATTGATTATTATGACATTTTTCTGCTGGGGTAACATATTTACTTTTATCTTTCAGTTGGTTGATAAAATATCAACAAATAAAGAAATGATTTCTTTGTGAGTTGCATGCAGAGTTCCCACCTATATTTGAAAGTAGAGATTCATATTTTTACAGTAAATCTGAAGGGTATGCTTTTGTGATACGTTTCGGAGAAGGTAAACTTAGGCTATGAAGACACCACTAGAAATGGTTTTCAGGTCTGGCCTTTTAAGAGGGAGTATTCTTTTTTCTACCCCGCGCCCCCCACCCCCCATTCATGTGAACTAAGTTCAGAGAGGTGGTCCCAGAATTCTTTTCATTCTCTTTGTATCCCTTGGATAGGAGATAATTGGGTCTGAAGTGTTTCAGGGCTTTAGAGCAAAAAGTGTTTCCCTCTGAGCTGGCTGTGGTCCAGACCTTCACTTTCTCTTCCGTGGAGTGAGATGAACCTGGGGTTTGTAAACCTAAAGCATGATTCACATGGTGCTGGGGTGTGGTCAGGCACAGTGATGTCTCAGATGAGGGCTTTTCTGCTTCCTCGCCACACCCAGAGCTGATCTGATGTTATCAGCTGTCTTCTGTCAATTATACTGTGATGGTGTTTGTGCCTTTAAAAAAATGTCTTTTTCCAGATTATAATACTACCATCTTGGCAAAACTAAGTTCAAAGAGAAGATAATATTGATTATTTCTCCACTCAGAGATAACCACTATTAACATTTTAATCTATTTCTCTTCAGACTTTTATATGAACATGTACAAAATATATTTTATGAAATTGCTATCAGTCTGGATCTGAATCTTTTTACTCACTATATCATAAGCATGTTCTCCTGTCATTGTTCAATCTATAACGTGCTTCTAATGACTACAAAGTACTCAAATCATATTTTTGTGCCCTTTTGCATTTCTTTATCATTAGAAGTGTTGCAAATTGATGTCTATTTCTGATAAAGATGTAAGTAAATTGATTTTAAAATCTACCTTCTTCTTCATCTGTTTGGTGCCCTATGTTCTAAATTTATTGATCAAGATATTAATTAGGGCATGTTAAGAAATTAGATTTGATTTTTCCATACTTTTTTCTCTTGGAATTTGGAACCCAGTGTATGCTACAGAAATTAATATTTTATTTTTTACCTCAAATGGGCTCATGATTCAACAGACAAATGTAAAGGACCAGGTGTGGAGAAATTAGAAGCATAGAGACAATGGTTGTAGCTGGAACACTTCAGAGGAAGGAGGTAGAGCTAATGCTCATTCAGTCATAAGAAAGAAGAGAAGAGAATTCTGGGAAATGTAGTCCCAGCTTAGCTACATTACACACTGCAAAGATATGATATCTTTTCAACGAAGCAATTCTTTTATAGAGTTAACTCAGTTGTATGTCTATGTCTGTCATTAATTTATTTATTAATTTGTAATTGTTCTCTCTTGTCCATTTGATGAGATACTCTTTCCAAAGGCAAGGAATGATAACTGCTTCATTTTCAGGTACCCAGCTAGCAAATTTTCAAGACATTCTTTTGGTTAAGAGATTCAGCTTGTATAACTCATGAACTTGTGATAAGCAGATCTTCATGGGTTATAATATGTATACAAGGAGGATGGTGGCAAAGTTATCTTTTCTGATGAAAAAGTATATCCCTTAAAACTTCGTTGACATTTAAAAAAGTATGTAATAGAATGTTAAAATGGATTTTTTCATGATGCCTGTTTTGCCTGAGGGTCAAAGGCCAATAATAATACGTGCTCAGTACCCTCACATTTTAAAGTGAGATATTGTACATTCAATGCAGTATTATTGCAATACCAAAAGAGTAGCCCTAAATTTGTTTGGTGACCCTTTGGCCATCTCCATCCTCAAAAGTATGCAATATTGTGTCCCTTGGAGCATGAGGGTGTATAGGGAATGATACCCTACTCACGTTTGAGAAAATCTAAAGGCATAGGCTGGTTCACTGCCCTGTGGTTAGCAAGTAAGTCAACACAGCAGTATTGGTTACATCCTGACATCCAGAGTTAGACAGGACAAGGATGTGTGCAGGTATCCCATGGACCAGATGTGGACCTTTAGAAAGGGGCCAGACTTGGGTTGTCAGGGACTCTGCCTGGGAGACGCCTGCAGGATGAAGCAACCCCAGCAGACAGCATCAGGAAGCAGGCACTGGTGAGACTCAAGAGAGCTGAACAAAGAGATGAATCATTTGTGCCAGAGAACAGTGGTTGTAGATTCCCAAAGGAGGGATATCCAAACAATGACAAAAACACCATGAGAGATAAAGAATTGGCATTCAAACATCTAACACACCCTGATTTACCATCACTAGACTCCAGCTGCATCAGGCAAGCAAGATCCTTTTGGCTCTTACCCCTCTCACTCCTGCTGCTCTGACTCTGAAGAAGACAGGCATCTTGGGAAGGTGGGGAAAAGAAGAAGGAGAATAAAGCAGAGGAACTTCGAAGTGGACCCCACCCCTCCCGCAGGACCTGGGAGTAGGATAGACATTTAAAATTGGATGATACATTGCAATTTGACTGTTAGATTGTTCCAGGACGCCTGGGAGTGACTAATAAAGCTATGGGATAGGCTGGCCCAAGGGCAGGAAAAATGAGTTGACATACTACAAAAAAAGACATATTGTTGAAAAGAAACAACCCACTGCAGTTTATAATTTAAAAAAAACAAAAAACAACGTTTAAAAGGTGTTGCTTTCCATTATGTGCTTCATGTGTTTGTTGAAAAATCAGAAAAGTATCCATAGCCTCTCCCACCATTGTTCACATTTCCAGGGTGCCCACAGCTGTTGGTACCTCTCTGCCCTTTTGGTTATGTTAATCAGATTATAGGCTAAAAAATCTGTAAGGCTGTAAAAGGCAGAAGGCAACTAGGATTTTACAACTGAAAAAAAGATACCTAATAAGAGGATGGGTGATCTAGGAAGGTGAGTAGAAGGGTCTGGAAAAAATGTTGGGAAGCCATTCCACAGCTACCCTGAGAGAAAAGAGGTTTGGGGAGATCAAGAGAAGAGAAAGAACATTGGCCTGGTAAAATGTGAGGTAAGATGATTTAAGGACTTTTTTTACTGGGTTATGAATTGAATGTGTTTGATATTCTTAAAGAGTCTCCATTACAGATTTGAATTGTATTTCCTTTCACCTTCAGTTGTCAAAGTAGGAAAATACATAGAAATGAAAATAAAATAATAAAAGTCAACTATGATTTCACAACCAGAAATGAACTATTCTCCTTTGTTATGTTTCTTTCTAGATTTGTTTTCAATACACATTTGATTTTCAAACAAAATGTAATCACATTTCACATACAATTTCATAACTTGTCAGATGCTCAATATTTAGGCTGCTGCTATCACGTGAATGTGATTATAAAAGGCCTCTGTGGTGTTTTAAAGGCTGAAAACCACGTGCAGAACTAAGGATTGTGATGAGCATCACGGCACCTCTGGCTAGGAATGTACCTCCACTTTTGATTTTTCCATTTAGGAAGCTATTTCTCTTTTAGCTTCTCAGCCCTTGGAACTGTTCTTCTTTCCAGGCTTTCTCTTCTCTGGTGTCCTCATGGGTACCAAAGTTAGAGAGGAGAGTGGAGTAAGGAATTAAAAGATGATGGGACCCTAAAGAAATGTTTGTGAACATTTAACTCTAGGGAGTCTTTTCAATTTATTTGTCAATGACATCACCTAGCCCCTAGTTATCTTTCCAGAAGTGAATAGTGTGAGGTGAACTCAAGAGAAATGTATTAGAGACTCTCCTGGTGGCGCAGTAGTTGAAAATCTGCCTGCCGATGCAGGGGACACGGGTTCGAGCCCTGGTCCGGGAAGATCCCACGTGCCACAACTGAAGCCCGCGTGCCTAGAGCCCGCACTCCATAGCAAGAGAAGTCACCGCAATGAGAAGCCCGCGCACCACAACGAAGAGTAGCCCCTGCTCTCCACAAGTAGAGAAAGCCCATGCGCAACAACAAAAGACCCAATGCGGCCAAAAAATTTTAAAAAAAGAGAATTGCATTAAATTTTTATTTAAAATGAAAACTTAAAAGTCAAGCAGAATCATCGAGGCTTCTCCATGGTTCTTTCACTCTTTCTATTCCCAACTCACAAATCTTGACTTGTACAAATGTATTCACTTTTGACTCATTAAAGCAATGCTCTAACTAAAATACTGCTTTATTGTTTTTTTTTTCCCCCTCCTAGGCAATAAGTTTATTCTTCTTGGTGGGATTTATAGGAGAGTTCCAAGTTTTTTCAAGGTGAGAATTTTTTGGATTATGTGTGGAAATCATTAACAATTATTTCTTTTATTTTAAGGAAATTCTTAAGTATGGTCTGATTTTTACATTGCAGCCTGAGCTTGTTTAACCCTTCAACACTTTTTTTTCCCCTTTTTTAGAAAAGGCAATTATAGAGAAAGTGTGTTTTATTCTTATTCTTATTTTACTTTATTTTATTCCCTGTAAGGAAGAAACCTGAAGACTATAAACACCTCAAGGTTTCCTGCTTCTCCCAGTATCATGGTTTTACCTGCAATTCAGGGAATTGCAGCTGACTTACACATCTTAGAGCAGAATTTGATTTTTAAATGTAATCTTTGCAAAATAGTCTTTGGGATTTTAAAAGTTGAGAGTTTTTTTTTTAAGAAAATAGGTTTATCGGCTCTTGAGACCTGGAAAAAAGCCAGCGTCATTTACTCACGGCCTTGCTTTGCTTTCACTGTCTGATGGGAGAGGACCAGGTCGGTTTACCTCATCGAACTGTCAGAACATGTGTCTGGAGTTGTGCCAGTGACTGGGACACAGAGGAGCCAGACGGTACTGAGAGTAGAGGGGGTGATTGAGATCTTGAAAGAGTTGATTTCAATGCAGGTGTGGTAAGGGCTCTGTGAGGGGACTGGACAGGGGGCACAGAGGAGGTGAGGCCAAGCAAGCTTCCCTTCCTAAGCCTCGGTGTTTGGGGAAGGCCTCTGCCTGTCTCTGGGAGACAAAAGAGACACATAGCATTAAGTTCAGATTGTTTAAAGGTCAAAAACACTAAGGCATTTGGATCACTGATGCCATATCAAGACTACAGGTTAGCAAGATTAGCCCCATGAGGGCACCTGAGCCCCAAACGGGACTCCTTATCTGCAGCACCTGGCAGTGCTATGCTTAACTAAGCAGGAATCACCTTGACCTGAGATGTCTCCCAGATTAGGAATGTACTCAAAGTCCAGAAATCAGGAGTCCTGGTTCCTCTACCCCTTGCGAAGTGTGGTTTTAGGTAAGGCTTCCTTAATCTCTTTGGACTAAGCAACATGACCTCTTGGACACAGCCAGAGTTAAGCATTGTAAGAGAGTCAACTTGCCATTTTCCACATGTATTTTATTTGGGTGGAATTCTTTGAGCTCAACTTGACCCTACTCTACTTGGGTGTGTGCTTGAGAAGTGACCTAAATAAACAGGGGGAGCATGTAAAATTAAATTCTCGTCCATTTAGCCTTTGCCAGATTTTGGTTTCCTACTTCTCATACGGTCGTTTTAGAGCTTGTTGTCTCTCAGTTAAATTTCTGTATAGCTCTTCAATTCATCGTCCAAAATCCCGTCAAAGGCCATAATACCTTCCTTCTATATGTTCTCACTTAGCCTCCCAACTTTGGACACTCTCTTATGTGTATTTCCACAATGCATTATACTGTACACATTTCTGTTAGGAAATCTATCTCATTAGCTATACTGTATAAGGGATCATGATTATATTATTGTCTTATGATTATTTGTTTACACATCTGTGTCTTCATCCTCCCCTCTACCAATTGTCAGTATCCTATCTCTTTTATGTTTATAGCTCTAGTGTCTAAATAGTGCCTGGTACATTCTAGATATTTCATAAATGATATTTAATAAATCTCTGAAAAAGTGAGTCCTTCCCACATATATTTTTATATATTTTGGGATCCTCTTGGTGCCTCTTAGGAAAAAAATCGTGAAGCAATTTTTGACCATTCTTGCCAATTTTTTGTCTTCTCTCCTACCTGTCGGCTTTATGATGGACAATTTGACACTATGACAGTGCCTCCTCGCCAGTCAATTGCCAGTGGGCTTCCTATGCCCCTTGGTCAGAATGCAATGGTTGTACCAAGACTCAGGTAGGACCATGTGAAAACTTTGTATTTACTATTTATATGTAGAAATAGCTTAGGTGTGGACACAATGGCATTAACTTTTGAATGTTGTTTTATTTTTTGAAAATGTAACTGGTAAGTTTGAAGGGAAAAAGTATGACTTATTTCATACTTAATATTGTAATAAAAAAATTTCTGCATTCTCATTTTTCTTGCAGGACTTTTCTAAATCTTACATTTGAGCCTAGAAATATACATAGGAGAGGCGCTAAAAGCAACTCATTAACTCACTATCAGAGAAATAAGAATAGCGTGAAATGAAGTTAGTAGATAATTCAAAATTTCATATTTACTGGATTCAAGTTTTCTTTTCATTTGAAACAAACACTAAAGACTAGCAAAATAGCTGCTTCATTTTACCTAACTAATAGTGAATGACCATGGAAAGTCAAACATTTTTCAATGTTTTAAAGTTTAATACAAAAGTAATATAAATAAAATACCAGACTTGACTGGGAGATTATAGAGTACTTCTAAAAATGTCTGTTTTTTTTCCTTATTATAAATTAATCATTGGAGAAAATGATTTATTGTTTTATAAATGAAATAAAATGTTTATTTCTATATAAAGAAAACACTACTTATAATTCTACCATTTAGAAGAAACCAATATGTCAGCATTTTAGTATTTATTCTTTCAATTTCTTTTCTTTTCTTTTTTTTTTCCATGTAAGCACAGATCTGCTTTATTCTTTTTGAATAGCTACATGGCATTTTATTGTATGAATGTACATTTAAAAAATTTAATTAGAGTTCTATTGACTGGTATTTGGGTGTTTCCTCAATTTATTTTCTTTCTATGTGCTTATGAATTTTAAAATAGGATTATTTGATCATGATTTTGTATTCTATTTTAACTTAACATTATACTATCAGCATGAATTTTAACAGCTGAATTATGTTCCATTATATGTATATACCAATCTTATTTATCCACTTCCTATTGTTTGAGATTTAGGTTATTTATATATTTTGTGATTATGAGTAAAACTTTAGTGAACATTTTTGCACATAGATATGTCTTTTTTCTGATAATCATCTTAGGATAAATTTCAAAAATATAATGTTGGTTTCAAAGGTTCTGAACATTTGAATGGCTAAATTTTTTTTTTATTGAGATACAATTGACATATAACATTATATTAGTTTCAGGTGTACAACATGATTTGATATTTGTAAAATATTTTAAAGGTGGTTCAGTTTAGATAAAAATGTGCATTTAAAATCATTTTAAAATAATTAAAGTAACAGAACCATATTATAGAAGATAACTTGTGTTTTGAAGCATCATCATTATCCTCATTTTCTAGCATTTATTTAGTATCTACATGAGGGGTATTTACAAAATAAGTTACACAAGTAACTAGGATTTGGTTTCTGGCAAATATAATATTAGATGACAACTCTGATTACAGGCAAACAGGTACATGAATAACAAAACAAAAGTGAAACAAACACCAACTTCAGAAAAAATTTTTATAATTTAAAAACAAGTTAAGAAAGAACATTAAATAGAGGTAGATAGAAGGTATTTTTCATATGAGTAATTTTTTTGAGTGAAGGTCATCATGCTTAGATTATAAAAACAGAATTTTCATCCAGAAGAAGACAAGTGAAAATGAAAAAGGGGTCATAAGATCAGAATTTGACAGGTGAGAATGAGACCCTGAGAGCAGACAGCCATCAAGGTCATCCTGGTGTCTATGGAGAAGGAAAACATTACTTATACGACAACGCAATCTATGCTTTGGAACTTCCGAAAAGCATGATGTTACTAAGCCACATATAAGAGGTGTCTTCATCAATTAAATACATAAACTAAAAACTTACTAAGAAACTGTACTGAGTTCCATTCCTCACTCATACTCCTCTATGACTCCTCTGCTTAGATGCAATGAAAGCACGAGGCTGTTGCAAACCTGCTCAGAGTTCAAATTACATATCTGTGACCCTTTGTCCCAATTTAGGATGAATGAATAGATTCAACTTTGGTTTGTATATCTAGTCTTCCCTGTTGCTCAAGGTTTAAATTCTCTGGAATCTCAGATTTTGTCCATTTTTATTAACTGGTAAGAGTTGAGTATAGGAAGAGGCTTAAAAGATGCACCTTTGATTGCCTTTGGGGAGGAAACGGATTTTGCAGATTTTTCTTTTTGTTTAAACATAAGATACATGTCTTCATACTGAGTAAATGAATTTTAGGATGAATTAGTTTTCTCATTTGCCTTAGGGATTTCCTCAAATTTTTTTCTACCCCCTCCTACCCCACCCCACCCTAAGATAGGCCTTTGACATCTTTCCCATTTCAGAGGTCAGTAATTTTGGTTGTCCAGTAAAGTATCATTGTAGATGTGCCTTCACCTGTGGACCACTTAGGCTTCTGTTTTGTAAATTTGACTTCCATGTTAGCATATATGTCTCCCTGGATTGTTTTGCCTCACCTTGCCTTCTTGAAGAAGGCTTAAGGTTCAGCTCAAATTAATTACTACCACTTTTCTAAAGATTTCCCTTACTCCTGTTCTTCTTAACTTCCCTTCCCAATATGCTTACCCTTTCTCCAGCAAAATTCACTTCACCTTTTCTAATTAGCTCTTGGTACATTGCTTTGGCAAAAAATTAGTCATTCTGTATTGTGATCTGGTCTATCCAGCATACTTTCTTAAAGATTCACTAATTTTTTTTTTTTCATTCAACCCTAAGAGCAAATATATAACTGAGAGTGCTCTATAAATAATAACCCAAGTGTCACTGGACTCAAAGACAAGTGGGTTTTTGGGTGCATTGATTTTGTAGGCTTTACTTCTGTAGTACACCAGAACAATTTTACAAACATCATTTCTCCAA
The DNA here is from genome assembly GCF_028023285.1 of Balaenoptera ricei. Classification (NCBI taxonomy): domain Eukaryota; kingdom Metazoa; phylum Chordata; class Mammalia; order Artiodactyla; family Balaenopteridae; genus Balaenoptera; species Balaenoptera ricei. Next base: position 34,579,480 of record NC_082641.1, read on the forward strand.
TTGTATTAATTTATCCCAGATTTTATTTCTCAAATAAAGGAAACTGGAGATATTGAAAAGCTATTTGGTTTGTATTTAGACTCGCAAGCGATCAGTTGCTGTTTATGGTCAGTATGGCGGCCATCCCTGTGTTGGAAGTGCTTTTGAACCACAATCGTGTGAACCTACACGAGGATGTCCAACAGAAGAGGGATGTGGAGAACGTTTCAGGTGTTTTTCAGGTATTTGCTTCCCATAGGTTCGGCATGCAGAGTGTAAATTCAAATGCTATTTGTTTAATTTGCTCAGTATGTATTTGTTGAATTGTACTGCATTTATATTAGCCTATAAATTAATTTCCCCCCAAATCAGTTGGATTTTTATTGGCATATTAGTTGCACACTCAACTATCATTCTTTTAAATGCATGGGTGTCATCTGGTAATAAAGGTGGGGATACTCTTTGCTTCTTTGAAAAAGAAATATGGCTATTGACAGACCCAAGCAGTTCTTGACATTGCATTTTTGGTGAAGATGTAGAATGAGTCTGGAATGAAGACTGAAATTGGGCAAAAACAATATTACTGCCCAAATTATTTTTATGTTTACAAGAAAAGCAACTCTAATTAGTTAATCAAGGAGCAATACGGGTCATCTCTATGCATGGGGGAATGAAACAGCTTTGGATTGAATAATATTTGACCTATTGTCTATGTTGCATTTGTGCAGAAAGGTTAATTCAACAACTTTTAGCAAACATTTATTATTCTTTTTATGTTCCAGATACAGAAATGAGGGTTGTGGATGTAGAATGAAACACATAGCCTCTTCCCTCAAAATTCTTAAAGTTTTATGGGCAAAATAGTACATAAACATTTCCTGTGTTAGACATGTTTTTCAACAATACTTGTCAAACTCCTATTGTACTTTCAAAACCCAAATCAGATGATGCCGCCTTAGGGAGACCTTCCCTAAATGCCCAACTGATAGAGCTATTTAACAGATCACTTTTCTGTGTTCTCTATGTGCATTGTATCATCTGTAATCTGAAGTATTTGTTGCCCTGGATATCTTTTGGTAGACTGAACTCCTTGAAGGTGTGGATTATATTTCTTTTATTTTTGCATCTGGAGTGTGTGGTACATAGTAGACTCTCAACAAATGTTTGCTGCATTGGATCAAGTGACAGCATAGTGGGATGTGCTATCAGGACAGTTTTGTGCCATGCATACTATAAGGGCACAGATGAAGGACATACATTGTAGCTTGTGGGGCAAGGGTGGTTTCTGAGAGGAGGTAATGTGTGATTTGATTTTTGAAGAATTGTAGGTGCAACGTCAGTGGAGATGGCAAAAAAAGTTGGTCTTTGACTTATGTAAATGATCCAGTATTACTAGGGCATAGGAAGCTAGTAAGAGAATGGTTGGATATAATGCTGAGGAGGGAGGCCGGGGCTAGATCATCTGGGACCCTCTAGTGCTTCCTTGTGCTTCTGGTACCCTGGGCTTATATCTATCATAACAATTACATTGCTGAATTGTAATGATCTAACTTCATACTCTTTCCAATTAGATTGTAAAGTATATGAAAACCCTGGTGAATACCCTTTTTATTCATATTTGTATCCCAACACCCAAGAGTGTCCTAAACAGAGAAGGTGCTAAAGAAATGTTGAATTGTAATCTTTTAATCCAGTTCCCATGCTCTCAAAGCATATATATCTAAATCACCAAGAAAGACAGCACTTTGGCATCTTGGTCAGTGATTACAGAAGAGAAATGGAAAGTTGAAGGGCAGGAGGTCAATCTGTCTTCCCAATGACTGGCATTGTGTGATTTTGGAGAATTCAGACAAAGTGCTTGATGTTTATGGGTGAGAGCCTGGAATTTGAATTCAGGTTCTATTTTCAATCTTGTGTCCAGCCAAGGTCAGAATCAATTTGCATGTTGAAAAATGAAGACCAAAATAATCAGCAGTCCTTCCCTGGGTGCTGAGGGTTTATCTCGAACTCACATTAGAGTATCAGTGTTGTGTTGGGGGTCCAGGGTGAAATCTTTTGATCCCAGGTAGTGTTTTCCTTTTCACCTCTTTTATTTTTGTGTGGTGGCTTTTCTTGTGTTCAGGTCAGTGCATCAGCAGATCTTTGGTTTGCAACGGAGATTCTGACTGTGAAGAGGACGGTGCTGATGAGGACAAATGTGAGGACTCAGAAAGCAGGCCTTCCTGTGACCTCGATAAACCTCCTCCCAACATAGAACTTACTGGACATGGGTAAGGTGTTGGGTGTCTTCCTGCACCCATCGATGGGTTGTAGTTTTTATTTTGTTGTATTTTATTTTGTGGTTTGGTAAGTCTAATAACAAATCACCTAATAGTCAAGACTTTGCTTAGAGCTCTTTTCCACATCCTGAAACAATTTAAAAATTCCTATCTATATACCTGTAAATATATGTGGTAAAGCACAGAGGGACCAGTTGTCCCTGGACTGTTGGTTTTGGCACTGAAAGTCCTGCATCTAAGGAAACCCCTCAGACCTGGGAAAACCTGGCCAGTCAGTCCCGCTATGGGAGGGAAGGGGGGAGAACTAATTCAATGATGTGGGGCTACTTAAGGGAATGAAGAGACAACAGAATGAGAGCAGCGGAAGGAGAGAGAAAGTGTGTTGGAACACTCAGACTGAAAAGTAATCACCTAAACTTTCAAGTGAAGTTGAGGCAATCCTCTTAACCTTTTTAAAAAGAATTCTGAAAAACTTTTATGGTCAGACCCAAGTTAAAGTTTCAAGGTTTTAAAATAATCTCTTTGAGAGTGATAGTTAGATGTGATTTTTCTATACTACTATAAAATTCATTAACAGAAAAATGGTAAAATTAAAGAGTATACCAGTTAGCATGCTAAGAGGCCAACTAGTTGTAAATCGTTGTAGAGAGTTCTCTGTCTTCAAGAGTAATCTTAATTGTTTGGTTTTATCTATAGATTCAATTCAAAACCAGCTGTTGCCGTAGATACAAAAGGGCTGTGTGTTTCCTAAATACGTTCTTAGGCTAAAAGGATGTTGGGTTTCCCCAGCTATTAGTTTTAACCATTATAGCAAGCAGGGGGAGTAGGGTAATGCATAGTGTGCTTTAGGAGGCTTTTTATTTGAGCTCTCGCAGAGATGTTAAACTGTAATGTATTTCAAGAATATCTAGAGTTCTCTAATGATGCCTGTTTCAGCAAGTGGTATTTCTGGTTTTTAACAGCCTTTTCTTCTTTCATTTTTTAAAAAACAGTTACAATGCGCTCACGGGCCAGTTTAGGAACAAAGTCCTCAACACTAAAAGTTTTGGTGGTCAATGCAGAAAGGTGTTTAGCGGGGATGGGAGAGATTTCTACAGACTGAGTGGAAATATCCTCTCCTATACATTCCAGGTACTTAATGACATTGATTTGATTTCTTTCTAATATGTGAATTGTTGCCAGAGATCATTATTCATATGATATTGATTTTTTTGGTATTTTGTTGAGAATTTACTTGTGGCCTCATATGTGGTCAATTCTTAGAAATGTCTTATATAGGCTTTAAAAAATACATTTTCTTTTTTTAAAAAATGATTTATTTATTCTTAAAATTTTTTTTATACAATTTTTAAAGTTTACTTTCCATTTACAGTTACTGCAAAATATTGGCTCTATTCCCCGTGTTGTACAATACATCCTTGAGCCTATCTTACACACAGTAGTGTGTACCTCCCACTCCCTCACCCCTATATTGCCCCCCCTGTTCCACCAGTTTGTTCTCTATATCTGTGAGTCTTCTTCTTTTATGTTGCATTCACTATTTAAGAATATATATTCTTTAAATCTGGGTTATAGGGCAATGATACTTTTAATTTGTGTCATTCAAGCTGAAATATCCATTGTCTCATTTTCAACTCCATACTCCATGTGGGTCCAGAACCTGATGGTCTGTCCCTGTTTGGGTGCTAAAACCCAAGGCCCTGCTCATGACTGGTTGTGATAGTCTCCTAACCACTGCCACAGTGTCACCTTACTTAAAAATGCTTTTTTTAAAATTATGAAATATTTCATATGTACAAAAGGCTGTGAATAACATATACTTGCAGTTTGGAGAAAACTAATAATACAAACAGGACTATATATGCCCACCGCCCACCTCAAGAAATAGAATATTACCAGTGATTTAAAGGCTCCTATCTACCTCTCTCTGTCACATCTTCTCTACCTGTACTGCCCATGCAACCACTATCTTATATTTTGTATTAATCATTTCCTTGTTTTTCTGTATATGTTTATCCCATAAGTCTTTGTCCCTAAAGAAAAATTTGTGATTTAGTTTTGCTTGTTCTTTGCCACTTATATAGACAAATCATATAGTATATATTCTTCTATGAATCGTTCTTTCACTCAAAATTAGAGTTTTAAAGTTTATTCATGCTGATGTAGATGGCATTTTTACTGCTGTTTCTATTTTTTTCTTATGAAAATGCCTTGAACATTCTTGTGCATGAGTTCCATACAAATGAGCTAGAGCTTCTCTAGTGCAGACACCTGGAACTCGAATTGCTGCTTTGTAGGCTATGTTTAGGTTACACTTTACTAAAGTTTCCAAAACCTATATATGACCAATCTATACCCCAGCAGCAGTGTGGAAGAGTGGCCTGTGCTCCACATCCTTGCCAGCAACCATATTGCCAGACTTTAAAATTTTGTTTATGGTCTCAAGGTTTCCTCTGCAGGCTTCTGCTTCTTGCAGGCTGTTTCTGTCCTACACACCTAAACTCATCCTGTTTATTGATTTCAACACAAAATCTACTCACACAAAACAGTAATGGCTTTAGGGGAAATTCCTGAAGATTTAGAGGGAACATAGAGGAGAGATTATCTACCTCATAGTGCCAATGCCTCTGACAAAAACAGTTGAGATCCTCTATCTTAAATTGTCTGTCTTTCCACAACCTAAGCCGAAAGAAGTTTCTGGTCTCATCCTGTTTTAGCCTCTTTCTTGCTCATCTCTTCCAAGATCTCCTCTCTCATGCCTTTCCTCCCATCTTCCCAGAGCTCAAAAATTTCCCGTTCAGCCCTCCTTACTGATTACTCCCAAATTTGTAAACCAAAACTATTAGGATATTCAGAAGGAAGGGGCTTTAGTTTACCAAAATTAGTCATCTTCAGAAAGCAGTTCTGATTATAAGGAGCAAACCCACCAACCTCCAACTTATAATGGAATTAAATTACATTTAAGAGTTATTGAATCATGAAAGTAGAAAGTGGAACTGACTTGAAAAATAATCATAGCTACCAATTTTTGAATATTTCCTGTGGCATCTGCACTATTTTAGGCAATTTGTGTAATTTTAGTCCTCACGACATCTGTGGAAGGTAAGTAATATTTTACTGTTTTATATATATAGAAATCGAGGCTCAGAGGACTTCAGCAGACTTGCTTCAAGTCACCACATTAATAAGCAGTAGAGTTTGGATCCAGTCTGTCAGACTTCACAGCCCTTCATTTTTCTAGTATATTTTACTCTCTGAATGTATTGTATTAACCACTTTTTTGACTCTAAATTCTACTTGGTGAAAAACATATATTGTAATTTACCCTTTGGCCAGAAGGGAGAATGTGAGATAGGCATATAAAGAGAATTTTTTCTTCTCGTATTACTAAGAGGATGTGTTGATAATTCTTTCATAATTATAAGGGGGAGAATTGCATATATGTATATATATGCATATATATGTGTATATGTGTGTGTGTGTGTGTGTATATATGTAGTCAAATTTAGAAAGTTACAGAACAGAGGAATAATAAGGGAGAGAATTTCTGACATGGTTGGAAAGGAGACATGCTGGAAACCTGCAGCTTCTGAAGAAGAAAAATAACTTAATAACAGCATAATCCTGACATTCATTTTCTACAGCATGGCTTGGTTTTTGGATTGACATCTGAAATGCCTTGCCAGTCACTGAATTTGAAGGTGTTTGTCAGAGGCAGAGGGAAATTATAGCCTGTTATTTAGGATCCAGCTGGAGGGAAGTGAGGTGGAAGCAATAGGCAGTGAGTCAATCACTGCCGCGGGAAACTCAACGTCCTCCTCAGTTCAAATAGAGGGGGAGCCACTGGGGATTCAGGCCTCTACAGGTGGAACATGACTTTTGGCTTGTTGGAACATAAATGTTAGTAAATAAACATAAAACAGAATCAGTCAATCTCTCTTCTAATCTCTGTTTTGGAAATCAGCATGGTAGTTTATCCAGGACAAACCCAGTTTCTTATTGAGTAAGCCACTTACTTTGATGCTATGCACATTCTCTGTTTGCTCATATTTTTCATACCACAAGGAAGCCTTTGAAACATAAGCACATTCCAGCTCCACGGTCACTTTGGGAAGGTGCCACCCTGCTTAGCTTAGCCTGGGAGATGCTGAAAGACTGTCTTGTTTATTCTCAGCATGTAATGAGTTGCAGATGGGAGTGAGCAAAGATTAAGGTGGAGAAAATAACTTCCTGGATCCTCCTGTTTTGCTCTTGAATGTAATTCATTATATTAAAAAAATTTTTTTATTGAAGTATAGTTGATTTACAATGTTGTGTTAGTTTCTGATGTACAGCAAAGTGATTCAGATATATATATTCTTTTTCAGAGTCTTTTCCATTACAGTTTATTCCAAGATATTGAATATAGTTCCCTGTGCTATACAGTAGGACCTTGTTGTTTATCTGTTTTATACGTAATAGTTTGTATCTGCTAATCCCAAACTCCTAATTTATCCCTCCCTCTCCTTCCCCTTTGGTAACCATAAGTTTGTTTTCTGTGTCTGTGAGTCTGTTTCTGTTTTGTAAACAAGTTCATTTGTATCCTTTTTTTAGATTCCACATATAAGTGATATATGATGTTTGTCTTTCTCTGATTTAGTTCACTTAGTATACTTCATTATATTTTTTAAAGCAAGATCCTATATGTATATCAAATGAATAACAAAAATGTATTCTAAAGGCAATTTTAACTAATGCTTAGTTATCTGATCCTCTGCTTCCTCTGTTGGTATGTGTCTAGATATCTGAGATTTCTAAATCTACTTTGTTAACAGAAAATAATCTGAATGATAATAAAAGTAGCTCACATATATTAAGAACCTTTTATATACTAAGCACCGTTTCAATAGAACATTTTTTTTATAATAACCTAAGTATGTAGGTACTGTCATCTACTGTTTTTACAGATGAGGAAACTGAGACAAAGAGTGCTGAGTAATTTACCTACAATCACAGAGGTAGCAGATGACAACTATGGGGTCTGAACCCTAGAAGTGTGGCTCAGAGCCCTTGCAGCGCACTGTACTTAGGTGGGGTTAGAATATGTATAAGCGTTGATAGGAATGAGCCAGTAGAGAAAGAAAAGTTGAAGCTGTAAGACAGGGAATAATCAATCAATTTAATTAGTCCTTTGAAGAGGTGAGAGGGAATGCAGTACAGAAAAAAGACAGAGAAATTAGCCTTAGACAGGAGGAGGAACACCTGCACAGGAAAGGAAGCGAAGACATTCGTAAGTCTGTAAATTTGTTAGCCAGAAGTGTAAGAAGTCTCTGTCTGATAGTGGGAGTGTTTGTAAAGAAAGAGGTTAAGTTTATCTTCTGAGACTGAAGGAAATGATTGTAAGAGTGGGGGATTGAGATGGGTGCAGAACTTTTGAAATAGACACTGTAGGGAATGAGAGAAAGAATTGGCTAGAGATTTAGGGTTGCTGGAATGTATTGAGGATTCCACTGAGGTTGGAGATTGTGAATGGACTTACAGTAACACCAATCGATAGTTGTGTGATTTTTCTATAGCAGTGCTAAGGTGCTTGGCTGCGAGCACTGAACAAAGGTTGAATTTTTGCCTGGCAAATATGGTGGCAGAACATACCTAGGCAAGGTTCATTGGCAGGAGTTAGGTTCATTGGCAAGAGAATAATAAGTCATGAACCATGAAACTTAACTACAACATGAAGGAAGTGACAAAATGAAGGTGCTGATAGGGAAAGAGAAGGGAAAGTAAGTTGAAAGGCTGTCTCTATGAGGTTGAATAATAGATATGGCAATAATAGAATGAGTTTCAAAAGAGTAAGAGATGTCAGAGTGTAGGATGTTTGAATTTGTGACTTCAGAGGAAGACTCAGTCTGGGGAAATTTCAGGATCTTAGCTGGAAGGAAGAGGGTATTAAAGAAAATTTAAGATCACACTACCTTGAGAAAGGATTCTTGTGGCTATGTGTAGAGTGCATGGGAGTGAGGAGACGCTGAACTGAAGTTTGTAAGAGGCTTATCTGCATAAATCATGAATCAAGTATTTGAATTGTACATCTGAAGAAGAGAAAAAAATAGGCTAATTTTTTTTTTTTTTTACATTGAAAGGAAGGTAGGTAACTTTTCTTTCTCGAGAGAAAAAACTAAATTCTGTGTCTGTCCAAAACCAAATAGGACTGAGACACTATCTAGTGACTCTAGAAATCTCTAGTACATTTTTAAATAATGTCCTCTTTGTATTCAATAATAATAATAATAATAATAATAATAATAATAATAATGTCCTCTTTGTAGTTAAGAATAATAATATATTCTTCATTTTGACTTGAGCTGAATTTTTGCATTTGACTTTTAAACAAACCAATTTCATAATATAATGAAAATAATGTTGGAATAAAAGGTATGGTTAAATCTATTTTTTCTTCTCTTCTGTCATGCTTCTAGCATGAATGCCTGATTTTTAACATGGGTAGTGATGAAAGTATTTTTAATATTTTCTGGCATTTTGTTGAACTTCCTTCTAGTCTTTTTTTGACTGGGCATATACTTGCATATTTGTGGTTAATAGAATTTGTAAATATCACATTTATACTTGCTTTTTCATTTAACATGAACAATTTGTCCTCACACTCATCCTTTACGATGGCTGCATAATATTCTATTTTCTTTTTAGCTTTTTTTTTTTTTTAATTTTTATTGGGGTATAGTTGATTTACAATGTTGTGTTAATTTCAGGTGTACAGCAAAGTGAATCTGTTATACATATACATATATCCACTCTTTTTTAGATTTTAGCTTTATTTTTAAAATGTATCATATTCATCATTTTAATTTTCTCTGTGTTTATTTATACTTTGATCTCAAATACAGATGTGTATGGACATATAATAAAAACACAAATACTTGTGAAAGGAGAGTTACTGATTTGAATATTTATATAGAACAGACTGAGAGTCATATTTCATGTTGTTTTATTCTCATGGTGACTGACATTTTTAGCAAGATAGTTGCCTATGATTTAAAAGAAAACTAAAGATTTTTTCATGAAGATTCAGATATATCTCTTTTCTTGAAAAATCAGATATCTGTCAGTGCTAGAACCTGTAGTAATGTATAGGACTGTCGGATGGATTTGAGTGTTGGGTACCTTTTAGACCCTTTTAGACAGGGTGTGTGCTCACTTCTTCATTACCCCGCCTTCCACTGGATGCTTCCAACATTTATATTACTTGCCAGTCCTCTGTGGGCATTTCATTTTGACACTTGATCTAGGACAAAATAAAGGATAAAGAAATAGTAGTCTTCATGAATGCTGGAGCTGTCCCTTCTCAACCACATGTGACTATCCTGTTGTCTGTTTTTAAATTTGTTTGGGATGACTTTTTCTTCTACTGTCTAGCATAGGAAAAACAATTCCAATCTTAACATTTGTTCAAGTCGAACAGAATTAGAAATTTAAATCCACTACTGGATCACATAGAACATTTCAAAAACAAAGTCCCAGAGATCTAACTTTTTCGTTTTCTTTATAGGTGAAAATAAATAATGATTTTAATTATGAATTTTACAATAGTACCTGGTCTTATGTAAAACATACATCAACAGAACATTCATCATCTAGTAAAGGACGCTTCCTCTTTTTTAGTTCTTCATCTTCTTCGTACAGTTACTCTTCAAATATTGAAGAAATCCATAAGGAAAAGGTTAGTATGAAATATTAGTTAACTTTTCCATATTTTTTTTTTTTTTTTTTTTTTTTTTTTTTTTTTATAGCTACTTTATTTATTTATTTATTTATTTATTTTTCGCTGTGTTGGGTCTTCGGTTCGTGCGAGGGCCCTCTCCAGTTACGGCAAGCGGGGGCCACTCTTCATCGCGGTGCGGGGACCGCTCCTCATCGCGGTGCGCGGGCCTTTCACTATCGCGGCCCCTCCCGTTGGGGGGCACAGGCTCCAGACGCGCAGGCTCAGCAGCCGTGGCTCACGGGCCCAGCCGCTCCGCGGCATGTGGGATCTTCCCAGACCAGGGCTCGAACCCGTGCCCCCTGCATTAGCAGGCAGACTCCCAACCACTGCGCCACCAGGGAAGCCCGACTTTTCCATATTTTACTGGTTTAGGTATTTCTAACATTAACAGAAGTGCATTTACTAAAAGAATCAGCTTTCATTTTTTAATTAGGGCACAGTATCTTCTTCAAAGAGATAATCCAATATATTTCTTTAAAAGATATGGTTTTTGTCTTGTTAATTCTCTTTGATAATACATTTATTTACACTTTTTATTTTCTCATTGAAGTATTTGTTCTTATTTAAAAATCTAAAAAAAAAACTTATTACTTTCAAATCTTCTAGTTAAAACTAGCCTAAATTTCTAATTCATGATTACTGATGCTACTATTTTAAGTATTATATACAATTTCAAAAATCCAATGAAATGTGCTTCCCAAACACTAATACTAGTTTTTTAAAGAAGGTGCATGAAAATAAAAGATGTTAAAATACTTTACTACTTTGGAGATACCAACATTTTCATCCGAGGAGGTTAAAAGACTTAATTTTAGATACTCTGTTGTATTGAGATACTAAAACTTTCATCATGGGCAACCTGAACAGTTGAAATGAATTGTTCTAATTGATTCACACTTACTGCTGAAGAATTTTTCAGGCTGATCATCATTCATAATATACATAATTCATCTCATTCTTAAAGTCAGTAACGATTAATAAATCACATAAGCGAGGTACAAAGGAATATAATTTTGTTTGTTTTATGACTAAGAAGTTGATTGTGGAAATATGAGCTATAAAAACATTTATTATACCCATATTGTATTGTTCACATAAGTGAGGATTTGGTGTAAGGTAGCTCTGTCTTGGACATCATGAAAAGATGCTTAGGAAGGGTTTAAAAGACCTCATTATAAAGTAGCTTACCCTGTAAATACTCCAGTATGGGAGATAAATTATATGGTCACCTTACCTATAAGTCATTGTTATGATGTGGACTCTAGGGATATTATATCCCTGTTTGTGAGATTATTTAGCAGTTAACAATGTTGAATCTTTTTTTCTAGTTGAGGAAGGCATAACCACTTGGTCTTGGGGGTTTTAAAAGTCGTGTATAAAACCAGTTACCATGTCATCACTCAGATGTTATTTCTGTTTGGGATTCCGAAAATTCCTTAGATTGCTTCAAGTGGGTGGGCCCAGAAGAGACCTCATTATGCATCAAAAATAAAAATTCATTTAGTCTGCATTGATGGAGGTGGCTATTGATGGAGACATTGGACAAGGAACTATTTCCATTGCCTTTTACTCTTCATCCTAAAACTCCTTTTACTCTTTCTTCTTCCTATAGAGTTATCAGTTGTTGGTTCTTCAGAACACTGTTGAAGTGGCTCAGTTTATCAATAACAATCCGGACTTTTTACAACTTGCTGAGTCATTCTGGAAGGAACTCTCCTACCTTCCCTCTCTGTATGACTACAGCGCCTATCGAAGACTGATCGACCAGTATGGGACACATTATCTTCAGTCTGGGTCCTTAGGAGGAGAATACAAAGTTATCTTTTATTTGGACTCAGAAAAAATCAAACAAAGCGGTAGAGTATTAAAAATATTGTTATATACAAACATCGCAGGGATTTTAATGAGTAGTTAAACTTTAGAGCTTTAAAATATGACAAATGGAGATTAAATTGCAAAAGAATCCAAAATTGCAAGAATCTATTATACTCTACTCAAAATCTTCCAGGGTTTAAGAAAAAGCCTGCCTACTCTTTTGGATAGTACCCTAAAGTGAGAGTTAAGCCATTATCATTATTGCTATCTCTAGAAGGTGTTGACTGGATTTTTAGAATACTTTTTAATCTTCCCCGTTTCTCAGATTAAGTAATATTCCTCGAGGAAAAGTAATGAGGAGTTTACTGATATTGCAGAAATCAAAACGTTTCAATGAAGTCTTTTCTTATTTACCTCTGTTCTTTACCACTCACATTCCTTTAAAAAAAATCTGCTCTGGATATCATGAGTTTGCTTACTACCTAAAACTTGTAACAATAGCTTAAATTTATTGGATGCCTTCTTCTAGACAGGCAGGTTGCCTATGTTAGCAATAATCCTCACTGCTACCGAGTGAAATCCAGGGGCATACTGATTGTAAGCAGGTCTAATTGGCTCCAGCGTCAACTTAGCTTTTTCCTTACGCTATGTTGCTGCTGGAATTGCCTGCTTTTTGTTAGACTCAGGGCACACCACTGAGTTCATACTTGGTTGACTTCACAGTGAGAGGATGTTCCTCACCAGCTGCTGCCATGTTGGAGAAGAGTGTGTGTCCTGGTATCCATTCCTCCTTTCCAGAGACCTTTTGGCTTATTTACGTTCCAAGTCCAACCTGCTCCTTTCCAACTTTGTCCTGAAGCTCGTGGCCACACTTGCTTCTCTATCCCAAATCGTCTCGTTAGCATCTTACTCTTCAGTCAAGACTCTTACCACCTTGGAGGAGAGTAAGACTGCTTACCTGAGATTCGGAGGAGGTCCTGTAGCCTTCTCTTGTGAGTGAACTACAATATTTTTCTGTGTTTCCATTGACTTTTTTTTTTTTTTTTCTATTGGGCTTAATTTTTACCAATTAAGATTTAATTAGAGTGTGAGCTTTTCCAACCTCAGCAGGCTGGAAATGAATGCACAAGCACAGGTTTTTGTAGCAACAACAGAGGTAATATTTCTTTGGGGAATTAATCCGGAAAGGGACTTGATCTAAACTCAGTTTCATGACCATTTTTTTTTTCTTTAACACTTAAAAAGAAACGAAGAGGATTTTTTTTTTTAAAGCTTTCTGAGTTGGTAAAAAAATTTTGAGTAAAAATTTTACTCTTGAGCAGTTTTTGTTCTTAAAAGTTTTAAGTGAAATTAATCAAGGATTCTGGGATATGTTATATGCCCCCAATTGTTCTTTAAGAAATTCTGAGTTTATTATAATATAGTTAGTAAAATTATATAAAAATATATTTCTACCCTTTATTATTTTCTATCCTCTTTTAAAAAAATGCATTGGCAAAAGTCCATTTGATAATGAGTAGAAATTGTAACCATCTAAGATTATATGTCATAGGAAAAAAATGTAGAAACCAGAGATGTTAAAGATAGAGAGACTGAGGCACTAGAACTAGGATTTTAGGAATTAATTACTGTAGAACCAGAACCCAGCTTTTGGGGTCTCCAATGGGTGGGCTGGAGGCCATTGCACGTCTACTTTTACCTATTTGCCTTATGCCTGAGAAGCTGACTGCAGTTGGGTAAAAGGTATCAATCTGTGAAGTGCTCAGTTTTTTCTCCCTTCACTGTTTCACCCACCCCCACCCTCTGGTCAAAGTTAATAGAAGCCAAGAGCGGCTGAACCATTTGAAAGTAAGTTTCAGACATGTGATGCTTTACCCCTAAATATAATGCATGTATCTTATTTTGTTTATAACAAACATCAAATATTGCTTTTTCTGACCCTTGACCCTTCTAGAGCACTTGAAAATGTACGTATAGTATATTTTTGATTATATGGCCCCAGTGGTAGGAAACAACCTCTTATCCCACTCTCACACCTGGCCAGCATCTCAAAGGAGATTTTCAACAAATGTGGAAACTAAGCACCTTTAAAATTTTTCCCCCCAGGTCTTAGTTCAGAGGAGAAGAAGAAATGTGCTTCCTCACATATCAATTTTTTGTTTAAATTATCAGAGCACACATGCAAGCAGATGGAAGAGACCTTAAAATTGGTTTCAGGTAAATGGGAAGGGGGTAATTTTCATTACAAACTTACCTCCATCCCTCTTTCTTGTGGTTAATTCCTGGTCTCCAAGGGCCTTTGAAATTCTAGCGGGTGTTCTGTTTTGTGTTTTTGAAATACTTGGTTATTTTTACCTCTGATCTCTCTGTCATATGTCATGGCAGTGAGCCATCATACAGAGTGGAAATTTCACTGGGTATCTCTGTGTACTGTAACTATGTCCTCAGTGAACACCATCTTTGTTTCCTGTGAGGAAGGTTGACAAACAAGCCTAGAAAAATGACAGCAAGAGGAGAAGCTTCAGTTTCACTCTGTGACATGGATACTCAGTGCAGTTAAAAGTTTTTGGTGCATGGTGGTGGTGGTGACGGTGGTGGCAGAGTGCGGGAGGTGGAGTGTTAGTCTTTGAGTGATTGAAGAAGGAACTGGAAGGGTAAGCTGATTTAGACTGTGTCTAGATGCTGTGTTAGGGAGTTTGGGTTTCATCCTGATGGCAAGGGATGCCGTTAAAGGATTTAATACAGAGAGTGATTAAATGAAAGATGACAAATATAAAGTTGTAGCGAAAGAAGAGGGACTGAAAAGAAATAATCTGATAGGGTAAGAACCAGAAAAGATGAGTAACATGGAAGGTAAAAGAGAAGAAATCGACAGCGAGAAATGCTACAGCGAAGCGACGTAAGAGAAGGTCTGAAGACTTCATTGGATTTGGTGATTCAGGCTTAATTGCCTTAAAATGAAGAGATTCTTAGTGTAGTAGGGATGGAAATGAGACTGTGGTGCATTGTGTGAGGCCATGGAGCAGCATTAGAGCTCAAGTTCTCTCGGGGTGATGGCAGAAATTGGGATGAAGGAGAAGACTGACCCAGGTGCTGAAGTCCTCATCAAGGAAGTGAGAATCATTTAGTAGATGACTGCAATAAGGAGGGAGACAAAGTGTTAAGCCAGGCTTAATTCCTCATTCACTTACTTTATTGATCAACTATTTACGGAACCTATAGTGCCTGCAGAAATTGTTCTAGGCACTGGTGATACAGCAGTGAACATGCCAGAAAAAGTGCCTGTCTTCTTGGACCTGACATGACGAAGGAGGAGGACAAGTTTTTGAACAACATGGAAATACACTGATCTGGAAATAGAAATGAAAGTGGGAGCTTTGAGAAGTTGTTGACATCAGTTATCAGTTGGGCTGGTGATTGGAAGCTACTTACTGATTTTATTTTATTTTATTTTAATTTTGCTTTGTTTTATCTTATTTTATTTTATGTTTAACAAACATGTAGCACTTATGATGTGCCCAGCACAATTTTAAGTGATTTACAAAAATTAACCAATGTACTCCTACCTAAGAACTGGGTATTATTCATATTTCCATTTTACCGACAGGGACACTGAGGCACAGAAAGGTTGCCCAAGACCACAGTTGGGGTCAGGCACAAGATTCCAATGTCTGGCTTCACAATCTGGGCCCTTCACTGTTGCCCCAGGCTGATTGTCTAGGGGAAGAGGGCCAGCTGGAGCACAGAGCTCACTGAGGTGTAGAGAGAGAGGCTACAGGCTTAGAAATAAATATAAAAGCTGATTTCTTAGACTGTGTAGTTTGTAAACAAGCATGTCAGTTGAGGTGGTGATTCTCAAACTTTGGTATGCAAGAGGATTACCTGGGGCAGCCTGTTCAAATGCTGAGTACTTGACTTTTCTCTCAGCTACGTCCTTCTGTGTCTTGGCTGGAGCTCAGAAATCTGCAGTCATTCTAGGTGATTCTGATTCCAGTAGTTCAGGGACTGAACTTGGCAATACACTGCATTAAAAGTGTGACTATTTGCATTTTAAAACGTAGCTAACAAGGAAGATGAGGAAGCACTCAGGCATTTCTTTAAAAATATGAGACTTTAATAACTTCTGATGATAAAAGTGTAATTTTTGAATTTGCAAAATTTTATGAAAATGTTATGAAATTGCAAAATTTAATTAAAAAAAGGAAATGAAAATCAACATAAGTCTGATCAGCAAGTTAGGAACTTCCAGTCATGACCAGTGTGGAAATCAATTATACATGGAGATGAAAATATTTCTGAAATTATAAGGCACAGAAATGAGAAAAAGGATTTGATTAGTATTCAAACTTTTTAGAACACTTTTTATGTGTTAATATATGCCTGTTAATAGCATTTTGGTTACTGTTAGTATTCCAGATGCAATGAACTTTTTCCTCCCAACATTTTCTTATGAAAATTTTCAAACATACAGAAAAGTTGAAAAAACATAGTAAAAAACGCCAACGTACCCACCTCATACGTGCAATAATTATTATTTTGATGTTTTGATATATATATCTACATATAGTATTTATAATGTTGACTGTTTAGCAATGCATAAATATATATTTAAAATATTTGTGATATTTGCTGAACCATTTGGAAGTTTCAGATGTCATGATGTTTCATCCTTAAATACATGCATGTATCTTCTAAGAAACAAGATAGTCACCTGTATAACAAATTTTCTTCTTACACTAAGAACATTAAGAATATGAAAAATAATTTCTTAATAATCATCTACTGTTAGGTAATGGTTGTGTCTCTTTTCTTTACTCTCCTAATAGATATTATTTTTTAAAGTAGTTTTAGATTCACAAAACAATTGAGCAAAAAGTACAGAGAATCCCTATATCCCCGCTGTCCCCATGGGCACAGCCTCTTCCATTATTAGCATCCAGGCCTTAGTGGTCCATTTGTTACAACTGATGAAACTACATTGACACATAATAATCACTCAAAGTGCATAGTTTACATGAGGGTTCACTCTTGTACATTCTGTGGGTTCGGAGAAATGCATAATGACGTGTATCCATTATAGTATACAGAGCAATTTCACTGCCCTAAAAGTCCTCTAAAGATCCTAAAAATCCACTAAAAATACTAAAAATCCCTCCTACCCCACTTCCTGGCAACCACAGGTATTTTTACTCTCTCCATAGTTTTGCCTTTTCCAGAATGTCATACAGTTGAATGGGTTGTGTTACTTCATTGACTTTCAATTTCATATTCTCATTCTCATTTCATTTGTGCATCCAGACTTATTTCGTTTGATTTCTCCTTGAGTAGGAGCTCAGGGCAATGTGTTACGAGGGGACCCATTTGTCAGAGGGGGACGTCCTGGCCTTGTGTCTGGCCTTAGTTACCTGGAACTGGACAATCCTGCTGGAAACAAATGGAGATATTCTCGCTGGGCAGGATCTGTGACTGAACTTCCCCAAGTCATAAAACAAAAGGTACGTGACACTCTGTTGAAAGCACCAGAAAGCAGTCATGTTTATTTGCACTGGGAAAACGAGATTAAATTAAGGTGGTTAAACAGAGAAGGCTGTAATTAGCGTTTTCTGTATCTCAGTTATGTTTTGTATAGTAAAATGAATGCATACATAATAGGAAACAAGTTTCATTATCTTGTATGTCCATATTTCAGTTGTAAAGGTTAAATGTCTTGTAAATCCCAAGAGAAATTAATGCTAAAATTTGCATTTCGAGCTTTTGACCTAAATTTGATTATGTTTTCCTTGGTCCCTGATTCAGAGGAGCTATAGATTCTTGCAAGAGGAAGGCATTTAGGGGCTTGTCTAGTGTTACATTTGTCAGGTCACCTTTCTTCCTGTGGCCATGGCTTGTAGGCTCCTGGTCATGCAAATTAGTTCTAAAAAGATAGAATCAATTTGGCTGGCAGAATTTTAGGATGTTTTATTGGCACAGTCAGTTCTTTTATAACACAACGTATGTGTTCTTCAAAATCAGAGAGCTAGGCAAAATTACACAATAAAGACCACAGGGCTTATGGGAAAAAAGGTGTTAGGAAAACAACACTCAAAAACTTTTGTGACACTCATTTAAAAAAAAAAGAGAGGCACCAATAAAAACAGTAGCAGTTTTATACATGTTAAATTGTTAAGAAATGCACGGACTACAATAAAGGTGGCACATTACCTAGAAGAGGATCTGAAGCTTGCTGGGTGATGGGAGGGTTACAGATTGTGAATTATTGTGAAGTGGTAGAAGGAGCGCTATCAGAAATGACAGACAGTCGTAACACCATTTGTAGTTGGTGTGGTTTATTATACAGGTGGTGAACTAGATGGGTGTTTGAGATGTGCGCTTGTGTGTGAGTGTTTTGTGTGTTCTTATGCAACTTGGTTCAGTTGTGTGCAGTTTTCTGTGTTCACCCCGTGTTTCTTATGGACAAAATTGTACATAAGAAAACACAATATTTGTGATATGCTCATTTTATTTTTTAATATCTCAATCTCAGTGGAGCAAATTCACATTTTCAAAACACATGTTATAGAAGAAGTGATTCTATGATCTATTCCCTGCCACAGGAGTCAGGCAGTGTCCCAGGTCCAACCTGACTTTTGAGATTAAGAAACTTGGACACTTTTATGAACTCAAAAATTACGAGTGCTCCTCAGGTACCCTCCTAACACCATACTGAGCCCAGTTGCCTCCCAATAACAGTGACAGTGGGAGGGGGAGTTTTTCCTGGGAAGTCTTACCTTAAAGTGTCATTCATTAATATTCAAAATGACCTATTTTCATTGTCAGTATCTCATACAAATCTTTAAAAATCCTAAACTGTTGTTTAGGGTAAAAAACAGACATTCTTTTCTATTCTCAACTATGTGCTTTCCCACATAGGACTGTGACTGTCGTAGCTATGCTAACTTATTAGCTGGACAGGAAAGGGACAGAGAAAGAAGAGACATTTTACAGGTAGATAACCATGCAATGCTGTTCAGTTCAGAAGAGCTTGGGCAGAGACGGAGGGCAATGTGACTCTCTGAGCTGATCTCCATACTCGCAGTGGTGCTCTAGCCAGCTCACTCAGACTCTCTCAAGAGCCAATGGTGCAGATCTCTTCCCAGCTCCGTGCTCAGTGACATCATGGTGGCAGCCGGAAACTGGCCATGGTGAGAGTAGTTACACTGCAGAAATCGGCAAAGGCTACAAATGAGAGCCTTTTTGTTTCTGGGAGAGCAGATTGTTAGAGCTTAGCCAATCCATCTCCGGTCTTGAAGTTGCTCTTCATCAGAACTATCCAGCACAGGGCAATAATGCCTACCTGTTTTAAATTTCTTCAGGGAGAGAGAATCATAGTCTCCATTAGAGAGATATGTTAAGTATCTCAGAGTCAGGATATTTAATCTCAAATTTAATTGCATTTGCTTCTTTACTGTAATTTAAGTGCATTTCCTTTTCTTCTATCCTCTGCAGAGGTGGAAATTTGTTGTCTTCAAAATAATCTTTCAGTAACTAGAAAATGAACATCCTGTTGGTTTTTTAAAATTTTATGTATGCACACAAAATACAAAAAATATTCCCTCCCTATCTGTTTCTAATTTTCCCTAGGTTTGTCTTGTAAAGGTAGTGAATTGCTTTCTCTTTTTATTTGAACAAGAAATAGTTGGAATTAAGATAAGAGTGGCTTTTGATTTTGTTTTAGTGGAGATTGAGCCAAAATGCTGAAAGGAAAATATTCTCGCCCAAAACCCTGATTACTGACCATGATGTCTTTATCTGTGTAGCTGACACCTTTGTATGAGCTGGTAAAGGAAGTACCCTGTGCCTCTGTGAAAAGGCTGTACCTGAAACGGGCCATTGAGGAATATCTGGATGAATTTGACCCCTGTCATTGCCGGCCTTGTCAAAATGGTGGCATGGCCACTGTTAAGGGGACCCAGTGTCAGTGCCATTGCAAACCATACACGTTTGGTGTGGCGTGTGAACAAGGAGCCCTCGTAGGGGATCAAGCAGGTCAGTGTGCTGCATTCTCTCAAGTTATGCTGGACACAATGAAAAGGGAATTACCCTTTCCCTCTGGCCTCTGAGATTGTGCTTCTTCGTGTATGGAGAAGGGGAAGTCTCATAGGGCTTTGAATTTGTCTCTCCCTCCCTATTCCACCTCCGGGTTGTAGCTACTGAGGTCGGGCCCTTTGCTATCTCTCTATTTTCCCATCTGAACTAACAGAACTGCATCTATTCTGCATCTATTCTGCATCTATTCTCCACTCTCCATTAGAACAGATTTATGCCTGAAACACCTTCCATCCTTCCATAGTCATCTCAGTAAGGTTTTGTCATAACTTAGGTCTACAGAGCTTGTGTCTGCACTGACTAACCTTTCTGGTGGCAAGCTCTTGGAAACACCTCTATTTCTATTTTGTGTTATGTCCCACCAATCAATCATTCACAAATATTTGTTGAACATTGGCTGTGTGCTCAACAGTGCATTTGGTGTTTTAAGTATTTAGTATGTGACGTTCACTTTATGAGTAGGCAAAGTGTGAGATGATTTGTGTATATTTATTTTTATATTTATTTGTGTGTCTCTCTCCTCTAGAAAGCTTACTTCTTAAATTTGGAACTGTTTGATTCCTTTCTTTATTCCCACAGCCTGACATAGTTCTTGATTCATAAAGTCACTTAATAAATGTTTGATCAATGAATAAGTACATGACTAAACCACGGTTGCTTATAGACAAGCATCAGGAAAGCATCCTTGCCTCCAAATGTCTCCCCAAGTGGCCTGTCCTGGTAAACTAAAATGCCACCACTGTGATTCATTCCTTTGAGGCTTAGATTTACAGCTATTTGATAAAATGGAAGCTCCCCCTGCTGGTGAGGAGTGGAGTAGCAATCATAATACATCAAGCTCTTATTACCTACTATTAACATACTCAGGGGACTATATTATTAACTCAATTTCTAATTGTGGAAGAAAGGGTAAGGGTAAGGAATATCATGGGCAAAATTATACAAATTATTTTAGTTTTTTTGTGTGTGATACTGAGGAGTGGCTGTGGAGGGAGTGGAAGAAAGAGGGATGTAGGTCACACAGTAGAAATAGCTAAGGAGCAGTAAACACAGCCATCTATTATCAGAAGTCATGCTTTGGGAGAATGGTTCCTGAGATCAGTTTCTAACTAGGAAAGCAAAGCTCTTAGAATATGCTTCAAATTCTCTCTTACCTCCTCCAAGGAATATGACGGGAAAAATACTAAAAACTGTGAGCCATGAACCAGCCCTGAGGTAGAAGGTGGCCAGAGTGAGTTGAGGAGGTGCCTGTAGATTGGAGAAGGATGCTGACAGGGGGTAGAAGCATTTTTCCTACTTACATATTTCCTCATTTTGTACAGCACCAGCCCTGGGGTTGCCAGCCTGGAGTACCCAATAGACCAGGGGTCCCCAACCCCCGGGCCACGGACTGGTACTGGTCCATGGCCTGTTAGGAACCGGGCTGCACAGCAGGAGGTGAGCGGCGGGCGAGGGAGCAAAGCTTCATCTGTATTTACAGCCGCTCCCCATCACTCGCATTACCACCTGAGCTCCACCACCTGTCAGATCAGCAGCGGCATTAGATTCTCATAGGAGCACAGACCCTCACAGCGTGAACTGTGCATGTGAGGGATCTAGGCTGTGCGCTCCTTATGAGAATCTAATGCCTGATGATCTGAGGTGGAGCTGAGGCGGTGATGCTAGAGCTGGGGAGTGGCTGCAGATACAGATTATCATTAGCAGAGAAGTTCGACTGCACAGAGACCATAATAAATCAATTGCTTGCAGACTCATATCAAAACCCTATCAGTGAGGGGCAAGTGAAAACAAGCTCAGGGCTCCCACTGACTCTGCATTATGGTGAGTTGTATAATTATTTCATTATATATTACAATGTAATAATAATAGAAATAAAGTGCACAATAAATGTAATGCGCTTGAATCATCCCCAAACCGTCCCCTCCTCCCCAGTCCGTGGAAACATTGTCTTCCATGAAACCGATCCCTGGTGGCAAAAAGGTTGGGGACCGCTGCAATAGACTATGCTCTTCTCATGCCCAATCACTGCTTTAACATTAGGAACTTATTTGCCTTACTAAGAGACTGTGGGGTGATAAAAAGAGCCTGGACTCAGCCATAAGACCAGGTTACAGTCTGGATGTGGCTCTTGCCCACCAGTACAGCATTGCGCATATCATTTAACCACTTTGTCTTGGATTCCACGCCTATCAAATGAGAATGTTAACAGACCTCTTGGCCACCTCCATTCGTTCTTATGAGAAGTAAATGAATTATAAAATGCATGTGAAAGTGCTTTGAAACAGTTGTAAAATAATAAACAAATTTAAGATAGTATTGCAAGAAGTTCGTTAATGCAGCCTTAATACGGACAATCCTAGTCAGCGTGCAGAGACAGTCTGGCCATTGTGGAGACCTCAGTGAACAGAGTGAAGGTAATAAACCCCAGATCGTCCCCTCCCCCAATAACCACATAGTAGGAAGCTTAGCTTACCGAGCTCTGAAATCTTCCTCTCCAAGTACTCTCTGAACAACGTCTCTCTTATTTACAGGAGGGATTGATGGAGGGTGGAGCTGCTGGTCCTCTTGGGGCCCCTGTGTTCAAGGGAAGAAAACAAGGAGCCGAGAATGCAATAACCCACCTCCCAGTGAGGGTGGGAAATCCTGCATTGGAGAAACGTCAGAAACCAGACAATGCGAAGACGAGGAGTTGGAGCACTTGCGGTAATAGAGACCAGACCTCCTGGCAGTTATGTAAAACTCAGTGCCCTCTGCAGTAAGCACAGAATACACGATTGCTGCTATTGAAAGATTTAAACCTTAAATGGTGATTTTTATCAGGGAGTGCTTTGCTCTTAGCATTGGGGTCAGTTGAAGGAGAGAGGCATATTGTGGCCAATTTGCACTTGTGTGCTTCAAGTTTTCCTGACCCAGGTGTTACAAAAGGCTGGGGAACTGGAAGGCAGTCTGGCTCAGTGCATGAGAGCAGCAGCTTTGGCATCAGGCAGATCTGCCACCTACTTGCTCTGTGAACTTGGGCAAGTTAGGATAAAAATAGTAGATACAATGCTAATAGGATATTGCCTGAGGTTAAGAATATAAAGTGATTTGTACTGTGCCTGGCATATAGTAGGCATTCACTAATAGTTGCATTATTTTTCAGATATACCACTCCCTCTTATTTATTTACTTTGGACTAAGCATGAAGCATACATTTGAGACGGCTAACATCTTCACTGATTAGCCCAGGTGTCTGATACCAACTTCCTGTTTGCCAGGATCTTGCAAAAGCTATCTTCAAAAATGCTTCGTTGCTGGACTTCCCTGGTGGTCCAGTGGTTGAGAATCCACCTTCCAATGAAGGGGATGCGGGTTCCATCCTTGGTCGGCAATTAAGATCCCACGTGCCATAGGGCAACTGAGACCCGACGCAGCCAAAAATCAATCAATCAATCAATCAATATTTAAAAAAAAAAACGCTTCAATATTAAAAAAAAAAAACCCGCTTCGTTGCTGAATCATACCCCTGGGTTAGAGTTCTTTATGCCACACCCCACTCTTTAATACTGTCCTTATTAACCTTTCCTGATCAGGTATTGGCAAAAATTCTAGAAGGATAATTTGAAGGTCATGTGAGTTGAGGAAACGTGTAAGATGCTTGGGTATCTGGTATTAGCATAGGGAGGTGAGATTCCTTATTCCTTATTCCTTGGGTGCTTCGTAATCCAACAATAACCAATATCTCTTGGCCGAGGAAGCTGGCAAACATATGAGATTCTGGTAGGAGGGACCAGAGGAGCTCATCAAGATTAGGAGCCTGACCACCAGAGACAAGGGAGGGCAAGCCCTGCACACACCCTGATCTTGTCAGAAACCCCACCCTTGGACTGTTGTTATAAACCCCTCATCACATCCTCTGGGGTGGGGACACATAGTTTTTCAAGGCAGGAGCCCGCTGTGTTCCCCTTTGCCTGGCAAAGTAATAAAGCTAGCCTTTTCTACTTCACCCAAAACTCTGTCTCTGAGATTTGATTCGGCATTGGTGTACAGAGAGGCCGAGATTTCGGCATCATAATCATGATAACAATGACATCTATCATTAAACAATGATTTTCAGCAGTGCCTCTGAGGTCACTCTACACCAGTATTATCTCCACTCCAGAAACACGAAATCTGAGGGGAAGCCTTACAAATAGCCTGTGAATGTCGCCTCCTTCTGAGCTGAGTTCCTTATATGCTTGCCACACACTGAGGAAACTCAGAGATGTGAAGTATTAAGCATAATTTTCCTTTTTTTATACTAAGGAGGAAGAGGATATTTCCTCTCCTCTGAGCACCAAGAAGAGTGAGAATTCTCTCAGTGCTTCCCTTAGGATGCTCCTGTCCATCCAGCTTTATGTCTACAGGCAGAGGAAATATGCCCACGGAGGGAGAGGTCTCCTCAGAGACCCTCATCTCCCCAGAGATCTGTGCCCTTGAAGACAACATTGTTCTCCTACCAGAATCTCACATGTTCGCCAGCTTCCTCAGCCAAGAGATATTGGTTATTGTTGGATTACGAGGCACCCAAGACCCAGGAATAAGGCATCTCACCTCCCTATGTTAATACCAGACACCCAAGCATCTTACACATTTCCTCAACTCACATGACCTTCAAATTATCTTTCTAGAATTTTTGCCAATACCTGATCAGAAAAGGTTAATAAGGACAGTATTTAAGAGTGGGGTGTGGCATAAAGAACTCTAACCCAGGGGTATGATTCAGCAATGAAACATTTAAAAAAATTTTTTTAAAACACCTATTTTTAACTTTTACTAATTTAATTTCTCCTTGTTGCACCAGGTCTTAGTTGCAGCATGTGTGCTCCTTAGTTGCAGCATGCAGGATCTAGTTCCCTGACCAGGGATCGAACCCAAGTTCCCTGTGTTGGAGGGTGAATTCTTAACCACTGGACCACCAGGGAAGTCACTCTGGCCTCTTTAATCTTGCCTCAGGTGGTTACTTGGATGCTCCTCCCTTGATTAGCAACTGTTCAAATCTGCCCTTTGGAACTCAGGGAAGGTCATGGAGGCTGGAGTCTTGCCTACAAGAAATGGGGAACAAAAAAAGGCCTCTGTGCCTTGGAGCCCCACAGGGCCCTGCTCGGTTTCAGTTACTGTGAGCTCCCCTAGAGATTGCCTTGTGAGAGGTAGAAATAGCATGATTTTAGGAGCTTAACTAACTAGACATGAATCCAGCCCTGGTATTTTTTACTCTATAACCTTGGACAAGTTATTCAAACTTCCTGAGCCTTTCTCCACATATCTCATGGGGTTACTGTGAGTGTGAATTGAGCTGAGGCACATTTGTCGAACATCTGCCAAGGTGCCTAAGCACATAGTAAGCACTCAGTCAAAAACAGTTATTATTTTGTGTTACCTCTCTCGCAGGATCACGAACTTGAATTACCTTATTTTCAATACAGAATTGATTTTGTGTTAAAGGTATTTAAGAACCAAAGAGCAGGAGAAAAAGTGGGTGTGAGACAGGTGACCTCTAGGAATCCCATAAAGCATATGTGTTGTCCAATGGCTTTATTTCTTTTTCTTTTCTTTGTTTGTTTTCCATACTACTGATCTGGTAGTTACCTTTTGGAAGCTTGAGTTGATATTTGTGTTTTCTATTATGGGATGTGATCAGACATTTTATTCTGAGAATGACAAAAACATCACATCACATCACAGTGTCCACTACTCACTTGATGGAGTCCCTTCAGATGCAAATGAAAAATTCACTGTGCTGTAAAATATTTGTTAAACTGTGGAAAATCCATCATGTTAATTATGTTTTGTTTCCTTTTCCTTTCAGATTGGTTGAACCACATTGCTTTCCTTTGTCTTTGGTTCCAACAGAATTCTGTCCATCACCTCCTGCCTTGAAAGACGGATATGTTCAAGTTGGTTATAAAAGATACTTTTTTCCTTTACATACACTGTTTGTTCCAAGTTCTAGCTCTCTACTGATGTCATAACCTATTTCCTCCTTCCGTGATGAAACAGTACTAAAAACATTTTATGTGTGCGTTTTAGTTTAGCAGTGAGGGTTTTAGTTTGTGAGTTTTCTTCTTTGGCCCAAGGTGGTTAGAATTCTTCAGGAGGTAATATATCTCCTGCGGTAAAGGAAATCAATATCGCCACCCAATGAATTAGAAATGTAATCATGCCAGAGGGTTGCTAAACATTTCCATTCGGAACACAAAAGTAGGAATCTATAAGCAAGTTTTTCAGCATAGAGAACTTACCCTGTTCTTTTCACTGCAAGGAGTCTTTTTAAATTTTTCATAAATACAAGGGTTGGGGTAAAGCATTAGTTTTATTCCAGGGGCCAGTAAGACATTTAGCCAGTGTCTGGTGAGATATGGGTCATTGTATTATACTTTGAGCAATTTTCTTGTTCAGGAAGGAACACAAGTCATCTGCCATTTGTCATTCTGGGAAATTAATATGGCTTTGGGGCCATATTAATTCATGTGCTCTTCTCACTCCTTCTTATGATGAGGCTTTGCCTCCAAACCCCAGGAAGTATCTCTTCATGGTACATAGGAGCTATTGTTCATCAGGATTTTCTCAATGCCACCAGCCTTGGTTTCTGGGTGAGGAATTTGCCTCTCAAATGCCAGGCCCTTGAACATATACTCACTGAGTGTTTGCTGAAATTTCCCCAAATGTAGGTACTGTTGGGAGATGTGTGTGTGTGTGTGTGTGTGTGTGTGTGGAGAGAGAGAGAGAAAGTGAACCTAGAATCTCTAACACTCATATTGTCCCACCACAACCCATGAAGTTCCTGAAGGAAACATGCTTATAGAATGAGGCCAGGCAGACTCATATACTTCAGCAAACCACGAAGCTGCTGTCTTCAACGGTAGTGCATGTGGTGTCCTGTAGGAGCTGGGGGTTCCAAACACTGACCCGTGGACTGGCTACATCATAGGCACCCAGGAAACTTAACAATAGATTGCTGCTTGCCCCTTGTTCTCCATTTTTTTTTTTCCTCATTTTGTAAGTTTAGTGTAGAGCCTGAGAGTTTTGTTTTTTTTTAATTGTTACTAATGGTTTTGACAGAGAGGTCAGGTTTAGACACTGTGGAGTTAGACTTTCTCACATAGAAGTCCCTTCTGCAAGGCAGAGGAAGGCCTAGGGGCTAGAACCAAGGCAGATCAAATATCTTTCCCCATTTTCTTCAAATCACAATGCCAATCTGGGTGCTCTTTTTCCTACCAACTCTCATGATGGAGCCAGACTGGGCCAGGAGGAACAGGACTGTCTGTGAGAAGAAGGCGCCACAGAATTTTGTTCTATTATTGCCTACAGCAGAGCTGGTCCAGCTCCATGCCCTCTCCCAGGCCAGTTTTCTTCCCCATCTTCTTGAGTAGCCGAGAACTAGATGGATAAGGAAAGGAACCAAGAGAGACACCAAACAAGAATGATGACTCCCTCTAGGCTCAGACCTCAGATTCTTCCTTGCTTCACAGTGAAATCTCACCTCCTGGCATTATGGGCTAATGGCATGTCCCTGAATCTGACCCAGCCTCAGCATCACTTCCCTTACAGGATGGGGCTGGGGAAGGTAGTGGGTGACGATCAACATCATGCTTCCCCTGAAAGTCATCCGTGGGAACCTCAAACTTCCGTGAACACGTTGATAAGACATTTGAACATTTCTGCCTGTTCATAATGACATTTGTTGGGCAGTATTGCCAACGGACAGCCCATAACACCTCACTAGGAAGAGTTGACTGACAAGGACATTTCCAAAATCCGATACTTTCCTGAAAGTGTAATAGAAGTTATTTGAGCAGTGTCCACTAAAGTAATTTTAGTAAAATGTTTAGTACAATGCTTGGTTTTGGGGAGCTGCCAATAAATTATAGTACAGTGGCATTAATAGCTTTATTTCAATTAATGGTGGTACCAGTGTTGTTGGCTAGGACTCTACAGGAAAAAATAATTTTACAGACAATTTTCAAAATGAGTTATTTGAATGTAGGCTGCCTGACGATTAAAGAAGTCATGATTTATAGGCTGAATATATCTAAAGAAACATTTTGTTAATGCAAAAGAGATATATTCTTCCTTTCTCCATCTTTTATTTCTGTTCAGGATGAAGGTGCCATGTTTCCTGTTGGGAAAAACATAGTGTATACTTGCCATGAAGGATACTCTCTTGTTGGAGACCCTGTTGCCAGATGTGGAGAAAATTTACAGTGGCTTGTTGGGAAAATGCATTGTCAGAGTGAGTGGCCTTGATTATAGTATATAATTTAAGATGAAAGAATAGTGTGGAAAGGAATAAATCAGGATAAATAACAGCTTACCATATGCCCATGTCTTGATCTCCTTTTCCTGAAAAGCTTATATGATCCTGTCCAAATTTCAGGAATATCTTGAAAAACCCCTCAGCTTTCTCTAGTTGCTAGTGCTCCTGTTAGGTGAGGCACATTTTATTGCAATTTTAAAGTTTCTGGTGCAAATTAGAATAGGTCAGGGAGCTCAGTTCTGGTTAAGACCATCAGGACATTCTTTAGAGTTTAATCACCAGGGATTTACCACAATCGACTTCCTTAAATGCTTTTGATCCTATTTTGTTTAGATGTAGGCATCTGAGTAGGTGCTTCTGCATGTTGTATCACCCTAACGCTATTTTCTGGTTTCTATCTCAGCTGTACTACAATATAAGATTCTTCAGCAGATGGATAGACAGAGCTACAGGGATGTATTTGTCCTATATCAGTTGGTCTAGGCTATGTGAGGAAAGTCCTAGTGCACACAGGTACATTTTATTCTCTTGAGTACATACATATTAGTAAAAGTTCTGAGTTGTCAGGTATACATACATTTAGAGTTGGTAGATGCTACCAATCTTCCAAGTGGTTGTACCAATTTACATCCCAGACAGAATCTGAGACGTCAAGATTGCTCTGTATCCTCACCTACACTTGATATTGTCTATCTTAAATATATTTTTTTTTAGCTATACTGGTGAGTGTGTAGCAATATCTTATTTTTTAATTTGTATTTTTAAATTTGTATTTCTTCTGATGACTAATGATGTTAAGCCTGTTTTCATATATTTATTGGGTATTTGGATACTTTTTTTGGTGAAGTGGCTGTCTAATCTTTTGGGCATTTTTTCTGTTGGTTTGTTAGTCTTTTTCTTACTGATTTGTAAGGTCTCCTCTTGTTCTCTCTGTTTCTGTCTGTCTTTCTGTCTCTCTGCCCTAGAGTCCTTGGGAAGAAATAAACTATCAATATTACTGAAATAGACTATAAATATTCCCTAGCTAAGAGTATTAAAGCCAAAATTTAGTTCTTTTAAAAGATTAATAAGATACTTCTGCTTGAAGAGCTTCTTTTTCTTTATTGTGTATCTACTGGTGAAAAGTTGTCCCAGTATTTGTTCATCTAAAACGTTTTTATTTTATCTTTACTTTTGAAGGATAGTTTTACTGGATAAGGAATTCTAAGTTAGCAGTTATTTTCTTTAAAGCCTTTAAAGATTTTATTACATTGCCTTCTGACTTCATTGTTTTTTAGTGAGAAGTCAACTTTCAAGTTTATTGTTTCTCCTTTGGAAATCATATTTTTTTGGTCTGGCTGCTTTTAAGATTTTTTTTTTTCTTTTCCAGAAGCAACTGTACTCTGATGTGCCTAGGTGTGATTTTCTTTGTCTTTGTCCTGGTTGATCTTCAAAGCACTCTTGAACCTATGCTTTAATGTCTTTTGTCAGTTTTAGAAAATTCTTCACCTTTGTCCTCAAATATTGCTCTGTCTCATTCTTGCTCACGTCTCCTCATGAGACACAAATTATACATTTTTTAGAATGTATATACATATACATACGTGTGTGTGTGTGTGTGTGTATGTATATATATATATATATATATATATATATATATATATATATATATATCTCTTTGTTTTGTTTTGGTATTTTTTGCCATGCCCTGTGTCTTGCAGGATCTTAGTTTCCCGACCAGGGATCGAACCCAGGCCCAAGACAGTGAAAGTGCCGAGTCCTCACCACTGGATCGCCAGGGAATTCCCTACATTTTTTTGTTTTACATCGATTTTTCTCTCTCTGTTTCATTTTAAATATTTTCTATTGATCTATGTTCCAGTTTATTAATTCTCTGTACAGTTGTGACAATCTGCTTTCAAGAACTCTACTGAGTTCTTAATTTCATTTTCCAATTCTAGATATTCCATTTGTCTACTTTTCTATACTTTCTAATTCTCTGTTGATAGTCTCCATCTTCTAATTTCATTTTTCCAACATATTAATCATAGTTATTTCATGGTCCATGTCTGTTAACCCCATCATCTGGATCTGCTATAGATGTTTCTATTGTATTTTTGAATGTTGGATTAGTTTTGGTTGAATGCCAGATTTATATGTAAAAAAAATGCATATGGATGATGTTATCTTCCTCTAGAAAAGATTTAGGTTTGTTACTGGCAAGAACAAGGCTTGTTTATGTCTGGTTTACCTTTATCTCAGGTTGTATCCATTAAGGGATCATAAGGGAAAGTATGGGATTTCTACTGAGGCTCCTCCTTTGTAACAGGACTGGACTCTAATTTTTGGTCTCCTAGCCCTGTGAGACTGCTAAAAACTCCATGCAGCTATTCAGCCTCTGAGCTGCAGCTTTCTGCTTAGTTTAGCAGCCCTTCAGCACATTAAAAAAAAAATGTTTTTTTCCAAATTTACAAATAACCTCAAGGGCAAAAGCATTACCAAACGTTGTAATCACTACTTTAGACTTCCCTTTTTCTAGAGTCTTGGGCCTTCAAATTTCCACTGCTCTGATTGTTGTCTGATGCGCTCAGAAATACTTTTTCTTTTAACTTTGTACAGCCTTTCTATATGTCTTAGTGGGAGCATTAGTGTGAAACCAGCAAATGTGTCATGGCCAGAAATAAACAAATCTGATGCTAAATTATTAGCTTTTTGAAGGCAGATTATGTGACTAGTGTTTTGTGTCCCTAGTAGCACACAACATATTTGGCAAAATATAGACACTCAATGAATGCTGATTTTGAATGAATGAATGGGTTTTCTGATTAAAATGGTGCAAAAATAAAGCAGTACTTTGTAGAATATTGTCCAAAGTCCACTAGAGAGATTGGCAAGATTTTTTTTTTTTTAATCATGAATTCTGACTCGCTTTCCATGACTATGCATGTTTCTCATTTTTCTCCTTGTTGTTTTTTCAAGTAGAAGATTTGAGCTAATGAAAGTAATTGAATAAGAAAAGATAGAACTGGGAAACCAAAAATGATTTAACACTTTTATGGTTGCAAGGTTAAAGGTGGTTCTTTAAAGATTTCAGATAGCAAAATATCTAATTGGGTATATGCTAATGATATGCAAATGAACACAACTCTTGGGAAAATTCTAGTGGGGCTTCACCAGACAAGAAGTAGCAGCTGTAAAAAGTCTGGTTTTAACAGCAGGCTGGACTTCAGGACTCCAAAAGGCTTATTCATTTTAAGTTGTCACATGGCTTTGAGGGCAGGGGTGAGAGAGTGGGAACTGTTTTGGCCTTCAGTCATTCATGTCATTAACATGCCAGGCATGTTGGGATATGTCTTTCAGAGCATCCTAAGAGTGAACTCACCTCTTCCTCCTTGTCCTCTAATTAGAAAAAGCAGAACAAGTGTATCAGCACCATTCGAGGCTGTCACTTTTTTTTTAAAAGATGGTGTAGGAAAGCAGTGACCCTTGTATTCTTCTCTCTTTTCTCTTTAGAAATTGCCTGCGTTCTGCCTGCACTGATGGATGGCATACAGAGTCATCCCCACAAACCTTTCTACACCGTTGGTGAGAAGGTGACCTTTTCCTGTTCAGGTGGCAGGTCCTTAGAAGGTCCTTCGACATTTCTCTGCGGATCCAGCCTTAAGTGGAGCCCTGAGATGAAGAACGTCCAGTGTGTGCAAAAAGGTGAGTGGCTCTTGGGTCTGTCCAAGGACACATACACTCAGGGAATGAGAGTCCTTGCGGCAGTTCCTCAAGGCACTGAACCTCCATAACGGAGTCATTCCCTCCATGCCTGCCCTGCTACAAGAAGGAGGTCAGTTCATAGAGTGGGTAACAGAGTTTTCTGCACATGGCACAGATAGACTCACAGAATTCAAGGAAAGGCAAGAATTGCCCTGGGGATTCTGAAATTTTAACTTAAATCCTTCATATCAAAGATTAGCTTTATATTTGTTAAGGTGCCAAGAAAATAAAGAATTTCTAAAAGCTGATTTCTGGTTTCCTCCTGATTTTTAAAAATGTACTTTTATGAAGTACAGAGTTGAGATCATAATTTATATAAAATTCTGTATGTTTCGTTTTTGGACTCTTAGAGTTTATTAGTGCTATTGAAATTGAAAATTTAAAAGCGCTTACATATAACCCTGCAAAGCAGAGTTATTGAAGGAAAAGTATTGTGGTTTGTGAAGTTGTTCTTAATAGTAGAAATCCAAATATCCAGTATTTTGAACACATGGCAAATTAAAATAGTTTTTTAAAAAATTTTTTATTGGAGTATAGTTGGTTTACAATGTTGTGTTAGTTTCGGGTGTACAGCAAAGTGAATCAGTTATACATATACATATATCCACTCTTTTTGGATTCTTTTCCCATATAAGCCATTACAGAGTATTAAGTAGAGTTCCCGGTGCTGTACAGTAGGTCCTTATTAGTTATCTATTTTATACATAGTAGTGTGTATATGTCAATCCCAATCTCCCAATTTATCCCTCTCCCCCCTTTCCCCCTGATAACCATAAGTTAGTTTTCTACATCTGTGACTCTATTTCTGTTTTGTAAATAAGTCCATTGGTATAAAATGGTCTTTTAAGAAGCTAAGGCAGGAAGAGATTTAGAAAGCCAAACTATTTCTTTTAGAGATACTTAAAATGGGATAGATTTGTTTTCAAAATAACCTCCTCTTTCTTCTTTGTTTACTTTTTTTTTAAGAAATGGAAAATATTATGT
Organism: Balaenoptera ricei; assembly: GCF_028023285.1. Lineage (NCBI taxonomy): Eukaryota > Metazoa > Chordata > Mammalia > Artiodactyla > Balaenopteridae > Balaenoptera > Balaenoptera ricei. Next base: position 34,612,397 of record NC_082641.1, read on the forward strand.
TTGTAACAATTAAAAACAAGAAAGAAGAAAATCGCACTTGCATTCTATTTTATATGATATTCTTATTTCTTGAGTATATAATTTTTAATTCAATGCTGAAATTTGGCTTCTATGGTGAAGATGAAGGAGTTGATTCCGTGAGTAGTAATATTAGGTGAATTCGATCTTCACAGCTGAAAAGAGAGCAGGTTGTGACTGATGGAGCAGTCTGTGACTGATTGTGTTAAACAGATCACAGAGGACAGAATGGGAGGGCTGCGTGTCCAGTGGAATGGCTGCCCTACCTGTTCTCACGTGCTCTGTAGCTGTCACAGCAGAGGCGGCTGCTTTGTTTTCTACATGCAGTGAAGTAAAGCTATGAGTTTATTTGGGATAAAATAATGGACCTGTACCAATAATGCTAAAATTAAGGAGAACAGTGTACAGTTGATGAGGTTGCTCTTTTCTTCCAAATGAGATTATATACTTTATATACTTGTTTTTTTCTGAAATGTCTTTTTCAGTCACTTTATAACACATTTGGTAGGAATTTTCTCCCACTCAGTAGCAAATCCGATTAAGGTTTTAATTAAGGATGTTTTTCGGAAGATTTAGATAACAATAATAACTACCCTTAAAATAAGCCTATAACAAACCAAAAGTTCCAGGTTTGTCAGCCTCCAGAGTTTTAAAATACCTGATGTACAAGTATTTAGTCTTTTTTATATTGTGGTAAAATATACACAACATACAATTTACCATTTTAACCATTTAAAAATGTGCAATTCAGTAGCATTAAGTACAATCCCATTATTGTTCAACCATCACTGTCATCCGTCTCCAGAGCTTTTCCATCTTCCCAAACTGAAACTCTGTATCCGTTAAACACTAGCCCGTTATTTATCCACACCTGCATCAGTACTTAGTCTTGATGTGAAGATATTTGATTTTAAAATAGTAAATGTATATACTGTAGGTGGGTCCTAAGAGTGTGTTTACTTGGTTAGTCAAGCCATGAAGATAACAAAGCTATATTCTTTTTAAATGCAAAAGTCTTTGGTCTAGGTAATTCTACAAGCGATTTTCCGCAAAGAAATTATAATAACTTTTAGAAAATATTTAAAATTTGAAATTCTATCCTTATGAATGGTTAGCAAATAAACTGCTAATAATAATGCAGAACTAATGTACATGACTTAATCACTGAACTTCAGTTTTGGTCCATTTAGATCAGACTTTCCCAACCCCAGCACTACTGGAATCTGGGGCCTGATAATTCTTTGTTGTGGGAGCCTGTCCTGTGCCTTATCAGATGTTTGGCAGAATCCCTGGTCTCTGCTCACTAGATGCCAATAGCGTCTCACAGGGGTGACAACCAAAAATGTCTGTTGACATTGCCAAATGTCCCCTGGGGAGCAAACATTTGCCCCTGGTTGAGAAGCATTGATCTAGATAATACCATTAAAATATTTTATTTTGGAGTTACTTAGGATTTCAGAAAATTTGCAAGTATAGTTTCCATATACCCTTTACCCATCTTCACATAATATTAACACATTACATACCTTGACACAATTTAGTTGGTCAAAACCAAGACATTAATATTAAACAGTACCATACTATTGACTACCCTACAGACTCTGTTCATACATCACCAGTTTTTCCACCGATATCCTTTTCATGGTCTAGGATCCAATTCAGGATACTACGTTGCATTTCAAATTGGGCGATTGGGATTGACATGTATACACTGATGTGTATAAAATTGATGACTAATAAGAACCTGCTGTATAAAAAAAAAAGATAATACCATTTCAAAGAAAATGTTTAAAGAATAAGTACTTGCTAGAGACCTTGCTGGACACGGCAGGCATACTTCACCTTGCTACCATTTTTACAAGTTCATGCCTTCCTTGTTCATGAGATTTTCCTGTCATGTCTAAAGCTCTTATGTTTTCTGAAGTAAGGAAGTATTCCATAGTTTGTGTACCCATAAAAACACATCCTTCAGGCAAATGACCTTTATAGATATATCCAGGAGGTAGCTAGTTTTATGATGCAAAAGTATATGCCACTGAATTCCATTGTAATGAAGCTGGGAGGAGGTGGAAATTGCAGGGTGGTATAGACTGTTCACGTTGTAGGCAGGCATAGCCTAGGCCGTGGCAAATTATGCTCTTGTAAGTTGGACCAAAGTGTTTTCCTGTCAAAACTGGAATGAGGGCTTCCCTGGTGGCGCAGTGGTTGAGAATCTACCTGCCAATGCAGGGGACACGGGTTCGAGCCCTGGTCTGGGAAGATCCCACATGCCGCGGAGCAACTGGGCCCGTGAGCCACAACTACTGAGCCTGCGCGTCTGGAGCCTGTGCTCCGCAACAAGAGAGGCCGCGATAGTGAGAGGCCCGCGCACCACGATGAAGAGTGGCCCCCGTTTGCCGCAACTAGAGAAAGCCCTCGCACAGAAACGAAGACCCAACACAGCCAAAAATAAATAAATAAATAAATAAATAAATAAATGAAATTCTTTAAAAAAAAAAAAAACTGGAATGATGATTGGCTTTCTATCAGTTTGTAGGAAACATAAAATAAAGGAAAGGATTTTATTAATGTAAGTACCTCCAGACATTTAGTCACTGTTGAGGGGAGACCACTTGGACATTTACATGTAAGAGGTTATTATAGTTGTCCTTGAGATACTGAGAACTCTTCTTGTATAGGTCAAGTGATGGTATGCTTTCTGTCTCATTATAGGCACAGTGGGCAAAATGCGTCCACATAACAAACAGTTTTTAAAACCCCATGTACTTGATGAAGGGGAACCTACTCTGTGGGCCTTCAATTCAGACAAACATGGACTTCAATCCTGGCTTGGCCAATTTGTTAACTAGCATGAATTTCCTAACTTTTCTGTCTCTTAGTTTCCTCATCTCCTAAACGGGCATTTATTAAGGGGATTAAATATCACAATGTATAAAAAGGGCAGGGCCAAGAGTAAATGCTCAAGAAATGGTGGCTATTATGACCAATGAAATTGGGTGGTCCTAGGAATGCTCTAGCTCTTGTAAAATGCTTTATAGCTTTATTTTTTACTGTACAAACTTGTTGCAGTTGAGACTATTACAGAGCCTGGTTCAACAATTAAAAAAATACCTTGTTTGCTATAAAGAAGCTTTTCACCTAATGATCGCCTCTCCATTATCGTTTTCTTTTAGATGCCCCTTTGGCACCGGAAGTGCCTGAATGTCAGCGCTGGGAGAAACTGCAGAATTCAAGATGTGTTTGTAAAATGCCTTATGAATGTGGGTAAGCTCTGTCTTCTTCTCTGTTTTATTTTATTTAAAATAGATGGGATGATTTCTTAATGCCATTTGAAGCAACATGGATGGACCTAGAGATTGTCCTACTAACTGAAGTAAGTCAGACAGAGAAAGACAAATATCGTATGATATCACTTATATGCGGAATCTAAAAAAAAAAATTGGTACAAATGAACTTATTTACAAAATAGAAACAGACTCACGGACTTAGAGAACGAACTTATGGTTACCGGGGGGGAAGGGTGCAGAGGAAGGATAGTTAGGGAGTTTGGGATTAACATGTACACACTGCTGTATTTAAAATAGGTAACCAACAGGGACCGTCTGTATAGCACAGGGAACTCTGCTCAGTATTATTTAACAACCTAAATGGGAAAAGAATTTGAAAAAGAATAGATACATGTATATGTATAACTGAATCAGTTTGCTGTACACCTGAAACTAACACAACATTGTTAATAAACTATACTCCAATATAAAATAAAAAGTTAAAAAATAATAATTAAGTTAAAAAAAATAGATGGGATGATTTCTTAGATGCTAGTCTCTGTTAGCTCAAAGGTGTTACTTACCACGGGTTAAGGGTCTTTGCATTTCAATCCAGCCCATTTGCTGCTTGTTATTTGCCTGGGTCACCAGCGCTGACCATTGGTGACGTTAGGCAGTGTTCTAATCTGGCTGGTGAGAAAGGCTGAAGAGCTGCTTGAGATTGCTTGTTCTCTACATAAAATGGGGCAAAATGACAAAACTGTCACCTGAGGATTTAGAGCTTGAGGAGATTAGGGCTGAAATTCCCATGAGACATAAACTCTTAAAGATACCAAGAGAAACAAAAGCAGCTGCTTTTCTGATTCTTGAAATATGTTTATTTCTAGATTTGCATTCTAAGAACACCACCACACTTGAAATCACTCCATTGTAGAAAGATATCTGAAGTAATTACTGTATGTTGGATACAGATGGCATGATTAAGTTGGGACAAGAGGAGGTTTACTGGTGGTACTATTTACAGAAATGTGTGCAGAGTAAAGAAAACTGCAAGCCACAGGGCAGTACTCCTGGGCTGGTAGCAGTTCGGGTTTATAGTATCTCCACGCCCAAGCCAGAAGGTGTGAGAGAGGAGCACTTAGGAAAACCTGTTGACAGAGGGCTAGTTGAGGAGGAGTTGAGTCCCTCATTTGGGGACCTCAGAGATCCCCAGCAGTGAGCCAGGGGAATAAAACCCCCCATTGTACCCTCTTCTCTCCCTCCAGTCTCTTGCCAGACTCCCCCATTGATCAAACACCCCTGAAGCTAGAGGACAAGGAAGTCTATTGATGTGGTCCATACGTGTCAGCCTCCCAGGCAGGGTGGAGAAGAGTGGAGGGTGGATCGGGAGAGGCAAATGGAAGCTATCCAGTCCCCAGGACTTACTGGCCATCTTTAAGGTTAAGAATCAAAACACAAATTATTAGCCAATTACTTGGCTTTCAATTAGTATGGTCATCAAAACACATCTTGAACACCTACATTGGGTAATGATGACTATGGTGGTATCTTATAAGAAGTAACTTCTCATGTGAAGGAGAACATAAAACTGAATAGCATAAATGGAGATGGTCAGCCCAGAATCTTCTGACTGTGCTGTTATTCTCTATTAATCATTGTTTACTTTGACTCACTTTCATCCTCTTTCCAACTTCTCTGATTCATTGAGTTTATCTGCAACCTGTTTATAAATACGGTAAGAGTTTTAATATCAGATACTGATAACAATCAGATAGATGGCCTTGTAAGTTCTCTGCCCTTTAAGGTGTCCTGAGTACTTCTATTTAAAGTTTAAATAAACAGATAAAAAAGAGATACTAGGATTTGTTTCTGTTATGTAAATGTCCAAATAAATTTAACTCTTGGTCAGAGAAGTAAGCATTAGAGCTAAATATATATAAGTAAATATAGATTCTGTTTACTATTCAAAAATGCCTTGTTGTCTAGGGTTTCACTACAGTAATTGTTTCCTTACCCATCAGCATTCAGAAATGTGGTTGTTTTTATTAGTGACATTTCAAATAGTTAGCACTATTTTAACACCAATGCATACGAAAAAAAAGTAACCCATTTTATGGAGATATTTCTAAACTATTTTGTAAACGTAGATACTCTAAAAATAGCATTGAAAAATAGAGTTCATTTTCCCTTGAGGATTCAGTCATCAGCTGTGGATAATGCTATAATATGGACCTGAACTCTCAGGGCTGCTGGCCTGGGAGGAGGTGCTTTCTTCTGCAGTCAGTGGTCCCATTTGACTACCATTCCTCTGAGTGTTTTGATCTTTGCTAATTTTCTGTCTCCTTCTTTGTCGTCAGTCTACCAGCTGTGGCTAGCAGACGTTGCCTTCTCTTCTAATTTGCTGTATCTGATCTGTTCTAGATGAAACTACATTGACACTAGATATCTAAGTTTGTAAAATTTGTGAGTAAATAAAGAACAAAATATGTTCATTTTGAAGATTGGAGGGGGTTGGCCCTAGTAATGGGGGGCATTTGCATTTCTGTTCCATCTTTTTGCTGTAGGTGACAACATCTGAGGCACTGAACCCAGAGCCTCACCTTTCACTTCTCATTCTCAGCTTTGAAGAAAGAAAATCTTGTAAGTAAAGTAATTAAAAAAATTTGTTTCAGATCCTCCTTGGATGTATGTGCTCGAGATGAGAGAAGCAAAAGGATACTGCCTCTGACAGTTTGCAAGATGCATGTTCTCCAATGTCAGGGTAGAAATTACACTGTTGCTGGTAGGGAGAGCTGTACTCTACCTGCCTCAGCTGAGAAAGCTTGCGGTGTGTGTCCACTATGGGGAAAATGTGATGGTAAGGGGCATTTCATATTTGTAACTATAAAAATGCTAAAGTAATAGGAGTGAAGTTTTCAAACATGTAGTTTTCTAGTTTAGCAGCAGATCAAAGCACATCCCTGAGGGTGTCAAAGACCCCGACTGGTCTGGGCATGAACTGTCCTCCCCCACTGCCTTCCCCGGGGAGGGGGTGGATCAAGAACTCTCCCTGATGGTCTGAATGTCCTCCCAAACATCACGTTCCACCTTCACGATCTTTGCTCTGTCCTTGTATTATCCATACTATGTACTCATTGAGAAAGAAACAGACTCCCATAAAAATAACAATTTTTAGAAGAAGAAACTTTATATCACATCTTTAATAGGAAATGTCCCTTGCCTTAAATATTAGGTAACCATGAAAATACATAGTGAAACAAAACAAGGTAGGAGATTCCAGCCAGATGCTGCTCAAAGCTTGGAGGTTGATGCTTCCTGGTGATAAAGGGTGTTTAGCAAGTGTCAGGGGCGTGCTGAAAGCGCACCCGTGCCAAGCTGACACTTTCTCCTAGAAGCAGTCCGAAGGATGTGAAGAGAATAGGAAAGGAGGTACTACATTCTCAGGCTGTGATTCCATACTTGCTGGTGCCGTGTCCAGGGAGCACCTAACAGTGATCTTGACAACCAGCACCGGCCAGCGCTCCTCCGCGGGGGCAAGAGTTGGGTCGCCAGAGCCAAGTCACCGTCCTCAGTTTCCCCATCTGTCAATTTGGGAGCCGGACTGTGCGATCTTGATCTGTAAGGTCTCTGCCAGCTCCTCAGGCCCTCCTTTTCCTGGCCGGTACCCGCTGGGCACCTTTCCCCTCACTCCCGTCCCATGTGCAGCAGAGACGATGACACATATAGCCGCGTCTGGGTCACTTTCGGCTTGGCAGTCACCACAGTGGTCTGGCAGACCTGGTTACCCTCCTTCTGGGGACGCCCGGCTGGTGCGTTCCAGCCTCGCACCTTCAGCGCACACACTGCTTTCCTCCCCGACTCGTTTCTGATGGGTCTTTACGGGACATGAGGCCTTTTGCATCCCATGCCCTCTCTCTCTCAAAGCAAGTTAATTCTTTTGTCTCCCTCTGTTTGAGCCTTGCCGCCCGGCTCTTTGCTGAGGTCTCTGTATTTGGTCTGGGCGTTGAGGGATCCCACCGGGGGTTTGGGCCCCCCCCCCCCCCCGTGCAGCACGTGGAGGAGAGAACCGCTCCGCGGGGGTCCCATCGATAGGAAGCCTGGCAGCAGCCTCAAAACCTGCTTATTCTGTCGGAGTGGAGCGAAATGCCTCCCTTGCCCAATCCTGCGGCTTTTCCTGGGGATCCGGGAGAGGGGAGGGTAGTTGATTACATCACGCGAGGCAGGAGCGTCTATAGCTCTCCAATCACCAAACATCACGACTTTGGACGTGATGCGCCTTGTCTTCCCCACGTCCACCATGGGCCACCAAGCCTCTCTTGCCTCTTTTTCCAGCCCAGAGCAGCAAATGTGTCTGCAGAGCCGCCTCGGAGTGCGAGGAAACAGGGTTCAGCGTCTGCGTGGAGGCGAATGGCAGGGAGCGGACGATGACAGAGTGTGAGGCCGGCGTCCTGAGATGCCGAGGACAGAGCATCTCCGTCACCAGCATCCGGCCCTGCGCCGCCGGAGCCCCGTAGCTCCCGGCGCCGGTGGGCCTGCTCGCGATCCTGCAGCCGCGTGGCCGAGTTAGAACCTCTGCACGCCCGGCCCTGTAGACAGCTTCTCAGCACGCGGGCCCATTCTTTCTCCTTCCACTCCGTGTCCACTTCTCGCAGTCCCCAGGCCCTGCATAATTACACAACCCTTTGTTCTCCCAAACCTGAATCCAGATCCTCTTTTTCTTCCCTTTAAATGTCAGTCAGGCTGAAGGCTATTGATGAACCTTTGAAGGAGCTGTTATGTTCTTGGAAAAATTGCTGACTTCTCTGGACCTTGACTTTTTTTTAATCTGAAAATTAGAGGGTTGGACTAGAGAAATCTGAATGCTCTATGATTCTTTTAAGTATGATTAAAAGAACCGACCAGAACACACTCTACAAAATGATTACAAAAAACAGAAAGATTGGAGAGGCTGGCTTCGCTCAGTGAAACCGAGTACAAAGGGGACCTTGAATGGAAAAAGGCAGATACAATTATTCCATCCCAGGCACCACACCTAGAGATCCCTAATCTTGTCAGGAGGTTGAATCACTGCTATCAGAGTGGAATCCATCACATTATGGTCACAGGGGCACCTTCTACTTTCCTGTCTGAGAACAAGTATTTACAATTGAGGCTTCTCTCTGGAGCTTTTCTTGTGTTTTCCAGACACAAGACCTGCAGTCTGTCCCCTTCCTCCCCTTTCCTTTTGCAGGAAGCATCATTCGTGCCTGAGCCGTTGAGTGATTGTGTATTTGGGAGAACAGCGCTCTCTAATGTGGACACACACCTAGACTTTTCAGGGGGCTCTACAGGTAGATCCATGTGAGGCATTAGCCTTCTATTTAGTCCCTATTCATCTTTCATCAAAACAAAATAACAGCTGTAGGTGATGAAATGAGTGGGCTTCAATGGAATTTAAAATACGCTTTTATATACAAATAATATCTCTGTATTTTTCTGATACATTTCAATGAAACTTTAGTTTAAATGACAATGATTAAAAAACTCATTAAAGATACTATACTTTGGAATTTTAAAATCTGTGTTATGTTTAATTTTAAAGACTTTCCATGAAGGATGGCTAATGTGCTCTTTTTTATATTTTTAAAATTTTCAAAATACTTTATTGAGGTATGATTGACATGTAAAGATCTGTACATGAGTTTGGGGATAAGTGTACATCTGTGAAACCATCACCACCATCCAGACCATAAACATATCCAACATCTCCCAAGGTTTCCTCCCACCCTCATTATTATTATTATTATGGTAAGAACACTTAACATAAGATCTTCCCTGCTAGAAAATTTTAGGTGTACATTATAGCATTGATAGCTACAGGCACTGTGCTATATAGTAGATCGCTAGAACTCATTTATCTTGCATAACTGAAACTTGATATCTTTTGACCATCACTTCCCCATTTTTCCCTGCCCCTAGCCCCTGGCAACCACCATTCTACTCTTCGCTCCATGAGTTTGACTGTTTTAGATACCTCCTAAAAGTGAGATTATACAGTATTTATCTTTTTGTATTTAGCTTATTTCATTCAGCATCATGTCCTCCAGGTCTATCCAAGGGATGAGTGAATAGTTGGTGGAGAAGGAGGGGACCAGTGAATGAGGTTGCAGAGAGTTGCTGTCTTGAAATACGAAATTTCATGCCTTTTTAAGTTTTCCGAGCATCCTTATACTTGACTTTTCCTCTAGTTGGACAGAGACCTTCACAATTGTCTATGCGCGAATTAGGATCGTGGAAGCAGGGCTGCAAGAAGAAAGTAACTTTCAACATTAAGACTTCAAACACATTTTGAAACTTCCAAAATAAGTTCTTGAACATCTGAAGAGAAGCCTTTGAGGAAAGCTGGGAGGACTGTTTATGCCATGAAAATTGACTGCAGTGAGAGCAGAGGGAGTGTGAGAATGTCCCCATCTGCCCTTCCCTCTGCCTCAGACCAGGTGAGGGACACCTGGGCTGGGATGGGATCTAGCCTTGGAAGAGAAGGTAGAAAGTGCTGAAGTTAAAGTCATCTGGACCTAGCAGGGGACAGAGGGAGAGGAGGGAATCAGCTGGAGCATTGACCAGTTTCAGGGAGCTATATGGGAGCCCAGTCACATCCTACTGGCCATCACTCAACATTTTCAGTGGACACTGTAAGTCACCTGGGCAGAGACGCTGCTTTGGAAGGTCTCCTAATTGCGTCGGAGTGTGCCTTCTTGTGACACTCCACACATTTCCTAATAATTGACCAACAGGAGTGCTGCTTTATCAATGCCCTGAGATTTAGTGAGCGCCATCCTCACTGCTCTGTATGGAACCTCCCTCCCAACAGCAACGGTCCAGGGTGCTTGTAAGTCCCTTGAAACAGAGGGAATATTCTTGGTATTCAGGTGGGGGTACGGTGGGGATGCGGAGTGGCAAGAGGAATATCTGACAAATGACTCCTGGAACTCTTGAGTTGCCTAGCAACAAGCCAGGTAACTGGCTCATTGGACTGAGAGCTCCCCCTCTCAGCTAGGCAGGTCATTGCTAATCTCAGCTTCATATGGGACTTGTGAGTCCCTCCTGTTGTTAAGTAGCCACGCAGGGCTGCAGGTGCTGAGCGGCTGGTTTACTCAACATTCCCCAAAACAGCTGCACATAAATTATTCATCACTTTTCCTTTTGGTTAAGATATGTGGATTCATCAATATGTTTGGACCGACCCCACAGTTTATCATTTGTTCTATATTTTTTTCTATACCTACCAACATTCCTTACACCCTCATACTCACACACATACTGACTCACCACAGGCGTTTGGATTATTTGTAAGATGAGCAGAATAGCTAGTGAAGGTGGTCATCATAAATTTGAAGATAAAGGAAGATGTTACAAACTTAGGGTGTTCAGGTGTATCTACGACTCTTTCTTTCTCTGAGGTAGGAGAGGAGGAGGAGACACAAGAGGAGAGAAAAGAAATGCAAAGAAGGGAGGGAGGGAAGGAGGGAGGGAGGGGGAGGAAAGATTGGAGCATCCTTAGTATAGGAGGGGCAGAATTGAGCCGCTGCATTAGTCCTGCTACCCACCAGTCCACTGAGACTTTTCCCCCTTGATGGACTAGTTAAAGTGTATTCAATACTTTCACTAGAAATGGAATGACCTGTTCTCTTTCAGAACACTGAGCCAGAAAGCAACCGCAGTAGGAGGCAATTTCCGTTAATATCTGAGAAACCCGAGGTATATGCATGCTTTTCAATTACCTTGGTCTTTCAGGCAGTTCACACATTTGGGGACAAGAAAGCTGATGGCATGATAGGAGTCCCTGCTGTGACCACCAAAGCACCTACAATTTGTCTTTTTATTTATTCCCGTCAGGCAAAGCTCCAGCTTTATCCTCAAAACATCAATCATGTAAAAAAATTTGCTTTTTTCATCCAAGGGTTAACAAGACTAGATGGGAAGATTGTCCTTTCAGAAGGGGTGGGCTGAAGGTGAAAAGGTGGGCACAAGAAAGAACAATAAAATGTTCTTTTTGATTCACAGGCTGAGGACAATTTCCTGTGAAAGGACAAACATTAAGAGCTACTCTGTTATCACTGTTATTTCCGTGCATCCCTATGAGAGGGGGCTGGTACTGAATCCCCCTCAGTACCTCAGAGAGGGGAGGGGCCTCAAGTACATAACAGATCAATGATGCTCAAGACAGAGAAGCATTGATTGAAAGAATGAAGCAGATGTGCTGCTGGATGAGGGCCTGTTATGCAATAATGAGCTGACCAAGTGGGCTGGGAACACAGACAGGTCAAAGGAATTTTCTGTAATACTGAAGTGGAATTTTCTCATCAAAGGGAAGTTTTACCAGACACCCTCAGGAGAAAGTGATTAACATGAAAGTCTCAGGATTGGTGTATTATTAGATCATATGCAGCCCTAGTGTGTACCATAACAGTAGTTCATAAAGGGCCCCCACTGAACTCTAAGTCCAGAAACTCTTCTCTGCACAGACACTGAGCACCGGGGTGTTGAGGGGGGAATTGCTGAAGTCAGGTGTGATGTAAACCTGGACAAGCTCTCTGATGGGATGATTGTGGCCCCATAGGATTAAATACTTTGGCAGGATGATGAGGAGATATCCTAAGTGTCTGGAGTCTCTTAAAAATGCAATGATTGGCTGTTTCCCATGGACGTGGTGCACAGATTCATTAAATGTGGGAGAAAGCCACCTTTGAGGAGATCTGGTCCCCAAGCCTCCTCTGGACTGGTGAGGGTAGGGACTTGACGATATGGTTCTGTGCCCGCTGTGACTCAGGACACTGGCTGTATATATTCAATAAAACGGCCATTTTCCAGTTATTATCCATTGTGACACAGCTGGTTTACTCCAGAAATGGCTCTTCTGCCTCCCAGGGGGGTGCTCATCCCGTTTCACTATACCTGGCCCCTTTACTGTCCTGTGGACACGTGGCTGTTATGTTTGGGTTGTGTCTTGCCAGGCAGGGGCAGGTTCATGTGCAGTGTGGGAGTGTTCTCTTGAGACACCCACAGGGCAGGTATTCTGAAATACTAATCTTTTGTGCCATGGAAGTGTGGGCCTCTTAATTCTCTCCCTTTTTTTCTTTTGAATACAGTTAGGGGATTTTGTCTCATGTCCCCTGTGGAAGATTGACGGAGGGTGAGAATGCCCACTCTTGAGAACTGCAGTAGAGAATGAGGCAGAGGACTTAAGGGAGAAACAGAAATTCCTGAGATCCAAATGATATTGACAAGCAAGGCTAAGTTCTGGGAAAGTTGATCTTGGGATGCTGGCTTATGAAGAGATTGTTTTTCCTGCTTCTAACAGTGGGGGTGGCTGCAGCTGACGGTTCCCTGGAACGCAGACTGGGAATTCTAATCTGTGATCAACAGTCTTTCCCATGTTGGTGGGAGAGAGAACACGAATGTCTTAGTTCTGGCTGCTATAACAAAACACCACGGACTGGATGGCTTAAACAACATTTATTTCTCACAGTCCTGGAGGCTGGGAAGTCCAAGATCAAGGTCCCAGTAAATTGGGTGTCTGGTGAGGGCCTTCCTCCTGGTTTGCAGACAGCTGCTTTCTTGCTGTATCTTCACATGGTGGAAAGAGAGGGAGCTCTGGTCTCTTCCTCTTATAAGAGCACTAATCCTATCATGGGGGCGCTACCCTTATGACCTCTGACCTCATCTAAACGTAATTACCTCCCAAAGGTTCCATCTCCAAATACCATCACCTTGGGGATTAAGGCTTCAACATATGAATTTTGAGGGGACACATTTAGCCCATAGAAGGGACCATAAATTACTGTAATTTATTGGTCAAGCCTGTTGCTTCATCCACTGGGTTGGTGAGGAATCTTATCTCATGAGCTTGCCCTTTGGCAATCTTGGCAAATAATGGAAAGAGAGCAAAGTAAATTTATGGAACGTGATAATTCTCTCTACATATTCTAGGAGACATTTTTCTCTCACATTATAATGACAGTGTTTTAAATGCCTAATACAAGTCCCAAGCAACTCAGGCTAGTATATACCATCTCTTCTGAGAAGGAACATTGGAACACAGTCTTGGGCTGTGGATTGCAAAGACACAAATGCAGGAAAAGAGCAACATTAATATTTAAACCTAAACCTGCTGGGAGCACTTTACTTATGTTAACTCATTCAACCAGCTCAAGGACACTAGGAATAAGTACTATTATTAGCCTCGTTTTACAAATGAGGAAATGGAGGCATAGAGAAGCTAAGTAAGTGATTTACCCAACTTCACACAGATAACAAATGGAGGAAACAGGATTCAAATCCAAGCCCTTTGGTTCAGTAGATCATACTCTTAACCACTATTCTGATATGTTGAAGATGGTAATAGCACTTCTCATTGATACAGGACGTTAACAGGTTCTAAATTTTTTGCAATACTTTGTCCTATTCAGAATAAGCCAACATTCAAGATAAGATTTGGTTACTGAAATAAAAATACAGTAGTTAATTTCCATAACTTTTCAGAAAGATTCAGCTGTATAAATATGATGAATTTCTCAAACTGATATTTTAAAATGGATTGAAATAAATTTTTAAAGCTCTAATGCTCCATGAATCTAGTGTGTGTGTGTGTGTGTGTGTGTGTGTGTGTGTGTGTGTGTGTGTGTGTTTGAATGGGTCTAGGGGTATATTCACCTAGGAATGGGACTGCCAAGATTTTGATCTTGAGGATATGGAGCTTTAATAAACACTGGCTTGTTCTTTATTGAATAACATTTAATTCTCTAAATATTTTGGAGATTTCAAGATATTTTCCTGTTATTGATTCAGTTCAATTGTTCAATTCTACTGTGATTAGAGAACATACTTTGTACGATTTCAATCCTTTTAAATTTGTAGAGATTTGTTTTATGGCCCAGAATATGGTCTATTTTGGTGAATGTTCCATGTGCACTTGCAAAGTAGTTGCTTTCTGTGGTTCAGTGGAGTGTTCCCACACGTCAATAAGTTCACGTTGGTAGTGTTGTTCAAGTCTTCTGTATCCTTATTGATCTTCAGACTGCTTGTTCTATCAGTTATTGAGAGTATTGAAATCTCTAACTTTTGTGTGGATTTAGGTGCATAAACTTTTAGGATTATTATGTCCTCTTGATAAATTGACCCATTTGTTGCCAGTCAAATGTATTTTTGATATATTCTTTGTTTTGAAGTCTACTTTGTCTGGTATTAATATAGCTACTTCAGTTTTCATTTGATTTTAGAAGTAGTGTATATAAATATTGTACATATAAGTAGAGTGTATTAGGATTCTTCAGAGAACCCTATAATTATATAATTATAATATATATAATATATAATTTATTATAAGGAATCGGCTCATGTGATTATGAAAGCTAAGAAGTCCTATGACCTCCCATTGCAAGCTACAGATCCAGAAAACCCCTGGTGTAAATTCCAGTTCAACTCTGAAGGCCTGAGAACCAGGAGTACCAATGGTTTAAGCTTCATTCCAAGGTCAGGAGGAGACCAGTCTCAGCTCAAGCAATTAGGTAGAGAGGGAGAGAGAATTCAAACTTCCTCTGCTTTTTGTTCTATTTGGGTCCTCGATGGATTGACTGATCCTCACCTACACTGGGGATGGCAATCTGCTTTACTCAGTCCACCAATTCAAATGTCAATCTCTTCTGGAAACACCCTCACAGACACACTCAGAAAAAATGTTTAACTAGATATCTGGGCATCCTACAGCCCAGGCAAGTTGACGCAGAAAATTAGTCATCTCAAGTCCACCCCTTATTAACTTGGCTTAACTTATTAACCTCCATACACATCTCTATAAACCATACTTAATCTCCAAATAAAGATAATAATAAGGTCAGAATTCCATCTCACATGATACAACTATCTTACATACAACTGAAAACATACTAACCCTTTGCCCAGAAGAGGAGGTAGAGAACTTGAGGAATGTTTACACTTCCCCTTGATATCCTGTGACTTAAATACTATGATGTAAAATGAACAATACTTAAATACTATGATGTAAAGTAAATAATCTTATGTTGCATGATACGGAAATAAGAGAGGAAAGAAAAAAATATTTGCTTAATATACACACACAATTTCATAACAAAATAAAGAGGAAATATTCAGGACAATTACAGTCCTCATTTCTACAGCTGGTCATGTGGTTGTAGCTGGTATTTTAACTCTCTTCTTCAGCTACCAAATCTGTATTCCCTTTGCCTTCAGCAAGCGCCTCAGCTAGTTGTGGTTCTTTACATGATGCAGTGACCCACACCTTCATTCCTGAATGGTCTGGGCCATTAGTAGTCCTGCCTGGATTGGGATGTTGTTGTTTTCCATTGACCTTAATCACAGGGCATGGTATCACTAAGAGAGGCCCTAAAGGATCTCCTGTACCCCAGACATGCTCTTCCTTACCTCCACTGTGGAGGAGTACTCCAATTTCTAGTGTCTAGTAGTCAGGATCAGTCACTCCAGTCAGCCCAGTTACTTCCTTCCTTGCCTGTTGATTCAGAGGCCTGAAGAGCCCAAAGCGGCCAGGTGGCAGTCTTAACTTCCCATTCAATGGAATCATTTTTGTGTCTCCTTGTGGAAGCATTCACCCTCTGGAACTAAGACTTCTAGGCCAGCAGAGCATAAGATCATGGGAGCAGAAAGCAAAAATTTTGCTAATGGATTACTAGAGATAATAACAGTGAGTGATGCCACTCCCATTTCCATCCCTTAGTTCTTGGATCTCTGAATAGTGGATGGGAGAAACAGCACTATACATTGGATGCTGATTCAGAGCATATACAATCTTCTGCAGATTCTTGCCCCAGCCCTGCAAGGTATTGCCACCTAGCTGGCACTGTAACTAAGTCTTCAAAAGGCCAGTCCACTATCCTGTCAAGCCAGCTCTCTCAGGATGGTGAGGAACATGGTAACACCAGTGAATTCCATGAGCATGTGCCCATTGCGGCACTTGCTGTGAAGTGAGTTCCTAGATTGGAAGCAATGATGTGTGGAATACCACGACAGTGGATAAGACACTCTGTAAGTCCACAGATGGTAGTCTTAGCAGAAGCTTTGGATGCAGAGAAGGCAAATCCATATGCACGCTTAGTGTCAATTTCAGTGAGAACAAAACACTACCCCTTCCATAATAGATGTTTTGTTCAATGTAATCAATGTGCCATCAGGTAGCTAGCTGATCACCCTGGGGAATGGTGCTATATTGAGGACTCAGTGTTAGTCTCTGCTGCTGGCAGACTGGTCACTCAGTGGTGGCCGTGGCCAGGTCAGCCTTAGTGAGTGGAACTCCACGTTGCTGAGTCTAAGCATGACCTCTATCCCTGCCACGATGGCCACTTTGTTCATGAGCCCATTGGGTTATGATGTGAATGGCTGGGGAAAGAGGCTGGCTGGTTCCACAGAACAAGTCATTCTCGCTACTTGATTATTAAAGCCCTCTGTTGCTGGGGTCACATTTTGGTGAATATTTACATGGGACACAAATATCTTCATATTTTTTGAAAATTCAGAGAAGTCTATTCATGTTCCTCTTCCCTATATTTTCTTGGCACCAATTTTCCAATCATGTCTTTCCAAGTCCCCGACCATCTAGCCAAATCATGGGGCACAGCCCAGGAATCTGTATATAATCGCACGTCTGACCACTGCTCCTTCCAAGCAAAGTGGACAATGAGGTGCCCTGCTCAAAGTTCTGTCCACTGGGAGGATTTCCCTTCACTGCTGTTTTCAGAGAAAGGGCTGTAGTGTCACCGCTGTCTGCTCATGGGTGGTGGCTGCATATTGTGCAGACCCATCTGTAAGCCCGGCATGAGTTCCCTCTTCCTTTGTCAGCTGATCACGGTGCTCATCGTGTACCGTGGGGCCATAGGTGAACATGGGTGAGAGAAGGCAGTGTAGCCGGGCATTTGCATCACTTCTTCACATAACTTGCCAATCACATATACATCACTTCCATTCGATGATGGAGTGCCGCTGTGCATGCCCAAATTTCTGGCATGGTGGGTCAGATAACACCCTGTTCATGATGGGCAGCTCAGCTCACATGGTAACTTGGTGGCCCACAATCAAGTGTTCAGTCTCTACTAAGGCCTAGTAGCAAGCCAAGTGTTGTTTCTTGAAAGAAGAGTAGTTATTTGCAGAGGATGGCAGGGCTTGGCTCCAAAATACTAAGGCCTGTTGCAGGACTTTTTTTTTTTTTTTTTGCTGTGAAGTGAGAAGTCCACTAGGCATTGTGTTTTCTTGGTTGTAGGAGTGGCAGGATGCAACAACTTATCCTTCACTGTAGATGGGATGTCTCCACATGGCCCCACACCATTGGGCCCCTAGAAATTTCACTGAGATACTCTCAGTTTAGTCAAATTTATTTCCCAACCTCTAACATACAAATGTCTTACCAATAAGTCTAGAGTAGTTGCTATTTCTTGTTCACTAGGTCCAATCATCATGTCATCAATGCAATTGGTTGACATGATATTTCATAGAAGAGAAGGTTGATCTAGATTCCTATGAACTAAGTTATGCCATAAATCTCACTTAAGCATATCGTGGTGTATGATCCTTTTAATATAATGTTGAACTTGATTTGCTAATATTTTGCTGAGGACTTTTGCGTCTATATTCATCAGGGATATTGGTCTGTAACTTTCCTGTCTTGTAGCATCCTTGTCTGCTTTTGGTATCGGGGTAATGCAGGCCTCATAAAATGAGTTTGGAAGTGTTCTATTTTTTGGAAGCTTTTGAGAAAGATTGGTATTGACTCTCCTTTAAATGTTTGGTAGCATTCACCGGAGAAGACATCTGGCCCTAGACTTTTGTTTGTTGGGAGGTTTTTGATTACTGATTCAATCTCCTTACTAGTAATTGACCACCCTGTCATTTCTTTTTATAATAGTTCCTGAGTCCAAAAGTCTATCACCTACTGTCTGACTTACCAGTTTATCTACTCTGGTAATTACATGCTAAAATACTAAGTTAAGTTATTATTTTATTACCTTGTTCAAGAACTTCTTCTGGCTACCCAGTGTCTTCCAGATATAGTGTAACCTGATTTGTCATTCAGTATTTGGCCCTTTGCTATTTAGCCGTCTTCATCTCTTAGTAACACATTTCTGCTATTGTCATGGGGCTCCATTCCATCCTCTATGGAAGTTACAGATTGGATAATGGCCCCACAGTCCTGTCTACCTCCATTCACAGGTCTGGCACATTCTCACCATCCCAGCCCTAAGCAGAGTCACTGAGGGTTGGATGTGGGGTAATTAATGACTTTCTTATAATTCCACTGGACTCAAGGTAAAGATAAATTTCAACTCCCCCATCTTTCCCAGAAAAATTTTACATGTCCTGGTTAAACTGTCCTGCAGACTAATAAGCAATTCTCCAGGTTTCCCATTTTTAAGATTGAGCTTCTTTTTGACCAATGTTCAATTGAGGTGTTAGGGCATTGCTCAATTTAATCCTCAAGATTTACCTCCGAATATTTGGAGGAAGTGATAGGTAAGGTAGAAGGAAGGATTTCTTATCTTGTGTTTTTCGGTGGCTCCCAAATTGAAAAAGAAACTATGAGTCACATATATTTAGAAAATCGTGCTCTCCAAATTTACCTTGCTTTCAGGATAACCACATAATTCAATAAATAAAATCCAGGACCATGTGTCCAGAAGGAATACAAATAAGTAAGATTGTTTTTTTGGATAAATAAAGTTTGACAGAGTAGAGGTAAGAAGTAAATGCCATTTCTCAGGTCATGACTTGGTGATTTTTATATGTACGCAAACACACGTACATTTTTGTAATGAACCCCACTGTCTTTCCCTCATGTTGCTCGTGACTCTACCCATGTTTTCTACTGTCCCAGTCTTAGGGATACCTGCAGTAAATTAGAAAGAAAGAGAAATTCCAAGAAATGATAATTCCCAGACTGCAGCTATAGAAGATTGCTTGTCAGAGAGTTGCTTTCTGTCAGGGGTGTAGATCAAAGTTCCTGATTAGCTCACAGGATGCTACCATGTGTGACTGACACGCATTCTCTAGTTTTATACTTAGGTAATCTGAAGGAGAGTGGCAGGGTTGGGGACTAAATCAAGTGATAATAAAACACTTTTAGAAAATACTTTGCTGCAATCTTGGAGTCTCTTGAGGGCTCCAGAAGAAGTGCCTGGTCTTGATTTTAACTTTTAAAACTATGGCGGTAAGGGGACAATTCCAATGAAGCAATCCCCCTGGCTTCTTTCTTTGGAAGCCTATTTCTTTCTTCCCATCTGTGATTTTTTGTTTTCCTGTTTTCTGGTAAAACTGTCTTCTTAGCAAGGTCAGCCAAGCTAAACGTCCCTGATTTACCAGCAGAACACTGGCTCTCATTGTTGGGTTAAAGGGCAGAGCGCTGAATTGCAAAATAATGTGATTCAGAGCGCTTCAAAGTAGCGCTGGCCCATTAAGCAGTCTGTGAACATCGTTGAATCTCTATCCTAAAGTAAACACAAGTTGAAAAACGATTACATGTGCAAATAATAGTGAGGCAAGCAGCAGGAGTAACAATGAAAAACAAATCTGTAATTTCTTCACGAGTTCTTGAACATAATTTTTCTCTAGAACTCTCCTTCCCTAAGACCCTCAGTAAGTCTCTCTGCCCCAGGTAACATGGCTGTGTTTGAACCATAGAGATGAACCACGGAGGCCAGTGGAGGACTGACGGAAAGAGAGGCATCAAGGGGGGCGGGGGCAACTCTTTGAGAGCGGATGGTAGTGGTTGGGAGGGATTACGAGAAATAATTGTTGGGGAGAGCAAATAGGTCTAAATTTCCCCTGTCACACAGCCTGACTGTGGCTTATTCTGTATGATAAGACAGCAAGTAAGAAGGCTGCGATGGGGAATTGCAGTCAGTAAGCGGCCGCCAGAGCAGCTGAGCTGGGATCCTCTGACTAGAGGGACCGCCTTGTCTACATCCTCTCCAGAAGGGCAGTAACGTTCGCTGAGCCAGGTACGTGGCCACGTGGGGTAGGATAATCAGCTGGCTTTATATGCCAGTCGCTGAGTTTATGTTAAAATTTGTGATTCTAATAATAAATTTGTTACTATATTAATATTTACATTGTATAGTTAACATTTGCGTAAAAATGATTCTGTGCGAGGTTCCTAAGTGCTTTACTTGCACGTTAATACATTTAATCTTCACAAGAGCACCTTGAGGTAGATAATTATGATCCCAATTTACCGATGTGGAAATTGAAGTACAGAGAGGTAAAATGATTTTCCCAAGTCACACAGCTAGTAAGGCGTGAAGCTGGAATATGATAAAAAGAGTCTCGGAAATTCTTGTCAGGGTGAATCCTTCTAAGATTAGGGTTTAGACAAAGATTTAGCTGTGATGCGCGTTTTTTGGGGCCATTCTACCTAATTTCCACCAATCAATGATAAGGAAGGCCCTGCTGGTTCTAGGATGGGTGGAGAGTAATAGTGGGGATGGATATATAAAGAAGTATCAGACAAGGTCTTGTGTCAGTGAATTTATACTTTTTGAGAACGTCCTATAGTTCTGGGTGGCTCAGCCCAAATTCTGTTACGACTCTTTGCCCCATGTTCTGATATCGTCTTGTGCAATACTGTAGCTACTAGCTACATATGGCTACTTAAACTTAAAATTAAAAGCTTAATTCCTCCGATGGACTAGCCACATTTCAAGTGTTCAGTTGCCACACGTGGCTAGTGGCCACCATATTGGCCAGTGCAGATATAGAACATTTCCGTCATTGCAGAAAGTTCTATTGGAAATGTCATTTGACTTAACCCGCCAAAGAGGTCAACTAAACCCACGTCTCTTGCCTTCTTTTTCTTGCTCTGTTTCATGTATATTATGCTTGGGAATAGCTTCTGACTCCATTAAGAATTTAATCGAAGCCATTACCCAGAAAATACACCTATGCAATTATGCACAGAAATTTGCATACGACTTTGAGTGGAATCACAGACTTTCTGTGTAATAGTTATCCACTGGTGCGTAGCAAATTACCTTAAAGCTTAGTGCCTTAAGACAACATGGATTTATTATCTCATACAGTTTTGTGGTTCAGGAATTCAGGAGTGGTTTAGCTTAGTGATTCCGGCTCAGGACTCCCGTTAGATTGCACTGGGGTTGCTTGATTTAGCAAATAAAAATATAAGATGCTCAGTTAAAATTGAATTTTAGAAAAATGATAAATAATTCATTAGTAGAAGTGTGTCCCATGCAATAATCAGGACCTACTTTTACTAAAAAAATTACTCATCGTTCACCTGAAATTCAAATTTAATTGGGTAGTCTGTCTTTTATCCCATAGTCCAGTCAATGTGTCAACTGGGGCTTCAATCATCTGAAGGCTTTACCCGGGACTCATGGATCCATTTCCAAGATGGCTCATTAACGAGCCTAGTAAGTTAACTCTGGTTGTTTGCAGCAGGCATCAATTCTTGGCCACGTGGACCTCTTTTTGGGTCGCTTGAGTGTCCTTATGTTGGCAGCTGGCTTCCCCCAGAGTGAGTGATTCAAGAGAGTGCAATACGATTTATGACCTTGGCTTGGAAGTCATACTGTTATTTCTGAACTATTGTATTGATTGCACAGGGCATTTCTGTTCACTGTGGGAGGGGGGTACATAACCATCAGGAGGAAGGAATCATGGAGCCATCTTGGAGGATGGCTCCATCCTCTGGAATTTCTACACAGATGTCATAGAGTATAAGCTCCATGAGGGTAGAATTTTTCTATTTTTTTTCTCACAGTTGTAGCCCCAGTGGCTGTAACAGTGCCTCGTAAATTATAGGCAGTCAACAAATATTTGTTAAGTGAATGAATAAATGGGACTCTGGCCTAAAATCTCTGACCTAAAAGATTCCTTTGGTTCTTAAAATGTTTTGTAGAAACAAAAGATGCTTTCCCAAAGAGCTTGGGGATGAAGGGGTTAGAATACAGGTGATAGGGATTTATAAAGAGGAACATCAGTTTAATAAGTTGCCACTGTTTGAGTAAAGCATCCTAGAACTTGTTTGGAAAACTGGGGATCTTTGAAGAATGCACTAACCATTCTGTCTCTAGACTGCTGTTCTAATCTACAGATCCTGGACTTGAGCTGCAACATTTTCAGCCTGCAGCCAACCCTGCTTACTTCAGACTGGCCTCCACAATCCCAACTGGCCAGAGCCAACTCCTTAATATCCTGTTACTGTTTGTCCTGAATTCAGTGGTTTTTGTATACTGACAGACTCCTGGTTTTTCTCAAGTCTGAAGTTAAGGGGAGATTCTGTCAGCAGCCAAGGACCTCTCTGTTTGGTCCTGAACAGGTTTTTTCCTCCAGTTGCGTGGCTTGTCCCTATACTTGTGCTACTAAATGTATAAAGGTATATAGTTATGCCATCCCTTAGATTTTCTCTGATTATTTAACGTGCAATGTTAAATACATTGCACCCTTAAAGCTGTCTGTCCATTTATCTTTATTTCGAAAATCTGAACAAAGGGCCAGCATATACTTGAGTTCAGTGTTTGAAATTTAAATGTCAATAAGATAAAAATAATAGCAAAAAAATAATGTTGCTCATGAATGATCCTGATAGCGGTGGTGTTAAATGAGTCCCAGGCTCTGTGTTAGAAACTTCTTTGTCTGTACATGATTTCCTGTATGTAACCTTTCAGGTGTGCATTGTGAAAAAAGAGTGAAGAGTTATTATTCAGATGCTACGAAGGTCAACACATGCGCCCCTGCATACACACAGTTCAAAGGGATCAATGTTCTAGGATAAAAATGGAAAGGAAACTATGAGATTTAGTAGAATGTCAGAAAGGGGCTTTTGTAGAAAAGTACCTGGCACAGTCTCGACACATAAATTACAACTTAAGAACAGACAGGTTAAAGTTTGTCGTAAGACTATTTTTTAGAGAGAAAAGAGTGTGAGTAGTAAGCCAAAGCTGGCAAAGATATGAGACAAAAGGGCTCCGTGTGGAGAATAGCAGTGGTTCTCTTCTTAATGGTGACAGAATTGTTTCATGTTCTGTCAGTTTTTGATATCTGCTGGGATGTAAGCTTCCCAAGATAGAGGGCTGTCCTATGCAAAGCCATGGGGCTGTCACCACTCAAATCACAAGTTATTCCTCAAGTGAATTGGTGGGCGTGGGTTTTGCTAACAGAAGCCACCAGGAAGAGCCTGGCGGGTAAGGAAGATACCACCACTTCAACATCCCCACGCTAGGTGCCATCTCTTTCCTCAAGATGTTGCAAGTTTGTGCGTTATGAGGATGAAGACAGGAGTCAGTTATAGAAAAGGCCTAGCGGTTTATTTCCTGATGGTTTACGGATGGATGCTCATCTCTTTGCACCTTCTCAAGAGGGTCTGCAAGGCAGCTTCGGCTGCTCTCTGGACACTGATGCAGGGGTCTTGTCGAAGTGCTTGGAGCCCTGAAATGGAGAGAATAGCAATGTCCAGTGAATGAAGAAAGCCAAGGCCCAAGCTGTGCAGCACAGGAGGGCTACCACTGAGGGTCAGTGCTGGGCGGGGCTCAGGCCCCCATGCTCACGTTTTACCCTGAGAGGTAGGATTTGGATCCACAAATTGAGCATCTATTTTAACACTGAAATAAGGGAAGAGAAGATCCTGACCTTGTGAGCAGTAGGTTTATAAACAATTGGAAAATCGAAGTCTGTTGGGAATGATGCCTGCAATGGGATGGAGCTGGGGGTCACCTTACACTCTGGAGAAATTCCAGTATCTGGGGAGCACCAGAGACGATTGATAATGGGGTGCACTACGATTTTACACTACGATTTTACACTACAATTTTACGGCTGACATGGGACTTGGAGCAGCATTAGTTTCTCTTTCTCTAAGAATATAACAGTGCTCTGGGCAGAAACTAGGGTTGGTACTCACGTGTGGTCAGCTGTTCTCTGTCTATTAACTCCATATATTGGTAGGTCAAATTGAGAACAATGGCATCTAAAATCAACAGGAGAGAAAGTTAACTGATTTCACTGTAGAGCAACAGGCCACGGAAAGCAGATCGGGGCACAGTCTGCCCCTGGTAAGAAGTTAAGTGATCTAGCTAGTGAATTCACAAGCTATAGACTCCCTTTGCACCCCCAGGATGATGTGAGGGTGATGTCTATGGGGTCTTGAGTGCCACGTCTGGAAGTGGTCACTCACCCACTATGTATTTGGGAAAACTCACATCGTGTCCTCCAGGGGGCGCCAGTTTTCAGGGTTTCAAACGTGAGTAAGCTATGGTCCCTGTCTTCCAAAAAGTTACAGTGTAGTTAGGGGGATCCTCTACATGATCCAATAAGGAATCCTTAGGTTTTAACTCAATCTTAAATGTGGCCAACCAAGTGGGCCTATTTGCTGGGGGCTGGATTAGTTGGAACGGGTTTCGTGATAAGACTTAGAATTTCCTAACAGAAGGATCCTCAGAGACTCACTTACTTTCCTTTTTTATTTTATAGATCAGGCAAAGAGGCAACACAGAGAAATTAAGTGACTTGTCCAGAATCACACAGCAGAGCCAAGGTCTGCTGGTCCCCATGCCCACACACTTTCCACTAGTATCACATCGCTGCTAAAGCCCTCAGCTCGAACTGAGCTTAGAAGGTTGACTATGGTTTATATTAAGGGATGATGCAAAGGAAAACACTTAGGCAGGGGCAGCAGGCTTGGATCAAAGACTTGGGGAAAAGAAGGAGCAATGACTTGGAACCAGAAGAAGCATGAAGGACCCAGTAGGGAGAATGGTCTGATGGAAAGAAAGTGAGTGTTGGCAATTCAGAAGCTGTTACTGTAAGTTTGCAAAGAGAACAGGTTCTTTTGAGGGAAGATGTTGTAAGACGTAAAATGAATTCTTTCTGGCTTTCTTGTTTTTCTTGTTTTTTTTTTTTTTTTTGGTCTTCCCAGTCATATCGGCATTCACGCTGGGGTAGCTTCCAGGCAAAGCAAAACTGGCTGGCAAAGAGCAGACCTGTGAGTGGAGAGCGTGGACGTGCCCTCACCTGTGAGTTTGGTGGCCGCGCTCCTGATCATCTCCCAGCTGCTGCTGAAGAAGGTGAGTGAGTGTGTGTGGAGGATCCACAGGATTTCTTGGTTTTTCTTTGCCTGGAAGAGATGTGTGTTACAGAGAGGGCAACTGAAAGGGGGAGGGGGGTAGGGGAGGGAAGGACTGGAAGTTTGGGGTAGCTGATGCAAACTATTATATATAGGATGGATAAACAACAAGGTCCTACTGTATAGCACAGGGAACTATATCCAATATCCTGTGATAAACCATAATAGAAAAGACTATGAAAAGAATATATATGTGTATAATTGAGTCACTTTGCTGTACAGCAGAAATTAACACAATATTGTTAAATATAGTTGTATACTTCAATAAAATTAAAAAAAAAAAAGAGGGCAACTGAGAAGCGACACTTTACGAAATTCAGCATCCCATAGGCCCTAAGAAGGGACATCTAAAGGAGTGAGCACGCATACAGCCATTAATTGTTCTGTTGGAAGGTGTGTTACGGCTAGTTCATTCTAAATTTAATCAGGGTGGCACTGGGGCTTATAGGGCTAATCAACAGATGAGTTTCAGGAATTGAGAACAGATCCCAGTTGGGACTTGGGGACAGAGCAGAAGGTGATGCGACAAGATACCCAGAATCACTGCTGTCCTTCCCAGATGGTTCTGGCTCTGGCTGGGATTCCTTGCTATGCTGTTTGCCTTCTGGGATTTGCCTGGACTCTTGGCCTGCATTTTTTTGGAAGCAGCACCTCCTGCACACTCACCAGCTTTGCACAGAATTGCCTGTAGAAATCCCTGGCCCTTGGGAGATCCTGACCATCAGGGAGATGATCTAATACCCCACAGAGTTCCTGGAGGCCCAGAAAAGGAATGCAGATGATCAGGACATCACGGCAAGCCTGAAAAACAGAGTTTCCTGCATCACAGTCCGTAATGCTGGCTCCCCTTCCAGAAGGGAAGACACACTGACTGGTTGTGTGTGGGGAAAGGAGCAGTAAAAGTCAGTGATGTGAGGGCTTTACAGTCAGTGCTGCCACCTTCCCAGTTTCAAAGATGGAAGCACAAGCTCGGGAAGCGATGGCAAAAAAGCACCCAGGATGGGAAAATTGGTTTTCAGGTTCGTTTGAGAGTGGTGCCTTCAGACCTGGCTTCCGGTCCGGCTAGACCAGGCTTCCCGGCACCCTCTCGGCTGTGGGGAGAGGAGGAAGTGCAGGTGTCTGTGCAAGGGCCACTTACAGTTCTAATCTTGGGATTGGGATCCCAGAGGTGGAGAAGGAATGAAATCATGCTCTTTTTAATTTCTTCAGCAAAAAAAATCTTCCACCTTCTTCCTGTTAGGGATGCCAGATTCTCAAATAAGAGGACGGCCGTCAGCCTCACATCATCCTGCTCCTGTGGTGACAGATGCGTGTTGTGGGTGAGTCCTCCACGCAGGCCATTCCCAGCTGGTACCCCTACCCCGCCCGCCCTTTCCCACTTCCGTGAAGGCAGGCTGGAGCCCTGGCGCACCTTTGGCATAGCCCCTGGGTGTCCCAAGGATGCCTTTCGTTTCCCAGCAGCTCTCTACCCACACGGCATGAATTTAGAGCTGGAGACTTGGTTTCTGACTCTGAGGAGCTAATGGGGAAATGTGACCACAGGAATAATAAACAGCGAGTGCTGGCAGCAGAAGGCCAGGGAGGGTTCTTGTTTATTCTGTATATTGTACAAATTAGCCTGATTGCATCATTAGCCTGGAGTTATGGGGCCTCTGATCTAAATTGCCCAAGGCCTAGGACTCTTCTCCAAGATCCCAAATACTTTGCAGAGGGATTACAGGAAGCTCAGAAATTTGGGCCTTGTGTCTCAGAGAGAGAAGATAAACAAGTGCTTAGCCCTACTCTTGTATGTGAAGTCATGGAACTGCCTTGCTTGTCGTCCAGGAGGGTGGGCAGTGCTTTTTAGTAAAAGATGAAGGATGTATGCGATCTGAAGAGAAACCAGAGTATGGCAGTGCTTTTTAGAGCCAAAGGGTAAGGTGGTGGAGAAAGATGGCCTTCTATTATCTCAGACACTTTGTTGGTATGGTTCAGAGTTCTGGTGAATTTTCTGGAAGTGTTCTTTTTTTTGGGGGGGTATCTAGAAAACTAGTTTAAAATACCCATAGAAAGGCAGAGGGATGAGGGGAAAAGCCATTCTGAGTAGCAGAATATTATTTATTTTATTTATGTATTTAAAAAATTAAAAAAAAATTTTTTGGCTGTGCCTCGCGTCATGCAGGATCTTAGTTCTCTGACCAGGGATCGAACCCATGCCCACTGCAGTGGAAGCACAGAGCCCTAACCACTGGACCACCAAGGAATTCCCCAGAATATTATTTAGGTTAGCAACAAACAAGGGCCAATAAAAAAGCACTCCTATGAATATGAGGGGGAGAAGATACAGGAGTTTATTTTGATGGCAAAATAAAATGTGTGAGAAGTGGGCACATACACAAAAATGCCATGAAAAAGGAAGTTAACAAAGATCTTCCATAAAAAAATCAAGATGGCTTGTTAGGAAAAGGCTAGAAAAGTTAATTGAATAACATGAGATGTGACCTCATAGAAGGGAAATGTAAGTAGAAATGTTCTTTAAATGTACTAGGAGTAAGGTCAAGGTATATTTTTAAAAGATCTCTTTTTCGAAAAAGAAAGCAAACCAGTAACAAAGTATCTAAAAGGTAGAGAGATATTTACTTAAAAGAGTCCTCTGAATTTTCTAAAATCAAAGACCTAATGATAGGTCAAGCAAGAATCAACCAGTTGGGATGATGAAAAACCAGAAAAGAGAAGGGGTAAAGTGTTTTGGGTGCTGGGAGAGATCTTAAAGTTTTACTCAGGTGCCAGCGTGGGAAATAGCAGTGAGCAGGTCCTGGAGCATGGGACAGCAGCCATGTTTTCTGTTCTACCACTTTTTCAAAGTGTAGCCATATTTTTCGATTTTCAAGAAAGTACTTAAATATTGAAGAGAAGAAAGGGAAAACTTAGAGATTACAGAATTGTATGCTTAATCTACAGAAAAATATAGGGGCAAAGTATCATAGTTGAATATATTTGCAGAAAGAGAGCGTTATAGGACTGTAAATAGCATGTCATGACTAAGACTCAATTTTTGTCAAACTTTACGTTTATGCAAATGTGATGAAATTGATACCTATTAGGAATGCGAAAGGTCTAACCTAACAACCAGATAGACTTTAGCTTTTTTTTTTTTTTTTCTTATGCATTAAGACTGAGAAATATTCTCTTGACCACAAAACTCGTAGATGGACTTGTGATTATTGGAGGCTCGGATCCAAGAGAGTTACTATCATTGGATCAACAACAGTCCAGGGAAACCTAACAGGTGGGGCTCTGTAGGGCTGACTTTAGCCCTTTGTGGTTACAGATTGTCATCAGTTACCTGTGTAATGAAAAAAAGAACATCTTCATTATTTTACAGAAGATACTAAATTGAGTGAGAGCCCAGTAAGTATTTTTGGGGACAAGATGAGAATTAAAAGTAAATATTGGTACACTGGAGAAAATAGTTGGAAACCAGCAGAAAGCTGCTCTCTAAGGCCAGGTTTAGGCTAGTACACAAACAAGAGAAACTGAAAAATACAACACTGGAGGACGATTGACTGAGGGCATGTGTTGCAGACTGCAGTCTGGAGGTTGGTGTGGTTAATAAATTGCTAAAGAGTCAGGAAGAAAGGGCAAGATTAAAAAAATTTGGAGTGAATAAATAGGAAAAGATTGGATTTGAGAGGCAATTTTTCTTTAGATTCTATTCAGTACTTCTCAGGTCTCATTTAGGGATACAACACAGTCACTGGCTTGTAAAATATTTAAGGAGCTGAAAAATTAGGTTTATGGTAAATAATGAAGGAAATAAGGACTTTTCAGTCTGGAGACTATCAGGTGAAAAGGTAATTTAATAAAGCCTTAATGTCTAAGAAGGATGCATTGGAGGAGGCAGCCAGAAATTTCCATCTCCTCTGACCACATAACAGGAGCAGGCAGGTTTAGATCACAAAAAATCGGTTTAAGTTAGACGTGAAATAGATTTTTACATTGATGTCAGTGAATAAACCAAAATGAAATAATAAAATCTGGTTTCCCAGAAGGTATAAAGAAAAATGACCTTTGCCTAGGACTGTTGTTGACTGATCTTTTTTGAAATGAGGGCTATAAACCATGTCAGGGGATGACAAAATTTTTCCATAAAAGGCCAAACAGTGAATAATTTAGACTTTGCGGGCCACATGGTTTCTGTAACAACTAATCAGCTCTGCGGGATGAAGGTGAAAGCTGCCATAGATAATATGTAACCAATGAGCATGGCTGTGTGCCAATAACACTTCATTTACAAAAAGATGCTCCAGATCGAATTTGGGATGAGCCATGGGGCAGTTTACTGACTCCTGGATGAAATGAACCGCACAAGCATTTTGAGTCTGAAATCTTGCACGTGGAAAAGGTATTGTTGGAGGCAATAACATCTAGCCCTGTAGGGAGTACTGTCATAAGCTGTGTGCCCCCAACAGCAGACTTTCTTTTTCTTTTTTTTTGAATTTTTGAACTTTATTTTTTATACAGCAGCTTCTTATTAGTTCTCTATTTTATACATATTAGTGTATATATGTCCATCCCAATCTCCCAGTTCATCCCCCCCAACCCCTGTTTCCCCCCTTGGTGTCCATACGTTTGTTCTCTACATCTGTGTCTCTATTTGTACCCTGCAAACCAGTTCCTCCCAACAGCAGACTTTGAGATGAGGATTTAGGTGTAAGTCACTTATCTGGGAGGTGGGCCCAGGAAGCATGATAGGCAAGAGAGGAAAGCTACGAAAGGGAACATTAGTGAGTGTGGTACCTTTACGGGCAAGTGGAGCACCGTACTTCTGAGGGGTGAGGAAGCCAGGGAGTTTATCTACAAACTCTCTTTTCTTGTTGTTTGAGGGTCCTTTCCCAACACATCCGGCCCACCTTGCTCAAACCAATCATGATTCCTGGGCCAGAGAATACCCTCAGGCAGACACACAGGAAGCCAACAGGCTGCACAGGAATCGAACAGGTGACTTCTGGGGCAGGTGATCTCCAGGGCAGGTGATCTCTAGGGCAGGTGATTTCTAGGGCAGGTGACCTCTGGGGCAGGTGACCTCTGGGGCAGGTGATCTGTGGGACAGGTGATCCCTGGGACAGGTGACCTCTGGGGCAGGTGATCTCTAGGGCAGGCCAAGGCGTGCAAATGGACACCAAACTGGTCTGCTACAAGCACTACCTGAACCTCTTTCTGTTCACTCACTTCTGGGGAGGGAAGATTCCTGAACAGGCTCACTTACGTCTTCAAAGAAGGTTCTTGTTTGCAGCACTATTTCTTTGAAGTAGAAGCTTACATCTCGGTCTGTGAGCAGCTCCAGGATCTTTTTTAGAGCCTTCAAGCTTTCACAGACGACCTCGGTGCGGGCCAGGTGATAGAGGCCTCTGACGATAGATTCTAACATTATCTGCTTGTGCTTCTTTACCTATTTTGAAATAAGGTCTCTTAATCTCGAAAATTGTTCTATGTGTATCTGGAATAGGGTAGGAGACCCCAGACAAGGGGATTGACATTCTTATAGGGTCACGTGTCCTTCAACCCAAGAGCCACCACTTCAGCAACTTATTTGGATTTTCACTTAATTTCTATGCAACCACAGGGTGTGGGTTAGTAAATAATTATTTTAAAACTCTACTTAGATGAACTATTTTGTGTCCCCCCCCAAACTCCTTTTACCTTGTGAGGGGCTCCAGAAGCGGTATTGCCGAGCCCTTGGATGGCCATTTGCCTCAGAATGGCGTTGGAGTCCCAGGCACTCTGACCCATCAAGATCAGCACATCCCGTAGATTCCCGTGCTTCCAAAGGAGTGGCTCCTTCATGAGCTGAAAATGAAACACTCCTCCCCTTTAGTTCAGGGAAGGGCCTCCCTTCAGGAGAGTTCCAAAGGCATTATAGCTGTGATTAAAGAGTAGGGCCTCAGCTGCTTGTGGGGCAGAGGAGGGAGCCCTCGGGTGAATTCAAATGTCTGGCAGGAACTAAGCTCTAGAAGTGAGCGCCCCACAGGTCAAGGTTATGTGGTGATGAGAACCAAAATACCTAGTTAAGAAGGTATTTCTAATCTAAATGGAAACATGGAGCAGGGAAAACAGGAGTTACTGACAATTTCCTTCTTTGCATTGGCTGGGTCAGCCTTTATCCCAGAGTTTGAAAGGACCATAATATATTTGTTGGTTGCATTTTGTTTTGTCCCTTCCAGGTTGATTCTCTACCCTTCTCTGTCTTGGGAGTTGATGTCTGCAGACCAGAGGGCAGGAAGAGGATGAGGCTGGGTTCTTTTTCCTCTCTCTTTCTTCCTCTCTCTGCTCAGGTACTGTGTCTCTGGCAATAGCTGGATCTCTCCATTTCCAGAGATCCCAGAGAGGGTCCCTCTTCCATGGCTCAAATTCCCACTGAACTCCTGAGAGAAATACCCCACTGGGACCCAACGAGCCTGCTGGGATGGCTGTGTTCCCTTGCCTCAGAGAAGAAAGCTGCGCCCGTTATCCGGTAGTTCTCCGAGGAGGAGGTCAGGGATGGGAAGAGTTGTTCCGTGATGTCCAGTGTGACTCTGTGTTGCCACACTGCCATGCTCCTAGAAAACCAAGGCTCCCATTGTAGCAGAGACTTTTTTCTTTCTAAACAGTGGAAGACACTTTAGTCTATTTCTCTATCAGGAAAATAAATTATCCAAAAAGGAATGTTAAAAAGGAAAGAGCACCGAGGCTTAACTTTAGAATAGCCTATCCAAGTGCCCGACTGAAGTGTAGTTTGCCTAAAACTGTGCATTGTATCACTATTTTTTGCGGGGTTGGTGAGTTTGGGGCTGATCCTACTGTCTCTTCCCAACCGCTTTGCTCTTTCTTCCCTGTTTTTTTCTCCTGGACTGTAAGTCCTTACTGAATCAGTTGCTGTCAGTGAAGTTGCCTGCATTGCATTTTTACTTTGTTTTCAGTTTTTTCCTTCGTATCCAGTTCTGGAATATCTGCACATTACCTGGCCAGCGCGCAGACTCCTATGTGGTGCCTACTGGGACTACTGAGGAGGGTCCACATGTTGTCCCCCTCGTCAGATTCTTTGGCCAGCCCTTCTTTCATGGCCTGGGCCTGCACACACTTCAGAGTTGTAGTCGAGAGCCTGAAGGAGACAGTTGGCATCACAAAAGTAAGTCAATGCCACGCAAGGAATTGTGAATCCCCAAGTCCTCAATAAAGATCATCAAGCTGTCTGTATTCTGTATTTTCACTTATTATATCTTGGGGCCCTATATTGATATGTGTGGATCTGGTTACTTGTAACCACTGTATTCTACAGAATAAATATAGCACATTGTGTTTCTTTTTAAAAAAAATGTTCCCTACAAGGCTCCCTCACTCCTGGATGAATGGAGGTTGTTTCACTGGTTCTAAAACAGAACAGCACCTTGGAAATCAGGATGCCTCTCGCAGTGGATAGTGCGTTGCAATTGTTGGCCAGACGGTAGTTGTGATGCAGTTGCTATTGCCTGTGTATACAGTGCGTGTACATGCATGGATTTAGGTATGGCTCTTTGAGCTGTGGGCATTTTAGTAAAGTTACATGTATTATTGGAACTACGTGTGCTGAGCCTAACTGCTACTTAAAATGTCTTTAAAAAGGTTGATTTGACATCGGAACAAAAAGTTAATGCAAAAGAACAGGAAAGCAGAGCAGTGTGATAAAGGATAAAAATCTATACCTAATATTCCTCAAAGAGCTTTTTGGATCAATATAAAATGCAAATTTAATAGTATAAGAAAGCACTGATTCATGACTTAATTGGGACTCTTTTTTTTTTTTCCCTTTCTCAATGTTACGCGAAATAATGTTGCTTCCTTCAACTGGAGAAGTCTTAGATTTGAGGAAATGTGGTATTTATTTTTATTTTATATTCTTTCCTCGGTGGCCTTGAAAATCACAGAATTCCAACTTTCCTTGAAAGGTCTCAATGAAAGAAAACAAAGGAAGTGGATTGGGCCCTCTAGGGAAGAGGACATAACTGCTTATTCGTTATATGACCGTTCTGGGCAACTATGCCGGGTACCCAGGGAAGAAGAGCTACGAGGCTCAAGGATGCAGGGGCCTTGTTTCTTCACGGGTAGCTGAGGCCATGCCGGCCCCTCCTGGCGTCTGGGGTCAGGACTCAGGAAGCCCCTCTCCGCCTGGCTGTTCACCTGCAGGGGTCTGCGAGCTGCTGCCGTTCCCCCTGCTGCATCACCCGCCGGCGGCGGTTTAGGGTCGAACGGGGCATCTTCTGGCCCAGTGTGCAGCTGACCAGCTTCAGGAAAAGGGCGAACAGCTTTGGGTACAGGCCTGCGACAGGGGTGCCTGTCGACACCACTTCATAAATTGCACAGGCCACCTGAGGGGAGAAAGGACCCTGTGGTCAGGCAGGGCTGATCTTCCAGTTTGTTTTCTCTACAAAGGATTGCTTTCCAGGTTGACCACACTTGTGGTAAAAGCACATAGAAAAGGGAGGGTTTATTTGTCTGGAAACTTCTTAACTCCTGCTGTGTTTCTCTCTCAGGGCTGCCATGTGGGGCGACTCCAAACTCCAGGGGGCACCAGTACTGGGGTCTTTCAATAATGAGTAGATATCTTGAAGACTAATTTGGAAATACAGAGACACAGATTTTCTTTGGGCTGATGAGAAATTTGCTTCTAAACATGATCAGCTGCAGACAAAATCACTGCCATATTTGTCCAAAATAAACTGGAATTGATTTAAAACCAGGGTATGAGAGGGGGAGAAGTGTGATTAATGCTACATCACCCAGTGCCAGGTGGGATGGAGTGGGACAGCATCCCGGGCGGGTGGCAGGTTGTCCAACTCACGGAGATCGCCTCTGTCCCCGCGAGGTCATCTTCTAACTCATTCTCCAGTTTGTCTATTAAGGCTCGCAAGAGTTTGCCACTGGAGGCTGGGTTCTCAGCCAGGGCCTTCCACAGTGTCTTTGTGTCCCTAGGGAAGCACGGCAGGAAGCCGATAAGGCTCTACTCCTTGGGATGTGAGCTTTTTCATCTGATCCACTCTAAAACCACATTATGACTAATCACAGTTGCAAGGACGGATGGACATGCCAACATGCCTGGGGATAATAAGGATGTTTTGTTTAACAATCTAGCATTCTGGCCTTGGGTTGCTGAGGTTTGTTAATGTTCATCAAGACAGAAACCTCTCATACAGATTCATTTTAGGCAACCAGAAAGGGGAGAAATACTCACTTTCTAATACTTATTCCTATTAAATAAACACACGCACATACACACAGACACACACACACACACATCTAAAACTCTCATCATCCAATGAGGACATATATTTGAAAAATACTTGGAAAACCATTACCTGTGATTCAAACACCATTTTTGAAATTATTCAGGTGAGGTGTTTTCAACTTTTGTTTGCTATCTTTCTCTCAAAGCACAGATTCTTCCCCAATACCTTACAGAGTGGCCTTCCCTAGGAAAAGGGACCAGCTCAGTTAGAATCTACCTGTCAAAGGGCAGAGGCTTCTGTAAAAGGTTGGCAACAACTCCATCCATGTGAAAGCTGGCTATTTGGGAGATGGCTTCCAGCATAAACTGAAAACTTTCCTCCTTTTGTCTGAGGACCGGCATGTGATGGTAAATTATGCCCAAGATTTCCAACAACTAAAAAGAAAAAGCCAAATCAAACACTGAGTTGCCATTTTCCCTCTACATGGATGGCTTAGGTCATGTACGGTCAGCGTATTGTGTGTGGTGGTTGATGAATTAGAAATAATGTTAAAAAAGTAATTGATTCTACACATGGCCTATCTCTTGCTCAGGACGATTATCGATAAATTGGGCATTTATTCTTAAATCAATTTAGCAAACATTTAGCGAAAGGCTGCATTATGCCAGGTGCTGTGTTGGGCACTGTGGGGCATTTACCAGGGATGAATAAGATGTAGCCCTTTCTCAAAAGGAATGGGTGGTCTCATAAAGGACATCAGCCATATACCCAAGGGCTGTCCACAAGGCTCTGTATGGCAAATGGTGTACAAGAGGTGTACAGGACTGATAGGGGAATCCAGAAGTAACTGAGGTCACTGTAGAGGGACATCTGGTCTGGGTCTCAAAGGATATATAGCAATTCCAAAAGGCAAGGTGGAGATGGTGGGGAAGGTCATCCTCATCAGAAGGAAGAGCACAGGTAAAGATGTAAAGTCAGACACCATGAGAATAGAGCACAGAGGGTTTAGAGAGCAGTGAAACTAATCTGTATGATACTACAGTGGTGAACATGTGTCATTATACATTTGTCAACACCAAGACTAAACCCTAATGTAAACTAAGGCTTTTGGGTGGTTATATGATGTGTCAATGTGCATTCATCGATTGTAGCAAATGTACCACTGTGATTTGGGATGTGGGTAGTGTGGAGACAGGAGGTATACGGGAACTCTGTACCTTCAGCTCCATTTTGCTGTGAACATGATGGCTGTAAAAGCATAAAATCTATATAGAAAAATGGCATGAGAGCATGGTAGAGGCAAATGTGGAAAAAGTTTATGGAATAGGAGAATGGTCCAGTTTGGAGCAAAGAAAGAACGAAGGTGATAAAAGGAAGATAACTTGATAGGAAAGATGAAGCCAGATGCTAAAGGGCATTTAGGGCCACCTTTCTGAGTTTGGGTGTTAATCTGTGTGCAGTAGGGAATGATATTACACATCTGGCTTTTGACATGGATAACGGCATGTTTCCATGCTAAAGAACCTTTGCTTCTAGTGGAAATTTTTCCCGTTTACTTTGGATAGACACTTTTAGGTAAATATAATATTTTCTCAGAATTATAATTCCTTAATCATAAGTATCCTGCAAACATGAATACCACACAGTCCCATTTCAATGATTCTTGGAGAGGATTTAGGTCCCTATTGTAAGCCTTTACTTAGTGTGTGAACAACTTCCCCTTTTATGCTAAACACACAAATACATGGACATTGCAAATTTATTAACCTTTGATTCTCTCATGACTGGCCCAGGGCCTGCCACATAGTATGTACTCAATGAATGATTTTGAAAAAAGCTGATTGGACAGTAATTAGCACAGAGGTGCTAAAAGTCATGCTTTGGAAAAATTTTAAATTTAGGGTGGTTGATTCTGGGCTATGGGGACCATAACTTCCTCCTCCTGTTCCCCTTGGAAAGCCTTTATTGAGTTAAAGATTCTTTTCCTCCTCAATCTCTGAATTGCTGGTATTCTGTTTCTGACTTTAGGAGAGAGTGTAGAGTATCTCCATGTGGAGCTCTTAACCAGGCTTCCTGAATTTAAATCCTGTTCTCTCTGCTTAACTTCCCAGTTGGGAGGAAGGACTGAGACTTTTCTTTCAGTCAATTCCCCAATGACAGCTTTCTTTACCAGAAAATACCTAGGGGGTGTGCAAGAGCAGCTCGCAGAGTGGCAGTGGGATTAGAAAACTCTCTTGGCCCTCAGTGGCCATCTTACAGGCATTCGTTCACAAGGTCACGCTCATCTTGCAGACCTCAC
This sequence comes from Balaenoptera ricei, assembly GCF_028023285.1. NCBI lineage: Eukaryota > Metazoa > Chordata > Mammalia > Artiodactyla > Balaenopteridae > Balaenoptera > Balaenoptera ricei. Next base: position 34,649,357 of record NC_082641.1, read on the forward strand.
AACCCAGTTTTCCATGACCCACATGCCTCTGACCAGAGAGTGGCAGTCTGTAAAGTTCTTATCAGCACAGACTAGAGAAGCAGTTGAGTCAGGCTAGACAGGCACTGAGTGTGGGCCTGGCTGTCCACACGCAGCTTGGGTCTCTGTTGAGGCCTCTCGAGACCGTGCGCACTCCCGCCTGTGGCCCATCAGAGGACCAGCTGCGAAGTGGCGACCTACTTCTGGTATTGGCATTTCAGAAGTGTTAGAATTCTGCTCAGTTGTCAGATTGGCTCTTGGTTCACCTGATCTTCTAAAGCAGCTCCCTGCTCCTTCAGGGCAGCGATCATCCAGACGCCACATGCCTTTGTACACGTGGGGTTGAGGCTCTCCAGACCGTCCAGGGTTTCCCCCAGGAACATGAGCATTTCTTCACTTGGGATGAGTCTACTGACGATCTGAGAATGAACCCGGAAAGACTCATGTCATCAACCACCTCACTTTGTATCTGGACACCTATTCTTTGTTTTAGGATATTAGAAACCACTGGGCTTTCCAAAAAGTTAGCATATGACTGGGGCCATAGAAACCAGAGAGAATACTAAAATAGGACATAGACATGACCTGTCAACTTTAAGTAAACTTTCCTTGAAGTTTTCTCTTGATCATTTCATTATTTATTAAATTCCAGGCCCGCCAAGGCAATTTCCTCTCCAAACCTGAAGTTACATCATACCCCATAAAGGAAAAATAATGCATACTGTTTATATGCCATTTTATATGTTGTAAAGTACTTTCACATACATTTCATGTATCATAGAAATAAGTCTTGTGTCTGCCAAAGAATAGCTAGGCTTGAAAATTCAGGAAATCTATCACCGTGTACTAAGTGCTGTGCTAAATACCCAGTGCCTCACAGTATCCATACAGAGGGTGAATTATTATTTTTTTTAACATCTTTATTGGAGTATAATTGCTTTACAATGCTGTGTTTCTGCTGTATAACAAAGTGAATCAGCAGCTATACATATACATATATCCCCATATCTCCTTCCTCTTGCGTCTCCCTCCCACCCTCCCTATCCCACCCCTCTAGGTGGTCACAAAGCATGGAGCTGATCTCCCTGTGCTATGCAGCTGCTTCCCACTAGCTATCTATTTTACGTTTGGTAGTGTATATATGTCCATGCCACTCTCTCACTTCGTCCCAGCTTACCCTTCCCCCTCCCCGTGTCCTTAAGTCCATTCTCTACGTCTGTGTCTTTATTCCTGTCCTGCCCCTAGGTTCTTCAGAACCATTTTTTTTTTTTTTTTAGATTCCATATATATGTGTTAGCATATGGTATTTGTTTTTCTCTTTCTGACTTACTTCACACAGAGGGTGAATTATTATGAACGCTGTCTTTTGCTTTTGCATGTTTCAAGATCAAGAGTAGTCAATAAAAAATGAAGAAAATAAAAACTTGGCAACCTTGGTCTCTAAACAAGAACTATACACAATGTTTGGTTGTATATGTCTCTCCGTGTGTATGAATGAAAAGGCAGGCAGGGGAGGTGAAAAGTTAGAAGTTTGAATAAAGTCCAGGAGCATTATCTGGGGCTTTAGCCAAGCAAGATGGTCATGATTATGAGTTTGTGGGTATGAAAACATTCCTATTCACAACCGACTTCCTCCAGTATTAAATGGCCCGATGATGTTTGGTAGAACCATCTTTGAGAGGAAATGAGTTCCTTTTCACGAGTAGTTGCATATCCCAGCTGGTTTCTGAGTTACCATGGCTCCAAGATCAAGGCCTAGACTCGTGCCTCTGTTCTGTATAACACGAAATGCCTGCCTGGGTCCAAGCTCAACAGTTATGTGTTTGTTTTGTTTTTTTCATATTGGGATGGATATTGGTTTAGGAAGAAAGGAAGAAAGGGAATTCATGTTTTCGGAGCACCTCTCATGCATCAGACGCTTTCTTAGGCATTTGACGTATGTTCCCTCCCTGTCCCCCACGGGCTTGTCTCCTATGTTCTCATCACCTTCTCATCCCCACTGCTGCCTCCTTAGTCCAGGCCACCTAATCTCATATGTAGATTCTTATGGTTTCCTTCAAACTAACCTCACTAGTTTCACTCTTGCCAGCCTATAGTCTAGTCTCAACATGGCAGCCCGATGACCCTTCAGAAAATATAAGTCCAATCACGTTCCTCCTCGCAGAACCACCACTAGCCCATAAGGAGCTTTTGCAAATTAGGAAAAGTGCCCTGTTCTCAAGAGAGTTCTCTGTTATTGTCACAGTGACTGAGCTTGTTGGACCCTTTACTGCCCTCTGTGGATAACTGCCATAATACACATATAAACCTATAATGTCCACGTTAGGAATGATGCTGCCTCACTCAGGGGTGCCCTTGTACATTTCACAACTGCCACATTGTACCTAGTGGTCTTGACTCTTCTGTTCAAAACCCTCTGCTGGCTTTTGATTTCAATTGGAATAAAAGCCAAGATCCTTAACAAGTCCTGGAAGGCACTTCAATCAGCTCTGGGCTATCTCTTAGATCTCATGACCCACTTCTTTCTCCACCTCAGGGCCTTTGCACATGCTGTTTCCACTCTGCCTGGAATGTTCTTTTCTAGATGTCTCCATGGTTCTCCCTTTCAGAGGGGTCTTCCTAGGGGATCACCCCTCCCATACTCTTTATTCCCTTCCTTGATTTTATTTTTCTCAATTGTCACTACCTGACATCATATTTATCTGGCTGCTCCATCTACTAGGATGCAAGCTCAATGAGGGCAGGCGTTTCTATCCTTAGAGCCTAGAAAAAAGTGTGGCATGTGGTAGGTGCACAGGGCATATTAGGCAAATGAATAAATGAATGACTTGATCGACCAGGCCTCACAACAGCTCCGAGAGGGAGGTTATGCATTTTTTTTTTTTTTAAGATGAGGAGACTGATCACCCAGCACACACACTTCAAGCAGTGCACACAGAGTGCGTCTGATCGACCCCAAAGTCCTGTTCCTTCCATTTCACCCCACTGCCTCCCTCACCCTGGAGAGGGCCACTTGCTTCCCCAGGTTTCCCAGAGTGTGAAATGATGAGTAGCAGGTGTTGCCTGTGCACATGGACCCGGAGTTAATAAGTGAGTAGACAAAGGTCTTTCATTCAGCTAGAATGGCTTGGCTGTTGCCCTCCTGGGTAGCGGGGTGTACACAGCTGACTCATTTGGAAATCAACCCGGAATCATCCTTACATCCCTTGGCCAGTCCTCCATATCTATTACCTTTGCTATTTTTGAGGAAATCTTGATCTGGACCTGCACATCATCACATTGCAGCCCTTCCTGCAAATCCTGTAGTCTTTCCACTTCCAGGCGAATGCCTACAATCAACAAAGGGCAACATAGGAGTTCAAAGAGCTGATAGGGGTTGAAGAGGCTGTCTGTATTTTGATGTGACACTAATTCAGCTGTTGGATGCCTTTAACAAACCCACTAAAGCCTGTCTGATTAGATGGTGAGCATAAGAGCAAACACTGATTGAGTAGTTTCTGCATGCCAGCAGCATGCTAAATACTCCGCACGTAATGATCTCATTGCTCCTAAAAATGATCTGAGGTTATTTGCAGTTGAGAAAGCTGAGGCAGAGAGGTGTAAAGCCATTTGGCCAGATCACGCAGTTAGTAAAGATAGGAGAGCTGGAACCTGAACCCTGGTCTGACACCAATGCCCAGGCTCTCACTCCTCTGCTATACTGCTGTCTCTGTTGGAGTTCCGTTCTGCACTGAGCCACTTTGGAGGAAATGGTAAGGCAACCATTGTAATAGGAACATCAGCAACTGTGTAAGTGACTGTTGGTATCAATTTGTAAATGCAGACCTAAACGCTAGTGATATTCTGATTGTTGTTTGAATGGAGTATAGTAATTGTGGAAACTCACACCTGAACCACTCTGGAAGGCAGCCTAGCCAATGGGAAGACGACCTGGGCTCAAAGTCCAGCTCCACTGCTTTCAATTGTCCAAGCAACTGGTACATTTCTTAACCTCACATCCCTCATCTGCTTTAACAACTGACTGAACAACATCCATGAGTATTAAATGGGTATTTAATTTAGTATCACACTAGTTACTTGTATCTAGTAAAAAAATAATCATCATTTTTCTCTCTCTCTACCATATTTATTTGGTCAACCAAGAAAAATAGTTAACGTGAATAATGAAGTATGGGATTTCTTGTTAAGAAAGAATATTTAAGGACCTGAACTTTGCATGTTTCAGGAAAATAAAGGACACTAAAGGGAGAATAGGTAGAACAATAATAGAATTCTAATTCCTTTCTTTCTATGAGGTCCCTCTCTGGCACATTTCTTCTCTTATTAAAATGGTCTTTTAGGGGCTTCCCTGGTGGCGCAGTGGTTGAGAGTCTGCCTGCCAATGCAGGGGACACGGGTTCGAGCCCTGGTCTGGGAAGATCCCACATGCCGCGGAGCAACTGGGCCCGTGAGCCACAACTACTGAGCCTGCGCGTCTGGAGCCTGTGCTCCGCAAGAAGAGAGGCCACGATAGTGAGAGGCCCACGCACCGCGATGAAGAGTGGCCCCCGCTTGCCGCAATTAGAGAAAGCCCTAGCACAGAAACGAAGACCCAACATAGCAATCAATCTATCAATCAATAAATCTAAAAAAAAATAAAAATAAAAAAAAAAATAAAAATGGTCTTTTAGTTCTCACTTCCTTAATGCATTTTTCCCCCCTAGCTTTGGTAAAAGCATATACCCTTCATGAATTATCTTCCCATATCCCAAGGGACTGTCCCTTGACTGTCCCATATCCCAAGAGACCTATTTGGGCTCTGTTGAATAGTTTGTCCTTTTTGACTGACTCTACCCTCCGCCCCCAACCAAATCCCATCTTTTGGCTCAAAAGCTTTTGCACAGCAAATCTCACATACTTTTCTTATGCGAATCTTAGAATTACAATATCTCTGTGCTTCCAGCATCAGAACAGTGCCTGACACATGAAAAGTCACTCAAGAAATGCTCACCGAGTACCTAAGAGAAGGAAGAGCCGAGCGTGGGCATGAGCTGCAGTCAACCTGGCTGAGTGTTCCTGGCTGCACCTGGTCTGCAGAAAACTGTGCGTACGATGCAGGGCCCACCTCGGCGAAACACCTGCTGATTTCACCTGGATTTAATCAGGAAGCCCTGAGTGTTGGTTTCAGCCTGAGACTGATGTTTTAAAATTCCTTATATTTCCTGACATTGGCAGTTATTCACGTGTCCTGGCAGAGCAGACAGAGGTCCTGCTATGCAAGCTGGAAAAACCTCCACAAAGTTATCTCTCTTAGAAAACTCTGAAAGGCACTTTAGCACCATAATAATAGTGCAATTTCCTCCGGAAGAAAGCTGTGTGATAGAGAAAGCTTTGCTAATATGCCCAGTTGCTGTGTGATTTAAATCAGACTCTCAAAACATTTTACCTGCTTTAATGAGTCTTTATCATGCTCTGGTGTTATTATCTTTATTTAAAAAAACCAGAAGGCAGAGCCACTGAGGAAAAAGGATCTAAAAGAGAGACAAATTGTGTGACATAATTAAGGTATCAGAACTCAGAAATGGCTGAACTGGGGGAGGAAAAAGAGAGAGAAAGAGAGAGAGAGAGGAGGAAGGAGAGAGATATAGATGGATGAGGAGAAAAGCTGAGAACAAAAGAAAACATGTATCTTCTCTGCATCTGTGGGTTTCACATCCTTCCCTCACCTTTTATGCAGAACAGACCAATAGCCGAGCTTGCAGCCGCCTGGCGGATGGAGGGCAGGGTGTCACAGGAGTGAGGAGCCAGGAGGCCGAGGAGTGAGCCGATTTTAAAGTTCTCTGGTGCCTGCAGGACAAAGGGGGACCCCAAGGTGATGGGGTGGCTTGACGATGTCCCAGGATAGTCCCAACACTGGATATTAAGTCCCTTGTTCCTTCCGTGCAGGCCCTTGGAATAAAATGGAATCTCGGACTTTAAGGCCGTTGGTCAAGTAAGCGAGCAGGTGAGCAAAGACGCTCTGGGTTAGGACAGACCTTGCTGGTGGTTCTCCGGAAAGACTCCACCTGGGACTGGAGATCCATCCCGCACGAGTTTTGCATTCCAGCGGCCTCAGGGGTCCCCGCTGTTAGCAAGCAATGCCATCCCTCCGTTTTAGGGGCTTCCTTACCTCAATATCATTTGTCAGCACTTTCGCGGTGATCTGGAAGGCTCTTTCCCTTTCCCACTCTTTTTGTGAAACAAGCCACATTCGGAGAAGCTGTTGGTCAAAAAGTAAAAGTCCTTTCCTTAGTATCCTCGTATTCATTCGCTCTCGTTCTCTCGCTCTGCCTCCTCTGGAACCGGGTGCTGGCCTCCCCACAAACCCTTTTTACGTGGGCTGGCCCTACGTGGTGGGCTACGTGGGTCGGGCTGGAGGAGTCCCTGAGACGAGGATGAGGCAGAGTTTGGAGGGTGCCTTGGGGCACCGATTAGGGACCATGGGAGTCAGTTTGAGCAGCGGCCCTACTCACGTTGAACATTTCTTGACAGTCCTCTGCTTTCGCGTTATCCCACATCATGGCCCTCAGCAGCTTCCCCAGAGCATCCATGGATCGCTCGTAGAGAAACTGAAACCAGAGTGAGTGCGAGGGTCAGGCCGAGGGGAGCAAGTTCATTCATTCTACTCCACGCTTCACTCCCCTCGGGCCTCGCCCCCTCATACATGAATGTGCTCCTTGTCCTTGTCTGTCTCGCCCTCATTTTTGAGTTTTTCCAGAGGTGGAAGGGGCAGCAGCTTCCGAATGTTCTCCTCGAGAATATTAAGATGGTCATTCAGTGAGAGCTGAGGTTTCAGTTTACTGAAACGAGAACCACGTGGAGGAGTGGATATTAGGTTGACAAACAAAACATAACCCAGTAGAATTCCCAAGAACTGCCAGTCTGAAGGGGCTGAAGGGGTCAGGTATGTTTCTGATGGGTTGGGATGTTGAGGGAGGTGGTGATGGAAGTAGAGAGAGATTGGGGACATAGAACCAGACTGTAGCGATGGGCATAGTCCACACGCTTCAGGTCTAATTTATTAGAGTGATAAACAAACCATCACTTGCTTTGCATTACTTTACCCTTTATTATATGATCTAACATTAATCTACTTATTTTCTTCAGCACTCGATTGTGTGTGCGTGGGTGTGTGTGTCATAGAGAGAGAGAGAGAGAGATTTTAAGTTTGGAGCAGTGAGTTTTATAAATTTCATATGTCCTCTCATGTTATATGTAGTGTCACACATACTATAGGTTCTTATAAATGCACAAGTGAATAAATGATAATGGAATCTTCCTTCTTTTCTTCCTTTCTTTCCTTCCTCTCTCTCTCTCTTTCTTTCTTTCTGACGTATACTATAGACATTATGAGGATATAAACAAACCTGGACATGACTTGGAAAAATGCAAATGTTCAATAAACATGAAAAACTCCACTTGTTATTAAATAAGTGTAAATTAAGACAATACAATACCACTTGTCAGCAACCAAATTAACAAAGAAGTTAAAAATGATGACACTGTCAGAGAAAGGTGAAATTGGTTCTCTCACTGGAGAGTAAAAGTCAGTAACAGCTGGGACAGCTCTATTGAAAGTGTTAAATGTGTTGATAGATGCTGAACAATCTTCTCATCCTTACTGTCTGGCTGGCTGTTTAAAAAACTCAACTTATTGAGCTATAATTTATGCACAACCAGCTGCATCCATTAAAGTGTGCAATCAAATGAGTTTCATACTCATGGAACCACCACTATAATCAATATAGAACATTACTATCATCCCCCAATTTTTCCTCATGCTTCTTTGCAGTTCGTCTCTTCCTCTACCCTGGCCCAAGGCAACCACTGATTTGCTTTCTGCCATTAGAGATTAGTTTGTAAGTTCTACAGGTGTCCTGTCCATGTGAGGATAGCCATTAGCAACATGTGGCTATTGAACACTTGAGTTGTGGCTGGTTTGATTTAAAATATGCTGTAATTGTAAAACACACTGGATTTTGAAGATTTAGTATGAAAATCATGTAAATTATCTTATTACTTCTTTATTTTAAATACTTGAAATAATATACTGAATATATTAGATTAAAATTAATTATTAAAATTAATTTAACTTGTTTCTTTTTACACGTTTAAAAGTGGCTACTAGAAAATTTTAAATGACATATGTAACTTGTATTATACTTTATTTCTACTTGACAATACTGTTCTGGAGGCTGGTTAATTCTTAATTTATCTTCAAGATTTATTTGCACTTTCTTTAAACTTCCCTCATCTTTGTAAACATGGCAACTTGTGCCTTCCCTTATTTTGCTTCTTATCGAGTTTTAGAGAAATTATGTGAATGTGTTTCGCATTTATTTCCCCTAGTTGACTAAAACTCCTTCAGAGCAAGGCTGTATTTTGTTCAACATTGTCCTTTTAAAACCTAGCTCAGTGTCTGATACATGGATGCAGCTCAATAATATTTATTGAAACAAATTGTCAACTTTTATAATTAGAAGTTCAGAGAACACTTTTTGCACAAGGGTGTTCACCAAAGTATTACTTATAGTTTTTAAAAACAATAAATAATTAAATGTAGCAATAGGAGGTTGATTAATAATTAAATGTAACAATATGAGGCATATCTATGCACCAAGATATTAGGCAGCCATTAAAAATGATGTTTGTTACCTCAACATAATAAATGCCACATATGAAAAGCCTACAGCTAACATCATGCACAATGGTGAAAGACTGAAAACTGTTCCTCTAAGATCAGGAACAAGACAAAGACGCCACTTCTATTTAACATAATACTGGAAGTTCCAGCCAGAGCAATTAAATAAGAAAAATAAATAAAAGGCATCCAGATTGGAAAGGTGAAGTAAATTATCTCTGTTTGCAGATGACATGATCTTATACATAGACAATCCTAAAGAATCTACAAAAAATATTAAAACTAATAAGCAAATTCATCAGAGTTGCCGAATACAGGGACTTCCCTGGTGGCTCAGTGGTTAAGAATCTGCCTGCCAATGCAGGGGACACGGGTTCAAGCCCAGGTCCGGAAAGATCCCACATGCCGTGGAGCAACTAAGCCTGTGTGCCACAACTACTGAGCCTGTGCTTTAGGGCCTGAGCGCCATAACTACTGAGCCCACGTGCTGCAACTATTGAAGCCTACGTGCCTAGAGCCCATTCTCCACAACAAGAGAAGCCACCGCAGTGAGAAACCCATACACTGCAACGAAGAATAGCCGCCGCTTGCCACAACTAGAGAAAGCCCACGCACAGCAACAAAGACCCAACACAGCCACAAAAAAAAAAAAAAAAAAAAAAATTGCAGAATACAAAATCAACACACAAAAATCAGTTGCATTTTTATACACTTAAACAACGAACCATCAAAAAAAGAAATTAACAATTCCATTTACAATAGCATCAGAAAGAATAAAATACTTAGAAATAACCAAGAAGGTGAAAGACTTGTACTCTGAAAACCACAAAATGTTGCTGAAGGAAATTAAAGAAGACACAAATAAAGAGAAAGACATTCCATGTCCTTGGATTTGAGTATTTATTATTGTTAAGATGTCCATACAAAGCAGTCTACAGATTTAATGGAATTCCTATCAGAATCCCAATGACACTTTTTGAAGAAGTAGAAAAATCCATCCTAAAACTCACATGGAATCTCAAGTGACCCCAAGTAGCCAAAACAATCTTGAAAAAGAACAAAGTTGGAGATCTCACACTTTCTGGTTTCAAAACTTATTACACAACCACAGCAATCAAACCAGTATAGTACTGGCATAAATAAACAGACATACAGACCAATGGAATACAATAGAGAGCCCAGAAATAAACTCTAGTATATATGGTCAGATGATTTCCAACAAGGGTTCCAAGACCATTCAGAGGGGAATGATATTGGATTTGGCAATGATTTCTTGGATATGACATTAAAAGCACAGATGATGAAAGTACAAATAGACAAATGGACCTACATCAAAATTAAAAACTTCTGTGCATCAAGAACACAATTTAGAGTAAAAGACAACCTATGGAATGAGAGAAAATATTTGCAAATCATATATCTAATAAGGGGTTAATAACCTTATAGAGAATAGACAGAATATAAAATATATAAAGAACTTCTACAACTCAACAACAACAAAAAGAAAGAACCAAAAAAAAAAAAAGGGACAAAGGATTGAAAAGACATTTTTCCAAAGAAGATATACAAAGAGGCAATAAGGCTATGAAAAGATGCTCAAAGTCATTAATCATTAGGGAAATGCAACTCAAAGCCACAATGAGATACCACCTCACACCCATTAAGATGGCTACTGTAAAAACAAACAGAAAATAACAAAGTGATGGCAAGGATACAGAAAAATTAGAACCCTTGTGCACTGCTGGTGGGAATGTAAAATAGTGTCACTGCCAGAGAAAACAGTATGGTGGTTCCTCTAAAGATAAAAATAGGCTTGCCATATGATCCAACAGGCCTACTTATGGGTATATACCCAAAATAATTAAAAGCAGGGTCTGGAAGAAATATCTGTGCACCCATGTTCATAGCAGCATTATTTACAATAGCCAAAATGTGAAAAACACCCATCAGATGAATGTCCAACAGATGAATGGATTAACAAAATACGGTATACACATAGAATGGAATATTGTTCAGCCTTAAAAAAGGAATGAAATTCTGATTCATGCTACAACATGGATGGACCTTGAAGACATTGTTCTAAGGGAAATAAGCCAGGTATCAAAAGATAAATACTGTATGATGCCACTTACATGAGTTACCTAAAGTATAAAATTCACAGAGACAGAAAGTAGAATGGTAGTTGCCAGGGCTGGTGGAAGGAGGGAATGAAGAGTTGTTTAACGGGTACAGAGCTTCAGTTTTGCAAGATGAAAAGAGTTCTGGAGATTGCTTTGCACAACAATGTAAAAGTACTTAACACACTGAACTGTACACTTAAAAATGGCTCAGATGATAAACATGTATATTTTACCACAATCAAAAATTAAAAAATTTAATAAAAAATGACTGATGTCTGTGAAGAGTTGGTAATAACATGGGAATATGTAAGATGAAGTGAGAAAAAAAAACAGGATAAAAAATCATATGCAGAGTAGAATCTCAACTCTGTAACCAACATGGAAGACTAGAAATAAAGACCTGGAAATATACCAAAATGTTGATAATAAGGGGGGGGGGGGGAAGACTGGGATGATTTTTATTATTTTTAAAAACTTTCTATAGTTTCCAAGTTTTAACATTGAACTTCTATTTCTTTTACTGCAGGGGAAAAATATTATTTTAAAAACGTGCTTAAAATTATTATCTTCTTCAGGCTTATTGCTGCTAACCAAACTAGGGTGTGATTAAGGGTTTCATATATTTCTAATGGGAAGATTAAAATTTGCCTACAGGCCAAGATAAATTATTTTTGCACAGAAATTTCAGTCCTCATATATCAATAAGTCTGACTCTTATAAGCAGCTCCGCTAGTCCCTGTGAGTCAACAAATGATCAGGCTGTCAGTCAATTCTGTCACTCTGGAAAGAGAAAAAGCCCCCATTTGAAATAACCTATTGATGAACTGTGTTCATGTTTGATCGGTGCACTAGAGTCTGTACCGATCGATAAGTCAGTTGATCAGAATGAGGAGATGGGGGAGGAAATATTTTTTCAAGGAGAACAAACAAAAAATTCTCTACCTGAGGTATCTGATGGCGATTAAGGCTTTCCACCTAACAGGCCTAGCCAAGGAATCCAGGGGCTCATCCCTGATGAAGTCCTACAACACAGACAAGGAGGTGAGCTGTCTCAGGAAGGACCAGGGGAGTTTCTAGATGCAAAGAGGTGGAAACCTCATTGGACCGTTGGGCACCCTCAGGCAGAAATATGGCCAAGGTCTGTTCTTCGGGACTGGCGAGTTTTACCCATTACCTACACTCTCGGTAATGAACTTCTCAGGGTCTTGCCCATGTCCTCCCTGCACACTCACCAGCATGTAACCCAGCAGCACCTCCTTGTAGGAAAACTTGAACTTCTCATCCTCAGCATCTTGGACGGCAATGGCAATTTCCGTGATACTTCTTATAAAACTCATCTGCAGATCCATGTCCTAAAGCAAAATGACTCACAGTGCAAGCCAGGGTCTTAGGCACCACACCCGGTTCTACAAATAGGGTTGAAATATGTGCCCAGACAGGAGTGAAACTGCTCCTTTTGCCATCTCCACCTTAGTCTCGGATCCAAGTTGCAGGGAAGTTGAGAAACTAAGGTCAATCTCCAACCCCTCCAGCTCCCACCTAAATTGAGGTTTCTCTAGAGCAGTGGCTTTCAAACATTTTTGATCAGAAATCAAAATAGGGAACAGTTTACAATTCTACCCAGTACTTACATGCACAATATAGTGAATATATATATATAAAATACATAACTGAAATAAAAGTTTTATGATATTTATTATTGCTATATGCATTATACTCTTCTATTTCTCTTTTATTTCATTACAAACATTTTGCTGTTTTTGATCTATTAGATATATTAAATTGATTTCATGATCTACCGGTGGTTTACAACCCACAGTTCTAAGAACACTGTTCTAGTTTACAGTCTAACTTCCAAACCACCTAGAAGCAAATACAGCTCCTTGTTCTGTCTTAACTTAGACTCAGGGTTCCTGGCTTCAGAACTGGATTAATTAGTTATATTTTGGGATCCTTTCCTGTGGAATCAAATCAAGAGAACAGTTATGCTTACTGTACTTCCAGGGAGCATGATTTGTATTCAAATATATTTATACTCAAACACAGGTATTCAAATATATCACATATGCTGCATACCTTGTTCATCACAGCCATGCCCAGAACCTGAAAAAAATCAAAGGCAGAAGCAGACACTAGAGCAGCAGTTAGAGTTCCCTCATCCCAACAAAAAGACCCACCCATCAACCTGAAGGACAACAGTGAAGCAGGATGCCGAGTCTTTCCAGCTGGTGGGAGCTGTTGCCTCCCTCCCCCAGTTTCAAAGGGAGACCCTGTACACTGGTAGATTCTTTGCCCTGGGTGAATCATGACTAAACTACAGAAAGCAGCATAAAGGTGTCAAGCCTTTGGGCTTCAGGCTTCTCATTTTAAAGAGGCTCTATCAGACTTTGGTAAGAAAAAGGGTATTAAGGCTCTTGGCAGAAAGAGTGGTGAAAAGTTATAAAATGAAAGTTAATAGGGCAGCTGACTTTGGAATTGAGATATAGTTAGTTCTGCGACAACACCTTTGTTGAAAATGCAAATTTGTTCCAACGAAACTGATACATGAGGGAATACTTTTAGCATATTCTGAATTTTGAGTTTCCTTATGCACAGTTTTTTCCGTGAGAGCAAAAAGGTGCAACAGTTGAACTGAGCCGCATAGGAAGACTTGTGCACATACCTCGAATATCCATCAGCTGCCTTCGTTGACTGTGTGTGGTGAGCTGCTGTCATTCAAATCTGGCATTACAGCTGTTTGTCAGATTTCAGATAACCCTCTTTCCCACCACCATTTCATAGTAGCTCATAAATTGCACAGCTGACTTCAGGTGTTTTTCAAGGAAACGTGCCATCATTTTTTGGCAGTATCTATATATTTCCTAAATGTTCTTTAAATTACTTTTGAAAATTTAATTCTGTTTTTTTTTTTAATGTGTCATTGATGGGGTTTTTTGAATGTTGTTCCCTTCACCCCATTTCCCCCATAATCCCTGTGGTTTTTCTGGTACTGTCTTGTGCAAATGTTGCCTTATAGCAGAACTGACCTCAAAGTGTCCAGTGATCTTTATCTGAAACATCTTTGTCTCTTTCCTTTTTTATTTTTATAATAATTTTCCTCAATGATGGACTAAATATTAATGTAACATAAAACGTCTTTGAAAATTGTGTTTTCAGTTCTCATCATTGCTTATCAAATTTTGGGTATGTCAGAATCACTTTTTGAGGCAGGTGTTAAAATTACAGATTCAGTGATCCATCTTTGAAGACTGATTCATTAGGGATCTCTATTTTTAACAGGCTTTCCAGGTAATTGTCATGCAGCTGAGGTGTGGGGATCACTGCCCTACATCCTTCCACTAGCAGGTACCTATACCTACAATACCGTGAGCTCCCTATGAGTCCATTCTTCTCACATACACACATGAATAAATGTCAAGGGCACAGATTTATCAAACAGGTGGTTTGTGGAGGACACAGAAGATAAGATAAAGGAACATAAAGTACAGTCCCTAACATCAAGGTGCTGTCAATCTAATGGGAGAAGCAGATGTGCAGGTAATCAGCAAAAACCCCTAAACCTGGCTGTGAATAAGAATCATTCATAAACCTTTAAAAAATACAAATGGCAGATCCCACCCCAGACTTACTGAGGCAACCTCCCTGGATAATGAATCTGGGAAGCCATATTTTAAACTTGATTGCTAGGTGGGTCTTAGGTGGCTAACTTGGTACTAATCAGCAAAATGGCTGAACTGACAACATGTAGAAAGCATTTTATTAAAGACACAAAAAGTGCTATGGGGGACAGAAACGATTGGATGAATTCAGTTCTGTGGTTCTGAGGCAGAAGCATCCTTGGCATGTTTGAGGGGCGTCAAGGATGGTCAGCGTGGCTGGGATGAAGGTGGAGGGGGAAATTAGTACAACTTGAGGTAGATTGAGTAGATTGACAAGTGATGCATTTTACTCACTTAAAAATACATAAATGGCTCTTACTATTTGTGAGATACTCTTTTAGATGGCTTATAAGTATTACCCTATAAAAGGTTAAACAGCTACCATTAGCAACACATCAGAGACTATTACAGGGAAATAATAAGCCAGCTGCCCTAAAGTAGTACAGGAGTCATTGCTTTAAGTTTAAACGAGGGTGAGATCATGGTGGGTACAACTGGTCTAGGAAGGCAACACGGGAGTGGTGGGATGTGAACTGCCCAAGGTCTTAAGAAAGAAACAAATCACTCAACTCTGTTTCATAATAAAATGTTCTCTTTCCATAGGTTCTCATCCTCCAAACGTACTATACCATACCCTATCTTTCCTTTGGTCTGTATCCTTTGAGCATGAAGATTTCCAAGAGCTGAGTCCCTCCAAGTTTTGGGAACCCCAGCCTTGGAAATCAAGGTGGCCCTGTGTTGGTCGTTACCTGAGAGCACTGGCCATAAAGAAACAGGACTTGGGATACAATGTCTTGATCAAGCCTGGTGAGGAGCTGCCTCTTGGGAGCATGGAGGGCCACAGCTCCATAGATTAGCACGATGTCAGTCTTGGTCAGGCTCTTTTTCCCAGAGAAGATACCCTGAAGAGGAGGAAAGAGAGACATAAAAAATATGACTGAAGGAGTTTCTTTTTCTCTCATATTCTTTCCTAATTCTATGGGCCACTACGGGGGTTAAGAAATGGGATTGAGATTATTACAATTAGTCTAAAGCTGATACTCTTGCTGATATAAATTTAAACACACAGGAAGGTGTTGTGGATCTATCAGGCGTTGAGAGAGGTACCTGTGAGAAGGCTTTCATTACTTTTTACTCATTAAATCCTTCTCCTTTATGGGAAGCAGAGTGTACACAATGGAAACTGTCCATGAGGCCTGAGCAGCTGGGACAAACCTAGGCACACACGGAGCTCCTTAGGGCCTCCCAGGTCAGCATTAGTGACAGAAAGTGGAGGAGACTTGTTACCAGCTGGTCATTCTTCAGGGCTTGGGTTCTGACAGTTCTGACCTGGAATAAAGACCTGGGGATGGGAGCAAGTATAATACGGAGAAAGGATATTCACTGAAGGAGTCAGTGTCATTTGCCTTTGCAATGACCAAGGGCTTTGGAGGAAAAGATTCTTCTTTTTACCTTGCATCGGTTCATGAAAAACTTTTCCCGATCTTGGAATGCTTTAAGAACTTTTAAAACAATTTCAAAGTGGTTCTCGGCACAGTATCCTAAGATAGATGTTATTCCCTAAAATCGGAAAAGATAGGACATTTTGAGTTTATTCATCTATTCAACAAATATTTATTGAGCACCTATTATGTGTCAGGAACTCTTCTAGGTGCAGGGGATACAGGATTGAACAAAACACATCAAACTCCCCATCCTTTTGAGTGTACAACCAGGGGAAGTCATGGGGAAGTGACAGAGAAGTGACATAAAGTGAACACATAAATTTGATAGGCATGTAAATGTAAATGTATAGTATGTCAGAAGGTGATAAGTGCTATGGAGATAAGAAAAGCAAAAAAAAAAAAAAAAAGAGTAGAAGCTGCACATTGGGGGGAGTTGGCAATATAAATAGGGTGCCCAGAGAAGGCCTCAATACAGGGTGACATGGAGAAGAGTCCTGAAATAAGCAAGAGACTGAGCCATTGGACTACCTGGGAAGCAGAGTTCTAAACGGAGTAAGTGCAAAGGCCCTGATGTCTATTGAGGAGGGCAGAAGGAACAATCAAGGGGAAGTGCAGGATGAGGTGAGAGAGGAAGTGGGGGTTGGTCTGAGTAGGGCCTTTCAGGCCACAGCCAGTAATTTGGATTTCTAATCTTAGACTAGTGGGAAGCCAGTGGAGGTTTTTTTGAGCTACAGTTGACTGTCGTTTCTATAGAATCTCTCTCCTGCTGAACCCTTACTGTATCTCAAGTGGCTAAAATGTTGAAACCTGGTAGCTCCTGTTTCACGCTCTATGGTCATATTTCCCCCCTTGCCCACATTCTTCCCACCTGTCTTGCTCGAGGCTCACTTCACTACTGTACCTTCATGGCAGTTTGTTTATGAGTCCTGTTATATTTCATCTGATTGCACAACCCTGCTAGAACCACCATGACCACTGTCACCAAGGTCTCAACCAGCACTGTTCTTAGTCCTCAGATACTAGGCCACATACTCTCCATTATCAGAAGATGCCTGGAAGAGATCTTTAAAGGCTTGTGGCCTGATGTCTCTGTGTTCCTTGGTCATGGCCTAAGATATAAACCTCTCTGTGTCTTTCAGCCTCTGGGTCCTGTCACCCCACAGTGCTCTGTGTTTCTCCTCTCCCAACCCATCTACCTAACGTCTTAACTCCCTCCCCTACTTTTCCACCTATGTCCCACTGTCTTTCTATCATGTAAGTCTGGCAAAACCCAAGCCCTGGATAAATCTGACTCCCCATCTTGACGATCACCTATCCCTACACCTCATCTGCAGGAGGCTACTGGAAAAAAAAAGTGACCCCACTGAGAAAATAGGTGGCAGTAGAAGATGATTTCAACCCCCAGCGGGGCCCTCAAATCTGCACAGATGTCCTACATCTTTCCCTGAGTCCATTTTCTCTCTCCAGTTCCTCACAGTTGCAACCTCAGCTCTTTTCTTTTTTTTTTTTTTTTTTTTTTTTAAGTTGCAGCTTTCTTTCAAGGCATTTAAACTTGCTTTACTAGATTTCAGTTTTAGTTCCAGGCATTTTAAATTTATTTATTTATTTATTTATTTATTTATGGCTGTGTTGGGTCTTCGTTTCTGTGCGAGGGCTTTCTCTAGTTGCCGCGAGCGGGGGCCACTCTTCATCGTGGTGCGCGGGCCTCTCACTATCACGGCCTCTCTTTTTGCGGAGCACAGGCTCCAGACGCGCAGGCTCAGTAGTTGTGGCTCACGGGCCCAGCTGCTCCGCGGCATGTGGGATCTTCCCAGACCAGGGCTCGAACCCGTGTCCCCTGCATTGGCAGGCAGACTCTCAACCACTGCGCCACCAGGGAAGCCCCTCAGCTCTTTTCTCCTGAAACTGTTCACTAAGCACTATCCATGAATAAGAACTTTGAGAAGGGTTCTGTTTTCCCTTATTTTACTTGGAAGAACCTGAGGGATGTAGGTAGCATGTTGTAGAGGCAAGATTTGAATCCAGCTAGTCTGACATCAGAATCAGAGCTCAGGTGTCACCTGAGGGAGAGAGTCATGCTCAGGAGATGGACGGCCAGCAGGCTCAGTGAGACTAAGAAAGTTACGTGCTAACACCTGACTCATCCAGAGGTCATTCACTAAGTGACTTGAGTGTGTGGGACACACTCAAGAACTTGAAGTAAAGTTAAGTAAAAGAGGAATTTGAGAAGCTCAAATGGATGTCACAAAGTTCATCTTTTAAAGTTTGTGAACCCCTCAGACCTTGAATGACGGCCATATTGTATGCTTATATCTGAAATAAACTGACATTGTTTCCTAGCCCAGAGCAGAACTAAAAGGGCAATTAGGATGGGAAAAATGGTGCTAGGAATAATGCCAATGAGAAATGTGAAGACTGAATATCTGAGAAGGAAAAAAGAACTAAAATAGCAATATAAAAACAGTTTCAAAAGTTCAGTAAGTCTAGTGGTTTCTAGCCATTTACGATGGGGAAAGGACCCTAAACATCTGAGAATTTCTGAGAAGAGTATATAACAAGACAGACTATGAAAATTTATTTTTTACTAGCTGGTCTTTATTAGCCTTGGAGAGTTTGTTTTTTTTTTTTAAACAGACATCCTCTTTTTTCTCCCACATTCACATATGCTCTCCAGCTTAGGCTAGGGTAGGGAAGAGGCAAAAACACTCTGCAAAAGCTCTCCAGGTTATACTTATAATTTCTCTAGGTGGAAAACCAATGGTATATAAGCTTACTTTCAGCTTACAAGTTTAATGATTTTGATACTTACAATCATACTCTTAAGTTATAAAGCCAAGGTCAAAATATATTTAAAATACTCTCGTTAAGTAAGAGTGATTAAAATTCATTTTCCAATATTTTCACAAATCTGGTTAGATAATGAAGCATTGATATTTAAATAAGGAAGTTTCATTTTTCTGAAAAATTCTGTTGGACTCTCTTGAATGTATGCATGGATAATTCTGAATAAGTAAGACATTAACATAAGGACTGTCAGAGGTTTTCCAGAGGGAATTCATTATCGTTGTCATGAGAGGAAATTGAGAGAAAGGGGTCCCACCTGGCGTTGATCTCCCAGGTGGCTGGGAGCAACCAGAGATTCCTTAATCTGTGAGCTTACAAAGTCTGTGTCTTGGCAGGATGCTAAGGTGGTTCCCAAGGCTTTCCAAAGAAATTTCTGGAAAACAAAGGACAAGCAACACAGTTAAAGGTTGGAAAGCAAGACTGATGAAAAATGGAAAGAGTTAAAACAGTCATTTGAAGAAAAGACATTGAGGTAACTTACGGCTGCTTACTAACCATGTACTTTCCTATATTATCTCTTCTTCAAAGCGTTCCCCACCCCACCCCCCCGCCAAGGCTCTGTCCTCTACCTGTGTTCTTCTGTCCTCCTCTATGCCATGTGCTCCACCATCATAATACATTTCACTCTCTACTGTAATTTTAAATTTTCTTATTTGTCGCTATGCTCAGAATTTCAGTTCTTGGCTGCAGAGGGTCTTATTGATTACTTCCAGTGGGCAGTTACTGGTAGCTAATAAGTGCTCATTGCATTAACACACTCAATAAAATTGGGTTATTTTGAAGATAATGTCATCAGATATTCTCAAACTCCACAGTATATTGACTTAGTTTATAGTTTAGGAGATTTAGCTTACAGTAATTTTGAAAATAATACTTCGTATGCTCTACTACTATCTCTCTCCCAGGAGTAGAGTGAGTTGTCCAGAAGTGCTGCCAGAATGGTATTAGGAGTGAAGAAGAAAACTCACATAAGAACTTTTACATACGCATTGTGTCTTTAGTAAGGAACTCTAAACTGGGGAGGGAAAGCACCCCATGGAGGAACACTGGAGGCGGAGCATGTGGGGAATCATTCTGTGGCTTCCACTTCCCTTACAGGTGGTGAGAATGTTGGATTCATTATGCCAGCCTTACCCTGGTTACTTCTGCAGTGTCGGGATGGAGAAAAGGCAAGTAGGTAAGTCGTGTCTTCCTGTTATCTTCTGTTAGAGGCCACGTATGATGTAGAGCTATGCCTTGAGGTGTGGGGCAGCCCCTCAGTGGCTTGTGTTTGAACAGTATAGCACACGCCTGGATGTAAATAGGTATATGAACATGTGTGTATATACAGCTATATAATACCAGATTGGCATCTCTTTATTTAGACTGTCCATCTTGTTACACACAGGAGAGTAAAGTGGCAAGTTGGAAGTCCACTCTAAGGACCCTGCAGAGTTCCAAGGATTGTAGCTATGGAGTGGTCATTATTGATCAGAAAGCATGTATGGCACAGGAGGAAAGGAAAATCTAGTAGTAACAAATGAAGTTAAATTAGTACATTCAGGAGAAATTGTACGCATTAGTCTGACTTGGGATGAGAAGGGGACCTAAGGTGATAAAACAGGTGGAAGAACTACCAGAGTAAGAGTAAAATCAGAGTAAGAATCTGACAAGGTAGCAGCCACTTCACTCTTGGTTGTCCAGGCAAAAGACCCCCATGATCATGGAATCATAATGAGGAAAACTGTTTACAGCACTGGAGTAAATATTAATTAGGGTCAAAGCTGCTAGAGTCTATTTAACTCCATCTTGGGAGAAGGACAAGAAAAAGTCTGGAAAAGTCTTGTGCTGAGAAAAAATTGATTTGATCAGGGGGAAATATGACTTACATGTGAAGGGCTAGCTAGCCTCAGTGGCCCCCAGTACTGCTGATCTGTTGTTTCTCTGCTGAATTTGGTCAGATTCAATGTATAGCGCATTCTTACTTGGGGACTTGGCTAGGAATCCCAGAAATCAGAAACCCAGAATTGGGGAAAAAAATGTCATTGATTGCAAAAATAGCCATAACCTTTCTATCCCACATCTATCCATGCCTCCCTGCTATGGGAGTTTGCAGCTCTTATCAAGATGAGTCTATTTCTCCATTCCTTGCATCTGGGCTGGTCTTGTGACTTGCTTTTGTCAATGGAATTGGTAGAAGCAATAGCATGCCCCTTCTGAGCTTAGACCTCAGGAGACATTGCATACTTCATCACCTCCACCATGAGAGCAAGCCTGGGCTAGCCTGCTGGAGGATGAGGGACTGCAAGGGGCAGAAAAAAGCTGTCCTAGTTAAGATCATCCCAGACCAGCCAATCCCCAGTACACTGCGGTGAAGCTAGTTGAGATCAGAAGACTGCCCAGTTGAGCCCGACTCAAACTGTCAACTTGCAAAATTGTAAGCTTACTAGGTGCCTGATATTTTAGCCACCAGGGGTAGTTTGTTATGCTTCTAAAGCTAGTTGGTACACTTACTTTTCTGGTGTTAAGTGTAAAGGTTGAGAGCTATCTAAGCAGCTCATTGCTTGAATTGCTCTGCCTACTCATACAACCATCATCTTGGACTAATCTTGTGGGTTTGGAAGCTGTTGGATGAATGGTACTACATGAGATGCACAAGGCTAGTTCGTGTATAAGAAGATGAGTCATTGCTCACCAAATCTTCCTGATGGGTGTGTCTGCAGGTTGGATAGACCAATTTGGAGAATCAGTATTCTGTACCAAATTAGAGAGTCAATCAGTGAGGGGAGTTTTGAAAATTACATAGAAGAGTTGGAGGTTGCTAATAAAGAATTTGTGGGAAGAGACACTTAATACTAGGAACACTTAATGACTTAGGAAATGTTTTTTCAGGAAAAAAAGAATTTAGGAATAATATAACCACAATGATAACCACCATCTACTTTTTATTGAACACACGCCACGTGCCAGGCACTTCACTTGGGACTTTATATACTTTATCTCATTGAATCCTCGTAACACTACAATCCTCAGAGGTAGATAAAATTTCCATTTTGTTGATGAGTATACTGAGGCTCCAGAGAGGTTAAAAAATTTACCTAAAGCTACATAAGCAGTAAGTAGCAGAAGCTGGATTCAAACCCCATTTGGAATGGATGGTTACAATGTGGAGGGTTTGGTAGAGGTCATGTGGAGAGAGAGGAATGAAAGAAGTGGCCTTTGAGCTTTCTTTTTTTTCAAGTTTTTAAAAAATTGTAGTAGATTATTTCTCGTAGCCAGCCTCACAAGACTGGCCCAATGGAAACCAAGGCATAAGCTGCATTAAACTAGTGCTATGGTAGGGGCTGCTATTTGCCTTCCAGTATCCATTTTTCTTCCTTCTCTAGAATAGAACCCCCAAATTTTAGTTAGGCATGTATTTACCTTGAAGACACTATACTCGGCCGTTTTCCTTGCAGATAGATGTGGCCCTGTAACTTTTGGTCAAATGTAAGGTGAAGAGAAGGGAGCATTTTTCTAACCATTTCTCCCTCCTTTTGGTCATAAAGTAGAAGCTAAGGTCTCTGAGCTGAAAAACCAACCTTCTCAACAGAGGTGTTGCCATAACTGTCCATTTGCTGGTTGAAATCCCGACTCAGTTGAATGGTCCAGGCTACGTCATTGATCTTCCATAACGACTCTTTGAGCAACTGTTGTAGGAGGTGAAAGTCAGATACTAATGTGATGGTTTAATGTGCTTTCTTGGTGCTTTTTTGTTACAATGTATTCTAAAAGTATAACGTATATATTACATGGGATTATTCCTTTTCCCATAACAACCTGTTCCGAATTCCCATTAAGAATTTGATGCGCAGGAAGGGCAAGTAACTCCGTGTAAGTGCCTTCCTTTTTCCTTTTAAATAAAAATTGCCGAAAAACTTAAAATAGACACTCATCCAATCTGAAACTTAAAATTGAACTTAACATCTTTCAAGGTTTGGGTAGATTTGGGAAAAACTCCATTTGTCAAAGTTAGTTTGCTTTACACCATACTAAGAAAAAGGGACATTTTTGGAATAGTGAATTAAATGCCTTGAAGAACCAATTAGATATACAAGCACAAGTTGCCAACTTCAACTCGAGTAATGAAATATTCCTAATTTCATCAATTATTTTGAGTCAGGGCCACAATCAGTTGTCTGAACCCATGTCCCTCTTCATTGAACAATACATAAAAAGGTGTTTTTGTCTTTTTGGAGGACAAAATCCATTTGCAATTTCTAAAATCTACAATTTCTCCTGTGTTTTCTCTACCTTAAGCTTAGAAAGAACACAATGTCAAAACCAATGAAAAGATTTGTATTCATTTTCTTAATAAGAACTCGTTCAGTGGATCCTTTGAAGAGAAAAAATTGTACAACCTTGGCAGTATAAGGGAAGAAAGCAAATGCAGACAGTTTGGAAAAAGAAGCCAAGAAGTATACTCAAGATTGGAGGAAGGAAAAGAACTGTTCTCAAGGCTTCTCGAGAAAGAACCTTCCTTCCTAGTAAGAACAGTTATTTTAAAATGGTAGCAGGGGGGCTTCCCTGGTGGCTCAGTGGTTAAGAATCCGCCTGCCAATGCAGGGGACATGGGTTCAAGCCCTGGTCAGGGAAGATCCCACATGCCACGGAGCAACTAAGCCCGTGCGCCACAACTACTGAGCCTGTGCTCTAGAGCCTGTGGGCCACAACTACTGAGGCCATGTGCCACAATTACTGAAACCCGTGAGCCTAAAGCCAATGCTCCACAACAAGAGAAGCCACTGCAATGAGAAGCCCGTGCACCGCAACAAAGACTAGCCCCTGCTCGCCACAACTAGAGAAAGCCCATGCCCAGCAACAAAGACCCAATGCAGCTAAAAATAAAAAAAAAGAAAAAAGAAAAGAAAAAAAAAAAAAGGTAGCAGGGGAAAATAAGATAAAAATTTTGAGAGAGGGAGGGGAAGATAAAAGAAGCCTGAATATAGGAGGAGAGGTGGATCCCAGAGTTAAGGACCAGGAAGCATAGAGCCATTGCTTTCAAACCTCATATGGGATAAGATTCACTGTGGGTATCATTGAGACCTGTGAGCTCGCAGGTACCCCACTTAGAGATTCTGATTCTGGAAGGGGGGTGTTGGGGGTGGGGTGCTGTGGAGAGGTCACTGAAATCTGATATTTTAAAGAAGCCATAGTTCACATGAAAAGATGCTCAACACTGCTAATTATTAGAGAAATACAAATCAACCCTAAATGTCCATCAACAGAGAAATGGATAAAGAAGATGTGGTACATATATACAATGGAATATTACTCAGCCATAAAAAGGAACAAAATAATGCCATTTGCAGCAACATGGATGCAACTAGAGATGATCATACTAAGTGAAGTAAGTCAGAAAGAGAAAGACAAATATCATATGATATCACTTATGTATGGAATCTAAAATAGGACACAAGTGAACCTATCTATGAAACAGAAACAGAATCACGGACAGAGAGGACAGACTGGCTGTTGCCAAGTGGGTGGGGCTTGGGGGAGGGATGGAGTGGGAGGTCGGGGTGGGCAGATGGAAGCTTTTATATACAGAATGGATAAACAACAAGGCCCTACTGTACAGCACAGGGAACTATAGTCAATATCCTATGATAAACCGTAACAGAAAAGAACGTTAAAAAAAAGAGTGTATATATATGTATAACTGAATCACTTTGCTGTGCAGCAGTAATTAACATAACATTGTAAATCAACTATACTTCAATAAAAAAAAAAGAAAGAAAGAAACCATAGTTAATTCCTATATAGGTGGCTTATGAACCAAAACTCTGCTGGATTAAAAGCTCCCTGCCCATGGGTTCCTTGATCTCCTGTGGGCTCCTGAAATCAAAATGCTCTCTGTAAAGCCAATGTCCAACTCCTGTCTGCAATTTACTGTTTTGGGGATTTGACATTGTCTGTGGCACTGTTTGGTTGTCAAGGTCCAAAAAGTTATGGATGAGAGAAAGATTCTTTTCTGGAGAAGGGGTACAACATGGCCTTTTGGTGTTTAGACATCAGAAGATAGTGAGAAGCGGATAGAGGAGGAAATGGAGTTGTATTTAGGAGCAAAGAAGTGGAAATTATGTTAATCTCTGTTTCTTTTTATGAATGGTGAAAGAATACAATTGCAAGGAGAGGAAAAAAACTGAAAATTAGAGAAGATTTAAGAAAGATGGAGAAAAATATTAGTAAGAAAAATATTAGTAAGTGATATCTTCAAAACTGTCTTAAATTCTGAATCAAACTGAAGACTAAAGATTGTTGTCCAAATTGTGGTGATTTAAAGAGCATAAAATTCTTACGTGATCATGTCTAACAGTCTAGTGATTTTCTCAAGAAAAGGAAATGTTGTTTCCTGTCCTTTGGAATCTAATTCTTTTTAGTTAAGATGGGTAACTTTAGGTGATTTCATCACCCCATCATCAACAATTAGTCTAGGAGCCATCTTTACCTGAAGCAGCATGGTCTCCCACAGCACGATATTAGTGTTCTTTCCTAGAAATAGAAATTGATGCAATAAGTGCCAAAAAATACCCACCCCAGTATCCAGGTCAGCACTGGCTGCTACTGTTCCATTTCAAGTTTCTCCCTATGCAGGATGGTTATTTCAGATTAAATTTACTATGTTGGCAATTCTAAATTGCTAGTCAGCTGGACAGAGGATCTTCAATCCATGATAAAAATCCAGGCTTTTTGCCAATTTCAACAGTAACTACTGAATTACCATATCTTAATATTCTAGCATGGATGAATAATAACTTTTTAGAACAATACCAAAAGAGAGCTTCTCTAAATACAAAAAAAAAAAAAAAAAAGACCAGAGCAAAAGTAAAGGTTCCTGCTAAATAGGTAACACACCTGGTCCTCTTATAATATCAATATAAGTACTTGATAGAGAAATAGAACATGAGTCCAGGACAAAATAGAGCTGTCTACCTTGCATGTCAAGTTCATTGTTTTTATTGCCTAATATGAACATTAATGGCTTAAGATATAGAAGTGGTGCCTCATTTCCTTGTGTTCTTGCCTCCTTGGATAAAGACCTGATCCCACTCTCTTGTACCTTCCAGAGGCTGCAGGAGCTCAGGTATGCGTGTTTTCCATAGCTCTACCAAATTTGGGTGAATTATCTCAGGCAATATCTTCAAAAGTCCTATTGCACCGACCCCACGTAATTTCCCTAAGCTGGCGAGCATAGATATTACCTGGAGGAAGGAAGAAAAATTGCTAATCAACTCAGGGGTATTTAAAAGGCTCGCCTACCTTTTCCTTTTTATCACTGTTCTGGATTCTCTTGAATCCTTCATTAGATAATCTTTTAACAAACCATCACAGTCTATTCTTACTTATTCTAGAGCAAAGCTAATACTTAGACAATCCACCTGCCCAATTTTCTTCTGAGGATAAAGGTGTAAAAATATATGGAAACCATCAACCAAAAATAAATGAAACATACCAACACTTAGATATATCTATTAATTAAATAAGGGCATGTGGAAATAGTGCTCAAGCACATACGTGGCCAAAAAGAGAGAGAGAAATCTAAACAACAGATGTGGAATTTGTTTGAATGGTTCTTATGGATCAGATTCAGTCTATGTTTATTTAAAAAATCATAAATGAAGTTTAACAAACATTTCAGAGTGAGAAGATAATCTTGCGAATAATAAATCTTCATCAGTGTATAGCAGAACATTTATTATGCCATTTTAGTGTTTCTTTTGTTTTGGAATAGCTATGTAATTTTTATTATCATTTATTTGGAGCTGAATTGTCTATATTGGTTTAAATTCATACCACATTGGTTTTTCATAACTCACTCACCAGAAGTCTGGCCAGTAGCTGTTGTGGTGAAGGAAGTTTCACTAGAAAGAGAAAGCAATTTTCATTACTGCTATGGGGCCTAGAAAAAATCAGATGGGGCTTGGGTTTACAAGCAAAGCCCTGTAGCCTTTCTGGAAACTAGTCTCTCATAAGAGAAATGTTTTGCTTTGTTTTTGAATGTACAAACCAGCTCCTGTAGAGAGGACAAGTGCTGTTGACTCCTTGGCATTATTCTTCTTCCTCTCCTCTGCCATAAACAGAATTCTGATGATATTAAACAGGTATTTCAGCGTTCCCGTATATTCTGCAGGTACCACAAAAGTCAGGATTCTTGGCCAAAGCACCTGTGGAAAACATAAGGCAAGATGCAAGGATTGCTTATTCTTTTTCATTATTCCTCTTTGGTCCTCTCTGTGTGTTTCCCTCTAATCTAGAAAACTTTCTCTCACGTGTTATTATTTTGCTCTTCAGGCCAAATCAAAATGAAATCGTGAAACACAGTCTCTGCACAGCACATTCACTTTCAGGTGCTACTTGCAGTGAGTGTTGGTCAGTGTTTCTCCGTGAGGTTGCTGCTGGAATTTGGGACAGGACAAGTCGTCATTGTGGGTCACTGCAGGAAGGGCGGGGCTCCACTCACCAAGTGCCGTTAAACCCCTTGTCAATATGACAACCAAAAATGCCCCAAATATTTCTCCAAACTCCAAGACTGGAGCCGAACTGTCCAAAGTGAGAAGGATGGGGAAGGGATGGCGATTGGGCTGCTGTTGCTGTCTGTGCTCCAGGTGCTGATCTTCTTCGTCTTCTTCTTCTTCTTCTTTAATTAATTAATTAATTAATTTTTGGCCACACCACATGGCTTGCAGGATCTTAGTTCCTCGACCAGGGATTGAACACAGGGCCCCTGCAGTGAAAGCGCCGAGTCCTAACCACTGGATCGCCAGGGAATTCCCCAGGTGCTGATCTTCTTGCTCTGGAAATCTGCAACACCTGATTTCTGTAGTCTGTATGTTTCACGTCCCCTGAAAAACTATGGTTCACGTCCTAATGGAAACTTAGGTGTCAACTTGGACTCCTCCCTTTGTCTTGGCATCTGTATTTAATCACCAAGCCTAAGCCTAATCCTTTTCTTTTTTTAAAAAAAACAATTTTATTTTTTTATTTTATTACTTATTTATTTATTTTTTGGCTGTGTTAGGTCTTCGT
The DNA here is from genome assembly GCF_028023285.1 of Balaenoptera ricei. Lineage (NCBI taxonomy): Eukaryota > Metazoa > Chordata > Mammalia > Artiodactyla > Balaenopteridae > Balaenoptera > Balaenoptera ricei. The sequence goes on from NC_082641.1 coordinate 34,677,150, forward strand.
TGCGGTGCGTGGGCTTCTCATTGCAATGGCTTCTCTTGTTGCGGAGCATGGGCTCTAGAGCGCAGGCTCAGTAGTCGTGGCGCACGGGCTTAATTGCTCTGAGGCATGTGGGATCTTCCCGGACCAGGGCTCGAACCCGTGTCCCCTGCATTGGCAGGCGGATTCTCAACCACTGTGCCACCAGGGAAGTCCCAAGCCTAGCCTTTTTTAAACCGTAAGATTTCTCACACCCTTCCATATTGACCTTCCTACTATTATGACCCAGTTCCAGCCCCTATGAATCTCATCTCATCTCATATATAGACTCTTTGTGCTTAGTCTACTCTTAAATCAGTGTCTACTCTTAAATCAGTGTCAATACACTGATTTCCTACAGTTATCATTTAAAATGTTTAGCCTTTGCTTAAAATTTTCATTGGCTTATCAAGGACAAGGAAGGAATTTGGCATTTCAGAGCCTTTAAAGTCAGGCCTTAGACTACTCTTTCATCATTTACTACTAGATCAGAATTTCCCAAACTTTAATATGCATCAGAAATGTTGGAATTTATTTGCATGCAGATTTATGTGCCCCATGCCCAGATATGCTGATTCATTTAGGTCTGGCATGTGGCCTGAAAATCTGCATTTTAAATAAATAGCCCCAGTAATCCAAAACCCACACCTTAAAAAACCATCCCAGATAAAGCCTCTGATCCCCTTAAACTGGACTTTTGATTGTCTCCTGGCTGTGCCATGTATTTCTGGCCATTAAATCCTTTTCCAGGTTGTTTTGCTTAAGCAAAATGCAGATTCTAAGGCTCCTCCCCTTGAGGTTCAGGTTATATTAGGCCTCAAGTGAGGTCTGAGAACGTGTGCTTTTAACACCTTCCCAGATAAATGGGGAAAGTTTAGCTTTCACTGCATTAGAATCACCACTTACAATACGTGTCTAAGTATGTCAGGGGAAGAAGAAAAATAATATTTTAAGATGCTTATAAACTGCCATTTACCATCCAGGTATAAAAGATTATTTAGCTAATTTTACACCTGTTTTTGAGGAACTATTATGTGCTGGCACTGAGCATCCCAACATACTTCCTCTAGTCAGAGCATCAAAAAGCTGATGACCCATGGAGTACCAACTCGTATCTTTACTCCGAAATGGATGGAGCTTTAGAAAGGTGATCAAATTACCTATGAGTGGTGACAAAAGACCCCTTACCTGAGGCATTCCAATGATCAGAGGGTCCAGGGTTTTTAAGACCTCCAGGCTTGTTTCTTGGATACATTTCTCTCCCTTTTCGGTCTCCTGGGAGTTAGATTTTATTGGTTTCTCCTTTAAGAAAGATGAAATAGGTGACTTGTTCATAATCCCTGCTGACCTTACTTGGAGGTGTTCTTAGCCTCTGGGGTGGAGGATGCAGTCACTCAACTTAAAGGGCTTGTGGAATCCAGCAATCTTGGTCTCCAGTGTCTAATCCTGTTTTAAAGTGCTCTTTGGAGGAATGGGTTAGAAAAAAACACCCCTGGCTGAAGCAGAAAAGCAAACATTGTGAGGATCCTTGGACTGCAATTACTCCTTTTCTCCCTCAGGCCTTTCCCCTTTTTCTCTGGGGCAAAAATTTCCAAGGACACTGCTTCCTAGTGGAGGGGACTGTAATTTCAGTTGCAATGAATTTGCTAAGACTACTGAGATCTTAAGCACATGTTTTTCAGGCTCTTCATCCAAAGGAACCGGTGTAACAAGTATGGATGTTTCTTGTGTTCTAGAAACAATTCACTTTCTCTGCCTCTCTCCAAACCACCCCCAAGCTTTTGAGGCCAGGTTGCCTCCTTTTTAGGAAAAACTGATTTAACCTAACTTGGGTTTATTATAAGTTAAGAAGGATATCACTGAAAGAAAACCGAGAACACTAGAAGCTGAAAAATTTATTAATGAAAGTGATAAGGTTGAAATATAACCTCTAAGTCAGTTTCTAACTTGGACCACAGATATTTTTTTAAAATCCAGTTGAGTCAACTGAACTTGCTACAGGGCAGCAATCAAAATGGCGCCCTCTTCATACCAGATTCTTGTTGGACGTTGCAAACTGGGAGAAGATGTAGTCAATCAGTGGCCAGCCTTCCTGGGCTTCAATGTAGCATTTTTCACACATGGTTTGGATGAGGAGGAGGGCGGAATTCCTCACCTAGAGTAAGGAAAATGCATTCACAACATTTTACTCTGAATGGAAATTTAGATTCTCCTATTCTGTAACCTTCATGGATCATTCAGTGGAATCTTTCCAAAAAAGAGTATAAATTGAATGATCTTACTGTAATATATGGAGCAGGAAGTAATCTACAGGTTATGATTTAAGTGACACTGGCAAAGCTCTCTTTAACCAAAATCTTTCTTCCTAGTTCCCAAGACATATTCTCTATTACTATATATTATGAAACATTAGTAACTTTGGGCTAAAACATGGCCTCGCTTTAAAAATCCTCAGTGAAAGATACCACACTGAAATAAAGTTCCACAATTCCTTATCCACAAATTCAAACTCTAAATGACTCTGAAAACTGGGATTTTGTTTCTTAAATTTGGTGCCAACTCATTGGTAGCAAAACCCAAACTGAACTGTTTTAAAGCTATTTGTAGTCTTTACCTCTTTTATGTAGTGTGATATGCATACATTTTCTTGAAAAAATATTAATAGGTTTGATTGTGGGCTACTGTCACAGTAATGTTTTTCTGAAATCTGGAAAGTTGTGAATTCTGAAATATGTCTGGCTCTATGGATTTCAATAACGAGTTATGAACCTGTGTCACAAGCTTTTATTAATTTGGCTTCAATTAATTTATTGGATTGCTTCCCTGGGGGTTAGAAATCTCAGATCTAATTCCTTAGTGAACGGGTCTTTTAATGGAGGGTGGGAAGAAAATAATTTTGCACAAGGAGGAAGGGCCACAAGGTGGCAATTAACAATTAGCATACAGGGACTCAGTAATCTCCCTAATTAAGGAGAAAGAGGTATATTTTCTCTTTATTTTTGTCCGATTAGCTGGCCTTCCTTAAAGTTTCTGTGCTCTTTTATTCTACCCTAAATCCTAGCAATTCTTTGATTGGCTTGGTCAGTTACTGGGTCAGGTTTTTATATATAATCACTCCATTGTTACTTATTGCATAGCTTTGGTTATTTTAAACATAGTTATTGGTGACCAAAGCCTCTTAGGGGAATTTTTTCCTCTTCATTGGCCTCTGTGTAGGGCTTTGATCCAAACAAAATATGGTTTTCATACAAATAATACTACAACTGCTAATTTTAAAAATTGTTCCCATTTAAGTTCTATGTCTTTTCCAACGTGGAATACTTTAATCAAATAATCAGGAAATAATGACAAATCTATTGTGTGCAAGATTTGCTCTAGGTGCTCCCTGATTGGAAAACAGGATGTCTCTGCTCAGAACAGGGTTCAGGCGTTATTATTTTTTGGAGGAAGAAGTATTATCTTTATAATTAACAATTAATTTTTCAACTAATTAAATTTAAAACTTTTTGAAGAGCATGGCAGAGTGATGCTCTGGGCAAAAATCTTTTTTTTCCAACTGAGAAGCCCTTGAACTGAATGTTCTTTAGAACTTTACTTCGATAGAGTTTATCTTTTGGGGAAAGATGGAGTTCTTTTAAAAGTAGAATTGATCATTGAATTCTTTATAAAGCAGTCTCATAAGCAGATTCTTAGCCAGTCAAAACCATTTCATTTACTCCTAAAACTATCATTATCCAAATAAAAGTCCCCATTAATTCTCTTACTTTAATACTGAGGTCGCCCATGACGACTTTGACTGTTTTTTCAATTGAAGTGATGTGATCCCTCAACTGGGCTCTGAAAGATAGAGGGAGAAATTGACAGACCCGCTTCAGAAGGACTACAGTATGTTCTAGAATTGATGAAAACCCATTAGAGTTATGGTACATAGTTGCAAAGTCTCTGGTCCTTAATATTTTATGTTATTCAGTTCCCTCCTACCTTCTCCTTTTCCAGCTCTTTACACGTTGATTGCTTTTTTTGTTCTCTATTACATTTTGTTTCACCTTGTTTAAAATTTAGATTCTTAAGTGGATTCAATACATCATGCCTAATGGATCAGCTTTAAATTTCATAGACTACTTCATGTTTCTTCTGCCAAGTCTTCAGTAAATCCCAGGGTAAACTGAATTTTATAAAACTATTATAATGATTCACTTTGTTATAAAGCAGAAACTAACACACCATTGTAAAGCAATTATACTCTAATAAAGGTGTTAAAAAACTATTACAATGCTGTGCAAAAATGAATTGTCATATTTTATTGAAGCCAAGATATAATTTTATGAGGCATCATTATCTTATATTGTGCCGGGTGAAAAACTCTAGCGGCTGATGATAATTAAAGATGCTATCAATTATAAGATGCATTCTGATACTGTGAAAATATGTGCTTTTTGGAATTAATGAAATATGAAAATTTATTAAATTCTCCTCTTTTCTAAATGTACTAATTTTTAGAATATTGTACATTCTTCCCACCCACTCCCTGTTTATCAGGCTACTTAACCAGTTTACTAGCTCTTTTAAATTCTAGATTCAATTCTCAAATATTCTACTCATTTAGTGGGTGCATCCATAAATATCATGAAAGAAGAGAGGTAACTAGAAATGCCTGTTTAAAAGTAGTAGATTGTAGATAACTAAGAAAACCAAGCTTCACCTGAATATGATGCTCTATAAACTTCCCAAAGACATGGGATAGAATCAGAGACAGTGCACAAGTTTCAGTTTGCTTTTTGGTACAAAATAAACCACTCTGCTGTCATCTTTACTGCTTACCTTCAGCACTGATAGCCGATCTTAACAAAGTCAAGATTCCCATTCGAGTGGCTTCATTATTACTTCTCATTTGTTCATCAAAAAATTCTATCAGGTCTGCAGGGCTGGAATGGGCTGTGGGTTTAAGAAATACTGGAGTCATAAGAACTCATTTTCACCTTAGGTAAAATACTTGTGAATGGAAAGAGGATCATTCCATGAGGATTGTCAAAGTCACTCTTTGGTTGGTAACCAGATTTTATTATGTCCATACTTCTTTAGCATCACAGAATTAATTAAACAGTTTGGTCACTAAGAGAGCTAGACCCACTTCTATTCATACCTGTGAATGTAACCTTATTTGGAAATTAGGTTCTTTGTAGATGAAATCAAGTTAAGATGAGGTTGTCTTAAATCAATATGACTGGTGTCTTTATAATAAATGGATAGAAGATACAGACAGAGACACAGAGGGAAGCCGTGTGAACATGGAGGCAGAGATCAAAGTGATGCTTCACCAGCTGTGCTGCTGGAGACTTGCAAGGGTAAGAAGGAAGCAGGGAAGAGCGAAGAAAGACCTGGATGGAGTAGAGAGGTTTGGGTTGGAAATGTTAGAGATAAAGTGAAGAACTTAATTAGGTTGGGGCATAGAGAAGTGGAAACTACAGAAACAGAGGTGGTCAGTTAGGAGAGAACTAGACCATACTAGAAAGGTATGCAATGAAGTAGAGGAAATGACATATTTTGGGAGGGTGCAGGTGTGGGAGGTCTAGGATTGCTCTTGTCTCTTGCCCTGAGGGACTATATTAGAGTATAGTTTTGTATCCTGACCCTGGGAACTTGGTGCTTCCTCGACTACCTGTGTCCGGTATTCTAACCAGGTGATGGGTGGGATTGTGACATGAAAGCAAGAACAAAAGAGAGAGAGTGAAGGAGGGAGAGAGAGACAAGGGATAGATACTAAGAAATGACAAGGAAGAAAAAAGATGACTCTGGTTTGATAGAGTTTCAAATAATCTCAAATGCCAAGAAAAAAGCATTTCCTAGCCTTAGGGTTGCCAACTCTCACAAGTTTGCCTGGAAATAAACCCATGCATATATAGTCAATTAATTTTCAACAAAGGAGCCAAGAATAAACAATGGGGAAAGAATAGTCTCTTCAATAAATGGTGTTGGGAAAACTGGACAGCTGCATGCCAAAGACTGAAATCGAATTCTTACCTTACACCAAACATGCAAATTAAATCAAAATGGATTTAAGACTTGAACATAAGACCTGAAACTGTAAAACTCCTAGAACAAAACATAGGGAGAAGCTCTTTGACATTGGTCTTGGCAATGCTTTTTTTTGAATTTGATACCCAAAGCAGAGGCAACAAAAGCAAAAATAAACAAGTGGGACTACATCAAACCAAAAGGCTTCTTCTCAGACAAGGAAACCACCAACAAAATGAAATGACAACATATGGAATGGGGAAAAATATTTGCCAACCTTATATCCAGTAAGGAGTTAACATCCAAAATATGTCTGAGACTTTTCTGGTTTTAGAACTGAAAGTTCTATTTTCCTGGAAGTCCTTTAGTCCCAGGCAGATCCGGATGATTGATCACCCTACCAGCTGCACTTTTCTTGGGAGCAGGGAGGATAGGGAAATGCACAGAATACTGTGAGTTGAAGAAACATTTTGTGTGTATGTGTGAAAGTAACAAATGTGACAGCTTGCACGCACTTCATCCTTGTCGTCATCATCACCTGGAGACATTTTAATTAAAAACCCTCTGGATGCTGGGTCCTACCTAGAATGAGGAAACAATCTGAAGCTTCAATTTCATTTTCCTTTACTGGAGGATCTAGAACTCTGCACACCTGAATGAGAAGAAAAAAATCAGGTGGTAGATGTTAAAAAGAGAAAGCTGTTGAAAATGAAACAATCAGATCTGACAACATGGTCTTACCTGGCGGAGTAAATTGATAAAGATGGTCTTCTTCAAGGCCTTTGGAAGGCTAACGTCATAAAGGACTGCCGCGGTCAATATCTGTCTTAGGCTCTGGAATAAAAGCTCTGGAAGGTTAGTTGGAGGCTGCCTACGGAGCAGCGGCACAGGATGTGGAAAGCAAATCATTACTCATTACGTTTTGTGATGAGAACAAACCCATTAGCTTTCTGTGGTTACCAGTTGTCTTTAGTGATTCTGCTCCTCTACCTTGTCTAGTTCCCCAGCAGCTTGAACAGAAATTCCTTTCTGGAGTTTCCACCATCCAGCTATGCCACCGACTGCTTCTCTACCTCATATTTCCCAAGAGATATTTAAGTTCAGCTGCCCAAACACGGGTTTGAGTTCCTTGACCCCTCTTGGAAATTAACATCCTCCAGGATGATTGCTGGTCAACTATCAGAATCGGTTTCTTTAGGGTGTGGCTCTCACCTGAGTGACGTGGAAATCAATCTCTTTGTCTTTATACTGCTTCAGGAGCCAAGGGACCTGGCCCAGGGCGTATTCACAGAGGTCTTCCCGACAGAGCAGCAAGCTCACTGTGGGGCCGTGAGCCTTAATGATGGCCAAAATCTGCAGAGTCAGCAAACAAATACTGTTTCTCACACTTCATTATGCTTTCTGTACATTTCTCAGTATACCAGAAGCTTTAGATACCCCCCAAAAACCTTTCCTCACTGCTTTCAACCGAGCAAGGTTTCTTCAAAAAATGTTTAGGTTAAGATCATTGTATGAAGGAGAGTTATATTTGTATCTACATCTATATCTATATTGATGCTCATTTCAATATTTGCCCTGCTCTTCTATTTCTTTAACCTCTCTCTAATGGTCACTTTCTTTTACTATATTAACAAATTTAAAATTTCCCTTATATTAAAAAAATTCTTTGATTCCATATCATTTTAGCCCCACTGTTATCCTCATCCAATTCTGTTTCTCTTTCCTTTCTTGCAGAGCAAAGCTTTTGGAAGGAGTGGTCTACCTTTTTTACCTCCACTCCCCACCTCCCCTTTATTTCTGAATCCACTGTCATCTGGTACGAAAAATGAACCAGTACAAAATATAAATGCAATATATTGATGATAAAAATGTAGAAATCATGGGCTTCCCTGGTAGCACAGTGGTTAAGAATCTGCCTGCCAATGCAGGGTTCGATCCCTGGACCAGGAAGATCCCACATGCCGCGGAGCAACTAAGCCTGTGCACCACAACTACTGAGCCTGTGAGCCACAACTGCTGAGCCCACGTGCCTCAACTACTGAAGCCCACGTGCCTAGAGCCTGTGCTCCACAACAAGAGAAGCCCCCACTCGTCGCAACTAGAGAAAGCCCATGCGCGGCAATGAAGACCCAACGCAACCGAAAATAAATAAAATAAATAAATAAATAAATTTATTTTAAAAAATGTAGAAATCACAAAAATTAGGAGGAAGCAGAAAACACAGTACCCACAGTACTCATAGATAAGTACTGTCTGGTGTATTTTTAATAAGTTATTTCTTTATTTGACCTATTCTTTCCTATCTTTTTCTCTATTTTATTTTATTTTTTTTAAAGGGAACGCTATTTATTTATTTATTTTTGGCTGTGTTGGGGCTTCGTTTCTGTGCGAGGGCTTTCTCTAGTTGCGTTGAGCGGGGGCCACTCTTCATCGCGGTGCGCGGGCCTCTCACTGTCGCGGCCTCTCTTGTTGCAGAGTACAAGCTCCAGATGCGCAGGCTCAGTAGTTGTGGCTCATGGGCCTAGCTGCTCCACGGCATGTGGGATCTTCCCAGACCAGGGCTCGAACCCGTGTGCCCTGCATTGGCAGGCAGATTCTCAACCACTGCACCACCAGGGAAGCCCCTCTATGTATTTTAATTCCTTAAAAATTGACACCATTCTTTAATCTATAGTTCTATATTCTGCTTTTTCTACCTAATAAATGCTTTTTTTCCTATTAGCTAAATTTTGCTATACAGCAAACCACGTCAAAACTTAGTGGCTAATAACAATAACCATTTATTTCACTCAACACTGTGTGTCAGCTGGAAGGTTCTTCTACCACATTTCCATGCAGTAGACACGTTTCAAGATTTTTCTTTCTTGAGCACCACAGCAATGTCGTCTGTAGATCTGTCTCTGCTTCTTGAAAATCACTCCTTTCTTAGTTTCTAAGATCTCATTCTTCTTGCTTAAGCCCTTCCGAGGTTTCTTTTCTTTTGGTTTTTTAAAGATTTTTTTGATGTGGACCATTTTTAAAGTCTTTATGGAATTTGTTAAATATTACTTCTGTTTTATGTTTTGGTTTTTTGGTCACGAGGCATGTGGGATCTTAGCTCCCTGACCAGGAATCAAACTCGCACCCCATGCATTGGAAAGTGAAGTCTTAATCACTGGACCACCAGGGAAGTTCCCCAAGGTTTCTTATTTCTTAAAAAAAAGTCCTGTGTAGCATTCTTTATTATGTGGCCAAGACCACCTTCTGGGTTTCTTTTATTTCTGCCTCTTTATATCCCCTTTCCTCTCCCCACTTCCCCTTCTCCCACTGGACTCACTCAAGTATCACGTTATCCCATCTCTAACGTATGCTTCAGTGGGTTTTATCCCCTCTTTAGGGACTGCATGTCTCCTGTAGTGATGACTTCATGGGTTGCAAGCTCAGTTCCAGTGTCATGGCCTTTCCAGTGCTCACCAGGGATCAAATGCTTCTCTCCCTGTGCTCCCTTATTACTTTGTGCACCTTCTTGTTACTTGCCTAACTCTTCCTGTGGGAGGCTAGGAAAGTAGTCAGCAAATTTGCATTGAATTTTGTTTTTCAAGTGGCTTGAAGAAAAGACTTCTACAGAATATTTTAAAAATTTCGTGTTTGCTAATGATTTAACTATCCCAGCATGTTAAAAAATAAATGCTTTTAAAGCTCAAAATATAGAAAAGAAACTGAACTAGAGAAGGTAGCTAAGTGTTAAATCTTTTATAATATAGCAATAAAGAGATTGAAATAGAATGTAAGTTAGCCTACTTTAAAAAATTATAGCAATTAAGCAAGATAAGGATGGGATTATATATGTGAATGCACTTTGTAATCTATTCTTTATAAGTCATTACAGTATTTTGAAGCAGGCACACTCCTTCTTTAGATATCATTTTAATTCATTGTGATATTCACAGACACAGGAAATTTCTGTGGACTGGTGTCTTTCCTAATCAGTGACAGCCCAAATATGGGTTATGATATAGCCAGAATTCCATATATTTTGCTCATTTTAGTTATTTATTGTTCTCTGCACACTTTGGCATGAGAGTGGGGATTTGGGTCTGTTTAATCTCTGCTGTATCCACAGTATGGGAATGATGTCTGGCATGTCATGGGGACTCAATAAATATTAGTTGAAATAATGAGTAAATAGTGATTTGAAACAGGAAAAACAAAAGATTTTATAAACCTGATAAGATACAACCCACAGCTTTCCAAGAGAGCTAAGATGAATTATCATGTCAAAAATAGAAGAGGAAGTTCAACCAGCATGCCAGGAGAGCTAGCTGGAGGCATGCTGAACCCCACTCACTTGTGTGGGCGAGGTCGTGGCGGCCCACTTGTCCATGATATACCGGAACAGCATGAAGATTTTGTCAGAGAGGCGATTGGCATCCAATCTGGGGTAGGGGAAGTCTCTCCAGTGGTTGACATACTTGTAAATGGCTCTGCTGAACTTCTCAAGGGCTGCATTTTAAAAACAACCACAGACTGAGAAAAATATCAAGGTAGGTAGGACCATAATATAATTTGAGAAGAGTGTACTGATGATTAGCAAATGTGTAATAGTTTCCATAAAATCTTTTGACTGCATCAAGTAAATATATAAAAAGTGTTCAAGCCAGTTTAGTGAAATGTAAATTAAAACCATAATGAAATACTACAACATACCATCTGGAATTGCTAAAATTTCAGATAGTCAATGTCAAGTGTTGGCAGGACTAAGGGGCAGCTGATATTTTTACATTCTGCTGGTGAGAGTGTGAATGATTACAAACACTTTAGAAAACTGGCATTATCAACCAAATTTAAATATGCTTTATCTATGACCCAGAAATTCCACTCCAAGGTATACTTATGTGCACTAGATATGCATACATATGGGCACTAAAAAACTTGTACAAGAATGTTCCTATTCAATTATTTTTGTAATAGCCTCAAACAAAAAAAAATGATCCAAATATTTGCCAACAGGTAGAATGGAAAAATTGTAGTATAGACATGTAATAGTATACAGAAATGAAAATGGACTACAGGTACACAAAACATGTATGAGTCTCACGAATAGGCAAAGCTAATCTACGGTGTTAGAATTCAGGATTGTGGTTACCCTTGGAGAGGATGGAGAGGTGATGACTGGGAGAAAAGATGGGGGCTTCTTGGGAATTAGTAATGTCCAAATTTTTTCCTGAGTTGTGGTCAAATGGATGAGCTACTTTGTGACAATTCATCAACCTGTATATTTCTGATTTTTATGTTTTTCTCCATGTATGTTTTACTTTAATAAAATTAAAAAATCTTGGGCCTGCAAAAATATCATATATATCACATATATATTTGCATCAAATGCGTTAAATAATACTTTTTCCTTCAGCCCCTCATGCAATCCCTTTCATTAGATAGTAAAAAAACTGTAGTTTACTCTCTCAAGGATACCTCATCTACAAATAACTCTATGGAAAAGATCCCAAGTATCTTAGCTTTAGAGCTGGTCAGTTTTGGTTTATTCCTATCCCCTCCAAACTCTCTCTGATAATCTCATGTCACATTTTGTCAAATCCATTTTGCGTGTGTGTGTGTGTGTGTGTGTGTGTGTGTCTTGCACTGCCCTATAATGAGAAGGGATGGTGCCGGGTTTGTTGATGGTATCTGAAACAACAAGCACAATGTCTGTTTATTTGCTGATTGATTGAATGCATAGCTAGATGGACGGCTATTAAATTTTATACCTTTTCTTTACTGGCAGTCAGGCAAAGTTGCTTAAGACTAAAGCGCACTTAGATAAATTTATAACACACAGATGAGAATTCCCTTATTCATTGCCACGATGATTTCTGATTTTCTTTTCTTTTACCTTCTTGGTTATTAATATTGGAGGTAGAAATGCACTTAGTGGCACCAGCGTTTTTTTGCTGGGACACAATATTAGCTGTGATAGTAAGTAGGGAAAGTAAAAAATATTGAAAAGTGGGCTAATCTAGTATGGCAGTTTGAGTCCTTGAGTCAGACTGTACGTGTCTCTGCCACGTACCAGCTGTGTGATTGCAGGCAAGCTGTTTAAACTTTCTAAGCCTCAATTTCTCATCTGTAAAATGAACAGAAAATGTTAGCCACCTAATGGGGTCGCTATGAGGGTTAAATGAAATAATAATCTTAAAATACCCGAGGCAGTGCCCAGGCACATAGTAAATTCTCAATATTTATCAGATACAAATATTCCCTTTATTGAGGACAGACAAGAGGAAATGGGTAAAATAGAATAGAAAAGACTTGGTTGGTAGGTAAAGAAGATATTCCTAACAGTATAGGCTTTAAAACATTATAAAATAGTAGTGCTGGGGATGTCAGAGGTGGAAAGGGTCTTAGCAATCACTTCATTTGTTGTTGTTAGAGGTGAAATTGAGGTTGAGAGAAGGGCAGAATCATCTGATGGCTCAGTGACTGATCAGAAAAAAGAGGCCTGGTCTTCAGACTCATCCAAGAAGTCTCTCACTGTGCTGAAAATGCTTTTTCCAGGAACTCAAGGGCATGCTTTTCTCTGTAGATTGTTGATTACTGTAGATATATTTCAGTTTTGGGGTAGAGGGATTTGCGACCATAGCTTGTTTACCCATTTTCCTTGATTGTATAATTGCTTGTATTTTGATTAGATTGTTTACTTATCACTTTCACAATATTGCATTACAAAGGGATGCCAAAATTTAGCCTATGGCTAAGAGCTCATAAGCTCTCATAATCACTGTTTAAAAGCGTGATCCAACTGAAGAAGGAGGCTAGTATAAATCGACCTGGTGTAAGACAGTGGGAAGGATATGGACTGGGTAGTCATGTAGGCCTGGATGCCACCTCTCCATCTCACTGACTGTCACCACTCTGAGAAAATCGCTTAACCCCCATGACCCTCAGTTTCTCATCTGTAAAATGGGCGAATAGTACTTTGCAGAACTGCTGTGAGGATTGACAGAGATAACTCCTGAAGAAGGCCTTCCATGTGGTAGGCACTCAGTAAATGGTAGCTACTATTACTAGAAAGGACAAGAATGAAATAAAAGGAAAAACAAGACATTTGCTCCATTCATAGTCTGGTCTTAACAAAGAGGAAACCACAGGGATACCCACCGATACAGAAAGCTCCCTTCATCCCTTCCTCCTCGGCCAGCCTGAGCATGGTTTGCATGGTGAGCAAGGTCATCATCATGAAGGGAATGCTCTGGGACACTGCAGTGAGGAATCAATAAGCATTTCAAGGCTTCGTAGGGGAGGCAGATGAGGTGCAGCGGGAAGTTGTTCTCTATCCCTCCCCCACTGTAATGCCAGGCTCTAGTCAGAGAATCAATCTGTAGTTAGAGTCCCTTAAAATAAGGTACTGGCTATACGGCCATCTGTACCTGTTGCTTAGTAGCAATTACTTACTGGAATGATGATTTTATTTATGTTCGTCCCTCCCACCAGAACTTGCCTGTATCCCCAGGGCCTAGCACAGGTGATAGGTGCTCAATAAATATCTGTTAAATAAAGTGGTTTAGAAAAAAACATCCTAGGAAACCCTTACTTCATGATAAGAGTTGAGTGGTTTGCAGAATACGGCTTGTGGATAATGTGCTTCTGCAAACACAAAACCAGGTGAAAGGGAAAATGAGGGTGGGAGAGAGTCCAGACAAATTCAGAGCAGTGTGGACCCGTGACTGGCCAGCAGGCTCATCTATGCTCATAAACAACAGCCCAAATGCCGCTATCAATGTTCTTTAGTATAAAAGAAGGGAGACATCCTCTCCTTTCTGCTGTTTGCTCCCATTTGGGTTTACACAATTAGAATGATAGTTTCCCAGGGAAAATGTGGACACTACTCCCTCTGTACCATAGCTCGTTGACAGTTCAGCCAGGGCAAGCACAACGAATTCATTTGGTAGCTCCAGGATCCTGAAGTTATTTTGTACTTCATACATCACAGAGTTGAAATCATGTGCAGCGAGAGACACCAATACCTCTCCAGCTAGCATCCTGATTTCTCTGAGGATCTGAGGAAGAAAAGGAAAATAACAATAACAACTAGGAAGAGCGTAACGAGTCAGCAGGGGGGAAATATTGATAGTTTACATAATATTTATAAGTTCCTTACCTTTTCAATAGAGGGAGAACAGGCTGTTACAAACCCAGCGTGTAAGACTCTAGGGTAGGTGTCAGTAGCTGGGAAAGCAGAGGTAATTCAAAAGCACCTCAAAGCCGGGTTTTAATAGGATTCTTGTAAACTTGGGGCAATACATGTTTTCTTGTTAATTAATCAGGTACCATGAACATAAGATTTACATTTTATGTTGAAGTGATATGAATTACTGAAGGGAATGGAGAACAAAAAATGGGCTAGGATTTGGGCTAGAAAAACCCAAAGCTAGCTAGAGATTTGGGTTTTAGTATTGTCCTGATCTAATTATCCTTGATGTTGGAGATATTTGGAGGGACTTCTGCTTTTGGTAATAGTGAACGAGGTCAATTTGATCAACTTTCCTGCTCAGGAAAATAAAAAGTGCTGGGCAAGATATTCAAAATATACTCATAGAAACATCAAAGAGATCACAATATAAGGTGGAATGAATTACTGAATTGAGATCTGTACAAGACTGGAAATCCAGAGAGATAAGCCCTGCTTTTGAGGCTGCTTTGTAGCATTTTGGGACAATAGTCAGAATTCAGGGCCAACCAATAGTGAGATCCTGGTCATCTCACCTCTTATCTTTTGGGCTAAGACCTCAAAGGGCTGCATTGATATGAAAGGTTAAATAGGCTCTCCACAGACTGTAGTGCAACATTGAGTCACAGAAGTTGCCCAGAAAAATCTCAAGCCCTGAAATTAATCATAGATTGTTTGTGCCCTTGGCAAGTAAACAAGTAAAAATTCTTTCTGGAAGGAAATAACATTATTTTAAGACTCAAATTATTTCTACAAATAATTTTTCAGATACAGTGTCTAGTAGATATAGATAAGTAGGCAGGTGAAGAGATAAGAATTCATATGGGAGCCAAGAAACTTCGGTTCTAGTTATTTGTTCTGTCAATAGATAGCTGTATTACTTTGCAAACAATCTCTCTAAGCACCAACTTCCTCATCTACAAGTGGATGGGATATTACTCCTAAAGACTTTCTTAGCTCTACCTCGGTTTCCTCATCTGTGTTGGGGTAAATAATATGTGCTGTAACTGTATCCAGGTTACCATGAAGAACTAATAAAAGTGACCTGTGGTCCTGGCAGTGATGTAGAAAACTTTATGGATGTCTGCATGGGTGCAGTTGGGTTAGGTAAAGACCTGTTGCTGGTCCTGACACTGACTCATCATCAAGGATCAAACTTACATTGTCATCTCTCATGTCCTTAGAAGCGTAATAAATCAACCTTTGGACAATTGCATCATCCAAGATGTCAGTATTCTGAATAACGGAAGTGAGATGACCATAAATATCTTCCTGTGAACATACAAGGTTACACACAGAAATTTGAGTTGCAAAACTAAAGGAGTCAGATAAAGTCCAAATGAATAACACCATTAAACTAAGCAACATATCTCTACTACACAATGGATTTTATATATCCTAAGTGGGACTTCCTTAACATAATATTTATCTTTAGGAATCAAAGGCTTATAGGTAAAGCAAAGTTCATTCTAAAACCTATTTTAATTTGACTACATTTCTATGGCAAAATCTAACTGAAGGTAGGGGTGGGCTACCCAACATACTAAAGTCTCTTGAAATTCACTGTTGTTGGGCACTCAGGGCAATGGAAATGCCTATCAACCTAATTGTTGCTCTTACTACCAGAGAGTGACTATGGCATTAAGGAATACAATGCGATTCCCAAAGAGGCTGCTAAGTTATGAAACTTGTTCCTAAAGGGGATTTATAGGCCCTTACTTCATTCATGCCTTTGTGGAGAAGAAGTTGTAAATCCTTTTCCACAGAGCTGCAGCCTCTGGGACTGATATGGCTTGGCAGATGCTGGTGTGTGAGGGCTCTTCTCAATCTCTTAGGTGGCCACATGGCCTTTGGAAGATGAGAGACCGGTGTTCTGAAATCTCCAAGAGCCTCAGGCATGCTACGTTGAGGTACTATGCCTATGTTTAATGTGTGAAATAACTCGCTTTGCATAAGGGATTCTAATATGGAGTCAGGGTTGAGAACCACTGGATTAAGGGATAAAGGTGTAGGCACTGCCCTTCACAGGGAGGCTATGTTGAATAATGATTAGGAGCATTATTTTGGAGTCAGACAGGCTTGTGTTTGGATGTAATCCTGCTGTTCTTAGGCAGGTAACTTCTCTGGGCCTCACTTTTCTTAGTTGTCAAATGGAAATAACAATACCTACATCATAAATTTGTGAGGAGTGAACATAATACAATGCACTATTGTTTAGAAAGCATCTAGCTCTCTCCAGCCTTAGGTAAATGTTCAATGAACAGTAACTGTTGTTATTTTACAAAAGGTTGTTGAAGCCAGAAAAGCCTTCAAATCTCAGAGAAATAAATCTCTAATTGTGAAACAGCATTACAGATGAGTAGGGGGGGATCTTTGGGGATTTTCATAGGAGCCCTCAAATTCCTTACAGGACATTTGGTCCTGTCCAAAACATTCATAAGACATTTGGTCCCCACAAAAAGTCCTTGACATGTTTTGTACAGGACCAAATGTCTGCTAACCCTCAAATTCCACAGGAGGAGTCTCTAATCCACATGGTTGTAAGTCTGACATCTCCCTTTTTCCACATCTATCTGTGTAAGGTTATGTAAGGGGGCAGTCTTTTGCTAGCTTCTACAGTTGGATACTCTGAATCCTCAAATGCCAAATATCATTGTTTAAACATTACAATGACTTCCATTAAAACTGCATTTTCTGAAAAACTGAATGCCACTTAAGAAGCAGGAGAGAAAAGGGGAAGTTGAAGCAAAGAACGATGTAGATGAAATGTTGCATTAACTGGATTAGAAAAAGTGAATGGGGAAGAGACTTTTCTCTATTTTCCTTACCTTGCTAATATTATCTTCCTTGATCAGCATGCCGAGAGTGAGGTTAATCTCTCCAAAAATCCCTAAAATGGACAGGAAAAGAAGAAATAAGAACATGCTGAAATGCCCTCCTGTGAATTATTATGCGATGGTTACCTCTCTCTCCTTCTCATTCTCTCCTTCTCTCTCTCTCCTCTCTCTTCTTTCCTTCTCTCTCCTTCTTTCCTCTCTCACCTCCTCCCTTTCTCCTACTCTTCTCTTCCTCTTGACTGCCACCTCTTTGATGGCAGGAACTGTGTCTTATTCATATTTCTTATAATTGACATACTTGAAAATAGAAGATGCTTAGTATTTTTCAAAACCTGAATTAAACGTGGAGGGGAAGATAAAAGATGCTAGATCCCTGTTTATCTCTCCAGTCATGTAGGCATCACCCTATATCCTCTTTAGCAAGGCTCAGCTCTCAGATTCCATGAACTGAATCCCTTACACCTGACTTGAGTAGGGGAGGGCAAGAGTGTAATAGAGCTTGTTATTTTCCACCTCCTTCCTCATTGCCCCCACCGCCCGCCCCCCAACTTATTTATTCACATACTCTTTCTCTCTGACTTCCCTTCTGGCCCTCTCAGGTCCCTCTTCTGGTATCATGCTCATGCAACCTTGTTCTTTTCTGATAATGATCTAAATACTTTTGACTTGTACCTTCCAGGAATTATTTGAATAAAGCTTGTTGGAAAACTGAAAACACATATTTGAGTCCAGGGAATTGAGCAATTTCACACCACATGGCAAGTTGGTAGAAGGGATATTTCTCGATGTAGTGATTTTCCACAAGCCTCCAAATCAAACAACATAACCCTTTAGAACAGTCTTTTTTGGCAAAGCCGAATATTTCCAAAAGACTCTGCCAGTATTGAAGATTAAATAAGAAACTGCCTTTCTTTGTGTTGTAGCCCCACTTTCTCCTCAAGTAGACTATACATTTTTAAAGAAGGTAGGACACAATTATCTCTCAGGCTCCTAGTCTATCATTGGTCCTTTACAATCCATGTGATTTTATTATTTTGGAATAAAGGGAGAGTAGAGAGAAACAATCTTACTTTAGCATAGCTTTTCATAAAACCTTTTAAGGTGTACAGATCACCCTCAATGATGTACACCATTCCTCACCTCACATATGCATATCGTGACACAGACACAAAACACCTAATTCCTCAGGATCCGACGATGCTCACCTGCAGATTCCTCTGTGTCCTTGGCCATGTCTTGGCTGTTTCAGGCTCTCCAAGAGACGGCACCTAAGTATCAGAAATAATAAGGCTAACAAATCGAAGAAGCAGGTTGGCAAGTTTCTCACATAAGGTTCACATAAGGGTCTCTAAATGGAAGTCCCTCCACCACTTGATTGGCACAATGATCTGGAAGCTTCCAGTGATGGGCTGCTGCTGAGAAAGATGATGCTGTATTCTACCACTAGGACATTTTCTTGCTTCTGAGCTCCTGCTGACCAACAAAATGGCTTCATCTCACTGAATAGTGTCCTTTTGGTGGAGACCAGAGTATCTGAGAAGGAAGAAATTAGAGACTGAAACTCAAACAATTTTGGTAGACCAAAGGAGTTCTTCTCCCTAAACCTGGGTCCATTGATCACAGATTTGGGAATGGTTTTCAGTGGTCACTTTACTGGCCTGGTGTTGGTCAAGCCTTTATGGTGATCTTGTTGATTGTTCTACTTGGTGAAAGTCAGTCCACAAACTGGGCATGCTCAGTGGACCGGAATGCCCGTCAGGGGCAGTTGAATGGAACCTCCAACTGACAGCAGCAAAGCAAGACCTTCTCAGCCTCCCTCGCTTTCTCAGCCTCCCTCGCTATGTCCCCTATCACTGACTTGATCTGGATACTGCCCTCACTCCAGGCTCAGGCTTTTTTCTCTGACTCCATTCTCTCTTCTTGTTTTCAAATCATTCTTTACCTAGACCTCTTGGCTATAATGCTTTCAACTTTACTAGTACTTCAATCTGTTCTCAACTCCCCCCCACCCCAATCCTAAATCTATATACAATTTCTAATGTATGTCCAGATTGTAAGTTAAGGTGGCAGATGTCAGAGAGAGTAGGAACTGGGTACCAGCAATCTATAGGTCTGGGTGTGAAAGGTGCCAAGGAGAGGGGCTCACAACTGTCCTCAGCTGCTGCTTCTTCTCCAGCTCTCATCTTCCCTTCATTAAGGATATTTCCGATGCAAAGGTTAACTGCTTCCAACTAAACCTTCGGACTCATCTTCCTTTGCATAGATACTTTGCTCTGGATCTATTACAGGGGTCTTCAGTAAGCTGGTGGTTAAAAACATTTTCAGTTTCCCAAATCAGCATCACTGTTTCTCAGAGTGTGGTCCACAAGTGTCTTGTAACAGTTGTCCTTATTTAATCTGGTGTCCTTATTTAAAATATCCATTCCCAGGGATACCTCACACCTGGTAAATTACAACGAGGTTTGGAATCTGTATTTTTAATGCGTACCCCTAGTGATCCTTGGGTTCACTAACGTCTGAGAGACACTGGCCAAGATCCTTGTGCAATCACCCACTAGTGGATAACTGAAAATTTAGCACTTACTTGAAGGGTGTTCATTGTGTTTGGGCGAGAACAGCAGCTGTTCATCTCCAGAACCGTGACTCACTCACCCACTGGAGAATAGACCACAAATTCGTGTCAGAGAGGTAACGAGGTGATGAGAGGCAACCCGAATCTCTTAATGTCTTATAGGGAAATAAAAATGTTGAAAATGATGTACCCTTAGAATCTTAAAGAACAATGTACAGTAGCATCAATACTAAGAAAGCCAGCCATTTAGGTGATTGTTGTAATCAATTTCTTACTCTTTTCGTGAATTGTGACAAATAATTTTTTCGAGTGTCTGTACATAAAGATTTTCTCAATTTCATAGAGATTTGGGAAGCTAGGAGATGATTGATTTATACTGACTTTGTAATTTATTCATCAGGGCAATCAAAAGATCTTTTTTGCTAAATATTCTTTCAGATAAAGCAATTTACCCATCAACCTCTCTTTTCATAAGGTAATATTGCAGATAGATTTTTAAAAAGTCATTTTCCCATTATTTCCTACTCTTTATGCTAAGCTAGCACAATATGAGTTTGATTTCTCTGAAGCCCTAGAAGCGTGCTAAACCCTAATTCTCAAAGCTAATAAGATGGCAGGTGCTAACTAATGAAGTATTGTTTCTAGATATATGATTGCAGGGGAGTTGATATTCAACTTGCTAAAGAACTGAGGTGTCTCCCTGGGTATAGTGTAACCACTTCCTTTCAGTGTGACTTGTCCAACGATACTACCCAGCCCTAGGAGTACTATGTTCCCAAATGCAGTGTTATCGGACAAGAATATTAATAAGGCAGTAAAGGAAAAATATAAAGCTTTGGGAGAATAGATATATGAAGATAATATCAAAATATTATAGAAATTTTAATTTTGTGAAAATAAAATTTTAAATTTTTGTGGTTTTAATGGTTTCATCATAGAGTACAGTTCATTTAAACCTTAACATGAATCTTTTTATTCTTTAAAAGAAGTGTTGGATTTTATAAAAGATATTAAAAATGAAATTAAGCTCTGATATTTTGGGGTTTGTTTCAGGATATAAGCCTAATTCCTTGTACTCTAGTACATAAACGGGCAATAAATATGACATGGCAGTTTCATACAGAAGTAGATTAAATATGTCTCTGTTATAAGTGGGCTCCCATTTTCCTCTTTTGATTTTCCCTTCCTCTTTCCTTGCTCCCTCTTCCCTCTCCTCTCTCTCCTGTCTTCTCTTTGTTTCTCTCCTCCTCTCTGGTCTCTCTTCCTCTCTTCCTGTTTCTCTTCCTCTTTCTTTGCTTTTTCTTCTTGTAGTAAACAATAACAACAAAAGAATGATGTCCAGTATAGTTAAGTGTGGTTCAATTCAACACACATTTACTGACTACTTGTTGGGCAAAAAGCCCCGTGATGGGGGTGTGTGGAGGTACCATCATGAGAGGTCACGTCCTAACCTCAAGGAATTTGCAATCTATGGGGAGAAGCCAGTCCACTGACACAACTAACTGACAAATGATCCAGAGCAGTAATAATTATGCTAAGGCATAAACCAAGAGCATAACGAATTGTGAATTCTGTCCACAGAGCACAAGGGTAGTGCTTGAGATGGTGTTTGAAAGTAGAGATGAGCCCTCTGAATAACATACAGAAAAACTCATCTTCTTTCTCTAAGTAGAAGACAGCAGACCCTCTAATTAACCTATTCCTTCATCAATATGAATAGTGAACATAAATAATCTCATTTTCTTGATTTTTTTCTATTTATTTACCAAAATTTAGACTGCTATTCAAAGCAAATGTACAGTGTTCAGCCATGATACTATGATAAAACATATATTCAAAATACTTTTTTTTCTTCAGAGCAGAATTCATGTAGGAAACAAAAATAAAATGAAGAAACAGTATGAGATTTGGAGTTCAGAAACTTGGATTGTGTCTAAATTCTGCTACAAACTAGTTGTATTATTCTGGGAAAAATCAGTCTCTCTGGACGGAGTTTGAGTTTTCAGTTGCAAAGATGAAACAATCAGGTTAGTTAACATAAAAGTCATTCCCTGCATGAAGCAACTTTGTTTTCACTTTCACAGTGATACCAAAACCAGGTATACTGTTATTTTTAATCCCTAAACAACAAACTTATAAATGAATTGTTTGGACTGTGCCTTTTTGTGGATAGGGAATTTCTGATACTCTTCCCCACATAAACCCAGCACGGAGACTTCCTTCGTCCTTGCACTGATAGCAGGGGCCAGTGATGTAGGGAGAGGAATTTGGAGGAGCATCTAGGGATTGAACCAAGGCAACTGTGGACAGCAAAGGAAGACACATGAATGTACTTTCACAAAGCCTCATAAAATGACTTGAGCCTCAGTTAATGATTCTTGATTAATAATCCTCAAGAGACATGAGCTATGAATTGCTAATCTGAAACATGTATAAACAGCACTTACTCTCCTGTATATTATTAAGCATGCTGCATTTTAAAATTGAGGCTATGGTTTTAAAGTCATCCCTCAGGAATTCAGAAGAAGCTTAAGAATTTAGTCTTGACAAGGGAACTTGCTGATGGATTTATAAAGTGGTTTCACTCTCAAGTGATAAATAATTCAAGCCTCTACAGATGAGTAAGTAATTTTCTAGCAAATTGTTTCCCCAAAGCCTCTCATATTAAGCATTTCTAGCTTCATTACTAACAGGTGTCAGGAGAAGAACACAGCCTGACTTTGTAATTTGGAGTAGTGAGAGAAGCGACAGGAGACCTTTGTACCTCTGAACACCATGCCTGGTGGCCTGACATCATGAGAGTTGGTTTTCTGCTTTCTGAAGCTTATTCAACCCTAGTCAGAGATTTTAGAAGGACTAGGTCTTAACTGTCTCGGTGACCTCTTGGACCCTCAGGTTGCATTAGTGAGAAATGAAACATCATCTTTTTGGCTGAGGAATTCACCTTTAATGGTTTCTAGATAATTCAAAGTAAGATTCTTTCATTACCACAGCGTTTCAGAATGAATTACTTGGGTCCTGTAACTGCATAAGTATACAAATCTTAGAAGAAACAATCATCAGTATATTTTTAAGGAATAGAAAAATAGTTCCAGAAATACAATATTCTTTTCAGCTGTTTCATTCATTGTGCTCTTATATCTCCAACAAATATTTCTAAGTTTTGCTGTATTAAGTTTTGTAATGATTATTTTTTACTTCAGAGAAAATAAATTAAAAATACTATAAAAAAGAGACAATTCCATTGCCTATGGGTGATTATCTTATATTTAGAAAGAAAAATCTTTTACTTTTGTTTTTGAAGAAACAATCACGTTTCTGTTGTTTTTTGTAATAAGTAATCTTATTATTTTTATAAGATTAAAAACACATTTCTAATTCATGATTTTGATGGTTTCAGTGGCTTCTAGGTATGCTGTAAAAATGTGGATATCTTTTTTTTTATATCTTTATTGGAGTATAATTGCTTTACAATGTTGTATTAGCTTCTGCTGTACAACAAAGTGAATCAGCTATACGTATACATATATCCCCATTTCCCCTCCCCCTTGAGCCTCCATCCCACCCTCCCTATCCCACCCCTCTAGGTGGTCACAAAGCACCGAGCTGATCTCCCTGTGCCATGCAGCAGCTTCCCACTAGCCATCCATTTTACATTTGGTAGCGTATATGTGTCAATGCTACTCTCTCAAAAATGTGGATATCTTCACCTTAAACTTAGAAACTTTTAAAATTCTACAGTGGTTCAATTAATTTTGTAAAAACAACTTATTAAATAAAGCTGTTCAAAACATTTTAATCAAGTGATAGTAAACTATTAGGTAAAATTTCAAATAATAAAATTTCTGGTTACAAGTCACACTCAAATATGAGTAGGAATTTTTGCTGGAAAGAAGGCAAATCACAAGACCATACTCTGGATCCAGGATTGAGAAACAAACATAAATTTCATGGCTGGTCCTTGCATTGATGTATGTAATTCTTCCTCTGCTTCTGTAGTGCACAGAGATGAACACGCAAGTTCAAGTAGAGGAAACTGGAGCCCACGACAGCATTTTGTGCTGACTAAAATAGAAAAGTAGATATATTCATTAATAAATATTAGAGATGTTTAACAGTAAAGTTACTTGATCTACCCAAGGTTCACTTTTATCTTCTACAAAATGGTTAGGTGAGAAGATTAAATGGGTAATGCAAGGGAAAGACATGGCACCAAGTTTTCATTAAGTTATTGTTATCTGTTATTTTGTTTGTGTTGTTCTTGTTCTTGTTGAATTTATAACATATACGGAAAACAGACTAATCAGGCCACATCATTCCAGCAGCATTATGCTTATTGAAGTTTTAAGAGTATGGTTTCTGATTTTAAGAAAACGTGTTTTTCCAGGACTTTTTATGAAATAATCATACTCATGATATAATCAATCTAATTGTTACTCAATAGTAGTTACTTCTTAAGCATTTCTCATTTATATTACATTTTGTCAAATAATATTCCTTAACTCCTCACTGCTTCCTGATAGTATATTAATTCAACAAAAGCAAATATACAGATCATTTTACAAACTAAACTATGTGATTTCTAAGTCTGTTTCTCTTTATTGATTATTTTTATTTCTCTTATTGGTCATATTTTCCTCCTTCTTTGAATGTCTTTTTTTCCCCATTAGATGATGGGCATTATTAATTTTTTTCTTGTCAAGTGTTGAATATTTTTGAACTTTGTTCTGTGACACAGCTAAGTTACTCGGAAACAATTTGATCCTTTCCGAGCTTGCTTTTAAGTTTTATAAGGTGTGGGGACCAGGCAACCTTAATATAGGTCTAATTTAGCCCCATTACTGTTACTGAGGTGATGCCTTTGTCAGTACTGAGTCCCATGAGTTATGAAGTTTTCCACTTTGGCTGGATTCTCTGTTCAAGAGTTCAATCCACCGCTAACAATACCTACCCAAAGATAGCATCAGATTCCACAGGTAAAGGGTTCAGTCCCAAAAGACTGCCCCACACCCCACTCCCCACTTTACATGCCAGTCACAAGCCCAGGTTATCACCTGTGCTTCTGACCTACCAGCTATAGATTGGAGTTTCCCATGAACCCCTCCTCGGATTCCACTAATTTACTAGAGTAGCTCACGGAAACTTAGTGAAACATTTTATTACTGGATCACCAGTTTATTATAAAAAGCTATAACTCGGGAACAGCCATATGAAAGAGATGCATAGGGCAAGGTATGGGGAAAGGGCACGGAACTTCCATGCCCTCCCCAAGTGCATCATTCTGCCCACATCTCCCAGTGTTCACCAACCTGGAAACTCACTGAACCCTGTCCTCTTGGGTTTTTATGGAGGCTTTATTGCTTGGGCTTAATTGATTAAATTGTTGACCAATGGTGACTGAATTCAATCTCCAACCCCTCTCCCATCTGCAGAGGTCATGGACTGAAAGTTCCAATCATCTTAAGCTGGCTCCAATGGCAACTAGTCCCATCCTTTGATGCTTTCCAAAAGTCACCTCATTAACATAACAAAAACTTCTTTATCACTCTTAATACTTAGGAAATTCCAAGGGTTTTAGGAGCCCTGAGCCAGGAACGTGGATGGAAACCAGATATATATGACAAATATGTTTTGGTCATCTGAATGATAAAAAAATATATTTTTATATATAACAATATTGCATATGATTTTAAGGCCAACATGAATCAAAATCTGCTACTGCCTACTGTGACTTAACAACATGTGGGCTATACCAGGATAATTGTTTTTCCCAATTTACAAAACATTAGTGCAGTAGAAAAGACAATACTAAGGAAAAGAAGAGAAAATAAGCTTAAAGACAGCAACACTGTACAATTTAAACTATAAACATTTGCTTTATAAAGATAAACTATACAACATAAGAAGCCATACTTTTAAAAGCATGTGTGTGTGTCTACGTGTTTGTGTCTGTGTCTGTGTGTGTATGTATATACCTTACTTGCATTAAAAATTGGCAAAATATCTCATTCACAAGTTACAGTATTTAGACAGATTTGTTGCTCTGAAGTTGGAACTTAAATATTTCCCTTACTTGTCAAGAAATGTCACTTAGAAGATTTATTAAATGAGTACCATATGCACATCTAAATTTAGACAGTTTTATTTAAGTGACTGAAATAGAAATTCTCACAAGGGCCATTTTACCTCAATTTGTGCTGACTGCATTGTTGTTAGATATAACTTTCTCCACTGCAGGAGGATCATCAGGCTTCTCTGAGTATTTTGCTAATGTCTGGGAATACCTCTCCTTCCTTTGGCATATGGTGGAGTAGCATGTATGTATGAGAGGACCTTAAAATTGGAAAGGATGTTAGGTGGTCGTACAGGCTTACCTATGTCTACTGCAGAACTCCTACTCTTCTCCGCACTCTTTCAGTTCTTAGCGGGTGGCAACTTGGCCTCTGCTGGAAAATGACCAGGAACAGGAACTTTACCGCTTCCACACAGCTAGACTATACCATTTTGACACAACTCTAAATTATTAGAAAGCCCAGCTGACGAGTCAATTTCTTTGGTTTTGGAAAGCCTATGTTTGCTGCAGATCTGTCCTTTGTAGTAGGAAAATTCTGTTCTTGCTTCCACATGATAGTACTTCAAATATTTGGAAAGGTTTCCAGAACCATTCTACACCTCACAGATTTTCTGTTTTCTAGGAAATTCTCTAAATGATCTCTTAAATAGTTCTTCCAATAACATGGTTTCCACGTCTCTTACCATCCTTCTCATTTTCTTCTGAATACTTTCTAGTGTTTAAAAGCCCCTCTTTACTGTCTGTAACTGATAACAATATTTCATATTGATGTGGACATTGAATTTCTCTTACTTCAGCATAAGATTTAAGGATTTTTTGTTTGGTTTTGTTTTTTGGTAGTTGTTAGCAGCTCTATTACATTGGGTTTCTATGCTGTAATTAACTCACAGAAGCTTTTTCACTTGAACTGTCAGCATACCAGATCTTCCCCAACTTACATTTGTGCAAAGGAATTTTAAAAGCCAATCCCCAAATGTATTACTTTGTTAAATATAGTCTTATTTATTTTGGTTTATCATTATAATTTACTTTGATCATTTTGTCTCCTAACTTACTGAATATACCTCCTAGTTTTTAGAAAAAAATTAAATTAAATATATCTACCTTAAATGAGGGCAAGGAATTCTACTTGCTTATTCATTTCTCTGTTTCTAGTTCCTAGAATAGTGCTAGGCATATAATAAGTGCTCAATAAATATTTGTTGAATGAATAAATTAAAAATAAACATTTAAAAATATTTTAGAGCCTATAAATTGGGTATCATCTCCCCCACAAGAATATTTAGGAATTGATAACACTGGCCAGCCAGTAGGGAGAGAATATTAAGGGACCAGAGACATGTTTATTGAGATGAAGGATAAATATTTTTAAAGAACTAAGAAAATAAGCTTACACTTACTCAGGTAGGTGAGCCAACTTCTGGATCATGGGATTTCAGGTGGCATACAAATATAGAACAAATCATAGCTACACATGACACAAGGAGAGACATACTTGTCAGCAGGAAGGAGAATTGAGTTTGTGAGGACCAGAGACTGTCCCAAAGAGGAGCACAGCAGGAGCCTGGAGGCCTCAACAACCCCAACCGAATGGACAAAACTCAGCTACTAGAAGGAACAGAGCAGAATAATAATTAATGGAAAACAGGATCATATAGGTTTAAAGTTGGACTGCATGGGGAAGGGAGTGGGGCTAGCACTGCATTTTGAGGACAGCTACCCTGGTGCCCAAGATTTACTCCTAGTTCTTGAGATCTGGGTCTAATTGGAAGAAGACCTTGAGGGATAAGAGTGTCAGTGTTATGGACTGAATATTGTGTTCCTTCAAAATTCATATGTTGAGGGTGGACCTAGAGATTTATCTTACTAAGTGAAGTAAGTCAGAAAGAGAAAGAAAAATACTGTATGATATCACTTATGTGTGGAATCTAGAATATGACACAAATGAACTTATTTACAAAGCAGAAATAGAGAACAGACTTGTGGTTGCCAAGGGGGAGGGGGATGGGAGGAAGATGGATTGAGAGTTTGGGATTAAGATGCAAACTATTATATATAGAATGGATAAACAACAAGGTCTTACTGTATAGCACAGGGAACTATATTCAATATCCTGTGGTAAACCATAATGGAAAAGAATATGAAAAAGAATATCTGGGCTTCCCTGGTGGCGCAGTGGTTGGGAGTCTGCCTGCCAATGCAGAGGTCACAGGTTCGAGCCCTGGTCTGGGAGGATCCCGCATGCCGCGGAGCAACTAGGCCCGTGAGCCACAATTACTGAGCCTGCGCGTCTGGAGCCTGTGGTCCGCAACAAGAGAGGCCGCGATAGTGAGAGGCCCGCGCACTGTGATGAAGAGCGGCCCCCACTTGCCAGAACTCTAGAAAGCCCTCGCACAGAAACGAAGACCCAACACAGCCATAAATAAATAAGTAAAAGGTTAAAAAAAAAAAAAAAAAAGAATATCTATATCTATCTATATATCTATCTATCTGAATCACTTTGCTGTACAGCAGAAATTAACACAACATTGTAAATCAACTATACTTCAGTAAAATAAATTTAAAACATTCATATGTTGAAATTCTAAGCCTCAGTGTGGTAGTATTAGGTGGTGGAGCCTTTGGGAGGCAATTAGGTCATGAGGGTGGAGCCCTCATGAATGGTATAAGGGCCCTTATAAAGGAGACCCCAGAGAAGTCTCTTTCTGCCATGTGAGGTTACAACAAGAAGCTGGTGTATATTCTGCTCTCAAGATTGGCTTGGGAAAGGGGTCTGGTTCTGGACTGCCTATAGGGAGAATTTGGAGAGTCACTTTCTAGAAATGGGACAGATGGAGAAAGGAAAATCATGCAGGAATTGAAATGTGAGGCTGGACCCTAGATTATTCTATCTTTATTGACATTGATGAACCATCTATTTGAGGATTGATTCTCAATAATTCTACGAATTTTTCTCCCTGTATGTATCCATCACATAGTTTTCTCTCTTGACTCTATGGTTGTGAGAGTTTTTGTTAATTGCTCAGTTGAAATAAAACTATGCTCTTTAAGGCACTCCTAATGCTTTTGTTTTGTTTTATAAAGATTGTACATTTATTTATGACTGTCCATATCTACCAAAGTGATTCTCTATGAGCCTAGTTCTCACTTTCACTTTTTCTTTTCCCCTTTATGCTCATTCTTCCTTCTGCACCCCTAATCAAAACATCAGACAGTAAAATTTCACAGAGAGTACAAGGGGAGGAAAGTAGGTTTATTGAGCACATACTAGATGCTAGATACAATATCTTGGTGCATTTAATTATTTTAATGTCTAATCCTCCAACAAAACTATAAAGTGGGCATTACTATTCTTATTTCACAAATGAAGAAACCAAGGCTGACAGAGGATATAATGAAAGGGGCTTGGAAAGAAAGATGATTAAATTTCAAAGGCAAACTTGGTCTTTATGATCTAGAATTGAGTCAAGTGGTTAAGTAGAGGAAGTTTCTCTATAGTACTGCCTCCACATTTTCCTTTTGGGACCGATTCTAATGTCTATCCTCCTTGTGTCCTATCCAAGCACATAAGTAGTTCAAGCTTGGATTCAGTCCAAATTTACTTATGTCATATCCCATTCTCTAAGGTATATCATCCACTTGACAAGATCAGAATGGAATAATCCAATAAATTTCTCTCTGCATCTGCCCTCGAGGTTCAGCTGTTACTGATACGGGGTAGATCTGTGTATTTTCAGGGGGACTTCTTGAGACCCCTGAAAATGACAAGTGTGCAAATTTCAGGTATCATGATAAGCTGGATTATTCTGAGATTTGAGGCAGGAGTGAAGTCATGAAGACAGCAAGATTTTCAGAGTCTTTAAAACATCCCACACCCAGTGTGTTCAGGGGATACCTTGATTCTCATGTCTTTGGCTTATATAGTGTACATTGTCATCTTTACAATGCTTACACATACTTCATCTCATCAAAGCCCCACAAGGTAAAGAAGGGCATCTATTTTTAACTACATTTTACTGTTGAGGAGACCAAGGCTTCCACTGACATGGCAACTTGCTCACATCTCCTGACTTCAGGAATACTCCCCTTCCCTAATTTCTTTAGTGAAACCAGCAGGTGCTCAACGTGAGTTGGAAAATGGATTGATTGAGTGTTTAAAAATTTTGTTGACTGGGCGCCTTCAAGATGGCAGAGGAGTAAGACGTGGAGATCACCTTCCTACACACAAATACATCAAAACTACATCTACATGTGGAACAACTCCTACAGAACACCTCTTGAATGTTGGCAGAAGACCTCAGACTTCCCAAAAGGCAAGAAACTCCCCAAGTACCTGGGTAGGGTAAAAGAAAGAAGGAAAAACAGAGACAAAACAATATGGATGGGACCTGCACCTCTGGGAGGGAGCTGTGAAGGAGGAAGAGTTTCCACAAACTAGGAAGCCCCTTCACTGGCAGAGATGGCAGGTGGGTGGGGGTGAAGCTTCAGAGCCACGGAGGAGAGCGCAGCAACAGGGGTGCGCAGGGCAAAGGGGAGAGATTCCCTCACAGAGGATGGGTGCCAACCAGCACTCACCAGCCTGAGAGGCTTGTATGCTCATCCGCTGGTGCAGGTGGGGGCTGGGAGCTGAGGCTCCAGTTTTGGAGGTCAGGTCCCAGGGAGAGGACTGGTGTTGGCTGTGTGAGCACAGCTTGAAGGGGGATAGTGCACCACAGCTAGCCGGGAGGGAGTTTGGGAAAAATGTCTGGAACTGCCTAAGAGGCAAGAGACCATTGTTTTGGGGTGCGCGAGGGGAGAGGATTCAGAGCACCGTCTAAACGAGCTCCAGAGGTGGGCACAAGCTGCGGCTATCAGTGCACACCCCAGAGACCGCATGAGATGCTAAGGCTGCTGCTGCAGCCACCAAGAAGCCTGTGTGCAAGCACAGGTCACTATCCACACCTCCCCTCCCGAGAACCTGTGCAGCCTGCCACTGCCAAGGTCCCGGGATCCAGGGACAACTTCCCTGGGAGAACACACGGCGTGCCTCAGGCTGTTGCAACGTCATGCTGGCCTCTGCTGCCGGATCGCCCCGCATTTCATACCCCTCCCTTCCCCCGGCCTGAGTGAGCCAGAATCCCCTAATCAGCTGCTACTTTAACCCTGTCCCGTCTAAACAAAGAACAGACACCCTCAGGCGAGCTACACGCAGAGGCAGGGCCAAATCCAAAGCTGAACCCCAGGAGCTGTGCGAACAAAGAAGAGAAAGGGAAATTTCTCCCAGCAGTCTCAGGAGCAGCAGATTAAATCTCCACAATTAACTTGATGTACCCTGCATCTCTGGAATACCTGACTAGACAACAAATCATCCCAAAACTGAGGCGGCGGACTTTGGGAGCAACTGTAGAATTGGGGTTTGCTTTCTGCATCTAATTTGTTTCTGGTTTTATGTTTATCTTAGTTTAGTATTTAGAGCTTATTATCATTGGTAGATTTGTTTATTGATTTGGATGCTCTCTTCCTTTATATATATATATATAAGCTCTCCCAGAGATTTCATCCCAATGCTAAGATCCAGCTACACTCAATGACCAGCAAGCTACAGTGCTGGACACCCCATGCCAAACAACTAGCAAGACAGGAATACAATCCCACCCATTAGCAGATAGGCTGCCTAAAATCATAATAATTTCACAGACACCCCAAAACACATCATCAGACATAGTCCTGTGCACGAGAAAGACAAGATCCAGCCTCATCCACCAGAAAACAGGCACCAGTCCCCTCCACCAGGAAGCCTACACAACCCACTGAACCAACCTTACCCATAGGAGCAGACACCAAAAACAACGGGAACTATGAACCTACAGCCTGTGAAAAGGAGACCCCAAACACAGTAAGTTAAGCAAAATGAGAAGACAGAGAAATATGCAGCAGATGAAGGAGCAAGGTAAAAATCCACCAGACCAAACAAATGAAGAGGAAATGGGCAGTCTACCTGAAAAAGAATTAAGAGTAATGATAGTAAAGATGATCCAAAATCTTGGATATAGAATAGAGAAAATACAAGAAACATATAACAAAGACCTAGAAGAACTAAAGAGAAAACAAACAATGATGAGCAACACAATAAATGAAATTAAAAATTCTCTAGAAGGAATCAATAGCAGAATAACAGAGACAGAAGAATGGAAAAATGACCTGGAAGATAAAATAGTGGAAATAACTACCACAGAGCAGAATAAAGAAAAGAATGAATAGAACTGAGGAGAATCTCAGAGACCTCTGGGACAACATTAAATGCAACAACATTTGCACTATAGGGGTCCCAAAAGAAGAAGAGGAAAAAAAGCAGACTGAGAAAATATTTGAAGAGATTATAGTTGAAAACTTCCCTAATATGGATAAGGAAATAGTCAATCAAGTCCAGGAAACACAGAGAGTCCCATACAGCAAAATCCAAGGAGAAACATGCCAAGACACATATTAATCAAAGTATCAAAAATTAAGTACAAAGAAAAAATATTAAAAGCAGCAAGGGAAAAACAACAAATAACATACAAGGGAATCCCTATAAGGTTAACAGCTGATCTTTCAGCAGAAACTCTGCAAGCCAGAAGGGAGTGGCAGGACATATTTAGAGTGATGAAAGGGAAAAACCTACAACCAACATTATTCTACCCAGCAAGGATCTCCTTCAGATTCTACAGAGAAATTAAAACAGACAAGCAAAAGCTAAGAAAATTCAGCACCACCAAACGAGCTTTACAACAAATGCTAAAGAAACTTCTCTAGGCAGGAAACACAAGAGAAGGAAAAGACGTACAATAACAAACACAAAACAATTAAGAAAATGGTCATAGGAACATACATATCGATAATTACCTTAAATGTAAATGGATTAAATGCTCCCACCAAAAGACATAGACTGGCTGAATGGATACGAAAACAAGACCCATATATATGCTGTCTACAAGAGACCCACTTCAGACCTAGAGACACATACAGACTGAAAGTGAGGGGATGGAAAAAGAGATTACATGCAAATGGAAATCAAAAGAAAGGTGGAGTAGCAATTCTCGTATCAGAAAAAATAGACGAAAATAAAGACTATTACAAGAGACAAAGAAGGACACTACATAATGATCAAGGGATCAATCCAAGAAGAAGATATAACAATTGTAAATATTAATGCACCCAACAGAGGAGCACCTCAATACATAAAGCAAATGCTAACAGCCATAAAAGGGGAAATTGACAGTAACACAATAATAGTAGGGGACTTTAACATACCACTTTCACCAATGGAGAAATCATCCAAAATTAAAATAAAAAGGAAACACAAACTTTAAATGATACATTAAACAAGATGGACTTAATTGATATTTATAGGACATTCCATCCAAAAGCAGCAGATTACATTTTCTTCTCAAGGGCTCATGTAACATTTTCCAGGATAGATCATATCTTGGGTCACAAATCAAGCCTTGGTAAATTTAAGAAAATTGAAATCATATCAAGTATCTTTTCCAAGTACAATGCTATGAGGCTAGATATCAATTACAGGAAAAAATCTATAAAAAATACAAACACATGGAGGCGAAACAGTACACTACTAAATAACCAAGAGATCACTGAAGAAATCAAAGAGGAAATCACAAAATACCTAGAAACAAATGACAATGAAAACACGATGACCCAAAACCAATGGGATGCAGCAAAAACAGTTCTAAGAGGGAAGTTTATAGCAATACAATCCTACCTCAAGAAACAAGAAGCATCTCAAATAAACAACGTAACCTTACACCTAAAGCAATTAGAGAAAGAAGAAAAAAACACCTGAGATTTAGCCGAAGGAAAGAAATCATAAAGATCAGATCAGAAATAAATGAAAAAGAAATGCAGGAAACAATAGCAAAGATCAATAAAACTAAAAGCTGGTTCTTTGAGAAAATAAACAAAATTGTGAAACTATTAGCCAGACTCATCAAGGAAAAAGGGAGAGGACTAAAATCAACAGAACTAGAAATGAAAAAGGAGAAGTAACAACAAACACTGCAGAAATAAAACGGATCAAGAGAGATTACTACAAGCAACTCTATGCCAATAAAAAGGACAACCTGGAAGAAATGGACAAATTCTTAGAAAAGTACAACCTTCCGAGACTGAACCAGGAAGAAATAGAAAATATAAACAGACCAATCACAAGCACTGAAATTGAAACTGTGATTAAAAATCTTCCAAAAAACAAAAGCCCGGGACCAGATGGCTTCACAGGTGGATTCTATCAAACATTTAGAGAAGAGCTAACACCTATCCTTCTCAAACTCTTCCAAAATATAGCAGAGGGAGGAACACTCCCAAACCCATTCGACAAGGCCACCATCACCCTGATACCAAAACCAGACAAGATGTCACAAAAAAAGAAAACTACAGGCTAATATCACTGATGAACAGAGATGCAAAAATCCTCAACAAAATACTAGCAAACAGAATCCAACAGCACATTAAAAGGATCATACACCGTGATCAAGTGAGGTTTATCCCAGGAATGCAAGGATTCTTCAATATACACAACTCAATCAATGTGATAAACCATATTAACAATTGAAGGAGAAAAACCATATGATCATCTCAATAGATGCAGAAAAAGCTAACAACAAAATTCAACACTCATTTATGATAAAAACCCTGCAGAAAGTAGGCATAGAGGGAATTTACCTCAACATAATAAAGGCCATATATGACAAATGCACAGGCAACATCATTCTCAATGGTGAAAAACTGAAACCATTTCCACTAAGATCAGGAACAAGACAAGGTTGCCCACTCTCACCGCTATTATTCAACATAGTTTTGGAAGTTTTAGCCACAGCAGTCAGAGAAGAAAAAGAAATAAAAGGAATCCAAATCAGAAAGGAAGAAGTAAAACTGTCATTGTTTGCAGATGACATGATACTATACATAGAGAATCCTAAAGATGCTACCAGAAAACTACTAGAGCTAATCAATGAATTTAATAAAGTTGCAGGATACAAAATTAATACAAAGAAATCTCTTGCATTCCTATACACTAATGATGAAAATTCTGAAAGAGAAATTAAGGAAACACTTCCATTTACCATTGCAACAAAAAGAATAAAATACCTAGGAATAAACCTACCTAAGGAGACAAAACACCTGTATGCAGAAAACTATAAGACACTGATGAAAGAAATGAAAGGTGATACAAACAGATGGAGAGATATACCATGTCCTTGGATTGGAAGAATCAACATTGTGAAAATGACTATACTACTCAAAGCAATCTACAGATTCAATGCAATCCCTATCAAACTACCACTGGCATTTTTTACAGAACTAGAACAAAAAAGTTCACAATTTGTATGGAGACACAAAAGACCCCGAATAGCCAAAGCAATCTTGAGAAAGAAAAACGGAGCTGGAGGAATCAGGCTCCTGGACTTCAGACTATACTACAAAGCTACGGTAATCAAGACAGTATGGTACTGGCACAAAAACAGAAATATAGGTCAATGGAACAGGATAGAAAGCCCAGAGATAAACCCACGCATATATGGTCACCTTATCTTTGTTAAAGGAGGCAAGAACATACAATGGAGAAAAGACAGCCTCTTCAATAAGTGGTGCTGGGAAAACTGGACAGATACATATAAAACAATGAAGTTAGAACACTCTCTCACACCATACACAAAAATAAACTCAAAATGGATTAAAGACCTAAATGTAAGACCAGACACTATAAAACTGTTAGAGGAAAACATTGGCAGAACACTCCATGACATAAATCACAGCAAAATCCTTTTTGACCCACCTCCTAGAGAAAGGGAAATAAAAACACAAATAAACAAATGGGGCCTAATGAAACTTCTAAGCTTTTGCACAGCAAAGGAATTCATAAACAAGACAAAAAGACAACCCTCAGAATGGGAGAAAATATTTGCAGATGAAGCAACAGACAAAGGATTAATCTCCAAAATATGCAAGCAGCTCATGCAGCTCAATATCAAAAAAACAAAAAACCTAATCAAAAAATGGGCAGAAGACCTAAATAGACATGTCTCCAAAGAAAATATACAGATTTTCAACAAACACATGAAAGGATGCTCAACATCACTAATCATTAGAGAAATGCAAATCAAAACTACAATGAGGTTTCACTTCACTCCGGTCAGAATGGCCATCATCAAAAAATCTACAAAACAATAAATGCTGGAGAGGGTGTGGAGAAAAGGGAACCCTCTTGCACTGTTGGTGGGAATGTAAATTGATACAGCCACTATGGAGAACAGTGTGGAGGTTCCTTAAAAAACTAAATGTAGAACTACCATATGACCCAGCAATCCCAGTACTGGGCATATACCCTGAGAAAACCATAATTCAAAAAGAGTCACGTACCACAATATTCATTGCAACTCTATTTACAATAACCAGGACATGGAAGCAACCTAATTGTCCATCGACAGATGAATGGATAAAGAAGATGTGGCACATATATACAATGGAAGAAAGGAAGTTGAGTTCGTTTTGAGGTGGATGGACCTAGAGACTGTCATACAGAGTGAAGTAAGTCAGAAAGAGAAAAACAAATACCGTATGCTAACACATATATAGGGAATCTAAAAAAAAAAAAAAGGTTCTGAAGAACCTAGGGGCAGGACAGGAGTAAGGATGCAAACATAGAGAAAGGACTTGAGGACACGGGGATGGGGAAGGGTAAGCTGGGACGAAGTGAGAGTGACATGGACATATATACCCTGCCAAATGTAAAATAGATAGCTAGTGGGAAGCAGCCGTATAGCACAGGGAGATCAGCTCGGTGCTTTGTGACCACCTAGAGCGGTGGGATAGGGAGGGTGCGAGGGAGACGCAAGAGGGAGGAGATATGGGGATACATGTATATGTATAGCTGATTCACTTTGTTATACAGCAGAAACTAACACACTTTGTAAAGCAATTATACTCCAATAAAGATGTTAAAAAATATAAAAATAAAAATTTTGTTATTTTGCTGAACACTGAGGTGCAGAACAGGATGAAGGCACTTCAAGGGGCTTAAAGGCCGAGCTGAGAGTTAAGTTAATGTCCTCTTGGTAGCATCTGGGTGTCATGGAGGAGGCAGCAGTGTAGAAAGGGAGCAACTAGCCCAGGAGGCAAGGGACTGAGTGAGGTGTTGTGAGAGCAATAGCCATAAGATATTAATAATAAAATAAGAAAAAAATTAGTGTTCAGAATGGAAACCCTAAAAATAGAAGCCGTAGTTCACTAAAATATCTTGGATCATGTATAATCCAGAAGTGTTACTTTATTTTGGACCTTACTCTCCTTCAGGAGAAACCTGCTCTTTTTAATTTACACCCAGCATCTTGGCACAGCAGTGCTAATTTCCCAGCATCCTCCTGTTCAATTTCTGCTGAGCACTGACTGTTGGGGTGCTCTTAATGAGGTCTATTATCATTTTGGCAGCTCAACAAGACTTCCATGAAAGAAGCAGAGAGTATGGCTTGGGACAAACACAGCCCTGAGCTATTTTCTATTCATATGGACTACACAGCTTTCTTGGTAGAGAGCTAGACTGGTGTAAAAATTAATAGCTATATTAATAGAGCATATCTAAAAGTCATAACTGTGGTGCCAGGAAGCTAATAAGCTACATTTCTGAGTGGCATATTCTTCGGAAATCCCTTCGTTTTTCCCTCAAAACAAAAGATACACAAAGAGAGCTAGGGTTGGTGCTTGAGTGTTAAAGGAGAAGCTTTTTGTGTTCTTTAAATTTACGGCCAAATGTTTTAGTGATATTTCAGGTACAATAATGTTGGGTAAAATACAACCTGGAAATCTCATGGGCATGCAACCACAAGCATCTATGTTTCCTGCTCCTGAGTCTGCAGGTCAGCTGGGGTGGTTCTGCTTTATGTTGCAGGTCAGGGGTTTCTTCCATGTGTCTTTCATTTTAAGATCAGGGGCTACAGTGGCATGTTTACAGCTCTGATTAGACATGGAATACAATTGTCACTAATTGGAGCAAGTCACATAGCCAAGCCCTTCCTCAGTGGGGATAGGAATTACACTACGCCACAAGGCAGTGGGTGTGTAATTCAGAACAATAATGAAATCTCTACCACAACATTTAAAGTTAGTGATTTTCACATAAAAGTGGACAAATTTACAGAAAAATCTGGATTCTCAAATCTTAAATTTGATAGATTTTTCTTCTGAGCCTATATTCCCCCATTGGCAAAAATTAGGTGGACCCGAGTATAGCTTCCACCCATCAGAAGAGATGTGCTCTTTCAGTTAGCCAGGAACTCCACCACCCACAATTGCCATTTGTCAACTCTCTTTACTCATCATTACCCTTCTGGTGTTTGGAGGCAATTCAGTTTATGACCTGTTGTATTGCAGATGGGTCAAAATGCACAAAAATACCTCAAAATCCAACTGGAAAGTATCAAAAAACTACTAAAAAAAGTGCAAATAAATTTCCAGAGGAGAACTCTGGGATAGAGATTATTTTTGGCTAGTTGGCAAGTCATTAGGATAGAAAGAGAGAACAATCTATGGAACTCTTTTTTTTTTTTAAACATCTTTATTGGAGTATAATTGCTTTACAATGGTGTGTTAGTTTCTGCTTTATAACAAAGTGAATCAGTTATACATATACATATGTTCCCATATCTCTTCCCTCTTGCATCTCCCTCCCTCCCACCCTCCCCATCCCACCCCTCTAGGTGGTCACAAAGCACCGAGCTGATCTCCCTGTGCTATGCGGCTGCTTCCCACTAGCTATCTATTTTACATTTGGTAGTGTATATATGTCCATGACACTCTCTCACCCTGTCACATCTCCCCCCTCCCCCTCCCCATATCCTCAAGTCCATTCTATAGCAGGTCTGTGTCTTTATTCCCGTCTTGCCACTAGGTTCTTCATGGCCTTTTTTTTTTTTCCCTTAGATTCCATATATATGTGTTAGCATACTGTATTTGCTTTTCTCTTTCTGACTTACTTCACTCTGTATGACAGACTCTAACTCCATCCACCTCATTACAAATATCTCCATTTCATTTCATTTTATGGCTGAGTAATATTCCATTGCGTATATGTGCCACATCTTCTTTATCCATTCATCCGATGATGGACACTTAGGATGCTTCCATGTCCTGGCTATTGTAAATAGAGCTGCAATGAACATTTGGTACAAGACTCTTTGAACTATGGTTTTCTCAGGGTATATGCCCAGTAGTGGGATTGCTGGGTCGTATGGTAGTTCTATTTGTAGTTTTTTAAGGAACCTCCATACTGTTCTCCATAGTGGCTGTATCAATTTACATTCCCACCAACAGCGCAAGAGTGTTCCCTTTCCTCCACACCCTTTCCAGCATTTATTGTTTCTAGATTTTTTGATGATGGCCATTCTGACCGGTGTGAGATGATATCTCATTGTAGTTTTGATTTGCATTTCTCTAATGATTAATGATGTTGAGCATTCTTTCATGTGTCTGTTGGCAATCTGTATATCTTCTCTGGAGAAATGTCTATTTAGGTCTTCTGCCCATTTTTCGATTGGGTTGTTCATTTATTGTTATTGAGCTGCATGAGATGCTTGTAAATCTTGGAGATTAATCCTTTGTCAGTTGCTTCATTTGCAAATATTTTCTCCCATTCTGATGGTTGTCTTTTGGTCTTGTTTATGGTTTCCTTTGCTGTGCAAAAGCTTTTAAGTTTCATTAGGTCCCATTTGTTTATTTGTGTTTTTATTTCCATTTCTCTAGGAGCTGGGTCAAAAAGGATCTTGCTGTGATTTATGTCATAGAGTGTTCTGCCTATGTTTTCCTCTAAGAGTTTGATAGTGTCTGGCCTTACACTCAGGTCTTTAATCCATTTTGAGTTTATTTTTGTGCATGGTGTCAGGGAGTGTTCTAATTTCATACTTTTACATGTATCTGTCCAGGGTGATGGTGGCCTTGTAGAATGAGTTTGGGAGTGTTCCTCCCTCTGCAATATTTTGGAAGAGTTTGAGAAGGATAGGTGTTAGCTCTTCTCTAAATGTTTGATAGCATTCACCTGTGAAGCCATCTGGTCCTGGGCTTTTGTTTGTTGGAAGGTTTTTAATCACAGTTTCAATTTCAGTGCTTGTGATTGGTCTGTTTATATTTTCTATTTCTTCCTGGTTCAGTCTCGGCAGGTTGTGCATTTCTAAGAATCTGTCCATTTCTTCCAGGTTGTCCATTTTATTGGCATAGAGTTGCTTGTAGTAATCTCTCATGATCTTTTGTATTTCTGCAGAGTCAGTGGTTACTTCTCCTTTTTCATTTCTAATTCTATTGATTTGAGTCTTCTCCCTTTTTCTCTTGATGAGTCTGGCTAATGGTTTATCAATTTTGTTTATCTTCTCAAAGAACCAGCTTTTAGTTTCATTGATTTTTGCTATTGTTTCTTTCAGTTCTTTTTCATTTATTTCTGACCTGATCTTTATGATTTCTTTCCTTCTGCTAGCTTTGGGGTTTTCTTGTTCTTCTTGCTCTAATTGTTTCAGGTGCAAGGTTAGGTTGTTTATTCGAGATGTTTCCTGTTTCTTGAGGTAGGCTTGTATTGCTATAAACTTCCCTCTTAGCACTGCTTTTGCTGCGTCCCATAGGTTTTGGGTCGTCGTGTCTCCATTGTCATTTGTTTCTAGGTATTTTTTGATTTCCCCTTTGATTTCTTCAGTGATCACTTCGTTATTAAGTAGTGTATTGTGTAGCCTCCATGTGTTTGTATTTTTTACAGATCTTTTCCTGTAATTGATATCTAGTCTCATAGCGCTGTGGTCGGAATAGATACTTCATACGATTTCAATTTTCTTAAATTTACCAAGGCTTGATTTGTGACCCAAGATATGATCTATCCTGGAGAATGTTCCATGAGCACTTGAGAAAAATGTGTATTCTGTTGTTTTTGGGTGGAATGTCCTATAAATATCAATTAAGTCCATCTTGTTTAATGTATCATTTAAAGCTTGTGTTTCCTTATTTATTTTCATTTTGGATGATCTGTCCATTGGTGAAAGTGGGGTGTTAAAGTCCCCTACTATGATTGTGTTG
Organism: Balaenoptera ricei; assembly: GCF_028023285.1. Taxonomy (NCBI): domain Eukaryota; kingdom Metazoa; phylum Chordata; class Mammalia; order Artiodactyla; family Balaenopteridae; genus Balaenoptera; species Balaenoptera ricei. The sequence goes on from NC_082641.1 coordinate 34,717,949, forward strand.
CTGTCGATTTCCCCTTTTATGGCTGTTAGTATTTGCCTTATGTATTGAGGTGCTCCTATGTTGGGTGCATAAATATTTACAATTGTTATACCTTCTTCTTGGATCGATCCCTTGATCATTATATAGTGTCCTTCTTTGTCTCTTGTAATAGTCTTTATTTTAAAGTCTATTTTGTCTGATATGAGAATTGCTACTCCAGCTTTCTTTTGATTTCCATTTGCATGGAATATCTTTTTCCATCCCCTCACTTTCAGTCTGTATGTGTCTTTAGGTCTGAAGTGGGTCTCTTGTAGACAGCATATATATGGGTCTTGTGTTTGTATCCATTCAGCGAGCCTGTGTCTTTTGGCTGGAGCATTTAATCCATTCACGTTTAAGGTAAATATCGATATGTATGTTCCTATGACCATTTTCTTAATTGTTTTGGGTTTGTGTTTGGACGTCTTTTCCTTCTCTTGTGTTTCTTGCCTAGAGAAGTTCCTTTAGCATTTGTTGTAAAGCTGGTTTGGTGATGCTGAACTCTCTCAGCTTTTGCTTGTCTGTAAAGGTTTTAATTTCTCCATCAAATCTGAATGAGATCTTAGCTGGGTAAATTAATCTTGGTTGTAGGTTTTTCTCCTTCATCACTTTAAGTATATCCTGCCACTCCCTTCTGGCTTGCAGAGTTTCTGCTGAAAGATCAGCTGTTAACCTTATGGGGATTCCCTTATGTGTTATTTGTTGTTTTTCCCTTGCTGCTTTTAATATGTTTTCTTTATATTTAATTTTTGACAGTTTGATTAATATGTGTCTTGGCGTGTTTCTCCTTGGATTTATCCTGTATGGGACTCTCTGTGCTTCCAGGACTTGATTAACTATTTCCTTTCCCATATTAGGGAAGTTTTCAACTATAATCTCTTCAAATATTTTCTCAGTCCCTTTCTTTTTCTCTTCTTCTTCTGGGACCCCTATAATTCGAATGTTGGTGCGTTTAATGTTGTCCCAGAGGTCTCTGAGACTGTCCTCAGTTCTTTTCATTCTTTTTTCTTTATCCTGCTCTGCAGTAGTTATTTCCACCATTTTACCTTCCAGGTCACTTATCCGTTCTTCTGCCTCAGTTATTCTGCTATTGATCCCATCTAGAGTATTTTTAATTTCATTTATTGTGTTTTTCATCATTGCTTGGTTCCTCTTTAGTTCTTCTACGTCCTTGTTAAATGTTTCTTGCATTTTGTCTATTCTATTTCCAAGATTTTGGATCATCCTTACTATCATTATTCTGAATTCTTTTTCAGGTAGACTACCTATTTCCTCTTCATTTGTTAGGTCTGGTGTGTTTTGACCCTGCTCCTTCATCTGCTATGTGTTTTTCTGTCATCTCATTTTGCTTATCTTACTGTGTTTGGGGTCTTCTTTTCACAGGCTGCAGGTTCGTAGTTCCCGTTGTTTTTGGTATCTGTCCCCAGTGGCTAAGGTTGGTTCAGTGGGTTGTGTAGGCTTCCTGGTGGAGGGAACTAGTGCCTGTGTTCTGGTGGATGAGGCTGGATCTTGTCTTGTCTTTCTGGTGGGCACATCCACGTCTGGTGGTGTATTTTGGGGTGTTGGTGGCCTTATTATGATTTTAGGCAGCCTCTCTGCTAATGGATGGGGTTGTGTTCCTGTCTTGCTAGTTGTTTGGCATAGGGTGTCCAGCACTGTAGCTTGCTGGTCATTGAGTGAAGCTGGGTCTTGATGTTGACATGGAGATCTCTGAGAGATTTTCGCCGTTTGGTATTACGTGGAGCTGGGAGGTCTCTTGTGGACCAGTGTCCTGAAGTTGGCTCTCCCACCTCAGAGGCACAGCCCTGATGCCTGGCTGGAGCACCAAGAGCCTTTCATCCACACGGCTCAGAGTAAAAGGGAGAAAAAATAGAAAGAAAGAGGATATAATATAGTGAAGTAAAATAAATCTATTATAAAGCAAAGCTATACAGACAAAATCTCACCCAGAAGCCTATACATATACACTCACAAAAAAAGGAAAAGGGGAAAAATTAATATATCCTGCTCCCAAAGTCCACCTCCTGAATTTGGGATGATTCGTTGTCTATTCAGGTATTCAACAGATGCAGGCACATCAAGTTGTTTGTGGAGTTTTAATCCGCTGCTTCTGAGGCTGCTGGGAGAGATTTCCCTTTCTCTTCTTTGTTCACACAGCTCCCAGGGTTCAGCTTCGGATTTGGACACGCCTCTGCGTGTAGGTCGCCTGAGGGCTTCTGTTCCCCGCCCAGACAGAACGGGGTTAAAGGAGGAGCTGCTTTGGGGGCTCTGGCTCACTCAGGCCGGGGGGAGGGAGGGGTATGGAGGGGCGGGGCGAGGCTGCGGCGGCAGAGGCTGGCGTGACGTTGCACCAGCGTGAGGCGCGCCATGCATTCTCCCGGGGAAGTTGTCCCCGGATCACGGGACCCTGGCAGTGGCGGGCTGCACCGGCTCCCGGGAGGGGCGGTGTGGAGATTGACCTGTGCTCGCACACAGGCTTTTTGGTGGCGGCAGCAGCAGCCTTAGCGTCTCATGCCCATCTCTGGGGTCCGCGCTGATTGCTGCAGCTTGCACCCGTCTCTGGAGTTCGTTTAGGTGGCGCTCTGAATCCCCTCTCCTTGCACGCCGTGAAACAAAGAGGCAAGAAAAAGTCTCTTGCCTCTTCGGCAGCTGCAGACTTTTTCCCGGACTCCCTCCCAGCCAGCTGTGGTGCGCTAATCCCTTCAGGCTGTGTTCACGCCGCCAACCCCAGTCCTCTCCCTGCGATCCGACCGAAGCTGAGACTCAGCTCCCAGCCCCTGCCCGCCCCGGCGGGTGAGCAGACAAGCCTCTCGGGCTGCTGAGTGCTGCTCGGCGTCGAGCCTCTGTGTGGAAATCTCTCCGCTTTTCCCTCTGCGCCCCTGTTGCTGTGGGATCCGCGCTGTTAGCCGTGGCTCGCGCCCGTCTCTGGAGTTCGTTTAGGCGGCGCTCTGAATCCCCTCTCCTCGCGCACCAGGAAACAAAGAGGTAAGAAATAGTCTCTTGCCTGTTCGGCAGCTCCAGACCTTTTCCCGGACTCCCTCCCGGCTAGCCGTGGCACACTAGCCCCTTCAGGCTGTGTTCACGCCGCCAACCCCAGTCCTCTCCCTGCGATCCGACCGAAGCCCGAGCCTCAGCTCCCAGCCCCGCCCGCCCCGGTGGGGGAGCAGACAAGCCTCTTGGGCTGGTGAGTGCTGCTCGGCGCCGAGCCTCTGTGCGGGAATCTCTCCGCTTTGCCCTCCGCACCCCTGTGGCTGCGCTCTCCTCCGTGGCTCCGAAGCTTCCCCCCTCTGCCACCCGCAGTCTCCGCCCGCGAAGGGGCTCCTAGTGTGTGGAAACCTTTCCTCCTTCACGGCTCCCTCCCACAGGTGCAGGTCCCGTCCCTATTCTTTTGTCTCCGTTATTTCTTTTTTCTTTTGCCCTACCCAAGTACGTGGGGAGTTTCTTGCCTTTTGGGAGGTCTGACGTTTTCTGCCAGCGTTCAGTGGGTGTTCTGTAGGAGCAGTTCCACGTGCAGATGTATTTCTAATGTATCTGTGGGAAGGAAGGTGATCTCCGCGTCTTACTCTTCCGCCATCTTCTCTCTTCCCGGAACTCTTTATTAAAGAGCAAAAATTGGAGTTGAGTCTCAAATCATGGGTAAAAAGTCTTATACTAATAAGTGGCCTTCAGACACTAAAGAATATGCAAAATAAAAGCATGCCCTGGGTGTTAGTATAAGCGGCAATAATAAGCAAAAAGAGAAAATATAACTAATCTGTTTATCTTCACATAGTCATTTTTCTCTTACATAAAGGAGAATTAAGTAAGTTCTTTGGAGGAAGAGAGACTCTATGAAACTGTATGAATAAAAGATAAAAACTAGTTAAACTTTCCATACAGTTGTTGTATTTAAAGTGTGATTTTCATAGGTTGAAATTTTTACATACCCCCTGCTTTCAGAGTCATAGCTGGCCAGGGTCTCTTAGAAACACATCACCCTTATCCCTGGAATGTTGATTACATTCTGTGAAGTCAAACGACTGCTGATCTTGATACTTATTATTTCATAGTTGCTTAACTGTGTAGTGTGGCTAACATTTTAATATTTTAAGAACTCTTAGGGAATATTTCTAGGAATAATTGTTTGAAGGATTTTCCTTCATTGTGCATAGAAGCAACATTCACTCTTTTGTAGGTTTTGCAACCTGCAGGATTAAAAAGAAAAATACAAGCCAATTCCTGTGCCATGTTGGGACAGGTTTTGGGGGTAGATTAGTCAGCTATTGCCACAAAACTGCTGTGTAACAAATCACCCCAAAGCTCAGTGGTTTAAAACAATGGGATTTATTTTCACAGGTCTATAGGTTGGCTGAGTGTGGCTGAGTTAGGCAGAGTATGACTGGATGGTTCTGCTTGTCTTGGCTCCATTTACTCATGTGTCTGCAGTTTGCTGGGTTCACCTGATCCAGGCTGGGTGGATTTGTTTCATGTTTTTCTCATCCTCCTTCTGGACCAGTGAGTCTTTCTCATGGTTCTAGCAGAGGTACAAGAAGGCAAACCCAATCTTGCAAATGCTTTAAAGCGCCTGCTTGCATTATGTCTAGTAATATCCCATGGGCCAAAGCAAGTCACATGGCTGAGACCAGACTTGAGATGTGGAGTTTACTCTCCATCTATAGTGAGAGGGCCTTATAAAGTTACCTGGCAGAGGGTGTATATGCAGGAAGTAGTAAAAAACTGGGAGCTACATGGCAAAAGGTGATTGTACAGGAAGCGGTGAAAATTTGGGAGCATTAAGGCAATCTATCACTAAGAGATAGATCACATTCTCATTCAACAGGTGCACTACAGTACTCAAGGCTGAAAAAATAAATGGTTTTGGAATTTAAACAGACTTGGATTCACACCTTGGCTCTGCCCTTTATATGCTCAGTTTTGTTAACTTTAAAATGGGGATGTAACAGTATCTACTCATGCTGCAGAAAGTGCTTGGAACCTGGTAGGCACTTAATAAGTGCCAGTTCCTCCCTCTTCAAACATGCTTTCTTTCAAATATCTCTTCATCTTGCTTTATGGAGCTGTGGTTTATTTATCAGAGTCATTTTATAATCTCTATCTTTAATGAAACCCTCACCTGATATTGTTTGGTGGCATGAATTAACTACCTAGAAGGACTCTTTTAATCTTACAAGAGGGATGCAGATGAACATATTCTACCATCATCATATCTCCCCAGGAATAATTCCTTCAATTATTTTTCAAAGCCTGCTCACTGAAAACTCTCCTGACACGAACATTTTTTTGTCAGAACTCAAGTCTCAACTGGGTTAAGATAGATTTGTGATTTCTAATGAAAGCCATATAACTCTAAAAATAAACATGAATTACAGACACACCACAGTGTTCTCTGATCCTGCAGCAGACTGAAATAACAGAGAGATGCTGCATGCTGGGAGTGCATGAGGTGGTATGCTTGCAACCAAACTGACATTACAGAACTGGATGGAATCAAATTTGTTGTCATGGCAGAATTGTCACGGGCCATATCAAATTCCCATCAAAGAAACAAACAAACAAAAAAATATATTAGTTTCCAGAAGGAATATTTTCAGTGCTAGGAAAATGGGCTTTGGCTATGAAAGGATGCCAGTTTGTAGAGTTGAGGCAGAATGGAAGGATGAGCCCAAATGAAAGTTCTGCTCAAAGTGAAAAAATAACTCTGGGGACATACATCCTCTCTACTAGAATCATTAGATCTGTTATCATATTTTCCTTTCCTGGAGCACTGCAATTTTTATTCCAGTGCTGAGTAGGAGTAATACAATCACTTTTATTATATTAGAGGTGAAAATTATCCATGACATTTTGTCTAAACTCATCAGCACTTGGAAATTATTTATGTGTATGGAAGAAAAGTCATCTGACTTTAAGGATGGTAAGGCCATTATCTGGTTAAAGTCAGAACTTGTTCTTAGTGGCTTTTTTTTGGGTAATATCAAACTTAAGCACAAGTATGAGAGTAAAACTTTGGCAACATTCATTTAAAAAGGGTTAGTATTGATCCACATATATATACAATATTATATCAAGTTGAAAGCTGTGGAATAAGGAGAGTGCACACGCATTCACAAGGCCTGTTTTAATCTCAGCTATATAGATTATTAACTGATAGGTTTGGAACATGTTACCAATGGTAATATCTTCTACAGAATTGTTTTGAGTATGAAATGAAACAATATATAATGAGAAAGTTCTTTTTAAAAGTTAAAGTGCTGTATCTATGTCATGAAAACCCTCATTCGGGAGTCTCACATTTTCAGGATCTTTTAGCCTTTGAGGTTCCTTTGTTATATAGGTTTCTTTTCAAGTCAACCCAGTGCCATATTTAAATAACATCACCAAGGTTAGAAAGCATATACCAAGGGCTTCAGCATTGTTCATCCTTGTGTGACCTAGTCACAATCTCCCAAAGAAGCAATGAAACAAAGATGCTTATCGCGGTAATATTTACAAAATAAAAATATTAAAAAATTGTTAAAAAATAAGGGAAAAATTGAATAAATTATGGCATGGCCACAGCATGGACATTATAAACATTTTTTAAATTTAAAAATTCTACATGGCATGGTAGAAGCATAGTATGGCACAAATGCTACTGGTATGGCACAAGTACTAATGTATTTGTGCTGCAGTAGAGTTCTGGAACTCTCTGACAGTGTCAGACACATTCCTCTAGTTTCTGAAATGTGAGGGAGTCTGAGTAGGTTCTGGGGTGGAGCCACACCAAATTCAAGAGGGGCATATGGAAGCCTTGGGGTAGCAACTATTTCCAACCACTATGGAAATATTTCAATATTTTAGTAACTGAAATGGTTGTACTGTGCGTTCCAGCTTAATATCAACTCATATGTGAACTCAAAAGGACAGGATGTAAAACTATGTGTAGTATTATCCCATTAAATTGTATTTATACATAGGAAAAATACTGAAGACAATGTAATTATGTTTTTTCTTTATTTTTGCCCATATTTTCTAAATTTTTTACAATGAGTTTTTTTTTTTTTTTAGCACTCTGGCTATTTCCAGTTTTTGTTTTTTTTTTTTAAATTACAACCTAGAAATGATATGAACTTTTTTCATGTCTTTAGGTAAAATGTGCAGGAATTTCTCCTGGTTACAACCCTAGGAGTGGAATTGCTAGATAGTAAGGTGTATGGCTGCTCAGCTATCCAATATAATACCAATGTACTTTCCCAAGTGTCACAATTATACCCCATCAGCAGTAGATAAACAATCCCAATGATATAGCTATTCTCTCACATTCAGTATTGTCAGATTAATTTTTCCTAACAATATGAGGTACATTTGTTTTTCATTTTGCTCTTGATTTGCATTTTCTCATACATTTTTTTAAAATTTTATTTATTTTTGGCTGTGTTGGGTCTTTGTTGCTGCATGCAGGCTTTCTCTAGTTGTGGCGAGCGGGGGCTACTCTTCGCTGTGGTGCGCGGGCTTCTCATTGCAGTGGCTTCTCTTGTTGCAGAGCACGGGCTCTAGGCACACAGGCTTCAGTAGTTGTGGCACGCAGGCTCAGTAGTTGTGGCGCACGGGCTTAGTTGCCCCATGGCATGTGGGATCTTCCCGGACCAGGGCTTGAACCCGTGTCCCCTGCATTGGCAGGCGGATTCTTAACTACTGCACCACCAGGGAAGTCCCTCTCATACATTTTTGAAATGCCCCTTTCTGTAACCTTATATAGGCAACTGTGGAAAGAGGAGGATGTCAGACTTAGAACCATGGGGATTAATGCTGCCTCCTGTGTAATTTGAGGGTTCCTATGAAAACCCCCAAAGGACTTCCCTGCTGGCGCAGTGGTTAAGAATCCGCCTGCCAATGCAGGGGACATGGATTCGAGCCCTGGTCTGGGAAGATACCAGATGCTGCGGAGCAACTAAACCCGTGCACCACAACTACTGAACCTGCGCTCTAGAGCCCGTGAGCCACAAACACTGAAGCCCACGCACCTAGAGCCCATTCTCCGCAACAAGAGAAGCCACTACAATGAGAAGCCCTCGCACAGCAACGAGGAGTAGCCCCTGCTCGCCACAACTAGAGAAAGCCCGCGTACAGCAATGAAGACCCAACTCAGCCAAAAATAAATAAACAAATAGATTTATTAAAAAAAAAAAAACAACCCAAAATCTCCCCTACTCATCTGTAATGCTATCTCATAATTAGAGACTTTTTCCTCTGGAAATCTGAAGGCTTTTCTGGCTTCACAAACCTTTTGTAAAGTAACAATGCTACCCTTTATTGGACACTTATCTAGGAAGTAGAGAGTTAGATGTTTTTCAAACAATAGCACATCGTATTATAAATACTGCTCACAACTTTATGAAGTAGGTATCGCTATTTATACCTGACAACCAAGAAAAGTGAGGCCCAGAGAAGTTACATGCCTAAGAACAGCAGGATTACATCCAAACACAAGCCTGTCTGACTCCAAAATAATGCTCCTAATCATTATTCAACATAGCCTCCCTGTGAAGGGCAGTGCCTACACCTTTATCCCTTAATCCAGTGGTTCTCAACCCTGACTCCATATTAGAATCCCTTATGCAAAGCAAGCTATTTCGCACGTTAAACACAGGCATAGTACCTCAAGGTAGCATGCCTGAGGCTCTTGGAGATTTCAGAACACCTGTCTCTCATCTTCCAAAGGCCATGTGGTCACCTAAGAGGTTGAGAAGAGCCCTCACACACCAGCATCTTCTCAAGGCATATAATTCCCAGAGGCTGCAGCTTTGTGGAAAAGGAATGTCCAATGGGCAGTGTTTAAGTTATATTTAAGTTTTGGATCTCCATCCCCTATTATATGTCAGGTTTCCCTTCCTCCCTCTCTCCTCCCTCTCTGTCTCTTCCTTCTCCTCTTCTCTTCCTTGGCTTTCTCCTTCTCTCTCATGTTGCCCACTTCCATTATATTTAAGCCTTTCTTCCTGCCTTCTATAAAAAAATCCAAAAATGTTTTCACCTTGAAACTCCATAGGAAAATAAAAAATCTGAAGCTCTCAAATTCCTTTTTGCTGTTTATCTTTTTATGATTGAAAATTTCAAACATACTCACAAAAAAAGAAAACATGTAATAAGGACCACACATAAGCCTTCATAAGTCTATCAACCAGCTTCAGTACTTATCAACATTTTGGTATTCTAATTTCATCTATCACTTTCCACACACGCATTTTATTTCATTTACTTTTCTATTGAGTGTTTAAAAAAAATTCACAGGTGTCAAACCATTTCAGTTGTAAGTACTTTATTTTGTATCTGATATCTTTTTAAAGGTTTTAAAGTGTTATCCCTTAGGGTTTTTGATCTAGTTGTTGGAATGTAAGACAACACAAGCAAGAATTCAATGTTTTAGGAACACTTTCTCAAACATGGGATTTAACACCCTGCTAAGGACCCCAGAAAATGGGGCAAGTTAATTGCTGGATTGGTTATTAGAAGCCTGGAGAAAGTAGTAGCTCACGCTGAGTGAAACTGAAATGCTTGAGTTGCTGAGGCAGATTGCAGAGGAAGCAAAAAGGCTGAGGGAGTTATGCATGCTGGAGGAGATGTATTATGTGAGGTCAGGAGATCCACCAGAAGATTGCATTGCATAGGTGGACCCAGAGGACACTCCATTCATTAAGACCATCTGCCCAAGAGGGGCAGCCAGTGAGGGTGCTGCTTTGTTCTACTATCAGAAGAAGGCAAGAACAGAGGAGTACTTCTAGCAAAGGAGGGGAAACTTGATCCATGTGGAATATGCTCACGTGATGAATGTAGCCACATGACCATAAAATAATAAATGTATGTTATTTTAAGCCACCAAGTTTATGCTAATTTGTTATAGAGGCAGCACCCGGTGAAAACAAAGGCACAATTGAGACTTTCTTAGTGTTATTGGCCAATCCTGTGGTGCTAAGGGGATAGTTTCCAGTGACTGAGGACCCAGAAGCCACACTCCTGAGTTACTCTCAGTTCAGTTGCCCATAGCTCCACGAAAACATGTCTTATGGTCATTGATTCTGGTGCCCTTGCATTAACAGACAGAAGATACTGGGCTTGGACCCGGTCCTCCTTCTTTGTTCCTGCCCAGCCACTCTCTTTGGGAAGGGAGGCAAGCAGTAAAGTCCTCCAAAGACTAAAGCCATCGTTTCGACGGAAGAGCAGAAAGTCACAACAATCTGAAAAATGAGATCTCTGGTCTTGAGTAAAATGGGCATATTGATCGGGTGAAGGAGACAGCCGCCCACAAAGAGAAATTCAACCCCAGAGCTCTGCTGTTTCCCTCTGTCTACTCAGGCCCCATAATGAGAGTCTTGTGAGCAATCAGGGCTGTGATCGCTAATGCTCAGTGTGGAATGATCAGCTGCCATCAGCCCTTAAGTGCAGCCAGGCAAAGAGTACTAACTGATTCTTGTTTATAGTTAAATAGAATCCAGCTTTTTTTGTTGTTTGTTTTTTAAATCTGCTCTCACCTAGGTTTTTGGTTTTATAAGAGCATCCAACTCTCCTTTGGAGAGTGGGAGACCCTACTCAGTTTCTTAGGTGCCTATTATCTTTTAAACACTTATTCAAACAAACATTTTGGAGAGCACACCATAATTGCATGTTGCAGTTTTACAAAGCCATATTTTGGATAGAAAATGGGTACATGTTAAAATATGTCCTATGTTCCAGATCAGACCACAATACTGTGTTCTGCTTACGTGGTTGTCTCTTACTCTGAGGTGAAAAAGAAGCTCTGTTTTACTTCTGAATATCTCCCTTCCAGACTGAGATTGATGTGCAGAAATGGAATGAAGTGGTGTGTATCATGTGACAACCAAAAATTAGATATTGCTTTGGGTTTTTACTATGAGTTTATAAGGTATGATGTCTCATACATGTAATGGTGGGAAGCCCATGGCTTCTCTCTTTTTAAATTTATTTTTAAACAGTTTCAAACTTACAGAAAATCTCAGGAATAGCACTAAGAACTCGATACACATTTCACCAACCAGATTCACCAATTGTTAACATTTTGCCACTTTTATAATTCTTTAATATATATATGAGAGAATACATATATTCTATATTCATTTATATATTTCGCACCCCCGAACCATTTGAAAGTAAGATGTGGACATTATATCCTTTATTCTTATGTACTTCAATGTATATTTCCTGAGACAGAGACATTCTCTTACATAATTATTCTGGTTATCTACTGCTATATAACAAACCAGTTCCAACTTCATGGTGTAAAACAACAGCTATTTTGTATTGCTTATGGATTCTGTGGGTCAGGAATTTGGAGTGAGAACAGTGGAGATGGCTTGCCTCTGCTTTATGCTGTCTGGAGCCTCAAGTGGGAAGACTCAAACCTCTGGAGATGTCTTAAACACTGGAATCTGGAACTACCTAGAACTTTCTTCATTCACATGTCTGGTGTCTGGACTGGTTATCTCAACATCTGGGTTAAGTTGTGACTGCTGACCAGGACCCCTACATGTGGCCTCTTTGTGTCTTGGTTTCCTCACTGGGTTTCCTTACTTGGTTTGCCTCAATGCTGTTGGGCGTCTGCTATGGCAGGTCAGGGCACTAAGAATGAGTGTTTCTGTGAACAATGTGAAAGCGTCAAGGCCTTTTTTGGACAGCCTCAGAGTCACATAACGTCACTTTTGCTCTACTTCCTTAATGAAAGTAGTCAGAAGTCTGCGAAAATTCAAGGGTAGGGAGATTAGAACCCACATCCTCTTTATTTATGTTTATTTATTAATTTTTTGGGTAAGATATGCAAAACATACAATTTACCATTTTAACTATTTTTAAGTGTATGGTTTAGTGGCATTAAATACATTTACATTTTTGTGCAACCATCACCACCATCCATCTCCAGAAATTTTCCATCTTCCCAACTCAAACTATGTACCTGTAAAACAAATAACTCCTTATTCCTTCCTCTTCCCAGCCCTTGGCATCCACTATTTTACTTTCTGTCTCAATGAATTTGACTATTTGAAGAAACTCATATAAGCAGAATCATACAATGTTTGTTTTATTTCACTTAGCATAATGTCTTCAAGGTTAATTCATGTTGTAGCATAGAATCAAAATTTCTTTCCTTTTAAAAGCTGAATAATATTCCATTGTATGTAGTATATACTATAGTTTGTTCATCCACTCATCTGCTGATGGACAATTGTAGAATCCATATCTTATTGGAAGAGTGTCAAAGATTTGCAGCAATCTCTATAACCACTACAATAACCACAGCATAATTATAAAATCAATACATTTAGCACTGATACAGTACCATTGGCCCCTGAGTTCTTGAGTTAGACTGGCCAGGTTTGGAGTCTGTCTCTGCTTTTTATGAGGTATAGACTTTTGGCAAGTAGCTCTGTCCTCTGATCTTTAGTCTCCTCATCTCTAAATGAGGCCAATAATACCTATGTCTTAGGGTGGCTGTGAGGCCTAATAAAATACTTACGTGATGGTTCTGGCACCCAGTAGTGGCTTAGTAAGCTTTAGGTCTCCTTTTCACCTCAGAGAATTAAACATGTCACTGAGTGCTCAATAGGCCTACAATTAATTACTGGTTGGTTGGGAAGCTTTAGAGGCCACTTTGGTTTTCTAAGAAATAATGAAGAAATTTATTATACACTTAAATTGTTGCCTTATGAGTTCCCATTTCTGAAGGTTCATCTTCTTTTTGTTAGATGCAGGTTAAGTGTCATCAACCGAGAGAGAGCATTCTCCATTTTTTAAAAACAAGTTATAGTCATTTAAAAGAAAAATGTATTATCAATCTACCAACATCATGAAGGTACAAACCTAATTTCTGAATCAGGATACCTTTGGCTACAAGTAGCAGAACACCCAAGTCAAAAATAGCTTAAGCTATAGAGAAATTGTATTATTTTATAACAGGAAGACCAGAAGGATGGATGCTCTGGAGTTGGGTAATTCAGTGGCTCAGTGATCTCACAAGGGTCCACAAAGGTTTTGGCCTAAGAGACCACAAAGGTCTCTATTGGAGCCTCTTCCATATGTTGGCCTAGACCACAGATGGAAACCTCCTCATGGTGGCAAGATGGCTGCAGTAGTTTCAAGCATCACATTCAGACATGGCAACATTCAGAAGAGACCATCTCTTCCTGTGAACTCTTGGAGAGTGAGAAACTCCTTCTAAGAAGCCCTACAGAAGATGCTCCTCACCTCTCATTCGTCAAATTTGCATTACTTGCCCATGTCCAAACCACCTGTGGAAGGGAAATGGAACCCCATTAACTGACTTAAACCAATTGTGGTTAACTTCTTGGGTCTGGTGTTGGGACTGGTACCAGCCTCTCCTGAAATACTGGCCATTGGCCGGGAGCTGAAAAAATGTGGGAGGAGGGGCAATAAATACTACCTGCTACAGCAGCGGTCCCCAACCTTTTTGACACCAGGGACTGGTTTCATGGAAGGCAATTTTTCCACGGGGTTGGGGGGCGGGGAATGGTTCAGGTGGTAACGTGAGTGATGGTTCAGGCAGTAATGCGAGCACTGGGGAGCCATGGGGAGCGGCAGGTGAAGCTTTGCTCCGTTGCCCATTGCTCACCTCCTGCTGTGCGGCCCGGTTCCTAGCAGGCTGCGGACTGGTTGGGGACCCCTGTGCTACAGTATACTAGTTAGATTTTGTTATATCCAAGCATTAGAAATTAGAATGAAAAATCCATTTTTGTATATCTGCATCATTAGCAAATGCCTGAAGTTCTTTAGAATGTAGTTTTGATAAGCAATTGGCATGAAACATAATAGTAATGATTTGGTAATCAAGAAATATGAAGTAGATTTAATTAACTTTGAAAGGCTTTTTAAAATAATAAGTGTTTCTAAGAGTCTAAAAAATCTCTCAAGTATAATAAGGAGTTTGTTAAAAGTGTGTTCACCATTTTTGCATTTATGTTTCTTTATAGTCCTAGCAGGTAAACTCTCTATGTAAGGATTTATTTTCTTTTAACTTTAATTTTCCACAAATCAATTTCTCTATAAAATGATGGATGCAATTAAGAATGTATTTAAGAACTAAGTATAATCACTCCCTTTTCCTAATTTTAATTTGTTCTCTATTTTTGTCCCAAGCATACTAGTGATTACAGGTCATGTTCACAGCAGTACAATTCCTATTTACTCAGTAGTGCCCATAGGAAACCGAGTGTCCTGGGATACAATTTGTGCAAGTGAAAAAGATCAGCTTCCAAGGTCATCATGTCATCTGTTACAGTTAATATCAGACAAATAGGCTAGGTAACAATGTAACAAATATACACCCCCCCCCCCCCCGCCAATATCAGAAACGTTTATATTTTGCTCATGCCATATACCCATAGAAGTTCAATGGAGTATAGAGAACTCTGCTCATGTTACTGACTCAGGGACTCAGGTTGATGGGGGAGCCAGCATTTCAAATGTGCCACAGAGAAAAGGGGGTTTGGGGGAACCTTCACGCCAGCAATTACACGTTTTGTCCAGAAGCTACACATGTACTTCTAGTCATTTTATTGGTCAGAACCAATTACATGACACCCTAACCCATGGGGGCCAAGAAGTATGTTCCTGCCAAGTCCCTGGGAGAAGGAGAGCCAGCAACACGGGTGGGCAGTATTTTTGACAACTGCAACAATGTACCAGTGTGTATCACTGTCTTTCAAGGGAAGGGGAGACATGCCCTAAGGAGCAATTAGTCCTCAGTGGTTATAACCAAAATGGAAATGCTTCAGTTAGGGTGGTGCTCTATACCCTGGTGTGACTACAAACACAGCTTCAGCAAGGACAAAAAAATCTCATCTCATGACTTGAACTGTGGTATGGCTTTTCCCTCATGTTAAGGGTCATATTTTAGGTAAAAATGTAGCCTTTTTCAAATCTATTGTGTCACTGCATACTGGCAGGGTGGTATCAAGCAAGTAATCCTTGGAGTGTATTTCCAGCTGCCCAGTCTAATTTCCTCTTCACTTTCTAATCATGGGTCTTCTGTCCACATTGCTTGATATCATAGATTGTTAGGTTTTTGATTGTAAATGTTGGGCCATCTCCATTTATTTGGTATAAAGGGTGATTCATTCTAAAGAGAACTTAAAACCTTTATTGCTGATTTTGATCATTGTGGTCATGCCTGTGCAAGCACAGTGAACAAGTCCATTTAATCAACTTAGTCTGAAAACTTTGTCTGAATATTTAGTCTGACTACTCCAGCCATTTCTCGCCCCTGAACAATCTAAGTCAGTCCATGGACTCTTTAATAAATCATGCTTCAATGGCAAGAATGGCAATAGAGGAAGTGTCTCATGTGACAGGAAATAAAGGGAGAAGTCCAGCCACTCTTCTCCATTGGTGTTAAATAATAATAGTAATAATTATAATAGTACTTGAATAGTTGAATGAACATTTCATTCTAGGCTCTTTAGTAGTTGCTGTGTGTATGTATGTGTGTGCGTATATATATATATATATATATATACAAATATATAGTACACTCTAGCCAATCGTCAGCACAAATAGAGTGAGTTGGCTGGTATCGTCCGGTTTTCGTATGAGGAAACAGTCTCAGATGTTTGTCCAAGTTCAAACAGCTACTCAGTGTCTCCAACTGTAATAAAACTTTGAGAATTTAGGCATGATTTTATTTTATTAACTGTCCAGTTTTCTTTTAATTCCCTAAAGATGTTATTTGTACCTGTAATTTTTAAATAGCTTTCTATTTTGTATAATACTGATTTAATTATATCTTTAAAATCTTCCCAGTGTACTGTAAGTACATCCAAAATCTTTGCACAATTATAGGTCTAACTCTGTAACTTAGCAGGTATTCAGACAATGCTTTGAATGAATGAATGCATCCGTGTGAGGTTCACATGTCTGGCTGAAATCTACTACCTGCTTTACGCACACAAATCCAGACCAGTTGAGCTGGCTTGAACTCCAAGGCCTATTTGCTATCAGTTTTCTAAACAAACAGAATTAGCTATGTGCTTTTTCTACCTAAGTAGAAGAGAAGATTTAAGAATGATTTTCATGACTGATTATATTAAAAAATGCATGCTGAATAATATATTTAACAACAAACATCAACAAATAATAACAAATGTGTGAGCGTGAGAACAAATCAAAATGAAAATAACTTATTAAAGTATAAATTCTGTACTGTATTTTCTAAAGTTTTTGCAATAAGCTTGTGTTACCTTCATGACTGGAATAAAAACAAAAAAGATTTTTAAAAAAATGCATGCTGATTGTAGAAAATCTAGCAAATGCAGAAAAATATAAATAAGAAAATAAAAATAACTCCAAATTCCAGAGATTTGTTCTCCCAATCATTGTTTTTAAAGGCATGGGTATACACACAATTTACACAACTCTCAGCATACATAGTATTGCAGCCTAGTTTTTCACTTTATTATGTCCTTTAAAATCTTTTTTAAAAGATGCTTGTCAGTGGTCTCATACTGTTCCATCATATAAAGGGGGCATAATTTATTATTGGACGTTTAGGCTCTGTCATTTTTTGCTATTATAAATAATGTTGTGATGAACATCTTTCTATATAAATCTTTGTGAGCATGATTTTCAATGTACCGTCCGTCCTTTGGAGTCCCTTGATTGGTGACACGTACCTCTGCTAACTGATATTTGACACATGGGGCTGAAGCTGTGTCGCTAGAACTTGTTAAGAAGACAAATAGTGTAGCAGTGGCCTGTCTCATGCTCATAAAATAAAATGGATACAACTATAATTTTGCAGGCCATTTATTTGGTTAAAAACTGGATGCCTCATTGATTCCACACACAACATATCCCAAAAGAATGAAGGTGACCTTGGAGACAGCCAGCCATTCAGAATCCAATTAATCAAGCCTCAGGATATTTGGTTCCCAACACCAACCACAGCCATCATGATCTGTCAGATTCTTGTTACTCAGAATTTAGGAAGGGATGTAGGTTCGGTTTAGCTTGTGGGTGCTCTTCTGGAAACAACAGAAGATCTCAGTCTTTAACTCTAAGGAATGTTGGTTGTGGGAGTGGCAGGCTTTTGTAGAAAGAGTCTAAAATTTAGTGAGCTCTACTGAAGACCACCAAAAAGAGGAAATCTTCATTTAAACTTGAATGTCACCTCACCAGAGGACTGGAAAAAAGCACAGTCTTAGAACTCTGTGCTTCTAGGACATCTGAGATATATAGCGCGTCTATTTATAAAGTTCTTTAAACTGGGGTCTCATTTATTTTGTCAATATCTTGCAGAATCAACAAAAATTAAAATCCATATTAAAAAGAAGGACCTGAATTGGTTTCCAGTTATTTAAGCTACAGGCACCAAAGCTTAGCATTCATCTCTAATAGCCTAAGAGGATGAAGGTTTTACCTTTGATCTAGAATTTGTTTAATCTTCTAGGACAGTGCAGGAGATTCTAGGTCCAAATTCCAGGTATTTAATTTGTTTCAGTTTTGATCTCTGCTTCATGATGACAATTTTATCAACTAGCTCTTAACACTTATTGTACTAAATTGCTATATTAATATTAATGTCATATAGCTGATTCACTTTGTTATACAGCAAAAACTAACACAAGGTTGTAAAGCAATTATACTCCAATAAAGATGTTAAAAAAATATTAATGTCAAAGTGTGAAAAATTCAACTGGTAAATGGTATGCAAATTAGCCTAATGCAAACTTAAATGGATTCCTGCACTCAAAAAATCCTTTGAAACAAAGGTAACTAAAGTGGTAAAAAAGACCAACCAATGACCATTAAAAGGGAAGATTGCTACAAGTTAAAGAATAAAATACTTTAAAGCAAACAAGCAAGTTTGACTGATTTTAATCAAACAATATGAATGCAATAGCTGGTATAAACCTTTGATTATATTATGGGGTGTAAACAGGAAACATTTTTTTCCCAATCACAGTGCTGTGGGTTGAATTGTGTCTGCAGTAAAAGATAAGTTAGAAGTCCAAACCCCTGGTACCTGCGATTGTAAACCTATTTAGAAATAGGGTCTTTGCAGATGTAATCCAGTTATGATGAGGTCATTAGAGTGGACCCTAATCCAACAAGGCTGCTCTCCTCATAAGATAATGCACATTTGGGCAGACAGACATGCACAGAAGGAAGGCAATGAAGGTGGCCATGAGGTGATGGAGGCAAAGACTGGAGTGATGCATCTACACACCAAGGAATGGCAAGGATTTCTGGCAAACACCAAAAGCCAGAGGAGGCGGGGAAGAATCCTCTCCTAGAATCTTCAGAAGGAACGTGGCCTGGTGGACAGATTGATTTCAGATTTCTGGCCTCCAGAACTGTGAGACAATATGTTTCTGTTATTTTAAGCCACCCAGGTTGTGGTACTTTGTTATGGTAGCCCCAGCAAGCTAATAATAGTCATGGTTTTCTCTAGGTTCTGCCAAATCCCTGTCTTCTCTTGCCTCAATTAAGTCTGAGACAGATCACATGGATTTCTGGTCAGTCACTATTTTCAAAAGTCAGTCCAGTTTAAGTCTCTAATCTTATATCCAGTTTACATCTCATCTCTTTCCCCACCTCCAGTGTCAGCCAGGCTTCTGGGTCAGAGGACTTGGGGTAGGGGAGGGATGCGGATTGTTCTCGCAAATTTCCTACCCCTCATAGAAGTGATGGAGAGGCATGTCTCATTCTAGGACACCTTGTCCCCTGCATCTGCTGGGTCTGGTGTTGGAAGGAAGTGGACTCAGAGAGATGGCAGGAGTCAGTGATGGGGTGTCCCCTTTGGTCTTGTTCTCAGTAAATCTGGTTCTATGTTATTGGTGGCCCCTGTGTTTCCCTGGGGTGGTGTTTGCTTTTCTCCTACCAACACCGTCCCCCAGAACTTCCTGTGAGAGAGGCAGCTAAGTCTCCATTTGGTGCTTTCCATAGGTTCATGTCCAAGATGCAAGGTGGCCTCAGAACACCTGCTTTTCCTCTTCTCTCTGCTCCTTCCTATGGAGCCATGGGAACCACCAAATTTCTCCATTCTTTCCTTACACCCTGGGACTGAGATGGAGAAAGGGCTGCACCCATCTTTTTCCCAGTCATGCCACAGCACTCCCTTGTCACTATGGAAACGGTGCAGACCACTCTGTCAGCATCCTGCCTTCAGCACGCCCTAGGCAGGAAGTGGTCTTGTGCTCCTGTAAGAGAGAACTCTCCCCGTGTGAATCCATGCCTCCCAGAAACTCCTCCAGCAACCTGCTCACCAGTGGCAGCTCTAAGATTCCACAGCCTCCAGCCATCGAGGGCAGCACTGTATATCCTGGATGTAGGTGCCCTAACAAATGATTCTTTCAAGGCTTTGGTTGCCTGGCTTCAGTGGATACTTACAGCATCCTCCTCCTCCTCACCAAGGAGAAGAAAAGGACTTGAGGGAGATAACAGGACTCTTACTATGAACACTGCCTTCCTGTGCCTGCAGATCCCTATGGCTCCCCTCCCACCCCTAGTCCTGCTGTTCAGCCTGGAAAGGTGTGGAGCTGGTGTGAGAGTCGTCAGTCCTGAGCAAAGTGTCTTGACTCAGTTGGTGGTGGTTCTCCTTTGAATGTGGGAATATTTAATGCCTAAACTTTGCCCTCACTTTGGCGTCTTGGGAGTGCTGAGGGCGCGAAGCTTACAAGAGTGGCCTGCACCATATTTGTAGTGAGAAGGGTAAAGGGTAGCATGACTGGGGAAAAGATGCATCACTGACTCCTGGGCAAAGATCAATTTCCACTCAATTGCCGTTATACCAGGAAAATGTGTTCTCTCTTTCTTGGTTTTTCCCTTCCTCATACTTAGCCTTTGTTATTCCAAGATGTTTTATATTTTTGCCAAGCTCTTATGATTAATGAGATGGAGGAGTGAGATTTAATGTATAAGACCTAAAGAGGGTGCTGCCAGATGGCTGTGACTCATAGACTCCTTCCATTAGGTGGGCATCCCAGTGAGTTTTAGAGGAAGGGAATCTGCTTCCACTCACCTGCTTGGAGATTGGCTGGCTAAAGTTTTGAGATCGTTATTTTAGTAGTTGTATTAGCCATTTGATGACTCCATTTCTAGGCGAAGTGTTCTCAAAATGCGACACCCTTGATCATCATGAGCAGTCCCACATGGAAAGTTGTTAGAAATACAGATTCTCAGGCCCCACCCCAGAACTACTGAACAAGAAACTGGGGGTAGGTCACAGGCAACTATATTAACAAGTGCTCCAAGTGATTCCAATGCGCACTCATGTTTGAGAACTGCTGTTCCAAAGATGTTTCTCTTCCCCAATTCAAAATGATACTCTAAGAAGTGGGTGTCTACATGGTATGGCCTAATACGAAAGATATGCCTTACCTTAAAAATTATTCCTTTGAAATTCTCTTATGATTTTCCATCCATCACAAACTTTAGCTTAAAAGCTTTCTGATGCACTTTAGCTGAGGCAAAGAGAGTCTCCTAAGGAGAAAACTCCAGAAGTTTATTAACTACTTTAAGCAAGGCAACTTCCACTTGAGTCTACTGTGATGCTTATTAACTATAGAATATCTCCTCGTGTAAGACGAGGATTAAGGATGGGACTCACCTTTCCCTGCATTATCTTCTCCATAGCAATTATCACCATCAAACGTACTATATATTTTATATGCTTATTTTACATTCTGTATGTCTTCCTCCACATGAATGTGAGCTTTCTGAAGGCAAGGGCTTTTGTATGTTTTAGTCACTGCTGATTCCCCAGCACCTTAAACAGTACTGGGAACATTGTAGACATTCACAATTATTTGTTGAGTGAATGCATGAAGGTTGGGTTTCAAGAATGTGTTATACAAGTTGTTGTAGATTTCTATGCTTATTGATTCATTGAAGAAAATTACAGTTTTTGTTCTGATTTCTACTTGTCAGGATGCTTAATACCACAGGCTTCATAAGGTCCTCAGAAGTCCCATCATTTTAGTGCAACATGAACAGAAGAATTTATTAGATTGATGTGGAAGTTATTACCTAGGGGTATGCTACAGAGCATCATGGATGGGAACTGGACAGGGGAGAAGACACGGGAGGCAGGCAGAACAATAATGTGAAACGAACACAAAAGGATTTATGTTGGTAACTCCTGGATATGACAGTCTGCTGTTGGTTCAAGAGTGTCCTTTTGTAGGGATTATTTTGGGGCAGTAAATCTTTTTGTCAGTAACTGTGTTAGGTCTAACACCTCCCAGGATGCAGTATTTCCACTTTCCTGTTGGCACACCTGACAGCTCCTACTTCACAGATGTTCACTGTTCTCCCGCTCATTGATGATCCCATTTTGACGCAGAAGAGCTGGTTTCCACTCTTGAAGCACTGGGAGGGCAATAGGCAGACACACTTGGAGGTGGCAGCTGCAATGAGAGAGACAGTGTGACTCACCATAGTGCTTTAGGGTTTGATTTTACCTAACTTGTCCCCAGAGCAGTGAGCACTTTGGTGGCAATGAGTGAGAATGCTGGAACAAAGGCAATGACCCAACTGTGGCTGAATGGAGTGATCTGGGAATAAGAGAGGAGAGGGCACTGGTAAGTCAGTAAGATGCAAGAGCTGGGCTACCTCTGACACCTCCCTTTCACTCACTGCCCACATCCAATCAATCCATTTCCACAATGTCTTCAGTCTGTCCTTCATGTTCTTTTCTCATTGGCACCACCTGGGAACACTTATATACGGTATCATTTATTGAGCCTGCACCATGAAACCACACACTATGCCAAGGGCTTTGTGTGCTTTATTTCATTTAATTCTCACAATAAACATAAGAACTATATGGCATTATACTAATTCTACAGATGAAGAAACTCGGCTCAGAGAGGTTAAGTGATTTGCCCATGATCCCACAATTAGTAAGTGGTAGAGGCATATTTTAAATCATGAATGACTCGCAAGCCTGAACTCTTTTAACATAACTCTGTGTCACATTTTTAATTTATTTCTAGAATATTCCTGGGTTATGACTAGGAATCTGGATTTTTTTTTTTTTTTGGCCACGTCTTGCAGCATGCGGGATCTTAGTTCCCTGACTAGGGATCAAACCTGTGCCCGCTGCATTGGGAGGGTGTAGTCTTAACCAAGGAATCTGGATTTTTAATAAGCAGCTAAATTGGGTGATACTTTTATAAGGCCTGGTTTCAAAACCACCCTAACACTTCATAATTCATATAAATCTTGTGTTCATGAAAGAGTTTTAAAATGATCATTTAGGGGTAAACTTACCAAAGCCAAGCATATTAAATCAGTTTTAAGTAAATGGATATAGGCTCATTTATATACACTCATGTTTTAGTCAAAGTTCAAGATCCTCCACAGATGGTCTCAACATCCCTTCGCAACATTATCTTTTCTGCTTTCTCCATCCCAGGTAGAGTGACTCCCTCTCTCTTTCCCAAGCAAGACCCTGAAGGTGTTCCAGGTTTTGTCCTTTGCCCACACTAGCCCCTTCTTTTGCCGGACTGATGTGCTTTTTCCAGTTCCCCACATGTCCGATGTCTACAAGCCTCACCTCTTTCATGAAGCATTTTATAGCCACGTACCCCCACTGATGTTTCCTTTAAATAAACTTTAATGGTGTAAATTTGTCAGCACTACCTCTGATGTTTTTATACTTTCTTGTTAGTTAGCTTTCCATATGTCTTTCTCCCAAGACAGTTATAAGTGCTTTGTTAGAGAGCAGTAACTATGGTTCCTCCATCTGTTTATCCCATTCAGTTGTTAACAAGGTGCTCAATTAATTCTGCTTCATCAATTGATTTCAATTCTGAATTTGAGGGTGCAGGTATAAGTATTCAAAAAGAAATGTATTTGGTGGATCTGTGATAATTTATGTTGCCAAAATATCTGAGTCAGCCTGAGAATCAGGCTGTAGTCTCTTTGAGGCAGGTATCAGTTCTTTCCCATGTGTCTCAACTGATGGGAGAAAATAGGGAAAGGGAATGGGGAGATGAACATTAAGCGTATAAGCTTCCTGTCCTCAGTAGGAAATAGTTCATGAAAAGGCGTGAATTTCCCTTTTATGCCTTTGCCAACCAGCTAGAGAAATTCTAGTTGGGGAGAGTCTTGTTTGTTGTTGGAAACTATAGGGTTTGGCGAAGGACAGGAGACTTCTACCTCTAGAGAGGAGGTCAGTTCCCCAGGCTTGTGGAAAGGCCATGGTCACCACTCTTGTAGTATGGTTATAGCTTAAATACTCTTAGCAAGATGATTTTCAGATTATTAGCATGAAAAGGCCCTTCCTGCCACCTCCACTAATTCATGTTTCCATCCTTATGAAACCCTTCCTGGCCAGAAGGTATTTATCTCTCTTACCGCTCTTGTCACATACTGTCTTGTATTAAAGTTATTCATGTAATTATTTGGAAAAACTGTGAAAATTAACACCCCAAACTGAACAATTTGAGGGTACAAAGCTCCTTTATCATCACACCTCTCACCTTATGGTGTACAGTGACTTTGGCATATTGGATACTAAATGGATGTTTATTGAATACATTTTCCCCTCCTGTTGGTTGATGCTGGATATTTTTGAAATTTAGATAAAACATTTCATAGCTATAAAAATAGGCTCCTTGGGAAGGCTTCTGTGTTCTAAGTTTTGCAAAGTGAACTTCATGTTACTTTGAAGTTCCATTTTAAACTTTTTCTCATTTCATTTTTGATGGAGAAGGAAAAGAGCAACAAAGTACACAATGTAATCAAGAACACAATTTAATCAAGGTAACATTCAATTCAACTCAAGATTAGTAATATCCCAACTTGCCATGAGTGGGTTGGGTATAAAATACATTTTCAGGTTCCTCTCTTTATAAATGCTGTGGTTTGTACATTGACGCTGTTCTGTAGTGCTACAGGAACAGAAATCTCTGTGACACTGACTTTTGCTCACCAACTAAGAAGGCTGGCGCAGGCAGACCATATCTTTAGGGGGAAAAAGGCTTTCAGTTTTCTAACTGTGTGTAGGATCAAAGGATATTTTAAATGACTTAAATCTCTTATTAAGAAACGTTCATGTTTTAGTAGGACTACCCCAAGACATTCTGCTAACTTGACCAGTATTGGTAAGTATTCAAACTTTTTATGTTCTTTTTTTTTTTCAAGGTAACAGTAGTGTTTTTTGTTTTTTTAAAAATTGCACACATGTCTATAAACCTAATAAATAGGTTTTTCTATTTTTTTTTATACAGGAGGTTCTAATTAGTCATCAATTTTATACATATCAGTGTATACATGTCAATCCCAATAGCCCAGTTCATCACACCACCCCCTCCCCCCCCACCGCTTTCCCCCCTTGGTGTCCATACGTTTGTTCTCTACATCTATGTCTCAATTTCCACCCTGCAAACCAGTTCATCTGTACCATATTTCTAGGTTCCACATATATGCGTTATTATATGATATTTGTTTTTCTCTTTCTGACTTACTTCACTCTGTATGACAGTCTCTAGATCCATCCACGTCTCAACAAATGACCCAATTTCATTCCTTTTTATGGCTGAGTAATATTCCACTGTATATATGTACCACTTCTTCTTTATCCATTTGTCTATCAATGGGCATTTAGGTTGCTTCCATGACCTGGCTATTGTAAATAGTGCCGCAATGAATATTGGGGTGCATGTGTCTTTTTGAATTGTGGTTTTCTCTGGGTATATGCCCAGTAGTGGGATTGCTGAATCATATGGTAATTCTATTTTTAGTTTTTCAAGGAACCTCCATACTGTTCTCCATAATAGCTGTATCAATTTACATTCCCACCAACAGTGCAAGAGGGTTCCCTTTTCTCCACACCCTTTCCAGGATTTGTTGTTTGTAGATTTTCTGATGAAGCCCATTCTAACTGGTGTGAGGTGATACCTCACTGTAGTTTTGATTTGCATTTCTCTAATAATTATTGATGTTGAGCAGCTTTTCATGTGCTTCTTGGCCATCTGTATGTCTTCTTTGGAGAAATGTCTATTTAGATCTTCTGCCCATTTTTGGATTGGGTTGTCTGTTTTTTTAATATTGAGCTGCATGAGCTATTTATATATTTTGGAAATTAATCCTTTGTCCATTGATTCGTCTACAAATATTTTCTCCTATTCTGAGGGTTGTCTTTTTCTTGTTTATGGTTTCCTTCGCTGTGCAAAAGCTTTGAAGTTTCATTAGGTCCCATTTGTTTATTTTTGTTTTTCTTTCCATTACTCTAGGAGGTGGATCAAAAAAGATCTTGCTGTGATTTATGTCAAAGAGTGTTCTTCCTATGTTTTCCTCTAAGAGTTTTATACTGTCTGGTCTTACATTTAGGTCTCTAATCCATTTTGAGTTTATTTTTGTGTATGGTGTTAGGGAGTGTTCTAATTTCATTCTTTTACATGCAGCAGTCCAGTTTTCCCAGAACCACTTATTGAAGAGAATGTCTTTTCTCCATTGTATATCCTTGCCTCCTTTGTCATAGATTAGTTGACCATAGGTTCGTGGGTTTACCTCTGGGCTTTCTATCTTTTTCCATTGATCTATGTTTCTGTTTTTGTGCCAGTACCATATTGTCTTGATTACTGTAGCTTTGTAGTATAGTCTGAAGTCAGGGAGTCTGATACCCCAGCTCCGTCTTTTTCCCTCAAGACTGCTTTGGCTATTCGGGCTCTTTTGTGTCTCCATACAAACGTTAAGATTTTTTTTTCTAGTTCTGTAAAAAATGCCATTGATAATTTGATAGGGATTGCATTGAATCTGTAGATTGCTTTGGATAGTATAGGCATTTTCACAATATTGATTCTTCCAATCCAAGAACATGGTATATCTCTCCATCTGTTTGTATCATCCTTAATTTCTTTCATCAGTGTCTTATAGTTTTCTGCATACAGGTGTTTTGTCTCCCTAGGTAGGTTTATTCCTAGGTGTTTTATTCTTTTTGTTGCAATGGTAAATGGGAACTGTTTCCTTAAATTCTCTTTCAGATTTTTCATCATTAGTGTATAGGAATGCAAGAGATTTCTGTGCAATAATTTTGTATCCTTCAACATTACCAAATTCATTGATTAGCTCTAGTAGTTTTCTGGTGGCATCCTTAGCATTCTCTATGTATAGTATCATGTCATCTGCAAACAGTGACAGTTTTACTTGTTCTTTTCCAATTTGTATTCCTTTTATATCTTTTTCTTCTCTGACTGCCAAGGCTAGGACTTCCAAACCTATGTTGAATAATAGTGGTGAGAGTGGACAACCTTGTCTTGTTCCTGATCTTAGAGGAAATTTTTCAGTTTTTCACCTTTGAGAATGATGTTTGCTGAGGGTTTGTCGTATATGGCCTTTATTATGTTGAGGTAGGTTTCCTCTATGCCCACTTTCTGGAGAGTTTTTATCATAAATTGGTGTTGAATTTTGTCGTTAGCTTTTTCCACATCTATTGAGATGATCATATGGTTTTTATTCTTCAATTTGTTACTATGGTGTATCACATTGATTGATTTGCGTATATTGAAGAATCCTTGCATCTCTCAGATAAATCCCACTTGATCATGGTGTATGATACTTTTAATGTGTTGTTGGATTCTGTTTGCTAGTATTTTGGTGAGGATTTTTGCATCTATATTCATCAGTGATATTGGTCTGTAATTTTCTTTTTTTCTACTACCTGTGTCTGGTTTTGGTATCAGGGTGATGGTGGCTCATAGAATGAGTTTGGGAGTGTTCCTTCTTCTGCAATTTTTTGGAAGAGTTTGAGAAAGATGGGTGTTAGCTCTTCTCTTAATGTTTGATAGAATCCACTTGTGAAGTCACCTGGTCCTGGACTTTTGTTTGTTGGAAGATTTTTAACCACAGTTTCAATTTCATTACTTGTGATTGGTCTGTTCCTATTTTCTATTTCTTCCTGGTTCAATCTTGGAAGGTTACACCTTTCTAAGAATTTGTCCATTTCTTCCAGGTTGTCCATTTTATTGGCATAGAGTTGCTTGTAATAGTCTCTTAGGATGCTTTGTATTTCTGCTGTGTCTGTTGTAACTTCTCCTTTTTCGTTTCTAATTTTAGTGATTTGAGTCCTCTCCCTCTTCTTCTTAATGAGTCTGGCTAATGGTTTATCAATTTTGTTTATCTTCTCAAAGAACCAGCTTTTAGTTTTATTGATCTTTGCTATTGTTTCTTTTGTTTCTATTTCATTTATTTCTGCTCTGATCTTTATGATTTCTTTCCTTCTGCTAACTTTGGGTTATGTTTGTTCTTCTTTCTCTAGTTCCTTTAGGCGTAAGGTTAGATTGCGTATTTGAGATTTCTCTAGTTTCTTGAGGCAGGCTTGTATATCTATAAACTTCCCTCTTAGAACTGTTTTTGCTGCATCCCATAGGTTTTGGATCATCGTGTTTTCATTGTCATTTGTCTCTAGGTATTTTTTGATTTCCTCTTTGATTTCTTCAGTGATCTCTTGGTTATTTAGTAACGTATTGTTCAGCCTCCGTGTGTTTGTGTTTTTTACGTTTTTTTCCCTGTAATTGATTTCTAATATCATAGCATTGTGGTCAGAAAAGATGCTTGATATGATTTTAATTTTCTTAAATTTACTGAGGCTTGATTTGTGACCCAAGATGTGATCTATCCTGGAGAATGTTCCATGCGCACTTGAGAAGAAAGTGTAATCTGCTGTTTTTGGATGGAATGTCCTATAAATATCAATTAAATCTATCTGGTCTATTGTGTCATTTAAAGCTTGTGTTTCCTTATTTATTTTCATTTAGGATGATCTGTCCATTGGTGTAAGTGAGGTGTTAAATTCCCCCACAATTATTGTGTTACTGTCGATTTCCTCTTTTACAGCTGTTAGCAGTTGCCTTATGTATTGAGGTGCTCCTATGTTGGGTGCATATATATTTATAATTGTTATATCTTCTTCTTGAATTGACCCCTTGATCATTATGTAGTGTCCTTTCTTGTCTCTTGTAACATTCTTTATTTTAAAGTCTATTTTATCTGATAGGAGTATTGCTACTCCAGCTTTCTTTTGATTTCCATTTTCATGGAATATCTTTTTCCATCCCCTCACTTTCACTCTGTATGTGTCCCTAGGTCTGAAGTGGGTCTCTTGTAGAGAGCATATATATGGGTCTTGTGTTTGTATCCATTCAGCGAGCCTGTGTCTTTTGGTTGGAGCATTTAATCCATTCACGTTTAAGGTAAATATCGATATGTACGTTCCTATGACCATTTTCTTAATTGTTTTGGGTTTGTGTTTGTAGGTCTGTTCTTCTCTTGTGTTTCCCACTTAGAGAAGTTCCTTTAGCATTTGTTGTAGAACTGGTTTGGTGGTGCTGAATTCTCTTAGCTTTTGCTTGTCTGTAAAGCTTTTGATTTCTCAATCAAATCTGAATGAGATCCTTGCCGGGTAGAGTAATGTTGGTTGTAGGTTCTTCCCTTTCATCACTTTAAGTATATCATGCCAGTCCCTTCTGGCTTGTAGAGTTTCTGCTGAGAAATCAGCTGTTAACCTTATGGGAGTTTCCTTGTATGTTATTTGTCGTTTTTCCCTTGCTGCTTTCAATAATTTTTCTTTGTCTTTAATTTTTGCCAATTTGATTAGTATGTGTCTCAGTGTGTTTCTCCTTGGGTTTATCCTGTATGGGACTCTCTGTGCTTCATGGACTTGGGTGGCTATTTCCTTTCCCATGTTAGGGAAGTTTTCGATTATAATCTCTTCAAATATTTTCTCTGGTCCTTTCTCTTTCTCTTCTCCTTCTGGGACCCATATAATGCGAATGTTGTTGTGTTTAATGTTGTCCCAGAAGTCTCTTAAGCTGTCTTCATTTCTTTTCATTCTTTTTTCTTTATTTTGTTCTGCAACAGTGAATTCCACCATTCTGTCTTCCAGGTCATTTATCCGTTCTTCTGCCTCAGTTATTCTGCTATTGATTCCTTCTAGTGTAGTTTTCATTTCAGTTATTGTATTGTTCATCTGTTTTTGTTTGTTCTTTAATTCTTCTAGGTCTTTGTTAAACATTTCTTGCATCTTCTCGATCTTTGCCTCCATTCTTTTTCCGAGGTCCTGGATCATCTTCACTATCGTTATTCTGAATTCTTTTTCTGGAAGGTTGCCTATCTCCACTTCATTTAGTTGTTTTTCTAGGGTTTTATCTTGTTCCTTCTTCTGGTACATAGCCCTCTGCCTTTTCATCTTGTCTATCTTTCTGCGAATGTGGTTTTTGTTCCACAGGCTGCAGGATTCTTGTTCTTCTTGCTTCTGCTGTCTGCCCTCTGGTGGATAAGGCTATCTAAGAGGCTTTTGCAGGTTTCCTGATGGGAGGGACTGGTGGTGGGTAGAGCTGAGTGTTGCTCTCTTTATGTTCTTTTTTTTTTTTTTTAATAAATTTATTTATTTATTTATTTATTTTTGGCTGTGTTGGGTCTTCATTTCTGTGCGAGGGCTTTCTCCAGTTGTGGCGAGCGGGGCCCACTCCTCATCGCGGTGCATGGGCCTCTCACTATTGCGGCCTCTCTTGTTGCGGAGCACAGGCTCCAGACGCACAGGCTCAGTAGTTGTGGCTCACGGGCCTAGTCGCTCCGCGGCATGTGGGATCTTCCCAGACCAGGGCTCGAACCCGCGTCCCCTGCATTGGCAGGCAGACTCTCAACCACTGTGCCACCAGGGAAGCCTTCTTTATGTTCTTTTTTAAAGGCAAACAGATTTCTAGGAATTGTGGTATTTAGATATATGTACAGCAAAGGGCTAATAGTAAAGATAGATTTTGACTAAATCATAAGCCACATATTGTTAGACAGGTTTGGAAAGAATAATTTGTGGGAAAAGGAAAGGAAAAACAAAAAAGAAACTCTTTGCAATAGAAGAGTTCCATGAAGTTCTTTCTCCATGATAAGTAAGGAAAACAGATGCTAACACTAAACACATCCCCAAATACCTGCGCTACCTATTGTGGTACAGACAGGAACCATTTATCCTCCCTGCTGTCCAAATCCCTTTTATTTTCTGTATATATTTTTGACAATAATGTTTGTACATTATAATTTTTAGAGAGGAAGTTATATTTTAATTACATTATTTAAATAAATACGTAGTTGCATAGTATTTTCAACTCTTGTCTACCGCAAATTATTTTCTCTGAGAGAGATGTCAGTTGGGTAATGGTGTTGGTCAGGCAGCAAAAAAATGAATAGTAATGTTTACCTACATGATGATTTAAAAATGATTAGAGTTGGGCACTGTACGTATCCGGCCCTGGTTTGCAGTCTCTTATGTGAAATTGCATTGTTTCGATACGGCATGAAGGTCAGAAGCCCCAGACACTGACCTGCTGAGTTGCCACCATCAGATGGCCTGCTGACTGTGCCACCCATGGTGACCCTCTATCATGGATTCAATCCCACCACCTGTCAAGGGAGCTGGGTCTTGATAATCAGTTTTAAGTGGATCAGGAAGAACCTGGATGTGGGTTATAAGGTCTCTCCCCTTTTCAAGGACTGAGTTGAAGAATATTGGGTTGAAAAGTTAAAGAGAAGCTAAGGGTAATAATAAGGTTTTTGTCTTTGTTTTTGAGAAGTAACGTGGTTTTGGCAAAAGTTGGATGTTAGCAATTCAATAAGTTTCCATTGCTTACTTTATGCCACGATTTCAGATGATTTTTTGAAGATGTGCCATAAGGGAAATCTAGCTGCCTATTTGAGTTCTGTTAAATACTAATCTTCAACCCGTATTTATGTATTATATGAAGCTTAGTTGAACCATTTCGGGTTCCAATTTCATCTTAGAGCAAATGAACTGCTGTGAAGTTTCTGCTTCTAAGCAATTCACAACTGAAATGCCAATAGGCAATACACTTACAGAAAGTGGAAAGGTAATGTTACCTCTTAAGTATCAAATAGGCAGAGCTATAAAGTGATAACAGCTCCAAGTTTTGGTGAGGGTGTGGAAGGCAGTCTTTATCACTCATTGTCAATATGAATATAATATGATAAAAACGTTTCTGGAAAGCAAGTTGATACATTGTACCAAGAAAGACTTTATATTTTAAAATAATATTTATCTAGAAATTCCATTTTCTAAGGTATAGTCTAAGGAAATGGTCTTAGAGTATAGATCTATCTGTGATAGACTTGTCTATTATAGCATTGCTTATAATAGCAAAACCTTGGGAAAAATCTGAAGGACTAACAGAAGATTGATTAAATAAATCACAGAATGTCCATATAGGCTTTTGCAGACATTGAACATTATGTGGAAAGACACCAGTCACAGATTTGTTCAAGATGGTGAAGTAGAAGGACGTGCTCTCACTCCCTCTTGTGAGAGCACTGGAATCACAACTAACTGCTGAACAGTCTTCGACAGGAAGACACTGGAACTCACCAAAAAAGATACCCCATATCCAAAGACAAAAGGAGAAGCCACAATGAGATGGTAGGAGGGGCACAATCACAATAAAATCAAATCCCATAACTGCTGGTGGGTGACTCACAAACTGGAGAATACTTATACCACAGAAATCCACCCACTGGATTGAAGGTTCTGAGCCCCACGTCAGTCTTTCCAACCTAGGAAAGAAGGAGGAACTCCTAGAGAATCAGACTTTGAAGGCTAGCAGGATTTGATTTCAGGACTTTGACAGGACTGGGGGAAACAGAGACTCCACTTTTGGAGGACACACACAAAGTAATGTGCACATTGGGACCCAGAAGAAGGAGCAGTGACTCCATAGGAAACTGAAGCAGACCTACCTGCTAGTGTTGGAGGGTCTCCTGCAGAGGCGGAGGGTGGCTGTGTCTCACCGTAAGGACAAGGACACTGGCAGCAGGAATTCTGGGAAGTACTCCTTGGCATGAGCCCTCCCAGAGTCCACCATTAGCACCAACAAAGAGCCCGGGTAGGCTGCAGTGTTGGGTTACCTTAGCCCAAACAACTAACAGGGAGGGAACCCAGCCCAACCCATCAGCATACAAGCGGATTAAAGTTTTACTGAGCTCTGCCAAACAGAGCAACAGCGAGCTCTACCCATCTACAGTCTCTCCCATCAGGACTCTTGCACAAGTCTCTTAGATAGCCTCATCCACCAGAGGGCAGACAGCAGAAGCAAGAAGAACTACAATCCTGAGGCTTGTGGAACAAAAACCACATTCACAGAAAGATAGACAATATGAAAAGGCAGAGGGCTATGTACCAGATGAAAGAATAAGATAAAACCCCAGAAAAACAACTAAATGAAGTGGAGATAGGCAACCTTCCAGAAAAAGAATTCAGAATAATGATAGTGAACATGATCCATGACCTCCAAAAAAGAATGGAGGCAAAGATTGGGAAGATGCAAGAAATGTTTAACAATGACCTAGAAGAATTAAAGAACAAACAAACAGAGATGAACAATACAATAACTGAAATGAAAACTACACTAGAAGGAATCAATAGCAGAATAACTGAAGCAGAAGAATGGGTAAGTGACCTGGAAGACAGAATGGTGGGAATCACAGCTGCGGAACAGAATAAAAAAAATAATGAAAAGAAATGAAGACAGCCTAAGAGACTTCTGGGGCAACATTAAACGCAACAATATTCACATTATAGGGTCCCAGATGGAGAAGAGAGAGAGAAAGGAACCGAGAAAATATTTGAAGAGATAATAGTTGAAAACTTCCCTAACTTGGGAAAGGAACTAGCCACCCAAGTCCACGAAGTGCAGAGAGTCCATACAGCATAAACCCAAGGAGTAACATGCCGAGACACATAGTAATCAAATTGACAAAAATTAAAGACAAAGAAAAATTATTGAAAGCAGCAAGGGAAAAACGACAAATAACATACAAGGAAACTCCCATAAGGTTAACAGCTGATTTCTCAGCAGAAACTCTACAAGCCAGAAGGGACTGGCATGATATACTTAAAGTGATGAAAGGGAAGAACCTACAACCAACATTACTCTACCCGGCAAGGATCTCATTCAGATTTGATTGAGAAATCAAAAGCTTTACAGACAAGCAAAAGCTAAGAGAATTCAGCACCACCAAACCAGCTCTACAACAAATGCTAAAGGAACTTGTCTAAGTGGGAAACACAAGAGAAGAACAGACCTACAAACACAAACCCAAAACAATTAAGAAAATGGTCATAGGAACGTACATATCGATATTTACCTTAAACGTGAATGGATTAAATGCTCCAACCAAAAGACACAGGCTCGCTGAATGGATACAAACACAAGACCCATATATATGCTCTCTACAAGAGACCCACTTCAGACCTAGGGACACATACAGAGTGAAAGTGAGGGGATGGAAAAAGATATTCCATGAAAATGGAAATCAAAAGAAAGCTGGAGTAGCAATACTCCTATCAGATAAAATAGACTTTAAAATAAAGAATGTTACAAGAGACAAGGAAGGACACTACATAATGATCAAGGGATCAATTCAAGAAGAAGATATAACAATTATAAATATATATGCACCCAACATAGGAGCACCTCAACACATAAGGCAATTGCTAACAGCTATAAAAGAGGAAATCAACAGTAACACAATAATTGTGGGGCACTTTAACACCTCACTTACACCAATGGACAGATCATCCAAACAGAAAATAAATAAGGAAACACAAGCTTTAAATGACACAATAGACCAGATAGATTTAATTGATATTTATAGGACATTCCACCCAAAAAAAGCTGATTACACCTTCTTCTCAAGTGTGCATGGAACATTCTCCAGGATAGATCACATCTTGGGTCACAAATCAAGCCTCAGTAAATTTAAGAAAATTGAAATCATATCAAGCATCTTTTCTGACCACAATGCTATGAGATTAGAAATCAATTACAGGGAAAAAAACGTAAAAAACACAAACACACGGAGGCTGAACAATACGTTACTAAATAACCAAGAGATCACTGAAGAAATCAAAGAGGAAATCAAAAAATACCTAGAGACAAATGACAATGAGAACACAATGATCCAAAACCTATGAGATGCAGCAAAAGCACTTCTAAGAGGGAAGTTTATAGCAATACAAGCCTACCTCAAGAAACAAGAGAAATCTCAAATAAATAATCTAACGTTACACCTAAAGGAACTAGAGAAAGAAGAACAAACATAACCCAAAGTTAGCAGAAGGAAAGAAATCATAAAGATCAGAGCAGAAATAAATGAAATAGAAACAAAGGAAACAATAGCAAAGATCAAAAAACTAAAAGCTGGTTCTTTGAGAAGATAAACAAAATTGATAAACCATTAGCCAGACTCATCAAGAAAAAGAGGGAGAGGACTCAAATCAGTAAAATTAGAAATGATAAAAGAGAAGTTACAACAGACACAGCAGAAATACAAAGCATCCGAAGAGACTATTACAAGCAACTCTATGCCAATAAAGTGGACAACCTGGAAGAAATGGACAAATTCTTAGAAAGTATAACCTTTGAAGACTTAACCAGGAAGAAATAGAAAATATGAACAGACAATCACAAGTAATGAAATTGAAACTATGATTAAAAAATCTTCCAACAAACAAAAGTCCAGGACCAGATGGCTTCACAGGTGAATTCTATCAAACATTTAGAGAAGAGCTAACACCCATCCTTCTCAAACTCTTCCAAAAAATTGCAGAGGAAGGAACACTCCCAAACTCATTCTATGAGGCCACCATCACCCTGATACCAAAACCAGACACAGGTAGTAGAAAAAAAGAAAATTACAGACCAATATCACTGATGAATATAGATGCAAAAATCCTCAACAAAATACTAGCACACAGGATCCGACAACACATTAAAAGGATCAAACACCATTCAAGTGGGATTTATCCAAGGGATGCAAGGATTCTTCAATATACAGAAATCAACCACTGTGATACACCATAGTAAAAAACTGAAGAATAAAAACCATATGATCATCTCAATAGATGCAGAAAAAGCTAATGACAAAATTCAACATCAATTTATGATAAAAACTCTCCAGAAAGTGGGCATAGAGGGAACCTACCTGAACATAATAAAGGCTATATATGACAAACCCACAGGAAATGTCATTCTCAATGGTGAAAAACTGAAAGCATTTCCTCTAAGGTCAGGAACAAGACAAGGATGTCCAGTGTTGCCACTATTATTCAAAATAATTTTGGAAGTCTTAGGCATGGCAATCAGAGAAGAAAAAGAAATACAATGAATCCAAATTGTAAAAAAAGAAGTAACACTGTCACTGTTTGCATATGACATGATAGTATACATAGAGAATCCTAAAGATGCCACCAGAAAACTTCTAGAGCTAATCAATGAGTCTGGTAAAGTCGCAGGATACAAAATTAATGCACAGAAGTCTCTTACATTCCTATACTCTAATGATGAAAAATCTAAAAGAGAAATTAAGGAAACACTTCCATTTACCATTGCAACAAAAAGAATAAAATACCTAGGAATAAATCTACCTAGCAAGACAAAACACCTGTATACAGAAAACTATAAGACACTGATGAAAGAAATTAAAGATGATACAAACAGATGGAGAGATATACCATGTTCTTGTATTGGAAGAATCAATTTTGTGAAAATGACTATACTACCCAAAGCAATCTACAGATTCAATGCAATCCCTATCAAATTACCAATGGCATTTTTTACAGAACTAGAAAAAAATATCTTAAAATTTGTATGGAGACACAAAAGACCCTGAATAACCAAAGTAATCTTGAGGGAAAATCTGGAGGAATCAGATTTCCTGACTTCAGACTATACTACAAAGCTACAGTAATCAAGACAATATGGTGCTGTCACAAAAACAGAAATATAGATCAATGGAGCAGGATAGAAAGTCCAGAAATAAACCCACACACCTATGGTCAACTAATCTATGAAAAAGGAGGCAAGGATATACAATGGAGTAAGGACAGCCTCTTCAATAAATGGTGCTGGGAAAACTGGACAGCTACATGTAAAAGAATAAAATTAGAACACTCCCTAACACCATACACAAAAATAAACTCAAAATGGATTAAAACCTAAGTGTAAGGCCAGACACTATAAAACTCTTAGATGAAAACATAAGCAGAACACTCTTTGACATAAATCACCGCAAGATCTTTTTTGATCCACCTCCTAGAGTAATGGAATAAAAAGAAAAATAAATGGGACCTAATGAAACTTAAAAGTTTTGCAAAGCAAACTACAAACAAGATGAAACGACAACCCTCA
Source organism: Balaenoptera ricei (assembly GCF_028023285.1). Classification (NCBI taxonomy): domain Eukaryota; kingdom Metazoa; phylum Chordata; class Mammalia; order Artiodactyla; family Balaenopteridae; genus Balaenoptera; species Balaenoptera ricei. The sequence goes on from NC_082641.1 coordinate 34,754,167, forward strand.
GAATGGGAGAAAATATTTGCAAATGAATCAACGGACAAAGGATTAATCTCCAAAATATATAAACAGCTCATGCAGCTTAATATTAAAAAAACAAACAACACAATCCAAAAATGGGCAAAAGAGCTAAATAGACATTTCTGTGAAGAAGACCTGCAGATGGCCAAGAAGCACATGAAAAGCTGCTCAGCATCACTAATTATTAGAGAAATGCAAATCAAAACTACAATGAGGTATCACCTCGCACCAGTTAGAATGGGCACCATCAGAAAATCTACAAACAATAAATGCTGGAGAGGGTGTGGAGAAAAGGGAACCCTCTTGCATTGTTGGTGGGAATGTAAATTACAGCCATTATGGAGAACAGTATGGAGGTTCCTTAAAAAACTAAAAACAGAATTACCATATGACCCAGCAATCCCACTACTGGGCATATACCCAGAGAAAACCATAATTCAAAAAGACACATGCACCCCAATGTTCATTGCAGCACTGTTTACAATAGCCAGGTCATGGAAGCAACCTAAATGTCCATCGACAGACGAATGTATAAAGACAAGTGGTACATATATACAATGGAATATTACTGAGCCATAAAAAGGAATGAAATTGGGTTATTTGTAGAGACGTGGATGAATCTAGAGACTGTCATACAGAGTGAAGTAAGTCAGAAAAAGAAAAACAAATGTCGTATGTTAACGCATATATGTGGAACCTAGAAAAATGGTACAGATGAACTGGTTTGCAGGGCAGAAATTGAGACACAGATGTAGTGACCAAACTTATGGACACCAAGGGGGGAAAGCGGTGGTGGTGGTGGTGGTGGTGATGTGATGAATTGGGAGATTGGGATTGACTTATATACACTAATATGTATGAAATGGATCACTAATAAGAACCTGCTGTATAAAAAAATAATTAAAATTAAATTAAGAAAAAGAAAATTATGTGGCAGAATAACATATGATGACATGGAAATAGTTTCATGATATATTTAGTGAAAAAGAACAATATATAAAATAAGATGTAGTATATGATCCTATTTTTAAAAAATCTTGTAACATAATCAATGCCACCCCTGAGGTGTGTGAGGCCCCAGGGACATTTTTTTAATGGGGTGCCTCTTTATATAAATGATTAAAGTCACTCCAAATTAGTGTCAGCAACATACTAGCTGTCTGATCTCAAGCAATTTGGAGAAAGACTACCTTGCTGGCCAGTGGCTCACCAGGCTGCTCTCTGGGAATGAGGTCTAGCTGTGAGCGAGGGATGACTCTATAGGTGGAGTCCCAGAGCTCCTTGGAGCATCTGGTTGACCCCATGCCTGGTGGGGGAGAGAAGCAGTAGAGGGTAGGAGAATGTCCCACAAGGAAGAAACAGGGCCTGGGCCCATGAGGGACTATGTGTGGGCTCAAGACATCCTGCCTATATAACCCTGCCAGCCTGGGCTGATTCCAGGCACTGCAAGAGGACTTCAAAACATTTGAGGCAAATGCTTCTGGTAATTGGTATCCACGTCCAGGCTCAGGGCACTCTACCTATGCTGGCCTCAGCTGGTTCCAACTGCCACAGGAAACTTAGACAATTTTGATAAAGGCCCTCCAAAGCTGGGGATGGGGAAGAAGGGTACCTAAAGCATAGATCAGGATGGGTGTTCTTCTTACTGGGGTCTAAGGGTGGGACTGATTATGTATGTGCAGAAAAAGATTGGAGAGATTTACACCAAAAGTGTGGGTGGGTTGGGTTCTACTTTTCCCTTCTATTTCAATCAATTCATAAGTTTTTTTTTACAATGAAAAGAATTATTTTTGATTAAGGAAAGGTTATTTTAAAGAAAGAATGTATAAATGCAAGTAAGATATATTAGCTGAGATGAAGGTTAAGTGAGAGCTTTTCTAGTATGGGTCACTGTTGGAGCTTACCTGAACATTTTTCCCAGTCGTAGCAGGTGTCATAGCCACAGGATTCTTTCTTTGTGCTACTGGATGAAAGTTTTGTCCTTTCAAGACCCCATTCTAGCTGTGGACCTTCTTGGCATGAACCAACATGTAGAAAATGGAATTGCTGATTGTTCAAACATTTCTCGGCCAAAAACTTACAAGCGGTTGAAGTAAAGTGATGACTGGAGCTTGTATCAAGCACACAGATATCTTCTGAATAAAAGCTGTCCAAGAGAGGAAAGCAAGCATTTATATATGAAGAATAGAAAAGAAGAGATGGCATGTAGCCAACTCATATGTTAACTTACCACCCAGTTATTCTTTCCCCCAATTTCTCTCCTTTTAGACTCTCATTTTGTCTGGCATGCTCTGGGATTCCTCTTTCTAAAATTTCATTTTAAGCATGGTACTACTCCCAATTGCCTTCAAATTAAAGTCTGAATTATTAAATTCTGATGATCAAAATCTTCCATATTTTGATCCAATCAACTTTTCTTTCTAGAATCATTTTTCCATCCTCCTTAATCCCTCTTTATCATCTGAAAAATTGACAATTTTCTAAACTAATAAGATTATTGTTCCTTTGCTACCATGCCAAGCCCTACTCAATCAATGTTGCATTGTCTCTCCTCTCTGCCTATCTGCATCCAGATCAATTCCTGGCTATATTTTGAAGCTAATCCTGATCGACCTAGCTGATGGTAGCCTGTACGTCCTCTGAACACGTTTTTAACAGTTATTAATTGTAATACAAGAGTCGTATATAATTATATAGCTTTGTAAGTGTATTTGTATTGTGGTTAAGAGCATGAGCTTTTAAGTCAATTAATCCCTGGGTAACTTGCTAAATCTAAGTAAATGGATGGCTCCTGCTAACAAAAGGTTAGCCATAGTCCTTCTCTTGCTGAGAGGACAAGAACCCCTTGATTATTCCAAATATAAGTTTCTTCTCTAATGTCAACTTTAGAGTTAACAATCAGTGCACCAGTGTGTAAAATTGTTTCCAGGAACTGAAGCCCATAGCTGAGAACAAAAGGCCACTTTCTGAAAACTTAAGCTGTAGGGCCAACTACTCTCACAAACATCTTCAATGCCATATAAAAGAGGACTGAGGAGTATAGAAAGGGGCTAGAGAGGTAGGACTGAGCTGAAATTCAGACAGTTCCAGAGGACAGTCTGTATTCTCATGGTTGGGTATTGCAAAGATAAAGATAGAAGTTTCCTCTGGGTTAAATGGACAATGGGAACATTTTAAGTACTCCCTAGAAGGCCATCTGCTGGGTGAGGGGACCCCAGCTGCAAGAAGCTCATACAAAGTGGACCACTTGTGGTTAATACTGAGGAGGGTAGATAGAGCCATCTTTGGGTTGAATTCTATCAGTGGAATGTTACAGAAAAAGACCCTGTAGTGTTCTCATAAATAAATAAACAAACAAATTAATGTGTCCCTACAAGTGTTTGTTCACTTGTAGCTCAGAGGAATGTGAGAGCGAATCAGTGTTAAAAGTGAAAAAAAAAAAAAGTTTGTGCAAAGAAATAGAAGAAAAATTTTAAAGTAACAATTATGGACACACGGTTTTAAAAATGAAAATTGCCTTAGAACAGTCTGCATTGTTTAAAATATATATTTCAAAGTAAAAAAAAGCACAGTCTGTTGGCTTCCTACTCCATCATTCATTCTCTCCCTCAGACATTTAACTCTAATTTTATTCAAAAACACTTTTGCTTCTAGCCAAAGAGCTGCATTTCATAGCCTCTCTTGCAGGTCCACGGGGCCATGTGAATAAGAGAAGGGTAGTGAGATGGACGCCATGATAAGTTTCCCAGGAACTCTCATTAAAAAGAGAGACTGTTTCCATTTCTGGTCTTCCTTCCTTTGTACTCCAGCAGGGAAGTCTTGGATCATGAAATAAATTTAAGAATGTCAGAAGAGAAAACTTTACTTTGATTAAAAATAAATAAATAAGTAAAGTATCAGTTATACTTCAATAAAAAATAAATTATGAATATTAGATTAAAAAAAATGAATGGCAGAACAGAAAGCAGGAAGGAGCACCAGTCCTATCTGAAATGAGAGAATCACCAGACCATCCGTAGACTGCCTTCCCCTGCATTTATTTTGTGAGATAGAGAAACAAAACTTTACCTTAAGCTAATGTTATTTCGGATTAAATTCCCCTGAAAGTAGCTCTTAAATTAATAAGCACCCTCGACATGCCAGGGTTAGTTCGTGTAAAAAAAGGCAGTTATAACAGAAGAGAGTCGTGGCAGCCATATAAGGATATATCATTTTTCTTCAAGCTCTCTGCCACCACATGAAAGAATAATCTCACAAAGGGATGTGTGTGTGTGTGTGTGTGTGTGTGAAGTCCATGCGCACACCTCTTTCTCTACTCCAAGCTTTTGGAGGCACAAACTAGCCCTATATTTAGGGAGAAGAGAAAGCCTTTGATATACATGAGTCTGATTTTACACTGGACAGGAATGAGTCTTTATCATCAGAATGAGACTATTCTTTTTTAAAACATCCTTATTGGAGTATAATTGCGTTACAATGTTGTGTTAGTTTCCGCCGTATAACAGAGTGAATCAGCTATACGTATACGTATATCCCCATATCCCCTCCCTCTTGCGTCTCCCTCTCACCCTCCCTATCCCACCCTTCTAGATGGTCACAAAGCACCAAGCTGATCTCCCTGGGCTATGCAGCTGCTTCCCACTAACCACCTACTTTACATTTGGTAGTGTATATATGTCCATACCACTCTCTCACTTCGTCCCAGCTTCCCCTTCCCCTTCCCCATGTCCTCAAGTACATTCTCTACGTCTGTGTCTTTATTCCTGTTCTGTCCCTAGGTTCTTCAGAACCTTTTTTTTTCTTTTTTTTAGATTCCATATATATGTGTTAGTATGAGGAATTTTTCTCTTTCTGACTTACTTCATTCTGTATGACAGACTCTAGGTCCATCCACCTCACTACAAATAACTCAATTTCATTTCTTTTTATGGCTGAGCAACATTCCATTGTATATATGTGCCACATCTTCTTTATCCATTCATCTGTTGATGGACACTTAGGTTGCTTCCTTGTCCTGGCTATTGTAAATAGAGCTGCAATGAACATTGTGGTACATGGCTCTTTTTGAACTGTGGTTTTCTCAGGGTATATGCTCAGCAGTGGTATTGCTGGGTCATATGGTAGTTCTATTTTTAGATTTTCTAGGACCCTCTATACTGTTCTCCATAGTGGCTGTATCAATTTACATTCCCACCAAGAGTGCAGGATGGTTCCCTTTTCTCCACACCCTCTCCAGCATTTATTGTTTGTAGATTTCTTGATGATGACCATTCTGACCCGTGTGAGGTAATGCCTCATTGCAGTTTTGATTTGCATTTCTCTGATGATCAGTGATGTTGAGCATCCTTCATGTGCTTGTTGGCAATCTGTATATCTTCTTTGGAGAAATGTCTATTTAGGTCTTCTGCCCATTTTTGGATTGGTTTGTTTGTTTTTTTGATATTGAGCTGCATGAGATGCTTGTAAATTCTGGAGATTAATCCTTTGTCAGTTGCTTCATTTGCAAATATTTTCTCCAGTTCTGATGGTTGTCTTTTCATCTTGTTTATGGTTTCCTTTGCTGTGAAAAAGCTTTGAAGTTTCATTAGGTCCCATTTGTTTATTTTTGTTTTTATTTCCATTTCTCTAGGAGGTGGGTCAAAAAGGATCTTGCCGTGATTTATGTCATAGAGTGTTCTGCCTATGTTTTCCTCTAAGAGTTTTATAGTGTCTGGCCTTACATTTAGGTCTTTAATCCATTTTGAGTTTATTTTTGTGTATGGTGTTAGGGAGTGTTCTAATTTCATTCTTTTACATGTAGCTGTCCAGTTTTCCCAGCACCACTTATTGAAGAGGCTGTCTTTTCTCCACTGTATATTCTTGCCTCCTTTACCAAAGATAAGGTGACCATATGTGTGTGGGTTTATCTCTGGGCTTTCTATTCTGTTCCATTGATCTATATTTCTGTTTTTGTGCCAGTACCATACTCTCTTGATTACTGTAACTTTGTAGTATAGTCTGAAGTCAGGGAGTCTGATTCCTCCAGCTCCGTTTTTCTTTCTCAAGGTTGCTTTGTCTATTCGAGGTCTTTTGTGTTTTCATACAAATTGTGAAATTTTTTGTTCTAGTTCTGTGAAAAATGCCATTGGTAGTTTGATAGGGATTGCATTGAATCTGTAGATTGCTTTGGACACTATAGTCATTTTCACAATGTTGATTCTTCCAAGCCAAGAACACGGTATATCTCTCCATATGTTTGTATCATCTTTAATTTCTTTCATCAGTGTCTTATAGTTTTCTGCATACAGGTGTTTTGTCTCCTTAGGTAGGTTTATTCCTAGGTATTTTATTCTTTTTGTTGCAATGGTAAATGAGAGTGTTTCCATAATTTCTCTTTCAGATTTTTCATCATTAGTGTATAAGAATGCAAGAGATTTCTGTGCATTAATTTTGTATCCTGCTACTTTACCAAATTCATTGATTAGCTCTAGTAGTTTTCTGGTAGCATCTTTAGGATTCTCTATGTATAGTATCATTTCATCTGCAAACAGTGACAGCTTTGCTTCTTCTTTTCCGATTTGGATTCCTTTTATTTCTTTTTCTTCTCTGATTGCTGTGGCTAAAACGTCCAAAACTATGTTGAATAATAGCAGTGAGAGTGAGCAGCCTTGACTTGTTCCTGATCTTAGAGGAAATAGTTTCAGTTTTTCATGATTGAGAACGATATTGGCTATGGATTTGTCATATATGACCTTTTTTATGTTGAGGTAAGTTCCTTCTATGCCTACTTTCTGTAGGGTTTTTTTTTATCATAAATGGGTGTTGAATTTTGTTGAAAGCTTTTCTGCATTTATTAAGATTATCGTGTGGTTTTTATCTTTCAATTTGTTAATATGGTGTATCACATTGACTAATATGCATATATTGAAGAATCCTTGCATTCCTGGGATAAACCCCACTTGATCATGGGGTATGATCCTTTTAATGTGCTGTTGGATTCTGTTTGCTAGTATTTTGTTGAGGACTTTTGCATCTATGTTCATCAGTGATATTGCCCTGTAGTTTTCTTTTTTTGTGACATCTTTGTCTGGTTTTGGTATCAGGGTGATGGTGGCCTTGTAGAATGAATTTGGGAATATTCCTCCCTCTGCTATATTTTGGACGAGTTTGAGAAGGATAAGTGTTAGCTCTTCTGTAAATGTTTGATAGAATTAACCTGTGAAGCCATCTGGTCCTGGGCTTTTGTTTGTTGGAAGATTTTTAATCATAGTTTCAGTTTCAGCACTTGTGATTGGTCTGTTTATATTTTCTATTTCTTCCTTGTTCAGTTTTGGAACGTTGTGCTTTTCTAAGAATTTGTCCATTTCTTCCAGGTTGCCCATTTTATAGACATAGAGCTGCTTGTTGTAATCTCTCATGATCCTTTGTATTTCTGCAGTGTCAGTTGTTACCTCTCCTTTTTCATTTCTAATTCTTTTGACTTGAGTCTCCTCCCTTTTTTTCTTGATAAGTCTGACTAATGGTTTATCACTTTTGTTTATCTTCTCAAATAACCAGCTTTTAGTTTTATTGATCTTTGCTATTGTTTCCTTCATTTCTCTTTCATTTATTTCTGATGTCATCTTTATGATTTCTTTCCTTCTGCTAACTTTGGGTTTTTTTGTTCTTCTTTCTCTAATTGCTTTAGGTGTAAGGTTATGTTGTTTAATTGAGTTGTTTCTTGTTTCTTGAGGTAGGACTGTACTGCTATAAACTTCCCGCTTAGAACTGCTTTCGCTGCATCCCATAGGTTTTGGGTCGTCATGTTTTCAACGTCATTTGTTTCTAAGTATTTTTTGATTTCCTCTTTGATTTCTTCAGTGATCTCTTGGTTATTTAGTAGTGTATTGTTTAGCCTCCATGTGTTTGTATTTTTTGCAGTTTTTTTCCTGTAATTGATATCTAGTCTCATAGCATTGTGGTTTGAAAAGATACTTGATATGATTTTAATTTTCTTAAATTTACCAAGGCATGATTTGTGACCCAAGGTGTGGTCTATCCTGGAGAATGTTCCATAAGCACTTGAGAAGAAAGTGTATTCTATTGTTTTTGGAAGGAATACCCTATAAATATCAATTAAGTGCATTTTGTTTAATGTGTCATTTAAAGCTTGTGTTTCCTTATTTATTTTCATTTTGGATCATCTGTCCATTGGTCAAAGTGGGGTGTTAAAGTCCCCTACTATGATTGTGCTACTGTTGATTTCCCCTTTTATGGCTATTAGCATTTGCTTTATGTATTGAGGTGTTCCTCTGTTGGGTGCATAAATATTTACAATTGTTATATCTTCTTCTTGGAGTGATCCCTTGATCATTATGTAGTGTCCTTCTTTGTCTCTTGTAATAGTCTTTATTTTAAAGTGTATTTTGTGTGGTATGAGAATTGGTACTCCAGCTTTCTTTTGATTTCCATTTGCATGGAATATCTTTTTCCATCCCCTCACTTTGTCTGTATGTGTCCAGAGGTCTGAAGTGGGTCTCTCGTAGACAGCATATATATGGATCTTGTTTTTGTATCCATTCAGCCAATCTATGTCTTTTGGTTGGAGCATTTAATCCATTTACATTTAAGGTAATTATTGATATGTATGTTCCTATTACCATTTTCTTAATTGTTTTGGGTTTGTTATTGTAGGTCTTTTCCTTCTCTTGTGTTTACTGCCCAGAGAAGTTCCTTTAGCACTTGTTGTAAAGCTGGTTTGGTGGTGCTGAATTCTCTTAACTTTTGCTTGTCTATAAAGGTTTTAATTTCTCCATCGAATCTGAATGAGATCCTTGCGTGGTAGAGTAATCTTGGTTGTAGGTTTTTCCCTTTCATCACTTTAAATATGTCCTGCCACTTCTGGCTTGCAGAGTTTCTGCTGAAAGATCAGCTCTTAATCTTATGGGGATACCCTTGTATGTTATTTGTTGTTTTTCCTTTGCTGCTTTTATTATTTTTTCTTTGTATTTAATTTTCGATAGTTTGTTAATATGTGTCTTGGTCTGTTTCTCCTTGGATTTATCCTGTATGGGACTCTCTGCACTTCCTGGACTTTATTTCCTTTCCCATGTTAGGGAAGTTTTCAACTATAATCTCTTCAAATACTTTCTTAGGCTCTTTCTTTTTCTCTTCTTCTTCTGGGACACCTATAATTCAAATGTTGGTGCATTTATTGTTTTCCCAGAGGTCTCTGAGACTGTCCTCAGTTCTTTTCATTCTTTTTTCTTTATTCTGCTCTGTGGTAGTTATTTCCACTATTTTATCTTCCAGGTCACTTATCCGTTTGTTAATCTCAGTTATTCTGCTATTGATCCCTTCTAGAGTATTTTTAATTTCATTTATTGTGTTGTTCATCATTGTTTGTTTGCTCTTTAATTTTTCTAGGTCTTTGTTAAATGTTTTGTATTTTCTCCATTATATTTCCTAGATTTTGGATCATCTTTACTATTATTACTCTGAATTCTTTTTCAGGTAGACTGTCTATGTCCTCTTCGTTTGTTTGGTCTGGTGGGTTTTTACCTTGCTCCTTCATCTGCTGCATATTTCTGTGTCTTCTTATTTTGTTTAACTTACTGTGGTTGGGGTCTCCTTTTCCCAGGCTGCAGGTTTGTAGTTCCTGTTCTTTTTGGTGTCTGCCACCAGTGGGTGAGGTTGGTTCAGTGGGTTGTGTAGGCTTCCTGGTGGAGGGGACTGGTGCCTGTGTTCTGGTGGATGAGGCTGGATCTTGTTTTTCTGGTGGGCAGGGCTGCTTCCGGCAGTGTGTTTTACTGTGTCTGTGAACTTAGTATGATTTTAGGCAGCCTCTCTGCTAATGGGTGGGGTTGTGTTCCTGTCTTGCTAGTTGTTTGGCATGAGGTGTCCAGCACTGGAGCTTGCTGGCCGTTGGGTGGAGCTGGGTCTTAGGATTGAGATGGAGGTCTCTGGGAGAGCTCTCGCCTATTGATATTACATGGTGCTGGGAGGTGTCTGGTGGTTCAATGTCCTGAACTCGACTCTCCCACCTCCGAGGCTCAGGCCTGACCCCCAGCTGGAGCAGCAAGACCCTGTCAGCCACATGGCTCAGAAGAAAAGCAAGAAAAAAAGGAAATAAAGAAAAAATAAAATAATATAAAAAAGGTTTTTAAATTAAAAAATATTATTAAAATTAAAAAAGTAATAAAAAAAAAGCAGGGAGCAACCAAACCGATAAACAAATCCACCAATGATAAAAAGTACTAAAAATTATACTAAGATAAACATAAAAATCAGAAACTAGTCAGTCACATACAGCAATCCCCATGTCTACAGTTGGTCCCAAAGTCCACCTCCTCAATTTTGGGATGATTCCTTGTCTATTCAGGTATTCCATAGATGCAGGGTACATCAAGTTGATTGTGGAGATTTAATCCGCTGCTCCTGAGGCTGCTGGAAGAAATTTCCCTTTCTCTTGTTTGTTTGCACAGCTCCTGGGGTTCAGCTTTGGATTTGGCCCCGCCTCTTCATGTAGGTTGCCTTCTGGCATCTGTTCTTCACCCAGACAGGAGGGGGTTAAAGAGTGGCTGATTATGGGGCTCTGGCTCACTCAGGCTGGGGCGACGGAGGGGTACAGAATGAGGGGTGAGCCTGTGGTGGCAGAGGCTGGCATGATGTTGCACTAGCACAAGGTGCACCTTGTGTTCTCCTGGGAAAGTTGTCCCTCGATCATGGGCCCCTGGCAGTGGTGGGCTGCACAGGCTCCCAGGGCGGGAAGTGTGGATGGTGACCTGTGCTTGCACATAGGATTCTTGGTGGCTGCAGTAGCAGCCTTAGCGCTTTATGCCCGTCTCTGGAGTCTGCACTGATAGCTGCATCTCGCGCCCACAGAATGAGACTGTTTTAGTAACAAAAGCCATGCAAACTTAGTGGACAAGGGTGAGAGACAATTAAGAAAGCTTTCTACCAAGTGGGGAATGAGGAATTCAACAGAGCACAGGGGGTATCGGTTATATGAAGAATTAATATGCTTTGTGTTCATCGTTCAAGAAGCCCAGCTCCTCCATTAAGTTGGTTACACTAGACTGGTTTTCCGTTTCTAAACAGAGTCCATAGGGTATCTCTTACCCACAGTCTTCTTCTGGAGACATGCAAACGCATTCAGATCCCAACTGTTTTTGTCCTGGTTGACAGTGACCTTTTAAGCGTGCCAAGGTATCTGAAACAAAAGAAAATGAAGATAAGAACAATGCACAGCATGGATTTCAAGTGATAAGTTTGAATTTAGGAGAAAAGGCAGTGGTGAAATGTTCTCATTTATCTTTTGGAGTTAGAGCATTCATTTTGGCTTGTCCAAATATGTTGTCATGAAATAGTCCATCGGAAAGGTCCTTTCTAGCTCTAGGAGCTGTCGTTTTCCAACCTAGAACTGCTACTAAGTTCAGAGAACTAAAGAAAATGGAATTGGTGAAATTTTTGCTCATTTGTTTTTCAAACATTTATTGAGCGACTATGATTTCCCAGCAGTGCCATAGGTTCTGGGGATAGTGGGCTGAGAAAAATTTGACCCAGATCCCATGCTCTCAGAGCTTCTAGTCTTGTGGAGCAGACAGACATTAATCAAAAAACCACACTGTACACATAGAATTGCTGCTGTTATTAGTGCTATTAAAGAGAAAGCATATAATCAAGAAAATTGATGTAGCCAGGAAGGTTATGAACGGTACAATGGGAAGAGAAAAGGGAGTGTGTTTAAAGCAAAGGCAATAGCAGGCATAAACGTCCTCAAAAGAGAGATAATGTGTGACTTTCTTGGGACTGTAATAAAGCCAGGGAAACAAGGGCATGGAAAATGTACAGCCAGAGAGATGGCTGTGTGACAGACTGTGTAGGGTCATAAAGGGCTTTCAAAGGATTTTTGTCTTATTTTATAAGCAGTGGCAAGTCTTTGATAGGTTTTAGCAGGGGGTGGTGTGACAAAATCAGGTCTGGATTTGGAAAAGAAATTAATTTTGGCTTATCTGTGGAGAATGACTTTGGAGAGGCATGGTGGTCAAGGGCGTAGACAATTTATGAGGTTATTATAGTAGTTTGGGTGAAAGAGAATGGTAATTTGGACCAAAGTGCTAGAGGTAGAAATGGAGAGAAGTGGATGAACTTGAGACATTTTAAGCACATAAAATGGATGATATTGCATATTGTGGGTACGTTATGAGAACTGTCAAGTATAATTCTTAGGTTTATAGTTTGCATAAGAGAATAGATATTGGTGCCTTAACTGAAATAGAAAATACTAGAAGATGTTAGTTGTAGGGAAGCTATGGTGATGACTCAAGAATTCCTCTCTGCATATGTTGAATTTATAGTCTCTTTAAGACAGCCAAACAAAATAGACACATAGGAATTTGAATATTCAAGTCTAAAACTCAGTGGAGAAGTCTGTGATAAAGATTTAAATTTGTTATTAGCCTATGGGGGAATCATTGATGCTATGGGTATGGGTGAGATTCCCCAGCAGGAGAGTGTAGCATGAGGTGAGGGGACAGATCTGAGCCTTGAGGAACTCCAACATTTAAAGTCCATGCAAAGGCAGGAGCCTGCCAAAAATAGAGGGCAGCAGCCAGAGAGGTAGAAGCTAAACCAGACAGCGTTGTGTCTTGGAAGCCAGGGAAAGAACAAATGTGCAGAAGAAGGTCAACACTGTTGAATGCTGCTGAGAGGGCAAGGCAGATGAGAACCAAAATATTACCTATTCTGTTTAGCAATATGGATGTCAGTGACAACAATTGTGTGAATGGATTTGGGGGGATAATGGCTTGAAAGTCAGATTTTTCTTATAAGAATAATCAATGAAGAAATGCAGCTCCCAAATGTAGCTATTTATCCCTGCATGATATTCTAGACATTAGGATGTTATGTGGAAAAAAAAAAAAAAGAATGAAAACAGCAGTAGTCCCCTAATAGTGGGAAAACAGACATTAATCAAACAATCATAGTGATGGGTTTATAATTAAAGGCAGAGATAGGTATTTTAAAGAAATACAGTTACAGGAGATCATATCACCAAAAAAATCCAACTGAGAAATATAAGTAAGATCTATAAGGAAATGATGCTTGACCTAAGACGAGCAATTGAATAGTGTGTATGAGAGGAAGGGAGATTAAAGTAGAAGGAAGAACACTTGAATATATTATACGGAAGGGGAAATCTTGGTTATCTTTGCTTATGTTCAGGCTCATCCAGAGAAGCTTTAGACTGGTTGAATTAAACCTGGAGCTGACATCCTGAGCCTCCTGGATGAAACAGAGTCTAGTCCCTGGACTGGATCTGACTAACCAGGCATCCGCAGAACCACAGTGGCCTCTGGAAGCAAGTAATTGTCAAAGGAGGGCTGTAGGCAGGTATATCAGGCAGGAGGTTTGGTAGGGAAGGAGGTTTATGTTAGAGGCAAAAATAAAGATTTAGAAAATTGGTAGGTTTTCTTCTTTACTGCTATGCATTTCCATTCCCTATTATTACCCTCTGTTAGGACCCTCATTCCATCTGGTGAAATTTGGCTCAGAACTTTCATGAACATGGAGACCTATAGCTGCTGGTAAGGTCTCAGATACTAAGATTTCTATTGACATGGGCTTGTTTTTCTTTGGTTTCTATGTGGCTACGCCTCTTTGGCTTTTGTAAATAAATCCACGCTTAGGTCAAGGAAGGACCCTAAGCTATACATTGTTTCCAAAGAGCGTCAACTTTCAAGCACACAGAGCATTGTTCCCTCCCTACCAATTTGACATTATCAATGATCACCTGCAAGGACTCTTTGCTCCCTCACTAAGGGTCAGGTGGAAGCCCAAACTGGCCCTCAGCTGCCCATGCTGCCTGGCCTGCACAGTTTGTGAGTAACACAGAAATGAGAACATTGTGATTTTTAAGTGCTGAGGGCAAGGGGATCTTCCGGAGGTGTTGATTTCTTAGAGGAAGGGAAAAAACTAACAGTGGAGGTGTGCAGCATCTCATTTCTTCAGGAAGCAAAATTCTTTTTCACGTTGAAAGAATTAAAAGTCTTCCTGGCCAACCAATGACCTGAAGTCTGTTTATCACACAGCTCCTTCCACATTGACAGGAAAGACTGTTCAGTTTTATTGATGATTTTCTTTCTTTTTCTGTGACTCCCTTCATTGATCTTCCTGCCAACGTTGTTGAGAGAAAGTATATGAGATGGGATATTACTTTCCTTTATCTCGATGTAGAACATTTCATTATCTCCCAGTTTGGATTATAATTTTAATTTCTTTTCCAAACACGGAGACATGCGTGCATTTGTGTATGTGTGTGTGTGTGTGTGTGTGTGTGTGTGTACATATGCTGTTATTTTTTATAAAGAGGAGGATGCTACCTAAGATGCCCAGAGGATCTTAACTCTCTAAACTCTGTGGTCCCCAAATGCATTCATACCTCTGAGATATATGATCAGGAGTCAAGTGAAACCAAGCCACAATACTAACCTGAAGTTCTCACAAATTTCCATGTGGTCTCTCTATCAATAGTTTTAAGGTTATATAATCGGTTAAGTTTCCCCTTTTCCTTCACACATGGTAAAAGCCCAGAAGAGGATAAAGAAGGCAAGATGGCAGAGAGCTTGAGGAATTATCAGAGCTGCTGCACAGTTCTTGTTTGACCCAAACTGTCTGACTTTGGGTCTAATTTAGCCTCTCTGTGCCTTTGGTTTTTTTTTTTTTTTAATTTTATTTATTTATGGCTGTGTTGAGTCTTCGTTTCTGTGTGAGGGCTTTCTCGAGTTGCGGCAAGCGGGGACCACTCTTCATCGCGGTGCGCTGGCCTCTCACTCTCGCGACCTCTCTTGTTGCGGAGCACAGGCTCCAGACACGCAGGCTCAGTAGTTGTGGCTCACGGGCCTAGTTGCTCCGCGGCATGTGGGATCTTCCCAGACCAGGGCTCGAACCCGTGTCCTCTGCATTGGCAGGCAGGATCTCAACCAGTGCGCCACCAGGGAAGCCCTGGTTTTTCATTGACAAAATAGGCTCAATCATATCTGAGCTCAGAAAGATCATCAAGGATTCTCTGATTAAAAATGAGACATTACTTGAAAAAGCATGTTGAGAACTTTGGAAGATATGAATTAGTAGAAGCTCCCTTAACTGTCCTCCAAGTAACCAACAGGCCAGACTAACCAGGGTGTTCAGCTGCTCCATGCCAGCTGCCTGTCTAACACTGAACTGCAAGCTTTACAGGCTCCTCTCTGCCACAGCTTCACACTCTGCCCTCACCAGCCCAGCTATACACTTACCAAGAGTCAGTTTGGTTTGTTTCCAAGTCTATTTATGCCATTTACTATTGTAATTGTGTAAGTTGATTAAACATATCAACTGATAAAGGAGGAAAAAGAGTTGTTTTTATAAAAACTAAGGTGAAAATGCTGAATAATTGAAAGTGGTTTGCAAAAATTTTGCTTTGAATTAATGTGGATGAGACTACTATAAAAGATTAAGGAAAAATAAAAGCATTTTGTAGTCAAATTTGCTGCAAAAGTTGCCTTTAATCTTTCGTCTCTCTTCAAAAGAGAGATGATTCTCAACTTTGTCTGTATCTGGATTAACTCGGAGAGATTTTATACAAACACGAAATATTGGGTCCTCCCAGCTCAATGGCATCAGAACCAGGGGATGGGACTTAAGCAGAGGTGTTTCTTAAAGAAGTGCCCCACTTGGAGTTAAAAAACCCACTGTCTTAGAGAAACTGATATGAGATAACATAGATGATGAATTATGTATTTGTTTTATTCGAGAAGGAAATCTTGGAACTCAAATCAGGAGACCCTTTAGGAACTAAGAGGTTGGTCCTATGTCAGAAAATTCGTGAATATTTGTGTATTTCTATGTTCTAAGTTAAAATAAAATGTTTAATTAAAAACTAGTGTGGACTACTTTTCTATGGCTCTCCACTTGAACTAAATTTTCAGTTAAACATCAATTCTGATTTTTTCATATGAGAGCACTTGCACTCCCTCAAAATAGTGAAGTATTAAATTGGAAAAGAAAACTGACCTCACTGTCTAAGATTGGAAGATATCTACTTGACCAATAGTTGCTTATGTGCTGCCTGACCTCATCATCGACATGGGGTGAAATACAACCCAGCCCGTCAGTGGAATCTTCTTAAGAAATAGCTCCTCTGTAGATGCTACACGACCAACCACAAAGGACACCACCTTAGCAGACCCCAGTATCCTGAGCAGCTACTCACCTTTTTCACAGGCGAGTGAGCTTGAAATGGGAGGTGTCCAGGAATCCCCACTGCATGTGTACCTTGATGGCCCAGCAACAACAAAGCCTCTGGGGCAGGTTAGCTCAATGGATTCACCAATTTTATATAATGTCTGAAATGGTGACAGTGTCAGTACTTCCTGCACCACTGGCTTGAGGCACTCTGTCCCTGCAGAGAGAGAAATATTTCAGATGTATTTGGTGGAGCAGAATACTCAATGGATACAGGCAGATTTTGTGCAATCCAAGAAGTGATTTTAATGTGATTTACCGCATTGGTTCAGCTTTAATGCTGCCTTTTGATGAGAAAAACTGGGGGTTGAGGATCCCAGTTGAGAAACTGGGAAACTGTCTTTAGTTCCATTAACTGAAGAACTTGCTAAGGAACTGGCTTCAGATACTCCTAACTTTCATTACATCATTGGGACCTTTTCAAGAAATAATCTTTTCCACTCTCCTCCCCAGTGAGTTTTCCCAAAAGCAAGTCACCATATTGTGTGTGACACAGAAACAGGATGTTCTAATTGACACTGGTCTCAACTCTGTGTCATGATGTTCCAGAATAACTCTTTGGAGTCCCCATCTGAGCCTTGTGTGAATCACATTTTGACTTTCCTGAAGCACGGGTATGTGGGGAGCCTGCAAACTCCTCCTCTCTCTTTGGGCAAAGGATTTGGGTGTGCTCCAAGGAGAAAATTGCATTTCACAAAAAATCCCATCTCTGATACAAAAAGAGTGTAAATATCAGCTTCCTGGGACTCATTATTTCGCATCTCTTTGTACATCGGGCGAGGCAGATGCCTGTGGTTAGATGCAGTTAGCAGACTTCCCAGATTTCTTCTCAAACACATGCCTCATGGTCCTGCTAATACGCAGGGGCAGGAAAACTAAACTATGAAGATAGTTTGAAATCTAATTTGAGCAGATGAATCCTACTTTCTGCCTTACTAAACCTTTTCACCAGAGTTACTAAAAAATATTAAAGTGTACTAATCTAAGGGTGTGACTTTGCTCTATTTATTTGGGGCACATCCATTCTCTAGAGGAGTCATGTGGAAGGCCTGCCCAGTTCTCACGTCGGCATTCCACATCTCCTCGCCTCCAGGTTCTGTCTGGTAAGCAGCTGAAGTACTGGTATCCAACAGGTTTGAAACCAGTAAGGCATATGATTTCCACTTCTTCCCCAACGGAGTACAGTTTCTTTTCATTCTAGAATTAAAACAGAAATCAGCACATTACTAAGTTATGAATAATACCTTCAAACACCTTGGGGTCCTCCTGGATTCTTTCTGTTCCTTCAATCCTGTATCTACTCAGAGTCTACTCAATTTCTACTTCTAAATATCTCTCAAAATTCTCTCCTTTCCTTTGCCATCATCATTGTCTTTGCTCACAGCATGTATTGTCTCTTACCAAGACAACTATCTAATTGGTCCCTCTTCTAATCCGTCTTCCATATTGC
The DNA here is from genome assembly GCF_028023285.1 of Balaenoptera ricei. Taxonomy (NCBI): domain Eukaryota; kingdom Metazoa; phylum Chordata; class Mammalia; order Artiodactyla; family Balaenopteridae; genus Balaenoptera; species Balaenoptera ricei. The sequence continues at coordinate 34,771,874 of NC_082641.1, forward strand.
TGCTTAAATTGATTAGAATATATATATTTATTTTAATTAATAACTTGCTCCCCTCTGTAGATGAGATGGCTTACTATTGCAAGAAAAAGAAAACTATATATGTATCCTGTAGTGGCTATAAATGGAATAAAAAATGTATCCTGCATACGCAGAAAATATATGCAGATGCTATGGTAACACATTGACTACAAATCATTTGAAAGTGTTACTAATAACCTATTGGTCATCATATGCTTTCCCAGTTAATGTGTAATTAAAGTACAACTCCTGGCATTTGGGGTTGACTGAACGATTTTAAAGTTAAGATGGGTTTTATATTCTTAGCTTGGAATATGAGATTTAACCCACTTTCCCATCCTCACCTCTTGCCATTTCCTCCCATAGAACCTATGCTCTAGCAAAACAAAGCCATCTGCTATTCTTTGCACATAATACTCTCTTTCATGCCTCCCTGTCTTTACCTGGCTGTTCCCTCTATCCTCAACATCTTCTCTCTTCCATTCTCTCAAGACCCAACTCAAATAGAACTTCCTCTGTGGAAAATCTCTTTCATTTCCCCAGCTTCATCGGGTGTACCATCCTTTCAGTTTTGGGGGGAAACTTGTACAAAGCTCTAATTTATGTTTATCACATTTATCATCCCCGCCCCTACACTTGAGTGGCACTTCTATTACCAGGTCTCCCCTCACAAACCTTTATACGGGGCTTAATAACTCTTTTGCTGGAAAAAATGCAAAACACTCTCCTTCTTAGGAAGACAGTAATGTAAAAGCAATGTAACTCTTTCCTTACTGAGTGGGAGACAAGTACAAAGAATTGACTAGGAAATTGTTCTCTGAGAATCGAAGTTGGGAATTTTGAGGGAGGTGAAGGCTCAATCGTCAACATCTGTTATTACTTGGCCACGTGATTCAACTTTTCTCCTAGAAGATGATTAATTTCCTGAATACAAAAAAGAGCATTCCATCTTTGGTTATTATGGGTATGGCTGTGTTTCCAAGGGAAATGGCATGGTGACTAGTATTAATGATTTAGATGTTTTATTCAAAGGCTGCACATTTTTCCTGCACATTCATCCTGAAATAAATTATTGTCATAAACTTCTGCTTCCATTTCTTTTATGAAGCTATAACGTATAAGTGTATGTTGCAACCATCAAGCTTTGTCTGACATATCTGCTAGACTGACTAAACAAGGACCCTTACCCAAAGTCACTGTCACTTGCCAATGAGGACTTGTGTCTTGGTCACTAAAAAGATATCTTCACGTGCAATGACATGATTGCTCTAGCCTGGAATGAGGCATACCTGCCTCTGTTTGACTCCATATAGGGGCATTTTGCTACTAGGAATCTAGAAGGTACTTATTAGGAAAAGTTAAAATTGTATTACTTTTGAGCAAAAACTATCGTCAGGTAGGAATTAGGCCTTTAATAAAGAGCAAATTAAAACAAGGAGTGAACTTATTCATGGAAATGGAAACATACAATCTAATTTTGTAAAGAGTCATTAGAAGAATGAATCACTGTTTAAACCCTTTGTGTGTTTTTAAAATTAGAATGTCAATCATTTTAATACTTTATTTAAGCAGCTGGCACAAACGGATTAAAAATTATTTAGGTATCTGGATCTGACAAAATGTAATTCTGAGGATACTGTTGTAGGGCAGGAACTGGAAAACTTTTTCTATAAAGGGCCTTGATCATCAATTGCAGGTCAGGCAGTGTCTGTCACCTTGTGTCACAGTTGCACAAAACAGCTATGGTCATTATGTAAACAAAGGAATGTGGTTGTGTTCCAATAAATTTCATTAAAAAAAGAAAAGAAAAGAATACAGAGGGCAGGCCAGATTTGGTCTGTGGGCCATAGTTTGCTAACTCTTATTCTAAAGGATTTGTTCCCAAAGTGTGACTTCTGACCTAGCAGCATCAGTATTACCAGGGATCTTGTTAGTTATGGAAGTTTCTGGGCCCTGCTCAAGACTAGCCTCTAGTGCATCTGGAGTATGAGAATCTCTGGTTCTAGAGTAAAGACTAATCGACATTACTCCCCCTCCAAATTATTTCCTCCCCCTCACACCTTTAGGCCTGGTACCTTATACATGAACAGAAGGTGAATGAACAGGGAAGATACACTAGCCCAGACTATGCTCCATGGATATTTATTCGCTGGCCCTGGAGAATCGAGGGTTATTGATTTTTGATCATAAATATGATACAGTTGGAAACAAATTAAAGGCTTTACTGGGTTTAAGAAAGGTAAACTTTTTTAAAAAAAGGTAAAATTGATTAGGACACATGCCTCCTGCGATCAATTTTAAATATTATTTATCTCCTGAAAGTTTATATCTAAAGCCACAGAACTGTCAAACAAAAAGTATTTAGTTGTTTTTAATCATAGAAACATATAGTGATTTAATGAAAAAAGATAAAATTAAAAGGTATTAAAACTGTACTGACTGCTTAAGAATTCTATAGGTTTTAACCTAAAAAGCCATTACAGACTCAACACCTCCTATGTTACAGTCAAGACTAGTTTGTTTCTCTGATAACGTGCCTTAGATAGGGGGTTAGTTGGCTCAGATTCAGAAATAAACAGTCAGATCTTAGTTGCAGATTCCTACAGAAGTCATCCAAACCATTCTCCGCTCACATAAATGTACCGCCACATGAGTTCGTAGTGCCAAGGCACACAATAGTGTGTGTGTTAGTTTGGTCTAACAACCAGCTATGAGGACACCTCCAGGGAATTCACAGGGAAAAGCGATGGAGCCTTTCTAAATATTCCTTTTTTACTTTTTAAGTCAACAGGTTATTAAACTAAGAAAAAAAAAACTCTAAATAAAAGAAAGTGCATGTTTCTTAAGTTCTATTTTTTTGGATTCCAAACCTAAAGTAAAGGTCAGGATGCTTACCCGGATAAATGCATTTTCTGGAGGGACTGGTTGAGGACACCCTGAATCTGATTCTAATTCAGGGAGGTCTATTTCTTTCACTTCCTCATCATCACTGATGCATGGTTGTCCACTAAAAGGGAAAAATAAACGTGTGTATAAGACAATAAATATGTGTATATATATACACACACAGTTACATGTTTATGTATATACATATATGCACGCGTATGTACACATTATATATGTGTGTGTATATATATATATATGTATATAATACATTTAAAAAAGAGAGAAAACAGAGAGGAAAAAGGGTAGCAGCCGATCTAACACCTCACTGATATGTTGTGTTGGAATAGGTAAAATTCTAATCATTTCTTTACTTAGCAGTAAGAAAATAAATATCTTAACTGCCTAGTTTAGTAGCGGTGTCGGGGGAGATGCCCCGCTCTCTCCCCATATCCATCCTTACTCGTTCTGCATTATGGAAAATGTGCAGTGCTCCTCTTGCCGCCTCTCCCCCTCACAGCTTTTCCCTCCTTGCTGGGGGGCAGGGTGGTTGCATTCTCGGGTTCTCGATCTCTTGTAAGTAGCATCACACGTGCTCCAGGAAGACCAGCAGCCCCAGTTCCCGTCTACAGCATCTGGAACACAGGAAGACCCACCCACCGATCATGGTGCCTCTGGGAGAATTGGGACTTTGAAGCCAGGTCAGCTGGGCTTCCTCACAGTTTAGCTGTGGGAGCCTTTGTGGAATATCATAGGGTTATTGTGAGGATTAAAAGAAATTATCTGCACAAAGGGCCTGACATATCACCTGATTTCCCTTTCCTGTTCCCACAGCCTGAATAAAATGGCAACAACTATGAATCGTTTTCAACTATCAGCAACATATCACACACATACATATATTCATAAATACATGCATACATATGAACTTCTTCCAAATAGAATATATATAAAATTACATTTTTAAAGGTAATAGACTATATTCTTACTCCCATGACATATCCTCCTTCTAAGGCGGGTTAGAGGTAACCATGAACATTGCTTGGTCCTGTATGAAAACTTTGGTTATGTCTTAATTTATCCCTTATTACAAGCCACTCTCATTCTACATTATAATGCACAAGAGGTTTATAACAAGAGCATCACATATTTTACTTTATAGTGTGTTTTATTATTTTATTTATTTTATGTTATAGGCATTGTGCTGTGTATATATATATATATATATATATATATATATATATATATATAATCTTTGGGTATATAGTGGCATTATCCCCATTTTATGGATGAACAGATTGAGGCATAGAGAGGTTAGGTGACTTTCCCAAGGTCACATAGCTGGTAGGTTACAGCTGAGATTCACACCAGGACTGTTTGACCTTTGAGTCTAACTTTCTCCAGGCCTATTTTCCTTGTGAGTTTGCATAAGGTGGAAATTGCTTATGCAGTTCTCTTATGCAGAGAAGTTTTGTTTTGTTTTGTTGTTTTCATTGACCAACCTACAATACCTTTGGGAGGGGAAAGCTTCCTACCTCATAGCAAGTTACTGACACTTACTAGATTTGTAATCCGGAGAGCGCCTCTCACAGTTCTCACCGTAGGTGCCACTTTGGCACACGCACAGACATTCGGTCCCTGAGAGCGTGGGGTGGCCGTTATTAGGGCATCGAGCACATTGGCAGGGGTCAAACTTGGCTGCATATTCTTGATAAGCTCTCCTGAGGTTGTTCCGTCTTGTCACCGCACAGGGGATGTTTCTTACCAGGTCTGTGATGGGAGCAAGCTAAGAGCAGATGGGAGAGAGGAAGTCCAGTCAGAGTCACATCTCTTTGGCATAGGTTGCCATCATCGCCCAATTCCCGTGGAATGAGAGGCAAGATCTGGAAAATCCCACACTTCAAAGGGATTGTTGTAGAATATGGTATATCTGTCGATTGGACTAGTGGAGAAAAGCCCTCCCCATGAGGGCGGGGGAGCTTCTTTCCCTTCTACAGTGGGTAGAGTAGCTATCTGCAAGGTTAGCTGGCTTCTGTTGTCCCTAAAGCACGGCAGGTGTAAAGTATCTGGAGCTTACTTTCCCCGGAATTCTACTATGGAGGAAGCCTCACATGAGGTGTCGCTTACTTGGATTTACATCGACTTGTTTATTAAGCATCAAATGCATGCATCAAAGTACTGAGAAAAGTGACCAAGAGTTAGGCAGCTCAGGAATGCTTTGCTGAAGGCTCATCAAGTTTGACTCAAGGAGAAAAATCTGGAAAGGGTGAAGAGAGGCTTTCAGTGTTCTTTGTTTTTCCAGGGACAGTACTACTGGCTTTTGGTGGAACCAGATGAGAAAATGTGGAAAGACAAAATAGAGAAATGAACTTGCTGGTAGGATCAATAGAAGAATTACAGTAACAAATATGGAGCTAACACAAAATCAGGGCTCACTTTTTTTTTTAACAACTTTATTGGAGTATAATTGCTTTACAATGGTGTGTTAGTTTCTGCTTTATAACAAAGTGAATCAGCTATATGTATACATATATCCCCATATCCCCTCCCTCTTGCATCTCCTTCTCACCCTCCTTATCCCACCCTTCTAGGTGGTCATAAAGCACCGAGCTGATCTCCCTGTGCTATGCAGCTGCTTCCCACTAGCTATCTATTTTACATTTGGTAGTGTATATATGTCCATGCCACTCTCTCACTTCGTCCCAGCTTCCCCTTCCCCTTCCCCGTGTCCTCAAGTCCATTCTCTTCGTCTGTGTCTTTTTTCCTGTCCTGCCTCTAGGTTCTTCAGAATCATTTTTTTTTAATTCCATATATATATATATGTTAGCATATGGTATTTGTTTTTCTCTTTCTGACTTACTTCACTCTGTAGGACAGACTCTATGTCCATCCACCTCACTACCAATAACTCAATTTCGTTTCTTTTTATGGCTGAGTAATATTCCATTGTATATGTGTGCCACATCTTCTTTATCCATTCATCTGTCAATGGACACTTAGGTTGCTTCCACATCCTGGCTATTGTAAATAGTGTTGCAATGAACATTGTGGTACATGACTCTTTTTGAATTATGGTTTTCACAGGGTATATGCCCAGTAGTGGGATTGCTGGGTCATATGGTAGTTCTATTTTTAGTTTTTTAAGGAACCTCCATACTGTTCTCCATAGTGGCTGTATCAATTTACATTCCCACCAACAGTGCAAGAGGGTTCCCTTTTCTCCACACCCTCTCCAGCATTTATTGTTTGTAGATTTTTTGATGATGGCCATTATGACCGGTGTGAGGTGACACCTCATTGTAGTTTTGATTTGCATTTCTCTGATGATTAGGGATGTTGAGCATCCTTTCATGTGTTTGTTGGCAATCTGTATATATTGTTTGGAGAAATGTCTATTTAGGTCTCCCAGGGCTCATTTTAATTAACATTTTAAAACCTCAGAGGAATGACTCTCTAGCGCAGTGTATGATTCACAAGTGCCCAGATGGGCAGCTGGACCTCATTTTCCTACCATAACCTGTAGAGCTCCAAGTATCTTCATGCTACATGTAAATCATTCTACCTTCATGATGATTGAACTCTTTTATTTTCATTTAAATGAAATGAGCAGATAGCTCCTTAAGGGGCTTTTTAAAATGTGCTTATGTTTTAGGCAAAACTGGCTCAAAGTGGCATATGACTGATTTGTGGACAAAGTATTTCATACCTAATAAAAATCACCCTTTAATGTAATTACAACAAATATAAGACTGGTAAATTTAATCAATGGTGATAGAAACAGAAAATCAAGTGGATCTAAAATCCCATTTATCCAACAGAGCTATAAATGAAGATTTAGGAGGGTTCATCAAATAAAGAATTGCAAGAAAAATACAGAAATCAAATTTATTACTTACACGGGGAGTAGAACACTACTCCAGGTAAGTTTAGGCAGTTTCATGCACTAAACTCCCTCTTCTGGTATTTAATGTGTGCTGAGAATTCTAAATGCTGTACTACAGAATGCTTGTTTGAACAGCAAAAACAAGAGATGTGTAATTTAATGTTTTTTAAAAAGGTATGTTGTGAATACACACTAAAGAAAGACATTTCTTTTATCATCTGAGAAGAAAATGGAAAAGAAATTGTGTAATGTACAGTTTGGGCTGCCAGAGAACTGCTTTAGCTCTTACCCATAATGTTTTTCAATCTTACCTTAAAGTCAATCACAGTAGGATTTTCCTTCACTGATTCTAACCACTCAGAAAATGTCTTCTCTTCTGGACCAGAGCTCCCTTTCTCCCACGCCAAAGCCGCTGCATACTCACTCCTCCCGCCTTGAACCAGGGATATGGATTTCTCTGATCCCTGCATAAACGAACCTGCAAGGTATTTCAAGAAAATTACTCGTTTAATTTTATTGCAAATTCAAACTTGAAAGTAAAGCCTATTTGCACAGGAGAAAGAAGCAGATGGTAGAGTCATGTAGCTCCATTAAGTAAACTAAGTGAAAAGCAAGAGAACACGTCTCTTGTCCCTATAGGGAGTTTAATAATAGAAATGATAATAATAGTGCCAACAGCTACCATTTATTAAGCAACACGTGTATGCCAGGCACTCTGCAGTCATTATTTATGTAATTCTCATAACAACCCGGAGCAGTAGGTGTTATAAACATGGACATTGAAGCCAGAAGTAATTTGGCCTGGAACACATGGATACTAAGGGGAGGGAGGGGGGCTGGGATGCAGATGTAGTCCAAGGCCTGAGGACTCTGTCTCCTGCTCTTTGATGTCAAGCCTCCCACTTTTGACTTATATGGGCATATGTCTTGGGCCCCCGGAATAACATAAACCACATGGTTTCTGGTACCCAATCAGTTGACTGCCATGCCATAACTGACTACAATTACAGAAAAATGTTGATAGAATAACTTTAAGCTTAAAGACAGGAGTAAAAGTACAACTAACCAAAAAAAAAAAAAAAATTAAACCTCAAGTTAAAAGTTGGCACAATGTTGCTTTAGAGGTAATGGCGTTTACTCTATACAGCACAGATCTTTCATATAAATTTTCAAAACAGTTCCTCTTAACTAATGGTGTCTTTAATATGGGTAGAAACTGAGCAATAAGAAATTATAGTGAGAAATAAAATCAAATGGAAAAGAGGCTACTGATATGGGTAATAGTTAATGGCATTAATCTGGTGTCTGTTCTGGAGTGTCATAAGGATCAGCCATGCCCCTAACTGTTTAGAAATTCTACAGTAAGAGAGTCTAGGATGATTAGAACAATGGGTGAAATACTCTCTCTATGAAAAAATAAGGGAGAAATTATTATTTGCCAATATATCATATACCTATTGACAGTGACTCTGACATGCAGATTGATATATGTCATAAACGGATTGACACTGGTAAGAGCTATATATGATAAGCATGAGACCCTGAAGAAAGAACTAGTTAAGTCTATTTACTATTCTATTAGCTACTTCGAACAGAATGCTTACAAGTGAATAAATTGCTTAAAAGGATTCCAGAAAGAAAATGCAGACTGAAGATGATACCAACAGTGTAAACATAAGGAAAACAACTAATAGAAGGAAGAACAGACACTTCTATTTCTTCCACAAGCTTCTCATCAATCACAACATGAGTTTGACAGCAAGGCACTCTCAAAACATATCAAAAATTTTAAGGAATTTTATGAAGTATTATCATTATGATATGAGCAAGACAAGGAAAAATTCTGTTTATTTCATATAGATTATCTTTTGATATTTTCTATTTTCTACACGTGTATATATTTTGGTCCATAATGTATTTTTAGAATAATATATTTACAAACATTTGTTAGTAAGTATACATATATTAGGGATATATCCTCAAAAAAATTTAATGGTACCATTACAGATTATAAAAGTTTGGAGTCAAATGATTTAATCAAAGTAGCTCAGGGTTAGAAATAGACAAATCTAAGTTCTTTTTCTTCTTTTTCTTTTTTTTATACAGCAAGTTTTTATTAGTTACCTATTTTATACATATTAGTGTATATATGTCAATCCCAATCTCCCAATTCATCCCCCCCAGCGCTTTCCCCTCCTGGTGTCCATACGTTTGTTCTCTACATCTGTGTCTCTATTTCTGCCTTACACACTGGTTCATCTGTACCATTCTTCTAGATTCCACATATATGCATTAATATACGATATTTGTATTTCTCGTTCTGACTTACTTCACTCTCTATGACAGTCTCAAGGTCCATTCACATCTCTGCAAAAGCCTCAATTTTGTTCCTTTTTATGGCTGAGTAATATTCCATTGTATATATGTACCATTTCTTCTTTACCCATTCATCTGTCGAAGGGCATTTAGGTTGCTTCCATGACCTGACTATTGTAAACAGTGCTGCAATGAACACTGGGGTGCATGTGTCTTTTTGAATTATGGTTTTCTCTGGGTGTATGCTCAGTAGTGGGATTGCTGGGTCATGTGGTAATCCTATTTTCCGTTTTTTAAGGAACCTCCATACTGTTCTCCATAGTGGCTGTATCAATTTACATTCCCACCAACAGTGCAAGAGGGTTCCCTTTTCTCCGCACCCTCTCCAGCATTTGTTTGTACATTTTCTGACAATGCCCATTCTAACCGGTATGAGGTGATACCTCTTTGTAGTTTTGATTTGCCTTTCTCTAATAATTTGTGATGTTAAGCATCTTTTCATGTGCCTCTTGGCCAACTGTATGTCTTCTTTGGAGAAATGTCTATTTAGGTCTTCTGCCCATTTTTTAATTGGGTTGTTTTTTAAATATTGAGCTGCATGAGCTGTTTATGTATTTTGGAGATTAATCCTTTGTCCATTGATTCGTTTGCAAATATTTTCTCCTATTCTGAGGGTTGTCTTTTCATCTTATTTGTCGTTTCTTTTGCTTAGCCAAAGCTTTTAAGTTTCATTAGGTTCCATTTGTTTATTTTTGGTTTTATTTCCATTATTCTAGGAATAAATGTTTCTAGGAATAAATTATTCTAGGAATAGATGTTTGTGGGTCACAAAACATCTTGCTGTGATTTATGTCAAAGAGTGTTCTTCCTATGTCTTCCTCTAAGAGTTTTATAGTGTCCGGTCTTACATTTAGGTCTTTAATCCATTTTGAGTTTATTTTTGTGTATAGTGTTGCATTCTTTTACGTGTAGCTGTCCAGTTTTCCCAGCACCTCTTATTGAAGAGACTGTCTTTTCTCCACTGTATATTCTTGCCTCCTTTGTCATAGATTGGGTGACCATAGGTGGTGGGCTCCACTGATCTATATTTCTGTTTTTGTGCTAGTACCATACTGTCTTGATTACAGTAGCTTTTTGGTATAGTCTTAAGTCAGGGAGTCTGACTCCTCCAGCTCCGTTTTTCTTTCTTAAGATTGCTTTGGCTATTCAGGGTTTTTTCTGTTTCCATACAAATAGTAAAATTTTATGTCCTAATTCTGTGAAAAATGCCATTGGTAATTTGATAGGGATTGCACTGAAACTGTAGATTGCTTTGGGTAGTATAGTCATTTTCACAGTATTGATTCTTCCAATCCAAGAACATGGTATATCTCTCCATCTGTTTGTGTCATCTTTAATTTCTTTCATCAGTGTCTTATAGTTTTCTGCATACAGGTCTTTTGCCTCCTTAGGTAGGTTTATTCCTAGGTATATTATTCTTTTTGTTGCAATGGTAAATGGGAGTGTTTCCTTAATTTCTCTTTCTGATCTTTTGTTGTTAGTGCATAGGAATGCAAGGGATTACTGTGTATTAATTTTGTATCCTGCAACTTTACTAAATTCATTGATTAGCTCTAGTAGTTTTCTGGTGGCATCTTTAGCATTCTCTATGTATAGTATCATGTCATCTGCAAACAGTGACTGTTTTACTTCTTCTTTTCCAATTTGTATTCCTTTTATTTCTTTTTCTTCTCTGATTGCTGTGGCTAGGACTTCCAAAACTATGTTGAATAATAGTGGCAAGAGTGGAAACCCTTGTTTGTTCCTGACCTTAGTGGAAATGCTTTCAGTTTTTCACCATTGAGAATGATGTTTGCTGTGGGTTTGTTGTATATGGCCTTTATTATGTTGAGGTAGTTTCCCTCTATGCTCACTTTCTGGAGAGTTTTTATCATAAATGGGTGTTGAATTTTGTCAGAAGCTTTTTCTGCATCTACTGAGATGATCATATGGTTTTTATTCTTCAATTTGTTAATATGGTGTATCACATTGATTGATTGGCGTATATTGAAGAATCCATGCATCCCTGGGGTAAGTCCCACTTGATCGTGGTGTATGATCCTTTTAATGTGTTGTTGGATTCTGTTTGCTAGTATTTTGTTGAGGATTTTTGCATCTATATTCATCAGTGATATTGGTCTGCAATTTTCTTTTTTTGTAGTATCTTTGTCTGGTTTTGGTATCAGGGTGATGGTGGCTTCATAGAGTGAGTTTGGGAGTGTTCCTTCCTCTGCAATTTTTTTGAAGAGTTTGAGAAGGATGGGTGTTAGCTCTTCTCTAAATGTTTGATAGAATTCACCTGTGAAGCCATCTGGTCCTGGACTTTTTTTGTTGGAAGGTTTTAAATCACAGTTTCAACTTCATTTTTTGTGATTAGTCTGTTCATATTTTCTATTTCTTCCTGGTTCAGTCTTGGAAAGTTATACCTTTTAAAGAATTTGTCCATTTCTTCCAGGCTCTCCTTTTTATTAGCATAGAGTTGCTTGTAGTAGTCTCTTAGGATGTTTTGTATTTCTGCCATGTCCATTGTAACTTCTCCTTTTTCATTTCTAATTTTATTGATTTGAGTACTCTCCCTCTTTTTCTTGATGAGTCTGGCTAAATGTTTATCAATTTAGTTTATCCTTTCAGAGAACCAGCTTTTAGTTTTATTGATCTTTGGTATTGTTTTCTTCATTTCTATTTCATTTATTTCTGCTCTGATCTTTATGATTTCTTTCCTTATGCTAAGTTTGGGTTTTGTTTGTTCTTCTTTCTCTGGTTCCTTTAGGTGTAATGTTAGATTGTTTATTTGAGATTTTTCTTGTTTCTTGAGGTAGGCTTGTATAGCTATAAACTTCCTTCTTAGAACTGCTTTTGCTGCATCCCATAGGTCTTGGTTATTTAGTAGCATATTGTTTAGCCTTCATATGTTTGTGCTTTTTATGTTTTTTTCCATGTTATTGATTTCTAATCTCATAGCCTTGTGGTCAGAAAAGATGCTTGATATGATTTCAATTTTCTTAAATTTACTCGGGCTTGGTTTGTGACCCAAGATGTGATCTATCCTGGAGAATGGTCCATGCGCACTTGAGAAGAAAGTGTAACCTGCTGTTTTGGGGTGGAATGTTCTATAAATATCAATTAAATCTATCTGGTCTATTGTGTCATTTAAAGCTTGTGTTTCCTTATTAATTTTCTGTTTGGATGATCTGTCCTTTGGTGTAAGTGAGGTGTTAAAGTCCCCCACTATTATTGTGTTACTGTTGATTTCCTCTTTTATAGCTGTTAGCAGTTACCTTATGTATTAAGGTGCTTCTATGTTGGGTACATATATATTTATAATGTTATATCGTCTTCTTGGATTGATCCCTTGATCACTGCATAGTGTCCTTCCTTGCTTCTTGTAATATTCTTCATTTTAAAGTCTATTTTATCTGATATGAGTATTGCTACTCCAGCTTTCTTTTGATTTCCGTTTGCATGGAATATCTTTTTCCATCCCCTCCCTTTCAGTCTGTATGTGTCCCTAGGTCTGAAGTGGATCTCTTGTAGACAGCATATATATGGGTCTTGCTTTTGTAACCATTCAGCGAGCCAGTGTCTTTTGGTTAGAGCATTTAATCCATTCATGTTTAAGGTAATTATTGATATGTATGTTCCTATTGCCATTTTCTTAATTTTTGGGGGTTTGTTTTTGTAGGTCCTTTTCTTCTCTTGTGTTTCCCACTTAGAGAAATTCCTTTAGCATTTGTTGTAGAGCTGGTTTGGTGGTGCTGAATTCTCTTAGCTTTTGCTTGTCTGTAAAACTTTTGATTCTCCATCAAATCTGAATGAGATCCTTGCTGGGTAGAGTAACCTTGATTGTAGTTTCTTCTCTTTCATCACTTTAAGTATATCATGGCAGGTGGATTCTTAACCACTGTGCCACCAGGGAAGCACCTACCCTTTCATTTTGTCTATCTTTCTGTCCATGTGGTTTTTGTTCCACAGGCTGCAGGATTGTAGTTCTTGCTTCTGCTGTCTGTCCTCTGTTGAATGAGGCTATCTAAGAGGCTTGTGCAAGCTTCCTAATGGGAGGCACTGGTGGTGGGTAGAGCTGGGTGTTGCTCTGGTGGGCAGAGCTCAGTAAAACTTTAATTCACTTGTCTGCTGATGGGTGGGACTGAGTTCCCTCTCTGTTGGTTTTTTGGCCTGAGGCAACCAAGCACTGGAGCCTAGAGGCTCTTTGGTGGGGCTAATGGTGGACTCTGGGAGGGCTCACATCAAGGAGTACTTCCCAGAACTTCCACCGCCTGTGTCCTTGTCCCCATGGTGAGCCACAGCTGCCCCCCACCTCTGCAGGAGACCCTCCAAGACTAACAAGTGGTTCTGGTTCAGTCTCCTATGGGGTCACTGCTCCTTTCCCCTCGGTCCTGATGTGCACACTACTTTGTGTGTGTCTTCCAAGAGTGGAGTCTCTGTTTCTCCCAGTCCTTTTGAAGTGCTGCAATCAAATCCTGCTAGCCTTCAAATTCTGATTCTCTGGAAATTCTTCCTCCTGTTGCCAGACCCCCAGGTTGGGAAGCCTGACATGGGGCTCAGAGCCTTCACTGTAGTGGGTGGACTTCTGTGGTATAATTGTTCTTCAGTTTGTGAGTCACCCACCCAGTGGTTATGGGATTTGATTGTATTGTGATTGCACCCCTCTTACTGTTTCATTGTGGCTTCTCCTTTGTGTTGGATGTGGGGTGTCTTTTTTGGTGAGTTCCAGTGTCTTCCTATCAATGATTTTTCAGCAGTTAGTTTTGATTCCTGTGCTCTCGCAAGAGGGAGTAAGCACATGTCCTTCTACTCTGCCATCTTGAACCAGTCCATCCAAATCTATGTTCTCAAGTGTGCTTTGCTTTTAGAAAACAACATAAATGTGTCTTTGTTTTTAGGCAAATTGTCATTGTGATTAATAAGCATTAGTTGAGAATCTGCTAAAAGCCAGGCACTAAAAACTTGGGTTGGGGAATTGACACAATTCAGGAATATTAGCAATGTGTCAGCTGGGCAGGATTGATAGTTGATTAACCAGTTTGGAGACTATTGCAATAGTCTCTGATTTTGCAGTGTCCCTACAGGCTGAAAACTAGAATTCATATTTGACATTTTCTCATCTCTATGTTGGATGGATTTTATAGTCGAGTAGTTTTTTTTCAGTAAGTATTCAAGAATGAATATTTCCAGAATTCTCTCATGTTTTGAGATGTCTTTCTGTTACCTCTACATATGAACACATTTTCTGTTCTCTTTTAGAAATTTGTGGACATTCCTTTATCATCTTGTAGCTTTCCATTTTGTCAAGAAGAAGTCTGACGCCAGCCAGATTTTGTTGTTATTCTGTAGGGAACTTGTTCTTTCAGCTAGGATACTTGAATTCATTTTAAAAATCTTTGTATTTAGTTAATTAACTAGAATTTGTCTTGAAATTGTATATTTGAACAATATTTCTGATACAAATAAGACAAATTTCTTCCTTTATTTCAGGGACTTTATATATATATGTATGTATATTTATTTATTTATATATATTTAAAAAAATAGTTTTTCTGTTTCATTTCTTGGGTTTTCTATTTCAGGAACACTAATTCCCATCTATTGAATTACATTTGTCGTTCCATTTCCATTAGATATCCTTTAATAATGGTTAATACCTGGATTTTTTCATTATGAATTACTTTAGATCTTTTCTTTATTAATTTTATCTTCAGACAATTATATTTTGAACTTGCAGTGTCTATTTATAACTATAATGGCGATACTCTTCAATATTTGTTGTCTTTGTACCTTAGCTTTGAAATCTTCCTTTTCAATTAATTCTTACATTTAATGTTTTCATCTCTGAGCTTTTGATTTACTGAATTCACATTCTTATTAAATTATTCTATTGCAAGACAAACTGGTATAGAATCTGTACATTCTTTGGTTTATATTACTAGGTTGATTGCTTTGCATACTGTTCTTTTTTGGGGGGGGTATAATACAAATCTGTAGTTGTCAGATCAGCTCTCATTTTGTTTATGCTCAACATGGGCATCCACATGTAGACCATTGATAGGCTCTGATATTTAAAACTACCTATTTATTATTATAATAAATATGATATTATTATCTGTTCCTTGGCTGTCCTCCCATGACAATAT
The DNA here is from genome assembly GCF_028023285.1 of Balaenoptera ricei. NCBI lineage: Eukaryota > Metazoa > Chordata > Mammalia > Artiodactyla > Balaenopteridae > Balaenoptera > Balaenoptera ricei. The sequence goes on from NC_082641.1 coordinate 34,787,162, forward strand.
AAACTTCATATTTTGGGAGTTTTTGTGATTCTGATTTCCTTTGTTCTGAGCAGAAGTAGTAATCAGTCAGGAAGAGTAAGGGAATAAGAAAATTTTACACAGAGGAAAGAGTTATTTATAATGGCAAGGCACAGGAGAGAGCATGACTTATTTAGGAGACTACATAAAGTTTAGCTAGGCAGAGAGAGAGGCAGGAACTTATCTTCAATGCTATGTGAAACCATGACAAGTTTAAGGCATGAGTGTTTCATGATAAGATTTGCCTTGGAGAATATTCCTCTAACAGAAAATGTGTAGAATAGATTGGAAGAAGGCAAGACCAGAGGCAAGGGAACCAGTTGGGAGGCCTCTGTGGTAATCCAGGTTGGAAATGATGAATGGAAGGCATGTCTATGGAAATGAAGAGCTGGGAGAACTGAGAGAAATATTAAGGAGGAGGAATGACTACTTATTGGATGTAGAGGCTAGAAAGAGGGAGGGAGAAATCAAAGACAGCACTCAGGTTTCTGGCTTTGTTGCCTGAGCCTTTTTAATGTACTTCTCTTACAGCTTATTTGTCTTTTTTTTTTTTATTGAAGTATAGTTGATTTACAATGTTGTGTTAGTTTCTGGTGTACAGCGGAGTGAGTCAGTTTTTCATATATATGGATATATATACACACACATATATATAATTCTTTTTCATATTCTTTTCCTTTATGATTTATTACAAGATACTGAGTATAGTTCCCTGTGCTATACAGTAAGACCTTGTTTATCTATTTTATATATAGTTTGTATCTTCTAATCCGAAACTCCTAATTTATCCCTACCCCCCCTTCTCATTTGATAACCATAAGTTTGTTTTCTACAATATGTCTATGAGTCTGATTCTGTTTTGTAATAAGTTCACTTGCATCATATTTTAGATTCCACATAGGAGTGATATCATATGGTATTTGTCTTTGTTTGACTTACTTCACTTAGTATAATAATCTCTAGGTCCATCCACACTGATGCAAATGGCATTATTTCATTCTTTTTTATGGCTGAGTAGTATCCCATTGTATATATGTACCACATCTTCTGTATTTTTAATGGTTGTCTATATGTATCCTTACTTTGTAAGTTCCTTGATTGGAAGACCTAGTTCATGCCCATCTGTACTTTACAATGCTTAATACTGAGTTTGGCCGAGAGGAAGAATCAATAAATGTGCATTCAGTTAAACAAACTAAATAGGAGATAAAGAAAATCTTAACCATGTCCCCTTTTAAGTAGTACTAATATTTGATTTGCTCCCTTCCCCCACCACACATAGGGCTCTGAGACAAACAAATGAAACTAATGAAAAGTGAAAAATAGTATAGTCACAGTCATGTGCAATATGGTACTTAAATTACTGCCATTCAGGATGCACTGGGTAAGTTGCTAAGAGAAAGCACTGTTACCTCCATATTTCTCTGACAGCTTGTTAGTGGTGCACCGGTGTTCCACTTTTGTTTTCTTAAAAAAAAGGAAGCGTTTCTTTGTTTCAACCCGGATGCAATTTTGGGCTTCTGCCTTCGTTAAACCTAGGAAATGGAATACAAGCAAAAAACCCTGAGAGTGTACCATGGAGAATTCAGGGAAGAGGAGCATGAGGGTCTGGGCACTTGGGGAGCTACAGGTGCTCCATATCAGCACACAACTCCTCCAGTTCCCGTGAGCTCGAATGATTAATGGCTTTTACTACAGAGGCAGTCCTTCACAAGCCCTGGGACATGCTGAAGAGAAGAGGTATATATGAGTCCCTGCCGTCTCCCCCATGGGGATCATGTTGGCGTCTCCATGTTGCCTACACACAATAAATCTCTAAACTTTCCCGTCCTGCTGGCCACTGCCCTTGTATAGCCCCACAAGTCAAGAGATGAACACATGCCCTGTTTGGTGCCCCACTGTCAGGTCTTCTTTTGGGGCCACAGCTGATTCTGTGAGAACTGAATCCATTTCACTTCTTCTCCCGTTCACCACCTAAAATGTAAATCTCATTGGTCACCTCTCCTTCCCGGAACACTCATTCTCATGCTTGGCTATACTTCCCCTCCCTGACTTAGCTGCTCACTCCACCTCTACCTCCAAAACCCTTTCATTTTACTCTCAGAAATTCTGACTTCCTGACTCATGAACTCTTCTTTTATGTCCTCGATGACTGTTCGCTCTTTCTCCTCATCTTAATTCAAGCCTATACTTGATATATTTCCACCACTGTCTCCAAGGGAGGTTGATACTGCCTCATTCCCAGCCTCTTTAGGAGTTGGAGCTGGGCTTGATATCGTCCTAGTTTCCCAGTGCTGCTTTCATAGGATGACACTCCACAGTTTTATAACTCTTGTAAAAGTCTTGATGCTCTGAAGCTCAGGACATCCAATTCTAATCCCTTTGGTCTTCATTGTTCTTATCTTTTAACAAACTTTGAAGCATCATTTGTTAAAGATTTTGGTATCTGAACCAGTCTTTCCCACCCCAATGCTAGCCATTATTCTTTATGACTTCAAAACCAATGGGGATGTCAGGGATTGAGTGGGACAGAGCACAGAGAAATAGGTCTGGCTGTTTGGAGGCTAACGTGGTACTGCCTATCTGGGGTAATTTGAGGAGAATAAATGTTTCCTTTTTTTTTTTTTTTTTTTTTAACAGCTTCCCAAGTCACCTGACCTGGTACCCAAAACACCTAAACTAGAATCCAGTTTTTTTGATGTTTAGTTAAAAATCACCTTGAAAAATACAAGCTCATGAGAGATAGAAGTGTTATGTGAGTTCTTAAGCACCTTAAAGCAAAGTAGTTTATCAGGTACTGATTCTTAGGGTTGCAGGTTACAAGAGGCAGGGAAGAATGTTTTCAGAGCTGGATGTGTCATGTGAGTATGATGCTGAAATTTAAACCTGAGCGTGCAGATCACCGAGGAATGAGGCTGAGTACATGGGAATGGGGCTTCCTACTTCACAGTTTTTTCAATAGTTTGACCCATTCAAAAAAATGTATTACAGGTTGGGAGTAAAGAATTCTTGGTTTGATGGCTGTTTTGGTCAGACTGAATAAACACGACTCATTTTTCTTCTGGTAGTATTGTTCTTATAAGTGGGTCAGGCAAATGTTTAGGCCACGTGAGGAATTTAATACGTCTGTGGTGCACAACTCATCCTTTCATTAGGTTTCTATGATTTATAAGTGAAAATTAAATTGTATGTGACCAATTCACTAATTATAACATAATTAATTAACTATAAAGTTAGTTAATTACATTTGCTGAGGGTTATAGGAGAAGGCTTAAAGATTTGAATGATGAATCTCTCTTATGAGTCATGGTGTTGGTCATGCAGTGATCAAAATATCAAGGCTTTATCAGTGAATTTCTGTGCCGGCCTTTTCTTCTTCACAAGATGTCCTATAGCTTGTGCCTGACCCATATCCACACTGACACAGGAGTTTCTTGATGCTGAAGCACTTGCCCTCTCAAGCCTGAGTGTCCCTCTGATGTGACACAGGGATGAGTATTTCAGAAATGTCCTCAGCTACTCTGACTGGGCAAAGGTCAACAGTGTCAACCAAAAATGTCATACTGATAAATAGTGGGGTGTATAGTTTTTCTCCTCTAATTCAGAGCAGAAAATAACTTCCCAGTCAAAGGACTTTAAAATTACCATCTTGTATAACATGATATTTTAATTGTTTAATGTTCTCTCTGTATTCCTGAAATTCTTTTTACCTTGCACGCTGAAGCAATGCCAACTTTTATTCAAGGTTTTAAATTGACTATGGGACACTGTGCAGTAGAGGAATAAATCAAGGGATGCAAATAAAAAGCAATTTAATTTTGTTTTATTCTTCTTGCACTAGAGAAAGTACTATGAAGTATTCAAGTCATTTTAAAAAAAAATTAATGACAAGGGATATAATTCTTATTGAATAAAGCAAATAATTCTTATTGAACAAAGCAAATAAAAACTAAACCTAAACTCTAACTCTACATTATTGAGAAGTAAGGGGAGAAGGACTAAAAGAGGGAAAAGGGAGGAGGCCAGAATATGTATTCATCTGAAGGGTGGGCAAAAACAGGTAAGCACACCCACCGGAGAATTCCATTTTATTGAGATTTGTTTCTGTCTGAGTGAGCTTCATCTTAACCACAATTAAAACTGAGCTCCAGGGCTTCCCTGGTGGTGCAATGGTTGGGAATCCGCCTGCCAATGCAGGGGACACGGGTTCAAGCCCTGGTCTGGGAAGATCCCACATGCCGCGGAGCAACTGGGCCCGTGAGCCACAACTACTGAGCCTGCGCGTCTGGAGCCTGTGCTCCGCAAAAAGAGAGGCCGTGATAGTGAGAGGCCCGCGCACCGCGATGAAGAGTGGCCCCCGCTCGCGGCAACTAGAGAAAGTCCTCGCACAGAAACGAAGACCCAACACAGCCAAAAATAAATAAATAAATAAATTAATTAAAAAAAAAACAAAAAACTGAGCTCCAATATTATTATTGCGACTCAGAGAAGTATATATATACATGGATATGCACATATTTAATGACTGTAAGAATATATATTACATATAATAATATCGAATATAAGGATATATACCTTATTTAATATATTAAATATAAATATATATACACGTACTATAAATACTATGTATATATATAGTGTGTGTATGTGTACATAGGTGTGTATGGTTATATATCTCCAGTTTTATATCATATCTCAAACTCCCTTTCTTTCTCTTATTATGTGTGGCTCTGTGACTGAAGTCTCTATTTTTATTTAAAGAGAAAAAGATGGAAGATGAGAATATTTCAGGAAGAAAGTATAGCTCATCACTCTTCATTTTTGTTATGGGGCTTCAACTATTAAAATGCTGGATGGTTGATTAAAGATTCACATAGTTCTTTAACTGACCTGAACTCTAAGCCTTTAGAGGCTTTGCTGTGAATGCATGATGAGTATAGCTTATCAAGTGAGAAATTATTCTCGGCTACAGCAGCAGTGACCAGAATAATTTTATCCCAAGGGTGAGATGAAACCGAGTCAAGGGCCAGAGACTTCCCTGAACGATTTTTGCTCAGCATAAATGTTGATGAAATTCATCAAGCAAACATTGCTCCAGTGGAAAGGATAACTGTAAGGAAACATAAGAGGCAGGCAGTGTGGAAAGCCCATCACAGCATAAGTCTTTTGGATTTCAGTAACTCTGTAAGGCAAAAAATTTTGAAGACCTTCTTACTGAAAATCTTTCTCAAAGACATTTATTACATCTCCTCTCTTAAAAAGCAGATAATGATGGACATCTGATCAATTAAGGTTTAGAAGGACTCAGGGAAGCCCCATTAAACATTACTATTTGCCATAATGAGATATAAGAACAGAAGGATTGAAACTCTATTGACCTCAGAGTTGGCTTGGTGTCTTTTATAATAAATTCTTAATTTCTTTTGTATAAAAGTTAAATGATCAAGAATTCTGATTTACTTAGGGGAATCTGTCAGTTGGGTTCTGGTTATTATACAATTTCCTAGCCATGTTCTCAAGATAGAAGCATCACAAGGACGCTGTGTCATTTCACACAGGAGCCTGAAAAATTTATACAAAGGTACTTAAGTAATAGTAATTAATATTGGCAATCTAGGGTAATAAGAAACCAAGATTTATTTTTTAAACCAAGGTTTATATTGTTATTTTATATGTAAGCAGAAAAATATCACTGATTATATCCCAAGATACAAAATTGCAACCTTTCCTCAAATGAAAGTGCTTCCCATCTGGTTTCAAGTTTTGTCACCAATAGGTGCATATCTGGCCCATATTAACTTAGTCCCTTGTCAAGTCCTTAATTGCTTTTCATCCTTTGCTCTGACTTTCAGTTAAAATCATTAAAAGAAAAAGAATTAGTCCAGTGGCTAGGACTTCACGCTTTCACTATTGAAGGACTGGGTTCAATCCCTAGTCCAGGAACTAAGATCCCACAAGCTGCACAGCCAAGAAAAAAAAAAAAAAAAGAAAAGAAAGAAAGAAAGAAAAAAGACTGCCAGTGGATTTGTTGTAATTACAGTTTTATAAAATTATTATCTCCTATAAAATTGCTATAGGTAAATTATCTTTTAGAGTTTAGTTCCAAGACAAATTTTGTTTTCCTTGAGGTGATGGCATGCATCTCTCTTTAGTTTACCACTACTGAGCAGCTTATGATGTTCTTAAATGTCAGGAAATTCTGGGTCAAATCTGATGCCCAAAGAGGTGAAGCCTATTTATTTTTCCTTCTTCTTTTTGTCTGAATTTTATATTTTTATTTTATTTCCTTGAGTGTGTACTTTTTGGTTTTTCTTCATATCATTTTGGAAATAAAGCAGGGTCAAAATAAAGTCAATAAAGAAGAACTAAAAGGATAGAGAAAGAGAAAAAATGTATTGCACACTATCTTATCAGTTAAAAATGAAGGTTGAAGAAAGCGAACCTGAGTTCTTTAGTTCTTCCTTGCTAAACTGATAGAGGAGATCATACACGCCTCCCAGGGAGCCAGAGGTGAAATAGTGAGTCCCGAAGTCATCAAATATCCGGCTGTATAAAGCGGAGTTGTATTCTAGAGGCAGATGGTTAAGTGCTTTCAAAAAGACATCAGAAAGCTGCAGATCTTTAGTTTTCATTGTGAAATTTAAAACTTTTATCACTTTATAGATCCTAATAAAACTGGAATCCTAAATGGAAGAGGAGAAAGGATTAAAAAAAAGAAAAAGATTATTAAAGGTAATGAAAGCTTGAGGGATCAAGCATTAAATGTTTATCATCAGCTTCATTCTAACCACAGCATTACAACAATTGTTAACTCTCCATTGCATGTTCCCACAGACAAAATGATAATTTTCATTTTATTTTTTCCAGTACCTTTTCCTCAGATGTTCAAAATGGTAAACAGATTAAGATGACCTCAATCATGTAAACTGTGTGACTGAGGCATGTGCTCTCTACCAAAAAGAGATCAAGTATCAAAAAGTAAATCTTTCTTTCTTGATGGTCAATTGTGGGTGCACCCCTACTGCGTTATTATTTAGAAAGCCTAGATAATGCAAATAATTGAACAAAGATTGTGTAAGTTTTCAACTGGAAGTTACACAATGAGATTCAAGTCATAGCTCTGTCATAGACTCGGGAAAAGAAGGTCAATTCTCTGGGCCTCAGTTGTCTGGGAAATGTCACCTGCTGCACAGCCTTCATCTGTGGCATTTCACACCACTTTCAACTCCAAAATGTTATGACTTAGAATTACGTAGGGAGTAAAATTAAACAAAATTATTTGTATTCTCTCTCCTCCATCCGTAAACAGAAATATTTGTTTGGAGGTTCTTTTTTCTTTAATTGTCTTGTGTTATGTCAAGTTAATTTAGGATTAGGTGATTGGTATTATGCCCCAAATTTCATTCCATTATACTGTCCTTCTCCATAGCCACTGTTTTATGTGTGTACCCACGTATACTGTTTTTTTTTTTTTAATTTATATACTGTAACTGATTTCTCAATTTTAGCAAATTGTAATGTTTAAGTAATAAAAAGAGAGAGGGGCATATTTTAGCCACAGGTCTTTATTAGTTAAATTGTTAAATTTATTAATTAAATTATTATAGCTGTAAATTATTAAACAGCTATCTTTCTGTGTGCTATAATTGTGGCACAAAAATGACTGTTAACACAAAAGAAGAAAAACCCCACAAGGCTTGAGGAAGAGTCAATATTCATCCACCTCTCTCTCTCTTTTCCTCTCTCTTCCTCCCTCCTTCTCTCCCTTCCCTTACTCTTTCCTATCTCCTTACCTTCAATACATTTATCTCTCAGCTATCTCATATGCAGTGGACATAGATGTGAACAAGGAAGAAAAATTTCAGGTCTTTATGGAGCTTACATTTTAAGAGTCCATTAATTCTAAGTTTAATACTTGAATTTTGTCATGGAGGTGTGGCTTTGGAAAGGTAGAGGGACATTGTGCTTTTAGAAAGAAGCACACTTACTTCCTGAATATCTGAAATGTGCCTGTTTGGATATGCGCATTGAAATGGGTTGTTAAAAATTTCCAGGCTGCTTTAAAAAATGAAATTGTGGAAAATACAAGTGAAATTTTGGTAACTCGACGTAGCACAAGCACCTCCATGGTGCCCCACTTGTCAGTGCATGATGGCTAGAACTGGCTATTCTGGACTAAAAATTATGTGACAGTATGTTATTAACCATGTGTGGTCTATTTCAACATTCTGTGAGAGCTTGCTTTATTTTAACCATCTTTTTGTTGATTCAGTTTTGTAAAGAAATTCAAAAAAGCACTGAATCTTGCTGAGATAACTGGTATTTTGACTTGAAACAGACTATCTGCCCAACAAATGTTTAGTCAGATCTTTTAGTGACAAGATAAATAAAGCATTAAACTCCACTTAAGGGCTTGGATTGATTTTCAAGTTTGTGGGACATTATTTTCTCTATTTGAAGATTAAGAGAGGTTGCAGTAGCATTTTCTATTTAACCTGAGATATCCTTATTCTGCTCAGATCTCATCAAAGATGTTGGGTTGAACCACACAAAGTTGACAATCTTTTAAGTCAAAAATGGTTGAATATCAGCAGTTTCATATGTTTGAACCTGATACTGTGAATAGCCTGAAATGTTTCCACTTTGGGGCAGACTATTAGAGATAAAATAACAGCTGTTTACCTACAGATAAGGGTTTTACAAGTGTTCTCTAGCATGTTTGAAACATTTATAAACCAATTCTGTGAAGCAAACCTTAATTTTGAGACTGGTATATATATATAAATAAATAATAGATTTGCTTCAGAGCAAGCTGGGGGACTTATTGAAAAAAAGCCAGACTCACATGCCCAATCCCAGACATGCTGAATCAATAAATTAAAAGAAGGGTCTGGGGAGGTGTCTTTTTACCTCCTGGTAATTCTGACACTAACTTGTCTTAAGAATATAATTTGGTAAGTGTGAGGGGAACAGTATGACCCAGAGTCCATTCAAAAGTAAACTAACAATCTGTGTTATAAAAGGAATTTATTTTATTCTTTTTCAACATGCTCATATCACCAGAGCTATACTCTTTCCAGAGTTTGGTGAAATGATGAATAAAGGAATGAATGAATAAGCAAGTAGCTTGAAATATAATGTAGTAGATGTGAATAGTGGGCAATTAGAAAAAATTAGACAATTGATTTTAATTCCCAACTCTGGCATTTACTCATAGTAAGATCATGGGAGTGACTTGACTTCTTGGACTTTAGTGTAGTGCCTGACACATGGTAGCTATTTGATGAATTCTGTTGAATTAAAAATAAATATATGGACTTCAATTTACTCATCTGCAAAATGGTGTTAAAAACATCTACTACTGAGGGGGAGGAGTCAAGATGGCAGAATAAGAGGATGCTGAATTCGTCTCTCCTCAGAAGTACATCAAGAGGGAGGGGATATATGTATACATATATTTGATTCACTTCATTGTTCAGCAGAAACTAACACAACATTGTGAAGCAACTACATCCTAATTAAAAAAAAAAAAGAATACATCTACAAATGGAAGAATTCTCACAGAGCACCTGCTGAACATTAGCGGAAGACTTTGGACGCCTAAAAGGACAAGAAAAATCCCCTCACGACTGGGTAAGACAAAAGAAAGAAAAAAAGAAAAGAGGAATCAAAAAAGGGACCAGTACCCCTGGTGGGAAGCCAAAGGTGAGGAAAGGTTCCTGCACTCAGTAAAACCCCCTCATGGTGGGGAAATCAGCTGGGACAGAAAGGGACCTTCAGAGGATCGAAGGGGAATGCAGCAGACTGTCTGTGGAAGGCAGGACAAAGTAAGAACTGTGCACATGGTCTACAACACAGCTCTGCACATCCCAGACCGAGTCATGTGTCTCCTGATGCAGAGGGGAGCTGGGTGCTGGAAAGTGGGGTTTGGAGCATGGACCCAGGGAGGGGACAGCTGTTGGCTGTGAAAAGACAGTTTGAAGGGACAGGAGTAAGGAGCTCCACAACCAGGAAAATTTGCAAAAGTCTGGGACACCATGCAAGCAAGAAGTCATTGTTGAGTGGCACACAAGGGCTGGGGCCGCCATTGCAACCTCCTTCCCCACCCAACAGTTTTGGCCTCCACGGGCACTGGGAGGAGCACCCATCTGAGCAGGCTCACCTGCCCCTCAATCCAAGGCCTCCTCTGCCTGCATAGGCTCCAAGTTCCTGAGCCCTGCCCATGCCAAAGCCTCCTCGGGAATCAGCCCTGGGTGCCCCTGCCTGAGATGGGAATCTGCCAGTGCTGGCCGGGGATGAGTGCTAAAGTGTGGGGTTAAGAGAGCATATCTGGGGAAAGGACCACTGTTGGCTGCACAGATACAACAGGGGACGGGAGTGAGGGGCTCTGAGGCCAGGAATGCCCCTAGAGGAAGTGTGGTCTGCCTAGGAACTGAGGTGCCACTGTTGAGTGGTGCTCAAGGGGCAGGGCCGCCACTGCCTCCACATGCCAGCCCCTGCCTCTGTGGCACTGGGAGGGACTCCCACCAGAGTGAGTGCATCCCAGTCTGTTGCAACTGCCTGTTGGTCTCTGCTGCCACGGACACTTCACACACACCTCAGTTGTGGCTACCATACCCCTCCCTGGCCTGATTGAGTAAGTGTGCTCCAATCAAGTGTGGCTTTTGCCCTCTCTTGCCTTGGCAGAGAACAGATGTCAGAGGGGGGCACACATGCAGAGGTGGGTCCAAAACCAAAGCTGAGCCTCAGTGGTGGTGTGACTAAGGAGGAGGAAATCACTCCATGCAGCTGTACAAGCCGTGGATTAAATTCCCATGATCAGCTTGGTAAATCCCGCATCTGTGGAATACCTGAATAGACAATGAGTGTTCCCACAACAGAGACCTGTCTAGCTTTAACAGCGGTGGACTTTGAGGGCAAGTACACATGGAAACTGGGCCAGGTCAGAGTCTGAACTGTCCCTACAGAGCCCACAGAGGGTCGAGACCTACCTAGAGGTACTGGAGGGCCTCCTGGGGAGGTGGATTTTGGCTGTGACTCACTGTGGGAGCAAGGACACTGACAGCGGAGGCCCCAGGAAAATATTCTTATCACTATTATTCTTTTTTGTTTGTTTCATTTTGTTCAGTTTTTGTTGTTTTTATGTCTTATATTTTATTTTTTAATATTTTAAAATTTTTTCTATTTTTACTTTTTTGTTGTTTTGTGGTTTTTTTCCTTGTTTGTGTTCTTTTTTTTGTTTTTCCTCATTTTGTGTGTTTGTTTTATGGTTTCTTTGTCTTTTATTTAGTTTGCTTTCTTTTTTTGTTTAGTTTTTTATTTTTTGCTTTTGTTAAATTAGTCTTTGATTGTTTTCATTTTTGAGCTGTTTTGTTTGTTCTCCTGTTTTTTTGTTTTCTTTGTTTTTTTTGTCATTTCTTTGTTTTTATTTGGTTTTGTTTTTATCATTTGTCTTGGGTTTTGTCTGTCTGTTTTCTTTTTTCCTTTTTTTGTGTTGTTTTGCTGTTTGTTTTTGTTTTTGTCTTTTGTATTGGGTTCTGTTTATCTGTTTGTTTTCTTTTCCTTTTTTCTCTGGCCACACTGTGCAGCTTGTGGGCTCTTGGTTCCCCGCCAAGGGTCGGGCCTAGGCATCCAGGGTGGGAGTGCCAAGTCCAGGATGCTGGACCACCAGAGAACTCCCAGGCCCAGGAAATATTAATCGGTGTGTGCTCTCCTGGAGATATCCATCTTGACACCAAGACCCAGCTCCGCCCAACTGCATGCAGGCTCCAGTGCTGGACACCTCACACCAAACAACCAGCAGGACAGGAACACAACCTCATCCATCAGTGGACAGGCTGCCAAAAGTTGTACTAAGCTCACAGAAACCCCAAAACACACCAACTGATGTGGTCCAGTCCATCAGAAGGAAAAGACTAAGGTCCATCCACCAGAGCACAGGCACCAGTCCCTCCCACCAGGAAACCTACACAAGCACCTGGACCAACTTCACCCACCAGGGAGCAGACAACAGAAGCAAGAGGAACTACAACACTGTAGCCTACCGAAAGGAGACCACAAACACAGTACATTAGACAAAATGAAATGACAGAGAAATATGTTGCAGACAAAGGAGCAAGGTAAAAACTCAGAAGACCAAATAAATGAAGAGGAAATAGGCAATCTACCTAAAAAAGAATTCAGAGTAATGATAGTAAATATGATCCAAGATCTCGGAAATAGAATGGAGGCATGGATTGAGAAGATACAAGAAATGTTTAACAAGGACCTAGAAGAACTAAAGAACAATCAGTGATGAAGAACACAATAACAGAAATGAAAAATACATTAGAGTAATAAGTAGAAGAATAACTGAGGCAGAAGATGGGCAAGTGAGCTGGAAGACAGAATGGTGAAATTCACTGCTGCAGAGCAGAATAAAGAAAAAAGAATGAAAAGAAATGAGGAGAGTCTCAGAGATCTCTGGGACAACATTAAATGCACCAACATTCGTATTATAGGGGTTCCAGAAGAAGAGAAAGATAAGGGTCTGAGAAAATATTTGAAGAGATTATAGTTGAAAACTTCCCTAACATGGGAGAGGACATAGTCACCCAAGTCCAGGAAGTGCAGAAAGTCCCATACAGGATAAACCCAAGAAGAAAAACGCCTAGATACATATTAATCAAATTAACAAAAATTAAATACAAAGAAAAAAATATTAAGAGCAACAATGGAAAAGCAACAAATAACATACAAGAGAATCTCCAGAAGATTATCAGCAGATTTTTCAGCAGAAACTCTGCAGGCCAGATGTGAATGGCAGGATATATTTAAAGTGATGAAAAGGAAAAACTTACAATCAAGATTATTCTACCTAGCAAAGATCTCATTCAGATTTGACAGAAATCAAAAGCTTTACAGACAAGCAAAAGCTATGAGAATTCAGCACCACCAAACCAGCTTTACAATAAATGTTAAAGGAACTTCTCTAGGTGGAAAACACAAGAGAAGAAAAAGACCCACAAAAACAAACCCAAAACAATGAAGAAAATGGTAATAGGAACATACATATCGCTAATTACCTTGAATGTAAATGGATTAAGTGCTCCAACAAAAAGACACAGACTGGCTGAATGGATACAAAAACAAGACCCATATATATGCTCTCTACAAGAGATCCACTTCAGACCTAGGGACACATACAGACTGAAAGTGAGGGGATGGAAAAAGATATTCCATGCAACTGGAAATCAAAAGAAAGCTGGAGTAACCATACTCATATTAGATAAAATGGACATTAAAATAAAGAATGTTAAAAGAGACAAGGAAGGACACTACATAATGATCAAGGGATCAATACAAGAAGAAGGTATAACAATTGTAAATATTTATGCACCTAACTTAGGAGCACCTCAATACATAAAGCAAATGCTAACAGCCATAAAAGGGGAAACTGACAGTAACACAATCATAGTAAGGGACCTTAATACCCCACTTTCAACAATGGACAGATCATCCAGACAGAAAATTAATAAGGAAACACAAGCTTTAAATGACACATTAGCGCAGATGGACTTAATTTATATTTACAGGACATTCCATCCAAAAACAAAAGTATAAACTTTCTTCTCAAGTGAACATGGAACATTCTCCAGGATACATCATATCTTGGGTCACAAATCAAGCCTCAATAAATTTAAGAAAATTGAAATCATAACAAGCATCTTTTCCAACCACAACACTACGAAATTAAAATAAATTACAGAAAAAACTGTAAAAAACACAAACACATGGAAGCTAAACAATACGTTACTAAATAGCAAAGAGATCACTGAAGAACTCAAAGAGCAAGTCAAAGAATACCTAGAGACAAATGACAACGAAAACACAATGATCCAAAACCTATGGGATGCAGGAAAAGCAGTTCTAAGAGGGAAATTTATAGCAATACAATCCTACCTCAAGAAACAAATATCTCAAATAAACAACCTAACCTTACACCTAAAGCAACTAAGGAAAGAAGAAGAAGAAGAACAACAACAACAAAAACCCCTAAAGTTAGTATAAGGAAAGAAATCATAAAGATCAGAGCAGAAATAAATGAAATGGAAACAAAGAAAACAATAGCAAAGATCAATAAAACTAAAAGCTGCTTCTTTGAGAAGACAAACAAAATTGTCTTTAGCCAGACTCATCAAGAAAAAAAGGGAGAGGACTCAAATCAATAAAATTAGAAATGAAAAAGGAGAAGTTACAACTGACACTGCAGAAATACAAAGCATCATAAGAAACTACTACAAGCAACTATATGCCAATAAAATGGACAACATGGAAGAAATGGACAAATTCTTAGAAAAGTACAGCCTTCCAAGACTGAACCAGGAAGAAATAGAAAAGATGAATAGACCAATCACAGGTAATGAAATTGAAACTGTGATGAAATCTTCCAACAAATAAAGGTCCAGGACCAGATGGCTTCACAGGCAAATTCTATTAAACTTTTAGAGAAGAGCTTACACGCATCCTTCTCAAACTCTTCCAAAAAGTCACAGAGGGAGGAACACTCCCAAGCTCATTCTATAAGGCTGCCATCACCCTGATACCAAAACCAGACAAAGATGTCACAAAAAAGAAAATTACAGGCCAATATCACTGATGAACATAGATGCAAAAATCCTCAACAAAATGCTAGCAAACAGAATCCAACAACACATTAAAAGGATCATGCACCATGATCAAGTGGGGTTTCTTCCAGGAATGCAAGGATTCTTCAATATATGCAAATCAAATCAATGTGACACACCATATTAACAAATTGAAGAATAAAAACCATATGATCATCTCAGTAGATGCAGAAAAAGCTTTTGACAAAATTCAACACCCATTTATGATAAAAACTCTCCAGAAAGTGAGCATAGAGGGAAACCACCTCAACATAATAAAGGCCATATACAACAAACCCACAGCAAACATCATTCTCAATGGTGAAAAACTGAACCCGTTTCCACTAAGATCAGGAACAAACAAGGGTGTCCACTCTTGCCACTATTATTCAACATAGTTCTGGAAGTCCTAGCCACAGCAATCAGAGAAGAAAAAGAAATAAAAGGAATACAAATTGGAAAAGAAGAAGTAAAACAGTCACTGTTTGCAGATGACATGATAGTATACATAGAGAATGCTAAAGATGCCACCAGAAAACTACTAGAGCTATTCAATGAATTTAGTAAAGTTGCAGGATACAAAATTAATACACAGTAATGCCTTGCATTCCTATACACTAACAACAAAAGATCAGAAAGAGAAATTAAGGAAACACTCCCATTTACCACTGCAACAAAAAGAATAAAATACCTAGGAATAAACCTACCTAAGGAGGCAAAAGACCTGTATGCAGAAAACTATAAGACACTGATGGAAGAAATTAAAGATGATACAAACAGATGGAGAGATATACCATGTTCTTGGATTGGAAGAATCAATGCTGTGAAAATGACTATACTACCCAAAGCAATCTACAGTTTCAGTGCAATCCCTATCAAATTACCAATGGCATTTTTCACAGAAGTAGAACATAAAATTTTATTATTTGTTTGGAAACACAAAAGACCCCGAATAGCCAAAGCAATCTTGAGAAAGAAAAACGGAGCTGGAGGAATCAGACTCCCTGACTTCAGACTATACTAAAAAGCTACTGTAATCAAGACAGTATGGTACTGGCACAAAATCAGAAATATAGATCAGTGGAACCCACCACCTATGGTCACCCAATCTATGACAAAGGAGGCAAGAATATACAATGGAGAAAAGACAGTCTCTTCCATAAGAGGTGCTGGGAAAACTGGACAGCTACATATAAAAGAATGCAACACCATACACAAAAATAAACTCAAAATGGATTAAAGACCTAGATGTAAGGCCAGACACTGTAAAACTCTTAGAGGAAAAATAGGCAGAGCACTTTTTGACATAAATCACAGCAAGATCTTTTGTGACCCACCTCCTAGAGTAATGAAAATAAAAAACAAACATAAACTAATGAGACCTAATGAAAGTTAAAACCTTTTGCACAGCAAAGGAAACCATAAGCAAGATGAAAAGACACCCCTCAGAATGGGAGACAATATTTGCAAATGAAGCAACTGACAAGGGATTAATCTCCAATGTATAGAAAAAGCTCATGCAGCTCAATATCAAAAAAACAAACAATCCAATCAAAAAATCGGCAGAAGACCTAAATAGACATTTCTCCAAAGAAGACATACAGATGGCCAAGAGATACATGATAAGTTGCTCAACATCACTAATCATTAGAGAAATGAAAATCAAAACTACAATAAGGTATCATCTCACGCCAGTCAGAATGGCCATCATCAAAAATACCTACAAACAGTAAATGTTGGAGAGGGTGTGGAGAAAAGGGAGCCCTCTTACACTGTTGGTGGGAATGTAAATTGATATAGCCACTGCGGAGAACAGTATCGTTCCTTAAACAACTAAAAATAGAACTACCATATGACCCAGCAATCCCACTACTGGGCATATACCCAGAGAAAACCATAATTCAAAAAGACACATGCACCACAGTGTTCATTGCAGCACTATTTACAATAGCCAGGTCATGGAAGCAACCTAAATGTCCATCAACAGAGCAATGGATAAAGAAGATGTGGTATGTATATACAATGGAATATTACTCAGTCATAAAAGGGAATGAAATTGGGTCATTTGTAGAGATGTGGATGGACCCAGAGACTGTCATATAGAGTGAAGTAAGTCAGAAAGAGAAAACAAATATGGCATATTAATGCATATTTGTGGAATCTAGAAAAATGGTATTGATGATCATATTTGCAAAGCAGTAATAGAGACAGAGACGTAGAGAGCAAAGGTATGGATACCAAGGGGGAAACAGGGGGTGAGATGAATTGGGAGATTGGAATTGACATATATACACTACTACGCATAAAATAGATAACTAATGGGAACCTACTGTATAGCACAGGAAACTCTATTTGGTGCTCTGTGTGACCTTAATGGGAAGGAAATCCAAAAAAGAGGGGATATATGTATTCGTATGGCTGATTCACTTTGCCATACAGCAGAAACTGACACAGCAGCGTAAACCAACTATACTCCAGTTAAAAAAAAAAAGATGAAAGGAAGGCAAGCATAAATCTCAGGGGAAAGCTTGTAGATGGAACAGCTTGTGCAAAGGTCCTGGGGTAAGGGTGTGACCAGCCTGTGTTTGAGGAACAGTGAGGAGGCATTATAAGCTGAATTGAATGAGGACAGGGGAGAATAATGGGGGATGAAGGCAGAAAAATAATGAGGGGTCTTGTAGGTCAATGGACAGACTTAAGCTTTTAATCTTTGAGGGTTTGAGCAGCAGAATGGTATGATTTATAGCCAGTATCCAGTTGGTATCACTCTGGCTGCTCTGTTGAAAATAGACTGAAAGACAGTTAAAGATGAAGGAAGAAGACCCCTTGGATATCTATTGGCATTATCCAGGCCATAGTGCCTTGAGTCATGGATGGTAGCTGTGGAGGTGATGGAACATGGTCAGAATTTGGATGTATTTTTAAGGCAGAGCCAGTAGGATTTGCTGATCGATTGTATATAGGGATGTGAAGAAAAGAAAGGAATCAATCATGTCCTCAAGGTCTTTACTCACAGCCACTTGCACAGTTAGAATTGCCTTTCCCAAGATGGAGAAGACTGAGAAAGGGACAAGTTACAGCAGGGAGAAATATCAAGAGCCCAGTTTTGGACATGCTATCTTTGAGTTGCTTATTAAAATCCAAGTTGAAATGTTGAACAAGCACTTGGAATAGAGTTCAACTGACAGTGCTGGAAACATAAATTTTGGCTTCATCAACATGTAGATAGTATTTGAAGCCATGAGTCTGGATGGCATCTCCAAGGGCCTGAGACAGCTAGAGAGAAGAGGCCAGGAACTAAGTCCTGCATTCCTCCATTTGGAGGTTGAACCTCTGCTATGGTTGTGGTACATTTGGATTTCAGCAAAACAGTGATCAGTCTCCCATTCAAAGAACACTGGTATCAAGTTGACTTCACCAGTGACACAACTGGACTCAACAGTACATTAAAAAATTATTATCCAGCAACATGGATGGACCTAGAAATTATCATACTAAGTGAAGTATGTCAGACAGAAGTAAGTCAGACAAAGCCAAATGTTATATGATGTTGCTTATATGCAGAATCTAAAAAAAACAACAGTACAAATGAACTTATTTACAAAACAGAAACAGATTCACAGACTTCGAAAACAAACTTATGGTTGCCAAAGGGGAAAGGTGGGGGGGGGGGGATAAATTAGGAGTTTGTGATTAAGAGATACACACTACTATAAATAAAATAGATAACCAACAAGGTCCTACCATACAGCACAAGGAACTATATTCAATATGTTGTAGTAACCTATAATGGAAAAGAATCCGAAAAAGAATATATACATGTGTATATGTGTATATACATACATATATATATGTATAACTGAATCACTTTGCCGTACACCTGAAACTAACACAATATTGTAAATCAACTATACTTCAATTTAAAAAATAAAAATAAAGCAAAAAAAAAAAAATCCACTACTACCTTTTAGGGTTCTTTTGAAGATAAATGAAATGCTTGGAAAGATTATCTGTATAGTGCTATAAGTTCTTATATTTACATAAATGTATGAATGGATTAATAAATAAAAAAATATGAGGGGCACTATGGTAAAAACAGGAGGAGCCATAAAATGGTTCCCTCCAGTGTTGGTGCCATTGGTTCTGGTGTTGGTACCTCTGTCTATTCTTTTCACCTCTCCCCTCAGGTTCTGTGATTCATGGCTCAGTCTCCCCATTCATCTCTTTCAAAAGAACAAATCCTACTTAGAGTGGTGGTTGTAATGAGGAACAGATACCATTTTAAAAGACACTTGTAAGTGTCTAAAAATGCCTAATAGAAAATGTCTATCCTCTAAATCATTTAAGAGTTGGAATACATATCTAGGAGATTTTACAAGCAAATAATAAAAGAAATAGGAACAGATGAGGAAAAATTAATGGATGAAGATGCATTTTTATATACTGAAAGAGTTCCATTAGTTTCTGGCAAGATTAGTGGAAAAAGTCCAATACTTAGAGTATAAAAAAATTGTAAATTTCCAGAGAGAAAACAAAAGAAAGATCAACTTACATGTAATTTTTCCTATGTAACAATAGAAATTAGAAGATAGTGGAATAACATCCACCAACTCTGAAGAAAAGAAGACAATGTTCCAAGATTCCTTTATCCAGCCATGATGTTCTTTATCTTTATTGCTCAGTGAAAAGGTAGGCATTTGTAGATACATAAGGATTTAGGGTATGTACTTTGCATGTATCCTCCCTGAAGAAAATACTAAAAATATGGTTATTGAATGAGAACAGGATCTCAAGAAAGGGAAGATGAAAGAAGAGGAAACAGTAATGAGTATATGGGATGGATATATACATATACATATATATATATATATATATATATATATATACACACACACACACGTACATATACACACATATATAGAAATACATACATAAAATATAATGCAAATATAAAATACAGATTATGAACTTGGAATTTATAAGTGTTATGTGAGGAATTGTTAATTGGGAAGACAAGAACCTGAATAAATTACAAATGAACATATATAATATATAAATGAATACAAAACAATCCCTAGGAATCCTAGGAATAACTTGAAATACAAAGATTTTTAACTACCTCAATAAAACTGAGGTTTTGGAGCCCTGTGATGATAGTGTTGGGAAAGACAAGCAAATATGTTTTCAAGGAGATCTTTGGAATGGGATGTGGGGAATAGGTAAATAAAACATCCTTTGGGAGGCTACAGATATTACTTCAAGTGTTAAAAGAAAAACATATGTTTAATTATGCTTGTTAACTAGAGAAAGGTAACTACCAGCAGAATTTAAACGTTTAGTAGAACTTCCAAAATAACCAAAAGGACAAAAAGGAGTAAACAGAAATATGACTGGAAAAAACAAAAGTAAAGAAATAGGAAACCAGCAACAAAGTTGAGTATGAAAAATTAAAGATGGAAGAAATACCATCAAATATTTCAGGGGAGATACTAAATATAAGTTGGCTGAATTTCTCTAGCAAAGACCCTAGACTGTCAGATCACATTTAAAAAGGAACATTTTGTGGCATGTGATTTATAAGAAATACACCTAAAATAATGAGAAAAAAGTTAAAGAGAACACAACCATAAACATAGCCAAATGCACGCAAAAAAGAAGCATTATTATACATATTATCTCTATAACTTTTGAAGTGGGATATAACCACAAAAAAGTAAGTCTGTTTAAATCTGTGTTAGAAATCCTATTCATTTGATATTAAAAACTCTCTCTTTCTCCTTGCATGATTGCTGGAATTGGTGTTAATTTTCAGGAAAGAATAAAAAGAACAGGAACCATTTCTTTACCTTTTTGTAGGAGGCTTGAATGGCTTGTTTGAAGGCAGAATTATGGGTGCTGCTTTGCTTTCTCTCTGAGGAATAAAAAATTGGTACATGAAAAGAGCTCTTCTCTTGGCCGAAAGCTGAACCTTGTTGATCTTTATTAACTTCAAGAGAAATTAAATCCTCGTAGAAACCTGTTTCCAAATCATCTTCTTCAGTTTGTACCTGGAGAAAAATCCATATGAAGTAAGACGTAATTTAGGAAATATTGGAGTTACTCATGAACACTTAATGCAATGATCATTCATTCATTTATGCATTCAGTAAATGGTTTGTTGAGGACCCATCTTGCTAGAGAACAAGGTATAGTGTTATTCCCTGTCTTCAGGGAGTCAAAGTTTATTGAGGAAGAAAGATAATCACAGATACTTAATTCAATGTGGGTAGTGTTGTGTTGCCAAGGGGAGTGTCACAAATAACTATAAACTCAGAGAGGCAATACCAGGGAAACCTCTATCAAGGAAATGACTCCATAACTGAGATTTAGTGAGGTGATAAGAATAGAGAGTTATTTTTAGTCTGCCTGTGAACTTGATGCCATTTGCAAGCTAATGGAAGGTATCTTTCAGAAAAATGAGGCCTAGAAAAGGGGAGGGCAGATCCTGTCCTACCCTGCTCAGGCTCCATCACCAACCCTTTAGTCTTATTCATAGGTTGGGCATTAGCACTCCACTGGCCAAGTCTGCAAGACAGAGGACAAATGATCAAATAATCCATTGGTTTTGCCGGGTGGGTGGTTATCAGTTTTCACCTGACTGGGTCTGGGAAGAAGAAAAAAAACAGCCAGTGGGACTTGAATTATGAGTGGAGCAGGTATTTGCCAAGTCCAAGGTAAATCCTTGTTATGGTTTTGCTGGTAAGAAGAGAACAATGATCAAATTTTTTAAAGTTGCAAAGTAAATTGATTGAAGAGTACTTCTTTATGTTAAAAATGCTTGTCTGTACATCTGAAACTAACACAACATTATAAATCAACTATATTCCAATAAAAAAAAATGCTTGTCTGGTTTGCAATGGAAAAATCTCTTGTTTTAAAATATTCAATATTAAAATGCACTGTGAGGCAAACCACCTGTCACAATTAAATAGCTCGCACAATTAGTCAAGAGAAGAAATAACCCAGCTGCAAAAGAATCTTGCTCAACAGTAAAATACAGTCAAAAGTTCAGTGTTCCTTTGAGACATTGCAGTGCCTGCTAGTTAGCATTTAAAATGTCCACAAATGAAGCTCATCTGTTAACAACAAAGCAGCACAACCATATTTAAATGTAGTTGTTGACATTTCTTTACCATTTGCCTAAAAAAACTCAGACTACAAATATTTTATTTTATAAATTAACTCTCACACAAGAAAAGATGTGTCAGCCTAAAGAAAACAATATTTGCACGTAAGGTAGGGGCATTGGGTATCCTGGGCAGAAGCTCAGAGAAAATCTGACCACGTATATTGGCTTGGTGGGAAGGCAGTTTTGTAGATGAGCAGTGCTGAAAAATTAGATTGAACTGGGAAACTGGGGCCTGGCCTTGTATGCCCTGCTAAAGCATCCGAGTTGACTTCTAAATACAAGATTTTGCATCTGATAAGTTCTTTAAAAATATTATTTGAGTGATTGAAAAATTGAGAATGTTTGTCATCACATTTGTTTTGCAAAGATCATGTTAACTACAGATAAATAAGTAGAGGCAAGGAGAGCAGTTTAAAAAACTGTTGCAATCAGCCAAGTGATTCAGGAGAATGGCCAGGCATAGGGGAATGGTGGTTGGGTAGAGAGAAAGTGGTGGATTTGAAAGATATTTAGGAGGTAAGTCAACAGAAGTTTTTGACCAAGTAAATGTGTATGTGTGTGTGTGTGAGAGAGAGAAAGAGAGAAAGAGAGAAAGAGAGAGAGAGAGAGAATGAATGAATGAATGAATGGGAATGCTGTTCCATGAATGGGAATATGGAAAGCCAAGACAACATTTGAAAGGAGGAAGATGAGTTCTTTTCGTGAGGTGTAAGGAACAGCTGGTGAGCTCTGATTAGCTCCATCTTCCTAGCTTTTCCCAGGAAGAGATGTTAAGCAAACTCTGGGGAAAAGGTTTAATCCTCATTTTACATCTTATTCCTAGCCCATCCTGACTACCTGTGGATCCTGTGGGCTGATGACCTCCTGGGGCTCGATATGTGCTGACACTTTCACTTTTGTGTTTGAAGAAAGGAGCTGGGTTTGTAGGGAGGGGCAGAAGAGAGTTAAGAGAGACTTGGGGAATGGAGGGGACAGAGGGACACCTAGTTTCTGTGGTGTGAGGGTTAGAGACAGAACCTGAAGTTGTGAATTTCACAAGGGATTTAGGGAGGCTTTGGGGGCATTGCAGATCTACGAAGGCTTGAGGCTTTGGGATATAGCAAGAGACCTTGTCTAGGTAGGTCAGTATATTGGTAAGAATCAAAAGTCTAGTGGTAACTGCACTCTGTAGTTTGCTGGTGACAGCAAGTGCTTTAGCGTACACCTGGTAGCGAGCAGCAGCTCCAAAGAAACGAGAGGAGGATTCCTGAGACACTGATACAACTCTGGGGATCTGGTGCAGGGATCTTATGGCATTTAGCTCTGTATCTTATGGTATTTAGCTCTGTATTTAGTGTTTGGAAGATCCCTGAGGGGCAGAATTCTTCCTATGGTCTTCCGTTCTGACTTGCTGCCCAATTGCCTTCCTTTCAGGAGCCCCCTCTAATCTTTGTGTGCCAGCCAGCCCATGATTTCATCTGTCTCAATAATCTCCGATACTGTAGAAGAAAGGAAGTCAGATGCCTGCTGAATTTCTCTTCCTCTACTGTTTTCAGTAAGGAATAGCTTAGATTTGCACAGCTGCTTGTTAACGGTATGAACAAAGTAATAAAGAGATCAGTGGAAAGTAAACCAATAGCTGTGACCTTGGGTCTGGTCTTTTCCAAATCTTTGTTTGAAGAAATATCACCAAGACCTTCCTCAGCAATTGAATATTATCTAAAGTTCAATGACGTATAGTTAGAGGTTAGCTCAGGCAGCTTCTTAAGGTTGGGCAAGTTTCAGAACTACATGGATAACGAAATGAGTCTACTTTCTTCTGAATGAGGATTTTTCAGGCTGTATTTCCTGATGTAACTTGTCATGCACGCTTGGGTTACTAAATTATATGGGTGGATCCAATATTCTGCTAGTAAATGTTTAACAACCAATTCTCTGAGAGGGAAAAAAAATCTGTGACTTACTACAGCGTTTGCCTTTTCTTGTGGCATAAATATTCTTACTATAGCTGATTTCAAGCTACCTATATGACGCCCCTGAATTCAAACTTGGGAAGAGATGCACAGTAGCAAATTATTAATATTTTTTGGTGGGACAATTAATGGTTTATAACGTTTAGCAAAGACTGACAGTTGGCTTTGATGGTTAAGTGTTGTGTCCTGCAAATTATTATATAGTATTTTTAAGATACAATAGATGTAAGCAACCTCAAGGGCATAGAGAATGGTCAAATGTGGCAAAGTAATTGAGAAGTGATACATTTTGAGTAATTATCACCTGTGTTTTTAATATCTTTATTTAATTGTCAGGTTATATATTTAATATTTAATAATGGCTGTGTTTAATAATCAGCTTGCAAAAATCCTGAAAATTTAACAGTGGGCTTTTTTAAGCTGGAAGAGCTGGCTCTGGCACACCATTGGTGAACTTCACAGGTGATACCTTTTAAATGATAGTTTAGGAAAGGTACTCGGACCTGGCACTCATTGCAGAGTCGTTAATATCTCTCTTGATATTACTATCAACGTCTCATCTGGCACAGGCAGCCCTGGACTTGGAGCCAGGAGCCAGCAGTTCTAATTCCACTGTGCCATTTACTTGCTGCATTACTCTGAGAAAGTTTCTAACTTCAATGATCCTAAATCTCCTGTAAGTAAGATGAACATAAAATAAATTTCTCTTTCTGGGAAGGTTGTTATGGCACTTGAGTAAAACAACATATGCGAGTACTTTGAAAACCATAGGTATCATATAAGTGTAAAGTGTTACCTAAGCCCGTATTTGCTCTCTTGTGCTGAGCTTAACATTTGTTACTTGTAAAACTGTATAAAAGGGATGCTTGCAGAGAATATAGGCAGTATGTTTCTTTGGAAATTATTGTGTTTTGAAAGTAAGCTTATGGATTGGTTGTTTAGGAGTTAGAAAGCATCCTCCAACATAATGATATTATATGTAAATGTTTGGGTTTTAGCTCTGTCTACAAAGCCTACTCAATACATCTTAAGAATAGAATACATCTTCCATCATTGACAGACTTTTTGATGTCATTTTTTCTTTGGAAAAAGGTCTCTTCTGAGTTCCTATTCAGCATACCAGCAAGACCTTTTCTACCTCCCTTGGTAGTGGTGGACCCTCTGGGGTTAACATCTTCTGGATCTGTGGGGAGATAGTGAGTATTCTCTTTACCTGGTCAGAGTCACATGTTACTCTTGTCGCATCTACCTCCAGGCAGGGACGGGACTTCTCAGGGTAAGTCTCCCCAAAGGTGTTTGAATTTGGCAGTTGGACCCCAAGGACATTTCCCCACACCCATTAACATATATTAGATGGTTTTTAAATTGAGTTTGTCAAATTGGAAAATGCCTGTATTTATATGAATATAAAAGTTTTTTTTTTTGAAGGGATTGAATGAATTTTGCTGAACGCATAGCATCTGTAAAGTGGTCTCAGAAATCATTAGATTTTCTGAAATTCTCTCTAGTATGTCAAATTTGTATGCATGGATGTAGCCATTAAAGTCATGTCTTTCCTGTTTCTTTTATCATAAATTAAAAGAAACAAATTGTTTAGTTCAGCAAGTATGGAGTACTTGTCATGTGTAAGGCACTGGGCTAGATTCTGAGAATATATAGTATGCTGCTTGTTACCGCTCAGGAAAACAAACAGAAAACCAAACCAACTAATAAAATGGGGTGGAAAGTAAGCAGAACTACCCACGTTATACTTAAATTCATCTTAATTTCTTTTTTTTTAGAAGCCAGGCACTCTGTTATGTCTAAATTTTGTGGTTATCTGAGAGAACTAACTATGGTAGAAGAAAATTCTGAATAAACCAAGTCATTTATCTGAGTGGGGACATGTTACAGATATTTGTTCACGGGAGAAAGCATGGACTCTGGAATTTGGAAAAGTTGTGCTTAAATCTCTAATCCACTACTTACTAGCTGTTTAACTTTGGACAAATTAGTTTCCCTATTTTCCATCTGTAAATTGATGATAATAACGCTGACCTCACTGGGTTGTGGAAGGATTAAACACCAACACGTAAAAGGTGATGAAAAATGTTCATTACCTTTTTATTCTGTCCCTTCCTTCATGACCCATTTTTCATTGGAAATTTAGCTTATAATCACCATTGGCGTTTGGGGTGCCCCATGATAAGCTGTCGTACCTCGAAGTTGACATTTTCCAGATTGGCCGGGAAACGGTATGGATTACTTGCTCTACTGCTTTTGACAGTTTTACATATTCCTCCAGTGAAAGAGTTATCCAGGACTTCTCCTCTGGACTCTCCTGCCAGAAAGTGAAACCTAAAAACAAAGTAATTTTTAAGAATTCAATAGATGTAGAGCAATCTTTAAAATTTACTGTATATGAAAGAAATTCTTCTCTTAGACATTTTTGACTCATGACAAATGGCTTGAAGGAAAGCCCATTTTTTGTAGTTTATGGTGAGGTACCCAAAAAGGGCTGGAAGCCAAACTCAGCCCCTCTGGGTCTGTTAGGTTCTCCCTATTCCACTTATTTAATTGTTCTAGGCTGTCATCATGACATAAAATTTGAGTTTATAATTATTTCATGAGTTACAGAACAAGTACAAACTTTGGAAGTAGATTATGAAATAAATTATTACATAATTAATGCCAATATGGGTTCACTTCCTTCAGTATGATACAGTAAAAGAATTCTCATAGAGAGCTAATAATGAAATAGTAATAGCAATATTTTAATAGAATTGTAATCATATTATTGTTTTTATTAATAACTATAATGATATTTAAAATTTGTTTACCAAATGCTTACATAATATTTACTATAAGTCTAGTACTGTTTGATCTGTATTTAATATTAATATTATATTTACTTAATATTTATGATAACCATGTGATATAGATATAATTATTATACCCACTTTACAAATGAGGAAATTGAAGCATGGAGAGACTAATTAGCTTAGTACAAATCAAGTATTTAAGAAATTGTTTTGTGGTAGATGAAAACTTTTCCAGAATGTGAATTGTTTTCCAAGTTCTTATAGATATTAATATGTATTCTGTGAAAAAAAAAGTTTTGTGTCAAAAATTTGATAATGCTGTTATATAAACATAAAAGTTGTATGTTACTTCTTTCCCCCTTTCTTAAAAACTCTTTTATTTTTCATCTTCTTCATTAATTTTATCATGATGATGTATACATTGTAAAAACTTGTAAATATTGTTGGAAGGACATTCAAATACATTTTTGTCTTTTAATTTCTTCCATTGCTTTATATTTAGAAATTCTTCCCCTAATGTAAAACACAATAAATATTTTTAAACTGTAGCTGTGAAAAAAAAAATTGATAATGCTGGATTACATAAGATGAGATAATAGAAAATATATATACTGGTCTCTGCCCCCCATTTCCTGGACCAAAGCTCTCAAAACCCTTGTAATTTCCTGAATGATGAGAACACTGACAGCATCTTTTGTTCTATATTTGTTCTTTGACCCCAGGTTTTGACACAGAGCTCCTAAATCCCTTGGAATTTCTTGTGTGACAGCAGTGTCTTTTGTTCCAGTGAGGTGACTCTTGGTGGGCTCCTGGATGGGGGCTGGCCACCAGAAAGATCATGCCATGATTCAAGGCTTGGAATTTTTTGCCCTACCCTCCATTCTCCAGAGAGGGGAAAGAGGCTAGAAATAGGAGTAATGATCTATCACACGTATGTAATGAAGCCGCCATAAAAATCCCCAAAGTATGGGGTTCAGAGAGCTTCTGGGTTGGTGAGCATATGGAGGTGTGGGGGAGTGGTACCTAACCAGGGCATGGAAGCTCATTCCCCTTCCCACATCCTTGCCCTACCCATCTCTCCCAAAAGGATGTTCATCTGTATCCTTTATCATATCCTTTTGTAGTAAACTGGTAAATATAAGTAAGTTATTTTACTGATTTCTGTGAGCAGCTCTTGCAAATTAATCAAACCCAAGGATGAGTTCTTGGAAATCTTCGATGTGTCAGAGGCACAGGTGAGACCTGAAATTGCAATTGGCATCTGACATTGTAGGGGGGCAAGGGCAGTTTTGCAGGACTGAGCCCTTAACCTATGGGATCTGACACTATCTCTAAGTAGATTGGGTCAAAATTCAGTTAAACTGTAGGGCTCCTGGCTGGTGGCACAGAGAATTGCTTGGTGGGGGGACACCTACCCCACATCTGGCATCAGAAGTGTTGTGAGTGTGGCAGTAGTGTGAGAATAAATGAGGTACACAGCAGGAGGGCCCATATGTGAATCAGATCTCAATAAAGCTGTTTAAAAAAAAAAGAGTGATTCCTGTGGGTTCTGTGACTTGTAACTCTTAGTCAAATTCTCACCCATATTTGCATTTGTATCAATGGGTATTTGAGAGAGGAAGTAAGAGGAGCTGGTCTGGAAAGAACTTTCCAAAGTACTTAAATTAGCATGACAAACACACGTATTTAAGACTCTTTCATTTTCTGAGTTAAGAGGGATCAATGAGGAAAAAAGAATTGTTTACCTTTAACTGCCTTATACCATGTACTATAAATTTGTCACAAACAAGAAAGGGCTTGAGAAAAATGGTTCCCAGGTCATGAGGAATCTATGAAGGTAGCAGCTGCTTGCAGAGAGCCTGAAGATAGGATTTTTGTGGAGGTGACTCTGTCAGGGCACGTCTGAGGAAAGTTTTAGGAGTGAAGCCAACTCTGCAGCAATTTTGAGCTCTATTCTTTCTCCTCCCCTCTGTGGCATTTAAGTTGACTTTAAATATTTTGGTGTTTCAAATACATCGTGGCTTTTAATATTTTAGGTTTCTAAAGTATTTTATCTAATTTTTCTTTAATGTTATATTTTGTAACTTTTTGAATTTAATTAAAATTTTCATATATACAGATACATAAATATGCACGTGTGTTCATGTATTATACGTGTGTGTGTGTGTGTGTGTGTGTGTGTGTGTATGTGTACGTGTTTGTAATTTGGCTGAGCCTGAGAAAAAACAAACAGCATACTACTGTCGCCTGATTCTTGCTTCAGATTTCAGACCTTGTGACTGATGTTGACAAAGTAACAATGTTGGTATGTCTTATTAAATTCTTTCTTGGAGAGATGCCATTTAAAAAGAGGGACAGCCACCCCGGAAACTTCTTTTTTTGGGTAGAAATGTGTTGGAGGGAGGCAGAGATTCTAAGGCCAGGAGGTTAGAGAGATTCCAGTAAGCAGCTCTCAAAACTCTCAATCCCTGGGGAGGCGAGGAGAGGACTGGCTGTCCTTGAGCCAGTAGGTTTTGCTCATTTCTGAGAATTCTTGGGACAACAGCTCTGGTTGGCAGGGGCCCACTCGGTCCTTCTGCCAAAGTACACAGAGCATGTGGTCCTCCCCAGCTGTAACTCTAGAGTCTAGACCAACTGAACAAGAGGCAAGTTTGTAATGTCACCCTTAATCAATCAGAACATTAGAAAATGTGATTAGCAGTGGGAGTTTTTGGCTGAGTTTTTCTCCCAAAGAAAGGAAAAAAAGAAACCATTTTTGTACCCTGATAAGATGCTGTTGAAACATTCTTGATGAAATCAACTTTAATTAGGAGTTCTTAGGACAGAACCTCAAATCAGTTTGTAGTCATCCAACGTACAGATGAGGAAACTACAGCCCAGAG
The DNA here is from genome assembly GCF_028023285.1 of Balaenoptera ricei. Taxonomy (NCBI): domain Eukaryota; kingdom Metazoa; phylum Chordata; class Mammalia; order Artiodactyla; family Balaenopteridae; genus Balaenoptera; species Balaenoptera ricei. Next base: position 34,816,628 of record NC_082641.1, read on the forward strand.
ATGTCCAATTACTTGGTCACGATCTAATGAATTAATGCAGAAGTAGGTCTAGAACACGGCTCCCCTTATTTCCAGACTAATGGCTGTTCCATTGTACTGCTGTCCTTGAGTTTGGTTCAATAGCTTCTAGTTTTTCTTCTAATCAAATGAGGTTGTATTTGCAATTTCTGTTCTTTGTCTTTGGTGCCTCAAGGTTTCATTTTATGCAAGTCTGGCCGTACAAGTAAAGACAAAAAAAACCCACTACAAAGCAATAAAAGTTTATAGAAAACTATTTGCTTTCCGGGCAAAAATTGAAAGAAGAATTCTTTACCATGAGAAAAGGAGAGTAGAAGAGATTACTGGTTTTTCTTATGCTTCCAACTAAGGCTTAGCTCTTGTTTTCAATTTTTCTTGTATTTCCTCAAGTTTTCTCAGACACTGTCTCAGTCTAATGAATTTAGAATCCCTTGACAAACCTCCAATGTCCTCATGACCTAAAATAGGAACATTAGAATTTCTGAGCACTATTTAAAGATCAGGAGGAGGGTTGCATGGCCCACCAAGGTTTCTTCCATTATGTTCCCATCTCTAAGGTGGATACTGTCCCAAATCAGAATGAGATGGTAGAAATAACCCAGGTCTTGGAGTCTGGATTTGAATCCTGTTCCTCCATTTACTAGCTGTTAAACTTGGACAGGTTATTTAATCTCACTGAGGCTCATTTTCCTGGTTTGTAAGTTGGACAAGTAGAACCAGATGGTAATGCAGGTCTGACCTTCTGCCTTTAAACTGTACTGACCTATCCATACCTCACATAGTCCATGTAAGAGGAAGTTTTGGACACCCTCGCCATGTGCACATCTCCTCTTACTCCCCCTACCTTTTCACATCATTGTTTTTTTATCACCCTGTTTTTTCTGTGTTTGCCTGACTCCTTTCCTTCTGGCTCTGTCTCCACTATTGGTTCAGGGCTTGCCTCTCACGCTTGAAGAATGGTTTTGCTTCTTTAGTGTTTTCACTTTCAATACACTCACAAGCATACTTTTTGATACTCTTTTTCCCATTGTCAGTAGGAGTTTTTGGCTGAGGTTTTCTTCCAGGGAATGGAGAAGAAGGAAACGATTTCTGCACATTGATAAGAAGATGCTGTTGAAGCACTCTCATTGAAATCAACTCTAATTAGGAAATGTTAGGACCTAACCTCAAATCAGTTTGTAGTCTTCCAACATACAGATGTGGAGACTGCACATTTCTGAGTGGGTCCTCACCCTTTCAAGGTGTAGTCCCGGGAATCCACCCTGGTACCTCTCAGCTTGGCTGGCCTCCCACCAGTTTGCCCTGATCCCCTCCAGAGCTGTCAGAAGGCTATATAAGAATTAAAACAAACTACGTTTATGAAGTACTCACAGCACTGTCTACTACGAACTAAATATGAAAATGCTAAATTCTTTTATTCCTTAGGAATGAGGATTATGGCCACATGCTACTTGAGCATGGTAGCCTAGTGTCAGGGACAGGGCTGGTGAGAGGAGTAAGAGGTTAATGAGGAATGTAGACAATGGTGGGTCTCATTGCTTCATTGTTGCTTCCAACTCATTAGTTCTGAGATGGTCCTACTTCCCAAATGATAAAAAGATGGTACATACCCAGTGCCCATCAGCTGTACACTAGGGATGGGATTATACTGCCGTGAGCATACTGATTTTTTTCTCCCACAATTCCTTTCATCTGAATTGTCTCCACAATCATTTTCTCCATTGCATTCCAACTTGCTGGCAATGCAGCGACCTAGTCAAGAAACAGCAACATTGACAACAAATGGTCATTTAAGAAAGTATTTGCTGATTTGAAACATGAGTACTTTAAATTTCAAGGGAAGGTTGAGGGCAAGTTTTCATTATTTTTGATAAAAATTTAGGAAATATGGAAATGGAATGACAAACTGATGTTTTCCCTTATCTTTTAGGATTACAAGAGTCAGGATATAATTATTTAGTCACTATTGAGCTCATTGTCTTAAATAAGAGAAATAATTCTGGAATCCCATTACCATTACAGTGATCTTGCTGCAGAAGTCATGTTCTGTAGGAGAAAATTAACAATAGGCTCAGAATTTTTTTTTTTTTTTTTGATTCAGGATAACAGACTCAAGGTCACTGTTTTTTTCAAAAAACCTATAATTTCACACACACACATCTACTGGTACACATAACAACGTGGCTGAATGTCTGAAATTTTATGTTGGGTGTGAAATAAGCCCAACACAGAAGAGTCATGCCATTTGAATCCTTTATCTGATGTTCAACTACAAGGAGAGGGATTAACTGGAAAGAGGAAAGAAGGAACTTTTTGGGTTTATGGAGATTTTCTGTACCTTGATTGGGGGTTGTTTACATGGGTGTATATATTTGTCAAAATCAAATTGCACACTTACTATCTGTGTATTTTACTATACATAATTACTACATATTTTAATCTAGATATTCACTGTTTATGATTACTGTTAATTGTTTCACTGCATATAAGTTAATATATCTAATTATTTTTTTGGACAAATTAAATGCCTAGGTACTACAGTATTAGGTAGCAGTTTGAGTGAATTTAGAAAATAGTACCAACTCCATGTACCCAGACAATTCCCTTCCTTTTTAAACTTGATGAGTTTCATAAGGATCCTAGGAATCAGTATGTGCCTATATATTACTGAAATTGAAATGTTTTATGTACAATGACAGATACCCCTTCTCCTGCCCCTCAGCCTCTTGCCTATAGTCAAGGATGCTGGCATCTGTACCATTACGTACAGGTCTCACTGACAATGATTAAATGTTTTACTCAGGATTATCTGCTTACCTATTTTAAATTGTGATCAACCTCTCACTACAGCTATGCATGACTATTTGGACTAACTGAAATGCTTGGGGAAATTGGGTATTCTACTGAATTAAATTTTTGTACTAATAGGGAGTTCCCCAGAAAGTACTTAGTTTTTTGGTTAATAACATTCAGTAAGAAGGTAGAATGTAATGAAAGTAATTAAGTCCTCCTTTGATTATTCAAAATCTTGTATCGAGACCATTATTATAGTTCTGAGCATCATAAACATACAAGACTGAAAATACAGAGGGAATTGAATTCCTGTCATTCCCAAGATATAACCTGAAAGATGCTCTGTTTTTAAAACAGCACATCTCTAGTTTTTCTGTTTGCTTTTCTTAGGGCAGAACAGAATGGGTAATTTAGTATGCAATAGAGAGGCTTTTCCTAAAGAAAAAGAAAGGACAAATATTACAGTTTTTAAAAGTTTTGAACCTAGCACTCACAAATTTGAACAAAAGCAAATTTTTGATACAGTTACATTAAAAAATATCCCATTTTATCAGGTGGAGGTAGGGGTACACATGTAAGGTACGGTTCTCATTAACCTAGGTTTGTGATCAGGGTACCAGATATGTTAGGAATTCTATTCATTTGGTACTTCCCGGGATATTAGAGAGGATTTATTAGCAAGGGTGGGGATGAAATCAAGAGGAATTCTCTTCAGTGATGTTTAGGAATGGGTGACAGGAGTGATATAGGTCTGTGATGGGACACAGCTGAGAATGATTCCAGGCCTTGGAAACACAATGGAATAGGAAGCACAAGGGGAGAGAGATTGTAAGCCATAAATATATCCTATACCAAAGAAGGAATGGGAAAAATGAAGGGAAGTTCGGATAGTACAGGATTTGTAGAAGTCAGCATGCTTTAGCCAGCACATGCATATATATCTTTACACCTGGAACTATGTAGTCATTTGAATTGTACATGATTTTCCTATTTACTTGAACTGATTTGTGTTACTACAATGGTATATTATTTTTATAACTAGTTGCAAATTCTCATCTTTATGCTTAAAGTTACAACTTTGAGAGAGGAGTTGGCATAGTGCATGGGGATTATTCTCATGGGTACTTCTCAAAGATCCATGTATACATTAAAGTAATATATTTAGTCTTGGGGGACTCTGAAGATGCAATCATGAGAGAGGAAAGGAAAGATAGACATTTTTTGATGTTGTTGTTAATTGAGCCAAACATCATTCTGAGTATCCTGAGTCAGACAAATAATGGTCCATTCAACATTTTATTCCCTTTCAGAGTGGCATTAGTGGATGTTTTTAGGAGAGCATAGTGGTATATCATCTTCAGTGGAATATTTAACAACCAATAGGCCATGGCACCACTCAATCAGAATGGATTCCAACCATATTTGTGCCAGGGATTAGCTAGTTAGTGGTTGGATCCTGGGAAGATCTAGGGATTCTTGGTGAAGGGATCTGGACAGTAGGGCAGAGGTCACTAAGAGACCTCAGGGTAGCAGCTGCTTACCAACCATTACAGATGTATTTCAACAGTTCAGTTTATATCACTAGTTATGGACATATTGCTGATGAAGTAGAGATCAGTTGTGCCTATACCACTAACTTTCCTGAAATCTCTCATTATGAATTGTTAGCTCATGGATGTATCTAAAGCCTTCTCAAACTTGTGGATATTTTTGGCCTAAACAAAGCTCTTTTGTAATAAATTTCATAGATTTATCGTCTGTTGAATAAAAGAGTTCTTCCTGGTAATCTGTTCTAAAAACTACCCTTCAAGGTTCAAATAGCTGTGCTTCAGTTCTAAATTTTTATCTTAATATTCTGGTTATAATGCTAAGGTCTGCATTCCCCTGAGCCATTGCCATCAAGATTTTTCTTATATTCCCTCTTTTGTCAATATGTGACATGACCTTATTTTTGTAGGCATAATGTCTATCTCTCTACCCAGGTCCCACCCTCACATCTCAGGTTTGGGGGATGAGGCACAGAGGGAAAACCCTGGCACCAGCATTCCTGCCTGACATTCAGAAAAGATTGGCAAAGCTGAAGGCAGGAAGCAAGGAGTAAGAAGAGAGAAACATTAGACCAAAGTCTGGGGTCGATTTTTTATAGGAATTTGAAATCTGCTATTTAGTTCTAAATACTTTTCAGTGTATCTCAGAGTACACAGAAATGATGGGATTTTAGTCATCTAAACTCTAATTTTAACTTTAAATTGACTATTTATATAAGAAATCAGTGAACTATGGCCCATGGACGAAAACTGACCTGCCACTTGCTCTTGTAAATAAAATTCTATTGGAACACAGCCATGCTCAATTGTTTATCTACTGTCTATGGCAGCTTTGATGCTAGGATGCCAGAGTTGAATAGCTGCTGCATAGACCGTATGGCTAGCAAAGCCTAAAATATTTACCATCTGGACCTTTCCTGAAAAAGTGTGTAGAAATCTCATCTAGACTGTTCAAAGTGTTGAGCTTTGGAGAGCCATTAATCAGCAAGAGAATACATAGATTAAGCGGTATATTCAAAATTTGATTATAATCTAATGATACTTAAATATCAAAATTTACAAATCTGAATGAGAATTGGACTTGAAGGGAACGTTGCCACCATTTAAATCATTTTCAACTTCCTCTTCTGCCAATTACCTTTGGAGTCGTTCAATGGACCACACCAGAAAATCTGTCACATCATCTCTAGTCATCCCCTTGACATACTATCTTAGCTTTAATATTCTTATCTTAATAAACTATATTAAAATTTTAAAAATCTGTCACTCCTTTTCAATTGCTTATTCTGATTCTAGATTTGTGCTTATTAATAGCCGATTTTTAAAAGTATCTGCCTCTTCCTCCGTTTCCTCCTCCTCATTCTCTTCCTACTGCTGTATCACAGTGTCGGAACCTGGGAGTGGTACTTGATGAGCACATGAATCAAGTAAGTGGTCAAGATGATTATAGCTTGAAAGCTGTAATTTTACACATGAATAGCATGTAATTGGGAGCATAACACCCCTGTCCCCACAGGCTTAAAATATGGTGGGACTTCTCTATCATGACTTTCACTGGGAGTCAATTGGAATAAATTTATTTAGTCATTTTTAATGAAGACTGAACATTTTCCAAAAGTACATTACCACTGTCACAGCGGAACTTATTCTTGCAGTCAACGTCTTCAATTTTGCAGAGCTTAGATGGGATGCATGGTTGAAAGGTCATGAGGGGCTCAGTACAGGGTTGTCCTCCAAACTGACTGGGGCGCAAGATGGACCTAACTTTAAACTGAAAGAAAAGGAGAGAAAGGTGAGTAACTGAGGCTGGGTCAAAGCCAAAAACTATCTAAGAAAACTGGGCTTCTCAATCACAGTAGTGATTTTTCCTATAGTGGCGTTTGCTGAATTAAATAATGACTTTTTCCATTTCTATTATTGTGTGTCCTTAGGGAAGTCAATACCTTTTGGATCTCACTTTTCCAACCAGTAAAATGAGGAACTGGGATAAAAGATTTCTTAAGAGTTCTAACTCCGAAATCATATGATTCTAAATTGAATAGAAATCAAATGCACACATATTTACTGAGCATGTCCTGAGTGCAATAAATCTTCCAGGTAATAACAGTAGCTCTTTTATTCCTCAAACATAGTGTGACGTGATAAATGTGAAAGGATTTGGGGGCTCTTTTGCACGAGGAAGTCACCATGGAAACCAGGGCTGACACATTCTCCACACTTTAAAAGATTTTAAACAGGCAGTAGTAAAACAAAGAGTCAGAGAAAGAAAGAAATAGGACAGGATTAAAAAGTACTGACTTTGAAGTCAGAAAAATCCAAGTTCGAAATGAAGTCTTCTAGTGGTGTATTATTGGGCAAATTACTTAACCCCTAATGAGCTGTAACGTCCTCATCTATAAAATGGGTAGAAAAACAATGTGATGTGAAGTTTGAATAAGGTGATGTACATAAAGGGCCTAGAACAACTTCTCTCAGAGAGTGGGTGCTCCAATAATGAGTTCTTTTTACTTCCCTAATGTCTGAATGCTTAGCCCCTGACCTGACTGGGGTTCACATGGGCCAGTGTCCTTACAGGAATGAGCTTGCGATGGGTAAATATTGCAGCTGGGAACAATAAACAAATAGAGGGACTTTCCCATGGGGAGAGGGAAATTAGAGGAAAGGCAAGGAGTCATTTTAATTAATGCCCCTCATTTCTGTCTGACTTTAAACCTTGGACTGAAATCCCCATTTTTTAGCACTTGTTTTTGCTTTGTGAGCTCTCAGAGGGCACAGGCAGTGGAATTCAGAGCTGGGCAACTGCAATACCAATTCTGGGGGGAAGAACATTTTTTTGGTGTTCACATGACGATAAACCATGCAAAATGAATCCTCCCTCCCCCCAAAATGTTGCTAAATGGAATTTTCCTTCAGTGGAAGCTGGGACAGTTTATTTTCAAATATTGGAGAAATCCAGCATTTCTATGACTGTTGAGTCTGTCAGGGAATTTGAGAACTTTACTGTGATTCCGATTTCCTGAATACACCCACATGTCACCTACCTGTTTTTCAACACAAGGGTCACAGTCTGACCACGGTCCATAATCTCCCAGGAGGCAATTGATAGGACAAGTTTGCCAGTTACATTCTCTGGTCTCCCGCCTGGTGCAAAGCTGGTCGCAAAAGTTTTCCAGATAGTACTGATTCACAACGATTTGTCTGTAACAGTGAGGAAAAAGCTGCTTAGAATGAGTGTATTAATTGTGGCTCCAGCTCCATAAGAAAAAGATCATTGACTCAATTATAGTGAATACAAGGAAAGAAGGTTTTCATGGAAAATCAAGCAGTGTGGCATATGTGCAATTCTTACCACTTACTGGAACTCAGCACTGGGTCCATAATTTGTTGGGCCCTGTGCAAAATGGAAACGGGGGGGCCTCACGTTCAAAGCTTATTAATAATTTCAAGAAAATGACTGCAGAGCATTAAGCCAAGCACAGAGCCCTTCTCAGTGTGCGGTCCTGTGTGACTGCACAGCTCACACGTCCATGAAGCTGGCCCTGACTGAGTTCCTGGAAGGGACTGAAAGGGAAAGAAAAGGAAGAAGAAAGTTTCTGCAAATTGCTTAAAAGATGACAACACAGGGTGATAAATACAATGATTGAGATAGAGCCAGAGTGCCGTGGGCCCAAAGATTAAAGGAGAAAGTGACATGAGAGATACATTTTGAAAAATTCATGTGAATTTCCCAGGCAAGAAAGTGAAGGGCATTCAGAAGGAAGATCATGTGCAAAGATTAGAGGTGGAGGAGTATGACACGTCCATGAAGGAACTTGTGGGACGGACCTGAGAAGTGTATAATTGAGAGGGATGGAATATATTGTGGTACTTTATTTGGTAGGCAGTAGAGAGCTACTGAGGGACTCTTGAGTAGAGAAGTATTATAAACAAATCTGTTCTTACATCCTTCGTGGATGGTTTATTGGAACAGTCAGTTGGTGATTTAATGACACACGACATATGTAAAAATAGTTTTCTAAAATAGATCTCAAAAAAGTGCTGTAACAGTTAAAATGCATTAAATATATGCCTTTTTCCTCCAAGTCATGTGTGCATCTTCACGGAATAGAAATATCTAACAGATTTAAAGAAACTGTGGGGGATGAGTAGTCTGAATTGATGAAAAGGCTGAATTATTAAATGTTATCAAGTAAACACAGTTTCTTGCCTTCTGGTCCATGACAACAATCAAGCTAATAGCTAGCAGTGCTCCTCAATTGAGGTCCTGTTAGACTCAGTTGAATGAGTAGAAAATTCTCTATAATTAACTCTCTAACTGTAGGCAAGCAGAGTTATGTGCTGATTGAAAAAAAGCCTGAGTAGTGATTCTAAGTAAGTTAGTCAACTGAAAATATTGCACAGATTCTTAATTAAACTTCTTTGAAACACCTCAGTTTTTATGGAGAACAAAAGTAGACTCCATTTCAACCTTATGTGGAGAAGACCTCAAATTCCATCCAAATTCATGAATTCTTTTCAAAATTTAAAAAAAAAATTTGCGGATTATACTCTGCAAAAATTATACTTTTAGATATATATTTTTTTTCCCATCGCTTAGTGTGGCACTTTTGATTTTGCTAACTCTGTCCTTGAGGTTTCACAGGGCACAGAGAAAAGCTACAAAGTCCACACCCACCTCTGTCTGGTCTGGGTTCCAGAATTGCAGGTTTTGGAGCAGCTGGACCACTGAGTCCATGGGTAATGATCACAGAAACAGGCTTGGCCCTTGTCAATCAGAGCACTCAGCAGGATGAAATATAAGACGGAGTGTCTGGCCATGCCTGGAGAACCTCCAGACCCTGAAAAGAAATGATAGAAAACATACCAAACATCTGTGAGGTAAAACTTTACAGGTCATTCTCAGTGACAACCTCAAAAATGATCTTAGAAAACATCTTGCCTTCCTTAAGGCAAAGTAACACCCGTAAATTCACATGCTTATGAGTATAAATGTTATTTCTAAAGATTTTTAGGGTGGACATTCCCATAGTTACAAACCCCAGTACTAGTAAGTTTCTCTGAACTGTTGGTGATAGGCTACAAGACAAACTATGTAGTATATATTTGTATCTCATTTCATTCCTAAATGGAAATTTTTATATAATCTTATACTTTTCAGAATAACTGCTTATTGTGTGTGGACAGTGCCCTCAAGTACTACCTAGTACTACCTTTCCGTTTTTCATACTTTTCGGGGCCTGGGGAAGGACTTTGGAACCCTTCTTTTTGAAGCTCTATTTACTTTTCTGGCACCTTGGAAGCTTGTTAAAGAGAGTTCACTGCCCAACTATCTCTACTTTTAGAGTCATAGAAGTTAAAGCTGGAACGGATCTTTGAAACCTTCAGATTAAACTCCCTCATTTTATGGATGATGAGACTGAGGCTTAAGCAAGAACAAAGGTGGAGACTACGTGACAAGTAACAGCCCAAGACTCCTCATTCTTGGATGAAATGCATTCCTTCATTGAATTTCTAATAACGCTAACTAGTGTTCCTGGAGCATCTAGATGCTTGGAACTCCACTATCCAGAACACAAGAGGGTTTATTCAGATGTGGCTGAATGCCAGAGAAAACTTGGACCAGTGGTTCCTCATGTGCTGTGGAGCCTTGAGGATCTGTGTGTTATTGGATGGAAATTGCAAAACCATTATCTGCCCTCCCAATATTGCCATTTTGATTTTTGTATCTCTAACAGAACACACAACATGGTTAAATATGTACAGAAAATGCTGCTGTAATTAGTATAGTAACTTCCATTTAAAGAAATATTAATAGAATGCCATTCACCTAATTTCTCTGTGTCTCAGTTTTATTATCCATAAAATAGGAATAACACTTTTACCTTCTTCACAAGACTTTTGTTAGGATTCAGTAAGAAGAAAATTCATGTAAAGTGCTTAGAACAATCCTTGGTATAGAATCATCACTCAATAAATATTAGTTTTTCAAAAGAGTAGTAACACTTGAGTGTTTCAAATTTAATTGTAGCTATCGGTCATGAATTTTTCAAAATTATGGGCTCCTCAAATTACAGCAAGAATCATGTGAAAATTGAAAATATGTTTTGATGTTAAATAAGACTATTCATGTTTAACATGATTTAGAAATATGGCTTTAGTTACTTTTCATCTTACAAATAAAATCAGATCCCTGACCATCTTTTTTGAAATTACAATTTCCCACCAGTGTTTCCTATCTTCCTTCACTGCTTTATTTTTCTCTGTTATTCATACCTTCCTAATATATAAATTACTATGTAACTTAAATAAATATCTCCTCTTTCCTTTCTCCTTCTTCACTAGAATATGAACACCATGACAGTTGATCTTTTTTGTCTGTTTTGTTCATTTCAGCATTTAGAAGAATGAGACCAAGCATACCACGTAATGAATAAATGTTGTAGAATTGAGTCTAGTAAACAGTTTAGAAATGGGTTTTGATGAAATCTGAATAATGTAATTTAAGTCCATAATTACAGCCACTTCTGTAATATTATTCTCAAAATTTCTGCCAGATTAAGGATATTTCATAGACTAGAAATGAACTTGTCTGTTCAGTTGTCACCCATTGTTTCAGCAATAGCATAACTGGTTTATTTCTAGTTTGTTGTAATAGTTGATTGAAATAAAAAACGAGATCTCTTGAGATTCAAATTTATTTTTAGAACATCATAATATATTAAGTTAGTCTGCCTCTTATTTATTTGATAATAGTTATTGTGTTCTAAAATATATAGAAATGCATGAAGAAGAAAATCAAGATGATTTATTATACAACCAACCAGAAAAATTCTGCTGACATTTAAAAAATACATATAATATATGCCTGCATTTGAAAATTTTAAAAAGAACAGAAAGAAAAATGTAACACCTGAGGTCTCTTCTACCTATAGCCAGAACCTCTTCCTACACATAGTCAGTTTTCTCTTTTTATAGGTAGCAAATGGAGGGAAAATTCTTCCACACATCCCCTTACACATATACATGTATGCATGTTCTTTAAATATATACACAAAAAAGAAGTATGATGTATATTACTCTGTACTTTGTTTTTCACTTCACAATATGCTTTAAAGATATTTCCATATTAATAGATCTACTTCATTTTTTTTTTTTAATAATCTACTTCATTTTTTTAAAAAAAAATTTATTTATTTATTTGGCTGCATTGGGTCTTTGTTGCTGCACTTGGGCTTTCTCTAGTTGCGGCGAACAGGGGCTACTCTTTGTTGCAGTGCATGGTCTTCTCATTGCGGTGGTTTCTCTTGTTGTGGAGCACAGGCTCTAGGCACACGGGCTTCAGTAGTTGCAGCACACAGGCTCAGTATTTGCAGCATGTGGGCCCTAGAGTGCACGGGCTTCAGTAGTTGCAGTGTGTGGGCTCAGTAGTTGTGGCACATGGGCTCAGTAGTGCTGGCTCACAGGCTCTAGAGCACAGGCTCAGTAGTTGTGCCGCAGGGGCTTAGTTGCTCCATGGCATGTGGGAATCTTCCTGGACCAGGGATTGAACCCGTGTACCCTGCATTGGCAGGCATATTTTTAACCACTGTGCCACCAGGGAAGTCCTATCTACTTCATTATTTTTAATGACTGCATAGTTTTATACTGTATAGATGTATTACACTGAATTTAACCATTATTCTAACTGTAGACATTTAGTATACATATGTAATGCAATAAGCATCTTTATATTATATCTTAGCATACTTTTGTAGTATATCCTGGGACCAACAAATATTCCTAGAAGTAGAATGGCTCAGTCAAATGATATGAATTTTAAAATATTGATAGATTTTGCCAAATTGCCCTACTGAAATATGGCTCCCTCAAAAGTCTCAGAGGATGAGTTAAAATTATATTTTAATGTTACTTTATGTTTTTTTATTTGGATGAAAGGATACTTCAGTTAAAAAAATGTCTCCTCATTTTATACATCTTCATTCAAGCCAAGAGTTTGAGATCGGATATAAGAATTGTTTCTCTAAAAAAAAATTTTTTTCTCCATTATGCTCAGAAGTTAGAGCATTTCTTCATAATAAATCGGTAAGCATTTAAATTTTTAAAAAATTTTTAATTGAAGTATAGTTGAACTACAATGTTGTGTTAGTTTCTGGCATACAGCAAAGTGATTCAGTTATATATACATAACTGAATATATATATATATATATATATATTTACTCTTTTTCAGATTCTTTTCCATTATGGTTTATTACAGGATATTGAGTATAGTTCCCTGAGCTATACAGTATGACCTTGTTGTTTATCTACTTTATATATAATAGTTTGTATCTGCTAATCTCAAATTCCTAATTTATCCCTCACCTACCCTTTTTCTCCTTGGGTAACCATAAGTTTGTTTTCTATGTCTGTAAGTCTGTTTCTGTTTTGTAAGTAAGTTCATTTGTATCATATTTTAGATTCCACATATAAGTGATATCATAGGGTATTTGTCTTTCTCTTTCTGACTTACTTAACTTAGTATGTAAGTCAGTAAGCATTTTTAAACTGTCCTACAAGCTCAGAGAAAAATGTTAGAATAAAAGCAACTAAATCCACTGACATATGGCTGAATATACCCTTCAATTTAAAGTGGAATTGACACACATTTGAGTATCCATTGAATGAGATAAAAAGAAATAGAATTCATTATCATTGTCTGGGGAGGGTAGAGAGAAACTGAAGATGCTCCCCATGATTTTTATCCAGGCTTTTTTATCCAACTCATAGATAAGCTGCTACGGCCCTAAGCTATTTCAATCATAAAAAAGAGAGGCTCCTTTAAAGACCACTGCACTTGCCTGTCAATTTTATTTCACTGGTATGTAACTCACCTTTTCTGGTTTTCTTCAGCAGCACAGAACCATAGACTTTGGGACAAGAGTGTCCAGAAATTAGGCTGTGATCAGACCAAATACATAGTATGAGTCCTATACCCTATACATCGGACCCAAGTTGAGATTGAATGGTTTTCAACTACCTTCAGGGCCCTTGGGAGCTGAGGCTCCTAAACAATGTGAAGTTTCCCTGTTAATCACTAGACAGACCACCATCCCATCCCCCCACCCCCAAATTGGGATCTTCTCATATAGGAACTGCTTCAGCAAGGAAACTTAAAAGAGGGGTTTTTGTTGTTGTTTGTTTTTCTTATTAAATTTTGAACAGATAGATATTTTCCAGAATAATTCAATTGTAGAGAAAACAAATTCTTAAAGTATTTTTTGGAATCAGCTTGAAAACAATAGGTAGAAGTTGAATTACAAGAGATTACCAGTTCTCAATTCTCAGCAGACGCTATCTGTTTTAACTTCCAAAAGCTTGAAAAATATAGGGGGATTTTATTCCAATTATAATCAAAAACTGCAAGAACAGAACTCATGTAAAATATTCTGATCTCTTCTTTGGCTATAGTATTCTGAGACAATTTGGAAAATGCTAAAATGAAGATGGTAATGCCAAAGCTTCTTATTTGTGGAGATGCTAATAAAAGAGCTAATTGGTAGCTTCTCTTTTTATAACATTTTATTGTTATAAGGAAAAATTGTTTTATGTTAAAATGATAATTTTCATTCAAATAAAAAGAATTATTTCTCTTATTTTTTTATTAGCATAGCCCAGCATCTAATATCAAATGCTTCCTTATTTATTAATTTTCAACATCTCTAGGCATTTTGAAGATATCTAAAATTTCATGCAGGCATTACACCCATTACCATACAATTTTCTTATAAACATGGAACAAAAAGAATGTTCAGTGAATAGAGGAAGATAGTTATGAAAAATCTTCCACTGCAGTAACATAGTAGAAGAGCAGCAGTTCTGCAGTTTTCTCATAATTGTCATCCCCTCTTGAACTCTAAAAATTAGTGATCCCATTGAACCATTGAAGATGGCTTTTGTGAGCATTTGGAGAATTCTAGCACAGGATGAAATCCATTTTATTCTGACCTGTCACCTTCCCACGTCCTTGACTTACATGAATGATTTGTCCCTAAGGCAGTTCAGCACATCTTACCCGACAGGTTCAGAGGATGCTCTAGTTTGCCCCCAACTGCAGGTTCTTCCTTTCCATCTTCTTGTAAATGTCTTGAATCTCTTTTTTCTTATTTTTTCCTTCCACACATGCCCTGGAAGCTCAAGAAATTATATTTACCACTGCTAGGGCAGGCTGGGGAGCTCTGGCACATGACTAGTCTTTGGCTAAAGGGTATGTTTGTTTTACTTTTAACTGTAGCTTAGCTCATAGAAAAACTTGATTTCACCAAGACAGCTCTCTGGAAGGACACTTCTTTAAGAAATATAAATATTTTGGTTCTTTTGAGGATTAAGCAAAATAGTTATATCTTATATTAAAAGAAAGACAAATGGCTGTAAGCTCTTATGTTTTTTCATGCATGAAAGGGTAAGTCTGTTAGAAACATGATCTATGATTTTGAAATATTAAGAATACAAAGGAGATCATTATGTCACTCACCTTAAACAGAGTTTGTGGTATCCAGGGAACTAATCTGCAATGGCTAAGGAAACAATAGGTACTCACAGTGAAAAGGGTTTATAAGACAATCCAAACAAGTCTTTTTTCCCCATTGCTAACTAACGCAAGGTCATGTCCCAGAGATCTAACAACACCTAGAGTGCTGTTAAAATAAACATTCCCTAGAAACTCTGGACTTTGCAAGTGATCACTTCAATCAGCTGTAACCCTGCAACTCTTCAGAGTGAGATATTGCACAGGGTCCTGATTTTTCAATGATTTTTCCCATTCAAGGAATATTGTAATAGGTATTGCTACTGAAAAGTTTCTGACTTCATTTCGAAAACCTTTTAGAATAAATTGTTTAGGGCTTCCCTGGTGGCGCAGTGGTTGAGAATCTGCCTGCCAATACAGGGGACACGGGTTCGAGCCCTGGTCTGGGAGGATCCCACATGCCGCGGAGCGACTGGGCCCGTGAGCCACAATTACTGAGCCTGCGCGTCTGGAGCCTGTGCTCCGCAACAAGAGAGGCCCACGCACCGCGATGAAGAATGGCCCCCACTTGCCGCAACTGGAGAAAGCCCTCGCACAGAAACGAAGACCCAACACAGCCATAAATAAATAAATAAATAAATAAAATATTAAAAAAAAAAAAAAAAAAGAATAAATTGTTTAAAATTGCCTTCCCCTTTAGGAATTTGTCCATTTAATTTAAAAAATATAGATTTTTTCTTATTATATAATATTTATTGAGAAAGATTTAGAAAATGTGGAAAAGTATGAAGAGGAAAAGTAAAATCATTTTTTATAAACAGACAAAACCACTATTAATATTTGGAGTAAATACTTCCAGTCATATAATATGTATGTGTATGTGTCTCTCTGTGTAAGTATACACATTCAAAGGAATGTGTATATATATATATATAAAATATAAAACATGATATATAATTTTGTGACAGCATATATTTTTAAAAAGATTTAAATGCACAGAATTTATCACATTCCACAGTTTATAGAACCATATCGTCATTGGTCTGTGCAAGACCTTTTACTTTATTTCACTATTTTCCCCCATGATCTTGTTTCATTTCTTTTCCCAGATTAGTTATGTGTTAGTGTATTTCATGTTTGTCCTTACATATGATTATTTAGATATATGCGCTTATATCCTAAAAATACAAAGTATCATTTTCCATGTGTATTTTTGTAATTTACACAAATGGTATTTTGCTAAAAGTTTTATTTGATTTCTTACTTTCTTCAACATTATGCTTCTGAGCCTTATTCAGTGTAAATCTAATGGAACACAGACATTCATTGTATCAACTACATTTTATTTATCCACTCTTTTAGCAGGTATTTTTGTTGGCTTCAACTCTCTGCAGTTATAAACACAATTTGCTCTTTCCTTGTGAACCTGTGAGAAAATTCCTAAAGACTTCCAGGTTGCTCTTCAGAAAAACTATACACGTTTACACACTTACCAGCAGCCTATGTGGACTTCTTACTAGCATGTTTTGTTAGCCAACCTACTGATATTACCTCTGATGCATGTAAAGTGGTATCTCAGCTTTGTTTAAGTAGCATGTCTCTGATCAGTAGTGAACTTCAGTATCCCATTCTCACCAGACATTATGGCTTTCTATCTGTGAATTAACAATTCATATTCTCTGATTATTTTCCTATTGAGCTCCTTTATGCTTTTGTTGCCTGATTTTCAGGTGTGCCTCGTACATTCTAGATATTAGTGTCTTGTAAGATTTGGATTTTACAGATCTCTCTTCTCTCAGTCTGTCACCTAGGTGTTAGTTTTATCTACGGTATCTTTGATTGATGAGAGAATCTTAATTTTAATGTAATTTAATTTGTCTATTTTTCCCTAATAATTTTTGCTTTGGATTGTTTTTCTTTTGCTTAAGAAATCATTTTGTTTAAGAAATATAAAGTCACAGATATAGTCCTAAATTTTCTTCAGTTAATCCTATAGTTCTATATTTCAGAAATCCTCTTTAGTTCTCTATAGTTACACTGTATTTTTATAAATGGTATAAGGTAGAATAAAGTAAATGAAACAAAACCCAAAACACTTGTAGTTAATATCATAGTTAGTGGGAAAATATTGAAGCTTTTCTTCCTAAGGCCAGAACAGAGATGCCCGTTATCACCACTTTTATTCAATACTGTACTGGAGATCTTATCCAGTGCAACAAGAAAGGAAAAAAAAGGTATTACACTGAAAAGAAAGTAAAGAAAATGGTATTACTTACAGACAGAATGATTGTGTACATAGAAAATCCAAAAAGAGTTACAGATACATATTAGAATTAACAAATGAATTTAGTAAGATTACTAGATACAACTTTATTACAGAAAAAATTATTTCTGTATCCCAGCAAAACCAAATAAAATATTTAATCTGGAAAGACTTAAAATAGCAATGGTCAAATGGGTTCTTTACATCTAATGACAATTATGATTCTATGAAAGGTTCACAGTATAGCTTGAGATTTGCTAATATGGGTAACTATGCTAAGGTGAAGTGAAACAAAATAGTGCAATAGAAAAAAAGGAAAAAAGAAAACTAGGGATTGAGAATGTGGAGACCTATTTTACTCTTGATTCTGCAATAACCAGCTAGGTGACTTTCCACAAGTCACTTTACTTCATTGAAACTGTTTCCTTATTTGTAAAATAAATGTTATTCAAACTTTTTTTCAAAACAGTAGAAAACTCCTTTAAAAATACTAATTATATCCTTAATATGGAAAATGGCTAAAACAAATATTCTTCAGAAAAATTAAACTTTCACCAAGTGGCGGGGAGTGATTATTTCAGTGGGTATAAAGATTCGTAGAAGCAGAGCAGGGAGGCAGTACTCCAAGATAACATGCTTTAACATGCATGGTAATAACTTACCAAAGACCAAAGCAAGTCAGACCGAGAATACAGGTCTGTTTTCTTTCTCCTATACTGTACTGAGACTTTAAAGATTGAAAATTTCAGCTAGGAAGGAAGAGTGGTGCGCTGCAGACCTGTGTTGAAGACACTTGGGGCTGGTGTAGCAATTTCACCCATGAGTATCTGAGACAATAAAGATGAGAGAAAATATTTTAGGACTGAGCAAGAAAATATATCCTTTAAGTGTGTGTACTTCTTCTAGTTGGTTCTCTGAGTCCCTAAAATTTAAATACATTTTCCCTCAGGTCATGGTGTTTGGAGTTAAGGGAAAAATGCTAAAAGTCAGACCCTGGAGAGGCAAGAGTCAGGAGCCAATAGGATGAGGCTAAATAGGGTTGTTAATTAACGTGGGCTGTGAGAAAGATAGAGAAGTGAAAAGGTGTGTGTCATGGCACAGGAAAAACACAGGTGGAAACAGCTGAAGGCAGTATAGAGGAATTCTTGAGAGGGAGTGCAAATGTCTGTGACCCAGAACTGCCCTGGCATCAAAGGAGAATCTAGCATCTTTTGATGCTAGATTAGAATCTAGCATCCAACTACATCCAAATGATGTATTTGGCTTCTCCATCTTGGGTCCTCATGAATGGTTATATGACACATCCCACTCAGGATCCTTTTCTAGGGTAGGGATTGGCAAACTACAGTCAGTGAGGCTAATCTAGCCTGATGCCTGTTTTGTAAATAAAGTTTTATTGGAATAAAGTCACAGAATTAGTCATTGTCTATGGCTGGTTTTGCACTTCAACAGAAGGGTTGAGTAGTTCTAACAGAGACTATACAGCATGCAAAGCCAAAGATATTTACTATCTGGCCCTTTACAGAAAAAGTGAACCCTACAGCCCCAAAGGGAGAGATTTCTGGTCTGATCAATACAACCACAATATCCAGATGGCTTTGGGAAGCAGAAGTAGTCTTACTTGGGTCTGATAAATGGATGATTGTTCCAGAGCTAGGAATTGAATGCTTGTGTACAACTGTGTTTAGGTCTGCCTCTGGGTGAGAATATGAGTGCTCTGTAAACAATATTTGGATGCATGCTGCTGAGAAACAAAACATACTATGAAGGTTGCCAGAGCTGTTTAAGCAATGGCAGACTTTCTAAAATGTTGGCTGGTGACATGGAATACCTTTTCGTACAAGATGCTCCATATTTTCATAATGTAGAAATTTGCTAGTGAGCTTAAAGGTAGACTGATCGGTAGAAAAGGCTTTAATTGTAAAGGAAGAGAAGGGTGTGGGAAGGACCCACAGGAGGAGGAGCCAGGACATGGAAAGTTAACATGGAGCAATTATCATTTTTCCAGAAGGAGAATATGTATTCTGTTAAAAATCTTTATGCCTGTCCTAATGATGACAGATTCACATCCAAATGGTATTTTCAGCCACGAAAATAACCCCAAACGTAAGATAACGATCAGTGGAAAGCTGCTGATTCTCTGAAGGCTTTTTCATATGCTAAATAGTCACATGCCAACTTATCATTATAGCAAAAATACTATAATTTCTCATTAGAGCCAAGACTAGAGCCCCGTCTATTTCACAAGTCCTTTAGAGTGTACTTTGTCAGTCAATGTGTGCATCGATAAAGTGAAATTGCAAATTAAATTATTTCACTCGGGGAATCATAGATCAAAAGTCTCAAATGGAGAAAATAGAAGTTGGCTTTGGACCTCAGGCTGCCACGATCTTTTTCTCTTTTCCTTTGCTACTGAAATTATTAGAATAGTCTAAATTAACTACATCTAATTTCTTACCATCTACTCCTTATTAACTTCACTACTTGCAATCTGGGTTATAAATACAACCAGCCTAAAGAACTATTCTCTCAATGCCCATCAGTAACCCCCTAACTGCCAAACTGAATGACCACTTCTGAATCCTCTGTTGGCTCCTGGACATGGTACAATACGTCTTTTTCTCAGGAAATTTCTCTCTTTCCTCTCTTTATGATTCTCTTTCTACTCCCACCTGGAATTATATCCTCAGCCTCTTTTCTTTCATAAGGCGTTTTATCTGCTTCCATGTCATTACCTATCACCTTTGTGTTGATTGCATCTTGTCCACCAATCTCTGTATTCTAATATTCGTTCACTAATAGTATCCAAATAGAACATCTTACCACAATGGTGACATTGACATTCTATCTCCCCCACTTCCTCTATTCTACTAGATGCTAAATTCTGTAACTGTTACCTCTGAAGTGTCTCTTATCTATGCATTTCCCATCTTTTCCACCTCTTCCCCATGTCTACAGCTACAGCTCCACCTCGAGAAACAATGAACTCATACCTTGAAGATCGCATCAGTGGCTTAACTGGTCTCTGAGCCTTAGGACTCTTCCTCTAATTCCTTCTGAACTACTCTCTGACAGGTTAGTCATTCTATAGCTCACCTCCCAGTGGCAAAATACGACTCAAAATCTCAATGTTGCTCTTTTCAAAAGACTGTTCTAATACCTAACTTTTAAAGCCTTGAGCAATTTGATCCTACATTACCTCTGTAGACTTATTTTCTCTCCTTTCATTCATATTCTCCATCATCCAGCTATATTGGATAACTTGCTGTTCCTTCAAAATGGGGTACAGTTTCTCCTACCATTGTATTTCTTTCTTGAAACTTTTTTTCCTCAATTCCAAATTCTGAAATATTAGTGTATTGTGCATCTGTTCTTCTAAGGCCATTCCAAATATGTTTCCTTCTTTTTTTTTTTTTTAAACATCTTTATTGAAGTATAATTGCCTTACAATAGTGTGCTAGCTTCTGCTTTATAACAAAGTGAATCAGTTATACATATACAATATGTTCCCATTTCTCTTCCCTCTTGCATCTCCCTCCCTCCCACCCTCCCCATCCCACCCCTCTAGGTGGTCACAAAGCACCGAGCTGATCTCCCTGTGCTATGCGGCTGCTTCCCACTAGCTATCTATTTTACATTTGGTAGTGTATATATGTCCATGACACTCTCTTACCCTGTCACATCTCACCCCACCCCCTCCCCATATCCTCAAGTCCATTCTCTAGTAGGTCTGTGTCTTTATTCCCTTCTTGCCACTAGGTTCTTCATGGCCTTTTTTTTTTTCCCTTAGATTCCGTATATATGTGTTAGCATACTGTATTTGTTTTTCTCTTTCTGACTTACTTCACTCTGTATGACAGACTCTAACTCCATCCACCTCATTACAAATACCTCCATTTCATTTCTTTTTATGGCTGAGTAATATTCCATTGTATATATGTGCCACATCTTCTTTATCCATTCATCTGTCGATGGACATTTAGGTTGCTTCCAGGTCCTGGCTATTGTAAATAGAGCTGCAATGAACATTGTGGTACATGACACTTTTTGACCTATGGTTTTCTCAGTGTTTCCTTCTTAAATGTTTCTACATTTTATAGACATTTTTGCCCTTAAGATCAGGTGCTATATGATTCCTTCATCCTTTTTTGTAACCTCTTATATGAAACTCATCAGATATTGCCAGGTATTATGATTATTTGTATGTTATCTCCTAGTCTCTCTTACTCCATACAATATATTCAAAGCTCCTTAATGATGGGACCTGAATAATATTCATCTTTGTAATTGATTAACATAGAAGTTAATTCTTAATTGAGTTAAGTTGTCTGTACACAATGAGTTTGCAAGAAGATTGTTGAATTTTACATTATGCATTTAGATACATGCCCTTAACTAAAATTCAGCATGTATGTTCTCACTCTTTTGGCATAAGAAGCAACAATCTTTCCTGCAGCAAAGTGCTCCAAGAATTGTTTTTATTTACATGCTGAATTATTGAGTGATGCATAATGATGATA
The DNA here is from genome assembly GCF_028023285.1 of Balaenoptera ricei. Lineage (NCBI taxonomy): Eukaryota > Metazoa > Chordata > Mammalia > Artiodactyla > Balaenopteridae > Balaenoptera > Balaenoptera ricei. Next base: position 34,838,275 of record NC_082641.1, read on the forward strand.
CTAAATTGAATAAAACCTTTGGTGATTCTTTGGAATGTAAAAAAAAAAAAAAATGAAATACTAGTTAGGCTTCTAATCTAAAACTGGTTTAACAGACTTGTTGTTGCCAAGGGGTGGGGGAGGGTTGGATTGGGAGTTTGGGATTAGCATATACAAACTTTTATATATAGAATAGATAAAAAACAAGGTCCTCTTGCATAGCCCAGGGAGCTATATTCTATATCTTGTAATAAACCATAATGGAAAAGAATATGAAAAAGAATAAAAAAAAAACTGGTTTAACATATAGATATCTATGTAATAGATATGTATTTTAAGATAAAACAACTCAAACCTCTGCAAGCTTTTGCCCCTTCTAGAATTATAGAGAAACCTGGATTAGATTTCAATGCAGGGCCTTCTGGAAAAGGGCAACAAAAAAAGCTGATTGAGATCAAGCAGGTCTTGCCTAAGCTTTTGGGTCAGCTTCCTAGTTTTCTTCTTGACCTCTAGTTGTCCCATGCATCTTCACCACTGTTACCAAGATAATTTTCTGTCTTATTCAGTTTGGGCTGCTGAAACAAAAAAACCATGGGCTGGGTGACTTATCAACAACCGAAATTTATTCCTCACAATCCTGGAGGGAAGTCCAAAATCAAGGTGCCGGCAGACTGAGTGTCTGATGAGAGCCCACTTCCTGGTTCATAGGTCGCCGTCTTCTCTCTATAACCTCACATAGTAGAAAGGGCAAGAGAGCTCTCTGAGATCTCTCATAAAGGCACTAATCCCATTTGTGATGGCTCTATTCTTATGACCTAATCCCCTCCCAAAGGCTCCACCTACAAATACCATCACATTGGGGATTAGGTTTCAACATATGAATTTTGTGGGGACACAAACATTCAATCTACAGCATTTTCCTAAAGCTCCACTATGACGAAAATAACAATCTAATATTTGAGTACCATTTTATGGCTTGCAAGATACTTTTCAAAGTACCATAAGAGTAATATTATCTATTCACTTATTCCAGTCAATCCATAAATATTCACTGGGCACCTGTTATACGCCAGACATTATGTTGAGACTTAAAAAGATGAATAAGTTTGGTTAATTCTTTCAAGAACTTTAGTTGAAGGAAAATGATAGTTGGTTAGAAAAAAAGGAATATGAGGAGTACGGAAAATTATAAGAAACCTGTCACAGAAATCATAATCTCCCTTGCACATGCATTCACTTTTTCTCTTGTCTTTAAGTCATATACACTATAATTACCACTATTATTATTATCTAAAGCCTTTTATTCACTCATTCAACAAAAATTTACTGCAAGGCATTATTCTAGGCACTTGAACAGTGAACAAATCAGAAAAAAATATCCTGCCTTCATGAAATTTGCAATCTATTATGCAGAGGATAGAGAAAAAACCCAAAATATATATGCAAATTATATAGCTTTTTAGAAGCATTTATTTAATATTTATTAAAATATTGTAACTTCAAAAAATGCAGGTCATTCTCTCTGCCACTATTTTCTCCTGCTCCTATGCTTACTTGGAGAAAATCTGTCCATTCTTATCTCAGAATATCAAATTCTCTGGGCCCTACTGAGTTGGCTGCAGGTCTCATAATTCTGCCTCTTAGACACAGCTGATGGGCTAGGATTGGGCATGAGTCAATTGGATTTCACGTACCAAGGCTGGGGATTGAGACTCAGAAACTCTAGTTAGATATAATGGGAAACTTACTTAAGTCATATGCAAATAGAAGCAAGAATGTGTTTCTGCAGAGATGCAGAGAGTAAGAAGAATGAAGTGGGAACTTGAGAAAGTGAGCCCAGGGAGTGTAAATGTTGTCTGTCATGAGGCTCAGCACTTCCTTCCCTTGCATTCCATAAAGTACGCCTCTTCCTTTCAATAAATTATATATTTTTTTGCTTATGATACTTTGAACATATTTTTGTTACTTACAAACAAGTGATCCTTAACTAAGATAAATTTTGTGATTTTCAAACAATTGCAATTTCCAGCAATTTCAAAAAAGATATTTGAACAACTATATGATGTACACTGCACAATCAGAATGAACCCTGTCCCGTTCATCCAAGCCATGTATCCCAGTTGATGTCAGCCCTGCGCCCTGCCCACAATTAAGTCAATGGTGCATATTGCCTGCTTTCTACAACCACCAGCATTGTAGAAATTAATAAATCCGTTAAATATTTACTAAAAATGATTTACTCTATTTCCTAGGGCAGCGTGGAAAGAGGAAGCTAGAAATTGGATAGCTTCCTTCAGGTAGAGCCATCTAGGCTCAACCTACAAGGTGGAAGGGAAGAGGCTAAGAAAGAAAGGCCATCCAAAATTCGGGTATGGCTGTTGAGAGAGCTGAGTGGGCTGTATTGAACACTGTTTATCTTCAGGGTTGTGAGTAGCTAATGATTAAGGCAATAATAACGAAGAAAGACGTGAGGTCCTTGAGATAGTTCTTGCAAAGCGCTTTGAGGGAATATTTTTATTCTGAACACTGACGCTGTGGAAAATTACTGAAAAGCTAATGGTAACATCGATGTGATCCTCTGGGCATAGGGCAATAGCTGAAGCATGGAACAAAGAAAGAAATAAGTCCAGGTAAGAGATCATTGGGATCACTTCTCTAAGTTTGAGGCTGCGAGGCAAAGGAAGAAATATTGTGCTGGGGCATGTATAAACATTTCCAATTTTTAACAACAGCCTAAGATAAAAGGCAATGAGAGACAGAGCACATCCTCTCTTTGCGATTCGGATCACACAAATAAATATCAATTTTCTTCAAGATCTTTAAGGGAGAAGTTGTTTTAATCAAATGCTTGGAAGTCTAACAAGGCCATTAACAGGACATATACAGCGTTTTACACCAGCAGTGGAAGACGGCAGTTCCTGATTGCCCTTCTACATATCACTAGGTCTGTGGCCAAAGAAGAGAGGAAAATGAAAGAAATGGAATGAATTGAAGTGTTTAGGGAGATGTTGTGTGTCTGAGTCCAATTACCAATGTTGTGGCTGGACCAGCCTTGTGGATCTTATTATGACTGAAAGATGCCCTTCAGCAATAACCATCAGGAAACTTTGAAAAAATAAAGCTTTATTACTTACAGAAACTGGAAATCTCACAGCACCACACCTGGAGCCGCACAGTGAGGTCTCGGGTAGAGAGAGAGTGCAAGAGTGAGTGACCAAGCACCTGGGGTTCTTCTTTTATTGGGGTCAAGGGTAGGGGCCTAAGGTTTCCCTGGCTCACTCTTTATTGGTGAATTTAAAACATAAGAGCGGGAATTTAAAGTTTGGGGAGGGAAAAACAGTGGCCCAAAACAAAGGCAGCTCAGTGGGGAAGGTGACCTGCCTCTTTATCTAGTCATGTGACTGGCAATGTGTTTATTCAAGATAGCTGTCTTTGAAGTGGACGACTTTTGCAGTGGATGCCTTGGCAATCAGAGCTTCAGTCAGGCACCTGCATTACAAAAAAGAAAGAAAAAATGAACAAAAAAACCCCCACAACTGTCGGGGTTTGCGCTACAGGAGGTCACTTTTTAAAATAACTAAACTCTGATGAATACTTGTATTTTTTTTAATAGGTAATGACAAAAGACAGTCTTACAGTGATAAAAAAACTCAACTTCTTTTGACATGGGATACTATGTGATACAAAGACAAGGAAGTTTCTTAAACACTTGAGAAAGTGAAACTGATTATTTAGCTGTGTTTATTCTATGACTCAATAAAAAGCCACTTTTTCTTACCAGTCTATCAAAATTTGATTTTAAGAGGGTTGATAATGAAGTCAAATTATTTCCAAACCCATTCGCAATTTGGAAGTATTTTAAAAAGCCTGTTTCCAGGTTCATTTTGGAAATATTCCTGGAGTGCCACCTATATGTTAGGGAATGGGCTCAACCCTGAATATGATTGTAACTAAAACAGATATTGCTCTCATGTGCTTACTTATAGTATACTAGGCAAAACTGATATTAAAAAAAATAAACGCACACACACAAAGTATATAACAACTTAAAGTATATAATTTTTTTAAGTAATAACTTTAAAAGTATACAATGAAATATGAAAAGTGCCATAAAAATGATAGTGTGCTATGAGAAAGTATAAAGGGTACGGAATTTAGATTTGGAGGCCAGGAAAGGATGGAGGATGAACATTTGAGCTGAGACGTATTAGATGAATAAGGGTTTAGTAAGTAGAATGGAGGGAGACAGATAAAAAGTGGGTGTTTCTTCAAGCTAGAAAAGGTGTTGAAAGCTTCACTGTGACAGCCCTCTTTTTTTTTTTCTCCAGCTTTATTGAGATATAATTGACAAAACTGTAAGATATTTTAAGTGTATATTGTGGGGATTTGATGATATAAGCACACATTGTAAAAGGATTCCCACCATACATGAACCCCAATGTTCATAGCAGCCCCATTTACAATAGCCAAGGCATGGAAGTAACCCAAGTGTCCATCAACAGAAGATTGGTTTAAGAAAATGTGATATATATATATATATATGATGGAATATTACTCAGCCATAAAAAAGAATAAAATATTATTTGTAGCAACATGGATAGACCTAGAGAATATCATACTAAGTGAAGTAAGTCAGAGAAAGACAAATATTATATGATATCACTTATATGTGGAATCTAAAAAATAATACACATGAATCTATATACAAAACAGAAACAGACTCACAGACATAGAAAATAAACTCATAGTTATCAAAGGGGAAAGGGGGGAAGGATAAATTAGAAATATGGGGTTAACAGATACAAACTAATACACATAAAATAGATAAGCAACAAGGATTTACTATTTACATGACACAGGGAACTATATTCACTATCTTATAATAACCTATAATGGAAAAGAATCTGAAAATATATATGTAGCTGAATCACTTTGCTGTACACCTGAAAGTAACACAATGTTGTAAATCAACTATACTTCAATTAAAAAAAAAAAAAAGAGTCCAAAGACCATTGCATTGGCTTCACTATTTCTGTAAATGGTCAGCACTGACCTTAAAAAAAAAAAAGATTCTCACCATCTAGCGAATTAACACATCCACCACCTCATATATTTCTTTTTTTCTTTTTTGGTAAGAACATTTAAGTTCTACTCTCTTAGCAAATTTCAATTATAATCATATAATACAGTGTTATCAACTATAGTCACCATGTTTTGGACCACATCCTCAGGCCTTATTCATCTTACAGCTGAAAGTTTGTACCCTTTTACTGACCTCTCCCTAATTTCCCCACACTCCCAGCTCCTAGCAACCACTTTTCTACTCTCTGTTTCTAAGAGTTTGACTTTTTTTTTTAAACAGTCCACATATAAGAGATACTATACAGTATCTGTCTCTCTTTGTCTGGCTTATTTCATGTGCATAATGCCTTCCTCCAAGGGTCATCCATGTGTGCAAATGATGGGATTTCCTTCTTTCTCATGGCTAAATAATATTCCATTATATATATACACCATGTTGTCTTTGTCCATTCATCCATTGATGGACACAGGTTGTTTCCATATCTCGGCTATTGTAAATAAAACTGCAGTGAACATGGGAGTATAGGTATTTTTTTGATATCCTGTTTTAATTTCCTTTGGATATAAACCCAGACATGAGATTGCTGGATCAGACGGTAAGTTCTATTTTTAATTTTTTGAGGAACCTCTGTACTGTTTTCCGTAATGGCTGCACCAATTTACATTCCCACCAACTGTGCACAAGGGTTCCCTTTCTTGACATACTTGTCAACATTTATCTCATCTTTTTGATGATAAGTCATTCTGATTAGTGTGTGATGATATCTCATTGTGGTTTTGATTGGCACTTTCCTTATGCTTAGTGATGTTGAGCACCATTTCATGTACATGTTAGCCATTTGTACAGCCCTCATCTTTATGCAGGTAAAGTATTATTAATAAAGGAGAATCTAAGGCTATGTGTACTTTAGCAATTAGCCAAGTTAATGCAACAAATATATGGTGAAAAAGGAATTAGGGGTTGTCTGTTCTTTGGTAGAACTTGTTTTACTTTGTTCATTATTATCTTACAGTATTCCCATGGCCACTCCAAATCATTCTGTTATGCTTATTTATTTATTTATTTATTTTCGGCTGTGTTGGGTCTTCGTTGCTGCGCGTGGGCTTTCTCTAGTTGCGGTGAGCGGGAGCTACTCTTTGTTGTGGTGCGCAGGCTTCTCATTGCGGTGGCTTCTCTTGATGTGGAGCATGGGCTCTAGGCACGCAGGCTTCAGTAGCTGTGGCACGTGGGCTCAGTAGTTGTGGCTCGCAGGCTCTAGAGCGCAGGCTCAGTAGTTGTGACACACGGGCTTAGTTGCTTGGCGGCGTGTGGGATCTTCCCAGACCAGGGCTAGAACCCGTGTCCCCTGCATTGGCAGGCGGATTCTTAACCACTGCGCCACCAGGGAAGTCCCTGTTATGTTTCTTTTCCTTAAACAGACTTACTAATGTTTTGAGTGTAATTAGAACAGAGTTCCTTTGATAAACTAGATTTTTTTTTAAAAGACCAATGATCTAATAAGCATTCTTGAAAGTTTGGTTTTAATATTTTATTAAAATATCTTCTTTATTTTATTAAAGTGATCTATTTATATAGTTAAAAAAAATAGAAAAGTTTTAAGACAGCAAACCAAAGCCAGTACTTCACCATTTCCCATGTTTTCAGTCTTCTCTCCAGTACCAGTCACTTTCAAACTAGAACTTGTAAGGCAGCAAAATTTGCCACCCCAAAATGTGTCTCTTTGGCACAAGAATTAATTTAGGCTGATTATTCTTAAGCAACCGAAGATTCAGGAAGTTTTTTTTTAACTTTCCCTTTAGCAGCCTAAAAGAATTTAGACAGAGAAACTAGAAAGGTAAAGGAAAATTTCCTCCTCTCTGACAGCATAACTGGCGGCATTCAACTTCAGTGGCTGGACGCTACTCACCCTGAGGCCGCTGCAGCTAATCGATCCTGGAACAACCGACAAAAGTCAGCAGAAGGTAAGAATTCTTACCATGTCAGTCAACCTCCTGGATCTCTGCCTTCAGGGTCTTTTGGAAATGAGCCTTTTCTCTTTCTAAAATTAGATTAGCAGGAGAAAATATTTGTGGAGTTAGTTCCTTGGATTTAGCGACCTTTGGTGATCCTTTTCTTCCCAGAGATATCACTGTTTTGCTTTGTCTCTCTTTTCTCTGTGTCATTTGTCATAAGGAGGAAAACCTTTGTTCTGATTAGGTTTTCCTTTTATCTTTTGCTATGTCTTGAGTGCTTGGCCTTATGACCAGTGAGAATATTCTTTTTGGTCTCCACCATCTGGAAGGTGCATGTACCAGTGTGCATTTGGTGGTCAGTCAAATAGACTGGGATTCCAAGCAACTATGGCTAATTGGTCAGAAGCACAGGTAACAACCTGGGCTTGCAACTGGCATTCTTTGTCTGGCTCTGCCAACTCTCAGGGGAGTTTGTCATAGGGGGTCCCAGTTCATAAGGGACATTTGTAGTCTCAACCTTCATTGCTTTCTTAGTGCTGGCACTTCTTACTGCTTATACAACAAAGGACTTTGCTATCCTAGACTGTCTTTGAGAGTGAGCTTTCTTGATTTTGTGAGGTCTGCATATTTTGAACTCTCCTGTGGGGATGCCTCCTGCATCCATGGTTAAGTCATAAAAGACTTACTGATTTGAGTCAATATTGAGATCCTACCCATCAATGGCCAGTTGATGGGTCTTTTAAACTGGAAAAACTTCTAAATTTGTAAATTTTTAGAGAGCTCTTATTTTAAATAGCTGTTTTATTGGTACCTATGGAAGGACCAAGTTAAAATGTGGATACAAGGAAATATAATGGCTAACCTTAAGAACTTCCTTAAAAAATGGTTTGGGAAGCCTTATCAAATTTGGTGTTTCGGCTTCCCCTCACGGGTCTTATAGACACTAGTAAAAACATTAGGTTTATTAACAATGGAATGGGAAGAAGCCAAGAGGAAAGTCAAGGGACTCTTCCCAACAAGGTAGAAAACTTTAAAGGGTTATTAAGAAATGAGGTAAATAAAGCAGATATTGAAAGAGGAACAAAGAGGAATTGGAAAGGGAAGAGTCACAGGACTTGTCCCAGCAGGGTGGAAATCTTTAGATGCTTATTAAGAAATGGGACAAATAAAACAGACATTGATGGGGTTAAAACAAAGTTTTTAATTCAGCACTACCTACAGTTGAGTGGGCCAAAGGACCCCCTGCAGTTCCCCCATTATTAAATGGCCCCCAACAATTACACTCTATTTACTTCAGTTTGCAGAAATTTAAAAAGCCAGAAGACAAAAAATTACAATGAGAAACCTGATCGATAATCACTTGGGGCAACAGTTAAGCCAATTAATCACATTAAAAATTGACAAAAAGACCAGGGTCCCTTGGCTCGATGCCTCACTGGGTACCCAAAGCATATTACATAGAAATGGAAAAAACGACTGGGAGATGGAGAGAAGTTTCTGAGACTCCTTGAAGTGAGAGCCCCACAAGCTGTGGTACCAAAACCCACTGGTAGGACCCTGACTTGGGCTACAATTAGACTGAGAAAATGTAAAAGTGCAAAGCTTGACAGGATTGTAAATGTTGGAAAGTTTGAGCAATGTTATTTGAAGAGGTTATGTCAAAATTGCCTTAGTGTTTTCTGGAAATGTATGATATATCTGGCCAGGAGCGCTTCCCCTACCCAGAACTGTAAGACCAAGACTTATTGATGAGGTCCTAGTGGAGGCTATGGTTAGAAGTATAAGAGTTGATGAAATAGAGGTAAAAGTTTGTAGGAAAATTGGTGTATTTTAATGGGCTTTATGTAAAGTGGTTACATTTGTTTCACCAGATTGTATTGTGGAATAGACATTGTGTCTCACTGGGGAAACTTTCCTCTGCCTAGTGTTGCAAAACAGGGCATGTAAACCTGTTCTTTGGGCAATGTTAACTGAACATGCTAACGGGGGCCAATAGCCTGAGCCCACACAATGTGAAATGGAAGCTGATGCCCAGTATTCAAGGGCTAACAGAAGCAACAGTCTTTGTCTTGCAAACCTCTACAAAATCAGAAATGTAAACATAACCCACAATCACCTGAGACTGAGCCCAGTTAATTCAATTGGTAGAACCTGAAAGCAAAGGAAAAAAATTTTAAAAAAAGAAAAGAGGCTTTAAAAAAATATCTTATTTGTTTTTGGCTGCGTTGGGTTTTCGTTGCTGTGCGCGGGCTTTTCCTAGTTTTGGCAAGCAGCGGCTACTCTTCGTTGTGATGCGCGGGTTTCTCATTGCAGTGGCTTCTCTTGTTGCAGAGCACGGGCTCCAGTAGTTGCAGCTCACGGGCTCCAGTAGTTGCAGCTCGCGGGCTCTAGAGCGCAGGCTCAGTAGTTGTGGCTCACGGGGTTAGTTGCTCCGCAGCATGTGGGATCTTCCTAGACCAGGGCTTGAACCCGTGTACCCTACACTGGCAGGCGGATTCTTAACCACTGCGCCACCAGCGAAGTCCCAGAAAAGAGGCTTTTTTCAAAGTACAAACTGCTGGGAAGTCTCCCTCACCCAAAATCTAATTTACGGACTCTTTAATTAAGATTGTTTGTCAAGGGCAAATACAGATTTTAGACGTCTTCTCCACAAAGACATTATAGATTTTTTTTTTTTCACTTTTGGATAGTATCGTCACAATTAATTGATAAAAAGAGCTCTATTTAATTGGTTAAAGCAAACAAGTGCTTATCTAAAAATTCTCAAAAATATAATAGAAAATAATCCAAATATTTTTCAAGTTCACATGATCTAGGATTAATCTTTAGTAAATAAACACAAGTTTAAGGTTATCGGTTTAATTAAAACAGGCATGCCTTTAGAGTTATCAGCACTAAATATAAAACTTTTATTTTATCTCGGTTTACAAAAAGTCAAATAAATTCATGTTATCTGTTACAAAATTTGTCAGCAAGAAAAATAGTTTGGCATGATGGCTGACTTTGTCTAATGTTTCATGAAGTTTTCATGAGTACTTTAAACAAAATTGTTGAGAATAAGGGATTTAGATAGAGGTGAGTGAGATAAGACTTAAAAATATCTTCCAATACTTTTTGGTAACTTAAAACTTTAGAGATTTGCTAAGTTAACTTAAATGATAGGAATTCATTGCATGTCTAGATTATTTCCAAATAAGATAATTATAGCTGAATAATAATTCTGAAACATTTATTGTTAAACCAGTCTATGCTTACCTACTTTTGTTTTCTTATTACAGAAAAGCTAAAGATATTTGGGTCTTTTAGTAAATATGTTGTACCACATTGAAAAAAAATTATGCTGTGAGGACATGTTTTCTAGAAATTATGAAGTGTAGTCATAAGTTTGTCAGTCAAAAAATACTTGTATAACAGTCACAATTGCTTACTTCTTAGTTTTCACTAGAAATTAAGGTGTCTAAAGGTTAAGAATTATAATTAACATATGTAATTAAAACTACTAAAATTAGTAAGGAAAAAACATCTTTGTATGCAAGGAAATTTTTTAAAAAGTAGAAAGAATGGAACTGCATTTTGTTCAGGAAAAAGGAAGTAATTTTTTCCTAAACAGATGTAAGAGAGAGAGAAAGGGAAAGAGAGAGAGAGAGAGAGAGAGAACATAGGAGGAAATCTGAATGTAAAAAAGAAGTTTTATAGAAAAGGAACCCAGAGAAAAGAGTTTTGTGTGTGGTCAGTACTGCCTAAGATTAGATTGAATTTAATTGAGTAAATAAATTTTATTCATTTATTTATTAAGTGAATGAATTTTAATATTAAAAGTAAACTGGCATAAAACTAGAATTTGGTTTTCTTTCTCTGGTTAGAGGATGGTTTTCTTGAACAACCGATCTGCTTTTGAGAACAGTTTGTAAAAGTTTCTTTACCCTTTAAGTAATAATTTGTTGTAACTTTCTGTATTTGCTTTTGAAATCTTTTATTGTCACTTTAAGTGGGTAACTAAGTATTGTTTCACAGAGACCTATGATCTTATTTAACTAAGTGTTTTAAAACCTTTTGATATCTTTGACAAACTTCTCCCAACAAATTCTAAATGAAGTCCTTTTGACCTCTAGCTAACTTTGGGATTCTTCAGAAGGCCCCTGAAAAATCTGAGAGAGACGTTAACTACACTTATTTGGCATGTAGAATTATATGGGAAATATTGTCAAATAAGTGACGATAAGCCATCTTAGGTTATATTTTATTGGTAAATGCTATTAATATAAGTGTTCTAAAAATTATAGGAAATTCCTAAAAATCTGATGTGTCCTGGTAAAATTTTATGTCGTAATTTCAGTTATCTTAAATATTATGTGTCACAGAAATAACCAAATTTATTTATCAATTGCATTATAATTTATCAGATATTTAATCATGCCATTTTATGTCTTTTGTCATTTATAGACAGTTATTTTACTCTGATGCTTTTGCAAAAATTCTTCATTTTCAAGAAGATTCATAGAAAGGTTTCTGATAACTTTCAGATCATACCATTAACCTGAGTAATAAATTATAAAACTCTAATGGAAAACCTGATGGCTTCATAAAACTGCTAACAAAAGGTCAAAATTAACAAGAATTAATTACATAGGACTGAATGAACTGATGAATATGATTATGATTTTTATGACTTTTTGTCTGAAGTATTACTGGTATTTTAATATTTGTTCCACTTACAAATAAACTTTTCCTCTCAAGCTAACTAAGATTTCAGCAATTTGGTAAATTATACTTTTGTAAGCAGAATTGAAGCATTTATCTTTTTCTCCTTATCTGATCCCTCCAGAATTTGGAGACTCTTAGTAAGCGTTCTGATTTTCATGGCAATATAGTTATTTACATATGTTCACTAAAAAATCTGTTCTCCTTGTAATAGGACACAATTGGAAACATTCGTTATATTACCAAATCTTTGACTGGAATGTCATATTTGAGAATGTGCTTAGAATCAGATATAACCAAACACCTTTAAGGAACTAAGATTAACTTTATGAAGCCATAAAACCCCTTGGAAAAAGAGCCTGGTACCTTACTTACAGGGCTCCCAGAAGCCTCACCAGGTGAGTATGAAGGTCACTTCCTGTCAGGCATAAGAACCTCAAGATATTTTGGGGATCTTAAGAAGGGAAGAATTCACCCAAATTTATAGGTATCAGAGGCTAAGTCTGATGGGAAATATTTACCTTGGCTTCTTAGCTTGAAAGGCTATTAAAAATTCAGTCTGGAGATTCCTTATGAAAAGTTTCAGAAAAACAGACTTAAGAGATCCTATATGGTCAATTGCTATAATTGCTGGACTTAATGTAAATAAGGCCAAGTTTAACGAAACTAAACTTGTTTTTCAAACAAATCAGTCTTATTTTGGCTATCTTTGATAGAAATTAGGTGATTTTAGAGAGAAAAAATATGTTTCAATATAAACTATAACACACTCTTGTGGACCTTAGATTCTAGTCCTGTTACTTATTTTTAAGTTTTTTTTTTTCCACCTGTAAACTGGACTGGATCCTGAATTCTTCTAGTTTCCTCAAATATTTGGCTACAACTCTCTAAACTTACATTTTCAGTTTTTTCCCTGATTTTGGCTTTGAATCATTGAGAACTAAAGCCACCCTTTTCCTGAAGCCCTGCAGACTGAAGCTGAACAACTTGATATAAACTTAAGAGGGACAACCGCAATAGCCCATGTTTAGACAATCTTCATGCCTGTTGTGTAAGCCACTTAGAAAATTTATCTCAACATTCAATGACATCATCAGAGACATTTCTAACTGCAGAAGATACTTTGACACTGACATCTAGAAATCTTCTTGACTTCCTGCCCCCTAGGCTAAGAAACTGGTTTATAATTTCCTCTGAATATTAACATTTGTGGGTTTTTTTTTTGTTTTGTTGGTCTCCATAGAAATGTCTGTTATTAAATATCTGATTCCTGTATCTTGTAGGCATAACTTTGAGAGCCCACCAGCATCACCTCCTCCTGAAATGAATTTAACTGGACTAACCTATTGTCAGGACTATGAAACTGGTTCAGTGAGATGGAGCAATCTATTAACTCAGCTCCTGGACTGTGAAACTTCGCTAAGAAATCGGCACTGTAGAGGAGCATAATTTGCCACCTCAGAATGTGTCTCTTTGGCAAGAGGATTAATTTAGGTTGATTATTTTTAAGAAACAGAAGATTCGGGAAGTTTTTCTTGTTACCTTCCCTTTCATTGCCTAAAGAATTTTAGATAAAGGGCCTGTTCCCAGAATAGAGCTATCACTAGATATATCTGGAAAGACTATGGGCTAGGTGTGGTGGGCAGACTCTGCAGGGCCTAGAGAGCAGAGTCTACTCAATGTGCCATTATCTCTTCATGGCCAAGCAAACATTTTTTTTTAGCCAAACATTTGCTTTTCCTTCCTCATGTGAATTGCTTTCCTCCCCTTTGAAGTTCCAAACCACTACCCTCAATATCCATTTTAAAAAAAAATAAATTTATTTATTTATTTTTGGCTGCATTGGGTCTTCGTTGCTGTGCGCGGGCTTTCTCTAGTTGTGGCGAGCGGGCGCTACTCTTTGTTGTGGTGTGTGGGCTTCTCATTGCGGTGGCTTCTCTTGTTGCGGAGCAGGGCTCTAGGGCACACGGGCTTCAGTAGTTGTGGCTTGTGGGCTCAGGAGTTGCGGCTTGTGGCCCTAGAGCGCAGGCTCAGTAGTTGTAGCACATGGGCTTAGTTGCTCCGCGGCATGTGGGATCTTACCAGACCAGGGTCCGAACCCGTGTCCCCTGCATTGGCAGGCGGACTCTTAACCACTGCGCCACCAGGAAAGCCCTCAATACCCATTTTTGTCTTTAGCTGAAGATGTTATTTAAGGTGAAGGTTTTGTGTGTGTGTATTCGAATAAAACTTTATTTACAAAAACAGAATTTGGCCATAAAAACATCCAGATCCCATGGGAACCACTTTCCTATAATGAACACTCTATTCCCTAAAGGTTGGACATTAATGGACTTGATAAATTCAGCCAGACATGTTTTGTTGGGTCAAAAATTGGGCAAGGCATATATATTCATTCCTCACAGCTCCGTCACTACTTACTGAGCACCCTTCCCTCCCCCCTAACTAATTTCCATCATGTTACAAGCCTGACCCATGCAAGACTTTGAATTGACATCCTGAACTTATAGTACAACTACTTCCCAGGGATGTGGCCCATATCCATACCTGTGAATCCGTAACCACAACACAGGCTCCTCAAGAGCAAGCCCATGACTTTCAATTCTTAAGGTGAAGCTTTTGGTCATTTTGGTGAGTTACTCAGTTTTCCTGTATCTCTCTCATGTATGCATGTTATTAAGCTTTTGTTTGATTTTCTCCTGTTAATCTTTTTAAAGTCAATTGAATTCAGAACAGTCAGAATAACCTAGAAGGGTAAAGAAAAGTTTTTCCTCTCCAACAAGCTGTTTTGTCTTTTTGTTTTGTTTTCTAATCTCTGTATTTCTTAGTACTAGTACCCATATGACTGCATTTATCCCAGTCCCAGGCATTTACACTATAGTCTTCATGTAAACTCCATAATACACTGTTAGAATTTTTGCTTTAAACTATGCATTCACTACAAGAATGACATTGTTCTCAAGAGGATGAAAATTGGTTGTTGGTGAAGGTAGTGAAAAATTCTTGGCTATTACAATAGTCTATGGCATTGTAAAAATTTACCCAACAGAACCTTATTCCTTAGAATTTAATTTCTCTTGTTGGGTTTGTTGGGTTTCATGAACAGTGTTGACATTGAGTTCAAAGAAGATACACAAAATGTTTACAAGATCAGTGCTAAGAAACTGTGGTGAGTAGATTGCTTCTTTTCTTCAATTGTTTGCTTTATCTCAAGGCATATTGCAAGAAGTGGTCTTCTTGTGTCTATTGGCTGCCATTGAATCATTGTTTGATCCTCAGTGTTTTTGTGCTTGACTTCGGCTCTGAGAATTAAATAAAAATTGTTTGCATTTTTTTTTGAGGCAAGTAATATGACTTTATTCGGAAAGCCTGCAGACCGAGAAGATGGCGGGCTAGTGTCCCCAAAAAACCATCTTATCCGGGTCTGGTTGCCAGTTTCTTTTATAGAATCAGAGAGGGAGAGGTGGTGAGGAAGTAAAGTAAAAAGGGCTATCAGTCTTGCAAAACATCTCCTGGAAAGGCCAGCGTCGGGGAGGGGATGTGTTAATTTCTTCTTTCTTGCAGCCATTCACAGGTGGGCAGGGTTTTTTGCATTTTATTTTATTCAGTTCCATAAAAATTATTTAACCTATCATGTCAAGGGCTAAAAAGAAAAAAAAAATCAACAATATTCAAATAAATATCTAGCAGCTCTTTATTTTCTCATATCAAGTAAAAATTAAAAGTTGAGTTCACTAAAAATAATTTTTAAGAAATTTAATGTTTAAGTTATATTACCTTTTTCAAAAATTCATAGTTTCAAAAGCTCTTATTCCTGTGTATTATATATGTTGCTAATTTGCTATTATTTTATACAACTTACAGAACTAAATAAATAACATTAAAATTTACTTAGCAATAATCATGCAGTTATAAAGTTAGGTTACATGCTAGTAACTTTTTAATTTTTAGTGTAACTTGTAACTTAAAAATTTAGTCATTCTGCAAAGTGAGAGAGTGGCATGGACATATATACACTACCAAATGTAAAATCAATAGCTAGTGGGAAGAAGCCGCATAGCACAGGGAGATCAGTTTGGTGCTTTGTGACCACCTAGAGGGGTGGGATAGGGAGGGTGGGAGGGAGGGAGACACAAGAGGGAAAAGATATGGGGATATATGTATATGTATAACTGATTCACTTTGTTATAAAGCAGAAACTAACACACCATTGTAAAGCAATTATACTCCAATAAAGATGTTTAAAAAAAAAATTTAGTCATTCTGAACACTGTATTAAACAAAAAAAACTTTAGATTTTTCTTTTTATACATAAAGCTCAGATATACATACAACATATAAACAGGTATAGAATATATCTTAGCTATTAAAGTTTTATTGCAGGAGTCAGGGGGAATAATTAAGGGAAAAAATGTTTAAATAGGCTGCTAACGGGCAATAAGGAAAAAAGGTTGGAAAACTGATTTAAACTATTGTATGCATTTTAAAGAAATTAAAAGGAAAAAGCATAATTTTCATGTATTTCTGATGTTCTTCATTCCATTCTTCTGTTTTTCCAAGCCTAAAGTGTCCTGCTGGGAAGATAAGTAAGATGGTTACTTATCTTGAGTGAGGTAACCTGGTGCCTCCAGGTCCTTTGCCTCCACAGGGTTCTGCAGAAAACTGACTCTCTTCTCTGTAGTATTCTTCTCTGTGTGTCTTTTAGCATATAGCTTCCTCTGCTCTATGTCAGGTATTATTCTTCCATCTGCTTTCTATTTTCCAAAAGGTGTTGAAATATTATGTCTACCGAGCTCTCCTCTATTCTCCCTGTCCTTTTGGATTTACAAAATTTTATTTCTTTCCTCTTATAAAGGGAAATTGATGAAGTAAGTCCATATGATCAATTGCTATATTCAGTAGAAATTCATGTAGCCTTTTAAATGGGAATACATTTAATCTCTTAACCATATTCATTTAACCAGATACTTTCCATATCCTTCTCCCCCATCTTAAGAAACTTTAACCTGTGTAAATCCATTTGAATTTCTATTGCAAATTAAGCTTTTTGATCTGTTTTGAACACAGATATAAAGAATACAATTTGTGAGAATGTAAGGGAAACATTTGCATTCAGCCTGAAGCTGAACTTGCCTCGGGTACTATTGTAATAAATAAATGTTTTGGGTTTTATGGTTTCTCCTATAGCTGACATTTAGGAATTAACAGGTACTGTCACCCCACTGAGTACAGGGAAGATATATGTTACATGAGGCAGGAAAACAAAGAAAGTAACAGAGAATTAGTTACAAAACTATGACGATTTTATTATTTTACAATGACTAGATGGTTGAATGATATTGTACTTGAATAAAAGTTCTTTTCCTGCTCTTCTCCCGAGTGATACTAAAGGAAATCAGAGGGGGACAAAATTACACAATAAGCTGGGTGGATGAGCAATCCCAGGTGTTAGGTCACTAAGCAAAGTTTTCAAGATGGCATGGACATGATACTTTCGTAGCCCTACCCTTCAGGAAAAGAGATCTCAAAACACCTTTTCTTGACACCATGGAATATGCCTAATTGAACTTTTGTGAGATTGCATTTGGCTCAGTCTTTTCTAACAGGTAAATTGAAGTAGTCTATTTGAATAAAAACAGCGTTGCCCTCGGCTTAGATGTATAGAAGACAACAAAGATAAGTTCCGTTGTAGGAGCTTCACAGTTTATTTAACCAGTCTACTCGATTTTATTTTTTTTTTAAACCACTTTATTGAGGTGTGATTGACACACAAAAAGTTTTATGTATTTAATGTATATGACTTGATGAGTTTGGAGATAAATATACACAATTACCACAATCTATGCCATACATAAACATATCCATCATTCCCAAAACTTCCCAAAATTTCTTTCCACCCTCTTTATTAATTGTTATTAATAAAGACAGGAACACAACATAAGATCTACCCTCTTAACAAAATTTTAAGTATACTATACAGTATTGTTAACTACAAGCGCTATGCTGTATAGTAGATCTTTAGGATTTATTCATCTTGCACAACTGACACTTTGTACCCTTTGACTAATAGCTCCCCATTAACTCTTCCACTTAGACCCTGGCAACCACCATTCTACTCTCTGCTTCTATGAGTTTGTATCCAGTCTACTATTGATCCAAGTACATTTATCAAATTTAGAAAAGCTAGTCACTGATACAGTACTTCTATCTAATATTGTTGATATTGTTTATGGCATGAACAGTTTACATTATGCATATTTCAATATTGTTAATTCTTTCAATATTATCCTTTATTGCTTTTTTCCCACTCCAGTACAGAATTCAGCCCCAAATCATGTTTCATGTAGTTATCATTTTCTCTTTTCATACAAGAACAGATCCTAAATTTTTATTGTCATTTGTGGCATTAACAAATTTGAGGAATAAAGCCCAGCTAATTTTGGAATATTCCTCACTTTGGGTTTGTCTAAGAGTATCACATCTGGAGATAACATCAGTTGATTTCTGAATCTCAGACCAACATTGCATTTTGAGACTAAGCACATTTTGGAAATAATCTGAATTTGATTTGCTAATATGTATTTAGGATTTTTGTTTCTATGTTCATGAGAAAGACTGGCCTATAATTTTCCTTTCTTACAATGTATTTGTCAAGTGTTAGTATTAAGATTATGTTGGGGGCTTCCCTGGTGGCACAGTGGTTGAGAGTCTGCCTGCCGATGCAGGGGACATGGGTTTGAGCCCTGGTCTGGGGAGATCCCACATGCCGCGGAGCAACTAGGCCCGTGAGCCACAACTACTGAGCCTGCGCGTCTGGAGCCTGAGCTCCACAACAAGAGAGGCCGCAATAGTGAGAGGCCCGCGCACCGCGATGAAGAGTGGCCCCCACTTGCCGCAACTGGAGAAAGCCCTTGCACAGAAAAACGAAGACCTAACACAGCCAAAAATAAATAAATAAATAAATAATAATCAAAAAAAAAAAAAAGATTATGTTGGCCATATTAAACAAGTTATTTTTTAAAATATATTGTGAAAGAGTTTAAGGTTGATGTTATTTAAAAATATTTGCCAGTAAATCCAATATGGACCTAAGTTTTTGAGAGGTAAAGAATTTAACAAAATACAAAATCTGTTTAATCAAAATAGGACTACAGTGTACAGATTACCTATTTCTTGTGTTTTGATGTTTTTGTTTTTCTAGGAATTTGTTCATTTCTCTTTTTTTCTTCTATTTTTTGGCATAAAGTTGTTCAAAATATGCTTGTATGATAATTATAGATTCTGTAGGCTCTCTAATCACGTCTTTTATTATTCCTAATATTAACATTTTTGTTATTAATATTTATTCTCTCTCAATATCAGTATTGATTAAGTTTTCTCAATTGTATTGGTCTTTTCAAAGCTCCAATTTTTGGTCTTATTAATTTTCTCTTTAGCATGTTTGTTTTCTGTTTTATCAACTTCTGCTCTTTATCATTTCATTTCATTTGGGTTTAATTTTTTTAAAGTTTTAATAAACTTATATCATTTGTTTTTAGTCTTTTCCCCCTTAACACATATATTTAAGGTTTTAAATTTACCTTTAAACGTTGATTTAGCTTTATTCTACAAGATTTGATATGTTGCATTTGTTTTTCAAGTTAAAGTATTTTTTAATTTCCATTTTTATTACATCTCCAATCCATAGATAATTTAGAAGTGTATCACTTAGTTTCCAAACACTTTAGAATACACATATATAGCTAAGTCCCACTGTTGTTTGAGAATATATTTATATATTTCCATCCCTTTGAACTGTTGAGACTTGTGTTTTGACCCAATAAATGATCATTTACCAACATATGGTAGATGTTTCACATATACTTGAAAAATGTGTATGAAAAGTTTTGTAGTCTTTTATCTATTTCAATTAGGTCAAATTTATTAATAGTATCTTTCAAATCTTCTACATCTTTACTGAATTTTGGTTGCTTGTTCTATAAGTTACTACTGAGCAGTGCATTAAAATATTCCAACATCATTGCCTATCCCTTGAGTTCTGGCTATCTTAGAAGTCCTACTAACTTTGGGCTCCCTAGGACTATGAGACAGCAGAAAGCTCTGATCTCCTTTTTGTTAGGACTCTGGCCCATATCATATATCAGACGATTCTTTAAAAGGAAAAGTGACAGAGAATTTGTCTTACCACAATGGATTTTTCTTTTCTCAGGCTTCTTGATTGCTAAAGTATTTCTTGCCTTGGTTATTCACCCTCTTTTTAATTTTAGCTTTTAGAGTTGTTTTTTAAAGAGGTTTGGTCTGATGGGAAGTACTCTGCCAGAGAGAGAATCAAAAGTCACACATGCATAGTTCCTAACTGGTAAAGTAACCCTCATGTTTTGTAGAAATTTGGAAAGTCAGAAAAGTGAAAAAAAAAAAAATTTAAATAATTCAACATTTTCACCTGGTTAATTCTTAGTCATCTTTCTGCTTGCAACCTCAATGAATTTCTTCAGAGTCTAATCAGCC
Source organism: Balaenoptera ricei (assembly GCF_028023285.1). Classification (NCBI taxonomy): domain Eukaryota; kingdom Metazoa; phylum Chordata; class Mammalia; order Artiodactyla; family Balaenopteridae; genus Balaenoptera; species Balaenoptera ricei. The sequence continues at coordinate 34,858,498 of NC_082641.1, forward strand.
CTTATTTATATTCAATTAGATACTCTTCATAGCACTTGGTTTTTTTGTTAACACTTTTCACAGTGTGTTATTATAGATTTATTTTTTATTGCTTTAATTAGCATTTGTCTCTTTCATTGAATTATTAGTTCCACTGTGGTAAGGACCATGTCTGCTCCTCTCTATAAACATAGTATCTATCACAGCCTAGAACATAACAGATATTTTATATTTATAAAATGTGCTTCTCTACCAGCATTATTTCTTTGTATGTATATATTTTAAATTAATATTCTATTATGCATATCATTTTTATCTGCATTTTTCTATTTTCTTTACTTTTAAAATTTATTTAACAATGTCATAAACATTCATCTATACAAAGATTTTCTTCTAATGCCAGCTCAGTCACCAATTATTTGACCTTGGGAATGTAAATTAACATTTTTAGAGCTAAGTTTCCTCATTTTAAATAAGGAAATGATAACTGCTCTAACTACTCATTCTGATAGTTGTCAAAAGTAAATGAAACCACTGATCTGCAAGGAAATTGTGGCATAAAAGATATTGGATATGAAGTAGTTAAACAGTGATGCCTTAAACGGTTGCTACCATTGTTACTTGGTGGATGGTCTACAGAAAGTGTAACTGAGCTATCGGATGTGAGAGATCCATGATCACCTCAGATCTCTAAAGAAGGTGTAACACTTTCTACCGACATCACAGATGGAGAAGCTCTGCACACATAGAATATTCACATCATGGGAGAGGGATGGGTGTCATACAGCAGTAATGTAAGAAAAGAGCATAGAGCTAAAACAAGATGCAGCTATTCCTGTTACAGAAAAGTAGGCAATTAACTTTTTGTAGTGCACTGTAGAGGGAGGCAAACACATCAGCAGAAATGTGATACTCAGTTGCTTCTAAGTAAGTGCATGAGCAAAAATAAATCATTGCATTTATTAATAAGGGATGAGAAGGAAAAAGAGCTCTCCCATCTTAGAAGATCTGAAAGAAGGACACTGTGAAAGAAACGACAAAATCCAGGTGAGATCAGATCATTTTCTTCTAGCTATGCTGGATTATCATCAGGTGATATGAGAACCTTACCTGTGTATACATTTACAGTTTAGTTAATTTTTTCACTAAATTAATTTGTTGTTTTCTTTTGGTTATAGTATGCATATGGTAGTATTGTCACTATTGAATATTGCTTCAGTGATTGCCACAAATATTTCTGTTCTCTTGATAAATACCTGAGACTAAATTAAACCCTCAAGTATCGCTATGTATGATACCTGGATGGGTAGATTTTGCTCAACCATTAGAGTTAACTTTTGGTAGCCAGAGTTTACAAAACTAGGTGAACAATATGGAAAGCTCTTGCACAAGGATTATTCTTCCCAGGTGAACTTTGCAATATTTCTTTTTCTTTTTTTTTTTTTTTTTTTTTGAGCACCTGGTTGGTACCAAATAAATTAGACCAGACACATATTTAAAAATATCCCTATAGAAATACCTATTTAAATATAAAGAATACAGTAAATAGAATCACTTTGCTGTACAGCAGAAATTAACACAACATTGTAAATCAAATACACTTCGATTTTTTTTTAAAAGAAAAAAATACAGTAAATAATTTTTGACTCAGAATTTTAGTCCAGAATGTTCTGAGTATGAGTAAAATTGTTTATGCAAAGGAGACATGCCAACTGGTTTTTACTGAACATCAATATTTACTATCATTGAGGTCTTATTGACTCTGACTTCTCTTTTTAAATTTTTTTTTAACATCTTTATTAGAGTATAATTGCTTTACAATGGTGTGTCAGTTTCTGCTTTATAACAAAGTGAATCAGTTATACATATACATATGTCCCCATATCTCTTCCCTCTTGCATCTCTCTCCCTCCCACCCTCCCTATCCCACCCCTCTAGGTGGTCACAAAGCACCAAGCTGATCTCCCTGTGCTATGCAGCTGTTTCCCACTAGCTATCTATTTTACGTTTGGTAGTGTATATATGTCCATGCCACTCTCTCACTTTGTCCCAGCTTACCCTTCCCCCTCCCCGTGTCCTCAAGTCCATTCTCTAGTAGGTCTGCATATTTATTCCCATCTTGCCCCTAGGTTCTTCTGACCATTTTCTTTTCTTTTTTTTAAGATTCCATATATATGTGTTAGCATAAAGTATTTGTTTTTCTCTTTATGACTTACTTCACTCTGTATGACAGTCTCTAGGTCCATCCACCTCACTACAAATAACTCAGTTTCGTTCCTTTTTATGGTTGAGTAATATTTCATTGTATATATACGCCACATCTTCTTTATCCATTCATCTGTCAATGGACACTTAGGTTGCTTCCATGTCCTGGCTATTGTAAATAGAGCTGCAATGAACATTGTGGTACATGACTCTTTTTGAATTATGGTTCTCTCAGGGTATATGCCCAGTAGTGGGATTGCTGGGTCGTATCGTAGTTCTATTTTTAGTTTTTTAAAGAACCTCCATATTGTTCTCCATAGTGGCTGTATCAATTTACATTCCCACCAACAGTGCATGAGGGTTCCCTTTTCTCCACACCCTCTCCAGCATTTATTGTTTGTAGATTTTTTGATGATGGCCATTCTGACTGGTGTGAGAAGATATCTCCTTGTAGTTTTGATTTACATTTCTCTAATGATTAATGATGTTGAGCATTCTTTAACGTGTTTGTTGGAAATCTGTATATCTTCTTTGGAGAAAAGTCTGTTTAGGCCTTCTGCCCATTTTTCGATTGGGTTATTTGTTTTTTTGATATTGAGCTGCATGAGTTGCTTGTATATTTTGGAGATTAATCCTTTGTCAGTTGCTTCATTTGCAAACATTTTCTCCCGCTCTGAGGGTTGTCTTTTCATCTTGTTTATGTTTTACTTTGCTGTGCAAAAGCTTTTAAGTTTCATTAGGTCCCATTTGTTTATTTTTGTTTTTATTTCCATTTCTCTAGGAGGTGGGTCAAAAACGATCTTGCTGTGATTTATGTCATAGAGTGTTCTGCCTATGTTTTCCTCTAAGAGTTTGATAGTGTCTGGCCTTACATTTAGGTCTTTAATCCATTTTGAGTTTATTTTTGTGTATGATGTTAGGGAGTGTTCTAATTTGAATCTTTTACATGTAGCTGTCCAGTTTTCCCAGCACCACTTATTGAAGAGGCTGTCTTTTCTCCACTGTATATTCTTGCCTCTTTTATCAAAGATAAGGTGACCATATGTGCCTGGGCATATCTCTGGGCTCTCTATCCTTTTCGATTGATCTATATTTCTGCTTTTGTGCCATTACCATACTGTCTTGATTACTGTAGCTTTGTAGTATAGTCTGAAGTCAGGGATCCTGATTCCTCCAGCTGCGTTTTTCTTTCTCAAGATTGCTTTGGCTATTCGGGGTCTTTTGTGTTTCCATACAAATTGTGAAAATTTTTGTTCCAGTTCTGTGAAAAATGCCAGTGGTAGTTTGATAGGGATTGCATTGAATCTGTAGATTGCTTTAGGTAGTAGAGTCATTTTCAAAATGTTGATTCTTCCAATCCAAGAACATGGTATATCTCTCCATCTATTTGTATCATCTTTAATTTCTTTCATCAGTGTCTTATAATTTTCTGCATACAGGTCTTTTGTCTCCTTAGGTAGGTTTATTCCTAGACATTTTATTCTTTTTGTTGCAATGGTAAATGGGAGTGTTTTCCTAATTTCACTTTCAGATTTTTCATCATTAGTGTATAGGAATGCAAGAGATTTCTGTGCATTAATTTTGCATCCTGCTACTTTACCAAATTCAATGATTAGCTCTAGTAGTTTTCAGGTAGCATCTTTAGGATTCTCTATGTATAGTATCATGTCACCTGCAAACAGTGACAGCTTTACTTCTTCTTTTCCAATTTGGATTCCTTTTATTTCTTTTTCTTCTCTGAATGCTGGGGCTAAAACTTCCAAAACCATGTTGAGTAATAGTAGTGAGAGTGGGCAACCTTGTCTTGTTCCTGATCTTAGTGGAAATGGTTTCCGTTTTTCACCATTGAGAACGATGTTGGCTGTGGTTTTGTCATATATGGCCTTTATTATGTTGAGGAAAGTTCCCTCTATGTCTACTTTCTGGAGGGTTTTTATCATAAATGGGTGTTGAATTTTGTCAAAAACTTTTTCTGCATCTATTAGATGATCATATGGTTTTTCTCCTTCAATTTGTTAATATGGTGTATCATGTTGATTGATTTGCATATATTGAAGAATCCTTGCATTCCTGGGATAAATCCCACTTGATCATAGTGTATGATCCTTTTAATGTGCTGTTGGATTCTGTTTGCTAGTATTTCGTCGAGGATTTTTGCATTTATGTTCATCAGTGATATTGGCCTGTAGTTTTCTTTCTTTGTGACATCTTTTTCTGGTTTTGGTATCAGAGTGATGGTGGCCTCGTAGAATGAGTTTGGGAGTGTTCCTCCCTCTGCTATATTTTGGAAGCGTTTGAGAAGGATAGGTGTTAGTTTTTCTCTAAATGTTTGATAGAATTCACCTGTGAAGCCATCTGTTCCTGGGCTCTTGTTTGTTGGAAGATTTTTAATCACAGTTTCAATTTCAGTGCTTGTGATTGATCTGTTCATATTTTCTATTTCTTCCTGGTTCAGTCTCGGAAGGTTGTGCATTTCTAAGAATTTGTCCACTTCTTCTAGGTTTTCCATTTTATTGGCATAAAGTTGCTTGTAGTAATCTCTCATGATCCTTTGTATTTCTGCAGTGTCAGTTGTTACTTCTCCTTTTTCATTTCTAATTCTACTGATTTGAGTCTTCTCCCTTTTTTTCTTGATAAGTCTGGCTAATGGTTTATCAATTTTGTTTATCTTTTTAAAGAACCAGCTTTTAGTTTTATTGATCTTTGCTATCGTTTCCTTCATTTCTTTTTCATTTATTTCTGATCTGATCTTTATGATTTCTCTCCTTTTGCTAACTTTGGGCTTTTTTGGTTCTTCTTTCTCTAATTGCTTTAGGTGTAAGGTTAGGTTTTTTATTTGAGATGTTTCTTGTTTCTTAATGTAGGCTTGTATAGCTATAAACTTCCCTCTTAGAACTGTTTTTGCTGCATCCCATAGGTTTTGGGTAGTAGTGTTTTCATTGTCATTTGTTTCTAGGTATTTTTTGATTTCACCTTTGATTTCTTCAGTGATCTCTTGGTTATTAAGTAGTGCGTTGTTTAGGCTCCATGTGTTTGTATTTCTTACAGATTTTTTCCTGTAATTGATATGTAGTCTCAAAGCGTTGTGGTCGGAAAAGATTCTTGACACGATTTCAATTTTCTTAAATTTCCCAAGGTTTGATTTGTGACCCAAGATATGATCTATCCTGGAGAATGTTCCATGAGCACTTGAAAAGAATGCGTATTCTGTTGTTTTTGGATGGAATGTCCTACAAATATCAATTAAGTCCATCTTGTTTAATGTATCATTTAAAGCTTGTGTTTCCTTATTTATTTTTATTTTGGATGATCTGTCCATTGGTGAAAGTGGGGTGTTAAAGTTCCCTACTATGATTGTGTTACTGTCAATTTCCCCTTTTATGGCTGTTAGTATTTTCCTTATGTATTGAGGTGCTTCTATGTTGGGTGCATAAATATTTACAATTTTTCTATCTTCTTCTTGGATTGATCCCTTGATCATTATGTAGTGTCCTTCTTTGTCTGTTGTAATAGTCTTTGTTTTAAAGTCTATTTTGTCTGATATGAGAATTGCTACTCCAGCTTTCTTTTGATTTCCATTTGCATGGAATATCTTTTTCCATTCCCTCACTTTCAGTCTGTATGTGTCTCTAGGTCTGAAGTGGGTCTCCTGTAGACAGCATATATATGGGTCTTGTTTTTGTATCCATTCAGCCAGTCTATGTCTTTTGTTTGGAGCATTTAATCCATTTAAATTTAAGGTAATTATCGATATGTATGTTCCTATTCCCATTTTCTTAATTGTTTTGGGTTTGTTATTGTAGATCTTTTCCTTCTCTTGTGTTTCCTGCCTAGAGAAGTTCCTTTAGCATTTGTTGTAAAGCTGGTTTGGTGTGCTGAATTTTCTTAATTTTTGCTTGTCTGTAAAGCTTTTAATTTCTCCATCAAATCTGAATGAGATCCTTGCTGGGTAGAGTAATCCTGGTTGTAGGTTTTTCTCTTTCATCACTTTAAATATGGCCTGCCACTCCCTTCTGGCTTGCAGAGTTTCTGCTTAAGGATCAGCTGTTAACCTTATGGGGATTCCCTTATGTGTTAATTGTTGTTTTTCCCTTGCTGCTTTTAATATTTGTTCTTTGTTTTTAATTTTTGATAGTTTGATTAATATGTGTCTTGGCGTGTTTCTCCTTGGATTTATCCTGTATGGGACTCTCTGTTCTTCCTGGACTTGATTAAATATTTCCTTTCCCATATTAGGGAATTTTTCAACTATAATCTCTTCAAATATTTTCTCAGTCCCTTTCTTTTTCTCTTCTTCTTCTGGGATCCCTATAATTCGAATGTTGGTGCATTTAATGTTGTCACTGAGGTCTCTGAGACTGTCCTCAATTATTTTCATTCTTTTTTCTTTATTCTGCTCTGCAGTGGTTATTTCCACTATTTTATCTTCCAGGTCACTTATCCGTTCTTCTGCCTCAGTTATTCTGCTATTGATCCCTTCTAGAGAATTTTTAATTTCATTTATTGTGTTGTTCATCACTGTTTGTTTGCTCTTTAGTTCTTCTAGGTCCTTGTTAAACGTTTCTTGTATTTCCTCCAATCTGTTTCCAAGATTTTGGATCATCTTTACTGTCATTATTCTGAATTATTTTTCAGGTAGACTCCTATTTCCTCTTCATTTGTTAGGTCTGGTGGGTTTTTGCCTTGCTCCTTCATCTGCTGTGTGTTTCTCTGTCTTCTCATTTTGCTTAACTTACTGTGTTTGGGGTCTCCTTTTCACAGGCTGCAGGTTCGTAGTTCCCGTTGTTTTTGGTGTCTGTCCCCGGTGGCTAATGTTGGTTCAGTGGGTTGTGTAGGCTTCCTGGTGGAGGGGAGTAGTGTCTGTGTTCTGGTTGATGAGGCTGGATCTTGTCTTTCTGGTGGGCAGGTCCACATCTGGTGGTGTGTTTTGGGGTGTCTGTGGCCTTATTATGATTTTAGGCAGCCTCTGTGCTAATGGATGGGGTTGTGTTCCTGTCTTGCTAGTTGTTTTGCATAGGGTATCCTGCACTTTAGCTTACTGGTTTTTGAGTGGAGCTGGGTCTTGGTGTTGAGATGGAGATCTCTGGGAGATTTTCATCATTTGATATTATGTGGAGCTGGGAGGTCTCTTGTGGACCAGTGTCCTGAACTTGGCTCTCCCACCTCAGAGGCACAGCCCTGATGCCTGGCTGGAGCACCAAGAACCTGTCCTCCACATGGCTCAGAATAAAAGGGAGAAAAAGAAAGAAAGAAAGAAGGTAAAATAAAGTAAAACAAAATAAAGTTATTAAAATAAAAAATAATTATTAAGAAAAAAATATTTTTTAAGTAAAAAAAAAAAAAAAAGGACAGACAGAACCCTAGGACAAATGGTAAAAGCAAAGCTATACAGACAAAATCACACACAGAAGCATACACACTCATAAAAAGAGGAAAAGTGAAAAAAATATATATATCATTGCTCCCAAAGTCCACCGCCTCAGTTTGGGATGAATCATTGTCTGTTCAGGTATTCCGCAGATGCAGGGTACATCAAGTTGATTGTGGAGATTTAATCCGCTGCTCCTGAGGCTGCTGGGAGAGATTTCCCTTTCTCTTCTTTGTTCACACAGCTCCCGGGGTTCAGCTTTGGATTTGGACCCGCCTCTGCATGTAGGTCGCCTGAGGGCACCTGTTCTTCGCTCAGACAGGACGGGGTTAAAGGAGCAGCTGCTTCGGGGGCTCTGGCTCACTCAGGCCGTGGGGAGGGAGGGGTACGGATGCGGGGTGAGCCTGCGGCGGCAGAGGCCGGCGTGACGTTGCAATAGCCTGAGGCGCGCCATGCATTCCCCTGGGGAAGTTGTCCCTGCATCATGGGACCCTGGCAGTGGCGGGCTGCACGGGCTCCCGGGAGGGGCGGTGTGGAGAGTGAGGTGTGGTTGCACACAGGCTTCTTGGTGGCTGCAGCAGCAGCCTTAGCGCCTCATGCCCGTCTCTGGGGTCCGCGCTGATAGCCGCGGCTCGCGCCCGTCTCTGGAGCTCCTTTAAACGGCGCTCTTAATCCCCTCTCCTCGCGCACCAGGAAACAAAGAGACAAGAAAAAGCCTCTTGCCTCTTCGGCAGCTCCAGACCTTTTCCCGGACTCCCTCCCGGCTAGCTGTGGTGCGCTAATCCCTTCAGGCTGTGTTCACGCCGCCAACCCCAGTCCTCTCCCTGCGATCCGACCTCCGAAGCCCGAGCCTCAGCTCCCAGCCCTGCCCGCCCCGGCGAGTGAGCAGACAAGCCTCTCGGGCTGGTGAGTGCTGCTCGGCGCCGAGCCTCTGTGCGGGAATCTCTCCACTCTGCCCTCCGCACCCCTGTGGCTGCGCTCTCCTCCGCGGCCCTGAAGCTCCCCCCTCCGCCACCCGCAGTCTCCGCCCGAGAAGGGGCTTCCTATTGTGTGGAAACTTTTCCTCCTTCACAGCTCCCTCCCATTGGTGCGGGTCCCGTCCCTATTCTTTTGTCTCTGTTTTTTCTTTTTTCTTTTGCCCTACCCAGGTACGTGGGGAGTTTCTTGCCTTTTGGGAGGTCTGAGGCCTTCTGCCAGCGTTCAGTAGGTGTTCTGTAGGAGTTGTTCCACATGTAGATGTATTTCTGATGTATTTGTGGGGAGGAAGGTGATCTCCGCATCTTACTCTTCCGCCATCGTGAAGCTCCCTTTTTCTCTTTTTAAATGTAAAAAAAATTTTGGGGGGGTTAGATTTTTAAAGGATAAAGTAGAAATCACTATATAATTGCAAGGTATTGATATTGATATCCTCCAAAGTAACTAGATTCTTTTTACTGTCTCAATAATAGAAATTCCACTTTGCCATTGTGTTCGGGGGAAAATTCTAGCATTTTCCCATGAATGAAACTTTGTTATTCTGTTTCTTTGGCTTATAAAATGTTGCATAACTCAGGGAACTGGGATCATGTCATCAGAGAATTTGGCATAAATATATTTACCAAAAGCTTGTTCTTTTAAATTCTCTCTGGCAAAGTGGCCATTTAATCAACGGAGTGAGAAAATAGAGATTTAGTCTAGAACTTAATTGGGCTAAGATTGAGGGTAGGAGCTGGAAGAATCTGTAACATTTGTTAGTCTGTGGTTTCTCCAATTTTATAAATAATTATTGTTGACTAATGAAGCTATCTCTTACCTTCTCTGTTCCATTTTTGGAAACAGAAACACAGAAAATCCACTGCTTTGAGATTGCTGTTCTAAGGTGATTCTATTTGGTAAAGATGCCAAGGGAACACAATTAGTCATGTTCATGAATTACTAGTTAAATCAAATCGGCTAGCCTACCATAAGAAACTAAGAAAGTTATGAGGAACCAAAAATGCCAAGGTGGTAAAATATGGAGGCACATTTGCAATTGTGAATTATTCAGAATGTAAATATACAATTTATTCCTGCTTGTTGCTGTAATAAATCTTTACCAATGGAACTCTATTAGTTTGAAGTTTGGAATGATTTGGAGTCTTGGCTGAGATTTGTCCTTTTTTTCATTATGAAGATAGGGCTTGCAAAGCAAGTTAGTAGTCACACAATGAGGATAATGTTTTTGAAAGTCCAGGTCCTCTGCTGCCTTTCTTTTTAAATAAATAATAACTGTCATCATCACATTTTTTAACCCAGAAAAAGAAGAGAATACAAAGGCAGGCCTTTCACACATGAAGCAAAAGGAATAAAACCCTAAGACCACTGGAAAGAAGAGAAGAGATGAAGAATTCAAGGACATAATGGGCAAGAGGTGAGTCAAGAGCAATGAGCAAACATGTTGGTAAATGTTTACCATAGTATTTGCCAATTTCTGTTGTGTAAATACATTATGGACAATTTCAAGCCACCAATCTGAAGTCACTGAGTGGAGAGTTGGAAAGATACATTACACATAAATAACTTCAAGGACATAGATATTAGTAAAGTCTATTTTATTAGAAAAATACTAATAAAACTAGAAAAAATATATTAAAATTATTAGGACATGATGAGTTGGAGTATTTATTACCTTTGTTCTTAATGTAATTAATTTAAATGTAAGTTCAATAATTTAATTAAAAATGTTGTCTGTGTTTAACAGCTGGCTGGCAACATCCCTGAAAATATAATGGTCAGCTTTCATGAGCTGGTATAAGCTGGCTCCAGTATACCACTGGATCTTGGCTACATTTTCTCTCTCCCAAAACTGAGACCCTGGGGGACAGCAAAACATATCCAAATAAATTTTGGGGAATCCAAAAATATCAGGTCTTGAACGCCGATTTCCTGGATTCTGAAGAGATTATACGAATCTTTCAGGGAAGCCCTGAATTCAGAATGGTGTCATGGACAATATGGTTGGCAGCATAAAAGCCGCAATGTTCTTAGAGGAATTGAATAGACCAGGGCTAATTTTCTCAATTGCGTGAAGCCTATTTGTGGTATCCATAAGCTCCTGTGTGACCAGATAGTGTGACAAGGAAATGTTGAGAAAACTGATAGAACAGAAGGGGCCTTGACTAGATGCTATGACAGGAACACGTATTTCATAATGGTTGTTAACATAAAGCCTCAAAAGACCAGAAGGAAAGACTGGTTGAAGATGAATACCTGTTGAGGATGCTTAGTAACTCACTAGGACAAAGCATATCACATGCAGCCAGCATGATGTGAAATGGCAGTTTCTGGATCGGTGGCACCACCCTACCACCTCTATGAGTATTTGGATGGATCTTGAAATGGAGAAGGTAGAATAGAAGCCCTATGGGGCTATGGGGAGCCATAGCTTGTTTGGGGAGCAAAAACAGTCTTGATAGGGAGTTTACATTTTGTGCTACTGAATATTTAGCTCAAATAATAATATTAATAGGAAAGTTCAAGATATTTTTCTTTAGTCATTGAATTAGGGGCAGGAAAGCAAGAAGAACTCATAGAAAATAAAGTTACATTTTTGAGGTATATCTGAGTTCTAGCAGGTAAATTTCAATTCCTCTGTAGTCAGCACCTGTTTGTAAGGAGAATGTTTCCATTAAGTCATTCCTCAAAAATCTCTGTACAAATTATGTATTTGAAATAATAATTTGTAAATTTTGTTTCATTTCCAAATAAATTTCTGGCCAAGATTTCCCATTACATTTCTGTCTCGTGTTTGTAAAAGCCTTGAAAAACCCCAGGTTTATGCTTTCAGTCACCTCCAGAGCAGTATGTCTAAATCTGAACTTCTTATTCTCCTTTTTTCCCCACCATCTGATTTCATAACTAATTCTTCCCTATCTAACAGGGTGCCAGAAATTGTTCCAGTTCTCTTGGCTTACAACTTTGATGTAACCATTTATTTCTTCCTTTCCCTAGATCCACGTGTCCAGTCAGTCAACAGGCTCTTTCAATTCTGCCCTCATGGTGACTCATATCTCTTTATTCCTTCGGATTCCTCCTCTCTTAACTGTAATCCAGGTCCCTTTCACCCCATGTTTAAATAACTATGGTAGCCTCCTAGCTGTTCTCTCTGTCTTCAGCCTCTGCTGTTCCTTCATCCTGCTAAAAATAATGCTTGTGTGATCTTCCTAGTGACCTCCATTTATCGCCCTGCTCTTAGTCCGCAACGGCTCTCTATCAGCTCTTGCATTAGTCCAAATGCTCAGCGTGGCAGTCACCGTCTTCCACCAGCCAGTTTGTTGTTTTTAACAGAGCATTGTAATTCTTTCCTGTCACAAGCCGTTTTTTATGTCAAGCAACTTGCCTTTCTGTTGTATTCATTCCCTACTTGTCACTCATTTCTCTAGCCTTCCCTGTCCTTCTCCCAAAATTCCCTTATCTCTACTCATGAAAAGTCTATATTCTCTCAGCTAAAGTCACCTCTTCCTCTAAACTTTCCTGACTTCCCCAGGCCTCGGGAAGAAGTCCCACTCAGAATATCTAAAACATTATAATATGCATCATATGAAATGTCACTTGATTAGAGATTTTCTTTTCTGTCCATTATTTGTCACAAATGTCAAAATAAATTGTAAAGTGCTTAAGAACAAAGTTTAGATCTTCTCTTTCTTTTATAATCTCCATAACACTTAGCATAATCTTGGGCATATGTATTGATATTTTCAAAATTATTGGAAAAGCAAATTAATAAACCAATAAATAAATATCCATTAAGCAAATCTTATTGACTTGGTTTATTGCAATATACATTTAAGTAAAAAACCTTTATTTCTTTAAGGGCATTTCATTAATTGAACCTGGCCTTCTTCTAACCAGTCTAAATTGAGATATTTACACGCAAAGGAAACTTTTACAAAGAAAAATCTAGAAACATTATGTGCTATAAATTAGTACTAACTAGTTTATTTTTGTGGTTCCATTTTGGTCAATATGCTTGATTTTTATCATAGGAAAATAAAACTACTGACCCATCACCAACCTATTAACCATCCCTTAAGTTGTTTTACCATACAGGATTAGATATTGACTGGTTTATTCATTCATTTATTCAGCAAATATAAATCAGACACCTGTTTGTGGCAAGCATGGGTCTAGAACCTACCTATGTGGCAATGTAGATATGATACCTTCTTTCACAAAGCTTAGACTCTTTCAAGAAGATAAATCGTAAACAATAATGAAAAAAACCAAAATACTGTAGAGGCAGTGGAGGAGTAAAGTGGAAGAGCAAGTTCTGGAGTTATGCTACTTGGGTTTGATACTGGACTAGTTCAAGGCTTTCTAATTGTGTGATACTGGCAAATTTTTTAAACTTATCAAGCCTCACTTTCATCATTTGAAAACTTGGAATAAATTTAGTCATCATGAAAATCAAATTTTAAAAATGTAAATTTCTAGAACTTAGAGAGTCATCTTAAGTACTGACAGTTAATTTGTATAGATACAGTTGGAATTTTAATAACAATCACTAACAGTGTAATGAAGGAGAAGTACAGGGTGACAGTGCAAGGGCAGAGAGAATCAGGGAGGTTTCCCTTAGGAAGTGAGAAAAGGAGTAACTTAAAAATGAAATAATGGGATTGGAGGTTGAATTAATCCACAGAAGAAGATAGAATTTTACAAGAAGAGCAAGAGTTATGATCTGGAAGAAGAAGGGAGCAGGTCAGGAATTCAGGAGAGGGAGAAGAACACTAACTTCTATTTTCTGACCTTCTGGGAAACTTGGTGAGTAGCAGCTACAGCCAGGGAAAGTTCAGGAGAGAGCCTGGTTTTATTAAGGACAGCAGGTAATGAAACTGTTAAGGCCATAAGAGGGCTTGTTTAAAGTGGGACATATTTTACCTACAACATATGAAGGACTCATCTTTGAGTACGATGTGTCAGCGAGTGATGTAATAGGAAGCTACTCACACTTCAGGCAAACAACTAGAATAAATGTCATTTAAAAAAATATATGGATGGAATGGCTTTTATGTTGACACATCTTATGATTTATGGGTGCATTGTTTTTCTCCTATTTTGTAGCATTACAGGCATTACAAATAACTGTTCACTTGGTGATCCGTTATGTTAAAATAATTCTTGTCCTTGGCCCTTTTAAGCTTGTATAGTGCTTCATAACAATGCATTAGGCTTTTAAAGTAAAATTTCTTGAATTTAGTTTCTTTATATATTTTTTAAAACTTCTTTTTGATTTATAAAGCTCTTTTGGGAAAAACAGGACTAGTTTCCATTAGACCATTATTATTAGACCATTATTATTTAGAATTAGAACATTTATTACTTAGTATATTTCCTATCTGGAGTGTAGGTGTAGCAATAGCTATGGGGGACTTGCCATATCCCTTTAGCTCATCTCTGCACACCAAACCCTGCTTAATGAATTCTCTGCTACTTTCTGCCTGAGGGCTCTTTACTGACCCTGGGAAAAACTTAGCTTATGCAAAAAGCAAGTCAGAAATGCCAGAAAGTTACTGCTGCTAGAGTAGCCCTCTGCCTTGGGCAGTTGGGGAGTTGATGGAAAGATATTTCTCACTTTCTCTACTGTCAGTTGGAATAATTCCGAGATGTGTTCCACATTGTCTCCTAGAGATCCAAGGTGGAATTAAGTCACATTTGTCTACCCTGCTAACCAGGGTGATAATCCACATGATATAGGCTTAATTCCTTTCCCCGTCTCATTCCCAACTACCCTACCAATGTTTCTTGGGATCACCTCCCAAGTAAATTACATGCACTCAACTCGACTCTGGATCTGCTTCTGAGAGAACACAATCTAAAATGGTGGGGGAGTAAAAACTGTAGAAAAGATACTTTTGAACTCAACATATAAAAAACAGAGTTTTATCATAAAGATGCACAATGTTGTAAATATGAAAGTTCTAAATCAAAGAACTTGGTTTCAGATCCTCTCCATATTTTCCCTCTATTTTCTTTCTCTCAAAATAACAGCAGTAACAGCAAAAACTAAAATTTGTAGAAATTTTTAAATTATAAAATTATGAAGTTAGTACAATATATGCCAGGCCATTTTCTAAATATTTTACACATAAAATTCCTTTAATTCTCATAACATCCTTGTAGTGTACCATCAAGTAGATGTATGATAATGGTTGGTATACCAGCATCCCAATTTTAAAGAAGTAAAGTGAGAAGTTGAATTTCTTACCCAGAATCATAATGCTAAAGGGTAGGTATAACTCAAGCAGTGAGATCTCAAAGCACATGCTCATAAACACCATGCTATGAAGCCTCTGTGCAACTGTATCTGTAACTATCACTTCAATAACCTCCTGCCAGCCATGACTCCTGCATTATCATTCTATTCATACCTGTCTATAACCTCCAGGACTATCAACAAACTGTCCCCTTGGAATCTCTTCTTAGATGTCCCCCAAATCAGAGCACTTCAAACCAGATGTATTCAAAAATCAAACAAATGATTTTTCGCTCCAAATCTGATCCTCTTCTATATACTAAATTTTGGTTAGTATTGCCAGCATTCAATCAGTGCAAACACAAAAAGGTTGAGGATATTACCTTCTATTCTTATTTTTCTGAGAGTTTTTATGAATTAATGTTGACTTGTTTTTAGATGCTTTTACTGCATCTAATGCAATGATCATATGGTTCTCTTCTTTATTCTGTTAAAATGGTGAATCACATCGACTGATTCTTTTTTTCAAATGCAATATAGTTGATCTACAATGATATGTTAGTTTCAGGTGTACTACATAGTGATTTGACATTTGCATACATTATGAAGTTGTCCCCACAATAAGTCTTGTAACCATCTGTCCCCATGCAAAGTTATTACAATATTATTGACCATATTCCTTATGCTGTATATTACATCCCCATGTCTTATTTATTTATAACTGGAGGTTGGTACCTCTTAATCTCCTTAATCTATTTAACTCACCTCCCACCCCTCTCTCCTCTGGCAACCACCTGTTTGTTCTTTTTATCTGTGAGTCTCTTTTCATTTTGCTTCATTTGTTTGTGTTGTTTTTTAGATTCAACGTATAAGTGATATCATACAGTATTTGTCTTTCCCTGTCTGACTTATTTCACTTAGCATAATACCCTCTAGGTCTATTCATGGTGTTGCAAATTGCAAAATTTCTTTTTTTTTAATGGGTGACTAATATTTCATTGTATATAATACATCTTCTTTGTCCATTCATCTATTGATGGACACTTAGGTTGCTTCCATGTCTTGGCTATTGTAAATAATACTGCTATGAACACAGGGTGCGTATTTTTTCAGATAGTGTTTTTATTTTCTTGATTTGCACTTATTCAGCTACATGTACGGAGCTGGTCTCTTTTTCATCTTGTGGTCAGCAGCTTTTAATCAGGGACTAATTATTCTTAGTTAATGGTAACAGGGACATTTAATATATGGATCTGGCTTTTTTAGCATTCTTCCCTATTTAACAATACATTCCAGAATGGAAGATTTCCACTCCTGCTCACACGCCAGGCTTGGGGTAGAGGGATGACCTGAAGTTATGCTGCCTGATAGAAAAACCACCAACATAGACATAAGACTAGCTGAAAACTTGAATATATGACATAAATTTATGGACCTCACCTTCCCATTCTTTAAAATTAGCTGGAAGGATTGGGTGACTTCTAAGAACTATTTTAGAGCTGTTGTCTATCCATTAATGGCCCTGGAATTCATGACTCCACTCAGAAAATACTCTTGAATCATTTAATTTGTGTCAAGTCATATCCTAGACTCTGAGATAAAAAAATTAAAGATATTGTCTCTACTTCTTGGTAACTGTGGTAGATTGTATTATTATTCAGCAAATATCCACTTTCCCCTTCATCCGTTTTGTCTAAGGAGGGTACTTCCCTGTCCCATTCATGTTGGGCATGGACAGTTGTTGGAGGAGGTCATTGAGAGGATGTGATCACTAGTTAACCTATGAGCAGGATCCAGGCAACCAGAGGCTCCTCAACCCCCTCTTTTGTCCCTGGAATGTGCATTCTGCCCACCAGTCCCACAGTGGGAGCCATTTTCAAGATACAGCCTCGAGAGAGCAACGTGTTGTTGAGACCACCTGGATGGTATATGTGACTGAATGCAGTGAAAGACTTTATATAAACTCTTAAGATTTTTGTGGACAGATGTGGAGATTGACTCATCTTGCAGCCACCTATAACAAGCTTCCTATGTAAGTTCCCTTGCTTATTAAACCTGCTGCCTATTAATCTGGGTAGCCTCCCTCATTTTTTGGTTTATCCTGTTCTCCAGGTACAGGGGCCAGTTTGTGTATGCATATCAGTGGAATGTGAACTGACCTGAAGTACACAGGCTTTAAATATCATCCATTATTCAAAGAGAACCACTGCCCTCTAGCTGGACACCAGAACTAGAGCACATGGAGCATTACTGACCCTGAGCCAGATGACCCTGGTGAACCCAGCCAAGGCACAGTCAATGCTCAGACTTAAGAGAGAGAAATAAATATTTGTTATTGTAAGCCATGAGATTTTGTGTTTGTTTCTAGCTGCAGCGTAAGCTGGCTAATACAACAGTTTATAATCTAGTAGGGAGAAATATCATCTTCCCATAAATAATTTTAATGTAATGTGAAAAGATTTTTAATATGTAAAGCCTTTAAAGATCTTAATTTAGACTGGTTTACTACTTCATTATTTTATTTAATTCCTGCAATCATGCTATTATGCTTTACTTCTTCTTTATATCTGAAGAACTTGAGACTCAAAGAAGATGCATTATTTGCCTCAAATTTACCCAGTTAGAGTGGGTAGAGCTTTGATTCAAATCTAGGGCCTCTGAATTTTTAATTCAAACTCTGAGTTCATGTTATGTATCATTCTCTTACCTCTGGCATAAGTGTTTTGGTTGTTATGTAGTCAGTCAGGTTTTTACATGTGGGCTCTTAGAGAAATTAACAATGGCTGATTTAGGTCAAAATATATTTATTTTTAAAAAGCTGGAGGATCTCAAATAACCAATGAACAAGCTAAACAACCAAGCCCAGAGCAGCCTGGATCAGTACTCTAAATCATCCCCAGAACTACATTTTTTCTACAAAGCACTAGGTGCAGTAAATTGGGCCAGGACACTACAGCATCAGACACTGAATGCTATTGCTGTTACTAGCTCCGCAGGCATACTGCCCTTGAAATTTTGATCTTGTTGCAAACAATCCTGCAGCCACGACCAAAGAGAATTCTCCATGACATCCTCTTCTTCGTGTTCTTTGCTCCAGAAGCAAAGTCTGGGACAGTGATGATTTTTAACTTAAGGACCTAGGTCCCAGGATTTTCAGCTTTATTCATACAAGAGGGAATTTCTCAAATTCCCAAAAAAGTAAATATTTCTGATTATAGGGATCTAAAATATTGACAAATAAATGCTTAGATGAATAAAAAATAGAACTATTTTTGCAAATGTTCTTCTTGAAGCTGCAAGGTAGGACAGGCTACCCTGTGTGTGCCTTCCTTTCCTTCTGGGATATTAGGTGGCTTAGGGCTCTTACCTGAGCTGGAGTCGCTAGAGTGAGTCTGGATATGGGAGATGTAAGTTTCACCTGTGCTTAGAAACATGGAGTAAAGCGTAAATCTGTTCTAAGGGAGGAGAGCTTGGGAAACAAACGGACTGTCTAAAAGCATCAAATTGAAGCAGAGAGGCTGGATGTTTAATCCATACCTTAAGGCAAAATATTTTATAGTGTGCCAGCCTTTTCTAGATGTCTGGGCCACCTGTGTGTTTGCAAAGACATTTGTTATGGTAATATATATATACAGATACCTAAGATCATTTAAAGGTGGTTTTAAAATATTCTGTGTTGACTTTCAAACTTGGTCTTCTTTTATATGTTATAAATGGACATCCTAAATTATTGGAAAGCACAAGCATAAGATATTTAAAGGAGTGTGTTCTACTATATATAAAATAGATAACGATAAGGACCTACTGTATAGCACAGGGAACCCTACTCGATACTCTGTAATGGCCTATATAGGAAAAGAATCTAAAAAAAGAGTGGATATATATATATATATATGTATATATGTATAACTGATTTATTTTGCTCTACACCTGAAGCTAACACAACATTGTTAATCAATTATACTCGAATAAAAATTTTAAGAAAACAAACAAGGAAAACCAAGTGCTTTTGTAAAATCCATGCAGATAGAGACAATGTCTGTGGTTTATTGTTATTCCCAGTATCTAAAAGAACACTCAATAAATATTTGTCGAATAAATGAATGAAATAAATAAATGAGTAAATAGATTTAAAAAAAAAGAGTGTGTTAACTTGCTTTGGCTGGGATTCTAGAATGGGAAAAAGGCATGACCATGGATGGAAACATAATTATATGCAGAGACTAATATGTAATTGTTTTAAGTAGGTGATAATAAACAGCCTTGGTAACCCACGCACCTATGGTCAACTAATCTATGACAAAGGAGACAAGGATATATGATGGAGAAAAGACAGTCTCTTCAATGGTGCTGGGAAAACTGGACAGTTACATGTAAAAGAATGAAATTAGAACACTCCCTAACACCATACACAAAAATAAACTCAAAATGGATTAGAGACCTAAATGTATGACCGGACAGTATAAAACTCTTAGAGGAAAACATAACAAGAACACTCTTTGACATAAATCACAGCAAGATCTTTTTCAACCCACCTCCCAGAGTAATGGAAATAAAAACAAAAATAAACAAATGGGAGCTAATGAAACTTAAAAGCTTTTGCACAGCAAAGGAAACTATAAACAAGATAAGATGACAACCCTCAGAATGGGAGGAAATATTTGCAAACGAATCAACAGACCAGGATTAATCTCCAAAATATATAAACAGCTCATGCAGCTCAATATTAAAGAAACAAACAACCTAATCCAAAAATGGGCAGAAGACCTAAGTAGACATTTCTCCAAAGAAGACATACAGATGGCCAAGAGATACATGATAAGTTGCTCAACATCACTGATTATTAGAGAAATGCAAATCAAAACTACAATAAGGTGTCACCTCAGACCGGTTAGAATGGGCATCATCAGAAAATCTACAAACAACAAACGTTAGGGTGTGGAGAAAAGGGAACCCTCTTGCACTGTTGGTGGGAATGTAAATTGATACAGCCACTATGGAGAACAGTATGGAGGTTCCATAAAGAACTAAAAATAGAATTACCATAGGACCCAGCAATTCCACTACTGGGCATATACCAGGAGAAAACCATAATTCAAAAAGACACATGCACCCCAATGTTCATTGCAGCACTATTTACAATAGCCATGTCATGGAAGCAACCTATATGCCCAATGACAGACAAATGGATAAAGAAGAAGTGGTACATATATATGATGGAATATTACTCAGCTGTAAAAGGGAACAAAATTGGGACATTTGTAGAGACGTGGATGGACCTAGAGACTGTCATACAGAGTGAAGTAAGTCAGAAAGAGAAAAACAAATATCATATATTAACACATATATGTGGAATCTAGAAAAATGGTACAGATGAATTGGTTTGCAAGGCAGAAATAGAGACACAGATGTAGAGAACAAACGTATGGACACCAAGGGGGGAAAGTGGTGGGGGGGTGGGGGGTGGGATGAATTGGGAGATTGGGATTGACATATATACACTAATATGTATAAAATAGATAAGTAATAAGAATCTGCTGTATAATAAATAAATAAAATTCAAAAAACAAAAAACAAAACAAAACAAACAAAAAAAGAGCCTTGGTGTAGTGTTGTTTTTTTTTTCATTATCTTGTGCTTGGGTTTTTCCTCTGTGGTTCGTAGGAATACACACACATCCAGCCTGTGTGAGGTCTGTGGGTTGTCCCCTCCAATCCTCTTAGTGGTTCTTTGTTTGGCCTCGGATGGTTCCCTCACATACGTGAGCTGATCAATACTCAGCCACAGACTAGAGGAGGGCCCTCTGCTGGTTACCCTCTCAGACTCCTCTCCCCCTGTGCAGGTCTCTCCTCATCAGTACAAGGCCCGGTGGACTCCAGCTGGCTTGATATCTCTGGATTCCCAACTCTGTTTCCTCAGCCCTGGGAGACTGCCAGTCTTCACTTGAGTTTTCCTCTCTTTCCCAGGCCAGAAATTTTTATCCCGGCTGTAAACTGGGCCCACCTCATTTATTTTCCCTCTCTCAGTAATCACTGTCCTACCCTGCCTGGGATCCAATGTCTGAAGGGCTATTGTTTTATTTAGTTTGTCTGTTTTTTTTGTTGTCTCACAGAGTCCCTGTTACTCCTTCTTGGCCTCAAACAGAATGTAATTGTAATTGTACAGATAATCTGTGTTATTATCTTTAACAACAACAACAAAAAGTGTGTGTTTTAAAAATACATTGTTGTTGTTTCTTCAAAGCTGTAATTAAATTGATGTGCTTCTTGATGGCATTTTAGACTTGTGAAAATACATTGTATGCAGCAGTGAAAAAATATAATTGATGATTATGCCCAAAGGCAATGTGTGATTAAGGATTTTATAACATTTTTAGTTATCTAAGTATAGACACCCCCCACCATCACCCTTAAAAGTTGCAATATGGGCAAATTTCACACAGTTGGCTTTATTTGGCAAATGTTTCTAGGGATGCTTGGTGTATGAGAGTAAGTCTCTGTCTATATTACATAAAATAGAAAGAATAGCCTTATGATTTTTGTCTTTCTCTCAGCCAGTAAAATAGTTTCTGAAAAAGTACTTAACTTTATAGCCTCAATTTCTTTTTAAAAAATTTTTATTGAAATATAGTTGATTTACAATGTTGTGTTAGTTTCAAGCGAACTCCAGCAAAGTGATTCAGATATATATATGTGTGTGTGTAAATGTATATATATATACATATATATATAATATATATACATATTTATATATATATAAATGTATGTATATATATATATATATATATACATACATATATATATATATATTCTTTTTCAGATTCTTTTCCATTGTAGGTTATTACAAGATATTGAGTAGAGTTCTCTGTGCTGTACAGTAGGTCCTTGTCGGTTATCTATTTTATATATAGTAGTGTGTATATTTTAATCCCAAACTCCTAATTTATCCCTCCCCTCCCTTCCCCTTTGGTAACCATAAGTTTGTTTTCTATGACTGTGAATCTAATTCAGTTTTTAAAATAAGTTCATTTGTATCCTTTTTTTATATTCTACATACAAACAATATCATGTGATTTCACATGTCTGGCTTACTTCACTTAGTATGAGAATCTCTAGGTCCATCCATGTTGCTGTAAATGGCATTATTTCATTTTTTCTTATTAGCCTCAACTTCTTAAGTTTAATTAAGATATTACTTATAGATTATATCTCCAGCCTCATTGTATATCTACCAAGAGCAGACAACCTTGATTATTCACCACACCTTTAGAATTATTTTGATCATTGTCTGATGGATCAGAGATTATCACTGCATATTTTAGCTCAGTATGAAGGTTAAGAACTTCCCTTTAGTGAGACAATCATAACATAGTATTGAAATAAACTTTATTCAATTTAATAACATTAAATTTTTAAGAATTTTTGACTGAATAACAGCTGCAATCTAGAAAGAAAGTTATGTAGGGAGCAAACAGTGAGGAGTCCTGTCATGGGCTTATGTAATTTCTGCTACTCTGGGTCTCAGTGACAGCATCTTAGTCTCCTAGAATAATTTTACAACAGAGTAGACAGGTATAGAAAGATTGGGTCACTTCAAATTTTACAGGAAATTGGGGAACACCTGGAGTTTCAATACACAGATATTTTTCTCCTGGTTATCTATCATTTTCCCAGGGAAGGGATGCTTTGAGGGGCCAGTTACCCTTAACAAAGAATCAATGTCTTGAGATGGTACCAAAGGATACACTTTCATTATTTCACACTCTTGGAAGAAGGGAAGTTTGACTCTTTGGGCTACAAGTAACAGAAACAATGGCTACTTAAAGGACACTGCATATAATGGGATGAGACAATCAATAGCAGCCATAAACCCAGTGCACATTTCCACTTCTCTTTGCCTACCATATGCATTCTCATACCGCCACTGACTGGCTTCCCCTGTGTGTAGTCTATGAAGGAGAAGACAGCATTCCACAACTGACTTCATATGCTACAAGTCACTCAAAGGTAAGGACGGATTGGCAGTCCCAATTCTTAATTCCCAGAGGAGAGAATATGAGTAGCCAGCTTGGTCAGGAGTTCACTTATGGTCAAGTGGGGGATTGCATTACTGTAAAGAGCCCATTCTTACCGATTATTATCTGCAGAGGGAGCAGGTCCCAGAGAAGGAAAAATCATTGTGAAAAAAATGTCTAAGCATCTATGAACTGAGATGTGTTCATGGAAAGGGAGGAGAAGGGGATATATTATCAATTTGAAAAGTTAATATCATGAGGATGCTGCGCAGTAAAAAAAAAAAAAAAAAAAAAAAATCTGTTAAATGTGGTTTGGGGTTAAGAATCTGAGAATTCTTTAAAGTCCTCAGACTGGACTGTATTATCCAGACTGCTAAGCCCCTCTCAACTCTCACCCCTTCACTGACTGAAATCAGAGAGCCTCTCTGCTGATGAAATGTTGTGGTTTGGCAGCAGCTAATCTGTATATCATACACTGGGGGTTCTCAATCTTGAATTCAAATTCTCTGGCATTAAGCTTGTCTGGTTTTATGCTAAGATCTCATGCCTCTAGTGACATTGATAATCTTACCAACTGTAGCATGCTCCGTACCAATCTTCTTTTTTTCCTTGAACTTCTGCACCTTTGAGTTGTTATTAGAGAAACTGAAGGCCAATCTATTCCTTGATAAAATGGAACAGGTTTGACAAGTGGGTAAACGAACAGTTGTCTCGCAATGTAGTATCAGTGGGAGGTTCCTATACTCCTTCCCTCCCAGTCTATCTTCACTTTTTTGTTTTTTGGTTGTCTGAATGAGCTAGGCTTTCTGCAGTTTAAATGAAAGCTTTCACCTTTGCTACCCAACAAATACTACAGCAGGTAATACTTCAAACTTTTAGTGATATTTATACTTTCATATAAGGAAAGTGTCTGAGAACAGGCTTCTTTAAGTGTAAGGCAGAGATACCACTAAGAAAGGAGAAGTCACTAGCACTGAAGGTCCACAAACAGCTACCACCTCCTCTACCCATCTATGTGCATCTGTGTACACATACTCAGCCCTCCCTGCTATGGATGGTTTTAACAGTCTATTCTCCCAATCTATTCTCCTAACATATGTACCAGATCTCATCTGCTCTTGCTTAATCAGGAAGGTTCCTCTGATTTATCTCCCTTCTTTTTTGTTGATCATCAATTTCTCTCTCCCTGTTGGGTGGTTCCTATGAACACATACGCAGGCTCTCATTTTTCCCATCTTAAAACCAAAACAAAATAAAACAATCACTCTCATTTTAACCTCCAGCTACTCTCCAATTTCTCTGCTTATGTTTTCATCAAAACTTGAAGTCACCTATTTTTATGCCAGTTTTTCTCTTTTCATCATTTAATCTCTTCTGTTTCTTTGACAGATACAATGATTAAAAATAAAAAAAGAAGTTAATACTGTCAGCATAAAAACTTTTTAATCAGATTCAAAACTTCATATAGAAAAACATTTTTACATAAATACTAGCATTTTTTCTATAAAACACCATGTTTCCACCAAATTATAAAACCTGATATGATTTTGAAAAAAAATGAAGAAAAACACCACAGAGATGGTTCTCAGAAGCAAAAATTTAAATTGCTTTAATTCCCCTGATCACTCTATGACATATTTGTGGTATCATCCAAATCTTGATTAAAGTTCTTACTAATGCATTATGGTAAAAACAAAGATAAAACAAATTTGAAAACCATGATTTTTGTATTGCCTTACAAAGCCTAAATATCCAAAGGAGATCTGTAAAGTCAATTTTTATAAATTTCTCTATTCCATGTGCAATGGAGAAGGATTTTGTTCTTTATTCAAATTTTTTTAGGTTCAGGTCTCTGCATTGTAGCAGTTTCATGATTTTATTAAATGTTTTTATTAGCTAAAATATGAAGCACTCACATTTAAATGAAAGTGGGAAGGTTATATACTATTATAGGAAAAGCTTCAGACTGGAAGGCATATCTGTCCCTTTCCAAATGTTAGACCTTGGGACCCAGTCGTTCAAGTGCTCCGGTGCTGTAGTTTGGAAATACAGATGATTGTTGTGAGGATTAAGATAATGGCAAAGAGTTTTCTAACACAAAACTAAAGTATATTTCAACTAACTATAATGTAATAGCTGAAACGCAGTTCAAAGCCAAATAATTATTTTATCTATTTTACTTTCCAGCATAACTCAAAAAATTGAGAACAGAGAAATACACAATGAAACTCAGCTTCACCATAAAGGATTTACAAAAATATTTTTGAAAGCTCACATGGATCTATTTATATGAAACAGTTTTAAAGCTAGAGACTTGTTGGATGGAAGTAGCAATATCTAAACATGAACAGTGAGATTAACCAAGATGTTCATGAGTTTTTTAGTTCAATCGTAAAGAACTGAATTCTGGGTCACTATCATGGATGAGAAATTACATCTT
Source organism: Balaenoptera ricei (assembly GCF_028023285.1). NCBI lineage: Eukaryota > Metazoa > Chordata > Mammalia > Artiodactyla > Balaenopteridae > Balaenoptera > Balaenoptera ricei. The sequence goes on from NC_082641.1 coordinate 34,883,714, forward strand.
AAAAGCTTAAAAAAAAAGAATGTAATAAATTGATGTTGCCTTTAGGGGATAGTGCTCTAATGGACTTGGAGGTTAGTTACTTAGTCGACTTGAAAAATCATTAAATCAAACATTTGATGAAATTTAAAAGATATAAGTCCAACCTTAGTTCTTCTTCATGGAGGAAACAAACGATAAAAACGTTTACTTGGTCAAGACCAAACTAAATAGATGGTTTATTTTACCCTCTGTTCCTTGATATATGTGTGGATTTTCAGTTTGATACTTATTCCATCATCAATGTAAACAATGATGTCTGGGCTCTTAACGGGTCTATCGTTAATTTTCAATCCATTTTCCAGGTTCAACACTATTAACCCTTCACAGTTGTCCCAATGCTGAGCACTTGGAATCGTAGAAACTCTTTTGTTTTCTGGGATATGTTCACAAGTTGCCTGTAATGAGGTGAGCAGTTTCTAGCTCACTGCCACCTTACAAAAAACCAGCAGGCCCCTGGGCACAACCCTGGAGAATTTAAATTACAGTTGCTTACATTGGGTGTTAGCTATGATTTTAGGAAGAGAAAGTTTCTGAAGTTTCTGTTTCCTAATTAGTTCATTTTATCTGCCTGTGGCTGCACTGAAAAAACAAAAATTTATGCATTCTAGTTTCCTAATATCTCCCATATGTCATACCTATAAAGAAGAGGGACACCACTGGTTCTCAACAGAGGTACTGTTGACGTTGTGATGTGACAGTTCTTCATCAAGCTAGAATGTCTGGTATGCATTGAGAGTTATTTGGCATCGCTGGCTGTGCTCACTAAATGCCTGCGGCTGTCCCCAGTCATTATGACAATCAAAAACCACCTCCACATATTTCCAAGTGTCCTCTAGGGAGCAAACCACCCCCAGCTGAATAGCTAAACCTCAGAGGAAGGAAAACTAATTTTTTTTTTAAATGTATCATTTATTATCCTATCCACTTATGAATAATGATTTCTAGGTTATTCACAAGTTAAAGCCGAAGTTTCCTACAGTTTAACATTTTTTTTGATAGTAACTCAGGCTAACAGTTTGTTTTTATTCTACTATGAGCTTAATATAAACTCTAAACTCAAGTTGAATATCTTTTAAATTCTCAGTCTGGGCAAATGAAGTGGTTACCAAGTAGTAAACTGATCTGGCACACACACAAAAACCCAGCTCTGTGATTCAGTTACATAATACTTTTCAAATTCTATGTTTCTGACAGGCTTTTGGAATACATAAAAATTGAATTAAAAACATCCCATTGAATGAAATATGCTAAATGCTGTAAGAAGCAAGACCTTCTTCTGGGATGAGAAAAACTGCTACCAAAAAAGAGTTCTGTCAGTATATGATAAGTGAGCAAGCAAATTCTTTCTTTCTCTTTTTTCTTTTTCTTTCTTCCCCTCCCTTTCTTCTTTCCTCGTTTCATTCCTCCCTTCTCTCCCTCCCTCCTTTCTTCTATTGTCCATCCTTCCTTTCAAAATCCACTTTTCCTAAAGCATGTTTCACACAACTGGAGTTGAAGAACTACGGTGGGCAGGGAGGAGGAGGAAAGTACAATCAGAAAATAAAAAGGGATAAAATGTAGCAAACAAGACAATTTCTAAAGTTTGCAGTCATACTCAAGGTGGTAGAAGCTGCTTGAAATAATTTAAACTGGAACAGGAGCTCAGGTTCGTACTGTGGGTTTTGAAGACCAGGGAGGAATTCATCCCCTGAAAGCAGGTTGCCTTGTCATTCCACTTCCTGCTTCCTGCTGCACCCTCCACAGGAGGGGCCTCCGTTCTCCTGCTTCACTCTCTTGGAGCGCTTCCAGGCCCTCACAGAGAGCAGGAAGTTTGAGTTTTCTGGGATCATTTAAAAGACCATTTTTAAGATGGTGTGTGTCTGTGGAGAGGGCCTATATAACTCATTTTCTAATTTTGGGATGAAATTTAATCATTTTTTATGTTTCCTTTCTTAGTAATCTCCAAAAACTTGGAAGGCATTCTTTGATTTAGGAAGATTGAGATTCTCAGAAATTTTACTCTTCTATGTACTGCCACCCATTTCATGACTGAACTTCATGTTACTGCGTTTGGAGTCACTCTGAAACCAGGCATTAAGACATTATGAAAAGACTTAATTGAGTAGAAATATCAATATGTTTGAATATCCAATAGAAGGTATAAACACAAAACAAATTAGTTTCACCCACTCTCTGTATAGCATCCCTTCAAACAGGGGGATTTTTCTAATATACTTGATTCTTTATCCACGGATCAGGAGGTAAAATAACCAGTTTTATTTGTCAAATGATTTTGGCTAAGGTAGTGTCATCTTGGCCACAACCTAAGGAAGAAAGTTATTGCAATAAGAAATGCTGGAGTATAAAGGTCAGTGTTGCTTTTGTTTTTGTTTTTGTAATTGGGATTGGATTGAAGCATAAGTCTTTAACAGCAGTGTGAAGTGACCAAGATGGAAAAGTAGCAGTGGCAAAGGGCTCTTTCATGGAGCTGACTCCCTAACACTGACCATGGGAAGCAATGATAGTTCTTGCAGTGACCAGTAGAACAAGGGACCGTGTACTGGTAACTTATAGGGCAATAGTCCCACTCACTCTTCCATTTGAAAAGGATGAATCCAAACTTCAGGTCAGTTGGCTGCAAGATGTTTGTTGTTTTTAGTTCTATCGACTTTTTAAAAAAGTCTACATACAAATTTCCAGTAATATATCTGAACAAGATTTACTCTTCTTAAGGTCATTTGAATTCCTCAAAGTTTACATTCAAATCAAAGGTGAGTTTCACTCAAGCTTTGCCTGTGGCACTATTTTACCTTATCTGTCATCACTGTCATCTCTCCCAACTTTCTCTATGGTTTCCCTCTTCCTGGACTTCTAGTCGTTTCTCTCTAAACATCGCCTAGGCACTCAGATCTTGAGTGATAGCCCCTGAGTGTATAGTGTCCTTATTTTACAATTTACAAAGACCCAAACTTCTAAGAAATCTTTCTTAATTTCCTTCTCTATCAAAATATCTTGTGTCTCTTTATGGTTTTTGATGCAAGCTACCTAACTGTAACCAAACCTGCTAAATTACTCTTTGGGGATCAAAGGGTCAGCATGTCTCCCTTCCAGGTAACATTTGTATGTTTTAATAGAGGTCACCTGGAGCCATAACACATAAACTTAAATAGAGATGGGACTTCCCTCCCTCAATATCATGGCACATATGCATACCATTGTGGTATTGTGTTGGTCAACAAGGACCAACAGAGGTAATGTACATGGTCCTATTATCCATCTCCATCACTGGAAAACAGTATGGAACACCTGCATTTTTTGATGTATGGTTGTGAAGTTATGGGGAGAGGCTCAGCAAATATATTCATACCCAAGAAAAGCAGACCATTCATTTTCCTTTCATAACATCAACCAGAATCAAGTCTTTGCAAGCCAATTTTGAATTTGAGGCAGATAATGTTTCCTGTATCCTGCCATTATTTTTCTCCCCAGCATGTGCTCAGTGAAGATAAGTCCTGTGAATAATTATCTGACTGCATAAAACCATTAGGCCAGGTTCCAATGAGGTACCACAGCTGTGCTAAGGACCAGATAATAGAGAAAAAACAGCACTCAGAGCTTTTCATATCATCTGTCTCCACTATGAAGAGTGTAGTGGAGAGAAGACAGGATCCAAAGTGGAGTGTTCCCAACTTCCCTGAGGGTAGACTATGAGACACCAGGGGTATGGGAGCCAGCAAGTGAAGATAGCCAAGAGACTGTTCTAGGCTATGTATCTCCTCAAACCTAGAGCCTGGGATAGTTCTGTCTTTCAGTCTCTCCTCATGCAGAAGGGATGCAATCAAGATGTTACAGTTAACTTTAGCCTCTAAGGTAAATCCCAAATGCAGGATAAGTTCAATGATTCAGAAGCATATACGCTGAAATTCTTTCTCTGGAAGTGATTGTGGAGGGTGAAATCAAACCAAGTCCTTGGAATATGTGCAATTCCTTCCTAGAAAAAGCTGGGAGTTGGCTAACTGCCTGTATTGCCTCTTCTGATCAAACTGTGATGTTTTGTTTATTCAATTAATGCCTTTCCTTCTCATTAGGCTTGCTGCCACAACCAGATGGAGATGTCTCAGTCTGCCAAAAAGATGAGTCTGGCCTCTGTTTGCCTATATCCTTAGGCTAGCTTTTTGCTTTCTCTGTTTAATTTTTTAAAAGCTGTCTTAAAGACATGACTTGTGGCTACATTAGAACCAGAGGAAAATATCAGCAAATCCCACTGAGAAGAGTAAGTGAATAGCCTCCAGCATTTGTACCCCAAAGGTCAGATTTGAATCCAAGAGCATTTCTTTTATTTATTTATTTATTTGTTTGTTTGTTTGTTTGTTTGTTTGTTTATTTTTGGCTGCGTTGGGTCTTCGTTGCTGCATGTGAGCTTTCTCTAGTTGTGACGAATGGAGGCTACTCTTCACTGCGGTGCGCGGGCTTCTCACTGCCGTGGCTTCTCTTGTTGTGGAGCATGGGCTCTAGGCGTGTGGGCTTCAGTAGTTGTGGCTCACGGGCTCAGTAGTTGTGGCTCTCGGGTTCTAGAGCGCAGGCTCAGTAGTTGTGGTGCACGGGTTTAGTTGCTGTGCAGCATGTGGGATCTTACCGGACCAGGGCTCAAACCCGTGTCCCTGCACTGGCAGGCTGATTACTAACCACTGCACCACTAGGGAAGCCCCCAATAGCATTTCTGTCTGGGAGTCAGAATCAGGATATTTTTGAAAGATGGAAGTGTTTTCTTCATAATTAAGTCAAGAGAGATGAACCTACTCACTGGAGCCTATTCTGAAAATAAACCAAATGCTTCCTATCCAACTCAAAATACTCAAGTAGAGTCAAGAGAGGTCTATATAACATCAATACATAGAGAATAAAAGAGAACTATTGATTTTTTTCTCTCAGATGATTGGTTTATGTGATCTAAACTCTTGTGGTGCCTGAACATTGTCCTGTCTTAGATTTATGCTGATACCTGCAAAAAGGAGAACATGAGAAAGATCACAGTAAGATAAGGAGTATAAGTTTAGAGGGAAGAGTGAACAAGAGTTAAAAAGATTTACACAGGAAGATTTGGTGGTCTTTGGGGGCTAAATGAAGAGAAATAGCAAAGAGACCAATATGCCACCACTGGGCACAAGTGCTCACCACTGCTGCAAGGCCTGGCTGTCTCCCAAAAGTTTCTGCTCTGGTTTATACTGTGTACACACTTGTCTTGGCTGAAGTTGAAGGAAGACCTAATTTGCATAAATATTTACCTTTAAAATATAATGTCAACAATTTCTTAATTTGAAAAAATTTGAGGAAACCATCTGTAGGCAGAAAATAATGGCTCAAGGAATTTCCACAGCAAACCATTTTGTTATCAACAAAACATTATTGAGGCAAATGTGAAAGTCTCATCCCTTTTGTCATACTTGCCTTAAGACAAATTGCTGTTTACCTATCATCCAGGGCCTATCTGTATAGACCGATTGAACTACCTAAGAAGAAAATGTCTTTGTGAATGAGAGAGCAGGAGAGATTTCTAAAGCTTTTCTCTGATGTATAGCAACTATTAGCATTTCTTTTTGGAGGAGAATAGCTTTACTTTCATTTTTTGCATTCCTCCAAAATTACAATATAATTTTCTGAGGATGCTCCAGCAAAGCTCCTTCATTTAGACGCAGGCACTGCTTGGGAATGAGAAAGCTGGACTCTAAGTTCTGATGACTGTCTATGGGACCTAGAAAAGCCTGCTAAGCCCTGGTCTCAGTTTTCATATCTGGAAAATGTGGAGACTGACTTCAAGGTATTCTAAGATCAATTCCAGTGCCAGTAGTCTGGAAATCTATGCTTCTCCCTGACAGCTCAGAGAAAGAAAAGAGGTTCAGAAAAGCCATGTCTCTAGTACGTCTTGTTGATTATGAGTAATAAAAAAGTAGTCTAATACTATGGTTTGAGTAATGAAAATTTTTACTTTTGTGAACAACTATATTTTCTAGGCTCACCCCAGTTAGGAATTATAGTGCAAGTGAAAGTAGAATTGGTAACCATATGTCTTAGTGTGTACATAGTTAGGGACCTTCCCCCATGGCCAAAGAAGTGCCAACATATCACCATATGAATTCCAAAATTTGTGAAGTAGAAAGATTCTCTTCATCAAAACAGTACAGGAATTCTGGAGAAGGTGAACAAGATGCAATAAAACTGGCAGAGCTCTAGAATTTAGCATCTCAGTGGGCAAAGAGATAATAGACTAAAGTGTGTTTAAAAGCAAGTAGGTCTGTGAAATGCAGAACACATTGGTGTGGCCTCCTTTTCCAGTAACAAGCTGTGTGATGTAAGCCAAGTTCCTTAACCTCTCTGTGTCTCAGGTTTTTGTCTATAGAAGAAGGGATTGGAGTGAATGCATTCCTAACCACTTTCAGTTCTAGAGTCTTATGACTCTGTAAGAAGAGATTAAAATGCAGTCAATTACAAATTAATAATGTAAACAAATTGTACAGATGCATATTTTAAATCCTTAAGAGAATAATTTCTTCAAAGACACTCATTTACATATAAATTATGTATAAGTTAATCAAAACTCATAGAGTCACACAACTTTAGACATGAAAGAGACCTTAGCAATCAGTACTAACTGTTGTAAAACTGTGCATTATACTTACCTATGAATGTGCCCCTTTCCTTGTGAGTTCTTTGAGGCATAAATAGTCCTGTGTTTCTTTGTATCATTAGTACTTAGACCAGAACAGATATAGATACTAAGACTAGTTAAATAAATATTGCAGATAAAGAAACTCTGAAAAGTTCTGCTAAATTGCCCCAAATCACACAGGTAGCTAGAATGAGACTTTGCCTCTTCTGAGACTCAACCCATGGAGGGCTGGGTTTTTTTAAGGCCAAATTGAGATGGTTTTTCCAAGAAGCATCATCAGCAGTAGCATCTATCATGAAAAGAGGCCTTCTAAGGGCTTTAAGGCGGGCCAAATAAAACTGAGCAGAGAGTAAGGCCCACAGTACATATTCCATAATTATTCATTGACAGATTTAAACCTGAATCAAGTGACCCACCTTCTTAAAAGAAATAAAATTTTATTTCCATGGTAGCTGTCCTTAGGATGGCCACCTTTATTTCTTCTCTGCTTGTATCACAAGCTACTCCCCCATCAAGAGATGAAGTCTATTCCTCCACACCCTTGAACCTAGCCCAGCCTGTCACTGCTTTGACTAATAGAGTTCAGTAAGAGCAACACCGCATCAGTTCTGGTCCTGATCTTTAGGAAGATAGCAACTTTTGCTGTGGTCTCTTGGAGGCCGAAGCTGTCATTTACAAAGTTCAGCGTCACTGCTGAAGAGGTCCTGAGACTACATGGAGACCAGGAGGAGCCCAGCCGAGTCCAATCTCCCAGCCACCGCCCCCATGTCCCCGTACCCAGGCTACCAGGCATGTGAGAAAGCCATCTTGAACCCTCCACCACAGCTCAGCTTCTAGCTAAATATCGCAAAGTGACAGCAGTCGATGACATGTGGAGCAAAGGACACAGTTGAATCCTAGTTGAATTCGCAGCAGAGAAAATCTTGAGATAAAATAAAAGATGGTAGTTTCAGGTCACTTGGTTTTGGGATAGCTTATTTGCAGTCATAAATAACTGAAACAATTCCTTGTTTTAAAAGTATATAATTCTACATTTTCCATAAATGAAAATTTTTCTTATCTCCTATTCTTATCCCAGATTAACACAATTTAGAAAGATTTAATAGTGCTGACCAATTCCAAGTTTTGCTATTTTAAGAATTTGCCCAGGATGTCAACATTAAGAAAAGCTACTATTTATTTTATAGAAAGGGAGTTTTAAAATGGTATCCATTGTGTATATAACCTATAATATCAATTTCTTTCCCAATAAATGTAGGCTTACCTCTTATAAAGAAGTCAGTTGATGCAGTACAAACTTGCCTTGCACTGGTGTATTTGTTTGGCAAAAAGTATTTAAAGAGGACGACTGTCATTTATAAGCTGAGTACTATCGTTTTTCTTTCTTCCTCTTTTACTAACCCCTGATTTACTGTTTCTATTTTCTCTCCAAATACTTCATTCTGTTATATACGGATTCTTTCAGAAAACCTTTATTGCCTCCCGCCTGCATTGCTGACACAGTCCCAAGCACTGGTGAAAAAGCCATGATGACTAAGAGCTAGACGTGTCCCTCCAGGGGCTCGCATTCTATTAGGGAAGACAAGTTAATAAACAGGGCCCATGGGGTATAGTAACTATGAAAATGTACCAAAATGGAATAAATAAAAAGGAGAATGGGAACCTAGAGATGACAACAGTGCCTACAAGGGTAAGGAAATTATTCCAGAGAAGGTGAATTTGGATCTTAAGAAATAAATTTTGCAGACAAAGAAATGGTAGAGGACAGTTCAGGCAGACATTTGCAAAAGCTTGAAAAAGTATGGAAAAAATGGCAAAACTTCCATTGTGGATGTAGCAAAAGTGGGGAAGGCAGGGGAATAACAAGAGATAAATAATGGATTATGGTAGAGACGAGCTGGGGGCACAGAGTGAAGAATTCCTATGCCATAAACTTACAGTCAGGTGGCCTTTGCCCAGTGCTCCCTCTGGGGCTTTCTGACTAGGTAGCATACTTATCACCATCTACAGCTAATTAGACCAGAGCGTATACCTGCTCAAAGTCAGTCCATCCTTTGGCTTGGTTGTGACCAAGCAGATTCTCTATCTCAGACATTTGTCTTAAGACATATGGTCGGTGACTCTGCCTGACCATACAGTATTATACACTGGATCAAATGATCATGGAGACATGCGGTTAGCTCTGATTTCATGGCAAGCTAAAGCCACAAGTAAGTTAATGACGCAGGGCAGCAGAAATGCTGCAGGCCTTGCAAAGTCTGCAGATAAGAAAATGGAGCTGTGATGCTGAGAGAGGCAGAAATGAAGGAGCAGGCAGGCAGAGTGAAAGTGAGAGTGAGAGAGGCATTGACCCACAAAGAGAACCATGGGGAGAAGATCATTTCTGAGAGGAGGGTATGGGACTAGACAGTTAGGTCAAATATAGTACAAACAGCAGCCAAATGAGGACTCGGTTTTATCCACTGGATTTGAGAATTGCTACTGACCTCAGAAAGAATGTAGTTTCAGGGGACATGTGACCAGAATTCTAGACTTTACCATTAGAAGTTACATGGAGGGTCTATGAAATAAGGCAGATGCAGTATGATGGATGCCAATGACATTCTATCAACTGGTGTGGCCGTGGGAAATGGCTGCAAGGATGAGGGGATTCAAAACATGTTCAAAAAGGCCACCCCTCTCTAAGGGATACGATGATCTTCCCTTTCCTCCACTCTATATCTCCTAATTGAGGAGGAATTGAGCTCTGCATTCTGCTTTGCATTCTCCTGAGATCTGTTGCCTTCTCTTTTGTTCATGGTCACAGCTAATGTGGGTAAGCCTGATGGATCGACTTCATCTATGTAAAACTAAGCAAGTCCCTACTGTAGTCTGACTACCATTCATATATTGAAAGATTAGGTGCAGGACCTCAGAAAACTTTACCTTTCAAAGAAACTTGTGTAGCCTGGGGCTGTGGAGAGATGGAGTGCCATGAGCTGTGTTCTGCATTGTGATTTTTCTACCACTGGGATCCTTAGAGTGTGGCTATGTTCCCTCTAGGCTGTGGCCACATATCTAGTAGAACAAATGCTGACAACATAACAAGACATTTTCTTGTTGCTGGTACAGCAGTTGATGCCTTATTCATAGCAGTTCTTGGTTCCTGTTTCCTCTGGTGGTATTGTTGCCCAACAAGAGCAGGAAGAGTGTGTGTGACAGGTAATCTATACGAGCACCAGTTATCTTGAAGAGGGTCCACAAGCCATTTGAGAACTGCTGCTTGTTGTAATGTCACATTCCATTAGTTACCCTCAAAGGATCTAGCAGCTAAAATCTTTCAGGGAAACAGCTCTTGCTTTTAGAACAATCAGTAGAAATCTACTTATTTTCTATCTCAGTTTTGAAGGAGAAATGAGAAAAGAAAAAAAAAAAAGAAAACAAGCAAGGAGTGATGATCAAAGGAATGAAAAAAAAAAAAAACAAACAAACCCAACAACAAAAGAATGTCCTCTGAGAAAACTTGGAGTTGAGTTTTATTTGTTTGTTTATTACTGGCTGAGATATAAAGGAAGTTAAAAGAATAGAGCTGCCTTCTTTCGTTAATATATTAGCCAAATATAGCAAGTCTGACTGTCCTTTGCTAACCACCAGGGTGCACCAATGCACACACTATTCCAAACTTCTAACAAGATCAGCGGTTGTCCCCAGCCAAAAAATGGGCAGAAGACCTAAATAGGCATTTCTACAAAGAAGACATGCAGATGGCCAAGAGGCACATGAAAAGATGCTCAACATCACTAATTACTAGAGAAATGCAAATCAAAACTACAATGAGGTATCACCTCACACCGGTTAGAATGAACATCATCAGAAAATCTACAAACAACAAATGCTGGAGAGGGTGGGTGTGGAGAAAAGGGAACCCTCTTGCACTGTTGGTGGGAATGTAAACTGATAGAGCCACTATGGAGAACAGTATGGAGGTTCCTTAAAAAACTAAAAATAAAATTACCATAGGACCCAGCAATCCCACTAATGGGCATATACCCAGAGAAAACCATAATTCAAAAAGACACATGGGGCTTCCCTGGTAGTGCAGTGGTTGAGAATCTGCCTGCCAATGCAGGGGACACGGGTTCGAGCCCTGGTCTGGGAAGATCCCACATGCTGCGGAGCAACTGGGCCCGTGAGCCACAATTACTGAGCCTGCGCGTCTGGAGCCTGTGCTCCACAACAAGAGAGGCTGCAATAGTGAGAGGCCCGTGCACCGCGATGAAGAGTGGCCCCGGCTTGCCACAAGTAGAGAAAGCCCTCACACAGAAACGAAGACCCAACACAGCCATAAATAAATAAAAAAAAAAAAAAAAAAAAAAGACACGTGCACTCCAAGGTTCATTGCAGCACTATTTACAATAGCCAGGTCATGGAAGCAACCTAAATGCCCATCGACAGATGAATGGATAGAGAAGATGTGGTACATATATACAATGGAATGTTACTCAGCCATAAAACGGAACAAAATTGGGGCATTTGTAGAGACGTGGATGGACATAGAGATTTCATACAGAGCAAAGTAAATCAGAAAGAGAAAAACAAATATCATATATTAACGCATATATGTGGAATCTAGGAAAATGGTACAGATGAACTGGTTTGCAAGGCAGAAATAGAGACACAGATGTAGAGAACAAATGTATGGACACCAAGGGGGGGAAGCGGGGTTGGGGGTGGTGGTGGTGGTATGAATTGGGAGACTGAGATTGACATATATACACTAATATGTATAAAATAGATAACTAATAAGAGCCTGCTGTATAAAAAATAAATAAATAAATAAAAATTTTAAAAAAAGATCACAGGTTGTCACTTCTGGAAAGAATACAGTGTGGGGAGGGGGTTGGACTTTTGGGGCACTGTTTATCATAGCACAATGCTCAAATCCTTTGAATTTTTTTTTTTATTACATCTACAGTCTGTTCTGCTACAGCACATATTTTAAAATGCAAATCAACTCACATTCAATTGGTAATTATGGGAATGATGTCAGCATAACACAGAAAAACGAATTGGACCAACCAAACATGATTTTTCGTAGTGTGATCATTCTTGGAGGTGATCAAGGTTCAGCTTTTTCACAGTTCAATAAAATACAAGCTTCAATGATATTTGAAGAGATTCAAAAAAGAGAAAAGCTGAGAAGTCTCCAAATGTTTGCCTTTAGTGCAAATGGTGGCTGGTTCAATAGTGTGGAGACCTGCTCTATTGTCCATTATGCTAAACTACCTGAGAAAACTGTAAATGCAGATTAAGAACCTGGGCACTTTCCGGTGTTAAAACAAGAAAATAACAACAAAAGAACCCCCAAACTTCTGAATCATATTTTTTATTTTGGATGTAACTGTCCTTTTGTAAAGTGGCTCTTGTTAAAGATCTGTATCTCCAAAGGGAAGCTTGAGTTCCAGGGTCTGAGACATCAAAGGGTAGACTGGCTCAGACTGTGGGGCAAAAGCCAGTGGAGATTTAACTCTTCTAGTATCTTCCAGAATCTTACTGTTTTTGTTAGTGTCCTGGTTAAAAAGTGCCCTAGGTTTTGCAGTGTCTGCTCCTGACCCTATTTTTCCCATGAGTGTTCTTATGTTTAGTGTGTGATTTTGCAAAAAAGTGAAGAATGGATACATATGGTGGTATGGCAGAAACACCTGTACCTAGTATTTTTTCTTGAACATTTGTATAAGACTTACAAAATGCCAGACAGTTTCCTAAACATTTTACATTCCTTATCTCATTTAATTCTCACAACTGAATGAGGTTGGTTGTATTACTATGCCATCTTTACAAAATGAGGAAACTGAGATCCAGAGAGAATAAAGAGAAAGCAGAAGAAAGAGTGTTTTAAATGGATATGCATCTGGATGGGGTGGGAGGGTGAGGTCCTATTCTTTAAATTATAAAGAAAAGGAGTGGGAGGGCTGTCTTAAAAGGTGAATTTTCTGGGGATTAAGGTTCTGTCAGAATGCTGCTATCATGTAAAAGTGGCATATAACCTTACTTGATGAAAACTGGCTTTCAAGTTTTGCCAAAAGTTTATGTGCATAACCAATTCCCCTTTTAATTCAGCTTTTCAAGCTTTCCTTCAACTTGTCAACAGATAGTTCATATGAAGAAATGCTGTGTATGATGACTGTAGTCATTGTACAGGCTCATATCACTAAAATTGGTTATTCTGGTCCACTGGAGTTAATAAACTGCAATCTCTCATTTCTACCTTCCTCCCTCCCTCCCTCCCTCCCTTCCTTCCTTCCTTCCTTCCTTCCTTCCTTCCTTCCTTCTTTCCTTCTTTTTTCCAAATTAGTTGGGTTACCTACCGAAGTTAGCTCAGCACAAACTCAGGCCGGGCATGGATTATGGAGTCCCCATAAACCTCTTGTATACAAGCTTCTGAAAGGCTCAGTTGCTTACTTCTCTACATATGAAATTGCTGCCAATAGAGAAATTCTTTCAGAAATCAATTTAATGGGAGTAAATGAAAATTTAATGGTAAACAGGCATTGTGCAAGATGCCTAAGGCACAGGCTTTAGGCATAGCAGAATGTAGTAGGTGATATTATCTCCAGCTGCCTTTCTGTGCATCTGAAGATTGGTAAAAACCATTCTTGTTTTCGTAATGTGTTCATAATGCAGCAAAATACTATAGGAGCTTGTTGCATCACTTGCTAATTGTATTCTGGGGCTCTGAAAGGAGAAAATGTCATCATTGAATTAACATTTTATTTGAATTTCACAATGAGGAGAGAATGTATTAAAATGGAGTAAATAATGCCTGTAAATTTACAAGGAAAGAAAAATGTGACATTGCTTTTTGTAACTCTCCCTGCCATTGCTTTATAACAAAAATGCTTTTCTGATTTTTTTTTTCAAATTTTGTTTCTGATGCCAACTCCTCCGGCTTAGGTGTAGTTCCTCTTTTGAGAACAAATTTGAATTTTAAAACATTCCAGTAGATGCAGATCAGTGTTTAGCAAAGTGTGGGCTGAGGACCACTCCTATCAGAATCACCCGAAGTGCTTGTCAAAAAAAAATGTGAATTCTTGGACCCAAGACCCAATATTTGCTGAATTAGAATATTCAGATGTGGGGTTCTGGGCCTCTACATTTTTAACTAAGTCTTCATGACTATTATACACACTAAGGTTTAGTGGGTATAAAATTTAGGTTTAAATCACTGATTTAGAAAATTCAAAGAGTTCACGGTAGGTGTAATTGTTTCAACCAGGCAAAACAGCCATTGGTTCGTTGATTGACTGATTGATTAGTATAAATCTCGCATTTTTCTCTGACACTTTGAACAGGCTTTGTTTTTTCATTCAAACTGAGTCAAAGTTAAATAATCTGCTCAGTCAGTCAAAACTGAGGACCAAGTCAATAAATCAAAATCCAATCATGTAACCAATCTCAGAAATCTTATTTGACTGAAAAATGACATTGAAAACGCCCCATACACAAAGTTTGTCAAAATAGTCGAATTGGTTTGAGTATAGAAACAACCTCAAAACAAGATCCTAGATATATTTAGGTTTATTCTAAAATCTTCAGTTGCAAATATTGATACATGCTGGTCACTCAGGACCTATTTGTTGCTAAATCTGAGAGTGTCTTTCCAGTATTTAACTTACTTGATTTCTCAGCTGTCAGTTGGCATTGTTGAATGCCCCCTCCTTTTTGAAATGGTCTCTTTCCTTGGCTTCTATGATTCCACACTGTAGGAGTGAAGGCAATGCTTCTGCTGCAGTAGATATATCCCTAAATCTTGGTGGCTTAACACAAAAGAAGTTTATTTCTCACTCTGTAAAATCCAATAGTGTTTTCCCTCAGGGGACGAGGAGCGTTTCTGGCTTCCTCTGGGTGTTGACATTGAGCCACTGGATGGTGAAGACAGATCATTATGGGAGATTTTTATGCATCAGCTTTGTAAGTGGCCTTCAACACTTTTGCTCCCATTCCATTAATCAGAGCTTAATCATATGGTAAGACCGAACTTCTTGGTAGGCTGAGAAAAATAGTCTAGAAAGAAGAGGAAGCAGATTGATGCTCAGATAAAAATCTCTGCCAAACAAATTCTTGTTTTCTTCCTAAGACTTTGCATGCTCTTTTCTCAGATGCATTTGTGACTTTGTTCTCTGCCCAGTCCTGGAACATTGATTTTCCTCCTGGCTCTGTTCTAAGTCTGCTACTCTTTTTGGTCTCCAAACTATCCCTGGTCAGTTTCGTTCTGTCTCATGGCTTTAATGTACATGTCTAGCCCAGGGAGCCCCCAAAGCAAAGTCAAATTGCTACTGAAACTCTACCCCTCAGTATCTCAAAGGGACCTCAACCTCAAATGTGCCAAAGTGAATTTGTCAGCTCCATCCCGAATCTTCTCTCCTTCCAGCCTTCCCTGACATGGTAAATGGCACTATCCTCCACCAAACTGCCCAAATCAGAGACTTGGGAGCGCTCCCTGATTCCCCAACTCTTCCCCTTGTCACTCGGTCAGTCATTAAGTGCTCACAATTTTAGTTGCCAAATATCTCCTACATCTAATCATGTCTCTCCAGCTCCAGCTCCAGTATCTGAGTGAAGTTCATCATCATCATTTTCCTCCTACTTGGTTTCTGCCCACAGTCTCGCTCTCTCCAATCTACTCTCCCCACTGCCATCAAAGCCAGTTTTCTAAAATTATCTTATGTTCATATCTTTTCTCTGCTTTAAATCTATCAATCGCTTCCCTATGCCATCACGATAAAGTCCAAGCCCTTTAACACGGTATATAGTGTCCTTCATAATTTAGTCCCTCTCTCCCCCTTGACCTTTAACTCCTCCTCTCTATTTCCTTCAAACATACAATATTCTTTTGCTTATTTTCTAGAGTATACCATTCTCTCTTTTTCCTCTGAACCGATTCATATACTGTTCCCTTTACTCAGAACACTTTCTTTAACTTCTTTGAGAGTCCAAATCTAACTCATTTTTCAGGTCTCAGCTTAAATGTCACTCCCTTTTGGAGATGTAAAGGAATTCCTTAGTTTAGATTAGAAGCTCTGTTTATGCTCCTGTAACACCTGGAACTTCATTCTATTTTCAAAGTTAAAATGTTTATTTACCCCACTATTCTGTAGTCTCCATGAGAAAAGTAGCTGTATCTTTTTTTTTTTTTTTAACATCTTTATTGGAGTATAATTCCTTTACAATGGTGTGTTAGTTTCTGCTTTATAACAAAGTGAATCAGCTATACATATACATATATCCCCATATCTGTTCCCTCTTGCGACTCCCTCAGTCCCACCCTCCCTATCCCACCCCTCTAGGTGGTCACAAAGCACCGAGCTGATCTCCCTGTGCTATGCGGCTGCTTCCCACTAGCTATCTATTTTACATTTGGTAATGTGTATATATGTCCATGCCACTCTCTCACTTTGTCCCAGCTTGCCCTTCCACCTCCCCGTATCCTCAAGTCCATTCTCTAGTAGGTGTGCAGCTTTATTCCCATCTGCCCCTAGGTTATTCATGACCTTTTTTTTTTTTTTTTTGATATTCCATATATATGTGTTAGCATATGGTATTTGTTTTTCTCTTTCTGACGTACTTCACTCTGTATGACAGACTCTAGGTCCATCCACCTCACTACAAATTACTCAATTTCATTTCTTTTTATGGCTGGATAATATTCCATTGTATATATGTGCCACATCTTTATCCATTCATCTTTTGATGGACAGTTAGGTTGCTTCCATGTCCTGGCTACTGTAAATAGAGCTGCAGTGAACACTGTGGTACATGACTCTTTTTGAATTATGGTTTTCTCAGGGTATATGCCCAGTTGTGGGATTGCTGGGTCGTATGGTAGTTCTATTTTTAGTTCTTTAAGGAACCTCCATACTGTTCTCCATAGTGGCTGTATCAACTTACATTCCCACCAACAGTGCAAGAGGGTTCCCTTTTCTCCACACCCTCTCCAGCATTTATTATTTGTAAACATTTTGATGATGGCCATTCTGACTGGTGTGAGGTGATACTTCATTGTAGTTTTGATTTGCATTTCTCTAATGATTAATGATGTTGAGCATATTTTCATGTGTTTGTTGGCAATCTGTATACCTTCTTTGGAGAAATGTCTATTTAGGTCTTCTGCCCATTTTAGGATTGGGTTGTGTGTTTTTTTTGATATTGAGCTGCATCAGCTGCTTGTAAATTTTGGAGATTAATCCTTTGTCAGCTGCTTCTTTTGCAAATATTTTCTCCCATTCTGAGGGTTGTCTTTTTGTCTTATTTATGGTTTCCTTTGCTGTGCAAAAGCTTTTAAGTTTCATTATGTTCCATTTGTATATTTTTGTTTTTATTTCCATTTCTCTAGGAGTTGGGTCAAAAAGGATCTTGCTGTGATTTATGTCATAGAGTGTTCTGCCTATGTTTTCCTCTGAGAGTTTGATAGTGTCTGGCCTTACATTTAGGTCTTTAACACATTTTGAGTTTATTTTTGTGTATGGTTTTAGGAAATGTTTTAATTTCATTCTTTTACATGTAGCTGTCCAGTTTTCCCAGCACCACTTATTGAAGAGACTGTCTTTTCTCCATTGTATACTATTGTCTCCTTTAGCAAAGATAAGGTGACCATATGTGCATGGGTTTATCTCTGGGCTTTCTATCCTGTTCCATTGATCTATATTTCTGTTTTTGTGCCAATACCATACTGTCTTGATTACTCTAGCTTTGTAGTATAGTCTGAAGTCAGGGAGCCTGATTCCTCCATCTCCGTTTTTCTTTCTCATGATTGCTTTGGTTATTCGGGGTCTTTTGTGTTTCCGTACAAATTGTGAAATCTTTTGTTGTAGTTCTGTGAAAAATGCCAGTGGTAGTTTTATAGGGATTGCATTAAATCTGTAGATTGCTTTGGGTAGTAGAGTCATTTTCACAATGTTGATTCTTCCAATCCAAGAATATGGTATATCTCTACATCTATTTGTATAATCTTTAATTTCTTTAATCAGTGTCTTATACATTTCTGCCTACAGGCCTTTTGTCTCCTTAGGTAGGTTTATTCCTAGGTATTTTATTCTTTTTGTTGCAATGGTAAATGGGAGTGTTTTCCTAATTTCACTTTCAGATTTTTCATCATTAGTTTATAGGAATGCAAGAGATTTCTGTGCATTAATTTTGTGTCCTGGTACTTTACCAAATTCATTGATTAGCTCTAGTAGTTTTCCAGTAGCATCTTTAGGATTCTCTATGTAGAGTATCATGTTATCTGCAAACAGTGACAGCTTTACTTCTTCTTTTCTGATTTGGATTCCTTTTATTTCTTTTTCTTCTCTGATTGCTGTGGCTAACACTTCCAAAACTATGTTGAATAATAGTGGTGAGAGTGGGCAACCTTGTCTTGTTCCTGATCTTAGTGGAAATTGTTTCAGTTTTTCACCATTGAGAACGATGTTGGCTGTGGGTTTGTCATATACGGCCTTTATTATGTCAAAAGCTTTCTCTGCATCTATTGAGATGATCTTATGGTTTTTATCCTTCAGTTTGTTAATATGGTGTATCCCATTGATTGATTTGCATATATTGAAGTATCCTTTCATTCCTGGGATAAACCCCACTTGATCATGTGTATGATCCTTTTAATGTGCTGTTGGATTCTGTTTGCTAGTATTTTGTTTAGGACTTTTACATCTATGTTCATCAGTGATATTGGCCTGTAGTTTTCTTTCTTTCTGACATCTTTGTCTGGTTTTGGTATCAGGGTGATAGTGGCCTTGTAGAATGAATTTGGGAGTGTTCCTCCCTCTGCTATATTTTGGAAGCGTTTGAGAAGCATAGGTGTTAGCTCTTCTCTAAATGTTTGATAGAATTCGCCTGTGAAGCCATCTGTTCCTGGGCTCTTGTTTGTTGGAAGATTTTTAATCACAGTTTCTATTTCAGTGCTTGTGATTGGTCTGTTCATATTCTCTATTTCTACCTGGTTCAGTCTCGGAAGGTTGTGCGTTTCTAAGAATTTGTCCATTTCTTCCAGGTTGTCCATTTTATTGGCATAGAGTTCCTTGTAGTAATCTCTCATGATCCTTTGTATTTCTGCAGTGTCAGTTGTTACTTCTCCTTTTTCATTTCTAATTCTATTGATTTGAGTCTTCTCCCTTTTTCTCTTGATGAGTCTGGCTAATGGTTTATCAATTTTGTTTATTTTCTCAAAGAACCAGCTTTTAGTTTATTGATCTCTGCTATTGTTTCCTTCATTTCTTTTTCATTTATTTCTAATCTGATCTTTATGATGTCTTTCCTTCTGCTAACTTTGGGTTTTTTTTTTGTTCTTCTTTCTCTAATTGCTTTAGGTGTAAGGTTAGGTTGTTTATTTGAGATGTTTCTTGTTTCTTAAGTTAGGATTGTATTGTTATAAACTTCCCTCTTAGAACTGCTTTTGCTGCATCTCATAGGTTTTGGGTCATCGTGTTGTCATTGTCATTTGTTTTTAGGTATTTTTTGATTTCCTCTTTGATTTCTTCAGTGATCTCTTGGTTATTATGTAGTGCGTTGTTTAGGCTCCATGTGTTTGTATTTCTTACAGACTTTTTCCTGTAATTGATATCTAATCTCATAGCGTTGTGGTCAGAAAAGATACTTGATACGATTTCAATTTTCTTAAATTTACCAAGGCTTGATTTGTGACCCAAGATGTGATCTATCCTGGAGAATGTTCCCCAAACACTTGAGAAGAAAGTGTATTCTGTTGTTTTTGGTTGGAATGTCCTCTAAATATCAATTAAGTACATCCTGTTTAGTGTATCATTTAAAGCTTGTGTTTCCTTATTTATTTACATTTTGGATGATCTGTCATTTGGTGAAAGTGGGGTGTTAAAGTCCCCTACTATGATTGTGTTACTGTCGATTTCCCCTTTTATGGATGTTAGTATTTGCCTTATGTATTGAGGTGCTTCTATGTTGGGTGCATAAATATTTATAATTGTTATATCTTCTTCTTGGATTGATCCCTTGATCATTATGTAGTGTCCTTCTTTGTCTCTTATAATAGTCTTTCTTCTAAAGTCTATTTTGTCTGATATGAGAATTGCTACTCCAGCTTTCTTTTGATTTCCATTTGCATGGAATATCTTTTTCTATCCCCTCACTTTCATTCTGTATGTGTCCCTAGGTCTGAAGTGGGTCTCCTGTAGACAGGATATATACAGGTCTTGTTTTTGTATCCATTCAGCCAGTCTATGTCTTTTGGTTTGAACATTTAATCCATTTACATTTAAGGTAATTATCGATATGAATATTCCTATCACCATTTTCTTAATTGTTTTGGGTCTGTTTTTGTAGGTCTTTTCCTTCTCTTGTGTTTCCTGCCTAGAGAAGTTCTTTTAGCATTTGTTGTAAAGCTGGTTTGGTGGTGCTGAATTCTCTTAGCTTTTGCTTATCTGTAAAGGTTTTCATTTCTCCGTCAAATATGAGTGAGATCCTTGCTGGGTAGAGTAATCTTGGTTGTAGGTTTTTCTCCTTCATCACTTTAAATATGTCCTGCCACTCCCTTCTGGCTTGCATAGTTTCTGCTGAAAGATCAGCTGTTAACCATATGGGGATTCCCTTGTATGTTATTTTTTGTTTTTCCCTTGCTGCTTTTAATATTTTTTCTTTGTACTTAATTTTTATACTTTGATTAATATGTGTCTTGGCATGTTTCTCCTTGGATTTATCCTGTATGGGACTCTCTGTGCTTCCTGGACTTGATTAAATATTTCCTTTCCCATATTAGGGAAGTTTTCAACTATAATCTCTTCAAATATTTTCTCTGTCGTTTTCTTTTTCTCCTCTTCTTCTGGGACCCCTATGATTCGAATGTTGGTGCTTTTAATGTTGTCCCAGAGGTCTCTCAGACTGTCCTCAATTCTTTTCATTCTTTTTTCTTTATTCTGCTCTGCAGTAGTTATTTCCACTATTTTATCTTCCAGGTCACTTATCCGTTCTTCTGCCACAGTTATTCGGCTATGGATCCCTTCTAGAGAATTTTTAATTTCATTTACTTTGTTGTTCATCACTGTTTGTTTGTTCTTTAGTTCTCCTAGGTCCTTGTTAAACGTTTCTTGTATTTCCTCCATTCTATTTCCAAGATTTTGGATCACCTTTACTATCATTATTCTGGATTCTTTTCCAGGTAGACTGCCTATTTCATCTTCATTTGTTAGGTCTAGTGGGTTTTTACCTTGCTCCTTCATCTGCTGTGTGTTTCTCTGTCTTCTCATTTTGCTAACTTACTGTGTTTGGGGTCTCTTTTTTGCAGGCTGCTGGTTTGTAGTTCCCGTTGTTTTTGGTGCCTGCCCCCAGCATCTAAGGTTGGTTCAATGGGCTGTGTAGGCTTCCTGGTGGAGGGGACTAGTGCCTGTGTTCTGGTGGATGAGGCTGGATCTTGTCTTTCTGGTGGGCAGGTCCATGTCTGGTGGTGTGCTTTGGGGTGTCTGTTTACTTATTATGATTTTAGGCAGCCTCTCTACTAATGGCTGGGGTTGTGTTCCTGTCTTGCTAGTTGTTTGGCATAGGGTGTCCAGCACTGTAGCTTGCTGGTCGTTGAGTGGAGCTGGGTCTTGATGTTGAGATGGAGATCTCTGAGAGATTTTCACCATTTGATATTATGTGGAGCTGAGAGGTCTTTTGTGGACCAGTGTCCTGAACTTGGCTCTCCCACCTCAGAGGCACAGCCCTGACGCCTGGCTGGAGCACCAAGAGCCTGTCATCCACGTGGCTTGGAATAAAAGGGAGAAAAAAAAGACAGAAAGAAAGAAGAAGATAAAATTTATTAAAATAAAAAATAGTTATTAAAAGAAATTTTTTTAAGTAATAAAAAGAAAAAGAAAGAAAGAAGAGAGCAACCAAACCAAAAAACAAATCCACCAATGATAACAAGTGCTAAAAACTATGCTAAAAAACAAACAAACAAACAAAACCAGACAGACAGAACCCTAGGACAAATGGTAAAAGCAAAGCTATACAGACAAAATCACACGCAGGAGCATACACATACACACTCACAAACAGAGAAAAAGGAAAAAATATATATGTATTGTTGCTCCCAAAGTCCACCTTCTCAAATTGGGATGATTTGTTGTGTATTCAGGTATTGCACTGATGCAGGGCACATCTAGTTGATCGTGGAGATATAACTTGCTGCTCCTGAGGCTGCTGGGAGAGATTTCCCATTCTCTTCTTTGTTCGCACAGCTCCCGAGATTCAGCTTTGGGTTTGGCTCTGCCTCTGCATGTAGGTTGCCTGAATGTGTCTGTTATTCGCCCAGACAGGATGGGGTTAAAGGAGCAGCTGATTCGGGGGCTCTGGCTCACTCAGGCTGCGGGGAGAGAGGGGTACAGATGTGGGGCGAGCCTGCGGCGACAGAGGCTGGCGGGACGTTGCACCAGCCTGAGGCGCACCGTGCGTTCTCCCGGGGAAGTTGTCCCTGGATCACGGGACATGGACAGTGGCAGGCTGCACAGGCTCCTGGGAGGGGAGGTGTGGACAGTGACCTGTGCTCACACACAGGCTTCTTGGTAGCGGCAGCAGCGGCCTTAGTGTCTCATGCCCATCTCTGGGGTCTGCGCTGATAGCCGCGGCTCACGCCCGTCTCTGGAGTTCCTTTAAATGGCGCTCTTAATTCCCTCTCCTCGTGCAGCAGGAAACAAAGAGGCAAGAAAAAGTCTTGCCTCTTCGGCAGCTTCAGACTTTTCCCCGGACTCCCTCCCGGCTAGCTGTGGTGCACTAGCCCCTTCAGGCTGTGTTCACGCCGCCAACCCCAGTCCTCTCCCTGGGATCCTACCGAAGCCCGAGCCTCAGCTCCCAGCCCCCGCCCGCTCCGGCGGGTGAGCAGACAAGCCTCTCGGGCTGGTGAGTGCTGCTCGGCACCGCTCCTCTGTGCGGGAATCTCTCCACTTTGCCCTCCGCACCCCTGTGGCTGCGCTCTCCTCCGTGGCTCCGAAGCTCCCCCCTCCGCCACCCACAGTCTCTGCCCGCGAAGTGGCTTCCTAGTGTGTGGAAACCTTTCCTCCTTCACAGCTCCCTCCCACTGGTGCAGGTCCCGTCCCTATTCTTTTGTCTCTGATTTTTCTTTTTTCTTTTGCCCTACCCAGGTACGTGGGGAGTTTCTTGCCTTTTGGGAGGTCTGAGGTCTTCTGCCAGCGTTCAGTAGGTGTTCTGTAGGAGTTGTTCCACGTGTAGATGTATTTCTGATGTATTTGTGGGGAGGAAGGAGATCTCCACGTCTTGCTCTTCCGCCATCTTGAAGCTCCTCCAGCTGTATCTTTTGTACTCATTACTGTATCTCTAAGGTTCTTAGTGGGCCCTCAGAAATTTGTTGGTGAATGAATAAAGTAATTAAGTGAGAAGCTCAACCAGCTAATATCACATTTCTGCATAGTCTAGAATGCAAATGGCTGCTTATGTACCATAATTAAATCCTCTATGAAACAATTCTCCCAAAGTCCACCTTCTGCTGGCATCTTGACTTTAGCACCTCCAATCACTTTCTCTGATGAAAAGAGCAGAAGTGCTCTTGTTCATTTCCATTATGATCAACCTCCTCAACAAACTCTGGCAAAGCCGAGGAATGATTTCCATAACACCTCCTGGAAGAACAAAATAAGGGAAATCAGAGAGACATCTGTGCATTGTTTTTACCTCCATTAGCCTTTCTTGAGTTGTAAATTACTTAGCAACAGCTGGGCAAGAGAGAAGGGCAAGCTATTCTATTTGAAAATGGAGGTATGAACATAACAACCAATTCAGCACTTTCAAGTTTTATCATCCACAAAGTTATGGTATCTTTATTACTTAGAATAGGTAATTATAATACTAATCAGGAGACATCAACATATTGCATACATGCATAAAGCAAGTAAAGTAAATTCTAAAAATATCAAGCGACTTTAGAAAACTTAAATGGAGAAAGTGTGTACCCTATGTGGATGCCGGTTTGTGCCACTCTGATCCCCCTCCAGGATGAAAGATTTATTATCCATCTGGGGAGAGCTGTCTGCCTGTCTGGGGATTGCCTTGACTGAAGAGAGTCAACCTTGCCCAAGTTCACAACTCTTTCGCAGGGCAGCTTGCTCCACTGACTGGTTGACTTGGGGAAGTAACAGCCTGGGCCTATTGACCCAACTTGAAACAACTCTTAAGGACTCCCGGCTAAATTTGGAGCTTCCAGTGGGGTTGGTTGAGGCCTTGATTTGAATGCATCAAAGCCCCAATTCTCCCTCTATCCAATACTGGTCCCTTTTCTCTCCCCACTGTTGATCCCAGGAATACTCCCTAATAAACTTCCTTCCTGCAACTTCATTGCAGATTCTGTGGCACAAGCTGTCTATTATTAGGCTGGAAATTTAGTCTTAGATATGAATTTGCTTCATTGTTATCCAGTGAATTCTGGAAGGTATACTTGGGAGATTAAATATTATTTGTTTTATGAGAATGGCAAGGGGGTAAGATTGGTTTGCGGATGGGGGTGGGAACTGGAGCACAAGGCAGCGGACAGACTGACTCTGATAAACCTTTAGCTTCCTAAGTGGCCTGTGAGTTGTGCTATTAGAAGAAACCTTCTCCTGCCTTGGACCTATAAGAAGCTGTGTGGCAATTCCTATAACTTCGCTTTTATGTTTTATCTATACTTTGTTTACTGACATGTCTGAGCACAATAATCTCCATTTAATATAAAACTGATTCCAGTTATGAGAACTTATTATGTTCCAGGGACTGGGCAAAATGACCTACGAGCAATCTTGACATACTTTCTGGATCTTGAAAAAAATATTTGCACAACGTGTTTTTTTCTATTTATTATATTTTGTTGTATTTAAATTCTTTGGAAATTAGCAGTTCATTTAAGGACTAATTAGACTAATCTTTCTTAATTAGAATAATTGACTAATAACAAAACTCATGCCTTACACTCGCCATGTAGCAGGATGTCAAGTGCATCGATGAGTCAGTGTTTAGGCTCTAGAGCTCAGCGATGAGACCAGGTCTCATGGGAGAGAGCCATCTATGCCAGCCTGCTGAATCTTCTTTGACATTCTAGTTAGCATGCCCTAGTGTCATTGTTGTTGCAACTACTTCTGGTTTATCAGTGAAGGAGAGAGTTAGTTCCCCACTCATAAAAGGAGGGGAGCAGTCAAAAGACCAAGAACCACATCAAACTAGGAAAGAATAACATAATTAAACAAACATGAAAGGCTTGGAGAGCAGAATGTAGAGGTGATTCCAAATCTTCAAATAAAAGAACAGATTCAGTGTGGGTATGAGCAGATCTCTCTGTGAAGAACAGGGAACCGGCAAGAGGGACTTAAATTAGCAGCTCACTTTATTTGGGCATTTGTGGAGTCACCACTGTCTGGATTCCTGGCACTGTGCTGCAGTCCCTGCCCTAGAAGAGTCAACAGTGGGGACCGATGGATACAGACATGGCATCACTATCCTAAGGCAAGTACTGACCGAGGAGTGAATAGAGGGGGTCAATACAATTCTGAAAACTAGAACCTATGTCCAGGAGCAGTTGAGCCAGTTCTCTCTCTGGGCTTTTAAGAGGTTATTTCAGGATATTTCTTAGGGAAAAATATACCCTTACACTGATCTGTTGAGTTATGTTTTCCAAATAATTTGCTTAGGAAAATCTTTGTGTTTAAGTAGGAGATTGCTGGGAGGAAATATAACTTTCTTCTCCTATTGACAGCAGATTTACCAAAATCATCTACTGTGAGAACAACTTTATCCACCCACAAAAGAGACTGCAGTCAGAACTATGTTTCAATAAAAATAAGGCTTCTATTTTTTGCACATATTTGTATAATGTGGTTGAAAATCACCCCGCACTTCTCGCTTATGTATTTATACCTGTAGCAAGCCCCTGAGATCTGAGAAGTTTCCACCACATCTTGGAGGAAGCAGGAGAACAGGTAGAGGAGGGGCAGGAGAACATAAAGTCACTGATTTCAAGATGCCCGCACCTCAGACAGGAGGCAAAAGTTCAACTGTGGGATTTGTGTCGCCTTATTTTCTGTTATCTGTTCTTCTAATTAAACAAAAAAAAAATCTTTGGAGAGGGGAGGAGATGGCTCTTAGCAGATTAGCTTTTTTTTTTTTTTTTTGAGACTGTGCCTTATAAATAATAATATTTCCACACGTAGGAATCAATATGAACAGAGAGCAGAGGCTTGAGATGTACACAGTCTTGGGTTTAGATCCTGGCTCTGCCACTTACCAACTGTTGCTGTAAAAGTTCATATCCAACACCAATTAATTTAGTACCTGTAAGTAGCCATGTATCAGGTTCCTGAGTTCTATGTGTGCAAAGGAAGCAATGGCATAAGAACTATATTTATTTATAACCTGTATTATTTTTGTAAATATATACATATTATAAATACATATTGTAAGTAT
Source organism: Balaenoptera ricei (assembly GCF_028023285.1). Taxonomy (NCBI): domain Eukaryota; kingdom Metazoa; phylum Chordata; class Mammalia; order Artiodactyla; family Balaenopteridae; genus Balaenoptera; species Balaenoptera ricei. The sequence goes on from NC_082641.1 coordinate 34,909,824, forward strand.
ATATATATTTACTACATATATGTTTATATATATATATATAGAGAGAGAGAGAGAGAGAGAGAGGTTTTAGTTTTTGTTTGGCTTTGACTTGTTTCAAATAAGAACGACTAAGTAGTTTTAGGATTTAAATATCAATGATTTAAGTCACAGTTGCCCTTTCTTATATTATTCCTTTTTAAAATGCATTGTCACCTAATCAGCAGACTATACTAAATCCTCTGATTACGTTTTTTTAAAAACACTTTTCAAGAAGTTTATAAAGATATGCAACTGGACTATTCAAATGGAGGTAAACTACCAGAGATGTGGGAATGGGTCAGGTTGGGGGTGGAGGGAAGGGATGGCACAGCCTAGGACAAGTGCCATTACTGCAAACAACCACTAAATCCATCTCTGCTTATCATGGTAGACCAGGCCAAAAAGAGCAAAGAAAGTGAGATATGAAGTAAACCTATTAGGGAAGAGGTAGTCTTTCTTGGTAACAATGCTACAAGAAACTTATGATACATATCCTAATATAAGAGACAGGCAGTTAGATTTGCCATATAAAACAGGAGAAACTCAAATAATGGTTTAAACAAATTAGCAGCTATTTCTCTCTTGTATAAAGCAAGGTCAGACATAGTGAATCCCAGGCTTACTTGGAGAATCGTTATGGTGTCCCCAAGGACTCAGGTTCCTATTTTCTGATCCATCATCCTCAAGATGTATGGTTTTCATCTTTTGGTCCAAGATAGCTGCTGGAGCACCAACCATCACATCTGAGTTTCAGGCTGTCAGCAAGAAGGAGTAAGGCACAAAACTCATTTGTCTCTTCCCATTTACGAAAGCTTTCCAGAAGTCTCACCAAACACTTCCTCATCTATTTTATTGGCTAGAATTTAGTCACATGCCACATCACATAGGAAGGTAGGGCTGGCTGTGAAATGCAGTCTTCTTCTGGGTAGTAATGAATACCACTAAAAATACTTGATAAGCAACTGGTCGTCTCTGTCACAGACAGGGAATAACAAAATGCACAATGTCTTCAACGACCATTTTACAGAAAATTCAAATAGGGTTTCTATAGAAATATGTCATCAGAGACAAGGGAACATAATCCTTTGACCACAAAATATTGGTGCATGTACACCCCCTTAGCCCAGGTCTCTGGGAGTTTAGGAGAAATGAATGCTGAAGCTCCAGAGAAATGATTACATATATAATGTGTTGCTCTAGTTCAAGTGATCAGTTCTCTAGGGACCAACCTACTTAAAAAAAAATGAAGTTCTTATAGGGAAAACAGAAATCTAGTTTTTATTCAGGAGATGTAATCAATACATAGCCTTCTAACAGGCAATAGACACACAGAACTTTTGCCTGCAGTCTATGTAATAACTTAATTGTAGGGAAAGTGCTTTGTTCAAAGTAAATATTTATGTAGTCTGTGTATCTGGAGTTCTTCCTATCCTTGTAGATCTAAAAAGGATTGATTTGGGCCCCTGGACTGTGGATGACCAGAGCCCTTTCCAAGATTGTCATGAGCCCCAGAGGGACTTGTGTTCTCATGGTCACTTCTGGCTTTGGACATGTGCTTCCACTGTTGGCCCTGATTTTATGAATCGGCTTGCTGTCTTGCTCATGTTGTTCCTCTCCCACTGTGTCGACTCTGACGTAGGACATGGATATTTTCCTTATTTTCCACATACACAAAAAAATGCAACCCCCCACTTCACAAAATGAACCAACAAAAATAAGCAGACTCCCATACAAGGTAATTTTGTGTAGAAGACTTTCCTGAATTATATCAGAGTATACATCACATACAATAAACAAGTTCAAATTAAACTGTAGACATCTTTGGGATAAAAGTCCTTAAGCCACCATGCCACTGGGGACAGTTTCTTGGCAGCCTCATTTTCATTTCTACTTCATCTAATCCCTTCTCAGCCCCATACAATATTGCTGGCTTCTCGGCTCTCAAATACAGAGAGGTAAAGCTCTCTTTGGTCCTTATTCCCGAAGTTACCCTTGCATATTCAAGGTGAACTTGCATATTCAAGTTCCACTGAACAGCACAGCTGGATGGCAGTTGTGATTGCGTGTAGCAGGTTTTGTACGCATCATACCTGCATTGGGCTACCTTTGGCCCATGGTCTGTTTTTAGGATCGTAGCAGTGAAAATGAGATGATGAATGTAAAAGGCAAATCACAGCATCTATAAGTGAATACATGGTAGTCATTTAATAAGTGTTAGGTATTATTATTATTAGAGTAACAATCTTCAATTGATACTGCTTCTCTCATTGAGAAAAATGTTGAGTTTTTCTATTCTTGAAAAACTATTCTATTAAGACTATTCAGAATAGTCTTAATTCGAACATAGAAGCCTCCAGAATCTGGATTTGGGGAAGGAGCCTGTCAGGGATCATGGACAGCTAGTTCTCAGGATAGGTTGATTCTTGGGGTGATTTCATAGGAATGCCAGCTGTGTTTCTCTGTTACCATATTTCAGTGGTGGAATGCCACAGCTAACCATGCAATAGTCAAGCACATGAGCACTGAATATCAGTCAAAGAACTAATTCATCACTAAGGAAATGTAATAACTATCATTTAAAGTATAAAAGAGCTGCCTAAGCTGATTAATAATAATTTACCCTGAGCTTCACAACCCAAAATAAACAATAAAAACGTACAACCAACCAACATCTTGGATATCACACCTCTTTGAATATTCACTTCTGTCCTTCACACTCTTGCCTCTTACTCCCTTCATTAATTTTCTCTCTTAACCTGTCCTGCTTTTTCCCCCCTTATTTTTCCTTTCTAAAAATTCTTCTGCCTCCTTAGATCCATTGCTTTAATTGATTATGAGTTGAGAACTACAGTAGTTTACTTTTCCTTTGAACTAATTATGCATATTTAATAAATAATCAGTTTCCCTTGTTAAAGTAGCTAGACTATTTTCCTTTGTAAATAAAGCAAAACTTCTTAAGTTATTTTTTACAGTCAAGTGATTTTCCTTTGAGGATACTAATCCTTAAGAAAATGGTTTATTCATACTGGCCCAAATGTTTCTCCTCCAGGCTGTATCTTTCTCCCTCCCTGTGGTTTCTTGACTCTAGTTTTTCAAGTTATTTATTATTCAACCATTTCTTGAAGACACTGAGGTGGATGCTGTGGATTAAATAAGATTTGGCTCCCTTTCTGAAGGAGCGTGTAGCATATTTTGAGAGACAAGATATAAAAACACACAATACATATTTTAAGGAAGAGTTCAAGACATTCTATAAAAATGTCCTATGGTATGTCCTGTTAAGAGGTTTAACACTTAAATACAACAGTCCCAGTTTAGTGATAAATTATATTGTCCTTAATTCCCTAGCAACAGACTAAATTCTAACAAAAGACACCAACCAACGCTCTTTCAAAGGAAAGCAACAAGTATGTTTGTTATCTTTTAGAACGAGATCTGAAAAGGTGACACGGTCATGGATTATTATAACAGATTTACTCTGTATTCTAGATTTGCTATCTCTGGCACTCACTCAAAATAGAGTATCACTTAAAAGAAAAGTAATTCTTTCTTGAAATATATGACTAATATTTCATATAAAATGTCATTTTAGACGTAACAGTTAAGTACCTGAACTCAGTCAGACAAAGATAGCAGTATTTTCTATAAAAGGAACTTAATGAAGAGAAACGTAGGTACTTTTTTTAATGTAGGAAGGAAAAAAATACTTTCTTAGGTTACTCTCTGGTTGTTGGAGATGGGAAATAAATTACATGGCCTCAGAAAGTCCTTAACCAGGAAGAAGACAGCATCTTTCCTTTCTGACATCTTGGGGACAGATGAGTGAGGCCGACCTCACTTCTCAAGACAATGTGTGTTTTTATGTCACCTTTGCACCTGGGAGGCTCACAGATCTGTGACCTCCTCTGAGATCACAGGTCATTGTGGGGATAGTCAGACAAGAATTGACAAACTTACATATATTTTTCATATAACCACTTGAATTTTAGCTTATTTTATAAGAAAAGTATATTTCTATATGGAAAGCAGGGGCAGGAATACAGGGTAGGAGAAATCATTGTTCATATATCACATGCAGTCCTCAAAAATATTGTTCCCCTGACTTAGTTAACAAAGGCAGTTTCTCAGAGACTTTGAACTACCTTGGGCATGAGGAGAGGGGGTAGGGGTAGAGGGTAGTGGCAAATAGAAAGTTAGAAATTGTAGGCATTTAAGATGCTGAACAAGATGGTGCAGAAAAGGAAAATGGAATGAAGAAGAGAATGCTGGCTTGACCGGGGAGAGGAAATCATAGAATTTCAGGACCTCTGGTTTAGAGAGGCACATCAATGATGGGTCCTGAAACTAAGTGAGAATATTCTGTTTAGTGGGCCTGAGAAGTTTCTAATCTCTAGCATTCCTGTGTGTGTGTTGTGTATGTGTGTTTAAATATGTAATACATGCACATTTCAAAAGTTTGAAAGGCTTACAAAGATATACAGTGAAAATGTTCCTACAGTCACTGCCTCTAAGCCATCCAGGTCCTGATCCTGGAGGCAACTGATGTTACCAGTTTCTTGTGTATATTTCTAGAGATATTTGATGCATATATAATATGACTATATTTATTTTCTTCTGTTGCCAATATGGAGGAAGGGTTTTTGAGTCTACTGTGTTGATGATTTTGCTTATCAGTTAAGCCATCTGAAAGTTATGTGCACCCTCTGTAATAAAAGGCAAGCTCAGGACCGTTATAAGAATTGACTAGAATGCCAACTCATTTTCCTGAGAGATAAAACAGAAAATGGAGAAGTAATTTGCTGAAAATGGAGCAATGCGTGCAATTATTTTTTCATGAGGATCACTGTTAGGAATCTGTATTCGTCTATATTATGGAAATTATAAGGGCACTGTGCCTTGCCTCATGTTATAGGGGAGACATCACTGAATACAAGGGTAAAAGCGGAAAGGTAATGTGACCTAAGCAAAGAGGGACCTTCAGAGCTATGTTAGATTATAGTTTAGGTACATTTTTCAAGAATTATTGTGTAATATTCACTTTCAGAAATTCAGGAACTTAATTTCAAAGTCATGTCTGGAAAGAAGAAATGAGTAGCCTTGGACCTACTGAGCTCTTGCTCAATATGGCTATGGCTATGGTATAGCCTGTTCCTGCCTTAAATTCCACTCCTCAAAGCCAGAAACTGTGCTTTATTTATCCTTGTATTTCTTACCTAGCCTAATGCTTAGAACTTGGTAGCTACTCTATAAATATGTGTTGAATGAATGAATAGATGAAAACATTTATAAATGAATCAACCACCCATCACACAATCTATGTTTAATTTCTGCACTTTTCAGCAATGAGTATTTCTGTTTGAGCTTTGATGAAAATAGAAAAAAAGGTATAACTGTCCAGTTTTTCATACTTCTTTATAGGAACATTCCATGAAGTATAAGGTGCAATTCTTATGTCAGTTTTGCTAAATTAAGATGTTAATGAAGAAAAATTCATGAGCCTTGAAATTCCTTTTTTAGCTGCCCTACCTTCACTTTCCAAAAGGACAAATGAACATCTGTGTGCCTGGAACAAAAGACAAATTAAAAATAAGAGCTTAATTAAGGATTGGATAGACATTTTTTAACACAAATTTTAGTACTATAGAAGTGGGGGAAATCAATCATTTCAAATGTGCTAAATTGAAGGGGGTTGGATTTTATTGATTAATTTACTTAAAAGCTGACTCAGTCTGAACAATTAGAATATCAGGCAGAGAACACAGGCTTTTGCATATATGAAACAAGCTTTGGAAGTATTGTCCATTAAGTACTATGATTGCTGCAAAAAAAAAAAAAAAATAACATGCTTTGCACAGCTTTGTTATCAGGAGCCTTTAACCTGACATTTTGGAAGCAAAGAAAATGAATGGCCTGAAAAGTTGAAAAGCCAATTCATCACGATGTCTGAAATTTGAGAGCTGATATTATTGTCTGCAATTTAAAATTCAGAATTTATAAAGTGCCGTCGTATAATACAGCCCAGCAAACAAAGGGTCTTGCTGAAATGTCTGTACTTATCTGGGAAAGCAACATAATCACAAAAAGTTGATGGTTTTGAATTTGAATATTTATTCCTCCCCACCTCACTCCCCAATTTTAGAAAATAACGAACTTCTACCTTCTGCAAACAACAAACTTCTATGTACAAGAGACTAATTTTATATAGGGAAATTTAAACATCTACTACATGGTCTCTGTTATTATGGCTAAGAAACTTTTCTTGAATATGCATCATGTGACATTTGTTGATCATCGTTTGCTTTATTTCTGCTCAAACTATGAAGCACATGAAAATATGTTCAAAGCTACTCTGGGAATTCTGCTTAGAATACCAATGGTAGTTGTGCTGCTGCTGTGTGATTATCAGTAAGATTTCCTAGTCCAGAGATTACTATCCGGTAACATCAGAAGGTATTTTCAGTAATGTCTGCATCAGAATACATCCAGTTGGATATATTCAGATCAGCTTTGGAAACCATAGTCTCAAAGTCACAAAAGGTGCCCCTCAGAGTTCTGGGGCCCAGATAATCTTCTTGGCCTTGAACCTGATCATCTAGTTTCCTTTTCATCAAGGGAAACAGCATTAGGATCGAGAGAAGGACATGAACCATTTTATGCTCAAACCTTTCCTTGTCTGGCATTGACAGTCTTGCTGCTCTCTCTCCTTAAGATTGGTTTGCTCTGTGTACTGTGCTCGGCTTTCCTGCAGTTACGCCTACATCAACAGAGCAAAATATTCCCCTTCTTCTTTCCTTACAAATACTTCAAGAAAAAGCACCTGGTGATTTGTACAATTGACAACTGCAACCACTGCTTCAGGGCAGATTGAGAAAAAGTCATATTCTCTCTAACATAACCCAGAAGTGCCTGTTCATCTACCTTATGGCGGAGGCATGTGTTTCCTTGCTGCTCTGTGATCGAATTCAGAGGAGAGATAGCTGCTGCATTTTCAGTTGATATATAAAAATAGCTGGTTGCACTAGACACCATTTGACGTCAGTGGAGTCATTAAAAAGCAGTGACCAGTCTGAAGAACATCTCCACGGAAGCCACTGCAGCTCGATGTGCAGATACTTAAGCCATATCATTTTTTCTTTTGACAGACAGTCATCCTCTGTTGTAAGGTAATTTTCATCAATCACTTAGCTAAATATGTGGTCAAAGCTCAAGTTCTTTCCACTACACCATGGTGCATAATCCTATGTTAAAGTTCAGCTACATTTGAGAAGAGTTCATATCCTGTGGAGATGGAGAGAATGGACAGTGAGAACCTCAGGAAATATCTTTTTAGACTCCTAAATAAACGAGCCCACAGCTAAGCTCTTTTTATATTGGTTTCCAACTGTAGGCTGTTGTACTAAAACTTAAAGGTGACTGATGCAGGAGGCCACTGGTCAATAACCAGTATGGTGCTGAGGCCCACTTACAAATTCTTTCCGAGAGATGGAGCTCATACCAGGAACCAGATATGAATATCAAAATGCCGGATGGGGTCAGGTTTGAGTCTGCCAAATCTGCTCTTCTGGAAAAAGTTCTGCTGCCCTTCCCTCCTGTATGGAGTCCCTTCTCCATTCTTCACGTCAAGCTAAAGTCTACCCACCCTGCAAATGACCTTGAAGTTTGAGCAACCACCCTGGCATCACATTATCTTTCCCCTTCCTGATCAAACTACTCCTGCTCATGGACATTGCCCAAGCTCAGACCTTCATCACACTCTCTTTCACTGTCACAAAAGAATGCTTTGCTGACCCCCATTTACTATATCTCCACTCTGTCTTTCACCATGCCCCAGTGCCATCCTTCTAAAATACCTTCTGATTATGCTAGGCCCTTGCTCAACAGCCATCAGTGTCTCCCTGTGTGAGAGCTCCCCCATCAGGATTCCTTTTAACCAAGGCAACTCATCCATGTCCTAGCCAGAAACCAATTAAACAAATTGTTGGTTCTCCAGGCCTTGGGACCCTTGATTTTACCGTACCCCTGCTTTTTGTTATTCACCTGTTCCTGCAACCACTTGACTTATGATACTCTTGACTTCATTTAGAGTACTTACCCCCCACACTTGACAGATTTGCCTTTGTTAATGTTGAGCAGTTGTGTTCTCTTTTGAACATAATTTGTTATACTCCTATGACTACTCAGGTAACATTCTGTTCAACCAGTATCCAGACCTAGGTCTCCTGATGGAATATGGCTCACCTCCCTCTTGGGAATAGGTCATATCCTCCCTCATTACCTGCAAGATAAACCCCATGGCACAGTACACAAAATTCCAATCCATCATTCCAGACTCTTCTACCAGTTTCCACCATACACCTGTATATCAGTCACTGAACCCACCACAGTCTTTCCTTCTATTCTTCCATTCTTTTGCCATGCTATGTCTTACATTTGTCAAACTCCTCCACCATTTTCCATTTGGCATATTTACCTTTTAATATTAACCTCAATCGATATCCCTTCCCCTACTAATTTGATTCTATCTACATGTTCCCATGGAAATGTGTATTTATTATGCTTGTAATTATTTGCTATTCATCTGTTTTCCCCCCCAAACTTGACTTTCCATAATGAAACTAATATTTTATTCATCTTTGTATCCTCAGATATAGATACAATACAGAGTCTGTCAAATGGTTCCTCAGCAAGTGTTAATTGAACAAATAAAATACACCGTATGTTTGAGCATAGCCTGATTTTTAAATCTATACCATTTAATACTTAAATATCCTTCATCTATGTATAATTACCTTTTATTAATAATAAGCATGATGTATAGCAAGCATTTAAAAAATACCCTATATACTTCTAGGTCAGTGTTGAGAATTTATACTTGAGGAACTATGTTCTCTTTCTTGATATTAGCCTCTGGTTTCTGTTTAATCTATATTGTGAAATTTTCATCTGTGAATATATTCTTTTATACTTGAAATTTTAGCCTTTACCATTTCTTAGGGGAATAAAGTTCTTGACAATGTTCCTTTCACTTCTTCACTCCCATTTGTTGATGGCTCAAATCCTATCCCAATAGAACTGAAACACAAGGAAGCCACTTACATGAGGGTGGATTAAAGTTGGCTAGGAAAGTTTACCTGAGGTCCCACATAGGAGGAGAATACTTGTCGCAAAGGATATCCATTAATGGTATCTCATTTGCTCATGTCTGTGTCCTGCTGTCATCATCCTATATAGCCTTAATAATTGAGAGGGGGCCTTGTTTCAATTCAGGTTCTCTTCCTAAATACATCTAGAGAAGGTCACTTTGTTCTCCAATTTTTGTCTTCAGCCAGTTCACCCAGCTGCCTACTCAAGAGCTACCCACCCCATCACAGAGCATCTAAAATTCATTATGTAAATAGTGCTGCAATGAACATTGTGGTACATGTCTCTTTTTGAATTATGGTTTTCTCAGGGTACAGTAGCCAGGACATGGAAGAAACCGAAGTGTCCATCGACAGATGAATGGATAAAGAAGATGTGACACATATATACAATGGAATATTACTCAGCCATAAAAAGAAACGAAATTGAGTTATTTGTAGTGAGGTGGATGGACCTAGAGTGCGCCATACAGAGTGAAGTAAGTCAGAAAGAGAAAAACAAATACCGTGTGCTAACACATATATATAGAATCTTAAAAAAAAAAAAAAGGTTCTGATTAACCTAGGGACACGACAGGAATAAAGATGTCAACGTAGAGTATGGACTTGAGGACATGGGGGAGGGGAAGGGGAAGCTGGGACGAAGTGAGAGAGTAGCATTGACATATATACACTACCAAATGTAAAATAGATATCTAGTGGGAAGCAGCTGCATAGCACAGGGAGATCAGCTCCGTGTTTTGTGACCACCTAGAGGGGTGAGATAGGGAGGGTGGGAGGGAGGCGCAAGAGGGAGGAAAAATGGGGATATATGTATATGTATAGCTGATTCACTTTGTTATAAAGCAGAAAATAACACAACACTGTAAAGCAATTATACTCCAATAAAGATGTAAAAAAAATAAAATTCATTATGCCCAAAGTTTGAACCAATGATCCATCTTTCCAAACGTGTGCATCTTGGAATCTCTTCCATTTTCATAGTTAGCACAACGATTTCTTGATTTTCTCAGGTTACAAACAAACATGTGAGTAATCTTAGACCCCTTTCTTCCTGACCCTCCTATTGAGTCAAAGACTAAATTCTGTGTTTTAAACCCACCTACTTATCTCCACCTCCACTGCCTTTATTCTAGTCCAAACCATCATCATCTCTTTCCTGAATTCTTGCAAAATATTTTTATTTGGATCTTCCAATATATTCTCCATATGGTATCCAGGGAAATCTTTTAACAAAAAATTATGATTACTTGCCTCTGGTGCTTAAAATCCTTTAATGGCATGAGATTGCCTTTAAAATACAGTCTGGAATGCTTCTCACAGTCCACAAGACCTTGTATAACCTCTTCAGCTCCATCTCAACCGCCTCCCTCCTCAGTCTTCATGAGCCTCACTGGAATTCTTTCTGATACCCAAGCATTCCATGATTCCACTTAATGCCGCTCCCCAAGCTCTCCCTGAACCTTCCTCCCTCTTTACCTAGCCACCACCTACTTATCCTTTAGAACTCAATTAAAGCATCACTTCTTCTAGGAGCCTGCTATGATGCCCAGATTAAGTCAGGTAATTCTTTTGTATGTACATTCACTTAAAATCTTGACCTTCACTTCGTATATCATATCACATTTGTGAGTATGTAACTATTTGTGTGATAATTAGTTGTAGTTTTCCTTGCTATAATGTAAGTTTTTTTCTGGGAGGACAAGCATGTTTATATCTGGTTCACCTCTATATCTATAGGATATAGGGGAGTACCTGGAAAAGAGGGGTGTTCAATTAAAAGATTAATTCCATGAATGTATGACTGTTTCTTCTCTTCTAGAGTTCAGCTATTTCTTGAGATTCTGAATTTTTAATTTAGGCTTGGGTGTATGATTGACATCTCTATGGCTAAACTGATGAAAACAGGTGAAACATTGAACTACACATTTTTCTTTGCATTGGACTACACGTTATTCTTTTTGGCAAAACTGCCTTCCTTTTAACTACCTTGGTAAGAAGTTCTCCACACGTTAAAAACAGCACATACAGGAAGACAGCAGTCTCTACTGGGCTTTTCTCAAGACAAGAAGACATCTTGTGATTCTGAACTTGTGTTCGTTAGTTGTCTAGGTTGGCACATCACTGGCAAGTCAGACCTTGTCCTTTTGTTTGAGTGCTTCAATAAATATGTGTTTATAACTTGTTGGGCAGACACTGGTTGTAGCTAATCACAGAGACACCACTAGGCAGCTGCCAATGGAAACTGCAGGACAATCAAATCAATTCAATAAGGATGGCTAAGAGTAATTGCATGAAGAGGTGCCATAGTTAGACTTCATATTGTCTGGCCTGTTTCAGGGCACGTGAAATGTGTTTTTAACTTAAATATATTTATTGTAACCATGTTGTTATTAGTAAGTATTTCAGAATTCTTCGGAATAGAATACACTTTCTACTTTCTCTCTTACGCCTTCTATTTTACTGTAAAGAACACGAACTTTGGTGTCAGGCAGCCCTGGGTTGAAATCCAATTTACGAATTTTGCAACGCTTTCAACATTATTATCCTTTGAGAGGTCCTGATTCTTCAACTTCACAGCTGCCAAGGTTAAAAATAACATGTATAAGAAGGCTGGCAGATAATAGAAGTTGGATAAATGTTAATTTTCTCTTCCCACACTCCATCCCTTATTTCTCTTTCTTTTTCTTTACTTCAATTCCTTTGTCTTGGTCTTCCTGGTCTGTGAGGCCCTGGGTGACTGTCTTTAATTCCTAGGATGTTGGCTGGCTAGTATACTGACTTGCAGATTCTCCAGAATTCTGTACCTTAGGAAAATTTAAGCCTTCCTTAAGCACATTAGTAATTAGTGAAAAATTCTTCTTCTCTGTTTTTAACCGATGAAGGGTCTGTTTCCATTGACTGAAGAGTTTAAGATCTTTCTTCTGTGTGCTATATGTCTGCAGTTAATCAGTTTAAAATTTCCTGGGGCATAGCCATTCTAACTCATACTTCTCTGGTAGATGCCCTGGAGGGAAGGAAGAAAACTTAGGATTAATCCTGCATCATCAAAATATCCAGTATCCCCTGAATGTCTACCAGAGAAAAATTGCTTCATCTTTTTCTCAGGCAGGCATTCCAAGCAAGGAATAAAGGTCTGCCCAACCCCTAACCCACAGAATTGATCTGATATCTATTGGTCCACTGGAATTGGACATGAAGATGGATGAGTTGTTGCTAAAAACATTTTAAGTGATAGAAACAGAACCCACTTTTAGCCCCATCCCAGTGGGCCATAGAAAATAGAGGAATTGATTGGGCAGAGTTGTTTACCTCACTAGGTTCTGCTCTCTATGATACCCCTCCCTGAATACTTCTCTGGTTTATTCTGGTTACCATTCAGCATTGGTGATTGGGGTAGGTGAGATGGGAAACGATGTCTTAGAATAAAAGAAATCTAGAATTTTAAACAGAAAGGATGATTGATGACTATTTCACGCCCTCTCCTTTCTCTCTTTACCTTCAACACCTCCCCACCTATCCTTACTCTCAGCTGATGAATTTGCTTTCAGACTCAGTGAGTATACTATGGCAATCATAGAAGGTCCACAAGTTCCAACATTACATCTACCCACTGACTAGCACCTGCACCCTTATTATATTCTGTCTTCCCTCTTGCTATTATAGACGCAGCGTCTGTGCTCCTAGTAAGAACAACATCTTCAATTATCCATCAGATTCCATTCTCCTCACATTCTCAGGGATACTGCCCCAGGAATACTCCTCTCCTACATCATCAATTTCCCTTCCCACCAGATTATTCCCATTATCTACTTATACGCTATTATTTTGCAATCTTAAATAAACTTTCTTTACCTCACTTTTCTCTCTAGTAATCAGTCCATTTTTTTGCTCTCCTCTACAGCAAAACCCCCCAAAAGTGTGGTCTCTACTCACTACCTCTAGTTTCTCTTCTCCCAGTCTCTCTTAAACCCACTCAAGCCATGCTTTTGTCTCTATTATTCCAATAAAAGTATTGTTTTCAGCAGTAAGCTCCAGTTCCTAAATCCAAAGGTCAATTCTCAGTACTCATTCTATTTGTCCTTTCAGCATTATATGGCACAATAAATCATGTTTATTTCTTTCATTTTATCCTCTTTTCTTCTTCTTTTTTTTAAAATTCATTTATTTTATTTGTTTATTTTTGGCTGCATTGGGTCTTCGTTGCTGCATGCGGGCTTTCTCTAGTTGTGGCGAGCGGGGGCTACTCTTCGTTGCGGTGCGCAAGCTTCTCATTGCGGTGGCTTCTCTTGTTGCAGGGCACGGGCTCTAGGCCCGTGGGCTCAGTAGTTGTGGCTCCCGGGCTCTAGAGCGCAGGCTCAGTAGTTGTGGTGCACGGGCTTAGTTGCTCCGCGGCATGTGGGATCCTCCCGGACCAGGTCTCGAACCCGTGTCGCCTGCATTGGCAGGCGGACTCTTAACCACTGTGCCACCAGGGAAGCCCCTCTTTTCTTCTTGACGTGCTGTCTTCACTGGATTTCTGGGACACCACTCTCTCCTGGTTGTCATCATCCTCACCTACTACACTCAGGCTTTGTTGCTGATTCCTCTCTATCTCCCTCACTTTGATGGCAAAGTGTCCTGAGACTCAGTACTGTACCTCTTCTTTTCTCTAGTTACACTTACTTCTTTGGTAATTTCATTCAGTCTCGTGGTTTTAAATCCTAACAACACTTTGATAAGTGCCATCCTGGAACTTTCCCTAGAAATCCAGGCACAGATATGCCACTGCTTCCTTGATATCTCCACTGGGAGTTTATGGTTTATTGACTAAGTCCAAAACTGAATCCTTGAGCTTCCCCCCATACCTAATCTTTCCTCATTTTCCTCCTTTTGACTCATGTCAAATCAAATATACCTTGGAGTCATCCTTGCTTCTTCTTTCCTTCTTACTCCATAAAGTCCTGATCTATATATATCATCAAAATAGAACCAGAAACCCACACATCTCCTTCAACTCTGCTGCTACTCGCAAAAACCACCATCATCTCTTAACAGAATTGTGTCAGAAAACTCCTAACTGGGTTTTCACTTTCACCTTCACTCCTCTTCAGTCTCTCGTTAACAGTGTGCCCACAGGAATCCTGTTAAATCATAAGTCAGCATGTCAATAACTTTCTACCTCAATCGGAACCAAAGCCTAAGTTCATCAACATCTATAAAGCCTTACATGGTGGAACCTTCATTACCTCTCTGACTTAATTTCCTTTTATTCTTCCCATTGCCCCATCTAGTCTTACCCCAGTGGCCTTCTTGCTGTTCTTTAGCTTGCCAATTGGATTTCTATCTCAGGATTTTGTCCTTCTTTTCCCATATGTGTCTTAGCTTCAGCCACCCAGAAACAGAGGCGTAGAGCTTATGTGATAATCAGGGAATCCAGTTCCAGAGACAAGAAGAGACGTGTGGGAAAGGGAGGAGAACCAAGGCAAGGACACACTGAACTGGTTTCCATTTAGTGCTATTAGTTGTTCAGTTCTCTGGTCTGCACTTTGAGCAGCTGTATTCCTGGGGAACCTAAAGAGCGAAGAATTTATCCACAGAATTCTCTTTTGCACTAGTTTAAGTTTATCCCCTTGGGTAACAATTCCCCAGCACTTCCAACTGGCACATGTGTGGGTTTAGGGCCCCAGGTTCTGCAGTAGTAAAAACAGGAAGCCCTGGGGCAGCAGGAAAGAAATTAAATGAGTTAGAGTCCCCACAGTAGTGGAACAAGACACAAATGAGGCCAAGAGCATCTCAGGGATGCATAAGAGATGTCTGATAAACTCTGCCTGGAGTGTTCTCTTCTCCAGATGTTGGTATGACTTGCTTTACCTTTAAGCAAAAGTGGGTTTTGTTCAAACACTACCTTCTCAGTGACACTTTTTTCAATTTCCCCTTTAAAATTATAGTCACCTACATGTTCCAAATCCTCCTTCCCAGATTTATTTTTGTATTTTTTTATTTTCACTAATATAATATACTATAAAATTACTTATTAATTTTGTTTATTGTCAGTCTCCTTACAAGACTTTAAGCTCTAGGACAGCTGTGTTGTTTGTCTGTTTTTTTCACTATTGTATCTACCGCCTAAAACATAGTATATATTCAATAAATATTTGGTGAATGAATTATTTATAAAAATTCTTGAAACTGGAATTGTGAGCTTTCACAATACACTTGAATAAAATATATACAACATTCTAATCAAAGCATAGGTCATGTGTTTATTTTGTCAAATAATCAAATATTCTAAACATTAAAAGATAGGATGGGGTGTTTCCTGGGAGGGTCCTAAAGCAAATTACTGAATTACTGAGAAGACTCATTAATGTCCACTGATCAACAGGATATTTATTTGCACAGCTTCTTTATTCTTCCAGTTGCCTTTTAATACTTTCCCTTATTGATCTGTTCCATTAAATCTCTATGGAAATAGCTCCTTGGGTTCAAGATGGCAGAGTAGAAGGACATGCACTCACTCCCTCTTGTGAAGCATCAGAATCACAACTAACTGCTGAACAATTATCAACAGAAAGACAATGGAACTCAACAAGAAAGATACCCCACATCCAAAGACAAAGGAAAAGCCACAATGAGATGGTAAGAGGGACACAATCACAATAAAATCAAATCCCATAACTGCTGGGTGGGTGACTCACAAACTGGAGAACACTTATACCACAGAAGTCCACCCACTGGAGTGAAGGTTCTGAGCCCAACGTCAGACTTCCCAATCTGGGGGTCTGGCAATGGGAGGAGGAGTTCCTAGAGAATCAGACTTTGAAGACTAGTGGGATTTGACAGGAGGATTTTGACAGGACTGGGGGAAACAGAGACTCCACTCTTGGAGGGCACACACAAAGTAGTGAGCACATCGGGACCCAGGAGAAGGAGCAGTGACCCCATAGGAAACTGAACCAGACCTACCTGCTAGTGTTGGAGGGTCTCCTGTGGTGGGGGCGGGGGTGGTGGCTGTGGCTGACCGTGAGGACAAGGACACTGGCAGCAAAAGTTCTGGGAAGTACTCTTCAGCGTGAGCCCTGCCAGAGTCCACCATTATCCCCACCAAAGAGCAGGGTAGGCTCCAGTGTTGGGTGGCCTCAGGCCAAACAACCAACAGGGAGGGAACCCAACCACACCCATCAGCAGACAAGCAGATAAAAGTTTTACTGAGCTCTGCCTACCAGAGCAACATCCAGCTCTACCCACCACCAGCCCCGCCCATCAGGAAACTTGCAAAGCCTCTTAGATAGCCTCAGCTGCCAGGGGGCAGACAGAAGAAGCAAGAACTACAATCCTGCAGCCTGTGGAACAAAAAACATTCACAGGAAGATAGACAAGATGAAAAGGCAGAGGGCTATGTACCAGATGAAGGAACAAGATAAAACCCGAGAAAAACAACTAAATGAAGTGGAGATAGGAAACCTTCCAGAAAAAGAATTCAGAATAATGATAGTGAATATGATCCAGGACCTCGGAAAAAGAATGCAGGCAAAGATGGAGAAGATGCAAGAAATGTTTAACAAACACCTAGAAGAATTAAAGAGCAAACACCTAGAAGAATTAAAGAATGAACAAACAGAGATGAACAATACAATAACTGAATTGAAGAATACACTAGAAGGAATCAATAGCAGAATAACTGAGGCAGAAGAACGGATAAGTGACCTGGAAGACAGAATGGTGGAATTCACTGCCATGGAACAGAATAAAGAAAAAAGAATGAAAAGAAATGAATACTGCCTAAGAGACCTCTGGGACAACATTAAATGCACCAACATTTGCATTATAGGGGTCCCAGAAGGAGAAGAGAGAGAGAAAGGACCTGAGAAAATGTTTGAAGTGATTATGGTAAAAAACTTCCCTAACACAGGTAAGGAAATAGCCACCCAAGTCCAGGAAGTGCAGAGAGTCCGAGACAGGGTAAACACAAGGAGAAACACACCGAGACACATAGTAATCAAACTGACAAAAATTAAAGACAAAGAAAAGTTATTGAAAGCAACAAGGGATAAATGACAAATAACATACAAGGGAACTCCCATAAGGTTAACAGCTGATTTCTCAGCAGAAACTCTACAGTCCAGAAGGGAGTGACATGATATATTTGAAGTGATGAAAAGGAAGAAACTACAACCAAGATTACCCTACCCAGCAAGCATCTCATTCGGATTCAACAGAGAAATCAAAAGCTTTACGGACAAGCAAAAGCTAAGAGAATTCAGCACCACCAAACTAGCTATACAACAAATGGTAAAGGAACTTCTCTAAGTGAGAAACACAAGAGTAGAAAAGGACCTACAAAAACAAACCCATAACAATTAAGAAAATGGTAATAGGAACATACATATTGATAATTACCTTAAATGTGAATAGATTAAATACTCGAACCAAAAGACACAAGCTTGCTGAATGGATACAAAAACAAGACCCATATATATGCTGTCTACAAGAGACCCACTTCAGACCCAGAGACATACAGACTGAAAGTGAGGGGATGGAAAAAGATATTCCATGTAAATGTAAATCAAAAGAAAGCTGAGTAGCAATACTCATATCAGATAAAATAGACTTTAAAATAAAGAATGTTACAAGAGACAAGGAAGGACACTACATAATGATCAAGGGATCAATCAAAGAAAAAGATATAACAATTATAAATATATATACACCTAACATAGGAGCACTTCAGCTATAAAGGGAACAGCTAACAACTATAAAAGAGGAAATTGACAGTAACACAATAATAGTGGGGGACTTTAACATCTCACTTACACCAATGGATGGATCATCCAGACAGAAAATTCATAAGGAAACACAAGCTTTAAATGACACAATAGACCAGATGAATTTAATTGATATTTATAGGACATTCCACCAAAAACAGCAGACTATACTTTCTTCTCAACTGCACACAGAACATTCTCCGGGATAGATCACATCTTGGGTCACAAATCAAGCTTCAGTAAATTTAAGAATATTGAAATCATATCAAGCACCTTTTCTGACCAAAACACTACGAGATTAGATCAATTACAGGGAAAAAAAACCGTAAAAAACACAAACACATGGAGGCTAAACAATACGTTACTAAATAACCAAGGGATCACTGAAGAAATCAAAGAGGAAATCAAAAAATACCTAGAGACAAATTACAACGAAAACACGGCCATCCAAAACCTATGGGATGCAGCAAAAGCAGTTCTAAGAGGGAAGTTTATAGCAATACAAGCCTACCTCAAGAAACAAGAAAAATCTCAAAAAAACAATCTAACCTTACACCTAAAGGAACTAGAGAAAGAAGAACAAACAAAACCCAAAGTTAGTAGAGGGAAAGAAATCATAAAGATCAGAGCAGAAATAAATGAAATAGAAACAAAGAAACAATAGCAAAGATTAATAAAACTAAAAGTTGGTTCTTTGAGAAGATAAACAAAATTGAGACACAATTAGCCAGGCTCATCAAGAAAAAGAGGGAGGGGACTCAAATCAATAAAATCAGAAATGAAAAAGGAGAAGTTACCACAGACACCGCAGAAATAGAAAGCATCCTAATTGACTACTACAAGCAACTCTATGCCAATAAAATGGACCACCTGGAAGAAATGGACAAATTCTTAGAAAGGTATAACCTTCCAAGACTGAACTGGAAGAAATAGAAAATATGAACAGACCAATCACAAGTAATGAAATTCAAACTGTGATTACAAGTCTTCCAACAAACAAAAGTCCAGGACCAGATGGCTTCACAGTTGAATTCTACCAAATATTTAGAGAAGAGCTAACATCCATCCTTCTCAAACTCTTCCAAAAAATTGCAGAGGAAGGAACACTCCCAAACTCATTCTCTGAGGCCACAACGACCCTGATACCAAAACTAGACAAAGATACTACAAAAAAGAAAATTACAGATCAATATCACTGATGAATACAGATGCAAAAATCCTCAACAAAATACTAGCAAACAGAATCCAACAACACGTTAAAAGGATCATACACCATGATCAAGTGGGATTTATCCCAGGGATGCAAGAATTCTTCAACATAGGCAAATCAATCAATATGGTACACCATATTAACAAATTAAAGAATAAAAACCATATGATCATCTCAATAGATGCAGAAAAAGCTTTTGACAAAATTCAACACCTGTTTATGATAAAAACTCTCCAGAAAGTGGGCATAGAGGGAAACTTCCTCAACATACTAAAGGCCATATATGACAAACCTACAGCAAACATCATTCTCAATGGTGAAAAACTGAAAGCATTTCCTCTAAGATCAGGAACAAGCAAGGATGTCCACTCTTGCCGCTATTATTCAACATAGTTTTGGAAGTCCTAGCCACAGCAATCAGAGAAGAAAAAGAAATAAAAGAATACAAACTGGAAAAGAAGAAGTAAAACTGTCACTGTTTGCAGATAACATGATATTATACTAGAGAATCGCAAAGATGCCACCAGAAAACTACTAGAACTAATCAATGAATTTGGTAGAGTAGCAGGATACAAATTTAATGCACAGAAATTTCTTGCATTCCTATACACTAGTGTTGAAAAATCTGAAAGAGAAATTAAGGAAACACTCCCATTTCCCATTGCAACAAAAAGAATAAAATACCTAGGAATAAACCTACCTAGGGAGACAAAAGACCTGTATGCAGAAAACTATAAGACACTGATGAAAGAAATTAAAAATGATACAAACAGATGGAGAGGTATACCATGTTCTTGGAATGGAAGAATCAATATAGTGAACATGAATATACTACCCAAAGCAATCTACAGATTCAATGCAATCCTTATCAAATTACCAATGGCAATTTTTGCAAAACTAGAACAAAAAATCTTAAAATTTTTATGGTGACACAGAAGACCCCAAATAGCCAAAGCAGTCTTGAGGGAAAAAAACGGAGCTGGAGGAATCCAACTCCCAGACTTCAGACTATACTACAAAGCTACAGTAATCAAGGCAATATGGTACTGACACAAAAACAGAAATATAGATCAGTGGAACAGTGCAGAAAGCCCAGAGATAAACCCACAAACCTATGGTCAACTAATGTATGACAAAGGAAACAAGGATATACAGTGGAGAAAAGACAGTCTCTTCAATAAGTGGTGCTGGGAAAACTGGACAGCTATATGTAAAAGAATGAAATTAGAACACTCCCTAACACCATACACAAAAATAAACTTAAAATGTATTAGAGGCCTAAATGTAAAACCGAACACTATAAAACTCTTGGAGGAAAACATAGGAAGAACACTCTTTGACATAAATCACCACAAGATCTTTTCTGATCCACCTCCTGGAGTAATAGAAATAAAAACAAAAATAATCAAATGGAACTTAATGAAACTTAAAAGCTTTGACAAAGCAAAGGAAACTACAAACAAGATGAAAAGACACCCCTCAGAATGGGAGAAAATATTTGCAAACGAATCAATGGACAAAGGATTAATCTCCAAAATACATAAACAGCTCATGCAGCTCAATATTAAAAAAACAAACAACCCAATCCAAAAATGGGCAGAAGACCTAAATAGACATTTCTCCAAAGAAGACATACAGATGACCAAGAAGCACATGAAAAGCTGCTCAACATCACTAATTATTAGAGAAATGAAAATCAAAACTACAATGTGGTATCACCTCCCACCAGTTAGAATGGGCATCATCGTTAAATCTACAAACAGCAAATGCTGGAGAGGGTGTGGAGAAAAGAGAACTCTCTTGCACTGTTGGTGGGAATGTAAATTGGTACAGCCACTATCAAGAACAGTATGGATGTTCCTTAAAAAACTAAAAATAAAATTACCATATGACCCAACAATCCCACTACTGGGCATATACCCAGAGAAAACCATAATTCCTAAAGACACATGCACCCCAATGTTCATTGCAGCACTATTTACAAGAGCCAAGTTATGGAAGCAACCTAAATGCCCATCGACAGACGAATGGAAAAGGAAGATGTGGTGCATACATACAATGGAATATTACTCAGACATAAAAAGGAACGAAGTTGGGTCATTTGTAGAGACGTGGATTTATCTAGAGACTGTCATACAGAGTGAAGTAAGTCAGAAAGAGAAAAACAAATGTCGTATATTAATGCATATATGTGGAGCCTAGAAAAATGGTACAGATGAACTGGTTTGCAGGGCAGAAATAGAGACACAGATGTAGAGAACAAACATATGGACACCAAGGGGGGAAAGTGGCCGGGGCGGGTGGTGGTGTGATAAATTGGGAGATTGGGATTGACATATATACACTAATATTTATAAAATGGATAACCTGTAAGAACCTGCTGTATAAAAAAAAATCTCTATGAAAATAATTTCAAGGATCAGTGGCAAGCTTATTAATTGTTCTGCCCTCTCCCGCAGGTTAACAGGGATCCCTGTGAGTCAAACAGTGATAACAGAAGAAGACTTACGAACATCAGATTCTGAACAAAATCGAGTGTGGAAACACGAAGGTGAAGGGGAAAAAATAATTCCAGTTAGTTCCTATAAGCATACATTATTAACATCATAAGTTATTATGTATGCTATTAAACTATAACCATTATTGATCTTCTTTCTCTAGTCTAACTCTCCAAGAAGCATTAATGTTCTCTGCCATTATTGTTGCAGGGAAGGGGAGATAAATAATCAGTAGCAATGACACAATGATTTTATATGTTTTTTATCATTAGTATTATTTTCTCAGGGGGCTTTACCAGGGCCTGATGAGTCATTGATCCAGAAATGCCTGCATTACATTCTGGTTCAGCCATCTTTTAGTTTGTGCAAACCTGGGCAAGTTATTAAAGTCTTGGTTTCTTTAAATAAAGAAAATAGAGATGATCGTATTTAAATTCCAAGTTAGATATCTGACAATTAAACAAGATGATATAAAGAAAATAATAGTACATAAAAAAATTTTAATACAGGCTAGATCCTCCTAGTGTTAATATTTATGAAGAAACAACAATGTAGTCATAAAGATCAAAAGAAGCATGAGGTGAGAAAAAAATAAAGTAGATATAATACCAATTAGACTTCTAAATTAAAATAATAATTTTATATAATGATTTCAATTTTATTCATATTCAAGATAAAAAGTATTATAATAGCCTAAGCATTTCAGGTCACTATGTTGAAGTGTTACACAAATAGCACACATCAGACATGAACGTTTTTGGCCTCCAGTGTTATAGTGTTCCCTTAGCACTTGTATAGTTTAGGGAACCTCTCTCTTTTCTCTAAAAGTTAGTTAGCAGCTAGAATATATCATTAAAGAATGAGAATCTGCTAAACGTTGTTAGTCTAGAACATTTCGTTAAGCAATAGAGAGATTCAGTTTGCAAGCTAGGAAATTGATGTCCAGATATGCCAGTTATCAATTTACTGTTCCAAATCCATACTTCATTGCCTGTCTTGTGAAAATATATCTGGGCTCTTTAAATATATTTTCTTTGTCAGCTGGCAACATGTCAAGCTTTAGGAGTAAAGAACATGGCGGGGATGGGACTGGAGCAAGAAAGTGTTATTTGTTTCCTAGGTCCTATTTGTTCTTCTTGCCAGGCTTCTGCAGCATAGTTCCTCTAGTGCTGGGTCCCTGCCGTACACCTCTTCTCCAGTGAGTGGTATCCCAAAGCACCCATGGAGTAGCAGCTTCCCCCAGGAACCCCCGGGATTGCTATACAGCAAAGAGTTTCTGGAGGGGCACATCCCTGCCCATGGTTTCCCCCACATCCACTTGTGCAACATGCAATGAGTTCTGAGACTTGACACCTCCCTCTGGCTGGCTTTCTTCAGAGGGCAGATTGCCATCAAGTTCCAGTGACACTGTACCTCAGCAACTCCCCAGGGAGCTATGAATCTCACCCTGGGAAGACCTCTTTTTTTGATGCTCTATTCCAGCCTTAGGGGTAGAGACTGCTCTTTATTTCTGCTCTTTCTCTATTCTTTAGAGTTCTAGTTCTCCTTACTTCATTCTAGCCAATACTCCATTACTTCAATCCCCTGTGTTAGTTAATTATTTCCCTGTTCAAATTATTGTGTGGTTTCTGTCCCCTTGTTTGATCCTGATGGATGCACCAGGGTTTATTATTATCTATATGGGACCACAATACAATAAACCTGTTCTATTTGGATATCATTCTATAAGCCTGTTAATGCAGGGCTCAGTCTATTATATCTCTTGAAGTGAAACATTTCAAAAAATGGTAGATAAAAAAGGAAAACAGGATTATTGATCATGTAATCATTCTACTTGAGAAGAAGCCTACAGAGACCTGTAATAGGAGAGTTATAGGAAAAAGACACACTGGTTGAGCAGAGCATGCTAAAACATTTTTCTAGTTACATAACAATGTAAAATGGTTGTTTTTTGGTGTCCAGGTCATGTAGTTCTTTGTTATATTGTCAGTATATGAGAAAAAAGGTGTTCCAAATGGGTTTTTACATACTAGTAGTTTGAATTTTATTTTATACAGTTTTGATATAAATTATATTTACTGAACAACTAGCCTACTGAATTATAGAGGAATCTTTCAAAAGAAAGATGGATGATATGCTAATATTATTTCTTAACACACAGTGGCTAATCCAGCATTTCTTTAAGATATGTACTGATTGGTAGCAGGTTGAATAGTGTCTACTAGAATCTCAGAATGTGATCTAGTTTGGAAATAGGGTCTTTGCAATTGTAATTATTTAAGATGAAGTCATACTGGATTAAGGTGGGACCTATATCTAATGATTGGTGTCCTTACAAGAAGAGGATGACACAGACATAAATATAGAGAAGGCAATGTGAGCTAGGAAGCAGAGATTGGAATGATTCACCCATTAGCCAAGGAATGCCAGAGAATTTCCTACAACTACCATGATCTAAGAGAGAAGCATGAAACTTTTTTTCCTTGGAGCCTCCAGGAATTAACCAACCCTGCCGACACCTTCATTTCAGACTTACAGCCTCTGGAAGAACTGTGAGAGGATAAACTTCTGTTGTTTTAAGCCATTGTGTTTGTAACGGCAGGTGTTGGTAATTCACCGGTAATAAGACAAAAATCACTTTTGTCCCCACGGGCTGCTAATTATTTTTGATATTTTCAGGGTTAGCTTAAAAACTTATTTTTACATGGTATTTTCAACTTGGAAGGGCTTTTTCTTCTTACAGCGTCATAAGAAATTGCACCTGCTAAAATGGCAGCTAAAGTTTGGAAATATGGCCTTGTGGAGGATCTTATTACATGTGGATATCTAATAAGTTTTCAACTCAATTATTAATAAAAGTTTTTAAGATGATATTCTGCAGAAAATCCAATGGAGCACCTAAATATTCACACACACACACCCACCACTTTACCCAATTCCTTAATTCAGAAATGCTTTATCTCAGGAATCAGGTAGATTAGGTTTAGCTAATGGGTTTAACTGTTACCCCAGGAATGAGCTGATGACTTCCAGATCTCCTGTGATTAGCATTGATTAGGGAGAAATGATTTGGTGCTACCAAGGCTATAAATTTCTCTCAATATTGAATTAATTTGACTATGTTGCCCCCTTGTTCTGAAAATAGTCTCTTTCAGAAGAATTGCCTGTCACTTCCCGCACAGTAAAAACTCCACATCTTATCCAGACAAAACAGCATACTTAACATCCTGCAATATATTATACATTTTAGGGATGTACAATTTATACATTTTCACATTTTCCTTCCTCTTCTTTTTATATGAGCCATTGGCTTTATTTTTATATTCCGTGTGGTGCTTTGGAATATCGTGCATTTTGAATGAAGACCTACTTTATTATATGAATGTTTTCAAGGATACAGCTTTTTTAAAAAAATCTTTATTGGAGTATAATTGCTTTACAATGTTGTGTTAGTTTCTGCTGTATAAAAAAGTGAATCAGCTATACGTATACATATATCCCATATCTCCTCCCTCTTACATCTCCCTCCCACCCTCCCTATCCCACCCCTCTAGGTGGTCACAAAGCGTTGAGCTGATCTCCCTGTGCTATGCAGCTGCTTCCCACTAGCTAGCTATTTTACATTTGGTAGTGTATATATGTCTATGCCACTCTCTTACTTCATCCCAGCTTACCCTTCGCTTTCCTGAGTCCTCAAGTCCATTCTCTACATCTGCATCTTTATTCCTGTCCTGTCCCTAGGTTCGTCAGAACCATTTTTCTTTTTTTTTAGATTCCATATATATGTGTTAGCATACGGTATTTGTTTTTCTCTTTCTGACTTACTTCACTCTGTATGACAGACTCTAGGTCTTCACTACAAATAACTCAATTCCATTTCTTTCTATGGCTGAGTAATATTCCATTGTATATACATGCCACGTCTTTTTTATCCATTCTTCTGTCGATGGACGCTTAGGTTGCTTCCATGTCCTGGCTATTCTAAATAATGCTGCAATGAACATTGTGGTACATGACTCTTTTTGAATTATGGTTTTCTCTGGGTATATGCCCAGTAATGGGATTGCTGGGTCGTATGGTAGTTCTATTTTTAGTTTTTTAAGGAACCTCCAATACTGTTCTCCATAGTGGTTGTATCAATTTATATTCCCACCAACAGTGCAAGAGGGTTCCCTTTTCTCCACACCTTCTCCAGCATTTGTTGTTTGTAGATTTTTTGATGATGGCTATTCTGAGCAGTGAGAAGTGATACCTCTTTGTAGTTTTGATTTGCATTTCTCTAATGATTAACAACGTTGAGCATCCTTTCATGTGTTTGTTGGCAATCTGTATATCTTCTTTGAAGAAATGTCTGTTTAGGTCTTCTGCCCATTTTTGGATTGGGTTGTTTGTTTTTTTGATATTGAGCTACATGAGCTGCTTCTATATTTTGGAGATGAATCCTTTCTCAGTTTGCTTCCTTTGCAAATATTTTCTACCATTCTTTTTTTCTTTTTTTTGAATTTTATTTTATTTATTTATTTTTTTGTACAGCAGGTACTTATTAGTCATCCATTTTATACATACTAGTGTATATATGTCAATCCCAATCTCCCAATTCATCACACCACCCCCTTCCCACCACTTTCCCCCCTTGGTGTCCATACGTTTGTTCTTTACATCTGTGTCTCTATTTCTGCCCTGCAAACCAGTTCATCTGTACCATTTTTCTAGGTTCCACATATGTTTGTCAATATACGATATTTTTTTTCTCTTTCTGGCTTACTTCACTCTGTATGACAGTCTCTAGATTCATCCATGTCTCTAAAAATGACCCAATTTCATTCCTTTTTATGGCTGAGTAATATTCCATTGTATATATGTACCACATCTTTATCCATTCATCTGTCGATGGGCATTTAGGTTGCTTCCATGACCTGGCTCTTGTAAATAGTGCTGCAATGAACATTGGGGTGCATGTGTCTTTTTGTATTATGGTTTTCTCTGGGTATATGCCCAGTAGTGGGATTGCTGGGTCATATGGTAATTCTTTTTTCAGTTTTTTAAGGAACATCCATATTGTTCTCCATAGTGGTTGTATCAATTTACATTCCCACTAACAGTGCAAGATGGTTCCCTTTTCTCCAAACCCTCTCCAGCATTTGCTGTTTGTAGATTTAACGATGATGCCCATTCTAACTGGTGTGAGGTGATGCCTCATTGTAGTTTTGATTTGCATTTCTCTAATAATTAAAGATGTTGAGCAGCTTTTCATGTGCTTCTTGGCCATCAGTATGTCTTCTTTGGAGAAATGTCTGTTTAGGTCTTCTGCCCATTTTTCGATTGGCTTGTTTGTTTCTTTGAGGTTGGGCTGCATGAGCTGCTTGTTTATTTTGGAGATTAATCCCTTGTCAGTTGCTTCACTTGCAAATAGTTTCTCCCATTCTGAGGGTTGTCTTTTCGTCTTGTTTATGGTTTCCTTTGCTGTGCAAAAGCTTTTAAGTTTCATTAGGTCTCATTTGTTTATTTTTGTTTTTATTACCATTTCTCTAGGAGGTGGGTCAAAAAGAATCTTGCTGTGATTTATGTCATAGAGTGTTCTGCCTATGTTTTCCTCTAAGAGTTTCATGATGTCTGGCCTTACATTTAGGTCTCTAATCCATTTTGAGTTTATTTTTGTGTATGGTATTAGGGAGTGTTCTAATTTCGTTCTTTTACATGTAGCTGTCCAGTTTTCCCAGCACCACTTACTGAAGAGACTGTCTTTTCTCCATTGTATATTCTTGCCTCCTTTGTCATAGATTAGTTGACCATAGATGTGTGGGTTTATCTCTGCACTTTCTAATCTGTTCCATTGATTGATATTTCTGTTTTTGTGCCAGTACCATATTGTCTTGATTACTGTAGCTTTATTGTATAGTCTGAAGTCAGGAAGTCTGATTCCTCCAGTTCCATTTTTTCCCTCAAGACTGCTTTGGCTATTTGGGGTCTTCTGTGTCTCCATAAAAATTTTAAGATTTTTTGTTCTAGTTTTGTAAAAATTGCCATTGGTAATTTGATAAGGATTGCATTGAATCTGTAGATTGCTTTGGGTAGTATATTCATGTTCACTATATTGATTCTTCCATTCCAAGAACATGGTATACCTCTCCATCTGTTTGTATCATCTTTAATTTCTTTCATCAGTGTCTTATAGTTTTCTGCATACAGGTCTTTTGTCTCCCTAGGTAGGTTTATTCCTAGGTATTTTATTCTTTTTGTTGCAATGGGAAATGGGAGTGTTTCCTTAATTTCTCTTTCAGATTTTTCAACACTAGTGTATAGGAATGCAAGAAATTTCTGTGCATTAATTTTGTATCCTGCAACTTTACCAATTTCATTGATTAGCTCTAGTAGTTTTCTGTTGGCATCTTTAGCATTCTCTATGTATAGTATCATGTCATCTGCAAACAGTGACAGCTTTACTTCTTCTTCTCCAATTTGTATTCCTTTTATTTCTTTTTCTTCTCTGATTGCCGTGGCTAGGACTTCCAAAACTATGTTGAATAATAGGGGCAAGAGTGGACATCCTTGTCTTGTTCCTGATCTTAGAGGAAATGCTTTCAGTTTTTCACCATTGAGAATTATGTGTGCTGTGGGTTTGTCATATATGGCCTTTATTATGTTGAGAAAGTTTCTCTCTATGCCAGTTTTTATCATTAATGGGTGTTGAACATTGTGAAAAGCTTTTTCTGCATCTATTGAGATGATCATATGGTTTTTATCCTTCAATTTGTTAATATAGTTTATCACAGTGATTGATTAGCGTATATTGAAGAATCCTTGCATTCCTGGGATAAATCCCACTGGATCACGGTGTATGATCCTTTTAATGTGCTGTTGGATTCTGTTTGCTAGTATTTTGTTGAGGATTGTTGCATCTATGTCCATCAGTGATATTGGTCTGTATTTTTTTTGTGTGTGACATGTTTGTCTGGTTTTGGTATCAGGGTGATGGTGGCCTTGTAGAATGAGTTTGAGAGTTTTCCTCCCTCTGCTATATTTTGGAAGAGTTTGAGAAGCATAGGTGTTAGCTCTTCTCTAAATATTTGATAGAATTAGCCTGTGAAGCCATCTCATCCTGGGCTTTTGTTTGTTGGAAGATTTTTAATCACAGTTTCAATTTCAGTGCTTGTGATTGGTCTGTTTAAAATTTCTATTTCTTCCTGGTTCAGTCTCGGAAGGTTGTACTTTTCAAAGAATTTGTCCATTTCTTCCATGTTGTCCATTTTATGGGCATAGAGTTTCTTGTTGTAATCTCTCATGATCTTTTGTATTTCTGCAGTATCAGTTGTTACTTCTCCTTTTTCATGTCTAATTCTGTTGATTTGAGTCTTTTCCCTTTTTTTCTTGATGGGTCTGTCTATTGGTTTATCACTTTTGTTTATCTTCTCGAAGAACCTGCTTTTGGTTTTATTGATCTTTGCTATTGTTTCCTTCATTTCTTTTTCATTTATTTCTGATCTGATTTTTATGATTTCTTTCTTTCTGCTAATTTTGGGGTTTTTTTTGTTCTTCTTTCTGTGGTTGCTTTAGGTGTAAGGTTAGGTTGTTTATTTGAGATTTTTCTTGTTTCTTGAGGTAGGATTGTATTGCTATAAAGTTCCCTCTTAGAACTGCTTTTTCTGCATCCCATAGGTTTTGGTCATTGTGTTTTCATTGTCATTTGTTTCTAGGTATTTTTTGATCTCCTCTTTGATTTCTTCAGTGATCTCTTGGTTATTTAGTAGTGTATTGTTTGGCCTCCATGTGTTTGTATTTTTTACAGTTTTTTTCCTGTAATTGATATCTAGTCTCATAGCGTTATGGTCAGAAAAGATGCTTGATATGAGTTGAATTTTCTTAAACTTACCAAGCTTTGATTTGTGACCCAAGATATGATCTATCCTGGAAAATGTTCCATGAGCACTTGAGAAGAAATTGTATTCTGTTTTTTTTTTTGAATGGAATGTCTTATAAATATCAATTAAGTCCATCTTGTTTAATGTGTCATTTAAAGCTTTGTATCCATTCAGCCAGTCTATGTATTTGGTTGGAACATTTAATCCATTTACATTTTAGGTAATCATCAATATGTATGTTCCTATTACCATTTTCTTAATTGTTTTGGGTTTGTTACTTCTCTTGTGTTTCCTGCTTCAGAAGTTCCTTTAGCATTTGTTGTAAAGCTGGTTTGGTGGTGCTGAATTCCCTTAGCTTTTGCTTGTCTGTAAAGGTTTTAATTTCTCCATCCTATCTGAATGAGATCCTTGCTGGGTAGAGTAATCTTGGTTGTAGTGTTTTCCCTTTTATCACTTTAAACATGTCCTGCCACTCCCTTCTGGCTTGCAGAGTTTCTGCTGAAAAGTCAGCTGTTAACCTTATGGGGATTCCCTTGTATGTTGCTTTTCCCTTGATGCTTTAATATTTTTTCTTTGTACTTAATTTTTTTTTTTTTTAATTTAATTTTATTTTTGGCTGTGTTGGGTCTTCGGTTCATGCGAGGGCTTTCTCTAGTTGAGGCAAGTGGGGGCCACTCTTCATCGCGGTGCGGGGACCGCTCTTCATCGCGGTGCGCGGGCCTTTCACTATCGCGGCCCCTCCCGTCGCGGGGCACAGGCTCCAGACGCGCAGGCTCAGTAGTTGTGGCTCACGGGCCCAGCTGCTCCGTGGCATGTGGGATCTTCCCAGACCAGGGCTCGAACCCGTGTCCCCTGCATTAGCAGGCGGATTCTCAACCACTGCGCCACCAGGGAAGCCCTGTACTTAATTTCTGATAGATTGATTAATATGTGTCTTGGCTGGTTTCTCCTTGGATTTATCATCTATGGGACTCTCTTTACTTCGTGGACTTCATTGACTATTTCCTTTCCCATATTAGGGAAGGCTTCATCTATAATCTCTTCAAATATTTTCTCAGTCCATTTCTTTTTCTCTTCTTCTTCTGAGACCCCTATAATTCAAATGTGGGTGCATTTAATGTTGCCCCAGAGGTCTCTAAGACTGTCCTCAATTCTTTTCATTCTTTTTTCTTTATTTTGCTCTGTGGTAGTTATTTCCACTATTTTATCTTCCAGGTCACTTATCCGTTCTTCTGCCGCAGTTATTTTGCTATTGATTCCTTCTAGAGAATTTTTAATTTCATTTATTGTGTTTTTCATCATTTTTTGTTTTCTCTTTAGTTCTTCTGGTCCTTGTTAAACGTTTCTTGTATCTTCTCCATTCTATTTCCAAGATTTTGGATCATCTCTACTATCATTACTCTGAATTCTTTTTCAGGTAGACTGCCTATTTTTTTCTTCTTCTGTTTGGTGTGGTGGATTTTTACTTTGCTCCTTCATCTGCTGCATATTTCTCTGTGTTCTCATTTTGCTTAACTTACTGTGTTTGGGGTCTCCTTTTAGCAGGCTCCAGTTCTGTAGTTCCTGTTGTTTTTGGTGTCTGCCCCCAGTGGCTAAGGTTGGTTCAGTGGCTTGTGTAGGCATCGTGGTGGAGGGGACTGGTGCCTGTGTTTTAGTGGATGAGGCTGGGTCTTTTCAGTGGGGTATCCAGCACTGGAGCTTGCTGGTTCTTGCATGGAGCTGGGTCTTAGCGTTGAGCTGGAGATCTCTGGGAGAGCTCTTGCCCTTTGATATTACATGGGGCCAGGAGGTTCTGGTGGTGCAGTGTCCTGAACTCAGCTGTCCAACCTCAGAGGCTCAGGCCTGACAGTCGGCTGGAGCACCAAGTCCTTGTCAGCCACATGGCTCAGAAGAAATGGGAGAATAAAAAGAAAGAAAAAATAAAATAAAATAAATTAAAAAGCTATTAAAGTAAAAAATTAAGAAAATATTATTAAAACAAAAAAATAAAGTGATAAAAATAAAAGAAGTGAGCAACCAAACCAATAAATAAATCCACAAATAATAACAAGTGCTGAAAACTATACTAAGATACACATAAAAATCAGAAACTAGTCAGTCACATACAGCAAACCCCAAGTCTACAGTTGCTCCCAAAGTCCACCGCCTCAATTTTGAGTTGATTTGTTGTCTATTCAGGTATTTCACAGATGCAGGTACATCAAGTTGACTGTGGAGATTTAATCCACTGCTCCTGAGGCTCTGGGAGAGATTTCCCTGTCTCTTCTTTGTTTGCACAGCTCCCAGGGTTCAGCTTTAGTTTTGGCCCCACCTCTTCATGTAGGTCACCCTCTTGTGTCTGTTCTTCCCCCCAACAGGACAGGGTTAAAGGAGTCACTGATTAGGGGGCTCTGGTTCACCCAGTCTGGGGGGCGGGAGGGTATGGATTGTGGGGTGAGCCTGTGGAGGCAGAGGCTGGCGTGATGTTGCAACACCCTGAGGTGTGCCATGTGTTTTCCCAGGGAAGTTGTCCCTCAATCATGGGACGCTGGCAGTGGCAGGCTGCATAGGTTCCAGGAGGGGAGGTGTGGATAGTGACCTGTGCTTGCACACAGGCTTCTTGGTGGCTGCAACAGCAGCCTTAGCATTTCATGCCCATCTCTGGTGTTCGCACTGGTAGCCGCGGCTTGCGCCCATATCTGAAGCTCATTTAGGCTGTGTTCTGAATCCCCTCTCCTTGTGTACCCCAAAACAATGGTCTCTTGCCTCTCACACAGGTCCAGACTTTTTCCTGGACTCCCTCCTGGCTAGCTGTGGTGCACTAGCCCCCTTCAGACTGTGTTCACGCAGCCAACCCCAGTCCTCTCCCTGGGATCTGACCTCCGAAGCCCGAGCCTCAGCTCCCAGCCCCCGCCCACCCTGGCGGGTGAGCAGACAAGCCTCTTGGGCTGGTGAGTGCTGGTTGGCACCGACCCTCTGTGTGGGAATCTCTCCACTTTACCCTCCGCAACCCTGTTGTTGTGCTCTCCTCCGTGGCTCCAAAGCTTCCTCTCCACCTACTCCCCCTTTCCACCAGTGAAGGGGCTTCCTAGTGTGTGGAAACTTTTCCTCCTTCACAGCTCCCTTTCAGAGGTGCAGGTCCCATCCCTATTCTTTTGCCTCTGTTTTTTCTTTTTTCTTTTGCCCTACCCAGGTATGTGGGGAGTTTCTTGCCTTTTAGGAGGTCTGAGGTATTCTGCCAGTGTTCAGTAGGTGTTCTGTAGGAGTTGTTGCACATGTAGGTGTATTTTTGATATATTTGTGGGGAGAAAGGTGATCTCCACGTCTTACTTCTCCTCCATCTTGAAGGTCCTCCCAAGGATATAGATTTTTAAAGTTTTCAGTTATGACATCTTCATTGCTTCTGGAATGTGAATAATACTTTAAAACACACTATTTTTAGAACATTGAAAAAATATTAATCGACAAATGACTCCAAGGAAAGTATATGTGGAAGTTTTCTCCATTATTTTGGCAATTTTTCTGTAAGTTTGAAATTATTTACCATAAAAAAGATTTTTAAAAAGACCCCAAAACATAAAAGTTAAAAATCTACTTAGCATTAATTTTTACTCTCTCATCTCTGGAATTCAGACTGAATTCAAAGCAATAAAGGCCAACATTTTGAATAAAGGAAAGCAGTGCCCCCTACAGGACATGATTTCAGGGTATTGGGAAAGTCTGTAAAGGACATCTGTATTTGTACTTGGCTAGAGCAACTTCTCACATCTTCTAGTCCAGAACTTCAATTTTCCTTGTAAGCCACCATTTCCCCATTCTCCATCCATTCTCATGATTGGGAACTTGACGTGAAGCGCAGCTCAGACCAATGAGACTCAAAATTTTCTTTCAGTTCAAATTATTGAGAAAAAGAAATTCTTTTTGATCATCTTGCTTTAGTGTGAAAAAACCCTACTTAAATATAGTCAATGCAGAGGCAAGTAAAACTGAGAGATGGAGAAAAATCAAGCCCTAATGATATTGTGTGAGAGCACAGATACAGTTATACCCAAAGCTACTTCTTTTTCAGGTTCAATTAGCCTGAAAAGTACCCTCTTTTTTTTTTCCTTTGGCTTAAATTAATTTGGGTTGTATTTCTATCACTTACGAACTGAGAAAATAAAAAAAATAGCTTGGACTAAGAAAGTAAAATCTGCCTGGCCATTCATTAGGCTGGAATAACAGGCATAGATAAAGTCAGCTCTGCAAAGTTAACAGGAAATACTTCTCTCAAGGACACACTGCATCTCTAAAGTGTCATAATAACCCCCTTCTTGAGTAATGAAGGCTATTGGAAATTCTATCAGTAAGAATGAAACATCCCACTCATGCATGCAGGATCTAAGTCACTTTGATACAGGAAATCAGCTTCAATTCACAACCTGGGAGCAGAAATTCAGATCCAGGGTTTCTGCACACAGCCTTCCTCAGCTATCTTAACTTTGAAGGGCCAAGACATTAGGCTCATTTTGCAGCCCAGACCCTTTACACAGCCTTACTTTGCTTTGAGCCTATCATAATAGACTTAAATGTCATCTAAAGTCCACCCCTGCACAGAACTCTGTAACAACTCTGTTTTTCTTAGTTTGGTGAGATAATCCATGTTTCATCTTCCGCGTG
Source organism: Balaenoptera ricei (assembly GCF_028023285.1). Classification (NCBI taxonomy): domain Eukaryota; kingdom Metazoa; phylum Chordata; class Mammalia; order Artiodactyla; family Balaenopteridae; genus Balaenoptera; species Balaenoptera ricei. The sequence goes on from NC_082641.1 coordinate 34,943,934, forward strand.
GTCTCTCTTACTGCGATGGGTAAATAAACCTGACTTCATCAGACCACAAGTAGTTACTGGTGGCTTTAGGTTGACAAGGCTTGGTTTTCTTCTTTCCTATAATAATTCCTCCACTCAAACTGTTTGTTTTATAGTTAAAGATTTGGTCATTTACCCTTCCCCCCCCCAAGTAAATCTCATCGAAAAGTCAAGACTTAGCAGTTGTTCTAAAGTTGGGCTCCATAACCTGGCTACTCAAAGTGGGATGCCTGCCATAGCAAGATCAACATCATTTGGGAGCTTGTTTGAAAGTCAGAATCTGGGGCTCCATCCTCATTTTCCTGAATCAGAATCTGCATTTTATTAAGATTCTGGTAATTGAAGGTATAATAAAGTTTGAGAAGTGCAGCTCAGGGGAGTCCTAGGAATTTCTGTAGGAATACCCAGGAGAACTCATAGAAGGGGGACACAGAACCATTGGCCTTTCCCTTATGAAAGCCATCTGTAATATGCTGTTTTGTGAGTTTAACCTTTCTGTAAATGTGTCTTTAAAGTAAAAAATGTTTGAAAACCACCATTTTAAGCCCCATTAATATCAATACTTCATTGTGAATAAGTTCATCAGATTGTTTGTGAGGGAATAAGTTTTCTTTGCAGTGGACAGGGAAAGGAGGAATCCCAGTAAGGAGAAGCTAGGTACCTGTACACGAAGTCCCTTACACAATTTGCTCATTTGCCCATCTTGTGGAGATGGCTACGGGCAGGATCTGCTGGTCCTTTTAGGCCACATGCATCTGGGGTCCTAGAATGAAACTAAATAACAGAATTGGGAGGGTGGGTCTATCAGAGGCCTACTGTATAAGAACTAAGGAAATCCCTAGGATAATTTCTTGAGAGAAGGAAAAACCAGGAAGATAAATTTGACCAGCAAAAAAGCCTTGGTCCTCAGAGGGGAGCAGTGATTTTCAGAATGGCATGGTGGCAGTCCCTGGAATTGATTTCTGTCCCAAGCCCATAGCGGGGAGAGAGAGAGAGAGAGGGAAGGAGTTGAGTAAACTCTTTGCCTCTGATCTTGGTTAATTAATTATTTTGGGACACAAGAATATAACATAAAGAGAGAAGTATTTCCTCACCTCTATTCACTTAGCAGTAGACCACTCATCCCTTTGGCACCCGAGGACTTTACCTCTGGAGTGATGCTCAGCTGGGGGTAAGCAGTGCCAACTGGGCAGGTTGCTGGTTCTGGTGGAGAAAGGGCAATGACTGGAGACTGCAGGGGGCATTGAGATGAGAGTGCAGCAGCAGCCAGTAGCCAGAGGCCATGGAGTTTTACTCGGCACAGAAAACATCTTCTGGGGATGCAGGAAAGTGTGGTGAAGGGGACAGTCTCCCCAAAGGGTGTGTGAGCAGAGCTCTTGTGTGGAAACAGGAGCCTGTGGAATTTTAGTTAATGTATTCACGCAACCCCACTTGTATCTGCAAGAGGATGAGGGATGGGAAAATTTAACAAGAGATTTGTTGAAGCTCAAAATGGAATCCCCTCTCTTACCCTTTCTCAGATCCTTTTAAATCGATGCATCTTAACTCAAGTTCCCCTGGGTGCATCTTCTTCACAAAGATTTAGAGTTGACTCTACAGCTAAGAGAAGAGGTCTTAGTGTTTGAAGAGAACACCACGCAGTGTATTTTCCCCTAAATTCTCCCAATATTGTCAATATTTCTCCAAGGAATGCGAGAGGTGGAGGAAACTGCTGGTACTTTTCTGCACACTCATCACCATCCGACTGTGCTCCGCACGTGCACAGCCCTGATCAGGCACTTGTCTACCACTCGACTGGGTCATAACCCGTCACAATTTCATTTCATTGTTTCCAAACTGTTTTAATAACTGCTATGCCCTGGGAATACAAAAACAGCGAAGATGTGTCTCTAACTTTAAAGCTTAAATCAAAGATTCATAATCTTTTAGTCCAATGAGAAAAGAATTATTGGTTCGAAATTAATATTTTCTGCCTTTTCCCCATGCCAAAATAGAAACCAGTCTGCAGGCACATTTTTCTTTTTCCATAATGAAAGAGTACAATTTAATAATAGCTGAGCAGTCGTGTTGAGGCAAGAGATTTTTTTCTTCATTATTTCTCAGTAAAACCCCAAGGGGTCAAGCTTACATGTTCCTCTGAGGTAAAAAGTGTGAGTAGAGGATAAGCGTTCTGCCAAGGGAAGCTTGGAGCTGCCAGCACTAGAGTTCTCTGCCACCCTTCTCTGCTTCTCACTCAGGACAGTAAATCCACTTTCTAGAATTTAATGTGGTTCACCGTTGCCTAAAGCTCCAGATGCTCCCAGGAATATTTCTATCCACAGGACTGAAAGATGAATATGGTAGAAGATGCCCAGTTACATTTAGGTTCATGTCTTGCCACTTAACTCAGGGCAGTCATTATGACAGACAAATATTAAACCACCTGTTGACATCCAATGTTGAAATGCTCCATCGTACCACAATATTACTTTCCACTAAGAAAGAAATATTTCCTCCAAAGCCAGCTGATATGTGGACTTCTTTGATCTAGGAGGTATCACCATCTTTACCCCGTGGGAGGGAGACACTTCTTTATGGGGTCTGCTTTACTTTAGGAGGTCAGCCTCTGCTGGCTAGAAAAAGCAGCTTCATCTGAAGCTCTGGAAGTGAGGGGAGCAAAGAGAAGGGATGGAGCCTCTGTTTTTGCTGTTTTGGAGCTATGGATAGAATATGGCATCCAAGCTCATATACAGCATCCTATGCATGGTGACAGGGATCGTGGCAGTGGAGAGGGGGGATCCACTCTTCATGATATGACCAACCTATTTCCCATTATACTTACTGTAGAAATTGTCCCTTTCTTCTCAGGCTTTCAGGAACAAATGTGTTCAAACAGTTTTACTATCTGGGGATATTACTTCGAAAAGGTCATTGAGAATGAATTTATATTTGTTTGTTTAGATGACAAAATGATGCCACCTGCTATTTCTAATGATAAACTACCTAAGATGTACTTATCCATTGTCCTAAAGAACATCTTAGAAATGCTTTGTAGTGCTTAGCAGGGGACCTGCTGTATAGTAGACATTTGGCAAATAATTGCTGAATTACTGAATAAATAAATAATGGCTGTGATTAAACTATAGCAGTGTTATGTTAAGGTCAAAGATATACTTACATGGAATATTATTTGCAGATATATATTATTTCATAAATGTAGAAATCATTACAGCTTTATAAATAGAAATCCTCTAATGTCATGAACCTACTAGTGTATATAACAAGCAGAACCTTTTGGGGGATTTATGTCCAAATTCAACCTCAAAAATAATCTTGGACCACAATTTTTTGCTGGATTTTTATAATACTATTACAATGCTTAAGTTTTAAGACTGATTTGAACCCAACAAGTAGGGTTTATTTCATGAAATACAGTTTCACTTCTGACATAATGTTTCACGCATTGGACATAGTGGAGGTTCAGCAAAAGTAGATTTCACATTAAGCTTTTAACCTCAAGACGCTGTTTTATAATATTAATATACTATATTAACATAGTATTGCTATACTGATATTGGCCTTTGTGGCAATATCAGAAGCTAAAAGCATCAGACTTCGGAGATACCTAACTTTGATGTAATGGAAGCACTCATGGCATTGCCTTTATTGGTGGAGAATACTATATTCTTTCACAGAGGAAATCCTAATATGGTGATTTATATTTTTTAAAAAGAATGATATTTCCTGTTGCTCTGAGTCGTGTCCTATTTAAGAGATCCACTTTGGGGTTATCATGAAGCGCTGATGAATATGAAATAAAAAAATTAAGACAACTGGTATCAGGACTTTATTAAGCTTTTCACTGGATACAAAGAAACTTTTTTAAACATTAAGAACACGATCTTATCAAAAAAATTTCACATTTGCTAAACAGAACTGTAGGCATGTATTTTCTTTACACCACATTTATTAAAGTATCAATGACCAGATCCTAAAAAGAGAAGGCACAGATCTGTCTCCTTCTGGTGAATTTCTAGTGTCTAACGAAGGAAATGTCACCAGCTCTGCAAATTCCCATCCTATAGACATGAAGCAAATCAACACAAATGTGTGACAGCAGGGGCTATGAGATGGAAATGTTACATTAAGGGATATGGATTTTCTTATCACTTACACAAATTTCAAGAGAGAAGATAGCTATCCAAATGTTCTGAAACTCCATCCACATTCGGACTCTGCCAAGGATTCACCATTGGATACAACAGTATTTGAGAACTCTATTTTAGGAATGCCGACATGGTTCTACTCTCTGAAAAGTGTTCTAGAAACTGGCCTTAGCTCCCACTGTTCTTACTCTGGGACGTGTTGGGTTTCCTCAAAAAAGTATTGGTTGTTATAATCTGTTTTGGCGAGCGTCTCTGTCAGGTGCTGGCTTCATTGTCAGGCACTGCATTCTATCTGCCACCTGCTGCCTGAGTAGGCACCAACAGAGCTGTGTTCATACCTCAGACTCTTCTCTCTTCCTCAGGCAGTCAAGAGAGTTCCTTTCTATGTCAAATTTTCTACAGTTCCGTAGAAGACCAGTTCTAATCTGATAAAAATAATTTGTGGTAAGATGTTAATGAGAAAAGTAATGGATTAGTTTGTTACTTCTCTAAAAGAAAAAGATAATAAATTTTAAAAGAGGTCCTGGTATGGGTTAGATGGTGCTACTATACTCCAGGGTCATTTTAAATGTCTGGGTGTGTTACTGGTTGTCCCAATTATTGGGGAATGTTACTTAAGGGATTAAGGGGGGCAGGCGGAGCAAGACTTGGATCTCACAACAGGCCAGTGAATGTGGCATTAATCTTATAAAAGTTCTTATCTGATTATTCCTCCTATATTTGAGTTAGTCCTTCATAATGCATTTGTAGGACTTGGCATGGGCCAATATTTTCCTTCATGAAGGGTATTAGGACTATGGATTTTCATGAAGTATCTTAACACAGGAGTGTAGAAAGAGGTAGGATTTTACCCCCTATAGGTAGCCCTGATGAAAAAAGTAGAAAGTCAGGATGGATAGGGATGCCAGATTAGAAAAAAATACAGACACAACCAGTTAAATGTGAATTTCAGATAAACAATGAATAATTTTTTTGTATAAGTACATCTCATGAAATATTGGGAAAATACTTATACTAAAAATATTCATATGTATCTGAAATTTGAATTTCACTGGGTGTCCTGTATTCTATCTAGCAACCTTAAATATGGGACAAAAATAATTGAAGATGGAGAAAGAGAGGAAAGAAGATTGATTAATATTCCATACCAGGATCCCAGGCCCAAAGATTACAGAGTTTTGCTTTGAACATGACCACCTGTGTAGATCCTCAAATTAGTACTTAGTTTTTTATTGCTAGACTGCACATAGGCAGATAGCAAAAATTTGAGTGTTGCATCCTGTTTTTTTGCAAAGGGTACCACCTAATGTTGATGGGTCTTTAGTGACTCTCACAGGGCCAAGGCAGTTAATCTCACTTGAGAAGATCCAATTTTTTAAAAAGTAATGGTTTGGAGAAACAATTTTTTATGGAAAACTTATCCTTATAAGCAAAATGGGTTTCATATTTGGAAGAACAGCTTTAGGAATGCACTGGTTCTGTTGTTGATGGAAATGAATCTGAATTTAGTTTCTTTGCATGTTAATGAAGTTAATAAATTAATTGATGTTTGAAACTTAAAGAGCACTGGGTGTTCCACAAGCTGGACTATTTGCTTGTGGGAACTCAAATAAGTGCTAAAACACATTTCTCATGTGATTTAAAAAAAAAAGGTCATTTTTAACAAAAATATAATTTCTTTTTAAATTTTAATCCCAAATTGCAACAATAACAAAAATGTCAATGAATTAAGGCTGGTCATAATGTGCCCTTTTTCTTTAGGATAAGTTTGATTTTGTATAAGATACAGTATACTTACACACACATACCACATACAAGCACACACTTCTGACTCATACAAGTACACATTTAGGACTAATACCTACAAAAGAGTATCACAAATGAAATAAAAATTGCACAATTTTCAACTGACTTAATCAACACGTTTTACAAATTCTACAGAACATTTTATCTCTGTCATTGGGAAAACGAATAATTTAGAGCATTATTTAAAACTGTATGTAACGCAGGAGCCACCAATAAGTTATGGCAAATACAGCATTTACACCATTGTGTCACTGAAATCTAGTTGAAGAGACTAAAGTGCTATAAAATAAAATACTTTTAAAAACCTTGTTTAGCATATCCTGAGGGACACTATGCATTATTTTCTATTAGCAATTCAAAAAGCGAGCACTCTATCTGTGGAGCTCTCATTTGGACTAGCAACCAAAGGTCAGAAGATTGTGTCACTGGATCATTAAAATTGTAGAACTGAAAAAGTCATGAAAACATACACTTCCTGAGACTTCCAAACTTCCAGTTTGGAATCCTAACAGGGGAGATTCTGAATGGGTAACCTTAGCTAAAACATGTTAGAACTCAAAGAACTTAAAACAACATTAAGCGAAGATGCATATCTGTCTGTTTGTGATTTATATTTAAGTCCATCTTTGATTCTCCAGCTTGAAGTGTAATTAACAGTGCAGTTAGACTATTACTGCTAGGCATTTCTTATTTATGACGGTCTCATTTTTCATTGGTTTTCTAGTGATTTTTCTCCTCTTAAATATTTAAATATTTGAATTATGTTTGTTCCTACTTACGTAGGAGATATTAATTTTAAGAGTTAAAATGGCAATAGAATCAGGTTGAGTGATTAGAGTGCAGTTTCATCTTGAATAATGTGTGAGATGTGCATGCTGTGTGTGTGTGTGTGTGTGTGTGTGTGTACGTGTGTACACACACAGGTGCATACATACCAAACATTTTATGCTCTAATACATTCATTGTTAGGTGGCACTCCATGAAAAGTGAGTTTTCCCAGTATGGCTGAAAGTGAATATTGAGGTCATCATATAGAATATCCTAAGGCTTTTAAAAGATGCCTCCTCATTCTCTGCATTCATATGATTGTGTAGTAATAAGGGAGACATAAAGAATAATGGCAGGAGTATCTAAATATTGGTCCTTCGAAATTATAGACAGGAAAGCAAACCAAAAAATGATACTCTTTGTATATTTTCCCTCATCTCAGCCACTCACTCCTTTGATTTCCTGCTGTAGATTGGGTAAAAGTTGGATTTTGTTTCTGTTTTCTTTGCCTTGCAGGACTTGTGATGGAAAAGTCTTAAGAAATAAGCAAAACAAAAAAATGCACCAAGATGTATCTCCTACCATTTGGGGGTCTATTTGTAGCCCTTGTGCTCTAACTCTCTGGAAACTCAACGTCCAGCTAAGACAAAGGAGCTTAGGCTGATGGTAAGCTCTGATTGCATACCACTAGTCCTCACCCCCTACCTCTTTATTTAAGGCCCACAGCCCGCTCCCTAAGTGTGTTCCAGAGCAGGGCCAATGGGCAGAAGACAGCCAAAGGCATTTTCTCTCCATTCCCCTTGCAAAGGAATCCCTCCTAGTGAACTCTTTCTCTAGTGGAGAATGCATGGTTCACTTCTACCTGTTCCCTCCTTTAGAAATTAAGGCAAGTCCATTTACTCCCAGTGCCTGTTACATAGATACTGTATATCCACATGGACGCTAAACGTTGGCTTGGAAGTATCTTTTGTCAAACAAGGTCTCTATGTGCATATCATTAATAGCAATTAAAAGCTTTCTCCAACTGAGAAACTGCACAATTAATCTAATGCTTCAGCATGTTTGTTTTTTTCCAGCACCCAAATGACAGATATGACAAAGCTAATTCTAAGCAAACATAAGAAATCATCTAAGTTCAAGAAAATACAACATAGTTACCTCTATATTTTATTCATTTTTCATTAGTATTGAATATGTTGAAAGATCTATTTTCTCATACATTTATAAGTTAAATCCTTGTGTCATTGCAAGTGTGCTTGGCTAAAGATCCTCCTGAGGGATGAATAATGAATAGTCAGAGAAAACCTCCCCCAAAAACAACTTCACAGGACATAAATTTCAATAAGCTATAGTCCTTTAGAAAGGATTCATATTCAATTGCATATAAAGAGCAGGTGAGAGAGATAGAAAGACAATAAAACTGCAAGGGGAGGGAAAGCAGAAAGAAAATTATATTTGAAGATAATTAATATCTATTTTTACAAAAATATTTGAATATGATCAGCTACTCTACTTTCAAAAATCTCATCAACTCTTTTTCATACATTGTTAAGGGTTTTGGTCCTAAAATTAAATTATTTAATATTACCTAAGTTTTCACTTGAAAAGAAGAATTGTCACTGTGTCTGTCCATGACTGTGTGTGTTTGTGTGTATTTGTATCTGTCTGCCTGCACAAGAGTGGGTATATATTGATATATTTTTTCTGTTGAGACATATACACACAATTGGAATGGAGATCATATCTGTTGTGTGTATATGCATGCTACTTGGTCAACCACACACACCTGCACGCTTTTCATAAACATTCTCTTCAGTATAAACAATTTCTCTTCCTTCCCCACAGTTGCTAATAAGCACTATTTTCTGATAGTGAGCATTTATAATCTTTTAATCAACTCTTGATTATTTATAATTTTGACGTATGTAACCTTGGAATCAAATCCCTTACCTACGACTCAAAGATTAAACCACATGTCATACATCTAAATTAACTGAAAACTGAGAGCATGCTTTTATTTCTCTATGGCCCCACTTTACATGGACTGTGTTTTCCCAGGAAACTATTGAGGTGAGATTATTTCTAAACATGAAGATAAAATAATTCAGAATTGTACAAATTCAGCAAATTTTATAGATTCTTATAAATGCCTCACAATACTCCTGTGAGGCATATTGGTAAGGGTTATCATGCTCTTTTAAGATTGTTTAGAGCTGTCAAATATCACAAAGACACCAAGGAGGAAGCAATGCTCAAAGTTGCATTACCATTTTTCTTCCTCATACACCTGGACTATCAAATGGTGGATGGCAGAAACTTTCTGTGAAACTTTGGCCTCTGCCTCAAACTTGACCCTGGGGTGGGACACAGAAGTGATTTTCAATAAGTCTGCCCAAATCACATGTATTTAAGAATCTCCTAAAAATGTTTCACGGATCCTTGAGAGTTCACGGTCATAGTTTCAAAAACATTGCTCTAATTCACTCTGCCACCCTTCCATTTTCCTCAACTTCAAGTAAAAAAACTCAGATTGAAGCTTCTCAGAATATATTCCTCAAAATCTGGAATTTAGAATGACATATTTGGAAATCTCAATTTGTTAGGAAAGCTTGCTCAATCTTTCATTTCTTTCTTTTCTTCTTTTTGTTTTTTCAGTCAAGATAATTGTTAGAAGAACTTTTGTAAGAGTTCTTTTCAGAGTTTTCTGATTTTAACAACACTTGTCATAATTTTTCATTTACTAAGCATTTGTAGGACAATATTATTTAAGAGATTTCTGAATTAAAATGACATCCATCTCTTCCCCCACCCCCATTTTTCACTATGGAGTTGGCACTAATAGTTCTTCCACAAAAGTTTTTACTCTATACTTATAGCTGCCTTAAACAGAAATACTGTGAAACACTATTGTTGTTATATAACACAAAAATTACTGATTATGGCCACCAATATTACTTATGTAGGGAAACTGATTTGATGCATACTGTTTATGACCCAAAGTTAGTGAGATTGCAGACTACAGAATATTATACCAGGTCCCACAAAATAAGTACATTTCAGTACAACAATGTATTGATAATACACATTATGTTGGGCATTTAATTATTTTTAAGTCCCATACAGCATCTGATTAAAAAGAGCGAGCAAGAGAGGGAGCAGAAAGGTTCATTTAGAGGATACACAGTGTAGGAGCCCTAGGTTGAAACAGAAACACAATCAAGTAAACACTCATAAGTTACAAAAACTAATTCTGAGAAACGAAATTTACTAGTCTTTTTTTTATTCCTAACACTAGAAGTAGGTTTTGCTCATCAAATGGGAAATGAAATATTTATAGTAATGAAGAGTATGATAATAATCACTGAAGAAATGGTTTCCCCTTTTTCCCACCCACTTTCAGCCCTTATTCCCTCAGAGACTCAGTGGAATAGGAAGATCAGAGTGTTTATAAATAATATGCCTAATACAGTGAGTTTTCTCTATCTTATTCACTGGCACTCTAAATGGTACTATCAAGTGTTGGCTTCCCCTTCATCAAAGACATAGTTGAGCTTTATGACAGTGCTGATGAAATCACCAAGTTCTACGAAATCAGCAGTGACAATATTGATGCCACTCTCTCCTGGCTTCTGCGTGCGGACCCACTGCATCATGGCAGGAAGGGCTCTGAGAAAGGAAAAAAAAAAGAGAAGTCACAGAAGGAAAGATATTATTTTTCGAGCTCACAATTCCCAGGACTTCTTTTAGTTTTCTAACTTATTAAAATAAATGCCCCAATTACAGATACAGAATGGAGAAAAAAGCCAAATGGACAATGGTAAATTCTTAACCTCTGAAGTGATTCTGCAGGAGAAATACAGCCATCCCTGGAATCCACGAGGGATTGGTTCCAGAAATCCCCACAGATACCAAAGTCTGCGGATGCTCAAGTGTCATATAAAATGCAGTAGTAAAGTCATCCCTTCTCATACGCGGTTTCTGCATCCGTGAATTGAACCAACCCGGGATCAATTTTATGGATACGGAACCCTAGGATATGGAAGGATGACTGTAGTCACTACCTTGGTCCACATTGGACTCTATCTTTGGAGATCCAGATGCCGTGAGAATTTATAGAGAAGCTTCTCCACTAAGAGAACAACATTCTTGCACTCATATTCTAGTTTGGTATGGTGTGATTGCAAACCCTGCAAAGCTATGGGGTAGTGAGGTCAGAGATGCATACATGCACTTAGCAAACATTTATAATGAACCCACTATTTTCAGCAAATATGCTGGATATTGTAAATAGATGTAAGGGCAAAACTCCCCGCATTTGACAAGTGCATGGTTTGGTGGTGGGCAGGTGGACAAGGAAGAAAATTTTAATACTGTATAGCACAATCAATGCTCAGTCATCCTCTAAACATATTTACTGATCACCTCTTCTATTCCAGACACCCTTGAAGGCACTTGGAAAACTTGAGTGAACAAAGCAGATAAAAGTATCCACCTGTGTGGAGCTTACAGTCTAATAAGGAAAGACAAACAATGACTAATAATCATAAATTAATTATATCATTTGATAGGAAGGAATACGTACTATTAAAACGCAGCAAAAAAAGGAGGATTTGGAGTGCATAGATAGAGAGGTGTGGAGCAGATTGCAACTTAAAATAGGTGCTTACACAGGTCCATTGACAAGCGGACATTTGTGCGAGGGTTTGAAGGAGACAAGGGAGTTGTCATGTAGAAAGCTAGGGAAAGCGTTTCAGTTCCTGCCATGGCCCTGAAGGGGCAGCATACCTAAATGTGGCAAAAGAAAGAAGAAAGTATTAAAAGATGAAGTTAGAGAAATAATAAGGAAAGGGAGGCAGATGCTGTAGAGCACTGTAGGCTATTATAAGGGTTTTGAGGTTTACTCTGAGTGAAATGGGGAGTCTTTGGAAGATCTTTAGCAGAAGAGTGTTATGATCTGACTTAATTATAAAAGATGATTCATTACCATGACAGCATAGTGGAGAGTCACCTAGCCTAGCTTGCAAGGTCAGGAAAAACTTTTCAGAAGAGTGCTCCCTGAATGTTGAGGGATTAGGAAGATTTAGCTGGGTAAAGGTGGGAACAGGGTGATGCAGTGCATTTTCAGACAGAAGAAATAGCATTCCTTCATTCATTGACAGGAATAGGGCATGCTTAGCAGTAGGGCATGCAGACAGATCCAGGAGATGTTAGTAAAAATGCAATATCCTATGACAGCACATTGAAGAGAAACCACTACGACCTAAGGGAGCAGGAAGGGAGGTTGACATGAAAAAGGGATAAATGAACTGAGGTCTGAGGAATGATAGTGCAATAAAAATGAAAGAGTGAGGAAATACATGTGGACATTAATTTCCTGGATGAGATGGAGGGAGAGAGAGAAGTGAGTGGGTAGAGAGACAATGATGAAATTAAGAATCTCAGAGAAGTTACAAAATTTAAGGAAGTCTTAAAAATGTTGGAGAAATAAGAAGGAACCAGATGATAGAGGGCTTTCAGAAATGTAGACCAGCTGAAAGCTGTTAACCAGGGAAATAATATGCTTAGACTTGTGATTCAGAGAGAATGGTCTGCCTTCATTGTGAACAAATGAATGGAAGAAAGCAAGACTGGGATCAGGGCTAACAATTAGGGAGCTGTGGAAGGAAGCCAGACCAGAGGTAATGGTAGCTTACATCTCAGTGGCCACAATAGATATATTTGAAAGGAACTGGGGAGATAAAATGACAACATTTGACTGGTGTGGGATTGGATGTAGATGGAGAGGGAGAAAGAAGCCATGAATGATGCCTAGATTTCTAGCGGTATTCTGGCAGGTGAGCATCATTCGCTAATCTTGGAAAGATAGCACTGAAGGCTTTCCAGTGGATGTGCTAAGTTCAGTCTGAGACATGTTGACTTCGAGGTGACTTTGGGACACAGGAGTTGAGATCTTAATTCACAGTTAAGTACAGTTCTGATATTCAGGACATAGAGCTGGTCAAGAGTCATCACATAGAAAGAATAGTTAGAGCTATGAGAGTGGATAAAATTACCTGGGAAGATAGTATAAAGAAGGACGAGAAGAGAAAATTTGAAAATCAACAACATGGGCAGAAAATTTGCTTCAATTAAAAAAAAGAGAGAAGTAGGCATAGAAGTAAGATGAAAATTAGGAGCATGTAGTGTCATGAAAATAAAGGAGAAAAGAAAGCCATGCTTCTTTTGGTTTGTGAGGTTGAAGCATAGAATGTAATATGTGTGTCTTTCTCCAGACCTCAGAAAGTGTATCTAGTCAAACTTGACCCATCCAGGCAAAACGGAATCAACTGCCTTGGACTACATTCATCCTGTGGGTAATACCTTAAAAATTCTGATCCACATTTTTCAGCATACAGATAGAGGAGGATCCAAGTGCTTCTAAAAGAGCATAACATCGATTTAAAAGGCCCATTGCCTTCAGAAAATAGACTGGCAGTGGAGAAATTTGGTCTTCACAACAACAGCTTCAGAAGAGAATTCTATCTTGAAATGAAAAATCTGGATCCCTAGAGCACAGACACAAGTGTATTCAAGTTCATTAGAAAGACAGATGCCGTGGCAATGTGTGTGCAGCCACTTGGGTTTGAATTCCATTACTTTCTCTTCTGGACTTGCTAGGGCAGATGGTTATATCTCTGTTGTGAATATAGTATCACCTTGGCATTTTAGAAAAAGCAGACACTCTTTGGAAAAACTATCAGAACGAGTGCATTTCCTGGGAAGAATAGTTCTCTAGCAGATATACTCACCTTGAGAGGTGAGATGTGGGGTAGAGAAGAGTGATGCTGAGGCCAGTGCTGACTCTGTATTAAGTTTAACCAAGTAGCTGGCCTACCAGATCCCTAGGGGACTAGGTTTTGGGAGGCTCCTGAGCAAACAGACCCCCATTTTAGAACCATGACCATCACAGAAAGAGATACTCCGATGCCCACTACTGCTCTAAGACTGAAATTCCTGGGCCTGAATTTAGAACAACTAATTGTTATCCCCATGGAGAGATGTTAGGAGAATATAAGAGTTCTCTGTTTCTTCTCTGTTTCTCTATAAAGCAGATTGCTTTGAGGATTGATGAAATATCATTTTGGGATAGCTTTTAGGCCTCAGGTGAAATAGGAGTTTTACATTTAAATGCCGTTTCTCTGAGTCATGGGAATATTTCTCTTTTTCTGTTCAGATATAGTTTTGTAAAGTCAGTATGATACCAAAGACAAAACAAGCAATAACACCCAGTTGAATATGAAATACTCAGACAGACTTAAGTCGAATTATGTTAAACAAAAAGACTCAGTATACTGGATTAAAACTAGCAAATGCTACTGAAGTTACAATGATTATTTAGAGTGGCATTTCTTAAACTTTTAAAATTATTTCCCCCTTATGGAGCCTTTTAAAATACTTTTTCCCTCCTCACCCTCCTTCTCAATAAAATTTTAATACCACAGATAGACTCTAAATATGTTTATAAGTTGTTTGTATATACCTGTGCTTTTTATGTAAAAAGAGTAAATTTTTTATTTGCCCTCCTGAGAATCAATTTTTATATTAGGTAATTACAGTACATTGAAAAGCCTACTCTGGTGGTAATAAAGTATTGTCTCAGTGTAATAATTTTCATGGTATGAGACAAACTGGTTAACAAAGACCTACTGTATAGCACAGGGAGCTCTACTCAATATTCTGTAATGACCTATATGGGAAAAGAATGTAAAAATGAGTGGATATATGTACATGTATAACTGAATCACTTTTCTGTACACCTGAAACTAGCACAACATTGTTAATCAACCATACTCCAATATAAAATTTTTTTAATTTTTAAAAAATTTAAAAGAAAAACTGGTTTAACTTTAATTTTTAAAAATCACCCATTCACTCATTCAACAAAGATATACTGTATCTGTGGAAGACAGCGTTCTAGGTGTAGCTCCCTAGAGCCATTTTGGGGTTCAGACCTTCCTCACCTCTCTCCAAGAAACGCTGCCACAGCCCTGCCACCAAACTGTTTTTTTGTGCCTTTTCTACACTACAGTCACAACACTCTTTCTCTCAACCAAATGCATTATTCTTCTACATGAACACTGCAAAGTCTTCTCTCACCTACAAGATACATAGGCTCTTGATCAGTATATATGAGTCCCTCCATCTTCCCTCACGCATCCACCACACACACCTCTCTTCAGCTGCATTTGTTGCTACTTCCTACATGCTAATTTTTTCTCTAGTAATACTGAAATGCTTACGTTTTCTCCCAAACATACCCTGTGGTTTCAGACCTCATTTTTTTTTTTTCAGGACTTCTCTCTATATGAAATACCATTCATTCTTTCAGTACCCTTCTTGGTCTAGTTTCTGCTTGCCCTTCAAGACTTGGCTCAGGCAGCATCTCCATCCCTCAAGTCCAAATCTGGGTGAAGAACTCTGTTTTTGATGCTTTATCTCCTTAAGCACAGTTCTGTAACTACACACTGCACATGGCATTCAGATTTTCCACTTCCATGCCTATTTCTATCAGCACCTGAACACTTTTCAGAAAACAAAAATCATATCATAGTCATCAAAATATCCCCTGTACTTACCACAATCCCTGGGACCCAAAAGGAAAATAACACATTTATTGAACTCAAATGTTACCTAGAAATCCTGGTCTCAGCTGTCTCAAAGTCTAACAAGTAAAATGGATGTGAACCAACCATGACAATACAATATGGCACAACAGGCATGGGCATAGGATTCTATGGGAGCATGTAGGTAAAATAATTTATTTCACTTGGGAGAAATTATGGAGAAATTTAAGGAGCATGTCACAAAATAGGTGACATATGAGCTTGGTCAAGACTTTTTAGATAAAAAAGAAGAAAGCATTTCAAGAAAAGGGAACAGCACATCCAATAGAATATGGGCTGCATAGTAGATCTCCAGAACTTATTTATCTCGCATAACAGAAACTTTGTACACGTTAATCATCACCTCCCCATTTCTCCCTCTCTCCAGCCCCTGTGAACACCATTCTATTCTCTGCTTCTATGAGTTTGACTGTTTTTGATTCCACATATAACTGAGATCACATAGTATTTGTCTTTCTCTGTCTGGCTTATTTCACTTAGCATAATGCCCTCCTAACAAAACTGTACTGTATACTAAGATTTGCTAAGAGGGTAGATCCTATGTTAAGTGCTCTTACCACACACACACATAAAAAAATAATAAAGGGGGCAGGAGGAAAGTTTGGGAGGTGATGGATATATTTATAGCCTTGATGGTGATGGTTTCATGGGTATATACCTATCTCCAAACTCATCGAGTTGTATACATTAAAAATGTACAGCATTTTATATGTCAGACCTCAATAAAGTGTTTTTTTAAAAAAAGCATATGGTCATGAAAGAGAGGACATGATTAGGAAAGACAAGGTGACCAGAGAGTGGGCGCCATGGAGGTGTGGGGACACTAGGGGGACTGACTGGAGTAGGGGAGGAACAGCAATGTGTTTGGGCCAGATTGTTAACGCCTCCTTTGACAACCTGTGAAGTCAGAGCTTCCCTTTATATGCAGTTAGGTTTGCTGTTGATTTCATCCAAAGAAGAGTTCTTCGATTTTCCCATGCAATGAAGAATCTAATATTAATTCCATACAAAGTCTATCATCTAATGACACTGAAACTTGTATTCTCTTCACTTATAAATAAAGAGCTTAGGAAGTTCCCTTTGGAAGTTCTCAGATTGCTATGAGATCCTAAAAAGCATTCATTTTTTCATATTAGTTCCACCTTTATAACCAAAGTTGCTAGCAGAAATTTGAAGAGCATTCACTAATATTATGAAGGAAAATATTTCTTAGTGAAATTATGTAGTCTGAAGAGATTACTAAATTCTCTTTGAATTTGTATATTAATATTTTAGTATCTATTTATGGAATAGTCTCCTTTGGTCTCCTATAGTCACATAGAAAGATGTGACTAAATAAATACTGCAATGTTGTCTTTTAAATGTCCCTCTTTTTTCTTAATCTCTCATTTTCATTAGATGCTGGATTTACAGTGTGGATTTAGACTGTTTATTTGCAAGACCTCACTGACTACCAGGAGAATCATTTCAAGATAAAGAAAAATTTAAATAAAATCCTAGCACTAGTGTCAAATCTGGAGCCAGACTGTTTCTGCTCAAGTCTCAGTACCAGCATTAATTATGAGCAAGTTAGTTAACACTCTAAGCCTCAGTTTTACCATCTATCACATTAGCATATTAATGAGGATTAAAATGCTTAGATGAGTGCCTGGCTCTCTGTGAGTGGTAATGTACTGAATATCCGCTGAGTGACAGCCCAGGCAATGCCCTGCTCCAGAGTCTCAAAGAAGGAAGGCAGCAGGGAATTCTGAGGGCAACACCCAGCCATAATACAGTTGTGATGTAAAAATGAGCCTGCGGGATTTCTTTCCAACCTTCACAATTTCCAATCAATGATAGAAAGAGGGTGGGGGAGGTGTCCTTGTGTATAAGGGCAAGACTGGCAATGAAGCTTTAGGGAAATATCCTTGGAAGGGTTTTCTTTGGGGGCACATAATTGGGGCAAACGTCCAAATATGCTTTTCCCATCATAGATTCTAACTTAAGTTAGCAAAAGAGCAGGTCCAGAACCAAAATTTGGTACATGAAACCTCAAAGCCCTTCTCCGGAATATGGAGCTCTCCTGAGGAAAGGCATCTTCAAACAGTTTGCAGGCTTCTTAGAGGAGAAACAGGCAAATCTACAGGAATCAGAAAACCTTCCTCCAAGGAAGCAACAGGAGGGCAGCGATGTGGAAGCCAGAGGTCTTCTGATGTTCTAGTTTTGAGAAACAATTTTGAAAAGATTTAAAGGAAAAGATTTAGGAATTGGAAATGCTGAGTTCAGTAACCCTCAGTGTGCTGACCCTGACTTATTAATTCATGTCAGTCTCCTACTTAGGATGCTTCAATCACCCCTCACTGCTTTTAGCATAAAGATTAAAATTCTTAACTGGTCTATAGGCTCTGAACAGCAGCCACTAGCTGCTCCTCCAGTTTCATCTCTGGTCACTCTCTCCCTCACTGAATTCTAGCCACATCCACAGTCTTGCTCATCTGGACCAGCCTAATTTTCCTCAGGGAACCATTGTAAGGGCCGTTGTTTGTTTGCTGGTTTTTTTTTTTTTTTTCATCAAGAATACCTCATCTTCCCTGCCCCTTCACTTGACCAACTCACTCACTTTTCTTTCAGGTGATAGTTTAAATGTCACTTCTTCAAAACACTAGTCAGAATTGTAATTATATTTACATGTTTGATCAGCACCTGCCCCCTATCTAGACGGCAGTGGCTTTGAGGACAAAGACTGTCTGTTTTCTCATTGTTGGAGCCCAAAGGCTCAGCATAGCACTTGGCATAGACTGAGTACTCAATAAATTTGTATTGAATAACTAGATTTTATTTTTAGAAACAAAAGGTTGATTTTTAGAATAAAAGTGCATGCAATAACATAATTCATGGAAAGACTGCTCAGTTTTCCTCACTGTGGCTATTGCCACAGATTTTAGTTTGTGAATTCACTGCTATTTTGCTGAACAAAAGTCTTTTAAAAATTAACTTGAAGGATTTTAACTTTTCTGTACTTGGCAGGTCTTACTGGCAAATTTCCAAATTGAACAGTCAATTTGCAAAATGACTTTTCCTTCATTATACGTAAAGTGTCCTGAGAGTCTGTGTTAATAACGACAATAGTAGTCATCATCTTTCTAAGAATAAAGTTTATTAGCATTAAACTTAATTAAACAGATTTCTTTATTTACTATCAATTTATTATTAATTATAATTACCTATCATTTAATTAGAATTAAATTTATTAGGAACCCATGTCAAATTCATATTCAAGTGTGTGTGTGTATACATAATACTTTTACAACAAATGCGTCTTATATATGCTACTTCTCTAAATTCTCTAAACTGTTGTATTTTGTGGTTATGAATGAACAATGTGGATAATAAAACACTTGAATCTTTCAGTGAATTTTATTTGAATATATTTAATTTTCAATGAAATGTTTCTTTTGTTGAACGAAATAGAATCTTTAAATTAAATTAATTTTTACAGAACTCTCTGATGCCCTTGGAAATAAAGATTACAATGAAAATGTCAGAGCCATGTTACTGCCTTTCTCAAACCCAGCCTCTCCTGAGAAACGGAGTCTTCACTGGTCTGTAAAATTTAAAATAATGATCACAGGTCTTTCTTCCCTTGGGCAACTGAGTCACTCAGGACCAACTAATTCAACTCAAGTCTGACATATTTAAAATGTGATTTCCTGTCAATCTGGTCATTTCTGAAGGCTTAGAAATTTCACTTGAAAATGTAAAGGAGAGAAAGATGAAACAAAAAGAAACTTTCCCAAAAGGTTGGCATTTCATGCACTGAATCATATAGTGATAAAAGGCAGGCCTTTGCATCTGTAGGTTTAAACCCCAGAAAGGGCTTCAAAATAACTTCAGGCAGACAGATGGATGTATCTCAGAGATTGTAACTTGCATGAAGACAAGGCTTACCATTTTTTGCTAAACCTGTTTCTGCTTAGAAAGGAGCATATCTGATTTATGCCTGATAAAAATAACTCATTTTTCGAAAAAAAACCTTTTCCCCCTAAAATTGCACTCAGAAAAAGAATGAAGTCATGTGAATGATCTGCAAAACAAATGGCCTAAAATCAACTCTAGAGATTTTAAAGGACTTGGGTTTTCTTGAATAAGAGACTAAAGTCCTCCCAAGTCTTCCTATGACAAGTGCTATGTACTTTCAGAACTAAATCACCACAACTATTTAGATGTAAAACAGATAATAATGAAAGTTACAACTAAACATATAGCTGATTTGAATTTTTCCCTCTGTGGCCATGAAAGGAAGAAATCCCTCTCTCCTTAACCTTCCCAGATTCTCTGCTCAAATCAAGTTCAAACTCCATCTGCAGCTTGATAAAGACATCTGTTCAATGCATATTTATAAAGCACCTCTTTTGTGCTACATATTATTCTGTGTGCTGAGGACACCAGGGTGCTCAGAAAGAGACCCAGCCCTTGCCCTCTTGGTCCATACCCTCTAGTTGGGGAGAGAGAGATTTATTAAAAACAAACAACAAGCACCACTTATTGAAGAGGCTGTCTTTTCTCCACTGTATATTCTTGCCCCCTTTATCAAAGATAAGGTGACCATACGTGCATGGGTTTATTTCTGGGCTTTCTATCCTGTTCCATTGATCTATATTTCTGTTTTTGTACCGGTACCATACTGTCTTGATTACTGTAGCTTTGTAGTATAGTCTGAAGTCAGGGAGTCTGATTCCTCCAGCTCCGTTTCTCTTTCTCAAGATTGCTTTGGCTACTTGGGGTCTTTTGTGTTTCCATACAAATACCCTGAGAAAACCATAATTCAAAAAGTGTCCTGTACCACAATGTTTATTGCAGTACTATTTACAATAGCCAGAACATGGAAGCACCCTAAGTGTCCATTGACAGATGAATGGATAAAGAAGATGTGGCACAATATACAATGGAATATTACTCAGCCATAAAAAGAAACAAAATTGAGTTATTTGTAGTGAGGTGGATGGACTTAGAGTCTGTCATACAGAGTGAAGTAAGTCAGAAAGAGAAAAACAAATATGGTATGCTAACACATATATATGGGATCTAAAAAAGAAAAAATGGTTCTGAAGAACCTAGGGCCAGGACAGGAATAAAGATGCAGACATAGAGAATGGACTTGAGGACACAGGGAGGGGGAAGGGTAAGATGGGACAAAGTGAGAGAGTGGCATTGACATATATACACTACCAAATATAAAATAGATAGCTAGTGGGAAGCAGCCACATAGCACAGGGAGATCAGCTCAGTGCTTTGTGACCACCTAGCAGGGTGGGATAGGGAGGGTTGGGGGGAGACGCAAGAGGGAGAGGATATGGGGATATATGTATACATATAGCTGATTCACTTTGTTATACAGCAGAAGCTAGCACAACATTGTAAAGCAATTATACTCAAATAAAGATGTTAAAAAAAAAAAAGACTATGTAAAGTAAAAACAAAAAGAAACAACAAATAAACAAAAACTACCAAGTCAAATGGATTGGTGTTGAGAGAAATTTCAGTTCTGGTCCTGACTATAGTAATGCCTTTTATTGTGTTTTATAATCTTGAATAAATTATATTAACCCTGTGAGTCCCAATTTTTCCTAGTTGGAAAATTAGGTGTGACAACACTTGGGGTAGACACCCCCGCACAAGGTGATGATCTCTATGTGGGTACTATTCAGGTATGTAAGGTCGGGGTTGTTCATAACAACTCGGCCACAGCCATGAGGGCTGACATGCTCCAGGGGCCGCAAGATAAGGACACAAGAGCCAGTGTCACACCAGGAATATCGGGGGACTGACTGACCCTCGCCTTCACCCTAACTATCCTAGCCACCTTCAGTTTTCAAAGGGACAGATTCCAAGTTCTCAAGAAGACATGGGAACGATCCCACCTCCCTCTCATGCCTGGAAGTTTGTTAGTTTAGTTTAGCTTTGTGTTTGTTTAACAAAAAGTAATGCAGTCAAATCAAAGCAAAAGACACCATCTGTTTCCTTTGATGATGGCAAAAGTAGCCCTTTTCATTGTGGCATGGAAGAAAACCATCAAAAATCCATTTTCAATTAAAATAAGATCATATAAACTGCAAGAAGAATGGTGTTTAGAGTTCATAAAATGTGCTGTGTCCTCAGGCCCATCATTCCCTTCAGCCCCTGTTTCAGAATAAGCCATAAACCCTGCCAGGAGACATAATATGAGCAGTCAGCCCTCAATGGGGCCTCCGGCTGCGCAGGGACTATTCTGTCTGCTGATTTTCTAAGGGAGAGAAAGAAGAAAGAAAGCTTCGTACATTCTAAACAAAGAGACCCTTCAGTGTATTAATAAGATTTAGACTGCCAATGAGGCAGACAGTGGGTTTTCTTTCAAGGGTAGAGTCTCAAAATAATGAACACTTCTGTATGGGATCAAGTGTTCTTGCCTCACAGTCTCTTCCTCAGTACCAAGTAGCCCCTCACTCAGGACAAATGCTCCGGGAATCTGGGGACTCAAAGCTCAGAAGCAATTTACTTTACTCAAAGCGTACAGTTTCTATCTGCTGGCACCTGCCTGTCCTTTCTCCTCTTTGGAAAGATTTCCATTTGCAGAGAAAGAGCTGCTGCTCACCTGTGCAGAAAGGAAGTTTTAACATTTCTGGTTTTGCCTGGAACAAACATGTCAAGGACTATCTAGGTTTATCCCTTCACTCTCAATTGTTCCTGACTTGGGGATCCTGGATCTCGGGATAGCAGAGGTAATAATGTTGAAAGTCACAAAAGAAATCAGTCACCCATGAACTGTGGTCACACAATGTAACTGAAATGCTGCTCTTCTTTACCATGGGCAGAATCATTTTATCACTTCAGGTTTAGTATTGACCATCTGTTGCTTATTGGAAGTTCTAGTGGAAATCTGCATGCTTTTAATTTTAACAATGGAGAGATAAATTATTACCTATAAAATATACATGTATTAAGAGAAGATGGTCTCTGTGAGGAAAAATGGTGTAAGAGATTCTTTGTTTAAACTGAATTATAGTTTCTGTACAATATTATATAAGTTACAGGTGTACAATAAAGGGATTCACAGTTTTTAAAGGTTATACTCTACTTATAGTTATTATAAAATATTGGCTACATTCCCTGTGTTGTACTATATATCCTTGTACTTATTTTATACACAGTAGTTTGTACCTCTTACTCCCCTAACCCTATATTTCCCTTCTCTCCTTACCTCTCCCCACTGGTAACCACTAGTTTGTTCTCTACATCTGTGAATCTGCTTCTTTTTTGTTTTATTCACTAGTTTGTTGTATTTTTTAGGTTCCACATGTAAGTGAAATCATACAGTATTTGTCATTCTCTGTCTGACTTATCTCACTTAGCACAATACCCTCCAAGACCATCCATGTTGTTGCAAATGGCAAAAATTTCATTCTTTTTTATGGCTTAGTAGTATTCCATTGTATATATACCACATCTTCTTTATCCATCCATCTGTAGAGATTCTTGATGGTGAAATCCTGGGAACTATTGGTCCCCATCATGTTCATATATTCTCTCTCACTTTCAATAGATTTTATTGAGTACTAATCATGTAGCAATTGTTGGGGTGGGTACAGGGATGAGTCAGACATGGTCCTTGCCTTAATTATAGGACTAATTCTGGAAATACCTGAATTGGTACAAATAGAAATTGTTTAATTGCTCTGAATAGAGTTGCATGAAAACATTGGACAATGATGTCCATGAAGCGTCTTTTGGCCTCATGAACTAGCTGCTGGCCTCCTTCTTGGCACACATTCCAATTCCAAATGGAAATATTCCATGGAATCTTATATATTTATGAGGCTAAATAAAGACTACTCTCTAACTACTCATAAGTTAAGTGAGTATTTATTGAGTTTTAATGGACTGCCTATAATTGATACAGGGGCAGTAGAAAGAATAAGAGCTTTAGAATTAGACAGAGCCCTATTTGAGTTACTAATAATGTGTGACTTTGGGGAAGGTTGTTTTTCACTGTAAAATGGGGATAATAATGATATGTAAATCCTAGGGTTTTTGCAAGACTAAAACAAAATAATACAAGATGGGTAGGTGGTGTAACATAGAGGTTAAGAAAGAGGACTTTGCAGCAGACTGAGTTCAAATCCTGGCACTCTCACTAATACTCGTGTAACTTTAGGCAAGTCACTTAAACTTTTCTAGCTTCAGTTTCCTCACTTGTGAAAGAGAATAAAAAGAGTGAATTAATGTGGAGATTAAATGAAATAGCATGCATAAAATTTTAACATAACACTTGTGTGGTGATAACTCAATAAATGATAGCTGTTACTCCATTCTTAGTGTTCATGCTTGAAGTGCCTAGTACATAGTAGACAGTAAATAAATGTTAGCTACCTTCATTTTTCCTACCTTTAGATTACTTGAAGGCAAGTAACTCTATGAAAAAGTTTCTCTCTATATTGATGTGTAGTGCCTGCTGTGAAGAGCTGCCCAGATTTTCCCTTCCAGATTGAGAGCACTCATCTCAATGAGTGCTAGGAATGTTGTTGGCTGTCAGCTCTCAGCTGAGTTTCTATCTATCTGAGAATTGCCCTCAGCTAAAAAGTTAGTCATGCCACTCGAGGTCACACACCCTCTCTGGGGACAACCTGCATCCAATGACTGATCTTTGGGAAGGAGTGTATGCAGGCACTTGTCTCAAGGTGGGACAAGTTGGAAGGTTCATCCCAGCTCTAGAGCTTCCTGTAGGCTTGGCTAAGACCTTTGTTGTGACTGCATCACAGCCAATTCCTCCCTCTACTCAATCCTGTTCCTGTCACTCGCCCATAGCATGGATCCCAAGGGAACTCTGGAATAAAACTGCACACAAATCTCAGAGCCTTAGAGTCTATTTCTTGGGAAACCCAACCTACAGGTCTTCAATTTAGATGGCAAGAAATTCTGTGATCAGTGGACTTTCACCCACGTAGGAATCAAGGGTAGCCTTTTGTAACCTTAATGAGATGGAGAAATTAAAACTACATTTCCATTTCTTAAATGCAAACAGGGTAGGTCCTACGGTGGTTTGAGGGTTTTTTTTTAAAGAGGGAGAGTGGGAGAAGATCACCTGAGAAAAACTTCCTTTATGCTTAGTGCCGTGCACTATGCAGAATCATGTGGGTACCTCCACTTACTCTGGCAAAGTAGAAAGGCCACCAAGTCTAGACTACTTAGAAATAGTGACCACATAGTCTTACATTGGTCATCTGTTAGGATTCCCCTCTGGATACCATTATGCTATGAATAATGTATCAGAAGCTCAGAACATCTAAACCTACTTCTAAAGGAAACAATTGTCATGGTCACTCTAATGGGAGACATTTCCAGTCCAAATTGCCCAGCAGAAGCTGGGGGTGGCGTGGTGGCAGCGAGGTGGTATTTATTCCATCATCACAGCTTTTTCTGTATAGTACTTTGTGCAACTCCATGTCCCTGACATGCTCTTTCAAAGCTAAATGTTGTTATAGCATCCATTTCAGATGTTCAATTTTTTAAAAAAAGTCAAATTCAGAGATTCCCCATTCCTTAGAGAAAATGTTAACATGCAGAATGAATACAAACAGAATTTAATTTGATCATAATTTCCCAGGTGCTAATGTGTCTGTGCGCCTCTGGGCCCCTGCAATCATGCATAATTATCAGGGGGTGATTTCTTTGGCCTTTTCCCCTTTAATCAGTGACAACTGCAGGTGCAAAGGGCAGAGGAACATGTCATTTGTTCTGCAAGAGAATAAGATTCATTATGCTGTTAATTCTATAATTTCCTCCTGACAGCCGTCTTACAAAGTCAGAGTCTTTTAATAGTACCAAAAGAGTGCAAAATTTTAAGTCAGTTAGTATGAGAAGAGTGCTTTCCATTGTGTTGTCTGTTGGTTATATTTTTGGGAAATCGTGTTACCTGACACTTTAAAAATATTCCACTTTAGCATTCTTTGACAACATGGAAAATTCCTAGGAACTTGATAACATACAGTAAATATTGCCAAACCATATTGGTGCCATATATGTGTCTTATTTGCCAATGCATCCTCCCTCTTCCTTGTATATTTCCTCCTTGCCACATTTAGAAAAGCACCAGAGGATATCAGGTTTGAAAATGTCTCTACGATATTTATAATCTGTGACCACATTCTCTAAAAAATGTTACCTAAACAGAGTTCCATGTTACAATGTTTCATGAGCTATTGAAAGATATTCCTAAAACAAATAAATATTCCTTTGGTTGAATAAATTTAGGTAATAGTGAAGCCTCTTTGATGTTCACAATACACATAATAGCATATTAAGCACATTGTCATATTAAGGACATTGAGATAAGTCAAGAACTTATTCCCCTGTCCTCAAACTGGTGTTTTCCAAACTTATTTGACTCAAGAATAGTCCCAAAACTATTAACACATGGGCATGCACACACAATTACACCTTTTAAATTTCTTCCTACAAACAACCAACAGACATCTAGTGGACCTAATGTTCTACAGAACACTGTTCTGGAATTATTGTTGGAAAGCATCCTTTTCAAAGACTCAACTCTGCCATGTGTTTCAAGGACTGAAAATTCTCACAGCCTCCTGAGTCAGGCCCTCCCATCTTAAGACTGCTTCCACTATTAGAAGGTTCTTAGGTTCCCCCAGAACAAGTTTGCTCCTCTTCAACAAGATATCCCTTTAAATATTTGAAAATGATTGGGATTCTCCTACCCCACCATCTGTACCTGCCCTTCTCCATCTTAAACATCCCATTTTCTTTCCTTAGATGATTCCGTTTGGAACATTTTTATTGTCCTTGTCACTCCCTTCTGAACACTCCACTTTGTGTATATTCCCTACAAAAGAGGTACCTTTGGAAAATCATGCAATTTTCTAACTTGGGTATACAGTATAACAGAGTATCTCCACCCTCATTCTGGGTACTATGCTTCTCTTATTATGGCCAAAGATTCTTTTGACTATTTCTCTATTCATGTTTCCCAGCCATTCCATTGTCATCTTTTCCCTGGAATTCTTTAACAGCTTCTTCTGAAGGAAGGAGGAAGGTATTAGGTGGTACCAATGGAGGGGAAGCAGCTCTCCTTCTAGAAGAGTCAACACTAGCTTGTTACCTTACACGTTCTTCTTCCTCTTGAGTTCAGGGAATCTCCTCTCTGTCACCAAAAAAGGTACCAAGCATGCAGGAGGCGAGGTCCCACCAGAAATTTAAGAAGAGCCTTCAAGAGTGATCTGAGGCTGGATAGTTGCTGGAGACTAAGGAGCAGCGCAGATGAGAAATATGGAAGTTTGGATCCTCTAGGAAGTAGCCCCAGCTGGCAGCAGCAACGGTATTGTCAGGGGATGTTAAACATCCAGGTGAGTCTCCACTGGGTTGTTTTAGAGTAAAGATAGCAATGAATACAGAGAAATCTAATTTTTTTCAAAACTTGGAATCATATATGCATGTGAATAGTTGGCCATGTAAATTATCTGCCTGCCTGATTGAGTCTGCACTTAGTGACGACAGAAGCAGGGTTTGGCAAAGTGACATGATGACAGTAATGCTGCCCTTCCTCAGGGCTGGTGCTCACTGTAGTTTTAACTAAGTCATTAATTAACTAGCTATTGATTCAAAGAGTCATTGAGCATAGAATATGCCCTATGAAGGAGGAGCATTATTTGCAACTGTGTCTGGTTATGTTTTAGGGCAGTGTTTGAAAATGTGGTCCTAAAAAGACACTTGCTACCCTTTTTTTTCTTGATTAAAATGTCCCTCACATTCATCTAGAATGCAATAAAAATGACTCTTAGAAAGGTGAAATAAAATGCTCCCTCATGGCAGACCCTATCCAGTCCTGGATTATCTCAGGGGAGGTTTGCAGGGATAGGTCTTTAAAAGTTGTTATAGGATTGATTCTGGCTGGAATAGAAGAAAAATCACTGGCCATAAAGAAGGTCAGAGGAGTCTTCAGGTGGGCGCATGAAGACCTGTTGAAAATTCAGAAAAGAGGCTCTGGGGTGTGTGTGTGTGTGTGTGTGTGTGTGTGTGTGTGTGTGTTTTCTGGGATCTCAATTAACTTCCAAAATTCTACAGAGTCACACCTACAGTTGCATTAACTGCATGTTTTTATATAGATGCTGCTCTCTTGACATCTGTTAGCAGTACCTCTGTGAGATACTAAGAAGCAGTCTCATTCAGGGAACGCAATGGCCAGCAGGCACCACAGTCAGCCTTATATCAGGGTATTTGCCTACAACTGAATTTTGAAATTGGCTGCACACAGTGTCCTGAAAACAGATAACATGATCTTATAAAACAATTTAATTAAATAACTAATATACTAAAATATCAAAATTACCCTAGAGGCAACAAAACATATGATATATAATTGATATTTAATATCAATTACCTGAAAGTCATAAAATAATGTGAATGCCAAGAGTTCTCAGTTTCTCTGTTCTAGACTGGAAGTACAATGATAAAAGAAATGCCATGTATTCTTTTTCACTCTAGACTGGAAACTTTTCTTTCAAACAACTCGAGTCCAAATTTGAAAAGGAACCCACAAAGGGAAGTAGGTGGAGAACTAGATGGCAGCCCCTGTGATGGGCACTGTCTCTGACGGCTGTATGGGCCAGCTTCTCAACAGATTTACGAGGGAGAGGCAAGGACACAGTAGAATCTTCTCCCAAGGTGTAAAATTCTCTCTGGTAGGGAACTGTTTCAGAGGGTCAGCGCTATTTTCAAGAGAAAAAAATTAATGAATACTTTTCAACTAAAAGCTGAAATCAGCAGGAAAGAACCTAAAGAACGTTGCTTCTAATTTTATTAGGAACTCATGTCCCACTGGAAATCATTAAGTAGAAATCAGTTGAAAATATCTTCAAATGTGTGGCTTTTGTAGCTACTAATAATAGAATATATTTTAATAACAGGTTTTATTCCTGGTATTCAGTTCTATTTTAGGGGATGAAAAGGGTCTGATATTTAAAAAACAAATGGAAACCTTTGATAATATCCTACCGAAGTACGGCATTTCACATAAATGTAAAAGATGCTGCTCCTAAAATACTTTCTATTTTTGAATGACACTCATTACTATTTCCATAATGGTCCATAATGATGATTTACTTTTCTCAGCTACATTATGTTATTATATCTAGTAGAACTGAGTGGAAAAGAAAATCAGTAAGATTGACTTGAGAATTGTGAATCTTTGATTCTAAACCTGGGTCTGCTACTACGGGCTACCCATGGAAGACAACAGCATCAATTTCATATCTCTAGACTGCTACATCAGTGTCCATATGGACATCATTCTTCCTGACTACGAAAAAGTCATTCTTGAAACCAAGACTGCAACCCTACTTAAACCATGTGTGCAAGTCACTGACCCTCTCTGTGCAATATACAGAATGGAAATATATCACTCCGACTCAGGGTTATTGGGAAGCTCAGATATAATTATGACTGTGAACACCCTTGAAAATTGCAACGTGCCTTACAAATTTAATTTGTTCCAATTAAACGAATTATGTGGAATTATGTAAACTGGAAATCCTCCTGCCCTCAGCTGAATTTTTCACTTGTAAAAGGGTTGGATTGCCATTGGGTTTTCCATGTTTATTCATCCAACCTGCCTTGGCTATACATCATTCTTTTTACATTATTAGAGGTCATAAAGAGTGGTGGAAAATAGTCAAGGTCATGGCAGAAAGTGAGTTTCTATCACTCTGTATTTTTACATTTCTTGGAGTCTTCCCCATGTTGCTATTCTCAAATGACTTGAATCTAAAACAAAGTTGGAGTCATCTAGTACTAGAACCTATAGGTTATAAACTGATATTCCAGCTTGCTGTTTTGGGACCAAACAACTCAACTGGGTGGCAAAGGAGTACATTTTTAGTCATGTTTTCTTGCTCAAGATAGTCCACAGCTCCTCTCAATTGGAGTTTCTACCATCCACAAGAAGGCTTTCTTCCAATTGTAATAAATGAGACGATTATGGGGCTGAGGTCTCCTGTCTTCTCATCTATCTACTCAAGAATAAATCTAGGTAGTCTGGAAGGGATCTGTCCATTTTGTAAATGAGCACAGCAGCAAGCAGATGTGATTTTGAGGGCACCATCCCTTACAGGGTAATCCATATATCCTCCAGTTGATCAAGCCATGGTAACATCAGCTTGAGCAGAGTATTTCACTTTGGGATCATTCTGGCTAATGATGCCATAGTTTT
Organism: Balaenoptera ricei; assembly: GCF_028023285.1. Taxonomy (NCBI): domain Eukaryota; kingdom Metazoa; phylum Chordata; class Mammalia; order Artiodactyla; family Balaenopteridae; genus Balaenoptera; species Balaenoptera ricei. The sequence goes on from NC_082641.1 coordinate 34,973,570, forward strand.
CTATTTGCTCCTGTGAAACCAAATACTACTGCCCTTCAGGCACTGTGCTAGGCAATGGAGGCACTGCTCCAGGTGTTGAAGAGTGAGCTCAGAAGAGTATGTGAAGATGAGACCTTAAAGTTTCTAGTTTAAACCAAACACTAGAACATAAACTCAGGAAATGGCCCTAGTTTCACCATCTGTGCAGTAGTTAGGTGTTATTAACTCTGTCCACCAAACTCCTTAATGGTGGCACAAAAAGTTTGGTAAAAGATTTGGTAAAACTCAAAGAGTTTGAGCCAAAAGGCAGCTTGATGATTTAAGACAAAGGTTCACAAACTATATTTTATTGAACATACAAAATAAGATGTCCAGAATGCTTTGTAAATTTAATGTCAATATTCTATTATCAACTTCAGCATCTCATTCTTGTCTCTGTTTAATATATCAATAGTCACCAGCAACTGTGATAGGAAAAATTTCAAAACAGAAGCAAAACACCCTAGTGCAGGAAAAATGTAAAACAACAGGAAAGAAGGAGCTGATTCAGTCCAAAATTCACATATATAAGATTTTGTAATCTACTTAGTTATTTCAATAAGCTGATATCCCTGCTTCAAATACAGAAAAATATGAGCAATGGTGTTCCCCGCTTCTGGCGTTTTTTGCATTTCACCTAAGAAGGATAACATCTGGACAAAGCTAAGGATAGTGGTGGATGACTGGGTGGGTCCTAGAAGTCGTCATGTCCTTAGAACTGAACATATGACAGCTTCAAAGACCTATACTTACCTGAATGTGAGTATAGAGTGAAAATGGATATTCTTTTCATTAGAAGCACATAAAAGTTTAATGGTAACTCATTACCATCAACACGCTTGTGCTATCAAAGCTGCTTCAACTTCACACAAGCTGTAGGATCCTTAGAGTTAAACCAGGTAGCTCTATCTTTTTCTGCCCTGGGTCCTTCATATACTGAGCTTCTAAGGGTATGGTACGTGGAGACTACTCAATACACCACAATGATACAGGGAAATTGGACTAAAGATATTAAAAACATGTTTTTTCCTTCAAACAGAGGGACTATCTTTTATTATGCAATCTGAAGACTTTAAGTTTATTTGAAATCTATTGCTTTGCTTCAAAAATCTTTTATATAAACAGAAAAAACATCCAAAGCCAAAACAAAATATCTCCAAGTATCCAAATGAATATTTTGAAAATGAATTACCATTAGGCAAAGGAAAATTAACTTTGTTTATATACAAAGTGCCTTCCTTTTGGCTAAAATAAATGGTCAATTCAGTTCCAAAGTCAAAATATCTAACCCCAGTAGGTGGTTCTATGTTGGACTACCACAAACATCACTAAACTCAGTGTGTAGCTACAGCCTGATCATTGGATTGACATAATTTAAAACCATAACACATGTCTAGACTGAATATATTTTTATTCACAATGAAAATCCAATATGCTTAAACCTGGAGAAAATAATGACTTCAGCTAATAGTGTATTCTGACATTTTTCTTAATGAAAATCTTAATGAAAATGATCTTAATGAAAATGTTCTTAATGAAAATGATCTTAATGAAAACGTTTTTCAAGGTCAAGTCACAGTCCTATTAAAGCATTTTTCCCTAAAGCCCAAGCTTATATATGTTATACACAAGGCAAACATTTTAATTGTGTTATTTACTTGCTCGAGCTGAACTGGATGATTCTTCTGTTTGAAAAATTCTTTTTTACACCTCAGGCATCTATTTCAATTTCAGATGAGTAACAAAAAACTGTATTGCTTTTTTACTATCTTTTATTTGTTCTAAGTTTTAAATGGCGTCTATGGTTCTCCATTTGCAGTAGAACATTATCTTGGAGTGAAGAAATAATCTTTCTAAATTGATATTTTGAATTAATGGGCATGTTGAAAAGGAATGATTTCAGACGGACTTCTAAAACATGAAAATAAATTGGTCATAAAGGGCAAGAATTAAGCTGGCATTTAGAATCATCTCCATGAACACAGGATAGAAGAAGGCAAAAGGTAGTCTGTCCAATAGCTTACTGACATATTTGACTGAAAGAAAGAATAAGTGCCAAGTCAACCATCCAGAAGTGCAACTTATTTTTAGAAAGGGTAGAATTAAATCTGAAATTAAGATTTCAGATTTCTTCAGCTCTTATTCAAGAAAAAGTAGGACTTTTTATATTTGTCAGTTTCTTTTTCTACAGCAAAATGAAAATATAAACTCCAAATGACCAAATCATCCATTGAAGAAATATTTGAATCTAAAATGAAAAATCTATTTCCATTTTGTCACTTAAAATATTTTTGTTTTAAGTTTTATACTCAGCATACCTCTCATTAATTTTCTCTTAAGACTTAATTTTAACTCATCAGTTTGCCTAGAAATTATTTTAGATGAAAAATATATAAATGTAACTGATGCCCATGACTCACATCAATTAACAGTAAATCATTAATGTAAAAGAAATTACTATCGATTCCTAAAAATTAAAATTCTTAAGTTCCTGTTGGAAAATTTTCAGCTTAAGATTGCAACCTATGTTAGATACCATTTAGGAAAAGCTTCCTAATTCATTCAGAGTAAGGCATGTGTTAAAAATCATAATTTTATTTTACTTCACATAATTGAAAATTATATTTGTATTGCATTAAACTAATATATTTATCCATTCATTCATTTACTTACATATGTATTGCCTACCTACTCTGGGCTCCAGGGACTGGGGAATTAATGGTGAAAAAAAAAATTCATTCTCTACTCTCACATAACTCACAATTTAGTGGTGGGTGTGTGTGTGTGCAGGCATTAACAAGGTAATCATAAAAATAAGGATGTAATTACAAACTGTGGTAAGAGATATGTAAGGAGGTTAAATGGCTCTATAAGTGCATATAACAGGGTGACTTTGACCCAGTCAGGGTAGTCAGGATACTGACTTGGATATTTTTTTTTTTCAAAGTCCAAATAGTAATTGATGAAGTAAGTCAACATTTGATTTGCCTCAAAATGAAATTATCTCTGCAGACATGGCTTTTCTTTGAGATTCTCCAAATTATGTCTTGGTTAAATTTAACCAGACAAGACAAAAGAACTTGAGAGCAAAAATGTAGTTCAGAGAGCATGTAGTCCAACCCTCTTATTGGATACATGTGGAAATTATGCATGAGGAAGAGTGAGTAGCTTGCTTTGCATTGTTTCCACTCAGTGGTAGAGATGAAATTAGAAACCCATTATGCTAAAATCCTGTCCAGAGTGAATCCCTCTCATCCGTACCACTCTATGTCTGGTTTATCTAATGTTATCTAATGCACTAAGGCAATAACTGGAATAGCAATGTGGTAAGAAAGCCAAGAAAATGAGAATATTCATGAAGGAACAATTGCTTTCTGAACACAACCTATCACTCAGCTCAAGTTTACTTTAGAATTCATTCTTTGTGCTGTCAGTTCTATAAGTTTTGACAAATGAAAAATGTCCTGAATCCACCATTACTGTGTCATACAGTTTCACTGCCCTAAAAATCCTCTGTGCTCCACCTATTCAACCTATCCTCCCTTCCCCTAAACCCTTGGCAACCACTGATCTTTTACTGTCCATATAGTTTTGTGTATGTGTGCATAACATAAAATTTACAATTTTAACCATTTTTAAGTGTACAGTTCAGTGAGCACTAAATACATTCACATTGTGCAACCATCACCACTATCCAACTGTCTCTATAGTTTTTTCTTTCCCAAAATGTCATGTTGTTGGAATTGGACAACATGTAGCCTTTTCAGACTGGCTTCTTTCACTTATCAAAATCATTTAAGTTTCCTCCATGCCTTTTTGTGGCTCATTTCTTTTCATATTGATATTATTCTGTTGTATGGATGTATCACAGTTTGTTTATCCATTCACCTATTGTAGGACATCTTGGTTGCTACCAAGTTGTGGCAATTATGAATAAAGCTGCCGTAAACATCCATGTGCAGGTTTTTGTGTAGACATATTTTCAACTCATTTTGATAGATACCTAGGTATGAGATTTCTGGATCATATGGTAAAACTAGGTTTAGCTTTTTAAGAAACTGCCAAACTGTCTTTCAAATAGCTGCTCCATTTTGTATTCCCACCAGGAAAGAATGAGAGTTCCTGTTGCTCCACATTTGGTGGAGCATTTGGTATTGTCAGCATTTTGGATCTTAGCCATTCTAATAGATGTATAGTGATATCTCATTGTTTTAATAAATGGACATTTTAGAACTTTCCAAATTACAATGTTGAAGAGAGTCCTCAGCACAGTAAAAGAAAATGCTTCACCTATTTAAATGACCTCTGGTCCATTATTGGCAAAGCTTGCCACTCTGTAGAGTTGGTCCGCTTTGGATATTTACTAGATCAGTTTCTAGGTCTTTAGCAACCTTTCACTCCAAGATGAAATGATTGATCTTTTTTCTGAGCTCTCATAGCACTTTGTTCATACTTATATTACTTGCTTATCACACTGCACCGTAACCGTCTACTGCAATGCCAGACTTTCTCACTGAACTCTGAGTTTCTAAAGGCAGAGAGCTTCACGTATGTGAGACTGTGGCCCTGTGCTGAGCACAATGTCTATATGTGATGGTCATCATCGTAGAGTTGTTCCTGATTATGACAGATATTAGTAGAGGACATGTGAGCCCAGCTCAAATTCATCCTGGCCTCAGTCTCACCATCTTCTCTCTAACACTTTTGCCCTAAGTTGCAGTTTTGGTCTTTCCCTCTTCTAAAACTAGATCAAGTAGAGGCACTGTTACTCAGAAAATCAACAAGTAGGGACAAGAAAGAAAAGACTGAGAGAGAAAAAACAAAATAGTCCCCAAGGGGTAACTAGTCCATTAACAATGAAAGTTGATGGCTTTATCAGTCTTTCCCTTTGCTTCCCCACCTCTCCAGGTACAATGTCAATATCTACTACTCTAGCTTAACTAGTTAATTAACAAGACAAAGTGTCTTTTGCAAATATAATAACAAAACGTCTTCCAACTCTGAAACAGATTTTTTTTCCAGAAATGTCATAACCATCATATAAAACGATGACTTGCAAATAGAGCAAATTACCAGGGGGTTTTGCTTTGATTTGGTTAGATCCCAACGCCATTGGGCCAGAGATGATGTTGAATACAGTAGGTGATTGGCAGTCTCTACAACGCAGGCTCACTAACTAGAAAGGCATTGGGATCGAGACCTGCAGTTTCTCCATGAGTAATAGGTAAGGAAAAAGAGAGACTTTTTTTTAGTGTTCTTGTGGAAATCTTTACTCAAAATTACACTTGTAAAATGACAAATTACAAGATTCTTTTGTAATTTTGTATAATTCTTTTGTGATTATAAATTATGTAACAAATTATTAATTTGCTGTTTGACCACGTGATTCCCAAGCACTTTTGGACTCTTTTTTCCAAGAATCTGATTGGTTCTTTTTTTTTTTTTAACTTTTATTGGAGCATAATTGATTTACAATGTTGTGTTAGTTGCAGGTGTACAGCAAAGTGAATCAGGTATACATATACATATATTCACTCTTTTTTAAGATTCTTTTCTCATATAGGTCATTACAGAGTATTGAGTAGAGTTCCCTGTGCTATACAGTAGGTCCTTACTAGTTATTTATTTTATATATAGTAGTGTGTCTATGTCAATCCCAATCTCCCACTTTATCCCTCCCTCTCTTTCCCCCCGGTAACCATAAGATTGTTTCTTACATCTGTAACTCTACTTCTGTTTTGTAAATAAGTTCATTTGTACCATTTTTTAGGGTTACAAAAATGGTACAGAAGAGAGGCCTTAAACTGCCTGAGAATGAGAACAAGCCTTCACTTTCAGAGAAAACATAGAAACACTGAGCTTTGAAAAGTCTGCCAAGGGTAGTGAAAAGTGGTAGGGTTTAATAAGGTCAAATAGTAATCACATGTCCAAGTACTTGCTCCAATTATCCGGTAACTGGATCTAAAACATATAATTCAAAATCCTTAGATGACTGTAATGTGATTTCTTAATCTTTCCCATGATTTATTGACAATATGCATCAACAGATAGTGACTATCAATGCAAAAGTATTAGAAAGAGTCTAGATACTTATATTTGACCAGTTCTGCATCTGCAAGAAGACTCCTAATTTTATCCAGTAGTTGTTTAATTGGCCAGTGTTTCCAAAACAAGATTTATTTTTTAAAAGGATAGCGGGGCTCCTTCGAGGCTGCTAGAACACTTAACATGACTTTAGGAAAAAAAGAGCAATCAGAAGTTCAAAGTGTTATGTCTGGATGAAAGAATGTCATTTTGAGAATCAAACAGCTCCTAAGGAGGACTGTCATTCTCAGGGAAATAACTTTTCGCACATTCAGAAATGTCAAGTCCCCTTGTTAGGAAAAGTGTATGGAATTCTTTAACATTGTGTTGTACTAAATTCTGCCACACAGTGTGATAAAAGGACATTGTCCTGGAGAAATCAATACTCCCTTAAGCGGCAGCAAGCAGGGCATATCCCACTCCATGGTGGGTGTGGAGTTGGAGGTGAGGGGTTGTCAAAAACATCTCATACTTTTCCCACATGAAATGGTCCAAGGGTTTAAAGCAGTGGTTCTTGTCCTTTGGAGATTTAAATGACACTTTAAAATGCTAGAATTTTTTTGCTGCACACTTGAGAAGATTAAAAGACAAAAAAGCAATAAGCAGGTGAGTAATTATTACAACACAATCACATGTAACACAGTGCCTATAAATCACCTAGGGTTATGCAGCACTAGTCCCTTGGTGGTCCTTTAGTACTGTGCTTATTCTTTTTACAGCCCTGACTGTACCCGTGAACTCCCAAAGCAAAGTTGGAACGTCCTCGTAAACACACAGGTTTTATTTTTTTCTTACTGCTCTGCACCATCTTGTTGCAGAGAACTGTATCCAGCTCTACCCTGTGCTGCCTAAGCTGTGCAGTTGAGCTAATATCTGTTTTCAGATGACTCCACGATGGCTTGAGGTTGATGAAGACCCCACTCACTTCCCATGCCAGAAGTTTCCACTGTCCCTTGTGTCACAAGATACCATAATCCTCACACATCTCCCGTTTGCTCAAGTTTTCAAGTAGTTCTGCATAGAACATTTTTAACTTCAAGGTACCGAGGAGCTTGGAAAGCCAAATCATTCTCCTCTGTGCTGAGTATCTGCTAAGTCTCTTCTTCATGTACTAAACATCAGGAGCAGTTTGCAGTCTGCTTTATTTTCACAACAAAGTCTAAATAAATTCTACACGTTGATCAAAATTTGACAGCTCAGCATGCAGTTTTGCAACATGCTGTTTGAGTACCCTTGCTTTAAAACACTCAAGGTCATTTCCACAGTGAGAATCCTAGAAATGACTGAGCTTGAAACACCTTACTCCTGGCTTCGCCTCTTCTCCACTTCCCTCTCTTTAAGAGCCCAATTCTCTTATTCTTTTAGTTTCTCCTCTTTGTTTACTCATTGAAGATGCATGAGGCATATTTGATTTTAGGCAATTCTACAGTAGACCCCATAAGGGAAGTCCTGGGAGAGCTCATTTTGCTACACAGTTCTCATCACCTGACCCCACGTCTGCTGCACACCCCAGCTCTTTTTGAAACTCTCTCCACTTGCTCTTTTTCTCCATTGTTTCCTTTCTCTCCACCTGAAGCTCAAGTACGGGAATTAATCTTAGGATATTAGGTCCTATCTCCATTATGCAGAGGATGCTATGAATTTTCATGGGATTCTATCTTTCTCCATAGGGTTTAGATACATTCCATTAGAAAAACTATTAAGGCAATGGAGAACTGGGTAACTAAATAGAAATATCATCTTTCCTGGATCACACTTAAAGGAATACAGTAAGAGTTACCTGAGCACATAACATTGTATCAGAAAAATCAGGTGCAATCCTGTCCAAAGAGGAGGTCAATAAAATTTTTCTGGGTAGCCATTCTAGAAGACTCAATATGGAAAAGTCCCAGAAATCCATGAAGTAGGGCAATTATAAACAATAGAATTTTTCCCAGAAAACTACCTCTTAAAGTATGATGAAAAACAAAAAAAATTTGCATAAACTAATAAAAATCTCATGAGTTGAATTTCTTTTTAGATCTTGTCTTTTTTTAAATTGTGGAATATGGGACTAGTATCTAGTTTTGGCAACTTTATTTATGCCTTTACCACCATCTTGAAATGAAAAGCTCTGCAAAGAACTGATTCCTACTCTTACAGTGGGCAAAATTCACCAAACCATACTTTATAATATTGTTTGTGGCAAGGATTGGAAAAACTTTAAATTAGGTGATGATATGTTTCATAAACTATCAAAGAAATCCCAAGAAATCAGAGCAGATACTTTTTTTGAAGCAAACTTGCTCTAATCTTCAGATGGCTTGGACTTCTAAGAAAACAACAACAACAACAAAATCAGGGTAAATAATCTGACTCACTAGGTCCCTCTGACAAGTGTTTTCATTGGGCCATACATCTTTCCATGTAGCACCCCTTGCAGCTTGCCATTTCACTTCAATGTGACTTCATTAGTACCACGCTAATATCTATTCCTGTTGAAGGCTAGTAGGGATGCTGTTTCCTTTTTCCATCATTGTATCCCCAGAACCTGGCAGGAGGTCTGAGCACACAGTAGGCTTCAATGAATACAAGGGAAATGAGGATCTCCCCCCAACTTCCTATTTGGGCTTCTTGCAGAACAGAGGCAGTTCAAACATTATCTCAGTGATGAGAGGAGACATATGGTGGAAAGAAGCCCCTGGAACAGGAGTCCAAAGGCCTGAATTTTAGGACCAACTCTGCTAAATTTCTCTTTGATTTGTGATCATCAGTTTTCATATATTTAAAATGAAGTTGCAATAAGGTGAACAGTTAAGATGCCGTCTGGTTTTCAAATTCCAGGGTTCTTTCTGCTGCCAGTGTAGTAAATTGTTTCTTCATTCATTCAGTGAATAAGCAATGTTAATGATATTACTACTGCCCATTACACTTTAAGGACCAAGCAGATCTTGGTTTCAAGATGTTGAGTCTATATTATTTTTCAATTAAATCGTATCACTCAACTTCCATGCATCACTTTGCTGCTTTGAAACATGTCAGAAATATGTCATTTTTTTTTTTTTTGAGGAGACATTTGGGAAAAAAAAGCAAAATAATTGCAGTGTTCTGGCATGGTGAATATTAAATTTCATGGTGACTATTAGATTTCAGAACTAAGGCATTTTTACCTAATTTATCTACTGCAACATTAAGTTATGTGGGCTTAATGAGGCCAGAAATGGCCTCTTCCCAAAATGTCCAGATCCTGAGAATTTTAATCAGTGAACTTGACTGATGATAAAACTGGTCACAGTATGGACTGTAGGCACAGATACATTCTCCCTATGCATATATGTATTTAAAATTATAAAATACAGAACCGCGTCTTCTTGTCAATTCAAAGGCTCGGCACACAAGGGAAACACCCCATTGTCTGACCTCTTTTAAACTTCTTGTTACTTCATCTGGTCCCTCCCCCATGAACTTGGGTTCAAGAGCCATTAAACACCTGTGTGTCTTGAATATGAACATTCTTGCCTATTTCACACCTCCTACAATTTATATATTGTAGTCCTTCTGCCTCAAAAATTCTTTTTCCTCAGATTCATCCGGGAAACTCTCAGATCAAAAATCACTTTCTCTGTGAAGTTTTCCTGAAAACCTCTGGGTTCATGAAGGCAGAGACAGTGTCTTATTTAACTTTAAATGGACAACATCTAGCAAATTCTGGAAAAGCAGGTGCTTGAGATATGAATGAATGATAATTAGCCCAGTATTAAATATCTGCCTATTTTTCTTAATTTTCTTAATGTACTTGATTAGAATAAAGGTGTAATCCATTATACAAGCCACCTTTTCTATTCAGAATTCTGTACTAGTAAGTCTGAAATGTTTAAGACCCAGCTAGCTGTCTTTGATTTATTCAAGCAAATAACAAACATACCTCTGAACAATTCTTGACAGCTGAAAAATGCTTTGTTTAGAGAGCTTAAAATGAGACAAATGTTTTTTAACAAGTCATTCTTTTGGAGTTGTGGATTTTTTTTTTAAGTTTCAGGTAATTTTCTAGGAGAGCTCTACACGAGTGGAATTAACTTGAAAAAAAACCCATAGTGTCATCACTGGCTACGGAATACTTCCCAGAGTTGAACCTATCTGAAGGAGAATCCTCTTAGTGAACATTTTAAAGAGCAAGATAATATGAAGATTTTCTCATATGATTTAAAGACGGTGCCCATCATGCTAAGAAGTTTTACTAGAGGCACTGAATAATCCTCATGACACAGTGAACTCTTGCTTAACTAAAGTCAGCACACCAGAAACTTCAGTCAAAACCAATATTTTGAGCATTCAGATTTCAAGAGAAGAAGCCAAACACAAGAAAATGAATTCATATTAGTAGTTTTATACAAGCAGGCTTTCCTAGATATGGTTTGAGGTTAGTACACAACCAGTCCAGATGTATGATTGACATTTTATTCATACAACAAATGTTTTTTGAGCATCTGCTATATGCCAGGCACCATGCTAGGCACTGGGGACCCAAATGTGATCAAAAGAGACAAAAATCTATGCCTTTGTGGAGTTTCAATTTTATCAAGGGGAGACAGATAGTAAACAAACTATCAGGTAAAATACAGAGTTATGCTGTGCTATGAAACCACTCCTTAAGTAAGCAATTGCTCAGGATTCTTCTACTTCTGAGTTTTAGTTGGAAACTTAGGCGTAGAGGGACTGGTAGAAGCACTTTTCCTCTGGGCTCCAGCAATACTTCATTTCTCTACTGTGAGTGTTGGTGGCTCTGTATTATCCACTTGTCTCCCATCTCATCAGACTTTGAACTTCTCCATGGATGAACAATGTTTCTTTTATCTTTATATCTTCAGTGTATAAAATATGGGCCCCTTCTTGAAGTCTTCTCCTTTGGCTTCTAGGAAGCCATACTCCTTGAGGTACTTTCTTCCAACCTTTGTCCCCTTCTCAGTTTTTCTGCAACCACGTTTCTTCTGCCCCAAACTAAAATGTTGGTGATTGTCAGAGTTCAGTCTACTTCTTTGGGATTTTCATTCCCTCTCTCAACGATCTCATGATTCCCATAGTTTAATTCCCATCTGTGTGATGTAACCCCTCCAAATACTTTTGCAGCCCAGACCTCTCTCCAGAACTCTAGACCTTTCTATCCAGGTTGCCTTATGCTCCTCAGGATATGGATGTCCTACATACCACTCAAAATCCACATAGCTGAAACAAAGTATCATCTTCCCTCCCTCAACCTGCTCTACATCCAATGTTTCCAACCTCAGCGAATGGCATCATGAGTGATCCAAGCCAGAAAACTCTGTTTTTATTTTGATTCCACCAAATCCTCCCCTCTCCCTGTAACAAGTCAGTTGTTCAACTCCTATAGATTCTACCTCATAACATCTTTAGAATCTCTGTCCGCCTCTCCTCTTTCAATCCCTACTGCCATCGCATTAGCTTAGGCCATCATCATATGATATCTAAATTACTATCACAGCCTCACTCAACAACAAACATTTATTGACTATCTGTTAGGTACCTAGATCCTGAGGAGCAAAAATAGACAAAGTCCCTGCTTCATTGGGGATTTTGGTCTGGTAATTCCTCTCTGGTCTCCAGGGCTGTAGTATTATCCCACTCAAATTCATTCCCTCCACTAAATCCAAATCTGATACTATTACTTCCCTGAATAAAACACTTCAATTAGTTTTCAAGAAAATCCTCAAATTTCTTAGCATGAAATAAAAGGAAAGCCCTTCATAATGTGCACTGTTTTTTCCTCTAGACTTATCTCTTGCTTTAATCTCAAGTGCTATATTACAGTACACAGAACCCCTCGCTATTTCCCTAATGCACTGTGTGCTTTCTCTTACCTCCAGATACATTGCAGGTCTATATATCTAAAGAAAAAAACTCCCAGCAGAGTACAGACAGATACACACCAAGCTTCTCATACCCCAATTGTGTCCATGCTTACTCCAAGACAGACCTGACTGTACCCCCATCTCTTCCTTCCCCTAACACTGGCCTGATTCCAGGTATCAGTCTACTAAGAGTACAGAAGTAGGCAGTCTCTTAGACCTATGACAGACAGAAAATACCCTTAGAGTTCTAGATATCACAACTCCTAACCCAACATTTGATTGTGTGATGTAAATGATTCTTCTGTCTTTGGAGACTGTATTTTAAAATACACAGAGCTACAAAGAGCCACACAGCACCTGGGGAAACACCTTTCCAGCCAGAACAGGGATGATGTACTCTAGAACACTTTTCAGCTTGCAAAAGTATCTTTCTAGGCAATAACGCACTTATCTGAAATAATAACATCACAATCCACATCTACTGCAACCTCCATGCTCCTGCTTCAGCCTGAAGCTCCAGCTTTTTTTAAACTCTTAACAGAGTCATGCCATGGACTGTCAATGTTCATTGACACTCTGTCCAAACTCTCCCTGCGATGCCTGGAGAGGATGTCAGTGTCAGCTAGGGGAGCTGGAAGACTGCCTAGGGATTTTTCTTGAATCCCTTTGACACATTGAAAGGCAATGAGTATCTTTGCATTGTTTTTATTCACCAAATGATGTCTTCCTCCCCATCCACACTGCCCTACTCACAAGAGTGGGCTGCATATAAGACATGGAGAGTCAGCCTGGGGGAGTGTTGGTCAGGCTTGAGCTTGGATTGGGACAGGTGATGATGTCAGAAGAAAATAACTTCTGCTCACCCTACCTCAGGGCTTTTTTATTTTCCAACTACTGTATCTTTTTTCTTTGGACATAAAATGGTTTCCTTTGGCTTCAACTTTTAACTTATACGAAATGATTGTTTGCAAAACTGGTCGTTTATCTTTATTACCCAATCACTTCTCCAAAAAACTGAGCATCTTGATGTCCTTGACAGATTTACTACAATAATGGGCATTATTACCAAAAGATGGTCTTGTGGTAGTGGGGAGAAAACTAGGCATGATTATAGAAGATGTTGATCTAGGCAAAAATTAGTAAATGTCTTTGGGTAAGTCTTTTCATGTGTGTGGATCTAAAAGCATAGGCATCAGCAATTATTGAGATACTATTGCTATTGACTGACTTTGGGGTCACTCTTTTTAACTGTCCCTTCATTAACATAAGTGTTAAGTTTCTTATTATTGGGCATGTCAATAATTGCCAAATTATGTGGATCCCTGTTTTTAAGAATGAAAATGGCGGGGGAGGAGAGAAGATGGCGGAAGAGTAAGACGCGGAGATCACCTTCCTTCCCACAGATACAGTAGAAATACATCTACACGTGGAACTGCTCCTACAGAACACCCACTGAACGCTGGCAGAAAACGTCAGACCTCCCAAAAGGCAAGAAACTCCCCCCGTACTTGGGTAGGGCAAAAGAAAAAAGAAATAACAGAGACAAAAGAATAGGGACGGCACCTGCACCAGTGGGAGGGAGCTGTGAAGGAGGAAAGATCTCCACGCACTAGGAAGCCCCTTCGCGGGCGGAGACTGCGGGTGGCGGAGGAGGGAGCTTCAGGGCCGCGGAGGAGAGCGCAGCCACAGGGGTGCGGAGGGCAAAGCGGAGAGATTCCCGCACTTCCCGCACGGAGGAGCGGCGCTGACCAGCACTCACCAGCCCGAGAGGCTTGTCTGCTCAGCCGCCGGGGCGGGCGGGGCTGGGAGCTGAGGCTCGGGCTTCGGTCGGATCGCAGGGAGAGGACTGGGGTTAGCGGCGTGAACACAGCCTGAAGGGGTTAGTGCACCACAGCGAGCCGGGAAGGAGTCCGGGAAAAAGTCTGCAGCTGCCGAAGAGGCAAGAGACTTTTTCTTCCCTGTTTCCTGGTGCGCGAGGAGAGGGGATTCAGAGCGCCGCCTAAACGAACTTCAGAGACGGGCGCGAGCCGCAGCTAACAGCGCGGATCCCACAGCAACAGGGGCGCAGAGGGAAAAACGGAGAGACTCCCGCACAGAGGCTCGGCGCCGAGCAGCGCTCACCAGCCCGAGAGGCTTGTCTGCTCCCCCGCCGGGGCGGGCGGGGCTGGGAGCTGAGGCTCAGCTTCGGTCGGATCGCAGGGAGAGGACTGGGGTTGGCGGCGTGAACACAGCCTGAAGGGGTTAGCGCACCACAGCTGGCTGGGAGGGAGACCGGGAAAAAGTCTGCAGCTGCCGAAGAGGCAAGAGACTTTTTCTTGCCTCTTTGTTTCGCGGCGCGCAAGGAGAGGGGATTCAGAGCGCCGCCTAAACGAGCTCCAGAGACGGGCGCGAGCCGCGGCGATCAGCGCGGACCCCAGAGACGGGCGTGAGACGCTGGGGCTGCGGCTGCCGCCTCCAAGAAGCCTGTGTGCGAGCACAGGTCACTCTCCACACCGCCCCTCCCGGGAGCCGGTGCAGCCCGCCACGGCCAGGGTCCCGTGATCCAGGGACAACATCCCCCGGGAGAACGCACTGCGCGCCTCAGGCTGGTGCAACGTCACGCCGGCCTCTGACGCCGCAGGCTCGCCCCGCCTCCTCCGTACCCCTCCCTCCCCGCGGCCTGGGTGAGCCAGAGCCCCCGAAGCAGCTGCTCCTTTAACCCCGTCCTGTCTGGGCGGGGAACAGACGCCCTCAGGCGACCTACACGCAGAGGCGGGTCCAAATCCAAAGCTGATCCCCAGGAGCTGTGCGAACAGAGAAGAGGAGGGGAAATCTGCCCCAGCAGCCTCAGAAGAAGCGGATTAAAACTCCACAAACAACTTGATGTGCCTGCGTCTGTTGAATACCTGAATAGACAACGAATCATCCCAAATTCAGGAGGTGGACTTTGGGAGCAGGATATAATAATTTTTCCCCTTTTCCTTTTTTTTTTGTGAGTGTATATGTATATGCTTCTGGGGGAGATTTTGTCTGTATAGCTTTGCTTTACAATAGCTTTATTTTACTTCACTATATTATAGCTTCTTTCTTTCTTTCCTTTCTTTCTTTCTTTCTTTCTTTCCTTCCTTCCTTCCTTCCTTCCTTCCTTCCTTCCTCCTTCCTTCCTTCCTTCCTTCCTTCCTTCCTTCCTTTCTTTCTTTCTTTCTTTCTATTTTTTCTCCCTTTTACTCTGAGCCGTGTGGACGAAAGGCTCTTGGTGCTTCAGCCAGGCATCAGGGCCGTACCTCGGAGGTGGGAGAGCCAACTTCAGGACACTGGTCCACAAGAGACCTCCCAGCTCCACGTAATACCAAACAGCAAAAATCTCTCAGAGATCTCCATCTCAACATCAAGACCCAGCATCACTCAATGACCAGCAAGCTACAGTGCTGAACACCCTATGCCAAACAACTAGCAAGACAGGAACACAGCCTCATCCATTAGCAGAGAGGCTGCCTCAAATCATAATAAGGCCACAGACACCCCAAAATACACCACCAGACGTGGACGTGCCCAACAGAAAGACAAGATGCAGCCTCATCCACCAGAGCTCAGGCACTAGTTCCCTCCACCAGGAAGCCTACACAACCCACTGAACCAACCTTAGCCACTGGGGACAGATACCAAAAACAACGGGAACTACAAACCTGCAACCTGTGATAAGGAGACCCCAAACACAGTAAGATAAGCAAAATGAGACGACAGAAAAACACACAGCAGATGAAGGAGCAGGGTCAAAACACACTAGACTTAACAAATGAAGAGGAAATAGGTAGTCTACCTGAAAAAGAATTCAGAATAATGATAGTAAGGATGATCCAAAATCTTGGAAATAGAATAGACAAAATGCAAGAAGCATTTAACAAGGACGTAGAAGAACTAAAGAGGAATCAAGCAATGATGAAAAACACAATAAATGAAATTAAAAATACTCTAGATGGGATCAATAGCAGAATAACTGAGGCAGAAGAAAGGATAAGTGACCTGGAAGATAAAATGGTGGAAATAACTACTGCAGAGCAGGATAAAGAAAAAAGAATGAAAAGAACTGAGGACAGTCTCAGAGACCTCTGGGACAGCATTAAACGCACCAACATTCGAATTATAGGGGTCCCAGAAGAAGAAGAGAAAAAGAAAGGGACTGAGAAAATATTTGAAGAGATTATAGTTGAAAACTTCCCTAATATGGGAAAGGAAATAGTTAATCAAGTCCTGGAAGCACAGAGAGTCCCATACAGGATAAACCCAAGGAGAAACACGCCAAGACACATATTAATCAAACTGTCAAAAATTAAATATAAGGAAAACATATTAAAGGCAGCAAGGGAAAAAAAACAAATAACACACAAGGGAATCCCCATAAGGTTAACATCTGATCTTTCAGCAGAAACTCTGCAAGCCAGAAGGGAGTGGCAGGATATACTTAAAGTGATGAAGGAGAAGAACCTACAACCAAGATTACTCTACCCAGCAAGGATCTCATTCAAATGTGATGGAGAAATTAAAACCTTTACAGACAAGCAAAAGCTGAGAGAGTTCAGCACTACCAAACCAGCTTTACAACAAATGCTAAAGGAACTTCTCTAGGCAAGAAACACAAGAGAAGGAAAACACCTACAATAACAAACCCAAAACATTTAAGAAAATGGGAATAGGAACATACATATCGATAATTACCTTGAATGTAAATGGATTAAATGCTCCCACCAAAAGACACAGGCTGGCTGAATGGATACAAAAACAAGACCCATATATATGCTGTCTACAAGAGACCCACTTCAGACCTAGAGACACATACAGACTGAAAGTGAGGGGATGGAAAAAGATATTCCATGCAAATGGAAATCAAAAGAAAGCTGGAGTAGCAATTCTCATATCAGACAAAATAGACTTTAAAATAAAGACTATTACAAGAGACAAAGAAGGACACTATATAATGATCAAGGGATCGATCCAAGAGGAAGGTATAACAATTGTAAATATTTATGCACCCAACATAGGAGCACCTCAATACATAAGGCAAGTACTAACAGCCATAAAAGGGGAAATCGACAGCAACACAATCATAGTAGGGGACTTTAACACCCCACTTTCACCAATGGACAGATCATCCAAAATGAAAATAAATAAGGAAACACAAGCTTTAAATGATACATTAAACAAGATGGACTTAATTGATATTTATAGGACATTCCACCCAAAAACAACAGAATACACATTTTTCTCAAGTGCTCATGGAACATTCTCCAGGATAGATCATATCTTGGGTCACAAATCAAACCTTGGTAAATTTAAGAAAATTGAAATCGTATCAAGTATCTTTTCCGACCACAACGCTATGAGACTAGATATCAATTACAGGAAAAGATCTGTAAAAAATACAAACACATGGAGGCTACACAATACATTACTTAATAATGAAGTGATTACTGAAGAAATCAAAGGGGAAATCAAAAAATACCTAGAAATAAATGACAATGGAGATACGACGACCCAAAACCTATGGGACGCAGCAAAAGCAGTGCTAAGAGGGAAGTTTATAGCAATACAAGCCTACCTCAAGAAACAGGAAACATCTCGAATAAACAACCTAACCTTGCACCTAAAGCAATTAGAGAAAGAAGAACAAAAAAACCCCAAAGCCAGCAGAAGGAAAGAAATTATAAAGATCAGGTCAGAAATAAATGAAAAAGAAATGAAGGAAACAATAGCAAAAATCAATGAAACTAAAAGCTGGTTCTTTGAGAAGATAAACAAAATTGATAAACCATTAGCCAGACTCATCAAGAGGAAAAGGGAGAAGACTCAGATCAATAGAATTAGAAATGAAAAAGGAGAAATAACCACTGACACTGCAGAAATACAAAAGATCATGAGAGATTACTACAAGCAACTCTATGCCAATAAAATGGACAACCTGGAAGAAATGGACAGATTCTTAGAAATGCACAAACTGCCGAGACTGAACCAGGAAGAAATAGAAAATATGAACAGACCAATCACAAGCACTGAAATTGAAACTGTGATTAAAAACCTTCCAACAAACAAAAGCCCAGGACCAGATGGCTTCACAGGTGAATTCTATCAAACATTTAGAGAAGAGCTAACACCTATCCTTCTCAAACTCTTCCAAAATATTGCAGAGGGAGGAACACTCCCAAACTCATTCTACGAGGCCACCATCACCCTGATACCAAAACCAGACAAAGATGTCACAAAGAAAGAAAACTACAGGCCAATATCACTGATGAACATAGATGCAAAAATCCTCAACAAAATACTAGCAAACAGAATCCAGCAGCACATTAAAAGGATCATACACCATGATCAAGTGGGGTTTATCCCAGGAATGCAAGGATTCTTCAATATACATAAATCAATCAATGTGATACACCATATTAACAAATTGAAGGAGAAAAACCATATGATCATCTCAATAGATGCAGAGAAAGCTTTTGACAAAATTCAACACCCATTTATGATAAAAGCCCTGCAGAAAGTAGGCATAGAGGGAACTTTCCTCAACATAATAAAGGCCATATATGACAAACCCACAGCCAACATTGTCCTCGATGGTGAAAAACTGAAACCATTTCCACTAAGATCAGGAACAAGACAAGGTTGCCCACTCTCACCACTATTATTCAACATAGTTTTGGAAGTGTTAGCCACAGCAATCAGAGAAGACAAAGAAATAAAAGGAATCCAAATCGGAAAAGAAGAAGTAAAGCTGTCACTATTTGCAGATGACATGATACTATACATAGAGAATCCTAAAGAGGCTACCAGAAAACTCCTAGAGCTAATCAATGAATTTGGTAAAGTAGCAGGATACAAAATTAATGCACAGAAATCACTTGCATTTCTATACACTAATGACGAAAAATCTGAAAGTGAAATTAAGAAAACACTCCCGTTTACCATTGCAACAAAAAGAATAAGATATCTAGGAATAAACCTACCTAAGGAGACAAAAGACCTGTATGCAGAAAATTATAAGACACTGATGAAAGAAATTAAAGATGATACAAATAGATGGAGAGATATACCATGTTCCTGGATTGGAAGAATCAACATTGTGAAAATGACTCTACTACCCAAAGCAATCTACAGATTCAATGCAATCCCTATCAAACTACCACTGGCATTTTTCACAGAACTAGAACAAAAAATTTCACAATTTGTATGGAAACACAAAAGACCCCGAATAGCCAAAGCAATCTTGAGAACGAAAAATGGAGCTGGGGGAATCATGCTCCCTGACTTCAGACTATACTACAAAGCTTCAGTAATCAAGACAGTTTGGTACTGGCACAAAAACAGAAATATAGATCAATGGAACAGGATAGAAAGCCCAGAGATAAACCCACACACATATGGTCACCTTATCTTTGATAAAGGAGGCAAGCATATACAGTGGAGAAAAGACAGCCTCTTCAATAAGTGGTGCTGGGAAAATTGGACAGGTACATGTAAAAGTATGAAATTAGAACACTCCCTGACACCATGCACAAAAATAAACTCCAAATGGATTAAAGACCTAAGTGTAAGGCCAGACACTATCAAACTCTTAGAGGAAAACATTGGCAGAACACTCTATGACATACATCACAGCAAGATTCTTTTTGACCCAGCTCCCAGAGAAATGGAAATAAGAACACAAATAAACAAATGGGACCTAATGAAACTTAAAAGCTTTTGCACAGCAAAGGAAACCATAAACAAGACCAAAAGACAACCCTTAGAATGGGAGAAAATATTTGCAAATGAAGCAACTGACAAAGGATTAATCTCCAAGATTTATAAGCAGCTCATGCAGCTCAATAACAAAAAAACGAACAACCCAATCCAAAAATGGGCAGAAGACCTTAATAGACATTTCTCCAAAGAAGATATACAGATGGCCTACAGACACATGAAAGAATGCTCAACATCATTAATCATTAGAGAAATGAAAATCAAAACTACAATGAGATATCATCTCACACCGGTCAGAATGGCCATCATCAAAAAATCTAGAAACAATAAATGCTGGAGAGGGTGTGGAGGAAAGGGAACACTCTGGCACTGTTGGTGGGAATGTAAATTGATACAGCCACTATGGAGAACAGTATGGAGGTTCCTTAAAAAACTACAAATAGAACTACCATACGACCCAGCAATCCCACTACTGGGCATATACCCTGAGAAAACCATAGGTCAAAAAGTGTCATGTACCACAATGTTCATTGCAGCTCTATTTACAATAGCCAGGACCTGGAAGCAACCTCAATGTCCATTGACAGACGAATGGATAAAGAAGATGTGGCACATATATACAATGGAATATTACTCAGCCATAAAAAGAAATGAAATGGAGGTATTTGTAATGAGGTGGATGGAGTTAGAGTCTGTCATACAGAGTGAAGTAAGTCAGAAAGAGAAAAACAAATACAGTATGCTAACACATATATACGGAATCTAAGGAAAAAAAAAAAAAAAAGGCCATGAAGAACCTAGTGGCAAGACGGGAATAAAGACACAGACCTACTAGAGAATGGACTTGAGGATATGGGGAGGGGGTGGGGTGAGATGTGACAGGGTAAGAGAGTGTCATGGACATATATACACTACCAAATGTAAAATAGATAGCTAGTGGGAAGCAGCCGCATAGCCCAGGGAGATCAGCTCGGTGCTTTGTGACCACCTAGAGGGGTGGGATGGGGAGGGTGGGAGGGAGGGAGATGCAAGAGGGAAGAGAAATGGGAACATATTGTGTATGTATAACTGATTCACTTTGTTATAAAGCAGAAGCTAACACACTATTGTAAGGCAATTATACTTCAATAAAGATGTTTAAAAAAAAAAAAAAAAGACAAAAAAAAGAATGAAAATGGCATCTCACTTTAACCCAGTTTACATATAACCTAGTTTACAGAGTATCATATCTGGACAAAGCTTTCTGCTATTAATGTATTTTGAAACACATGCTATGAAACTTTATCAAAACCTCTTGGGGACACGCCTCCAGTGACAGGAGGAATCATCCCCCCTTCTCATCTTTCTGCTGATGGGGTCAAAATGGGAAAGGCTCAGTAGGCCATGCCATCTGGAGAGTCATATGGTGTTACTGTAAGCTACATGGCAAACAGGGAGAGCTGCATGGGAGCGTGGAAAATTCATACATCCCAAGCCTCCACATGAGCTCCCAGAATTAGCTGCACAATTACCCCAGTCACACCAAGTTGTCACCAAGGGCAACAGAGATCCTAGAATCAACGTAATGAACCATTTTCAGTTTTACTATCACAACACTGTGTATGCAGACATGCTTGACCTCACCCCGAGATGGACATAGGCTTACTTGCAACAGAATCCGCTGGGTTGGTTTATGTATTTAAATAATGGCAATGTGATTAATGACAACAACATGTCTTTCTCAGAACAGTGCTTTGTCAACATTATCCAGCCAGCCCAACCTGTCAACAGATCACAGAAGAACAGGTATTTAAACTATTCATTCATTGTGGCTAGTCTTTGCTCCTTGGTATAAATTGATATAGCAATAGATGTCAGAAAAATACTAGAGACTGAATTTTAGAAAACAATGTTGTCAATTAAAAAATTGTTATTGTCATAATTTAAGGTAGCATTGGCCAATTATGAATTTGTCAGATATTAATTCATTTCTTAAAACATGAAAATTTTGATTTTGTTTGGAATACGTAACTCAAGTTCTCTTTTATTATCTTCTATGGTATCTGACTTCCAAAACTACTCACAAAATACATTATATATATATTTTTTTTTGTTTTTAATTTTTATTAATTAATTTATTTATTTTTGGCTGTGTTGGGTCTTCGTTTCTGTGCGAGGGCTTTCTCTAGTTGTGGTAAGTGGGGGCCACTCTTCATCGCGGTGCGCGGGCCTCTCACTATCGCGGCCTCTCTTGTTGCGGAGCACAGGCTCCAGACGCGCAGGCTCAGTAGTTGCGGCTCACGGGCCCAGTTGCTCCGCGGCATGTGGGATCTTCCCAGACCAGGGCTCGAACCCGTGTCCCCTGCATTGGCAGGCAGATTCTCAACCACTGCACCACCAGGGAAGCCCCATAATATATATTTTAAGCCATTTTAGGGGTACAAAACTGAAGAGGTGGTGGTCCATTTCTTCAAGGACACGTGTAGATTGTAAAGTCCCATTGGTAATTCTGATGCACAAAATCACTGTAACACACTTCAGCTTATTTCTCAAAATGATTATAGCAAAATAAAAATAATGATAAATATAATAGAAATCTATAATATTAGTATTAGAAACAAAACCCCAAGATATCTGTCTCAAGACGGCCACAAAACATCTGACAATTAGTGTATGGAATTGTTATGTGTGCCCACATGTATTGAAAAATCCAAATCATCATGATAAACTGTACTACAATACAGTTCTATTTAAAGTAAACTTAATTAGTCTCAATAACGAAATCTCTTCCTAGGAAATCAGGTTCTCAAAGAGGAGTATTTACTCTTTTAATTTAGCAGAGCACCATTGAGTGTCCTTACAAAACACTAATTGTTAATAATAATAATGAAAGTCAACATTTATTGATCACTCACGGTGTGCCAGGCACTGAGGTAAACACCTTGGGTGATTGTCTCCTGTATGCTTCACAATAGCCCTATGAGACGGGTGTATTTTTTTTCCATTTTCTGGAGAAGGAACTGGGCTCAGAGAGTTTAAGGAACTTGCCATAGGTCACACAATGGCCAAGTGGCAGAGTCAGGACAAGCCCAGCACTATGTCCAGAGTGAACGCTCTGAGCTACTTCATCTCTACTGGAAACATGAATGAGATGCCCTAATGGAATGAACGCGAGACTCTGCCTCACTCATTCCCAGGAGGGAGAACAAATAAAGGAATGAAGAAATGAATGGACAGATGTTTGCTCTTTACTGGCAGCCATATCTCAAGGCTGTCAGTTAATTTCTTGCCTTATAATTCTCTACAATTTTACATACTACAATATGACCCAGATGTAATATGGTTAAAATGGATATTTCACTTAATTGACTATTTTAATCTTGAATTATCACGATTTTAATATATATAGGTCTCTCACAGACAGAAGCTAAAAGCTAGAGCTAGACATGGCTGCTCTTTGGGCAAGCCACCAAACAGAACAGCACACTTGTTTTCATGTTAGCGTGTCTGGTGGTACACCGACCGAAGGGGTAACCTGCAGATTGGATTGCCTTTTCCCCTCTCCCTGAAGCATTGGGATTTTAAAATATTCTGGATAAGAACTAATGACACTCCTTGGAAGTCATTTTCACATGTTGGGGAAAGCTACTCTCCTCACAGGACTTTTAAGTTGTTGGTCATTTAAAATCCGTGAATTTGGAAGTAGATATAAACATTTTCTTCTCTTTTATTTTGCAGTTGTTAGTAAATATGGGATACTTTCACACTATCACTTTGGGTTACTTGTGAAAAGAATTATATAATTTCAGAACTTAATCAGAGACAACTCCAAAGGTGGAGGGATGTATGGGGGTAAAAATAAGAAACACAGACCCTGAAATCAGACAGACATAGGTTTGACTCCCAGCTCTGCCACAGACACTGTATAAGGCTAGGTGAATTGGTTTACTTTGCTGAGCCTCATTTTTTCCCCCACATATAACATAGAAGAGAAAATATCTGCATCATTCATTTGTTAGGAGGTCTAAAATGAGAACACATATTGTGTGTCTATAGTAGTCACTTAGAATATATTATTTCTCATTCCAAGCTGTTCATTTTACAGTTGAGAATGGAGAATTCTGTTGAGGTCAGAAACCGATGGCCTGAAAGTCATACAAACTTGAACCTAGGTTGATGGATGTAACTCACATTTTTTTCCAATAATACATCAATTTAACAAAGAATTTGTGAATTATTTTAAATATAGACATTTTATTGTTTATATACTTCACTTCCCACTGCTTGCCATTTTCCTCAGATACAGCAATTTCTGGTCCACCAAGGCTACATATAGCTCATTATAACCCTGCCTAGTCCAGGAAGAAGAAAGTCAGGATAATTCATTTGGTTTATGATCATTCTTTAATAATGAACTATCAGTAACAGGTCACGTCTCTCAACAGTTGCTCAAGAACATCTAATGGGGCACTTCGTCCTGTTTTGGTAATGATTCAAATGGAACTAATGGTTAATATTTAGATACTATATGATTAGATTTCCCTTACAAAACACTGTAATACATATGCACTTGGGAATTGTCACTGTTGCCATAGGCTCAGAATATTGATGCTAGAAGAGAGGACAAAGGTTAGCAATGCCTTCTCTGTACAAGATCAGGAAACTGAAGGCAAGTAAAATTAACTGACTTCCTCCAGTTTACTCAGTTAGTTAGTAAGAGGCAGTGCTGGGTTGAGAAACCAGGTAAACACCTGCTTCTGATTTATCTTAGCACTTACTACACTGTTGGAATAAACTGTTCATGAATATGTCTCCCTACTAGAAAGTAACCTCCTTGAGAACCAGGGTCTGCGTCATAGTCAATCTGAAGTGCAGGAACTTAGCACAGACTCAGTAAAAGTTCTGTAAATATCTATCATTTTATCTAAGTAATACAAATAATAATAAATATATTTAAGGAAAGACTTTTTTTTTCAAAAAGCAAGAACATTTTCTCTTAATCTTATTCTATGAAGTATGACTCCAACGTAGTGAGATTTTCTTTTTATAACAAACACCCCCAAACTTACAAGCTGAAAGTGAGCTATCACTCAGAATTGTTACCTGTGGAGATGATTGTTCACTCAACCCATCAATGGTAGGAGACTCAAAATCTTTTTATGACTCCTCTATTGAACTTGCCTTCAGAATATGTTCACAAGGCACATAAGAAAAATCAACCTCAATATTGTTCCACTTGGATTTGTCTCCAAACAGCATTCATCAGCTTTGCTCACCCACCTTATTTACTTGTCTCTGAATGAGTTTAGGCTGTTTCAAAAACCAATTCACCTTGAAAGGATCAAGATTTAGCCCTCGCTAAAATTGTTCTTAAATTTCTTCAGTATCACTTGGATGGATGAATAAATTCCCAGGGTGACTAATCTGAAGGCAGCAGACGCTGAAAACGGATACATTTTGGCATATTCATTTACACAAAAAACAAGCTATATAACTAAATATTTTATGTTTCCTTAACCCCTGGGCAGTTGGTACCATCTATCTAACAAGTAAAGAAACTGAGCTTCAGGAGAATTGATTATCACAAGACCTTTTGTGTAGGTGGGTGGATGCCCTAGGCCAGTGGTTTTCAACTGGGGGGAGGGGGGGGATTTTTTTTTTCCTCACATACACCCCTGAAGGGTGAATATTTGGCAATGTCTGGAGACGTTTTTGACTGTCATGACTGGGGGGAGGGGAGGAAGTGCTACTGGCATCCAGTAGATGAGGCCAGTGATGGTGCCGAGCATTCTACAGTGTACAGAACAGCCCCCCACCACAAAGACTTACCCTCTCCAAAATGTCAGTTCTGCTGAGGCTGAGAAAAACCCTGCTCTAGGCTGAGAATTCTGACTCCCAGCCTCTTTGGTAGCCTTCACTAGTATCAGTGTTAATATCCCCACGTCCCCGTGTTTCCATAAGTGAAAGGATGCACATGAATTCTTCTTTGGTGATGAAAAAGTAAATTTGTTCCATGCTATTTTGCCACTTGAACATTTCCCTCTGCCTTAGGCTCCTTTACCAAAGAGTACTAAATTGTCACAGAGGTTGCCTGGAGATGTATTTGGCATCCTAAAACTCTAATTGGCAGGAAAATTAAAGCAACTTAAAATGTGTGTGCTCTTTAGAGAGATGTGCTATTCCCACCCTATATTATTAGCTCTCAGAGACAGCTGGAGCAAGAACAGCTGGGACTTCCTGCTCTGCTGTTTCTTCAAGTTGCTATAAAATTGTCCCCTCTCACTGCAAAACTGAGAAGAGAGGAAAAAAACAGGGCAAAGGCCAACCACACGTGTCAAAAGTTTGCTTCTCAACTGTCTTTCAGGTGTCCCAAAAGTGGCTCCCCTGTTGTTAATTCAATAAGTGAAGGAATGTACTTGGTTTGGTATGTAACTTTGAAAATAAAGCATATATCTTGGCATATACATTGTATAGGACGGAATGTCAAGCCTAAAAGCATTTTTTTCCACCTCAGGTTTGTAAACTAAAACATGTGACATGTAGTTACCAAACTTTCTCAGAGGATTTGCTGAATTTTGTGGTCAAAAGAGAACACTTTCACATCATGCTTTTGCTTTCCCCCTCTCTCTCATAAACAGTTGTCACTAACACCAGTGAGGACACAAAGTGTTGAATGTCTGTGGCTGGGTCTTTCAAACTCCATGAAACTCTCACTCGGCCTAATCTGAACCTTATTGTCTGGAAATAGTCCCCAAACCAAGCATAATTTTCCACCTTAGAAAGGATGCTTTTTACTATTTTCAATGGTCAATGATTGGACAACCACAAAAGTAGATCACATTTAAGGAGAGAAAGTAGACGTGCTCTTGATATTTGAGCAAAACATTACAATCGTTCGAGGAAAGGTAAAGGGCAGGAAATGTCAGGGTGTTATTGTCCTGAGATACTAGAGAAGTCACTTTTGTCATCTTTCCTTTCCTTGAGCCCCTCTGGCATATGAAATCTACAGGTTAAAATGTTAGTACGCAGCTGCACTCTGTCTTATACCATTCTGGAATTGTGTCTGTAAATCTCACATGTCAAGGAGATTGCCCTGCAAACCAAGGGCAAAGATCATGAGGCAAAATTTTATGACTCTACACCATGCCTCTCTTGTCCCCACGCCCAGTGCACTGCAGGGTCTTATTATGTTGTTGTTGAGGAACTGGCTGACTCAATAAATGGATGGATTCTTATGCTGGGACCCTGGGAAAAAAAGCTTTTGTTCATTTTGAAAAAAAGAAATTAAAATTCTTTAAAGACATAGAATAAATAACATTCTAGTCACCACCTGGTGATA
The DNA here is from genome assembly GCF_028023285.1 of Balaenoptera ricei. Classification (NCBI taxonomy): domain Eukaryota; kingdom Metazoa; phylum Chordata; class Mammalia; order Artiodactyla; family Balaenopteridae; genus Balaenoptera; species Balaenoptera ricei. Next base: position 35,000,552 of record NC_082641.1, read on the forward strand.
TTACTTTCTTTCCCCTCTCCACCTCACCATATCTAAGTTCTGTCTGAATTTTTAGCAAGGATTAGAGAAGGAAAAGCCCCCCAAATATCACAGAGATAAGTCATGCACTGTTGGGGAAGAAAAAAAGTTTTCCCAAGTACAACCACCAAAGAAACCCCTCAAGAAAAACACTAAAGAAGAAATGAGGTCTAGAGCAAGCTTAAAGAATGTAAATGCTTGTTCCAGGATAATCATGAAACTAGGTGAGAAAGTTCCATGTTGGGTATTCGAGCATTCTTTCCTCTACCCTCAATTGGAAGATAAGGAAACACTGGATGTAAAACTCTTCCTTCCTGAGATGTCGTACATATATACAATGGAATACTACTCAGCCATAAAAAAGAACGAAATGATGCCATTCGCAGCAACATGGATAGAACTAGAGATTATCATACTAAGTGAAGTTAAGTCACAAAGAAAAAGACAAATACCATATCACTTATATGTGGAATCTAAAATATGACACAAATGAACATATTTATAAAACAGAAACAGACTCACAGACATAGAGAACAGACTTGTGGTTGCCAAGGGGGAGAGGGCTGGAGGAGGTGTGGATAGGTAGTTTGGGATTAGCAGGTGCAAACTATTATATATAGAATGGATAAACAACAAGGTCCTACTGAATAGCACAGGGAACTTTATTCAATATCCTCTGATAAACCATAATGGAAAAGAATATTTAAAAAAAGAATGTATATATACGTATAACTGAATCACTTTTCTGTACAGCAGAAATTAACACAACATTGTAAATCAACTATACTTCAATAAAAAAAAAAAAACTCTTCCTTCCTGCATGAGCAGGAGTAAAGCAATGTACTCTCACAGGTGTTGAGAGAAGACTAGATTTCTACTTATTTTAATTACTTCTCTCACCCTTTTCAACACACACACACACACATTTTAAGCCTAAAGCTGCCTACTTCATGCTAGTTGGAGCAGAAAATGGTGGCTCACTGAAACAGCCTTTGTATGCGCAGCTCATGGCATGGAAACATCAAAATGTCCCTGCCCATGGTTCACGGCTTTAAGGAGCCTTTCTTTATGATACAAGAGTCATTGGACATATCCGGTTTGGAGGCTGCCTGGACACATGGGAGAAGTGCAAACACACAGTGGCAATGAGTTGTGTGTGCCTGAAAGGTGTGAAATTCTCCTATGTCTCGTAGAAGCATGTAGGTATGCACATGGCAGCCTGCTCTGCTTGTGAATGGTAGTAAGAGTCAAGTTCATTAGATAACCCCCTTAACTGCTAACCAATACATTGAAAACTGAGGTGGGAATACAACTAATTTTCCTGGCTATTTTCTAGCAACAGATCCATCATGACTTCCCTGAATCCACATATGGTCTCTGTTAACAGATTTAACTTAGACTGAACCTTGCACTCAACCAAGTTTCCCTACAATCTATTCATGACAAGCTACTTATTACAAGTATTTTTTTGGAGAAACAGGCAATATAAATTAACCCTTTCAAAATGAATCTAAAAAAATCTGAAAGATGTATTTTCATGAATAACTTTTTATAACATTATGGTGTTATTTATTTTCATGACTGGTTCATTTTTGAACCTGAGCTAAATCATATAGGCAACAGCTTTTCTGTTTAGTATTCTAGATAAGCAGCAGCTACATGGTGAATTCGCTCAGTTTTACATCGGCCAAATCTCACATGCATTTCCAAAGGGCAGCCTGTGCTTTTAGCATTCACTAATGAAATCACACGTTACAATCTCACTGCCACATACCGCTCCTTCAAGACAGGATGTCACAGCTCCAGAAACAACTTGTAAGCTTCTTCTCTTTTAATAGCTGAGGCCACAGGGAAATAAGTGATCAGGGGGTAGGAGGAAGGAATATTTTAAAGCCAAAATTCACACTGTACTTGTGATTTCTGAAAAAAAAAAGTCAATTATGACAAGCAAGTATCTAACTATTCTTGTCAAATTACTTTTAGTACTTTGAAATAAGTTAATTCGCAATAGGCTACAATCCCAGACATACAGAGCAAGAGCCAGAAGATTTGTGCTTCATATAATAAAGCCAAATATTAGTGTCTTCAGTTGATACATGCAGTATTTTCTTCTGAAGTCCTCCAAGGCCAGATAGTCTGAGAAAATTTCATATACCCAGCTTTTTTTAAATTGTTGTTATTGCATTGAAAAGATTATGAAAGAAAACATTTTATCAACTGAACGTGATACGTTAGAAGTTGAAATGTCATTGCGTAGAGTGGTGTTAGAAAGTTATTTGAGATTTATGCAACAATTTTGTTAGGTGGGGCACACTTTTGACAGAGAAATGTTGGCTTATATCACCTCACTTAAATAAGCACTTATACTTATTGGAATCACCCTTGGTAATTAATAGATCAGTCACCCAAAGCTGTGTCTTGCAAGTACACCCAGCACAAACAAGTTTTCAGGGACACTCATTCAAACAAGACCAAGAAAAATACGTCTCCTGCTGCCAAAAAGGGCAAGAAAAAAAATTGGTTGAAAATATGATAGCTGGCCATCTCACCTTTTGCTCCTTTCTGCCTGGAATGAATTGTAAAACCTTGGGAAGGAAGTTGGAATGTTCACCAATATTAAAGAGTCAGCAATTCCCTTTACAAAATGCTTTGTTTTCACATTTTTTTCCCTGTCTCAACTCCTTTGGTCTCCACCACCCAGGATTCCTGATACTTGTCAATCAATTCCAACCTTGCCCAATGAGATGGGCAGAAACTTAAGACCACAGAGAAAGCTGATTGTCTATATGACTCAATCTGAAGAGTTTGCATTTTAGTAGATAAGCCCTGGGCTAGGTTTTCACCAACTCTTTGATTTGCCTCATTGTCAACATGATCTGGGCTTCTGCATAGATACAGCCTCAATTGTTTTAATGAGAAAAAGAACAACAAAGAAAAAGAACATGTAAAGCCTAATTCACATCAGAAATTTTCAAACCAAATGGAAATAAGTGCACTAAAAAGGGGTGAATGAAAAGAAATTTAAAAGGAAGTCCTGATATCTGGAAGCTGGCCGGACTCTCACAACTAAACCAAGTTCTTCTCCTGTTGGACATAATCTCCCAGAATACCAACCTCAGACAAGATTACTTGAGATCATGAGAAAGTGAGATAAAAAAGAATATTTTGTAATTTTGTCTGAGCACAGAAACCATATCACCTACAAAATACAAAACACTGACCTCTCTAGACTAAAATGAACAACTTTGATTTCTTTGCCAATTAGTTTGTCATCGCTCTAGTCCTATAGATAAGACATATTGAGATACCCAATTATAGACTTGCCCTGACAGCATCCAATCTAAAGAGGACCTCTGCTTCCTTTAAACCTTCCCCCAAGTCACCAGCCTAAACCTTGATTCTATAAGAAGTCCTTTCTACCCTCTCTCACTGGGATATCTCGTGGTTCCCATTGTGTGTGTCCTCCCGAAGGCCTCCTCTCACAGCCTCAGGATGTGGTCTGGGCTGTCCAGATCTAGTCCATTTTACTTCTTGAATCAGAAAACTCTTACTTGTTCATCTACTTGACAGTTCATGTCACAGTTCTTTTCAAGCCAAACAAACCCCTCATTCCCTAAGTTGCTGGCTGAAGTCCCCACACTATTGTGTCATGACCTGGTTGACTAAATATCCCTGCTGCCTAGACACTTCATCTTTATTCCCTCTACCCCCATCGCCAGCTACATACTAGGTTAGTTCCTCTTCAGATATTAAACTCCAGCAATTCCATATAAGAAAACTGAGATCCAGAGAGATTTACTAAAGTGAGTAAACCTCTATCCTAAACCATGCTTCCATGCTTTTTAGAAAAGTATATGTATTCTCTCTCTCTCTCTCTCTCTCTCTCTCTCTCTCTCTCACACACACACACACACACACACACACACACACACACTCACCAGGCACTGAATGGGAATCTGACCTCTCAATAGCTTGGCAATTCTCTCTAGTCTTTGACTCTCTTGCTACAGATAATTAAAGGTACCTATCTGCATCTGCCTGTACTTTAATCTTACAACATCAGCAGAATGAAGGAGAGCAAGAGCTTTTATGTGCATGTCTGCTTCAAAAATTCTTAGGTCTACAGTTGTTAAGAGAGAGTTACAAGACAACCCTCCCTCCTTCCATACCCCAGCATGACCCAGGCTAAAATCACTCTTCTGTCACACAGCCTCAGGGTTGGAAGCTGTTACAGAATCTTTTTTTTTTACTGCTTAAAATCAGGGCTGGGGAGGCCATTGGGTTGCAAAGAGCTGTGATGTTAATTGGTGCTGAAATGTTTATTGGTTTTGGTGGAAGACACTGAGTCTGGAAGTTACTAAGCCTTCTTCCATGGGGTGTGCTTTAGAGCCCAGGGGAACAAAGAATCCCTCCCAGGAGCCTTTCCCTGTGCTTCTGAAGCACTGTAATCCAAGGATCGAGCTATGTGACATGGGAGAGAAGATACATGGGAGAGAATTGCAGAGGACCATTATTTGGAAATCGATGATGCGCAGCTCTACCTTAGTGATAGGACAAGCAAATTTGAACTTAAATCTGGCAGGGCCTGTGGGTAGAAGAGTCATGGTTTAGATTTAAGGAAGAACTATCTGAACCTGGGGTGGGGAGGGGACTGATAAATGTTGGGGTTGACTCTCTTTCCAGATTTTTTAAAACCAACTTCATCTGTTGGTGGGGGCGATTCAGGTACAGCTTGTTGGCAGACAAGAGCAGGGCTACTCAAAGTGAGGCTCACCTGGGGTGCGTTAGAAATGAAACTCTTTGAGCATCGATTCATGAATCATAGCCTCTGAGGGTGGCATAAGCACTTCCCAGTTCGCCAAGCCCTGAGCTAGGGAAAAGAATGCTTTCTGGAGCTTCCTTCTGATTTACAAGTGAGACTCCTTGTTCTAGTGGTTCAAAAGACCTAGATTCTTTTTTTTTTAATTGAAGTATAGTTGATTTACAATATTGTGTTAGCTTCAGGTGTACAGGAAAGGGATTCAGTTATATATATACACTGTTTTCAGATTATTTTCCATTATAGGTTATTATAAGATATTGAATATAGTTCCCTGTGCTATACAGTAAATCCTTGTTGCTTATCTGTTTTATATATAGTAGTTTGTATCTATTAATCCCATACTCCCAATTTATCCCTCTTTCCCTCCATTTCTCCTTTGGTAACCATAAGTTTGTTTTCCATGTCTGTGAGTCTGTTTTGTATATAGATTCATTTGTATTACTTTTTAGATTCCACTTGTAAGTAATGTCATACAATATTTGTCTTTCTCTGTCGGACTTTCTTCAGTTAGTATGATAATCTCTAGGTCCATCCATGTTGCTGCAAATGGCAATATCAATATTTCATTCTTTTTTATGGTTGAGTAATATTCCAGTGTGTGTGTGTGTGTGTGTGTGTGTGTGTGTGTATCATAGTGTATCATATCTTCCTAAATCAATCGTCTGTTGATGAGCACTTGGGTGTTTCCATGTCTTGGCTATTGTAAATAGTGCTACTATGAACATGTATGTATCTTTTCCAATTAGAGTTTTCGCAAAAGATCTAGATTCTGATTTGATACCAGCACTGGCTCACACCACCACCTGAACAAATTATTTAGCCTTTTTGACCTTTGATTTTCTAAATTGCAAATTGGGAATAACATCTGTTGAACAAATGAAGCCTCTAATAAATATATGTTGAAAAAAATGGATCTTACAATGAAAGCATCTTGTAAACGATGATTATTCTAATGCTGGTTTTCCATAATGTCCTTGATATTCTTTCTCCTTAGGCATATGTAGCCCAAGGAAGCAGCTTTCCCTTTTACTGAATAGAATGATAGACCAGCTCTACTAATGCGCTGACCTATTTGGGGGCGTAGTCTAGGGGGCGGAGCCAGAAAGCTGTCCATCATGAAGATTGATGTCACCTGTAGCTGTCTTTGAACCATTCTGAGTCTCAGTCCCTCAGTGTGGTGTTTCTTGGCTCCCCAAAGCTGCTAGGATGACTGGTGCTGCAGGGGAACAACTTCCCAGAGCCCAGCCCCACACCAGCTGGGTCAGTGCACTGACAGGGTAAATCGGCAGCACAAGTGTTGTTTGGGGAGTTGCTGTGAGCTGGGATGTGTCCCCACTGAAAGGAAGAAATAGTCTATTGTGCTTGTGAAGCAGAAAGAGATAGGACCCAGGGAAGTCTGCCCTGAACAAAATCTGTGGTCCATCCCCAGGCCCAACTTCTGACCACTCTAGTCAAGGTTCCAGGGCACCATGTTATGCGGTGCACAGCGCAGTCTGACAGCTGGTTCGCCCTCCCACGTGGTTCCCTGCAGCCTGATGCTCCCTGGCCCCCCTGATCTTCCTGCCCATTTTCTGTCCTTACCCCTCCCTCCCTGAAGTACGGAGGGCAGAATTCTGCCTGCAAGCCGGGAGACCTAATTATGATTCCACCTTTGCTGCCAGTTAGCTCTGTGACCTTGGGCGACATTTTAGCAGTCCTCTGGCCTCAGTTTCCTTACTAAATGGAAAACAGTGACGTGAGCAATAGGCACAAGGCAAGGAGGATTGAGTCAGGTCACCTCTAAGTTCCCTTCCTTTTTATTATTCAACAGCAGTGCTTCCCTAGGGGAACCCTGCCAGCGTGCTATCTTGAGGCAAAGCCATACACTTCAGATCTGCTCTTTCATAGCCTTCCGCACCCCACCTCCAGTATACTTTACCTTCCCAATGCCTAGACCTGACTTTGCCCTCCAAGATGACAAATAATGCATTATATGCACCCACTGCTAAGAAAGGTGAATTTCACTTAATTTGCAGGAGTAAGCATGGGACTTGGAGTCAGACCCAAATAACAATCCTGCCTTTGCTAAACTGATCTGGGACTTTTGAGCAAGGTACTAGACATTTCTCAGGCTCCATTTTCCATCTCTAATGGATGTAATCCCTACTTTGCAAGGCTGCAGGGAGGATTAAATGGATACAATTCATGTCAAGCACTTAGCACAGTGCCTGGCACAGAAAGTGGGCTCAACAAATGTAGTTGCCTCCCTTTCCCCAGTTGGATAAAAGTGGTGCTTATTAAAAACCAACCACATCCTTCTTCCTTACCCTCAAGGAAATGACTGTGATCATGAGAATAAATGGGCAGGGCAGTTAGCATAGTATTAAACAGATAGAGAGCACTTAATAAATCATCATTACTATTACCATTATCATCATCATCATGATATAAATTGTTGACTTGTATAAACATTTTCTAAATTAATTCGGCATCAATTTACTTACAAAGATGCACTGCTCCTTAAATATTCTGACAGGTGGTCTAGCTGAATTTTTTTTAACTAAAAAAAACCTATAATTTAATAAACTTCCGCAAATTAGGGAAGGACTTGACTCAAGTTACACACCTTCTTTTTAAGAACGTGTGAATTCCGTGGGGGTGAAGTGCAAAAGCTGGTGTTTGAAAAATAAATTAAAAATAGGTCTTTAAGAAATTAAAATCTGTGTCTTTTGGCATTGCTAAAATGTAGAGAACTCATCTGCAGTATTTGGAACCTGTGGCCAGATTGAAAGTCACGGTACCTAAATCCAGGCTGGATTTAGTTCCCTGAAAGCCACCCACATCTTCAAACACTGTTTTCTAAATTCATGTGCTCAGAGTTTTGTTAACCCAAATATAGACATAATGAAAAATTATAGAGAAACTAGTCAAATCCAGGATTGTAGGATTTTAGAACTGGAAAGGATCTTGGAGATAATTGAATTCAAACTCCAAATTTTGCGAATGAAAATATACTAAAGGCCCAGAGAAGTCTTAACATTGCCTAGTGACTTCTCCTTTGGTGGCAAAGGACTTTCTCAGTGAGCAGCTTTGGTACACAGCAAAAGGAATGTGACAGTAAAAGTCTTTTTTGTGGGCTTTATCACTTGGTGAGAAGAGAAAAGAAATATATTTTGGGGGAGTCAAGTGTTTTTTCACTACCTGTATCAGGAGTAATAAGTTACCTTTGCAAGGCATTATCCAAGGATTGACAATGACCTTTCCCTATAGGCCTCACCACGAAAGCTGAAATATGTCCAAACCAAACCAAACCAAACCTCTGGATTTCACATTAACACCATACACAGCATACATGTTTTGTAATTGGTTTAAAAAGAGGCTTTCTAGTACTGAGACAAACTCCATTGAGAATGCTTACAGCACAAATATCATGGCCAGGTTCAGATATATTTGCAAGTCATTTGCATAATCCTAGAGAGAAAATAGTTGACTCTACCTATAGGGTCTTCATTTCTACTTTTTAAATTCTTTTCCCACTCTCTCTTTTCACTGGTAAAACTCTACTATTCCAGATATATAAGCCAGAGGCAAGTGAAAGGTTCTGAATTAGAGTAGATGGCTGAGGACATTTTGTCAAAATTAATTCCATGGGCTGTTAATAAGTGTTATCTGAAAAAAAAAATCAAGTGCTTGGAAAACATTGTATTAGTTAAAATTAAATAGGATTCTTCACTTAAATACTTGTTAGTGCCTTTTATATGCTAATGTGCATTGTGAATCTTTTGGGAGAGTTGTGTGGATAGATATTATCATTTTCAACACTCTCCTAACTTACCTGATCTTTATTCTACAAATCCTACTTTGGTAATGCTGTACTAAAGCATAAGTAAACAAAAAGCAGTTCAACGTATAACTTGCAAAGTCCTATTGCATGAAATTCCATAAGAGAGAAAAATGAAAGTCATTTATTCCTTGAGTAGATTTTCCTTCTTGACTTCCCAAAGGCTAGTCCCTACACAGGTATGGAGTCAGGATATGGTTCTTGGCCAAATGCAAAGTAGGCAAATTGTATAGAAAAGTATTTTCCTAAGCATAGAACTATACAACAGAAGGTAAAGCTGGAAGGGAAGACTCCTTTCATGTCCAATATGTAAATGTTAGAAGTAAAGCTTTTTAAATGAAAGGTGTAGCAAGAATGAACAGAATTAGAGTCAACCATTCCCCAGGCCCCTCCTGTCCCCTCCCCACCTCTACTGGGGCTTCCTCAAAATCTGGAGGCTCTATGGGGTAGGTCTGAAAACAACACATTCTCATGTGTATATAACTCCCTCATTTTTTAAGTATGTAAGGTAAGTTGTTATTTATGAGATCAATTAATTTTTATAGAAAGTGGTTCTATTAAAGAAAAAGTCTTCTTGTTCTGATGAATACATTGATGGGACTAACTGAATGTAGGCTTAGGGCCAGGGAGAGAGGTGAATAGTTTGGTGCAATAATCTAGAGGAGAGTGTAGCGTCTCCACCGCAATATGGGGTTGGGGGAAGAAAACAGATGAGAAAAGGACAGGAAGGGGGTAGAGGAGAGGATTCAGTCAGAGGACTAGAGTCTAGGGTGAAAAGTGGTACAGATGTCATCAGAAGATATTCCAGGTCAGGAGATTTGTAATTCCAGATGAGTCTAAAATTCAACTTTAAGTCATCTACATTATTATGATTATAAAACCTCCCTTTTATGCTCAGATCTTCAGTAAAGTCTAAATAAACCACTATATAGAAATTGAGCAAGAAGCAAGTTTCATGTCTCAGGTTACAGAGGGTGGGACATGGATAGGCCACATGGAACAATCAATCCATAAAATTATGTAATCCAGAAGCAACAAGGGCTCGTTCCATAAGGATGTAAGAAATCTAGACATCAGCAGAAATCTTAGGGAAGGCTTTACACTTGCATAGAGTGTACAGTGAGGATCCCCAGTAAGGGTTGGGGATCTTACTTGAATTGAAAGAACAGGGAGATCCCAGCAAATACCTGAATAACAGAAGGAAGTTATAATTTTGCATGGAGGAATACTTCCTCTTCAAGGACCTGTGGCTTTCATTGCCAAAAAATGCAGTATCCCCCCAACGAGTTAACCTATATTCCTAATGATCAACTGGGTCTACTTGGATGCCTTTCTAGCGCTTTAAATTTAGCATAATCCTGATTGTATCTTCCCCCTGTCCTCCCCAAGTCCCTGTATCTTTGTTTCTTGCTTCTGTGAATGCATCCATCACTCATTCTACTTCTCAAGAAGAAACTTTATTCTCCCCTCTTTTCTTTCATTCACACCACATAGCTAAATAGTCATCCAACTTTTGCTGTCGCATACTGTCCCCTTCTACATTTTCTCACTTCCTCAGTTTAGCTTGCATATCCTTGCTAAAACAGTTTCAAGCACCTCTTAACTGCTTACTTTCTTCACTCCATCTACCCTCCATGCTTCACCAATTATCTACCCAAAATGCAGATCTGGTCAAGTCACTCCACCACTAAATATCATTTTCTAGCTCCCCATTGCTCATAGGATGCTCCCTGTAGCCTGGCTTTTAGCCACCCTCAGTGCCAGTTCCTAAGCTCTGGCCAGTGCCGGCTACAACCCCAGAGCCCTCCTCCACCTCACCTGTGATGACATTTTTTTCTCTTTTATATGTTATGATTTATTATATTTAATATGGTAAAATTTAGGTTCATTATAATTTAATCTCTCATCACTTTAGGTTGTACAATTCATTAACTATATCCTCTAGACTGTGCAAGAAGGATTTTAGCCTTCTTGCAAATGTATTCCTGCCCCACTACAAATTTCATCTGCCATCCTCCACCATATAGCAATTTCACCTCTAAAGGCCACCCACGGTATTTTCACCTCTGAATCTTTTCTCCTCATTTTCTTGTCTTTCCCTACAAGACCTTGTGCAAAACATTCATTCTCTTCCTCTTTACCATAATCCAAAATTATCAATTAAAGTTAAAAATAAAAGGTGTGATAGGAATTGTGTTTGTTCTTCAGTGTTTGCCTTGTTTAATACTTTAACTCAAAAGAATAAATAACATGTACAATGCTACATGTTGTATCAGGGGAATGAGTTACAAAGATCTTTGGTGATTGCTAATTACACCTCACAGGTGACCACTACCCTACATGTATGTCTGGGCTTGACCAATGGAATGCCTACTCTCTGGAGATTGATTCTTGCTAACAATGTAGTGTAAAGGCATAGAATACAGCTTGAGAAAAATGGTGCTTGAGTCTTTGTTTCATCATTCATTGTCCAAGTGGCTTTAGGCAAAACATTTCACTTCTCTGAACTTTAATTTTTACCTGTTATACAGTATCTACTTCCCAGGATTGTTATGCAGATCAAATGGAATCCAGTATGTGAAAATACTCTGAAAACAGTAGACAAAGGGCTTTGTAATCTGTAAAATGCTATGCAAATGTGAAAAGGAGTGCTATGAAAAGATAACTGGACATGGGGTCAAAATGCATGGTGCAGGAATTCCCTGGCAGTCCAGTGGTTAGGACTCCATCTGTGCTTCCACTGCAGGGGGCCCAGGTTCGACCCCTGGTTGGGGAACTAAGATCCCGCAAGCTGCATGGTGTGGTAAAAACAAAACAAAACCAAAAACAAACAAATAAACAAACAAAAACCATGGTGCTGTGGGTTGACCTGTGTCCTACAAAATGACATATTGAAGTCCTAATCCCCAGTACCTGTAAGTGTGACCTTATTTGGAAATAGGGCATTTGCAGATGTAATTAAATTAAGATGAGATCACTAGGGTGGGCCCTAATCCAATATGACTAGTGTCCTTATAAGAAGAGAAGACAGAGAAACAGGGAAGAATGCCATGTAAAGGTGGGTGCAGAGACTGGAGTGATGCATCTGTAAGCTAAGAACCACAATGGATGCCAACCATCACCAGAAGTTAACGCAGAGGCATGGAAAAGATTCTCCCTCAAAGCCCTCAGAAGGAGCCAGTCCTGCTGACACCTTGATTTCAGACTTCTAGCCTCTGGAACTGAGGGATGGTCCATTTCTTTTGTTTTAAGCTACCCAGCGTGTGATACTTTGTTGTGGCAGCCCTAGGAAACTAACTCACATGGGTGTGAATTAGCTCCATCACTTATTAGCTATTTGAATTTGGGTTTAATTACTTAAAAATTTCCCCTGATAACTTAAGGACACTTACCTTTCAGTGATCGTTTCTCTGAGACCACTGGCCACCCCTTTGACCACGGTGCTAGCTTTGGGGGTCAGCACCACCTGAGATATAAAAAATGATCCCTTCTTCCTTCTCTCAGTGATGGATGCCTGAAGAAACTGGATCAGTTTTTCCGGGTCTGTGGTGTTGGCCCAGGGTGCTGGCATCATCTGCCCAGGCCAGAGAAAGGGTACTTCCAGAGCCACTGGACTGTGGTAGAAGACCAGCACTTGGTAGTCCTTCTCCCACAGGTACTTTAGACTCACTTCCTGGGCAAAAATCGCTGGGCACATTTTATTTCCATAGATGTCTTTCAGCATTTGGACGAGTTTTTCATGGTGATACTTCTGCATCCCATAAAAGTGGTTGAAGTCCAAGAATACTACCTCCTTATGGTGATCTGTGAGGAATGCATTGATCTCCTCAAGGCCTTCATTGACTTTGGCACTGAACAAACCATGAGCAAAGTAGAGTTCATTGTCGGGGTCTCTGGGCTTGGTGGAAATTCGAAGATCAAAATAACGGATCCCAGCTCCTAGCTGACCAGTAAAGTTCATGGTTTGAGTGGCTAGCCATTTCCGCATCAGCTTTTTGGCCACAGTTCCAAACACAGAGACAAAATTCTGGACAGTTTCTGGCTGTTCAGGCCCCACTGGAGAGGCTTCGTCAATGTAGAAGCTGAAGGAATCATGAGATCCTAGAAGAATAACAAGGCACAATGTGGTTACGTTTCAGTCCTTTATCCTTCCCACCTTCTTTCCCTCTTGCCATGTCCATATCTCTCCCTCAAATGAGCCAAAGGAAATATGAAGGAAAATTTACCTAGTACATTCGAATGTCTTAGAAGGGTCTTTTTTTATAACCTAGTATAGTACACGGAGGACTTCAACTGACCAAATGGTTTGTAAAATGATAAGAAAAAAATCCCAACTAATCAATTTTTTAAAATTCAAAAGATCATCTTCTACTTCTGTAAACCAAGAATTTAATATATTCATTAGGATTGGTTTTCCATATAGGTGGCATAAGTGACCATTCATAAAGTAGAATTTATAGGAACTCACAAGTTCCCAAATACTTTGTCTACAATCTTGCCCTTTCCCTCTATTTTGGGTTGATTGTAAGCCTAGAGGGCTTGTTTCAATGAATAAAGAAGACCTTTTCACAGGTAGATGATCAGTGTTACTTCCTGCACATTGGAAAGCACAAGAGGTCATGGGAATAAAGGAGGGGAGAAATAAGGCAAGAGGACGGTACAATTGCTGATATTTTATCATCATTCTTGACCGTTCATTTGGGCAATTGTGAATGTAGATGAAGTCAGGTACTTTTTCCATATTGAATAAACAATTATTTTTTTCTTGCAAGTTAACACAACTGACAGTATTTAAAAATTAACTAGTAGACTATTTTCTTCACAGATATTTCCTCTCTACAGTGAATGCTCTCTTTGGAGTTGCTTCCAAATTTAGAAGAATTTCTTCCTAGGGAAAACCTATTTAATTATTTATTTTTGGCAGTTACAAATATCAAACCTCCAGAAATGTAGCAATGAACATGTGTATGATTTGCCTGTAAGTACAGAGTGCCATTTAAAATATGATTGGACCCAATAAAGGAAAATTATTTCATTTTAATTTTAGAGACACAGATGTAGAGAACAAACGTATGGACACCAAGGGGGGAAAGTGGCGGGGGGTGGTGGTTGTGTGATGAATTGGGAGATTGGGATTGACATATATACACTAATATGTATAAAATGGATAACTAATAAGAACCTGCTGTATAAAAAAATAAATAAAATAAAATTCAAAAATTAAAAGAAATATTCAGAAACATTACAGAGAATCTTCACCTAAAAGTTCTTTTAAATAATTTTTAAAGGTTAATGTAGATTACCAGATCAAAATAAAGTTCTTCTGACTTTGAAAAAAAAAAAAAGCCTCCTTTATGTCTTGGTAAAATTAAATTAATATATTCTGGATTTTTCACACATTAGAAAAGACAGATGTCATTATTCCCCATCAGTTACTCAGGCTTCCTTACACCTTGTTGCTCACTCTTGATTTACATCCATTGAGGTACCGCTTTTTCTAGATTTTTCACTCTTCCAACCCAAGATGTGTACTTGTGCACACGCGCTCACACACACACACACACACACACACACACACACACCTGTAAGTTTATTATCATCACCTCAGGGCCTTTAACTGTTAAGCTATTTGAAGCAAATTTTTTTAGTGATGCAATATTTATCTTTGTCTATATTCCATATCTATGTCAATCTATATCTCTGTGCCTGTATGTATATCTATTTATCTATGTCTAGCAGTAAACAGCCTACAGTAATCACAAGAGTATGGATTTTAGACACCATGGTGGGTTGTTAGAAAAAATAGTTTGAAAAATACTTTGATACCTTGCAAATCATAACCTTTTAAGACTTGGAACAGATAATTCCTCAGAATTATTGGAATTTTTCAAACAATGAAAGGTAACCCCAAAATATAGAAATGCCACATATAATTTCATCCAGAACTTTCTGATCTATTTATCTTTAGTAGATGGTATGGGAAGAAAATGTCAGCACTTTCTGGATAAGGAAAACTGTCAGTTTGGATCTGGCATTGGCAAATTTTAATAGGGATTTAAATTGCTGCATGTTGATTTATTAGTTGCTGTTCAGTGAATGGCTAATATAAATGAAGAAACTAAACTGTACTATGGTTTAATATACAGTAAGATTATGTTTTAAGAAAGAAATAAAAAAGTGAGCTTAAGAAGAGTTATAATGAAATGATCTAGGATTGGATTAAAATAAGTATAAATAAATAAATAAACCCTCAAAATAAGGGTTAATTTATAAAATTTTAAATTAATTTACAGGCACATGAAGAAAAGGTGGATGAAAGTAATTAGTTACTTCTGTAATCTAATAGAAGACATAATTGGAAGCACGCAGAAAGGGAATTAAATATGACTAGATTTCTTCTTTCAGAAATGAGTTGCTCCTTGTTTTTGACATGTTACTAGAAATATTAATTTGCTATTAAGGCCAAAATAAGGTAATATTAAAAATAAAAATTAAAAACAGATAACAGGCAGAAGGAGAAACCACTGATACCCCCACCAGTATTTGTTCTAAGCTAGATGACTCTGATGTGCAGAATTATTCACCAGATACAAATATTATTTGAAGAGGAGAATTAAATTATCAATCAACATAAAACACTATCTATGCATTTTGGGAGAAAATACATAATCTAACATCGGCCAAGAAAGAATATTTTCAAGACTTTTAATTTCATTTGGAATAGTAGTTCCTCCCCAATTTCAAAATTTCCTCTAAACCATGAAGTTTTCTATTTGTTTGAACTTAAAACAAAAATACAGCAATACTACTTTATGACTTTCAATAACAGAGAAAGCCTCTGGTCCAGCCCTGTGTCTTTAAAATCAGAGAGCCTGCCCATGAGCAAAACAGTGCTAAACACTATTTCTTTGTTCTAAATCCACAACCTGTGTGCCTTATCTGGTCTAATATTTTGCTTCTACACTGGTTCAGTATTCCTGTCCTCTTGTCTGCTTGTCCTCTTATTCTTTTTTTATCTACCACCCAAACTCGTACCTTGGACATGATACTTAAAGTTGCTCCTTTGATTCTGAACTTAGCCTTTCAATTTTGGGTTTGATTTGTCCTCTCTACTCAGACAAGAGCTGGCCACTCCCATAATGAACCCAGGCCAGTCAAGTTCCTTTGCTCTGGCTCTGAATAAGTGAATGGAATGGAAGAGGTTATTTTCTTTCATTCCTTAGAAACAGGCACTTTTATTAGTTTCTCCTCAGTCGGCTACATCATTCCCTCATTCAGACAATAGGCATACTTCTAAGACAGACCTTAACATTCCCTGCCATCCTGACATTTACATCTCTCTATTGATTGTGGGCCCAATCTAGTGACTTTTTTCTAATAAATTAAATAACACAAACATGATGGGATACCACTTCTGAGATTATGCTGCAAAAGACTGTGACCTCCATCATGCTACTCTCTCTCTTGCTGGTTTTGATGAAGCAAACTGCTGTGTTGCGGAGGTCCATGTGACAAAGACCTGGGAATGGCCTCCAGCCAGCAGCAAGTTAGGAACAGAGCCCCTCAGTCCAACAGCCCTCAAAGATCTGAATCCTTCAATAGCCACTGAGTAACCTTGGAAGTACATCCTGCCCCAGTGGGATCTCGACTGTAGCCTTGTGAGAGATCTTGAAGCAGAGGATTCAGTTAATATTTGCCTAGACTCCTGACCCACAGAAACTGTGTGTTGTTTTAAGTGACTAAGTTTGGGGATAATTTGTTACATAGTAATAGTTAACTAATGAAAGCTATAACAATCCTTTGGAGTTAATGAGGGCATTTGAGGTCTACAAACCCAACTGCCTAATATAAGAATTTGAAATGTTAATGAAGAGAAATTAAATTTAACATGTTCATACGCATCTCTCTATGCTTGTAAACTATGTATCAGCTAACAGAAAGAGTGAAAGAAATCAAGTTGGTTTAAAAAGTTTTCTTGAATAGAGGAGTTACTCCATTCTGCATTCTGGTATGGATGATCTTAGATGTCATCTAGTCTAATCAGCTAGAATGCAGCATCCATTTTATTAACTCAACAGTGTAAGGGATCTGTGTGATCATCTCATTTTTATGGTCTCTTGTAGTACTGAACTTAACATCTCATCCTATCATTTGCTGTGGTAGGAAGACTTCTAGGATGGCCCCCCAAACTTCCATCCCCTGTTATGGATGTCCTATATAGTCCCCTCCACTTGAACATGGTAAATATGAGGGATATCATTCTCATGATTATGTTCCAGTATATGGAAGAGGTTTTTTTTTTTTTTTTTCAGATGTAATTAAGGTCCCTAATCAGTTGGCTTTGAGTTAACCAAAGAGAGATTATCCTGAGTGGACCTAACCTAAGCAGGTAAGCCCATCAAACAGAGACAACAAGCAGCAGCAGATGTTCTATTGTCCTTAAGAAACAAAATGCAATGTGGTAGAGAGGACTGTGTGGCAGTTGAAGCAATTAATAGCTCACCAAAGTGATATGAAAATTACTTTGAGCTGAATATATCTGAACAATCAGCAGCCACAGAAAGAAACATTATCTAAATTTAAATAGAGCTTCTGAAAATATAGTTACCATTGACTTCCCTCCCAGGGAGTTACTTGATTGGGGAAAATCAAAACAAACAAACAAACAAAAAACAGAAAGTGACACTTAGCACCAGAAGTGTGAATTCAGCTGCTTGTTAGAATTAAAAAAAAAAAAAAAATAGAACCTTCCATACTCTCCCATTGAAGCCCTATCTACCCTTCTTTTGTTAAGTTTTGTATATAAGCCTTTTCTTTTTGGTTATTCCAGTGAGTTACTAGTCTCTGAGTGCTTCTGCATGTACACTGTGCATGCATAAATAAACATTGTCTTTTCTCCTGTTAATCTATCTATTGTTGATTAATTTGCAGACCACCAATCACTGGACCCAAGTTGGAAGAGGAAAAGATTTCCTTCTTATAAAGTGAAGAGTTGGCAGCTTCTAGGAGCTGAGGGCCACAGTCTTACAACTCAAAGAACTAGATTCTGCCAACAATCAGCAAGCTTGCAAGAGGATCCTTAGCCTCAAATGAAACTACAGCCTTGGCTAATACTTTGATTTCAGACTGATGCAGCCTGGTCTTCATATTAAATTAGGCAATGCAGTACTTTGAAAACAGCATTGAATGTGTTGGAAGACTAGGCTCGAATTCAAGCTCAGTTACTAACTCGAATTTTAACACTGGAGAGTCATCAGATTGTTAACTCTTCTGGTTTTGGATTTTCCAATTTGTTCCATTAAGATACTCTCCACACCTACTTCATATGATTCTTACCAGGAAGAAACGAACCCATGTTCATGAAGCTTCCACAAAACAACTATAAAACTTAAATTACAATTATTTTCATATGGTGATATAGCTAGTCGCAAAACATCTATTCACTTGTGGCTAAGAAAAACATTACCTAGACAAACACACGTTGGGACATCTGTGCAAGCAAGAATGGAAATGATTTAAGTTGCAGGATTTAGATTTATGTAAATATTTTTTGAAAATAACATTCTTATCCATCACTTGTCTAAGATTTAGCAAATGTAGGACAATCAACATTACCACATTGCTTGTTGCTTTGAACAGCAGCTAAATATTTACATTCTGCCATGTTAAGAAAATTGATCTGTTATGTATATTAAGTACTACCTCTCTTCCATTCAATATCTTTCCAGTATTATTTATTAAAGCTCTTTGAGATGGAGTTCTGGTTGGTCTCTCAGTTTGGCCACAGTTCCATTTCAAATTCTGCAAAATTATGGGTTTAATAAACATCAAAGAAAATGCATCAAGTTCATTTCATCTGTGAACCTTCAGAACAAGAAGGCCCAGGAGGCTAAGGTTTGACATGCTCATGAGTGTGCAATTCTGGTCTCTATATCCTGATCTTAGAATTCAGGCTCTGACTCCATCAGTATAAGAATTGCTCCTCTCCTGGTCTCTGCAGGGCACTAAGCTTGCTTGCAAAAGTTTACGCATGGCACTCTGTATTTCTCTTTCCTTGCCTGTTTTATTCCTGTTTCATTTAGCACAGCGCCAAGGTTTTTAAGATTCCTGCTTTCTGGGAACAGGTTTCCTGTGTATTTGATATCTTGGTACCTTTTGTGATTATAAGGCCAACACCACAGGAGTAGGGAAGCAAACGTACCTGCAATCTGTGAACCGAAAGAAGACTGCTGGATGAAGGGGTGAAAGAGTGTATTTAGCTTTTGACGCCCTTTTCTAAGGTAGAAGATAAGCAGGTGGTAGTATCTCCACTTTCCATGGGAAGAGACAGAGTTCTGGAGTGAAGTTTACCCATTGGTCTTCCCTTCATGAAAGTCTCAGTCCTAGTCTTCTTTTGCAACTTACATGTATTCCCTTCTCTGTGGCAAAGCCTTTGTTCACTCATGGTGGTCTTCCTTTCCCCTGAATTCACAGTTCGTCTAGTCTGCAGCTCCTTCTCATCAACCAGTAACAGTTATTAGATGTTGTAACTAATGCTCATTATGGTCATTGAATTTTTATTCAGTCTTTATATCTTGCTCTCCACCTGCAATCCCCCAACGTACATATTGATTTTAATCTAGATTGTAAGCTTCCCCAAAAGAAAAAACTATGCCTTATAATCTCCTGTGCCCACTACTGTATCCAGCTTTATAAATATAAAAACATTTGGTTCAAGTCAATGGGTCAAAAATTGTTCACATGGGATATGCTATAAAAGTAAAATCACTACTTCTACTAATAACCACTTTTACAGATCAGGCCATTATTGACCCCCTTTTTCTATACTATTTCCTTTTAGATTTCTCAGAAAATTAGTCTACACAGCCTGGCTCTCTCTCCCTAACTTTGGTTCCATCTTTAACTGCTGTAATCAGACTATCATGATTGTAACTCATATAAAACCTCTGTGAAATATCCTCAGTGACTACTAAAGAAACTCACCAGCCTTCTGTGATCTCATTCCTAAATCCTAGCTCAGAGCTTAGCAGGCATTTAAGTTAACATTGTTGAATAAAGGAATGAGTGAATCCTGCTCAGCCTTGCTGGAACATTTGATACTGCTGTACTTCCTTCTTGAAATATTTTCCTCCTTTGGCTTTTTAGCCATGACTCTTTCCTAGTTTTTCTACTTTCTTGTAACTGTCCTTTCTCAGTCTCCTTTGCTGCCTCTTGCTGCTCTTCCAACTCCTAAATGAGAGTGTTATCCAAAGTTCTATTCAAGACTTCAACTTGCTCCATGCTTCTTCCTAGGGTGATCTCATTCAATTCTTTGGCCTCATGCCTTGTAATAGATGCATAATAAATTGATACCATCCAATCTGACCTACATTACAGATTCCCTGTCTGCCTATCAGGTAACTAAATTTCATTGCTCCATGGGAAACTTAAACTTAAAATGTTTTAGATGAAACATAGTATCTTCCCCTTCAAACCTGCTCCTTTATATGTGTCTCTATCATACTTATCTCATATTCCTTCCATCTCATCCTTGGATTCATCTTGAATTCTTACCTGCCCCTCAAACCTCACATTCAGTCAGCCTTAAAGTCCCATTGTACTGACCTCCAAATCCTCTCTCAGATATGGCCTCTTCTTTTCCATTCCATTGCCAATGGCCTGGTTTCCGGTTGGGACCACTGACATAGCTTTTAGGTAATGTTCCCTTTATCCTAGCTACTATCATTTAACCTTCCTGTTCAGGCATTATCCTGCCTCAGCCTCTAGAATGGATTTAATCTTAGAAAAAAAGCTATAGAATTGATTCCAGACAATAGAGTGGCATGTCTCATCAAATTCCTCTTGCTTTCTGTCTCACTTTCATTAACAGGAATCTTGTCTTGGTAACTTATCCAGTATTCAAGTCTTCTAAGGAAATTATTTTCTCTTATGACCCCCTCCCACCCTTAGGATACTGAAATTTCACCACTAAATGTTAGGCTGGTAAGTAGAACTTAGTTATGTGTTGAGTCTCTCTGCCTGTTGGTGTTCCTTCAATATCATTGACTCCAGAGTACTAATTAGTCAGCTCCATTCCCTGTTACCTTGTACTAAAATCCCTAAACACAACTCTGTGTGGACTCTGGCCTTGAGAGGGTACAAACCTGATTGATGGCATATAAGACTCTGACCTCAGCACATGATCATCTCTGCAGGTAGATCTGTACTGCCCCATTCCTGGTAGTACTTAATAAACAAAACCTACTATTGGTTTCTGACTGTAATAGAGTAGGGAAAATACACAGGTTATGAAAAAGTATTAATTCTCAAATCACTTTTACTTGATTTGGAAGTCAGTCAATTCTCTCCAATTGTAACTACACAATGCTCAATCTGACAGAAAAAAATGTCAAAATTAATTATTTGGTTATTATTTGACAACCTACAATTAATCTCATTAATTTTTTTTCCCCATTGATTAAAGTGATCGGTTATTTGGATTTTTCAGAGACAAAGTCCAAACCTTGAGGAATAAGGATCACTCCTTATTCCTGTCATGTAATCTTGCTTCAGTCCTCCAGCACACGATCAGGGCTTTGTGGACAATACAAGCGATTTTGTGTCATCAGAGATAATGCACAATATGTAACACAAACCAAAACACTTCTAAAACTGAACAGATAATTAAAAACTACATGCTTGTAATTTAATATTTGTACTTCACTTGACATAAATGTATAGGAAATACAATTTTTAATATTAAATTAAACCCGACACATCTTGTAGAACACTGAGATTAATCCTTTTGTAAGGAAAAATCAAAATGATCATGCTGTGTTTTCTCCTTGGATAAATCTGTATCTTTCATATTGTGTAAAGCCTCACTCAGCACGACTCAGAGACAGTAAGCTGAAGTAAAGGAGGTTGGTTTCTTTACTTTTAAGTCTTTTGATCCAGGATCCCAGATGCTAAATTTGAGAAGCCTTATTACATTAATGCCTCCCAGTAGAGAAGCTCAATATTCATCACAATTTCTTTAAACTTGCTGGGTTGTTTCTTTAAACCAATAGATGAGCTGATAGTGAATAGTTTAGAGCAGCAGAGTTTCAGTCAAGGGGCAGAAAAGAAAGCCTGCTCCAACTGCCACCCTTGGTGAAACTTATTAAACCTCTTTTTCATATAGATTTCCTTTTAAGGACTATCAATAGGGCTGTCTGAAAAATAATTAAAAGACACCCCAAGGAATAAAGAATCCCTAAATTACTGCTAACTTCCCGTAAACCAGCTCAGCTATACATTCTCCCTCTCCACTACAGCATCTGCCTACACCATTCTCAGCCGAGAGTCAAATGGAATCATTCCCTGAGGTTCTGCTGTGTACAGGAGCTGCTAAGCCAGGGATAACAGTATCCCAAACTTCTAAATCTGCCAACACAGCATTGGTGAGGGCAGCTTCCTAAATGGGAAGGTCCTGAGACCAGGAAGAATCTATATATGAAATATAAAGATTTAAGAGGAAAATCAATAGAGCAGCAATACTGTTAGGTAATCAGAAAGACCAACAGACCCATCTGTTTCCCAAGAGAAGTGGTACTTAACCAGGGTTGATTTTGATCCAGGAAATATTTGACAACACCTGGAGATGTTTTGTGTTGTTATAAGTGAAGGGGGCAGTGCTACTGGCATTGAGTGGGTAGAGGGCCAGAGATGCAGCTGACCGTCCTGCAATGCACTGGACAGCTTCCACAACAAAGAATCAACCAGCTCAAAATGTCTGTACAGTAGTCCCCCTCATCTGCAGGGGATATGTTCCAAGACACACAGTGGATGCCTGAAACCATGAATAGTACCAAATCCTATATATACTATGTTTTTTCCTATACGGACATACATATGATAAAGTTTAACTTATAAATTAGGCACAGTAAGAGACTATCTGAATTGCCAGCATCACTACTCTTGTACTTTCGGGCCATTATTAAGTAAAATAAGTGTTACTTGAACACAAGCACTGAGATACCATGGCAGTCTATCTGATAACCAAGATGGCTAAGTGACCAATGGGCGGGATATGCTGCTCAAAGGGATGATTCACTGCCAAGGTGGGACAGAGCGGTCAGCATGAGATTTCATCACACTACTTAAACACTGAGCAACTTAAAACTTATGAATTGTTCATTTCTGGAATTTTCCATGTAATATTTTTGGGCCAGAGATGACCTGGATAACGGAAACCTCAAAAAGCAGAACATCGAATAAGGGGGGACTACTGTACTAACAAGGTTGAGAAAGCTTGGTCTAGTTGAAACTGTACAGGCAGATAAACTAATTTCCAGAAGTAGAAACCAAACATGGAATTGTCTCCCTCTACCCACACACACATTTTCCCACAGTAAAACTCATCTCTCACATGCTTCTCATTGTGCCATTTTACTTTGAAGATATTCTGAATACTTACAGCAACTAAAACTATCACACATGAAGCACTGCTTTTTTTTTTTAACATCTTTATTGGAGTATAATTACAATCTTGTGTTAGTTTCTGCTGTATGATAAAGTGAATCAGCTATATGCATACATATATCCCTATATCCCCTCCCTCTTGTGTCTCCCTATCCACCCCTCTAGGTGGTCACAAAGCACGGAGCTGATCTCCCTGTGCTATGCAGCTGCTTCCCACTAGCTATCTATTTTACATTTGGTAGTGTATATATGTCCATGCCACTCTCTCACTTCTTCCAAGCTTGCCCTTCCCCCTCCCCATGCCCTCAAGTTCATTCTCTACATTTGTGTCTTTATTCCTATCCTGTCACAAGGTTCTTCAGAACCAGTTTTTTTTTTTTAGATTCCATATATATGTGTTAGCATATGGTATTTGTTTTTCTCTTTCTGACTTACTTTACTCTGTATGACAGACTCTAGGTCCATCCACCTCACTACAAATAACTCAATTTCATTTCTTTTTATGGCTGAGTAATATTCCATTGTATATATGTGCCACATCTTCTTTATCTATTCATCTGTCGATGGACACTTAGGTTGCTTCCATGTCCTGGCTATTGTAAATAGAACTGCAATGAACATTGTGGTTATGACACTTTTTGAATTATGGTTTTCTCAGGGTATATGCACAGTAGTGGGATTGCTGGGTCATATGGTAGTTCTATTTTTAGTTTTTTAAGGAACTTTCATACTGTTCTCCATAGTGGCTGTATCAATCTACATTCCCACCAACAGTGCAAGAGGGTTCCACCCTCTCCAGCATTTATTGTTTGTGGATTCTTTGATGATGGCCATTCTGACTGGTGTGAGGTCATACCTCATTGTAGTTTTGATTTGCATTTCTCCAATGATTAGTGATGTTGAGCATCCTTTCATGTGTTTGTTGGCAATCTGTATATCTTCTTTGGAGAAATGTCTCCTTAGGTCTTCTGCCCATTTTGGGATTGGGTTGTTTGTCTTTTTGATATTGAGCTGCATGAACTGCTTGTATATTTTGGAGATTAATCCTTTGTCAGTTGCTTCACTTGCAAATATTTTCTCCCATTCTGATGGTTGTCTTTTCATCTTGTTTATGGTTTCTTTGCTGTGCAAAAGCTTTTAAGTTTCATTAAGTCCCATTTTTTTATTTTTGTTTTTATTTCCATTTCTCTAGGAGGTGGGTCAAAAAGGATCTTGCTGTGATTTATGTCATACAGTGTTCTGCCTAGGTTTTCCTCTAAGAATTTGATGGTGTCTGGCCTTACATTTAGGTCTTTAATCCATTTTGAGTTTATTTTTGTGTATGGTGTTAGGGAGGGTTCTAATTTCATTCTTTTACATGTAGCTATCCAGTTTTCCCAGCACCACTTATTGAAGAGGCTGTCTTTTATCCATTGTATATTATTGCCTCCTTTATCAAAGATAAGGTGACCATATGTACGTGGGTCTATCTCTGGGCTTTCTATCCTGTTCCACTGACCTATATTTCTGTTTTTGTGCCAGTACCATACTGTCTTGATTACTGTAGCTTTGTAGTATAGTTTGAAGTCAGGGAGCCTGATTCCTCCACCTCCGTTTTTCTTCTCAAGATTGCTTTGGCTATTCGGGGTCTTTTGGGTTTCCATACAAATTGTGAAGTTTTTTGTTCTAGTTCTGTGAAAAAAGCCATTGGTAGTTTGATAGGGATTGCATTGAACCTGTAGATTGCTTTGGGTAGTAGAGTCATTTTCACAATGTTGATTCTTCCAATCCAAGAACATATATCTCTCCATCTGTTTGTATCATCTTTAATTTCTTTCATCAGTGTCTTATAGTTTTCTGCATACAGTTCTTTTATCTCCTTAGGTAGGTTTATTCCTAGGTATTTTATTCTTTTTGTTGCAATGGTAATTGGGAGTGTTTCCTTAATTTCTCTCTCAGATTTTTCATCATTAGTCTATAGGAATGCAAGACATTGCTGTGCATTAATTTTGTATCCTGCTACTTTACCAAATTCATTGATTAGCTCTAGTAGATTTCTGGTAGCATCTTTAAGATTCTCTATGTATAGTATCATGTCATCTGCAAACAGTGACAGTTTTACTTCTTCCTTTCCGATTTGGATTCTTTTTATTTCTTTTTCTTCACTGTTTGCTGTGGCTAAAACTTCCAAAACTATGTTGAATAATAGTGGTGAGAGTGGGCAACCTTGTCTTGTTCCTGATCTTAGTGGAAATGGTTTCAGTTTTTCACCATTGAGAATGATGTTGGCTGTGAGTTTGTCATATATGGCCTTTATTTTGTTGATGTAGGTTCCCTCAGTGCCTACTTTCTGGAGGGTTTTTATCATAAGTGGGTGTTGAATTTTGTCAAAAGCTTTTTCTGCATCAATTGAGATGATCATATGGCTTTTCTCCTTCAATTTGTTAATATGGTGTATCACATTGATTGATTTGCATATACTGAAGAATCCTTGCATTCCTGGGATAAACCCCGCTTGATCATGGTTTATAATCCTTTGAACGTGCTGTTGGATTCTGTTTGCTAGTATTTTGTTGAGGATTTTTGCATCTATGTTCATCACTGATATTGGCCTGTAGTTTTCTTTCCTTGTGACATCTTTGTCTGGTTTTGGTATCAGGGTGATGGTGGCCTCGTAGAATGAATTTGGGAGTGTTCCTCCCTCTGCTATATTTTGGAAGAGTTTGAGAAGGATAGGTGTTAGCTCTTCTCTAAATGTTTGATAGAATTCACCTGTGAAGCCATCTTGTCCTGGGCTTTTGTTTGTTGGAAGATTTTTAATCACAGTCTCAATTTCAGTGCTTGTGATTGGCCTGTTTATATTTTCTATTTCTTCCTGGTTCACTCTTGGAAGGTTGTGCTTTACTAAGAATTTGTCCATTTCTTCCAGGTTGTCCATTTTATTGGCATAGTGTTGCTTGTAGTAATCTCTCATGATCCTTTGTATTTCTGCAGTATCAGTTGTTACTTCTCCTTTTTCATTTCTAATTCTGTTGATTTGAGTCTTTTCCCTTTTTTTCTTGATAAGTCTGGCTAATGGTTTATCAATTTTTTTAATCTTCTTGAAGAACCTGCTTTTGGTTTTATTGACCTTTGCTATTGTTTCCTTCATTTCTTTTTCATTTATTTCCAATCTGATTTTTATTATTTCCTTTCTGCTGGTAACTTTGGGCTTTTTATTTTCTTCTTTCTGTAATTGCTTTAGCTGTAAGGTTAGGTTGTTTATTTGAGATGTTTATTGTTTCTTGAGGTAGAATTGTATTGCTATAAACTTCCCTCTTAGAACTGCTTTTGCTGCATCCCATAGGGTTTGGGTCATTGTGTTTTCATTGTCATTTGTTTCTAGGTATTTTTTTATTTCCTTTTTGATTTCTTCATTGATCTCTTGGTTATTTAGTGGTGTATTGTTTAGCCTCCATGTTTTTGTATATTTTACATTTTTTTCCCTGTAATTGATATATAGTAATTGATATCTAGTCTCATAGTGTTGTGGTCGGAAAAGATACTTGATATGATTTCAATTTTCTTAAATTTACCAAGGCTTGATTTGTGACCCACGATAAGATCTATCCTGGAGAATGTTCCATGAGTACTTGAGAAGAAAATGTGTTCTGTTGTTGTTTGATGGAATGTCCTATAAATATCAATTAAGTCCATCTTGTTTAATGTGTCATTTAAAGCTTGTGTTTCCTTATTTATTTTCATTTTGGATGATCTGTCCATTGGTGAAATTGGGGTGTTAAAGTCCCCTATTCTTATGGTGTTACTCTCGGTTTCTCCCTTCATGGCTGTTAGCATTTGCCTTATGTATTGAGGTGCATAAATATTACAATTGTTATATCTTTTTCTTGGATTGATCCCTTGATCATTATGTAGTGTCCTTCTTTGTCTCTTGTAATAATCTTTATTTTAAAGTCTATTTTGTCTGATATGAGAATTGCTACTCCAGCTTTCTTTTGATTTCCATTTGTATGGAATATCTTTTTCCATCTCCTCACTTTCAGTCTGTATGTGTCCTTAGGTCTGAAGTGGGTCTCTTGTAGACAGCAGATATATGTGTCTTGTTTTGTATCCATTCAGCCAGTCTATGTCTTTTGGTTGGAACATTTAATCCATTTACATTTAAGGTAATTATCGATATGTATGTTCCTATTCCCATTTTCTTAATTGTTTTGGGTTTGTAATTGTAGGTCTTTTCCTTCTCTTGTGTTTCCTGCCTAGAGAAATTCCTTTAGCATTTGTTATAAAGCTGCTTTGGTGGTGCGGCATTCTCTTTGATTTTGCTTGCCTGTAAAGTTTTTAATTACCCCATTGAATCTGACTGCGATCCTTGCTGGGTACAGTAATGTTGGTTGTAGGTTTTTCCCTTTCATCACTTTAAATACATCCTGCCACTTCCTTCTGGCTTGCAGTGTTTCTGCTGAAAGGTCAACTGTTAACCTTATGGGGATTCCCTTGTATGTTGCTTTTCCCTTGCTGCTTTAATATTTTTTCATTGTATTTAATTTTTGATAGTTTGATTAATATGTGTCTTGGCTGGTTTCTGCTTGGATTTATCCTCTATGGGACTCTCTGTGCTTCCTGGACTTGATTGACTATTGATTGACTTGTGATTGGCTTGATTGACTGTGTTTGTGTTCTCCTTTTTGCAGGCTCCAGGTTCGTAGTTCCTGTTGATTTTGGTGTCTGCCCTCAGTGGGTAAAGTTGGTTCAGTGGCTTGTGTAGGCTTCCTGGTGGAGAGGACTGGTGCCTGTGTTCTAGTGTATGAGGCTGGATCTTGTCCTTCTGGTGGGCAGGACCACGTCTGGTGGTGTGTTTTGGGGTGTCTATGAACTTATTAAGATTTTAGGCAGCCTCTCTGCTAATGGGTGGTGTTGTGTTCCTGTCTTGCTAGTTGTTTGGCGTGGGTGTCCAGCACTGGACCTTGCTTGTCACTGAGTGGAGTTGGGTCTTAACGTTGAGATGGAGATCTCTGGGAAAGCTCTTGCTGAGCGATATTACGTGGGGCCAGGAGGTCTGTGGTGGTCCAATGTCCTGAACTTGGCTCTCCCACCTCAGAGGCTCAGGCCTGACACCTGGCCGGAGTACCAAGACCCTGTCAGCCACACAGCTCAGAAGAGAAGGGAGAAAAGAAAGAAAAAAATAATAAAATAAAATAAAATGTTATTAAAATAAAAAATGTTTAAAAATTATTAAAATAAAAAAATTTTTAAGTAATAAAAAATAAGGAAGAAGCAGCCAAACCAGTAAATAAATCCACCAATGATAACAAGTGCTAAAAGCTATACTAATATACAGATAAAAATCAGAAACTAGTCTGTCACATACAGCAAACTGCAAGTCTACAGTTGCTCCCAAAGTCCACTGCCTCAATTTTGGGGTGATTCGTTGTCTATTCATGTATTCCACAAATGCAGGGTACATCAAGTTGATTGTGGAGATTTAATCCGCTGCTCCTGAAGCTGCATAGAGAAATTTCCCTTTGTCTTCTTTGTTTGCACAGCTTCTGGGGTTCAGCTTTGGATTTGGCCCTGTCTCTGTATGTAGGTCACCCTCTGGCATCTGTTCTTCACCCAGACAGGAGGCGATTAAAGGAACGGCTGATTAAGGGGCTCTGGCTCACTCAGGCCGGGGGGAGGGAGGGGTACGGATGCGGGGCGAGCCTGCGGCGGCCGAGGCCGGCGTGACGTTGCAACAGCCCGAGGCGCGCCGTGCGTTCTCCCGGGGAAGTTGTCCCTGGATCACGGGAGCCTGGCAGTGGCGGGCTGCACAGGCTCCCGGGAGGGGCGGTGTGGAGAGTGACCTGTGCTCGCACATAGGCTTCTTGGAGGCGGCAGCAGCAGCCTTAGCGTCTCCTGCCTGTCTCTGGAGCTCCTTTAAGTGGTGCTCTTAATCCCCTCTCCTCGCGCACCAGGAAACAAAGAGGCAAGAAAAAGTCTCTTGCCTCTTCGGCAGCTGCAGACTTTTTCCCGGCCTCCCTCCCGGCTAGCACCGAAGCCCGAGCCTCAGCTCCCAGCCCCGCCCGCCCCGGCGGGTGAGCAGACAAGCCTCTCGGGCTGGTGAGTGCTGGTCGGCACCGCTCCTCCGTGCGGGAATCTCTCCACTTTGCCCTCCACACCCCTGTGGCTGCGCTCTCCTCCGTGGCTCCGAAGCTTCCCCCCTCTGCCACCCGCAGTCTCTGCCCACGAAGGGGCTTCCTAGTGTGTGGAAACCTTTCCTCCTTCACAGCTCCCTCCCACTGGTGCAGGTCCCGTCCCTATTCTTTTGTCTCTGTTTTTTCTTTTTTCTTTTGCCCTACCCAGGTATGTGGGGAGTTTCTTGCTTTTTGGGAAGTCTGAAGTCTTCTGCCAGCGTTCAGTAGGTGTTCTGTAGGGTTTGTTCCACATGTAGATGTATTTTTGATTTATCTGTGGGGAGGAAGGTGATCTCCGTGTCTTACTCCTCCGCCATCTTGAAGGTCCAGCCAAAGCATGTTTTTGAGTTTGTTTGAAACCCAGCAGAATATGTGGCTTAGGCACTTATTTCTACCAATCTCTTGATTTTTACCTCAAAATTTCTTTCAATTGTTCTGACAGTTCTCAAGATAATCAGTAAATTTTTCAGGCTAAAATTAAACCATGCAGATAAGTACCTTTTATTCATTGATCTCCATCTCCACTCCAGGAACTTCTGTGTGGCAGGAGTTTTGCAGAGACTAGATTTGTCTAGTTCTTATTTAACTTACTTAATAAATTAAGTGCCTGTTTTGTGCAAGACACTGTGATAGGAGTTCTGTGTGTGGCTGAGAAGAGGTGGGCAGTTGGGAGATGAAAATAACGGCACTTATCAAGCAAAGGAAGGGAAGGTGGTTCCTTCTATTAAGTATTCCTTATGCCTCATGTCCTGCTCTGGACTATTGAGCATTTGGTAGACATTTATTGAGTATCTATTACATGCCATGCATTGGGTCAGGGATATGGAAATCAAAGAGTACACACTTGATCCTTGAACAATGCACACGGGCTAGGGGTGCCCACCCTCTGTGCAGCCAAAAATCTGCGTATAATTTATAGCTGGCTCCCTGTACACTTGGTTCCTCTATATTCGCGGTTCTGCATCTGCCTACTCAATCAACCATGAATCACACTATACTGTAGTATTTACTATTGAAAAAATTTACATATAAGTGGACCCAAGTAGTTCAAACCCATGTTGTTCATCCTTGTGGAATTCATATCATAGTGGAGTGAATTAGGCAAGAAAAAAATCACCATTATTACAAAGTATGATAAATGCTGTAATAAACTATATGTGATACTTTTTGATAAAATAGTTGTTCAGTCCTGAGCTGGACATGATCTTCTAGAGATCCTTGATAACCAAAGATAAAGGGTGAGAATAATACCCAAGCATACGCAATCATTAAGGCTATGCTTTTTCAATGTTAATGTGCATATGGATCACTTGAGGATCTTGTTAAAATTTGGGATGGGGCATGAGATTCTGCATTTCCAATAAGCTCCCAGGTATTATCAATGCTGTTGTTTGAAGGACCACACTTTGAATAGCGAGGAATTAAGGTAATATTGGCATCTCTTGCTCATCAACTACATACCCATTACACCGTCTTCTCTCCTCAGTTTCCTATGCTTCTCCACTCCCAGTTCCCATCTTTTCACACACACACACACACACGCACGCATAGACACACACATGAATACATACATACACATTGATGCACACACTTCTACTTGTGTGACTTCCAAGTTTGGAGAGATGTCATAAACACTGTGTTGTGGGTTATGAAAGAAATGTGGCAAAGATCAGGGAGAAAATGGCATACTTTGTTGATAATGTTGGCCTTGGCTATTTTAGCAGAGCCTAGAGAAGAACTCCAAAGGGATCTTTGTTGGTAAATAATGTGGGAAAGAACCAGAAGAAAACCACACTTTCTCTGGTATTCTGCTCTGCTTCAACTCCCAAAGGTCCAGGACAGCCCAAGAAAGACAAGACAGTCTGTACCTAAGAGAGAGATGTACTTTACCTAAGAGGAAACAAGAAAATCTGTTTTGCACAGCACTGTCTGGTTCTTCCTCCATTCACTGCCCCCAAAGATGCTCCATGAAGTCGAAAGAAATCAGACTCCCAGGAGCCTTTAGTAACATGTAGCTCAGGGTCCTAAGGCCCCTCAAGATGGGACTCCCTTTGCTTGCTGCACCCCAGCTACACCAGCCTTCTTTCTGCTAACCAAATACCTAAGCTCATTCCAATTTAGCCCCTGTGCGCACTCTTCCTTCAGCTCTGCCCCTAGTTGTTTGCATGGCTGACACCTTTTCATTCAAGTCTTACTTAAATGTCATCTTCTTAAGTAGACCTTCCTGTATCTAAAGTATCTAACTCAACCCACCCTCCCTGTTAGTCTTCAGCACATGATCAAGTTTTATTTTCTTCATAGTATTATATTTATCACCAACTTCAAGTTTCATACTATTTAATTGCTTATTTGCTTATTGTCTACCTCCCCCCCACTAGAATCTAAATTCCATGAGAGTAAGTATCTAATCAGTCTTGCTCACTATTGTATCTCTAGCAAAAGGCACAGCAATTGGCACATAAAAGATACTCAAATATTTGTTGTATGAAATAATATCTTTCCATCTCTGTAAACCTCAATATCTTAATCTATAAATGGACAGATGATGCCATCTACATATAAAAGTATAAAGTAAAATAAATGATAAGCACTAGACACGGATCACATAAAATACTTCACAAATATTAGCTTTTATCATCACTATTAATTATTATTTCTGCATTATTAACTCTGAACACTAAGTGCCTGGCACATAGTAGGTTCTCACCAAATACTGGCTGAGCAAACAAATGAATGAGAACTGCACCAAAAAGTTAGAAATACTGTGGCTGCCAAAAATTCTTAGTACTACTCAATGGAAATATTGTCACAGCATCCAGGAGTGCCTAAGATAGATAAATGTGTTTTAAAGTCCTCTCCCTTATTGAGTCCCTGGACCATGAGTTCCCTTTCCTGTACCAGATGCAGCAATGCCAAGAGCCACCATCTCTGGAAGGCTCTGTTCCTAACCGACATGCCATTCCAGATTCTTACCACAAGTATAGGTTCTCCTGAAATCCAGAGCCAGAACCCACGTGTAGGGGGCTCAACTGTAGGGTAACTTACTCCATGACCATCTCTTCTCCCCGTAGTTTTATCCTTGGGACAGGTACCTAAATCTAACTGTGCACGGCAGGCATTGAAAGAGACGCAAAGCAGATTCAGTCATATTCAGGGAATATGCATCATAAGGGAAAGGAGAAAAGTTGGGAAGGCAGATGTGGTTGCCACACAGTCAGCCCTGTCTTCCCACTGCTCTTTAGGAGCTGATTGTTTAAGACACTGATGTCTTTTTAATGCCACTTCCTTCCCTGTATTCTACCGCCTTCCTGGGATTCTCCACTAAAACCTCCCTGTAGTGTCAGACTCCAGAATTTGGGGCAGCTTTGAATATCTGTAAGCACAGGAGCAGCTCTGGTTACCTGGACAGACAGAAGAAATGTACTGGGGAAAGGGAGGGGCCAGAGTAGATAAAACCAAATCCCCATCACTAAAAGCAACTATTCTGAATGAAGAATCTCTACTGTGTTTTTCCCTCTAAGAAAGCAAATATGAAACATGGCAAATAAACAGTCCAATTATTATATTCTCTTAGATTTGAGAGCCAGAAGGCCTCTGAAGCCTATTTAGCTTTGTTCTTGCACGTCTGACACTATTGGTTTTCCTTTTATGAATAACGAAAATCGGAAATAACACAACATTACCCTTAATCATGTTTGTGCCACAGAAATAACGTCTCCTTGAAATACAAGCCTTTGATTCTATGATGCCCTCACAAAACACCACTTGCCAACAGCTGGATCTTTTTTTCTTTTATCAAAGAAGTGTTTGAGGCATGGGGATTATTTATTCCTCCTGTCTTCCTTCCAATCTCCCTTCCTCTCCCTCCAGACTTGAGATCTGAGATCTGTATGTGTAGAGAAAAGCATACCTCATCTTACTTTCCAAACTCATGGCAAAACTAAAATAATAAGCAATGTCTGTAGATCTGGTGCACACATACACACTGGTTTATAAAAACTAGAACAGAGGTACCATTATTAGACCTAAGAAGATTCTGAATAGCATCACCTTAATGTTACATGATATTTTGTTCCATAAATCCAAGAACACACATATGTATTACATGCTATATAAACATGCCCAAACCACTTACCCCAAAGTACATATTTGTTATAAAGCATTATTTCTTGCAGTAGTATTGGTTATATAGAGTATTGATCAGGGATATACAGTGTTGTCTTACTTTCAAATGAAAAACCCATGACTCTACATTGTATCTAAAATGGGTAATGGATGTTGCTATTTGTGAAATGAAAATATTGCAATGACACTCAAAATGTATTAACTGAAAACTAACTTAGTATTTCACAAGCACCTAGTATGTGTCCTGTACCAGGCTAGCAGTCAACAGAAAAATGGACAGCCATTCTCTGCCATCAA
The DNA here is from genome assembly GCF_028023285.1 of Balaenoptera ricei. Lineage (NCBI taxonomy): Eukaryota > Metazoa > Chordata > Mammalia > Artiodactyla > Balaenopteridae > Balaenoptera > Balaenoptera ricei. The sequence goes on from NC_082641.1 coordinate 35,034,228, forward strand.
GATCTTTCTTAATCTCTCATGGTAAAAAATAAGACAACAATGGAAACTTGGGAACAATGACACCAACAGTCTCATCTAGGGCCTGGTGATCCTGCTGTCCACCAGCTTCACCCTCCTGCCTCTTCCACATCCCAACATACATATGTTGATTTTATTAGCTGCAAAGCAAATGTGGTAACATTAAGGGATAGATTAAAAAATAAAGAAGATATGCAATTTCCTACCTTAAGAGAGCTACCCTAGAGAAAACTATCCATTCACCCATATATTCTTTTAGTCTGTGTTCATATGCATTCATATTTTACATAGTGTGATTGGTGTGTACCAAGCACATTGGATTAAATCATCAATGTTTTTCGATACTATTACATAGTCTTCAAATATTGTTTAAATGATTGCATTATATTGCACATGCTAATACATACTTTAACAATTCCTCTATTAGTATGCATTTTTGAGTTTCCTCTCATATAAATTATATAAAGAAACGTTCTTCATTTTTTTTTTTTTTTTTTTTTTTTTTTTACAATAAATTGTCAGAAATTCAGTAGACACATTTTTGGGATGATTTAACAATCTTTCTTCCTCTACTTTATCACTTCTTCCTGCATCCTCTCAGAGTTGTGTAACTACCTTAAGAGAAGTAAAGGACACTAAAAGCTGGCTGTGGAAGTCATGGCAGTTATGAGTGGGGAAAATTACAGTGGCAATGGACTCCTTTTCCACTCGCTTCTGACAATGACACTCTTCTAATCCCATACCTTTCTCAGTCAGCTCCCCCCTAGGACACAGGCATTTCTTGTTTCAGTTTTGATGCCTCACACCTCTATTTCCTCATGTATATTCTTTTCTGCCAGTCCTTAAAGTGTCTACCACTCAAGACCGTACCTCAAAGGCTTCCCCATGCCCAAAAGCCGTGATATTATCTGCACCTGTAGGCACACTATTTAGAGCACACACAGAAAGAGACACATCCCAAACAGCTCTTTTACTTCTTAAGGAAATTCTTTTATTTGAAAAATCTTTTTTATTGTGCCAGACTATTTGTATTGTCTTCTGATAGGAACTGTTCGGATTGGATTTAAATTGTGGTCAAGTATGTACTCCATGTTCTTATTCACTTTTGGTGAATGAAAGTTGGAATGATCTCCCATGGTAACCAGTCATTTTCTAGTGATCCCAGGTTGATATAAAAACAAAACAAAACAAAAAGTAACAATAATAAACCCTGTTATTTACTGTATTACACTTGTTAGAGTTTAAATTTACTTAGGGAGTTAACACTCGATCACACAAGATTGCAAATAATTAAAAAAACAACTCCCTAATTAAAAGTTATTTATTTTATACAAGCCGAGCAAATACTTTGTAAGTGAATAAGCCCAAGATTAGATCATGAAAGTCACAAATTCTGTGCAAACATAAGAAAGGGATCGCTGTGAGCTGGCTCTATTTCTGTGTCGGAACAGGCAGAACAAGAGAAACTATTACGGCCACTTTTTTTTGCATTGGACTTGGAAGAGTCAATTCAAATCAGCAAATATATTTTGAACATCTGCAATGTAAAAGGAAACAGGCTAAACACCATGAAGGATATGAAAATAAATAAGACAAGTTCTAGCTCCAATAAACTCAAATGAATATCTTTAAAAGAATAGTCCTTACCTTTAAGGAATTTTAAATTAAAAATTCTATAGAATACTGCCAAGAAGGCTATTATTTTACTTTCCACTATTCATTTCTCACTGCCAATGTACTTGAATTGCAGCATATTTGAATTCGCTGAATTAGCTTCTTGGTCATAAAAATTTTTCTCAATACATTTGAGGTTACTAGTCCTATGAAGTGACTTGTCCCAAATCACACAGTGTATCTGTCAGAGTATCAACAGAAAACATATGGAAAAATCCAATTAGGATAATTCAAGGAGAGTTTATTTATAAAGGGATCATGTGGACGGGGTAATGTATAGTCTCAAGGCTAGTAACAGCTGAAGAACTGTTGCCACTTCTAGGCTGCAAAGAATAAGGATAAGGAGTGTTACCAGAAACTGGTAGAAGAGGGCTGTAATGAAGGCTGCCTTGAGAGGGACAAGGAACTTCAGTGAAGGGACTCACCAGTCTCAAAGCAAGCTCAGAGAGGGATGCAGAGCAATAAATGCCCCAACATCACTTTCCTATAGCCACTTGAGGTACCTCCACTGGTTAAACCTAATTGTAAACCTGAGAACACAGAAACCCATTAATTAATTCCATAGTAGTAAGCCTTCTGAAACCAAGGGCAAGGTGAAGAACAGTGGAGAGATCTGGAGGGAAAAAGAAACACGATCTGGGCATATAGCTTTGGTTGTAGTAGAGTTCTCCTAACTCTAAGTCCACTGTCAACTAGAACATAATTCTTCTCATATTGCTCAAGATGCTTAATGAATTGAGTTGAGTTACTGAATTGAACGATAACTTCCCAACAAGAAGGAAGCACTGGGCATGTAATGTTGAGTCAGGGCCCAATGAGGGTGGGTCTCAGACCATCTCCTACTTTTAGAATTGGAATCAGATCAAAGAGCTGTACTCAGAAGCAGATGGGAAGCCAGTGTAGTGCCCAGGGCCAAGTGAGTAGAATGTTCCAAATGACCAGATCCATTCATCATCCTCTTTTGTTAAACAGTGACACAACCCAGCATCTGACAGGCCAGACACTGTGTGAAGTGTGGGACCATAGCCAAAGCCAGATCTGGTTTGGCTTAAAAGAGACATGGTAGTTTCCAGAATTTGAGAGTTAACTCTGTGAAGTGTCTTTCCACGTGAGAAGAGATCTGGCAGGGTGAAAAAGTTTAAGAACCATTGGTCCTTTGCACACACCTAAGACCCCTGCTCTAGTCAGAGGTGGAACTGAACTCCAGAAGACAGGAGTAGATGCACATCTCTTTGTGGGTTTAAAGGCAGCTCTCTTAGAAAAAAGAACCCTCCTACACTGTTGGTGGGAATGTAAATTGGTGCAGCCACTGTGGAAAACAGTATGGAGGTTCTTCAGAAAAACTAAAAATAGAATTATCATATGACCCAGCAATTCCACTCCTAGGAATATATCCAGACAAAACTATAATTCAAAAAGATGCATGCACTTCTATGTTCATAGCAGCACTATTCACAATAGCCAAGACACAGAAACAACTTAATGTCCATTGACAGGTAAATGGATAAAGAAGATGTGGTACATATATACAATGGAATACTACTCAACCATAAAAAAAGAATGAAATAATGCCATCTGCAGCAACATGGATGCAATTAGAGATTATAATACTAAGTTAAGTAAGTCAGAAAGAGAAAAACAAATACCATATGATATCACTTATATGTGGAATCTAAACTATGACACAAATGAACCTATCTATGAAACAGAAACAGAGTCAGGGACATAGAGAATAGACTGCTGGTTGCCAAGGGGGAAGGATGTGGAAGAGGGTTGGATTGGGAGTTTGGAATTAGCGGATGCAAACTGGTATATATAGAATAGATAAAGAACAAAGTCTTACTGTACAGCACAGGGAACTATATTCAACATACTGTGATAAACCATAATGAAAGAGAATATACCAAAGTGACTGAGTCACTTTGCTGTACAGCAGTAATTAACACAACATTGTAATTCAACTATACTTCAATAAAAAATAAATAAAATAATAAAGGCAGCTCTCCTAAACCTCCACTACAGCAGAATTCCAGAAATAACAATTAATCTTATATGAATAAAAGACACTTCCCAGGACCAGTCATCAGACTGGGAACACTGACATGTGTGGGCATGACAAGAACAATGGTGGGGCCATTTTAGGATGATATACTAGATATCTTACTAGACCTCTCTCTTTCCTTCTTGAATCAGTATTTAATAATAATGGTGCCCGTTATTCCTTTGTACACATATCTCATTGGGGTATTATGATAATCAAGGGAAAGAGTGAAATAGCACTTTGTAAATTATAGAGCTTTATACATATAACCATTGTTATTATTACCCATTGTGGGCTGTCTAAGCATCCCAGAAAGGAATACCTATTTCTACAACTTACGTTGGCTATTATCCTGAAAGACGGTTCCATTGCTGATACCTGCATTACAAAGAGAGTTTTCCCATTGTAGTTGGGTGGATAAGGTGATGAAATCTGCCTTCTCAGAGGCCCCAGCTGAATTCCTGGGTCAGCTTCCTCCTTCCCACCCCAGGAACTCGTAGCTAGAAGCAGATGATAAGTCTTAGCTCAATACCAAGAGAGGGGCTCAGGGTGCTGTTTGATGAGACCATGAGAAAGTATTCCCTTGCTTCTTGTTCAAACTAGCAAGGCAAAAAGACAGCTGGTGACTGAAGACTCAACAGAGCAGGGGCAATCAGGCCTCTGAGAAATCCTTGGAGAAATCCCAAGAGAAGAAAAAAAAATCCTGGAACGGAATAACACAGTCATATTAACTACTCCCTGATTAGTAGTTAATTGTTGCAAATGAGTTTACCAATCTTTTCCCTGACTATTAGGAAAGTGTGACCACCACAAAGCTGTCAAGCTATGGCACAGATCTGTATTGTACAAACCTGTGATGACTGGACTTCTGTGAGGAGGCCACAGATATTCGGGCAAGGTGACTCTGGTTACTAGGGGAAGGTGGCCAGGGAAATTTGCCTACAGTGGAGGGTGATCTGGTGCACATCAGACCGGCTGAACAGACTGGGCAGGTGTTTGGAGATTTGGATATATGGGATAGAGAAAAGAAAATAGCCTTATATGTTGTTTCATCTTACTAACAGTTTGGCATTATCTATGTATTGTTTTTCAGAATTCAAATGGCACATTAAGGTGTCCAAACTCTATCAAACAATCCAACAACAAATGTAATTGCCTCTTCATTATTAGGGGGAAAATTTTGTCCAGAATGGCTTGGGATAGTCTTTTCAAACTGTAATATAGGCACATAGCAGCATAGTGTTCTAGAAGCCAATGCATAAGCATGGTATCTATTTCTAAACCATCATTTTTACCTGATATTTGAAGAAGGAATAGATTATTTTCATCAAACACATACACACATACATAGGCATGAAGGAGAAGAGGACTTTCTTCTTTGTGGCAAGCTACTCTGAATAACACACAGCCCCACACACCCCTGTCTGGGGGCTGCTGTTCATATACAGCCATTAGAAGTACTTGGATGGAAAATTCCAAGGAATTCTACTGACGTAAAGCCCTACATGGTAGCAGAGCGACAGGCAGTAGAAAAAGCCCTTAAAGTCTTTTATAAACCTAGAAGCTGAAGACAAAAAATGAGTTATATTAAATTTTTGGTAAACAATATTTAACATGTACCTGGTGATATCCTAGGCAATATACTGAGGTCCTCCAGGTTATGACTTAAACTAGATCAAGGGCTCCTAAAGTGGATGTAATATCTTCTTGTTCCCTCTCTTCTTCCTGCCACACCCCTTCCCCACATCTTCCGCCCCAGTTTCCAGCTGAAAACACATTCACTCATAAACTATCTGAACCATTTGTTATTCCAGCAGTGACACTGAATCATTCACCATTTTTTGGAAGACTATGACCCTCAAATATTTTGCCATTTCCTATGATTCACAATGAAATGATAAACGATTACACCCCAAAAGGTTATACTGTTCATTATAAAAATCACCTTGTGAGTGGAAAGCAGTAGAGTCAGAGAGGGGCCAAGACTGAGCTGCAGGCAACAGAGTTCTGGGTTCTGCCATCTTGGAGGAGTGACTGAAAGACTTCCTAGAAAGTCTCTCTATATCCATATTACTCAGGCTACTCAAGCAGCCCAAACTTTGGGATTTCATTCAAAAGGAAAATGACTCATTCTATCTATCATGCTAGGCATACTGTCAAACACCAAAACACATATGCAATATTACCTAATGAAAACTTTCACCACTCACAGAAGCCATTGGACTCATGATCAGTTTTCTACTACGGCTTGCTTAGGAAAGACCAAGTGATCCTTGAGTGAAGTTAGGAATGGATAAGACTGAAAACTAAATGAAATAGGACAAAGAAGACACCGCTACTGTGGGTGGGGGGATGGACACATTGAATATCTGGAGATAATCCACTGCAGGGGTTTGAGGGGAAGCATGGAGGGATGGAGGGAGGAAAGGAGGAAGGGGGAAAGAGAGGGAACACTAATGATGTTATCTCGTGTTACCTTATCATCTACCTGGTCAAACTGAATTGCAAAGATTGATTAAACAGGAGTATATACCAAATGATTTTAGGAAAATTTTGTGGATTTGTGTCTTATAGGACTGGGATTTCTAATATCACTGAATTTGGGCTCCCAATCATCTTGAACATGAATATGTTCATATGATTTCAAATAATAAAAATGTCACAGGTTTATTGGGAATGGATGCTGTGAATATGTGGGTGCTTTGGGAAATAAATGCCCATGAAAAAGGGAAACAAGGAAGTATGATAAGGAAGGAAGATGAGAAAAAAAGAGAAAAAGGAATGAGGAAGGAAGTCAGATCTGAGACTTTTCTGTAAGAGTTAACATCTATTCACATCCAAATTGATCCAAAATTCATTTGAGGAGTCAGATAAGTTAAAGTTTTAACTTATGTTTAATGTTCTTATTTAGCACCAATTAATTACAAGTATCATAAAGGTAGAAAAATATGCAGTGTCTCATCAACCTTGATGCCAATATCAGAGGAAAGCAAATGTCAAAGATGGGGCCCAATGCCAAGTTGGTAAGGCATCTCCCAGTGATCTAAATCAAGAGAGAAGACTCTAGAGCAAGACTGTCAGAGTTTGAATCCTAGTTTGCCACTGTGCAGCCTTGAGCAAGTTACTTAACCTCTCTGTGCCTTAGTTGCCTCACTTATATCATATGACTAATAATAGTATTTACCTCATAAGGTTGTTATAAATTAAATCAGTTAATCTTTGTAAAGCACCTTTAACAGTTCCTGGAATATAGTGAATGCTATAGAAATGTTTGTCAATAAAGTAAATACACACATTTAATTAATTTGCTTTCCATGAGAGAGCAATGAACCCAAAAAAGGTTTGCTGAATTGAAATGAATAGTTGCTTAGAACTCTGATAGTTTTAGATTACAGAACCAAAATAGTGAACTCGTAAAGAATTGGCCTGTCTATAGTTTTCCAAAGTTAAATATGGAAACAGCATGAATTCAGTTTGTTGAAAATGCTGTATCTTGAAGCAGCAAAAATTTCTACATCTTCCTTCAGTAATGGGGTTTCATGAGGCAAGAAAATAGAGGAAAGACATAAAATGCTTCACAAGCATGGTTGGGTTTTCAGTTGCCTTCTCTGCTCAGCCTTTCCCTGTCCAAAATTAACTCAGCAAGCCTGCAAGAGAATCCTCTGACCTGGCTGGTGTGTGCCGTATGCTGAGGGACAGTACTCACTTATCTGTTCAGTGACCTTCACTGGTTTCTCTCCAGGGCACCTTCAAGGGGGCCAGAGAAGTCCCTGGGGCTAACATAATTTGAAGATATAAATTACCCAAAGTCTTTGTGAGGGAGAATGAAATACTTAAATTATAAAATCATCCTTAAAAACGTACTATCAAGTGTAAAGAAAATAGAAATGTTTCCATGAAAGAGAGGGGAAAATTTTGGCACATCAGATATCTGTCCCCACAGCCTATCACAAAGCACATCTTCTGCTTATCCAAGCTGGCTCTAAGAACAACTATTTTCCCCCAGCTTTGGCTGACCAATTTGTTGTCCTCTAATGGATATTTGACCAAATTGCCTTCACTTGGAAATATGCCAGAAAGGAATTCTCTACTGAGGAGCTCATTGTACCATGGGCAAGAGTCACGGAACAGATGCACGAAACATCAGAATTAGAGGAGATTCATGCCAATACCCTGGACTGGAAACCATCTATTTCCATGTAGGGATTTAATCTCTCATTGATAATGTCCTGAATTTCAAGCACGAGATTTGGGGTTATTACCTAAAATTTTATTTAATTAAAGAATGGTCATAGATAGAACTCCTGGCCTATTCTCTGGTTTGAATAGGAACGAGAAAAATATTAAGTATATTCTTCTCAGTATACAAGAGACTGTGCTAAGAGTTTGTAAAGGTAAAAAGAACACCAAGTATATAAAATATACTTCTTTTATATGATCTTTCTTTTTTAAACCACTCTACTGAGGTATGATTGACATACAAAAAGCTATACATATTTAATGTCTACATGTTGCTGAGTTTAGAGATTAGCATACATCTGTGAAACCATCACCACAATCTATGTCATAAATGTATCCATAAAATTCTTGATATTTAGACTTATAAATGTTTGCACATTACTTGGTGGTGACATTTGTATTAGGTTATAGATTTATTCATGTAATATAATCACTTTAGTAATAAATGTATCCAAATTTTCTCGCCAAGGTAGATAATTTCGTAGAGATGGTCTAGAAATTATACAACATGAATTGGGAGGGAAATACTCACTAGATTTTACATTAAAGGTCTGGTTGCCTGTCTGTGTATTTCACTTTTCTGTTCTGCACTTAAAAGGAAAACTAGCAGAACAAAATCCAATCATCCTTTTTGTTTGATTGTTTTCTGACTAAATGGGAGTATTCTACATTAAAGCCCACAGAGGGAGGTCTCATTGACCTGGCTGTCTTGCTGACCCATTATTAACAGATCTCTAACAGAAACAAGGTTTTTGAAGGTAAGAAGCAGATAATTTCAGATTTCAGATGACACTTTGCTTTTAGAAATTTAGGAGGGGAATAGTAATGTGATTACCTCCAGTTTCAAGTCACTCTCTTACAAATGGTCCATGATGGGTGCCAGGCCCATGAGGCTTGTTTTATGCCAAGAGCCCAGGGCAGCCGCATGGGACCTCAAACAAGATGAGCAAGAGAGAAGCCAGAAAGATGGAGCACGTAAGATGAAGCAGAGGTGAGAGATCCCTCTGTCTGCAACATGAGAGGGACTTCCAACTACCCAGTGTCCACCCAAAAAAGACACAGCTTTCCCTGGTTTCCTGCCCTCGGATGCTGTGAAATTGTTTAAATTGACTTTAGAACCCAGAGAGGATATGAATACCCGCTGAATATAATCCAGACTGAATATTACAAGGCCCCCTTCCCTTATTTTGTAATTTAAAGTAAAAACAATTTTAACAATTGAATGCAGAAAGTGCAATTCTCATACTGGTAATAAAAGTAGAGGAGTTTCTTTCTAAATGTCCCAATTGTGAAATTTGGGTGAGTTTATCAAAGATGAAAAACTCTCATTTCTTTGGCTACCACTGCTTTTCTTGTGGCCAGTATCCGTTAATTCAAAAAGTAAAGGAAAGTAAGAAGGGAAGAGAAGGAAAGGGGAAGGAATGAAGGAAAGAAGAGGGAGAAGTTGTACTGAAATGAGGTCATTACTTCCTTATTATAATAATTAATTCCTTATTTATCTTATAAGGTCTTAAAATTTTCAGGGGTAAACTGCATGTCATGTTTTCAATGTCTACTCCTCCAGTAATTACTTTAAAACTGCCCTTTCCAAAGCACAACTTGCCAGAGAAAAGCAAGTGAGAGAACCAAGTTCCAAGAGGAAAGAGATGCTGTCAGTGGTGCCTGAGCACCCAGCACAATCTGCCACAGTCAGTGCATGAAGGGTATTTGTTGAGCAAATAAATGGAAGCAAGAAGATGCTGCTTATTTTCATATAATAACTCAACTCACCGATGAAAAGAAAAAAATGTAATCAACCAGTTGTCGTGTCTTAAATAAATAGCCGTGTTCCAGTGGCTCTCTTGACATTTTTGTTGAAGTGACCTGCTTATAGGTTGAATTGACTGCTGTATCTTTTCCCATAAAAGGACAAAAAGGGCTGTCTACTCTGTCCACATCTCACTCTGTAGTTTTCTTTTGGGCCAGAACCATTTTCTGATGTCACATGGAACTTGACCTTATTTTCAAGGTCCTGGAGCAGCAAGCTAGTGCTGACGCTGAGGTCAGAATATTGCACCTCTGAAGCTCTGTGCAATCACCCTTGCAGAACGCAGCCTGCTCTATTCAATCAGCCGGCGAGCAGCGCTCTCACCATTTTATGAAAGAGGAACTCGGAGGTCACCTGCACAACACCAGCCTGCTCTCTGCCTCCGTGGCCGCTCTCCTCTGCTGGAGTCAGACTGGGGTGAGAATTTGGACTCTGCTACGTACCAACCAGGTAACCTTGGATAAATTTTTGCTTCTCTGAGCCTCAGAATCTACACCCTAAGTGAAAATAATCAAACCAATCTCATTGCCCTGTTTGAAGATTATATGATAGTAAATCCCTAATGCTCATAACCTGGAATATGCCCAGTGTTTGTTAAGTGATACTTATCTCTTTCCTTTTGGCCCCCTTTCCCACCTATTATGTACCTAAGTGATGCTAAAGAGAAAGTCAGAAAAATGGCCTGAGGTTGGTTCCCCCAAACCTCCCTATTGTAAAAAATCCCGCTCAATCATTTGCCAGAACACCTTTCCTCAGTCTCAAGGCGGAGGTGGCTAGATTAATTGCTCAGTGACCTCTGAGAGCAGTTTTATAGATTTTTCCATGTTTGCTCAGGCACAGGAGAAACAAGACCTGAGCTCTTGGTGCCAAAGTGTTTTTTCTATTACTGACACGAAAAGATGACAGTAAAAATTAGCAAATAAAATGCTCATCCTAGGAATGATTAAAGTGGTGTGAACACAGCCCTGCGTTCTAATCAGCACCGTCACAGTAGGGAGAGAAAATTGTTGCAATATTAAGTTAAAACTTCGTGAATCAATTCTTAATGCACAGCAACAAAAACATAAAATGACTCCTCTCCATTGAGGTGATATGATTTTTTCCCCCTCCTCTAATCTCCTTCCATCAAAAGCCTGGAGGTGGAAAGGGAAAATGAATGCATCACTTGAGGAGCTGCGATGTGATATGATCTGATTGGAGCCAATGGGATGCAGCGTTTCAGCACGGGTGATGTACGCACGCATGGCAAACACATTCAGCAGCAGCGCCTGAGCCATTCACTCCTCTCCTTCTGCACAGGAAAACAGCAGGAGATGCTCTCACAGCCACTGCAGAAAAATCCCAGGCCTGCTTGCCCAAAACGGTGAACCCTATGGTTCTTCCACGTGACTTTGCTTACCTCCATTTGCCCTGATAGCTGCTACCCACATTGCTATAGTACAAAGCACACCCGGTTTGATTTCTGTGTGTGATTTTGGCCAAGTCACTTGACCTTTCGTTCATTTATTAATTCATCAGATGAATATTTATTGAGTACCTTCTGTGTGCCAGACACTGTGTAGGGGCTGGGGATACAATGGTAAGCAAAAGCAGATCCGGACCCTCTCCTCATTGGGTTATGAAGAGATGGGTATGGATAATGGATGATTATCCAGTGGTACATTATCCATATGCAACTGGGAGAATGACTAATAACAGAAGGACGTGACCTAGTTAAGGAGGTCAGGGAGCCCAGCTTGGCGACCAAATTGCAGCCTGGATTTTATTCTGCTTTCAGTCCCACAGTCGCATGCCTTTATGCAGGGTACAGTGAGCACAGAGGTCCTGTGTCCAGCCCCATGATAGTAAGTCTTGTAAAAGCAGAATAAGAACACAACCGATAGGATGATTTCAAAGGCATCAAGAGTCTGAGTTATCCAGGATGAATCTTGGAATGGGCCTTGAAAGATGGATAGAATTTTGGTGGATGGAGGTAATATGGTAAAAAGAGAAGAGGTGGCATCGTGTTGAAAAGTAGGAAAGTGATTACCAAGGACCTGGGTGAAGGTGAGGCTGGTAAGAGTGTGGGCAGGAGTAGCTGTCCCTAGAGATCCCTTAGGGTTGTGCCTATAGCTGGTGTTACAGGTATTTTGGAGGACTCGGAGAAAGTAGGTAGGATTAGAATTGGTAAACAAGGGAAAAAGGGGTCTAATGTTTTGTTTTTCTAAATGAAAACAGCTTCATAGCTTTTTCCTCTTTATTTTAATTGTAGTACACACACCTTGCAAAACATTTCCAACAGTATAAAAAAGTACTGTATGTGAAAAAAATAGAATTTATATATAATGCCTCTATTCAAAGAATTGTCTATTAGTATTTTGGCATATAGGATTTTAGATATTTTTCTTTACATACAGACATGCATCCACACGCACAAGGGCACATATGGTTTTAAATGATGCCGTACTGAGAATATTACTTTGTAAGCTGCCTTTATCACTTTTTGATATTCCCTGGACATTTCTCCAATTCAACAAGTATACGACTTTGTCATCATTTTTATAAAAATGGTAGATGCCACTATATGGTTGCACCATGACTTATATAATTAGCCCCATGGTGATGGATATTATTTTCCAAGTTTGGGCTATTGTAAGTCACCTTCTGATAAACATCCTTCGAGAAGCCAGAGTATGCAAAAAAAATGTCAGCCTGCCTTTGAAACCCAAGATTACCGTCTAGCTTTATCATCTGACAGAGAGGAATGTTGTGGAAAGTGCACTGGGCTAGATGGTAAAGATGTTGAAAACTTAACATCTCAGCTCTTGCCTGAGAAATCTTAGAAGAGTCACCTGGCCTCTCTGAATCTGAATTTCCTCATATGTAAATGAGACAGGGGGGTTGGTTGGGGCGGGGGTGAGGGGTCGGGGGAGATGAGGGCACGTTAGATCACAAAGCACTTCCCAAAACTCTAATTCTGAGCAAAATTAATAGCTGTTCTTTGGTAAATATAATGGTTCTGCTGCAGAATATGTTTCAAAACACTGGGTAATGTGTTGTTTCAGAGAATGGGACCTGTTATATTACTAAATTGGGTTCAAATCCTGGCTTTGTCTCTTACCAGCTGTATACCATTTGTAAGTTACTTAATGTCTCTAAGCCTTGGTTGACTCAGCTCCAACCAGAAGCTTGGTTAAATAGTTAAATTACACCCACAAGTACAGAGTTTTCTACTTAACATGTTCAATAAATGTTAGCTATTACTCTTGCTGAAATATTTGAAAAGTTATTAGGCATCTCCTTGTAATAGCATCAGCAAGCATTCTACTAAGAAATCCCAAAAGTAGAAGGTTGTGACCATCCAATACTACCTAGCATAACACGCAGCCATGAAATCTTTCAATTCAATACTACAGCCCCTTACTAAGCACTTTCTTAGCAGGTGCACAATAAGAGGGTACAGAGGGCCAAATCAGAGCTTGCAGAAAACAGACAGCTACTTCATATTTCTGTGGGTTGTGTTGGACAAAAGATAGAAACCTACCTGAGAACAGATTTTTTAAAACCAAACTTAGTGTATTAAAATCCAAAATAATTTATTTATAGAATTCAACTAAAGTTCTGTTATTTGATTTCATGGATTCTGTACTTTGGGGTATTTAGTATAGTCAAGGAAAAAGTATGAGCTTAAAGGGTCACCTTAATTCTTCCTCGAAGCTCTTTTACTTAAGCAGCATATGGAAAAGTCTTGTCATAGAATCTCATGAGGTTAGAAAGGGGAGTGGTGTAAAAATCTGACCTTCTGATTTTGTCCTTAGAAACCTTCAGTATTTTTTCCCTTTTATCTTTCATTTAATAGACTCACCCTAGTGGGAATGTAAAGATACAATTAAATTAGAAGACATCACCCCTGTCTTTGTGGAGCTTGTAATCTAAACACGGTGACAAAGTACATAAAATTCATGGAAATATGAAATATTGAGACATTGGGCCCACTGGAAAGAATTATGAGCCAGTCTGATAGAGGCTCTGGCCACAATAAACCTTCATTCTATTAAGTGGTGATAAACACTTAGCAAATAAACCACAGCTGTAAATAAGTAAATGCATAAAGAAAGGATATTCCAGAAACTATTTATTAAAGGAGACCATAAAGACAGCCTTGTGATAGTAACTGGTGGCAATGGGAAGTGGTTGGGGAAAGCCTGCTTGCAGAGGTGATGTTTGAGGAGAAAGTGGGCTGATGAAAAGGAAGCAGAAATGTGAACATTTCAGGGTGCTCCTTCCAGACCCAGGACACAGCACATTCACACACTTGAGAGTAGGAACGAGCTCGGTGAGGTCAATAAATAGAAAGGAGCCACTGTGGCTGAACCCAACTGATGCAAAAATGGAGGGGGTGGTGTCAACAAGAGTCATTGGCCAGATAATGTCATGTCTGGTAGATACTGGCAAAAACTTGGGACTTATTCAAGTGTTAGGGGCAGCCATTGGGGAGATTGGATCAGAAGAGTAGTATGATATAATTTACTTTTTAAAAAGACTTCTTTGGCATTAGTGAAGACTAGATTATGAGGTACAGAGCGTGATAGAAGGGAGACTAACTATTGTCCATTAATGTGTGATAAATGCTGCTAGCTGGTCATCCAAATCCAATTTTTCCTTCTTCCTGGACACAAGGCTATAGGATATTTCCCAGTTTCTCTTGTAGCCATGTGTAAGGCTTATCACTGGAATGTGAGGAAAGTAATGTGTGAAATTTCATTCTCATTTGTTTGGAAAGAAACCCCTAATCCTGGGCCTCTTATTTCAGCAACTTAATCATTTTACCTTAATTAATGCACAAGGCAATAAGAGCAGCTTGCTAACACATGTGAAAGTCTCTCCATTAGAGACGTCCAAGGTTTCAATCTGGGCAGTGTCCTTCGGAACTTATTTAGTATTGAGACTATGGTTAGAAAAGCAACTTTACAAACTATTTATATCAACTAAAATCAGAGCATAAAAAAAAATCTAAGTGATCAGTCAAGTGTTTTTCTCCTTGGAAAAGAGCCAAGGAAAGCAAAGCTTTATATGTGTTTATTTCTGTACCCATAAAAGTACATTTATCCAGGTAAATTTCAAGGCTTTTTGTTTGTTTTGATGCAGGAGAGCCCCCATTTTTAACAATCTAAGCAAAGGATAACAGCATCATTTATGATTTACAATGGTGCTCAAGGATGTGTGCTGATATACTATTTTCATAAAAAGGAGACCAGGCTGTTCTCCAGGGGTCCTGCACCTCCCAGGAGCCACCCAGAGCACATTTTAATTTCTTGCATGGATAATGAATGGAAAATTTGTCCATGAAAAATTAAAGGTAGTGAGAAGAAACTAATAGATTATTTCCATTCTTTATGTGGCAAAACTTACTAGCTGCTTATCTAACATGTCATCTTCCCTTCCAACTTACTACTAAAACCTTGATTTTTAGGTGGGTACATTGATGTGCTAAATAAAGGACTACATTCCCCAGCCACCCTTGCAGCTAGGAGTAGCCGTATGAAAAGTTCCATTCAATGAAATGTAAGCTAAGGTATTATTTGAGAACTCCAGGAATTCTCCTTAAAAGAAGGTTTCCCATTGAGGAGTGCACTTCCTCTTCTCTGCTGACTGTAATGCAGATATAGTATCTGACTGAGATGACCTTAAGGGTGGATGCTGAGAACTAAGGATGTCAGAGTACAAAGATAAGTGCCTTCATCTTTATGATGAATATATCATAAAACTACCATTTCAGCCCTGGACTAACATCTTCCAAAATTCCTACAGGTGAGAGGAAAAAAAAATCACCTTACTTAAGCTACTATTATTTGTATTCTGTTATATACAATGAAGCTCATTTTTTTTTTAACATTTTTTTAAAACATCTTTATTGGAGTATAATTGCTTTACAATGGTGTGTTAGTTTCTGCTTTAGAACAAAGTGAATCAGTTATACATACACATATGTTACCATATCTCTTCCCTCTTGCATCTCCCTCCTTCCCACCCTCCCTATCCCACCCCTCTAGGTGGTCACAAAGCACAAGCTGATCTCCCTGTGCTATGCAGCTGCTTCCCACTAGCTATCTATTTTACATTTGGTACTGTATATATGTCCATGCCACTCTCTCACTTTGTCCCAGCTTACCCTTCCCCCTCCCCGTATCCTCAAGTCCATTCTCTAGTAGGTCTGCATCTTTATTCCCATCTTGCCCCTAGGTTCTTTTGACCATTTTTTTTTCTTTCTTTTTTTAGCTTCCACATATATGTGATAGCATGTGGTATTTGTTTTTCTCTTTCTGGCTTACTTCACTCTGTATGACAGACTGTAGCTCCATCCACCTCATTACAAATAACTCAATTTCATTTCTTTTTATGGCTGAGTAATATTCCATTGTATATATGTGCCACATCTTCTTTATCCATTCATCTGTCGATGGACACTTAGGTTGCTTCCATGTCCTGGCTATTGTAGATAGTACTGCAATGAACATTTTGGTACACGACTCTTTTTGAATTATGGTTTTCTCAGGGTATATGCCCAGTAGTGGGATTGCTGGGTTGTATGGTAGTTCTATTTTTAGTTTTTTAAGGAACCTCCATGCTGTTCTCCATAGTGGCTGTATCAATTTACATTCCCACCAACAGTGCAAGAGGGTTTCCTTTTCTCCACATCCTCTCCAGCATTTACTGTTTGTAGATTTTTTGATGGTGGCCATTCTGACTGGTGTGAGGTGATACCACATTGTAGAAACTCACTTCTAAATTGACAGTATCTCATATACTTAAACCTAATATCTAAAACCTTCAATATCTCAAGTTTCCATTGACTTGTATATTGGTCCCTTATCAAGTACTAGATTCTCCAGAGACACAGAAGAACCATAAAACACTGTCTCTCTTTAAACATTTTCTTAGGCTAGTTGGGCAGGCAGAATAAAAAGTGAAAACAATAGCAACTGTGTTAAATTGGATAGAAGTGACTGTGAATTTTAAAAAGTGGAAAGAAGTCTACAGCAGGTGTAGAAGGGTAAGGATTCATAGACAGGTGGTATGTGGGCTTGGTTTATATGATGGCCATTTATAGAGTAGTAGAGGATAGTGATTAAGTCTATGGATTCAGGAACCAGACCATCTGGGTTCAGATCCTCTTTCCACTGCTGTTAACTCTGTGTCCTTGAGCATATTATATAATCTCTCATGCCTCAGTTTTATAATCCATAAAGTATAGGAAATAATATCTACTTTATAGAGTTATTGCAATGAGTCTATTAGTTGCTATATATGTAAGTACACAGCGGAGTGTGTGGCATATAATAAGTGCTCTCTAGAATTTAGCTGTTATGTTTATGATTCTGATTCAGACTCTTTCTGGTAACACACTCTCTTCACTTTGGGAACTCCTGCTCATACTTCATGATAATCATGGCACTCCTCTCCCCCACCACCTCACAGGTGAATAAAAGGGCCCAAATTACGCCAAAGAGTAACTCACCCACGGGCCACTTTGATTATTCCAGGAAGTTGACATGTGCCCTAATATAAGGCAGGCAGAATGTTCCCTAGAATCTTTAGAACCAAAGCTGAGGAAGAGGGATTCTCCCCTTTAGGGAGACTGGAAAGAGATGGACATACAAACTATGGGTCCAAACTCACAGAAGAAACTGGTTTAAGAAGAAATCACTAGTCCTGAGCAAGCAGGGCCCTACACTTTGAAGGGCCTTCCTTGAATATGTTAAAGCCCCCTCTGGTGTCTGGGACAAGCTGGGTTTGGCAGTGACATCTGTGTGGGCTCTGAGCCTAGATGAGGACCTCTGTGTCCCTAGTCCCTGTTTCTTCCCTTTGGTGTGCTCTCAGGCCCACTATTCCTGCACATAGGGTTGACCAGATGCTCTGAGGAACTCTGGGATTTTTGCCTATATGGTCATCGCAAGGCCCCATGCCCAAACCCTGATTTTATATTCCTTCTGCCCAGTGTGGTATATCTTTCACAGGATATTGGCTAAGGAGGTCGGGAGACTGGGCTGTCAGAACAGGATGCCTAGGGGTGACCCTGAAAGCCAGTGTATAGGGAGATGCAGAAAAAAAAAAAAACAGAGACAGTTCTGATGGTATTCCAGGTCCAGAGAATCAGAGCTGTCTGATTACTGCAGCCCTTACTTAAATTTTGTGAACTACCCAAATATCATGCCACTAAATTCTGTCCATTTGTCTACTCATTCATTCATTTATTTAATTTTTGCTTAAAATAGTTCAAGCTGGAATTTGGGTACCTGAAAAGATGACAGACCCCAAAAATACAGTCTTAAAGAGAAGTACAGTGAAAGAGGAGTGGATACCGGGCAAAAAGGAACAGCACTAGCCAAGACACAGAAGAGAACTGGATTAGAAAACTCACTTATGCCATGTCAGTGTCATTACTCACTAAATGTGCTGCAACTCTAGCAGAGACAAGGCAGCCCTTCTGCCACCATTTGCAAGATCGTTACTTCTCACAGGGAAGAGTACAAATGCATCCGAACCCATAAGTATTGCTCTGATTTTCACCCTTCTCCTCATTCTCCTGAGAAGTCAGTTTCTCTCTTTATGGCCAATAGAAGTTCCTCACCTGCGATAGCTCCTTTAAGCATCCTCATGGAGAAACCTCTCTCCAGGGAGGAGTGTAAGGTGGACCCAAGAGATTTCTCCAGAGCATCCCATTTGTCCACATGCACCACCAATTCTTTAGGTAGATTTACATATTCTGGACCTCATCATGCACTTTTAAGGTAGTTTCTTGATTCTTTTGTCTCCCTGGGTGTCTTTCATATCACCTGCAGGAGAAGTCCAGGCCAAGTCTTAGGAATAATCTCAATTTGTCAAATGAACATGAAGGGATCATCTCACCTCCTTATATTTCAAGTTCCCTGCCTATAGATGAAAATAATAACATGGTCCATGCTATAAATGCAAATATCTAGAGTGTCTACAGACATAGGTCACAGATGCTTGCTTTGATCGCCTCTGAACACTGAGAAAAAATGTTTAAATCTATATGAGGGCTAATTATTGTGGAAGCCTCCGTGTCTGGATTTAAATCATTCTTTTTAAAAGTATTACTATGTTTGGAAAGCAAAATTTAGATTTTGAGTAACAGACCATTTTAGATTCTCCCCTAAGTCAACTCAAGTGTTGCTGTCCATTAAAGAAGAGTATGTAGATCAGCAAAGGATTCCGGAGTCTTATTATATGATCATATTGAAATTTTAATCATCCCATGGAAAGAAATCATTCCATCCTATGGAAAGAAAATAATTACTATTAAAAAGAGCAAACTTTTCATATTCCAGGATAATAATGAATTTCTTTTTAAATCCATATGTAATAATGAATAAAAAACTCAAGACAGGTGTTAACTGACAGGTAAGTGAGTGTACAAAGTAGGCATGCTGTATGACTTAGCTGACAATATTCTACACTCTTCCAAGTTCACTGGAAAGTTTCCAGTGCCAAAGAGCTTCTTTAATATGTTCTGGTATGTTGGTGCATCCCAACCCTTTACATGTCATGGCACACCTTAAAATAATGGTAAATATATATGAGGACTAGGCCACTGCCATCTTGCCCAAATCACCTTGTTTCTAAACCACAGTTTTCTTATTTATGAGTGGAAGAAAAACAAAAGTCACCACTGTGAGGATTAAATGAGACCACGAATGTGTTAAACCACACATAATATATCATGGAGATATTTTATGGTTTGCCTGAGCAGAGTCAGACTGAGCAGTGACACTTTTCCAACATCCAAAAATAATTAAACTAAGCAAGCTCAAATAAATTGTGTTGCAGTGGCAGAACAATGCCAAAGGAGAGTTGCACTCACTACACAGGAGAAATTTCACAGTCTGCTTTCCCCACCTCATGAGCGGCTCCTAATCCACCTTCCCTTACACAAACACCTCAGATCAAACCTGATTGGATGACCCTTGTCTTCCTTGTCCTTCCTCTCACCTTCTCTATCTGTATCTTCTAATGTGACTCAGTCAACTTGTCATGGTTTGTTTTAGTCCTTCCCTTCACCCTTCACTCCAACCCACACAAGTCACAAAAATGAAGACAGCAAATTCAAAATTCTCCTTACTGTGAGGAGGAAGAGAAGGAGTAGATCCAGGGATCCCCACACATTAATATTTGTCCAGTAGAGAGATGATACATAGATAAGTAGATAGATAAAATTAGTCATTACAGGACCTAGGGTTTAGTAAACATTCAATATATTGTCATTACGATGATGATGATGATGATGAGAGGCACAGCCTAGAGCATGGAAGAAACGGGCCGATCGTTGGTAAAAATGCCGAGAAGGGTAACAGTCTAAGGGAAGAAATCTGAACTGAGTCTCCCCTTTAGGAAACTTGGGATGCGTTGTTAAAACAAAATGATTACCATTTTTGACAAGCATTTCAGGGCAGGCTGGGTGAAGTACAGACAGACCAGACTTAGGTATAAGTATAAGGACAACCTATGAGTTGCTAAAAAATAAGAAATTCATCTGAGAATGCATGTATACTATTCCTCAGCTATTGGGTTTGTTTTTTTTTTTAACCTTCTTCTGTCTTGATACAGAGCTATTTTTTTGGTAAGAAGTTGGAGTCTGCTTTTTTTCTAGTAAAATTATTGCAGTCTTTTTTTTTTTTTTTTTATACAGCAGGCTCTTATTAGTCATAAATTTTATACACATCAGTGTATACATGTCAATCCCAAGCCCCCAATTCATCTCACCATCACCACCCCCCGCCACTTACCCCCCTTGGTGTCCATACGTTTGTTCTCTATCTGTGTCTCTATTTCTGCCCTGCAAACCGGTTCATCTGTACCATTTTTCTAGGTTCCACATATATGCGTTAATATACGATATTTGTTTTTCTCTTTCTGACTTACTTCACTCTGTATGACAGTCTCTAGATCCATCCATGTCTCTACAAAAGACCCAACTTCAGTCATTTTTTTTGGCTGAGTAATATTCCATTGTATATATGTACCACACCTTCCCTATCCATTCGTCTGTTGATGGACACTTAGGTTGCTTCCATGACCTGGCTATTTTAAATAGTGCTGCAATGAACATTGGGGTGCATGTGTCTTTTTGAATTATGGTTTTCTCTGGGTATATGCCCAGTAGTGGGATTGCTGGGTCATATGGTAATTCTGTTTTTAGTTTTTTAAGGAACCTCCATGCAGTTCTCCATAGTGGCTTTATCAATTTGTATTCCCACCAACAGTGCAAGAGGGTTCCCTTTGCTCCACACCCTCTCCAGCATTTGTTGTTTGTAGATTTTCTAATGATGCGCATTCTAACTGGTGTGAGGCGATACCTCATTGTAGTTTTAATTTGCATTTCTCTAATAATTAGTGATGTTGAGCAGCTTTTCATGTGCTTCTTGGCCATCTGTATGTCTTCTTTGGAGAAATGTCTATGTAGGTCTTCTTCCCATTTTTTGATTGGGTGGTTGTTTTTTTTTAATATTGAGCTTCATGAGCTGTTTATATATTTTGGAGATTAATCCTTTGTCTGTTGATTCGTTTGCAAATATTTTCTCCCATTCTGAGGGTTGTCTTTTGGTCTTGTTTATGGTTTCCTTTTCCTTTGCTGTGCAAAGGCTTTTAAGTTTCATTAGGTCCCATTTGTTTATTCTTGTTTTTATTTCCATTTCTCTAGGAGCTGGGTCAAAAAGGATCTTGCTGTGATTTATGTCATAGAGTGTTCTGCCTATGTTTTCCTCTAAGAGTTTGATGGTGTCCGGCCTTATATTTAGGTCTTTAATCCATTTTGAGTTTATTTTTGTGTATGGTGTTAGGGAGTGTTCTAATTTCATTCTTTTACATGTAGCTGTCCAGTTTTCCCAGCACCACTTATTGAAGAGACTGTTTTTTCTCCATTGTATATCCTTGCCTCCTTTGTCATAGATTAGTTGACCAGAGGTGTGTGGGTTTATCTCTGGGTTTTCTATCCTGTTCCATTGACCTATGTTTCTGTTTTTGTGCCAGTACCATATTGTCTTGATTACTGTAGCTTTGTAGTATAGTCTGAAGTCAGGGAGTCTGATTCCTCCAGCTCCGTTTTCTTCCCTCAAGATTGCTTTGGCTATTCAGGGTCTTTTATGTCTCCATACAAATTTTAAGACTTTTTTTCTAGTTTGTAAAAAATGCCATTGGTAATTTGATAGGGATTGCATTGAATCTGTAGATTGCTTTGGGTAGTATAGTCATTTTCACAATATTGATTCTTCCAATCCAAGAACGTGGTATATCTCTCCATCTGTTGGTATCATCTTTAATTTCTTTCATCAGTGTCTTATAGTTTTCTGCATACAGGTTTTTCGTCTCCCTAGGTAGATTTATTCCTAGGTATTTTATTCTTTTGGTTGCAATGGTAAATGGGAGTGTTTCCTTAATTTCTCTTTCCGATTTTTCATTAGTGCATAGGAATGCAAGAGATTTCTGTGCATTAATTTTGTATCCTGCAACTTTACCAAATTCATTGATTAGCTCTAGTAGTTATCTGGTGGCATCTTTAGGATTCTCTATGTATAGTATCATGTCATCTGCAAACAGTGACAGTTTTACTTCTTCTTTTCCAATTTGTATTCCTTTTATTTCTTTTTCTTTTCTGATTGCCGTGGCTAGGACTTCCAAAACTATGTTGAATAACAGTGGCGAGAGTGGACATCCTTGTCTTGTTCCTGATCTTAGAGGAAATGCTTTCAGTTTTTCACCATTGAGAATGATGTTTGCTGAGGGTTTGTCGTAAATGGCCTTTATTATGTTGAGGTAGGTTCCCTCTATGCCCACTTTCTGGAGAGTTTTTATCATAAAGCGGTGTTGAATTTTGTCGAAAGCTTTTTCTGCATCTATTGAGACGATCATATGGTTTTTCTTCTTCAATTTGTTAATATGGTGTATCACATTCATTGATTTGCATATATTGAAAAATCCTTGCATTCCTGGGATAAATCCCACTTGATCATGGTGTATGATCCTTTTAACGTGTTGTTGGATTCTGTTTGCTAGTATTTTGTTGAGGGTTTTTGCATCTATATTCATCAGTGATATTGGTCTGTAATTTTCTTTTCTTGTAGTACGTTTGTCTGGTTTTGGTATCAGGGTGATGGTGGCCTCATAGCATGAGTTTGGGAGTGTTCCTTCCTCGGCAATTTTTGGAAGAGTTTGAGAAGGATGGGTGTTAGCTCTTCTCTAAATGTTTGATAGAATTCACCTGTGAAGCCATCTGGTCCTGGCCTTTTGTTTGTTGGAAGATTTTTAATCACAGTCTCACTTTCAGTGTTTGTGATTGGTCTGTTCATATTTTCTATTTCTTCCTGCTTCAGTTTTGGAAGGTTATACCTTTCAAAGAATTTGTCCATTTCTTCCAGGTGTCCACTTTATTAGCATAGAGTTGCTTGTAGTAGTCTCTTAGGATGCTTTGTATTTCTGGGGTGTCTGTTGTAACTTCTCCTTTTTCATTTCTAATTTTATTGACCTGAGTCCTCTCCTTCTTTTTCTTGATGAGCCTGGATAATTCTTTCTCAATTTTGTTTATCTTCTCAAAGAACCAGCTTTTAGTTTTATTGATCTTTGCTATTGTTTTCTTTGTTTCTATTTCATTTATTTCTGCTCTGGTCTTTATGATTTCTTTCCTTCTACTAACTTTGGTGTTTTGTTTGTTCTTCTTTCTCTAGTTCCTTTAGGTGTAAAGTTAGATTGTTTATTTGAGATTTTTCTTGTTTCTTGAGATAGGCTTGCATTGCTATAAACTTCCCTCTTAGAACTGCTTTTGCTGCATCCCATAGGTTTTGGATTGTCGTGTTTTCGTTGTCATTTGTCTCTAGGTATTTTTCGATTTCCTCTTTGATTTCTTCAGTGATCTCTTGGTTATTTAGTAATGTATTGTTTAGCCTCCATGTGTTTGTGTTTTTTACTTTTTTTCCCCTGTAATTCGTTTCTAATCTCATAGCATTGTGGTCAGAAAAGAGGCTTGATATGATTTCAATTTTCTTAAATTTACTGAGGCTTGATTTGTGACCCAAGATGTGATCTATCCTGGAGAATGTTCTGTGTGCACTTGAGAAGAAAGTGTAATCTGCTGTTTTTGGATGGAATGTCCTATAAATATCAGTTAAATCTAGCTGGTCTGTTGTGTCATTTAAAGCTTGTGTTTCCTTACTAATTTTCTGTTTGGATGATCTATCCATTGGTGTCAGTGAGCTGTTAAAATCCCCCACTACTACTGTGTTACTGTCGATTTCCTCTTTTATAGCTGTTAGCAGTTTCCTTATGTATTGAGGTGCTCCTATGTTGGGTGCATATATATTCATAATTGTTATATCTTCTTGGATTGGTCCCTTGATCATTATGTAGTGTCCTTCCTTGTCTCTTGTAACATTCTTTATTTTAAAGCCTATTTTATCTGATATGAGTATTGCTACTCCAGGTTTCTTTTGATTTCCATTTGCATGGAATATCTTTTTCCATCCTCTCACTTTCAGTCTGTATGTGTCCCTAGGTCTGAAGTGGGTCTCTTGTAGACAGCATATATATGGGTCTTGTTTTTGTATCCATTTAGCCAGCCTGTGTCTTTTGGTTGGAGCATTTAATCCATTCACGTTTAAGGTACTTATCGATATGTATGTTCCTATTACCATTTTCTTAATTGTTATGGGTTTGTTTTTGTAGGTCCTTCTCTTCTCTTGTGTTTCCCACTTAGAGAAGTTCCTTTAGCATTTGTTCTATAGCTGGTTTTGTGGTGCTGAATTCTGTTAGCTTTTGCTTGTCTGTAAAGCTTTTGATTTCTCTGTCGAATCTGAATGAGATCCTTGCTGGCTAGAGTAATCTTGATTGTAGGTTCTTCCCTTTCATCACTTTAAATATCTCATGTCACTCCCTTCTGGCTTGTAGAGTTTCTGCTGAGAAATCAGCTGTTAACCTTATGGGAGTTCCCTTGTATGTTATTTGTCATTTTTCCCTTGTTGCTTTCAATAATTTTTCTTTGTCTTTAATTTTTGCCACTTTGATTACTATGTGTCTCGGCGTGTTTCTCCTTGGGTTTATCCTGCCTGGGACTCTCTGCGCTTCCTGGACTTGGGTGGCTATTTCCTTTCCTATGTTAGGGAACTTTTTGACTCTAATCTCTTCAAATATTTTCTCGGGTCCTATCTCTCTCTCTTCTCCTTCTGGGACCTCTATAATGCGAATGTTGGTGCATTTAATGTTGTCCCAGAGGTCCCCTAGGCTGTCTTCATTTCTTTTCATTCTTTTTTCTTTACTCTGTTCTGCGGCAGTGAATTCCACCATTCTGTCTTCCAGCTCACGTCTCCGTTCTTCTGACTCAGTTATTCTGCTATTGATTCCTTCTAGTGTGTTTTTCATTTCAGTTATTGTATTGTTCATCTCTGTTTGTTCTTTAATTCTTCTAGGTCTTTGTAAAACATTTCTTGCATCTTCTCGATCTTTGCCTCCATTCTTTTTCCGAATTCCTGGATCACCTTCACTATCATTATTCTGAATTCTTTTTCTGGAAGGTTTCCTATCTCCATTTCATTTAGTTGTTTTTCTGGGGTTTTATCTTGTTCCTTCATCTGGTACATAGCCCTCTGCCTTTTCATCTTGTCTATCTTTCTGTGAATGTGATTTTTGTTCCACAGGCTGCAGGATTGTAGTTCTTCTTGCTTCTGCTGTCTGCCCTCTGGTGGATGAGGCTATCTAAGAAGCTTGTGCCTGTGGTCATTCTTTTAAATGAGAAGATTAGTGAAGTACAAATTAGTCTGTAGATATATTTTCTTCTCAGGTTTTATTACTCATCTCTAGGCTTGTATCTTTAATTAAGTTTTGCCCTATAATCAGTGGCCTTAATTTGAAGTGAACAGTGATGATGACCGAATTTCTCACATAAGAGTTATTTGGTGATTTGGTATTTTAATGTTATATCCTCAAGTCTACCCATGGGTATCACCCTCAGGTTAGGGTTTCTTCCTACAAGCCCCCATGATTCCTCAAGGTTTTTTAGTAATATCAATATTGTACCCATTCTCTCTGAGGATGGCAAAGTTAGAGTCAAAGGGAAGAAATCCTAAGGATAGCACTTCAGGTGCCAGGAGAAACAGATAGAGTCACAATTTTGGTTCGGTTAGAGGAGCTCATTCAATGCTTCTCAGAGAGCATCAGCCAATATCTCCCACCTGAGCAGTAGTGTCAACTTTGCCAAGAATAGCCTGTTTGTCTATAATTGAACTAAATTCCTGCTGCTGAAATGTAAGCCCAATTCTTGTTCTGTCCTAATTACTTAAACAAATAACTCAGGTCCTATAATATCAGTTAAGCTGCAATACATGCTGGTAGGTTAACAATACATGAATTAATAAAAGAGGACACATTTTAAGCAGCGATTTCATAGCTGCAGATAATGATATTAATAAAAATGAATAATCAAATGTCCAGTTCCATTTTAAATAGGTATCATAGGCTGAAGCCCACTAACTATGCATCAAAGCAAACAGACACAAGCAAATTACTCATAGCAAAGGTGTGCCAAAGTTATTTTATTAGCACCTGGTAGGCTTTTTGATTATGGTAGCATATATAAGGGTTTGCTATTAATATGGATATTAATTTTGGCATTAATTAATGAATAAAATTAGTAGAGTACTTTGGGATATTATATTTTTTAAAAAAGGGAGAGAGGGAAGTAAAAATTGGTTCATGTTCTTGAAGTGAACAGAAGAGAAAGAGCTTGTTCAATAAGCTTCTGTCACATAGACAGCTTGTAACAACGTGTAAATATGTAATATGCTCTCCCTGGATGTAGCTCCAGAAATAATTCTCCACTGATGAGACTCCCATGGCCCTGAAGAGAAACCTGTTTCTTTAATGTGCTGAGCATAGTCGACAAGGCGGAAGGTCAATTTTGATTTGTGACTTTGAGGCTCCTGCCAACTGAATTCATAACAAGCCTGGTTTATTGCATCGTGGGGAGTAATTCCTGGTGACAGACTATTTTCAAGTACCAATTCATTTATATCCAGCGTTCAGGGTCTCTCATTAAGGAAGGGCATATCATGGCTCCCAACCTAGGAATTATGCTGATTGGGACATCCTTATTATGCCACCTTTTACCCAGTGAGTCAAAGAAAAACTAATATCACACCTCAAATGCATGACAGAGTTTCAGCAAGCAAGTCATTCAGATGGGAAGAATTATTAAAGTCTTCAAGTCTCCTTCTATAGGAATATGGCAATGATGCCACAAATTCTCACTAGGAAATGAGGCTTCAATTCAGTGAGGTAAGACTTCCTTGAATCCCTCTCTGAAACTGATTAGCAGAGTCTTCTCTGGGGAAAAGATCAATGAAATAATTTCTCCAAAAAGTTAAATGCAAGACAAAGTATATTTTGGGGGAGAGGGAGGAAGGTGAAACTATTTTTCAGAACAGTCAGAGAATAGTGTATGGCAGGGAGGACAGTACTATTGTTTGGTTCCTTCCTACCAGTGAATTAGCACCTACAAGCTATTTTAAGGTCTCCTTGGCTTTAGAGGCTGGATTAGCCAATCATATTCATACCAAAGCAATTAACCAGTAATGGAAAGTATGGCTTCTATCCAGCTGGCTGTTCATTCTAAAATTGATTGGCCTGTGATCTGACTCAACTAGTCAATTCTGAAAAAGAACTTCACATGGGTGTTCCATACTGGCAAATGGAGCCTGCGTAAAAATCCCCATGGAATGAATAAATGCTAGTTTCAACTGAACAAGCTTTTTAATTTGAAAGCCAGTCTTCCAAATAAATGCTAAATTAACTATAAAATTACTTTATTCTGAACCTAGCTGAAGCTACATGTAGGGGTGCTCTAATAATTGCTCAATAGTTGAAAAAGCTATTAATGTTCATAAATAACTTCCACCTACATGCCACCCATGCCAAAAGGTCTTATACAATGGTTGTATGTGTGGGGTGGAGGTCAGAAAACTTCATGAAGTTTGGTTTGGAAAATGGGCTGGAGAATGATTTTATTAACCTTTAGTGCTTGTAAAACTCTTACCCAGTTCCTCGTTCATGACTGATTATGAATCAATTTGGTTGTGTTAATAGACCTGTTGCCCTTTTCTTCTCATTGCTAAGCATTAATCAGTTACCAGAAAGGCAGACTGGGAAAGAGGTGGTTGTTAGCCAGGGTTAAAGATTCAGTGGTAATTGAAGTGAATGGAGAAAAAGAATTTAAGAGAAAAAGGACAAGGCCAAAGTATTTGAAAAGCTAAAGCATCGTGTTAATTTCTCTTTCTTTGCGAGGTTTAGGTTTTCATGTCATATTATTTCCAGGATCCTAAATCCTGCTGGATTAAAAGAGAGAGGAAAGAAGGAAACAAAGAGGACAAGGAGGAAAGAGAGAGACAGAGCCAGTACACTTGCAGACCCTGTTTGGTAACAGTATATCAGAATGAAGATGCAACTCCATGGATTATGTGACTTGAGTAGCCTCTTCATCTAACACATGGGTGAGCACCAGGGAATGTTGTATTTAATTGCCAAGAATAGAGAAGGAGAAAAGTCGAAATGGCCCAAAGAACATAGCAGCAGGAGGAGGCCATAACATCTGTCTTTCTCTGCAAATGGACCTGACAATACGTCAGCATAAAGCTACAATTTTTTCTTCTACCCACTTAGGTAAGACTGACAAATAAAACTAGCATAAACCTTCAAAACTGGGCGGCAAACAGTTATCTAATTAAGGCAAAGCCCGTTAACTTGCTATCATCATCTGGCTGAACACTGTGCTGTGAATAAATTAAACATGGATTCAGAAACATTCTGGCTGTTGCTGGTTGACATGCAATATAACAGTACGAACACAACCGATCATTCACATGCAGAAATGATGGGGCAGAAAGGAGGAGGAAAGAGAAAAACTACCCTCAGACACTCAGACACTGGTGCAGCTGTAACTGAAAGCCTCATAAACAGTTCTTAAAATGCCATAAAGAGTTGGAACATCAACTCTATAGATCATATTTCTCTGGATCTCCAGGACCAAAACAGACATCAAAGGCTTCATGAAATCAATGCATCTGACAAGGTGCTCTTGGCTGGCACCTGGGGCCCATTTCTCCCACCACTCCTGGAGCCTGCAGAGCTGGTCCAAGCCAGGAACACTTTTGACTTCTATGAGCCAAGAAGGATGAAAAGACCACCTTCCCTTGAATAGAGGAGGTCTGGGGCCAAGCCTGGGGCACATTTACCAACTGGGCTGGAGCCTTCTTACTTCCCACATCCCAAACTGGCCACTGGTCAGTACAGTAATCCTTTGAAAAGTGCCTTGAGAATTGGTACCAATTAGATTTTCCAAAAGTAACTGAGAAAATGGTTAGAATCAGAGAGCAAGATAAAATCTGTAACATGTCTCACATTGTAAAACCATTCAGGGCTGGTATATGGGTTCTGTGTGTGGCCTGCCTTAAATCTTTCTGGAAAAGTTAGTGAATAACAAAATAAATACATAATTTGTCTAAAACCAAACTCATTCTCCCTTAATTTTCCTAATTTTTCAATCATCCAAGGTCTGAGTCATCCTCTTCTCCTTTTGTCTTCTTTTCACCAGGTAACAAAATCCAGTGTATACCTTTAAATAGAGCAGAATCTCAGTATGTGTTTAATGAAACAGATGAATGAAAGAATGAATGAATGCTAGTACTTTGTTCAAAAACAGAAAAAGAAAAATTATATTTACCTTCCAAACTCCTTAGCCTGACATTCAGATTCTTCTTAACCTCATATTTTTAACTTTAATGCTTCCCTAAAAGAATCTTCCATTTCAGCCAGATCCAGAATGCCACACATACACACTTTATCCTCTCTGTTCCTGTAAAACTCCTCTAGCACATCAGGGATCCTATTTCATGAGATTTTCCAGGACATTTTCCATACACGTCTTCCTCTCTGAACTCCTCCAATATGTATTGTCTCCACTTTCATGTTATATTTTGACACTGACTCCTTGGCATCCTGCATATTATTTTATCTATTATCTTTTAACTCTTTATGTTTTCCCCTATTCTCCTCAAATGTGCTAATATTCTTATAAATAGAAAAAGATATTACTAAAGAGATTTACTGATATCCTCATAGCAATTTGCATTAATGCCTTACATATCAGAGCTCAGAAAAAACTTTTTAAATGAGTGACTAAACAAGATTGTACTGAGATTATAAAGCAGAAATCTTAGAGCATAGGCCCTGGTCTAATTTCAAGATAACTTTCTAATTTTCTAAACTATATGCAGATTTTTCTATTATTATCAGTGACACCATAGAGTTTCATGTTCAAAGAATAAAATATATTATTTCTGTTTGTGGCTTAGTTTGGCTTGCCCAAAAGCAGATGCTGAGCCTAAGATTTTAATGCAAGTAGTTTATTTGAGAGGTGATCCCAGAAGCACCAGTAGGATATTGGGCAAGTGACACAGGGAAGGGAAAGAAGCCTATGCAAGGCTTAATGAGCAGGTTATCATTGTGAGACTTGGGGCTCTATCCCACTGAGAACATCTGGGATATAATATTGAATATGTCTCAGAGCTGTTTCACCAGGGGTTTAGGAGGCTGGGATATTTATTTACCAACTTCTTTTTGTTACTGGTTAAGCCTCTGCCTGCACTTCACCCTTCAATCAACCTTTTATTAAAAAGCCTTGCATTTAGAAGCCATTGGTAGGCACAGGAATAGGGAGTGCCAAGGACACCAACGGTGTCTGCTGTACCATATATCTCAAAGCATAATTATAAGCCTTACCAGAGGAATGGTATTGACACCAAATACTTTTATATATTTAATCCTAAAAGAGATGTCATTGGCATTCTTTGGAGGACTACACAAGAGAGCAACAATGTAGTAAGTATGTCTACATACAGAAATGGTACCCTGAAAACAAACTGAAAGAAAAGAAAATGATTCTGCCCTATGGCACCCCATCCTTTCTTCCAACTTCAAATCTGCCCTTGGTCTTAGCTTGATTGCCCCAGGATCAAGATGTTGAGGAGCCTGGTGAAAGCAGGGACAAAGGACAGCCTGGGAAGACTCCGTATAAAAAAACTGATGCAAGGAGAGCAGAAAACCTGCTGATTTTCTTTGCAAGTTGCAATTGATAGGAAATTAACATTTATAGCATCTTAGGCACAAAAGCTTCAAGCCAGGTGGTAGTCATGTTATCTCTAGACAAGCTTCTACACTCCATTTTTCAAAGGTCTCTAAGATAAAAGAACGTGGAATTGTAATTAGCAAGTTTCAATTGACAGAGAATTAAAATTTAACCTTCTATTCATTAATAATTTAAAGATGAAGTTCCTTTGGGCAGTGCTTAGGAAAGGTGGCCGTCAGGAGAGGGGCTGCTAGTTTACACATACCTCACCGACAACACTGTCAAAGCAGGATGCAAGTTTCTTGCAAAGAAAGAAACTTCGGGTCTCTCCAGCAGTAAAGAGAGAGGCTAATTTACCGTTTTCCCATTTAACTCTCGTCTTCCTAAGAATGCTTTACTTGCTAAGATTTTCTATAGAAGATCCTTATCAGTGACACATTTTCTATATGCAGGTCTCTTGAATCTTTGGGCTGCCTCTAATGCCTACACACAGATCCTCCTCCATGAGAAAAGTAGAGAGGGGTAGCCACAGTTGATTCCCTCCTCTTTGTTCATGGGATTCACCAGATGGAGAAGAAGAGAGAGAAGAGGGGCAGTAGGAAGAGGGGAAAGGAGATGGGTTGCAGCACAGACTGTGGGGAGGATGCAAGCAGAAAAATGGAGGAAGAGGAATAGGAGGTCAACTAGCAAAGCTGGAGCTGAAGTCTCCTGCTGCCTCTATGCCAAATTAATGAGACCCTGGAGTCAACTCTGTGTTCTCATCTCTGGTCTAGAGGAGGCCTCCACATCAGGAGAAGATTCTCTGTGTGCACACTTCTGATGAAATAAATGGAATCTGGACAAACACCATTCTTTTGGTACATTTTGAACAAAGAGTCCTCCTCTAGGGGGGACTTCATAAGATACTGAAGGCTCAAGGATTCCAAACACCTTAAGGTATCCTGAGACATCTCAGTTAAAAGCAGAAATGTAAATCTAAATTTGTTTTAATATTTTTTGGCTCCTGAGATACCCATGTGGAATATTTTGAAAGCTAGTGAATTGCTTGACAGAAGAAAGGTATGTATAGAATATTTGCCCTATGATGATCTTTGGAGAATGTTATAAAGATCTCTGCTTGAGGGGGAAAATGGCGGGATTGTATTTACAACTCAATTTGATAGACCTCCACGTACCTATTATTGCAAAAGTAAGCACAAACATCACTGATGCCAGCAAGATCAGAGTCTAGCAGAAAAGATGAGTATAGACCACTGAGATAATAAAGGTGGCATGCCCCAAATGCTTATGCAGGGAGGAAAAAGCACTGCTTTGCCAAAGACATTTGAGAGAAATACCTCAGAAGAAGAATAGAGTGATTATTTTGTCAGGTAGTCCTGGGCTCTGCTTATTTTCCACTGGGTGTCAACCCCAAATCCTTGTTATCAACAAAGGACCAGATGAACTCACCTAACGAAAGACATTGGAGGGAGTCTGTGCCCTAGGAACTGGCTCTCCATAGGGGTTCTTCCTTTTTTCACATTTGTCACTTTACTCTAGAGCCTTCAGATAGCAATTTTCCTTAAACAATATAATCAATTGATTCACTGAACAGTGAGATAAAATATCATCTTGTAGGTTTGGAGGCTTCCCAACACCTGCCTGACACTTGGACACTTGGAGTATAATATTTACCCAGTTTTCCAATGAAGACAATTTTGTGGCTATGTTGAGCAACAGTGGTATCTTGATTGCCACACTGTCAGCCAAATCCTGCTTACCTCTCACAGGGATTATGTTCCTTACTGAAATATAACCAATACCCCAGGTACTGTTGCCTGAAGGAGGAGTTTGATGGGAAGATCAAACTGAGCTGCCCTGATTTTATCTCCCAAGTTTGTCCTTCCCTTGGTGTTCTCTTCTTTCTAATTTCGCAGCTGTTGTCTCCTGTTAAATCGTTTGTACGAGTTTGGACATGACCACCTTCCTTTGGTTCTCTTTAGCACTGTACCATCAAGATTTCAAAAGTGCAGAATTTTACTAAACACTAAGGAAGAGCAAATGGGAAATGATTTAAGAAAAAATCTGTATACATAAAATGTAGCTGATTAGATTTTCACCAAATTTAGAAGGCATGCTTGCAATGGTCTAAGCTTTATAAATAGAGGCTATAAGGTTTTCATCAAGGGCAGCACCTAAAATAAGTAGGCAATGATGTCTCAGATGAGGTGAAACCAAGTCCAAGAGTCCTGTGTAACTGCTGATAAGGAGACATGCCATAGATTACAGAGCAAACAGAACAAACAACAACAAAAATAGTGTCAAATATGATCTCCAAATGAAAACTCTCAAGAGCAGACATACAAGCCAGTGATACACACTCAAGCTGCTTCCCACACACAGCATCTCTGTGCAGTCTACTTCAAGGTCAGTGTGGGCAGAGGCATATTTATTTAAACAATGGTTAATGATTTTCTTGAACAATGCTGGCCAGCCCAGCTAGTAACAGAAATTTAAAAGCATTTGCACTTAAAGGAACATACTTCTCAGGCTCCCATAGCTAACTCCAGTCTCAAAAACCCTGGGCCATTCCATTCTTTTTTGCCAGAGAGTCTATCAATATTCTTGTGCCAAAGAACCGATACAAGTGTCACAGACTCTTGGCTGGATATTTTGCTACTATGCTCACTATTTTCTATTTTCTTTTCTCTGCCACATGGGAACTAGTCTACTAGATATCCTTATTCTTTCATAAGCATGTCCCCTCATCCAGCCACTCACCTGGGGTATGTCCATTTGGTTTTGCTTCTGTTGTATGACATAAGCATAGACAATTCAAATTCTGGCTCAATGACTCACTAGAACTATGTATCTTGGGCAGATTTTTTAACTTTCTTAATATCTTTGCCTCATCTTTAAAATGGGGCTAATAAGTATCTTACACTGCAGTTTTGAGAAATAAATGAGTTACTTATGTTTAACAGAGAATCCATCATAGCACCCAGCATGTGGTAGGTGCTAAATATATTTCTTCAATGGAACACAGATGCTTTTCTGCACAGAATTGTATAACCCTAGGTTCTAAGGACAGGAAAATAAGTTCACGTGTAGGAAATTTTTGTCTCAGTCACTTTTCCTCAGAGAAGCACATCCACTGAATTGCCCAGAGTCATTCAGCTGGTCTCTGGTTTCTAGAGACCAGCATCACATTTCCTGACTCACTCTATGTGCTGATGTTGGCAATGGGAAAATTCAGTTATAACACGCAGGGCTTGGTTTGATTATGTGTCCTTTTAGATTTTATCCAAAACAATGATCATGACTTCTAGGCTTCTATGTTCCATATTCCAAATAACTAAATCTGCACAAGTTATTTCCATTGACAAGAGAAAAATATCTTTATTGGAATGGGTTTAGACTTTCCAGGCATCTGCTCAATCACATACAAGAACACCTCATAATACCAGCACTCCTTTGAAGGCTAGAAACAGATCACAAGGTATACTGGGTTAGATAATGTACTCTCCCAAATTCATGTTTAATCTGAACCTCAGAATGTGACCTTATTTGAAAATAGGGTGTTTGCACATGTAAATCATTAAATTAAGGTGACATCACACTGGATTAGAGTGAACTTAAATCCATGACTGGTGTCCTTATAAGAAGACCATGTGAAGACACAGAGACACATGCAAAGGGAAGAAGTTTATGAGGTGATGGACTCAGAGATTTGCGTGATGTGTCTACAAGTCAAGGAACACCAAGGTTCTTCAACAACCACCAGAATATAGGAGAAAGATATGGAAAAGATTCTCCCTCAGAACCTCCAGAAGGAACCAAACCTACCCACAACTTGGTTTTAGGTTTCTAGCCTACAGAACTGGGAAAGAATAAATTTCTGTTGTTTTAAGCCACTCAGTTTGTGGTAATTTTTTACAGCAGCCCTAGGAATCTAATATATGAAGGATTTCATCTTTCTTCATTTTTCCATTGACTTGACTCCCTCTTTCCCAATATCCACAGCCTAAACCATCATTTTCTCAGTTTGAATATGACTGAAAACTGCAAGGGACATCAAATAAGGATGCCCAGTCAGGCTCTTCCAGAAGGACAATGAGATCAGATGTCAGGCAGGAGTAAAGGGACAAGCCTTAACCACAAAGGCAATGGCTGAACAGCACTGGAGAAGCTGAAAACAGAAGAGAAAAGAAATAGAACTCTGATGGAAAGAGGAAATGAGAAGGAGAAAAGTTAGATGTAGAGCCATGTGGATTGAAGTACAGGAACACAGACTCCAGAAAATAAAACAAAGTATAAAAGGACATAATCCTGCCATATGAGACTTCATGCATTCTAAAAAGATACAATGCCTATCTTAAAATATCTGCTCATATTTTTAGAATATTTGTTTTTAGCAGATTCTCAAAAACCTTTTGAATCATTATCAATCCTGTAATAAGCTCACAAGGGGAATCTCAGGAACTATATTGCCTCTACCACATTTTCAAGTATGGCAATGCAGGTCCTGAGAGAAAGAGAAACATAAGGTTACTGTTCCATATCATCATTTTTTTAAATAGCACATGTGAAAATTTGTTGCAAACTATAAAAACATTTAAAATATAAGATATTGCTACTGCTACTGTCTAGTCCTTTATTCCTAGGTAACTAGGCAGCATGGTACATGGTACATGGAGTCTAGAGTCAGGGAAATAGAGATTCAAATCCTACTGTACACTTATAAGCTATGTAGAGTGGCATAAATAGAATTGGTAAGTGCTGAGGGACAGTGGTTCGATTTTATATGGGATGGTCGGGGAAAGCCTCACAAGGAAAGCAATATTTGAGTAGAGATCTGAAGGAACTATAGGATTTATCCCTGTAGCTAGATAATAGGCAGTTGTTTATTTTTCTCAATAATTCTAGAATTCTCCTGGCATCCTAGGTTCTGTCTAGTTTTGTGGAAGCTGTCTGAATTCTGTGTATGATCTTTGTACATAGCTACATAGCAAACAAAAACATAGCTATCCATTAAAACCTATTGTTCCAAAAACATTCTATGTTTTCTAAGTATGAAATACAGTATGCAATTGCTGATTTTTTTCTAAAAGAGATAAGTTCAGGATGGAAAGACCCTCATAAGGATAAATGAAAAATAAAATGCCCATTCATGTTGAAAAAAGAAGTCCTCAAACTCTGCAGTTATCCATTTTATTAAGGAAGATCGCTTTTCTGTTGTCTTCTTACACTTTTTAGAGTGGATGGTGTATTATGAGAGCACATTAGCACTAATGAGAAAATGCACATACTCAGCACATACAAATCAATAGGACACAAGAACTTTCTGCAAAAATACATTTGGGGAATGCTTTTGCCATTTCAGAAGCACGAAAGTAAGTCAAGCCAATATAAATACTTGAAATATATAATTCAGTTTCATTGGATTACCAACTTAAGGGCTTACTGACAATTGTACAGCCTGGTAACCACCCTTGTCTGCCCATCAGACAGCCATTAGAAAGTGAATGGCATGAAACTCTGTCTGAGAACACTAGGCTTTTTTTAATGATAAGAAAATTAAATGCAACTATGACAGTAGCCTACTAATAATAGAGGGAGATATTTATACATTTAAGTGACTATGGTGGATGTAGTCAGCTATCTACGTGAAGCTCATGCACCTGGGAGTTGGCAAGTCACTCAGAGAAACAGACACGAGGGTCTTGGTCAAGGGAGTGCCCAGTCTCCTCTCAGATGACTGGAAACCAGGAGGGTGCCTTCTCTGGTACAGACTATTCCTGGGGAACTTGTATTTGTTCCTGAGTATAGTACAGGCAGGACATTGATACCCAAGCTGACTGTGTTCAAGTAACCTTTGATCCCAGAAAAGTATGACTATATTCAAAGTGGTGCCCTTTAAAGTAAGTCACATAAATTCCTTTTGCTTATTTTTGTTTCAGAACACTCTCATGGAACTAGGTCTCTTAGGAGGCACATGAAAGCTCATAATATAACAGGTTACACCTTGGGACAGGGCAATGGAGGGAAAGGAAATGCAAGAAGACTGGGTCTCCCCTATCCTCTGTGGACCATTTTGTTTCAGCTCCCTCTCCCCGCCTGCCATGATGTTCTGTAGTTCTAAAAAAGAAAACAGTTCATAAACCACAGAAATGTAAGGCTCCTTGTATATGGATGCGAAGAAAAACTGTGTAGCTATATGAGTGGAAAGAACCAACAGAAGCAGCAAATTTAACTTAGGAAAGAATCAACCATCATACAATGTGTTTGAGACACAACAATGATTTTAAAAGGGAGAGAACAAATGTGAATTGTCACTGGAATGATGTTTAACCAGCATGCATAAATTGTTTTTCCTCCTGCCTCTCCCCATTCTACATAACATCCATGGTGGTAAAGATGAGCTTTGTCAGAGGTGACAGGGTAGAGGGTGGTCAGTGTCATATTTTAGAAAACAGATTCAGATACAACCCAAGTAGATGAAGCTTTAGGGATTTAATCTTTAAAGAACTGAATATAGAAGGATAAAAAACACAGTGAACAGCCTGAGAATCTCCAGTGGAAATTACAGGTTAGAAACTGAAACTATAAAGTTGAAAATAAAACAGGAAGTAATAAAAATGTAATTCTGGGTAGTAAGAGAGAGGAAGCAATGTGATCAGGATGAATAAGAAATATAAACAGTCATTTACCTCGAAGAGTAAAAGTTTTTCAGTGACAAGGAAAGTTGGAGCAAATATTATGAGGTCTAATAATTTTCACTTAGTAAATATTAATTGAATGCCAATCCTGTGCCAGGCACTGAGCTAATTTCTGGGAATAAGTGGTGGACAAAACAGTGGATTTAAAGCAAATAGTCAGGGCCGAGGGTCGGGTCATTTCAGAGCAATGCTGAACTCCCCCGAAAATCAGAATGCTTTTCTTTGTACTGTGAGGCCAGAAAAAGCTAAAGCTGGAAGAATGAGCTCAAGTGAAAACCCAGGGTTCTGAGGAAGAACATCCAAAGGCATCTACATAAATTGCATTTATTTCAGGAGCTATACACACATTTCACAGGGAAAGTACCCCATAAGACCCTGTAAGATAATTTACACAGAAACATTGGGTGGTATTATGCAGACATATGCAACATACACCACATTTTAGCTGTTCACAAAAAAAGGTATATTTATATTTTTTCAGTGTCTGTCCTACAACTTATTTCCTTATGAAAAGCATCGTTTGTTTAGACGTTTCCACAGAGTATTGCTTGATTTTTTTCTTTCTTTTATATTATTTTTTCCTAAGAAAAATATTTCCCTTAAATGCCAAGTACTTTTTCAAATGGTTAAATAGAAGAACAGTAAAGTTATTGATTAAATGTTCTCTTCTCTTTCTGAGTCTCTTCACTTAGGTTCAAGGCTATAAAGAAAATATGGCTTAAGAAGACAAATGACAAAAATACATTTGCAGCCACTTTCATGTTTGAACAGGTTAGGAGGATTTTGTGTCTTGATTCTTCCAAATGTAAATGGCATTCAGACTAGACAAAAGCAAAAAAAAATAGTCTCCAGGATTTCAGAAATGCTGTAAAAAGATCACCCACATCAATGTGGCAGAGTAGCTTGCTTAAAAGCCCTTCCATTAGATTCCACTGCTATAAATGGAGGTGAGAAATCAATCACCACAACCTGGGACCAGAAATAATGTCACAATGAATAAATACTATAAGTCTAGCTTGATCTCGATTAATTTTGAAAGAATGGTAAATTCATTTAAATGAATGGAGCATGTCCAATTAGCATCACAACTCAAGCCCTTTTAACACACCAATGTCAAGTTAATATTCCTAAAATACCACCTTTGTAAGGTCAATAACAAAATCTCATAGCCCTGTCTTCAAGACTGCCAACTGGTTAGATGGCCTTGTCTCTTACTGCTTCCTAATACATTCCACTGCATTCAATCAGATACTCCCCACTACAGTTTCTCAGTCTACCATTATTTTTTTCTCTGCCAACATCTTCAGTCAGCACTCTCAATCCACCTGTCAGATCCTGACCTCTTCCTAGCGACTTCTTTTGTTCCCAACTTAAGGCTTACCTCCAAGTATACAATCAAGCAAGTGGCAAGTATTGACTGAGCATCTTTTCTGTGCCTATCATCGGGCTAAAGTGTCATGGAGGAGAAAGGAAGGAGGAATGATTAGATACATAAACATGAATCTCTGTAAGGTGCTAATGCTGAAGGTCAAGGCATAGTTTGAAGAAACAATCCCAGGTCAAGGTCATATGTAAGAAAGAGCTTAATTGTGCAATGCAAAGAGAAAAGGAACTACAATTTTGAAGACTTAATTAGCTTATATTTTCCAACAAGATATGTCTATATAAAATATATCATAATGGTCCCCAGTCTCCTCTAAATGGTGCTTTTATGGGTGCTTTATCTTCCCATTTGTGTTGTAAAATTTTCAGAGATAAAATTTTCATTTTTAGCACTCCAGTGCCTACCACAGTGATGACCACGTTGTTAGTTCTCAATACTGTTGGCTGAATTTTAATATACTTCATATTTGCTCCTGCTGAACTGTACTTAAAACATTGAAAATGTGGGCAAATGTGTCAGGTGCACAGGTAGTACACATGTGTCTTTCATCTTCTGCTAGTATATATGCTATAGACTGAATGTTTGTGTCCCCACAAAATTTGTATGTTGAAAACTAATCCCCAATGTGATTGGAGGTGGAGTTTTAGGGGGTGATTAGATCATGAGGACAGAGCCCTCATGAGTGGAATTAGTGCCCTTATAAAGAGGCCCCAGAGAGTTCCACTGTGAGGACACAGTGAAAAAACAACCGTCATGTAAGAACCAGGAAGCAGCTTCTCACCAGACATCAAGATCAACACCTTAATCTTGGACTTCTCAGCCTCCAGAATTGTAAGAAATAAATTTCTATTGTTCTAATCCACCCAGCCTACAATATTTTGTTATAGTGTCCCTAATGGACTAAGACACATAGATCATTAGATTTATTTTTTTTTTAACTTAAAGAAACTTTGGAGTGAGGGCTATGAAATCCCAGCATGGAAATTCCAGGGTTTATTCCAACTCATCAACATTTAGAACAAAGTGCCTCCTGGCACATATGAAAAAAACCAAGCAGTTTATGTATGCTTCTACTTTAATGCCGTTGTACTCTGGGTAACCAAGAAATTAAATGTGTTTCCACACAAATAATTCTACCTAGTGAGTCCTCATTACTCTGCAACAATTGAAAGATTCATTGCTATATTTATGACAGATATATAAGATAAAATTTTTATAATGCATTTATAAAATTTTATGTATTTATGTATTTATAAAATATGTATTTTATGTATTTATAAAGTAAAGTTTCATTTGAAATCTTTGATAATTAGATTTTATGTATTATCATTAACAAGTGGCTTACAGCGCTGACATCCAAAATAAAGCAAATTTTCCTTTCCACCAACTTGCCTCTTTATTGGCTTTTGAGCGGCGAGCAGCCAGACCCCACTTTCAGCTACAGCAGGAGCATGCTTGTCATATTCAAGGAGTGGCAAGTAGGCCAGGGTGGTGTAGTGGAGTGAGCAAGGGGCAGAATGATACAGAATCGAAGAATAGGAAATGAGGTTAAAGTGGTGTGGGATGGGAGGAGACAAGCATGAAAGGCCTTGTAAGCATTAGAAGGACTTGGGCTTTTACTCTAAGTGAGATGGGGAGCCATTGTAGGATGTCGAGCAGAGCAGTGACCTGCTCAAACTTAAATCCTTAAATCCTATAAAGCGTTCTGCATTCTGTAAGTAATTTAGATTTCTTGCTTATGAATGTGTAAAATTATTTTTTTTTAATAAATTTATTTATTTATTTATTTTTGGCTGTGTTGGGTCTTTGTTGCTGTGCACGGGCTTTTCTCTAGTCGCGGCCAGTGGGCTTCTCATTGCGTGGCTTCTCTTGTTGCGGAGCACGGGCTTTAGACGCGCGGGCTTCAGTAGTTGTGGCTCACGGACTCTAGAGCGCAGGCTCAGTAGTTGTGGCGCACAGGCTTAGTTGCTCCTCAGCACGTGGGATCTTCCCGGACCAGGGCTCAAACCCGTGTCCCCTGCATTGGCAGGCAGATTCTCAACCACTGCGCCACCAGGGAAGCCCTGTGTAAAATTATTGAAACTATTCTTTGATTGTTTAGGAATTGTCAAGTTTTTTCCTTGTTGCTGTTGTCATTTTGCCTAAATATTTTGTCTTTGATCAAAGGGATTATAACAAGTTCTGGGTTCCATTTTCAGTATATGATTAATTTTTTTATATTTTATCAGCAAATGCACTCAAAATATTCTCAGTAGTATCAAATCTTTGTCCCCTAACAATTGGTTTGTTATTTTCTGAAAGAACCAAAAGTTGTCTGGACTACACCTACATTATCCATTTGAAATGGAAAGTCAAATTATATAATACAGTTTGGTATTATATTGGTTTATTGGTAAATAAACTAAGCAAAATATTCCTTCCAGATATTGGAACAGACTTTGCTATATAATCCATAAATTGACTCAACAGACAAAACCAGAAAGGATACATTAGTGTGTTATGCATTGAGAATGAAGAGATTAGGATTCTGTTAGAGAAGCCTGGAGGAACTGTGTAACACACGACTGAAATAATTTCCTTTTATTCTGTATCCTACAAAAGATCAGGAAATTATCACTCCTACCTCAAAAACCTGTAAAAGAGGAGGAGGAATAATGTGATTTTTTAAAAAGTAATAACTCTCCATTAAATCATTGCAATCTGTTTCACATACATTTGTGGATTAATTTTCTCTCCTCCATAAAATGTGCAGCAAAACCATGGTAGTTTCCTTCTAAGACACTGGGTTACAGGAGCATTTTTCATCACTGCCTCACTTGTTAAACTACACTGATATTTCTACTTTTTTGCTTATTTTTACAGTATTTCAGGGGTGTCTGATCATCTTTCAAATGATTAAGTGATAAGATAATCGAGAGAGAGAGAAAGGGAAGGTGACATCAGCCACAGCGGTTGCTTGAATGTGGGAGAACGAAGCAGCTTCTGCTCCCAAATCATAGCAGCTGACCAATTCAGTGTCATGGTCAGAACCCAACTGGCTTCACACCAACACCCAATTAGGTTCACACCAACACGTCAGCGTCCCACTCCCATCACAGGGACAACTCTTTAGAAGTTGAGTCGTGATAATTTAGTCTCCCATATTTCTGTTTTCCATTAACAGAATCAATTTTAATTTAGGTATCAAATCCACTGAAGAAGTAGGTACCTCATATTCGATAACTTTGTTCTATCCACAGCCCTGAGAAACTCCCAGGAGCCTAAGAGAGCCTCAGGGTCACATATGGTGACTCCAGCCAGTAGGTGTCACACCCCTGCAGGAGACACATCCAGTTACAAGAACCACCGTATTCAGGAAAGCCCAAAGATTTGATGTCCACATCAGGTATGTAGAGTTTCCCCTAGCAAGATCCAGTTTAGAAATCCAGGGTCATTTTATTATAAGCAATTCTGCTTAAAAACATGGTTGACATTTTACCCTGATCAAGTTTGCGGGGGAACAAAGCGGGCAAGTTAACCAAAGGGCAGATCCTGACATGGCAAAGGAAATGGAGTATGAGCAGAAGGGCGGTTTTGAACATATTTGCAATACCTGTGAGACAATCTAATGGCATATTGGAAGTTGGATAGTCCTGGAACTCAGATGAAAGATCTTGACTGGAAATATAAATTTGGGAGTTATTTGCATATAGGTAGTATCTTGTCTAGAGTGAGCATATAGGGTGAAAGGAGAAGAGGGTACAAGACAAAGCCTAAATCTAATATTTAGAAATCAGAGTAGAGGAGGGCTGAGGAAGAATGGCTCAAGTGGTAGGAGGAAAATCCACGATAGTATCATGTAGCAGAAGCCTGCAGAATAAACTGTCTTCTTAAAGAAAGATGATGTGCTCAACTTTGTGAAATAATGCTGAGATGCTGATTTTAAAAGTTACAGTGAATTAGAATGAGCATTTTTAGCAGACTGGTGAGGGCAGCAGCCAACTGATTTGAGTAGGAAAAAGAAGGGAAAGTGAGAAACTGGAAACAACATGCATAGACCTCTGAGCAAACTTGGCTTTGAGGAAGGTTTATATATTGTGTATCTTATAACCAATTGTATAAAACAGTTGTGGTCTCATCTAAACACCAGTCCCACCTAAAAAAGAGCTTGTCATATTGTACTTGCTTCTGCTGCTACGAGATTCACATTTCTGGTATTTGTCTTAATGTTACCTTTCTATCTCTAATACGTGTTTGCAACTTCTTAGGGATCTTTCCAGGACTTGCTTTCTGGATGCCAAGGCTCCATGTTTTCCCCAGAATTTAAGTAACCATAACACAAGGCTTATATTCCTGACCATGGCAGGTGTCCCTGTACTGCTGTGGCACTATTAGCTCTAAGCTTCTCCGAATTGTGCATTGGCATTAACCACTATTAGGCTTGGTTTTCCTTGGGCTCCCTTCTTTTCCACCCATCATAGCATTCACCTTCAGAGCTACCTTCCTCTGTGGATACTTGTCTTGTCAAAGAGAATTAAGCTTTCTAAATCCTTGGGAATGCAAGATAATCAGCGACAACACTTTTTAATGTAAATTTTTTATTAGCAATTTTGCTACAGGCCTTGCTCTAGACACATGCTAAAAATAGCAGTGAGATGATGAAATAAAATGTTTGGGTAAAAATTATATTTACTTCCAGTCTCCACTTTCAAA
This sequence comes from Balaenoptera ricei, assembly GCF_028023285.1. Lineage (NCBI taxonomy): Eukaryota > Metazoa > Chordata > Mammalia > Artiodactyla > Balaenopteridae > Balaenoptera > Balaenoptera ricei. The sequence goes on from NC_082641.1 coordinate 35,077,944, forward strand.
AATTTATCCTTTAGCTTCCACTGATCATCATTTTTCTAGCTCAGTACCCAGAAGTTGTTCCCAGTCTTAGATTTATGTCTTATGTTTGGGGGAATTCTCAACCATAATCTTTTTAAACTCTGTTCCTCTTCCATTCTCTGTATTTCCTCCTTTCTGAACTTGTAGCACATGTATGTTGGACTTTCTGAATCTTCTATGTCTCCTAATTCTTTTTTAACATTTTTCTTTTCTATATCTTTGGGCTATGTTCTTCTAGTTCATTAGTCTCTCCTCAACTATTTCCAGTGCTCTATTCAATGCATGTAATTGTGTTTCTCTTTATTTCAATAACTACTAAGCTCTAAGAATACTAATGGTAATTTTCAATATATCTGCTTTTTTGTTTCATTATCTCTTATTCTTGTTTTATTATCCCCTGTACTTTTCTGGTGTTCCCATTCAATTCTTTATGTTTTAAAAGATATTAAAAGTATTTATTCTATTTTTTTTCCAGATTCTTCAATGTTTCCTATATTGGGGGATGTAAATAGATTCCTAAGCCTGCTAAACTTATTGCATGTTTTTCATCATATTGACATTCTCAGGAACCCAGGGAGGTCATCTTTTGTGTAAATCCAAAGTAGTTTCATGGAGGCCCCAGCATTGGTGGTGTAGTGCTCAGCATTCAGGCCCTGTTAGGGAAACTCAGACGATGTAATGTTCCTAAACTTCAGTTCCTACTTATTCCCATGGGTTTCTCTCTTTTTTCAAAAAAGGATTTCTACTTGTGGTCTCCAGAGACTTCCCTTTCCCAGAGTTTGAAATATTTATGTGTTTTCTAGATTTTTACAAGTATTTATCCAGGTTTTTTTTATGAGTTTGGACCAGATAGGAGAGGATTTGACATGTGCTCAATTCTCAATTCACCCTTTGAATCAGAAACCTTGTCCTTGGTCTTTGCCTCAGCTTTGCTTTCAACCCAATAATCAACAAGGGGAATAAAAAAAAATTGAGGTTGAGTAGGGAAGTGACTCACAGTCTCTTTAGAGATATTCAACCACTGCATATTCTAAAATGATGCTCTAAGCAGGCGTGGGGACCAGGGAGCATTTGTCTGTGGTCTGAAAACTGGACTGGCCATTACAAACCTCTATTCTTAGCTCTGTTCTTGACTTTTGGAATAGCTTGGGGTAAAAGCTGCTGTCTCAGCTCCCTTATTGATGCTTCTTACTAACCTCAAGAGAACGTTCCCCTCAATTCAGTTTGAAAATATATCTCTGCTATGAAATTGGCTAAGAGTTTTTAAGCCCCAAATTTTCCTATCTCACAAAAACAAGATCTTGAATTTTAAAAAAAAAACTACCCAATTAAGTTTTTCCTTCCTTTTCTCCCTTTATCCTTCTATAGACACAAAAGGAAACCCATTTCTTTCATGTTTCTCCTTCGATCTCATTAACTGACACTTAAAACAAGTATTGCTCTCTTTCATGCCCTCTTTTTCTAATCTTCTAAAGTGTTGCAGTCTCCAAATAGAATGAAAATTCTAAAAAGAATATGATCTTAAAATACTATGTATAGAATTTAAGGGTCAGAAAATTGTTTTTAAAAATTTCACAGAAAAGTATTTTCAAATGTGTGAGAAATTTGAGCACTGGACAGAAAAAGCACATCTAAAAAATGTTTATAAAGTTCATAATTAAATCTAGCAATGTGGGGAAAAAAATTACAGGTACTAGAAAAAAATTATTATAGTTTCATTTTTATAAAACTGCAATAATAATTTTTTTAGAAAACTTACTATCGATTAAATAACAAGTGAGAAGAAATTAGGGTATATTTTCATCTGTGCCATACTAATATATCACTTTGGTAGGAAAATGTTCTTTCTCTATCAGAACATATGTTGTTTTCATTACTTTTCTTGCTGATGTGAGTCATACATTCACCTACCATATTCTTTTACTCAGTTGAAAGGTCTTAGATGCCAACAGAGTTTATCCACAGTTTCTATTTTTTAAACACTTTGCTTCTCTTGGGTGGGATGAAGAATGAGAATGGTAGGACAAAAAGTGATAATGGGCTGACAAGAGCTAGTTTGGAAAGATCTCAACAATGGCCTCTTTGGTGTGATCAAGACCAGCAGCTCTGTCCAATGATATCGCTAGCCAAGGCATTTAAAAATACATGATGAGGAATGAATTTAGATTAAATATGTGTGTTTATCTCTATTCCCATCCCAAACTTAAAAAAAAAAAAAGAGAGAGAGAGAGAGAGATGTAAAAATTATAAGAATAATGAGAATATGAAAGGAAACAGATATCAACAAATATCTGGAAGATTAAGAGTGGATGAATTAATTAATTATAAATAATTTAGAAGATCAGAGGGAGCCGAAACCCAAGGGCCTGAAGAGAGAATACTGATAAAAAGAAAGACAATCATTCCACAGAACCCTGAAAAATCATAGGATTTAGAAGCACAAGTATCATGGAAGATGCAATGAGGAGACGAGCTGGAAATGAAGGTAACATTAGTCAAAAGTCTATGAATCAGAGTAGTTAGGTCTCTTCCTTCCTCCCATACAGCTGGGCAAGGATTCCACCCCCCAGTGGAGGAAGTACAAAGACTGCTCTGGAGGAACGGATCCAGGAGGGACATGTGTATGGTGGAAACCGAAGGTGGGAAAATGTCACTCAACAGTGGGAATCCCAGCTCCCTTACAGGTCTAGTTCCCCTAATGTTAGAAGCCTAAACAGACAAAAGACTAGAATATTCTTTTCTGGATAACCTGCAGAGCTTCTGAGAAAAAAACCAATAAATTCTTCCACAAAACGAGCAGGGAAGATGTCTACCTTGGTGAACAGACATGCTACCATCTGATCACCTTGGAGTGAATCCTAAGAGTTGATAAATGAACTTCATCCCTAAGCCTCCTCCAACACATATCATCATCATCATCATTATCATCATCGAACTTACAATAATCTCTCTGCTCTTTCACTCTTAAATATGAGTGGACATCCAAGATCACCAGATATTTGAATGAAGCCTCCAGCATGAAAGAGAGGGACTCAAAACAAATGAGAAAAGGAATCTCTAAGGACACAGACTAATAAGACTTTATATTGTAAAGAAACAGATAAACAAACAAAAAAACAGGAAGGAAACTAGTAAAAAAGCAAAAAGGAAAATTTTGGAGACCTAAAAACATAAAGTTTATAGATTGAAAGGGCCACCAATTACCCAGCAAAATGAATGAATAAAAGGAAATCATCATCAGAGGTCAAAACTCTAGAGATAAACTGGAGTTCCTAAGAGGTTACAGAGGTTATTTACAAACAGGTCATACACAGGAAGTCAAATGGCATTTTATTTCTTAAAAGTAACATTGATGCTAAAAGATAATGTTTCCAAAATTCTGAGTTAAAAAAAAATTCCATACCTAGCTAATATATCAATCAATCATGAGCATAATATAATGACATTTTCTGACATGCAAGGATTCAAAGCTTTACCCTCTAAATAACTCTTTAATATGTAATGAAGACATATCTTGAGAACAAGAGGCAGTATATTAAAATGATTAAGGCACAGATCCTGGAATCAGAATCCTGGGTTTGAATATTGACTCTTCCACTTTCTAGCTGTGTGCCATTAAGAAAACTAACTGCTACGTACCTCAATTTCCTCATCTGTAAAATGGAGATAATAATAATACCTAACTCATGAGCATTCAGTGAGTCTATGTATGTAAACAGTGCCTGGCACAAAATAAATGCTACATAGTAACATTATCATCTTTATAATATCATGGAAGATATGGACTTAGTACCTAGGATATAGGAAGTTATCTATCTATCTATATTCTATCTATATATATATATATTCTACACAGGGTCAGAAATGGTTAAGTCCAGATAACAGCTGCACATCAAATCTACAGAGTAATCCATACTAGGGCAGGAGATTGGCAGGCTCAGGAGTGAGGTATCCAGGGAAAACTGGACCTGATGCACTGTTTGGAACTGTGAGCATCTAGAAAAAATATTATAAGCAAGTGACAAATCTTTGTATTTGGAACAGAATAGCCATAAGCATAAAGAAAACAAAAACTTTAAAAAATGCAACCTTTAACTTTAGTAAAACAAAAAAAACTGTATGAAATATAATCATATCATTACTTGGCTTAGTAGTAAAAAATAGTTACCTAGTCATAGGAATGTAAATAGCAGCTAATCGATTTAACCAAAAATGGTAATATAATTATAATGAGAGAATAAGGGGTGGAGATGGGAGTCAGTAGGAGTCAGTGAGTAAGTAGTCCTCAAGTATACTATAACAAAAAAGTCAAAAGATGGTGACTAAAACTGACAAATCAGTAAGTATCAATATAAGGTTATTATTTAGAGATAAGGAGGTAAACATCATAAGATGTAGCTTAAAAGAAGTTAAGAGTGTTTTTTCTCTACAAAAAGGGATGGGATGGGGACAGGAGACTTCCACTTTTCAGTATAGGCTTTTATACTATATAATTTTTAGCTATTACTTTGTTTACAAAATTATCATAAAACAATAAAGTAAAAATTGAAAACAGTAACTGAAGAGAATCATGGCATATAAAAATGCATACATTCATTCAAACATTATTGAACCCCTACCACATGCCAGACATTTTAGATCCCGAGTGTGTTAAAATGCATAAAATGATCCTAGGCTTAAGAAGCTCACACACTAGCAAGGGGATTCAACAGAAAATCCTTAACAGGAGACAGTTTGATAAATGTGATGATAGGAAATGAATAAAGCATTCCAGAGAATAGGTGACAAGTCCATTTGCTCTTCCCAGGCAGGTGAATTTTTTAAAACAATATTTTGAATAGATAATACACACACATTACAAAAGTCAAAAGATCTAAAATGACATAAATGGTAAAATTTAAATCTCCCTCTCATCCTTGGTCTCCAACAAATTTTCACCTCCCAAGGGCTAATGATTGTTACCAATTACTGTGTATTTTTCCAAAGATAACTATTCATTCTGAGCATAAATATAAATATATATTCATACATAAGCATTAAAAATATTCTTGAACACAAATGGCTGCACATAATACAGATTTCTTCATGATCGTTTTCATTTAAAATACTGTGAAGATCATTCCACATTGGACATATAGAGCTGTCTTAGTATTTTTTTAATGCTTACAAAGTATTTCACTGTAACATAAACTATTTAAACAGACCCCTCCTGATAGATATTTAAGTTGTTTCCAATGTTTTACTACTGCAAACAATGCTGTAACATCTTAGTATCAATACATATATCACTTTGCAAATGTACAAGCATATCAGTAGGATACATTCCTAGAAGTGGACTTCCTAGGTAAAAGCAAGTCTCAAAGTGAGTTCATACTGAGAGTGACAGTTAACCTAATGTCAGATTTTAATTGGATAACTTAAGTGAACACCTGCAACAAACCTACATGGACTTCGATAAAATGAGTTTGATTTTGAATCTAGTTGAATCAATAAGGTAGGAACATTTCATAAAGCACATCTTTGAAGATAAATGAAACCTGTCTCTATTTCACTAACCAAGGTTTTGATATTGAGATTGACCTTCAACTTGCCCAAAGGATTTAATCTCTCAGTTATAACCCAGGTTAAATACCAATATGATTATTTGTCAGACCTAAACATGGTCTTTCCTATTACTACATATAGAAATATTTGTCAGCAAAACCAAAATGTAGTAGGGCACTTCCCTTTCACATTGCTTTACTTCTTGTTGCCCTCTCTATATAGCTGTGTTTGAATGATTATCCCATCTCCTTCACTATTCACTTGACAACCAAGACTCCAAGCCCCCGGGCTAATCTCAGAACAATGTCACAAAATTAAAACCTGGATCTACTTCCCACTTAAAATGTAAGTTGCTAAATATAATGAGTTCACAACTGGAAGTTTCAAATCAAATGATATACTTAAGCAGGCCTCTGCATAAAGGATGCCTTATCTGGTTACAAAATATTTATTGTTGAAGCAGTTTGTTTCTTAATTTTTCAAACTCAATGCTTCTGCCATTCTGTACATTTTAGGAACAGGCAGTTAATTCTGTAAGCACCACTGGCTGCATCCAAGCTGCCCTGACTGGTTTCTGAACCATTTGGTAAGTAGAGTGTGGTCTAAGAATTGAATAAAGCATTTATTCTCTTCATTGTCTAATTAAATACCATTTTTCTTATGACCTAAGATTTCCTTGCCTACAAAACTGAGTTAAGAGATTTAAGATGATGGAGAAGCATATAAACTATGTTAAATTGTACATGATAGAATTCGAAATGGCTATATTATTGAGTTTTCACCCAAGTGGATTTCTTTAAAGTCCTCAAATAATTAAAGCAGATTCTTAAAAAGAAAATAATTAAACAATCTAGACCATAATTGCTATATAGTAAAATAACATGAATCTCATTCCAGGATAGGCAGGCCATGTCCCTCTCTTTCTGAGAGATGACATTGCAATGGCCTAAAGCTCTGCCTTCTAAGAAGCAGTGAAGGTTTGCAGGTTATAGTTTTGTCAGAAAAGCACCGCATTATTAGAGAGTTGATGATCTTTAACTTGGTACCAATTTCTCAATACTCAGGAGATTCATTAGCTGACCAAAGAAGGAAAAACTGTTCATTGCAGATACTAATGTACTCATAAGTTACATCTCTATTATTAAGAGATAATTGGTTTATTAAGTGTAAAGAACAGAATAATTTTTTTGTTTTCCTTTAAGAACACATGTGTTTAGAAAAAACTCATGATTCACCCAAATATCAGCATCAAGATTGTGGATAATTCAAAAAAATAAATGAAACTATAAGCCTCTTCTACCTCCTTAATGATTTGTATGGTATTTTATGCCAAAAATTTATTTTTAAATGTTTTACTTTCTAAAGCATTTTCTATTGTCTAAAAAAATCTGCTCATGAAAGAAAATATTCCGGATGGCCGGAGAAAATCTGCCTGGTATTAAGAATTAGCATGTAAAGTAGCCATAAAGTGAAAAATGCATTGGCGGTAATTGAGGATTAACAATATTGCAACAGAATAAAAGAGGAACTTTGACATCTTGGGTCTTTAATGAATCAATTTAGAATCACTGGGATTTCTACAGCACAAAACAAAGTAATGACTTCCTCCCTCATACAAGGCACAATAAATGTGTGATAGCAAATTTATCATCCTTTCTTGGTGCCAGTTGTGAGCAATACAATGACGGAACTGGTAGTAGAACCATTCCATATTCAGCTTTCCTTAGTAGGGAGAAAGGCACATAATGAAAGAGTCCACAGAAGTAAACTTGTCAATTACTACTGTACAATAATTTGGATGTCAGCTTCAGTGGAAACTTGGAGCAAAAGGTCCCTTCTTTGTTAATTTCAAACAAATCTGCAAAGTTTTAGAAGTACTTGAGTATAAGTATCCTCCACTATCATGGGAATTCTGTACATCAGGATGACATTGTCTCTTGTGTGTGGACCTCTCTAAGTATCTCTTTGGCCAATAAGGCATAACACTCAAGAGATTCCTGGGAAGATCATATTCTTAATTGCTACAGCTTGACAGATGGAATTAATGACATTTTCCCATGTGGTTATATGGGTGTGTAATGATTCATAACACACAAATATATCCACAAAAGATCATGCCATATCTGCAACCCTCTGAAACTTTCTCTTTATCCCTCCTTGCCTCCTGGTTAATCTGCTGAGAGTAAAATATACTGTTTTGTGGGCTCATTCTCTGCCAAGCATTATGTAAGCCTAATACATTATCTCATTTAATCCTCCCCACTTTGGGAGAGTATGCAGAAAAGTGTTAACTAGGCATCTTGAGTTTTATTCTTTGAAAGGCCTACCTACAAGTTTCACACTTGACTGGCATCTAGGAACTTGGATTCCAGGAGGGTTCCCACCATTTCCAGAATTGATAAGAGTAGCTCCCTGTGCCTAAATTGTTTGTATAAACAATACGGTTTATGTTGAACACCTGCTTTCCTTCTGGGTGTCTAGAGCTTGATACATGCCAGGCAGAGGACACTTACATGATCAGTCTCTAATTAAAACCCTAGGTACTGAGTCTCTTATATACTTCCCCGATTGGCAACATCTCACACGTGTTGTCGTGACTCACTGAGAGAATTAAGCGTGTCCTGCCTGTGTGACTCCAGTAGGAGAGGACTATTGGAAGCTTGTGCCTGGTTTTCCTAGACTTTGCTCTATGTGCCTTTTCCCTTTATGATTTTTAGTTTGTATCCTTTCACTGTAGTAAATCATAGCTGTGAGTATCACCATATCCTGAGTCCTGTGATTCTTCCTAGTGAGGCATTGAACCTGGGGTTAGTCTCAGGAAACTGACACAGAGAATAAGTATTCTTATTATCCACATTATACAGAGGAGAAAACTAAAGTACAGAAAGGTTAAGGAAATCTCAAAGTTCTCATCAAGGCTTTTAGTAAAGATCAAAAATTATTCTGCAGGACATAACAATGCTTAATACCTCAATCTTCCACTGATTCTGACATGGATACAAAATGTAGTTTCTATAGATTTTCCTGTTTAACCAGTATTCAGTGACAATGCTCTTCTCATTTCCTGCTACAAAAATTTAATTAATTCATTAAACATATGCATATGTATACAAATGTACTGCTAGACACTAGACCAGGAATCAGCAAACTATAAACTACAAGACAAATTTATCCTGTCACCTGTTTTCGTGCATCCTGCATCCTAAGAATGGCTTTGTATTCTTAAATAGTTTTAGAAGACAAAATAATAATATTTTGTGATATTAAAATTTTGAGAAATTCAAATTTGGGTGTCCATATATGATATTTTAATATAACACATCCATGTCCATTTGATTACATATTTTTGTGGCTGCTTTTGTGCTACATGGCAGAGTTGAGTAGTTGCATCGGAGATCATATGGCCCTCAAAGCCCTTTACAGAAAAAGTTTGAGATCCCTCCTCTAGATCTGTCATGTTCAAGGCCTCCCTCTCCTAGCCAAACTTATGCCACTTGTACTGTTCTCATCTCCCACATATCACTTTTCTATCCCTGTCATCCTGAGAAAACTCCCTTTTCTAAAAGCCAGAGCCCATGTTTTATATTTCTGGTCCTGTGAACTTGGAAAAAAATCACTTTTTTTCTCTGGGATTCAATTTCCTCATCTGAAAAATGGGAATAATATTATTATCCTTACAGTAAAATTATGAAAAATAAATGAAATAGTATAGGTTAAAAAATCATTTAGCTCAAAGTAAGAACTCAAGAAATGGTACTTGTTACTAGTATTAGTTGGAGTTTCTATAATAGCCAATAATCCTTTTAACTCTTAGTACAGTACAGTGCTTGTTATAGCTGATTAATAAAAAAACAACAACATACTTCATTAGCACGGCATTATAGAAAGTAACAAGGATGCACTGGGTAGTAGAGAGAATTTGGGCCAGTTATCTACTCCGAGTTTCGGCATCCTTGTTGCTAAATACACTTGTGACATTACCCGATTCTTTCTGAAGCACCCTTCAAAGAATCAGGTACATCTTTTCTCAGATCCTTGGCCTGAAATAGTACTCAGGATCAAGATGTCTCTTCCATGATCCCTAAGATCCAGCCTCCTTGTACCACAGCAACTTCCAAATTCTGGATTTCTCAGCATTGCCGCTTGCTCAAAAAAAAACTCATGTAGGATGGGACTGAGTGAACTGATGAGGATGATTATAATTTTTGTGACTTTCTGTTTGAATTAAAAAACAAAAACTCATGTAGGTATTAGAAGTCATTTTGAAGAGGCTGTCCTATATCTCAGTGCAGTTTCCTAATTATCCACTACAGACTATCCCTTGCTTTTATCAGACTGTAACTGACCTAATTTATAAAGACTCCAGTGAAAAGAGTCTCATTAAAAGCCTTCCTCTCTTTAGCAGCCTCTCTTTTCTCCCCCAAATGATCTAGGACAAAATGGCCCAATACAACCAGCTGGGAAAATTACCAAGTCACTTGAGAACCTTCTGAAGGGAGCTTGCAAGGAGTGGGGTCTCTAAGGATTGGTGACAGACATGCACTGGCTAGGAGTGGGGTTGGGTGTAGTTGCAGGATTAACAGCACTTTGAGAAATGTCTGGCAAAATATAGCACTGGGTCACTACTACTCCACTTTCCCTTACAGAAAAGTTTTAAGAATCCCTGGCCACTGCACTCTGGATTGATTATACCTGTGATTCAGAAGACATTTTATTTTGAGCCTTGTGCTTCATGCAAAACAGGTACAATAAAACAATTCTCAATAACAGCATCATTCAATCAATATTTATCAAGTCTGCTATGTGCAAAACATTGCAACCATGGAGGCTGAATCAGTTAGGTATTCCCATAATAATGCTGCATAACAAATGACTTCAAAATCTCAGTGACACACAACAATGAGCATTTACTTCTTCTTCACAAATTTCAAGTGGCTGAGAAGGCTTGACTTCAGACAGCAATGGCTTGTGTGGTTCTACTCCACGTATCTCTTGGCTTCCCGTTGGGGCTGGCAGGCTACCCAGAGAAAGCTACTATCACAACAATGGCAGAAATAAAAGAGGGAGACCTCTTTAAGACTCAGACCTGGCATACTGTAACTTCTGTCCCTATTCTCAGCAAGTCATATGGCCAATTCTGAAATCAAGAGGTAGGGAAATATCCTCAGCTCATAATGAGGCTATGCCAAGTGGATACAGGAGGGGTGAAGGTATTTCCACATTTCAAGCTGCTACAGAGTCATAAGATAAAACAGTCTCCAGGATCCTGGGGACCATCTAGTCTAACCCTGAAATTTCAAAGACAAGAACTCTGAATATCAGAAAAGTTAAATTACAGCTAGCCCAAGGAAACCATTTTTTTTGTACCATGGTGAATCATACATACCACGATCTGCTCTCTAAAGGAATAAGAGCTTAGAAAGATTGATTGAAATCACCCATCATAAACAATACTTGGCTGTTAGGCTTTGTTGGCAGGTTAGGTAGCTGAGACAAACCCAGAAGGCAATTGGGGGAAGTTTAAATAGAAAACAAGAAAAGAAAGCTGAGACAGGGGCAGTGTCCTGGTGTCCAATTGGATAGCAGGATGGATCGTAGGAACTATGATTCAAGGCATAACTTAAGTCCTTTGGAGGATTATGGGGAAAGATAAAAGCTCAAGTCCTATAGACACTTGAGCAGAGAGTATTTGAGGGGAGAGAACTTCCTCCTTCACTTCTGATGTTTCTGGCCTATCTCCACATACTTCTGCAGTCCTCCCCATGAAGGGTGCAGGAAGGACTATCACATTTAGCTTGCCCATCTCTCAGTAGACACCCTGCCCTACCAGAGAATGTGTTATGTTTTCCTCTCTGCCAGGTGGTAGCAGTTAGGGTCCCTGAGGTTAAGCCAGTTTAATTCTGGGATTTTGTATTAAGAAGCTCATTTGTACCTCATATAAAAAGTTGGAGTGAGATCACCAATTGGATTGAGAAGCTAATCCAAACCAACTCTTACATTAAAAATTTAGTACACAAGAAAATGAAGCTAAATTAATACTAAGTAACTAAGCCATTGCTCAGAGTCAGCCTTTTATGAAGTGCCTGGAGCTGGGTTCCCTATAAAGGGAAACGTGAGAGGTCCCAGTTCCAAAGATCAAGGAATGCAGTGATATGGGATTCCCCAGACTTAATGCTACTCCAATATGAAGTCTTACTTGGCAGTTCTTCTCACCATGTGATATTTTACATATTACCTTATCATTGTTCACTAGGCATAGGTGAAAAGATGGCTTCAGCTGAAGCTCTCATTCTCCTAGAGCTCTTATTCACTGCTCTATCTCATCTCCAAATATGTTGCTTTGTGTCAAACAACTAATGATTCCTTGACTGTGCCATATTACTTGACAATGTGATGCTTTTTGCATGTATTGACCCTTCTGCCTGGAATTGCCCTGAACTTCCTTTCCTGATAAGAAAACTAATTCTTTGAGACTCAATTTCAGCATTACCTCTTATGGTAAATCTTCCCTGTCTACTCCCCTCACTACTTATACATTCCAGAGAAGCTAAGCATATCTCTACTTTGCTTTTGTTCATACTGTATTATTATTATTTTAAATATTTGTGCTTTCTCCAGGAAACTATGAACTACTTAAGGATAGAGACTATCTTATTTTTTGTGGGCACAGAACCTAGCAGTGTCTAGTAAATTCTATAAGGTAAATGGTCATTGAATGAGTATAAGGAGGGAGGACACACTGATTTCTTATGACTAATCTTCAAAAACAGTAGCTTCTCCATTTCAGGAGAAGGAAGTCTTTTCCATTTTGGTTTTGCTTTCTGTGAAGTTTCTAAAGAAGATAATTCTTCCTATTTTAGTTTGCAGAGGTCTATTTTTCTCTCTGTCATCAAGTATGAGAGGCAAGTGGAAATGGGAGATAAAGCCAAACGGGTCAAAATCCAAGTAGACTTTGGATAGAAACATGGACCCAGAGCACAAGTGGGAGTGAAGGAAAATAACCAGGAGCCAAGATAAATGTCCTTACCTGAGCTGGAACATGAGGGACCTAGTGTTGGCTGGGTGGTTTGGCTAGCCTAGAAAAGGCAAGGATTCAGGGAAGATAATTTGCTGAAATGCTGCAGTGGTTAGAAATGGTAATCCCTCAAAAGTCTGAGGATAATGTTATAAGTCATAATTCTAGTTATTACTTTAAAATGTATATCTCAGAAATAACTAAATTTCCTTGTCAATTGCATTATTATGAACTTTCATCAAATCTTTAACCATGGTCATTTTTAAGTCTTTTGTCATTTACAGACAGTTCTGGGTATACTCTGATGCTTTTGCAAAAATGTTCCTGTAAGAGGGCTTCATCTTCAAGGAATTCATGGAAAAGACTCTGACAAGTACAGGTTTCTGGTAACTGACTATACTGCTGAACTGAATGAATAAGCATTTTCAGAACTCTAATGGAAAACTGATGAATTCATAAAAGTGCTAACAAAAGATCAAGATGATAAAAAATTAATTACATGGGACTGAGTGAACTGATGAGGATGATTATAATTTTTGTGACTTTCTGTTTGAATAAAAAAAAATGTTAAAAAAAATGCATTCCAATATGCATCAGGTGCAGACAAATACTGGTTGATTCCACTTATACGAGGTACCTAGAATAGTCAAATTTATAGAGTCAAAAAGTACAGTGGTAGATGCCAAGGGGTGGGGAGGGGGTGGGGTGGGGAAGAGGAATGGGGAGTTAGTGTTTAAAAGGGACAGAGTTTCAGTTTGGGAAGGTGAAAAATTCAGGTGATGGATGATGGTGAGCATTGCACAACAATGTGAATGTACCTAATGCCACTGAACTGTACAGTTAAATATGGGTAAATGGTATGTTTTATATTATGTGACTTTTACCACAATAAAAAAAATTAAAAAAAAAAAAAGAAGTGGCCAAAGCAGGCAGCTTTTATACTTTTTAGACAAAGAAACAATAAATTTGAGAGGAACTGACAGGACAAAGAAATTGAGGTTTGGGTGCTTAATTAGGTGCTTAATTAGTAAAGAATTTAAGCAAAGTTTGGGCTTGGGTAATAAATTAGTGAAGAATCAACAAGGTTTGTTTGTAACAAGGATGTCTTTCTACCTCCTAGTACAGGGAGGGCAGTTTTCACATGGGAGAAATATATGCCATTGAGGCATATTTTGGGGGCACCTGCCCTGGGCCCTAACAGTAAAATCTATCAACTACTTAGCACAGCGTCTAGTACATAATAGGGGCTCAATAAATGTTAGTTGTTATTACTAAAAAAAAAAAAAAAAAAGACCACACCATTGAGAAATTATCTTAGGATGACTTGCATATATCATGGCTAAAGACAATATTTAATAATCGTGACAAACTGATTATTATATCCCCTTTCCATGTGGCCATGTCATTTATTGGTATTTATTTATTTTGAGTGAGATCACTGGCTATTATTAAGGCCATTTGTACCACCAGTCAATGATGTTTTGTTCTGGTTTTTGGCAGGTGCACAAAGGCTTATATTTGCATTTTATACTCAACATCTAGACTAAGTATTTCCTCACACTAATCCAGACTTGTGCTTAGGGACTGACACAGATAGATAATAAGGATTCATAACTAATAATAATTCATGAATTTCCAAAAAATAGTTCTGCTATGAATATCATCCAATGTTTGGTCCATTACCAGAACATAATCACACATAGTTAATATCTAGATTAAGAAATCTGAATTGAAATAACTATAATATTTTACTTATCTAGAAGTCACTACTCCTATGAACTTAATTATCTAAAACACCATCAATAACACTTTCAATTATATACCCTGAAAGTACATAAAATAAAAGAACATTTCAGTGATAAAATAAATATAAAATTTATATACTAAAGCTGATGAACTTTATTTAATTAAACGTCCATCAGAGTCTATTTACTTCTATTCTAAACACAACTGTAATCAAATTAGCTAAATCCCTCTTCAGCTAAGAGAAAATAAACAGCAAAGTAGAAAGAGGTATAACTAGGTAGGGTAAGTTTCTTGAAAATAGGCATAATGAAAAGGCAGCAAGGGAGATCAAAACTACAAGAATAAGATTCCTCAAAAAGTTAAACATAGAACTAACCATATAAACTAGCAATTCCACTTCTGTGAATAGACTCAAAAGAAGTAAAAGCAGGGACATGAACAGATATTTGTGCAACAATATTCATAGCAACATTATTTACAATAGCCAAAGGTGGAAGCAACACAGGTATCCATCAACAAGTGAATGGATAAACAAAATGTGATATATACATCCAATGCAATACGATTCAGCCTTAAAAAGGAAAGAAATTCTGACATGTACTACAACACGGATGAACCTTTAAAACATCATGCTAAGTGAAATAAGCCATTCAAAAGAGGAAAAATATTATATGAGTCCACCTATATGAAATACCTAGAGTGGTCAAATTCATAGAGACAGTAAGATGAATGGTGGTTGCCAGGGGATGGGAGGAGGGAGGAAGGGAGAGTTAGTGTTTAATGGGTTTCACTAGAGGAAGATAGAAAAGTTCTGGAGATGAATGGTGGTGATAGTTTGCAGAACAATGTGAATATACTTAATGCAACAGACTATATACTTAAAAATGGTTAAAATGGTAAAATTTATGTTGTATGTATATTACCGCATTAAAAAAAACTAACAACAAAACACAAGAACTTAGAAACATAGATATCTGGTCCAGCAAGTATATGTACAAACAGCTGTGAACATACCAATGCTTTTCCAAATATCCCTGTATGATATATAGTTTAATAATTCATGCTACTAATAATTATAATCCTGTATCATAAAATAGTTAAATTATATTGGTCATTAGTACTCTGAAAAAGGAGAGAGAGAGAGAGAGAGAGAGAGAGAGAGGGAGGGGGGGAGAGAGAAAATATGGTCCTTAAAAAATTATGCAAAATACTTGAAATTAATCATGGTATTATTTTTTTTAACATCTTTATTGGAGTATAATTGCGTTACAATTGTGTGTTAGTTTCCACTTTATAACAAAGTGAATCAGCTATACATATACATATATCTCCTCCCTCTTGCATCTCCCTCCCACCCTCTGTATCCCACCCCTCTAGGTGGTCACAAAGCACAGACATGATCTCCCTGTGCTATAGGTCCATACACCTCATTACAAATAACTCAATTTCATTTCTTTTTATGGCTGAGTAATATTCCATTGTATATATGTGTCACATCTTCTTTATCCATTCATCTGTCGATGGACACTTAGGTTGCTTCCATGTCCTGGTTATTAAAGCTGCAATGAACATTGTGGTACATGACTCTTTCTGAATTATGGTTTTCTCAGGGTATATGCCCAGTAGTGGGATTGCTGGGTCGTATGGTAGTTCTATTTTTAGTTTTTTAAGGAACCTCCACACTGTTCTCCATAGTGGATGTATCAATTTACATTCCCACCAACAGTGCAAAAGGGTTCCCATTCTCCACACCCTCTCCAGCATTTGTTGTTTGTAGATATTTTTTTAACATCTTTATTGGAGTATAATTGCTTTACAATGGTGTGTTAGTTTCTGCTTTAGAACAAAGTGAATCCACTATACATATACATATATCCCCATATCTCTTCCCTCTCACATCTTCCTTCCCACTCTCCCTATCCCACCCCTCTAGGTGGTCACAAAGCACGGAGCTGGTCTCCCTGTGCTATGCAGCTGCTTCCCACTAGCTATCTATTTTACATTTGGTGGTATATACAAGTCCATGCCACTCTCTCACTTCGTCCCAGCTTACCCTTCCCCCTTCCCGTGTCCTCAAGTCCATACTCTACGTCTGTGTCTTTATTCCTGTTCTGCCCCTAGCTTCTTCATAACCATTTTTTGTTTTTTATAGATTCCACATGTATGTGTTAGCATACGGTATTTGTTTTTCTCTTTCTGACTTACTTTACTCTGTATGACAGAACCTGAATGAGATCCTTGCTGGGTAGAGTAATCTTGCTTGTAGGGTTTTCCCTTTCATCACTTTAAATATGTCCTGCCACTCCCTTCTGGCTTGCAGAGTTTCTGCTAAAACATCAGCTGTTAACCTTATGGGGATTCCCTTGTATGTTATTTGTTGTTCTTCCCTTGCTTTTTCTAATATGTTTTCTTTGTATTAAATTTTTGATAGTTTGATTAATATGTGTCTTGGCGTGTTTCTCCTTGGATTTATCCTGTATGGGACTCTCTGCACTTCCTGTACTTGATTAACTATTTCCTTTCCCATATTAGGGAAGTTTTCAACTATAATCTCTTCAAATATTTTCTCAGTCCCTTTCTTTTTCTCTTCTTCTTCTCGGACCCCTGTAATTAGAATATTGGTGCATTTAATGTTGTCTCAGAGGCCTCTGAGACTGTCCTCAATTCTTTTCATTCTTTCTTCTTTATTCTGCTCTGTGGTAGTTATTTCCACTATTTTATCTTCCAGGTCACTTATCCATTCTTCTGCCTCAGTTATTCTGCTATTGATTCCTTCTAGAAAATTTTAAATTTCATTTATTGTGTTATTCATCATTGTTTGTTTGCTCTTTAGTTTTTTTAGGTCTTTGTTACACGTTTCTTGTATTTTCTCCATTCTATTTCCAAGATTTTGGATCATCTTTACTATCATTACTCTGAATTCTTTTTCAGGTAGACTGCCTATTTCCTCTTCATTTGTTTGGGCTTGTGGGTTTTTACCTTGCTCCTTCATCTGTTGTGTCTTTCTCTGTCTTCTCATTTTGCTTAACTGACTGTGTTTGGGGTCTCCTTTTCACAGGCTGCAGGTTCGTAGTTCCCATTGTTTTTGGTGTGTGCCCGCAGTGGCGAAGGTTGGTTCAGTGGCTTGTGTAGGCTTCCTGGCAGAGCGGACTGGTGCCTGTGTTCTGGGGGATGAGGCTGGATCTTGTCTTTCTGGTGGGAAAGACCACAACCGGTGGTGTGTTTGGGGATGTCTGTGACCTTATTATGATTTGGGGCAGCCTCTCTGCTAATGCGTGGGGTTGCGTTCCTGTCTTGCTAGTTTTTTAGCATAGGGTGTCCAGCACTGTAGCTTGCTGGTCGTTGAGTGGAGCTGGGTCTTAGCGTTGAGATGGAGATATCTTGGAGAGCTTTCGCTGTTTGATATTACGTGGAGCCAGGAGGTGCCTGGTGGACCAATGTCCTGAACTTGGCTCTCCCACCTCAGAGGAATAGGCCTGACACCTGGCCGGAGCACCAAGACCCTGTCAGTCACACGGCTTTTCCTCCTGGCATCTCCTGGGTCATCAGGAACCCCAGCTCCTGTCAGCATGGACACAGCCCCGTGTTGTCCTGAAGCCCAAACCCCGGCGAGTCCAAAGAAGGCTCCGCTCCTCTCAGCAGAGACGCTGACCCTGGCATCCCAGCCCAAGTTCTGGCGGCGCCTGAGACAGAACTTCCCTCAGTGGCACACAGAGCCAAGCATGGTATTATCTTTAAAGGTGCAAATTCCATAACTTAAAAAAGTGACCCTATGAGTGCATTACATATAAATGTTAGCCAATATCTGCCAAAATATCTAACATACTCCCTAGAATTATAGAAAGCAATTGTTAAAGTTGTTTCCACATGCTACTTTTTTTAATGAAGAAAAAAATCTAGTAAAATGTATTTCTTTCATTTAATTTCCTATTAAAATATTGCCAAAGTTTAGGAAAGTGCATATGTTATGACTGTCAGCAAATGTCACAATGAAATCAAATCATTTTGGAGAGACTGGAGCCAAAGCTTTGTCATATTCTATTCTGAATTTTGGTGGAAAAGAGGTTTTCAGCAGGCATAAAAATGATTTTTGCCCAGACATTAGCCAGGAAAAATCCCTTGAAAACAATATTCTGGGAATGGCTCTAAATTCTTGATAGAAAAGCAATCAAAATCAAAATGCCATCTCCCAGGGTCAAAGACCAATGTGTCAGCCATTGGGAGGCTCTCAGTAGTGTCCTTTTGAATACAACATTGGGATTCAAAGTTCCATTTAGGCCCTTGTGAGGCTAATGTAGCTGCACTGAATATTTTTTTCATTTATAGCATTTGCTTTTTTCTCATCGTAGAAGACGGTATGATGACATTTTGCAGGGGTAGGGTGTGAAGGGAAAACACAACTTGGGGTTTAAGGCATAAAGCAAACTTTTAATCTCACTCTTGCTGAATTTAATTCCATTAGTTTTGGTGTTTTACTTGTTTAAGTATTTAAGAAGATATCTGAGTACATTTTTAAAGTTATAGCATAATGGAAAAGTAGGTTAAAACATTAAAATACATAAATACTGATTGCTTTTGAAAGGGCTCAAATAAATATGCACTTAAAACAACACAGAAAAAGATCATTTATAATTGTCAATGAAGAGAATCCTGGAAAAATGGTGAAGACTGCTACTCAAGACCTAGGAGCTTTATTCTGGATATAAGACCTAATTTAAAAAAAAAAACAAACTTAGACTTTGAAACTTGACAGCTCTCTGTCTTCATCACCTGATACCTCTTTGAGTACGAGTATTCAGTCTCTCTGTTTGCACATCTGTAAAATGGGAATAGTATTGACTGCACAGGGTTATTACAAGGGTTAGAGTTAATATGTGTAAGTGATTGTCAGAAGGCAGGCCCTTGATAAATGGCAGTTATTACTGTGATCTTTTCCTATGATATTGCTGCAATAGTACTTTTAGCTGGATCTCCTGAAACTGTACTTCTGCCTGTGGGAGAGCTTTCCAGCCTACTGAAAATGATTCAGATTATACTTTTGGAATCACATATAAGAATCAAAACCAACAACTGTCTTTAACCTCTGAAACAACTTCCTTCAGACTCTTGGGATGCAGGGTGACCCTAAAACTCAGCAAATGCTCTCCAACTAGAACAACAGCTTCCAAAAGGGCCAGGCAAAAGGAGAGATAGTACCTTATTACTACCCTGGTCAGCGCCTGAAATTGAGGATGCAGGCAAATAGTGTAATATGATGATCGCAAGCAAATGTGATTGGAAGGAGGCTGTAAAAGAAACTGAGATTGTGCATGTGGGACAAAGTTAAAGAAACAGAGAAAGGCTTCTAGGATGAGCACCTCAGTCACAGCCTGCCCTTCTCCTGAGTTCTGGCATGAAGAGAAAGGAATGAGCCCACAAAAACATCCCTGTGAAAGATGGACAGGTCAAGCCTTCATCTAGATATTGGAACTATCTAAAATAAAGCCTGAAATTTTCACTATTTAATTGGCTATGCAGGGCCAAGCCATGTGAACAATAATCTAAGAGTACTCATGGGAGCATATGACGGGTCCCAACCATTGTGCTCATTTTCTTCATTTTAAAGTGAAAACAAAAAGTGAAGTCCTCCAAAAGAAATTGTTAGGACCTGGAGCTCAGATATTTTAACAAAAATCAACGTGATTCCTCTGGTTTAGGTGAATTCTTCCAAAGAGTCTTTTTCTTTGTAGTTGTTTACGGTCTCCTTCCTACTACTAGAATGGAATTACCTAATCTAGCTTGTCTACCTCCATTTCCAGCCCCTAGAACAGCCTGGAACATATTCAGTGTTTAGTATGTAATTTCTGAATCAATGAATACTGATCTTGTCCAAGTTATAATATGGTGCCACCAACTTCATCCAAGAAGAGAAATTGTCCTTGGGAGGTAACTCTGGGTGATGTGAATCCTAAATGTTCACAAACCCAGGAATATGTTTCCAATACAAGGAATTTGAAAGCATCCATATATTATTTCATTAACCCTTACCAGCAGGGTAATTAAGAGGACAAAGGACATTAGTCTGATATCACACTAAAGAAAACAGAGACCTAAGAAGGTAATGTAATTTGGCCATCTTCAATCAGTGAAATCATGAATGTAATAAGAAGAGGGAAAAACAAGATTATTAGCCTCATAGCCAGAAGCAACACTGAAGAAGATGCCTTTTCTTGGTGTTAGAGCCTCAAAGAATTACAAACGCTGCAGAAAACTGTATAGCAAGCCTCCAGGAGCTTATGTCAAAACACATAAAACTTGATCTGACTGAGCAAATTTTTTCTTCCCATTTGTGGTTAAAAAAAAAAAAAACTATAACATAAAACTTACCATCTTAACCATCTTTAAGTGTACATTTCAATAGTGTTAAGCACATTCACATTGTCGTACAAGAGATCTCCAATAAAACTGAGGAGATCTTCAACAAAACTGAAATTCTAATCACACTAAACAACTCTCCAGTTCCCCCTTCTCTCCACCACCTCCAGGCAACCATCATTCTACTCCTGGATATTTATTGTTGCCAAATTCTATAGTGTACCCCCATTAAATTGTTGAAATGGTCCTTAGATGAACTGCGCATTAACATAATGAGATGTCTGGAGAGTAAGCTGGCTTTAAGGAGAAAAATATTCTTCAAAATATTTTGAACTCAAAGTTGTTGTTTTCTCCTTCAAGAACTTTGCTGAAGTCAGGTCCTTAGGGTCATTCTGGCATCTTGACTTCAGGAAAGGCCCAGGGGATCCCAATTTGTGTACGGGTAATGGAATGATTGCAGCTGGGAAGCTGCATATCTTCTATCACAGGAGGTCAGTTTCAATAACTACATTGACACAGAGAGAAATAAGTTCTACCTACTGATACACCAAAATATTATTCTTAATCTAATAGCCTTGGAAATAATATTCAGGTCTTAAATTAAAATGGGTTTTGTTCCTGGGGTACTCAATTTTCTGTTCATATCCTGCCTGCTAGAAGAGATTGTTAAATTCTTCCAGGCAATTAAACAATAAGTAAAACTTTATAAAAATGAAGGGAAAAGAACAGAAACATGCTACAGATGGAGGACAAGTTAAGGCAGAAAGAGTGATCAGTGAGTTGATTTATACAACAATCATATGAAGATGGGTACTATTCCTACCCCCATTTTCATATAAGAAACTGATGTTATAAGACAATAAGTAACCTATCCAAAATCACAGTGTCTTAGAAGCAGAAAAGGCCTTAGAGGTCATCTGGATCAAATTCTGTGTAAATGCAGATGTTTCGAAGATGACCAGCTCTCTTTACACACTTCTACTAGAGAGGGTAAAAATCACATTGATAAAAGGTTCTTCCTTGCTTTCAGCTTGCCAAAATCTTCATCCCTTTAAAATCTTTTTTTTTTTTTTTGCTTTAATTTAGAACTTCATAGACCTCTCCTTCATGTGTCTGAAGAGAGGTAGCTATATTCCCATGCAAGTTGGCTTCCAGAGACTTCAGAGTCAATGACTCGGTAAAGCCATCCCCACAATCCACAATCCCTTGTTCCCCCTACACCCTGCAGCTTTCCAAAGTCTCCGTGAAAGTTTGAAGCCCAGAACAGAGCACCACGCTGCAGATGGCTCTGCCCAGCACAGGGTCAGCCAGGCTATTATACCCGTTGCTCTGCTAACTATATCTGGCGCTGCAGCCCACGCGTGCATACACATTATTGCTGCCATGTCACCCTACTGACTCACAGCCAGCTCCCAGTTGGCTACATGCCCTAGATCCTTTTCTCACAAACCACAGTTAAATCAAGTTTCTGCTGACCTGCTTTTACATATTTTATATTTTGATTTTTTTTGTTTGACTCTTGTTAAAGCTTGTCAAAATAGCTCCAATTAATCTTCAAGTTTATAAATCATTTTAAAATTTAGCCTCTGTTACCTAATGTATCAACTTGTAACAATCAGGAGTTTTCTCATAAATCACAGTGAAAGAGACTTCAGGCAGGCACAAGGTATTCTGGGATGGGTGGGACTGGGAAGAATCATACAGAACTTTTCTCATCCTAGGATATGGGTACAGCCTGGGGCTGAAGAACTTAAAGAGAAAAATCTAATCATCTAAGGTGGTGTCCAAAGCTCAGACTTGGACAAGTAAACTTCATGTAAGCAAGTTCAACCTGGCTGAAGTTTGCCTGTGTTTCTGGGAAATCTGCTTGTAGGTTTCTTATTATCTCTGTCTATATATTGGACCCTGTTCTCTGTGCTGGACCAGAACTATTGCTGGACCCTGTCCTCTCTGGATATGGATATTCTTCTAATCACTTGACACTGGGTCTACCTGGCCAATATCTTCTTCACCAATGGGAAGTTCCATTCCCCTCTCTGGGCTACTCATGTGTGCCCCTCCTACAACAGTTCATTGTTCTCTACGCAGCTGCATTAGAAGCTGAGTACTAGATGCAGTAAGGAAACTGGTGAAATGGCCCTCTTTACATTCCCTTGTTTATGGTGGGATGGGTTCTGGAGCCTACGGCAGGGCTGAGCCTGCAAAGGGAAAAGAGAAAAGTCAACAGGCTTTGACTGAGGGGAGACAAGGGAAAAGGAGCTACGAAAGCAAAGAGCCAGGTACGTCCCACCAGGGACCCTGTTAGCAAAGTAAATGAGCTTAATTAGACATGATGGAATGAGAAAAAGAGATATTTTATTTTATTGAATCCTCACCATAAAGGATGTGAGTTTGGTACTGCCATTATCTCCATTTGGGAGCTGAGGAAATTGTAACTCAGAGGGTTTTTAGTGGCTCCCCGAGTCAGCTGGTAAATAGCAGAGTCATGGTTTGAACCAAGTTTGTCCACAACATTAACTGCTAAGCAGTTTTACAGATGTAACACCACAGACCTAGTAGACTTAAGTGAGTTGCCCAACACTTGGTTGCAGATCCAGGACTGCCATCAGGGTCCCAAGTCAACCAACTGATTCACTTTTCACAGTACAAGGTGATCCCTTATCATCACTTCCTTTTTTAATCACTTACAAATCATTCAGGTATTACCATATGAAGTCGCTGGGATTTATTTTTCCTCTTTTGGACATTGTGACATTTGCATACCTTTACACCTCAGTTTTCACAATCTCTAAAAATGATTTCTTGATTCTATAGTATTTTATCATTTTTCCCCCTTAGTACCCAGAGATATACGTTGCCTTGGCACAAAAGCTTGAACACATTTGAAAACATTTTTTCTTACGATCCTCTCACTTTTCTTCTGAAGATTATTCATCCTGATTGAAAATCACAAGTGAAACATGAGTAGGTAATATCATGTACACCAGACCTTCTTAGCCACTTTACACGCATCCTCATTTAATCCTTACAACAACCTAAGAAGTATTATACCTATGAAGTACTCATAACAGTCTATGAAGTACTATTATTATCCCCAGTTTTTAGTTGAGAAAACTGAAGCACAGAGCTAATAAATGGCAAAGCCACGCTACAAAGCCCAGGTGTTTGAAACTAGAGCCTGCATTTTTAAACTATACCTCCTCTGCCTGAATTACATAGTCCTTATTTCTCTTTATCATTTGTTCATTTCACACCATCTGCCCTAAACAATGTTCTGACCTTTCCTTATACTACTTCTAGTTCCAAGTATAGCAAAGAGAGATCTTAGTATTGTCTTCATTGTTTTAATCTCAACCCTTTCTTGACTTCACCCATGTTAACACATTTCTCCAATTAAGTGCCAGCTCTTACATCTTTTGTACATGACATTTGAAATACATTATATTGGTTTTGTAGATGTATCCTCTTTTTTTGCCTTGTGGCTATCATGTATAATTTTGTTGTATTTTAATAGAATTCCTCATATTCCTTTACAGAGGCTAATAAAAGCATTATTCAAAATAATTGTGGAGTTGAATATTATTACTATATTTTGGTTCAATAAGTCACTATACAGATCATACTTGAATTACCAACTTATAGATAACTGGAATACAAAACTTTAAAATCAAAGCAGTATTAAAGATAGCAAAGTTTTTTTTTTTTCCTTGAAGGCACAGAGCAATCTAATATTTCTTCAAAGTCTTTATTATAACAATTATTAAGTATATAAACATATAAATTATAAGAAATTGGTTGAACATGCAGTGCCATAATGGCTAAAAACTGCTGTATAAAACAAATTTCTATTTCATTTTGTTCAATTATCATGTGTCTCATTCAAAAAACATTGAGCCCAGCATAGTCTTTATTAAAGTTCACTGAGATCATCACTTTACTGAAATTAACCCATTATTGATCCAGACTTGTTAAAAATTTTGAATAATGGAGCTGACTTGAATAATTTCTTTGGGTTGGCTTGTTCTCAGATCAACAGGACAGAATCTTTTGTGCAAGATCAGAGTCCCTCTATACTGGCTTTGTCATTTGTCAACATATATATATCACACAACTATAGGCCAGACATATTCTGGGCACTAGAAAAGATTCAAATAAGGTCCTGCCCTCAAGGTGCTTATATTCTACCCAGTTGACAGACAATGAGATATAAATAAAGTAATTAATTATTGTTACCCAAGCACTATGAAGAAGATAAGCCAATCAATTGTTAGAAAAAATGATGAGGGTGGAGGTGAACTGCATTGGCTAACACAGTCAGGGAATATCTCCTGAGGAGAAGGCATCATACTCGAGGCCATAAGGAGAAGAAAGCAGGCTGTTGAGAATCTGGAGGAAGATTCCAAGCAAAGCTCTAAGACAGGGAGAAATCTGGAGGGTATGAGGGCCAGAAAGAATAGCTGGGATTAGTGAGTAAGGAAAGGGTAGAAAGAGTCAAGGTCAGAGAGATAGGGACCAGTAATTTTAGTAAGTAAATGCAGAGGGTTTTAAACAAGTTAATGATGTACCTGATTTATACTTTTAAAAGATACTCTGTGTAGAAAGGCAAAAAGAGGTCAGGGAACCTGGTTAGGAGGCCTTTGGAGTAATTCATGTGGGAGATGACAGTAACTAGATGACTAGTAACTAATAATGATTAGTGATTTTGCACATCTTTTAATGTACCTGTTGGTCATTTGTATGTCTTCTTTGGAAAATGTCTATTCAGGTCCTCTGCCAGTTTTTTATCAGATTATTTGGTTTTTGCTATTGAGTTGTAGGAATTTCTTACATATTTTGAAAATTAACCCATTATTAAATATATGGTTTCCAAATATTTCCTGCCATTCTTTAGGATGCCTCTTCATTTCGTTGATTATTTCTTCTGCTGTGCAGAAGCTTTTTAGTTTGTTGTAGTCCTACCTATTCATTCTCATTTTTGTTGCTTGTGCTTTTTGTGTCATATCCAAAAAATCATTGCCAAGACCAATGTCAAGGAGCTTTTCCCTATGTTTTCTTTGAGAAGTTTTACGGTTTCAGGTCTTATGTTTAAGTTTTTAATCCATTTTGCGATAATTTTTGTGTATGGTATAAGAAAGGGGCCCAATTTCATTCTCTTGCCAGTTTTCCCAACACCATTTATTGAAAAGATTATCTTTTTCCCATTGAGTATTATTGACTCCCTTGTCAAATAATAGTTGACCACATATGCATGGGTTTATTTCTGGGCTCTTGATTCTATTCCATGTCTGTTTTTATGCCAGTAGCAAACTGTTTTGATTACTATAGCTTTGTAGTATAGTTTGAAATCAGGAAGTGTGATGCTTCAGCTTTGTTCTTCTTTCTCAAGATTGCTCTGGCTATTCAAGTCTTTTCTAGTTCCATATGACTTTTAAGATTTTTTTTTTCTATTTCTTTGAAAAATGCCATTGGAATTTTTATAGGGATTGCATTGAATTTATAGATGGCTTTGGGTAGTATGGGCATTTTAACAATATTAATTATTCTTATCCCACAACATTGAATATCTTTCATTAATTTCTGTCTTCTTCAGTTTCTTTCATCAACTTCTCATAGTTTTCAGTGTATAGATCTTTCACCTCCTTGGTTAAGTTTACAGGTTTCCCTCACTCTCTGAAAGTAGAGTGTTCCTATGAAACCTTTTGTAAGCAGAAATGGCATAAATCAAAGAAGCAATTAGGACACATGTTGTTAATGGATGTATAAAATAAATAAAGATAATGCAAAGATGCTCACAGACACAGTTCAAAGTATGGTGGCTTGATGCTGAGACACTGAGCATAGCTCCCAGGGATGGAGCTTAGCAGTGCCACTCTGGCAGCTCGGGGTGAGTGCTGCCTTTGTAATGGCTCACTGCGAAACAAATTTGAACACTTTTTGCCTTTTGCTTTTTTCTGTAAAAGTGAAAATCTTCTTCAGATTTCTTTTGGTTAGAAAAATAAGTACTAATGTAGATCTTTCATAAAAGCAAAATGGTATAAAGTGAACTTTCAAAAAGTGAAGGGTACCTATAGTCCTAAGTATTTTATTGTTTCAATTTACTATTGTAAATCGGATTGTTTTCCTTTTTTCTCTTTCAGATATTTTGTTGTTAGTGTATAGAAAGGCAACTAATTTTTGTATATTGATTTTGCACCTAGCAACTTTACTGAATTTCTTTATTAGTTCTAGCAGTGTTTTTGGTGGAGCCTTTAGGGTTTTCTGTATATAACATCATGTCATCTGTAAACTGAGAAAATTTACTTCTTCCTTTCTGATTTGGATGACTTTTATTTCTTTCCTTATCAAATTGTAATGGCTAGGTCTTCCAGTACTAGGTTAAATAGGAGTGGTGAGAGTGGGCACCCTTGTCTTGTTCCTGTTTTTAGAGGAAAATCTTTCAGCTTTTTACATATGAGTATGATGTTAGCTGTGAGTTTGTCCTATATGGCCTTTATTACATTGAGATATATTCCCTCTATACTTAATTTGTTGGAAGATTTAATTAAGAAATGGCATTGAATTTTGTCAAATGTTTTCTCTGCATCTATTGAGAAATCATGTGATTTTTATTTTTTACTGTATTAATGCTGTGCATAACATTTATTAATTTGTGTATGTTGAACAATCTTTGCATCCTAAGGATAAAACCCACTTGATCATGGTTCATGATTTTTTAATGTGCTGTTGAAATAGGATACTCACTTTAGATTTAAGGACACACATAGACTGAAAATGAAAGGATAGAAAAATATATTCCATGCAAATGGAAACTAAAAGCGAGTAGGAGCAGTTATATTTATATCAGACACAATAGACTTTAAGCCAAAAACTGTCACAAGAGTCAAAAAATGTCACAAAACTGTCACAAAAGGGTCACATAACAATGAAGATATATAAATTATAAATAAATATATACACCCAACATCAGAGTATCTAAATATATAAAGCATACATTGACAAAAATGAAGGGATAAATAGACAGTAACACTATAATAATAGGAGATTTCAATACTCCACTTTTCATAATGGATAGAATGTTCAAACAGAAGATCAAGGAAACAGAGAACTCGAACAACATTATAGACCAAATTATACAGAACATTCCATCCAACAGCAGCAGAATACACATTCTTATCCAGCACACACAGAACATTCTCCTGGATAGATCACATGTTAGGTCACAAAACGAAAGGATTAAATAAATTTAAAAGATTGAAATCATACCAAGTGTCTTTTCTGACCACAATAAAATTGAACTAGAAATCAATAGAAGAATAAAGCTGAAAATTTCTTTAATATATGGATATTAAACAATATACTCTTTAATAACAAATAGGTCAAGTAAGAAATCAAAATGGAAATTAGATAATATCTTGAGACAAAGGAAATGAAAACATACCATACCAAAACTTATGGGCTGCATCAAATGCATTAGTAAGAATAAAGTGTATAGCAATAAACACCTTCATTAAAAAAGAAGAACGATCTCTTTTTTAAGGCAAAAAATTTCAAACAAGAAGTACAGTATGTCTTTTCTGATTTAAAACATTAAAAAAAATCCCAAATGAACAACCTAATTCTACACCTCAAGAAGTTAGAAAAAAAAGAACAAATTAAGCCCAATGTTAATAGAAGAAAGGAAATAATAAAGGTTAGAGAGGAAATACATAAAACTGAGAATAGAAAAATAGCTTTAAAAAATCATCAAAACTAAGAGTTGGTACTTTGAAAAGATAGACACAATTGACAAACCTATAGTAAGACTAAGAAAAAAAGAGAAGACTCAAATAAATGAAATCAGAAATGAAAAATGAGACATTACAACTGAGGCCACATAAACAAAAAGGATTAATAGAGACTACTATGAACAATTTTATGCCAATGAACTGTATAGCCTGGAATAAATGGATAACTTTCTTGAAACATACAATCTACCAAGACTGAATCATGAAGAAATAGAAAATCTGAACAGACCTATAACTAATAAGGCGATTGAATCAGTAATTAAAAATCTCTAAGCAAAGCAAAGCCCAGGACCAGACAGCTTTAGTGCTAAATTCTAACAAATGTTTAAAGGGTTAATGCCAATCTTTCTTAAACTCTTCTAAAATATTAAAGAGGAGGGAACACTTCCAAACTCATTTTTGAGGCCAGCATTATGCCGATACCAAAGCTAGCCAAAGACACTACAAGAAAACTACAGTCCAATACCCCTGATGAATATAAAGGCAAAATTCCTCAATAAAATACTAGCAAACCAAATTCAATAGCACATTAAAAGAATCATACACTATGACGAAGTGGGATTTAATCCAAGAGTGCAAGGATGGTTCAACATATGAAAATCAATCAATGTGATACACCATTAACAGAATGAAGGGTAAAAATCACATGATCATCTTTATAGATGCAGAAAAAGCATTTGACAAAATTCAACACCCTTATATGATAAAAATACTCAACAAACTGGGAATAGAAGGATATTTACCTTAACATAAAAAATGAAATGCCCACAGCTAACATCGTAGTTAAAGCTGAAAATGATTCTGCTAAGATCAGGACAAAGCAAGTATACCCACTGTTACCACTTCTATTCAGCATAGTACTGGAAATCTAGCCAGAGCAATTAAGCAAGAAAAAGATATGAAGGACATCCAAATAGGAAAGAAAAAACTAATATTATTTCTGTTTATAGATGACATGATTCTATATGTAGAAAACCCTAAAGATTACACACATACACACAACAACAACAACAACAAAATCAACAGAAACCTGTTAGAATAAATGCTTTTAGTAAAGTTGCAGGATCAAAATCAACATACAAAAATCAGTTTTATTTCTATATATTAAAAATCAACAATCCCAAAGGGAATTTAAGAAAACAATCTTATATATAACAGCATCAAAAAGAATAGGGCTTCCCTGGTGGTGCAGTGGTTGAGAGTCTGCCTGCTAATGCAGGGGACACGGGTTCGAGCCCTGGTCTGGGAGGATCCCGCATGCTGCGGAGCGACTGGGCCCGTGAGCCACAGGTGCTGAGCCTGAGCGTCTGGAGCCTGTGCTCCACAACGGGAGGGGCTGCGATAGTGGGAGGCCTGCACACCACGGTGAAGAGTGGCCCCCGCTTGCCGCAGCTGGAGAGAGCCCTCGCACGGAGGCGAGGACCCAGCACAGCCAAAAGTAAATGGATAGATAAGTAAATTTAAAAAAAAAAAAAAAAAGAATAAAATATTTAAGAATAAACTTGACCAAGGGGGACTTCCCTGGTGGTCCAATGGTTAAGACTCCATACTTCCACAGCAGGGGACAAATCTACAAATTTACAATTCATATATCTGTAAGGAATTAATTTCCAAAATATATCAACTCCTACAACCAAATACCAAATAACCTGACTAAAAAATGTCAAAAGACTTAAATAGGCATTTTTCCTAAAAAGACATGCAAATGGCCAACAGGTACATGAATGGAAGTTCAGCATCACTAATCATCAAGGAAATTAAAATCAAAACCACAATGAGATATCAACCCATACCTGTTAGGATAGTAATTATCAAAAAAACCCAGAAATAACAAATGTTGGTGAAGATATGGAGAAATTGGAACCCTTGTTCACTGTTGGTAGGAATGTAGAATGATGCAGCTGCTACAGAAAACAATATGGCATTTTCTCAAAAAGTTAAAAATACAACTACTATATGACCCAGCAATCCCACTTCTAAGTATTTAATCAAAATAATTGAAAAAGGCTGTTAAAGAGATATTAGCACTCCCATGTTCATTGCACCATTATTCCCAATAGTCAAGATACAGAAACAACATAAATGTCCACTGACAGATGAATATATAAACGAAATTGGTATATACATGCAATGGAATATTACTCAGCTGTGAAGAAGGAAGGAAATCCTGACAGATGCTACAACATGAATGAAACTTGAGTACATTATGCTAAGTGAAATAATCCAGTCACAAAAGAACAAATACTACATTATTCTACTTACATGAAGTAGGTATCTACTTCATCAAAGTAGAACGTAGAATGGTGGTTGCAGGGCCTAGTGGGAAGGGAAAATGATGAGTTGTTATTTAATGGGTATAAAGTTTCAGTCATGCAAGATGAAAAAGTTATAGGGATCTTCTATACACCTTTGTGCTTATAATTAAGAATACTGAACACTTAAAGAACCATTAAGAGGGTAAATCTTATGTCATGTGTTTTTTAACCACACACACACACAAGAAGTGTCTTAAGAAGCCAAAGGAAGAACATGTTTCAAGAAGAGGAGTGTGGTCAGTCACATCAAATGATCAAACGATGCTGAAAAGTCAAATAAGATGACAGAGAATTATCCATTAGCTTTAGCAAAAAAAAAAAAAATCATTGGCAACCTAGATAAAAACAATTTTAGTGCAGTGGTGGGGAAATAATGAGATTAGTATGCGGTAGGCAGAGGAAAGGAAATAACCTGAAGACAGAGGGGATATTTTTACAAATATCAGAGAAATAGTGCAGTGGATAGAGACACAGGTGTGGAGTCAAGGGGGATTTTTATTTCTTTAAGAGAGGTAATATTGATAGTAATATATGTTTGTGTAGCGACTGAAATGATCTGGTAGTGGCAGGAAAGAGAGGGGATAAATTTGAGATCAAAGGTAGGAGATTTGAGTGAATGGGATCCAGACCATGAGTAGAGAAGCTGGACTTAGGTAGGATCAAGTCATGACTTCTTCTTACCTAAAGAAAATACAGAATATGCAGAAATAGATGCAGGGGGGTGATGAGTTAATTGTGGGAAACTGAGAAAGTTCATATCTGTTTGTATCTATTTTTTTCCTGTAAAATAAGAGGTGAGGTCATAAGTTTAGAGTGAGGTGGGAAGGAGATATTGATTTGAGAAGCAAGAAGAGTATGAAGTTATTATCTCAGAGAATAGGAAAATGAATTTACTAGGGATGTGCAGTAAGATTACTAGGGATGTGCAGTAAGTTTACTAGGGATATGCAGTAAGATTACTAGGGATATGAAGTTTTCTGGGATTGGAATAGGTAGAAAAATGAGTTTAACTGAGTTGGAGTTTCTTCCAAGTAAGCAGAACAAGAAAGAGTAAGATGAGAATTAAGGACATTTTCAAAAGTGAAACTCTATTGCTAGACCCAAGGAATTTGAACTGATGCAAGGAGAAACGAGGACATGAGGGGTGACAGTTCTGCAGCCTTCCTTTCTAGCAACTTTCAAGGTGATATCTTTATATCCCCTTGACCAATTTTTTTTTTCCTGAGAAAAGCCCAGAGCAGGTCATGGCAGGAGTGTGTTTAGGGCTAATTCTGTGCTGAGACAGCCCTGTTCCTCCTTCTCCTCATCTTCCTCCTCCTCCTCCACATGGCAACAGAGGAGTATAGTCAGAGTTGTGTATTGAAATAGGTTCCCATTTGCCCATGAGGACCCCTTCAAGTACATCTTCCTCTTCACCAGCCAACGTGACAGAGGGGGCCTCCAGGGAAGCCTACGAGGCAACTAAGTTGTCATTCATTCATCAGAATCCACTTACCTTCATGAAGAACAATTCTCCAAGTGAATCAAGGAACACAACCATCATTCATAATGTTGACCAAGGATAAACATGGCTGCTTCATAAAAATTAATTCACAAGAAGAATTCTTCTATGTGAAAGATAATATTAGTGGACATTTAAGATAGAGTGGTGTAAGAGTTGTCCACTCCCAGGATCCATAATGAAATATAGGAACATAACAAGAGCACATCTAACAAATCAATGGACCATCTGTTTCAGTACCTGATCTCCGGAGGTGACTAATCCTGGCAGCTTCTCAAGCATGTTTAACCGTCTCCTCCTGACCCTCTTTCTGACCCATCTTCCTCTCTTAATAGAGCATAATAAAAGCATATGGTGCTGTAGAAAGCTTCTGGTTGCCGAATTTCATTTGAACTATGGTAATTTTCTCTCTCACTTTCCCCTGTCTTCTAGAATATACGATTTTTATAATTTTCTGGTCCCCAATCTTCTGAGACTGATCCTAACCCTACACAGAGAAAGAGAACTAAGAGAATCTATAAGCTTCTTGAGAATAACAAATTCCATGATAGTACCTAGAAGTTCCTTGAGTGCCCATGGGTAATGGTTATGGATAAACCTCATTGGTGGTAATAGGTAAAATTTCCAGATTAACAGAGCTGACCCCTTTAACCAACAATAGTTAAAATGTGTGCATATGTGTGTATGAGATTTAACCTTCTCTTGAAGGCTCAGAGCACATCAATTACTCTATTAATGTGCTTTAAAGCAATGAAGGTGTTAATAATTACCTTAGGTCTATCAGATTATTTGGTTCTATTTACATTGTCCCAGGCTGTTCACTGGGAACAGTATGGACCCCAGCTTCTGTTCCTACTCTGGACCTGTCTGGAGGAATGATTAATTAGGTAGCACCTGAGGTCTACTTATAGGAAATATCAAGAAGCTTCTTGGAAAAGAAGTTATCTTAAGAGAAAGTTGATACACCTATGGGCATGCACACACACACACATGCACATGCACATGTACATGCAGAGAGTGAATTAACATTGAGAATGATGCAGAGTACAGAATAAAACCTATTGTCCTCTGCCCGGCCCTCATAAACTCATTATTGCTGATGTATGTCACTCAACAGTTTTACTCCTCCTCTTTGTAACTTATTCTATTTTGATTAGGTAGGGTTGGACTTAAATAGGATACAATAAACTCTAAGTAATGATATGAGAAATCTTCATATGAGTAAAGTGTGTGAGCCTTAACATATAAACGTATCTATTTTAACAACTTGAAGGTTCTTTTTAAAATTTTAACTCTTTTAGAGCACTGATTATGCTAAAATTACTAAAATTCAAGCAAGGAAGTTATAACCACATTTATGCATGTTTCTATTCCATATAAACCATGATTTAAATAAATGAGGTATGGTTTGCAAATACAAAGATTGATCATCTTCTTTCCATCAAAACTCGTTACTGTTTACCTTTGTGTTTGAGATCTTTCTGATGCTGATTATTACTACAGTTTGCATTTATGACGCCACTATTACTTCAGAGCAATATTGAAAAGTTTTAGTTTATAGATAAGGTGGACAAATCTGTGACCTATAAATATAACAAAAGTAGCTGGTCCTGTAACACACACAAAAAAGTGGGATTAAATAGACAAGAACCAATATGGAGTGTCTCCTAAATTGTCATTAGTGACCACTAGCACCACCAGATGGTCTGATTTTAAGTGCTGTTGACAGCTGGTATCAATGAGCATCAGGACTTTAAGGAAATGAGGGGGAAGATTTTACATTTATCACAGTGACCTAATTTGAACACTTAGGTAGCAATTAAATCACTTTTATTGTGATTTTATTGAACTGTAATGTCAGTTATCAGAAATGTTCCCAACCTGGGCCATTAGCCTTGAGTCAGATATGGGGCTCTGGCTCTAAGCCTGATTGTAAATTTTAACACTCACAGATAGACTGCATGGTCCGTTAGAAAGAACTTAGTCAAAGATGTATATTTAAATTTGGTTCTGCCACTTACATAAAGGTTCCTCTTAGAGATACCCTAAGCAGTGTTTCTCAAACTAAATGGGTATATAAATCACCTGGGGATCTTGTTAAAATGCAGATTGTGATTAAATCGGTCTGAGGGCTGGGGTCCAAGATGCTGCATTTCTACCAAGAACCCATGTATGCCGATGCTGTTGGTCCCTGGATCAACGTTGAGTAGCAAGGCCTGAGGAGACTATTGATAGAACATGTGAAAAGCATGTGTGTTCGTGAGAAAACACTTTGTAAACTGTAAGATGATGGAAGTATCATTTTATATTGATTAGTAAAAGTTGGTGATTCAGTTCAACTCATCAAGAAAGAGCCCCAGTATGATAAATTATGTTCCAGATAGTCAATGTGTTTCTTTTTAGCAAAATCAAAAACAAAACTGGGAATTGGAAAGGCAACACAAGAAAGATAGTCATTCTAAACAATTTTGTTGTTTTTTGATTGCTTTGAAAAATTAACTTCCATATCACTATCAGAACTAAAATGATGAAAAGAAATGTCCTGTTTTTTAAAAGAAACTTGTACAATTAGACCCAGTCCCAGATTTGCTCTGTAGATTGTCTCATCCCAATCAAAATAGAAATAGTAAATTACAAGGAAAAAGAAGATAGTTGGCTCCAGGAACAACAAGAAGAGATCACTGTGAGGGAAGAAATTTAAAACTAATAAAAGCCAACACAAGAACACAGAAACTGGAGCTATATAAACATCTAGTTTCCCTAAGTAAGACTGTTCTTTTTCATTGGTGTTAGCATTTTCTGGAAGAGTGTACAAAATCTACAAGAACAATGATCGATTTCTAAAGCATTTCTGTGTTCCTTATCTAAAGTACAGTCAACAATTCCTGTTCAAGTTTTGATTTGAAAACTGGCGAGGAAGAGACCAAAGAAAGGCATATCACTTCCAGATTGGCAGGTGGCAAGTTTAATAAGCAGGGAACTTACCTAAGAAGCTTGTTTTAAGGCAGCTGCAAGATGACTGGATCTCCGCACCTACCTGCCAGAATCTTAAAAGTTTATATAGAGGTCTTAAAGAGGTTCAGCCACATACACTGTCCAGATGGTCTCAGTAACACATTGCTCTCTCAAGGCTGCATCCTTGAAAATGGTTCCCACTGTGTGAACAGTGGGCAGAAAGTACATTCCAAGGACAGGGGATGGGGTAAGCAAACTCTGCCCGGGTCCAGCTCGAAGGCCAACTGGTGGTCAACTCAGTAATCAACTCTGACACCAAGGAAACATACACTCTTTCTGAGATTCTAGTCCCACAACATTTTAGCCAGTCTTTCATTATTACATGGTCAATTTACTGTATTATGTGAAGAAGACTTTCATCACATATCAGAAAATACATAACGGACCCCTCCCATGGAGTAAAAACCCTTCCTGATCTTTTAGAGTTTGGACAGAATGACTCCCTGTCATAGATCCAGATCACCAACAAATTACCCAGATCAAGCAACAGCTTGCTTGCTCCCATGATGGATCTTTTTACAATGGTTCTGGCAGCACTATGATTATAGAGTTAGAACTCGGCTTCAAAGATGCCAGAAATTCATCAGACTCACCTTCACCTGAATTTGATACTTTGTCTCCCTGCTTCCATCCCTGTTTATCCTCTCTCAACTGTTTGTGGTGAGAGGACACATTATTCATAAGCCAAAATGCCAGGATATTGTTAAGCAAACATGTATGAATGAAAACTTAGCTTGGTGTCATCAGAGAGAGGAAGAAAAGACAAATGAGAACGAAATCCAAGTAACTGTCAGTGTGTTACGACACTACCATTCCTCTGAAAAATAAAGTGAAAGTAAAACTACTAATACCGATTACTAATTTAATTCCTTAGGCCAGTCAATACCAAATCATGAGGCCATTTAAACGCAGAACAGCCACTGAGAAATTTGGCTATGAAAGCATTCAAGATGCAGACACTTAAGAAACATTTAAAGATGCCAGAACTGCACACCTGGTGGGGAATATCACACACCTGCAGATTGTTCTTTGCACTAGCTCTGGGTAATCCAGATCAGCTGCCCCAGGTGGATGGCTTCATAATTAGACAGCTCTTCACTCTCCAGTTGCTCCACCTAAGAAAACCTGAAGCTTTGAGGATGACGGAGCAGCCGTTCCCTTCTACAGAAAAACACTTGTGTGGTACATCAGGAGTGGTTTTAAATGGTGGAGATAATTACTTAATTCAAGCTGTAGCAACTGGCCAAGTAAACAAGCAGCAGCCAGGAAGCTATTAGCATGATTTTAAGGCAATTATTCCATTAGTGTTTAATAGTCTCCAATTAGTCTTCCCTGACTATCGAAGTTTGAACGTCTTTTTTTCCTCCAAAAATTCTCGCAAGTTGAGTAACGCGGAAAGGTACCAAGCCCATTTTTAAACCTGGATTTATATGTGCGGATCTGCCAAACGTACGTTACAGAATCATGGAGGAATTCAGGCATGTAGATTGGTGAAATAGGGTTTTTTTTTTTTTTTTTCTCAGAAGTATTGAGGGTGAGAATGGAAGGCTTTGCAGGGGATCCACTTTGAGTATAAAACTAAGAGGAATTGGGAAAGCAGTGGAAATTCCCACTGCATCCAATGCCATCATCAGTATGTCTCTGCTGTAGGACTATCAGAATATCAAAGCCTCTGACCTCAGGTTTTCACTTTGTCCTGTGGAAAGAAAAGAAAATTCATCCTCTTCCTGCTAATGCCTATTTCCTTGTCCTCTCGCCCTGATTAGTACTTGTTGTTGCTGAATCATCCAGATACAAACCCCAAAGCATTTCCCTCCAAAATTTCTAGGAGGTTTTTCCTAAGGACCATTTTAAGGGTTATATCACTGAACTGATTGTAGGTCATTTCCCTTCACTGAGGTGCAATTTTCACATCTGTGAAATGGAGTTAATACTTATCAGCACCGACTGCTTCACAAGGTTTGGGGAAGGATTATGTGATCTGGGTTACATACTAGGGCTTTGAAAAGTGAAGTACTATAAAAAAAGTAAGTTAGATTCAGACATGGTATCATACCATCCCTCAGAACTTGCAGTGTGAACTTGGGCTTTTAACCTCCCTGTGTCTCTGGAGAGTCACCTATCATGAGGCTGGCAACAGAGTCCTTGCCCTTCTTACCTTTTATGTGAGCACAAATTCTCAGGTGAGACCATGTAAAAGTAACCTTCTACAAACCAAAAAATAACAAGGAAGGAAGAAAAGAGGATAGGAATGCCTGTGGAAGTGAGAGTGGAATTTTGCCAACACAGTTCTGTGCTTTCTACTGTCTCCTTCAAAAGAGCAATCCCCAGGCTCTCCCAGGGAGCAGGGTAAGTGCAGAGTGGAGAAGCTGTCTTGTTCTTTTCCTTGGAGATACCTGGGCTCTTGGGAAGCTACCTCTTGAAGAAGGACAAAAGTAGACGAACCCTTCCCTTCCAGGGTTGGCTCTCAGACTGTAGCCTGTGCCTATCATAACCGCCAAACATCCACTTGATGAACGACCATTGATTTAAGTTACTGATCAATTCCAGGGCTACTGGTTAGCGACTCTTGGGATTTTCGAGAAAACCCACCTTTCCCTTTTTTTTTTTTTTTTTTTTTTTAAGTATGATTTCCCCCAGTGGCTGAGAGGGGGCGCCGGCTAGGGCAGATCTAGAGAAGGCAGACCAGAAGGTTGAACTTGATAACACGGCACAGCCTGGGGCAGGGGGTGGACAGCCTGTCGGTATTTTGCCCTCTAGCCGAGTCCTGGAAGGGTCAGGCATCTGCAGCCTCAACCCAAGCGAAAAGTCAGCGAAGTATGGCTGTGTCCCCAGCTGTCACCGTGGTACACCGACCTGAAACGACCCTCCCTCCTGAACATCCGAACTAGGGTCTGCTGCGCTCCCGTCCCAAAAACCTGCCCGGTCCTCTGGTCCAAGTCGTGCGCGCTATGCTGAAGCCTCTGGATGCCTCCAGTCTCTTCCTCGCTTTGCCCAGGCTTCCGTCCTGCTAGCCTGTCCGGACACCGCCGCAATCATCTTTTTCCTAGGATTTGCCTATTAATCCCACCCCTCCGCCGCAGCTCACGCAGGTTCCCCTGCCCAGCTTCTGTCCCGAACAACAAATGCACGGTCCACGAGGGTTTGCTTTCCTGACCCGCGCGCTGTAGGCTGCTAACAGCCCGTGGACCAAAATGCAGACAGTAGCCACCCGGCCAGGCCCTCTGGGTCCACGCAGATCAGGAAACTGCCCCCTCCGCTCCTCTCCCCCTCCAGCTCCCGGTCAAGGGCAGCGATCACGCCGCCGCCGCCGGTCCCTGAACTTTCATCACTCTTCGGGAAGCGCTTTGTCTCTTTAAAGGAGACTAGGGACGAATATTAATGACTCGGGTAGGTTCTAACAGTGAAATCCACCAGATCCACTTGATTCCGTGACAGGGATGGAGTGGGAGGTCCACGGGCCGGAGCCGAGCCCTTAGGACCGCAGCTCGTTCTCACCGGTCACTATCACCCCACAGCCCCAGAAATCGCCCCCAGCCCCAAGTCTTCGGGGAAAACGTGGCAGGGGGGCACGAGGGGCCGTCCTGGAGCCAAGCCTCTCCCCTGCCCCAGCCCTCTCACACAACCTGCTTCAAAAGCCCATGGAAAATCAGTCACCTTGACTCCCCGCGCCACGGTCCCCAGACGTTTGAAAAGCGCCAGGAGCCCGGAGGCTCCCAGGCACGCACTCGCCTGGCCGAGACCCACCCCTGGAGACGAGTTTCCCTCCCGCGGGCATCGTGGCCAGTTACCACTTCGTGGCGGATAAAGCAGGGCGGGGCAGGGGGAGCGGACGCCGGGCGCCCCGTCGGCAGCCTCAGCGCGCCTACCTGGGAGGGCTAAATTGGTGAGGGGGACGCTGTGGATGCTCTCGGGCAGAGTTGCCATCCAGTCGGCGAATTTCAGCTCGTTCTTCCCCTGAGACGAGGCCATCGTGCGGTCGCTGCGCCGCGCGCTGGTCCTCGCGCTCCTCGGGCAGGCTGGCAGGCTGCTGCCGCTAATCGAGGGTTTGCTCCGGCCCCGCTGGAGTTTACACTCCGCTGTGCGCCACACCCACAGGATGGCGCAGACACATGCTAATTTGAATAATTATTCAAAACACCCCATGCTCCCTTAGTGCCTCCGCCAGACTCCGCTGGAGCTTTTGTTCCTGACGTCCGCGCTCAGCTTTCTCCTCTCTCCCCGCCCTCCCCGACTCCCTCCTCCTGTCTTATCCCTCCTATGCGTCTCTGTCTTTTCTCGCCATTTCTGCAGCGTTCCTTGGCTTCTTACTAAAAATTTTTTTTTCCTTTTTCTTTTTTTTTTTAACTTGGTTCACACAGCTGCTTTGCCCATGATCTTGCTCGGTCCTTCGATGAGACTTCCTAGTCCTGTTTGTATAAAAGACAATCTTGGGGTTGACCCTAAAATCCTAGTAGACTTTGGGATGCTATCACCTCCTGGGGAGTCGACTCTCATACTGGCTTTCAGGACTTCCCATTCTTACAGAAGAGCTTTGCTTTTTGCAAGCGACAACAGGTTATTTTCTTTCCTCAGTCGGGGCCCAGAGCCCTGCTTATAACAAAATGGTGGTCTTTCTTCACCACTTTGCCTAATTTTTGGAGTAGTTGACAAGTGTGCTGTCAGCAAAGAGCAGTAAGTTCCAGGTGGTTCCTACTTAACCCCTGGCACCCTGTTCTAGACATTTCAAGGTAAAGAAGCACATCAACCCCTTCATTTCCCTGATTATGAGAAATGTATGCTCTATCTATGGAGAAAGCTGTTTATGTCCTCTCTGTGTCATTTTCGTGGCACTCAGGACAAGGCTGAAGCCTGATGCTAGAAGAAAATCACCACATTTCCCAGTGACAGGTTGTAATTATTGCCAGTAGCATTTGGTGGAATTTATTTGGCAGCATTCAAAATGATCTGTGTGATTGTCTGAATTTTCATTCCTTGGCAGACTGGAGAGGTGCGCCTCTCTCAAGAGAAATCACTTGTCGAGCCTCCAAAGAACTGTCTTGGTCCACCTGCTCTCAGACGAGAAAGAGGAGAAAAATCAAATCTCACAAATGTGATGAGTCCAGGGATGGCCTGAATAGGAATGATAAGCAACGGACTGAAAATGTGCGGGGTCTTTGCAGCCCAGTGAATGTAAATGCAATAAAGGTGCCTCTGTTCTTTGATCCAGTGATGTAAAATCCTTTTCCTAAAGTAAATGCTGTTAAGTTGGGAAAATGAAAACCAAGGTAGGACAGAGAGCTGTAAAATATGGGAATAATTTTTTCAATTCAGTAAACCATATAGCATTTTTTAAAAAACAACCACAACTGAAGCCTGCTTATTGTACAAGGATGCAGAACTCAGAGTATTCACTCCAAATAGGGAACACTGTGGGAAAGGTGGAGAGAGGAGAGAGAATACCTTATCCATGTGATCAAATTTTCTGTTCTCCCATAGAATCAATTCATAGTTGCAAAAGGACATGGTAGGGTTATCTTTAAGAATGAGAAAGAGATGTACTGGGATTTTTTTCCCAAGGTAAACCTTAATATTCCTGTTAGCACAGTAGAACTCACATAGCCTTTTGATTAGGGTGAGAATTCAGCTCACTATAGGATTGTTGGTCAAGAGACCTACAAACACCACCCTAATGCTAATGCTGGCTAATGCTGGTGCTCTGTGGGCATCATTGCAGGGCAATGAGGAGAGCTCAGATCTGGGAATTGGCTGCTGTGTCTCTGAGTCGTTTAGGCAAGTCCTCTAGTCTCTGTCAGCCCTGGTTGTCTCCATCATAAAATGCTGAGAGTAACTCAGAGATTTGTGGTGAAGCTTCCAGAAAAGAGTGTAATGAAAGAGCTTTGTTATCAGCAAAGCATCACACAAAATGTGAGACCTATGTTTATTAAGATAACAATGTGTATTTCCCTCTCTTTGTCGCTTCTATCTTTATAAAATATTCATTTTCAAGAGGATGAAATAATTATTGAATCTTGGGATTTTTTTTTTTTTTTAGTAAGATGCACTTTAAAAACATGCCCTGTTCAATTGTGTTGA
Source organism: Balaenoptera ricei (assembly GCF_028023285.1). Lineage (NCBI taxonomy): Eukaryota > Metazoa > Chordata > Mammalia > Artiodactyla > Balaenopteridae > Balaenoptera > Balaenoptera ricei. Next base: position 35,119,311 of record NC_082641.1, read on the forward strand.
ACCTATGTGTCCCTGAAAGTTTACAAAGCATTCCAAAAAAATGAAACCACCTTAAATGTTGAGGAAATTTGCCTCTCTAAAGAATAGTACACTTTATCTTTTGGTAAAGCAAACAATCCCTCCCCTGTTTTATCTGCTTTGAACTTCAGATTTTTTACTGTATTGGTTTTTCATGAAACTTTACATTTCTCTGCATGCGATCCACTAAAAAGGACGGTGCTGAAAGTGGATAGTTTACGAATTTCTTTCCCAGAATTATAATCAATATTTTAGGCAATTTATGACCCGGTTTCCCTGTCTTTCTATTATAGCTTAGTCACCATTTACTAAATGATATTAGAAAAATCATACAATTTCTCTGGGCTTTAGTTTGCCCACTGTATTAGTCAGGGTTTCCCAGAGACACAGAAATATGGATATAAATATAGACATATAGAGAGATTTATTTTAAGGAATTGGCTCATATAATCGTGAAAGCAGGCAAATCTGAAAGACAGGCCAGCAGGCTGGGAACCCAGGTAGGATTTCTGTGTTGCAGCCTTGAAACAAAATTCTTCTTCGGGAAACCTCAGTCTCTGCTCTTAAGACCTTCAACTGATTGGATGAGACCCACCCACATTATAGAAAGTAATATCTGCTTTATTCAAAGTCACATAATTACATATGCTAATCACATCCACAAATACCCTCACAGCAACATCTAGACTAGTGTTTGACAAAACTATTAGGTATCATAGCCTAGCCAAGTTGACACATAAAATTAACCATCACACTCAGTGGCAAACTAAACTAGAGGTTGTTACTAATCTCCCCTTTTGACTCTATTATTCTATCTTTCTGTTTCCTTTATGATTATTTCTTAACATATAGCTGCTGGCAATAGCAGGAGGAGGAATGAAAATATTTAGTTTTTTTACTCTATTCAGAGAATTCAAGGTATGGATTAACATTTTTATCATTACAACAAAGATGAAAAAATACTAATGATTTTTAATTGTGGTGTTGAGAAAAACTTAAAAAAACTTATCCTTAAAAAATTTTTAAGCATGAATGGAAAGAGGAGAATGACTTATTGCAGTGGTTTCCTGCTCCTATTAAAACTTATTCATGTAATCCTCAGCTGTCAATCAAAACCACACTATACACAGTTTATAAACATGCTACTCATTTGGAACATTTCCTTTCTTCATATCCTCCTCCACTCAAAAATACATGGCTCTTTACTACATGTTTTCTTTCATTAGTTCATAATGTTTCTCAATTGTTGGAGATATATACTTTTTTTAATATATTTTTATTTTAATTTTTTTAATTTTTTCAATTAAATTGATGTTGAATTATGTTCCAAAAAACCAGGATTCTTATAGCTCAGAAAACTTTAGAACACATTTCAGCTGAATAATATTTTTAAAGTGGAGCTCTGTTTAAAACAACTCAGCCAAATCATTAAAAAACATGGTGTTCATAAATACGTATTTATAGAGTCAAACTTAAAGAAAACACATACAAAAGGGGAATAAAGAATCTTTGTAAAAACTAACTACTAATAATCAATGCTTTCTGATCATTCTCTGCAACCTCTACCCAGATATTCCATCATAAGATGGAATTATTGTATTTTAAGCATATAAAAATGCTTTTTACACTTAAATTCAAAGTAGAAAAAAGTGACAACTTCCACTTCCCTCCACCATTTTAACCCTGCAGAGTTTTTGGTTGTACCCCTCTCTCTTCCCCTACATCTACATCTTATATACAAGTCCAAAATAAGCTAATTAATACTCACTAAATACAATCTAGTGGTCGGAATCATAAGCTATGGAATCTGAAGGCCTGGATTCAAATTCAGGTTTCCCCAGTTAACTACTATGTGTTTTTTGATTTCCTTAACTGAAGCATGAAGAATGATTATTCCCTCCTGAGGGGTAGGAAAACGGAAGGTGCTATGAAGCTTAAGTCAAGTGAAGACTTTAAAGTTTATTGAACAGAATGGAAGCTCTATAAAATATAAACTATAGTTCATCCTTATGCTTCTTGCAACCACCACGCCTTTGCTCATGCTATTAACTCCACATGGAATACATTTTCATGCTTTCGCCTGTAAAAATCCTTTCCATTCTAATTCACCTTTGCAACTTCTGTCACTATTCATAAGCAGAAGTAATTTTTCCTTTTTCTGCACACCCATTACAGTTTGTTTACAGCTATCTTGTAGTGTGTTTCTAATTCCCTAGTTAGCCTTAAAGCATTATGTGGACAGCGATGGTGATATTTGATACCCAATCATGCCTCTCACAGTGCCTAAGACATAATAAGGACTCATTATAATCATTCATTTACTTACTTCATAAATATTTATTGAGTGTCTATTATGTGCTCTGTCCTAGAGAGGGAAGATAGAGCACAAGTCCCTGAACTCACTGAGCTTATGTTTCAGGCAGAAAGTGGCAAATGATAGCTTAATGGCTGAATAAATAAATGACTTGTCTGTATCTCTCACCTCAATGTCAAAAGCCCTCCTTTAGCATGCTTGTTTTTTAGTACTTCACTATGTAGCAAACAACTTATAACTTAATTTTGAAAATATATTTTGAAAGAAAAATTGTTTCAGAATTGTTTTGCCTGTCTATACTGGCTCTTCTAATTCTTTCCATTCTATTGTTATCTTGGTAAAGTCAGTGATCACACTTGGAAATAACATGGTGTACTCTTCCAGATTTCCAGAGGTCATCACTAGCAAACTGTTTGATTTCTCAGAGCATGGGGATTCCTGGGGGTGGAGGTTAGCCAGGGAAGGAAGAAGGAGAATGTTTTAGGTTTACTTGTAGAATCAGAAAAATCCTGGAACTATTCTACTTCTCATTGCTAAAACAATTATGACCATAATTATACCAGTGCTCATAGGAGCATTATTCACAATGGCAAAAAGGTGGAAACAACCCAAATATCCATTGACAGAAAAATGGATAAATATAATGTGGTATAATCATACAATGGAATATTATTCAGCCTTAAAAAGGAAGGAAATTCTGATACCTGCTACAACATGGATAAACTCTGAAGACATTGTGCTAAATGAAATGAGCCAGACATAAAAGGACAAATATTCTTTGATTCCACTTATGTAAAGTACCTAAAATAATGAAATTCATAGAGACAGAAAATAGAACAGTGTTATGAAGGGTTGGGAGAGTGAAGAACGACATTTTAATTGATGCAGAGTTTCAGTTTAGGATCATGAAAAGTTCTGGAGATGGATAGATAGTGGTAGTAGTTGCACAATAATGTAAACATTATTCAGTGTCACTGAACTGTACACTTAAAAATAATTAAGATGGTAAATTTTATGTTATGTGTATTTTGTCACAATTTTAAAAACTAATGACTCTATTGGACAGAAGAATCATACTTGTTTTATCAATTATAAGGCTCCCATTGTAACCCTTTAGTACTAGTTTATCCTCCAGCCAGTGATTGCCAGGAACACACCTGAAATTATACAAATTGGATTTATCACTTTTTGTAGCAAGAGAGAATGCAAATCATGGGAACCCTGGGCCATATAAGTAAGAAGATGTTAGCAAGAACTTATTATAGGATTTGCCCTTATGTTTGGTGATTTGGGGAGGATTTAAGGAAGTGGGGCTTTGCTCTGATTTGGATGCTGTTAGGAAGTGGTGTAGGGGGTAATTCAATGAGTATCTTCATAAATCTTATCTAGAAGGAGGAGAGACTATACTAACGCTAGAGCTATAAGAAGTAAAGAAGCAGGAGTCACTCATTAGAGTGGGGTATATAAGATCATTTTTGTGGCATGGACAATACTAATGTTTTGTCCATTTTCAGCCATGATTACAGAGGGCTCATGTTCTTTTTTGTTGTTGTTGCTCAAGGTCTTGTGGTGGCCTTGTATAATGTTGATGTTCCATGAATGTGTTTATGTTCAACAGGTGAACACCAAGGCCTGGCTGATAATACCAGAATCCTAGACGTCAGGGGCTATTTTTCTCTTTCCCACCAATAAGTAGAAGGACACAGCCCAACCTAATTTTTCTAGAGCTCCAAGAGTCCTAGCCTTGTAGACCTTTGCAAATGATAAATGTGATTGGCAACTTTGATATGTACTCCCCATCAATAAGATTTTCACTTACATTTTATGGCATGAACAGATTGATGCAATAAAGCAAATGATATGCCTGCATGTGCAAGCTCATGAGTGTTCATGCACAGTTATGCCCTGAAAAACCATTTGTATCCTCCTGCCATTCTCGAATAGTTACCAAGGTACACAGAAGCAATGATAATCCTTGCTGCAGAATAACTCACTCAATTTGCATTTCTTTTCAGTCTCTTCTTGCAAACCCCAAAGACAATCATCTGTATCTAGGGCTGTCTGACAGGCACAGATAATGCTGTGGTACACCACTAACACCTTAGAGAAAGAGATTCTGAGAAGAAAAGTCAAATAATGAGCTCTCAGTCTAGCCCTAGCCCTAGAACTGCAGATCAGCTGTGGAAGATAGTGTCAGAAATCTGGACACAGTGTGTGAGGCAGGACAAGTATCTGACTGTTCAGGGAGCTCTGAGCAATGCTCAGCACAGAAAAATGAAGAATTAGATACAATGACTATTTGTGCTTATTCATCTTTCTGACTACCATTCTAGCATCATTTAAGACTACACCTTTGTCCAAATCCTGCATTTGTCTTAGTAAATGCATAAACTTAGGGGATCCTGCATCTAAGCCATAAACTACGCTCGCTCAGAGTAGCTGTCCATAACTCTAGTGCTGAACATGAACAGATTCATAATTTGCTCTGAGTGTATGTTTATGATGGTTAGGTGTTGCAAACCTGTGACTATACTGTTCTGGTGGTAAATGACAAACATTTTTTGGTAGTTCACAGCCACAGCTATCTTCTCACTTGATTTCTTTTGAAACATTTCATCATAAAAAATTTCACACACTTGCAAAATTGGAGAGAACAATTAATAAACCTTCACATACTCATCCCTCAGACTCAATAATTATCTGCTAACGGGCAACTTTTATTTTTTACGCACTGCTCCTTCAAATGGAATGATTTTAAGTAAATTCCATATGTGATAATATTTAATCCATAATATTTTGATATGTTATTATCTAATATAGTCAATCAACCAACCAATTCAGACTTTAAAAGTCACCAATTAATGAACGAATTAACTGAGATTTTTCTCAACTCACTGATTAGTAGCCTAGATACAATATAAATTGGATACTTTAAATTCTGTTATTTAACTCAAGTTGTATGTAGGGAAATATATATATATATATATTTGTTTATACAACTTGTAGGGAAATTGTAACAAGTAAAATTAAAACTTTACAAACATAGACTACCTTAAGTTAAAGGTAACCACACCCTCTGGTTGTATAATTACTATGTGAATACACTGTTGAAGAGAGAATTAATTTCCTTGAAACTATATGTGTTGTAATCACTGCATTTATTCTTTATAGTCTAAAGACTTTATCTTTTAAAATGATTGAAGTTTGTGTATTTTTTTATCAAAATGTTAGTCTTTTATTTTGAAAAACTAAAGAAAATGCATACATCTCTAATAAAAAAGTCAAGCCTAAGACCTAGGCCTCATTTTGTCCACTACACACAAAGTAACCCAAATGACTACTAAATTATTTTATTATGTACCACATTTATATAAGACATATTTTTTACCTTCCCATAGAGGCAATACAGTAATATAATTTCATTTAATTATTACATATAGTTTGAAAATACCATTTGACAAAAATACTAAGAACACTTTCAGATGTCTCTGCAAATACATATAAAGACTTCTTTACAGCTACTATTGAGAAATAACATAATTCTAAGATATAAGAATTCATTCTATTTAATAATTATCTAATATTTGTACTGAGTGCTAAATGGCTATGTATGGAGTCAGAGTATCTTTGAAAGCTTGTATAGAGTGCTTGTAAATAAACTTGTCTTTACAAGCACTGGAGAAAGTGTTACAAAATTTACACTACATAAAATAAGGACAAATTATCATTAATACAAAATGGCTAAGGAGCAGCTTTCCTGGCCCAGCAAAGACAATTGTGGACCTGGAAGAGATGAATGCCAAAATCTATAAGTCACATAACAACTGATAAAAATTTCTGGAAGGAGACTGAAAATGCCTAAATGCCTTATTTCCCAGGCTGAGTGATTCTAATTTGTAAAGCACATGGAAGAGAATAGGAGCTAAGGAAATATAATCCAAGAGTACACCCACACATAAATATCACTGGGGAATGAGAAATTATGGTGCTACCTTCCTAAAATAGAAAAATTAGTAAGCATGCAACCTCCAAATTAATGGGTTTGGCAGAAAACCTATGTGGTCAGGACACTGAAAAATGGCCCAGGTCTCAAAGTAAATAATGCTGGTTTGCAGACACAAAGAGTCACAAGACTAATTTTGATTTTGTGTGGAAATTCAAAAATGCAATATTAAAAGTTATGGCTCCATTGTATATTCTTGCCTCCTTTGTCAAAGATTAATTGGCCGGCGCTGTGTGGGTTCTCTATTCTGTTCCACTGATAAATATAAAACCTCTCTCCTTTGAGCCAGAATCAAACCAGCGACCCAAGGATGGCCACAGACAGGCATCTACAGTCCTCCGCTCTATCAGCTGAGCTACCAAAGGGAACGCACATTTGATTGAATATATAATGAATATACTATAGAGAAAAGAGAGTCTCTTCAGCAAGTTGTATTGGGAAAGCAGGACAGCCATATGTAAATCAATGAAGTTAGAACACTCCCTCACACCATATACAAAAAATAAACTCAAAATGGCTTAAAGACTTAAATATAAGGCATGGCACCATAAAACTCCTAGAAGAGAACATAGGTGAAACATTCTCTGAAATCATAGCAATGTTTTCTTAGGTCAGTCTCTGAAGACAATTGAAATAAAAACAAAAATAAACAAATGGGACCTAATCAAACTTATAAGCTTTTACACAGCAAAGGAAATCATAAATGAAACAAACAGACAACCTAGGGACTGGAAGAAAATATTTGCAAACAATGTGACCGACAAGGAATTAATTTTCAAAATATAAAGACAGCTATACAACTCAATAACAAAAAAACTAAATAAATAAATAAATAACCCAATAAAAAATGGGCAGAAGACCTAAATAGACATTTCTACAAAGAAGACATACAGATGGCCAAAAGGCACATGAAAATATGCTCAACATCATTAATTATTAGAGAAATATAAATAAAGACTACAATGAGGTATCACCTCACACCAGTCAGAATGGCCATCATCAAAAAATCTACAAATAATAAATGCTGAAGAGTGTGTGGAGAAAAGGGAACCCTCCTGTATTGTTGGTAGGAATGTAAATTGGCACAGCTACCGTGGAAAACAGTATGGATGTTCCTTAAAAAACTAAAAATAGAGTTACCACACTCCTGGGCATATATGTGGAAAAAACTCTAATTCAAAAAGATACATGCGCCCCAATGTTCATTGCAGCACTATTTACAATAGCCAAGACATGGAAGCAACCTAAATGTCCATCAACAGATGAATGGATAAAGAAGGTGTTGTACTCATATACAATGGAATATCACTCATTCATAAAAAAGAAAGAATGCCATTTGCAGCAACGTGGGTGGACCTAGAGATTATCATACAAGTGAAGTAAGTCAGACAGAGAAACACTAATATTATATGATATCACTTATATGAGGAATCTAAAAAATGATACAAATGAACTTATTTACAAAACAGAAACAGACTCATAGACATAGAAAACAAATGTATGGTTACCAAAGAGGAAAGAAAGATGGGGAAAGGATAAATTAGGAGTTTGGGATTATCAGATATAAACTACTATATATAAAATAAACAACAAGGTTTTACTGTATAGCACAGGGAAGTATATTCAGTATCTTGTAATAAACTATAATGGAAAAAAGTATGAAAAAGAGTATATATATATATATAACTGAATCACTTTGCTGTATACCAGAAACTAACACAACATTGTAAATCAACTATACTTCAATAAAAATAAATAAATAAAGTTATGGCTAAGTAATGTGGCCACCTGCAGGCTATTAAGGAAGAATGTCCCAGTATGCACTGGCTAATAACAGGGAAGTAAGTTACTTTCGATTTAAAATTATTTATAGCAAGGAAATTATTACCCAGCATAATCTTATACTCGGTATAGTTATAAAACTTAAATCCTTCGTACATGACAATTGTTGGTATAATTTTCCATAAGATATTACTCATTATTCCTCATTATTAAATTGATTAGTGAGATTTAAAAGAATACATCCATTATGATTATTCATGCCATTCTTATTTTGTTTCACCAATATTTTAAAAAGCTGAGATGTGGCTCCTGGCTTATGCCTAAGAGACACAGGATTTGGAAAATTCAGCATTTGAAAAGAATGGGTTTGAACTGACTGAAGTTTATTACAATGGCTCTAAAGGAGATTGGGAGGCCTTCACCTAGTTAAAAATGATTTTAAAATAAACTATATAAAATAGCTGTTGGAAACGATAGTAAGGCAATGGGAAATAAACACATTTCCACCTGTAATGTATTTAGTGGTTTGATTTGATGGTAAGACATTTGCTGAAGTTAATAGTTATAGGAGTAATTGAAATATAAACAATTTAAAAATTATGCAGACAGATTCCATGTGAAGCAAATATTGGCAGGTCAGCTAATTGGTAACATGGAGAAATGGTTTCAGACTAACAAAGGATAATTTTAAGTATCCGTCACTGATAAGTATTAACCATTTGAAGATTAGGCTATAGACAAGTCTGTATAATCTATTCTGCAAGCAATGAACAAAGAAGGAGAAGAAAAGCGGAAACCATCATGGGCTGAAAGTAGGGAAAGCTAAGAAGAGAAACAAAAACAAAAGTTAGATGAAATTTGGAAAGTATCCAGTTAATACAATTACTGTAGAAAATTTGACTGATTAATTTGGATGAAGATACCAAATTTGGTACCTCTAGACTCTTGTTTATTTGACAACACTAATTAGTTTGTTCCTCCTCACTTCACTTTCTATTGTGTAGTTGTGCCTAAAGCTACCCTCTAATACAACACCAGATGAAAACGGGGTGATTTATTCAATTATTCAAACGTTTTGTCTATATTAGTAAGGTTTGATTTTTTTTCTTTTTCCATTTAGCTATTTTTGCAGTGTATATCATTTCAATAGAAATTACACCCAAGTGGTAAATTTTTTGTTTAATCCCCAGGGACATAGCCAGACCAAAAGATAATGAAAAATAACATTTAAAAAATAATTTAAAAATTTTTAAAAATAGTGTTGGAAAATACACCTTCATCTGACAATAATTAAAAGAGAAATTCATAAGCCACATTTCTCTCAGTGACTGAGACTCTCTACCACCTATTCCCTGAAAATCACTCCCAGAGAAGAGGGCAGGCACAGTAATAATATTAGGTACAGTTGCTGAGTCGTTAGTACATACTGTAGGCACTGGGATAAGCAACACATTATGTATATGATTCTATTAGATCCTCACATGAGGAGTAAGGTGTATTAACCCATTAATGCCCAAGGACTCCTCTTTAGGTTTGAACTTTCAGTTGAGTCATCAGAGAAATGCAAAAGTTCCAATGAATAAATATATATCCATTCAAATTGGTTGGTCATTTGGCTCACTGTAGCCATATTCTATGTCTTTCTTTTGCTGATGTATTAAGTATCCTCAGATCTTCTCTCCACAACCATAGCCTTTTTATACCCCTTAATATATGTTATTCCAATAATTCCACTTTTCCCATGCTCACTGTCTTCTGACATTAAGGTGAAGGACTTATTGGAGTCTGGGCCCAGCACCAAGGTTGCCAGTTAGACCTTTGTCCATAAATTTGAATCGTGAATCTGGTTTATAAACTTAAAATTAATTTCTAATGGGTTTTCCTCCTCTGTCATTTGATTCCTCCTTTTAATCCAGATATCTTTAAGTTTGATATCATTCCTCCAGAATTTAAACTCCAAGGACAATTCTTGTTCTTACTTCTATATTTTCAAGTTAAAATTAATTTTTTTCATAGAATTTCTCTTTTCTAACTAGCATATATTATGAATCTCTTATATTGCACGATAATTCAGACTGTTAAAATCATTTCTATGGGGGGTCAACGTATTAGATAATGGCATAACTCATTTTATCATAAGAGCCCATTAAGTTCTCAGTAAACAAGCCTTTCTCAGGGTAAAGAAAGCTCTCTGTTAACCGTGAGGCTCTGTGCTTTAAGAAGGGGGGTGCAGGGGCTTCCCTGGTGGCGCAGTGGTTGAGACTCTGCCTGCTAATGCAGGGCACACGGGTTCGAGCCCTGGTCTGGGAAGATCCCACATGCCGTGGAGCAACTGGGCCCGTGAGCCACAACTACTGAGCCTGCGCGTCTGGAGCCTGTGCTCCGCAACAAGAGAGGCCGCGATAGTGAGAGAGCCGCGCACTGCGATGAAGAGTGGTCCCCACTTGCCGCAACTAGAGAAAGCCCTCGCACAGACACGAAGACCCAACACAGCCAAAAATAAATATAAAAATAAATAAATAAATAAAAGATGACTATTAAAAACAAAACAAAACAAAACTTCCATGAGTATGAACAGTGTACTGTAATGAATTGTTTAAAAAAAAAAAAAAAAAAAGAAGGAGGGTGCAGCAGAAGGATGGGCAATGACTCACTCAGCAGCCAGCGGGCAAGAATCTATACATCTGAGCCTCTATTACAGTCCCTGGGTTTCTTACTACCAGCACTAGACATCAGATTGGAAATGCAAGAATATTATCCACCTTCTACGCCACATACACACACACACACACACACACACATCACTTCAGTTTTTCCTTCTGGGAAATATTTTTCCCTTTAAACTCCATTGTTCATGTAACCCATCTTTAGATATATGGTAACTTTCAGTGTGACTTGCTCTAGGTTCCAAACTCCTTCTACCCAACCCCCAAGGTGTTGTCTTTTTATTGCATGTACACTTGATTGTTTTGACTTCTGGTAGACTGATATCACATCACCTCCTCCCAGTGTCTCGATGACCTTAAAGAGCTCTACAGGCCATTGAGGGTGAGCAGGGAGTGGGAGAGAAGGAGGTTGTGGTCAGGATCTGGACATTTGTAAAATAATTATATTAAGTCCACTAAGAGAAGTGCACTCCTAAACAAACATCATTCCTATCTGATGAATAACCTCTTCAAAGACTGGGTGTGGAGGTTTAGAAGGGGCTCTGGGTTGCTAATTAATGTCAGAGTATAAAAAGCAGATTTAAACAGGATTAAGATCACATTTCCATGATTGAAACATTACTATTTTATGTCAAGTGCATTTACTCTCTGGCAAGAGTGTAATCGAAAGGATATTCAAACATGTAACAAATGAGGTCATAAATTGTGAGTGTGGTTTTACTATAGCACACACATCCAGAAATTCAAATGGATTGCTTCTCTTGGCAGCTTATTTGAAGACTGTAAGGTTTTATAACATAAATCTCCCTCTCTCTCTCTCATACACGTGTGCACATGCACACATGTGCCTATGAAATTTTATTAAGATCTTCACTGAGATGGACTATTAAACTACTGGTATTAAAAATTACATAAATATTGAATTAAATCTGGCCAAACTAAACTACTTTTTGCATATTTTTAACTTTAAGATGGATTAAGATTTTCTAGTAATCCAGTATCTTATTCCTTTAAATGATTTTTCTGTTTCAAAAAAAAAAATCAAAACCAGTGTGAATGTCTTTTGGGTTTTGGTTGCTTCACATTAAGAAGAAAATTTTAACCTTATAATCCTGTGAAATGATTTTGTTGGGAAGATAGATTTTTCTTTCCATACCATAATGTTTCCTACAAAACAGCCAGCATCAGACAGGCTTGAGATCATTTGTCTTCCCTCACAGCTATTCTTATTCATTTCTTCAAAGGCTATTATCACTCTTTAATTTCACACCCATTTGTTAGGAGATTTGAAAAACTGATCACAGTACAAATATGTCAGGGAACCAAAAGTGTACTGGGTATTCCAACCAAGAGATTTTAATGTAGGGAAATGGTTAAACAGATGTTGGAGAACTGAAAAGTCTAAAAATGAACACTGTAGTAATTATTGCAAGAAGTACTGTCATCTCTAGGGTTGGAGAAACAAAGAAAATAATTTGAGGTTATCAGAGAACCCAGATGCTTGGAGCAGTGGCTCTGATGAGTTGAGATTTGAATCTCTGAAGAGGTCCATTGCCCAGCTTCTGTGGGTAGTCTGAGGGTAATGAGACTGATTCTGAAAGTGTGGCCATTCTGGGAATGTGGAAAAAGGCTGTGATCTGCACCATCTGCTGCTGCCTGTAAGGACAATTGCTGGAGCAATGCCAGTAAGAGCATCAAGCTATACAGAAAGAATTCAGTCCCTTCTTCTTCTTGCCTTCTGATATCTTTTAATGCCCCCTATTGGCATAACCTAACAGAGAACCAGCTACTAAAGCAGAAATATAGTGTGCAAAGTCCATTATCTCAAATCGGTGAAATAGAAAAGTGGGTTTGTCACCAAGGAAAAAGCTTAGCAACTGGCATATCGGGTAGACAGACTAATGGCTCCCCCGAGGTTATCCACATCCTAATCCCTGAAACCTGTGTGTATACTACCTTATATGGCAAAAGGGACTTTGCAGATGTAAGTATGTTAAGGACCTTGAGATGAGGAGATTACCTTGATTTATCTGAGTGGGCTCAATGGAATTATGAGGGTCCTTAAAAGAGGGAGGCAGGAGTACAGGAGCATCAGAGTCAGAGAAGGAGATAGGAAGACAGAAGCAGAGGACAGAGAGAGCTACTTAAATATGATGTACGGGAATAGATATAGTGTTGGATTTTTTTTTTAAGTTTTTTTTTCTGACGTGGACCATTTTTAAAGTCTTTATTGCATTTGTTACAATATTACTTCTGTTTTATGTTTTGGTTTTTTGGCCGCAAGGCATGTGGGATCCTAGCTCCCTGACCAGGGATCGAACCCACACCCCCTGCATTGGAAGGCGAAGTCTTAACCACTGGACCGCCAAGGAAGTCCCTAGTGTTGGATTTTAAGTATACAATTATGAGTAGTGAATAAACTTTTCATTCTTTTAAAAGCATGTTTGCTCTACTAACAATTTCTCTAATATTTTGTAATCGATCAGCGTTTTAACCCAAGACAATTTAGAAAATAATACTTTCCATTCTCCTCTTCAAAGACAGGCAGGATGAAGCTTAGAGAAAATTGTACAGACACAGTCCATCAAGTGCTCAGTAAATATTGGCAACTAAATAATACCGCTTTTTACATTGCCATTACTTCCTCTAAGAAGTTTGAGTTTAATGGATTTTTTTTTTCAGGAGAGTTCTGCTCACTAAGCTCAGCAACGTTGTTCCCTGCTGTTGGGAGGACAGAAACATGTCCATCACAATCCTTCAGTTCTGTCACTTGTGTGGGCTGATCCTTGAACCAACTCTAGAGTCAGTTCTTAAAGAGAAAGGAGTAAACAATCATGCGATGGCTTTTAACTTTGAAAAACTGTGCCTGTACAGGAAGTGGGAGAAACGCAAGAGAAGTTAAAAAAAAAAAAAAAAAAGTTACATTGAATTAATTCTAAGTGAGGACTTGACTGGTTTGTCAGCAGTCTATGTCTTTTACAGGAGATGTTATTTCCTGTTGTTGGCCCTATGTTACTTTCAGCCAAGATGGTAAAAAGAAAACAGGATACTCTAGATTCCTCCACCCAAAGAAAACAAAAGGAAGGAATCTTGCTCTGTTTTCCTTTTCTCTCTTTTCGTCCTGTTCCCCTACCACTGAAGTCCCAAGTAAAGCTCCCCATGAATGTTGGGTCAATTTTCACAATCTGATATGGACCATCTGGAGTCTGAGGGAGATTGGGCTTTACTGCATTCACATAGGTCTCCTTTAATATTTTAAATTAGTTTTATAATTATCAATATAAATATTACATTCACAAAGCAACAGCAGGGGACTGTACCCTGTGGAGTTAATTAAATACCTATAAATTAGCTCAGCTCATCTGCTAAGGCTGCATAACCTCATACTTAAGTGTGTGCTTTAATTGCAAATGGAATGAGTTTGAATTCCTTTGAGTTTTACTTTCACTATAAATTTCTATCTCCTTTTTCTTCTGATAGCCAATGGATAACTATAATTTTCATTTCATCATTGTTCTCATGTAACTCTACCTTGGATCTAATGGAAATATTTATGTAATACTTACATATCCAATATGTAAATATCCTATGGTTCCAAGGAGGGAAAAAAATGACATTAAATCTAACTTTCAGAAAAATTTACTGTATTTTTACTGGACAAGGGACGGTGCCTCTTGGGTACTTTATTAGCACTTTATTAAGTATTGTGCGGTATGCTTCTCTTTGAATTCTCAGCGTGTCTCTTTAGATTCAGGAAACAAGAAAGGACCCCACAGCATCATCCCTTTAAAAGGGAATTTTTATTGACTAACGTTCAATCAAGACGAGTGTTCCCAGCATGTTAAAATATAATGATGCTTGCTCTACACACATTTGGAGGATGCCATAAGCAGCAAATTTTTACTTGTCTGGTGAATCATCCCTTCTTCCTCTGCGGGGTTTCAGTCCAGGATAGCTTGCTCATTGATAAAGTTCGCATCCCTTACTTTATGGCCAAGTTGCAGCTAGAATCATAGAATTGTGGAATTAAGCATTTCTACAAGTACAGCACAGTTCTGTAAATTCTGTTCTCTAATAGATTTCTCCTGTAAAATCAGAGCAGTATTCATACAGGGGAGAAAAATCTCATACTGGGCTAAGTCAAAAATTATTAAAAAAAAAAAATTACTGATGAAGGGTTTGTGTTGTTGTCAAAGAAAAGAAGAGCAACATATTTCTTTATAGCCAGGGAGCTGGAATCCACCTCCAGCAGGTTCCACTTTCCTGACAAAGGGTCTTTCTTAGTTCTCTCTGTATAGGTTAGGGTATTCCTGAGCTTTATAGCTCCAGACCTCAACCGTGTGTATCCCGGAATAATGGTAAAAGTTGCAGAGTCTGACAGACAAAGCTCCACCACTTAGGGAAATTATTTACATATTTAGCATATGCATACATAGCTTAACTTCTATATTACTGGATTTCATGGTTTGTCAACACATTTTAGGTAATTGTAGAAAGTCATAAAACATACATGATATAGGACTTTAGGGGGTGATAGGATTCTTCTATATCTTGATCGGGTGGTTGTTATAAATTGCGTGTGTTAGCCAAAATTTGCAGAACTGAACGCTAAAAAAAGGAGGAATTTTGCTAAATATAAAATTATACCTTACTAAAACAATGGAGAAAAATAACGTGGATAGTGTAGGAAATAGTGACAGTTCATGAATTGTATTTTTAGTCATTTCACATGCTGAATGAACTTACAGAGAATGTAATTTTTCTAATTAGCCTTCTTCTTAGAGCTAAGTCCTATATGTTACACTTTGTAAAAGAAATCAGGGACACTTAGGTGTTTGAGATGGCAGCTCTGCATTTGTCTCCCTACTCTAATGATTTAATAAATGTTTGTTTGACACTCCCTAAACCTAAAGCAAAATGTGAAGCTTTGTTTATCTTTTTTTACAACCTCCCTACTTTCATCACAGGTGTCTATTTGTTTGGGAAAATATAACAAGATCTCCGTGTGGTCCATGCTCCTTGCATGACCTACTTCAGAGAATGGTGTGTTGAACATCTCCTGCATAAATGTCAAGAATTGAAAAGTTTTGTGCTAATAGGAGAAAAAAAAAAAAAGGGAAAAGAACACTTGCTAACTCAACCTCTCAAATTTGAGAGCTCAAAAGCAAAAGACTTCATTTGTGAAAGTCCAGCCTTACCAATCACAGAAATTGCAGTAGAGCAACTAAAATATATGCATTCTAATTTCATCTCCTCCACTTACTTGGTGACCTTGAGTGGATCCCCAGTGGATATGGCACCTATTTTATAGAAATTTATGAGGATCAAATGAGACAATGTGTATAGAAGATGTTGAAAAATTTTAATGTCTTATATAAATATAAAGATAATATTAGTAAGTATGAATGTGTGCTGGGCAAAAGAGCGACCTATTACAATGCTATATCACTCTTTCCAGTACCTCACCTCTAAAAATCATTTTTTACTTGCTTTTGAAAACAATCTATGAGATTTCAGTTGGTCAACATATGACCACAAATTCTAATGTGCCTCCCTTTACAGCTTGAGATGAATAAAAGGCTGAGATGGCCACTATCAAACAGAGCTCTTACTTTAGTCATTATAGTTTATGACACCAAAGACTAGAAGTTCTTGGTGCAGCTCAGCATCTGGACCAGCATCTACACAGAGCAAGCTTAGCACAACAGAAAGCAATGATTTAGACAGAGCTCTTTGTTAATCTCAACCATTTCACACAGAAGAGTTTGAGAATGTGATAAGAATTCCAAACATCAGGATTGAAATAGTCTTTCAGTTATTGAACAAATTTTTCCATCAGAATGGATTACAAGTAATTTTCCAATGTCCTAAAATAGATTGCCTAGTGGTAGTCTACTGACAATGCCTAAAAACCCATCATGAGAAACAAGGATGGAACTGCTTTTTTGTGGATAATGGACAAAAGGCAAAGGATGGTGGCTGTGTCAGTCCATGCCAGAGGCATACTCCAGGGGTCTGCTGGTGAGAAAAAGAAGGTCTAAATGCCACAAATTCTCTTCTGGTTGCTACAGGCTACTGGACTGCAGACAGTTCAGCTGGGTGCCTGAGGCTGCTTAGAGCCCTGCTCTCTTTGAAGTGTTAATGCTTCTTTGGTACCAGTTGACCCATCCACAGGAGCCAAAGGGCTGCTATCTCTGAAGCCTGATGCTCAGGGAATTAGCTGACCTCTAGTGAACCTAAATTCTGCACAGACCTCAGTATACACTGCCTGCTGTCTCACTGCAGGGAGCTGTAACCTGGTGGTCTGCTCCAGAGATGTGAGAATCTGGGAACTGTGTTCTTCTAGCTGTTGCCTTATCTCTTATTATTTTATCCTATCTGATTATGTTCTTTTAACTGATGCCTTTTACTTTCACTAAAATCTAATTTTTAATTTTGCTTACTTTTGAATTGGTACTATAACATACATAGAGTGCATTCATCTTAACAATACAGCCGGATGTGTTTTTACATGCGTATCCACCTGGGTAACCACTACTGAATCAAGGCATAGAATAGTACCAGCATTGGAGGAATTTCCCTCATGGACTCCCAATAATTGCACTCCCCCAAGATAAACACTATTCTGACTGCTGTCACAAGTACATTGGTTTTACCTGTTTTGAACCAAATGTAAATAAAATCAAAAGTATGTACTTTTTTGGTCTGGTTTCTTAGAGCATAATTATTTTGATTTTCACCTCTGCTATTCACCAGTAGTTGATTGCTTTTTATTGCCTGTATTAATTCCATTGTATGAATGCACAATGGTTTTTTATCCATCCTCCTGACATTTTGTGGTTTCTTGTTTTTAGCTATTATGAATAGTAATTCTGTTAACATTCTTGTAGAGGTTTTGGTGAACGTATGTATACATTTCTATTTCTTATGTAACTAAGAGAAAAATTCCTGAATTATAGGAATGCAGATTTCATAGAAACTGTAAGTTTTCCAAAATGTTTGTTTACCCTCCCACCAGCAGTATTTGACAATAAGACTTCATACCATAAATCCTTTAACTTTTTGCTATGTTAGTGGATGTAAAGTGTTATTTTATTGTGGTTTGAATTCACATTTTTCTGGTGAATAATAATATCGACTAGATTTTGATATGCTTATTGGTTATTTGGATATACTACTTCATGAAATGCCTGAAATTTTTTAAAATTTGTATGGTTTGTTTATGTCATATTAATTTACATGAACTCTCAATATATTCAGGATACCAGTCCTTTGTCAGATATATAAATTACAAATATCTTCTTCCAGTACGTGACTTGTCATTTTATTCTTCTAACGACTGATATCTTTCAATGAATCTGCAGTTGAGATTTTATTAAAGTCCAAAGTATCAGGGTTTGAGGGGTTTTTATTGAAGTATAGTTGCTGTACAATACTATATAAGTTACAGGTGTACAATATAATGATTCACAATTTTGAAAGGTTATATTCCATTTATAGTTATTATAAAATATTGGCTATATTCCCCATGTTGTACAATATATCCTTGTAGCTTATTTTATACCTAATAGTTTGTACCCTTTACTCTCCTACCCCCATATTGCCCCTCCCTGCTTCCCTCTCCCCACTGGTAACCACTAGCTTGTTCTCTATGTCTGTGAGTCTGCTTCTTTTTTGTTATATTCATTAGTTGGTTGTATTTTTTAGATTCCACATATAAGTGATATTCTACAGTATATGTCTTTCTCTGTCTGACCTATTTCACTTAGCATAATGCCCTCCAAGTCCATCCATGTTGCAGCAAATGGCAAAATTTCATTCTTTCTTATGACTAAGTAGTATTCCATTGTGTGTGTGCGTGTGTATATATACATATACATATATATATATATATATATATATATATATATATATATACACACACACACACCACATCTTCCTTTTTTAATTTTAATAATACATTTTATTTAATGTACATATAAAACATGGTATTTCAACATGTATCAACATAAAAAATTATTAACAGTATATTTTATATTCTTTTTCTCATTTGAAGTCTTCAAAATCTGGTGTGTATCTTACACTTTCAGCATCTCTCAGTTAATTCTGGCCACAGTTCAAGTGATCAATAGCCACATGTGCTAGTACCACATCTTCTTTATCCATTCATCTGTTGATGGACACTTAGGTTGCTTCTATATGTTGGCAATTGTAAATAATGCTGCTATGAACATTGGGGTGCAGGTATCTTTTCGAATTAGTGTTTTTGGTTTTTGCAGAGATATACTCAAGAGTGGAACTGCTGGGTCATGTGGCAGTTCTATTTATGTTTTTTGGAAAAAACTCCATACTGTTTTCCATAATTGCTGAACCAATTTACATTCCCACCAGCAGTGTACAAGGGTTCCCTTTTCTCCACATCCTTGCCAACATTTGTTATTTGTGTTCTTTTTGATAATAGCCATTCTAACAGGTATGAGGTGAGATCTGATTGTAGTTTTGATTTGCATTTCCCTGATGATTACTGATATTGAGCCTCTTTTCATGTACCTGTTGGCCGTCTGTCCTTCTTCTTAGGAAAAATGTCTATTCAGTTCCTCTGCCCATTTTTAAATCAGGTTGTTTGTTTTGGGGTGTAATTTGGTTTGATTTTGGTTTTGGGTTTTTGGTGAGTGTTTTATGTATCTTGTTTAAGAAATCTATGCCTACCCTAAGGTCAAAAACATATCTTCTATTTTCTTCATGAAGCTTCATTTTTATATCTTTCACATATAGACCTATACTCCATCTTAAGTTACTTTTATTGTATGCTGTAATATAGGAGGCAAGGTTCATTTTCCATATGGATATTTAAAACTATAGCACCATTTAATGCAAAGACCACCCTTCTCTCACTGAACTGCAGTGGCACCTTTGTGATAAATCGAGAGACTGTATACATGTAAGTCTATTTCTGGACTCTTAATTCTGTCCAATTGGTCTATTTGTCTCTCCTTGCATAATCCCATACTGTCTTAATTACTGGAGCTTTATAGTAAGTCTTGAAATCTGAGAGTGTCAGCCCTCCAGCTTTGTTCTTCTTCAATATAATCTAAGTTTTTTAAGGTCCTTTCATTTCCATATAAATTTTAGAATCAGCTTGTCAATTTCTACACAAAAATGTGCTAGAATTTTGATTGAGGTCACATTGAATTTATAGATCAATTTAGGACAAATAATACCTTAAAAATATTAACTCTTCCAGTCCACAAAATTGATATGTCTTTTTATTTCCTTGTCTTCTTTAATTTCTTTTAGCAACACTTTGTAGTTTTAATTATAGATGTCTATACATCTTTCATTAAACTTAATCCATAAATATAGTTTTAAGGTGCTATTTTTAGTGGCATTGTTTTTCTAATTTTTTTCTTTTCTTTTTCAGCTGATGTATAGAAATAAAGTACTTTTTCTCTACTGATTTCCCATCCAGCAAATTTGCTAAATTACTCATTAATTCTATAGTTCATAACTTCTTTTGGAATTATCAAGTGGCTAATTATGTCATTTGTATATACAGGAAATTTTATTTCTTTTGTTCTTTAATATCTTTATAATTTTCATTCCTTTTTTCCCTATTGACTGAACATTCAAAACTACATTGAGTAGACATGGTAGCAGTGGACATTCCCAGACTTAGGGGGAAAGAGTTCAATATTACACCATTAAATATGTCAGCTCCAGATTTTTGAAGATGTCTTTTATCACATTAAGTTCTCTATTTTCCCAATTTATTCATATTTTTTAAAATCATGAATGGGACTGAATTTTGTCCAATACCTTTTTTGTATCCATTGAGATATGATTTTCTCTGTTTTACAGTTAGTTTTGAAATTATATCGACTAATTGATTTTTAAAGATTAAAACATCATTGTATTCATGAAATAAACCTTACTTGGTCATGAGGTATTATGCTATTTCTATATTGTTGTATTCTATTTATTAATATTATGTTTAGGAATTGTGAGCCTATGTTCATGGAAGATAAAGGAATATAATTTTTACCTATAATGTCCTTATCATGTTTCAGTGTCAGGGTTATACTGATGTCACAATGTGAATTGGAAGTATTCCCTTTCTTTATTCTCTGAAAGAATGTGTGTAAACACAGCATTATTTCCTCCTTAAATTTTGGAGAGATTAGCCAGTGAAGCCATTTAGGCCTGAAGTTTTCTTCATAGGATTTTCATCATGGATTCAATTTCTTTGGAAGATATAGACCTATTCAGATCTTCTATTTTGTGTCAGCTTTGATAAGTTGTGCTTTTAAAGAATTTTTCTATTTCATCTAAATTGTCAGCTTCTTCACATAAATTTATTTACAATATTCTTATTATCATTTTATTGTCTGTAGGGAAAATCTTTAGGGCTACATAGGGATGTGGATTTCCTCACCTTGGGAGTAGATATCAGAGTTGAGTCCCCTAAGACCACAGCAACCATGCACAGCAAGTGCAACATCTTAGAATGGAAGAATGGGGAGAAAGAGAAGGAGGAAAGAAGAGAGGAAAGGATAAAGGAAGAGAAAACTAACAAAAAACATAGCACAAAACCATAGAAACAAGTTTATGGGGGGCCAAAACCTGAGGCTATATTTAACTGAAACAAAGATTGACTTAGCAGGCACAACTTACCTAATGTATATATATTTTTGTATTTTATTGCCAGCTTTATAAACTTTTTCACACTATATATATATATATATATTTCTTTTTTAACATCTTTATTGGAGTATAATTGCTTTACAATGGTGTGTCAGTTTCTGCTTTATAAGGAACTGAATCAGTTATACATATACATATGTTCCCATATCTCTTCCCTCTTGCGTCTCCCTCCCTCCCACCCTCCCTATCCCACCCCTCTAGGTGGTCACAAAGCACAAGCTGATCTCCCTGTGCTATGTGGCTGCTTCCCACTAGCTATCTATTTTACATTTGGTAGTGTATATATGTCCATGCTACTCTCACACTTTATCCCAGCTTACCCTTCCCCCTCCCCGTATCCACAAGTCCATTCTCTAGTAGGTCTGTATCTTTATTCCTGTCTTGCCCCTAGGTTCTTCATGACCATTTTTTTTTCTTTTTTCTTTTTAGATTCCATATATATGTGTTAGCATACGGTATTTGTTTTACTCTTTCTGACTTACTTCATTCTGCATGACAGACTCTAGGTCAATCCACCTCACTACAAAAAACTCAATTTCGTTTCTTTTCATGGCTGAGCAATATTCCATTGTATATATGTGCCACATCTTCTTTATCCATTCATATGTTGATGGACACTAAGGTTGTTTCCATGTCCTGGCTATTGTAAATACAGCTGAAATGAATATTTTGGTACATGACACTTTTTGAATTATGGTTTTCTCAGGGTATATGCCCAGTAGTGGGATTGCTGGGTCGTATGGTAGTTGTATTTTTAGGTTTTTAAGGAACCTCCATACTGTTCTCCATAGTGGACGTATCAATTTACATTCCCACCAATGGTGCAGGAGGGTTCCCTTTTCTCCACACCCTCTCCAGCATTTATTGTTTGTAGATTTTTGATGATGGCCATTCTGACTGGTGTGAGATGATATCTCATTGTAGTTTTGATTTGCATTTCTCTAATGATTAATGATGTTGAGCATTCTTTCATGTGTTTGTTGGCAATCTGTATATCTTCTTTGGAGAAATGTCTATTTAGGTCTTCTGCACATTTTTGCATTGGGTTGTTTTTTTTTTAATACTGAGCTGAATGAGCAGCTTGTAAATTTTGCAGATTAATCCTTTGTCAGTTGCTTCATTTGAAAATATTTTCTCCCATTCTGAAGGTTGTCTTTTGTCCTGTTTATGGTTTCCTTTGCTGTGCAAAAGCTTTGAAGTTTCATTAGGTCCCATTTGTTTATTCTTGTTTTTATTTCCATTTCTCTAGGAGCTGGGTCAAAAAGGATCTTGCTGTGATTTATGTCATAGAATGTTCTGCCTATGTTTTCCTCTAAGAGTTTGATGGTGTCCGGCCTTATATTTAGGTCTTTAATCCATTTTGAGTTTATTTTTGTGTATGGTGTTAGGGAGGGATTTAATTTCATTCTTTTACATGTAGCTGTCCAGTTTTCCCAGCACCACTTATTGAAGAGGCTGTCTTCTCTCCACTGTATAGTCTTGCCTCCTTTATCAAAGATAAGGTGACCATATGTGTGTGGGTTTATCTCTGGGCTTTCTATCCTGTTCCATTGATCTATATTTTTGTTTTTGTGCCGTTACCATACTGTCTTGATTACTGTACCTTTGCAGTATAGTGTGAAGTCTGGGAGTCTGATTCCTCCAGCTCCGTTTTTCTTTCTCAAGATTGCTTTGGCTATTCAGGGTGTTCTGTGTTTCCATACAAATTGTGAAATTTTTGTTCTAGTTCTGTGAAAAATGCCAGTGGTAGTTTGATAGGGATTGCATTGAATCTGTAGATTGCTTTGGGTAGTAGAGTCATTTTCACAATGTTGATTCTTCCAATCCAAGAACATGGTATATCTCTCCATCTGTTTGTATCATCTTTAATTTCTTTCATCAGTGTCTTATAATTTTCTGCATACAGGTCTTTTGTCTCCTTAGGTAGGTTTATTCCTAAATATTTTATTATTTTTGTTGCAATGGTAAATGGCAGTGTTTTCTTAATTTCACTTTCAGATTTTTCATCATTAGTGTATACGAATGCAGAGATTTCTGTGCATTAACTTTGCATCCTGCTACTTTACCAAATTCATTGATTAGCTCTAGGAGTTTTCTGGTAGCATCTTTAGGATTCTCTATATATAGTATCATGTCATCTGCAAACAGTGACAGCTTTACTTCTTCTTTTCCAATTTGTATTCCTTTTATTTCTTTTTCTTCTCTGATTGCTGTGGCTAAAACTTCCAAAACTATGTTGAATAATAGTGTTGAGAGTGGGCAACCTTGTCTTGTTCCTGATCTTAGTGGAAATGGTTTCAGGTTTTTTTTCACCATTGAGGACGACGCTGGCTGTGGGTTTGCCATATATGGCCTTTATTATGTTGAGGAAAGTTCCCTCTATGCCTACTTTCTAGAGGGTTTTTATAATAAATGGGTGTTGAATTTTGTCAAAATCTTTCTCTGCATCTATTGAGATGGTCATATGGTTTTTATCCTTCAATTTGTTAATATGGTGTATCACATTGATTAACTTGTGTATATTGAAGAATCCTTGCATCCCTGTGATAAACCCCACTTGGTCATGGTGTATGATCCTTTTAATGTGCTGTTGGACTCTGTTTGCTAGCAATTTGTTGAGGATTTTTGCATCTATGTTCATCAGTGTCATTGGCCTGCAGTTTTCTTTCTTTGTGACATCTTTGTCTGGGTTTGGTATCAGGGTGATGGTGGCCTCGTAGAATGAGCTGGGGAGTGTTCCTCCCTCTGCTATATTTTGGAAGAGTTTGAGAAGGATAGGTGTTAGCTCGTCTCTAAGTGTTTGATAGAATTCGCCTGTGAAGCCATCTTGTCCTGGGCTTTGGTTTGTTGGAAAATTTGTAATCACAGTTTCAATTTCAGTGCTTGTGATTGGTCTGTTCATATTTTCTATTTCTTCCTGGTTCAGTCATGGAAGATTGTGCATTTCTAAGAATTTGTCCATTTCTTCCAGGTTGTCCATTTTATTGGCATATAGTTGCTTGTAGTAATCTCTCATGATCCTTTGTATTTCTGCAGTGTCAGTTGTTACTTCCCCTTTTTAATTTCTAATTCTATTGGTTTGAGTCTTCTCCCTTTTTTTCTTGATAAGTCTGGCAAATGGTTTATCAATTTTGTTTATCTTCTCAAAGAACCAGCTTTTAGTTTTACTGATCTTTGCTGTTGTTTCCTTCATTTCTTTTTCATTTATTTCTGATCTGATCTTTATGATTTCTTTCGTTCTGCTAACTTTGCAGTTTTTTTGTTCTTGTTTCTCTAATTGCCTTAGGTGTAAGGTTAGGTTGTTTATTTGAGATATTTCTTGTTTCTTAAGGTAGGATTGTATTGCTATAAACTTCCCTCTTACAACGGCTTTTGCTGCATCCCGTAGGTTTTGGGTCATCGTGTTTTCATTGTCATTTGTTTCTAGGTATTTTTTGATTTCCTCTTCAGTGATCTCTTGGTTATTAAGTAGTGTGTTGTTTAGCCTCCATGTGTTTGTATTTCTTACAGATTTTTTCCCGTAATTCATATCTAGTCTCATAGCGTTTTGGTTGGAAAAGATACTTGATACGATTTCAAATTTCTTAAATCTCCCAAGGTTTGATTTGTGACCCAAGATATGATCTATCCTGGAGAATGTTCCATGAACACTTGAGAAGAAAGTGTATTCTGTTGTTTTTGGATGGAATGTCCTATAAATATCAATTTAGTCCATCTTGTTTAATGTATAATTTAAAGCTTGTGTTTCCTTATTGAGTTTCATTTTGGATGATCTGTCCATTGGTGAAAGTGGAGTGTTAAAGTCCCCTCCTATTATTGTGTTACTGTCGATTTCCCCTTTTATAACTGTTAGTATTTGCCTTATGTATTGGGGTGCTCCTATGTTGAGTACATAAATATTTACAATTGTTATATCTTCTTCTTGGATTGATCCCTTGATCATTATGCAGTGTCCTTCCTTGTCTCTTGCAATAGTCTTTGTTTTAGAGTCCATTTTGTCTGATATGAGAGTTGCTACTCCAGCTTTCTTTTGATTTCCATTTGCATGGAATATATTTTTCCATCCCCTCACTTTCAGTCTGTATGTGTCCCTAGGTCTGAAGTGGGTCTCTTGTAGACAGCATAGATATGGGTCTTGTTTTTGTTTCCATTCAGCCAGTCTATGTCTTTTGGTTGGAGCATTTAATCCATTTTCATTTAAGGTAATTATCGATATGTATGTTCCTATTACCATTTTCTTAATTGTTTTGGGTTTCTTATTGTAGGTCTTTTCCTTCTCTTGTGTTTCCTGCCTAGAGAAGTTCCTTTAGCATTTGTTGTAAAGCTGGTTTGGTGGTGCTGAATTCTCTTAGCTTTTGCTTGTCTGTAAATGTTTTAATTTCTCTGTCAAATCTGAATGAGATCTTTGCTGGGTAGAGTAATCTTGGTTGTAGATTTTTCTCCTTCATCACTTTAAATATGTCATTCCACTCCCTTCTGGCTTGCAGAGTTTCTGCTGAAAGATCAACTGTTAACCTTATGGGGATTCCCTTTTGTGTTATTTGTTCTTTTTCCCTTGCTGCTTTTAGTATTTGTTCTTTGTATTTAATTTTTGATAGTTTGATTAATATGTGTCTTGGCGTGTTTCTCCTTGGATTTATCCTCTATGGGACACTCTGTGCCTCCTGGACTTGATTAAATATTTCCTTTCCCAAATTAAGGAAGTTTTCAACTGTAATCTCTTCAAATATTTTCTCAGTCCCTTTCTTTTTCTCTTCTTTTTCTGGGACCCCTATAATTCGAATGTTGGTTCATTTAATGTTGTCCCAGAGGTCTCTGAGACTGTCCTCAATTCTTTTCATTCTTTTTTCTTTATTCTGCTCTGCAGTAGTTATTTCCACTGTTTTATCTTCCAGGTCACTTATCCGTTCTTCTGCCTCAGTTATTCTGCTATTGGTCCCTTCTAGAGAATTTTAAATTTCATTTATTGTGTTGTTCATCACCGTTTGTTTGCTCTTTAGTTCTTCTAGGTCCTTGTTAAACGTTTCTTGTATTTCCTCCATTCTATTTCCAAGATTTTGGATCATCTTTACTATCATTATTCTGAATTCTTTTTCAGGTAGACTGCCTATTTCTTCTTCATTTGTTAGGTCTGGTGGGTTTTTGCCTTGCTCCTTCATCTGCTGTGTATTTCTCTGTCTTCTCATCTTGCTTAACTTACTGTGTTTGGGATCTCCTTTTTGCAGGCTGCAGGTTTGTATTTCCTGTTGTTGGTGGTGTCTGCCCCTAGTAGCTAAGGTTGGTTCAGTGGGTTGTGTAGGCTTCCTGGTGGAGGGGACTAGTGCCTGTGTTCTTATCTAGGAGATAAGGAGAGGGGACTAGGCTGGATCTTGTTTTTCTGGTGGGCAGGTCCACGTCTGGTGGTGTGTTTTGGGGTGTCTATGGCCTTATTATGATTTTAGGCAGCCTCTCTGCTAATGAGTGGCATTGTGTTCCTGTCTTGCTAGTTGTTTGGCATAGTGTGTCCTGCACTGTAGCTTGGTGGTTGTTGAGTGGAGTTGGGTCTTGGCATTGAGATGGAGATCTCTGGGAGATTTTTGCCATTTGATATTACGTGGAGCTGGGAGATCTCTTGGGGACCAGTGTCCTGAACTTGGCTCTCCCACCTCAGAGGCACAGCCCTGACACCTGGCTGGAGCACCAAGGGCCTGTCATCCACAGGGCTCAGAATAGAAGGAAGGAAAGAAAGAAATTAAGATAGAAGAAGATAAAGTTAAATAAAATAATATAAAGTAAAATAAAATAAAATTACTAAAATAAAAAATAAAAAATAAATATTAAGAAAAAAAAATTTTAAGTGAGAAAAAAAAAAAGAACAGACAGAACCCTAGAACAAATGGAAAAAGCAAAGCTATAAAGACAAAATCACACACAGTAGCATACACATACACACTCACAAAAAGAGAAAAAGGGAAAAATATATATATATCGTTGCTCCCAAAGTCCACCTCCTCAATTTGGGATGAATCGTTGTCTATTCAGGTATTCCACAGATGCAGGGTACATCAAGTTGATTGTGGAGATTTAATCCGCTGCTTCTGAGGCTGCTGGGAGAGATTTCCCTTTCTCTTCTTTGTTCGCACAGCTGCCGGGCTCAGCTTTGGATTTGGACCCGCCTCTGCGTGCAGGTCGCCTGAGGGCGTCTGTTCTTCACTCACACAGGACGGGGTTAAAGGAGCCACTGATTCGGGGGCTCTGGCTCACTCAGGCCGGGGGGGAGGGAGGGGTACGGATGCGGGGCGAGCCTGCGGAGGCAGAGGCCGGCGTGACGTTGCAGCAGCCTGAGGCGCGCCGTGCGTTCTCCCGGGGAAGTTGTCCCTGGATCACGGGACCCCGGCAGTGGCGGGCTGCACAGGCTCCCGGGAGGGGCGGTGTGGAGAGTGACCTGTGCCTGCACACAGGCTTTTTGGAGGCGGCAGCAGCAGCCTTAGCGTCTCCTGCCTGTCTCTGGAGCTCCTTTAAGTGGTGCTCTTAATCACCTCTCCTCGCGCACCAGGAAACAAAGAGGCAAGAAAAAGTCTCTTGCCTCTTCAGCAGCTCCAGACTTTTTCCCGGACTCCCTCCCGGCCAGCTGTGGTGCACTAACCCCTTCAGGCTGTGTTCACGCCGCCAACCCCAGGCCTCTCCCGGCGATCCGACCGCAGCCCAAGCCTCAGCTCCCAGCCCCGCCCACCCCAGCGGGGGAGCAGACAAGCCTCTCGGGCTGGTGAGCGCTGGTCGGCACCGATCCTCTGTGCGGGAATCTCTCTGCTTTGCCCTCGCAGCCCTGTGGCTGCGCTCTCCTCCGTGGCCCTGAAGCTCCCTCCTCCGCCACCCGCAGTCTCCGCCCACGAAGGGGCTTCCTAGTGTGTGGAAACCTTTCCTCCTTCACGGCTCCCTCCCACTGGTGCAGGTCCCGTCCCTATTCTTTTGTTTCTGTTTTTTCTTTCTTCTTTTGCCCTACCCAGGTACGTGGGGGAGTTTCTTGCCTTTTGGGAGGTCTGAGGTCTTCTGCCAGCGTTCAGTAGGTGTTCTGTAGGAGTTGTTCCACATGTAGATGTATTTCTGATGTATTTGTGGGGAGGAAGGTGATCTCCGTGTCTTACTCTTCCGCCATCTTGAAGCTCTATTTTACCTAATATTTAGTACTCAGTTATTTTCCCGAGTCTTAGCACTGTCTAGAGTGGGTATAAATAAAGATCTTCAATCTTCTTACCCCATGAAAATACAAGATGGTACAACTTCCTGTCCTGGAGGGACTATACCCATGACTGCGACCTAGTCTGGTGGGACCTCAATCTCCAGTCTCCTGTCTGACACCCACTTAACAGACAAGCAAACCAATTTCAGTGACGTTAATGACTAGTCCAAAGTCGTACAGTTAACAAAGTGTTGCTAATCTAAAAATATCTACGTTCCCTTCCAAGAATCTGATTGCATGATAATGATGACATGCTTTATTGAGACCTTTGCTTGTTTTAAATTATATGGCATTCCAAAATAGGGCTACAACCCCTGAATTTCTACAGTTAAGGAATAAGACAAGGTATGCTCAGAACTTTGGCATCAGGGAAATTTTCCTAGACCTGTGTTTGATAAATTTGCTTTCTTCACATTCATTACAGCATTTGAAATTTCTTCCATCCTTCATACTGCCTGGAAAAAAATCAAACTGGAAAAAAAAATTTGTAACCAACCCTTCAACCACAGATTATGGGCAGCTCAACCAGTAACTAAAAGAACAAACTATATTTTAATGTCCCTGTCCCTTAGCTCCAAATCTTACATTTCACTTCTACCAGAGGGAGTCATCTGCTATTCCACTAAGAAAGGCAAAGGGAAAGAAAGATACTAATATGGAAGAAAGGCAACAAAGGAAGGCTTGAATGAGGTTTAGGAGTGAGAAAGGAAAGTAGGAGTCATGGAGAACAGGGGAGCAGGTCAGTTGCCAATGCATCAGGCTATTGTCACCAGTCACCTGAGAAAAAGCCTCGACACTGCCACTCACACCTAGCCTTCGCCAGCCCCAGCACAGCCTTCCCTCACTCTCTGATGGTCAGTTAGCTCAACTCTTCTCTCTCCTGCCTGGGGTCAGGGAAAAGGATGCACTAAGCTCTTACAAGTAGAATTAGATTTTCATAAAAATTCTTTGCAATTAGGACCAATAGCTCCCAGCTGGGAGTTGTGTTCATTTCATCATTTTACACCACGAGTCTTTAACTCCATTTTCCGACCATGTCTTTCAACTCATTCAACTTTCATTCAGCCATTATTGACTAGAGGTGAAGCAGTGATCATCTCAAGTGCCTGCTCTTGTAGAATTCATGTTCTAGTTGAGGAAACAGACTATAAATAACCCTACACAAATATAAAATGCAATGAGAAGGTTGGAATATATGCTATAAAGAAAGATAAAGGAGGGGGCATTTGAAGAGAGACCTAAGCCAAGTGAAGATAATACCACACATTGACGTGTGAATTCCCTGCTGAGGGCACAGCAATGATCTCACACTCCTTTTCTAAAATATTTCTGAAGAGGGGTAATTTTTCTGTAATTTCAAAGAATCTAGTTATTTTCTTAACCACTGTACAAGCCAAGGAAGATAGCGCATTTTCTTTCTCATCATCTTCCAGAATGGCAAAAGTCAAATTCTGATGAAAGTCTCATAGCAGGAGAGCCTCCTTAAGCGTCGAAAATACAATCTACAGAACCACAATGTCTTTACTCTCTGTGATGATATAACAAAAACTCTTAATTAAAACATGCCTCATTTGTTGACAGCCAAGCTCCCTGCTCAGATTGCCAGCCAAAGCTCAGCTCCAGTCAAGTTCCTGGCTCATTTTCAAATTGATGTTTCTCTTTAGCCTGGTAGTTCTAAATTCAGAGTTATCCAATAACCAGTTCCACCTAGTTAAGAGGAAAATGAAACACTCAGCTAGATCATTATTTCCATGGTATGAAATAAGAAAAGTGAAGGTAATGCTGGGGAACCAGAACCCCCACGATACCAGGCCTTAAAGAGGAAGATAATTGAAATAGGGAGGCAAAGTTTCCAAGAGGGTCCAATTGTCATGCTATGTACTGTGGTCAATTCATGCATTTGAGAAAAGCTTTTCATGGGAACTTGCAAAGAAACATTAATAAGGCAATAGTAATAAAGTTAACTCGTCATGGAAGAATTTTTCTCCTCCTCTATGTGATGCTTTGAAATTTGTGAGGCTGTCTCTCTGTCTTCTCTGGAAAAATCAGGGGGAATTTCCTATTCCCCAAAGTTCTTCAAGTGTCTCAGTGATAGGCTTTACAAAAATGGGTGGATTTGTCTAATTAATGAGTGGTTAAAAAGTACTTTGAAAATCCCATAATCAAAGGAGTGATTTAAGTGAAAGGATCATTAGATTATATATTTACACTCAAGTAAGATGAAAAGGATAATGATGGGAAGTGATACAGTAATTAATCATGAAGACTGTGAATGATTCCTTTTCCAGAGTAATAGTTATTGTCAACAAGCACATTCAGATCATTTCCTGAAAGGAGATTCTGAGCAGCTCTACAGCAGCGAGCTGAGTCTCTCTCTCAATAGATGTTCTTTCATAATGTGTTAAAATAAATCTCACCTACAAGTAGTAATTGCATTGGGAGATACAACAACAATAGGTACCATTTTCTGAGGACTGAACTAAGTATCTTCCATGTGTATTTCATTTATAACCCACAACAACACTCTAAGGCAGGTATTATCCTGGGAAATTTAGGACTAGTAGTGACCATCCACAGCTATTGAGTCTTGGAAACAGAATTTAAATCCAGCTCTAGCTCCACAGTCTATTCCCCCGAATATTGTACTATATTGCCCTAAGAGTCCTCATTTTCTTTTTCAATTCCTTACTTTTTGTCCCCATAACATTTTCTATTTATATTTACAGACCAGGGACAAGATATAGGGCATATCCTGGGTGATGGACAACATTTCTCTTTGGTGTCATTCTAAATGACCTAAAACATTCTAGAGAAGGCTTTGTACATTGTGCATTGCTTTTCTAACATGCTTGTTTCAGAATTCAATAATGCATATAATATTGTGTTACAAAGATAATACATTTTCCTTTGGGGCATAGTGTTATTGAGACACTTTGTTGTGAAAAAAAAATAAAAGCTATTAAAACTAACAAAATGAGGAGAAAATAGAGGCAAGTAAATTTGGGGTAAGATATTTTCATAACTGTCAGGAATTCTCTGTGATATGTGCCCTTCTATGTTCAACAAACTGGTCAGCATTTTATTCACCTAGTATGCAGGCACTTATGTAACCCCTTTCACCACTCAGTCTGGGCTCGTGATCAGTATTAGATGTGAGTCCAAATGGATGATTTCCTATGTGGTAGCACCACAGTTCACAGAGTCTCCAAGTTCTATCTAGTGCCAAATTACTCTTTTACTATCTTTAGCTGGGAACTAGAGTGTCACTTCTTGTTTTGATTTTAGTTCTTATTTTCATGAGATTCCTTTGCAGGTTCCCACATGAAGCATTAGGACCAATCAATCTTTAGACAGAAGTCAGATTGGGTAGAACCCAGCAGAGATCAGAGCAGTGTGGAACAGAGTCAGAACGGCTCTATCCTCCCTGGAGCTTGCATTACAGCGTTGGGGAAACAAACAATAAACACAAAAACTATGTAGAATATGTAGTATATCAGATGGCATGAAATATTCTGTATTCATTTTCTAGGGCTGTCATAATAACATTCCACAAACTGCGTGGCTTTTAAGAACCACCAGAAATTTGTTCTCTCATAGTCTAGAGGTTGAAAGTCTAAAATCAAGGTGTTCTTTGGCTTGCAGCTGCATCACTCCAATCTCTGCTTCTGTCATCTAAAAACACTCTTCCTCTGTGTCTCTGTCTTCCTATGGTGCCTTCCACTTCTCACAAAGACACAAGTCATATTGGATTGGGTTAGGGCCCATTCTAATGAATTCATCTTAATTTGATGAAATCTACAAGGACACTATTTCCAAATAAAATCACATTCATAGGTACTGTGGACTTTCAATATATCCTTTTAGGGACACAATTCAACACATAACAGATGCTAGGAGAAAAATTAAGCAGAGAAACTCAATATGACATGTGTGTAGGTGGGGAATAGGGAATAGATGCATTATTAAATAGAGTAGCCAAAAGAAGTCTCAGTGAAATGGAGATTTTTGCATAAAGATCCGAAGATGAGGGAACCAGCTAATGGATGATTGAACAAGAACACATGCAAAGGCTCTGTGGAATGTAGCAGACATGTTCAAAGAGCAGCAAGGAGGCCAGAGTGGCTGAAGCAGAGTGAACAAGGGGTAAAGTAATAAGAGAGGAGTTTTGAAAAGTAACAGGGGAGCCAGATTGTAAAGACTTTGGCTTTTATTCCAAGTGAGATGGAAGCTCTCGAAAAATTTTGATCAAAAGATAACATAATTTCACTTGTGTCTTAACAGGACTTTTCTGACCATGGTTAAAAGTAGACTCTAGGGGAGCAGGTGGAAGCAGGGATCCAGTTTAAAATGCTATTGAGAGATGATGGTGGTTTGACAGTGGAGATGGTCAGTTTCTGAATATTTTTTGAAGGTGGAGCTAACAAAATTTGCTGACAGATTGGTTGTGGGGTGTGAAAGAAGGAGAAGAGTCAAGGATAACACAAGATTTTTGGCTAGAGTAACTGAAAGAAGACAGTTGCAAATAACTTAGATGTCCAAAATTTAAAAAGAGCTAGTACTAGAGGGAAAATCAAGAAATCATTGAACATACCAAGTTTCAAATTTTGGGGAGGGGGTGGTACCCAAATGGAAATGTCCAGTGGAGAGTTGACTATGAGTCTGTATGTGTGAGAAAAAACCTCCCTGTTCCACATCTCACCTTGGCAGGTGCTGCGGCAAGGCTGGCTGATGCTATAGTGTGAGCAGGAGCCTGAACAGAAAGCTCCGTGGTTTGTTTGGGAAAATATCCCAAAGGAAAAGTGGAGGAACTATAGTGTTTTCTCATGATACAACTTCTGAGTTTATTCATTCATGTAATAAACAGATATTCATTATATAGCTTGGCAGTTTTTAGAACTTCCAAAAGGTGAGAGACCAAATTTGCAGATCTAACATAAAATAGGTTGCTCTCTTATTAGTAAAAGATCCCATAGATAAGAGAAATGATCTAGCCAGAAGACAGAAGCAGACAAGCCCAAACATTCATGGAGGAGGGAGGATGTATGGTTCTTCATTATGTGGTGTCAGGAGGCTCACCTTTAACCCTTCCAAAGAAGAGGACTACCATGGGGTCTGGGAGGGAAGGATCCACAAAGCACCCAACCCAGGCCCCATGTGGGACCCATCCTCAGTTTGGGACAGAGTGAAAGTGTTCTCTCCAACTTTGCCTGGAGAGCAGCTCTTTTGACAAGAGGAGATGCACCTGCCAATTCATGCTCTCCAGGAAGTGCATTCCAGGAACTCCAGGAAGTTCTCCAGGCAGCACTGATTATCACATGCCTCATTCTGCCAGGAAATGAGGCTAAAAGTGTGGTTTTGTAGGTTTGTAAGGTGGAGCTGAAATTCAAGTACCTACCCCAGGAAAAAGCTTCAATCTGCAGCTTTCTTCCGATACTTTCATTTTTTTCTCTTCCAGGCTAAGATGCCACTATAGAAATGCATCATGACCTTGAGGTCCAAAGCTGGGATCCAGAGGTATTTTCAACCATGGCTGTGTTCCTTTTCTCTCTATTCAACCTCTGGTCCTATACCATAGACACAGCGAAGTCATGTGGTGTGGACACACAGCTCCTCCAGAACACATTCTGGGTTGTTAAGAGACGCTGTGAAGCTCTAAGTGGTGCAGGAAAATGTAAATTGTTACACAAATCTTAGTTAACTTCTTAATTAATGCCACAGGTTATAGTTAACTTCTTAATTAATGCCACAGATTAATGGAAGGCTTTTACTTCTTTAGAAGAAGTCATGTAATCAGTCTATAAAAATTTACTAATTTTGCAGAGGAGGAATAGGAGGGCAAACTGGCTCGTGGCTTGCTCAAAGCCTTACACTTTGTTACCCATGGAAGTAAGGGTAGAATACAAGTCTCTCTTGACTGCTTGACCACTTTTTCATACACTACTCAGTATTTAACTGTAAATAGTATGGCTGCCAGGATCTCTAATATTTGGCAGACATACAGCATCAACTTACATCTCTGCAAGGATCTTCAATGGTCCTTTCACTCCAGGCAAATTACAGTCAAATCTTCTTAAGATCTTAAAAATCTTTCCAGACACTCTGAGGGAAAAGGTTGCTTGATATAATGGAATGGCCACAAATTTTGAAATCAGGCAGCTGCCTCTGAACCCAGGCTGTCATTCACTAACTCTGTGACTGAGAGCTTCTAGGAGCTTCAGTTTCTTCACTATACAATGAAGACAATAACATTCATGCCAAAGATTTGTCTTAATGATTAATTGTGATACTGTATTTAAAGGTTGTAACAGGCACAGAATAGTAATAACTGCTGAATAATAATTATTATTGTTATTAAAGGAAAGCTGCAAAGTAAAGTGCACTCAAGTTGACAAACAGGTAGGATGCAGTTATGAACTGCTAGGTAAAAAAAAAACAAAGGAACAGACAATATACACAAATGGGTAAGTAAATATGATAGTGAATAAATAACTAGAGGCATCTGTGATTAAAACAGTTGGCAGAACCAGTGATACTACACAGCCTGGAACTTTTTCATACCTTATTTTCATGAGTATCTTTAGCGCATAGTACCAAGAATTTTGAAAATCTATCATTAACAAGAATAAGTTAGAAGAAGAAGGTGAGGAGGAGGAAGAGAAAGGAGGGATAGGAGGTGATGGAAGATACACAGTATATAGAGACATATGTGCCCCTCAGAACTACTTGTACAATACATAAGGGAGCCTTTTGTAATTGAAAAGGAAATACAGACACACTACCTTGTTGGTGTCTGTAAAATCACCCATTGGTCTTCTCATCCCTGCAGAAAAAAAATATCTGAACATCAGTGCTTTTGCATAGAGGAGGATCTTAGGGGGATGGAAAGAAGAGCCTGGAGAACACTCAGGCCAGACACACCCCCTCCGCATGTCCCACACACCCAGCCCCATTCCACCTATGGAGAAACTGAAGCAAAGTATGACTTCCCACCACCATTATGGTCAGTGCTAGGAGCAGCCAAGTAGCAAACCTTTTGATCCTTTGTAGTCAGAAAGCTCATCAATATTATTTCCAAATACATGAAGACACTTATCATAAAGGGGCCACTCGGGCAGTGGTTTTCTTCTAGACTCTTTTTGAAGCTTTCTTTCCTTCCAATTAATGTTCCTTCCAGCCAAAGAAAATCTAGGGTTCTCTCTGAAAGGTTTCCATCTCCCTCAAGTTTTCCTCCATGGTGGCACAGTTGGCCTGGCTAATGAGGACCTTGGGGGAGAGTTCAAGGTTGCCAGTGCCTCCCTCGCCCTGGCTGCTCATTACAACCTGGCATCAAAGCTTCCGAGAGTTTATTACCATATGTTCCATTTCCCTTTTTAGCACTGTTTGGGCTCTGTGTTCAAAGACAAGGTACTTCCTACAGTCGGGCTACAGCAGTTTTTAGAAGATGATTTGAGCTATAACAAGAACACTGTGCTTTGTTGAAGACTCATCTGGAAGAGAACATTCTCCCTTTCGTGAGTAGCTGTGTTTCAGCACACAATTACACATACATATTAAAAGGCTCTATCAGCTAGCCTGGGCAGGCAGGATTTTTCCTGCTATTCTAAACTTACCTTTCACACTGTCAGGCTCAATAATATTAAGGATGCCTGTCAGGGTTGGAATGGAAGGAAATCTCAGACAGGCATAAAGTTTCCTTGTAGCTAGAGGATCAAAATAGATTCCTCAAATTAACTTCTTGTTTGTTTTTCTTTGAGATGATTTTCCAGGAGGGTTGACACAAGCAAAGACTTTCTTGTGCAAATCCCGTGCTCTGATTGTGAAAGAGGGTTTGTAGAACTAAAATCCTGTAACTGTTGTCCTTTAAAGCTCCAAAGATTTTATTTTTAGCCTGTTCTATGGAATGTTTTACAAGTGTGGTTTGTGTTTATATTTAAATACCCTGGCCACCCCCACATTCCATATAATGTGATCAAACTTACTGAAAAAGACTTATGTAGCAATATTTATACCACAGGCAGAAAAAGGCTATGGAAACATACATATTACTTGTCTGTGTAGAAATACAATTAAACCATGTCTTACATATTTTCCTTCTTCTAAAATTCTTAATAGTTTTCTTTCCAGTTTGTGGTCATGATTCCCAAAGGAAAATTCCAAAGTTGCCCTGGTTACCCTAGTAATAGAATCAGGTATAAATTGCGCTCCTATATTTTCAAACACCTGTATCCAAGCAACATATGAAAGTGTGCTGCCAGATGATGTGTGTATAGTCAGTAGGTAAGCTTGACTTTATAGAAAAAAGTTGAGAGAAGAAAGAAAGGAATAAAAAACAAAAACAAAAGCAAAATAAAATCACAAGGAAAAGTAATACTGTATTTCTTTTTTTTTTTTAATTTTCTCTGTTAAATCTGAAAAAAAAAAAAAGATAGGCTATTATTGTTTAATAAATTACTAATTTCCGGGGGAATTCATAGTTTTGGATTAAATGATGTACCTTACTGGATTCTTCTATAGCTAGCCATTCTAGCCTGAAAAATAATTCAAGAAAGTTTCCTGGTGGTCATCAAAAGGCCTTCTTACGTGGCAAGTAGAAGAGACTCATAAAGGCCCAAAGCATTGATTGTGATTAAAAGAGACTGTGGAGTAGGAAACTCATCAGCCAGGACTCTAAGAGTAATATGTTAAGATTTTACTGGTCTCTTGTATTCCAGAACTCAGACTTACTTATATTCCTAGCACAATCCTTCTTACCTCAGTGAATACAGAAACTTAAGGCATAGACTGGCATTTCTGCCTGGACATCCATATTCACTACAGATTAAACTCTTCTAGACACTTCTATGCCAGACTCTAAAATTAAAGACACGTACCAGCTCTATGCCCTTGGGAAATATTTTTCACCTTCTTTAAGCCTATGTTGACTCATCTTCAAAGCATAAATAATAAGGGGAGGGGGAATAGGGAGTTATTGTTTATTGGGTACAGAGTTTCAGTTTGGGAAAATGAAAAATATCTAGAGATGGTTGGTGGTGACGGTTGTACAACAATGTTAATGTACCTAATGTAACTTAAAAATGCTTAAAATAGACCAGGAAGATAAAATAGTGAAAATAACAACTGCAGAGCAGAATAAAGAAAAAAGAATGAAAAGAATTGAGGACAGTCTCAGAGACCTCTTGGACAACATTAAATGCACCAACATTCGAATTATAGGGGTCCCAGAACAAGAAGAGGAAAACAAAGGGACTGAGAAAATATTTGAAGAGATTATAGTTGAAAACTTCCCTGATATGGGAAAGGAAATAGTTAATCAAGTCCAGGAAACACAGAGAGTCCTAGACAGGACAAATCCAAGGAGAAACACTCCAAGACACATATTAATCAAACTATCAAAAATTAAATACAAAGAACAAATATTAAAAGCAGCAAGGGAAAAAGAACAAATAACACAAAAGGGAATCCCCATAAGGTTAACAGTTGATCTTTCAGCAGAAACTCTGCAAGCCAGAAGGGAGTGGCAAGACATATTTAAAGGGATGAAGGAGAAAAACCTACAACCAAGATTACTCTACCCAGCAAGGATCTCATTCAGATTTGACAGAGAAATTAAAAGCTTAACAGACAAGCAAAAGCTAACAGAATTCAGCACCACCAATCCAGCTTTACAAGACATGCTAAAGGAACTTCTCTAGGGAGGAAACACAAGAGAAGGAAAAGACCTACATAATAAACCCAAAACAATTAAGAAAATGGTAATAGGAACATGCATATCGATAATTATCTTAAATGTAAATAGATTACATGCTCCAACCAAAAGACATAGACTGGCTGAATGGATACAAAAACAAGACCTGTATATATGCTGTCTACAAGAGACCCACTTCAGACCTAGGGACACATACAGACTGAAAGTGAGGGGATGGAAAAAGATATTCCATGCAAATGGAAATCAAAAGAAAGCTGGAGTAGCAATTCTCATATCACACAAAATAGACTTTAAAACAAAGACTATTACAAGAGACAAAGAAGGACACTACATAATGATCAAGAGATTGATCCAAGAAGAAGATATAACAATTGTAAATATTTATGCACCCAACATAGGAGCACCTCAATACATAAGGCAAATACTAACAGCCATAAAAGGGGAAATCAACAGGAACACAATCATAGCAGGTGACTCTAACACCCCACTTTCACCAATGGACAGATCATCCAAAATGAAAATAAATAACAAAACACAAGCTTTAAATGATACATTAAACAAGATGGACTTAATTGATATTTATAGGACATTCCATCCAAAAACAACAGAATACACATTCCTCTCAAGTGCTCATGGAACATTCTCCAGGATAGATCATATCTTGGGTCACAAATCAAGCCTTGGTAAATTTAAGAAAATTGAAATCGTATCAAGTATCTTTTCTGACCACAATGTTATGAGACTAGATATCAATTACAGGAAAATATCTGTAAGAAATACAAACACATGGAGGCTAAACAACACACTACTTAATAACCCAGAGATGACTGAAGAAATCAAAGAGGAAATCAAAAAATACCTAGAAACAAATGACAATGAAAACACAACGACCTTAAACTTATGGGATGCAACAAAGCAGTTCTAAGAGGGAAGTTTATAGCTACACAAGCCTACCTTAAGAAACAAGAAATATCTCAAATAAACAACCTAACCCTACACCTAAAGGAATTAGAGAAACAAGAACAAAAAACCCCAAAGTCAGCAGAACGAAAGAAATCATAAAGATCAGATCAGAAATAAATGAAAAAGAAATGAAGGAAATGATCACAAAGATCAATAAAACTAAAAGTTGGTTCTTTGAGAAGATAAACAAAACTGATAAACCATTAGCCAGACTTATCAAGAAAAAAAGGGAGAAGACTCAAATCAATAGAATTAGAAATGAAAAAGGAGAAGTAACAACTGACACTGCAGAAATACAAAGGATCATGAGAGATTACTACAAGCAACTATATGCCAATAAAATGGACAACCTGGAAGAAATGGACAAATTCTGAGAAATGCACAACCTTCCGAGACTGAAGCAGGAAGAAATAGAAAATATGAACAGACCAATCACAAGCACTGAAATTGAGACTGTGTCCAAAGCGCAGGACAAGATGGCTTCACAGGCGAATTCTATCAAACATTTAGAGAAAAGCTAACACCTATCCTTCTCAAACTCTTCCAATATATAGCAAAGGGAGGAACACTCCCCAACTCATTCTACGAGGCCACCATCACTCTGATACCAAAACCAGACAAAGATGTCACAAAGAAAGAAAACTACAGGCCAATATCACTGATGAGTATAGATGCAAAAATCCTCAACAAAATACTAGCAAACAGAATCCAACAGCACATTAAAAGGATCATCCACTATGATCAAGTGGGGTTTATCCCAGGAATGCAAGGATTCTTCAATATATGCAAATCATTCAACGAGATATACCATATTAACAAATTGAAGGAGAAAAACCATATGATCATCTAAATAGATGTAGAGAAAGCTTTCAACAAAATTCAACACCCATTTATGATAAAAACCCTCCAGAAAGTAGGCGTAGAAGGAACTTTCCTCAACATAGTAAAGGCCATATATGACAAACCCACAGCCAGCATCGTCCTCAATGGTGAAAAACTGAAACTATTTCAGCTAAGATCAGGAACAAGACAAGGTTGCCCACTCTCACCACTATTATTCAACATAGTTTTGGAAGTTTTAGCCACAGCAATCAGAGAAGAAAAAGAAATAAAATGAATACAAATTGGAAAAGAAGAAGTAAAGCTGTCACTGTTTGCAGATGACATGATACTATGCATAGAGAATCCTAAAGATGCCACCAGATAACTCCTAGAGCTAATCAATGAATTTGGTAAAGTAGCAGGATACAAAATTAATACACAGAAATCTCTTGCATTCCTATACACTAATGATGAAAAATCTGAAAGTGAAATTAAGAAAACACTCCCATTTACCATTGCAACAAAAAGAATAAAATATCTAGGAATATACCTACCTAAAGAGACAAAAGACCTGTATGCAGAAAATTATAAGACACTGATGAAAGAAATTAAAGATGATACAAATAGATGGAGAGATATACCATGTTCTTGGATTGGAAGAATCAATATTGTGAAAATGACTATATGACCCAAAGCAATCTACAGATTCAATGCAATCCATATCAAATTACCAGTGGCATTTTTTACAGAACTAGAACAAAAAATCTTAAAATTTGTATGGAGACACAAAAGACCCTGAATAGCCAAAGCAGTCTTGAGGGGAAAAAATGGAGCTGGAGGGATCAGAATCCTTGAATTCAGACTATACTGCAAAGCTACAGTAATCAAGACAGTATGGTACTGGTACAAAAACAAAAATATAGATCAATGGAACAGGATAGAAAGCCCAGAGATAAACCCACGCACCTATAGTCAACTAATCTATGAGAAAGGAGGCAAGGATATACAATGGAGAGAAGACAGTCTCTTCAATAAGTGGTGCTGGGAAAACTGGATAGCTACATGTAAAAGAATGAAATTAGAACACTCCCTAACACCATACACAAAAATAAACTCAAAATGGATTAAAGACCTAAATGTAAGGCCAGACACCATCAAATTCTTAGAGGAAAACCTAGGCAGAACACTGTATGACATAAATCACAGCAAGATCCTTTTTGACCCACCTCCTAGAGAAATGGAAATAAAAACAAAAATAAACAAATGGGACCTAATGAAACTTAAAAGCCTTTGCACAGCAAAGGAAACCATAAACAAGACCAAAAGACAACCCTCAGAATGGGAGAACATATTTGCAAATGAAGCAACTGACAAAGGATTAATCTCCAAAACATACAAGCAACTCATGCAGCTCAATATCAAAAAAAAAACAAACAACCCAATCCAAAAATGGGCAGAAGACCTAAACAGACATTTCTCCAAAGAAGATATACAGATTGCCAACAAACACATGTAATAATGCTCAACATCATTAATCATTAGAGAAATGCAAATCAAAACTACAATGAGATATCATCTCACACCAGTCAGAATCGCCATCATTAAAAAATCTACAAACAATAAATTCTGGAGAGGGTGTGGAGAAAAAGGAAACCTCTTGCACTGTTGGTGGGAATGTAAATTGATACAGCCACTATGGAGAACAGTATGGATGTTCCTTAAAAATCTAAAAATAGAACTACCATATGACCCAGCAATCCCACTACTGGGCATATACCCTGAGAAAACCATAATTCAAAAAGAGTCATGTACCAAAATGTTCATTGCAGCTCTATTTACAATAGCCAGGACATGGAAGCAACCTAAGTATCCATCAACAAATGAATGGATAAAGAAGATGTGGTATATGTGTAGCTGATTCACTTTGTTATAAAGCAGAAACTAACACACCATTGTGAAGCAATTATACTTCAATAAAGATGTTAAAAAAAAAAAAGATGTGGCACATATACACAATGGAATATTACTCAGTCATAAAAAGAAATGAAATTGAGTTATTTGCAGTCAGGTGGATGGACCTAGAGACTGTCCTACAGAATGAAGTAAGTCAGAAAGAGAAAAACAAATACCATATGCTAACACATATATATGGAATCTTAAAAAAAATAAAAAAGAAAAAAAAATGGTCAGAAGAACCTAAGGCAAGACGGGAATAAAGATGCAGACCTACTAGAGAATGGACTTGAGGATATGGGGAGGGGGAAGGGTAAGCTGGGATAAAGTGGGAGAGTGGCATGGACATATACACACTACCAAACGTAAAATAGATAGCTAGTGGGAAGCAGCCGCATAGCACAGGGAGATCAGTTCGGTGCTTTGTGACCACCTAGAGTGGTGGGATGGGGAGGGTGGGAGGGAGGGAGGTGCAAGAGGGAAGAAATATGGGGACATATGTATATGTATAACTGATTTACTTTGTTATAAAGCAGAAACTAACACACCATTGTAAAGCTATTATACTCCAATAAAGATGTATAAAAAATTTTTTTAAATGCTTAAAATGGTAAATAGTAAATTTTATGTGATGTATATTTTACCACAATAAAAAACAATAACGGGAATAATGAGTACCCCATAAGATTGTTTTGAGAATTCCATGAGATAATAAACAGTCTACACGGTGCGTGGCACATAGTAAGTGCTCAATAAATGTTCCTTAT
Source organism: Balaenoptera ricei (assembly GCF_028023285.1). NCBI lineage: Eukaryota > Metazoa > Chordata > Mammalia > Artiodactyla > Balaenopteridae > Balaenoptera > Balaenoptera ricei. The sequence continues at coordinate 35,162,225 of NC_082641.1, forward strand.
TAGTGTTGTGATTCACAGTAACATTAACAAAAATTGACTCGAACTCCTGCAGGAGTCACAACCAGTATCTGTGTTTATCATTCCCTGTCTCATCACTTTTCTCCTCCCCACTGCACTGGCCCACCTTCACCCATTGGTCTCTAGTCCCTCTCTTCGCTATTTCCCTTTTCCAGGTCTGCATTCTCTCCAACCTCCTTAAATCATCAGAGCTAGTCATCACAAAAGCCCAAAAAATGTTTGGGAGGGTCAAGCTCTTTTACTAAAGTTGCATATAAAAACAATTTTAAAAAGAAACTATTTTAAATTCAGCTTCCAGCTGATAAAAAGATCTTCAAAGTGACTCTAAAGCTTTGACAGTTGCAAGACTAACCCTGGGTAAAATTACACAATAAATTTTGATTTCCATTTCCTCCTACTCCTTCTTAGATGGGAATAGAACCAATGACCAGCACTTCAGGATTTAGAGCAGTTTTCACAGGTTTCCATTCATTCATTTCATCCCCCTACAGTTGACATCCCAGGAACACAGTTACCCCAAAACTATCATTCTTGACCCTACAGTTTGATGGTGTCCTGCAGCCTTTATACACCCATGATGCCTAATAGGATCTATCCTCCAAATCCTGTCCCTTCCTCCAGACACTCCAAAACATAAATGGTTAGAGCTAGAAAGAACCCTGGGAATCTTCAGTCAATGCCCTTCATCTTACCAGTAAAAACTTGAAGCCCAACATGGTCAGATAATGAGAACTACCTTACATATCTGCTCTGGATCCCACTGTCTTCAGTCTTCTTACAGACCTTGCACTATCAAGGATTCCCTCTCTTCTGTAACTGCCATTTTGCCTCACAATTTGTTCTTTCCAACTGGCATTTATATATGCACAGATGTTTCCCACCTTTTTTAAAAATCCCTTTCTCCAACTCTACCTCCCTCCAATTCCTAGTCTATGTCTCTTCTCTCACAGTCCAGGGTCTCAAAGGCACGAGCTGCACTCACTCTTCTCACTTCCTCACCTCTCACTTGACTTCACAACCCAATGTGGTCTGGTGTCTATCCTTACCACGTTTCCAAAACTGCTCTCTCAGGTCAACACCTGAAGTCTTCTAGGTCTTTATATTCATCTTTCAAACATCTTGCCTGATCTTTCAATAGCATTTGACACTGTTCAAATACTTCCCTCTTAAAATACTCTTCCCTGACTTCCTTGCTGTCACTCTGTCTTGGTTTTGCTGCAAATTCTCTGGTCACTCCATCTCAGTATTTTTGGCTAGCTGCCCATCTCTGCCCATACATTCAATGTTAGAGTGCCTCAGGGCTTTATCCTGGACCTTTTTCTTTAGCTTTTTCTCTATAAACTCTTCCTGGGCAATATTTTCTGCTTTGGTAACTTTAGTGGCCAATAGTTCTGAAATCATTTGCTTCTGAGCTCTATATGAGTACCAACCCGATGGCTTCATTTTTATGATCTTTAAGAAACCTCAAATTCAGCCTGCTCATATCATTTTCCTTCCAAAATGTGCTCTTTCTCTTATTTTTTATTTTAATTAATGGTCTTATTATGCACCCAGTGGCTAAGGAAAAAAAATCTAGAAGGCACCCTTATTCCTCCCTCTTCTTTAATCCCATTTTATACATTCATTCTTTTATTCATTGAGACATTTGAGTTCCTACTAGGTACCAGGCTCGATTTCAGTCATCTCTAATCCATTCTGTTTAATTCATTCTGTTATCTAAATAGTGATCTAGTTTGCCAAATTATCTTCTCCACGACACCCTTAGTTTATGCTCCATGTCTTACCTGAACTACTGCAATAACCTCTTAACTGCCCCACATTCACTCTTTCTTTCTTCATTTATCCTTATGTTATAATATTTAATCCTCTCTATTACCACTTTTAATCATCAAAACCTTCAAAGAAGTTTTACAGTGAACAACAAGCATGCATATATGTGCTCTCCATTTATATTCCACAATTGTTAACACTGTACTATATTTGCTTTAATTTACTCTTTCTATATCATGCTTTTGTGAACATAAAAATATTCATATTTTTATCTGTATTATTTGAAAGTAAGTTGTAAATAACACGATACTTCACCCCATGACTTCAATGTACATATCTTAAGAACATGGAGAAAGTCCTATATAACCACAATACCATATCTAAGAGAATTAACAATGATATCCCATAATATCCAGTCCATATTCCCAATTTCCCAGTTGCCCCAAGAATCTCTTCTCTTGTTGCTCCCTCCACCCTCAATCAGGATTCATTCCATTGTTATATATCTCTTTTACGTTTTAGTTTAGAATTGCCCCCAATCATTTTTTTTAATGACATGAACTTTTTGTTAAGTTCAAGATAGTTGCATTGTAGAGTGTTGCATATTCCGAGTATGTTGGTCTATTTCCTCCTTATACAGAGATGTTACATCTTAACATTTGGTGAAGGTGCTAACAGCTCTCTGCTCTCTTCATCACAACCATATATTTTTCCCTTTTCAATTAGAAAGTGATTTGTCAGGTGACCCTCTGGCACCGTGCTAATATCTTGTTCCCCAACAAGGTTTCACTCAATGTTTTAGCAACCATTGATGATCATTGGCTGCATCAATTACTAAGTTGGGGTAATCTTTTCAAACTGTAAATCTGATTATCATTTCTTGTCATATTACTACACAATAAAGTCCAAAACACTTCGAATGCCTTCCAAGTCCCTTCAAGGTCTGTTTACCCCTCCAAACTGTTATCTAGTTTCTCTCATCTTCACTCTACACGTTCTATCCAAATTGGTTTTCTATTGGAAATATGCAAGTTAGATTGAAAGTTCACATATTCTGCCTTTAGCGATGCATTTGACCTTCTAAAAATCTGCTTTCCTGCCTTTTGTGTTTATTTTTTTCGGGGGAAAAAAACATATGACTTGAAGCAAAGCTGAAAGTCTCTGTGAAGCCAGATAATAATGTTTTCTTTTAAGCTAATCTCTTTTGCAAAGCTGTGGATTTCAAAGGCTCTTAGCAGGCAGTAGAGGGTCTGCTTCTTGGAAGGGATAAAATGTCTCAAACAGTTTCACCCTGATTTTCACTTAAGGGAAAGGAAAAGTCATCTGATGCACTTTCTGTGTAACTACTGTTGACAAAAATGTTCGGCCTGAAATTTCTGCCCCTCTGTTTCCTCCAGAGAAGGATTAAAGGGGAGACAAATGATAATGTGCTTAATTTTTCTTCCAGCAGTTTCAACTTCCACTAAATTTCACTTTTCAAGTTCTTTAGCTTTCTGAGGTTATTGCTGTTAACAGAAACAATAATTGCTATTATTATTATGATGGTAATATAGCATCTGTACTTTTATTCTGCCATCTGGAGAACATCAAAACTTGAATAACCCATTATCATCTTTTTAGGTGAGAGAACACATCTGTAGACTAACTGTTCTGGCCAACAGTCAGGGTGTGTCCCTTGGAGGTCAGTACTTTGGACCACTCAATCCTGCATGCCAATGGGTAGCCCTCATCCATGTTAATAACAGAGTGGCATGCAACCTAGGAAGTGTTTGTTAAAGAAGAGAGTACAGTCTGAAGCAAACTTACAACTTTTCTAATAGGAGACCACGTCTATACTGTGTACATTAACAACAAACGACAATTTTGGTCAGGATTATCAGGACGTTCTTCTACAGAGTTCTCACTTTTCCCAGGTTCCTATGAGTCTTGAGGATGGTGTTCCAGTTTCAAAGTTTGCTTATCCTCCCACTTCATCAGGTTCACAAAGAAGACTTTCTCAGTTCCTGTCACTCCTACTTCAGTATTGTCTTCCTCTGCCTCATGGTCTTCTAGGGCAAAAATCTCAGCCAATTTTAATTGTGTACTTTATACAAAGCCAACCTGTGGGGTAAAAAAGAACTTTGGAGGGCCAACCAAAATAAGCTCTTGGTCCAAAACAACTGGTCTCAGTCTAGATGAGCATGATCCTTGAGAAGAAAAAGGTGGAGGCCTGAGGGTAAAGGGGCCAGAGGTTGTTGGCTTTTTCTAGTGGCCACATTTCAGGTTTATTGTCATGGTCTCTTATTGAACTCATGCTCCCTGCAGACTCCTTATCTCCTCTGAGCTCCTCTTGTCTCCTAGGAGAAGTCACTCATTTACAGCTGGCAGGTACTAGGATATCCCTACTAAAATAATAAAGCTCTGGTCATTTGGACCATGATATTAAACAGTCACACAAAGGATACTTCCTTCATCATACTATTTAATCAAAAGCCACATGTCAGGGCTTCCCTGGTGGTGCAGTGGTTGAGAATCTGCCTGCCAATGCAGAGGACACGGGTTCGAGCCCTGGTCTGGGAAGATCCCACATGCCGCGGAGCAACTGGGCCCGTGAGCCACAATTACTGAGCCTGCACGTCTGGAGCCTGTGCTCCGTAACAAGAGAGGCCGCGATAGTGAGAGGCGCGGCGCACGCACCGCGATGAAGAGTGGCCCCCGCTTGCCACAACTAGAGAAAGCCCTCGCACAGAAACGGAGACCCAACACAGCCATAAATAAATAAATAAATAGATTTTTTTAAAAAAAAGCCACATATCAAAACCCACTGAAGACAAAATCTATAATCTGTGAGTTAAGATATTACCCTTATGGGAATCAGGTAAGCCCAGTTGCCTTCGTTATAAAAGGTTGAAAGTATATGGGGAAGTATAGATGAACTGAGTATAGAAATATTCTAACTATATTCATTATTTAGAGAATACCTACTAGGGGTGTGCTTGACTCTAAGGATAACGATCCTCATTCATAAAGGACCAACAGTCTTGTGGGGACTCAGATAGATCAACAATTTACCAAGTATCAACACAGAAATAACTGTGTAATAACTGATACAGGGTCACAATGATACGACAGCTATCTCTCTGGGAGCCAGAAAATAGTCCACAGCAGAAGTACAATATCAAAAGTGACCTTAAAGAATCACTACGAGGTGATTAGGTATAGCAAGAACAATGGTATTTCAGGGCAGAGGGAAATGTAGCAACACATCCAATTTTCTCTTGGTGATACTTCTCTGGGAAAATTTTTCATTTCAATCTTGTTTCCCTAACCACAGCATATGTCACCTCCCACACACCATCAGGTAATTTTGGCTACTAGATTGAGAATGAAGTTTTCATACTCATTTAAATGACATGAAACGGAGACAGAAGGGTGTTACTTAGGAAAGTAAAATACAGATAGTTTTACCAGATGGCATATAACTGAACAAAATAATTTATTGTTATGAGGTTTGCAGTCTTTTCCTGACTTCTTTTGCCTGATTATTTACTTCCTCTTTTCCTCTTCTTCAAGGAGAGAAAGGATGAAATTTTGCCCATGGATCGTTTCTTGAGAACACAGTGCAGAAGGAAGATTTCTCTACTCCCAGTATACATTCTATACTGGGAGATTTCTATAGTCCCAGAAATCTGACTACATCTGGGGGAACTGAAGTATCAGGAACATGTCCTGGGGTCATAAATGGCCTCCACAAAAGAGCTGGTCTTAGAACTAAGATGATAGGGACTGGATAGCGTGGATGGCAATGTTCTTTTAAGTCAAAGAATAAGAGATTTCTAGTTTTAAGGTAGAGGGGCATAGAAGCAGATAGGAGAATTTAAAGTAGCTGTTTGGGCTTGACTTGTTTACATATGACCCTCCTTTGACCTTGAGTCAGATGGGGCATAGCTCCAAAAGTATTTCATTTATAACATATATAATTCTGCAGTGTTGATCTATGCTTAGCAATATGAGAAGGGGACGGGGATGGGAATTTATGTTTATTAAAAACCTATCACATTTATCTTGTTTCAGGCATTTTATTGGATATTTTACATGTGTTTCTCAATACTCATATTGGGTTTCTTCACCTTTCTTTCGAAACTGCCCACGCTTGGGAGCCTCCAGCTGCAATTAGCTGTACGTGCTGCACCAGGTTTGTATAGGGAGACTCCCAATGCCAGCTTTATCCTCCACTCAACACTCAGGCCATCAGACATATTGCATATTCTTTTAATCTCCATCAAAATTTACCTGTGTGCCAGATCCCAGCTAGAGAATTGATAAGCAGTTCATGTATTAATGTTTTCCCATATACCACTCCTCACACACATGCAATTTTTGTTAATGTGGCTGCATATAATGAGATTTTCACTTGGCTAGGTTTGCCCCGCCCATGCAGTAGTTATCTGCTCTCGATCCCTCTCTACTAACAAATACGGTGTTTTCAAACACAACTATTGAAGCCCATGCGCCTAGAGCCCGTGCTCCACAACAGGAGAAGCCACCGCAATGAGAAGCCTGCGCACCTCAACGAAGAGTAGCCCCTGCTCGCCGCAACTAGAGAAAGCCCTCACACAGAAACGAAGACCCAACACAGCCATAAATTAATTAATTAATTAATTTTAAAAAAGAAACGGAAAAAAATGTTTAAAAAAAAATGATATTCTTGAATAAGGTAATTAGGCTATCAATTAAAAATATTTAATTTCTTTCTTGTAAAAAGAAATTTTTTAAATGTTTGCTTTCCCTTCATTATTTCACAGTTATTTAATTTATTTTTTTAATCAATTTTTAAAAATTGAAGTATAGTTTATTTACAATGTGTTAATTTCTGCTGTACAGCAAGGTGATTCAGTTATAAATATATACACATTTAAAAAAAATCTTCATTGGAGTATAATTGCTTTACAATGGTGTGTTAGTTTCTGCTTTATAACAAAGTGAATCAGCTATACATATACATATATCCCCACATCTCCTCCCTCTTGGGTCTCCCTCCCACCCTCCCTATACCACACCTCTAGGTGGTCACAAAGCACCAAGCTGATCTCCCTGTGCTATGCGGCTGCTTCCCCTCTAGCTATCTATTTTACATTTGGTGATATATATAAGTCCATGTCACTTTCTCACTTCGTCCCAGCTTACCCTTCCCCCTCCCCGTATCCTCAAGTACATTCTCTACGTCTGCGTCTTTATTCCTGTCCTGCCCCTAAGTTCTTCAGACCCTTTTTTTTTTTTTAGATTCCATATATATGTGTTAGCATATGGTATTTGTTTTTCTCTTTCAGATTTACTTCACTCTGTATGACAGACTCTAAGTCCATCCACCTCACTACAAATAACTCAGTTTCGTTTCCTTTTATGTTTGAGTAATATTACATTGTATATATGTGCCACATCTTCCTTATCCATTCATCTATCGATGGATACTTAGGTTGCTTCCATGTCCTGGCTATTGTAAATAGAGCTGCAATGAACTTTGTGGTACATGCTTCTTTTTGAATTATGGTTTTCTCAAGGTATATGCCCAGTAGTGGGATTGCTGGGTCATATGGTAGTTCTATTTTTAGTTTTTTAAGGAACATCCATACTGTTCTCCATAGTGGCTGTATCAATTTACATTCCCACCAACAGTGTATGAGGGTTCCCTTTTCTCCATACCCTCTCCAGCATTTATTGTTTGTAGATTTTTTGATGATGGCCATTCTGACTGGTGTGAGGTGATACCTCATTGTAGTTTTGATTTGCATTTCTCTAATGATTAATGATGTTGAGCATCCTTTCATGTGTTTGTTGGCAATCTGTATATCTCCTTTGGAGAAATGTCTATTTAGGTCTTCTGCCCATTTTGGGATTGGATAGTTTTTTTTTTTGATATTGAGCTGCATGAGCTGCTTGTAAGTTTGGAGATTAATCCTTTGTCAGTTGCTTCATTTGCAAATATTTTCTCCTATTCTGAGGGTTGTCTTTTCGGCTTGTTTATGGTTTCCTTTGCTGTGCAAAAGCTTTTGTTTCATTAGGTCCCATTTGTTTATTTTTGTTTTTATTTCCATTTGTCTAGGAGGTGGGTCAAAAAGGATCTTGCTGTGATTTATGTCAAAGAGTGTTCTGCCTATGTTTTCCTCTAAGAGTTTGATAGTGTCTGGCCTTACATTTAGGTCTTTAATCCATTTTGAGTTATTTTTGTGGATGGTGTTAAGGAGTGTTCTAATTTCATTCTTTTACATGTAGCTGTCCAGTTTTCCCAGCACCACTTACTGAAGAGGCTGTCTTCTCTCCATTGTATATTCTTGCCTCCTTTATCAAAAATAAGGTGACCATATGTGCGTGGGTTTATCTCTGGGCTTTCTAACCTGTTCCATTGATCTATAGTTCTGTTTTTGTGCCAGTACCATACTCTCTTGATTACTGTAGCTTTGTAGTATGGTCTGAAATCCGGGAGCCTGATTCCTCCAGCTCTGTTTTTCTTTCTCAAGATTGCTTTGGCTATTCGGGATCTTTTGTGTTTCCATACAAATTGTGAAATTTCTTGTTCTAGTTCTGTGAAAAATGCCAGTGGTAGTTTGATAGGGATTGCATTGAATTTGTAGATTGCTTTGGGTAGTATAGTCATTTTCACAATGTTGATTCTTTCAAGCCAAGAACATGGTATATCTCTCCATCTATTTGTATCATCTTTAATTTCTTTCATCAGTGTCTTATAGTTTTCTTCACAGTTATTTTAAAACCACTTCTCATCTCTTTAACTGCTTTTGGTGTAAAAAACAGAAAACATATTCTCCTTCATTTATACTCTATTTCCAGTCAGAGCTCTCCTTCCTGAGCCTGCTAACAACTTGAATCAAGTCCCGCTATTATCCTTGGAGTACAATATAAGTAAACAAACACAATACAAATAAAACAGAATTACCTGCAGTAAATAACTGTTCTAATACCAGCAATGAACAACTCAATTTCAAGTTTGTGCAGTCTTCAAATGCTTATTTTGTATATTTTGTTCTTAACAGATCTCTATAAATGGCCATATGGTCAAGATATGGGCCTGTCTGAGAAGAGTCCATATTGCTCTTCCCATTTGCCCCATTTTCTCTGAACTTGGGCATGTGTCCAGATGGGCAAACTCCTGCCTTGCTCTATTCCCGATCTCCCATGTGCATTCCTCAGCACTTCACAGTCTCTCTCACCTGTACCTCCTCAAGGTCACTTGTAAATGGACAATCTCAGTTGACTCAGAGAATCAGGCAAGAGTTGCAGATGCAACTTTGGGTGTCTCCTTAGTTCAAACCCATTGCCTCAGAGACGTTGCACATGTCTAGACTCTGCTTGGTAACAGGCCCCTCTCTCATCACAGGGCTGGGCAGTGAGCCCAAGCTGAGGCAGCCATAGCCCTTTACCCTGCAATGATTGCTTCAGCTGGGCACATGCAATGATACTAGCAAGGAAACTCTTTTTCCTTCTCTGGTTTCCTGCTAAAAGGATATAAGCCCTGAACTCTGTAGCTTTATTTCCTGACACACATTTATAGCAACAGGAAATGAGAAAAGCAGATGTCAGGATCAGAAGATAATCTTGTGGATCACTCCCATGATCCAGTTCCCCTAGAGGATGGTCCCCTTCCTTCTGTTGAGTAAAAAAGTAATAATAAATTCCCCCTTTTAGACTAAATGGGATTTAGTTGTATGTGTATCTCTTACAACTGAAATAATCTTGACTAATATAAAAAGGGTGAGATTCTGGGAACAAAGTTGAGCATAAGCCTTAGGCACGCCGTCAAGTGGGACCAACCGGAGATTTACCCTTTCGGAGGGTTGGGGAGGCAGTGGTAATAACTGGAGAGGGAAAGAGAGTGCAAGGATGAGAGGGGGCCAGTCCAAAACTCGGGATGTTGTTTTAAGTAAAAGTAGGTCAAGCAGTCTCCAAATCAGAGGAACTGCAGAGGCCCCAGGCAGGTAAGAGACATGTGGCAGCAGGTGTCTCGGATTAGATCACTGGAAACTGGGCTACCAGGTTATGATTTGGCACAGGAAAATGAGCCATGAGTAATTAGGAGTTGGTACACAAGAATCCTAGTAGGCTCAAACAAAAGAGCAAATGATACAGATTCCTTTAGCCATTATATCCACCCTACCTAGGGGTTTGATTGCCCCCAGAATCTGGGCTGGAACAAAACTAGTTGCAAGGACAGGTATCTATAGCCTCCACCACTCTCCTCCACAGAACCACTTCAATTGGCAATATCTTTTTGCAGGCTTAATTTTAAGTCATACCCCCTGAGTGTAATTTTTGCCACTTCTTCACAGATATGAGACTCTTTCTCTCCAGGCACTTTCCAGATTCCAAATAGGTCAGATTCCAAATATTTGTTTGTGTGAACTGGATAAGTAATTCTTCAGAATGTACATGAGCTTTAGTAGGTTTCTGAGGGCTGAAACCCAACCACAAAGGAAATTGATGTTATGGGTAAAAGGACTTCGAGCTGAGACTCTAGACTCCAAGCATACATCTCCCCACCCCAGCTTCAAGCCTAAAGCCACAGCTACTGCAGAGAGAACATGGCAAGATCCAGAATAATCCCTTCCCTACTTGGCATCTAGTAGTATGAAAATAATGAAAAGCATTGAATGTTCTGGTTAACAGAACATTCTGTATAACAGAATGTTATACAGTGGCTGTATAACAAGCCACTCCCAAAATTAGTGACCATAAGTTGAATAGGAATAAAGACCACTCTACTGTACCTCATGATTCTGGAGGTCAGAATTAGGGTAAGGTTGTACTGTGCAATTCTTCTGTTCACTTGAAGTCTACTGGGATGACTTGTGGCTGGTAGCTTGGTTCCTTACATTCTGGAAGATCCCGAGGGCTTCACTCACATGCCTGAAACCTCAGCAAGAATAGCTGCTAGGCTGGACTCAGCTGGGCCCCTCTCCCTCTCCATGGAGTCTCTGAGCCCCTCGTTATAGTCCTTCCAATAGGGTAGTTGGACTTCTCACATGGCATCTCAGGACTCCAAGAGAATAAAGTAGGAGCTGCCTATCATTTCAAATGCTAAGTCCAAACTGGCAAAGCATCTCTTCTATCATATTCTATTTGCCAAATTGACGCAGGCCAGCCCAGACTCAAAGGGAGAGGAAACAGACTTTCATCTTTTCATGGGAAGAATGTCAAAGAATTTTCAGCCATTCTTAATCCACCAGAGTGTTCTTCTAGGACTCTAAAAAAGGGCTACACCCTCAACTTTTGGGGTCTTTTGTTGTTTTCATCTTCAAACTACTTTTAAAATCCACTGCTATAGATTTCTTCAGGTGAGTTCAATAAGGCTTTATTCATGCATTACTCACTGGGAGAGAATAATGTGCCAGGAACAGTGCCATGCCCTGGGAATATAATGATAAGCAAGGCAGACGGATCATTTCTGCCCTTATGCATATTACATTCTGATAGATAATATAAGAAAGTAAAAGGCAATCACCATATCCTTTGACAAGTTCTATGATAGGGTATTTGAGCATGGAACCTGTTCTAGAAGAGGTGATATTAAAGGGTGACCTAAAAGATGAGTAGGAGCTAGCCAGACCAAGAAGGGAAGAGTATTCAAGGCAGAGAGAAAAATTTACAAAGGACTGAAGTTTTTATAGACAGCCTGGTGTCAATCTGCTTCTACAATAAAGTTGAAACGGGGTAAAGGGATAGAGAGTATATAAAGAAAGAAGTAGTGAAAAGAGAAGGTTGGAGAACTAATCAGGAGCCAAATCAAGGAGAGCCTTATAATCACTTCAAGAAATCAGGACTTTATTCTTAATGTGGGAACCCAAGACTGATGGAGAACTGAAGGATTTAAGCAGAGAAAAGGCATAATTAGATTTCTGTTTCCAGTAGATTGCCTGGCTGCAGTAAGAGGAAGGCATTGGATGACAGAAAAGCTGAAGGCAAGGAGACTATTTAGCAGATTGTGAAATAATATTGGTAAAAGGTCATGTGGCCTGAATAGGGAAATAGCAGTCATATAGAAAAAAGTGGACAGTAATTTTAAAAGCTATTCACAAAGTCATATCAACTGGACTTTGTGATTGGTTGTAGATTGTGAAGGAGATGAAAGAGGAAAGGCTGCCATCCAACTAGTGATTAAAGTTTTGGGGTAGACTGATGGTGCCAATTCACCAAGGCAGAGAACACAGGAGAAGGCTCAGGTTTAGAGACGGGAGTGAGTATATTTTGGATGCATTGAATTAGAGGTACCAATGAGACATCCACATAGAGATGTCCCATATGTGGTGAGAAGAAACACTTCAAAGGAGACTAAAAGGGCATGGCCAGAGTTAAAGAAAAGGGTAATGACACAGAAACCAACAAGAGTCAATGTTCAAGAAAGAGTGAGTGGAGTGACCAGTAGTTTCAAATGCAATCCCCATGCACCAGGCACTGAGCTAGAAAAAGGAACCCAAAAGACATTCTTCCTGCCCTTGGAAACATTATTGCGTTATTTCACTGTGTCTAATCCCTAACTCGACTCTCTTGGTACTGAGATTTTTATCTTCCTCTCCACAATTCTCCTGGAATCTGGAGTTCTGTCCCAAATGCCAGTTTATATTGCATGGTACCTAGTCATGCTAACTCATTACTTCTTACAAAATATCATTGATGTGGTACTTGACTTCCCACTGCTAAAAATTGTCTATATTCCTTTCTGTATTTGATTGGGGTCTGTTGTGTCCATGCCCCTGTTATGATCTGGTTCATTTTGTTTCTAATTGAGTGCCAAGACCAATTCTCCTTCCCCTTGTCCCTACCCAACATGAGCTACCTGTTCTAATACATATATGGAATGACACTAAACTAGATGTTCATAAGACAGAGATGATCTGTATTCTTAAAGATAAGAGTCCAAGAGGCCTTTCAAGACTTGACTTCAGCAGAGAGTTTTCACTTCCCTATAACGCTGGCAGTTCTTTTGTGTGTTCCCTTAAGAGAGGTACTGTGAAATTTTTTACTTCTTTCAGAGGACATTTATCAGCAGGGTATTGACCCTGCAGTATCTTTGTGGACATGCAGGTTTTATTCAGTACAGGAGTCCTCATCCTTCCCTCCTGTTATATCCTATATGTTAGACTCCCTGTGGGGTGGGGAAATCAGGGCAGACCATGGAATCATCTGTTCCTTGGTACTGCAATATCACCTGGCAGATGGAACTTTATGGCTGAGCTTTGGAGGAAGGCATTCTTTCCTGCCATTGGCAGGAATTTAGGGCAGCTTCTTTCTGGCTCATAAAGTTGTCCTTTGTAAACACTATCATTTTGGCTGTCTAGTCCTTTCTCAATTTTCCATGCTAAAAGGAGCTGAGCCTTGGCATAGATAATGCACAATATACTACTTGGATAATAATTGGCGAACATATTATAATGGATGATTATTTTTGTAATAGATGTAATTTTTTCCATCTATGCTTTGCCTAGACTGGTATTAAATGGGCACACAGTCACTGCCAGCAGTTTTATGGGGAGAGGAGAGGACGTTGAGTAAAAGCCAGGCTACGATTTTTCAAATTTGTGGTGAAAAATTCACATATAGTTTATAAAGTGCTGATCGTGCATTTAACCCAACAATACACAAGGGAATTGAAGTGTGATTCAGCGTACATCAAATGTTTCAGAAGAGTAGAGTCACATCATACAGGAAGGTTACCTTCAAAAGAGTATCCTATAAACACAAATTTGCATATCGTCAGAATTATTCTTAAAATTTCTTAAATCTTGGCAATGTTTCACACTTTTGATTTGAATGTACTCTTAGTAAGTTCAGAACAGGTACTTTTTTTTGCAGAGTTAACATAGATTACTATCCTTCTGGTAATCTAAATTATATTCCAACACTCGAATTCTCAGAGTTGGCTTGAATTTCCAGGTGTTGAACAAAAACAGAAACTTTTCTTAAGATTTAAATCTTAGAATAAAATTAGCCAGGCAACAAATTGTACAACTTCAGATACACATAAGCTAGCAATCAGTGGGAAAGCATGAAGACCCCAAATATGCCTCCTTTCCAGGAGACATACACAGGATTTTCTTCTACCCTGAGAATACAGCTCAAGGATGTCACCAAGTCCTGGCTTAGAGTTTCTCACTGGATAGAGGAATAATCATAGTTATGCCTATGCTGCTTCCATCTGACTTGCTGGTCAAGGAATGGCCTGTATCAAGGAGTTAGCACAGAAGTCCTAGTTCAAAGTGCTGGTAGTACACAGTTGGAAATAATTGGCAGTTAAGTGAACCTCATTTGAACCGAAACATGGTCTACATAATACACATAATTTTGTGAAATAATGGAATGACGTACATAGTTGCACTAAATATGTCGCATTCCAATAAGATGTAACATGACCATAGAAGGAGCCAATCTGGATCTCATTCACAGTTTGAGTGCATTTTAGTTCATCAACTTACAAAGCAAAAGGAGCTTGCTTCAAATTGATCCTAGCAAGAACCACAGAAAATATCTCTCGTATATCTCTTTTGGGCTAGGTCGTTGAAAAGAAAAATATGCTACATTTCAGAAAAGCTCCTTCTTATTCCAAATCCACCATAGAGCCCCGTGACTACAGCAGTATCATATGACTGCTTCTCCTTAACACATAGTTCTTAAGTTTCAGTGCAAAAATATTCAATTCTAAGATATTTCATTTTCCAGTTGAACCTCAGTAGTATTTTAGATCTTTTCACAGATGATGCCAATTAGATAATGCACTAGAAGAATTTAATCCATACTTTTGTTTTGCTGTTGATGCTTGAGGCAGAATAGCATAGTGCGGAAGTGTGGGCTTTAACGCAGACAAGTGGGGGTGTGAAACGTCATACTTTCATTTATGATCTATGTGACTTTGGGCAATTCTCTTTGCCTCTCTAAGCTCCAGTATCTCTATCTGTAAAATGGAATTAATAATATCTATTTCAAAGGTTGTTGTGAAGAAAACATAATGTATTTTAAGTTGCTGATGTCAGCTAAGCCAGTAATTCTCAAAATAAATTTGCATAAGAATCACTTTAGGATCTTGATAAAAATAGCAATTCATTCAGATGTTCTGATTCAAAAGGTCTGGGGAGGAGTCTGAGAATCCACATCTATTAACAAACAACTCAGGTAATTCTGTTTCAAATTTCCAAAGAGCATTCCTTGAGAAACACTACACTGGACTCTTTTTTTTTTTTTAATTGAAGTATAGTTGATTTACAATGTTGTGTTAGTTTCATGTGTACAGAATACAGTTGCAAAAATCCTCAACAACATATTAGCAAACCAAATCCAACAGCACATAAAAAGGATCGTACACCATGATCAAGTTGGATTCATCCCAAGGTCACAAGGATGGTCCAACATATGCGAATCAATTAATGTGATACACCACATCAGCAAAAGAAAAGACAAAAACCACGTGATCATCTCAATAGTTGCAGAAAAAGCATTTGATAAAATTCAACATCCATTCACGGTAAAAGCTCTCACCAAAGTGGGTGAGAGTGGAATATACTTGGCCTTCAAAATTCTAATCATTGTTTGCCGCTGTCTATTAAGGACTCCAAGCTCGCTGAAGACAGAGGCCATGTATGCTTAGTTGATCATTGTCTGACCAGCAGCCAGTAGAGTACCTCACACATAGTAGGTATTTCACAAATATTTGTGGAGTGAATGGATGAATATTTTAGAAAGATCATTGACAGCAAAGTAGAAAATGTATTGGGGTAGGGTTGGGGGTGGCAAGGCATGAAACACAGAGCCAAGCTGGGAAAGTGTTGTAATAGCCCCAGTGAATGATGATTTTGATCTGAACAGGAGCAGTGAAAGAGAGTATGGAGAGATGGGGACACATCTAAGAAATAGTAAAAAGATAGAATCAGCAAAAACTGCAGAATTTGCACTAGCTGTATTCGTCTATCTTTTGAATCCTGTACTTCCTTCACTCCATCCCTTCTAGATGCCTATAGTCCCTTCTCTTCGATCGCTTATGCTTTGATTACTCCTATTCCTAACAGTCTGTTCTTGGCCTCTCCTATTTTTTTTTAATGGATGCATTTCCTCAGATGCTCAGGGCCATTCACCATAGGGATCTTCAGTGAAATTTCCTCACTGGCTCTTTCTTAATCTATAAGCTACAGTTTGATTTTTCTGTCAAGAAGAAGAAGAATGAAACTCAACAGGAAGCTCATTTGTCCAAAAGCAGAGCATCTGACAAACTCTGGCCTTGCTTTTTCTGGAAATGTCAGATTTCTGAAGATAGAGAACACTTTAAAAGTTTGTTCCAAATACTTATCTCCTTTTCACCTACTCCTAATTCCACTACAACGCAGCAGCCTGAAATGAGGTAATGTCATTTATAATTGTATGTTTTTATAATGTCTTTTATATTATATGTTTTCTATTTATTTTACCCTGCTTTATCACTCAGGATCTGCATAATCAACCAACCACATCAATCACTCCTCTCTCTACAATTCGATGGTCACCATAGATGAACCATACAATCTCACATTTTGTTAAACTACCCTCTATTACCCTTGCACTACTCCCTGTGTGCTTCTGTCTGAACTTACCGTCTAATCAAGTGCTAGAAGTACCTGCCTCTGCTGTCTCCCTGCCCTCACTCCAAGTGCTTATGTAAGCAAGCAGGCTCAGTAGGTCAGTCCCTGACGTTAACACATTGACTTGCTTTGTTTTCTTCAGAACACTTCCTAATTACCTAACCTCCCTGCAATAGATAGGATAGCTGTTCTCTGAAATAGCTACCCTATGAGCCCACTTAGATTTACTCTTTAACTTGAATATCCAGCCTCTTCACCATCTGCAAAAACCCTTCACATTTTGTTCATTTTGATACCCACAAACATACTTCATTCACTCCTCCTTATTCACCCACCTTGTACTCTTTCTTTAAGATGGAGCTTCTTGGGGTTTCCATTCAAGATGGCAACGTAGGAGGATCCTGGGCTCACCTCTTCGCATGAACACACAGAATCTATGGCTAAATATGCAACAACTTCTACTGAAAAAACCTAAAAAACTGTCTGATCTACATATCAGGCAAATGACAGAAGGTCCATATCGAAGTGGGTAGGAGAAGCTGGGACACAACATCGCCATAAACCCCATCCCAGTACTGCGACCCACAATCAGGAGGGAACTCAAAACCCAGAGCTTCTCCCGGAGGAGCAAAGGGTTTGAACCCCACATCAGGCATTTCAACTTTTAAGACCTGCACCTAAGAGATGAGCCCCCCAAACATCTAGCTTTGAGAATCAATGAGGCTCATGTTCATGAGACCCAAGAGTGTAGTGATCTGAGAAACAGCTCTTAGAGGCCTACACGCTTGGATTCACACCCCCCAGGGCCCAGTGCAGAGGCACCCAGACTTTGAGTGAAAGGGGCTCATTTGCAATCTTAAAGCATCAGTCTGAGGGGTAGGCATCTAACTCAGCACACATCTAGGGTCCTGCTGGCTGGCAGGTAGATGCTTCCTCTGCCTTGTTCTAGCTAGCAGGTGCCATATTTTTTTTTAACACTGGCTTTTTTTTTTCATTTTTCCTGCAGGTGATGTCTACATGCTCTCCTTCTGCCTGATTCCAGCTGGTGGTTGCCAACTTTGCACCCTCTCTCTGCCCATTCCAAAGTACCACTGTCTCCTAGAGGGGAGCTTTTATGCATGTCTTATGCCCAGGGGTCACCTCTTGATCTCCTGGCTCTGGAAGCCAGGGGAGCTTGTGATCCTGGGTCCCATGGGACTGTAAAAATTGGAGTCAGTCCTTGACAGGCTACCGCCCCACGGCGCTACACAGATAGCAGACAAACACACCTCTGGCCTTTCTGTGAAAGATGCCTATTTGCTTGCCTTGGAGCTTCAGCCCAAGGGGTAGACTTCTGGTCTGACACACAACTGCAGGCCTACAGAGGTGCTCTCAGGAACAGAGGGTCTGCCTTTGGTACCTCATTGTCAGTCATTGGCCACTGGCTCTGATGGGGGAGAGGTGGTTAGGGAGAGTAAAACCTCCACTGGGGTAGTTTCTTTTGACATAGAGCAATCCTCTAGAGAATTCTCCTATGGTAATCCTCGCAGGAGCTGGGGGGTAGGTACACCACCAGTGAAGGAGATCTGGTGGGGGACCAACAGTCTCCACTATAACATGAATTCTCAATGGGGCAATGTTCCCTCAAGGGGGTGATATTAGTTCTTAGAGGGTGTGGGAAGGGGAAATCTTAGACATTACAATGGTTTATGTCTCTCAAAAGGACCACAGTATATAAACAAAGGTACAGTGTTAACTAGTATTTCAAACCTGAAAACTGGTTCTGCAAACTTGCATTTCCCGATTATTAAGTTACTTCTCCCAGCTCCAAACCCACCTTTGTGCACTCCGCTTTGCGATGCTGCCACTGGGACTCTGAACACATCTCACCTTTGCTAGATGGCTCCCAGTTTGGTTCTGGCAAAAGGGGCTCCCCTAACTAAAGGGACGCTGATGACAGGCAGAGGGAAAAGGGACGTGCTCCTTCCTGAGTACTTGCTGTCCTGTCACTCTCCCCTTAGCAACAGCCCACCACCTGGGCAGTGGCAGGTGATTCTGGTTTCCTGTATTTTTTCACACTCACATAACTGGCCTCATTGTGCCCTTCAGAGATACCGGAAGACTGCCCAGCACCATCTCCACAGCAGTGTGGGTCCCAGCTCTGTGACACGCCTTTGCCAGGGACAAGTTCCAACCACTTCCCTGTGTCCCTCCTGTAGTGACTAGATCTATGTCATCTCAGTGCTTCTTTCTTGCCCTTTCAGTTCTCCAATTCCTTATATTAAATCCTCTCTATTCAAAAAGCTGGAGTGATTTCTGTTTTCCTGACCAGATTCTGGGTTCCAAATGTTAACATGTTGCCCTTGGCCTATCACTTCTCTGATTCTTTATTTTTGCTTTATTAAAACTGGGGAAAGATGGGAAACCTGCTTTAAGAGTACCTCAGAGAGAAAGCTGCTGAGAAGGGAAATACACAGCAAAGGAATAGAATCATACTTTGAGTTCTGGATCACAGAATGATGTGCAAGTCCCACCCCCGCCTCCAGCCAGTACCTGTGAATGTGACATCGCTTGGAAATAGGGTCTTTACCAATGTAATCAAGTTAATATTGATGTCATACTAGATTAGGGTGGGCCCTAGTACAATGATGTATCCTTACAACAAGAGGGAAACAGGGACACAGAGACAGACACACATAGAAATGACCATGTGATAACCAAAGCAGAGACTGGAATGATTGCTCTACAAGCCAAGGAGTGCAAAGGACTGCTGGTAACCACCAGAAGCTAGGAAAGAGGTGAGGAAGAATTTTCCCTTAGAGGCTTCAGAGAGAGCACGGCCTTGATGACATCTTGATTTCAGAATTCTAGCCTTCAGAACTGTGAAAGTATACATTTGTGCTATTTTAAACTGCCAGGTTTGTGGTAATTTGTTACATCAGCTCTAGGAAACTAATACAATTTTTTTAAGCATTAAATCATTTATTTCTTATTTATGTGTGTGGTTTCAACATATCTATGCAAATAAGCCCTTTCTCTAATTTAGGAAAAAATTTTCACTTAAACAGAAATGACAGTGAAACTAATATTAACCCCTGCCTGTCTCCTGGTTCTGAATGAATGATTCCTAACCATTATAACACTTAACTATAGGCCTTTTTGGCCTAAGTTTTTTATATCCTGACATCAGGCTCTTAGGTAAATCCTTAAGCGTAAATATTGAAAATGCGCTTCACTAGTATTTCTCTACTTACAGCCCAAAAGGACAATACAATATTTTACTTACACAGGCAAATAGACACAAATAAGCCATTTTTAGACTTTGCTGATTACTTATATTTCTTTTTTAATGACTTATTAAAAATCATAATTAATATGCCAATGACCTCCTGTTAAGTTGTTACTCTTCCTTATATAATGGACCCTTTTGGCAATAATAAGACAAGAAAAATTTTGACCTTAAATGCCAGAGAGAAACGTGTTCCCAAAGTAATTTGCCATTGCTAAATAAAGGGAAAACTTTGGGAATTTTCTTCCATTTCAGTTGAACTTCAAATAGCTAAAAGCCAATGACTGCAGTCAGATCCTCAATTACACCAAGGCAAAAATGTATTCCACTCAGGATTCTGAGTCCTTTAGGAGGTCACACCCCCCACCCCCCGCCCCAGACCAGATTTTCCCAGTTGTAATTCCATGGACTCTGGTTTCCAGCCCTCGTTATGAGCTGAATTGCTGAAGCATCACTGCCTTTTTTCTTCCACTAGATCTGTGGACAAGTCTGCCAGAATGGCAGACTAACAACTCCGTACATGAGGACCATGGCAAACCCTCTTTGTCCTGGGAAACATCCTAGGAATGGTTGTCTTTTAAATAGCTGTTTTTCTTCCCATATTCTCTTTATCACTTTCATTAAGGCCATGGCTAAAATTTGCCAAAACATTCAAGTAGAAGTTAAAAGTGTTTCAACTCTTTGTCACCTCAGCCCTCCCCTGCCCTCACCCTATGTGTCCTCTGTGCCTGCTGGAGAGGAAGGCAGCTCATCTTTCTTTATGCTTCTTCATGTCACTCCTTTGTTTTATTCTTTCCCTTTTTGTGATGGAGAAGCACCACAGTATAGTAACTAAGCACATAGGCTTTGAAGTAAAATGAAAAGACTTGGGTTCACATTCTGGCTTTGCCACTTATTAGTTGTGTGTCCTCAAGCGTATTATTTAAACTTTTATGAAACCTATTGTCCTCATCTATAAAACAGGAACAGTAGTATTTACTTAGGGTTATTTTTGAAAATTAGTGAAATTATATATATAAAGTGTTTAGCTCTCTTAATATAATAAGTAACCAAATAAATTGGCACTTGTCTTCCTCTGCTTGCTATTTAGCCATAATCACATTTAGATTAGACCCAATTAAAGTGTGATACATTCTACATTCCAGTGGAGCTTAGCTACTAAATCTCA
The DNA here is from genome assembly GCF_028023285.1 of Balaenoptera ricei. Taxonomy (NCBI): domain Eukaryota; kingdom Metazoa; phylum Chordata; class Mammalia; order Artiodactyla; family Balaenopteridae; genus Balaenoptera; species Balaenoptera ricei. The sequence goes on from NC_082641.1 coordinate 35,183,040, forward strand.
GGGCAAATGAATACTCCAATTTTGTTCTATTGACTATAGCATATCAGTGCAAAGGCACTGTCAGTACATGGCAAATGAATGATCATCAAACGCATGGAACAATGAATAATTATAGTAGGTTGAATACCAGCTTTTAAAAGACACTGTATCTGTACAAAAGACAAATGAGAGGGAAATTTTAAATAAATATATATCGCCATTTTCTGTTCATCTGAGTTGTCAGCGGGTTTTGCTTTTAGTTTTTTTTTTTTTTTTTTTCCTGTAGAACAGTAAGGCTGTTGAAATTTGCTCTGGAAATTGAACAAAGAGAGGCAGAATTTTCTTCCTTTTCCTCTGAGAAATATTGTGGATTATTGTGTTCTGTGAATAGTATAATTACTTCCACAATAACAGAAGACTGAACAGTCACAGGTGTTGGGTTTTGCATTGCACCTTGTGGGTGAGAGCATCATTAAAAGCTTTGTTCTCAGTGTCACCAAGAACAGGCATCACCGTGTCTCACAGTTGCCAACACTTGAGAACATTCAGAGAGTCATACTCTCCCAAACTTTGTCCTTTCCTGGAGGAGGCTATCCATTTTAGAATATAACTTTCCTTATGCTTTTCTCTCCCTCATCCACAGACCTGATGAGAGAAGCAGGTGTCCGGAACTACAGTACTCTTCTGGAAAGGCATACCCAGTGCTGAATCTTCACTGTCAAACATCTCCCCCGAACATGCTTTTGAAGGCTTCTTCGGGCTTGCTGGGATGAGACTGGCTTCTACTTGATCTATGTGTGCCCTCCATCTTCCTCCTACACATCTGTCAGGCATTATGTCCCCTTTGCAATGATCAGAGAGAAGCATGACTCCAATAGTTTGGCCCTAAGCAAATGAAGGAGGAAATTGTCACTAACTTAGATGGGGAAGAATGCCTAAGCAGCAGGCTTCAGGAGAAAAGGAAATGAGGGCAATCAGGGTAGGAATTCAGTTTTGACCAACTTATGTTTGAAACGTCTATCATTCATCCACGTAGAGATGTCAAGTAAATAGTTCAATGTAAGACTAGAGTTCCCGGAAGTGGTCAGGACTAGAGATATACATGTGGTTAGCTGTCAGCATGTAGATGGTATTTAAGCCATAAGACCAGATACAATGACCAGGGGAGTTAGGATAGATGAAAAAGAAAGAAGGACAAAAACCTAAATTTTTGTGGCAATTCGACAAGAATAGGATGTAGGAGAGACGATGAGGGATAAGTAATTAGTATGTTTTTATTAAGCTCATTTGCTTCTCCAGGTAAAATATTCTCAGATTGTCTAAATCACTTTTGTGGGACATGTTTGCCCAACCCTAGTACCATATTGCACTTTCCTGGTGAGAAGTAAATGAACTTAGTACACCAAATGGAATAGAGCAAGTCATGGCATGAACTGTACAGAGGAAAGACGGACCAGTACATCTTATAATTTGAATCCCAGAATTTTATTATTGCAGACCATGTTTCATGTTTTCTTCATACCTGAATCACCGTAGGTTCAGTTCTCCTAAAAACAATACGTAGCAGGCTGAATTCTTGAAACCAGATGCAGTAATTTACACATTTTGCCTACAGATTTCATATTGTTGTACTTGCTCCTCATTAGTCAAATCAGATATTTTTGAACCCAGGGCAAAATACTGACTGCATCACATTTGCTTGGCTTTGATTACTTGAAAACCATGCCTTCTGTATCTACCTATATCCCCTTCTCCAGGCAACATTAAATTTGTCATTAGAAATTTTCAGGATCTCAAAAAATTTTACAATATGAATCAACACTATTACTCTCAACCAAAACTTTCTTATTTAAAGACATTACACTTTGTTCTGTCCTCAGCAGAAAAATGAGAATTATTGAGACTGAATACACTTGCTTGCCAGTGAAACGTTTGTAGCTGTCAGAAATGCCAGATGAACAACTTTGATTAAAATATCAGAAATTTTAGTTACTCAGTAGTAAGTTTATTATCTTCTTCTTTATTAATTTTTCTCTTATTAAACTTATACATGAACAATGTAAATTTTTTAACATCTTTATTGGAGTATAATTGCTTTAAAATGTTGTGTTAGTTTCTGCTTTATAACAAAGTGAATCAGCTATACATATATATTTATCCCCATATGATTTCCCTCTTGCGTCTCTGTCCCTCCCGCCCTCCCTATCCCACCCTTCTACCTGGCCACAAAGCACCGAGCTGATCTCCCTGTGCTATGTGGCTGCTTCCCACTAGCTATCTATTTTACATTTGGTAGTGTATATATGTCCAGGCCACTCTCTCACTTCATCCCAGCTTATCCTTCCCCCTGCCCGTGTCCTCAAGTCCATTCTCTATGTCTGGGTCTTTATTCCTGTCCTGCCCCCAGGTTCTTCGGAACCATTTTCTTTTTTTTTTTAGATTACATATATATGTGTTAACATACAGTGTTTGTTTTTCTCTTTCTGACTTACTTCACTCTGTATGACACACTCTAAGTCCATCCACCTCCCTACAAATAACTCAATTTCATTTCTTTTAATGGCTGAGTAATATTCCATTGTATATGAGTACAACATCTTCTTTATCCATTCATCTGTCGATGGACACTTAGGTTGCTTCCATGTCCTGGCTATTGTAAATAGAGCTGCAATGAACATTGTGGTACATGGCTCTTGTTGAATTATGGTTTTCTCATGGTATATGCCCAGTAGTGAGATTGCTGGGTCATATGGTAGTTCTATTTTTAGTTTTTTAAGGACCCTCTATACTGTTCTCCATAGTGGCTGTATCAATTTACATTCCCACCAACAGTGCAAGAGGGTTCCCTTTTCTCCACAGGCTCTCCGGCATTTACGGTTTGTAGATATTTTGATGATGGCCATTCTGACTGGTGTGAGGTGATACCTCATTGTAGTTTTGATTTGCATTTCTCTAATGAATAGTGATGTTGAGCATCCTGTCGTGTGTTTGTTGACAATCTGTATATCTTCTTTGGAGAAATGTCTATTTAGGTCCTCTGCCCATTTTTGGATTGGGTTGTTTGTTTTTTTGATATTGAGCTGCATGAGCTACTTGTAAATTTTGGAGATTAATCGTTTGTCAGTTCCTTCATTTGCAAGTAGTTTCTCCCATTCTGAGGGTTGTCTTTTTGTCTTGTTTAAGGTCTCCTTTGCTGTGCAAAAGCTTTTAAGTTTCATTAGGTCCCATTTGTTTATTTTTGGTTTTATTTCCATTTCTCTAGGAGGTGGGTCAAAAAGGATCTTGCTCTGATTTATGTTATAGAGTGTTCTGCCAATGTTTTCCTCTAAGAGTTTTATAGTGTCTGGCCTTATATTTAGGCCTTCAATCCATTTTAAGTTTATTTTTGTGTATGGTGTTAGGAAGTGTTCTAATTTCATTCTTTTACATGTAGCTATCCAGTTTTCCCAGCATCACTTACTGAAGAGGCTGTCTTTTCTCCATTGTATATTCTTGCCTCCTTTATCAAAAATAAGGTGACCATATGTGCATGGGTTTATCTCTGGGTTTTCTATCCCATTCCATTGATCTATATTTCAGTTTTTGTGCCAGTACCATACTGTCTTGATGACTGTAGCTTTGTAGTACAGTCTGAAGTCCAGGAGCCTGATTCCTCCAGCTCCGTTTTTCTTTCTCAAGATAGCTTTGGCTATTTGGGATCTTTTGTGTTTCCATACAAATTGTGAAATTCTTTGTTCTAGTTCTGTAAAAAATGCCATGGGTGGTTTCATAGGGATTGCATTGAATCTGTAGATTGCTTTGGGTAGTATAGTCATTTTCACAATGTTGATTCTTCCAATCCAAGAGCATGGTATATCTCTCCATCTGTTTGTATCATCTTTAATTTCTTTCATCAGTGTCTTATAGTTTACTGCATACAGGTCTTTTGTGTCCTTAGGTAGGTTTATTCCTAGGTATTTTATTCTTTTGGTTGCAGTGGTAAATGGGAGTGTTTCCTTAATTTCTCTTTCAGATTTTTCATCACCAGTGTATAGCAATGCAAGAGATTTCTGGGCATTAATTTTGTATCCTTCTACCTTACCAAATTCATTGATTAGCTCTAGTAGGTTTCTGGTAACATCTTTAGGATTCTCTATGTATAGTATCATGTCATTTGCAAACAGTGACAGCTTTTCTTCTTCTTTTCCAATACGGATTCCTTTTATTTCTTTTTCTTCTCTGATTACTGTGGCTCAAGCTTCCAAAACTATGTTGAATAATAGTGGTGAGAGTGGACCACCTTGTCTTGTTCCTGATCTTAGCTGAAATGGTTTCAGTTTCTCACCATTGAGAACAATGTTGGCTGTGGGTTTGTCATATATGGACTTTATTATGTTGAGGTAAGTTCCCTCTATGCCTACTTTCTGGAGGGTTTTTATCATAAGTCGGTGTTGAATTTTGTCGAAAGCTTTTTCTGCATCTATTGAGATGATCATACGGTTTTTATCCTTCAGTTTGTTCATATGGTGTATCACATTGATTAACTTGCGTATATTGAAGAATCTTTGCATTCCTGGGATAAATCCCACTTGATCATGGTGTATGATCCTTTTAATGTGCTGTTGGATTCTGTTTGCTAGTATTTTGTTGAGGATTTTTGCATCTATATTCATCAGTGATATTGGTCTCTAGTTTTCTTTCTTTGTGACTTCTTTGTCTGGTTTTGGTATCAGGGTGATGTTGGTCTCATAGAATGAGTTTGGGAGTGTTCCTCTCTCTGCTATATTTTGGAAGAGTTTGAGAATGATAGGTGTTAGCTCTTCTCTAAATATTTTATAGAATTCACCTGTGAATCCATCTGGTCCTGGTCTTCTGTTTGTTGGAAGATTTTTAATCACAGTCTCAGTTTCAGTGCTTGTAATTGGTCTCTTTATACTTTCTATTTCTTCCTGGTTCAGTCTCAGAATATTGTGCATTTCTAAATTTGTCCATTACTTCCAGGTTGTCCATTTTATTGGCATAGATTTGCTTGTAGTAATCTCTCATGATCCTTTGTATTTCTGCCGTGTCAGTTGTTACTTCTCCTTTTTCATTTCTAATTCTACGGATTTGAGTCTTCTCCCTTTTTTTCTTGATGAGTCTGGCTAATGTTTTATCAATTTTGTTTATCTTCTCAAAGAACCACCTTTTAGTTTTACTGATCTTTGCTTTTGTTTCTTTCATTTCTTTTTCATTTATTTCTGATCTGAGCTTTATGATTTCTTTTGTTCTGCTAACTTTGGGGTTTTTTTGTTTTCTTTCTCTAATTGCTTTAGGCTTAAGGTTAGGTTGTTTATTTGAGATGTTTCTTGTTTCTTGAGGTAGGATTATATTGCTATAAACTTCCCTCTTAGAACTGCTTTTGTTGCATCCCATAGGTTTTGGATCATCGTGTTTTCCTTGTCATTTGTCTCTAGGTATTTTTTGATTTCCTCTTTGATTTCTTCAGTGATCTCTTGGTTATTTAGTAGTGTATTGTTTAGCCTCCATGTGCTTGTATTTTTTACATGTTTTTTCCTGTAATTAGTATCTAGTCTCATAGCATTATGGTCGGAAAAGATACTTCATATGATTTCAATATTCTTAAATTTCCCAAGGCTTGATTTGTGACCCAAGATATGTCTACCCTGGAGAATATTCCATGAGCACTTGAGAAGAAAGTGTATTCTGTTGTTTTGGGATGGAATGACCTATAAATATCAATTAACTCCATCTTGTTTAATGTATCATTTAAAGCTTGTATTTCATTATTTATTTTCATTTCAGATGATCTGTCCGTTGGTGAAAGTGGGGTGTTAAAGCCCCCTACTCTAATTGTGTTACTGTCGATTTTCCCTTTTATGTCTGTTAGCTTTTGCCTTATGTATTGAGGTGCTCCTATGTTGGGTGCATAAATATTTACAATTGTTCTATCTTCTTCATGGATTGATCCCTTGATCATTATGTAGTGTCTTTCTTTGTCTCTTGTAATAGTCTTTATTTTAAAGTCTCTTTGTCTAATATGAGAATTGCTGCTCCAGCTTTCTTTTGATTTCCATTTGCATGGTATATCTTTTTCCATCCCCTCACTTTCAGTCTGTATGTGTCCTTAGGTCTGAAGTGGGTCTCTTGCAGAGAGCATATATATGGGTCTTGTTTTTGTCTCCATTCATCCAGTCTATGTCTTTCGCTTGGAGCATTTAATCTATTTACATTTATGGTAATTATCAGTATATATGTTCCTATTACCATTTTCTTAATTGTTTGGGGTTTGTTATTGTAGGTCTTTTCCTTCTCTTGTGTTTCCTGCCTAGAGAAGTTCCTTTAGCATTTGTTGTAAAACTGGTTTGGTGGTGCTGAATTCTCTTAGCTTTTGCTTGTCTGTAAAGATTTTAATTTCACCATCAAATCTGAATGAGATCGTTGCTGGGTAGAGTAATCTTGGTTGTAGGTTTTTCCCTTTCATCACTTTAAATATGTCCTGCCACTCCCTTCTGGCTTGTAGAGTTTCTGCTGAAAGATCAACTGTTAACCTTATGGGGATTCCTGGTATGCTATTTGTTGTTTTTCCCTTGCTGCTTTTAATGTTTTTTCTTTGTATTAAATTTTTGATAGTTTGATTAATATGTGTTCTGCCATGTTTCTCCTTGGATTTATCCTGTATGCTACTCTCTGCACTTCCTGGACTTGACTGACTATTTCCTTTCCCATATTAGGGAAGTTTTCAACTATAATCTCTTCAAATATTTTCTCAGTCCCTTTCTTTTTCTCTTCTTGTTCTGGGACCCCTATAATTCGAATGTTGGTGCGTTTAGTGTTGTCCCAGAGGTCTCTAAGACTGTCCTCAATTCTTTTCATTCTTTTTCTTTATTCTGCTCCATGTAGTTATTTCCATTATTTTTTCTTCCAGGTTACTTATCCATTCTTCTGCCTCAGTTATGCTGCTATTGATTCCTTCTAGAGAATTTTTAATTTCATTTATTGTGCTGTTCATCATTGTTTGTTTGCCCTTTAGTTCTTCTAGTTCCTTGTTAAACGTTTCTGGTATTTTCTCCATTCTATTTCCAAGATTTTGGATCATCTTTACTATCATTACTCTGAATTCTTTTTTCAGCTACCCTGTCTATTTCCTCTTCATTTGTTTGCTCTGGTGGGTTTTTGCCTTACCCCTTCATCTGCTGTGTGTTTCTCTGTCTTCTCATTTAGCTTAACTGACTGCGTTTGGGGTCTCCTTTTCACAGACTGCAGGTTTGTAGTTCCTGTTGCTTTTGGTATCTGCCCCCAGTGGCTTAGGTTGGTTCAGTGGGTTGTGTAGGCTTCCTGGTTGATGGGACTGTTGCCTGTGTTCTGGTGGATGAGGCTGGTTCTTGTCTTTCTGGTGGGCAGGACCATGTCTGGTGGTGTGTTTTGGGGTGTCTGTGACCTTATCATGATTTTAGGCAGCCTCTCTGCTAATGGGTGAAGTTGTGTTCCTGTCTTGCTAGTTGTTTGGCATAGGGTGTCCAGCACTATAGCTTGCTGGTAATTGAGTGGAGCTGGGTCTTAGCGTTGAGATGAAGATCTCTGGGAGTGCTTTCGCTGTTTGATATTACATGGAGCCAGGAGGTCTCTGGTAGACCAATGTCCTGAACTTGGCTCTCCCACCTCAGCAGCACAGGCCTGACACCCGGCCGGAGCACCAAGACCCTGTCAACCACACACCAGGTACATGGGAGTTTCTTGCCTTTTGGGAAGTCTAAGGTCTTCTGCCAGATGTCAGTAGGTGTTATGTAGGAGTTGTTCCATATGTAGATGTATTTCTGATATATTTGTGGGGAGGAAGCTGATCTCCATGTCTTACTCCTCCGCCATCTTGAAGGTCTCCCCCACTTCATCGGAGATCCCACAACTGGTGCGGGAGAGAACTCAGAGCACCAACAATGTAATTTTAAATGTGATTGAAACTTTTTTGTATCTTTATTGTGGTACAGTTGGCAAATAAAACTGTATGTATGTTTAAGGTGTACAGCATGATGATTTGCTATACATATACATTGTGAAATGATTACCACACCGAAGCAAATTAACATATCCAACTTTTTTTGTGTTTGTGTGTGGTGAAAACAGGTAGATCTACTCTCTTAGCAAATGTCAGGTATATAATATAGTATTGTTAACTATAGCTACCATGCTGTATGTTAGATTTTTTTAAATTAATTAATTAATGTATTTATTTTTGGTTGTGTTGTGTCTTCATGGCTGCACGCCGGCTTTCTCTACTTGCGGCGAGCGGGGGCTACTCTTCGTTGCAATGCGTGGGCTTCTCATTGCAGTGGCTTCTCATTGCAGAGCACAGGCTGTAGGTGCGTGGGCTTTAGTAGTTGTGGCACGCTGGCTCAGTAGTTGTGGCACTTGGGCTTAGTTGCTCTGCAGCATGTGGGATCTTCCTGGACCAGGGCTCAAACCCATGTCCCCTGCATTGGCAGGTGGATTCTTAACAACAGTGCCACCAGGGAAGTCCTAGATCTTTAGAACTTATTTATCCAACATAACTGAACTTTGTACTCTGACCAGTATCTCCCCATTTATCCCACCCCCAGCCCCTGGAAACCACTTTTCTACTCTCTGCTCTTACGAGTTCAGTTTTTTAGATTCCACATATAAGGGAGATCACGTACTTTTATTCCTGTGAAAAACATAATCTCTTAGAAGAAAAACGTAGTGATAATGTTTACTATCTACTCTCAGCAACTTTCACAAATACTATATTTAACCATAGTCACCATGCTACACACTAGCTCCTCAGTGCTTTTTCTTCTTATACCTGAAAGTCTGTATCCTTTGACCTACATCTCCCCCTTTATTGTTCTCCCCAGTATCTGGCAACCATCTTTCTACTTTCTGTTTCTATAAAATTGGAATTTTTTGTTTGTTTTTTTCACATGTAAGTAACACCATACAGTATTTGTCTTTCTCTTGTCTGGTTTATTTAACTTAGTATAATGTGCTCTAGGTTCATCCACGCCATTACAAGTACAAGGTATATACCTGAAAGAATTGAAATCATGGTCTTGAAAAGATATCTGTACTCCCATGTTATTGAAGCATTTTCTCATTCTTTTAAGCTATTTGAAATCTTCTCTTTTTTTTTTTTTCATGAAATGGGCAGTACTAAACAGGATTACAAAAATCCTTTTAAAAAAGGGAGATATGTATGGAAATATGTTAATATAAATGTTTCAGACATAAAAAAAAAAAAAAAAAAAAAGGGAGATATCATACTAATAATTTAAGCAACTCTGATCAGATGAATTTAATTGTCTCTAGTTTAACAAGAACCACTAAAACCTTTTCAATTTATAGTAAGAAAGTCATCAAATTATATCAAATAGAAACTGGGGCCTCTCTGGAAAGAAAAACTTTAAGAAATGTCTACTATCTCATCTTAGCACAATTATAAAGATTGAGAAGTTATTTTCATACACTATTTTCATTGAATTATCCTCAAAAAGCTCTTCCATTAGCATTTTATTTCTTCTGATATAAATTACATAATAATGCTCCATTAATGCTCTGGTGTCCAGGAGGTACTACACATATACCCTTAGATGCATGAGGAGAAGGAGCATGTGTATGTGCATCTTTGTTTCTAGAAAGCCTTACTTTTGACTCAACTTAGTAATCTTCAAGTAGAAGCCCCTTATTTCCAATCCATTTTCCCATGGATGTTTACAATGGCAATCAAAAGCTTGGAAAGTCTTCAGTCTTCCTAAGTGAGATATTCTGTGAAAAATGTCTCTAATTGAAGTATTTTGGTAAAGACAATCATATTCTCATTGTCCAAAGAACACTGAGATGAATCTTTTCTTAAAGTGAAGAGTTCTTTTAGAATGAAAGAGTAGAAATATTTCCCAGGCCACTTCAACCTTGGAGGGAAAGCAGGTGCCTAAGTGCACTCACAGGATGGTCTTTCTTCCTCCTACAGTTGTGTCAATGTAATACCCCACCTATTTATGAACACTCTGGGTGTTTTCTGTGCTTTCGATGATCGGATTCTAACGTACACATTTTGAGCCTAACCATTTTCCTCCTCTCATCTCCCATCCAGACTCCAGATGTTTGTGATGAGATCTTTCAACTAACTGGCACAATGCCACTTTTGCTTGCTGAAGGTTCAAAAGTGAATACCTGCCAATGCACTGCCTCAACCCACGGAAGCCTCCAATGCAACTGAGACACAACTGATAGCTTCTGAAAGGGGAGCCCTTGTCTATCTCCTTTGCTCCAGATGGAAGCTGGTTCACTCAATAATTCAACCTACTATGTCTATTCTATATTTGAATGTTCAACAGCAGTAATCCCTGTCAAAGTCTCCTCCCATTGGGGCTAAATTCTTAATATAAGCTACAAAGCAACACTGCCTTGGGTTCATGAGCTCTCGATAATTCACTGAGATCATTATAAAATAGCTTTAAAAAAATTCAAAGTCAGCCTGACTTTAAGACTGGGGTCCAAACACTTGCAAGGGAGTCATTGCTGAGTGGGAGGACAATTTTCATGAGACACCCTGTGTTGTATTCAAATTACCCTTCACCTCCAATCCTGTGGTATGGTTCTTTCTATAACCTTTGAGTCTCTAGCAGTTTCATTTAGATGTATGCTTTCCCAGGAGACCACAGTATCATTCACAGAAATGGCTACCCAACAAGCCCTTTCCTATAGAAGTCTATATGAGGTCAGACATGCCTAAGATCTAGAGAAAACACTGCTGAAGCTCAAGGCGGGGTCCCTGTTATACAGGAAATTATCTCCTAATTTATTTGTTTAAACAATATGAGGTATTTACCACCCTAAAGCTATACATGTAGGGGTGTGTGTGTGTGTGTGTGTCATTAGAGTCATTTAAATACTTACTAAATGTTGAGGGACTAGTTTTTAAGACATTACTTAGTCAACTGGATTTCGTATTTCAAATGTTGCATTACAGCTTTATTCTTGCCCTGAACTGGATTATTAAATATAAGAAATAACCTTGAGCTTTCAACTGAGAATGTCTCATTGCCCACAGACAAAGGATAAATCAGGACAGTTATAATCATGCTAAGATGTACTCTTTGAATTCTCTGCAATTCTATGTGACTCCATTGACAGTGACAAATGAAAGTGGTCTTCACACACCAGTGGACTGTGTACCACCCTAACTGGGACACATTTAGTACTAAGTAGGTAAGGAAGTAGAGTGTCCTCATGATTCTATATCAGCAAGTTTTTTATTTGTGGGTTTTTGGGGGTTTGTTTGTTTTTTTTACTCTTAAGCTACAAATGATAACAAAGAAAAAGAAGCACATAACTGAGTACAAGTTCTCTGGATTTGAGTGCCAATTGTTCTTTGTTATTTCTTTCTCCTAAAATTGAGTTTCATGTTAATACTAAAGAAAGTTAGACATGGTGGCTCAGAGGGGGTTTCAGGTTATTAGGGAAAATTGTTTCATGGAAGAAAACTGATACCAAAATGGTATTTATGCAGTATTCTGAAATGATTGTGACATTTGAAAAAAGCAGTTAAACATGACCTTCACCAGGAGTCAAAAGATTATACCATTTTCAAGAGAAGTAAGAGGACATTAATTATATCAAGATTTCTTTTGGACTGCACTTTCAAATTTTATCTACTGACTAGCATTTCAATTTATGTGATAGTTGGACATTGTATCCTGAAATGTTGGTCAGTGTTCAGTCCAGGTACAGAAATTGTTACAGTGATTTCTTCTACAGACACTAAAATGATGGCATCTGGTAGTCCAAGGAAATGAAAAGCTATTTAGCTGATGAATAGCAAGACAATAGGTGAACTAGGATGTGCAATTCTACTTTTCTCTTAAGTGGCTCTTGGGATCTATAGTATGAGACTAAGTTAAAACTGAATGTGCCTCCTAACCAGGTCCTTCCAGCATTTCAGGAGCTAAACATTCAAGAAAGAACTAGAGGCAGTGAGGTAGGTAACATTATAACATTCTCATTATTCTTTGCAACAAAAACCTGATTTCTTCGAAATTACTTTGGGAAATAAAGTGATTCCTCATCTTGTGACAACATGAAGTCTAGCACTTTAGTTCCAAAACAATTAATAATATAACCTTATGAAACTGGTTATGTTATTAATGGTTAGGAAAAGTCATGAAGAGGAGCAATCTAAGAAACGTGCCAACACAGACATATGTTTAGATGAATATGTCTAGCCTATGTCATATTTTAAACCTGAGCTCAGAACATAATGTTCTAGTCAATTACTTCTAGGATTCTCAATCCCAAATAGCTCTTTTCAACTAAGGCCATTTGCTCCTTAACCCCTGGGCATGTTAACATGGTCTAAATAGAAGATGAGCAGTCTAAGCATGTCTAGGGGTCACCAGAGACCATAATCTCATAGAGAATCCATTTTCTTCCTATTTTGATCTCATTCTATTTTCTTGTCTCCTTGCCATGCATGGGAGCCAGATTCTGAGAATGTAAATTTCCTGAGCCGGTTTGGCAAAAAGGCTACCTGAAAGGGTGAAATCACACGACCAGAGTGAGGAGAGTATCTAGAAAGTGGGAGACCCTCAGCATCACTGTAGACTAGACTCCAACCTCTAGGTGTCAACTCTTCAGTTGCAAGTGACAGAAAACCCAACTCAGATTACCTGAGCAAATGAGAAATATAGGCTCGTGTAATACAAAATCAGAATGGCTCAATCCAATAAGCACTGTCAGCAGGACAAGCATCTGTCTGTATGTTGCCTCCACTCTCCTCTGTGTTACTCCCTTTTCAGAGAGGCTTTCTTCATGTTGGCAAGATACCTGTCAGCAGCTCCGTGCTTACAGCCTCCCAGATCTGGACCCATGGTTGAGAGAATGACTCAACAAGTGACACAAAAGGCCTGGAATTAGCTCTGATTGGAAAAAAAATTACCTTGGCTTTGGTCCTAAACCAAATCTCTATAGAAAAAGAAATGTGATGGGACTTTCCTGGCGGTCCAGTGGTTAAGACTCACTGCAGGGGACGCGGGTTCAATCCCTGGTCGGGGAAATAAGATCCCACAAGCCATGCAGCGCAGCCAAAAAAAAAAAAAGAAGAAGAAATGTGATTCCCCAATCACCCAGTCTTGGATAACCTGCTGTTCCTGGAGCCAGAGTAGCCTCAGTTCTGCCCACAGCACATAGACCAAGAGTGAGTTAGGAATGGTGTCCCAGGGTAAAGGCACATCACCATGACCAGGAAAAGAGCCCATGAATATAGAGAGGCAAAAGCAATAACTATCCACTAAGTACTATTCTGATGATTTTATCCTGGCTATATATAATCCACGGAGCTTTGTATAAATATGTAAATATACATAGGCTTCATTAGTTCCAGGGTGGGGACTGGACACATGTATTTCAGAAAACCTCTGTAGATGATTCTGTAATCAGCCAGGTAAATCACTACTATGGTGGTCTCAGTTAATTCATTTTTTAAGTAAGTGTAGTAAAATAATTTAGCAGTTCTCAGACTTTCCAGCTCTGAGCCACTTAAACAATGCTAAAAACACTAGAGCCCACCTTCCTACTCACCAACTCATACTTGACTAGCACCAAACACACCTCCCTCATCGAGGTTGTTTCAATAGGATACCACTCAAGAAAATCTTCTTTTTAAAGCATTCTAAGCAGGACTCTGAGCTCTGCCCTACTTAACAGTAATGTGCTTGTCAAGGTTTCCAGGGCTCCTTAGAACATTTTTTAAGTGTATGGCTAACAGAAAAATTCAGCTTAAGCTAAATATCAAAATATATTAATATATTAAATTCAACAAGCACTTAGCCTCTCCCTTCCTTGACCTTCTCACTTAGTCACTCTCTCCCACAGTTACACCAAGGATCTTGGCATTGCACGAAGCTCTACTATCCTTAAACTTACAAAATCATGCACGCCTCTCTGACCAGTCTCCTTTCCTTCTTACTAATTTTTTTGACCATTCTTTACCCTCATGGAGCCTCAAGTTCATTGATAATTCTGTTCTTGCCCTATCCATTGGCTTCTACCTGCCTTTATGTCCTTCCTTAGATTCTAGACCCAACTTAGATTCTAGAGTCAACAAGTTCAGTAACTCTATGCTTAATACCTCTCTGTCTTTTCTTTGTACTTGCCAACCCAAGTCCAGGACTTCCTCCAAGTTTGCACTCAGGCAGCTGAGATTTTTTAGGAAAAAATCCCAGCATGCAAGATCTATCATGTCACTCCTCTGCTCAGAACCCGCTGATGACGTCTCAGCTCACTCTGATTAAAATCCAAATTCTATCACTTTTATATGGAATCTAAAAAATAATACAAAAGAATCTATATATAAAACAGAAACAGATTCACAGGCATAGAAAATAAACTTATCATTACCAAAGGGGAAAGGGTGGGGATAAATTAAGAATATGGGGTTAACAGATACAAACTACTATATGTAAAATAAATAAGCAACAAGGATTTATTGTATAACACATGGAACTATGTTCAATATCTTGTAATAACCTATAATGGAAAATAAACTGAAAATATATATATATACATAACTGAATCATTTTGCTGTACACCTGAAACTAACACAATATTGTAAATCAACTATACTTCAATAAAAAAAATCCAAATTCCTTTCCTTGTTCTAAAACACTCTGTGATTTGGCCCACATTTTCCATTCTGGTCTGTCTCCTCTTCATATCACTCCAGCCCCCTCTGTCCTCATTGCTGAGTCTTCTTCCTGCCTCAGGGCATTTGCATTTACTTTTACCAGGTATTTCCTGATATGAAATACTCTTCTTCCAGATCAATAAGTATCACTCCTTCATTTCATTCATATCTCTGCTTAAATGTCTCATTCCCTGACTTCCCTATATGGAAGGACTATAACAGATGTCCTTCCATAACTGTGATTTTTCTGCACAGCATCTATCACCACCTAACATGTCTATGATACACTTATTTATTTAACCTTTGACTGTCTTCCTCTCTAGGAATGTAAGTTCTATAATGAAACTGATTTTGTTTTGTTTGAGGCTATATCCTCAGTACCTAGAACAATGGTAACATTCAATAAATATTTGTTGAATGAATAAGTAAATGAAGCAAGTATATTTGTACTATTATAAATTCATGGTCACTTACTTCATCTAACCTCTCTTCACAGCAGACAATCTTACTTGCAACTTTACTGAGAAATAGATTATCACAGACAAGAAGCTCCTATATGCCCTGTTACAAAACCTTACTCTCTCTTATATATACACATACTTTTCTAATTCCTCTTGTTATAAAAGAAAGGGTGCACTTCCTCCTACCTAAGTCAGTTGCTCTTTTTGTTAGACCCTATTTCCTCCTACCTTCTCAGGAACTCTCCCTATCTGAGTCTTCCAATAGCCTCAAGTCAATCCCATCTTAAAACACGAAATCAGGACTTCCCTGGTGGTCCAGTGGTTAAGAATCCACCTGCCAATGCAGGTGACACAGGTTCAATCCCTGGTCCGGGAAGATCCCACATGCCATGGAGCAAGTAAGCCCATGTGCCACAACTACAGAGCCTGCACTCTAGAGGCCACGAGCCTCAACTACTGAGCCCACATGCTGCAACTACTGAAGCCCACGTGCTCTAGGGCCTGTGAGCCACAACTACTGAGCCTGCATGCTGCAGCTACTGAAGCCCGCACACCTAGAGCCCGTGCTCTGCAACAAGAGAAGCCACCACAATGAGAAGCCCATGCACCACAACGAAGAGTAGCCCTCATTTGCTGCAACTAGAGAAAGCCTGCGCACAGCAATGAAGACCCAGCACAGCCAAAAATAAATAAATAAATAAATAAAATACAATTTTTAAAAAAATAAAATACAAAATCAAAATACCCCCTTCAGCCACGTAACCCTCTATAATCACTCAAACTCTCTCCTCCCCTTCACTGTCAAACTTTTAAAAGTAATTTTCTATCCTTGTTGGCTTTCTTCTCACTTCTCACCCACTCCTCAGGCCACTCGAATCTGATTACACACCCATCCCTCACCAGAATGGCTTTTACGAAGGTTACCATTGACCTACTTCCACGTTGCTAAAAGACACAGTCATTTTTCTGTTCTCATCCTTAGGTGAATCACCAGCAGAATTTTGCACTATTAAGTCCTTCTTTTAAAAGTCCATACTGTGTTCTTGAAACTTCCTTGACATCACACCCTCCTAACTTTCCTCTTACCTGTCAGCCAGTCCTCCTCAGTTTCCTTTGTGAACTCAGCCTCCTCCGTCTGGCTTTAAGTATTAGCAATCCTCAAGACTCAGCCCTGGCCTCTTCTCTTCTAACACTACTCTTTCTCCTCTGAAAATCTCACTGTCACCCAAGGCTTTAATTACCACTCACAAACCAGTAATGTTCAGAGTTAGACCTCTAGCCCTAACCTCCCTTCTGAGCTCCCAGCTTGACTCTCCAAATTTGTAATGTATTTTCTCCATTTGATCATCTTAAGGACACCTCAAAATCAACCTGTTCAAAACTGAATTCATCTACTTTCTTTCCAATCTAGTCATTCATCTTTTTTCCAGTCTTAGGAAACAGAGCGTCCTGTATCCAATAATGAAAGCCAAAAAATGAGGAGTTAGCATGGACACCACTCTCCTCCTTAATTCTTTCGTACAATCCTTCACCAAATTTTGCCAAGTCTACCTCTTGAATATCTAATCTGTTCTCTTCTCCTCTGCCTTTTCTCTCTAATTCCCTTGCCACCATCCCAGTCTAAGGTGTTATCCATCAATTTTTATTCTACTTGGTCTCCCCATTTTCCTCATGCCCACTCTGATCTACTCTCCACAAGGCAAACAAAGAGATCTTCTCAAAACACAACTCTGATTGTTCCACGTCTCTGCCTAAAATCCTTTAGTGGTTTCCCAATGCACTTAAAATAAGACGAAAATCTTCAACATGCATTGCAATGTCTGAAGGAGTGGGTCTCCGCATTCCTCTACAGACTCCCTACACTTCAAACACCTTGGTCTTTAGCGATAGAAAGAGCTATGCCCCTCACTACCCCGTGGCCTTTTGCCATGCTGTTACCTTTTTATCTGAGGGCTTTTCTCACCTACCTTTGCCTAATTCACTCCTATTCTTTCCTTATTCTGCATATCTCAGTTCTCAACTCAAATTTTTTAGAGAAAATCATTCTGAGTGCTAGACTGAAAGAGGTTCTCCTACTATGTGTTCTAATAACTCCCTATATTTTCCTTTCTGGCACTTGTCATGGTAAATTATTATAAACTTATGCAATTATATGATCAACACTGGCTTAATAAGAAAGACCTTCAGAGAATGAATATACTTATACTTCATTTAATCATTACTTTGCTAATTGATATCTTGGAGGTTCACATTTTTTTGCTATTATTTTCTAGATTTTATACAATGCAGATACATTACTTTTACATTGGGGGGAAGGGAAAAATTACTTTTAAAATAAACACTCACTAATTAAGCAGTTGAATGATAGTATTTGTTCTCCAGAAACAAAATTATAGACACTGTCATTATCTAAGACATCACATTTTAAAATACCAGCTAATGCCTAGGTCCCACCTCTAGAATTTTCTGATGTAATTGGTCTGGAATGAGATTTAGGCATTGATTTTTTTTTTTAAACTCCCCAGGTGATTCTCATATGCAATCAAATTTGAAAACCACCACAGAGAAAGATGCTTATGAAATACTTATCAGTACCATTTTCATAAATTGAGTACTTTGGCAATGAATGTACCATTGAGTATAAATACAGCAAAGATCATGTCAGTTAATAGCCTTGTGTAGCACTGGACAGAGCACTATGTAATCATAGGCTCATGGTGATTAATAAGACTAAGTGGGGAATCATTTGAGTGAAATGATTCAGGGAGCATTCCTGGCTCCTACTGATTTGGAATGTGACTTACATTTGAAAGAGAAGTTGTACAAATGTTCATCTCAAGCAACAGTGCTGCGTCCCTCCAGTTAAGGAGTCAGCAGCTCCATAGCTGGTAAGTCAGGACAATAGACACTTTCATACTACAGCAGTTGCAAGAACCTGGCTCTGGGCTCAGGATGGCTGGGTTTCAGTCTTGGCTCTAACACTTGCTAGGTTGTGATCTTGGTCAAGCCCTTCAACTTTTTTAATCCTCAGTCTCTGTTTTTAATACTGGGGAAAGGATAAATGCATGATAAATGTATTTAATAGTAGCTATCTCAAACTCTTGGTTTGAAGGTTAAGTATTAACATAATGCATGTAAAGCATTGAGCAGAGTGCTGGCCCATAGTTTGCACAGAATACACATCAGTTATTAGTACTTTCTCAAGTTAAAGCTGGAAATTCCTACCCAAGAATTAGAAATTGTCCATTTTGTTATTTTAAAGCCTATTTGTAGATCAAAGAAAATCAAAACAAATTGCAGAACACATAGAAAGTAATAGTATTCTAAACAGAACTAAAGAATAACAGTAAAGCTATAGTCATATTCCTATATCTTTATTCCATAATGAGAAAAGATTCCAATTGGTGAAATAAATATTTAACAACAAAACAAACTTAAAGAAAGCAAAAAAAAAAATGAGTTAATAGAGATAGTAGCAAAAATTAACAAATTACATAATAGAGAATTACAGAACTAAATGAATAAATTCAAGATCTAGTTCTTTAAAAAGTACAAAACAGGTAAAACCTTAGGTAATCTAATTTTAAAAAGGTCAGTGGGAGAAAGCAAACTTATGGAGAGTCCTTAAAAAACTAAAACAGAACTGCCATATGATCCAGCAATCTCACTCCTGGGCATATATCCAGAGAAAACCATAATTCAAAAAGACACATGCACCCCAATGTTCATTGCAGCACTATTTACAATAGCCAAGACATGGAAGCAACCTAAATGTCCATCGACGGAGGAATGGATAAAGAAGATGTGATATATATATATATATATATATATATATATATATATATATATATATATATATAGTGTGATATATATATATACAAATATATATATATATATATATATATATATATAATACTATGGAATATTACTCGTATAAAAAAGAATGAAATAATGCCATTTACAACAACATGGATGGACCTAGAGATTGTCATACTGACTGAAGTAAGTCAGACAGAGAAAGACAAATATCATATGGTATCGCTTATATGTAGAATCTAAAAAATGGTACAAATGAACCTATTTACAAAACAGAAATAGAGTCACAGATGTAGAAAACAAACTTATGGTTACCAAGGGGGAAGAGGAGATGGGATAAATTGGGAGATTAGGATTGACAAATACACACTACTATATATAAGATAGATAACTAATAAGAACCTACTGTATAGCACAGGCAACTCTACTCAATACTCTGTAATGACCTATATGGGAATAGAATCTAAAAAAGAGTAAATATATGTATATGTATAAATGATTCACTTTGCTATACAGCAGAAACTAATACAACATTGTAAATCAACTATACTCCAATAAAAATTAACTTAAAAAAAAAGAAAAGGTCAAGGGGAGAAAGCAAACTTAGGGCTTGGAGGGAGAATAACTTTACATTTTTTACCTTTTTTTGTTTATTTTGAATTTGATATCCTTGACATGATTTGGACTGGTAGTATGAGATTTTTATTTTGTAAGTGTCACATTTACTTTTTTACTCTTGTTTTGAATCGTCCATGAATGGTTTGGGACATGCAACAGTGGCTCCTGTAGCTTATGAGTTCCTAGGATATCACAGATTTCTTTGGCACTTTGGGAACTAGTTGCCAAAGCATCCAGTGAATTGTTAATAGCAAAATTTTTGCATCAGATTAGAGTTAGATTAATAAACTAGTTTTTTGGTGTCTGTTACTGAGAAAAATCTCTCTGTAAGCATAAGCACAGCCTCTAGAGAGGCTGATGTACTGAAAGAGACAGGGAGAAATAAAATTGAAAGGTATCTTTACCATGACGGCAAAGCAATGGAAAGGCTGAAGTTCAAATTGCAACAGGCTTAAAATATCAACACTTACGTTAAACCACTGGGACTGGGGCCTGGAGAGAAACTTGGCAGAACACATTTTTGAGTTGAGAGTTATGAGATATAGTACATGTTTCTTTAAAGTCAGGAAGTCTTCTCCTTCCCCTTGAAAAACAAAGTGTGATAAACCACACCACAAAAGGGTCCATAACTAGGCAAGAAAAACTAAGGTTGTCTTTCAAGTCCTGCTGTGCAGATTTGTACTATAGCCATTCAGCTTTCAGAACATTATCAGCTGAGCAATAGCTGTCCTATCCAGACTCACCTGCAAGCAAACCAAGTTCAGGGACCCTAGGCATTTTCCTCTACCATGTTTGAGAAAGCACAGATCACTGGATTACAGCAGTGCTCTATATTAAATTTTTTTATTTGATTTGATTTGATTAAAAATTTGTAATTTTTATACTTTATGAGAACCAACTGAACTGACTTATGTTTCAAACTTTGCATTACTGATTTTTTGCACTTTTGACAGCCCTATTTACAAGCTTTTTCCTCTGGGAATGGTAGAGCATACATCCCTCCATACTTCTCCCCTCCTTCACCCAATCTCTGACCATATAGAATATTCCCAGAGTCACTAAAAGCTGGTAGAAAGTCTGCTGCTTTTTATCTGCTTTCCTGTCCCATGCACAAGACATGAAAAATAAGGCACCAATCACATGCTGAGTGAGTTAACATGGAACAATAATCATGATCTTACCAATGCAAAAGTTATGGGGGGTGGGAACAATAACCAGCCCATATTGCTAGAGACGTTAGAATAAGAAATCCTAAACTGAAACTTAGTGGAAATTACACAGTACAGAAACACTAAGCGGAAGTGGAATTCAGTGAAAAGAGTCTTGGTGACTTTTCCTCAACTTGAAGGAAGCTCACTTGGTTTCCATCTCTGCTCCTCATTTCCAGTTTGCCCCAGTTCACTTCTCATCCCCCCCCACCTCCTGCACCTTCTTGACTCCCTCCCTCGTTTTTAATTTCCTTTTTCATTCTCTCCCAAATGCAATCTTCTAGCTTCAGCTCAGAATTTCCTTCGGAGCAAGTCATTTCAAAGCCACTTGGATGTAAGGTAACTATGGTTACCGCTCTTCAAGATTGTGCATAAACAGGAGGTTAAATGAAGACTAGATGCCCATCATCTACTTAGGATGTACACACTAATGAAGCACCATCCAAGGACCCCAGCACTCCTAGGTATCAAAGGAAAAATAACCCCCATCGAAACCATCTCCTAAGGAAAAAACCACAGCCAAAGAAATCTTTTTAAAAGTTGACATGACACATGATGCTAGAGGTCTGCTGTCCTTAGAACGCAAAATCAGCAAGCATTTTTCTAATCCTAAGATTGGCCCTGGGTAAAATCTTAAAACAAACACCACTTATATTTTTATTAATTTCTATTTTTTAAAGTAGCATGCGTAGAATTTACAAATCAAATAGGAGGAGCAGTATCATTCTGTGGGTAAGAGCACAGACTCAGAAACAGACTGCTTGGTTCATATTGTGGTTGTGTATTTCTAACTCTGTGATCATGGACAAGTTACTTAACTGCTTTGTGCCTCCATTTTCTCATCTATAAAATAGGAATAATAATAGCACATATTTCACAGAGTTTTGACAGACTTCACATATGGGCTGAATTGTATTCCCCCAAAATACACTTGATTAAGTCCTAATCCCCAGTACCTTGGAATGTGACTATATTTAGAGGTAGGGTTTTAAAGAGGTGATGAAGGTAAAATGAGGTCAAATGAGTGGACCCTAATCCAATATGACTGGTGTCTTTATAAGAAGAGGAGATTAGAACACACACACACACACACACACACACACACACACACACACAGAGGGAAAGTCATGTGAAGACACGAGAAGGAGATAGCCATCTACCAGCCAAGGACAGAGACCCTCAGAAGAATCCAGCCCTGCCAACACCTTGATCTTGGATTTCTAGACTTCAGAACTGTGAGAAAATACATTTCTGTTGTTTAAATTACCCAATCTCTGGTATCTATTATAACAAATCAATAAAGAAAACATCTGGTGTATAGTCAGTACTCTATCAGGGTATTATTATTATTACTATTATTAAAAGATATACATTAATAAAAACAGCAGCCCTCTACTCCATCTTTCCCCATCTCATAAGTCCATTTTCTTCAGGCAACATCTCAATAATTTAACTCTTTATTTTCATATTTTCTTCGTATTTCTCTCCTCTCTCCTCACCCCTCCTTTCCCCCTTCTCCCTCCTATGTTTTACCTTCTCCTCTCTTCCTTTTCCCCTTCCTTTACTCTCTCTCTCCCTCCCTCTTTCCCTTCCTCCTTCTCTCCCTCATCTACGTTTTGGAACATTTTTGCACCCACATCGTCCATACCTGCAGCAATATGGATGAGGTTCACAAACACAATTTGAAAGAAGTCAGAATACAGAAAAGTAACTAAGATATGATTCTATGTATATAAAATTCAAACACAGTCAAAAGAAAAATACGGTGTTAGCAATCAAGATGACAAACATCCTTGGACTGAAAGGGAGCACAAGAGGTATTTCTGGGGGCTGACAATGTTCCATGTCTGGACCCAGGTGCTGGTTGTGTTTGTGGAAAGTCATTGAACTGTTATACTTATCACTGTTCACTTTCTGAATTTATACTTTGTTTTAAAAAAATGCCAAGGCTTCACAATCCAGGATCTTGGTACATTGCTCAAAGCAGGACTTTTCCGTGCAGTTCATTTATTCGTCCTCTTATTCAGTCCATTAGTAAGTCTCTGTTTGTTTATTGAACATCTAATATATGATAGGCACTATGCTAAGCGTTGGGGTTAAAAATTATAAACAGTATTAGATGCTTGCCCTAGAGGAGCTCACAGCCCAGGAACAGAAGAAATAACACGAAAAATGTATACTAAAATGAACACTCAGTTGCTTGAGCAAATTCATGGAGGCTTGATAGCACTCCCATTTTAGAACATTGCCCACATCCTATTTCTTTTATAAAGCCTCCCCTAACTAACACTCCCCACATTGAGTTCTGTGAATGCCTTACTTTTTCCTGGTGTTAAGTCTTATCACCCCAACTAAATTGTAAGCTCTTTATGGGAAGTGACTATATTTTACATTTATCTTCTATGCCCTGCAACACCAGACACCCCAAAATAATAAACCAGCATTTATATTTGCAAGACATTTTCACACAAGTTACCTCATTTGATTCTCACAGCAACCCTATGAGGGTAAGTAGGGTGAATATGATTATAATCGGGTTTTAACTTTGCTTTATAATGAAAGAAACTGAAATCCAAATAGGTTATGGACCTGACCAAGACCACATGAACCAGAATATACAACAGACACTGTGTCTTTGAATTCCAAATCCCAGTTTCTCCATGGTACAGAACTCCTTTTACAAATTTGTATTGGTTTATCAATTGCACATAAAAAATTCAGTGGCCCTTAACAGAGCAAAGATGAACCTTTAATTCCTTAAGATGTTTAGAGAAGAAGATTTCCCTACCCTGGGGGTCCATTGGCCTGATAATCTCAGCAGCATTCAGGAAGCAAAAGGTGTAAACATACCACTGTCCTATGCTCTCCTTCCCCCAGTTGTAGACAGATCACTCTTAATCCTTCTTGGTACTCATTGCTATTTATTTTTTTCCAGAAGGCCAATCCTCACCTAATGATACACTAAAGAAACAGAACCCACTGAATCCTTTAAGGCTTTAAGACTTTGTCTCCAATAATCCTCCCTGTCAGGCTCCCCTTTTTTTTTTTTTTTTTAACATCTTTATTGGAGTATAATTGCTTTACAATGGTGTGTTAGTTTCTGCTTCATAACAAAGTGAATCAGTTATACATACACACATATCCCCATATCTCTTCCCTCTTGCGACTCCCTCCCACCCTCCCTATCCCACCCCTCTAGGTGGTCACAAAGCACCAAGCTGATCTCTCTGTGCTATGCGGCTGCTTCCCACTAGTTATCAGTTTTACGTTTGATAGTGTATCTATGTCCATGCCACTCTCTCACTTTGTCCAGGCTTACCCTCTTAAGAACTCCAACAGGGCACCTGAACAAGAAACGTGAAGTTGAAACTTGTTCCTCTACCTGCCTTCCACCACTGATCCCAGGTGCCCCTGCAGTCCTGCCCAGAAGGGGTCTAACAGAGCTTCTGAAATCAGAAGCAGCAGAGCTAACACTACTCAGCTTCAAAGGGATGCCCAGGACTTTTGGTCAGTTTCTGCATGCACCTGACGCCTTAGTCTAGTTCTGCCGGTAAAAGACTTTACAGGAGCTTTCCACCTGGATTTCATTTACTCGTGTCGTCATGATTTGAGGAGGTTCTGCTCCCTGATACCTGTCCCATGCCTTCCCAGCTTCCGGAGACAAGCTGGTGGATGGTAACGGCAGGAGCAGCCTGTGGGCTACAGTATCAAACTAGCCACCAGAAGAAACTGAAAAATCTCTAACCTTTAAAGTGCACATGTAACCAGAATGTACAGGTCTCACTAGTTTTCAAGAACATACAAGAATATACAAGCATAGTATGAAGTATGATGTACCTGGCACAAAATACAGTCTCATTGTGTATTTATTGAATAAATAACATTTAATATTATTAGATATTTATTGAATAAATGAATCATCTGGGTGTGTGTGCACAGGTACATATGTGTTGAGACAGCTTACTTATTTAAGAGTCTCTCTTCCCTATTAGCTCCTTGAAGCTCCTTGAAGGGAGGGACTATGGATTTTTTTTTTTAATATTTATATATCTTGTGCTTAACAGAGTCAGGCAGATAGTAGGGCTCAGTACACATTTGTGAAATTAATGCGTAAACTTGGTTCACATGAGCATCATTACTTAAATCTTGCTAGCCCCTAATCTTCCCGTTCACACATTAACTTCAGGCTTTTGCAGGGATGTCACACACGTGTCTGTAAAACCATCTAGGCCACCAAGCCCCTTCTTCTTCTGTTCTTCAAGCCCAAGCACTGCTGCTGCTTTTGACATAAACGTCCCCACTTCTGCAAAGGTGTGGCTCTGGGGTCCCACTGCCACTTGATAAAGCGTCTGGTGCTTGCTGACGTCTTCTTTTCCACAGCCAGCCTCTTCAGGACTCCACATCATCCTCAACACCTCCTCAGAAGTGCTTCTCCAAGTAAAGCCTTGTCATCCCACTGACCTTGGGCCCTGTCTCCTCAAATCACCACAACCAAAACTCAGCATTTCTTGAAAGACTTGAGATGGCTTTCATCACCACTGTCCCCACCAAGACTCAAATCCGTGTCCCTTAACTCCGGACACAGAAGCTCTTTGAAACCGAGAACAGTTTCCTTCTTCTATGTTGCATCCTGTGAGAGGAATCTGGCTACAGGGTTTCTCAGACTCCAAAGTGTTAAAGAGTTCCAATGTGCGTGCAACCCATTTTCTCCCTGGGCACGTGTACGTCCCAGGGCAGCTGGCTGGAATAAGGTCAAGTAACAACCACACATTCTACCCAGAGCTAATACGCCCCTCCGGACCTGAGTCCCCATCGCCAAGACTCTCTTCTCCATGGCAGACTTCTTCCCCTTTAGGGTGATTCCGCTTTCACGCTGCAGGCAGGCTTTCATTAGCCCTCTAAACTCCCACCATGACTGACCGGTCATCTCTGTTCTTCTCTGAACCCATACTCAAAATCCCTTGCCAAGGAGCTTCTTAGACCCCCTTGGAAATCAGTGCAGGCAGATAGACTTTTGGAGTGGGGGGTAGAGAAGGGGTATGCTATTCCTCACTGTAGACCAATCCATCCCAGTCCCATGAGACATGTATGGCCTCGTTCTGGAATTTTAACTGAAGCTTCTGCAGAAGTAGGATTCTTTTTTTCTCTAGTCAAGACAGGAAGAGAACATAGAGGAGCGCATCTCTCTCGGAAAGGCACTTCCACAACGCTGCTGTGATGCGTCTGACAGCTGCCTGACAACTGAGAGCATGGTATACCCTCATAAATGAACTGAGGTAGATCACTTGGCACAGTCCCAGGCTAGCTGGGTCATGTACAATCAAACAAAAAGAAATACTTGCAGCCAGAGTTTCCAAGGTGGAAGAGAGATGCTCTGTCCTGACTTGAACAGTCAGGAATCAGACTAATAACTCTCAAAAGCTGAAGCTTGAGGGAATGTGAAGTATCAATAAACAGTCTGCAACTTATTGTCTGGCATGCTGTTTTCTAGTCATCACATATATTATTTGAGGAGTCGGGTGCTGGGGAAAGTGACTAATGTCCTGTCTGTTCTATGTGCTATAATCCAGCGTATGTGGAGGGAAGCTACAAATAATAACGGAAGAAACTGGGTGAGAGACTCATGGAAGAGTGTGCTCGTGATGTGATTCACACATATTATCCCATCTACTGATACCAGTCTCTTCCACTCCATTGACCTGTCTGTCAGCCTTGTCTCACACAGGATGAGTTTGTGCATCAATCAATTGCAAACTTTAGAAGTAAGCTAGGGACTAGGGTGTCACAAATACTCTGATATGATTCAGGAAGCATTAGGGGAGAAGAAATAATTCTTCTTTAGAAGTACAGTACATTTCTACAAAGATGATATACAAATAGCCAACAAGCATATGAAAAGGTCTTTAGCATCATTAATCATCAGAGAAATTCAAATCAAAAACACAATGAGATATCATTTCATACCAATGAGATGGTTACTGAAAAGAAGAAGAAGGAGGAGGAGGGGGAGAAGGAGGGGAAGGAAGAGGGGAAGGGGAAGAGGAAGAGGAAGGAGAAGAAGCAGAAAATAGAAAATAAGTGTTGGCAGGGATGTGGAGAAATTGCAACCCTGTGAACTGTTGGTGGGATTGTGAAAAGGTTTAACCACTGTGGAACAGTATGAAGGTTTCTCAAAAAATTAAAAATAGAACTGGTATATGATCCAGTGATCCCACTTCTGGATATATATGCAAAAGAATTGAAAGCAGGGTCTTGAAGCAATATCTGCACACCTATGCTCATAGAAGCACTATTTGCAATAGCCAAGAGGTGGAAGCAACCCAAATGTCTATCTATAAGTGAATAAAGAAACAAAATGTGGTATATAAATACAGTGGAATATTACTCAAAGGAAGGAAATTCTGTCACATGGCACAACATGGATGAAACTTGAAGACATTATACTAAGTAAAATAAGTCAGTCACAAAAGGACAAATATTCTATTATTCTACTTAGGTATGAGGTATCTAAAGTACTCAAATTCATAGAAACAGAAAGTAGAATGGTGGTTGCCAAGGACTCGGGGAAGGGAGAAAAGGGGAGTTGTTAAACTTATATAGAATTTCAGATTTGCGAGAGGAAAAAGTTCTGGAGATCTGCTTCACAACAATGTGAATATACTTAACATTACTGAACTGTACCATTAAAAATGGTTAAGATGGTAAATTGTATGTTATGTGTTTTTTTTTTACTATCAGTAAACAAGCAAACAAAGATACATAGGCATTGAAAGGACAAAAAAGGATAAGTGGGGTGCTCGCTGGACAGGCCATGAGTACCAGAGAGCCCCATAGTAGTACTATAAGCCTGAAAGGAGGGCTGGAAATGCCCCCAAATGATTTGTTGTCTGTGACCTGCTCAAGAAACCTTACTGGTTTCATAGTTTTGCCTCAGGCCAGGCTTATGCCTGGTTTTGCTGCTCTTGGGAGAAGTCAATATTCTGAGCGGGGACTTTCATAGTTTCACAGTTTATTCATCCATTCAACAAACAAATCCTGAGGCTCAACTACGTGCCAGCCACTGCCTAGGCCCTGGGGATGCAAAAAGAAGACAAGGCCCAGATTTTAAAGCACTCTCAGGTCAGGGGCTGAACTACATTCCCAGCTGAGACATGAGACCGGTCTCCTGTGTGATTGATGGACAAAATAAGAGCAGCACTATAACACTAATGTGATGGAAAGCTAGAAGTCTCTTAATCCAGCCCTCCCCTGATGCACTGCTCACGCCTCCAATCCAAGTCAAAATGAACTAGAGTTCTGACATCTATAAACTCAGTAAGCATAAAAGTTCATAAAGAGTACTTTCCCATTGGAATAGAGGTCCATGGAATGTGGCTCCAGAATTTTGTACAGTTACTCACTAAACAGATTTCTGTAAAACCTCTAAAGCAACTGAACCTTCTGAAAGTTGTTGCCATGGAGCTGGATCTTTTATCTCCATTGTGAATGAAAAAAAAACAAAGACTGTCACTCATCATTCAGCTATACAAGGGTTAAATTGCAACCCACTGCAATCGTCCACACCCACCAACAGTGCGTGTGCCCTGAAGGAAATTCAAGATGAAAAACGAGATGAATCATTCTGTGCTTTGTACAAACTGGCCCCTAGATAGTTAAGATGCATATCTTAGGAAGAATATCAATGATATTCTATACCCACCCTCACAAGTCACTTTTCCATCAGCACTTCAGTACTCATTAAAATAACCAAAACCTGTATTACAACTGGTAGATGAAGAGGATCAGCTCTATGAGGCAAATTTAACAGAAACCATGGTATGAAAAGCAGTGTGGAGTGAACTTTGCTACTGACTAACTAGGAAATCTGTAAATCACTGAAAATGTCTGGATCACACTTGCCTCTTTTTTAAAACTGAGAGTTTTTACTCACTGATCTCTGCCATTCTTAGATTATATATGAGGTCCTAGAAAAATGATCCATGGGAATCACCTGGTTAAAATAGTGATTTCAAAGTTCTGTCTACCTCTGAAGCAGTGGTCCTCTAAGTGTGGTCCATGGGCTAGCAGCAGTAACATGACCTGGGAGCTTGTTAGAAATACACTCACCCCAGACTTATGAATCAGAGTTGCTGGAGGTGAGGGCTAAGGAAGGTGTGTTTCAACAAGCCCTCCAGGTGATTCTCATGCACACCGAAGTCTGAGAAGCATGGCTCTAAAGATTGATGGTAGCATAATTTGATACCTGCTTGGGTTTTGTACCTCATGGGTTGCTGTTTCCAAGCTACAACTTATCTTCTCTCTAAAGCTGACCCCGGATAGAATTGACTACTTCCACCGTTTTATTTACCACCCTATTCCCTGCACATGCATCTGTTAAGAATCACTTTATTTTGAGGAACTCGTTAATGGATACATGAATGGATGGATGGATGAATGGATGGATGGTCAGATTGATGCATACATGCATTTATGGATGACTAAGTGCTTCATAAACCTTGTGTGAGTAAAAGAAAAGGTTAGTACCAGGCAGCAAGAAACAGTGGATTTGGATTTAGTAATACAAGTCCACTATTCCTGTTCTTGGTCCCAAATAATTTTTTCCTGGGTGAAAAGTACACTGGTGAGAGTACTGATTCTAAGTAAACAACTGAGATCTCCTCTTGAGTCATCCAGTCCCCCTCAGAACAGCCTGGAAGCATCACATTGACGTCCAGGTCTCTCACATGAACAGGCAGATAACAGCACCTGCCCTGCGCCTGTCTCACAGGGACACTGAGCATATTAACTAATAATGACTATGAATTGCTTTTGAGGGTCTGGGGGATGGCTGCTATGTAGGCATAGGACATATTAATTTAAAAGACCAAACATCTGGCAGTGTTTAAAATAAACCTCGCCAACTTTGCCAAGGTCAGACAGGAGCAGAGGAGCTATCTTTCCCTTAAACAGGAATCAAAAATGATCTACATTCTGTGTCTGATTCTTTCCTAACAAAATTTGTGTGTGTGGCTCATAGGACTCTTTCCTTTAAAATGTGAAAGGAAATGTCACACTGAGAACCTGTGTGAAGGAGATAAACAGGTGAAGAGAGATAAAAATATACTATTAAATTATCAGAATGGAACCTTTTCTAGCATAATGTAGTAGGAGAGAAAAGTAAAGTGTCCTGCTATGTACTTATGACCATTTTCAAAGACAATAACATAAAATTGAACTATATTTAACTATATTTTAGCTTCTCTACCTTTAAACCTGGCAAAATGAAACTCACCTCCCAGAGGTGTTGGGAAGATAACATGGCCTGATATAGAGAGGACTGCTTTGGAGGAGGATGTTTATCAAACGATACCTCTGGTTTTATGTCTCATTTGTTAACATTTTGCTCTGATAGAAAACTGTCTTCAGCATGATACTAATGGCCCCTTGAATGCACAGAGTATATTACAATTTATGAAGAGCTCTTACGAACCTATTTCTGATTTGTCTAAACTGTAATGCTTTAAAGTGAATGTTAGCATTTCCATTTCATACATAAGAAAAGTGACAGAAAAGTTTAGTGACTAGCTCGAGGTCATGGTTAATAAGTGGCAAAGCTGAAACTTCCACCCAGAACTTTTGACTGACCTTCAAAGTCAACTGCTCTTCCTACCACAACATAGTGTAATAGATAATAGGGAGGGAAGGAAAGAGAGAGAAAGAGAAAGAGAGAGAGAGAATTTCCTAAAATTTCATAAACATACATTTACCTAGAACAATACTGCTAGGTTCCAGATTGGGTGATTCTAAATCCAGCTTATTTAGGAGATCATTTCAATTCTCAACTTTGATACTAATTAGAAAAAATTCTAAAAATAATATTATCTTGCTAACCAGGTAATTCTACACAAAGTCTTATAAAAGTTCTCATGAAATCCTGAAGTCTTAGAGCTAGAAGTGATTTTAATAATCAGCATGTCCAATTCCTTCATTTTACAGATGTGGAAAATGAGGTTAAATGATATCAAATGATTTGCCCAAGGAGGTTGCCAGTTAAGGAAAGAGCAGGTCTAGAACCAAATCTCTGAGTTTTCAATCCTTCCTTCAATCTACTTCCCCACAGTACCTCTCTCAACTTGTGTTCTGGTAGACTGTGAGAGAGGAGAGGTATAGAAGGAAACCTATACAACCGTATGTTACAAATTACCAAAACATCAGCAACAAAAATATCTAGGTTGGACTGTATTCCTCTCTACTGGGGAGGAATTGTCCCTAATCACTCTGTATTCTGCATGGTAAGCCTGGGGCAGGAGCAGGAAAATGATATCAGAAGGCCCCTCCCTTTCTCATTTGAATTTTTGACCTCTACGAGGGCTGCCATCCTCCAGTGCTGGGGGGCTCAAGATCCACATCACATTTAGAGAATGAAGTGCCTTTGGGCAAAATAAGAAAAGGTACCCCTTCCTCAAGACTCTTTCCTGCATCTTCTGGAAAATTGTCGAAATAAATATAAAATCTATGTGCATGATGGGAGCCCTGGAGTTGTGCAATTCATAGTGTGCACGGTCACACACAGTGGCCCTGTGCTCAGGAAAGTGCGTCTTCCTTAAGCTGACCCATGATTCTCTTCAGGTCCATCTCATTCAGGAGCTCCTAGTCCTACTAGTGACCCTAACCTAGTCTTAACTTTGCTTAAGAGGTAAATGTCTTTTTCTTTCTGAGAGTGATCTGTAGCCTCTCTTCTCGCTAAATCTTATCTAGTTGGTCATTACATTAAAATTTCATCAAAAACACACGTAATGCGTGAAAGAAAAAAATCATTGTTATCAGGCAATTCTAGGTAGTAAAGAAGCCAAGTAATTCCATAAGTGTATGTGGCATTCAGAGGTCCAAGCAAGCCAAGCACTCAGTTGATAAGTTAGGCTTAGTCTTGAGGTTTTTCTCCTCTTTATAGATACCCATCTGACTAGGGGATCCTGGATGTTCTTAAATACCATCCATAATAGGCAACTTCCATATTTTTATGTCCTGGACCAAACTCTCCCCTAAGCTACAGTCTCCTGTATAGAATTTCCTACTCAAAGTTTCTCTCCATCTGTATAAAAAGCAATTCAAGCTTATTATGTCCAACACTGAATTTCCCCCCTTCAAATCTCCCTCATTCAATTTTTCTTTTCTCAGTAAATAGAAATTCCATTCTTCTAGTGTTTAAGCCAAAAACCTGGAGGTCATCTTTGACTCTTCTATTGACCTTCCACCACACATCCAATTCATCAGCAAATCCTATCAACTCTATTTCAAAATATGTCTAGAATGGGACCACTTCATAACACTTTTGTCCCTAACACCCTGCATAGCCATCCTGTCTCTCCATATTATTACAAGCATTTCCTAATTTTATCTTTCTCCATCCTTCCTTGCTCTCCACAATTTATTCTTCACACAGCAGCAAGAACAATGCTTTGAAAAACATGTCACATCATGTCACTCCTCTGCTCAACACATAAAATAGCTCTCTATTTAATCAGAACAAATTCCAAGCCCTTACCCCTGGCCTATAAGGGCCTGCAGGATCTGGTCCCCAACACCTCTATATCTTGTCTTTATCATTGTCCCTTCACTCCAGTGTATTCCATTCATACTTGCCTCCTTGCTGTTTCTTGAAGACATCAAGCCTGCTCCTTCAACCGGAATTTTGCAATTCAAGTTTCTTCTGCCAGAATTTACTTCCTCCCAATCAAACACTGATCGTGTTCCCTCATTTTTGATGGGATTCTGTTCAAGTGCACTTTTCAGAGAGGCCTTCCTTCACACTTACATAAAAAGGCATCACACCGTCATCTCAACCTTCTTTCTAACCTCTTGCCAGGCTATGTTTTCCTTCATAGCATTTACCATCACTAAACATTTTTTGTCTATTTGCTTATTGTCTGTTTGCATCCTGTATATTGGCAATGTCCAATATTTGAGCTACTAGCCACACGGCTATATAAATTTACATAGGTATTAATTAAAATTAAATAAAATTAAAAATCCAGGCCCTCAGTCATATTACCCACATTTTTCCTGCTTAATAAGCCCAACAGGGTATGATTTGGGATGCCCTTCAAGCATCCTAAATTTTATATGTAATTGGAGTCTCTAAGGTAGTTGAAAAATGAGAAGTGACAAAAAAGAAACAATGGAATAAAATGTTCATATTTAATGTAAACTATAAACCCCACAAGTTCAATAAGTTCTATGAACCTCAAGTACATGAAACATAAAGAAAACGATATCAAGGCACAACATAATCAAATTGCTTTAAAAAAAGGTGATAAAGTAGAAATCCTAAAAGCAGCCAAAGAAAAAATACACATTATATACATAGGAACAAACATAATGAGAATCACTCCAGATTTGCCATTAGAAACAATAAAAGCCAGAAAACAGGAGAACAATATCTTTAAGTACTGGAAGAAATTAAAAAAAAAAAAAAAAACTATCAATACTGAACTCAAAAGTGAAGCTGAAAAGACTTTTATCAGCTATCTGAAAAAATTTATCACCAAAAAGCTGAAAGAATTTATGACCAAAAGACCTGTGTTACAAGAAATGTTAAAGGAAGCCATTCAAGAAGAAAGAAGATGATTCCAGATGTAAATCTGATCTGTAAAAGGAATAGAGAGCACTGAAAATGGTAATTCTATTTTTTTTAAAGAAAGATATTTTTCTTATTAGATCTCTTTAAAAAATAATTGCCCATTTAAAGCACAAATAATAACAATGTGTTGGGGAGTTTATAACATGTATATAAACAAATGTATGACAATCATAGGAGAACTATTGGAAGTATTCTGTTGCAATGTTCTTATGTTGTATGTAAAATATCACATGAAGGTAAACTATGATAAGTTGAAGATATATACTACAGACTAAAACAAACACTAAGATAGCAAAGCAAAGAGTTATAGCTAATAAGCCAACAGAAAAGGTAAAGTAGAATCGTTTTAAAATTCTCAATTAACCCAAAAGAAGGCAAAAATAGGGAAAACAATGAAGATGGGGCAAATGGAAAACAAATAGCAAAATAGTGTATTTAAACTCAACCATATCAATAATTACATTAAATGTAAATGAAACTACAAACCAATATCCTTTATGAACACAGATGCAAAAATTCTTAACAAGATGTTATCAAATCAAATCCAATAAGATATTAAAAAGACAACGTGTCATGACCAAGTGAAAATTATCCTAGGGATGCAAGTTTGTTTCAACAAATGGAAAATATATCAGTGTTACTGAACATATTGTTAATAGACTAAAAAAAATCAAAGAAGCACATGATCTTTATAGACACCATTTTGGAAAAACTTTGGAAGTTTCTTAAAAAGTTAAATATACCTACTTTATGACCCAGCTATTTTACTTCTAGGTATGTAGTGGTAGCAAAATGAAATAACATGTTCATGCAGAGATTTGTCCACAAATGTTCATAGCCCTGTTATTTGGAATAGTCAAAAACTGGAAACAAATGTCCATCATCAGATGACTGGGAAATAAATTGTGGTATATGCTTACAATGGAATACAGTTCAGCAACAAAAGGGAAATGAAATATTGATACAAGCGAGTGATTGTTACAATATAGATGAATCTCAAAAATATTATCCTGTGTTAAAGAAGCCAGAGAGCAATGAGTACATACTATGTGATTCCTTTATATAAAATTCTAGAAAGTACAAAACTAACTAATACTAACAGAGAGTAGATCATGGTTGTCTAGGGATGTCAAGGTAGCTAAGGGTGGGAGGGAGTGATTACAAAATAACTCAGGGTGCAATAAATTGGTTACAAGTTTCCTCAAGATATCCAAAATCCTCAAAGTACTTAAAATGCCACTTAACTGGCAAACTTTCATTTACATGTGAAATTTTTAAGTCTAATGAATATCTAATTTGCCAGGAATTTCTCAATTTTTCAACCAGAATAATATTTCCAAAAATCAAAATTTGTCCTCTGATGTGTTGGTGAAACTAATAATTTGATGTTCTAAGTGTCCATGAGAATAAACTCTACCATGAGACTGGTTTATACCTTGACTGTGGAAAATCTGATCCAATGGGAACAGTTTCCTCTCTCACTGAAATAAAATAGGAGAGAAAGATACAGAGAAACAGAGGCACAGAGAGACAGAGACAAACCTCATAGGTGGAGAAAAAAGACTTAGTTCATAAGTACATGTTAACTATTATCAAATATATTTTATTCTGTAGAATTTTAATATCAGAAGGGTTAACATGATAAAAACTTTTTCTCTAAAGTTTTGCTAAATCCAATCTTCATCAGAATGAGTTTTGGTTTGAAGTTGACATTTTGAAGTCATATTTGGATACATGTTTTTATGTGAAGAATTCAGTCAAATACTGTGATGATATAGTGGCAAGATTATCTGACATTATGCATTTAGTTTGTTTTTGTTTTGTTTTTTAAAATCCTGAAATGGAAAAAATAGAGAAAAGCAATGAAGCTGAAAATGGATTCATATATTACACAATCGCTGATAACTCATCAAATTTGAGCAGCTAAGGCTAAAATACTGCTCTCAGAATATGGGCTGAGAACTCCTGCATCACAATTGTCTAGGTTCTTATTAAAAATGATTCCTGGACTTCCTCCAGATCTCCTGAGAGTAAGTCCAGAGATAAGTCGTAAGGTTTTAACCCAATACTCCATGTAATGTTTCATGCTGGATATTTTGAGAACTTCCGGACTTAATATTGGAATGGGGGCCAGGAAGTAGGTAGCAAAAAGAAAAGAACTGAGAGAAAATGTCCTATAACTAGGCAAAAGAAAAATCAGATGAAGGTAGGTGAAGGACCCTTCTCCACAACCCAGGGAGCCTATTTTAAAAGGGCTATCAAGCTGGTTTTTAAAAATTCCCCAGAGCCTGCCGAAAACACAGTTCTCAAACACTACGTTGTCGGATTACTGTCTCTGCTCTGTGGGTGCATGGTGTTTAGTGTCCTTCTATAGAAGCGAGGTGTCTGGAAGAGCAGTCTCCATACTGGGGAGGATAAGCAGCTTCACAGGGTGACCGCAGGGCACCTTTGTGTTCAGAGCACCCTGAGTGGGATGAACAGGGGTGGGGACGGTAATACTGCCACTGGGAACTAGCAAGAGGTCATGCAAGGATTAGTCTGGAGAGAGAAATGCTAGAAAAGACCTTCTCCAACAGGATAGCCAGATTCCTGCGCTCTAGGCTGGCCCATTTCAGGGGGATCTGGACCACTTTTTACTCATTCTCTGACATTTTGTTCGTATCTACAAATGCCACTGTAAGTGACTGTGCATGGGAAAAGGACAGACAGACAGATAAGAAGGTCTTCCCCACTGGAGACGCCACTGTTTATTGCCAACTAACACACATTTGCTCAAATCTCCAGAATTCAAGTGATCTTTCCTGCCCCTCTCCTTGCAGTCCCCACGCTGGCTACCCTGCCTCAGGCTACTTCAGGCAGACACCTCTCCCCGGATGCCATCTTCCTGCCCTCCGCAGATAGTGGTTTCCAGAGACTAATAAACATAAATTCCCTTGTAACTCATTTCTCTTCTTTCTGCTTGAGAGAGTGAAGATATAAAGCAGGCACATTAAAAAAAAAAAAAAAAAAAAAAAAAAAAAAAAAAAAAAAAGCCTGTTTTCATGCTCCGTGCTTGCACTGTGTGGGCAGGGCTGATAACTGTTAACTTGTTCTGGAAGTGCTGCCCTTGTGATGGCGGGGGCGGAAGCGGCGAGCCAAACAACACCTGGTTATGTTAGGAGATGATGAGGCATGGTAAGAATGGTGGATGAACTCCATAAACTACAGCCTCCTTCCCTGGGAACTAGGACACGCGTTGAAAGTGGAAAGGTCAGACTCCAAAGAGACTTCTCCTCTCTCTTACAGAGGTCCTTCCTCTCCCCGTGACTTAACATCTCCATCCTAGAGAGGGCCTGAAGGCACAATCATTGCAGAATTTGAATATTCACTGCTATCTCCAGGCTGCATTATATCTCCTCAAGGCTAAGAGTGAGAGAAATTCTTAGCAAGAAAGAGATATGGAGGCAACCCAGAGAGAGTCCTTTAATTTTTCTGAAGGCCTTCAGTCCCATTTGTTGTCCTACTTCTAAACAAGTACAAACTGTCCAGAGAACCCATCTCCTCCACTTCTTTTCTTCTTCTTTCTCCTCTTCCTCATTCTCCTCTTTTTTCTGTTCCTTCCACAGAGCCCGAGTGGCAGAGGATTATTTCTTGGTTTTAGCACAATGGGCAGAACACTCTCAGGTCATTTTGACATACTTTGTGCCCTGTCTGCCCAACTGCAGCTGGTTCCTGCCATAAGCTTCAGAATATCTGAAGGAAGAGGCTCCATCAGGACTGAGACCCTGCACTACAGGTTAGGAATTTCCTTCTGGTACTAGAATGTGCCTACATCTAGGACTCAAGACAGAAACAGGTAAGTATGAATAAAAGAAGTTAACAAAGTTCAGTGGAAATCTACAGGTTGGTTCCTATATTAGTTAGGGGTCCTCAGAGAAACAGAACTAATAGGATTGGGGGGAAGATAGAGACAGAGGCAGTGATTGATTATAAGAAATTGGTTGATGCAGTTATGGAGGCTGACCAGTCCCAAGATCTGCAGGGTGGGTTGGCAAGCTGGAGACCCAGGAGAGTCAATGGTACAGTTGCAGCCAGAAGGCTAGCAGATTGGAAACCCGGGAAGAGCTGAAGTTACACTTCAAGTCCGAATGAAGGGAAAAGTCAATATCCCAGTTCAAAGGCAGTCTAGCAGGAGGAATTCTCTCTTACTTGGCAGTAGGTTAGTCTCTTTGTTCTATCCAGGCCTTCAACCGACTGGATGAAGACTACCCACATTAGGGCAGGCAACCTACTTTACGCAATCTATCAATTTAAATGTTAATCTCATACAGAAACACCCTCAGAGACATACCCAGAATAATAGTTGGTCAAATAACTGGGCAACCCATAGCCCAGTTAAGTTTACACATAAAATTAACCATCACAGTTTCTGACAACTGAGTGCTCATAAATCTGACTCCTATGAAATATAATAATAAGTGCACCATTAGGAAAGGTTACAGCAACCTTATTCTATATCATTATGAAATGCTATCTCAGGAGCTGTTCACTGGAGTTTGAAGAAAAATAGTTGTGTGACACACTACTGATCAGAGGTCATATTCACAGTGGTATCACTTTAGTGAGAGGAATATTGGTTAAATGGTAAAAAGGCTCCCAACCATAACATAAATGCGAATGATGGGCTTAGTCCCTTCCTGGAAATATTTGGAATTGAGCAGTTTTGCTATTAGAATATCTTTCTAACTTCCAGAGATCCCAGAAGCCTCCAAAGGCAAGGAATGGAGTAATAGACCCATCTTTCCATTTAATTCTTTTATTCCATGGCTCCTAATTGGTTATATTAAACTATATT
The DNA here is from genome assembly GCF_028023285.1 of Balaenoptera ricei. Taxonomy (NCBI): domain Eukaryota; kingdom Metazoa; phylum Chordata; class Mammalia; order Artiodactyla; family Balaenopteridae; genus Balaenoptera; species Balaenoptera ricei. Next base: position 35,221,249 of record NC_082641.1, read on the forward strand.
AAACTATACCTCAGCTCAGAGCTATGATTAGTTTCACAGATTGTTCTGTAGTAAAAATCCTCAGGACTCTCCTATTAATGGTCCCTTATGGGGAATACTGATCTTCATGTGACACTGCTTGCATCCTGACAAATACTAAATTTATGGCTTTTATTTATGTATTTATTTATTTTAATTCTTATTTATTTTTTTCTTGAATTTTTGAATTTTATTTTATTTTTTTATACAGCAGGTTCTTATTAGTTATCCATTTTATACATATTAGTGTATACATGTCAATCCCAATCTCCCAATTCATCAAACCACCAACACCACGCCCCCGCCACTTTCCCCCCTTGGTGTCCATAAGTTTCTTCTCTACATCTGTGTCTCCATTTCTGCCCTGCAAACCATTTTTCTAGGTTCCACATATATGTGTTAATATATGATATTTGTTTTTCTCTTTCTGACTTACTTCACTCTGTATGATAGTCTCTAGATCCATCCACGTCTCTACAAATGACCCAAATTTGTTCCTTTTTATGGTTGAGTAATATTCCATTATCTATATGTACCACATCTTTATCCACTCATCAGTCAATGGGCATTTAGGTTGCTTCCATGACCTGGCTATTGTAAATAGTGCTGCAATGAACATTGGGGTGCATGTGTCTTTTTGAATTATGGTTTACTCTGGGTATATGCCCAGTAGTGGGACTGCTGGGTCATATAGTAATTCTATTCTTAGTTTTTTAAGGAACCTCCATACTATTCACCATAGTGGCTGTATCAATTTACATTCCCACCAACAGTGCAAGAGGTTTCCCTTTTCTCCACACCCTCTCCAGCATTTGTTGTTTGTAGATTTTCTGATGATGCCCATTCTAACAGGGGGGAGGAGATACCTCATTGTAGTTTTGATTTGCATTTCTCTAAAAATTAGTGATGCTGAGCAGCTTTTCATGTGCTTCTTGGCCATCTGTATGTCTTCTTTGGAGAAATGTCTATTTAGGTCTCTGCCCATTGTTTGATTGGGTTGTTTGTTTTTTTAATATTGAGCTGCATGAGCTGTTTAAATATTTTGGAGATTAATCCTTTGTCCGTTGATTCATTTGCAAATATTTTCTTCCATTCACAGCGTTGTATTTTAATCTTGTTTGTACCTTCCATTGCTGTGCAAAAGCTTTTAAGTTGCATTAGGTCCCATTTGTTTGTTTTTGTTTTTATTTCCATTACTCTAGGAGGTGGATCAAAAAAGATCTTGCTGTGGTTTATGTCAAAGAGTGTTCTTCCTATGTTTTCCTCTAAGAGTTTTATAGTGTCTGGTCTTACATTTAGGTCTCTAATCCATTTTGAGTTTATCTTTGTGTATGGTGTTAGGGAGTGTTCTAATTTCATTCTTTTACATGTAGCTGTCCAGTTTTCCCAGCACCACTTATTGAAGAGATTGCCTTCTCTCCATTGTATATCCTTGCCTCCTTTCTCATAGATTAATTGACCATAGGTGCGTGGGTTTATCTCTGGGCTTTCTATCCTGTTCCATTGATCTTTATTTTTGTTTTTGTCAGTACTATACTGTCTTAATTACTGTAGCTTTGTAGTATAGTCTGAAGTCAGGGAGTATGATCCCTCCAGCTCCATTTTTTCACCTCAAGACTGCTTTGGCTATTCAGGGTCTTTTGTGTCTCCATACAAATTTTAAGATTTTTTGTTCTAGTTCTGTAAAAAATGCCACTGGTAGTTTGATAGGGATTGCATTGAATCTGTGGATTGCTTTGGGTAGTATAGTCATTTTCACAATATTGATTCTTCTAATCCAAGAACATGGTATATCTCTCCATCTGTTTGTATTGTCTTTGATTTCTTTCATCAGTGGCTAAACGTTTTCTGAGTACAGGTCTTTTACCTCCTTAGGTACTTTTATTCCTGGGTATTTTATCTTTTCGTTGCAATGGTGAATGAGATTGTTTCCTTAATTTCTCTTTCTGATATTTCATTGTTAGTCTATTGGAATGCAAGAGATTTCTGTGCATTAATTTTGTATCCTGCAACTTTACCAAATTCATTGATTAGCTCTAGCAGTTTTCTGGTGACATCTTTAGGATTATCTATGAATAGTGTCATGTCATCTGCAAACACTGACAGTTTTATTTCATCTTTTCCAGTTTGTATTCCTTTTATTTCTTTTTCTTCTCTGATTGCTGTGGCTTGGACTTCCAAAGCTATGTTGAATAATAGGGGCGAGAGTGGACATCCTTGTCTTGTTCCTGATCTTAGGAACATTGAGAACGATGTTTACTGTGGGTTTGTCGTATACGGGCTTTATTATGTTGAGGTAGGTTCTCTCTATGCCCACTTTCTGGAGAGTTTTTACCATAAATAGGTGTTCAATTTTGTCAAAAGCTTTTTCTGCATATATTGAGATGATCATATGGTTCTTATTCTTCATTTTGTTAATATAGTGTATCACATTGATTTATTTGCATATATTGAAAAATCCTTGCATCCCAGGGATAAATCCCACTTGATCATGGTATAAGATCCTTTTAATATGTTTTTGGATTCTGTTTGCTACTATTTTGTTGAGGATTTTTGTGTCTATATTCATCACTGATATTGTTCTGTAATTTTCTTTTTTTGTAGCATCTTTTTCTGGTTTTGGTATCAGGGTGTTGGTGACCTCATAGAATGAATTTGGGAGTGTTCCTTCCTCTGCAATTTTTTGGAAGAGTTTGAGAAGGATGGGTGTTAGCTCTTCTCTAAACGTTTGATACAATTCACCTGTGAAGCCATCTGGTCCTGGACTTTTGTTTGGGGGAAGATTTTTAATCACAGTTTCAATTTCATTACTTGTAATTGTTCTGTTCATAATTTGTATTTCTTCCTGGTTCAGTCTTGGAAGGTTATACCTTTATAAGAATTTGTCCATTTCTTCCAGGTTGTCCATTTTATTGGCATAGAGTTGCTTCTAGTAGTCTCTTCTGATGCTTTGTATTTCTGCAGTGTCCTTTATAACGTCTCCTTTTTCATTTCTAATTGTATTGATTTGAGTCCTCTCCCTCTTTTTCTTGATGAGTCTGGCTAAAAGTTTATCAATTTTGTTTATCTTCTCAAAGAACCAGCTTTTAATTTTATTGATCTTTCCTATTGTTTTCTTTGTATCTATTTCATTTATTTCTTCTCTGATCCTTATGATTTCTTTCTTCTACCAGCTTTGGGTTTTGTTTGTTCTTCTTTCTCTAGTTCCTTTAGGTGTAAGGTTAGAAAATGTATTTGAGATTTTTCTTGTTTCTTGAGGTAGGATTGTATTGCTATATACTTCCCTCTTAGAACTGCTTTTGCTGCATCCCATAGGTTTTGGATCATCAGGTTTTCATTGTCATTTGTCTCTAGGTATTTTTGGATTTCCTCTTTGATTTCTACAGTGACCTCTTGGTTATTTAGTAAAGTATTGTTTAGCCTCCATGTGTTTGTGTTTTTTACGTTTTTTTTCCCCTTGTAATTTATTTCTAACCTCATACTGCTGTGTTCGGAAGAGTTGCTTGATATGATTTCAATTTCTTAAATTTACCAAGGCTTGATTTGTGACCCAAGATGTGATCTATCCTGGAGAATGTTCCATGTGCACTTGAGAAGAAAGTGTAATCTGCTGTTTTTGGATGGAATGTCCTATAAATATCAGTTAAATCTACCTGGTCTACTGTGTCATTTAAAGCTTGTGTTTCCTTATTAATTTTCTGTCTGGATGATCTGTCCATTGGTGTAAGTGAGGTGTTAAAGTCCCCCACTATTATTGTGTTACTGTGGATTTCCTCTTATAGCTGTTAGTGGTTGCCTTATGTATTGAGGTGCTCCTGTGTTGGGTGCATATATATTTATAATTGTTATATCTTCTTCTTGGATTGATCCCTTGATCATTATGTAGTGTCCTTCCTTGTCTCTTGTAACGTTCTTTATTTTAAAGTCTATTTTATCTGATATGAGTATTGCTACTCCAGCTTTCTTTTGATTTCCATTTGCATGGTATATCTTTTTCCATCCCCTCACTTTCATTCTGTATGTGTCCCTAGGTCTGAAGTGGGTCTCTTGTAGACAGCATACATATGGGTCTTGTTTTTGTACCCATTCAGTGAGCCTGTGTCTTTTGGTTGGAGCATTTAATCCATTCACACTTAAGGTAATTATCGATATGTATGTTCCTATTACCATTTTCTTAATTGTTATGGGTTTGTTTTTGTAGGTCCTTTTCTTCTCTTGTGTTTCCCACTTAGAGAAGTTCCTTTAGCATTTGTTGTAGAGCTGGTTTGGTGGTGCTGAATTCTGTTAGCTTTTGCTTATCTGTAAAGTTTTTGATTTCTCTGTCAAATCTGAATGAGATCCTTGCCAGGTAGAGTAATCTTGGTTGTAGGTTCTTCCCTTTCATCACTTTAAATATATCTTGCCACTCCCTTCTGGCTTGTAAAGTTTCTGCTGAGAAATCAGCTGTTAACCTTATGGGAGTTCCCTTGTATGTTATTTGTCATTTTTCCCTTGTTGCTTTCAATAATTTTTCTTTGTCTTTAATTTTTGCCAATTTGATTACTATGTGTCTCAGCGTGTTTCTCCTTGGGTTTATCCTGCCTGGGACTCTCTGCGCTTCCTGGACTTGGGTGGCTGTTTCCTTTCTCATGTTAAGGAAGTTTTTGACTATAATCTCTTCAAATATTTTCTTGAGTCCTTTCTCTCTCTCTTTTCCTTCTGGGACCCTGATAATGCAAATGTTGTTGTGTTTAATGTTGTCCCAGAGGTCTCTTAGGCTGTATTCATTTCTTTTCATTCTTTTTTCTTTATTCTGTTCCGTGGCAGTGAATTCTACCATTCTGTCTTCCAGGTCACTTACCCGTTCTTCTGCCTCAGTTATTCTGCTATTGATTCCTTCGAGTGATTTTTTCATTTCAGTTATTGTATTGTTCATTTCTGTTTGTTTGTTCTTTAATTCTTCTAGGTGTTTGTTCTTTAATTCTTCTACATCTTTGTTAAACATTTCTTTCGTCTTCTTGATCTTTGTCTCCATTCTTTTTCTGAGGTCCTGGATCATCTTCACTATCATTATTCTGAATTCTTTTTCTGGAAGGTTGCCTATCACCACTTCGTTTAGTTGTTTTTCTGGGGTTTTATCTTGTTCCTTCATCTGGTACAAAGGCCTCTGCCTTTTCATTTGGTCAGTCTTTATGTGAATGTGGTTTTCTTTCCACAGGCTGCAGAATTTTAATTCTTCTTGCTTCTGCTCTCTGCCCCCCTATGGCTTTTATTTTGATCCCAAGCCAATCAACCTTCACTATGTAAACAGGACAAATACACTTAATCACTTTGACCATTACCTTTCCTAGGTTGATCTTGGAGAAAATCTAGCCTCTCTGCAATCTTTCCAAAAATGGGATCCACTTTCAATGACTGAAAAGTGTACATGGATCTCAACTTCCTAAAAGGGTGAGTAGAGGGAGCCACTTGAGTGCTTTTCTTGCCTCCTCCTGGCCCTGGGAAGGTCTAGATCAACTGGACGATTTTGCCTGAGTGTATATCAAGGATGCCAGTACATGAAGGGAAAAGAGGAATGCACCCCAGTGGTGGCAAAAGAGGCATCACCACACAAGCATGCAGCTCCCAAGGCAACCCTATCTACCAAAGACCATGCCATTTATCCCAACCAATCCAGAAAAGAAGGTAGGCAGCAAAGTTGCTTAAAGCCAACTCAGAGCTAAACTTAAGCTCGAGGTACATGTAAAGGCCTGGGCTTATTATAATTGCATAATAAAGTGGCACAATTGATTTTTTTTAAACATGACCTCACTGGCAATAACAAATATTCTGATATTAAAAACATTAACCTGAAGAATGGCAATAAATTCCCTTCAGAGGGACAGGTTGTGGTCTCTTTGTTCATCAGTAAAACCATGCCATCCACTGTCTAATGTAATAACACACACCCAGACTTCCCCCCACAAACACTTAAATTATTTTTGGAGGATATGAGGAGCTTGTCTTCCAAACAATCAGTCGATAAGATTCTGCTCTGAGAATCATTAGCCTCCAGAAAGAACAGCTCAACCCTTTTGATTCAAGTCCTAGATATTTTTAGAACAAGACCAAGATTCATTGCTTAGGTAGAGAGCTGTTTTAAGTTACTTTCCCCTCACTTTCTCTTTTAACTTATTTAAATGAAAAGTACCCATTCTTTTGCCAATATATAATTTTTTAAATTTAACTTAAAAAATAAAGGATTAAATATCAAGATGCTTTTCAACAATGTGAAGAAAATGGAACTTTTTTTTTTTTTTTTTTTTTTTATAGCTACTTTATTTATTTATTTTATTTTATTTTTGGCTGTGTTGGGTCTTCGGTTCATGCGAGGGCTTTCTCTAGTTGAGGCAAGCGGGGGCCACTCTTCATCGCGGTGCAGGGACCGCTCTTCATCGCGGTGCGCGGGCCTTTCACTATCGCGGCCCCTCCCGTCGCGGGGCACAGGCTCCAGACGCGCAGGCTCAGTAGTTGTGGCTCACGGGCCCAGCTGCTCCGTGGCATGTGGGATCTTCCCAGACCAGGGCTCGAACCCGTGTCCCCTGCATTAGCAGGCAGATTCTCAACCACTGCGCCACCAGGGAAGCCCGAAAATGGAACTTTTGTACACTGCTTGTGGTAATATAAATTGGTACAGTCATTATGGACAACAGTATGGAGGTTCTTTAAAAAATTAAAAATAGAACTGCTTTATGATCCAGCAATCCTACTTTTGGGTGTATATCTGAAGGAAGTGAAATCAATGTCTCAAAGAAGATCATTTTTGTTACCTTATTCACAATAGTGAGGATGTGGAAACAAACTAACAGTCCATTGAAGGATGAATGGATACAAATATATATACAATGCAAGAGTATTCAGCCACAAATGAATAAAGAAATCTTGCCATTTTCAACAATATGGATGAACTCAGAGGACACTATGCTAAGTGAAATGAGCTAGACAGAGAAAGATAAATTACTGTATCATCTCACTAATATGTAGAATCTAAAAGAGTAAAACTCATAAGAAGAGCAGAATGGTGGCTGCCAGGGGCTGGAGGATTAAGGAAAAGGGGAGATATTGGTCAAAGGGTACAAAGTTTTAGTTGTAAGATGGATGAGTTCTAGGGACTGCCCTGGTGGTCCAGTGGATAAGACTCTGTGCTCCCAATGCAGCCGTCCCGGGTTTGATCCCTGGTCAGGGAACCAGATCCCACATGCATGCCACAACTAAGAGTTTGCATGCCACAACTAAAAGATATCACATGCCGTAACTAAGAGCCAGTGCAGCCAAAATAAATAAAATAAATAATAAATAAATAAATGTTAAAATAATAAATAAATAAACCCTTAAAAAAAGATGAATGAGTTCTAGGATCTAATCTACAACATGGTACTGTAGTCAAAAATACTAGATTGTATACTTGCCATTGCTAAGAGAGTTCATCGTAAGTGTTCTCACCACACACACAAAAGATGGTAACTATGTGAGGTGATGGGCCTACTAATTCACTTGATTGCGACTATCATGTCACAATGTATATGTATATCAAAATATCATGTTGTATACCTTAAATATATACAATTTTGTCAATTATACCTTAATAAAGCTGGAGAAAAAAAAACCAAGATGCTTTTAATACCATTTTGTTATTGGGCATCAGGCAAGAAAAAGTAAAACTCAGAAGTCTGCAGAATAAAGCAAAGACAGGGAGGGGCTTGAGGCTGTATGTGAGGTGAAGGTGTGCTACAAGAGTGAAGGGCATGAAGAAAGGTCCACTGCAAATAAATGGGTATGTGTATGTGGAGGGGGTGGGGAGGGAGGGGCAGAGCAGGGGCTATAGGAGGAAGAAGGAAGTATAGCTGGAAGAACTGAAAAAAGAAAACAAACACTCTAGGGGAAAAAAAAAACCCACAGTGGTTGCAAAGTAGAGAAAAAAATGAGACTCGAAATGGTAAATGGATGTTATTACTTGAGCACTTCTGATAATAAGAATTTACTCAAAAATTTGAGTCTAGAAATCTAGTATTTGCTTGAATCAATCAGAAAATGAAACTGGCCCTGGTTCCTTGTCAGAAATAAATGTAATTTCAAAAATTCTGTCCTTCAGGGATAGTACTATCCTAGCAATGTTGACCCACTAAAAGTAAAATCAATAAAACCCAAACTGAAAATGTCATTGGTGATGAAATCAGTCGAAAACTCATAGGTTGAAAGCCACTAAATATGTCTGTTTAAGCATTTATGCTATGCTTAAACATGTTTGGAAAAATAAAATCTAAACATGGCTGAGATTTTACGTCTAAATTCCTTCAACAGAAACATGTTGCAGAGAAGAGAATCATATTTTCTCAGCTAGAAGAAATATCATGCAAATTAAATGTAAACCCCAGGAAGGACATGAGATGCCTTGAGATTTAGTAAAGCAAACTTGAGATCCTCCAGCAATAAGAGGAAAACCATCTCAATAATTATTTCCTAAACCCTTAATCTTCTAAAAGTTTACATGCTTTAATGGGTATGTAATACTTATTTCAGCTTAACTGTCTTAATAAAGAGTTTTTTTTTTAATTGAGACTGCCATGTTCTACTTATGAATGTGACACTAATGCAGTGTGACATCTGGTGGCCACATACCTAAATTGCAGGTTGCATATTTTAGAGAAATGAGTACATTCATTCTACAAACTGAAGTAACTAGAAGAAGCAAGAGTAAATAGCATATATTACATCCAAAGAGGGGCCTCTGGAGTGTGGAGTTCCAGAGTTTGGAGCTTCTTCAAAACCTGGGCAGGAAAGAAGAATATTATTTACCATGAGCTGTCTCAAAGACTCCAACAAAAACTAAAAGCTCAGAAAGCCTCTACAAGCTGGGTTTAAAAAAACCTAGAATCGATTTTGGATTGACTCAAGATGACGGAGTAGAAGGACATGTGCTAACTCCCTCTTGTGAGAGCACTGGAATCACAACTAACGCCTGAACAATCATTGAGAGGAAGACACTGGAACTCGTCAAAAAAGATACCCCACATCCAAAGACCAAGGAGAAGCTGCAATGAGATGGTAAGAGGGGTGCAATCACAACAAAATCAAATCCCATAACTGCTGGGTGGGTGACTCACAAACTGGAGAACAATTATACCACAGAAGTCCACCCACTGGAGTGAAGGTTCTGAGCCCCCCATCAGGCTTCCCAACCTGGGGGGCCGGTAAGGGGAGGAGGAATTTTCAGAGAATCAGACTTTGAAGGCGAGCGGGATTTGATTGCAGGACTTCAACAGGACTTGGGGAAACAGAGACTCCAGTCTTGGAGAGCACACACAAAGTAGTGTGCGCATCAGGACCCAAGGGGAAGGAGCATGGACCCCATAGGAGATTGAACCAGACCTACCTGCTACTATTCAAGGGTCTCCTGGAGAGGCAGGCGGGCAGCTGTGGCTCACCGCAAGGACAAGGACACTGGCAGCAGAAGTTCTGGGAAGTACTCCTCGGTATGAGCCCTTCCAGAGTCTACCATTAGCCCTACCAAAGAACCTCTAGGCCCCAGTGCTGGGTCGCCTCAGGCCAAACAACCAACAGGGAGGGAACTCAGCCCCACGCATCAGCAGACAAGCAGATTAAAGTTTTACTCAGCTCTGCCCACCAGAGCAACACCCAGCTCTACATATCACCAGTCCCTCCCATGAGGAAGCTTGCACAAGCCTCTTAGCCTCATACACCAGAGGGCAGACAGCAGAAGAAAGAAGAATGACAATCCTGCAGCCTGTGGAACAAAAACCACATTCACAGAAAGATAGACAAAATGAAAAGGAAGAGGACTATGTACCAGATGAAGGAAAAAGATAAAACCCCAGAAAAACAACTAAATGAAGTGGAGATGGGCAACCTTCCAGAAAAAGAAATCAGAATAATGATAGTGAAGAAGATCCAGGACCTAGGAAAAAGAATGGGGGCAAAGATCAAGAAGATGCAAGAAATGTTTAACAAAGACCTAGAAGAATTAAAGAACAAACATCTAGAAGAATTAAAGAACAAACAAACAGAGATGAAAAATACAATAACTGAAATGAAAAATACACTAGAAGGAATCAAAAGCCCAGGACAAGATGGCTTCACAGGTGAATTCTATCATACATTTAGAGAAGAGCTAACACCCATCCTTCTCAAACTCTTCCAAAAAATTGCAGAGGAAGGAACACTCCCAAACTCATTCTATGAGGTCACCATCACCCTGATGTGAAAACCAGAAAAAGATACTACAAAAAATGAAAATTACAGACCAATATCACTGTTGAATATAGATGCAAAAATCCTCAACAAAATACTAGCAAAGAGAATCCAAAAACACATTAAAAGGATCATATACCATGATCAAGTGGGATTTATCCCAGGGATGCAAGGATTATCCAATATATGCACATCAATCAATGTGATACACCATATTAACAAATTGAAGAATAAGAACCATATGATCATCTCAATAGATACTGAAAAAGCTTTTGACAAATTCAACACCAGTTTATGGTAAAAACTCTCCAGAAAGTGGGCATACAGGGAACCTACCTCAACATAATAAAGGCCATATATGACAAACCCACAATAAACATCATTCTCAATGGTGAAAAACTGAAAGCATTTCCTCTAAGATCAGGAACAAGACAAGGATGTCCACTCTTGCCACTATTATTCAACATAGTTTTGGAAGTCCTAGCCATGGCAATCAGAGTAGATAAAGAAATAAAAGGAATACAAATTGGAAAAGAATAAATAAAACTGTCACTGTTTGCAGATGACATGACACTATTCATAGATAATCCTAAAGATGTCACCAGAAAACTGCTAGAGCTAATCAATGAATTTGATAAAGTTGCAGGATACAAAATTAATGCACAGAAATTTCTTGCATTCCAATACACTAACAATGAAAAATCAGAAAGAGAAATTAAGGAAACAATCCCATTCACCACTGCAACAAAAAGAATAAAATACCTAGGAATAAACCTACCTAAGGGGGTGAAAGACCTGTACCCAGAAAATGATAAGCCACTGATGAAAGAAATCAAAGACAGCACAAACAGATGGAGAGATATACCATGTTCTTAGATTGGAAGAATCAATATTGTGAAAATGACTATACTACCCAAAGCAATCTACAGATTCAATGCAATCCCTATCAAACTACCAGTGGCATTTTTTACAGAACTAGAACAAAAAATCTTAAAATTTGTATGGAGACACAAAAGACCCTGAATAGCCAAAGCAGTCTTGAGGGGAAAAAATGGAGCTGGAGGGATCAGACTCCCTGACTTCAGATTATACTACAAAGCTACAGTAATCAAGACAGTATGGTAGTCACAAAAACAGAAATATAGAACAATGGAACAGGATAGAAAGCCCAGAGATAAACCCACGCACCTATGGTCAACTAATCTATGACAAAGGAGTTAAGGATATACAATGGAGAAAAGACAATCTCTTCAATAAGTGGTGCTGGGAAAACTGGATAGCTACATGTAAAGAATGAAATTAGAATACTCCCTAACACCATACACAAAAATAAACTCAAAATGGATTAGAGACCTAAATGTAAGACCAGACACTATAAAACTCTTAGAGGAAAACATAGGAAGAACACTCTTTGACATAAATCACAGCAAGATCTTTTTTGACCCACCTCCTAGAGTAATGAAAATAAAAACAAAAATAAACAAATGGGGGCTTCCCTGGTGGCGCAGTGGTCGGGAGTCTGCCTGCCAATGCAGGGGACACGGGTTTGAGCCCTGGTCTGGGAAGATCCCACATGCTGTAGAGCAACTGGGCCCGTGAGCCACAATTACTGAGCCTGCGCGTCTGGAGCTTGTGTTCTGCAACAAGAGAGGCCCCGATAATGAGAGGCCCGCACACCGCGATGAAGAGTGGCCCCCGCTTGCCTCAACTAGAGAAAGCCCTCGCACAAAAACGAAGACTCAACACAGTCATAAATAAATAAATAAATAAATAAAAGAACGTGAATTTCTTTAAAAAAAATAAAAAAATAAAAAAAATAAACAAATGGGACCTAATGAAACTTAAAAGCTTTTGCACACCAAAGGAAACTATAAACAAGGAGAAAAGACAACCCTCAGAATGGGAGAAAATATTTGCAAATGATTCAACAGACAAAGGATTAATCTCTAAAATATACAAGCAGCTCATGCAGCTCAATATTAAAAAGACAAGCAACCCAATCAAAAAAATGGGCCAAAGACCTAAATAGACATTTCTCCAAAGAAGATATACAGATGTCCAAGAGGCACATAAAAAGCTGCTCAACATCATTGTTTATTAGAGAAATGCAAATCAAAACTACTATGAGCTATCACCTCACACCAGTTAGAATGGGGATCATCTGAAAATCTACAAACAACAAATGCTGACGAGGGTGTGGAGAAAAAGGAACCCTCTTGCACTGTTGGTGAGAATGTAAACTGATACAGCCCCAACGTGAACAGTATGGAGGTTCCTTCAAAAATTAAAAATAGAATTACCATGTGACCCAGATATCCCACTACTGGGCATATACCCAGAGAAAACCATAATTCAAAAAGACACATGCACCCCAATGTTCATTGCAGCACTATTTACAATAGCCAGGTCATGGAAGCAACCTAAATGCCCATCAACAGATGAATGGATAAAGATGTGGTGCATATATACAATGGAATATTACTCAACCATAAAAAGGAACAAAATTGAGTCATTTGTAGAGACGTGAATGGACCTAGAGACTGTCATACAGAGTGAAGTAAGTCAGAAAGAGAAAAACAAATATCCTATATTAACACATATATGTGGAATCTAGAAAAATGGTACTGATGAACTGGTTTGTAAGGCAGAAATAGAGTCTGTAAGGCAGAAACAGATGTAGAGAAGAAGCATATGGATGCCAAGGGGGTTAAAGCGGGGAGAGGGAGGCAGGGTGGTGGTGGTGAGATGAACCGGGAGATTGGGATTGACATATATACACTAATATGTATAAAATAGATAAGTAAAAAATTTTAAAAAATAAAAATAAATAAAAAAATAAAAAATAAAAATAAATAAAAAAATAAAAAATAAAAATAAATAAATAAATAAATAAAAATTTAAAAAAAGAGTAAATAGCATATAAAGATCCTAGAAATAAATATTTGCATAATTGGTCTTATCATAATGGAGGTTTTCTTTTCTTTTTTATTTTAAATTTTTTTCAGCTTTATTAAGGTATAATTAACATATTAAATGGTAAGCTATTTAAAGGGTACAAGTTAACGATTTGATATACATTGTGAAATGATTCCTCTCACTGAGTTAATTAACACATCCATCACTTCACATATTCACTTTTTTTTGGTGAGAACATTTAAGCTCTACTCTCTTAGCAAATTTCAGTCATGTAATTCAGTGTTATCAACTATAGTCACCATGTTATACATTAGATCCTCAGACCTTATTCAACTTATAACTGAAAGCTTGTACCTTTTTACCAATCTCTCCCCATTTCCCCCACCCCTGGCAACTACTTTTCTACTCTCTGCTTCTATGAGTTGAGTTTTTTTTTTTTTTTTAAGATTCCACATGTAAATGATACCATGCAATATTTGTTTTTGTTTTTGTTTTTACCATGCAGTATTTGTATTCTCTGTCTGGCTTATTTCACTTAGCATAATGCCCTCCAAGTTGTGAGTCTGTGATCAAATAATCACAAAAAGTACTTTCTTTCTGCTAATGGTTGGATCTCATAACCTTTCAGAAGTTGTTTGCTGAGCCAAGGATTAAATAAGCAATGCTTTTATTTTTATGTTTTTTTATTTTTCTGTTTCCTGGGGCCCTACTTGGACTCAGTGGGAATCACTGAGGGCCCAGGAATCTGCTTTTATTTTTTGGCCACACCATGTGGGCTGTGGGATCTTAGCTCCCCGACCAGAGATTGAACCCATGCCCCTTGCAGTGGAAGTGCAGAGTCTTAACAACTGGACTGCCGGGGAAGTTCCCCCAGAAATGCTTTTAAACACTCCACTTTGTCCTGATTCATACTGGACCAAAAAATAGATATTGTCAGCATTTCTCATAAAATCCATTTTAGTATTATTTTCAAGGCCTATGGCATCAGCTGAGGCCAATATCCTACCTGTTCAAAAGCCATCTGATTCCTAAATTCCCATGATTAGCATCATTCCTCTGGTGTAACCTATTGACCACTAAAAGAAAGAGATAAAATTCCAACTATTACACTAAGGACCAATAATGTAATGGCACAGATTTATTTATCATACTATTAGAATGAGTACTAGACCTAAAGCCAAAGATTAGTCTTTCAATTCTTGCTCTACCATATACACTAACTATGGAACTTGAAACAAACCATTTAATTAGGCTTCTGATTCTTCAGCTGTAAAGTAAAAACAACTTCTATAAGAATGCTAGAGGAATTAAATGAGATGATATATTTTAAAGCATACAGAACAGATTTTCTGATGCCTCTTAGAGACTAAATTAATTGTTTTAAGAACAGAGCATTGAGCAGTTCGATGTAACAGTGTGTCAGATACTACTATTTCTCTAACCAATAGTCATTTTTCTTTTTCTTAGTAAACAGATTTAGTTCAGGGTAACAATGGGCCAGATTAAAATAATCCTTACTAGCCAAGAACAACCTACCCCTAGACATGAGAAAATAGACCCACATTTGATCAAGCCAATACAGTTGGAGGTCTATTATCTCCAGCCAAATGCAATCCTGACTGCTGGAGGGAGAGGAAGCAAAGGGGTGCATCTGAAGCACAAGTTGCTGGCTGGAATATAAAGGGTCATCAAAGCAGGATGCTAAAGTGGCTATTGTAAAAGGGAAAAGGTGGAGGTTATTACAAAAAAATAAACATCTTGACTGTGTTCACACTTGTCCCAGACCCATCCTGGGAAGGCCTGATGGCTATTGACCGCAGTAGGGATTGAACACGGGCTGCACAGCAAGAAGCAGCTGTGAGCTGCCTGCCTTCCTAAAGACTAGATTTCCTATTTCTTTACAGAAAAGTGTTACTGGCTGCCATGTTTCTATTTTATTAGGTGCAAACTCATTTAATAACTCTTAAATTATTTTTGAACCATTTATCATGTTCATGTTTCAAAAAGGCTTTTTCATTGCCAAGCAAATGGAGGGTGATAAAAGTGCCTCGATTCATTTCAATCCAAGAGCAATGGCTTCTTTTTTCTTTTTTTTCAGTGCTAAATTGAAACATGACTGGGCTTGGTGTCTACTTTTAAAGAAGTTCAACTGATTTTAACTAAACTTCATGTATAAAGAGCCCTTAAGGAGATGTCCAGTGCTTAATAGAATCAAACCCACAGAAATTTGGTGATTTCTTACCGTCTCTTCTAGGCTCTGGGACAAAAAAATGTCTGTCCTACACCACCTGAAGATGCCATTCTCTAAACTCCATGGGCACCCGCTAGAGAAACATCAGTTTGGGCTATTGCTGTTTAAATCATATCTTAAGATGAAGCAAGGATCAAAACATGGAACTTAGGTGATGCAAGTAAGGCCCTCACCTCAGGCACAAAACTTAAGGGCATTCAACTAAACTCAGTAATCAAGATAAATAATATTTTATGCAATATTTTAAGAAAAGCAATCCCCCCCAAATCCATGCTGAACAAAATATAAAGTTTTAAATAAAGACAAAATCTTACCTTGCACTTGTAGGATTCACCTCGCCTTAATCCCAGCCCTTATGTCACATTAGATTGGAGAATCTTCTTTGGCTCAGATTTGATCCTGCCCTGATTTTATGGGATGGGACAGTTGCAGAATAAAAGCACACAGAGAAAAAACAAGAGCCATTGGAGGAAAATCTTGGGAAGGACACTGACTGCTCATGGAGGCTCTGAGGCCCCCTCATGGATCGTGTTAATTGGCTTCCCCCGAGAACCAGCATCCCCTTCCATGGTCCCATCTCCAGGGCCATGTTGAGGTCCACTTGGCCTCTGAGGGTTCAAGCATAGCCTGGGAGCTTTCCACACTACTGTGCTCTCCCTTGGATGGGACACCCCTGGCCCAGCTCCACTGAAATTGATGATCAATTGATCCCCATAGATTGATCAATTGATCTCCATCTATTGATCCCCATAGATTCCAGGCCCGGATGACATTCAGAGGTCCTCTCTGAACCCAGACTTTGCTCACGTCCCATCATGCCTTATGATCAAGTCCTCCTGGTTCTAACAAAGTATGTTTTTTTAAAAAATCAAGCCAGTAAGCAACAGTAAGTTAATATTTTTTCTATTTTTCTGTATTTGAAAAAACTTAACACTATGTTTTTCTTTTCTATTTTCATAAAAGTAACCCAGTAATATGACTTCCTGTTAATAGGTGTAGCTAGAACTACCCTGGCTGAATTGGTCTTCACTGTGAAGCCCTCATTAGTGTAAATAGCACAATAGGTATAAATGGAACTCCATACCCAAGCCTTGTTTTAAATATCATTGCCATATGTGCTCATGAGTCATGAATTATGCTTTTAGATAATCCTGCTAGCAACAATACTCAATTCAGGAAGGTGCCTGACCTGAAGCATTAACTAGAGAAAATAATTTATTCCTTCAATTCTGTCCCAGCAGAGCTCTACATTTTGAAAATGAAAACAACTCATGCACATCATACAGAGCAGCATGCCTTGCTACAGAAGCACACGTTTCCGAAAACCCTTGCAGACCACATTGGAGATGGTCTTCATCATCTCCTGGTAGTCGTTCTGAATGATACAATTTGACTGTCGCTAATGCCGTTTGATTTAGGCAAAACTCTAATCCTCCCAGCCCAGGAGAGCCCAAAATATTCCTGAAGTTCCTTTTTTTTTTTTGGAGGTGAGACCCCATGATTTTCTATAAATTCAAGTTGAAATGGACCTTAATTTGTAGTTTTCCTCCAACATCTTTTTATATGGGGCTTCTTAGGGTCAGTCATTGAACCATATGTCATATTTACAGGGACACTGAGCCCTTGTTTCACAGCAGAAATGGTTCCAATGTTATAGTTTCCTTTATTTTTTATGATAAATACAATATCTATTTACTTCTCTCATATTTCAATCTTCTATTTGCTTCTGAAAAACTGGACCAAATAGAGATGGAGAGGTTCATCTAATTTAGCTCATTCCTTCTTACTTTCCTTATTCTGTACTTTTATTGTTTTCTACTAGAGCACCTCAAAGAGAGGCTGGCTTTGTGTGTACTGTAGACATCTGATGGAGGTCAGCTCTGCATATATGGCACTATCTCAGAGGGAGATCAGCTCCATACATACTGTGGTACCTCAGAGGGAGAGTGGCTCTGTATGTCCTGTAATGGTTGTACAGAGCACAGGAGGAAGGGAAAGCAGGCCTTGATGCTCACTGAGGGATGTGCGCTTTGCTTATCCACCAAGCACTCTGGGAACCTGATTGTTCTCAGCAATAGTGTTCCAAGGACTAGAGGTAATGAGATCAATCTTTTATTCCTATTGAAGTATAGTTGATTTACAATGTTGTGTTAATTTCTGCTGTACAGCAAAGTGATTCAGTTACACATTTATATATTCTTTTTCATATTCTTTTCCATTATGATTTATCACAGGATATTAAATAGAGCTCCCTGTGCTATACAGTAGGACCTCGTTGTTTATCCATTCTATATATAATAGTTTGCATCTGCTAACCCCAAACTCCCACTCCATCCCTCCCTCACCCCCGTGAGATCAATCTTGAGTATTGGGTGTTTGTGGTGAGGGTAAAGACTGAACTGAAGGAAATTTGATTGGCTGAGGTCAAGGGTACAAAGGAAAGAAAATAGTCTTTTGTTTTGCATGGGGCCTTTTTTTAATATTTGTTTTTGCCCCAGGTATACAAGCCACTCAGAAACCTGCCTCATGTTCCATCCCTCCTTCTGACCCTGTGCCCTGTTTTCCTCTTCATTTCTTCATCTCTCTCCACCTTTCTTTCTTCTCTTTCTTCTCCCAGTTAAAACAGACAGTAGGGAAAAAAAGGCCAGTCCTCTCAGGATCTGAGTGAGAAGTGGTTGGGGGGGATAAGGATGGAGTGGGGTAGAAGCAATCCTATGGTTTTAGCAGCTGAATCAGGTTCTGGGTCTGTTCCACAGGATGCCTGTTCTCTGTAACGTTTTCAGCAGGAAGCCTGAATACAGAACCTGAGCGAGCCTCCTGCTTCAGAAAGCAGATCTGACCTCTGATTGTCTGGAACTCCAGGCTCACAAGTGTGCTCATGGCTGATACACAGACAGTCATTCAGGGTTTAGCTAAGGTAAACGCCTGCATTCGACTGCAGTCAGCCTGGAGGAGACTGATTGCCTCGGTTGGCAGGAAACTGTCCTCACAGGCGGTGTCTGCTCTCACCCTGACCCAACTCTGAGATCAAATATTCCCCTGGAGCCAGCTTCTCATTCTATTCTCTCATTCAGCCCAAGGATCCCCATCGATATCAAAGCATATTCCCACAGGGCACAGTGAAAAAGGCCAGGCTGGCCCCTCTAATTGAGCTAGCAGGACCACAGGAGTGTGGAAGTTAAGACTCCTTTGAAATGTGCTTGTAACCTGTAGGCGAGCAGGGGAGGCGACATACAGTCATCTGCGTCTTGCCTTTGCCAGTTTCATTCCAGAATTTCTGCTCCAAAGAAAAGATGTATAAATAAACTCATTCATTTCATCAGATTTAAAATAAGGAAGGACACAGAACATATTTTTAATTTGATATATCACACATTTGTAGGCATTTTCTTGTTTCCTCTACCGTTTAATGAAAGCAGCTTATCAATCTATTCATTACACGATTGTCCTCTTGATTAAATAGAGCCTGATACTAATCAGGTCAAAGACTTCATTGCCAGAAGGACCAGTTGGTTTTACTTCATTTCAAGGCTTCATTACTCGTGAATCCCAGACAGCTTGGACATATCTGCCATTGTACCATGAGAGACAAGAAGACGAATGGTTTTGCATTTCCTTTCATGGGATCTACACCATCACCTTCACATCCATGGGACAACATTGATTTGTTGTTGTTGTTGTCATCATATCACAGCATCACATGATGCTCTAAAATGGCCAAGGAAAGCATCAGCCAGAAGTGGAAAGCATGAAAGATCCAGACTGTTCTTTCTGCCAACTCCCAGGTGCGTGACTTTGGATAAGTCACTCTCCTTCGGTTTTTTCATCCCTAAACTAGGATGATAAAACTAATCCCTGTACTACCTTCTACACAAGACTGTTTTGAAGTTCACAATAGATCAAACATACAAAAGTGCTTAAATACTATAAGGTCTTTAAAAATTACTCAGTTGTTATTTTCAGTCACCATTTTGAGCTGTAATTCCCCATGAATCATGGGTAGAAGTTAGCCAGGCACAGTCTGAGACAGTACACAATAACTCAAGTTTACTACTAGGACAATGCACTCATTGACTTGGAGTGGGGAGAACGTGGTCGGTGTCTCATATTACATACTCAGACTGGATTCAAAGAGCCCACTCCTTCCCAAAGCAGGTGAGCCAGATACGGAAAAAGAAAAGGGCACTTATCAGTGAAGTCAGAGTATGAAAAGAATTGTTGTTATGGGAAGCCATTATTACCAGTAGAGGCTTGAAGCTAAAATTAAGGGGCACCCACTGAATTTGTGGAACAGAGATGTAAAGGAAATACTGACTTGGGACAGATAGGACCGGGGTGAGACATTTCTGAGTGGGAAGATCTTTTCTCCATCAGCACATTTTTGTCACAACACTCCCAAGTTTCTTTGAATTCTTAGAGGGACCCAAGTTGTTATCACTAACTCATTTCTTGTACCACTATAGATACTCATCCCTCTGGATTGATAGAGGTTTTACGAAAAAGAAGTGTGATGCCTGGGACCCTGGCGCTCTGAATAGCCTATGCTAAGCTCCCCAAATTGATGATAGATGAGACACTGCCTGAGCCTCCAGGCTGTGGGATAGAGAGCAAGCTAAAACAGTGTGTTCAACAGACAGCATGGCTCATGTTCAGGAGGGAAATTTGGGAAGCAGAGGTAAGTGAAGAACCCTGAGGACTTCTGACTTCAGCTTAGAGTGGTTTTATTTTGTGGGTCTTTGGTCCATGGTGCTAATTCAGTGTGTCCGGAGGACTCAACCTGCCGTACTTCGTTACATATCTACTTACAACTTTACAAATAATAAATTTCAAATCTTTTATTAAGATGTTTGGGGAAAAAAAAACATTAATCTGCTTCTCTCTGGGTGATTTCAAAGCACTTACCTCCATACTATCCACGAAGGCCGATGAAGATAAATATAATAACAAGGGAGGAGAAATATCCTTGGTTCTCTGCAGAGAAGCCAGGTGAATCTGAACAAGCCCATGGGTTGAGTACCCTTCTGTCTGCCAAATACAATACTGAGACATGGTGAGGCAAGCTTTTCAGGATACTAAGGTTTTCTTTCCCTGGCTTTGGTTGTTTAAATGCAATTCCTCCACTCTACTGAAAACATTTGCTCAACTGAATTATTTCAATCTGTTGTTCATCAGACTGTCTGAATTTTACGCAAGTTGGGGAATTTATCTTCCCCGCAGCTTGACAATTGGAGGTAACTAGTCAGGTGTGAACAATTTGTATACAGGATAGAGACCTATTTTTCTTGTCTCCTTCTCTCTGAGCCCAACTCCAGCCATGTTAGGAACAGAGACAATATTAAATTTTATTGGAGGAATTATTATCTCATGAATATTTCAGTATGTCTATGAAATCAAGACTGTATTGTCTGTACTCTTCAATTCTCACCACACAACTCACTTAACTTATTTGACATTATCACAAAATATGGCGTTTCACATAAATGAATTTTCTAGGTAACCATAACTTACCTGATAGAGCCAGTGAACATGTTTTATTCGAACTATTTTATTTGAAGATATTTCCAAAATACATTGAATGTTTCTTTGCCTCTCGAACAGAGGTTATCTATCATGATTTTGTCTCTTTATTTTGCCTGACAATTCAGGGTCAACACCATGAACATCCGATTACCCTGCAGGGCTGTGATACAAAAATGCTTTCCAATAGGAGTGGAGAGAGCCACTGGCCCATACAAAATGGTCCTAGGCTACTGCAGTGTTTGTTTATTTGTAGTTCTTGGATCTGCCTTTTCTCATTTCTCTGCATCCCCCATCACAATACGATTATTTTTGTGACACTTGCTCATTCTAATGGGTGTGCCCTTTCTGATATATTGTTTCTAATATATTATGAACTGGGAAACTACACTCCTAGGCTTGTTAAAATTGTGTATCCTGCAAGAATATACAGGCACAAAATGAAGGTCAGAGGGACTATATAAAAAAGTACTTGAACTTAATACATGAATATAGAGAAATCCATTTGGTTGCTTGTAGGCTTTTTAAAATATTACTTTCTGGCAGTTAAATTTCAGATAGAATAAGTGACCAATAGAAAAGGGAAGCATTCCAGCTTTTAGACATGTGCAATGGCTTTGAGTCATATTTGTTCATGGCATATTTCTTGTAAAAACATATCGATAGTTCACCAGCCAGATTGTCATTTTGAGTGTGAAGCAGATGTTGAAAAAGATTTCTGTATTAGAAAAGGTCTCTTAAACATTATTAACTAGTCAATATACAGAGTCTCTGATAATTTGACCATTGACAATGTTTGACCATTTTATTTATTAAGAGCCAGTTTAGCTCCAACACAGAGGGCCTTGATTAGGAAGGCTTGTTAATGTCATGCCTTGCAGTTCCCAAAATGTTGAAAGGCGAAAATGGCTTTGATCTTGCCAAGCCTTGTCGTTTTTCACGATCTGGATGGAATGGCCATGGATGGCCATATGCTCTGCGGGGGCAGCAGGGGGAGAGGAATGGGAGATTTGAGTGTCTGAGTAGGGTTGCTATCACCAGGGTTACCCAGAAAGATGGAAACTTGCCCTGAAATAAGTCAGAAGCAGCTAATTTCAAAGCCATTAGAGTGAGGGCTTCTGACTCTCAAACAGATGTCTCTAAAAACAGATCTTGCCTTTTCTCCCAAACATCTGATACTGCAGGAAGCTGGAAATTGGGGCAGCCAAGTATAGTCAAAGGACTCTCACAGAGAACCCAACAGAAAAGGAAGAAATGTCCTTGACCTAGCTCCCCAACTTCTCTTCCTAAATAGTTAAGGAGCTCAGGCCCCAAAAAGGAAATAAGTTAAATCTACTGTACCTCTAGCACCTGGAAAGGCTTCTAGTGAGAATGTTTATAGTTTAGTCTGTTCTGTTTGTATTTTTAAATAGAGCCTAACATTTTTTGTTAAATAATTTTTTAAAAAAAACCCTCTTCTCAGCTTATGATAAGTTCACAAACTTCAAAAGTTTGAATATCTGAACCACACCCAGCTCTCTTTTAACTACTATATGGCCATCAATTCCACTCAGTCTATTTTGTTATCTGACCCTGAGCTTCGATCCTCTCATATTTCTATAAATCAGAAACAAACTGGAGCTCTAAAGAGGGCTGGGACAGATCAGAGCCACCCGGCTTCTTTTTAAAACATTGCCTCAGAAATCATAACATATTTCTTTTGACTATATATATGTGATCCTTACCTCAGACCTAAACAAAGACTCAGCCTTTAAAATATGGTAATGTACAGCGAGGAAGAGCTCTTTTGTGGGGTGTGATAGACATGCATCTATCCAGTCAATCAACAAACATTTAGTGAGCACCTAATGCCTACTCAGACTGTGCCAGGATTTGAGACCATAATGAGGAGCAAAACAGCCCAAGCTGGGTGCTTACAGAGCTTGACGTCCAGTGGGGCAGACAAGCATCAACAAAAACTCACACATATTAATAATTTAAATATCATTGTGGAGGGTGCCCTGAAAGAGGTCAGGGAATTCTATACCCAGGGCCATAACCAAGCCTGGGAGTCAACAAAGGTTTCCTAAGGATGAGACATTTAAGCTGAGTCCTGAGGTGGAGCAGGCATTATGGTAACCTGGTGAAGATGGAGAGGAGACGGTCAAAGAGAAGGGCAGACACAGAGCCCTGGGAGAAGCTCTGTTCCAACAGACCCCTCATGTGAATCGTGAGTTGGCACGTTTGGAATCTGCACGATCATTTTGTACTCTTGCTTGTGAGTCTTCAGCCTCTTCCTCCTCCCCCATCCCCCTAAGTCCTGGTAGCCTTATCTGACCACCATAGACGCTCAGACCCCTCCCTCCTCTAAAATACTTATTATATTTTTCATTTAGTGCTAAGCACTTACTACCTTGAGCTACTTCTTAAAATTATCTTCCTTGTATTATTCAGCTCAAGCTGCAAAAACAAAATACCATGGGCTAGGTGGCTTAAATAACAAAAAATTATTTCTCATAGTTTTGGAGGCTGGGAAGTCCAAGATCAAGATGCTGGTAAGGTAGGTTTTATTCTGAGGACTTCTCTTGGCTTGTAGGTGGCAGCTATCTCTCTATGTCCTCACTTGACCTCTTCTCTGAGGACACAGTGGAGAGAAAGAGAGCAAGGAAACTCTCTGGTGTCTCTTCTTTGAAGGGCAGTAATCCCACCATGAGGACCCTACCTGCATAACCTCATCCAACCCTAATTACCTCTCAAAGGCCCCATATCAAAATGCCATCACATTGGGGGGTAAGGACTTCAACATGTGAATTTGGGGGAGACATAAATATTCAGTCCATAACATTCCTCTATGCATGTATACCTTGCCTCTACAACTAGACTGTCAGCAAGAGAGTTTTGTGGACTTGTCTTACATATTCCTAAATCCCCAAAGCCTCTTATACACATCAAATGCCAATAGCAGTTAAAAGATCACCATGAATTATTTCTGCCCCTATGTAATTAATCAAACACACAGAGCCAATTAAATATATCAAGTCTTATTTAAGTGACCCATGCAAGGGTAACTCTACATGTCAAATGATTCAATATTTGACTAGAAATATGTACCTTTTCCCTTAGTTTCTTCTTCTCTCTCTCTCTCTCTCTCTCTCTCACATGTGTGTGTGTGTGTGTGTGTGTGTGTTGGGGAGTACATTTTTCTACCTGATTTTTTAGCTGCTTGTTACTGGCATGTTCTATTTCTTGCTGAAATATTTATTTCCATACATAATTAGGATTAGAATAATCAAGAAAAAGAACTCCTATATGAATGCATGCTAAAGACATATAGTTAGATACAAAATTAGATAACAAGAATGTATAACATGATTCCAATTTTGCAGCCTATGTATATACGATATATATATATACGTATCTCATATATGTATATATGTAGAGCAGAATGGTTAAGAATGAGACTCAAATCAGGTTGTGTAAATTTGAACGTGAGCTCCACCATTCATCAGATATGGAACTCTAGACAAATTACTTAACCTCTCTCATTTATATGATGGGTATAGTAATAGTACCTACTTCATAAGATTGTTATGAGAATTACTGAACTAATATTTATAAAGCATGTAGAACAGTGCATGGCACAATGGAATCTCCACACATGCTTTCATACATAAAGTGAAATAAAATAAATTGGGATGCAACAGAATAAAATAAAATGTGTCATATAAAAGGCTATAACTAGATATGGAAATATATTGATAGAGGTGATCTCTGATGATAAAGTTATGTGATAACGCTTTCTTTGGGAAGGAAGGGGTCTGTATTTCTAAATTTTCTACAATAAACATCATATTTTTGAGACAAAGTCAAGAATAAGAATATATTATATAAATATGCAATGTGTATATGTAGATAGATATACACACATATACATATATATATAATTGCTTCATTGCTTACAAGTCAGTGTCCTCTTATGAAAAACTGGAACAATAATTGTCTTAGAAGGATAGTGTAAGGATTGAATATGCAATCCATGCAAAAGACTCTATTTACCCTTCTACATATTCTCCCACCCATCTCTACCTTGACCAGTATGGACTACAGCAAGGGGCTCTCTTGACCTCTGGCTTCAGGTGGAATTTGCTCACTGCAGAACCCCAGCACAGGGTCCTAAGGAGAGGAGAATGAGGCCGTAGCATGCATGTCCTGAGTCTGTCTGAGGTCACCAGGCAGGCTGGCTGCATCTCTTCCAGCTAAGGTCAGGCTCCGTCAAGGCAGCCTCTCCTCAGAACGGACTCCTTCAGGTTTGGATAACAGCTCCCCTCTCCCCTTCACTAGGCTGGTGACGGCCCCACTCTTAACTAGCCCAGGGGTCCAGTCCTATTTCTCCTGGGTTCCCTATATCCTGCCCACACCTTTGTGCATGTTCTTTTATTAGACCCTCTGTGATTTATCCTAATTGACCCTGTGGTCTGTTTCCCGCTGGTTCTGCATGATATAGAGCAGACATCATCTGACCCAGGGTGACTGCTCAGTCATTGCCCAATGGGTACTATTGTATGGGTGAGAAAACAAATGCAAAGGCTGAGTCCCCCGGGCTGGAGCATAATGACCTGCCAAAGGTGCAAGTTCTTTGTCCTTCCCAGAACCTGATGCCTAGTTTCAGAGGAAGAAGCATATATAAATATATATGCTCTAGAAGGTTAATTAACCAGATTAGTTAGGACTACTAAGTAGTGTCTGAAGTGTCTGGGTCCAAAATTTATCCTCTTTACACATATTCAAGCGCTCCCTGGGCACAGGTCACCCACAGCCAGCAGGTGCTTCAGCCTTTGAGTGGGCTTCTCAATTTCCAAGGATACTAGAGGAACATGAACTCCATCAAGAGCAACTGGCAAGGGCACCCCTGGTCTGGAAGGAGAAGGCCATGGGAAGAGCATTTTGACGACATTGAAATCCCTGGTTGTCATGAGCCAGTTTTCTTTCCATCATGCTGAGTAATTGAGACAACCACTTGCTGGTGCAGAAGGGTGACAGTTCACAGTTTTTTTTCTATAGGTCTGGTTGGTCTCACCTTTGGAGCCTACAGAGTAGGTTTTATGCCTTTAGGTCATCAGATCTTCCAGGGCAGGGCTGGAACGCTTTGTCTGACCTAACTCCACCTCCTGTTGATCTGCTTATATATCATGATGTTGGGAATAAATAAATCATGTTTATTATAAGTATGATTTATTAATAACATGCACAGCAGGCTTCCTACCCACATGTCTTAACCAAGCCTTCCTTTCTACATGCACTATAATTTCATGAACTGGGTAGTTTCCAAATAAAGAGATAGGTGCTATAGCCATCACAGAGGCAGCTGGTCTAGTGATTAGGAACATGAACTCTGAAGCCAGATTACCTGAGTTCATATCTGATGCTATCACTTTACCACCTGTCCCTCAGTTTCCTCATCTGCAACATGAGGATAATTGTGGTATCTCCTTGACAGAGTGGTTGTTAAGGATGAAAGGAGTGAATATATAAAAAATGCTTAAAACTTTGTTTTGTATATGACACACATGTGAACTACAGGAATATTAACAATAACAATATTTGACCAGAAACCAGAGGAAGTGTTTTTGAAATCTTGACAAGGCAGGGAGGGAGGTGTCAGGAAGTGAGAGCATGAGGGGGGCTAAAGTAATTGACTTTCTTGCAAGCTTTAAAATAGCTAAATCCTAAGAGGAATAAAATATCATGGCTTCTCAGATGATTCATTCATCAAATACTTTTGAGCACCAACTAACTATGTGCCAGGCAGTCTTTATTAAGTATTGGAGATACAGCGGTGAGCAGAACAGGCAACTGGAGGAAGGTAAGCAAAAACTATATAATATTACATAATATTAAATTATAGTATTAAATAACTATTTAATAGTTATTAAATATCACATTGACTGTGTTCAGTTGAGTTCCTGCCCAGTCACTGGGATTAAGACATATAGTCCTATCTTATAAGACATTTCAGTCTCTTTGGGGACCCTGGGCAGTTACATGGAAAGGTCACTTTTACTAAAGGCCAGTGAGTGTTACTGACAAGAGTTGTTAAAGATAGAGGTGAAAAGCCTGAGAAGGAGGCCTTCTAGATGCCAGACATTCACAAGGGCAGGACCTAGTGGAGTCAGCCTGCTCCAGGTTGTGGGCTTCATGTTTGCAGATTCAGAAGCTCAGTTTAGTTATGGTGGCCAGTGCTGCTGAGAATGTGGGGAAATGACTCCCAGTAACCATGTTCACAAGAGACTGATGTATAAATCAGTATATCAAAGTATTTACAAGGGCAGACTCTAGTCCTGTGCTAAAACCCAATTGAACCAGATGGGGCAACCTCCTCCTGGTAGGACTCAAGATACCTGAGGAGGTGGGGAAGGGGGAGAGAAGACTGAATTTATAGTCAGATGGGTACTTAGTGAGGTGGGATCAAAGAAAAATGAGTTAGATAGTCATAGCACCTACCTAGATAGGACCCTATACAGATTGTTCTGGAAGTGTGAGCTTTGTTCATTCAGCAAACCCTCAGGCGGGGAGGCATCTTCCAAATTGATAATTATCTATCATAAATAATAAGGACCAGGCCTCCAAGAAATTGTAGCAAGCCCCCTGGGGGAGTGGCTTGAAGCTCTGTTTTTCTATGCATGTCTGGGGAAAGGTGAGGGCCGGTGAGTGAAACCCAGGCAGGATGAAGGGGCTGAGCCATCACTCAGCTCAGTCCAGATGGTGCTGAACTGTGGGGTGCGGGGAGGCTGCAGGCTCCAGGTCACTCCTATTCTTAAACATCTCTCTCCTTCTCCTATAACTCATTATTATCCCATTTTCTCCCAGGGTGTTCTCAGAGCCCCAGCCCTGCTATGGTACTGTGATAGCAATTCTCTAAGCCACGGCTTCCTCACTGCACTGCCAACCCCAAAAAAGAACCTCAGGATGCTGAAGAAAGACGTGATCCAGCTTCTGTTAAACAGGAAATCTCTTTACATCTATTTGCTTCACTGCAAAAGTTCCTGCATCTGAGGAGGAAGACCCAAACCTAAATATATAAAAGCCCCCATTTAGTGGGAGCTGAGTTATCTTCATGGAAATGTCTTTTTCACTGTTAGTTTTGAGCATACCTGAAAGCTCTCTCAGAAGTTAGAACTCTTAAATCGATTGTTTCTTTCCCATCACGTGCCAGTGAGGTTCTATTATGCAAAAATGAATTTCCATTTTGCGGACCTTGAAAGCCAGTAAGGGGGTTTGATTTTCTACATTATGTACCTCTATTTGGACTTGTTGAAAGCCATTCTTTTCCTAGATTATGACCTAATTTTGAACAGGTGGCCTTCTTTATTCAGTTCACTATAACACTAGTCCCAAACTGGCTAATAGAATCCTTGATGCCCTTCTTAGATGTAACTGGCACAAATGTCTGCCTTAATAAAGCTGAACGTCTAGAGGTAGGGTTTTTTTCCTTGAAAAATGCCATGTCTATGCTGAGTGCAACACATTTACTCCAAATTTCCTACTTCAGCCAAGAGAGATCTGTCACAATGTGACATGCTTTACATTTCCTTATAGCATATCAAGACTCTGAAAGATATATTACTTCAATTAGATGCGTCAAACCATCTGCCACAGAAAATTCAAAATGTCCTCTCTGCCACCTGATGGAACATAGTTAATTTATTCAGGAGGTGGTTGGAAAGTTGGCAAAAGCTCAGTGCTTTATGGAGGGAAGAGTTGCTGTCATGAGACTCAAAAACAAAACCTCACTCATAATGAAAAAGGAATGCTGCTGAAGCCAACATGAAAGGGATCACAACAGATGCCCTTATTAAATAAGTTTAATTTACCATAGATTGCAGATCCCAGGTTGACTTAATATGAATGAATCTTGGCATAATCCATGGAATTTGGAAACTTGATCAATTATCCTGCAGCCGCTTTGCCACACCACCAGCATATTTTGTGTGCAGACAATGTGCAGCTTCTAGAAACCTCCGCATTAAAGGGTAACATGCAAATTGCCACATATGGACAATCTACAATCCCTCATATATTTGGGTAGAGTGATTAGAAATATGATAGGAATAGGGTATGTCATAAATTGCTCTGGATTTCTTCCCTCCCTGCAGGATTATCAGGAAGTGGGGAAGTAAACACTGAATGCTTTAGAATCAGCAGTGAGGTATGAGCAATATTAATGTAGTCCCAAAAGGAGAATGGGCGCCTTATGTCTTTCTCATAACAGGAATGCTCTTACTTAGACTTTGTCACCACCAAATTGACTCTTTTTTCATAGCCAATGTGGAGTGGATCTGACCCAGGCTTATGGTTCATTCTCCCAGTCCCCCACCAGCTGTCTGAAACTCCTTACCTCTAAAACAGGGTTTCTCAATCTCAGCACTACTGACTTCTTATATCTGATAATTCTTTGCTGTGGGGTGTTGTCCTGTGCATTGTAGGATATTTAGCAGCAACCCTGGAGTCTACCTACGAGATGCCTGTAATTCCTCCCCAGTCACAACAATCAAAAATGCCTCCAGACATTTCTAAGTGTCCCCTGAGGCGGAAGGGGTAAATTGTCCCCAGTTGAGAACTACTCTATTAATGGTTTGGGGGAGAAGAAATGACAGGGTTAACTGTGGCAAGTCACATGACAATTTTCAACCAATTGCAGCCTGTTGGCATGATCAAGATGGTAGCTGTCTCCATTACTAAGGAGTACCCATTGTTTCTTCATGCGGATAATGGAACTAGAGTGAGACCAAATTCTTGGACTTCAGTGATTCATGGATACAACATTATTACACTCCTGTTCCTTAGCAGTCATGATAGAGAGAAATATGCCATTTTCATGAGCTGGATTAAACTGTCCAAGGTCATGAGGTATCTTGCGGTCTTCCGAGCGAAACCAAGGCAAGACAGATCAAGAACTCATAAGCTTAATGTGGTTTAGTCAACCACAACAAAAGCAAAGCATTATTCATCCAGATGTCAAGTGATAATAGTTCAGACTTTGGGTCTGTCTCCTGTATGAGTGTATTGGAAAGCAGTGAGTTGGGCTTCCTCAAGCCCATGAATGATGAGGGTGGTAAGCACTATGACACTCGGAATAGTAAGAAGTTCACGCAGCCAAATGATACTGTAAACTGACATGTGAGAAAAATTCTTTAAATCAAGAAATAAAATGTTAGTTAAAGAAATTGGCATTGATCTTTGACAATCTCTCTCTCTCTCTTTCTCACCCACCCACACATAAAACACAGAATTGCTCATGGCATATTTTAACCTAAGGTTTGGATTCTACTCTACTCAATAGAGAATAGGACCTTGGGTCCTAAATAACTGGTGTTCGTGATCTAGAAGTTATCCTTTTACCATTACTCATAAAACTGATTAAAAACACTTGAAAGACTCAAAAAAAAAACCCTTTTCTAAAATTCTACTTCACTCTTTATGAAGTGTAAAACATATTTCTCCAATGGAAAGAGGTCCCCTTCTTACACATCTATTGGATGCTTCTTAGATCGAAATTCTTCTAACACCAGAGCGTAATATCTCCAGCTAATGACAGCAGGGTCTTGCATTTTTATAACACTGCTCCTTATAGCACTTAGCACTTTCCCACATAACATCTCAGTTAATTTTTATAAATGCAACCATCTTCATTTGATAACTAAGAAAACTGAAACTTAAGGTTTTTTACAAGATCATCTTGGGAGGGAAGGAGTGAGGAAGATTAAACACTGCTCCTCTGGCTTACAACAAAAAAAACAGCTTTAACTATTGCATTTTTTGCATTTGTTGGAATATAAAAGAGACATACTGGTTGCTGAAACTTTTCAATGCTGTAAGTTTAGATGTCTGCATCCAAATGATGGAAGACGAAATGTTCAAAAAGAAATGGTAACAAACTGTACTATGACATTCTAGACTGGTTCTTTGAGAAGGCAAAGTGCTTGGGAGATCATATTCTTTGAGTACAGCAGTACCAGTGGTCAAGTACTGCAATACTATTGCAAAGAGATTACAGGCTCTAGACATATCACACGTGTGTTCACCTTCATCCTTCTTTCACTAACTTACTCAAGTTAAATCAGAGTAACATGAGCACCAAGGGTAGCCCTGCAGTTAAAGGAAAATCATAAAAAGACAAGAGAAGACATGTTACATGGCTAGGGAAGGAATCAATTTTCATTATTGTATCTTGGTGATGATAGGAGGGCTTGTGGGCAGTTTATACCCTGTCATTTTTAGGTATTTTTTTAGCACTAGCTCGCAGAGTTACCTCCTTTTTTCTCCCAAGCCAAGTGCCTTTTCAAGTCATTGCCTTTTTAGCAGCAAGCCCAGACCAGGCCCCACAATTATCACCCCAGTTCCCCACCCCCAACTGCTGGATCTATGGCAAATGCTCTTGCCTCAGGATGGTATTGGCATTGGGAGAAGAAAATTAAAAATTGCTTCCTAATTCAGCACTTAGGGAAGAACGAGCAACCAGAGTTTCATGGTCTCACCCTCCTCTTAGGAACTAATCTACTCTGAAATACGTTTTCATGTTCAGTGGCTTATAGGAAAATTGAGGCTCATAATATAAGCCAGTCTCCCTATGGTGATGTGAATAGCTCATAACAAAACAATTTTGACTCAGCCAATGTTCAGCAGATAGTCATAAAGAATAGGGCCCAGGTGATGGGCACTGTAGAAACCTGAAACCGAATAGATTTAGGAATTAAAGCATTCAGAGCTTATCAGCTGCTCCCCATGTAACAACCTGTGGTCCTGCCAAACAGTGTTGTCCACGCTTGTCATCCTTTTGCAGCCACTGTGCCCCAATTATCTCTGCACATTTATCCTCATTATCTCTGATTATAATAATGAGAATCTAAATTTTCATGGAGCCTTAAATTACTTTCTGATACTGAGAGGGAGGGAACATTAACTCTTTCAAGTCTTTAGGGTATCATTAAGGATACGGCATGCTAAATGACACCTATTTGGAAAAAATAATCTACCTCTTTTAGTGCTTGGCACAAAACCGTGAGTTCAGTTCAGGTGACAACATAATAACCATATCACATAAAATGGTGATATGAATGGTAATCCTAATCTGTGTATTGAGTTGCAATGAAAAAATAGTCCTGGTATTTATGGACCTCTCCTTGGGTGCAGCTAAGAAGATTTTAATTTCTCCTGAAGAGTTTTTGCAGCACAGTCATAGCAAAGCTGAAACTTTGATTTTTTTTGTAGAGAATTCCATGGCTCTTACTAAACAGTAAAGTCTTGCGCCTAATAAGTCAGAGCCTCTTGAATCTGACAGCTCCAGCAAACACATTTTAGAGAACTCCAAGACCTTCATGAAGCCTGCCAAGAGAAGTGAGGTCTCTAAGATTTACAGACTATTCGGAGACTATAGAAAGATGTCATATTATGGATCTAGGAACCAGCTTCTCCTCAGTAAAAATTATTAAGCAAAGAGTTGAAACAACACACCTGTCCTTCCAACAGGATCACTTGCCTTTCCTAACCAGTCCAGCTTCTTTCTCAGTATTCCTGGGGATTCCAACATCTACATAAACCCAGCTTGTATCATGGAACCTTTGTTTCAAAATGTTTTTCATTGTGTCCAATCCTCTAAACATAGCAGATGGCTTTTCAATTTGTCTAGATGTTTTTGCTCATTAGAATGATTTTGTTTTAGACCCTGACATTTTGGCATATACACCATCACTGTAGTGTTTGACTGTCTATCATTGAACCAGCACTATTCCTGTCCTGAAAGGGGACATGTGTTCATTTGCTCTCAAATTTGATGTTTGTATACCAACTGATAAAATACAAAATAACAGGATGAGAATTTTTAGCTTTTCAATTCAGTTTCTGGCCATACTGTTAATATAAAGGCTTATATTCCCATTGTATAAATAAAAGGAAATAAGGAAGTTTCTTCAACATAAGTAATGTTCTTCTCATTTAGGTTAGTAGATGTTTTTACATTATTATTATTGCAGTGTAAACTTGTATTTCTTCTGAGACCATCTCACATTTCGAATTGAGATACTCACCTATCATATGTACAGGAATAATTTCCGTAGCAACCTTCTTTCTCTTTAATTTTTTAGTATTGTCATTTTTAAATGTAAATTATCTGGTTGTTTGGTTGCATCAATCAGAGGCCCCAAAAATGGAATTCATTAAAAGTGTGCATAACACTGTGGTCTGATGTCTTTAGAAATGAACGAATGTTCAATAAAAGCCCAGTTTTTCGTTACCATGTAGCTTTGTGCTATTCCTTCTCACAGCTTTAACCTCTGTACCCTTGCCAAAAAGGAAAAAAAAAAAAAAAAAAAAAAAAAGAGCCAGAGGTAACAAATACTTTAAAAGCTGAGCCTATCATCAAAGTAGTTAGTTTCCAATTCTTTTATCTTACCTTATTGTAGCAACTGAAATGGGGCTCTAGAGAGTTTTACATTCCTGAAACTGCTTTGTAATAGATTTTAAGAGTCCCCAGGTTATTTGAAGAATCCTTGACAAATACTGCTAAAGGAAAAACACTCCATGAAATACATCATGCACTGAATCTAGACACATCCATATGGACAATTAC
Organism: Balaenoptera ricei; assembly: GCF_028023285.1. Classification (NCBI taxonomy): domain Eukaryota; kingdom Metazoa; phylum Chordata; class Mammalia; order Artiodactyla; family Balaenopteridae; genus Balaenoptera; species Balaenoptera ricei. The sequence goes on from NC_082641.1 coordinate 35,254,782, forward strand.
AATTCTATTTCGAAGTTTGTTCATGTAGAATCCTTCTCACAAGAGAGTTGCACCTCCAAAAATAGCTCTTTTCCCCCATCCCTGCTTCCACCCATGCCTACATCCATCAAACCATCAGGGAACAAGCCCTCCTGAAGCTTTCTTCCTGGGTGTCCTGGTGTTACACTTGTGCCTGCCTTCACAGGTCATCTGCAAGGGCTCTCTGTGCAACATGGATGGGTTTCCCAGGGCTTCTAAAAAACAGAGTCAGTGACTCTGGAATTTGTAAACCTCTTTTGTCTATATCTCTCCTAGAGCTGTGCAAGGTTTCCTCCTCAAACTCCATGCTTTAGAGAGCCCCACAGATCACAAACGTACACATAAATCAGAATTTTTTAAAACACATGGCACCTCTGTCACTTAGAATGTGGTGCTCAACTATGGTATCATTCAAATCATAACCTTAAACATTCATGCCTGTAACTAACACAGTTCTGGCCCCAGGGAAATGCTTTTTCTCATCTCTTTCCCAATAGCCTAGAAACAAAAAGCTACTATATCCAAACACCACAGAGATTTTGGACTGTATCCCTATTGACACTGAAGATGGACACAACTATGGAGTCAGAGAAGGCTTTAGGTTAAAAAAATTTTTAAGACAAATTAATTAATTTGTTAAATCCTTCCACTCAGCATAGATGCAATGATTCTTACAGAATAAAGCACCGTTTCCCAGTGCCAAACATCTATTTTCTTGATCGTCTTTGTGTTCCAATTCATGATTGGAGATATTCATGGATTAGTGCAATATTCACAACAATTGCACTTGGCTGAGGAATATTTTTGCAATATTAAAAAATTCATTTTTCCCTTAAAAGTGTACATCTAGGCATAACACCAAGAAGCATATCATTTCTTTACATTGGCAACTAGTTTGAAGATGAATGGTATAATTGCCAATACTTATATAAAAGTATTTAGTGAAATTGAATAATATTTAAAAATATATTTAAATTTCAGCTTCATTTAAATTATATTTATTTAAAATGTGATATTCACTAATTACTGTTTATAGTTTTGCCTTTAAATTTAATTGATAAGGGCTTCCCTGGTGGCGCAGTGGTTGAGAATCTGCCTGCCAATGCGGGGGACACGGGTTCGAGCCCTGGTCTGGGAAGATCCCACATGCTGCGGAGCGACTGGGCCCGTGAGCCACAACTGCTGAGCCTGCGCGTCTGGAGCCTGTGCTCTGCAACGAGGGAGGCCGCGACGGTGAGAGGCCCGCGCACCGCGATGAAGAGTGGCCCCCGCTTGCTGCAACTGGAGAAAGCCCTCACATAGAAATGAAGACCCAACACAGCCAAAAATAAATAAATAAATAAATAAATAAAAATTTTAAAAAACTGATTAAAAAAATTTTAATTGATATTTGTGAAATTGTTTTATAAAGCTACATAGCTTGATTCAAAATTTTCAATGTGTCATTTATGAAGGTGAAATTTCAAGGTAGGAAGACAGAACATATTTTATTTAACAGTTTGTCAATTGACCTATAAAAGCCCAGGCCACACAAATGTTAGGGGCAAACCTGTTCTTTGCCTTTAATCAAGAGTTCCCAATTTTGTGTTCAGCTCTACCTTACCTGGATGACCTATCACCAGGCTCTTCTCTCTACAGTACTATTCTGGAGTTTTCTTCAGAATTCTTGGAAGGGCATAAAGATAGACTAAAGTGATGAAGCTTCTCCAGCCTTCACCCAGGATTTTATCTTCCATGTTCTTCTCTTTCTTCCAGCATTCATAAATACACAAAGACATGAGCTCAAGGCTTAGGGAAATGAAAGCTATGAAATTCTCACCAGAATGTTGGGGAAACCACTCCCAAATCTATCCTAGGTTATGTGGACAAATGAAAAGAGTTTCCTTCTTACTCTTCATGTTATGACTTTATGATTCATTCTAAAGCTATAAAAGATTTGTTTTCATCAAGTACATAATGCATATTCTGTGAACAAAGTAAATTTTTTTGAGGAGTGAGTCATTCTCTCAAAAAAAGAAAAAAAGGAAAAATTACTCATGTGGGCTACAATTATCTGGTGAAAGTTTCTGGAACACTACTTTTTAACACTCATATTTTTAGATCTTTACTTTATGGTGTAAATTTAAGAAGTTAAACAGCCCTTTGAACTTTATTTAGAATAAACTACTCTTGTATCACTATTTTAGGGATGCCAGGATCTAGCTAATGGGGAGGAGGTTATTTCACCAATCTGTGCCCTGAAGTCTGCTGAGATCCATCTCTCAAGGTGTGCAATACACATGTGAGATGCTATTAATAATAATTTGTTGTGATTAGGGAAAAAATTAGGTAGTCCCTTGACTGTCAGGTTGTTATCCTAATGAAAAGCTGTCAAGATAATTTTATTTTACTCTGAAAGGTCTCCATCAATTAACTTCAGCTGATTGCCAGAACATCAACCTTGGTTTGCCTTTCAGATCTGCTGTTCCCAGAATGTGTAAATAAAGATAGGATATCAAATATCTCACTGTTTAAAGTTGATTTGCTGGACTTTTTTCTAAGCTATATAAATATAAATCTAATGTCCTAACTATTTAAGTATTTTCCTGGGATTAAGAATGAATACCTGAAAGTGTCAAATGAACTCTACATCTTATGGTAGGTGCGGGTCCTACTCAGGTTTTTCAATGTCCATAGAATTACTCTATGATCATATGAAGTTGTAAAATAATTGACCAACAAGTGACATCCATTGTTATATTAGTTCTGGAAGTGACACCTACAAGATCTCCTGGACAATGTTGGTGATAGCAGGCTCCCCAGGAAGGTCATACTCGTGGTTCACGTACGTGAAACAGGTTCAGATAACAGGAGACAGTGGACTATATCAGCCTTTTAATGGACCCAAGAGAACAGAGTTTACACAGATACTGAGAACAAGCAAGTGGTTACTGTTGGGGGGGGGGCGCAATATAGGGTGAGGGAGTGGGAGGTACAAACTATTGGGAGTAAGATAGGCTCAGGACATATTGTACAACACAGGGTATATAGCCAATATATTTTTTCATCCTTATTGGAGTATAATTGCTTTACAATGTTGTATTAGTTTCTGCTGTACAAAAAAGTGAATCAGTTATATGTATACACATATCCCCATACCCCCTCCCTCATGAGTCTCCCTCCCACCCTCCCTATCCCACCCCTCTAGGTGGTCACAAAGCACTGAGCTGATCTCCTGCTATGCAGCAGCTTCCCACTAGCTAGCTATTTTACATTTAATAGTGTATACATGTCAATGCTACTCTCTCATTTTGTCCCAGCTTCCCCTGCCTGCCCCTGTGTCCTCAAGTCTGTTCTCTAAGTCTGTGTCTTTATTCCTGCCCTGCCACTACGTTCATCAGTACCATTTTTTTAGATTCCATATATATGCGTTAGCATACTGTATTTGTTTTTCTCTTTCTGACTTACTTCACTCTGTCTCTTCACTTCAGTCTCTAGGTCCATCCACCTCACTACAAATAACTCAATTTCGTTTCGTTTTATGGCTGAGTAATATTCCATTGTATATATGTGCCACATCTTATTTATCCATTCATCTGCTGATGGACCCTTAGGTTGCTTCCATGTCCTGGCTATTGTAAATAGAACTGCAATGAACATTTTGGTACATGACTCTTTTTTTTTTTTAATTTTTTTTTTTAAATTAATTAATTAATTTATTTATTTTTGGCTGTGTTGGGTCTGCGAGGGCTTTCTCTAGTTGTGGCAAGCGGGGGCCACTCTTCATCACGGTGCATGGGCCTCTCACTATTGCGGCCTCTCTTGTCGCGGAGCACAGGCTCCAGACGTGCAGGCTCAGTAGTTGTGGCTCATGGGCCTAGTTGCTCCACGGCATGTGGGATCTTCCCAGACCAGGGCTTGAACCCATGTCCCCTGCATTAGCAGGCAGATTCTCAACCACTGCGCCACCAGGGAAGCCCCCATGCCTCTTTTTGAATTATGGTTTTCTCAGGGTATATACCCAGTAGTGGGATTGCTGGGTCATATGGTAGTTCTTTTTTTAGTTTTTTAAGGAAACTGTTCTCCATAGTTTTAGCCAATATTTTATAATAACTCTAAATGGAAAGTAACCTTTAAAAATTGTATAAAACAATTTTTTAAATTATATTTTTAAAAGAGAACAGAGTTTAAGCTGGTGGTAAAATCTTTGGAACCCCCATCTCCACCCTAGTTTTGTTCCTAAGTCCCCTTCTATTAAATCCCTGTTCCTTCATAAGAACCAGAAGAAATTGGGGTGTTGATACAGAGAGTAATGATTCACAGGTTTCTTCCCACAAAGCTAAGTTCTTAATTACTTCAATTGCATTTGGGAAAAAGATAGGGACACTGCGTTATAAATAATGTTGAACTTCTCTACAGTTCAGAAAACTCTTACATTGAATAGTCGTCATGCACTTCCTCCTGAAATTGATTGCAAGCTCCTCAAGACAGGAATAATACCCAATGTATAATTGCCTCCCCTAAATACCCAGCACAGTAGCAAATGTAAAATAATTGTTTGTTGATTGAGAGAATAAATGAATGGACTTCTATTTATGATAAAATACTTGGCCAGGTATCCAACAGAAACCAACAAAAAAAGACTGAGGAAAGTAATGTTTAAGCCTTCTTAGTTGCATTGAAGACCTTGAAAGATTATAGGAATTTTTCAGGCCAAATTCTACCTCTAAGAGAAAAAACATAGACGTTTCTTCTTATAGGAGAAAACTACTTTTTCATGAGAGTGTTTACTAACCTGGCAAACTCAAGCTTCAGTTTTCACGGCCTATTTGTTACAGGAACAGAAAACCACATTCAGAACTGCCAAGTGGGTAGTTTAATAGGAGACCTTCATCTCATAAAGATAGATCTCAGTTTAAATCTGAAACAGATGTAAACCATCTCCTCTTCCAACATGAGGGCACTACAAGAAAAGTTGCTTTGGTGCTGAACAAAAAATAGAGAATTGTCCCTGAGAAGTTAAAAAAAAAAAAAAAAAAGCTTTTCATTATGCAGTTTTGGAAACTAAATTTAAATTCACTAGGAAACTATAACAAATGTACCCCACTAGTACGAGATGTTGCTGGTGGGGAAGGCTATGTGTAGGGGGAGATTGAAGTGTGTTGGGAACTCTGTACTTCACGCTCAATTTTGCTGTGAACCTAAAAATTCTCTAAAAAATAAAGCCTATCATTTTTTAAAAATTAGGGTGAGTCTTCATAAACCTGAAACTGATGTTTCAGTTTAAAAGGGTTGATGAGACATTGGTTCAAGATGGTGGAGTAGAAGGACGTGTGCTCACTCCCTCTTGTGAGGGCAGTGGAATCACAACTAACTGCTGAACAATCATAGACGGGAAGACACTGAAACTCACCAAAAAAGATACCCCACATCCAAAGACAAAGGAGAAGCCACAACAATATGGTAGCAGGGATGCATTCACAATAAAATTAAATCCCATAACTGCTGGGTGGGTGACTCACAAACTGGAGAACAATTATACCACAGAAGTCCACCCACTGGAGTGAAGGTTCTGAGCCCCACGTCAGGCTTCCCAACCTGGGAGGCCAGCAATGGGAGGAGGAATTTCCAGAGAATCAGACTTTGAAGGTGAGCAGGATTTGATTGCAGGACTTCAACAGGACTGGGGGAAAGAGAGACTCCACTCCTGGAGGGCACAGAAAAACTAATGTGCACATCAGGACCCAGGGGGAAGGAGCAGGGACCCCATAGGAGACTGAGCCACACCTACTTCCTACTATTGGAGGGTCCCATGCAGAGGTGGGGGGCAGGTGTGGCTCACCACAGGAACAAGGACACTGGGAGCAAAAGTTCTGGGAAGTACTCCTTGGCATGAGCCCTCCCAGAGTCCACCATTAGCCACACCAAAGAGCCTCGAGGCTCCAGTGCTGGGTTGCCTCAGACCAAACAACCAACAGGGAGGGAACTCAGACCCACCCATCAGCAGACAAGCAGATTAAAGTTTTATTGAGTTCTGCCCACCAGAGCAACACCCTGCTCTACCCACCACCAGTCCCTCCCATCAGGAAGCTTGAACAAGCCTCTTAGATAGCCTCATACACCAGAGGGCAGACAGCAGAAGAAAGAAGAATGACAATCCTGCAGTCTGTGGAAAGGAAACCACATTCACAGATAGACAGACAAAATGAAAAGGCAGAGGACTTTGTACCAGATGAAAGGACAAGATAAAACCCCAGAAAAACAACTAAATGAAGTGGAGATAGGCAACCATTCAGAAAAAGAATTCAGAATAATGATAGTGAAGATGATCCAGGATTTCAGAAAAAGACTGGAGGCAAAGATCAAGAAGATGCAACAACTGTTTAACAAAGACCTAGAAGAATTAAAGAACAAACAGAGATGAACAATATAATAACTGAAATGAAAAATACACTAGAAGGAATCGATAGCAGAATAACTGAGACAGAAGATGGATAGTGACCTGAAAGACAGAATGGTGGAATTCAAAGCCGCAGAACAGAATAGAGAAAAAAAGAAACAAAAGAAATGAAGACTGCCTAAGAGACCTCTGGGACAACATTTAATGCACCAACATTCTCATTAGAGGGGTCGCAGAAGGAAAAGACAGAGAAAAAGCACCCGAGAAAATATTTGAAGAGATAATAGTCGAAAACTACACTAACACGGAAAAGGAAATAGTCACCCAAGTCCAGGAAGCACAGAGACTCCCAGGCAGGATAAATCCAAGGAGAAACACGCTGAGACACATAGTAATCAAACTGACAAAAATGAAAGACAAAGAAAAACTATTAAAAGCAACAAGGGAAACACAACAAATAACATATAAGGGAACTCATATAAGGTTACCAGCTAATTTCTCAGGAGAAACTCTACGAGCCAGAACGGAGTGGCATGATAAATTTAAAATGATGAAAGGGAAGAACCTACAACAAAGATTACTCTATCCAACAAGGATCTCATTCAGATTCGACAGAGAAATCAAAAGCTTTACAGACAAGCAAAAGCTAACAGAAATCAGCACCACCAAACCAGCTCTACAACAAATGCTAAAGGAATTTCTCTAAGTGGGAAACACAAGAGAAGAAAAGGACCTACAAAAACAAACCCAAAACAATTAAGAAAATGGTAATAGGAACATACATATTGATAATTACCTTAAATGTGAATGCATTAAATGCTCCAACCAAAAGACACAGGCTCACTGAACAAAAAAAGAGCCATATATATGCTGTCTACAATAGACCCACTTCAGACCTAGGGACACATACGGACTGAAAGTGAGGGGATGGAAAAAGATATTCCATGCAAATGGAAATCAAAAGAAAGCTGGAGTAGCAATACTCATATCAGATAAAATAGACTTTAAAATAAAGAACGTTACAAGAGACAAGGAAGGACACTACATAATGATCAAGGGATCAATCCAAGAAGAAGATATAACAATTATAAATATATATGCACCCAACACAGGAGCACCTCAATACATAAGGCAACTGCTAACAGCTATAAGAGGAAATCCACAGTAACACAATAATAGTGGGGGACTTTAACACCTCACTTACACCAATGGACAGATCATCCAGACAGAAAATTAATAAGGAAACACAAGCTTTAAATGACACAGTAGACCAGGTAGATTTTACTGATATTTATAGGACATTCCATCCGAAAACAGCAGATTAGACTTTCTTCTCAAGTGTACACAGAACATTCTCCAGGATAGATCACATTTTAGGTCACAAATCAAGTCTCGGTAAATTTAAGAAAATTGAAATCATATCAAGCATCTTTTCTGACCACAATGCTATGAGATTGGAAATAAATTACAGGGGGGAAAAAACGTAAAATACACAAACACATGGAGGCTAAACAATACTTTACTAAATAACCAAGAGATCACTGAAGAAATCAGAGGAAATCAAAAAATACCTAGAGACAAATGACAACAAATGCACGACGATGCAAAACCTATGGGATGAAGCAAAAGCAGTTCTAAGAGGGAAGTTTATAGCAATACAAGCCTACCTCAAGAAACAAGAAAAATCTCAAATACATAATCTAATCTTACACCTAAAGGAACTAGAGAAAGAAGAACAAACAAAACTCAAAGTTAGTAGAAGGAAAGAAATCATAAAGATCAGAGCAGAAATAAATGAAATAGATACAAAGCAAACAATAGCAAAGATCAATAAAACTAAAAGCTGGTTCTTTGAGGAGATAAACAAAATTGATAAACCTTTAGCCAGACTCAACAAGAAAAAGAGGGAGAGGACTCAAATCAGTAAAAGTAGAAATGAGAAAGAAGTTACAATGGACACTGCAGAAATACAAGGCATCATAAGAGACTACTACAAGCAACTCTATGCCAATAAAATGGACAACCTGGAAGAAATGGACAAATTCTCAGAAAGGTATAACCTTCCAAGACTGAACCAGGAAGAAATAGAAAATATGAACAGACCAGTCACAAGTAATGAAATTGAAACTGTGATTAAAAATCTTCCAACAAACAAAAGCCCAGTACCAGATGCCTTCACAAGTGAATTCTATCAAATATTTAGAGAAGAGTTAACACCCATCTTCCTCAAACTCTTCCAAAAAGTTGCAAAGGAAGAAACACTCCCAAACTCATTCTACAAGGCCACCATCACCCTGATACCAAAACCAGAAAAAGATACTACAACAAAAGAAAATTACAGAACAATATCACTGATGAATATAGATGCAAAAATCTTCAGCAAAATACTGGCAAACAGAATCCAACAACACATTACAAGAATCATACACGATGGTCAAATGGGATTTTTCCCAGAGATGCAAGGATTCTTCAATATACGCAAATCAATCAATGTGATACACCATATTAACAAATTGAAGAATAAGAACCATATGATCATCTCAATAGATACAGAAAAAGCTTTTGTAAATTCAACATCCATTTATGATAAAAACTCTCCAGAAAGAGGGCATAGAGGGAACCTACCTCAACATAATCAAGGCCATTTATGACAAACCCACACCAAACATCATTCTCAATGGTGAAAAACTGAAAACATTTCCTCTAAGATGAGGAACAAGACAAGGATGTCCTCTATTGTCATTGTTATTCAACATAGTTTTGGAAGTCGTAGCCACGGCAATCAGAGAAGAAAAAGAAATAAAAGGAATACAAATTGGAAAAGAAGAAATAAAACTGTCAGTGTTTGCAGATCACATGATACTATACATAGAGAATCCTAAAGATGCTACCAGAAAACTACTAGAGCTAATCAATTAATTTGGTAAATTTGCATGATACAAATTAATGCACAGATATCTCTTCCATTCCAATACATTAAAAACGAAAGATCAGAAAGAGAAATGAAGGAAACAATCCCATTCACCATTGCAACAAAAAGAATAAAATACCTAGGAATAAACCTACCTAAGGAGGTAAAAGACCTGTACCCAGAAAATGATAAGCCACTGATGAAAGAAATTAAAGACAACACAAACAGATGGAGAAATATACCATGTTCCTGGATTGGAAGAATCAATATTGTGAAAATGACTCTACTACCCAAAGCAATCTACAGATTCAGTGCAATCCCTATCAAATCACCAATGGCATTTTTAACAGAACTAGAACAAAAAATCTTAAAATTTGTATGGAGACACAAATGACCCCGAATAGCCAAAACAATGTTGAGGGAAAAAAGCAGAGCTGGAGGAATCAGACTCCCTGACCTCAGACTATACTACAAAGCTACAATAATCAAGACAATATGGTACTTGCACAAAAACAGAAATATAGATCAATGGAACGTGACAGAAAGCCCAGAGATAAACCCACACAACCATGGTCAACTAATCTATGACAAAGGAGGCAAGAGTATACAATGGAGAAAAGACAGTCTCGTTAGTAAGTGGTGCTGGGAAAACTGGACAGCTACATGTAAAAGAATGAAATTAGAACACTCCCTAACACCATACACAAAAATAAACTCAAAATGGATTAGAGACCTAAATGTAAGTCTGGACACTATAAAACTCCTAGAGGAAAACACAGGAAGAACACTCTTTGACATAAATCACAGCAAGATCTTTTTTGACCCACCTCCCTGAGTAATGGAAATAAAAACAAAAATAAGCAAATGGGACCTAATGAAACTTAAAAGCTTTTGCACAGCAAAGGAAGCGATGAAAAGACAATCCTCAGAATGGGAGAAAATACCTGCAAATGGATCAACGGACAAAGGATTAATCTCAAAACTATATAAACAGCTCATGCAGCTCAATATTAAAAAAACAAACAATCCAATCAATAAATGGGCAGAAGACCTAAATAGACATTTCTCCAAAGACATACAGATGGCCAAGAGCCACATGAGACATCACTAATTACTAGAGAAATGCAAATCAAAACTACAATGAGGTACCACCTCACACTGATTAGAATGGGCATTACCAGAATATCTACAAACAACAAATGCTGGAGAGGGTGTGAAAAAAAGGGAACCCTCTTGCGCTGTTGGTGGGAATGACAATTGATACAGCCACTATGGAGAACAGTATGGAGGTTCCTTAAAAAACTAAAAATAGAATTACCATATGATCCAGCAATCCCACTACTGGGCATATACCCAGAGGAAACCATAATTCAAAAAGGCACATGCGTCTTTATTCCTGTCCTGCCCCTAGGTTCTTCAGAACTTTTTTTTTTTTTAGATTCCGTGTATATGTGTTTGCATATGGTATTTGTTTTTCTCTTTCTGACTTACTTCACTCTGTATGACAGACTCTAGGTCCATCCATCTCACTACATATAACTCATTTTCATTTCTTTTATTTATTTATTTATTTATTTATTTATTTATTTATTTATATATTTATTTTTGGCTGTGTTGGGTCTTCATTTCTGTGCGAGGGCTTTCTCTAGTTGCAGCGAGAGGGGGCCACTCTTCATCGCGGTGCGCGGGCCTCTTCACTACCGTGGCCTCTCTTGTTGCGGAGCACAGGCTCCAGATGCGCAGGCTCAGTAGTTGTGGCTCACAGGCCCAGTTGCTCCATGGCATGTGGGATCTTCCCAGACCAGGGCTCAAACCCGTGTCCCCTGCATTGGCAGGCGGATTCTCAACCACTGCACCACCAGGGAAGCCCGCAATTTCATTTCTTTTTATGGCTGAGTAATATTCCATTGTATATATGTGCCACATATTCTTTATCCTTTCTTCTGTCGATGGGCACTTAGGTTGCTTCCATGTCCTGGTTATTGTAAATAGAGCTGCAATGAACATTGTGGTACATGACTCTTTTTTGAATTATGGTTTTCTCAGGGTATATGCTCAGTAGTGGGATGCAGATGTAGAGAATGGACCTGAGGACATGGGGAGGGGGAAGGGTAAGTTGGGACAAAGTGAGAGAGTGGCATGGACATATATACACTACCAAATGTAAAATAGATAGCTAGTGGGAAGCTGCTGCATAGCACAGGGAGATCAGCTCAGTGCTTTGTGACCCCTTAGAGGGGTGGGATAGGGAGGATGGGAGGGAGATGCAAGAGAGAGCAGATATGGGGATATATGTATATGTATAGCTGATTCACTTTGTTATAAAGCAGAAACTAGCACACCATTGTAAAGCAATTATACTCCAATAAAGATGTTGAAAAAATAGGATTAATCATAAAAAAAAAAAAGACACATGCACCCCAATGTTCATTGCAGCACTATTTACAATACCAGGTCATGGAAGCAACCTAAATGCCTATCAATAGATGAATGGATAAAGAAGATGTGGTACATATATACAATGGAATATTACTCAGCCATAAAAAGGAACGAAACTGGGTCATTTTTAGAGATGTGGATGGACCTAGAGATTGTCATACAGAGTGAAGTAAGTCAGAAAGAGAAAAACAAATACCGTATATTAATACATATATGAGGAATCTAGAAAAATGGTACAGATAAACTGGTTTGCCAGGCAGAAATAGAGACACAGATGTAGAGAACAAACGTATGGCCACTAAGGGGCGGAAAGTGTGGTGGGGGGGTGGAAGTGGGATGATTTGGGAGATTGGGATTGACACATATACACTAACATGTATAAAATAGATAACTGATAAGAACCTGCTGTAGAAAAATTATATATTAAAAAAAACTATTGAATTGTTAAAAAAAAGTCTTATGAACGTAAGTAAAAATCTTATTAAAAGCAGGCTCAGTGTAACTGTAGTTAAGGATCTTCATGTTAGACATTTGTCATTTATCACAACCTCTAAATAAAGGAAAATATCCAAACTAAACAAAAGTAAATAAATAAATGAAACGGTTCCAGAATGGGATTTCCCTGGTGGTCCAGTGGTTAAGACTCTGAGCTTCCACTGCAGGCGGCATGGGTTCAATCCTGGGCCAGGGAACTAAGATCCCACATGGCATGGCCAAAAAAAAAAAAAAAAAGTTTCCAGACTACTAATGCTCCATGCTCTCCAAGCAAATGAAAGTCCTCAGTGAAGGAATGCACCTTCATTTTACACCTCAAAAACTCCCACAAACACTTTTGTAAGGATTATACACATGGTCAAAAATCAGAATACCCAAGGAGACAAAACTTCATGAGTAAAATCTAGCAGAAATGGAGCCTTTAAAATGTCAAATATTAAAATAATAGCACCCACAATTTAAAATAATTCAAATATATGCTTAAAAATAGTTTCAAGAAATTTGAAATATGATGTAAGAAATTCGAATGGCAATAAAATATTTCTTTTAGAAATGATAAATATAATAATTGCAATAGAAAACTCACTATAAGGATTTATCAGCAGATTAGATACATCTGAACAAAGACATTGTAAACGGAAAAGTAGACCAAAGGAAACACTTCAAAATGCAGCATGGAAAAAAAAAAAAGAGAGAGAGAGAGAGATGAAAGGCAGCTAAGAGACAGAGAATATAGAATAAGAAGGTGTAACATATGTATAACTGAAGTTCCAGAAAGAGAAAGAAGGAACTGAGGCAATAGTGCAGAGAAAATTTTCCACAACCAATAGAAGACATTGATTTATAGATTTAGGAATTGTAAAAAATCCCAAACAGGAAAAATATTTCTTAAAAAACCTCATATCTAGTTATATCATAGAGAAATTGCCCAAGAAAGACCATTGGGAGATTTAAGGCAGTCAGAGAGAAAAAGATGATTACTGTCAAAGGAACAACATTTAGACTAACAGCCACAATGGTAGTCATAGGAGAGTGGAATGATGTCTTCAATTTGCTGAGAGAAAATAATTGCAGACCGAGATAAAGGAGAAATATATTTATTTTTAGAAAAAAGAGTTTGTCACCAGCAGACCCTCGCAAAAAGAGATTTTAAAGGAAAATAATCACAGGTAGATCTATGATACAACCAAGGAATAAAATAACATAGAAAGTTATAACTACTATAAGCATATATAAGTGAATATAATATTTAAGCATATATGAGTGATAGTAAAAATGTAAGCAAATCATGTTTAAATTACATCGATAACTTGACCTCTTCTCACTACTTCCATTGCCACTGCCCTGTGCAAAACCAACATCATCTTTTGCTCGGATTATTGCAGTGGTCTTTCTCACCTGTCTTTCTCCCCCTGCCCTCAGTCATATTGATCCTTTTAAAATGTAAATCAGTTCATGACACTCCCATGTTCAAAACTCTCCAATTGCTCCTATATCAGATTAAAAATCCTACAGATCTACAAGGCCCACGGGATCAGGGCCCACCTAACTGAGCCCGCCATTTTGTCTGTAGCCTTATTTCAGAATACTTTTCCTCATTGTCTTTATTCCAGTCAAAGGATTCCCACTGTCCTTGAGTACACCAGCATTGCTGCTGCCTCAGAGCCTTTAAAAGTTATGCCCCCTCTACTTAGAATGCTATCCTTCAAAAAACTCTTGACTCTCTCCCTTATCTCCTTCAAGTCATTACTCAAAAGGTACCTTTCCAAAGAGACCTGACTGAGAAAAGGTACTCTGGAGGGCAACTTCTAATCAACAAGCAATGTTATATTCCTTTTATTACTTTGCTGTTTGACTTATAATCATTCTTTAAAATCATTACATACAGTTTATATACTTCTCTGTGTATTTCAACACTTTTAAAATGAAAAAAAAAACATTTAATGAATGAATGAACTAACAAAAAATGAACAATGGCTGCTGACTGGTAATTATCCTTTCCAGAGAGCTCTTACCTTGGGCTTCATATGACATTGCTGCTCACATTTGGGGAAAGTTAGTTGAGCCAGATGCCATCCCTCTTGAAATTGCTAGCAGTCCTATGCTTCTTAAAAGAACACGGAGTTTTTCTTTTAAAAATAACAATAGCCATTCTTAGAAACTCATTCAATAACATTTTTTAACAATAATTTTTTTCCTTTTTAAAAGCTTTTTATCTTCAAAGTTTCCGCTAAAGCTTTGGATTTTGTTTGCTTTTTGTTCCTAAGCCAAACGATCTGCATAACAACTGTATTTCACTTGAAAGTTCCATGCAGTTGTTAGAAGCTAGCTGCCTGCCCACTGTTTGTGGCATGATATTGGTACAGCTCAGGATTAGCCAACTAAAGTGATAGTATTAATTATTTACATTGTATTTAACTCCTACTCCTTTCCCAAGCTTATGAACAAGCTTTGGAACTAAACCTGCCTATGGTCAAATCCTACCTTTGCCATTTACTAACTGTATAGCCTGGAGTAATTCTATTAATATCTCTGAACCTCTGTTTCTTCAACTTTGTAGGGTAGATATAAAGATTTGAAATAAGATAAGGTAAGATGTCTCTCACCAGTATCTGATGCATATTAGATATTCACTAAATGGAAACAATAACTACACCAGAGTACATTTATTTGGCCAATTCAGAGCTGAAGAATATGAGAATGGGATTAAGAGAGTCTAAGAGGAAGACTAGAATCCATTTCTTTCGACAGATGCTTTCTTCAAAATGTAGGTAGGATTTAGGTCATTAGCCAGTTTTTGTAGATGATAGTGATGCCTGAGATCACAGACATACAAGAGCTAAGATAGGAATGCAGGGTTCCCAAGAGACCACAAGCCAACAGTCTTTCAAATAAGGCTCGGTGCCTCTAGGGACATCTAGCTTTATTTAGAGCCCTCCTGAAATGATTTGTGTTTTATCTTGGTCCCAGCCTGCAGCTGTATCTGACTCCTGGGGTCTTAAAGATCCCCCATGTCCCCCATGAAGTCTTCATTGGCTCTTTTAGCCTAACTCTCGTTCTGACTTCAACAGCACTTCATGATTACTGTACAGTTTCCTAGGGAACCCCAAGTTGCCCCCCAAATGAGGTTCCTGAGGCCGCAGTTCTCTCAGCTACTAGAAGTTCCTTATCTTTTTGTCCTATATTAGTCCTTTACTCCCTCACACACCTGTGACGTTACATACTGATGCTGGCCCTCTCTTCCCTTCCATCAGCTTAACCTCAGAGCAAATCCAACCTTATAAGGAAATGAACAAGATGGAATATGAGCATTCATGGTAATTGTAGGTCTGTCTGCAAAATTGTGCTCAGAATTTTTCCTTGTCTTAGTTTTTGCTTACATTTTTGAAAAATCTAATTTTTACATTTTCCTAAGAGAAACAGGACCATGAATTATGTCTCACAATTTACAGAGCTAATTATATGTCCTATCATTTTGTGTGTTGTTTCAACAGCTTCCTTCTGACAGTCCCCTTCCTCTCTCCCCATGCCCTGTTTTGCACATTCATCATGTAACGCTTGCTCTGCTGCTATGAAGGACTTGGCATGTTGTGATATGAGTAGGTAAGAATGGGACAATATTCTCTCTCTTTTACCCGAATATTTTGCTTACCTAGAGTAGGACCTAATACAAACTTAGTTCTGTTTGTGTAGAACCTAGCAGATTTTCACAAGAGAAAGAGAAAGGTGGAATAATGATTTTAAAGCATTGAGAAGCAAAAGAATGTTCCTTCTGCAACAAAGAGAGTGACTTATTTCTGAAATTGCCTAAATTGAAGCAACTAATATCCAATTAGTATTTTTTCCCTTCATTCTACCACGTACAAAAAAAAATTTCCATATAGATCTGAAAGAGTGATTTTCTCTCCTGGCCCTTTCCATTCCCCCACCGCTAAACAGATTTTTATTCTTTTTAACCTAATGACAGGGGGCACTATGTATGCCCCTCATACTGCCCTAGAGGACTTATCTTAATTTTGTGTTTTTTTATGTCATTTCCATAGTAGAACTCCAGTAGAACAGATTTCTAAGTGAACACACAATTTAAGATTATACTATTACTCTAAACAATGGAAGAGTGTACTCCATAATTTAAGAGATAAAATGTCACCTATTCATTTATCTATGACCTTAAGAAACTTACCATCGGTTATTGGAATAAGAAATAAACACAAATGGGGATTCATTAGAGGAAGAGATAACATCCCACTTCACTGAAGAGACACCACTGAGCTGGACCTTCAAGGATGGGCAGGATTTAAGTGTGTAGAAAAACATTCCAGAGAGGGAGAATAGAGTGAGCAAAGGCTGTTAAGTGGGAAGGGGTCAAGACCATATGAATACCAGCAAGGTGTTAATTGTCTTGCTATCTCAATAACTACTCACCAAGCAGTAACACAATAATTATTTCCAAGAGAATTTTCATCTCCTACAGATTTACTTAGAACACCTTAGTGATGTCACATTAGGAAATTACCACCTTAGCTAAAATTACAAATGCCGTTTCTATTGTCAAATGCTAAAAGAAAGGCTTTCCCATCATTTCCATATATTTTCTCTACTATCTACTAATTAAATAAATATAAAATATCTACTAATATTTACTCATATCTTCTTGATAAAGTAGTGAAGAAAGAGGCTGAAACATGGCCTAATTTTCTTTGCAGAATATTTCTGATTATCTGAACATTCCAGTAACTGAGAGTGCTTGATCAACCTATCACAACACCAGATTTATGGTACTGTGGGGGTGTGAATGCGTGCAGAGGAATCCAAGTTGTTTGTTGTGGATCGGGACTATCTGAGATGCAAAGTTTCCTTGGTCCAGCTGGGCCCTGCCACTGTATTAGAGACTGTGTCTGCCCTGTTCAAGAAATGTATTTTCAGTTTCCAGCATAATGTCTAGAATATTTGCTGAATCCATAAAATGCTTACCCACCAGGTGGTCTCTTGTGGTTTCAGTCTCTGTCCTTGTAATGTGAGGACCCAGAGACAGAATCAGTTATGATCTTCTCTTAATGTTCTTCTGATGGTACACACCAAGGTAGAGTCCCATGGTGACCCACAGACAAGTTTTGGTTGATCTGCACAGTGACCTAAAATTTTTTAATTAAATGCTGAAAATCTGGCAATTCACGTGTAAATTACACTTGAAAAATCAAAAAACATGACAACATTGTGCCAAGCAGTTTGCTCGCCTGATGTGAGTCAGTTGGTTTAAATGAGATCTGCTCTCTCCAGTGTGCTTCACTCCACATCATTCCCTAGTACTCACCACAGCTCATTTCATCCATTTCCTTTAACTCTCTGGTCCCTGTAGACATTTGACTTTGTGATCCCCTAAGTCTTTCCTAAAACATAACACCCTTCCCATTTTAATATATGGGAATATAGACACCAAAAAAATCATGTGTGATTATATTCATTTTCTCATTAAAACATGAAAATGAAAGTCAAATCTACTGAAACTCCTAATATCCAAGCCTTTATATATTTCTCCTAGCTTTGAATTTTTTTCACTGCCAAGACTTAGCTGTCTCTCATGTAAAAGCTTTCTCAAGACTCATCTGGAAAATAAAAAATGTAAAACTCCATACAGTGGTAAAGTAGTTTTTGTAGAAACTGTAGCAGCATCTATATTTTATAGTTCTGAATCCATGATTTTGAAAAGATTAATTTTTCCATGAGTATTAGCTATACTTAGCCATGCCATCAAATTAGACAATTTCTCTCTCCCTGACCCTATAGAATATTATTTCTTGCACTGTTTGTAATAACCACTGTTAAGGGTCTAAGAGTCTTTCTAGTCCATTGTCAAAGCCATTGTCTACAGAAAGTCTGCTTTTGGAGAACAGTGGCTGTCCATGTTTTCATTGACAGAAGGGGAAAAGAGGCTCTCAAGGTCTGGGCACTTGCTTGTGGTCACAGAGCAGCTAAGTGGCAGAACCAGAAAAATAACCTGTATCCCTTAACCTTTATTTGAACTGTTTTTCCATTCCACCAGGCTTACCATGCTGCTCCCAACTCCACTCTTTCCTTTTCCATGCTGCAGGGAGAACTGTTACTTTCCAGAACAACAGTGGTAATACATTTAATCAGGGCCCATTCTGCCAAGCACAGAGATGTCAACAAAGTTGTGGAATTTCACAGTTGACATGGTTTTTTGCTTATTTCTCTAGAATCCTTCCTGTCTAAAAATTGAACTGTCACTCCTGGAAAAAATACTGGTTAAAAATGGAATTTCATTGGAAAATTCCACTGCTTTAATGTTGGCCATGACTAAATTTTACTCCATATTTAGAGCATTCTCAAATCATTCTCAGTCTAAGAAGCTAATAAATCTATTAGTTAAATTAAGATTAATTGCCCAGTTATAGACCATTCATTGTGTAGTGGGGGAAGGGTATTATAGGGTCTCTAAAACAAAAACAATTTCTAGGGAACAATTACTTTCCAATCTGTGTGAGATCAGTTGAAAATACAGTAGGAATTCACTGATGAATGAATGAGTCTGTAGTGAACAGACTGATAGAGCAATCTGGATTAAATGGAACATGCTGCTTGGAGGAGATGGGACTCCATCTGGATCTTAAAGCAGAAGTAAATTACAGGTAAATAAAAAAGAAAGGTAGCAAAAATACATGCAAATTTATAAAACAGGAGCAAGCATAGAGTGTCTATAGATAGCAAACAAGTATCTCCTTAATTATTTTAGAAGGAATATGTGGGGAGTAGTGGAGAAAAAGGTAGTAGGTAGAGTGGGACCAGACACAGTATCTAGGACTGAATGACTCTCAAGAAAGTGGCTGAGTATCTAAATCTAAAAATAACAAAACTGAATATAAAAATGAAATAATTAATTAATTAAAATTTTAATACATAAATTAAAATATTATATAAAAATAACCAAATAGCCAAAATCTAAAATAACCATTATTCGTTCATCTTGTTTAATGATGGCTTTCCCTATTAATAACACTGTATTCCATTCTTAGGATAACCACACCACCACCACATATAATACATATTTTATTTGCCATTAAAACCTCAGCAATGCCTGCCTAAGAGAACCTACATTCCTGTAGAAATTTTGTTTACTTTCCAGGTTTCGGAATACAAAACATAGGGATTACTGAGCGCCTTTTCACTCTTAAATTTCTTCATGTGTGCCTTTCTGTAGACAGGGGAACGGTGAAGTGGACTTTTGCCCCATTTCAAGTAAATTGGCTGCAAATTCACAGACCTGTTTCTAGGGCAAGTTTCCTTATTTGGTTTGTTTTTAAAGTCTTATGATTTATGTTTATCAGTACTAACATTTTCTAAAAGGGAAAAAAAACCAAATTCTATATTTAAGAAGGACGGTAATGGTAAGAGAAATAAGTGGCAAGAAAACTCTTTTTCCTTCCTCCCTCCCTCTCTCCCACCTTCCTTCCTCCCTTCCTTTCTGCCTTCCCTCCTTCCTTCCTTCATTCCTCCCTTTCTCTTTTCTATCTATCATCTATGTATCATCTGTCTGTATCTATCTATATATTCCCTTATATTGGCTATTTAAACCACAATTGAATGCAGTGGCTTCATTTACCCTTAGGTAAATGAGAAGATGGGAGAAGATGGTTTTATGCTTGGTCAAATAATTTGATCAACCACTTTGGGAATGAAACATGAGGTCCCTAGATCATGATCTGGAAGGAAACAAATAAAAGGGTAATAAATTGTTCTACAAATGCAAAATGAAGAGAAATCTGAAGATGGAGCAGAAAATGGGAGTAGGGGGGTATTGAAGGGAAGAAGGAGCTGATCATCATAATAGCAGGAGGGACATCCAAAGCAATATCAGGTACCAAGAAATTTCCAGGGGCAAGGCTAGCCAGATGACCATACAATATTGCTAAGTACCTCCCCTCTGTCATTCCAAACTTAAGCTAAATCTCTAAACACAAAAATTACTAGTGGGGAAATTAAGGAAAGCAAGCCATATCTCATGAATGGACCAATGGAGTGAAGAGAACAGCAAGGGGATATGAGGCATGAGTGAGTTTGAGTTGAAGAGTTCAGAAGGAAGAGGAAATTGGAGCAAGGTCTGACCATGAGAATGTAAACTCCATGGAATTTGAAGAAATCTTGGTGAGTACTTCAGAATTTCCATTGGATGGGAATACGGGTTTAAAGCAAATTCAATGTAATTCTCAGGATAAAATAATCTCATTGGCCATATAGTAAATATCTACACACTTGTCTATATGTCTATATCTATATCTTTACCCAAAGATAGATACACCATCTTTGTGTGCATGTTCCTTTCTCTATGGATTGAGATCATGGCTTTAAGTACTTGTCAAGAAATTTAAGTTATTAATATACTAATCATCTCAGAGCCATTTACCTTGCAACTTTGTTTAGTCCTATGGTTCTAAATGCCTACAGGGTACCTCTACCTCAGCAAATACAATTTCCCATAATTCTCCCTCCCTTCTCTCCTCCTCCTCCTCCCTTCCATTTTTCTGTCTCTGGTCATATCATTCTTCTAGTCTCCTAATTAATAGACTGAAGCCTTCCTTTACTTCTTCTTTCTCTTTTTCTTTACATTCCTCAAGCAAACCTTTGGGTGTTTAAAATATATTCTGTGTGTGTTTTCTTGCTTTCCTATTTTTATCACTAATAATTATAAGTTCTTATAACTTTTATTCTCAAGTATTAAAATATCTTAACTAGTCATACCACCTTGAGTCTTCCTTCTTCAACAACATCTCTGCTTCCAAACCATCTGCGTTGAGTTTGTATTTAGCTAAACTGGAAGCATATTTCCCTAATTCCTTTCTCTGCATGGTTCTGGGCTGGCACCAGAAGAAATTTGTATGAGATTGGGAAAGGGAAAGTGAAGCAGCTGACATGACATTCTGAAAGTTGGTATATAGTATGAGGTGCTTTATAGTTCATGCATGTTGTCACTGATCTGCTGACTCATCTTTTGTTATAGGGAAGTACCCAGACCTCCAACAGCTGCTAATTTCTTCCTCCAGCTTACGAGTCCTGGCCCAGGTGCATGTGAAGTTCCCTGATGACAGGTGTATGCTTCTTCCACATCAATCATGTTAACAGATTGCAGATGATGAGAGACAGGTGCAGATTCCAGTTTGTCCTCATGGGTTCCAGTGGTCCTTCCTCTCCCCTGCTTCATGTCCAGCTGGCCCTGATGACCTATAGTGACGTTACACTCATTTCCAGATGCAGAGGTCTTCCATACGCTTTTTCACCAGCTCCCACAGGGTGTCATTTCTAATTTATATAATAAATCCCTTATTTCTTATCTCTCAATATGGCTCTTGTCCCCCAAGTGTTACAGAAATTGGTACCAGAAGTAGTTCTAGGAAAACAGAACTTTAAGGGTAGGTTCTCTGACTTAGTTCTGGCTAATCTGGAATTAGTTCTCTGATTTGGTTAAGTTTAAAGACACTAACGATTACACTGTCCAGTGGTAAAGAGGACACCAGTAGTACATGGCATGCAATAGCAGTAAGTCATACAAATTATCACTTATGGATACCTGTAATTAAGTGCTTAAAGAAAGTAAGGCTTTGGGTGAAAAAATAGTTGCTTTCATAAAATATCTTAGTGAAAATAAGTATAATGGGATGGATTGGTTGCTTTTATGTATGCTGGAAAACTTGAGGGAAAAAAATTAATGAGTTTAAAGCTTTAAATTCCCAGATCAAAGTTCAAGAAAATGACCAGAAAGCTTTTATGACTGCCCTGAAAGAAACCCTTATCTCCTATAGCCATGGGGCTATGATATCTGAAAAATAAACCCAGAGTCTAATCCTGTGGATGGCTGCATTACAGCACAAATTGAATTCAAATCTCACAGGGGCTCTTGTGTTAAAGTTAGAACATGGATTGGTAAGAAGAGGACCTAGAAAATTTGGGTTGGGACATATGAGCAGGTTCTATTGAAGTGGAAACATTCTGCGTTTGGTGAAGATAAGTCTAATTTGAATTACCACAATAGAGAGTTGCATTCTTCCAACCAATTCCCAGACCCGAGGCAGTTCACAAAACCAGAGTCCCTTGAAAGAAGGGGAAGTTGGGCCTACTTGAGAAAGGAACTTGCAACACAGCTTAAATTTTATACTATAAATCTTCCTCTAGCCGTCCTCAAAGGGACATGCAGTTGTTTACCAAACTAACCATACTTGGGGGATTGCTGACCACTTGCTGTGAAATGACCATAATTCACATAGATCCAAATGCCCCTGTGGTCCCCCAGTTAGAGTAGAAGCTCATGGTGGGTAGGTACTTAAGGGCCCTTGGCTTGGTTACATCTCACCATCGGTCCAGTGGATCACCAAACTCATTCTATGATTATTTTTCTAGCTCTAGAATGCATCTTTGGAACAGACATACTCAGCAGGTGTCAGAATCCCCACAACAGTTCTTTGACTCATGGAATGAGGGCTATAATGATAATAAATGATAGATGGATAGATAGATAATAATATTAATAATAAACAAAGTGGAAGCCACTGAACTGCCTCTACCTACCAAAACTGTATACTCAAAGCAATATTGCTCTGCAGGAGAGATTTAAGAGATTTATGCTTCTATCAAAACCTTGAAAGATACACTGATAGTGATTTGTACCACATTCCCATTCAACTTATCTATTTGGCTGACTCATCTATTTGGTCGGCAGGTAACAGACAGATCTTGAAAAAAGACAGTGGATTATCTTAAACATCAGGTGTTGACTTCAATTGCACCTGTTGTTCCAGATATGGTTCTTTGCTGGAGTAAATCAATACAACTCCTGGCACCTGGTGTACAGCTATTGATCTGGCTAATTATCTCTATATCTCTATTATCTCTATATCTTTTGGTCAAAACCAACAGAAGCGGTTTTCTTTCAGTTCACAGCGCTCACAATCGGCCTTCACTTTCTTACCTTAGGAGGTATATCAATTCTCCTGCCCTATATTGTAACATAATCTGCAAGGACCTCCATTAAACAGGACATCACACTGGTCCATTACATTGATGATAATATGCTGATTGGATCTGGTGAGCAGGAAGTAGCAACTAGTTTATATACCTTGTTAAGGCATGTGTGTACCAGCAGGTAGGTAATAAATCCCCCAAACATTCAGGGACCTGCCACCTTGGTGAAATTTATAGAGGCCCAGTGATCTGAGATATATCAAGACATTCCTTCCAAGGTGATAGACAAGCTTTGGCATCTGGACCACCCTACAACTAGGAAAGGGGTATGACACTTAGTGAGTCTCTTTGGGTTTTCGAGGCAACATATAACCAATTTGGGCATGTTCTTCTGACCTTTTTACCAAGTAACCTAAAAGTTTCCCAGTTTTGAGTGGGGGCCCAAAATAAAAAGGCTCTGTAACTTGCCCAGGATGCTGTATAAGCTATTCTGTCACTTGAGTCCCATGAAAAAGATTCAATGGTGCTTTATGTGTTGATGGCAGATAAGGATACCATATGGAATCTTTTGCAGGCCCCTTCTCTGTAAGTCAATCAGAGTACCAACCTTTAGGATTTTGAAGCAAGCTATCCCATCCTCTGTAGTTAACATTGGGAAACAGCTTCTGGCTTGCTATAGGCTTGGCAATTGCCTTCTTTTAGCACTTAAAAATATCATTCCATTCTCTCTCATTTTTTTTAAGAAGTCACTCTCCAATTTATTCTTCCTCCTTTAAAAGTAATGTGTCATTTTTTTCCTTTGGCTGCTTTTAAGATGTCTCTTGGTCTTTGACTTTTAGCTATTGGCTGCTGATATGCCTAGGCTTTTGTCTTTGTTTTCTTTTTAATCCTGCTTAGGTTTGGTGGAGATTCTTTGAATCTGTGACTTAAGTTCTTTTGGCAATCTTTAAAAATCTTGGCCAATATTTTGCCCATTAAAGCTTTAGCCTCATTATCTCTCTCCTCTTCTTCTATAACATTTTTACACAGATATTAGATCTTTTTACTATGTTCTGTACATCTCTTACACACTTTTCAGTGTTTTTTTTTAATCCTTTATTCTTTCTGTGCTTCAGTTTGGATATTTTATATTGTTCTATCTTCCAATTCACTAATTCTCTCTTTCTCCATCTCATCTGCTCTTACACTTATCTATTGAGTTCTTAATTTCACTTTATCATACATTAGAATTTCTCTGGTTAAATTGTCTATCTCATCATCTATTTTCTTGAATGTATTCATCTTTTTTTTAAGATTTTTTTTGATGTGCACCATTTTAAGTCTTTATTGAATTTGTTACAATATTGCTTCTGTTTTATGTTTTGTTTCTCTGGCCATGAGGCATGTGGCATCTTAGCTCCCCAACCAGGGATTGAACCCACACCCCCTGCATTGGAAGGTGAAGTCTTAATCACTGGACTGCCAGGGAAGTCCCTGTATTAATCATTTTTAAAGTCTGTGTCTAATGATTCTGACACCTGGATCACCTGTCTGTTAAAAATTGTGGCAATAATTTGAGGCTCTTTCTGAGGTCCTCTTGAGGGGAGTTTTCTTCTTTTGGGGGGGTAGTCAGATTATGAACAGATCACCTTATTTCACTCATGGACTGAGATGTTTTGGAGATGAGTTTTCATCTTTACAGAGGCATGTCTATTTCTGGTCTACCCTTACTTCTGAGGTTTAGCCCTTCTGGGAAACTAATTAGAATTCTAAGTTGTTTCCTAGGACCTTTTCTCTTCTGCCGCCTTGATTTCTAATTTTTGTCTCCCCAACTTCATAAGGCAGTTTAAGTTCTTCTATTCTTTTCAGACTCCTAGCTGTCACGTTATACTTATTTTCTCCATGTTTTGGCTCCACAAATCTTATAAATTAGCAAGTACCTCAAGGAGAAAAAATACCATGGAATGTCAAGCTTAAGAATGTAAGGCTAACCTCATTGTGCTTCTTTTTTTACTGAAAGTGTCAGCTGCATTGCGTGCTCTTTGATGCCCTCAAACATTTTTTGTGTGGTGGTGGTGGACGTGGGGTAGGAAGGGTATTTTATGCAGCTCTCCCAGTTGCTTTCTGTGGCCAGTTTTACCTACAGCAATCTACAGCACCATTACTGAAGTAGAAAATTCCCTCCTTGCTTTTTTTTTTTTAAATTCTTTTTTAATTTTTAATTTTTAATTTTTTAAATTTATTTTTGTGGCTGTGTTGGGTCTTCGTTTCTGTGCGAGGGCTTTCTCTAGTTGCGGCAAGCAGGGGCCACTCTTCATCACGGTGCGCGGGCCTCTCACTGTCGCGGCCTCTCTTGTTGCGGAGCACAGGCTCCAGACGCGCAGGCTCAGTAGTTGTGGCTCACGGGCCCAGTTGCTCCGTGGCATGTGGGATCTTCCCAGACCAGGGCACAAACCCGTGTTCCCTGCATTGGCAGGCAGATTCTCAACCACTGCGCCACCAGGGAAGCCCCTTCCTTGTTTTTTAAAAGAGTAATTTCTCTCATTTTACCTTCAAAAAAATGCTCATTGTCTGCTTCATAGATGTAGATGAACCTGGAAACACATATAATTACTGATGCTGTAATTCTGGTTTTTTATAGCTTCTCATTACAAGGCCAGAACAAGCTCTCACTGAGCACTTTTACATTTTTAAATCAACAAGTGTCCTTGGCAATAAATGAGAACTGATGAGAGACCTCCGTGAGAATTTATATTCATCTTTAATGGCCTAATCGTTCAGCATTTTAAATTGCCATTAATTTCAATGCCAGTAATTCTTGCTTTCATATGCTACACTTGGCCGGGAAGAGGATAGATAATTGAAAACCACAGATAATCCAATATCTCTTTTGACCATTAGTTTTAAGCTTTCTCTCCATGCTTTTTTTCTTAACCAGAGATTTTACTATACATAAATGTTTTTCATGTTTCAGGGGACACAGAAACACATGAGAAAATTAGGCACATAAGAAAATCCCCAAAGACAAAAGGGAAAGCCAAAGTAGAAGAGTAGGGGTCCTAAAAAATCTACAAATGAAAAAAATTATCTCCAATGTGAAGGGGGATTTTTTAAATGGCTACTATGTATCAGGAACTTAAGATATATTTTTAGTACTAACAACAGACCTGTAAGGAGATATTACATCTATTTACACATTAGAAAACAGACCCATTTAATGAAGTGAGAGAGTGGCATGGACATATATACACTACCAAATGTAAAATAGATAGCTAGTGGGAAGCAGCCACATAGCACAGGGAGATCAGCTCGGTGCTTTGTGACCACCTAGAGGGGTGGGATGGGGAGGGTGGGAGGGAGGGAGATGCAAGAGGGAAGAGATATGGGGATATATGTATACATATAGCTGATTCACTTTGTGATACAGCAGAAACTAACACACCATTGTAAAGCAATTATACTCCAATAAAGATGTTAAAAAAGAAAGAAAGAAAGAAAGAAAACAGACCCTTTAACTAGTGAATGGCATTCCTAGACTTTCTATTAATAGGGAGATTTCAACCTTGTTTTAACTGTAAGTGATAAAAGAAAGTCAGAAAGAACATCCACCAAGGTTTTGAGTAGAGTAAAAAGGCAGTCTTTGAACTTTTAGTTATTTTGCACTTATTTTTTCATTGAAACTTTTACCGAGATAATTTTAGATTCTCATTCAGTTGGAAGAAATAATACTGAGCTAATTCCCCATTATCTCTTTTCCTCCAGTAATATTATCTTGCTAAGCTGTATTACAATATCACAAGCAGGTTAATAACATTGATACAATCCACCAATCTTATTCGTATTTCTCATTTGTGTATATGTATGTGTGTGTGTATATATATATATATTTAGTTCTATACAATTTTATCACATGTATAGGTTCATACATCCACCACCATGGTTAAGATACAGAACAGTTGCATCCCCACAAGGATCTCTTCTGTGATTCTGTTATAATCACACCCACCTCCCTCCCACTCTCCCTCCCAGGTCCCTATTCCCTGATAACCACTAACTACTCTGTTCTCCATTCTTAAAATTTTGTCATTTCAAAAAATGTTACATAAATGAAATCATATATGATATAATCTTTTGGTATTGGCTTTTGTTTCCACTCAGCATAATTTCCTGGAGATCCATCCAAGGTGCCATGTGTCTCAGTAGTTCATTGCTTTTTAATGCTGAGTAGTATTCCATAGTTTGGGTTTGCCACAGTTTGGTTTACCATTCACCCACTGAAGGACATCCGGGCTGCTCCTAGCTTTTGGCTTTTATGAATAAAACTACTATCGGCGTTCACTTATAGGTTTTGGTATGAACATAAGTTTTAATTTGGGGGGATAAGTGCCCGATAGTGCATTTGCTAGGCCATATGGTAATGCATATTTAGTCTTTAAAGAAACACCCAACTGTTTTCCACAGTGGCTGTATCACTTTACATCCCAGCAACAGCAATGTAGGGCTCATTTAGGGTCTTCACAACCTCACCAGCATTTGGTGTTGTCACTTTTTTATTGTAGTTATTCTGATCGGTGTGTTGATATCTCACTGAGGTTTTAAGTTGCATTTCCCTGAGGACTAATAATGTTGATTGTCTTTTCATGCTTTTTGCACTTGTTTTAATACTCCTATTTAGCACCAAGATTTGCATTATTAGTGACTGGAAGAATAAAAGAAAACTTGATTTTTAAAAATCCATCCTCATATTCTCTCCTCCATTGAGACTATAGCTCCTCTTGACTAAATTTCTTATCCAAAATCAAGTAGACCGTCACTAAGTACTCTTATTCAGAACTGTAGTTATTATAAAGATGCTGAAATAGATATTCATTTATACACTTCCTTTGGAAACCTTTTTAATATGAAAAAATTTCAAACATACAGTAAAATGAATACTAACCATTATTTCATTGTAACCATTTTCATGTAATGATTGCCCTAAGCTTCATTAATTACCAAAATTTTGCCAATATTATTTTACCTATCTTTGCAATTTTTATTATTTATTCAGAGTATTTTAAAGCAAATCCCTATGTCATATAACTTCACCCATGAATTAACACCTTTCCTGACAAGATGGTCATGTGATTGTCTAAGCTGGAGGACATAAGTTGATTGTGGAGCAAAGGTTCAAAATGCTCTCTTTTTGTATTGTTGAAAAAAAATCAGTGCAGACCATGATCTATTAGGCAGGTGTACTTTTTGGAATGTTTTACTGAATTGCTTTTAACACAATTACTCTTTTTCTGGACTGAACACCACTGTTTTATACATGTAAGTAGACTGATCATTTTGTGCTATGGTCTTGATAAAATAAAAAAGATGTTTCCTTATTAAATGGAAGGTTATATGAGATAAACAGGAGCATCTACTCCATGTATAGGATAGTTGTTTCTCTGACTTTAAGCCTTTGTTTTTTTCCTTTCTACCATAAGAAATGACTTTTAAGTTTAAGCCTCAGTTAACTTTTGCAAACACGTCCAGTTCCACCACAAATTCTGCTGTCTTTGGAATATTTCTGCTTCTCCATGATACTGTAGATGACAGTGAGGTCATTTCACAATCGCTTCTTTTCTGAAAAACACAGCTGGCTCAGTTTGGTCAGCAACATTCTCATTGCTGCATTTCCCAAGTCAACACGGTATTTCAATTGACCTCTTCAGAACAGATTGTATCTATGTAATATCCTTCCACAATAAAACCTCCATAATCAAATGACTACAATAGCCATTGAGTGGTATGTCCCTTACTCTGGACCAGAATTGTTCTATTCCATATCCTTTCAATAACTCTAGCTCACTGAAACTTTAAAGTTCAGATTTTCTCAAACCAAACATAAGTGACGGTTGATGTCTGTCTTCCACCCACTCCTTACCAGGAGTACTGCATTGTTTGTGACAGAATTCCTTTTGATTTTGCATAGATCATAATAATTCAGAAATTACTTGATTTCCCTATTGTTTTGTGTTTTGTTTTTGTTTGTTTGATTTTGATCATTGAGTCACTTTAGCTCCTTTTTTCTAAACATGGTTACACATTTTATTGAACAACTTGTGGTATATTTAAGGATGTGCTGAACACAAGCAAGTATGTTCAAGACCCCTCTAAAATAATCTCTCATGGTACACATATTTTTTCTTCATAGGAAAGGAATTTTAAGTTTACTCTTAATTGTGATTATTTGATTGAGCTATATCTCTCCCTATATTGCTGTACTGCTGTATCCCTAGAACTTAGCAAACCACTGGCTCATAGCTGTTGCTATGCCAGCTATCAACTTATTGCGTCTCAGCTCCAAATCTACGCTTTACTGTCTGCTCTATGATAATGGAGATGGACCTAGCAAACAGGACTCCTTGGCCAACTGGCACAATGTTAACCCTTGTCAATAGAAAGTGCTGTGTAGACACTGGAGGAAGAAGAGGTTTCTCCTCCTGCTGTGGTGTGCTTCTCGTGAGGGTCCTACAGCCCAGTTTTTCCACTGTCCAGCCCCTGCGGCACACACAGCTTCTCCACACTCAGAAACCGCAGCACAATTGACTTCTCCACTTCCTGGCTCCCGTGGTGTGTGATGGCCAGTGGGACCCAGTACCAGAAGCTTCCCCCAGCACTTCCTCAGGGAGCTTAGCAGTGGAGTGAGATATCTTCCTGTGAACTGTTTCCCTGGCATCTCTTCAGGTGGGTTTCTGGCAACTTCTGAAGTGTTGCACTCCCCACGACAGCTTTCTCGGGCACCTCAGAGGCAGATTTCCAGCAAGCTCTGCTGGCATGACACCATAGTGACTTCTCTACCATCCAACAAGCCACAGCTGCACACTCTCCAACAAGGTCTGGATGGCAGTCCTGGAGGCCTCTCCTTGGATGCTCTACCTCAGCCCTAGGGGTAGTGGCTCCTCCTTATATCCACTATTCCTATGCTGTTTTGAGTTTTCTTTCCTTCTTACTAGCCAATTCCTCATCACTCCAATCCTGTTATAGTTACTAATTCTTCATATTAAACTTTCCCTGTTCAACTTACCATGTAGTTTCTGTCTCTTGATTAGACCTTCACTGATAATGTGCTGAATAAATATCTGTTGAAAGAAAATAAGAAAAGAAGGAAAAAGAAAAGGGAGGGAGGTAAGTAGAAAAGAGAGAGACAAGGAGAGAGAGAGGGAAAGAGAGAGCTCTAAATTGTTACTATCATATCCCCAAACCAGCTGTGTGCTTATTTACTATTATTATTTGGAGTTAGAAATTTAAAAAGACAAACTGAATTTATTTTTTTTAATTTTTGGCCTTGCTGTGTGGCATGTGGGATTCGCTCCCCACCAGGGATTGAACCCACTCCCCCTGCAGTGGAAGCACGGAGTCTTCACCACTGGACTGCCAGGGAATTCCCCTAAAAAGACATACTGAATTTTATGAATATAATCTTGTGCCACTGAATTACTTGTAATTAATTTATCCACTCTTTATTCATTCCTTCACTAAAACTTTTAGAGAAACTATTTTGCCAAGCCTATGATAATAGATTTCTTAGGTTAATGAGAGAACTGATAAATTGGCAAAGAGAATCCAGACTATAAAGCCAGTAGAAATTTCTCTGAATATCAGATTTCAGGAACCCTAGATTTCAAGACTGACTTTAAATCAACTACATAATACTTCTCCTTTCTCTCTCCCACTCTCAACTCTTACCAATAAAGGAAATAGTGAATGAGTAAATAAATAAATAGGTAGGTAATTTAATTCCTGTTCTTTAAAATCTCACTGTCAGGAAATGCTGCTTAATGTCTAAATTAAATTCTTCACCCACATTTTCTATTCTTTTTTTTTTTTAGACCAAGAACATCCTTCATTAGTTATACATAACCATTTTTAAAATTCTTATTAAATCACTCCTTTAGCTTCCCTTCCGCAAGTTAAATATTCCAATTTTATTCTCTCACCATAGTTTTATTCTTCTTAATTCTGTCTTCCTGATGTTTCTCCAAGTTTTTCACACTTGTCTCAGTCAGTTCAGGCTGCAAATACCATAAACATTAAATATTATTTCTCACAGTTCTGGAGGCTGAGAAGCCCAAAATCAAGGTGCTGGCAAATTCAGCATCTGACGAGAGCCCACCCCCTGGTTTGCAGACGGCTGCCTTCTTGCTGTATCCTCACATGGCAGAGAGAGAGGATGGGGGACTCTGGTCTCTTCCTCTTCATATAAGGGCATTATTCCCACCATGGAAGCTCCATCCTCATGACCTTATCTAAACCTAATCTAAACCTCCCAAAGACCCTACCTGCAAATACTATCACAGTGAGGATTAGGGTTTCGATACATGAACTTGGGTGAAGGGGCAGAAACATTTATTCCACAGCAACATTCATCCTAAATGGCACTGTACTTCCTTCGGCAATCTCTTGTCAAGTTTGATACTCCTGACTTAATGCAAGTGCCTCCTCAAATGCTTTGGCCTTCTATATGCTTGTTTGTGTATTTGGGTATCAGTGATATGTTAAACACCTTTAGTTACAATATTAAAAACTTTTCACAGGTAGAGTAAACCTGTGTATACCTAAGATAGAAATTGTATATATGGAAAAGATGGGAGTTAGTGGAGAAGGACAGGAGGACCTAGAGACATACCTGGAAGGCAAACTGTGATGGAAACATTACATAATAAGCACTTGGACTACTTGGAAGAACTGTTTTAAAGACTATTTACAAACACACTCTAATAAAATTATTGACTCTTTTCTATCCATAAAGCAACCCCCTAAGAGTCTTTTCCTATGCAAGCAGTTCTGTGTGTACTTGAAAGTTATAAAGACAGGTTTCTTTAAATTATTCTTAAATCAGACACTATGCTAATTCAGAAAGGCCTTAGAGGACCCTTTCAATTCATTGATCCCAATATGAATAATTTCCCACATTTTAAGTCTTTAGAATTGGGATGCATTTCACAAGTGATGGTATCCTGCTATTGGCTTGGCTCCTTCAGCTTCTGGCAGCCCTACTCCTCCAGGAGAAGTTGAGACAGGCACCTCAGCTCCCTCTCACTCTAATCCTGACCTGATGTCCACCCCCAATCTGTTCCTTGGACAACTTGAACCCTCTTGCCAGTGAGAAGCCCTTGATAGTAAATGCAGACTTCAAGAAGGGTGGATTTCCTTGGGCTATTAACTGCTTATGATGTCTATCAGCTGAGGAAAGCATCCATTAATGACCCTTCTTAGTTTATTTTTTAAATTTATTTTACTAAAGTATAGCTGATTTAGTTTCTGCTGTACAGCAAAGTGATTCAGTTATATATATATATATATATATATATATATATATATATATATATATATATATATATTCTTTTTCATATATAGTTCCCTGTGCTATACAGTAGGACCTAGTTTTTTATCCATTCTATATATAACAGTTTGCATCCTCCAATCCAAAAAGGGAATACTAGGCACACTCACCTGAGACTGAGGGAAAGTCTAAAAAATATCTTAATGTGCATACAATAAAATAAGTGATAAAAAAGCAAACAAAGTCATAAAAAAAAGCAAACAAAATCAAAAAGAATTTTTAAATTGATGGTGTCTTCACACGTAGACCAATGGAAAAGAACAGACAGCCCAGAAATAAACTCACGCATGTATGATCAACTGATCTTCAACAAGGATGCCAAGAACACACAATAGGGATATGATAGTCTCTTCAACTAATGGTGCTGGGAAAACTGGACATCCACATGCAAAAGAGTGAAATTAGACCCTTATCTTACACCATACACAAAAATCAACTCAAAACAGATTAAAGATTTAAACGTAAGACCTAAATCTATAAAACTCCTAGAAGAAAACATAGGACAAAATCTTCCGCATATTGGTCTTGGCAATGACTTTTTAGATATGACATCAAGAGCACAGGGAACAAAAGCAAAAACAGACAAGTGGGGCTGCATATATATAAGAAACTCTTACAAGTCAGTAGCAAAAATTTATATAACCCAATTTAAAAATGGGCAAAGGTACACAGTTGGTGGGAATGTAAATTGGTGAAGCCACTATGGAGAACCATATGGAGGTTCCTTAAAAAACTAAAAATAGAGTTACCATATGATCCAGCAATCCTACTCCTGGGCATATATTCAGAGAAGATGAAAGCTCTAATTCAAAAAGATACATGCACCTCAATGTTCATAGTAGCACTATTTACAATAGCCAAGACATGGAAGAAACCTAAGAGTCTATCAACAATCAATGGATAAAGATGTGGTGTACACACACACACATGCACGCAAAATGGAATATTACTCAGCCATGAAAAAGAACGAAATAATGCCATTTGCAGCAACATGGATGGACCTTGAGATTACCATACTAAGTGAAGTTAAGTCAGACAGAGAAAAACAAATATTGTATGATATTACTTATCTGTGGAATCTAAAAAATTGTACAAATGAACTTCTTTATGAAAGAGAAACAGACTCCCAGACATAGAAAACAAACTTAGGGTTATCAAAGGGGAATGGGGGAGGGATAAATTCGGAATATGAGATTAACAGATGCAACTACCATATATAAAATAAACAACATAGCACATGTGCATAGCACAGGGAACTATATTCAATATCTTGTAATAAACTATAATAGAATAGAAAAAAAGAATATAGACATATAAAATATATACGTATAACCAAATCACTTTGTTGTACACTGAACTAACACAATATTGTAAATCAACTATACTTCAAAAACAAAATGCGCAAAGGACTCAAATAGTCATTTCTCCAAAGAAAACATACAAATGGCCGATATATGAAAAGATACTCCTCATCACTAATCATCAAGGAAATGCAAATCAAAACCACAATGAAGTATCACCTCACACCTATTAGAATAGCTATTATCAAAAAAAAAAAAGATAGCAAGTGTTGACAGTATATGAATAAATTGGAACTCTTGCACACTGTTGATGGGAATGTAAAATGATTCAGCTGCTATGGAAAGTAGTATGGAGGTTCCTCAAAAAATTAAAAATAGTGTGAGCATATGATCAGCAATCCCCTCTTGGGTATATAAATAATTGAAATAATTGAAATCAGGAACTGGAAGAGATATCAGCACTCCCATGTTCACTGCAGCATTCTTCACAATAGCCAAGATATAGAATCAACCTAAAAGTCTATGGGTAGATAAATGGATAAAAAAAATATGGTGTACACATACAACAGAATACTATTTGGCCATAAAAAAAAGAAGGAAATCCTGCCATTGTGTGATGATATGGATGAACCTAGAGGACATTATACCAAGTGAAATAATACTGCATGATTCCAAAACTCATAGAAACAGAGAATAGAATGGTGGTTGCTAGACGCTTGCGGGGGCAGGAAATGAGGAGTTACTGTTCAACAGGTATAAAGTTTCAATTATACAAGATGAATAGTTCTGGAGATCTGCCTACTACCTTGCACCTGTACTTGACAATACCATATTTAAGGTAGATCTCATGTTAAATATTCTTACTATAATAAAAAAGATGGTGTCATATTCAAAGAAATACGATAACAGTTAAGCATTCTCATATGGTGTGTATCTTGATGGCCCTAATGCCTTCCCACCCCTACACCCACCCTCAATAGCTCCACAGGCTCCAGTGCTGTGACTAGTTTTCCTCTTTCCAGGACCCAGTGAATGGAATGGCACTAGATCTCACCAGGCGATGCTCTCTCTGTGTCACCAATAACATATATTTTTAGGCTCCTAATATCAATCTTATCTTTGGGGTTCTACTGAGTCTGAGCCACAACTCTGACTTTGAACATGGGTTAAGATTAATGCCAAGAAAACCAAATTTTAGAAGGTGTTCGGCTACAAAGATAAAGCAATGCCCATCAGCCCCTCCTGCTGGTGTCAGTTGAGCATCCTTGTGTGGTTGCCTACACAGGGCCTTTTATTAGAGCAAACCCAGTAATTGCAAATGTTTCACAGGGACAATTTGCCTGGTGGGTGCCATTATCCTTTTTTATTTTGAAAACTACCCATTTCTTTATGAACTGGGCTGTGTACAAGAGCTGTGTAGACAGGAGGAACAAAACCTGAAGACATGTCCCATTAGGTTGAAAGGTTTTGAACTCTCTGTTTTGTAGCTTACCAGAGTGACAAATCTAGTTCTATTCAGGAATTTAATTCACATCTCATTAAGTACCTTGGCAAAATCCAACATTAGCCCTGAAAGGCTAATTTGATTAAAGAATTGATGGACATTACTTCTCTCACACTAAAGAAGTTAATTTTAATGGAGGTAATAATATCTCCCTGGCAGATTATTGTGAGAATGAAATAAACTAGCTAGTATATTCTAGGTGTTTTATACATTATAAAATGCTAAGCAAATGTAGGTAATTATCGCAGGTCTCTTTATTCTTGTTATAGCCTCCAGATTCCACCTCTTATTTCTTTCCTTTTCTTTTTCCTACATCTTCCTCAGAGGTCTTAACCTAATTATTTAGCTAAGGGAAACCCTCAGGCCTGGCTTACTGTCACCTCGTTTTCAATTAGTAAATTGGTTCAATAAACACATTTGGAAAGCTACCATGGGCAAGTCACGGAGTTGTTATGTACAAGATGTTAAAAACAGCACACAGACACAATGTATGCTACATTCCAAAGAGAAGCCACTATGCACACATTTTGGAATATCTGGCTAAGAAACAGACAACTCTTAAACCCTTACTTATACTGGGTGCATAAAAGGGCTGGGAGCTGGAAATTAAAGGCGTATTTGTGGAGCTTTGGAGAGCTACTGGGCACTCTAACCCAAGAAGGCAAAGTAGGAGATGCTACCTCCTATCCCCAAATCAAGAGAGAGGAGCTTCAAATGCAACACCAGGGTTTAAATGTGAGCCTGTGTTTTGCCGAAAGCCTGCTTTCGGTTTTAAGGTTCGTTGGATTCGCTGGCAAAATAACTACTCTCTCACACAAATAAACAGCTTCAATCAAATCTTTAACAGAAGGTCATTTAACTTAATTTCAATATACAATCATTAAAAGGAAAGGAATAAGAATATTAACAGAGTATACAAATTTCAATATACAATCATTAGAGGGAAAGGAATAAGAATATAAACAGAGTATATAACAGAGCATACATCACCGAATCGGGCCGACACCTACTTCCAGATCCAAGCAGCAGCTGGGAAGTCCCAAGTAACAGCAATCTGGAGCCCCAGTTGGGAAGGGTCCAATGTTCGCTGATCCCCGGGACCTGGCCAGATTCCCAAGGCCCAGGAAGCTTCGTGACTTACTCCCTTCTTTATCTGTTGGTTCCCAGGACTTGCTAGCACCGTTTCTGCTGAGCTGCATGTAGTCTAGCAGTTCGGCATGTAGCTCTTTCAGGGTCTTTGTTTAGTCAAAGGCCTATTGTTGCCTCTGAAGCCTGAACAAGACTATTTTACTAGCTTCCCCAATTATAGACAGCCTGATCTATAATTTTCTCTTGAAAAATTTAAAGGGTAACAGATAGAATGCCTAGGAATGAGCCAAAAACATAAAATGACTGCATTAGGTACCTGGGCTCTCATGGTTTGTCAGTGGAAATAGGATCCTACGTGATTCATGCTACAAAAAAGCCAGGATAGTTGCCTGAGGTCGTTTCCAAGTGGACCACCCAGAGTGGCACCCCCTTAAAGGCAATGAGGACCATGATAATCAAGCATGCTTAACCTCCACAAGCAAATATCATTTGTGTTTGATTGTGGCTTTGAGGGAAGGAATTGTCTTATCAATTACTTACTGGGATTGGTATGGGCATCACTCCCATGAGACTTGCTGTGTGGTACATGAAAGGTGCCTTTGGATGATTTCACACAGACATATTTAATATTATGGAATGAGGACACTTCAAGTATATGTCACACAGACATGCACTTAGACCACATGACATTTATTGATATTTATGCTTAAATCCACTTTGATATTCAGTATGGCAGTGGGAAGTGGGAAGGCACTGTAGACACTGAAAAATAAAAGGACAGGAACAACAGACGATTCTGGTAGTACTGACACACATTTTTAAAAGATCTGTCAGTATTTTTGCAACCAGATGTATTAATTATATTTTATTGAACCATGGTGGAAGATAATAGATTCTCCCCATCTTAAAAATGAAGAATCTGAAAATAAGCTAAAGAAACTCAGGGTAATGTTTTGTGAGGAAAGGGAAAGGTTAGTGCAAGGAAACCCATCCATTGAATAAATCTCTGCTTACACTTCCACTGGAAAAATTTTCAAAGTTCTGCTGACTATATTGAGATGTAGGAGAAAGAAAACCTTTACCCACAACCTTTCTACCCACTGGGTAACACCTACAAATGCTCTTACATGTGTTCTCTGGGCCCAGGGACAAGCAGTTTTGCTTGTATTCTGCATACCTTCTGTAGGAGACCAGATCCCTCCTAGGACTCAAGAATTACCAAAGCTGCTTGAGTTCACACTCTGGGTGCAAGTGACAAAGGCCCAGCTCAAGCAAAAAGGGGAAATTTTGGCCTCATGTACAAGCATGGATGGAGAGAAGTTGGCCTTCGACACGTGCAGAAACAGGAACTCAAATACCACCAGGATGCCTCCTCCCTACAGCTGCAGTGTGTGTTTCCACTTCTTTCTCTCCAACTGGAGCTCAGCTTGTAGGGTGTGTGTATTGGGGTGGGGGGGTGGGGTGGGGAAAGGATGCTGGTGCCAGAGTCACATTCTTCTTACGGCTTAGGGAACAAGGAGGAATAAGAAAATTGGCTTCTCTCTCATCTCCAGTTTATAAACATAGGATAAATAACCTGAATGGTACATTTTGGGTCATACACCCAGCCCCGGGTATAATCACTCTGGACAAAGGAGAGCTACCAAAAGAGGCATATCCCGAGCACAGGCCCAACTCCTCGGCCAGGGGGTGAGTCTGTTATGAGAGGGGCAACACAGATGCTGCGTCGACATCACTAGAGCCACTTCAACATGCAAGCAAACACAACGCCCCACTGGGAAATTACTGATGTATGTGTATCCTAAAGGAATGTTACATAAAAGCAAAGAAATATTAACACGTGAAATCTGGGATAATCGATTTTTATAGACAAATCATTGACAAGGAGCAAAGTCAGAATTCATCTAGGTACACATTTCATTTGTTCTTTCATGGAGGATAATATCTTTTCTTTGGTAAGATCAAAAGAAAAAGCAGTAACTCGATTAGAAGTGGTACAGTGTGCTAACTTTATTATTGGCTATTCCACCGATCTCTGTTGTCTTATTCCCATGTTTAGGCACGCCATTCCCAAATGAGAAAAAGGACAATCACACCAATCTATATCAATTTGGAATACTTATTGCACATCTTAATGCATTTCTTAACATCCAGGGTACTCTTTAATCAAGAATATAAAGCCATCTACTTAGGAACTGCCCCTCAAAGTGAAGAACATTCTTAGAATCACAGAATAAGTAAGTTTACAAATACAGCAACCATCAATATCACACGTTTCCCGAACCATAACTCTCACATGGACGTATATCATTTCTCCAGACCTTGCAAATTCTTTAAAAAGTCCATTATACCAGTACTGGGAGAGTATGCTTCCAACCACGCAGCCAGCCAGAGGGACCATTTTATATACGGAGTGTGCTTCTCACAAAAAAACCCTCTCCTTCCTCTGAAATGACAGAACTGTAGCTATACCTGAAGAGAAAGTGAATTTCAATGACAGCCATCAGCTAAAAACATGCATAAATTCCTATATCTGGTATGAGAGGAACGGTATATCGCACTGTACTATGCCTACCTCTATCCAGAGGACAGCAATCTGGCCCGTCTTCAGGGTGCCTGGACTTTTCTCCCGTTTGATACGCAGGATGCTTGGTATACTCCCTGGGGAACTGACACTGAGGAGAAGGTCCTTACGAAACCTAATCCATCGTGTTTATTTTCTACGAATGAAGTTCACTGCCCTTCACATCCTGGATTTGCTCATCAGTATTTCCCTTAGTTTGATAAAGCTGAACTAAAAGTACTTTGTTCAAGGAACCAGCCTGGGCAGAAGAAATAACACTGTTCTGCAGAAAGAGGCATTCAACATTTAGAAACTTTTCTGAGCAGAAAAAAGAGGCCCTGAAAAGAAAGGATTTTTTTTAACTCTGCTGTCACTGTTACTATGGGTTCACGATGAATTACCGCACAGCCCCTTTTGGTCTAAGAGGAGGCATTGTATAAGAAGCCCACAGTAACATAGAGAAAGACTCTTAATGGTCCTTCTGGATACACACGGATACTGCACTGTTTGAAAATGAGAAAACCGACTAGGTCAGTTAGGCTTATAGCCCTCTTGCTAAAAGCGACTTTAATCTTTGGCAAAGCACAGATGGTTATTTGGTTTGTTTATAAAGGCAACTTCTTGGTTGGATGTCAGCACCAATAGACCCTATACCCTTAGGTCTCTCCCACAAACCAGGTTACTTCTCCCACACAGAGATGTTCCTGTTTGCCTTCTTGGGCATCTACTTAGGTACAAAAAGTGGGGGGGGGGGGGGTTGGGGGGGAGGGGGTGGGAGAAGGGATGGTCTAGGGAAGCAAGATGTAATCACAAAATCAGAGGCTCCAAAAAAAAAGACAAAGGAGGCCGAAGGAAAATCATAATCCTTAAGACAGCATTTCTCCTGATTAAAATTCACACAAATGTTATCTTTCAGGACTCGTACGATGCTCCCCTGGGTATACTCTGGGTGGAGTTCATTTTCTCCCTCATTCTTTTTTTTCTACATGCCATGATTTAGTCAGGAGGGAAAGTACACCAATGAAACTCTTCCTAAGTAAGGGCCCATCTTGGTACAAACTGCACACAATTTAATGTACATACCACAGAAGATGAAGATAAACCCAATGTGAGTACCAACTGTAAATATGACCTTCTCAGCACTTATAAAGCAAATAAGATAATCATATTTTTTTCTTTTTGTTTTTCATTAAAATGTCACAGTACGCTTGAGAGAACAAAGTCTACGTGGCTGTATAAAGCATTAAGATGCTAGAAAACTAGTCAAAAACTACTTGTTAGATATACAATTATGATTACTGATGTCCTTTTAATAAAATCCTATGTGGTTAAAATGAAAAACACACAGCTTGGGACAAAAGTCTACTCCACATTTCAAGCTGCAATCTGCTGCATTGGTATGAGTTTTGGTGAAACCTGGTAAAAGAAAGAGAAAAAAATAACTAACTTATGGAAAAACCTCATGGTATAAACATCTGTCCTTTGAATTTCCAAACCTGAGTGATGTAGGCAACAAGCAGCCTTGTCAGGAACCTCACCTGGAGTTTCCTCGTTATTTTCCATTCTGAACCACTGAGAAATAGAACACCTTTTCCATTTACATTTTGTGTCTTTAGTAGTTCTCAACCTTCTTGCATTATAGCTCTTAAACTAAGGATCATTAAGACTCGCAACTAGGAGGAGGTGGGGGAGGAGCAGCGGGAGACAAATAAAGGGTCCAGATAACCAAACTCTCTACTGAATGGACCACTGAGCTCTGAGATTGATGAAACAGAGACACAGAGCAAGGCCCAAGTTTCAAAATCCTCAAAATATGTCCAGTCAATACACAATTTTGTTAAGAGATACTTAATGTAGTCTTTGGATGACAAACTTTTATCAGAAACTTCATAATCAGAGTGGAAATGATATAAAGGCAGGAAAAAGATACCAAGTTATTACAAAAAGGAGGTAACAGCATTAAAAATATTAAATATTAACTATAATTATGTTCAATGTACAAAATAGCAAATGTATTCCTAGGAGTCTTGAAGCAGAGAAATATGAGGACAGATCTACATTTAATGGTAAAGGTGGTGGAAGAAGAAACCTAAATGTAAGTAGTCTGGCTTAATTTTGACAGATTTTTCAAGGTGTAATGGCAGGTACAGATTTCTTCATTTAATCTGGCAAATATCCATTAAGTCCGAGTAACAGGCCCCATGGACAGCACAGTAAGGAATACTAAAATTTAGGTGATTTTTGAGACCTTCAAGGATGTGGCAATTGAAGTGGGTCTAATTTGCCTTCCAGAATAAACACTTAATATTTTTTTAAATGAATGAATGAGAGACTGGATTAGATAAGCTTCAAAGAACTAGAAGAAAGGTTTCTAATAGAGGTTAAGTCAGTATTAAGAATAGAAGACGGCAATCATTTGGCTTTGATGAGGTTAAATATTTCTAGTTCATTTGTAAATTGTTTATAAAGTCTTCACAGTGTCGAGAGTTAATGCCCCCTTCTCCATTTTTCTACCTAAAGAATGACATGTCCAGAATAAAAAGGATAGGAACGGCTTGGTACATATCCGTATCTTAGGATAAATGAGAGCTCATTCAGACTTGCCAGCTCCGAGAACAGATATATCATAATAGACAAAGTAATAGACATTAATAGACAAAAGTCACAGCCCACATTTGCAGAGATATTCAACTCTACTGAAAAGAATAAAGATATATGGGCTCCGAGTATTTAGAAAGTGTGTCTCACAAACTATCGATTTTCTTTTTTTAAACAACAGAGCATCTGTGGAAATAATTTAATGAAATAAAACTCTTTTTTGAAAACAGATCATTTTCTAATAGGTGCTTTATGGCATTACCTTTAAAAGGAAACTGGACACCTTGATTTTTTAAACTAAACATCTGATCCTTCTCCTTGTCATGTGGGTCCTATTTTCAGCTCTTAGTATCATTTATATCCTCAGTGTGGAACTTGACTTTTATCAGAAAAGAAGATGAATCTTTATGTAGACTGACTTGGCCTGTCTATTTTTGTACAGAAAAACATCTACTGAACCTCCATTTTTCATCTGTTCTCTCACAGTCTCATCAACATTGTAAGTCCATGTAAGCAGAAGCAGATTATCCTGCCAAAGTGATCTACAGGCTATGCACAGGACTATATGATTTAAATGCATAAGATAAGCTAACGAGTTGTCTTCCCAGTCCATTGAAATCCAAAGAGTATACTGTTTAATTCTGGTATAATGCCAGTTCATAATAGATACTGAGAGTACAAATTTATTCAACTTGGCAAAGAATGCCCACAGCTGGCTTCTTTCAGATTCCATTGCAAACATATAAATAGGCAGTACTCTTATTTGATTTTCTGCCACTGGTGGTTTAGGTGTATTCCTACCTAGAGAACAAGACCAAGGCCCCTAGGAGGAGGAACTATACCAATCTGTTCTATTTTACTCACATTTCATAGCTTAATATGGACATACACTTGGTGTTTAATAATCGTGGATGACTAATAACCTCTGGAAGTTTATTCTACCACATGATGTTCAACTATGGATTCAATTTATTTTTAAGTTTTTAAATTAAAAAAGGAACAAATATTCTAGTTTAAAAAGGTCCACAGACATATATAGTAAAGAAAAACTTATGTAACTCAAGCATGCATCAGAAAAGAAAGAAATGAATAACCAATTGAATTAACTACTCACTGAAAAAGATACTTTGGAGATAATGGCATTTAAGTGGTGGAATGTCACCTTTCTTTTTTCTATTTGGCCCATCAAATAGCTGGCAGTAACAC
The DNA here is from genome assembly GCF_028023285.1 of Balaenoptera ricei. Lineage (NCBI taxonomy): Eukaryota > Metazoa > Chordata > Mammalia > Artiodactyla > Balaenopteridae > Balaenoptera > Balaenoptera ricei. The sequence continues at coordinate 35,297,611 of NC_082641.1, forward strand.
ACTAAGTGATGCAAGTATAGCCCAAAAAATTTAAAGAAATTTAACATTTTCATTAGCTTGTCACAGCTATAATATGAGGAACTGTGCAGTATCACTTTGACTCTTTGAAAATGAATTATTACTGGATATTTATTTGAGAGACAGAATTTTTTCAAAATGTGAGTGCCCTGGGAAAAAAATAAACCAAAGGACTCCTTAGTTATAAAAATGTTGGGAGCTAGTAGCATTAAAGAACGACAGAAAAGCATTTCTGCACAGCTTCACAATCAAGCATTTGTAGAGGGTGAACATGTGTGTATGGCTCTATCCAGCAACAGTGCTGGGGTGGAGCATTTATTCCCACTTCTCATATTCCCTTCCATGTGGAGGAACACCTATTAGTGTAATACTCTGGCCTCAAGTGTGTCCCTTAATGGCTCAACTAAATGATGATTTGGGCAGAGGAACTGGGGTATGTGAAACTCAGCCCGACTCTTCTTCCTCATCGGGATCAGCCTTCTGTAGGCAGCACGTGCTCTATTTTGCTCTCAGTCACATGGAAAGAAGCTCAGCAGTAAAGACTCGCCCTTGTGTAGAAGGCCTATGATTTTCCACGGCTGCCTATAACTGGGAGCTGAAGTCTCCCCCACTTCAGGGGTTCGTATCTGGGAAGGCTTTTGTGGCTGTACACCAAAGCCCCATCCTTCATTCTAGGCTTTACAATGATGATGTTTTTAACCTCTACTCGCCCAGCTCCCTTATCTCTCTCAACAGATTCGGAACTCAATCCCTAAGAAATATAGAGGAAAGTCCCTTTCTTTTTAACAACTGCATTTTGAAGGAGAGTGATGGTATGGAACAAGATCTCTGTCCATTATGGGTTGGCTTCTCTTGCTGTGAACTACTCCTGACCAGAATTTTATTTTAGAAGTGTGATGAAGGTTCCAGAAATATAGTCAATATCCTCATTTTTTTTTTTTTACAAGATTTCCACAGATTCCTTTGGAGTTCTAGATATAACATGACCCTTAAGAGAGTTTCCTCCTAATTGAAAAGAAAACTCTTTTCAACTGGCAGTATGGTTACTATGAATTTTTTAAGAAGCTATTTCAGGTGATACCTAAAGGACACATTTTCCTTTCACATTTTTTGTTGTTTTTGTTAATTGCACTGTGGCATACAGGAAAGTCTTAGTGATTCTTTTTTTTTTTTTTTTTAATGCCCAAATAGTTCATTATAACCATTATTTTTAATACCCTGATACCACAATTTTGTCATGCCCTGTTATCTGATGCTGTCATATCTTGCCTTTTTCTTTGAAATTCTCAGGATTTTCTCAATCAGTTTATATCCACATTCTGTATCCTTCGCCCATTCACTTGCCCATATTCTTAGGTATATAGGACCTTTACCAACACATTTTCACAATTACTTTGACCTACGTTTTTACTTTTTTTTCTTTGTTATGCAACAACCTGTCTAACTATTCTCTTCTAGAATGTTCACTTCTCGGTATACAGTGAAGGCTGAGAAACAGAAACATTTTCTCAAACAGAAATCTTGAGTAAGTTGTAATGTAGTCAGATATAGAGTAAAATGCTACCTATGTAGTAATAATCATATGAGATATCTTCTGAATTATGACATGGAATACCTCTGAATTATCAAATAAAGAGATGTTATCCCAATGTGCTTTTATTATTAAATGTATCTTACTGATAACCCAGCTATTAAGTAAAACATCTTATTAATTAGAACACTCCGGACCCTAGCCTTACAAAGATTTTGATACATGTGACTTCACCTGTCAGGGTCTAAAGAGATGCCATTGATCATCAGATCCTCAAAATCCAGTTCTTCTGTCAAGATGGTTTAGCTGATACTACACCTTTTCAGGGCAACACTGACATAAAAATTAACATTTAATTTCAACAGCCTAATTTGGAGGAAACAAGATTACATGTCAATGTCAAAAGAGAAGGAGGGGTGGTACTGTGATAAAAGAGGGGCCACAGAGATATTTTTCAATGTATCAAGACATGGAAACTAGCACTTTAAGAAAAAGCAAAAACAGTAAAAATATATCTTTTTCATTCCCGATTTACCTACGTGACTAAAAAAAACCAAAAAAAACCTGATAACAATGAGGATCTTTTTTGCAATTCCCTTTTGCAGCAGAGGCTTGAACATTCTATAGATCTCAAAAATGCTATCTGCTGAAGAAGAGACTAACTCATCCACATAGGGAAAAAATATAAAGAATAGCTAATTAAGTAAGAAGAACTGTTTGCTTTTATCACTGGAGTAAGGAATTCTAAACAGGTAAACTGTAAACAAATCCCATTTTTTACCCTCTGGGGTCACTGAAAAGTTAATTAAAGATGAGCTTTTCATGTAAGGTATCGCTGGAAAGCTTCTTTTTTTCCAAAGGGAAATTCAAAAAAAGGTTAATAGACAAAGACCTTCATATAATACCAGAAACAGTTATATGTGGATAATGAAATATGCAGCAAAATTGTTTTTACAGACATTTGTTACGCACTGACAGGTACCAGCCAAGCATGTAGTACCTAAGGAAGAAATGTATGAAATACATGCATGATTTATCAAGTAAGTTTTATTAAATTACCTTCTCCAGGATGGGTAGCTGCAATATTTCTTCTCATTATAAATATATTTCATTTTAACACACAGAGCCGTTCTTAAAGAGTTATGTGAGAAGCACAGTCTATTTCTTCATTTTTTCAGACACATTTCGACTTCACATTTGATTAACTTCAAATGGACTGAGCTGTCCTCTCGACCCCCATTAGGTAGGTGATTGGTGATTCATAAACAACCACTTATATTAAAGGGCGATTATTTATATTACAGTATTATTCTCTTAGTTTTAAAAAGGGATTTGGAGATTTCTTAAGTGGATACTCCCCTGATGTTCTTATCTGCTTTGTAAGTCAGAGTTTTAATGCACTAAGTTTTTCTTCAAATACAGAGAACACCTATTTTGTGACTATAAATCTGGTGGTGTCAAAAGCTCGACATTCTAATATCTCCAAGGGATGGAATAATCAGGCAAAGAAGTTAATCAAAGAGAAAGTCATAAGCCATAGATGGGTTTAAAAATAAGGAAGTACCATTTCTCTGAGTGTGGCTCGCATTTTTTAGTTAATTAAGTTTGGCCACGGCTGATACGTAACCCAAGAACAGAGGATTGCAAGGGATTGCAAGAACAGAGGATTACAGAAAGTAGCTTAGAGTTCAAGCTCAACCTGCTGTTTCCAGCAGCTCCTGGTGGCTCCTCCCGCTTCTGACTCCTGAGCCAAACCCTGGCCCATGAGCCAGAGCCCGTTCCTGCTGCCACCTGCTCTCAGCGGAGGCACCCTTCCTTCCACTCCTGTTCTCTGCTAAGGTCAACTCCAAAAATGATCACAAATTAATGGTTCATGTCCCATAAACACCCATTAATCAAGCTCAGGATATAGGACAAGTGGCTGGATTTGTTCACAGAAACACTTACTGCGAAATCGCACCCAGTGCTCTTTTTTATGTCATCCACCGTCAGGCCTTCCCAGAGTTCAATCAGAGTCAGGCCTTTCTTGTTGTCCACGTCAAATACAGCCTGGAGAAGTCAAGAAAATGACAACGACAATTTCTATTACGGTAATTATTTTATAGCACAAAACAGAAATAACCTCTCAAGTTCTTTAAGGAGAGAAAAGACTCAGGATAAAAGACTGAAAATGAGCAATGAAAAAATGTCAACCGTAACTGCTATATTTTGGTGAGAATAAATGCCAACTCCCTAACTGGCAGTTAGTTGGGGAGCTCTGCTGATGCCAGAAAATAAATGAGTGTTGACTATTGATGGCATTTGCTACTATTATAACCAGGTTTTTTTAAACTACTTTCTTTTTGTTAGATCTAAGACTTTGGGTCAAAATTTCAATTTGATGATTAATAATGATTTGAAGAAGGAAAAGAATGAAGAAAAGCATGGAGGGAGGAGATATTTGGAAGGTGAAAGTACAGGGATGATGGGGGGGAAAGCTGATCAATGCTTCTGGGTAAATTACAGAAACAAAAGAAGGTGCTCTGAAGTAGCTAGGAGTAATTATAAAGGGATAGCTGGCCCTGAAAGACTACCCCCATCCCCAGGTAAATATTAAAGCTTTCCCTTTAAGTCCTATGAAAACACATAGATCCAAAAGTAGAGCATGAGAATCTCCCTCTGGTATGGAAATCAAATGAAGATGCTTATGTTTAGGACAGCATGAGAAGGCTCACCTCACCCTAAATATTGCATTACAACATTCTGGTTGGTAACACTAGGTGATGATAGTGCCAACTGGTATAGCCTGACCCAAGCAACCTGTCATGTCTGATATAGAACGCACGTGGTCACACTCGGTAATATGACAACTCGAGTGGAAGGGACCAACAAAATCATGTAATATAACCTCCCACCCAAGAATTCTTTAAAACATTCTTCTGAGATGGTCGCTAGGGCTCTGTTTAGAAACTTCCAGTGGTAGGAGGCTCACTGCCTCAAGGCAGATTGCCTGTTGATGGGAAGCTCTAACTGCAAGAGCCAAAACTGCTTCCCTATGACTTTCATTCACGGGCTCTACAGTAAGTTGTCCTCCCATGCAACAGGCACTGTTCCCTCTTTCAGTTGTCATGGTTCGTCTTCCTCAGACTTAAATATTATTCTTTCCAGATCGCTCCTCTCCTCTGGGTTTAGCTTAAATTCAACTATTGTTTGCAGGCTTAGAATCTTTATTTTCAGCTAGCTTGGAAGTCAAACCCTAAACTGTCATTTTTAAACACACTCCTGGTTAGGAGGCTATTAAGAAGACACAGTAGTGTGTACTCCAATATAAAATTTAAAAAATTTTTTAAATGAAAATAAAAAAGAAGACACAGCAACATGCAGAGGAAAGAACCCTGGCTTTCAAGCTGGACTGGAATTCCAGCTCTGCCAACACTAGCTATGCAATCTTTGGTGAAGCTGTCTTCACATGTGTAGATGGATATCAAACAAACCTACTTCCCAAGATTTTTATACAGGACAAACATAATAACAAACCTACTCTGAGCAGCTGGCCTCATGCCTGGGACATATAGCAAGGGCACCATAGAGGCATATTCTTTTCCTTAACAGCTTAACTTACTGTCACTTGTGCGTGAACCCAAATCAAAGCCCCCAAATGCTTATTTTGTATCCAGTTAGTTGATATTTCTCCTCAGGAGGAAAACATCAAGGGGACCAGTGATACTTGCCTTCTCTGTTTGTTTGATGAATTCATAGATAACCTGGTTGATTTTACTGGAAAAGATTATTTAAATTTAGGAGGAAATATTTCAGCAAACTTCTTTTTTGTTTGCACATTTTTATGTTCCTAAAGAAACGTTTTTTAGCAGAAATGTATTTTGAGGGGGAAAAAAATGATCATCTAGGAATGTCCGTATGCTGCAGGAGGTTATTCAATTCCCAAATGACAATTACAAATTTTTTTTCATTGGACACTTCTCCTTTGCAGAAAGTGTGTCTGGAGCATCATTCATACTGATTTTCTTTCCCCTGTATTATGAACAACTACAAATTTATCAAAATGGAACAAATAAGAGAAAAAGAGCCTTTGGGCTGTGTTATTAAGAACAGGCAGGAAAAGGATTTGGGGAGAAGACAAGTTTGGTATCATGAATATAAGACTTCAGTGATTGAGAAGATAAAAATCTATGGCAAATGACTTACTGCTTTTAAAAACCTTTAATTAACACCTTTATCAATCCCTAATTAGCTCTCAAGGTCAAGGTCCCTAGTTTCCTCTCAAGGAAAACTAAGCATCTATGATTTTTAAAAATGGGAAATTTACTTTTGAAATATTTAGGAAGATTTCCATTTAGTGGTATAAAGTGTAAACAAATACTTGATAAAAATGGACACTAAAACCTAAAAGCTACAATCAATTGTTCACCTGCCAAGAATAATATTTCGACTACTTTGTTTCACAGATGATACTTTTATTATTTTTTCACCACCGTAACAGGCTGCATTACGGATAAGCAGTTAGTCACAGCCCAAGTGCTGGTGAGGAAGGCCTCTTTCATCACATCATTCTAGCAACACGAAACCAAGAAATCAGGGTCATAACATCTCCAAAGCCTCTTTCAAACGGCAGGCAACTAATGGAATTTTCCTTAAGAGCTGAAAATGGAATTCTAGTCCCATATCACTCTGGCAGAGTGTCCAGAGTCATTGCCCTTAATGGCACTGCAAAATTTATTAAACACCTACTGTATAGAGCACAGGGGTAAACGCACCACTCCTTTCCCTGGGGCACCCGAAGTTCCACATGTAGCTGCCTTTCACTTTACTCCTTTTTGTTACACAACACCATCTGCCGTTAAGCCTCCAATTATCCCCGTCTGCTAATGAGTTCACACATCCGTTCCAGTGGTGACTTCTCCTCTGAGCTCCAGGTGCCCATGGATGTTCCAGATGTTAACTTACTCCGGAATATCAAATTGAGTATGTTCAAATGGCACCTGTTCTTTTCCTGCCTCCCCTTGCTCCTCCCTTTCTCTTCCTACAGACCCAGCCTTCATTAAGGATACAACAGGTCGACCACGCCTCTAGCCAGAAAATTCAGGAATCACCTCTGCCTTAGCAACCACGTCCCATTCATCATCGAGTTAGGTTGAGTCCAGCTCCTAAATCTCTTTGAAATCTCTCTTTCTGTCTTGTGGTTAAGGACTTTGATATTTCTGGCCAAGATAACTGAAGGAGTCTCATCTCTTCTCCCCTTGCTTTACATAAAAGCCACAGGGCTCTCTGTAAAATGCAAATCTAATCAATGGTGTCCCCAGCTATTAAAAATCATTGAAGGGCTCCCAAGTGCCTTCCAGATAAAACCCAAATTTCTTAACAGGACATTCACATTCCTTTATAATTTGGTCCCTTACTGGCTTTTCACCTTCAGCCTTCAGAATATCTGGCCATGCCCTCACTCCACATTATCCCATTCACAGGTCCTTGAGTAAGCTCTGTTTTCTTAATACCTCCAGGACCCTGCCAATTTTTCTTCCCTTTGCCTAGAAGGGCCTCTTTGGTCTTATTCTCACTTATAAAGCTACTTATCTTTCAAGACTCCTCACTCAATCTATTAATTTTCTCATTGAGAAAAGTACAGTATTTATTCAACAGGCTTTCACTGTGTATGGGTCAAGCATTATCCTAAGTGTTGGACAAACAGTGATGAGTGAGACAGGCAGAGAGCTCAAAGGTTATTTCAATACAGTGATCAGTGCTGAGTTAGGGTAAGTACTAAGACTCACGGAAGCACCCAGAAGACTTGGGGAGTCATAGGGAAGACTTGCCAGAGAAGAATATTATATAGCTGAGACATAAAAGATGAACAGGAATTAGCCAGACGGTTGGGGTGGGGAGAGCATGCCAGGGAGAGAGACAGGATGTGCCAAGTCCCAGAGGAGCATGGCAGGGGCGGGGGCAGGGGATGCAACATAGTGCACAACATTCAGCATGGCTGAAGTAGGGAGAATGTTAAGGCAAAATGAGAGAAGCTGAGACTGGAGGAGAAAAGATCCAGACTGGGAAAAAGTTAATATTTGACACCACTCTCCCCAGGCTGTTAAGCAGCCTTCCTCTATGTTCTCAACTCAGCATTTGGCACGTCTCTCTCTCATGGACTTTATCACATGTATTACTCTAATACAGGCTGGTACTGTTGATGTCTACTCCCCTTGAATGTGCTCCTTGGGGGCAAAGACTGTCCTCCTTTCTGTATCCACTGTTGGAAATAGTCGGCTTCAGAGAAGGAGCTCAAAAATGCTTATTAAATGGATAAATGTATGAAACAACAACGTGGATGGAAAGGGTAGAAGATTTTTTTAAATGGCAGTAAATTCATGTATGAGTAATGTCATGAGAAAATGTAGGTATTAGATGGTAAGTGCCAAAAGGAAAGGTGGACCACTCTGAAGATGAAGTTGTGAGCGCTAAGCTATCTGAAGCCTCTTCATGATGAAGATGGAAATTGCATTAGACTTAAAGGATGGATAGGATTTGGACAGGCAGAGTTGAGTGGGAGTTGTTGCACATAGAAGCACTAAACTGGTAAGAACAAGGTCAGGGCATACGTGGAGTGGGGATGTAGGGAGAGGGCTTACCTGGGGGAAGAGGAAGATCGGGGGTAAAATGTTGCTGGAATTATCCTTAGAAGCTGTACCACCTTACTTTATTAAAGAAAACAGGATCAAGGACTGTCTTGTCTTTGATTTCAAAGTAATGGATTCTTTTCAACAAGTCCTGTCCATGGTTTTGGAGGGGTTTACGAAATGATAAGACTCAAGGAATAAATGGTGAGATAAAATATTCTACACTTTTATCCACTTTTTCTTCTCTACACGTCATCTTTATGGATTCCACATAAACAGCCCTAGAGGAAGGCACCATTTAGGACAGAACTCTCCTTAAAATGTGGCTTCTGAAAAGTATTATGAGCCTTCTAACCTACTTCAAAAGGCTGCTTTACGGTGCTTCGTACCGTACCCGAATGAGGGTTCTAAACCAGATTAATGCCAAAAGGAACAGCATCATTAAGAGAAAACAAAGAAACAAACGCTGATCTAGAGAATTCTGTTTTGTGGTTCATCAAGATACTGAGTCAAGAAAATGACACCCTTCTAGCTCACTTATGAGAACTATGTCATTCCAACATCTTAGGTTCAAATCTGGGTCAGAAAGGTGACTGTAGCAACCACCAGTGATGTTTTTCTCTGATCTGAGCAGTTTCAGTTGTACCACTAACCAATATTTTCTATTTAGGAAGATAAAATCTAGAGGTGCACTAAAATGGCTGGTGTGTTCTAAAGTCTGCTTTATAAAAGAGGGCTGAAAGCATGCAAGAACCAAAGAATAGATTTCTTGGTTCACTGTGGGGCCTGTATTGCAATTTGCACCTAAATGATTAAAACCTAATTTTTACTGAGTTTCCTAAAATGAGATCCAACAATTTGTACTTGTGATTTGGGACAGCAAAGAAGAAAGGTAGTCTTAACTTTGTATATATCATCCATTTTCATAGCCCAAGTATAAGGATCAATACAACTTTTCTTTTTTTATATCACACTGTCAAAGTTACCAAGGACAGCAGTTCAATTCTGTATGTATATGCATATTTCCAGAGAATGTCACATTAAGAATTCTACATCTAGAAACATTAAATTGATGAATCTTCCTATTTGGTCTACCCACGGATTAAATTAATCCTATGACTACCAATGTAACACACTTTTAGAAGGTAACAAAAAAATTCTAAAATGCTTATAAAAAAAAAAAAGGTGGTAGACATTTAGAGGAAATAAAAGAGAAAGGCACTTTACCTTTTCAGTAATGATGCGGTTGACACATTGTTTTCCTGTCAGTGGTAATGTACATTTCTCCATGATTTTATGTGCATTTCCCTGTTTGAAAAAAGAAACATTAAAAAGAGTAGTTAGGAACCAATTCTTACTTAGAATTGGTATAACATAGGACAAACAGGAACTATCAGAGAAATCGTCTCCTAAGTACAGTCTGTTTGAAATCTTTGCGCAGTCATGCTTTTACTTTCTTTCTGGAGGCAGCTTGTGTCCCTAAGATAATTTAGGGAGAGTGCCAAATGAATAGCCAAAGGCATAACTGATTTAGTTGGGAAACATCCTGCTGCAGATCTGACCCCTCAAGCCTCAGCCCTTAGATCATATGATGGAGAAATTTCACTTCTAGCATCCTGCGAATTTTTCTCTTCCAGGGAATGGTCTCCTTGACAAACGACCTATTATTTACCAAGGGTAGGAAGCATACACAGAATGCAAATGCATAATATACCTTTTTTAAAAAGTTTTAATTTTATTTGTTACAAACGTGACATATTCACAGAAAACAGCAGTTCTTGCCTCCCTTCTGTAGGCTTAGACCTGCTCTGAACAGAAATCAAAATTCAATTTTTTTTAGCATTTTCTTATGTACTATTTTACATTTTCTTCCTACCTCTGCATTTAAAAAATTTTTTAATTTTATAATAAATTTTACTTTATTTTCCATTACGGTTTATTACTGTATATTGAAATATAGTTCCCTGTGCTATACAATAGGACCTTGTTGTTTATCCACCCTATATATAATAGTTTGGACCTGCTAGCCCCAAACTCCCAATCCAACCCTCCGCTGCCCACCCCCCTTGGCAACCACAAGTCTGTTCTCTATGTCTGTGAGTCTGCTTCTGTTTTGTAGTTAAGTTCATTTATGTCATACTTTAGATTCCATATATAAGTGATATCATATGGTATTTGTCTTTCTCTTTCTGACTTACTTCACTTAGTATCATAATCTCTAGGTCCATCCATGTAGCTACAAATGGTATTATTTCATTCGTCTTTTTATGGCTGAGTAATATTCCTGTGTGTGTGTGTGTGTGTGTATACCCCACATCTTCCTTATCCATTCATACACACCCACACCCACATCATCTTTATCGATTCATCTGTTGATGGACCTATAGGTTGCTTCCATGTCTTGGCTATTGTAAACAGTGCTGCTATGAACATAGGTGTGCATGTATCTTTCGAATTAGTTTTGTCTGGATATATGCCCAGGAGTGGGACTGCTGAATCATAGGGCAACTCTACTTTTAGTTTTTTGAGGAACCTTCATACTGTTCTCCATAGTGGCTGCACCAATTTACAACAACAGTGTAGGAGGGTTCCCTTTTCTCCACACCCTCTCCAGCATTTGATGGTCATTCTGACTGGTGTGAGGTGGCACCTCATTGTAGTTTTGATTTGCATTTCTCTAATAATTAGCGATGTTGAGCATCTTTTCATGTGCCTATTGGCCATCTGAATGTCTTCCTTGGAAAAATGTCTATTTAGGTCTTCTGCCCATTTTTTGACTGGGTTGTTTGTTTTTTTGTTATTGAGTTGTATGAGCTGTTTGTATATTTTGGAAATTAAACCCTTGTTGGTCGCATTGTTTGTAAATATTTTCTCCCAGCCTGCAGATTGTCTTTTCATTCTGTTTAAGGTTTCCCTTGCTGTACAAAAGCTTATAAGTTTGATCAGGTCCCATTTGTTTATTTTTGCTTTATTTCTATTGCCTTGGGAGACTGACCTAAGAAAACGTTGCTAGGATTTATGTTCTCTTCTAGGAGTTTTACGCTGTCGTGTCATATATTTAAGTCTTTAAGCCACTATGAGTTTATTTTTGCGTGTGGTGTGAGGGTGTATTCTAACTTCATTCATTTACATGCAGCTGTCTAACTTTTCCAATATCACTTGCTAAAGAGACGGTCTTTTCTCCATTGTATATTCTTGCCTCCTTTGTCAAAGATTAATTGACCATAGCTGTGTGGGTTTATTTCTGGGCTCTGTATTCTGTTCCATTGAGCCTCTGCATTTTTTAATACTATGTTGGCCAAACTATTTATTTCCTAATTAATCAGCTTTAGATATTATCTACTAACTTCTTATTGGGGTGTATGAAGACTTAACTCTTTTACAAACCCCCATCCTTCATTATCTTCAGTTCTCCCAGCATAGCTATATCACAATTTGTAGGTAACTCAATAGTCAGAATTTACACCATGCTGACAAAACAGCTGTGTAAAATGGCTCATTGCTGGGCCAGGCAGTGTAGAAAACCATGATCATATTCACTTTCTTATATAGCAATTTGCTTTTCCTGGAATTTGTCTGAGCCTCAGTTTGCTCATTGGTAAAATGTGTGCACTGGTCTATAGTCACATTTTTTCAAAGTTTCCTTTAGCCACGGTACCCTTTTTTCAAACATAAAAGAGGGATTGAGAGTGGAAAGCAGGTTTTCACCCATTAACCCCCTTCCCCCACCCCCTACCACCCCCAAGTATAGAGGTGGCCTCTGGGTCACATCTATGGAGCACAGTGGAAACATTAGCTCTGATGATTTGATCTTCAGATCATTTTCTTCTGATTATTATTCAGCTCCTTTCTAAGTATCAAGCACCAGGAGCCTAAATTAATATTTCCCTTGAGGCTGAAGGCTAATTTATCACATTTTAGATCTTCTATTGCTTCCTTTTTGGATCTGAAAGCACCACACATGATGTCATCATCATCGTTAGCCATCTCAATGTTTTACCTTCTGAAATATGCACCACTACCTGGTTTACCTCTCTCTCAAAACTGCTGCCATACCAAGTATGATCAGAGGCAAGAGATTTCAAATAACTGGGCTTAATTAAGATTTTACTGCTTGTAATAATCTGTCAACTCACCAACATACTAGTAATTAAGAGGTTTTAGTATACTTCACCCAGTGTATGGCATAAAAGATACTCAATATTTTTTGAATGAATGAATGAATGGGAAGAAAAAGGGAAGTCAATTGGGAATCTTGGGTGGATTTCAAAAGAAGACAAACTCTATTACTTTTAGTCAAAAGTAGTGCTAAATACACATAGAGTAGATAGATGTTATACCTTTAACAACAAGTTATATGCTTCTGGGTCTTAATGTGTAAGAAAATTTATAGCCGTAGAAATGAAACCTCATTTTTGCTTCATTTTTAATGATCTATTTTCATTCCCAGATTTCAAAGAAAGCTTGCACGTGTCACAGAAGCTTAATTAAAGAGCTGAAATTAATGATGAACATTCGAACTTCAAGAGTTGTCAGGACTCCTTACACTTCATATAACTCAAATAAGACATGTCACAGTGAATTCCAGGTCTGCCTGCGAACAAAGTGAACAATCTGTGGGCCTCCAAAGAACATTTTCTGCAGGGAGCTCTTACTTTGTTCTCATTATTTGAGCAAGATCTACACCTGGTGTGAAAGCAGCCACTTGGATTTCAATGAACAACAAACGCTGGTTTAGGATCAAGCGTGTATTTCAACTGACAGAATTAACTGTGCCCTACCAACAGAGACCTTTTAGAGACCATTTTCCATGTAAACAGTATAGCTCAGTGGTTCAGAGTGGAGCCAAAGGACCTGAGTGCAAAGCCTAACTCTGCTCCACACTAGCTGGGCAAGGTTCCTGTGTCTGTGCTTATCCATCGCTTTACCTCAGGGGTTATTGTAAGTGTCCAGTACTTAGCAGGTGCTCAATAAGCTTGCACTGTTTTTATAACCTATATTTAACATTTCTACAACCTACCAGGGAATTCTTCAGGAGCTCTTAAGTTCCTAAACGAAGTTAGACATAGAATTACACAAAAAATGGCCTAAACAGAATTCCTGAGAGCCACAAAACTAATGAAACGCCAACACGTATTTGGGGGCAAACCATATGGCTGGCCTAGGAAGCTGGCACCAAGCGTACTCTCGCAGTGAGAACAATGTAGCTAGGTGAATCCATTCACTCTGAGCTTCAAGACATAACACAGATCAAGGGTAAAGAGAAAATGGCATGCAGAAGGAGATTAAAGAACGTCACAATTTCAGTATCCAACAATAGGTTAGCTAGGAAGCCAAAATATGACTAACGCCCACTTGAGCACTCTATTCTAACCGCGCCAGGCTGAGCCTTACCAAGTTCTATGATTCACAAAGGAGGAACAATCACTGAGTTTTTAGCATTTAAAAATAAATCCTGAAAAAGAGATGCAGTGTAGTGTGGTAGCAAAGAACACTATATTAGGAGTCCAAAGACCCGGTTTTGAATCTTAACTCTGCCACTTAATAGTCATTTGGTCCCTTAAATTCTTTGTCCTGTAGTTTTCTGTTTGATTGCCTTGTCTTCCTCACCTGATCACGGCAGGAAGAAATGTTCTGCAAGCGCAGTAAAGTAGGAGGGGTTGAATCCATTCGAATATTTTGGGTGAGGGGGGTCTTGTTCATCCTCATCATTCTGCTTCTTTCTTTCTCCACGAAGAAAGGTCAGAAAAGGCAGAGGAACGGATACCAAGGGTAGCATTAAAAATTCTCTGACTGGACCCGAGGGCTCCTGATTTTGATGTTTCCTTATTTCCTAATTTCATCATAACCTGGGTGAATAGCTAAATCTCTTTCCTCCACCTGCTTCTCCAGCTTTTCTCTTTTCCCCACTGCATCACTTATAGGCCTCCTGCAAAATCTAGGAATCCACCATTTTCATTTTATATGACCGAAAGCCTTAATACTTTCTATTACTTACTTGCTTCATGGTGATCTCTTTTTAATTCATTAGATATCTGTGTGCAATTTATTACTAAATTCTTCAGTAATAAACGACTCTGGTTAAATGATAATAAATTCCCTTGTTATCATTACAATAAGCTTTGTGTTATCACAATAAACTTAATCCCAAATAACAAGCTCTCTCTTTTACAACATGATGATTTTTACATTTGATGTCAACACTTCTTTCACCTGAGGCAATGGAGCATTCATGTAAGATTTTGCCTTACATAAAACCCCATTTTATGCCCATCTTTTTTGTTAAGTATTTCTTCAGTGTGGCTGCAATATATTTCTTCTTTGGGAAAGCCCTAGTGATCAAGTACAAAGAAGGCGAAGTCTAGACGTTGGTTGATCCTTAAGGGACCGAGTCTTTACGGGTGTATTCGCGCCACCTGAAACACACACCACCCTGTACTCCTTCATCCCACGTTCAAATGGCAACACCCTCCCTATTCTTCACGACTTGGCTCAGGTATCATCTACCCTGGAGAAACCATCTCCAACATCCTCTATCCAGTGCCACCGCTCCAGTGTCCCAGGGACTTTCCTAGTCTGGTGCACCTCATAGGTGTTCCTGTGTTCCCTCTACTCTCCACACATGTTGTAATTGTTGCCCTCTCTTTACCCACCACTGGACTCTGAAATAATTTATCTTTGTATCTTCCGCAATGAGTAGAATACTAGACAAACCACAGCGATCAATAAATGCTGTCTGACTATTATAATTCTGATCCAACGAACTCCAACAGCGTAGGAGCTGTAAAATACCATGTGACTGAGTGGCTATGGACCACTGGAGGCTGCTTTTTAGTCCTAAGAAATGTACTTGTACATTCCCAGCATCTCTGAGCTCACTAGGAGAAGTGCAGCTAGCAGAGGTGTGCAAAGGGGCTTACAAAACTTGGGGAGACAGATAAAGGCATGAGCAAAGGGAGTAGCAAAGACACCTCAAGACTGCGGTATGGGGAGTTCCCTGGTGGTCCAGTGGTTAGGACTTGGTGCTTACACTGCTGTGGTTCGGATTCAATCCCTGGTCAGGGAACTAATATCCCTCAAGCCATGCGGCGCAGCCAAACAAAAAGAAAAGACTACAGTATGAAACATACAAATGTATAAGTAAAGAGAGAAACTGAGTGAATTATACTATACTTATTCTACATCTTCTGCTTGCTCTCTCCTACAGCTGCAAGGCTTGCATTAATCTGTTGAAAAGCAGGGCTACAAAGGCTGACCTTGGCAAGGGAATACTCCATACTTTGTCTGGTGGCACAATGAAACCAAGGACAGGTCTCTCTTAGGGCCTGCCGAAATATCATGGAGGAAGCCGGAGTGCTACCACCCTTGCCCCTTCCTTCTATACACACACACGAACACACACAAAACAGATATAAAAATTGGGGAACACTGTATTACAAAACCCACGACTGTCACATCACTATGATGATTGATGTGGTACCCAGAAAAGAAAAATGGGATTTGCTAAAGAAAGAAATTCAAGTTACACAGAATAAAAGGACAAGATGATGATGACATTACTCACACTGAGTTTATCCTCACGGGATATTTTTGGCCTTTACACAGCACCTATTTGGTAGGGGTCCCAGCAATCCATATAGGACTTCAGTGGAAAGGCTCAGCTAGCTCTGAAGCAGAGAATCGTTGCTGTTACAAATGGTTTTTATACGTGGATGTAATAACAGTTTGTGGTTACACAGGCACATTCTCAGGGGAAGACTAGCCAAATGAGACAATAGATACAGCAAGCCATTTCCCTGAAAATAGTCTTCAGGGCTTTGAGATCTTAGAATAGAAGGCCATTTTTCTTCAATATAATACAAAAATCTTTATCATGGCCTTTTATTTTCTCTCTAAAGACTGCATCCTATGGTCTCTAGACTAAGGATGGCAGAGCCCAGGACTGAGCAGGAATTTTCTCTTTCCATCCATGAATTGCTGTGATACCTTAGAAAGCTGCTCTTAGTGTTAGCTTTCCTATCAAGAACTATGGATACTCAAGGTCACAGAATTTAAAGTTATTTGCTTAATTAAATTCGGTGAGATATTTTAAAGTGTTTATTGGTCGATGGACTGTGTTCTGCTATTTTCTTCCGTTATAACATTTTTTTTGCAGGCATGTCCATCATTAAAGGACAAATAAAAAAGACAAAACCATGTAAGCATTTCTATTTTTAATGGTGAATATCGTTTTTTCCCAAACTATCCTAGCCACGAAATAGTCTCATTAACAAATGATAAAATACCTGACAAGCTTTTATGAATGGAAAAAAAATTAAACCAGATGAAACTATGTTAATTACGAATTATTCTAACAAAAGAATACTTTATCTTGGGATACTTTCCAATGTTGCTGAAAATTATCTCAAGGATGCTTCCAAGAAAGCATTTTTTAAAAACTCTTTTATATTTGCTGGTTTTGGTAACACATTTGGTCCAAAATGAAAAGGATTAATAAATCTCATTTACTTTTTATAATTCCTCTGCACAAAAAGCAAAGACAAGGTAAAACAGTATTCAAGATTTCTATATGACACTGCTATCAGATACGAATTGGACTTAATAAAAATATTATTCACAAAGATTTATTCTCAACTTCATAACAAAAAAATGATACAAATGAACTTATTTACAAAACAGAAACACAGACTCACAGACCTAGAGAATGAATTTATGGTTACCAGGGGGGGAAGGCTGTGGAGGAGGGATAGATTGGGAAGTTGGGATTGACATGTACACATTGCTACACTTAAAATAGATAAACAAGAACCTACTGTATAGCACAGGGAACTCTGCTCAATATTTTGTAATAACCTAAATGGGAAAAGAATTTGAAAAAGAATAGATACATGCATACGTGTAACTAAATCACTTTGCTGTACATCTGAAACTAATACAACATTGTTAATCAACTATACTCCAATATAAAAATTAAAAAATAAATTAAAAATAAATTAAATTACATTTTTAAAAAAGCAAAGACAAGGTAAAAGAGTATTCAAGATTTCTATATGACACCTTCGCTATCTGATACAGATTGGACTTAATAAAAAATATTATTCACAAAGATTTATTCTCAACTTCATAACAATATAATTATGACTCTTTCTATCCTTTAGAATCCAGACCTCCTACTGTAATAAAAATAAAAACTAAGCCTGTTTTAGAAATAGAGCTCTCATTTATGTTCTCAAAAATAGGTACCGGAGCTTTGCCTGTCTCCAATAAATGACAACTATGACTGAATTTCTTTGTTTTTGTGCTCTGAGAGTTATACCCTTAGGAACACATTTCCAGTACACAATACTAAGAACAAAACACTTTCCTTTATATTGTTAGTGGTGATGGTATTTGCCAGACAGAAAAGTTTAGTAACAGAAAACGGAGGGGCTGGATACATAGGTTCTCAGTTTGCTTTTGCTCTTTATTTTCTACTTGACTTTTATTGGAATGTTTAACCCCTATGAAATTTGGTTGGTTTACTTCTGGAAGGGAAACAATAAGACCTACCTCACAAGAGTATTGTAATGATAAAATAAAGGCAATAAACATGTAACTGCTTGGAAAAAGTTAAAAGTGCTCTATATGTTCAAAGTAACATTATTATTTGAAGAACTAATGAATTCAACAATTATTGATTCCTAATATGCACCAGGCATGATTTTCCTCAGTTGTTATGATAGAAAGAGCCCCTGCCCTCATGGAACTTACATTCTAGTGAAGAAAGGAGATGAAGAATCATCAGAAGCAGGGGGAATTCTGTTTTGTATAATAGTCAGGGAAAGCTTCTCTGGTATTCTCAGCAGAGACCTGAGTGAACGGAGGAAGTGAGCCATGTAGATATCTGAGGAAGAGCTTTCCAGGCATAGAGAATAATAAGTGCAAAGGCCCTGAGGCAGGAGGATGCTTGGAATGTTCCAGAAACTTACAGGAAGAGAGTCTGGCTGGAGCTCAGTGGGCCAGTGGGAGAATCCTAGTAGATGGAGTCAGAGAGGTACTGGGATTGAAGCTGACAAGCCAGGGAGGGCCTTAGGGACAAAGTGTAAGGAACTCTGAACTTGAATCTAAGGAAGATGGGAAGCTGGGGAGGGTTTCTGAGCCCAGGAAGAAGTGTTATAACATGATTTATATTTTTAAAACATCATTCCTACCACTGTGTGGAGAATAGACTCTGTGTGTGTGTGTGTGTGTGTGTGTGTGTGTGTGTGTATTTCCACCCAACTCTTCTCCCTTTGCTCTCTGACAACAGGGACCTAATTGTAAATCCCTCAGCATGCGCTGCCCTTTCACACCCCAGTGCCTATTCCCTTGACCTGCAACACACTAGTCCCTTCAAACCCTGCCCCATCCTTCAGATCTCCATGCAAATGCTACATCCCATGGGAAGCACTCTGTTTTGTACACTCTTCTATTTTAAGTATCGGTTTCTATGACTCTATCCCCATAAGACTCTGACCTGCCTAAAGGAAGGACTATGCCTTTCTATTTTTCATTTCCTCAGACTCTATCATAGTGCCTGACACATAGTAGGCCTTCAATAAATATTTGATGCCTGCATAAACAAGTAAATTAACATACTCAAATAAGATAATTCTGCCAAATTTCAAGACAAAGCCTCAAAGAATATTCATTTGGTCATTCATCGTGTCTAGAGGATGGAAGACGCTAAGCCAGCAAATTCATAAAATGTTGGCTCATTTATATATCATCGTGTAGAGCTAGGAGTGAGTCAGATAAAGGGGGAAGGGGAACAGAATGTGGAAACATCTAACAACAGGAAACAACATGAATGTGGAGATCCTAGCAGAACTGAAGCCCTGGAAACAAGGATAAAGTAGGTTGCTGGGGAGCTGATGACAGAAGGCTGGGAGGCTAAGGTGAACTAAGTAATGTGGACCTAACTCGATCTAGCTTTAGTTTGAAACCAGTCACTTTGGCAGTGGTGTGCTTGATTACCAGGAAAGAGTGTCAGTCTGGCAGGAAGAGGACCTTTGGGATGCTGCAACGGTGACCTATGTAGAAGTGACAGGGACCTAAACAAGTAGAAATCCACAGGATGGAGCAGATCACAGGGGTATTGTAGATGCAATGTGTACAGTGATTGGTGTAGTGGGAGG
Organism: Balaenoptera ricei; assembly: GCF_028023285.1. Classification (NCBI taxonomy): domain Eukaryota; kingdom Metazoa; phylum Chordata; class Mammalia; order Artiodactyla; family Balaenopteridae; genus Balaenoptera; species Balaenoptera ricei. Next base: position 35,316,924 of record NC_082641.1, read on the forward strand.
GGCAGAAACTCCACGAGTACCTTTCCAGAGGGGGGCTGGGAGATCATCACTTCTCCAGTTGAGCTAGCAGATGGAAGATTTTTAGGGGAAACGATGATGATTTCACTTGTATAAGTGCTGCGGTTGAGGTAGCTATGGATCAACCAGGTGGAGGTGCCTAATAGGGAAAAACTACAGTTATAGAGCTCATTAGAGAATTCCAGGGTGGAAATAAGGATTAGGGAGCCACTGAGTGAAAAATAATAGTTGGTGCCAAAGATTTAGAAAGCACCCAAGAAAGGTGCAGAGGGTGAGAAGTACAGAGGGCCAAGGATGAAGTTATGAGGAGTCCTGGCAGGAACTGATAAAGAAAAGGATGGGGCAGCTAGGGATCTAGGTTGGTGGGGCAGCTCTGCAGGCCTCAGCACGTGGTTTACAACTTTGGTTCCAAGGCTGCTGTTGCAGTTAAGGCCTTTCTCAGAAGGCTAGAGGGGGACAAAAAATAGTCCAATGAAATCGGCTTTCTCTTTAAGGACATGACCCAGAAATTGCACAGATGCTCAAATCCCATTGACTTAAACTTGGTCACATAGATGCATCTACACGCAAGGGAATCTGGGAAATGTAGTCTGTCACTGGGTTACTCTGTGTCCAACTAAAACATGGGAAGATTCTAATACAAAACGGAAGAAGAGGAGATGGGTACTAAGGGGCACAATTCTCAGATTGTTTTCTTTTAAATATTTTGCTGATATCTATCTCAACAGGGACAGCTTTGACCAGGGAAAATGAAAAAAGGGAAAGAGGTAATTCTGAAACCTGAAGTTTTCAGAAAAGGGCAGGTGTGGATGGGAACTTAGGTGAGGATGCAGCATGGTATGACATGATGAACACGACTAGACCAAACTGAGGGAAACTCCTAGCTCTGCCACTTACCTGGACAAGTTTCTTACCTGTCTACATTCCAGCCTTACATCAGAGGGTCGCTGAGAGGTTTATAGATCCAGTATGTACAATGCCACACACAGGGCCTCACACCTAGTAAAGACTCAAACTCCTACTCCTTTCCTTCATTTCTCCCAATTTTTAGAGGGCAAAAGAAGGACACGCCAAGAGATCAAAAGGAGCTTAAGTAAGAAGGTGGCTAGACACCAAAAACTCTGCCTACTTTGCAATTTTGCCTGGAACCCTGATGTCTAAGCTTAAATGAAAGCCACACTCCAAGGCCAGTCTGACGCCAGTGCCTGCCACATGTCTCCAGAAGCATTTTTAAGGCAAGGGAAATGTTATGCTGGTTACTCTAGATCAACACAAGCAGGCAGCCAGGTTTCAAATACCAGAAGCTGCTGGCTGCTTGCAAAGACTTGCAAGGAAAGAGTTTCCTTTGTCTGATTAAAGCAACATTTTCAAAGGTCAGGTAATGCTATATTTATAAGTGACCTGCATCTGTAACCCTATAGACAAAGAAAAGGAGCAAAAAAAAAAGCTGCACCTGAAAGCCAGCTGATGGCTCCACCCACTTACTGGGAAAAAAAAAAAATCAGCAGCACAGGAATACAAGATTATATTTCTTTTCTCAGGTTTTAATCTTTCACTGCAAACTTTCTACTCTGTGTCTTAGAAAACTCTGGGGATTCTCCCCCTAGGCTGTTCACTTACTCATAAGGCAGCAGAAGTTACCTGGCATGTCTAAAAGAACAGGTCATTAACTGGAGAGGCCATCAGGAGTGAAAGACCTCGCCTCCCTATTTCCTTTCCAACCTCTACCAACCTTTAGGCAGACAAAAGATGCAGGAAAGAAGTGGTAAGGTCCCCGTGTTCCCTTGAGTTGGGCCAGTAACAGTAAGTCCAGGTGAACAATATACAGTAGCAACCACACACTCTGGGACCAAGAGTACAAAGTGAAGATGGCAAGAAAAGAAACTTCTGTTGGTTAGTTTTCAAGGTTATCTAACTATTAAGTATAAGCACATCACTATTATTATTTTAATCACAAATATATTTTTTGTTAGTTTGTTCAAATGAAAGTATGTAGGGAAAAATATCTAACTTCAGTTCTGGTCTAAAACTTAGTGCCAATTTCCCCACTGAGAGAAGACAAACAAGAAAGGCTAAAAAACATTATCTTGCTTCTATGAAAAGCTTTAAGAAGGGACTTCTAATCGGAAGTTTGAAGCACCATTTTTCCTGTGTCAGAAATTCCAGCTGAGGAGAAAGAAAACACTTTGGGGAAAAAAAGAGAGAGAAATACAGGCCCAATGTTTTGAAAACGAATGCACAAAAATAATCTGAAATGAGTCGGACTTCAGTGCCTATGTGTCAACATTAAAGTAACAACAAAAGGAAAGTCGGAAAGAGTTTTCTCCAAATGGACATTGTTCCAGAAAAGCTTTGGATTCGATTTGCATGCGTGGCATCCTTTTGCCTCTGAAATGAAGTATTTTGGATGCTTTTGCCAGGCATCCCTCAGTAGTCACCTGTGTTGGTTTCATTTCTATTGTTCCATATTTATGCTTCACTGCTCACTTCACTGTTTACTAGGCAATTTATGATAATTTCATATTTATTACAGTTTTCACAATGAAACTGTTTCATGGCACCCATCACTCTGTAACAGAACTCCCCATGGGAAGCAAGCCAGATGCAAATCTTCCAGATCCACACTCTCCCACAATGCTGCATCACAAAATAAAAAAGGGCAAACGAACTACCACTTCCAGTCAAAATAGCAGGTATCAAGGTGGAAACAGGTAGCTTTTGTTTTAAAACTAAGAATTATAAAGGAGAATGAGCAAAGGTATAGAGGGTGAAGAGGGTACCTGCCACCCAATATCAACTTTGCAAATCATCAGAAGCCCAGGGATTCAGGTGGGGAAGGCAATTAAGCTCAGTTGGTTCAAAGACAATGACTTGGAATAGGAAGAAAGTCATAGTGATAGCTCGGTATTTAGAAGACTAGGCTGTGGAGTCAGAGGTACCCAGGCCAAATCTCACTTCCACTAGTTACGTGACCTCAGGCAAGTTACTTAACCTCTCTGAAGCTCTGTGTCTGGACCCACAAAAATACTTATATCAAGTTCATGGGCTTTTACAGGCAAACATACACAGAGAGCTTAGGGTACTGTTCGTGCACAGTAAACTCAATGAATGGGAGCCATCACTATTATAGGCTAATGATATCATCATCATCATCACCATTAAATGTAAGTGCCATGCAGTCAATGATTCTTGTCTAGTATTGGTCATTGCTAAATTCCAGCAGTGCCCAGCACACAATAGGTATTCAATAAACACTCAATGATTTATCAAAATAAAAGTATAATATTCTTCAGAATAGAACACTTGCTATTACCAAGTCCATCATTTTCTAACACCGTCTCAAAACAGCACCTCCACAGACTTGGTAAGAGGCCATATTGTCCACTTGAAAATAACTGCTGTTAAAAACCCACATTCTGTTGTGTTTTTCATTTTGCACAGAGATAGCAACCACTATAATCATCTTTAAACCTGAATCAGAGAATTCCCTGGTGGTTCAGTGGTGATGACTCCGTGCTTCCACTGCAGGGGGCATGGGTTTGATCCTTGGTTGGGGAACTAAGATCCTACATGCCACTGGGTTTGGCCAAAAAAATAAAAATAAAATAAAAATATCTATATACCTGAATCAACACATCTGCCCTCACATCTTTTCACTTTTTTTTTTTTTTTTTTTTGTAAATTATGAGTGAGGCTGACAAAGAGATTCCTTCTCTCAGTTTTTATTCGGTTTCTTTTTTTTTTTTTTAATATTTATTTATTTATTTATTTATGGCTGTGTTGGGTCTTCGTTTACTGTGCGAGGGCTTTCTCTAGTAGCGGCAAGCGGGGGCCACTCTTCATCGCGGTGCGCGGGCCTCTCACTATCGCGGTCTCTCTTGTTGCGGAGCACAGGCTCCAGACACGCAGGCTCAGTAATTGTGGCTCACGGGCCCAGCCGCTCCACGGCATGTGGGATCTTCCCAGACCAGGGCTCGAACCCATGTCCCCTGCATTGGCAGGCAGACTCTCAACCACTGCGCCACCAGGGAAGCCCCTTTTCACTGCTTTTGAAGACATTATAGCTTTTACTTTTAATGTGTGTGTGAGGCAAATAATCAAAGTACACCCTGATGTTTGCTTCAAAGTTAAAACAAACATTTAGCTGAATGATAATAAATAATGGCCTTTATTTGTAATGTTTTTCTCTAAAATATAAACGCTATCAAGTTGAGTGATCCAGAGAAAACAATGAAAACAATGGTCGCATGACCTGGTGTACAGGATTTCAGTGTAGTGTGAATTTCCAAAAGCAGCTGTCATTACCTTTGCAGAGTGCTCCATGGTGACCACCACTTTGGTTTTGGCACTGGACACTAGATCCATAGCCCCTCCCATTCCTTTCACCATCTTCCCCTGCAAAACAAACAGAAAATAAGAAGTAATTCCTGGGACTTCCCTGGTGGTCCAGTGGTTAAGAATCAGCCTTGCAATGCAGGAGACACTGGTTCGATCCCTGGTTGGGGAATGAAGATCCCACGTGCCGCGGGGCAACTAAGCCTGTGTGCCACAACTAGAGACATACCCGTGCACCACAACGAAGAGCCCACATGACGCAACGAAAGATCCTGCGTGCCTCAACTAATACCTGACGCAGCCAAAAAATAAATATTAAAAAAATAAAAAGAAGTAATTCTCTTTCACCTTTTTAGTATGGTGGCAGAACAAAATTAACTTGCAAGAAGAAGCCGCTGGAATAATTAGTGAGAAAAACTCATTGACCTTCACTGCTTAGTACCTGAGCTTTATGACCTTAATATCCTGTTGCTCTATTATTCTATGGCTGAAGAATAAGTTCAGGATAAATATTTTGATGTTACATTCACTGAGTATGGCTGACATTACTTTGTCAACGCTATATTAGCAATAAGTCAATCATTGGACAAGAAAAAACTTAAGAACCTTTCCAAAATTCTGGGCACATTACTCTTACTACAATAATATGAGACTGAAATCCACATACCCCTGACATTCATTTCTTTCTTTTTAAACATATACTTGGCACCACTGAGTCTTCAATCACAGACACTTTCTAAAGCACTCTCTTGGATTTCCTGCAGATTAAAATGCCATTAGGTAATAAACTAAGGCATTAGTGGTGCTTCCCTAGTAATGATTAATATGAAAGGTGGTTCTGTCTTTCTAAAACCTGGCACTTATCTTGCTCTTAGAAAAATACATCAAAACAAAACAAAAAAATATATTTCTGTTAAGCAAAAACAGAAAACAGAAGCAGACTTCAGGATCCTTTCACCAAGACCATTCTATTTTTGTTCATCTGTCCATCTCCTCATTCATTAAACATTTACCAACCACCTTCTCTGTGCCACACACTCTGAATAATTCCCACTGTCCAGTCTGTCTCCTGGTTACAGAGTTTTGGAAAAAGCAAGTGTCCCCAGAGATGATGAAATAAATTCTTACTCAAGTAGACTGAAGAGAAATGTTTCTAACACTGAAACCTCCTGAAAATTTAATTTATTTTTTCTTGCAAGTCCTCTTGCTGATTTAACAGTAAACTCTTCCAGGGCTTTCAGCTCCTTTCCCATAATTTCATAGCTTTAAGGAAATCGGGCAATACACTCACACCTGGCTTTAAAACACGGTCTCAAATCCCCTGATTTCAGAAACATTTTAGAGGTCAGTGCAACACTGCATGAACATGAATTATATGGGCAGTATAAAACAAAGGAGTAAGTAGTCGGGATATCTTCATGGTTTGGAGCTTGCCACTAAATGACATTGGGAAGCAGCTGGCAATGGTTGGGAGGTGGAGCAAGAAAGGAGTGGAAGGGACAAAATGAGTCTGTCTTCAGACATGTAAGGTCGTCATGAAGCAGAATATCCATGTGGAAGTGTGTAATTTTATACATCTATAAGCCATACCATCATCCTTAGCTGCAATATTAATAAGTAAAGCACCAGGTCATAACATTTCTGAAGAGAACACTGATACTTTATGGTACAAAATATGGATAAGTTAGAGATGGAAGCAATGAATGTCTATCATAAACTCCAATACTAAGGAAGTTTGGGATTTTTAAAACATCAAAAGACACTAAAGCTATTCCATTTAAAAATGTCTCAACATGTTCTTGCTGTGGTGAGAACATCCAGCCAGTCTCAGCTTCCATAGATAGTGTCCTTGGGCAGACTAAGAGTGTAAGTGCCAGAAGAATGAGGAAGCCAAAGAAAACCAGAAACCAAGCTAGTGTGTTAAACATTCCCTGAATTTAAAAAAAAAAAAAATTCCTTGAATTAGAATATACCACAGGCAAAATTTGTCCCCTGTGACACAATGATACTGGTAAAAGCTTATGACAGCTTCTAACAGGAAGCCATTTTAGGTGAATCTGATGTACATATTTTAAATCATCGTCAGTTATTTAAGAAAGATTTATAGAGCACCAGCTGGGTACATAACACTGTGCTAGCAGGAATATAAAGAGCTATAAAACATGTTGGAAAGAACCATTTCTTTGTGTTGTTAGAAAGAACTTTATCCCTTGACTCAATGTAAATGAACAGTCTTCATCACTCAAAAAGATTCAACTGGTCTCATGTCTTGTCTTCAAAGCACACACTACAAATTTCAAAGCACTATTTTGATACTTACATGTTTGTTTCCAAGAGTAAAAAATACACAAGATTAGGTGCAGAACACCTGAGCTCTATTAACCCACTGTGTGACATTTGCAAAACACCAAATCTCTTTGTATTTAGGCTCATTATCTATAATCCAGGAATAAGAATATCTGCCCTATCATAAAGTTGTTATGAGGAATGGATGTGGAGTAAACAGAAATTTATAAATTTATTGCCTTACATCTTCAGTCAATTCATTTTACTGAGTGTCTAATATGAGCCTGTACTGTACTGGGTGCTGGACTTAGAGATTATCAAGTCAGGCTTCTTTTCTCATAAACTTCATCACTGGGGGAAAGGAAAGCATCCATGAGTAATTAAAGAGACTTGAACCAAACTTCTTCCCTCTAAAAGAAGCATTCCCCACCTCTCTCTCATCCCCAAGGTAGAGCTAAGTGCCTTTTCCCTGTATCCTTGGCACTACTTGGTATGTAATTCTATCACAGTGAATTTCAACTCTTTTCTTTCTTTCACCGTATTATTATTATTGTTATTGCATTATAGGTGCTTAGAAGAATGAGTGGATGAATGGCTTCAAGTAACATAGGTATGTTCAAGTTCCAGCAGAGCACAGAGGATGCAACTGCTACCTGTGCCTGGAGAGGCAGGAATGGGAGGAAGAGGCTCAGCAGGATGTCACAGAGGAGGTGTTTCCAAAGGGAGTCTGCCAGATGGGGAAGAGAACAGCAGGGTCTCCTAAGAGAAAGCATTTCTAGCAGGTTAACCGGAAAACCTCCAAGTATTTGGTTTTTGTATTTTTAAAGTAAGTTCATTGTATTAGAAAAAGAAATGAAAACATTTTCTTCCATTTCAATTCCCAAGTGATTTCTGAAACAGAATCAATTACTAAAGGAAAATAATTTATTCTATCTATACCAGAAGAAAAAAAAGAGATATAAGACGTCTTCTCTGAAGCAAGTGGGAAATTCAACACCACCTTTCAGCCTGGCTCAGCAGGCACTCTTCTGGGAATCAACTACTTACATATCCCAGTTCTCTACCGCAGCTGGGGTAGCCATGTGCCTGAGTGCTAGACAATGGAAGAGAGGGAGGTGCTACCTGCGGTTTCAGGCTCTGGCCCATAAAAACCTCTCACGTGTAATCCTTCACGCTCCTTCACCTTCTGCAATCTGGACACTGACATCCAAGGTGTCCTCGCAGATGACTGAGCTTCCCTCAGGCTGGGTCCTTAAATGACCATGTGTAGCAGAGCCCACTTACTCAGAAACACACTGCATTGCTCAATATGAGTGAAAAACACAGGGTGCTAAACCACTGAAATTGGGAGGCTTATTTGTTACAGCAGCTGGTGTGACTAATACAGTGGTGTGTTGCCCAAATGAACTCTATGGAAGGGAGAGAATTCTGTGTAGAATTAGAACTGTTACAGCTGCATAACAGAGGGGGGACCTGAGAAGGCCTCTTGAGATGTTTTACCACTGCTCTTTGAGGGAGGTGACTATGCCAGATACTGTCCTCGGCACTGTTTATCTACCTCTTTATCCAAATGTCCAGCACACTGCTTGACATTTGATAGAGCTGAGATACAGATCTTACCTCCGTTTTCATCTCCCTCCCAGAAACCCAACATCCTAATCAATATACAAAATAAAAAGCTGATAAAAGAGAGAAGTTAAGGAGCTAAAAATATATCTTTAAATAAATCTCAAGAGAGAAAAGTGATATGGAGAAAAAATAGGCCTATAATGAAGAGGAGATTATGGTCATGATTGAAGCACTGGGCAAGGGTGACACAAAGTGTGGCTTTCTTTTAAATCTCATCAGCAAACATACATTTCTTGAATGGGGCAACTTTAGTTCTGAAATGTATTCTGGCTAGCATAATGGAGAGATGATTGCTGGATACTCATTTCATAGCCAACTCATTTTTTTGCAGTTAAGGACTGACTCTGACATCAAGTACGGAAAGAATACTGCAATAAAATGCACTAGAATGCTGCATCCTCTATTATGACAATTACAAAACTTTTCTAAAAAGATACTGACTCAACTGTTATCCTCCATTCACAAATATTTTCAGGGTCTCTTATGAACCAGGAACTAAGATAAGAATTAGGAATAAAAAATGAACATGATCGGGGCTTCCCTTGTGGCGCAGTGGTTGAGAATCTGCCTGCCAATGCAGGGGACACGGGTTCGAGCCCTGGTCTGGGAAGATCCCACATGCCACGGAACAACTGGGCCCGTGAGCCACAACTACTGAGCCTGAGCGTCTGGAGCCTCTGCTTCGCAACAAGAGAGGCCGCGATAGTGGGAGGCCCGCGCACCGCGATGAAGAGTGGCCCCCGCTCGCCGCAGCTGGAGAGGACCCTCGCACAGAAACGAAGACCCAACACAGCCAAAAATAAATAAATAAATAAATAAAATTAAAAAAAAAAAAGTTCTAAGAAAGAAAGCGGTCTCTAAACATGTTCCTAGCTAAAGAGCAGGAGAGAGGGAAAATAAAAACATGATATCAACATTTCTTTAAATACAAAGAGAGAGGTTATAAAAGATTTTAAAAATTTGCCTTAGTTTAGCAAAGTTATAACAAAGGTACAGCAGAATATTTCTCTTTTCTGTTATACTTTGTATTCAAAACCAAGAAAAATGTGATTTTCCTTTCCAAGTTTAATTGTATTTCCCAGGACAGGTGACCTGATCATGTAAACCAATTAATATGTAACTAGAAATATAATAATATCTTTATTGCTAAGTAAGTTAACAAAATTGCTTATAACTAGTATCAGTTATCAATCATAATATGGGCTAAAAAAAAAAGCACGTCAAAAGAGCAGTACTTGGATAAATTCAAAATTTCATTTCAGTAAGCGCCGTTGCTCCTGTTCTCTCCGAGCTCTTGTTTCAATTATCCCCTCTTCACAGCTCCTCCCCCCGCCCCCTCTCCACAGCCCCTCTCTATAGACTCTTCAACACACTGAAGTCCAGTTTCTCCTTGACCATGCCCTTGGAGTGAGAACTACTCAATCCAGTCTCTAATATTTAATCATTTGATTCAGTACACACTTTGTAGGTTTACTTTATACATTCCTGAACCTTTCTACTACATTTTACACTGTGTTCCATCAACATCTGTAACTTCTCTATACTCATCGGCTTCCATGGTACAATACCTCCTACCTTGAGGCTTTCTGGCTCCTTTCTAGCATCCTTTTCCCACACCAGCTTTGTGTGTTGGCCAACTTAAAGCTCTGCCCTTGGCCTCCTGCTCTTATTGCCACTTGTTTGTTCTCCACGAGTGACTTCATCTATACGCTTATGATATAAACCGGCCCTGTCTCTGATGATTCCTAAAGCCACATGTCTAGCTCAGATCTTCCCTGAGTTTCAGATTCCAATATCCAAAAACTTCCCAGTCACCCTGTAGCACAATCTGCTGGCTGATTCCCCAAATTGTTTCCTCTTGTTCCTGGGCACAGAGGCCACATTTCCCAGCCGTCCTTGAAGTTAGGATTAGTCATATGAATAAGTTCTGACCAATGGAATGGGGTGGAAGTGATATATAATACTTCTAGAGCTGGACCATAAAAACTTCAAGAACAATGCTCCATGCCCTTGCCTTTTCTGCAAACCACATGTTGAAGATGGTGCAGCCACGGAATGGAAGAAATCTCAATCCCTGAATTACTGCACAGAAGAGAGCTGTCTGCAAATCAGGGATATTCACTTTGGTTCTATGTGAGTGAGAAATAAAAATTTCTGTTATCTTATGTTAATTATTCATGCCTCAACTCAATATGGTCCCAACTAAATTAAGCATCTTTATCAAGGCAAATCTCATCTGCCCACCAATTTCCTATTTCAGTTAGTGGCCAGTCAACCACCTCAGGATCCAAATCAGAAACGTCTTTATCTCTTGCCTCTCCTTCATTATCCGTGTACAATCAATGAATCACTCAATCACAAAGAACTTCTATTTTCCCAATATTTCTTGAACTTGACTATTTCTCACCCTAGCTAAGATCCTTATGACTTCTCCCTGAGTGGTGTAACATCCTTCCAGTCAACCTATGTCCAGCCTTGTCCCTCTCAAATCTTTCCAACTCATAACCACAAAAATAATCTTCTTAAAATGAGCATTTTATATCATTCCTCCGCTTAAAACTTTTCACTAGTTCCCCAGTGGTTCAGGGTAAAGTCCAAGCACCTCACTCAGTCTGGCATACAAAACCTATGACAGAGTGGCCTGAACCCTCCTCATTTCCTTACGCTCCAGTTCCCATTTCTATTCCAGGAATAGTGAGTTGGTTGTCTACAGCGTATGGCTTCATACTATGCGGTAAGGTCTCACCCTCATTCTATCAGGTGTGCTCCGGCTCACCCTTAACGTATCAAATCATGACTACCTCTCCCAGGAAGCATCCGCATGCCTCTGCCCCCACCCCATCAACAAGACAGATTAGGGGCCTCTCTCGGGTGCTCTCACAGCATCCTTGCTTATCCCCACTATAGAGTTTGCCCCATGACCTGCATTAAGATCAGGGCTGATGTTTCACTGGCCAGCAGTGACAAGGCCATCCAGGTAGTTATAACTGAAATTCTTCCTCATGAGAGGCATCCCATCCCCCTTCTAACAAACCATGTCCCACCCACTACTGCCATCTAGCAACTTAAAACACAAGAGCAGGCCTCCAAGACCTATCCAGCTATAACGACCATGTGTTCTGATCGATCACATCTATTCTGATTCAACAGTACCTGTGCACTTAAGAAATCAATTAACTTCAAATAGGACAAATGAACCCTGTTCCTAGCTATTAACGACACTGATGCTCTCCTTTTGCAAAAGTGTCAATACTGCTCAAGGGTGTCTCCATCATTCACTTTTGAAACCTCAACCGCTCCAAGTAAGAAAAAAATCCCAATCTGTGTAAAATTGATTGCAGGCCATTAACTCTACCTTTGTGCAGGAAATTACTAAGAATTTACTAAGTGAATAGTTAAAAGTATAAAACTTTCACATTTTCTTTTCCTAAGGTATAAACAATGTATGATGAAGCTTCTTTTGGTTATAAATGAGGCACTTTGGATAGGTTAACTTCTTTGTACAAGGTCAGACAGACTGACTCTCTGATTACTCTATTTGCTGGATTAATAAAATGGACATCAGGAGAAAAACTCTAAGTTATTCTTAGCTCTGTTGTGAAGCTATAGGTTCAGTTTTCATAGAGTCTATTCATTATTCTTCAAAGATGAAAACAAACATCAAATAACCTGGCTAGGTGAGTTCGCCTTGTTTTATCAGGCCTCCTACAGAAATAGAAAGAGTTTGAGCAAATGCTCCAGGACAGATATAAGGGGATTTGTTTTTACTTAACATGATTAAGTATTATTACTTAATAATGATTAAGTAATGATTATATATTATGTATAAATAAGTTATTTAATTGAATTTATTAAATACAACTAAGCACTGGCGTTTCTGGCCCTGTACATTATCCAGAAACAGGATAGGCACAATATTTAAAAATCCATGGATAAGTTATTTTCTGCATTAAGAACCTCTTCTTTCCATTGGGTCACTGAGAGAAATGCATTAGAATCATATGCAATTGCCCCCATGTGACCATGTATGACCTACAAATACAGGAATTTCATATGGTTGGTTCAAACTAATGTTCTAATGGTGGGAACACAGATCCCATTTACTATCACACAGAATTTTTTTAAGGGCTTATATTATTTTTAGGAAATCCCAACAAAAATGACAGCTAAAATACAAACGGAAGGATAACAATCATTTTTATGTGTCTGTATGTACCAAAATATATCAACATCCCTCAACAACTCACTCACATGGAATATGAAATTATTACCATTCCTTTTGGAAACAGGAAATAGTCTTTCTCAGAAATTTTATTTTCTGATTCTTCAAAGGCGTGTGGATTGGTTGGGATGAAGAGGGGGGTCGGTGAGCATAGAACCATGGGCAGAAGCAGACTTGCTCCATCACCTCCTCCCACTGTCTGCAAAGCTCTAAAGAGCACAATTACAGAATTATTATAATTACACAGCCATCTCTGACAGCTGGATGGAATTTTCAGAGAGAGAGACACAGTGACTAAAAGAACATTATTAAGGAATACATCAGAATCATTACCAGTGTTTTTAGCCACAGTAGAAAAGATCAAAAAATGTAGAAGATAATTTAAAAGCTAAACACACACACACATTTAAGAACAATTGTGAAAGAGCATGTTATGAATACTAAATGTAGGTGCTATATTAAGCAAGTTAGAGGGCTAGGTGAAAGAACATAAAACCATTTTGATTCTACAACAAATTAATAAGTAGTCTGTTTATTCCCAAGGTGTCCTCTAGATTCAGCTGATGACCCAGTTTAATGATTGCTGAGTACCCACTGAGAGTTAACAGCTATGAACATTCACAGCGAATTGATAACCCTTTGGTCGCTGGTAGAGAGTCTTTTAATTTCTTTCCTCCTCAGCCAGTCCTAATCTGTAAAATGGGTACCCAGTGCCTCTCAGATGTGAAGACAGTTCTCACCTCAGGTTTGCTAAGACAGCATACCTCACCTTCGGGACTGGGAGAACTGTGGGTAACATCATTCCACAGAGATTCAGATCCTGGGACTAGTATGAGGTCTGAGCCCCAAGAGCAAGAAGCATAGATAGCATCATTGTGAGAATGACCCACTTCTGGGAGCAACACAGAATGCTAAGGGGCCATGTCACTGTGGGTGGGTCCTAGCATCACAGGCATAGGATGGTTTTAGAAATCAATGACACAATTTCTCCTCTGAAGACCTTGGAACTGCAAGTGCATGGAAGGTAAAAATGGCTCTTCCTCAAACTGGGGAGAATGAGGTGGAAACCAAGAACTTTTTCAAACACTGAATCAGGTTACAAAAATTACTTTGGGGGGACTTCCCTGGTGGTCCAGTGGTTAAGACTCTAGGTTTCCACTGAAGGGGGCACGGGATCGATCCCTGGTCGGTGTGGCCAAAAAATTAAAAAAAAAAAAAAAAAAAAGCGTCTATTTAAAAAAAAAATTACTTTGGGGAATTTGCCACAAATATTTTTGAAAGATACATAATGAGGGAAATTGAGAAGCATTAATTTCTATCTTCTTATCTTTTAAAGTCAACTGTGCCAGAGCAAGCTCTTAGATGGTGGGAGGGAGATGGGGGGGTGGAGTGGGGGAATGGTTCTGGGACTAAAAGTGAAAAGTGAAGTATCTTTAGAGAAAAGTAACAAATAAAAAAAAAAAAAACAAAAAACACCTTTTTGGTGAACATCTTGATAATGTAGAAATCAAAACACCAAGAACAGAATGAAAAAATAAAAGATATTCTTTTGAAGTAAAATACAAAGAAAAATCAGAAGAGGGTAGAAATCATATAAACTTTAACTTATTTCTTGATATGCCAGTGCTTTAACTCCCTATACTTCATAAGTGACCTTTTAAGTTTCTGATCTTGATGGTTTCAGTAACTTTATCTCTAACTGTCTATAATACCAGAGACATTACATATATGACAAAACAGTATTAAAAATCAATGTGTTAGCAAAAAACTTGATTATTTCAGACCCATTTTCTATGGAGCCTAAGTTGAGGTACATTTTAAATCTAACACATTCTCAGGTGAGTAGCAAGAGCTACAGTAAGTGAGAAGAATTTTATTCCTTTTACTGCTATAACACCCCGTGGCAGAAATGACTTCGTTCACATTCATCTGGAACTCAGGCATGGCAAATATTTGGAGCTGGGATGTACTAGCTAAAAAATCATTTTTATTCCCTAGAATGCCATTTTTAGGCTCCACATTTAGAAAGAAACACATTCTCTTGATAACCACCTGAGACATAGCTATTCAGGAAGGAGTTGCTTTTTCCTCTAACCAAAGTGAGCAGGTCTAAAATGGAAAGTTGTTTACCTTTATTATTCAAAACTGTACGAGTGTGGGTTCGCATGCATACATAATTACTTAGCTCTGTCCATTGAGAAGGTTTAGAAGCAATGACGTCCCAGTAGCAATAAGCACACCCAACACCCAGATCTTGGTTTCAAATACCATTCTCAAATAAAAGAAACCAGGGCTCCTTGGAGAAATAGCTGATACTAGGAACATCTTGTAGTGACAGAAAGGAAGTACTCAATGAAAAATAAAAATAATGGAGGTGTATAGGAGCCAACATGAAAAAACTCCCAATGGCCATAGTTGGCACAATTTGAGCATGAAAATAAATAACATGGTATTGGATTATAACTCAAAAGTATAAAATATACATGAGCCCATACTGCCATAAACAAATAAATGGTAGAGAAGAGACAAATCTTCTCTCTGGAAGAACTGCAAATAATACATGATACCCCTCTTTTAAGAGATCGTTGAGGGTGGGCTGAATCTACTGACTTGCTTCTAAAGAATAAAGTATGGAAAAGGAAAAATAGTAACTTTATAGTGAACAAACCTGGTAAACAGTACCTTAATCAAGTGATAAAGGTTAATGTCAACAGTGATATCATGTGGATAACCTAAACTCCCTAACTTGATGTGAAAAGGACACTTTACAATATAGTATTCTTCTAATACTATTCTAATACTATTATATAGTATTCTTTCCAAAAACTCATAACCTCAGTCTAATGATGAGAAAAACATCAGGCAAACCCAGACTGGGGAACATTCTGCAGGACATCTGGTCAGTACTTCTCAAGACTATCAAAGTCATGAAAAACAATTGGAAAGACTGAGAAAGTGTCACAGACCAGGGAAGACTAGGGAGATGTGACAACAAAGTGCAATATGGTACTCTGAACTGGATCCTGGAAAAGAAAGAGGACATTAATGGAAAAACTGATAAAATCCAGATAGAGTCAGGAGTTTAATTAACACTAATGTACCTGAAAGACCTGTATACTGAAAACTATAAAACATTGATGAAACAAATTTTAACAGGCACAAATAAATGGAAAGAAACTCTGTGTTCATGAGTTAGAAGACTTAATATTTAAAATGTCCATACTACCCAAAGTAATCTACAGATTCAAAGCAACACCTATCAAAATACCAATGGCATTTTTTAACAGACATTTTTTAAAATCCTAAAATTTACGTGAAACCCCAAAAGACCCTGAATAGTCAAAGCAATCTTGAGAAAGAAGAACAAAGCTGGAGGCATTATAGTTCCTGATTTCAAAATATATTACAAAGCTACAATAATTAGAAAGGTATGACACTGGCATAAAAACAGACACATAGATCAATGGAACAGAATATAGGGCCCCAAAAGAAATCAACAAATATACAGTCAATTGATCTTCAACACAGTTACCAAAAATATACAACAGAGAAAAGACAGACTCTTCAATAAATGGTGTTGGGAAAACTGGGTATCTGCATGGAAGGAATAAAATTGGGATCTTATAAGGATAACAAAAGGCAACAAAAGCAAAAATAGACAAGGGGGACTACATCAAACTAGAAAGTTTCTGCACAGGAAAGGAAACAATTGACAAAATGAAAAGTAACCTAAGAAATTGGAGACAATATTTGCAAACCACACATCTGATGAGGAGTTAATACCCAAATATATAAGAAACTCCTTAACTCAACAGCAAAAAATCAAATAATCCAACTAAAAAATGCACAAAGGACTTGAATAGATATTTCTCCAAAAAAGACATAACAAATGCCCAACAGGTATATGAAAAGACGCTTATAATCACCAACCTTCAAGGAAATGCAAATCGAAACAACAACGAAGTATTACCTCATACCTATTTTCAAAAAAAAAAAGTGTTGACAAGGATATGGAGAAACTGGAACCCTTGAACACTGTTGGTGTGAATGTAAAATGGTGCAGCTGCTAGTGGAAAACAGTATGGAAGTTCCTCACGGTAAAATAAATAGAACAACCAGATGATTCAGCAATCCCACTTTTGGGTATATATCCAAAAGAATTAAAATCAGGATATCGAAAAGATACCTGCACTACAATGGTTATTGAATCATTATTCACAATAGCCGAGATATAGAAACAACCTAAATGTCGACTGACAAATGAATGGATAAAGAAAACATGGTATATACATACAATAGAATATTATTCAGCCCTTAAGAAGGAAATCCTACCATACGTGACAATGTGGATGAACCTAGAGGACATTATACCAAGTGAAATAAGCCATTCACAGAAGGACAAATACTGCGTGATTCCACTTATGGGAAGAGTGGGAAATGTAGAGTTGTTCAATGGGTATAAAGTTTCCATTATACCCGATGAATAAGCTCCAGAGATTGCTACGCAACACAGTGCTTATAGCTAACAATACTGTATTGTTAGGAGGGTAATCTCACATTAAGTGTTCTTACTACAATTAAAAAAAAAAAGCTGATTAAACTCCTCCCCCCTCAAATAGTAATGTACTAATGTGTATTTTTTAGTTTTGACACATGTACCACAGTAATAAAAGATTATAATAATGAGGGAAATCAAGTAAGGGGGATATGAAAACTCTTTGTACTATCTCTGCAACTTTTCTGTAAATCTAAAATTATTCCAAAATACAAAGTTTATTTTTTTAAAACTTCAGTATATGGCTTGTTCCTGTGGTTTTTGTTTCTTCATCAAAATGAAAACAATACAGATTAGTTCTCAGATTTCCCTCTGTGAGGGCCTCTCCTACTAACTCTTTTAGCCTATTGCTAAAATGTTTTGCAAAATCTAGACTCTAAAAACAATAAATTTATGACAATTAAATGAATCTGTGCTTTGTTTTTAGCTATGATCTGTTTTCTTGTAGTAAGTGAACTTTATGCCAATACAGAGTACACTAGCTTAACAAAGTCACAATTTAGTATCTGGATAAAGAATAAGAACGATAGTTCTGAGAACTGTATATGTGGGTTTTTCTTTGTTTTTGTTGTTTTAATTTTCTTTTTACTTTTTGACACACATTTCTCACACCTCCCACCCCCAACCTCTGGCAACCACCAGCCTGTTCTCTATATCTATAAGCTTGTGTTTTTCATTTTTTAGAGTCCACGTATAAGAGTGATCATATGGTATCTGTCTTTCTCTGTCTGACTTATTTCACTTAGCATAATGCCCTAGAGGTCCATCCATGTTGTCATAAATGGTAAGATTTCATTCTTTTTTTATGGCAGAGTAATATTCCATAGTGTGTGTGTATGTATACATACCACATCTTCTTTATTCATTCATCCATACATGGACATTTAGGTTGCTTCCATATCTTGGCTACTGTAAATAATCCCTCAATGAACATAGAGGTGCATATATCTTTTCTAGTTAGTGTTTTTGTTTTCCTCAGATAAATACCCAAAAGTAGAATTGCTGATTCATATGGTAGTCCTATTTTTAATTTTGGGGGGAAACTCCATACCATTTTCCACAGTTGCTGCACCAACTTACATTCCCATTAACAGTGCACGAGGATTCCCTTTTCTCCACATCCTTGCCAGCACTTACTTGTCTTCTTTTTTTTTTTTTTCCGCTCCACATGACTTGTGGGATCTTAGCTCCCCGACCAGGAATTGAACCCAGGCCCACAGCAGTGAAAGCACCGAGTCTTAACCACTGCACTGCCAGGGAATTCCCTTTCTTGTCTTTTTTATAATAGCCATTCTAACAGGCGTGAGGTGATAACTCATGTGGTTAATTTGCATTTCCCTAATGATTAATGATGTTGAGCATCTGTCCCTGTACCTGTTGGCCATCTGCATATTTCCTTTGGAAAAATGTCTATTAATATCTTCTGTCCATTTTTAAATCAGATTGTTTTTCTGCCATTGAATTATATGAGTTCTTTATATATTTTGGATATTAGCCCCTTATCAGACACATGATTTGCAAATAACTCCTCCCATTTGGCAGGTTGCCTTTTCATTTTGTTAATGATTTCCTTTGCTGTGTTTTATTTTTCCAAATAAATATACTTTGCCATCCAAGTCATTATTATTTTGAGAAGCCTGTTCCGATGTTAGATAGCTTAGGTTTCTGATAGAACACTTTTTTCAAAAAATTAAAACATGGTAATGAGGACCTTTTAAAACAATGTTCTGCAACCATATTATTGCAAGTTTGAAAAAGTTAGGACTGGACCTTTGTTCTATGATATCTAATTACCTTTTCTACTTTTTACTATTGCTATTTCATTTTTCTTGTTATGGCTTACTTTTTCCATGCTGAGCCTCTTTTAATAAACACAATTTTATGAAGATAATTCCTCATTACATAAACAGTACTTGCAGAAAGTAGATATTATTTAAGTTTCCCTTACACAAAAGACAAAATACAACAATGAAAAGTTAAACAAATTACCTGAAGTTATAAGAACAAATCAGAAAAGAACTGAAGCCTTTCCCTAACTTCTAGAAAAAGGTAATTGAATCCCCATAGAACATGCTTCCTATTTTAAAATGTCCATTATGTTGGACTTATTGCACTATTTTTCTTTCTTATTGTTCCTAATCTGCTGGATGGTATTAATTAATTTAGTTAAGAGACAGACAGCAAGCCCAGAGATGCCCTATGTAGTTTCAGTTTAGACAAAGTCTAAAAATACAGTTGGATCCTTTAGGACTAAAATTTAAAAACTTTCCAAATGTGCTTATCAACAAACCATGTATCTTTCACCAACCTGAAAGCCATGATTTAAGAAAATTAAATTTCCTAAAAACTACATGATTATGAGAACATCATACATCCACATTCAGGAGAACATCCACATTCAGGATGGAAAATGTTAGCTGAGTAATAAGTTTATTTTTCATAACGTTCTGGCAGTAAGAAAAACATTGCATTTTTTAAGGGAGCTAGTTTGTTTGTGGATTAGCTTTTCAGGGTCTGATTATTTGGATGATATGCTTATTTTTCTTCATTTTACTGTGCACTTCTTTGGCTCTTTATTATTTGATAATAAGTACGTGATCTCTACCAGAAGGTGGTGTTTCCAAAAACAGAAGACCCAAATCATAATAACAATTCACCAATCAGAAATTGCCTTATCCAAGACTGTTAAGGTTCAAAGCTATAACTATAATCCATAAATATGCAAAACAGATAATGAGAGGCTAAAACATGTCAAATCTCAGGAACTTGAGTTAAAGCTTATGAGCCTGCCTCAAAGGACTCTGGGACTCCCTGGGTGGCGCAGTGGTTAAGAATCCACCTGCCAACGCAGGGGACACCGGTTCAGTCTCTGGTCTGGGAAGATCCCATATGCCACGGAGCAACTAAGCCCAGGTGCCACAACTACTGAGTCTGTGCTCTAGAGCCCGTGAGCCACAACTACTGAGCCTGAACGCCACAACTACTGACGCCCATGCACCTAGAGCCCGTGCTCCACAACAAGAGAAGCCACCTCAATGAGAAGCTCGCACACCACAAGGAAGAGTAGCCCCCGGTCACCACAACTAGAGAAAACTCACGCACAGCAGCGAAGACCCAACACAGCCAAAAATAAATAATATTAAAAAAAAAAACACTAGAATTTAGCATTAAAAAAAAAAGGACTCTGTGTCAGGTCTTCATGCAAAACATATTTACTCTTTTTATGCATGATTGTAACAAGACTGGTAATCTGGTTTTCCATCCAAAATTATAATTAGAAATTGGTACTTATACAGCTAAATTTGGATAATCTGAAAAAATATATGGAATATCTTATTCTCTACTAATTCTCAATAAATAATTATCACAAGTATTCCAATGATCTAATTGAGTTACTAAACAATAAGATGGGCAATGTTAAATTTATTGCATACAATAAAGTTCAAAAACTATCTGCCTTTTACTTAAGAAAATTCCACTATACTGACTAAGAAGGGAAAAGAAAGGAGAAAGAAAGCTTAAATGTAAAATGCTAATGATTTTGCCTGACATTCTATTTAGACAGTGAAGGTCTGGAAAGAGGATAAGATGGGAGATGGGAAACTGATATTCACTCAGTCTCAATCCCATATGCCTCTAGTAATGTGAATTTACCAAGGTAACTCTAGGGTTTAAAGATACATGTTGTCATATCATATGACCTCCCCCAAATAAAAGCCAGCTGATCTATCTGGTTCTTAACAACAATAACCATGATCTAATTTAGCACTGATCCTGAGGGTCTTACCAATACACATCCCACCGCTAATATGATCAGATAATGGAAGTCCTTTAACATTGCCACATCATATGCATTACACTGGTAAGGAATGCAAGTAAGCCAGAAGGGTCAATGCACAGTAACTGCAAATAATAAAAGCATTTTTGGCTCTCAATTTTTTTCTGAGTCTAATTTTAATTATATTCCACAAGCTTTGACATAAAGTTTTATTTTCATTTATTTCTACGTAATTTATAATTTCAATTTTGATTTCTTTTTGATTTAATGCCCTACAGGTAAAGAATATGTAATAGATTTTATGGGTTTCCCAACCTTTAACAAAGAAGTAAACACACTCTTAAGTGTAATTTGAATAATGTGATCTTCCACCTTAGAGTTGTTTTTTTTTTAATTTTTAAAAATAAATTTATTTTATTTTACTTATTTATTTTTGGCTGCATTGGGTCTTTGTTGCTGCACATGGGCTTCCTCTAGTTGTGGCGAGTGGGGGCTACTCTTCATTTCGGTGCGTGGGCTTCTCAGTGCAGTGGCTTCTCTTGTGGAGCACGGGCTCTAGGCATGTGGGCTTCAGTAGTTGTGGCACACAGGCTCAGTAGTTGTGGCTCGCAGGCTCTAGAGCGCAGGCTCAGTAGTTGTGGAGCACGGGCTTAGCTGCTCTGCGGCATGTGGGATCTTCCCGGACCAGGGCTAGAACCCATGTCCCCTGCATTGGCAGGTGGATTCTTAATCACTGTGCCATCCGGTAAGTCCCTTAGAGTTGTTTTAGAACCCTCAGTACAACTTTCTGTATTTCAAAACCTTTGGCTCACCAAAGGCTCAATTATTTAATGTTAGAAGCTTGAACTGGGTATGAAAAATTTGAAATTTTACCACCTCTCAACAATTAATTTTTCTAAGCATTCAAATGCCCCACTATATCAGAGCATCTTCAGAAATATATAAATCTACAGCTTGAACATTAAAACAAAATTTTATAGTTGGGTTCCCTAAGGATTTACTGAGTCCAAGACTTTGATTTAATAGATTATACTTGCGCTGTCCAATAAAGTAGACCAGCCACATGTGGCTACATAAATTTGAATTAAGTAAAATTAAAAATTCAGTTATTCAGTCATACTAGCTATATTTCAAGTGCTCAAAAGCCACATGTTGCTAGTGCTACCATATTGTACAAAGTATATACAGAACATTTCCTTCATCACAGCAAGTTTTTTTGGACGACGCTGGATTAGACCAAAGGAGAGAAAGTAATTTGTTTAGGATCACAATTTGTTAGTAGCAAAGCTAAAGCTAGAATTCAGATCTTTTAAATTCTACTCTTATTTGCTTTCTACTAAACCACACACTGTCCCTAAGAACTAATGAATAAATAAAGGATTTGACCACAACAAGCAATAAGTCGAATTTAATATAAAATTACCCTATTTCTATGTAAAGTTTAGAAAAATGAATCATGTACTTGGCCATGAAGAAAACCTAATTAATTCTAAAAATACAAAGAATAACTCCCTCAAACCTTTGAAGGACAAAAAAAAAAAATTCTCCTAAAAAATTATTGAATCAAAAATGAAATCAAAAGCTGAAATTAAAAACTATCTAGAAATTAATGAAAATACAAACTTTACATCAAAATTTATGGTATACAATTAAAATTATACTATAAAAATGGAAAGCCTTAAGAGTTTTTATCATTAAAAGAGAAAGACTGAAAATTAAGTAAGCACTCAATTTGTAAATCTAGAAACTAGTATAAAATAAAACAGAAGTTAAATAATTAAAAGGATAAAATTAACAAAGATATATATTTCTTAAAGTAAACTTGATTAATTAAAAAATGATTAATAGGACAGATTTCTTCTAAGCCTAATTAAAAGAGAAGAGAGAAAATGAACATCTACAGAATTAGGAATAAAAAGTAGATATCTTTTTGAAGATACTAAAGAAATTATATAAAAATATTACATGTTATTTTGGACCAATAAATTTGAAAATCCAAAAGAAATGAATGATTTCTAGCAAAATACATACTAACAAAATTGCTACAAGAAATACCACAAATTTGAGGTGACCAATAAGCAAAAAATTTTCTTGCAGATTGTTAAAAACTGATGATCTGTATTAAAAGAGTAACAATGATTCAACATCTATCAATTTTTAAAATGACATTAACAAATTAAAGGTAAAGAACTGTGTGATTAAATCAACAGATTAAAAAACACATTGGATAAAATTCAACAGCCATTAAGTTTAAGAACTATAAGCAAAAGGAAACTTCTAGATCAAAAACAATACAAACAGCAAGAATAATATTAAAAGTTAAAATTCTAAATGAATTCTCATCAAAATCAAGAAAGTCCTCAGTCACTACCACTTACTCATATTGGTTTTGGATATTATGTTAAGTAAAGAAAATAAACTAAGTGGCATGCATATTAGAAAAGAAAAATTATTATTATTTTCAGATAAAAGAATTGTGTAGAATAAGAGAATTCTAAAAGAATTATGATAGCAAATAAAAGAATTTAATAAAATAGATATAAGTATACAATAACCAATAGTTTACCTTTATATTAGCAATGACCACTTAGAAATTGAACTGGAATATCCAGCTCAAAATATTGACAAACACTTGAAAATAATTAGGAATAAATGTAATGCAGGAGATAAAGGAAGACCTAAATAATGACTAAGTATACCATATTCCTTGGACAAGGAGACTTCACTATTGTAAACCTATCAGTTCTTCCTAAATCAGCATATTTAATGTTTAGTCCACAAGGTTTCACACAGTACCGTCTCTCACCATTTTATCATATTCACTCCAGAAATGAGATTCTTCGTAAAGAGGAGAACTATATTAGGTTTGCTCACCGCTCTACCCACAGTGCCTAATACAAAAGGAGGGGTGGGGACCTAATAAATTTTGTTAAATAAAACCTATCCCATTCATCCAATTTTAAAAATAAAAAGCTGAGGTCTAGAAGGTTAAGTGCCTTCATAGAGACCCAGAGTTGCTTCTAAGTGTACTTGGAGAAAAATGGAAGGTTTTTTAATATGGGATTTTATATTTCAAAAGCAAACTCTTCCTCATATAGCATCCCTGTAAGACTACGAGACGGGAGTGATGAGTTCCAGTATTGGCTTAGCTACTAACTAGTTTTGTGACCGGAGTCAAGCCACTTCATTTCTTTGAATTCACGTTCTCCATCAGTAAAAGGAGGGTGCTGTATGGGTAGATGACATTAAGGAACTGTATCCTAAATTCCTTACTGTTAATGGAATAACACAATTGTGGTTTATAAAAGGAATCTTTATCTTTCAGAGATAATGCTAAAATATTTATGGACAGGATGATATGATGTATGGGATTTGCCTTAAAATAATCTGGGGAGGGGGAAGTGACTAGGAATATACATGAAACAAGACTGGCCATGAATGGATAACTGCCTAAGCTGGATATATGCATTTTACTCTTCTATCTTTATACATATTTGACATTTTCCCTAATAAAACATTTTTTGACTCTAAAAGTGCTGATCAAAAACTGTCCCTAAACCAAAGGAGTAAAGTAAGAAATAAAGCTTTTACCAACTGGAAATGCTCAATTCAGTCACTTAATAACATTTACTCTTCAAGATTCATTACCCTTGGGCTTCCCCGGTGGCACAGTGGTTAAGAATCCACCTGCCAATGCAGGGGACACGGGCTCGAGCCCTGGTCTGGGACGATCCCACATGCCGCGGAGCAACTAAGCCCCTGCGCCACAACTATTGAGCCTGCGTTCTAGAAGCCAAGAGCCACAACTACTGAGCCTGCGCACCTAGAGCCCGTGCTCCGCAACAAGAGAAGCCACCACAATGAGAAGCCTGTGCACCACAACGAAGAGTAGCCCCCGCTCGACGCAACTAGAGAAAGCCTGTGCACAGCAACGAGGACCCAACGCAGCCAAAAATTAATTAATTAATTAATTAATTATTTTAAAAAAGAAAAAATTCCTTTAAAAAATGCATTAAAAAAATTCATTAGCCTTTAGCTGCAGGGTCACATTTTTTTCAGCCCTTTGGCTTCGTTCCCTGCTAAGTCATATCATAAGCACCATTATTTATGAAATTACTAATAATGGTTATCTAAGGAGACCTCATCTATCATTTTTAATGTTTCCTCCCCTTCTATTAAGTGGGCTTTTTAATGAGAGGGGGTCATACAAATACATACTGCTGCAGTCATACAAATACATTAGCCAAGAGATAATAATTGAAAATATCAAACTCACTCATTGTTCATTCTCTCCATAAATTGAAGGAGAAAGGAGAGAGAGAGAGAGAGAGGAGACTGATTTTAATAAAAAGGACCAAACTCGCATTTCATGCACAGAAGTCTGCCTTCCAATACCAGAGGAGGTGGAGAGTATGATCAAGTTCTTACAGAGCCGCTATGAAGCCAAGTAGCATCATGGCTTGGAACCAATCAGCTCACCTTTCTTTCAGTGTCTGGCTTAAATACATCTGAGTTCCAGGGAACAGTCAAAGTTCTTAGAACTAAGCAGCTGTTCACAAATGCATCATATGCAACCCCAAGGAGGAAAATATTTCCTTTCCTTCAGAGCAAAAAACAGACCCAGATAACAATCCAAAGACAAAATCTCTTTAAGATCACTGACAATTGAGATATTCCAAAAAGAAAAATCTATTTCATATTCTCACGTCCCTTTGGTAGGGACCTAGGCTGAGTGAGCTGACTTGCTAATGAATTTGCTATTGTTCCTTCCTGATCTTAATTTTAATCTTTTCTTTTAACCTCTATTTAGGATTCCCCTTTTCATTGATTACTATATTCCTATAGTTATGTCTCAATGTTTCCCATTTAAGAAATATTAAAAGCTAAAATTATAAAAATCCTAGTAGAGGACATGAACTCTTTCAAAGAACTCTTCAACTGGTAGATTATAAAAAACAAAATGGGTAGATAATGGATAAAGTACTTCATACATGAGATTAATGTTAATTACATGTGATTAGGCAGTGGAGACTTTAGAATTCGAGTGAAGGCTTAAAAAGGTAAGATGCGGAAGAAAGAAAATGTAAATGGTCAACCCAGCGCCTTCCAAAGCCTGAAGCTTGTACTAGTATTACACGTACAGCATCTGTCCTTCCAATTGCAATAGCCTCTACCCAACACAGTGAAACAATACTTTATCAAGTTTATAGAAATGTTGTAAAGATATTTATTTATTTTGCAGGTAGTTTTGCCTCCATCACAAAAGGCATTAGTTAAATACATCCCAAAAAAACCTTGCGGCAGAATGCAAAGTACATAAAAGCTGGATACTGTGATTAAATCCCCATTTCATAACTTGCTACATAGGTAAACTTGAATAGTTAACTCTCCTGGCTTGAATCTCTTCATCTATAATAACAGTGATTGTTATATTTAACTCACAGAGTTATAAGGATTAAGTGACAATAAATATCCAAATAGTACCTGGCTAACGGCATGTGCTTAATTAAGAGCTGTTAGTTCTCTTCTCGTAAAAATATTAGATTTATAATTTAGCTGTGGCTTTTAAACCTTAATCACAGCTTTTAATCATCAACAAGACCCTCTAAGTAAGAGGAATTTTCCTTATAAAATTAATATGTAAATATGTTAGTCAATAAATACTTTTAGTCTGAAAAATATTGGATGTGAATAATAAAACTAAGTAGTAGTTTTCAACATAATGTTTTCCAGACAGTCATAGATTAAAGTGTTTTTGGATAGCCAAATATAGTTTCCAAGTAAGAAACAATAATAAACAGCTTATATTCCTAATAACACTCTAAATTCATAAATTTCACTAATACTAGGTTGTCTTTTTTAAAAATGTATGCTCATTTGTTAAATTGCAGTACAAAAATAAATCATTCTTTGCTCTCAGAAATTCTGCAAGCATTAAATGTATCTCTAACTGGCACAGGAGGTAAAGATCTCTCCATTGGCTCAGTGCAGTTTTTATTCACTGGAAGAATGAGTAGAGCTTGGCTAGGTTCTTCCATGGTCCTCTATTCCGTCCAGGGCAACTGGGAACAGAATAAGCTGGGGGGATCGCCCTGATGTACAGGAACCATAGATAGAAGATACCCCAGCATATATGGAGGCTTAGCTGAATATGAGCTTACAAGGGATAAGTAATAACGGCAGCAAGGAAACAGCAGACCCACAAGCCAAAGCGGCAGTGTTAGATTGGGACTTTTTTGGTCCTGCTTTTGACTGATGTTCGAATGTGACCACTATGAAATACCAGCCTGTGAGACATGTTCAGAAACAGAATTTTCAGAGAAAATGGTCAAAAACAAGTTCTAAGATTTTGGGGTCCACTGACAAGATCAAGGAGCAGAGTATGGGCCATAGCAGAGGATTCTGTATAAAAGAAAAGTGGGCTGTGATCCTACCCTCTCCGCCCCAGCAACCAAAAAGAGGGGTTAAGTGTATGTCTACCCCTAAATCGACATCTCACAGAGCCTGGATGACAAGAGGAGAGCATTCTACCCTCCGGAGAAGAGCCAGGATGCAACTAGGGAATGGCGTGTCTGACTTCTACCTGAGAAAGCAGAAGTAATCATTCTGGGGAAATACCTACACTACTACTGCAGACGGGACAAGAAATGTGTGGATGCTTCCCAGATGTGTGCCATGTGGGAGAGGGCCAGCATGAAGACGCTTTAATCTTTTCTCAAGATGCTGTGGAAGGAAGAGAGGGTCCTATCAGTGAGAATCTATGTCCCTTAAACATCTGAAAGGACCAGAGAGCATGGAGGCAACTCGTAACATTACCAGTCACCAGCCATGTAAGAACTTTCCTGCCCTACTTCCTCACTTCCCATTCTCCTGAATTTTGACCCTGTGGTGCCAAACTGAGTTGGTGGAGGAGTGAGTGGAGAGAAAAAGCAAAAGAACACCAAGTAACCTTCCCCAAATGTAGGCAGTCTGTCCTGCCTATAGCTGGGAAACAGTAGTGAAAGGAGATGCCTTGCTTTTGAATGCATATTGAAGCAATGTTCACTAGTTTGGACTGGATCCTTTAATTCTAGACTCAAGACTGAGTTTGTGAATTAAAGTGACCCACTGACAGTTTATTATCTGCAATGAGCTCATGCAGAGGGAAAGCTTCCCTAACTGAATGAAGTTAAAGGCACCACAGGAGATAAAAAATGTTGTGTTCTGATTTCATCCCACATGTAGAACTTGTTCAATATATCGGAAACAAAACACACACACACACACACACACACACACACACAAAACACATAAACACTGTCACACATGCTTGCTTGTTACAGCTGGCCTCTTAAGACACATTCCCTAACAGAGAATAGTCACCATAAATGCTGCTTTTTAAAATGACCAAAGACAGGGACTTCCTGCTGGTCCAGTGGTTAAGAATCTGCCTTCCAATGCAGACGATGCAGGTTCAATCCCCGGTCAGGGAACTAAGATCCCACATGCCATGGGGCAACTAGGCCCGCGCGCCACAGCTAAAGAGAAGTCCACAAGGAAGAGCCCACACGCTGCAACGAAGACCCAGCGTAGCCAAAAAAAAAAGACCAAAGAGAGCAGTACTGGAAACAATATTTAATAAGAGATAATGCTAAAAAGCCAGAAGGAAGACCTTCCGAACAAAAGAGAAGAGGATTTAGTGCCCCTCTAGAAGAATAAGGCACTGCCTGCTCTTTAAATAGTCCCAGATGGCAGTTTTTAAAGAAATGCAAAATAACAGACTAGAATAGCAGAATAGAAAAAAAGCGTATACCAGTGTTGGTGATAGAGTGGAAACAGTGTGAGTGTAAATGGGATAATTTTTTTGACAGCAATTCAATATGTATCAAAAACCTTAAAAAATTGATATTCTCCTACTAGGGATTTTAACTAGAAAAATCATCCAAGAAATAGGAACCTAAGTTCAAAAATATTATTATTAGTATCAAACAATTAGAAAATCAGACAAAACAAAGGAAAAAGCATCTTTCAGACATTAGATAACAGGCAGTACAGGACTCTGATCTCTGAGAAAAGGGAAGCCAATGAGGTGGGCCTACAATTGCCCCAGGCTAATGTCTAGAGTTTACAGGCTTCGGTGCAGGGAAGGGAATCCAGGAGACATCCAGCTGTCTCATTTGTGCTCAGAGAGCTCAACTAGGATTTAACTTGAGATCTCAAAATAGCAGAGAGGTGGCTGCTATACAGAGAGAGAGCTCAGAAGATCTGCAACAGGTTAACTCAAGTTGTTGGCAGAGTACTGATGTGTGTATATTACAAGAAAAAATTATCCAAGGCCTGGTGAAGAACCACTAAGAAGTATTAGGCAAAAAATGTCCAGAACTCACGCAGGTCTGGGAATAATTCACGTTCCTCCTAACCAGAGGGAAATGCCAAGGGGTATCAGGTAGAATCCTCAGAAAGAAATTGCATTAGTAGTGGGGCTAATTAGACTGAAACTAAAGGCTGCTCTCAAATGACCTCAAAAAGCTTAAAAGCAAATATTGAAAGAATCAATCTAACTGACATCTATAAGACTTGCAGCACAAGAAACATCAAAGGATGTCCTTCAAGCGAAACGAAAATAACATCAGATGGCAATCTGAACTGATGTAAAGGATAAGTGAAGGAAAGGGCAAATATACTGGGAAAATAGATAAAATATACAATTTATATATATAAATTATATTTTTAAAATATGCAATATTTTTCTCATTTTTCAATCTCTTTAAAAGAGAGTTGACTGTTTAGAGCAAAAATTAAGTATCGCAGGTTTGTAATACATGCAGAATAATACATGACTAAATATTAATAGCAAATAGGATAAGAGCACAGAATATAAGTTTACAGTTGTATGGTTCTTTTATTATATGTAAAGTGATATAACATAACTTGAAGTAGACTGTGGTAAATAAAAGATGTGTATTGTAAAACCTGGAAGAACCACTAAAATATATTATATAAGAAAATAAGTCAGGACTTCCCTGGTGGTCCAGTGGTTAAGAATCTGTCTTCCAATGCAGGGGACATGGGTTTGATCCCTGGTCGGGGAACTAAGATCCCACATGCTGTGGGGCAATTAAGCCCACTCGCTCTAGAGAGTTATAATTTTAAAAAGAGGTCAAATTGTTAAAAGAACATAACTATCTTAAGTACTACTACTACAACTAGTTGTACTACTGCAACTAGTAATGGAGCTCTAAAATATATGAAGCAAAAAGTGATACAACTGAAAGGAGAAATATACAAGTGCACAATTATGGCTGAAGATTTCAATGCTCCTCTCTCAATAACTGATAGAAAGACACAGAAGACTTGAACAACACCATGTACCTACTTGACCTAATAGAACACTCTAGCCAACAAGAGCAGAATACACATTCTTTTCAAGTGCAGATGGAACAGTCACAAAGATAGACTATATTCTAGGCTGTAAATACATCTCAAACTTAAAAGGATGGAAACCATATAAAGTATGTCTTCTGACTTCAAGAGAATTATACTAGAAATTAGCACAAAGTTTTGTGGAAAATCACCAAATATTTGGAAATTAAATAACATACTTTTAAATAATCAGTAGGTCAAGGAAAAAAATCACAAGGGAGATAAGAAAATATTCTGAAGAAAATGACAATGAAACAAACAAAATAAAAATTTGTAGAATGTCACTAATACAGTGCTTAGAGAGAAATTTATAGCATGGCCCTTAATACATGCCTAATAAATATTTGTTGAATGAGTTAACTTAATCCCCAGATCAAGCATATGAGTTAAATATTCTCATTTTACAAATGAGTATACTAAGGTGAAATAATTTGCCACACCATCAGAAAGTAACAGAACCACTACTTAAGCACAGGTATATCTAATTCCAAGTTCTGTACACTTTCCACTACATTACATTGATAGAGAAAGAACACTACTGAGTAACTGTAAAAGCATCATACCATCACATACATATTGTCCACCTATCCTGTTTCCTTACCCATGGTTTGTAGTTACTGGGGTGTTGGGACCAAATGGACAAGACACCAATATGTTAAAACCATATCTGTATCTGTATGTTTATATCTTTTCCTATACCATAATCTTTATATTTCTATATCTGTATCTACAGATTTAATATTTGGACTACAACTGACAGATCTAAATCACTAGATTAAATCTCGAACACAACCCCCAGCCCCAGCTGTACAAGTAGGAAGACTAGAGAGAGAGTTAGCTTATTTAAAACAGACATCATAGATAGAAGACCAAATTAACTTTACGTACTCATACGTGTAAGCATACATGAATATGACATTGATTTGGATTTAATCTTCTAAATGCACAAAGAAATGAAAAATATTAGGGAAGAACAAACACCTAAACATTCTATTTTTCTTTGCCCCAAGAATCTCTCATTTCAATTCTCCCCACGTAAAAGGAGGAGGCCCTTGGCTGTTATGTTGCTCATATACAGCAACATTGTCCAGCAGGCGGCTGTTGCATGTTTTTAAAAAACAGCTCCCATAGCTGATCATACACATCAACTTCCCTTCACAAGTCAATCATTTATGGCAGCTGTTTCCCAAAAATAAGCATTAGGAAAGCCAGAGCAACTCTGAATGGAGAGTCAATGGATTGCACATCTTACCACATTTCCGTAGCTTGCCCGGGGTTTTACCATCATCACAATAATCACGGAACTCGAAGGAGCCAACTACTGTTTTGTCACATTTTCTCTCTTTGGATGCTCGGGGCAGACTTTTCAAAAATCTGTGAAAATGGGACCCATGCTGCATACTAAGAAGCTATTAAAAGATAAGACAAATAGCATCCACACCATTTGTCTGCCTTAAAAGCTTAATGTTTATTATAATCTGACAGGGTAATAATTCATGGGGATGCCATGATGCAGAGAAACTCAAGGCTTTACAACCATTGAAAGATTATTAAACTCAGTAAAAAGATAAAAGTAAATGAAAAATGATACAATAAAACTGAACTTTTCAGCCCCTTGACTGCCAGACCCTGCAATAAAAATACACCTAAATTTTATAAATCAACATAAATCTTTGGGGAAATAGACATGGATCACTCACTGAAACTATATAAGGAGGCTAGGCTGTATCTTATCCACAACGAATAAGAACAAGAAATGTGTCTTCAGATTTGGTACTTGAATATGAACTTTGGATACACAGGCTGTACTAGTTACTGTAAAATACAGTCTTGCTTATGTCAGTGTATTTTAAGGCAAATACTCCCTCTTTACAGTTAAGCAATAGTGCATTGAAGAAGATAAAAATAATAGCCACTATTTATGGAGTGTTTTGAGTCTTCACTTTTCATTTTCTTCTCATTTAATCCTAACAAAAACAGGTACTAAAGATTGTGTAATTTGTAAGCGGTAGAGCTGAAATTCAAATCAGATCTCTTCCAAACTAGAGCTCATAGTCTTGACTCCTAAGCTATCCTGCATCCAAAAGAATCAAAATATATACTGTGCGTCACATATAAAGAATCCAAGAAGTGATTATCAGTTACTAAAAGAACAAAAATGCTCATTCAGAAATGACACTACCAACTTCCATGACCAAAAGAGTGGAACCAGACACAAGAACACTTTTTATGTTTAATTCTTCTCCATGTCCCTTCAGAACTCCAGAGTTCCCTATCGCTGCCCCACTAGATCCAGTCCTTTGGAAACTCATGAGCTCCAAATTGTATTAAGAAATTTATAAAGTAATTAACAGTGATGTTTTAATCATTCACAGGACTCTCCATAGGATATGTAAAATTGTGATACATGTTGGAAAATCTTTCCTACAAATGACAACTACATAATGCATACTCTCACTATGACAGCTTCCAGCCTCATTGTGTGCTAAACCATAATAAAAACAAATCATATACTAACTTGTTAAAGAAGCCCAAGTTCCCCGAAGGCAAAAATGTGTTGGACACGTTTCTGCTCCACACCTAGAACCACTGTGAAATTTGATTTCAAAACTCACTAATAGCTCAGAGAAACAGACTCTATTTAAAACTCTGTTGTTTCTGTTCATGGTAACCAATCCTATTCCCTTCTCTGCCAGGCATCTCCAACTTCTCCTTCTTAACTTATCAAATAATAACAACCTGTTTATCTAGCATATACTGTGGGTCAAGCTCTGTGATACATACTCTGTATGCATTATATCATTTATTCCTTTATATAGTCCTATAAAGGAGATACTATTATATCATTCCCATTTTACAGATGAGGAAAAATAGGCAACTGCCTCAAGTTACACTGCTAGAAAGTGACAAAAATTGGATTTCAACCCAGGTCTGTCTCACTACAGGGTCTTTGCTCTTAACTGCTAACCTGTGAAAGCCAGACGGGACCCCTGAAATTATCTGTTCTCAAATCTTCATTTTATAGATGAGGATGCTTTAACCCAAAGGGCTTAACTGACATGTTCAAGGTTACACTTTGATTATTGGTAGAGTCAGGGCTAAAACCCAGGGCTTGCTTTTCTATGCTCCTTCTACTACCTCCTATAGCCTTTTTCTAAAGTTTGAAAAAAGAAATACATTCTTTCTACACAAACATTCCTATAAAGTATCAATCTGACTTACTATACAATGCTCAGGAGACCCTCTCTGATTTCTTTGAAGCCTCCAAAAGCTGCCAACTCTTACAGCTATGGCTGATTTAGGATGATGAACATTTTTAAACTAAAATAACAATATAATCCATAATCTGCTAAGAGGTCTGACTATTAATGCGTCAATGATATTTTCCCCTTACATTTTAAATATGATTGATGATCTTTTTTTTTTTTAATTAATTTATTTATTTTTGGCTGCACTGGGTCTCTGTTGCTGTGCACGGGCTTTCTCTAGTTGCTGCGAGCGGGGGCGACTCTTCATTGCGTGCGTGGGCTTCTCATTGCAGTGGCTTCTCTTGTTGCGGAGCATGGGCTCTAGGCAGGGGGGGCTTCAGTAGTTGTGGCATATGGGCTCAGTAATTGTGGCTCACAGGCTCTAGAGCGTGGGCTCAGTAATTGTGACACACGGGCTTAGTTGCTCCGTGGCATGTGGGATCTTCCCAGACCAGGGCTCGAACCCGTGTCCCCTGCAATGGCAGGCAGATTCTTAACCACTGCGCCACCAGAGAAGTCCCTGATGATCATTCTTTAATACACTCAAACTTGGTTACATATTGTAATCACCTAGGATTGATTTTAAAATGCCCAATTCCCAGGCTGTATCTCAGATTAATTAAATTGGGATCTCTAAGGGGGGGGCACCGAGGTATCACCATTTTTTATAATTCCCAGGTGCTTCCAATATGCAACCACGTTTGAGAACCAGGGTTATAATAACAATTGAAATTTTAAAATAATGTTTTGGGAGATCATAGATCAAAAAAGCTAAACTAACACAATCTCTAACATTGTTATCAACTATATTAATCTGCCTTCCTCAAAAAATGAGTAGAGAAAAATCTAAGAAATTTCAAAAAACAAGAAACTCTCATCACAGAACATCAGCCTCAGTTACTTAAATTCCTTGTGGCTGATGCTTCAGAGAAACACGCAGAAATCCTTAAACACACTCATTAAAAGAGTAACCTGAGCTACCAGCCAAAATAAGCTGATAATCACAGACACACATTCATTATTGTTTCCATACACACGAGGAAGCACCAATCAGGAATGTAAAGAACCACACTCATAAATCAACTGATTACAGTCCTTTTTCCAAGCTAATTCCAAGAGGTTTCTTCCTTGATCTAAGTCATTAGTAAATGAAAACTGTTTGCATTTCACAAGCATGTTTAAACATCACAGGTTTTGTATTCCATAATAGAAGAAAATGTGATTGACTACTCATGGGGTCACATGACTAATCAAGAGAGGATTTTTATCACTGTGAATAAGAAAATAATAGAATTAACATAAAATTAATGAACTTAATTGTTCTTTCTAGTTATAAAAACTTAGTTATAATAAATATTTGTATTTCTTACTTTTATCAGAGCATAATTAACCCATTCTTTTTTACCTTCCTCAGTTTTCTATTCCTCCATGGAAAATTATGCTTTGACCCCGATCTTACCTATTTTTAGTCCCAACTACACAGTAAACTGGCAAAGCTTAATATTTTCAGTATTTCCTTTATTAGAATTTGATTGAAATAAGAAATACACATCAAAATATTTATTTTTGTAACAATTATATTTGCACTCAAAGCAATTTGACAAGATTTTTCTTAATACTTCAAGAATAACTATCATGACCCAGGCATAATTCAGAAAAAAACATGTCTACTTACTGGTATCATCCAGTTAGCCAGGTCACCATATTTGGAAACCTGCATGGCTCCTAGCATTGTGAGATTGACATGTCCCCTGAGAAAGATAAAGAAGAAATATAAAGCAAACTTCACAAGCTTTATGTCCCTTTTGCTTGAAATTGCCAGCAATGAAAATAAATAATTCTAACCTCCCCCCCACCAAAGTACATTTACTCTCCTCCATTCAACACCTGATTTCCAAATAGATTGGCTCAAGCTAATGTAGAAAAATAACCATTAAGAGTTCTTTTTAAAAAATGATAGCCTATACTGTCTTCAAAAACAGGTGTACACAGTGAGTTTGTTTCCTTCAGTGAGGGAGAATATGGCTCGATTTGAAAGCAAACACTAGCTAGAAAATGAAAACACAGTTTGTAGAAAATGTTAGGATCCTCAGAAAGAGCCTTACAAATGCTTACTTCAGTTTAGTTGGCACAGATATATATTCCATTTTGAGGGTTCCTTTGATAATAGCGGGCTGGCAGTTCCAACTGCCAACATTCAATGTGAATAATTTCACATCTTGGTGCAGCCAAACAAGCCCATGATCATTTTCTGGCTGGGAGAGGTGGCTATGTTTCAGAGTCTTGCTAACAGACTCAGGGGATGACTCAGCTCATTACACGTCGTGTGAAACATGAGGGGCTCCGATAGTACATACCCTCTAATCATCGCAAATGATTCATCGCTGGAGAAATAAGAGGCTCCTGGAAGAACAGTAACTGTTTCCTTGCCTACACAGACACACACACACAAACACACACACACGGGAGAAAAAGAGGAAAGAAAAGGCTATTAGATTTCTAAGAGTGGAAATCATGGTGGAGACAGAGGTCTATACCTTCTCTGTTTCCTACAGAACTAAGGGTCCCTTAAGCAAAATGCAGCAGCAACAGGGGTATGGGAGACACAGTGGGAACTGTTCACCTATGAAGAAGAGCATTTTGTCACTAACATTGTTCAGATTTGCCCTTGCATGGTGATAATAAAAAGCAGCCCAACTTTTAATTTTATTATTGTTTTGAAATTCTCTACAGACAATGCACCCCTCTACTACCTATTATTACATAACCATCCCCACCTCCCACCAGACTCAGTCCCTTCACAAGCCTCTGTTAAATGCTAATAGGAGTGACGAGGAAAGGAGTTCCTGGGATGCATCTGTCAAAACCCATGCTACTGTAAGTCACTGGGGCAAAGATACTGTGGAATAGACATGAAGAAATACAACTTGAAGGGAGTGACACAGGAGATGCTCCTCAGATATTTCTTAAAATTCAGTAAATAACCTAGAAAGAGAGGTCCCACCTAACTCCTTAACATCACTGAGACTGAATCTGTTCTTCAACCTCTCTCTCTCTCTGCTTCATTTTTCTTCCCTTGCCCCTATGTTTCTATTAAAACCAAAGAAGGTCCTCTTGGAAGGACCTCTCACAAAACTTACATCTCATAATAAAAGTCCAGAACTGGAAAAGTTCTTCAAGGTCATCCAGTCCCCACACAACCTATAATACCACCTGACTCAAACTTGAGCTGCTTTTTTCTTGTGACCTGTCTGTGCAGGAGCTTTAGGTGCCTAGGAGAAGCTTCTGGTCTCAGTAGAAAAGTGCTCACATGCCACTTAGCCAAAGGTAAGTCAACTGTCTGATAACACCTCATGCCATGGCCCCAGTGTGATAGGGCAGACAAAGAGAAGGGGAAGAAAAGTGATTCCAAGATTAGAACAGAGAGAAGCTCTTGGACACAACAGGACCAGACTGATCTGATCATGCCCAGCTGTGCAACAACAGCTATAACCTCAACTTCTCAAGTCTTCCCTGAGAGCTAACTTCTCCACCAATACCCCGCTCCATTTGAGCTCAACTGTAAAGCAAGGGTAAGACTATTTATATCATGCTGAATTATTTATTGGCCAAAAAAGTTTGATTCTAAACAAAGGAAACATTTTCACATCTTTTAATGGACCACAAAGCTGAAAAGCTTTGGAAAATACTTTCTGGTGCAGTTAGTAGGGGCTGGCTTTTAGACAGCCCATACTATTTGGAGAATTAAATGAAATAGTGCATGTGAAGTCTGTAACTCTAGTACCTGGCATAGAGAAAGGACTCTGTAAACATTAACTTTTATTATTGTCATTGTTATTATTCCTCACTGCAAACCTACTTGTGGAAAAGGCAGTGCCATCACCCCTTTAGGGATAAATGCTACAGGGGCAAGCAATTCACTTTTATGGTGGGGTTATACACCAGCCCGTGAACTCCAGGTTTCAGGACAAGGGTAATACAACTAAACCTTATTCCTAACACAACTTTCACGTCCAGCAAATACAGTTCCTCGCCAATCCTGTGAGGTGGAGAGGCAAGGAAGAACTTGCAGGCTGAAAATGCAGAGAAACAGAAAAATCTCATTTATTTGTTCTCTATGTGATAAATCACAATGACTTCCAAAAGGCCATCTCAACCAGCTGGTAGTACACAGAAGGCATTATTTACCACTTTATAGGAAACTTTGAGATCAATGCAGAGAGCTTCAGCTCTCCCCATGTGATTTATGAAGGATGGCTTAATTAAAGAGCCCAGAAAATAATTCTTATGAAACAAAGTTATTGTCAGGCCCCTGATAACACATTCTGGCATCTTATAAATACATTCTTTGGAAGCAAAGTTAATTTTCATCATTTTTAATATCCAAAATCTAAACAAAAAAAGGTATCCTAAAGTTGAATCCATGCTTTTCAAATGCAAAGTCCAAATTTAGTCAAGAAGCGATTATAATCAATAATACAATCAATATCTTAAAGAAAAGGGTCTTTCTTATTTGTTTTTTCCTAATTGATTTCTGTCTCCTCCAAATTTGCTCTGCGTATGTCTATATCCTCTAATGATATTCAGGCAATAGAGTTAGTTATTCAGTTTCATAGTTTTGAGTCCTTTGGCTCATGATGTAACATGTCATTCACTCAGTATCAAGTAAATGTCTACTCTGTGCCTTGAACAATGTTACACACAAAATGCAGATGCCCTAAACGAATGGTTCTCAAACATTAACACCCATCAGAATCACATGGAGGGCTTATAAAAATGCAGACTGCTGAGTTCAACTCCCAAGAGTCTGAGAATTTCCATCGCTAACAAGTCCCCAGTGATGGGGATACTAATGCTGTGGCTCTGGGGACCACACTTTGAGAACCACTGCCCCAAGAAAAAGGAACATAATGCCCAGGAAGAGAGATGAATATACACAAATAATTACAAGGCAAAATGTGGTATGCTTATGAGACACTAGATGTGTTGTGGGTTCAAAGGAGGAGCACTTCTGAGCCACAGAAGGATCTGGAGAGGACAAATGAACTGGGATTTCAAGGATAGGTATAATGCACTTCAATAGGACACTACCAATAAAGAGATGGGGATAAAAAAGGAGGGGACACAACAAAACAAAAAATGAAAGGCACAGGAAGAGCAAAGTCATGGAGGAAGGAAAGCACGAGTCACAGAAAAGATCCAGCAGTTCAGTATGGGTGGACTCAGAAGGCCTTGTAGGGCGTAGAGAAAGATAAATTTGAAAAGGTCAGTCACAACCATTAGATAGATCTTGAATGCCATACTATTTGAACTTTAATGTTCAGGCCTGTGATTCTTCAGATGTGGCACACAGACCTCTAGAGCAGGCACTATTGATGCTGGGAGCTGGATAACTGTTCTGGTTATTGCAGGATATTTAACAGCATCCCTGGCCTCTACCCACTAAATGCCAGTAACACTGGCAATCAAAAATGTCTCCAGACATTGTCAAATGTCCCCAGGGGAGAGAAATCACCCCTCTTTCCCACTGAAAACCACTGCTCTAGAGGTACATGGCAGGAACCAGGGATATTCAAAAGCCATGAGATTAACACGGTGGTTCTTTCTAAGTAGTTTTAATCAAAAGGAAGTCATTTAAAACATTATTTTGATATTAAAATAAGAAAATAATATTAAGAAATAGGAAAGAATGCAAAACACACATTAATATGAAAGTGAACATGAGATTTATTAGAAATTTCACAATTCCATTGGGATACTGCAAATCTTCCTGGGACCTTGGAAATGTTCTAAGCACTGCCTTATGCACCTCTGTAAAACTCAGGTTATCAGTGGACATAGCTCAACATGCAGAGAAAAAGGCCAGGGGCCAGGAGCAGGAGACCATGTGTTAGTCCAGTCCCTAGCAACATGATCTTGAGAACATCACTTCACTTTTCTGGGCTTGAGTTTCCCAATCTGTACAACAAGTTTTCACTTGAGGTTCAAATGATTTAATATATTTGAAAAAAGTATGCTGTAAGCTATGTAGTGCTATACAAGTGGTCATTCATTGTTATATAACCATATGAAATTATCATTTAGAAAAAGGGATCCTTAGAAATAGCTGTATTATTATTTTAAAATTTTAATACACTGATTATGCCCAGAAACATAACTCTTTATATGCCTTCCAAGGGATTTCTATAGAAATCGTTTCAAATTAACACAAACAATGGGCTGATCTTCCTGGTAATTTCCAAACTTGGGGAATTGAGGAACCACCAATTTATATTCTGGGTTCTCAAGTTCAAAGTATTTCCTCCCTAACTTAGTTCCAAAGTCAAAAGCATCATAAATTCCAAAGAGGACTTTGATGAAAGAGATAGGATATTATTAAACTATTCTGCAGCCTGACTTCCCAAAAGCAATAAATTCTTGTTTTACAAAGTAGTTGAAGATAATACGTGGTATCTCAGAAGTTGACATCTAAAACTGGTGGCTCCATCAGGATCGAGCTAAGCTCAATGGAATCAGAAACGCCTACTGTCCAATATGTCATTGAAAAGATTAACTACTTTTCCAAAGAAAGTGGGTTTTATGAGCTCAAGCCTGATATTTGGAAAATGGAGTTATTCATTTTGCAAATAACTCACTAACATTAATTAATTAAACCAAGCAGCAAATATTTTCACAGATCAACGAGCTACTGCTAAAGGGTACAGTACAATTAAATTACAGCCTTGGTTAAATGTCATTGCTTTACCACAGTGGGCCTTTCAGAGTTGAGTCGTGTTAACTAATTCAACTATTCAACCAGAAGCTGTTTTACTTTCAAAAATCCTAAGCATCAAACATCAGTTCTACTTGGCAGCTGGCCTTTATGTTCAGCTCTTACTTCTTCTCTTCTGAAATTTACACACAGTTTTTGAACATGAAGTAACAATAATACTTTTGCGGGGGTAGAGTGAATAGGAGTAGAAGAATAGTAAAGAAAAGCATGCTAGAATATAAAAATTAGCTTCTTATGGACAGCCCCATTCTAAGGATAATCTTTAGCCCTAACACGGTGGCAGTGCTGCCTCACGCCTGGGCAAAAGGTCTGACCTGTTCTTCCTCCTCTAGGCTGCTGCTACATGTGACCCTACGTCCCAGTCAAATAAAAGGCTAATAGTAAAAGGCAAAGCATATGAATGCAGGAATAAAGGAGAAGACATAGAGTCCCCAGTACAAAGAAGCTCTGTATTTATTACTTACATCACTGGGTTGCACTGAGTGGCAGAGTACATCCTTAAGCACCCTTGAACCTTTGAAGGATGCTCTCCGAACTCTGATGTCGATCAGAGGACAGTAAGTATCAACCACAGCAAAAACCTCAGTGCACCAGATCTTGGTTTTGGCCCCTATGGATCCACTCCCCACCTTCTCATCATGAGAAAGCAGACCTATTTCAACCTGGGATTGGCCAATGGGAGGCACAAGCAGGAGACCCAGCAGGGAAGACCTCCATTCTCACCCTCACCCAGGTTTCTGCAAGATGGTCGTGTTCCTCTACAAAGACCCTGCTTCCTGTTAGGTGGCCCTCTCCCACAGCTGCCCCTTAAGGCCTAGGAGTGATAAGAACTCCCTGTGGTGCTTCAGCATCCTTTCTGGTTTCCCTTAATCTTGTCTGCACCCTTGTAAACTGTCCCTTCCTTTAATTCTCCTCGTTACCCCACCTGAGAGTGCTCTCAGGACGCTGACTGATTGACCCACCAAAGCTCCTACCATTATATGTAGCCCCTCCTGCAATTTCTCCTTTATCTTACTCTGTCCTAAATAGGGGAGACCTCTGACAGGCAACCCAGACCAAGAGGGCACTAGGAAGCTTCCCTCTCACTTCCTCCATGAAAAACACAGTGGCATACTCTCCAGGAAAAGACAAAGAATCAAGCCCAACTCTTTGCTATTACTTGGCAGAGAACTAAATTAATAGCAAAGGAAAAGGCTGGAAAAAACATGTAACGAGTGAGTTTACCTGCATTGATTAGATCTGCATCAACTTCATTTTCTAATGGGTAAGGACCCTGTCAAATAAAGCACATGTTCAATTAGGAAAAGAAGTTTCTCACTGAATCACACACTAAAACTGAAATATAAGTAACTTTGCTTAAAACCCTAGGAAATCATCAAAAGACTTGAGGTGAACCTTTTCAAAATAATCCCAGTGTTTTCGTGGCTCTGTTTTCCACATTGATTTGTCTTTTCTATGCTAAAAACTGTGCTTGGGTAAGTGAAAAATATTTTCTAAAAACTACCAAAGCCTGAAAGAAATGTTAAGCTGTTGGAAATACAGGTCAATAAAAAAGTAATTATTTAGTACCTACTATGCAGCCGATGTTATTCAGAAATCTTCCTGGTAGTATATCAATGAATACAAACTAAATGGCTGCCTTATTTGGCTAGAGGGGTCTGGAGAGGCACAGTTTCAGCTTTTTGGTATGCAGCACCTAAAGGCT
The DNA here is from genome assembly GCF_028023285.1 of Balaenoptera ricei. Classification (NCBI taxonomy): domain Eukaryota; kingdom Metazoa; phylum Chordata; class Mammalia; order Artiodactyla; family Balaenopteridae; genus Balaenoptera; species Balaenoptera ricei. The sequence goes on from NC_082641.1 coordinate 35,358,874, forward strand.
CGGATTTGGAGTTCTAACCTTATCTCTCAGTCCGTCTAAGTTTTGATACCTTTATTTTCCTTTTGCCTGGTAATTCTCACTAAGTTTTTGGTTTTTAATTTTTTATGTATTCTTATAAACCATCTCTAATTACTTGGAGTGAGTAGTTTCATAACATAACATATATTAAACGAAAAGGGAGGAAATGGAAAAAGGGAAAAGAAAAGGTCTAAATTAGAGCCAAGAATGAGGAAATATTGGCTGTGAAATTTTAACATACTTTCAAAAAAAGGGACCAAAAATTTATTCTTTGAATAAATTGAAATAGCAACTAATGTTTTAGACCTCTGTAAATTTTTCTTTAAACAGTGACCATGGGTAATTCATATTGACTTATTTCCCTTGTCTTCAAAATGAGGGAATTGGTCACTCTAGATAATCTCTAAGGTACCTTAAAAATTTCAGTCTTTGACTGCAATATGAATCTGCTTTTATCCAGACTCACATCATTTTTGTGTTTCTGAAAGTGATCACAATTATTGCCTCAATCAGTATCAACTACACTCTCATGACCATTATTTATATTTTAAATACTGGATATACACTTTCCATATGTACAATTTGTACTGCATTAACAGTTAAGAGCTACTGAAAAACAATAAAAGATTAGGAATATTATAAATTGTCAGACTATAAGTAATCTCTGCCATAATTAATAATAAAAAATATTACCCAGGAAGTTGAAGTATTTCTTAATTTTATTATAATATTGAATAAAGAGTAGCCAAATTCTATGAGAATATTGAGCCCATCTGGAAGGTTAATCTTGAGGAAGGGAAAATTCTACCCTTTTGAACAACTTGGCCTCAAAACGAGTATTACATGAGGAGAACTTCTTGAATTAATCAACTGTCAAAAAATGTCCTGTCCTAAAGTAGAAATGTTACTCTTCAGTTTCTCATGCTGAGACTTACTGATTTTTATTTAATGCAGAATTGTTAATGACCTTCATTATCTTGTTCAATCACACAAAGGTTAAAAATAACTACCTAAACAGGATTGTGTGAGATCTCTGAAGCAGATGCAATAGGGGAGATGGAAGCTGATACAGGGACAAAGCAGGAGCAGTCGGAAAGCTCAGAGTCAGGAAACTACCATCTACTCCAAAAAATACAACATGACGTGCTCACAAGTACCACCATTTTATGGGAAAAGTTAAATATTTTATTATGAGGATAAAAAGAAAGAAAAACAAGATTGGGAACTTTAAGGTAACAACTCTCAGTTATAAGAAGATTTCACTATATAAAATATCTCATTCTCCATCAAGATTGAATAAATAAAACTTTAATTTCTATCTTACCAAACCCAGGACTCCATTTTCACTTTGCAGATGGACAGTCATACTGGGGCTGATAAAGTTGCTGGCCAGAAGCGGTATTCCTATGCCCAAATTAGCTGGAAAAAAAGATGTTAAGGTCCAGCATATAAAAGATAGAGAGATTATGTCATAAATCTTCTACATGAATAAGTCTGAACATAGGCCTTCTTTAAAGGCACTTACTCTGAATGTAATCACTGAATAGATTCTCCCACCACCCTCTAGGTATTATTTTGTAATTTTTTCAAAAAGAAAATCTCTTAATCACAGCTTTCCCCATAAAGATATCAAAGTAGTGGCTTCAGAAAACTAGCCAAGAGGTCATTTTTATTGTAAGACATAGTTAGCAAATTTGGACTGTATTATGATTTATTATGACTGATGACTGATATAACATGGCCTGACCTTTGTTTAAAAGCATTTTTCACTATTCAAAACTGCAACTGAAAATAAAGATGATTAAAATATTCTAAAAAGGGCTACCATTTTTGAATTTTAAAAGAAGTTTTATGACAACACCAAAATGTCTGCCTAAATTGTATAGATTCCTTTGGATCACTGTGATAACATCCATTGGTAACTGAACCTTCCTTAAGACATAAATAGGATGGTAGGGATGCTTAAGCTTCAGTGAACACATTTGAGACCATATAAAAAAAAAAGCTGTTGTACAGCATCAAAGAGCTAACTGGTTGGGATTAGCAGATGCAAACTATTATATATAGAATGGATAAACAACAAGGTCCTACCATATAGCACAGGGAACTATATTCAATATCCTGTGATAAACAATAATGAAAAAGAATCTATGTATGCATAACTGAGTCACTGTGCTGTACAGCAGAAGTTAAACACAACATTGTAAATCAACTACACTTCAATAAAATTTTTTCTAAAAGAAGAGCTAACTGAGGGTATTAAATCTTCTTCCTTAGGTGATCAAAGTTCTGACTTGTATGCAGTGGTGTGGATTCGACCTTGCATCTCAACACGAGCAGGCTGACCAGATCAGAAATACTAACACTGCCTGTGGGAATTCCCTGGTGGTCCAGTGGTTAGGACTTGGCACTTTCACTGCTGTGGGCCTGGGTTTGATCCCTGGTTGGAGAACTAAGATCCTGTAAGCTGTGCACTGTGGCCAAGAAAACAAACAAACAAAAACTGACGCTGTCTGGAACTGCTGTCCACTACCACTGCAAACCACAGACTTTGACAGAATTAGTGCAAAGAATGATGGCACTCTGATGAGATTCTAATAACAGTGAGTGCTTTGTGAATGAAGTCCAGAAAAGATAAAGTTTGTATATGCTGCCATATTATAGACTACAAAGGCCAGCAGGACAACTCAATGTGCCAGGTCACCTCTTGTGAATACAGTAAGTCTATGAAGCTATGATGATAGCTTCTTGGTTCACCTCTTAACAAATCACAATCTAGTGTAGACTTATTTGTACTTCATTTCTCACAGTGATGCATGGAACACACTGAGGTATTAATTCCATTATAAGCAGACATTTTCAGGTAAGGGCAAACCAAATTACAAGTTTTATACCCCCCCTCTTTCATCATATGCTATAATTTTCTCAGTTCTTTAATATCTTTTAGTGAGTCAAATACCAGGGAGAAAAAAAGCCTATGTAATTTGGGTTGAAAAGAGTAGGTGCTATGGAAAGACCATTTATATGAACTGACTTGCAAATATTTTTCATAGGCACTACAATGACAGTGAATAAAGGATACCTAGAAGCCATTATATCTAAAAATCAGCGTTATCATAGTCAGTGTTAAAATATCAATGGTAAACCAATTGACTGGAGGTAAGAAGAAAACCCAGAGACTAGCTTTCACCTGTTCAGCCTACTTGGTTGACTCTATATCTGCTGATACTGGAGGTGGAAGAGGAAGCACTATTATACTCTCTTCCCCTATGTGAATTCCCACCATAACTCAATGTATAAACTGAAAGATAAAGAAAAATGAAGTGGTGGAGGTAAAAAGAAAGTAAAAAAAAAGAGTTCTCCTGTCAATCAGTCTGAAAGAAGATTTTTATGGACGAGGGGAAGCTCAGAGAATGGAGACACATGTCATGTTTCTACTACCTCCTGCCCCAGGCCTTTAAGTATGGCTTTACTGGATTCACCATTCAACAAATATTTATCTTATCATACACTACTTGAATTTATACATATTATTTGTATTATATAGTTCAACAGTTGATGTCTTGAAAATCAGCAAAATGGCGAATAGACTCACTGTTATTAAAACACATTCAAAATCCAAACACTAATTGCCCTAAATCATCTTCACCTACCTCTTTTTTGACAAAGTATTCAATATCTACAGCAGAATTTGAATCATTCATTGAATACCCTTACAAAACATCGGACATAAAAGGGTACATTCACAGAATCTTTGTCAGGGGAAACAAGAGGTTGTTAAGAAGTTGGATCTTACGTTTCAATGAGTATGTAAATGTCAGAACACAGAGAAAGTAAATAGCACTGGTTATAAGTAGTATTTCTGAGATTTGAAACCCTCATCTTGGGTAATCTCTTCTCCCAATTACCCTTAGCCAAATGCCAAATTATACTGAAATTCCTTATATATTAGAGAACAGCTAAGGAAATTTTCGGTCACCATTTTGTTTCAAGAAGGCAAAAGGATTATAATTCTAATTTCATTTATCTTGATATCTTTAGGTTATATGCCACACTTGTAAAAATTGATCAATTGCTTTAGAAGTTACAATGGACTAGAAAGGAATCACTATGCAGGAGGCCTAGTAACCTGATGAATATGTAAAAAGTGAGGGCTACGTCTTTGCCCAGCCCATGGGGCAAGGAATAAAGGATACCATACATGCCATCCTCAAATTCAAGAGCTGCCCGCTTGATGATACGTTCCCTTACATTATCTCCAGGTTTACCAGATGTGGTTTTTACATCTTCCTCTTTCCGGATTGATAAACGCTTTAAAATAAACAGAAATAAATTATTCAGGGTTGAGGTATACTTTGTATTTTAACACTACTGAAATACAAAACTCTCTCCCATTACTACTATAAGGCACATCTGCAATATAATGTAGAGAATTTTTAAATTTAAAAAAAGAATACTATGGATAAAATTTGATGACAGAAATAATTCTTTAAAATGTAAGTGAAAGGACTTCCCTGGTGGTCCAGTGGCTAAGACTCTGCGCTCCCAATGCTGGGGGCCCGGGTTCAATCCCTGGTCAGGGAACTAGATCCCACATGCTGCAACTAAGACCCAGTGCAGCCAAATAAGTAAATTTAAAAAATAAATAAAACAAACAAATAAATTAATTAATTAAATAAAAAGTAAGTGAAAGAGGTCAGATGTTTGAAGAGGAAGATGTAATTGTTCTGTCTCTTTGAAGCAAATAATTCTTTTGTTACTGTCACACTGAGTGCCACTACTGTTACTCTAAGACTCCTGCAACTGAACTCTCCTCAGGTGCTCTGGGATGGAGCCAGAATAAAGAAAAGGGAATAGACCTTGGGACTCTACTTTTGCAGGGCTGTGAGAATGTGTTTACCAGGTACTGCTGCTGCCAATTGCCTATTTCCACATGCAGAGTCTAGACCGGTTTTGCTAAAACTGAATCACAGGAATCACAGAAATATCCAGAAACCAGCCAGAAAACTATTTCCGTTACTAAATCTCCTTGATACAGACTCTGGTTCCTGTTTGCAAATGTCCCGTTTTTGATCCCTGGCCCCTGATGTTAGTTTTAGATTGCAGAATGTCTTTCTGTTTGATGTCCGCGGGTAGAGGGTATCTCTGAATCCACGGTATCTCTTACTGCATTTCTATTCTGTTGCTGATCCCTAGACACTTCTGAATCTTGATATCAATTCTGGTCCAGCTGGTCTTCATGCTCTCAGTAGCCTTAGAGTACCTCCAATGCTCCCGGTACCACTCCTTGCCACGATCTCATACCCACCAGCTGCCCAGAGCCCAACACTCATGGGAAATGATGTTCTGTCTGGACTCTATAATATGCAAAGACTTCAAGATAGATAGACAGTTCTGAACACTCAAACACTAAGAGTCCAGCAGGGGTAAAGCCACCAAAGACCTGATTATCCTCCTCTACCCTGTAGGACAGCCAGCCAAAACTATACATCATAAATTAGGACAGTTACAAAAGCCTAGAAAAGCACGTAATTTGGTGATATACATGCTGCAAACACAAGGAACTGTTGAACTGGACAATTACATAGACAGTCATATCCCCTCAAGATAAGACACATGAGAAGCTCCTATTAAGATTCAGAGCAAGACTTCCTGTTCAGCTCTAATTCCTCATCATCTAGAATAGCCGCAGGGACACATCTCTGACAGTCAAATCCATAAATACTGACAGACAAGCTAAGTCAATTACCTCAATTCTTTTCTCATATTTTTCTCCCTTTATAAGGCGATGTACATAAATCTTAGGAATATGAATGTCTTCTGGGGCAAATGTTCCAATATCCACAATTTCTTCAACCTAGGCAAAAAGAAAAAAATTTTTAATTACATAGTGAGAGCTTAAATTGAATATTTTTTATTAAAAAAAGATGAAGTATATGCATCTTTACCTCCAACTTAGGCTGGATATACAATGTAAGTATACATATACACATACACACACACATGCACACACAAATATACATATAAATCAGAAACAGAGAAAGAATAAATACACACACACATGCAAACATACAAACTTCTAGATCCACAAAAATAGAAGAAATTCAAATACATGTGTCTGAACATAAAGCTCCAAAACTTTGCTTAAAACAGCCTCAGTTACAAATTTGTCAAATGGTTTGTCAGTACAGCTGCTTGAACTTTCACAAATTGCAACTCAACTATGCAAAATTTGAAAGCACATCCCTTAAACCCAGATTTTCAAAATTAATGGGAAGTTTATCATATCAAAGACAAAAATCTGTAACAACATCTGCTTGGTCAATTGCTTTTTAAATATAGATACAAATGCTATTTGTAACCATTTTTAATTATTCCTGTTATTAGCTTCCTAGGATCATGATAGAACTGCAATTGCTGAAATAATTTTACTTTAAGATTGATCATTAATTTCAATATGGAAATTTGAAAAAGGAAATATTAACTAATGACTGGAAATTCTAAAAATCAGAACTAAAGTTATTCACAGAGCAAAGGGGAATTTTATAGCAATACTGAATGCCCCAAGTTAGTCTGCTATTTTAGAATTCATTTTTAAAGAAGAGAAAAGAAATCAGTTTTTTACAGCAACATAAAAAAAAAAAAAACCTCAGAATAACAAGGATCAAGAAAAACTACAGTCAACATTGTTGAGATCAAAAAATTATATTTCTGGGGGCTTCCCTGGTGGTCCAGTGGTTAAGAATCTGCCTTCCAATGCAGGGGATGCAGGTTCAATCTCTGGTCGGGGAACTAAGATCCCAACATGCCATGGGGCAAGTAAGCCCGCGTGCCGCAACTACTGAGCCCACGCTCTCTGGAACCCGAACGCCACAACTAGAGAGAAGCCCATGTGTTGCAACTAAGACCCAATGCAGCCAAATAAATTAATTAATTAATTTAAAAAACTTTTTTTTAATTAAAAACAAAATTATCTTTCTGGTGCCAAGAAAAATATCGTCTTGAAGACTGAGAGTGCTCAGCTTAATAGACGTCATACCCAAAGCAAAGAACTATCTGCAAATGAACTGACTTGCACAAGGAGAGTTGTATTATACTGTCTCCTTAAACTAGTAACTGAACTCTCCAGAAGTTTTTGAGGTTAAGCACCCCCCTTCCTTTCTGCTCTTCTACCATGTATGCCCACACCACACTCCCTCCACAACGAAAGAATAACAGGGATTAACAAGAGTCATTTTCATTATTGTGCACTACTTCTAAATAGCTGAAGAAGAATAGGACGCAATGGATAAAACCTATCTTCTCTGATAAACAGAAGGATCTTAACAAAAATAAAACAGAAACTCCAAGGAAGAGTCAATAAACACGTGGGCATCCAAGTTGAAATAGTGGGTAGAAATGTCCATCTATACTCATATGAGAATAGGTCAGAAGGCAAGGGGACTCCCCATCACTGTACTCCATATCTTCTCCTCCAAACTTCTCTATGCTCTGATATACCAAGAGCATAGCCTTCACTTTTTTACATATTCATCAGGTTAGTAGGCCTCCTGCATATTGATTCTTTTCTAGCCCAATGCAACGAAGGTGGTGACCAGGTAAACAGGAGGTGGACACAGGAAATGCAGAGCAGCTAAGCACTACTTCTACCTCTTCAACTAGTTGGAAATTTCAGCCATTAGGGTTCATTCACATCTTTACACTTATTCGATTCAAGCCTTCAAAGAAGTTCTTGACTTTAAAAATTTATCCTGAGGATATATGTGAAGAATTACTATTCATGAAAATATTGGCCACGGCATTTGTTAAAATAACAACGAGTTGGAAACAACCTAAAGGATCAACAGTAGAATAAGGGTAAAATATATATGGTGCATCCACATGATAAATCAGTATTATGGCTCTCATAATATTTAATGACATCTCATAATATAATGCTTCATAAAAATGCAAGATTCTATATAAATATTTACAGATATGCTCTTTGGCTCAATTATTTCTATATCTACCAAAAACAGAGGAAAAACACATAGGAAATTAACACTGAAATGTTAATCATTTTTATCCCTGGGTGACAGTACCAAGTTATTTTTGTTTAATTTTACTTTTATAATCAAGAGGTGAAAAACCTACAATTTTTTTTTTAAAAGCTGCAATAGACATTAAGTAGATAGTTTCCAAAACTAAGAAATACAAAAGTGGAGGATGTGATAAATTGCTTAGTTAGCCATGTACCAAAAGGACATGTTAAAAAGAAAATAGAGACTTAAGAAAAACTGTGATTTCTAAACTCTAAAAGCACTTACAACATTATGAAATAAGTTATGGAAACACTTTTTGTTTACATTTTTGAAGATAATATAAATTATTCTCCATACCTAATGCTATTTCAAAAGTTCAGGCCCTCCTGTCTCTTGCTTGAATTATTGCATCAGCTTCCTAATAGGTATCCCTGCATCTACCCTTCAGCAGGAGCGAGAAACATATCGGAGAAGAAAAGAAAGTAACCCTTTTCACTTAAACCAAAACTGTTGATGGTAACCAATCGCGATTTTCTTCTGGTTCCACCAAAGAAATAAGACCAAGTTTCTTTACCAAGGGCAATTACATCATGACTTTCACAACAAATGGAGTGGAAGAATGTGTCCTGCTAAAACAACTCTGATGAAAAGCAAGAATCTGGTTAAACATAATCAGTTCCAGGCTTTGTCATCCTAATATGAATGATTTTCATATTGTCAAAATGCATGGGCAGCATTTGTCAACACAACATCAACACTCAACAGTATTGAAAATTTCTATACAAAACTCAAAGCTTTCTCAGAGCTGGTTAGCAGAGTTAAATGCAGAGGAAGAAAATATTTGAAGTACAAACCAAAAGAAGAAAACATATGTTTTCAGACAATCTGTGAAAAGATTTTACAAAAAAAAAAAAAAAAAAAAACTGAAGAGGCAGAACTATCTTAATGCTAGCCACTGAAGGAATTGAAGGCTTCTGTGCTGGTTTTGTGTGATCTTGAGAAAGAACAGTGAGAAAGAACCAATGTGTGGGGGGAGAGGGGGGATCTGGTGAGATCAGGCAGTAACATGAGAGTCAAAGGAAATCTGAAAAGAAAAAGATGAATAGAACAAGTTCGTTAAGGAAGAAGTAAAAATAAAAGCTCACAAGAGCACTCACTAAGCATGGCAGAAACGTACCTCCTGAAATCAGAAGTGGGTAAGATAGAGAGTAAAGAACAAAGAAAAAGCCTCAGTGCAGAGCATTGGGCATGTTTAAGTGTCCTCGGACAAGGTCAAGATGGAGGAGAGGTGGTAGCTAAGAGCAACCCAGGCTTCTCCCTGGCACGATGCATAGTCCTTATGCAGCACCATCTGGTACATCCAGAAATGCAGGCACTTGAGGCTTCTCTAATTAGTACTTGTCTTTGGTTATTAGCAGGAAAATAGAGGCTAGGAAATGTTAATTATTATTGATTTGAACTTTGTTTTAAAAGGTTGCTTTCTCTACCCTGCACCCTTCCTACTTTATAATTCTGAAAAGCTGTATTTTAAAGTTCGGAGAAGGATAAGAATTCATCCTCAGGTGACAAGTGTTTTTGTTTTTACTTGGCGAACATTATATCTCAGGTAAGGTAACAGAGGAGCAGCAAGGCAATAACCTTCTTATTTTTTATTTTATTTTACTGACAACCTCAGTCGGGTATAGCCACAAAAGTGGGCCCAGCCCTGAAGGTTGTTAGTGGAAAAAGCTGCACACCTGCAAACCTCGCTGTGTAATACAAAGTGAGGCCTGTGGTGCGAGGAAGGGGAGGAATCACACTGCAGATTTTTTTCCTGAGTCATTTTAATCTTCGAAAAGCCTTAGGATGAATATTCTTCTTTTGTCCAGAAATTTTAAAAGCAGACAACAACAGCAATAATGGCTAGAATCTTATAACACTAGGTAATCCCAAACTAACAACAACAAAAAAAGCCTTGGAAGACTAGAAAAATGGAAGAGGGAAGCAATGAGCAATAACCGAAAAAGTTACAAGCTAGATGCAGACGTGCTCTGGATACTAATTTAACCCAGAAACATGGGGAAGAGAAAGAAGAAATGTGGAGCAAAAGGGGGGGGGGGTCAGCGTGCAGGGCATCCCTCCCCAAAAATCCAAAGGAGCAAGAAGGTGCACGTCTTCTTAAGCTTCATGCTAAGGGGTAATTTGACTAGTACAAAAATATAGGAGAAAATGGCATGAAAGCTAAAAAGGCCTGGGTCAAATACATAGGGTCTTAGATGTCTCTATAGAAAAGCACAAAGACTGAAAAGATTAGTGGCTATTAATGAATTTGCAACCTTATAAACAATTGTAAATACAATTGCATAGTCCTTGAAACCTTGTAGATTGGATCTCATGCTAATGGACATTCTCCAATGTCCGGTGACAAAAGAACAAGCTATGTCAAGAAAATATGCACATGCCTGGGAAGCCACTGACCTATGATGAGATGTGGTAAAATATATTTAAAGTGACTTCAAAAGGAGAAAGAATATCACACTAATGGCCATATAATCAGAGTGCTCACCAAACTAAAGATGTAGATGGCTTATTTTTAACAGAAATGACAAAACTAACTCAGAAACAAGATAGTGATGTAAGATGGTGATATCATGGGAGATGCCAATTATTTGAACATCTTCTGTTCATCATATTCTGCTGATAAATTCTATATTGCCTTCTGACAAGTTCTAGTTTTCAGAATGAAACAGTGAGAGAAATCATGATTCAGGACTTCTAACCAATAAGGATAAACTGCTTGGTGAAGTAGAAATGATGGAAACCCTGAGGGAAAGTGACAACGTAAAACTGGAATTTGTAATAGACCAGGAACTGAATCCTGGGCATACACAGAAATGTATCCTGTTCTTTGAAGGAAAGCAGATTTCGAAAAGTTGAGAGAAAAAAATAAGGATCAGGATCAAGTGGTCAGAAACGCTAAATGATAGATGGGTTTACGAGGGATGTGAGGCTCTCAAAACCCCCATTCTCCGCAATGAAGAGTGGCCCCCGCTCGCCGCAACTAGAGAAAGCCCTCGCACAGAAACGAAGATGCAACACAGCTAAAAATAATTAATAAATAAATTTTTTAAAAAAACCCATTCTGACAGTATGAAAATGGATCATCTTGACGACGAGAGAATGGTACATAAAGAAAGAATATAATAACATGGATAGCCATGTGTTTCCTCATATTTTAAAAGGGCTATCTACAAAACGGAAACAGACTCACAGACATAGAGAACAGACTTCTGGTTGCCAAGGGAGGGGGAGAGGGAGAGGGATGGACTGGGAGTTTGGGGTTAGTACAGTAGATGCGAACTATTACGTTTGGATGCAAACTATTACAACAAGGTCCTACTGTAAAGCACACGGAACTATATCCAATCCCCTGGGATAAACCATAATGGAAAAGAATATAAAAAAAGAATGTATAAATGTGTATAACTGAGTCACTTTGCTGTACAGCAGAAATTAGCACAACATTGTAAATCAACTATACTTCAATTTTAAAAAAAAGAGCTCATACAAAAGAGAGACACACATGACCTAGGACAAATGGACGTCATGTGAAACTTTAACAGGTAGGTCAAAGGGTACAAAATTGTAATGAAATCAGTCCTGTCCAAATACTAAAGGTGATGAAAGAGTGGTTTCTGGGGTGATTTTGTTGTTGTTGCTGATGGGGAGTTCAGACATGGTCATCATGACTGCTAGAGAGAGAGGACAGAATAAAGCACAGCAGTTCAATTCCCTTTTACTCCTGACTTCACCATCAGGGAGAAGAAAAGGGCAAAAATAATATGGCTAAGGAAGAACTGAATTCCAAGAAGAGAAACCTAGATTCTCCAAATTAATTCTAGGCTGTACCCACAAAAATTATATCCCAGGATTCTTAAAGAGCCTGAAAATATGGCCACAGAATTACAGTCAAGTAAAAAATGGTACAGATGTCAGTAGATGGAGAGAGGCAAATACACAAATATACTCCTTTTCAAACTGGGGCTTGATTCACAACAGTGTCTTAAAATGGATTATTGGGACTTCCCTGGCGGTCCAGTGGTTAAGACTCTGCGCTTCCACTGCAGGGGGCACGGGTTTGATCCCTGGTTGGGGAACTAAGGTCCCACATGCCACATGCTGCAGCCAACCCCCCTCCCCCCCCAAAAAAGGATTACTGAACAAATGGTCTATAAGGTCATAAGCAGAGAAAAGAATACTGCTAGACACCAATACAAGTCTTTCCCCACACCAAACCCTGCCAAATGAACTTCATTAACTTGCAGATCTAGCTAGCTCATTGGTGGGCCAAGAGAAAAGCACAGGGTAAGATTTCACAAAGCACCTGACCAACTCCCTCAAGTTAGAGTTTTATAGACATACTGGGAAAATGTGACTTGGTTTCATTCACTTTAAATCAACAAATATTAATTAAGCACCTACTAGATACAACAGTGAAGAAAACAGGAAGCCCATTCTGATGTACACATAGGTAGATAACAGAAGAACCACAGAAGTACCTGATGGCTTGACAAAGTCTTGGAGGTCTCTGATGCTGTGGTTTTTAACTTTGGGGGAACCATGTACTTCTTTAAGAATCTGATGAAAGTTACAATATCTGCTCACACAAAAATATTTCCTGACCTATAAAGTCCCTCTTAAGATTACAGGGGATTTGCCCATTTCTACCCTCCGGCCTCAGGGAGACCCCAGATTAGAAAAGAACCCCTGTTCTAGTGCTTTGATGTCTTTGGTCCTATCCTGTTCAATGTCTTTATCAAGGCCTTAAATGAAGACAGGGAACACATCCTGAGTTCATTATGGTTAAGGGGCAAGGGTCTGGGTGCAACAGGCAATTCTGAACAGATATATTCCCATCTGTGTCAGAGAAGACAATCTCAGGCTCATGACCTCCAAGTATTTAGCAAAAGTTTGGGTAAAAAAACAATGATTTAGGAGTCCAACCACTCTTTTAATGCTCCAAGAAGAGTATACTCTTAGAGAAAACCTGCATCTTTATACCACAGTTATAAAGAGTTCTTTCTTGCAATTAAAACAGTGCCTAAGATAAAATTCTGTCTAGTTTTAATAGCAAGAATAGTTGTACTTCACTTAATCATTAGTTTCCTTTAAATTATATGTACTATGGTGGGAGGGAGGAGTAAATTAGGAGTTTGGGATTAACATATACACACTACTATATATAAAATAGATAACCAACAAGAACCTACTGTATAGCACAGGGAACTCTACTCAGTATTCTGTAGTTACCTACACGGGAAAAGAATCTGAAAAAGAATGGATATATGTATACGTACAACTGAATCACTTTGCTATACATCTGAAACTAACACAACATTGTAAATCAACTATACTCCAATATAAAATAAAAATTAAATTAAAAAATTATATGTACTATAAACTATATAAATGAGTAAATTTTTTAAAATGTATTTATTTTATTTATTTCTTTTTGGCTGTGTTGGGTCTTTGTTGCTGCGCGTGGGCTTTCTCTAGTTGTGGAGAGTGGGGGCTGCTCTTCATTGCGGTGTGTGGGCTTCTCTCACTGCGGTGGCCTCTCTTGTTGCGGAGCACAGGCTCTAGGTGCACAGGCTTCAGTAGTTGTGGCGCATGGGCTTAGCTGCTCCATGGCATGTGGGATCTTCCCGGACCAGGGCTCGAACCCATGTCCCCTGCATTGGCAGGCGGATTCTTAACCACTGTGCCACCAGGGAAGACCCTAAAGAGTAATTTTTATTTGACATCTTGTGTTTGCCATTACAGTATAATTTTTCATCCAGTCCTAGCTCCATTTTAAAGCCCCACCATTGCTTTTCTTTCTTCGTATAGCCCTACTTTTAATTGATGTTATCTTGTATATTTTCTGTGTCTTATAAGCTACTTTACATGGTCTCTGGAACAAAATGTATAAAAATTAAACAGTACATTTATCAAATTGGAGAATGACACAAGGCCAGAAAGAATAGTTGATAACAATGAAGATAGAAAGTGGCCTCTACTGGTTAGGAAAATAAAATGAGCCAATTAAGTGAATGAAATTAAGCACGGATCAAAGTTAATATTGTAAAATAATACCTGGCCTAGTAATTTTTTCTAGGAAATAAAAGGGTTTAGTTAACCACCAGCAATAACACTATAATGTGACAGAGATACCCAGAGAACAACAAAAGACTCTTCCTTTCTCCACTTGTCCAACCTCGTTGATGATAATCACCTTAGACCTCATGTTCCTCATTACAAAACAAAAGCAGTTCTTCCTCCCTACAATGTCTCATTTAAAAACATGGGATGAGAAGGAAAATGGATGAAGCAGTTTGAACTCATTAGAAGAAAAGCTTTACCTAAAATAACCTAATTTACTAAAACTGTGACTAGCAGAAAAATAGGACATATGGATTTAAAAAAAGTAAGTATTACTCACTTCATGGACTATCCCAATAGTTTATGTAGAATGGAAGAAGTGTTTTTAAACAAATTCAAAAGCAGTTAATGGTATTACTTTCATCTCCACTGACACTAATACGACATCCAGTCTAGTCCATGATGGCATTCTGCCTTCACACTTTTTACTTAACCAAAAAATGCCAACCTTCACTAAGTATGTGATTTAATAACATGCAGGCAGTATTATAAATATCCAATTTTATTTGTCCTATCTTTTTCTAAAAGAAAATCTTATTAAGGCTGTAGCAAATCCAAAGAAGTAATTAAAATGAGTACATCTACCCAAAGGAATTAAAATACTTCTAACGCATTCATTCAAAGCACCAGCCTTATCTATAATAGTAAGAAAAAAATTACACCATTAACACATACTCCAAGAAAAACAGCAAGACATGATATAATTAATAGAATTAACTAGGAACATTTTTCAATGAAGAGAGTTATGGAGAAAAAAGGAGAGAAAAAAAGTTTGTGTTGGGTTTTACAGCCACAGAAAAACTGCCTATTAGAGATGTCAACTAAAACTTTAAAAGGTTACTTTTTAAGACTGTTTCCTTCACTTGGGGGCTGTTAATCATCCTTGGAGCTTTTTATAATTCAAGAACACAGTACTTAACACAGAAACTGCAAAGAAGAATTGGGTTAAACTCTAACATTTCAAGAACACAGATAATCGCTGCTTAACCCAACAGGGGCTGTGACTGAATTCAGTTTGTGAATGGCTCAATTCCTAAACTTAAAATCGTTTAGCTTGTGCCACTTGGAATAAGAGCTTTGTCATTTAATCTTCTAAATGTTCTCAGTATGTTTTCATTTCTAGGAAGCAGTAAGCAAAGTTGAATCCTATTTATTTCATTAAGAAAATTAAAATGCCATGTTTGTTTTCCCTGATTTAGTGTAATAAAGTAGTCATAAGATGCAAAAATAAATAAACTTCAAAACAAAATACTTTCTTTCCTCTCTCTGTAGCTCAATTTCTAAAACTAGACCTTTAAGTCAGTCCTAAAGACATTCAAGCATATTCATCACATTCTCAACTGTGATTTTAGCATTAAGATCAAATGACTCTTCCCTTAGGACAACTGACAGAGACACACAATCAGTTTTACGGCTGGCATCACTTGTTTTGATACCGAGCAGGACCTGTGGGGCTCCTGGGCGCAAAAGTCTTTCAGTGTTCCCCATTTCTTGATTACAGGAAATAGGTTTCAGCCTCCAGGACCTTCCCTGCGTTCCAAAAGGCAGGTTCAAACAGTTGATAATTAGGGAAGGAAGGGGATGCAGAGACAAGGGAGGAACAGTCAAGAGAGACAATAATGCAGCCTTGGGGCAAGGTCCCGGTTCCCCATCAAGGGATATCCATAACAATATTTTTGAGCTGTTTTGCAGATACTAAAACCCCCACTAGAGGGGAGAAATTAACAATATGCTGCCCACAAGCTTGTAGACCCCAGACCGGTTGGAACCAGAAGGTTGATAATGCTGAATCCCACTTACCTCACCACCAACCAATCAGAAGAATGTCCACAAGCTGATCATGCCCTCTTTGAACCATTACTACACAACTTCTCACTACCTCCCCAGCTGGGGACACACGGTTTGAGGACATTAGCCTGCTGTGGCCCCCTTTGCCTGGCAAAGCAATAAAGCTATTCATTTCTACTTTACCCAAAACTCTGTCTCCAAAAGTTAATTTGGTGTCAAGTACAGAGGCCTGATTTGGCTTCAGTTTTCAGTTTTTTCCAACAAATTGAATTTCAGCCTCTAGTCATCACTAGGAAACCAGTCCTAACTCTGAAGTTATCATTCACAGCAATCCCTGAAACCTACAGTGAATAAAGCTGATCGAGGTCTCGAATCTAAAATGTCTTCTGAGCGTACATAGCTCATCCCCAAAACTCAACGCCATATTCGAAAAGTTAAGAATGACAATTAAAAGAAGCATGCTGGGGATCGAACCCGTGACCTTGGCATTATTAGGACCACGCTCTAACCAACTGAGCTAACATGCTATGCAGCTCAATATCAAAAAAACAAACAACCCGATCCAAAACTGGGCAGAAGACCTAAGTAGACATTTCTCCAAAGAAGATATACAGATTGCCAACAAACACATGAAAGGATGCTCAACATCACTAATCGTTAGAGAAATGCAAATCAAAACTACAGTGAGGTATCACCTCACGCCAGTCAGAATGGCCATCATCAAAAAGTTTACAAATAATAAATGCTGGAGAGGGTGTGGGGAAAAGGGAACCCTCTTGCACTGCTGGTGGGAATGTAAATTGATACAGCCACTATGGAGAACAGTATGGAGGTCCCTTAAAAAAATAAAAATAGAACTACCATATGACCCAGCAATCCCACTACTGGGCATATACCCTGAGAAAACCATAATTCAGAAAGAGTCATGTACCACAATATTCATTGCAGCCCTATTTACAATAGCCAGGACATGGAAGCAATCTAAGTGTCCATCGACAGATGAATGGATAAAGATGTGGCACATATATACAATGGAATATTACCCAGCCATAAAAAGAAATGAAATTGAGTTATTTGCAGTGAGGTGGATGGAACTAGAGTGTGTCATACAGAGTGAAGTAAGTCAGAAAGAGAAAAACAAATACCGTATGCTAACACATATATATGGAATCTAAAAAAAACGGTTCTGAAGAACCTAGAGGCAGGACAGGAATAAAGACGCAGACGTAGAGAATGGACTTGAGGATACGGGGAGGGGGAAGGGTAAGCTGGGATGAAGTGAGAGAGTGGCATGGACATATATACACTACCAAATGTAAAATAGATAGCTAACGGGAAGCAACCACATAGCACAGGGAGATCAGCTTGGTGCTTTGTGACCACCTAGAGCGGTAGGATAGGGAGGGTGGGAGGGGAACGCAGAGGGAGGAGATATGGGGATATATGTATATGTATAGCTGATTCACTTTGTTATAAAGCAGAAACTAACACAGCATTGTAAAGCAATTATACTCCAATAGAGATGTTAAAAAAAAAAAAAGCATGCTTATCTTTTAGACAGAATTTCCCTTCTCCCATTAAAGAGAAGTGGCTGTGATTGATAGAAGAGAGTAATTTATGATGTCAGTAGTTTGTAAGAGAAGGATTTTTGTCCACATGATTCTAATGCCATGTATTTCACTGACTTCTGCTATCCTTAAAAAATGAGATAACAGAGTATGATATAGAGAACTGCATTTGGGGTCAAAAGATGTAGATTCTGGGTTTTAGGTCTAATACCTTCTTGTACTGTGTTCTTATGCGAACCACTTATTTAAGGCCATTTCATCTCTAAAATGTGAAAGTTGAACTTTAAGTGACGTCTAATATTCTTTCTAGCCCTTACATGTTGTAAGTCTACATCAGTTGCTGGATGTTCCACAACAAAGACCTCAAAGTACACACATTAACCTACAGTATCTTTCTAATTATATTCTGGATTATTGAGCCCTAGATCAATCCCCTTTTACTGGGTGTACTTTGTTAAATGCAACACATGATTTTAATTCCATGCCACTTATTATACCTTCAGTACTCCTCTGCACTTGTGTATATGCTATGCCAATTCTCTCCTGACTAACCAGCCTGTTGCATTTACAAGGCCAGTTTATTTGCCACTAATTTATCATCTTTTGCAAATCTAGTTAACTACCATATGCCTTGTTCTCCTTTAGCTGAGCAATAAAAGCCTATTGAATCAGACACACTATCTATTCCAGCCAGCATTAAAAGGCACACCATGAGATAGTGATCCCAGAGAAATCAGAGAAACCTAGTCACTGTAATAAGGAAGGGAATTACAGAACACCTGGTGGCAGATTATCAAGCCTCTCAAAGCAAGGCCCAACAAAGACCTCAACTATAAAGCCGTCAGGAAAAACCACTGAGCATAAGGCATTTTTTACTTTCTTATAGACTACAGCAGGATAATGGCAATCAACTAGAATGGGCAGAACATTTCTAAGCCTGCAAAGTGACGCTTATATTTTAACCTTCTGGCTAAGTGACTCAAACATCATTCAGTGAGCACCTATTATGTGCCAGGCATCGTGTGCCTGTACTGGGGATACAGAGATGAATAGGGCAAGGTCCCACGAGGTTCTTGCTCGGTCCTACTGGAGGAGACAGGCGAACAGCTAACCACAGTATAACGAAGTAATAAATGCTACAACAGAGGAAAAGCTTAGGTGAGAAGGCAGTAAATGAGCCACAGAAAGAAGGATGGGGAGGGTATTCCAGCCAGCCAGAATGGCCAGGGCAAAGGCCTGGAGTCAGGGAAGGATGTGTTCTATGGAGGCATGTGGAAGATGGTACCTGTGAAAGAACTTCGTGTACATAGGAACAGGAATGGCAGAAAGAAGTGTGAAATGTTTACTTTATGGAACGAGGAACCTAATTTTGGAAGAGCTATCAGACATGGCAACATCTAACCTAAACAAAAAAGAAATGTGATTTCCTTCATACTTCAAAAATCTCACATGAGAGTCCACCTTAACTGATGTTGCTAGGGCAGTTTCTTTTGATTACGGTGGCTTCTCACCAGAAAGAAATTTTCAACACCTTGGCAATTACATTCTCTCACTTTTACTAATTTTTGGTTGTGCACCTGGCTTTTCTAGGAGCCTGATAAAAGGCCACTGAGAAATTTGAATATATTCTAATTTTAGGAGGCTGACATATGCTACATGCTCAAGCTACAATAATGATGCATGCAAAAATGCATTTAAAAGAGATAAAACCAGTAACACAAAAGGGGTCAATGAGTAATGTTTTTCATTTTTCCTCTCACACACTTCTTACTTAAATCATTTATGTAAGCCATGACTTTAAAATACCTTCTTTTTTTAGCTATACTCTCAAACTAGAAAGATGTGGAAAGTAAATCTTTAAAAAAAAAAAAAAGCAGCTAATTTTTCAAATGAAACAATCTTGCATAAGCCCTAATTATCACTTCAGTATTTGTAGGCTAAATCTATATTTGAGGTGGAAAAAATAACATTTTTTGACAAGGCCTCTGGAAGGAGTGAGGAAAGCCACTACTATTTTAATAGGAGTGACTTTAAAATCACAAGCTATATTCTTAAGACCAACATGGAATAAATTGATAAGTAGGTCAAAAATTGTTAGTTAAAATAAAGGTGAAGGCAAAATTAATAAATGGAATTTTTGGCCTTTTTTCCAATAAGATAATTCATAAGAGTGCATCTCCTCAATTTATGTCAGGCATACTGTGCCTTATTATTCAATAACCTTTTGAGAGAGAATATCACAGGTAAAGATTCCAAAACCATTAGATTATGTTAGAAATACCCTCTTACCCTTTCTTCCCTTCTCTTTTTTCAACAGGATCTATGTCCTCATTTGCAATGAGGTGATTTTGTGGGAAATCATGACTGTAAGTTTTAGAGAGCTGTCTGAAAGCAGTGAATCAACAGAGCACTTGACTCACACCTTATTTTAGGAAGGGGCTCCGGGGGTAAGCTGCCAGCCATGGTTACTTTCTTTCTGAGAGCCCTATCCATCTTTACTCCCGTAACTCAGAGTTAAGATGCTCCTCCTTGGGGCTTCCTGGTGGCGCAGTGGTTGAGAATCTGCCTGCCAATGCAGGGGACACGGGTTCGAGCCCTGGTCCGGGAAGATCCCACATGCCGCGGAGCAACTAGGCCCGTGAGCCACAGCTACTGAGCCTGCGCGTCTGGAGCCTGTGCTCTGCAACAAGAGAGGCCGCGATAGTGAGAGGCCCGTGCACAGCGATGAAGAGTGGCCCCCGCTCGCCGCAACTAGAGAAAGCCCTCGCACAGAAACGAAGACCCAGCACAGCCAAAAATAAATAAATAAATTAAAAAAAAAAAAAAAAAAAGATGCTCCTCCTTATATATTCTACTAGCTATAGCCAATCAAGTTCTTCCCTGGGGACCAGCAGCTGGGGGATCCCTCAGGAAGCTGGGTTCAAATCCAAAAAGCCTAACTCCAGAGCTCACGTGTCAACAACAATCCTGCACATTCTCTTTCTCACTCTTATATAACTCATCACCTAAGAACACCTGGAAATGAAATACTAGACATTCCCATTCAAATAATGATAGTAATACTTATAACAACACATAAAATCACAAAAAATACAAACAACCAATAAATATTCAACTCCCTTGTCATCAAAGATATGCAAATCAAAACCACAGGACAGCTTTTTTCACCTAGCAGATTATCCAAAAAAAAAATTAAGTATAATATCCATATTGTCAAGAATGGCTGAAAATGATACTTTTAAATATCATTATGGGGTTATAATGGAAATTACCTTCCTAGAGAACAATTCAGCAATATTTACCAAAAGCTGATAAAATGTTGAGGTACACACCCTAAAAATCCACTTCTAGGAATTTCATCAAATCATCATACATGCACTGAAACAAGGATATTCACTATAGCATTATTAATAATAGTGGGCGAGGGAAAAACAACATAAAAGTACAACAATAGAGTTGTTAATATAAATTTGAGTATAACTACTAAAATATCCTCTTTTGGGGAATATTTAGTGACCTCCAAAAACATTCTTAATGTTTTACATAATGAAAAAAGAATACAAAATATGATCCTAATTTTATAAAAGCAAACATATAGGTAACAAACAGGAAGTAAGGAAATCAAACCAAGAGACATCCATTCCATTTCTTCCCTCAAGGCCCTTGGTTCTATGGAAGATGTGCCTCCACACCCCATTTTGGCCCATCCCCACTCAAATGTCCTTAGACCTGTGAGCCAAGACAGAGTGTAAAATACCTGCAGTCTTACCCTTCATTTACAATCCACCATATATAAATATTTACAGAAACAAGGCTAAGAAATAGAAAGGGCGTCTTTGAGGTTAGAGCCACAAACCATGCAAACAACCATCTGGATCCCACAGCAATTACTATCTTTATCATTAAATTTAGCACCCACTGCTCTATATACAACTTCTAATTTCAGGGTAGTTCTATCTCAGTAACTATATTGTGGGATCATCTAAGATAATCACTGTCTCACATAGCAATCCTTATCATTTGTGAACTTAACAGTCATGTCTTTAACTATCTTCCCAAGCAACTCTGAAGGTGGTAATTTGTAGATTTCATAAGCTATGAACTTGACCCAGTGTGCAGTTAGAATGGCTTTCTAGCTAATTGTCCGTTTTCCACATTTAAGTGAAATATTGTTTTTATCTATACATGGTCACACATGCAGTAACTTCTTGAAAGAAGGAAACTTTTATTCCCTTGTGAAAGTCAGAACACAGGACTAATAGTTCTTGGATATTTGGACAAATACAAGAAATCAAATATCAAATTCAACAATGGCTCAAATTCAGAGTGTGAACAAGTCCACTATATATTCTATATGAAAACAAAAACAGGCAATTTATTAATCTTCCAAGTGTTCCAACCAGGAGAGCTGGTTAATACCAAAGAGTGCAACTGCTGGATTATGTGGTAATAGTATGTTTAGTTTTATTGGAAAGTGCCAAACTGTCTTCGAAAGCAGCTCTACCACTTTACATTTCCACCAAAAATGAATGAGAGTTCTTGTTGCTCCACATTCTCACCAGCATTTGGTGATGTCAGTGTTTTGGATTTTAGTCATTCTAATAGGTGTGTATTGCTATCGAATTGTTTTAATTTGAAATTCTCTAAAGGCATATGATGTTGATCATTTTTTCATCTGCTTATTTGCCATCTGTATATTGTCTCTGGTGAGGTGTCTGTACAGATGTCTTGACCATGGATTGTGCTTTTGGTGTTGTATTCAAAAAGGCATTGCCAAACCCAACCAAGTTCACCTGGATTTTCTCTTATCTTTTAGAAGTTTTATATTTCACATTTAAGTCTATGGTCCATTTTGAGTTATTTTTTGTCAGTTATTTTAATAAAGGAAATTTAAATACGGAATTAGAGAACTAAAAAGGCAAAAAAGAAGCACTGAGGTGACACAGATATAGTAACTGCAAGAGCAGCAAAAGAAAGTGGTTGAACCGATGCTTAGGAAAGGGGCTGCACAGAGCTGGGACCTAAACTTCTGTGAAGACGGCATGGGGCAGCTGGTGCTGGTATCTCAGAAGGTCATAGTGAGTGTGAAAAAAAAAAAAAAAATCACTGCATGCACTTTAAGGATTCCTATGTCTTTGTCAAGAATTGGTCCTTTTATCATCATGGAATGTCTTTCTTTATCTCTGGTATTTTCCTTGCTCTGAAGTCAGTTTTGCTATGATAGCAGATCTTAAATGTTCTCACCACAAAAAGGAAATGGTAATTATGTGAGGGGCTGGAGATGTTAGCTAACACTATAGTGGTAATCATTTCATAATATGTAAGTGTATCAAGTCAACATGTTGTGCACCTTAAACTTATACAATGCTATATGTCAATCATATATATCTATAAAGCTGCAAAAAATATATATAAAAGCAGGTTTCTTATAGACAACATATAGCTAGGTCTCATTTAATCCCGTCTGAGAGTCTCTTTTAACTGGTGTATCTTAGACCATTAATATTTAAAGTGACTATTGATATAGTTGGATTAACATCTACCATAGTTGTTACATTTTCTATTTGTTGTCCTTGTTTCTTTTTTGTCTTATCTTTTTCTGCCTTCTGTTTTTTTTTGTTGTTAATATTTATTTATTTATTTGGCTGCGCCAGGTCTTAGTTGTGGCACGCAGGATCTTCACTGACGCGTGCGGGATCTTCAGTTGCAGCATGCGGGATCTTTTTATTTTTTTAATTGCAGCATGTGGGATCTTTTTATTTTTTTAATTGCAGCATGCGGGATCTTGTGGCATACAGGCTCTTAGTTATGGCATGAGGGATCTAGTTCCCTGACCAGGGATCAAACCAGGGCCCCCGGAATTGGGAGCATGGAGTCTTAACTGCTGGACCATCAGGGAAGTCCCTCCTTCTCTGGTTTTAACTAAGCTTTTCATATGATTCCATTTTTCCTCCTCTCCTAGAATGTTCATTACAACCAGCCCTCTGCATCCATGAGTTTCACATCAGCAAATTCAGGTTGAATGTGTTGATGTGAAACACATGGATACAGCTGACTGTATACCCCTCTTTTCACCCTTTTTAGTGGTTATGCTTGAGTTGGCAATATACATTTACAACTAATCCAAGGTTTCTTTCAGATAACGCTATACCACCTCACGGGTAGTGCAAGTACCCTATGACAGAGTACTCTTATCTCTCCCTCCTGTCCCTTAAAACATTGCTATCATTCATTTCATTCATCCATAAGCTATAATTATGAAATACATTAATACTATTATTATTGTGAACAAATTGTTGTCTGTTGATTTTCAGTTTGTTCACTTTCTTATTGCGAGAACAGCGAAGGTGACTACTAAGCTCCTTAGATGCCAGAACAGAAACTGGAAGTTCCTATTTTTTAAGTAGATAATCATTAGCAGTATTTATTATACAGAATCCTAAAATTTCTATCTTGGTTTCAAACTACTGTATAATATCATCTACATCATTTTTAACTGGGGGGAAACCATTCTACCTTCTCAATCGTGAAGGCTCTCATTTCACAGCTTTCAGGAGATTATCCGATTTTATAAGTTTTAAGAGGTTAACATTTCTGAATGATTTTTAATTTTGTGTTTATGGAAGTATTAACATTGTGCTGGAGCTCTATACTTGGCTGAAAAATTCAATTAGCTAAAGGTCTAAGCCCCTGCCCTTAAGGAGGTAATAAATTATATTTTAAATGTTAACACTACAAAGTATAAAACAAAATGTACCTTAAAATACACCTATCATTCTTCACTTATACTTAAGAACATGGCTTTGGAGGCAGAAAGAAACGTTTTTAGATCTTAACTCTCCCTTATTAGCTTTATCATAAAGCCTCTCCTTATCCTCATTTCCTTCCTCTATAGAATAAGGATAATAAAACCTACCACACTGGGTTATTATAACAGATGACCTTATGTGCTTTGCACATAAGTTCACGGTATAAATAGTACTTGCTGCTGCTGCTGTTGTTTCTGTTGCTTCTATCATCATTAGGCTGTATCTCTTTTATCTGCTATTGCCACAGTTGAAAACATTCCAATTATGGAGTCTACTCCACTTTGTGTAGGCATATCCTAGCTGTATCTATTCTATTTGGACCATTTTACTGCCCCTCCTATTTCCTGGGAATGAATTTTATGAAGAAAAGTTTTCCATTCTATTTTGCTCTCTCCTTATAAAATCTAGTCCTCATTAATCCACATATAAAATGCTACTTTGTACATTTAAAAATATGAACCAACAAAAAGGAAAAGTAAGTGAAAACTTTTTGGGTGCAAACATAATGCCAAAAGCATTGGGGGAAAATATCTATAAATAAAACAGCAGCTAAACTACATTTTATAGAACTGGCTTTAAAATACCATTTAATACTTCCTTTCTTTCTAAGGGTCTAATTCCACTTCTGAGATGCCAATTCTCAAAATGAATGAGCTTCGTAAATTCCTCAAATTGAGAGAAATTTAAATTATACCAAAACTTTCAAACTCAACAGCCTTAATCCTGTAGCTTTTTGTAGGTAACCTGTATTTGTCTGAGTTTCGTAATAATGAATTTTTCTTCCCTGAGTTTTGTCTGTGCCAACAAACCTTTTCCAAAATTTAAAAAGAAATTCTAAACTGAAAAGAACTTTTTCAGAATACAAGGCAAAACTTGTATCCTTTCCTGTAATTATTAAGGAAACTAAAATAGCTTCTTTAAATTAATAACCCAGCTCCTTTTCACAGCAAGCACAGAAGAGATACTAAGTTCTTCAGATTCCTGTTTAACTTCTCTCCCATGGGATTTGGATTTAAAATTCTCTTCAAAGAAATTGAATGTGGGCTTAGTTATTCAGTGACAGAAATTAACATTAAATTTCAGAAGCCAAATCGGAGAGAAGGCAACCTATACTCCTGGACACGCGTGGTCTTGGTTTCTTCACGGAATGAAGAACAGAAGAGAAAATCATTACAGGAGTGCCTCCGTATCCACACGGGATACGTTCCAAGACCCCCAGTGGATGCCTGAAACTGTGGATAGCACCGAACCCTATATATACTGTTTTTTCCTATACATACAAACCTATGATAAAATTTAACTTTTAAATTAGGCACGATAGGGACTCCCCTGGTGGTCCAGTGGGTAAGACTCCACACTCCCAATGCAGGGGCCCTGGGTTTGATCCCTGGTCGGGGAACTAGATCCTGCATGCATGCCACAACCAACAGTCCGCAGGCCGCAACTAAAAGATACCACACGCCACAACTAAGACCCAGCGCAGCCAAAATAAATAAATAAATATTTTTAAAAAAAATTAGGCACTGGCTTGTGGAAGGACTGGGTAGAACACAAGGGAAGTTGGCCGCATGAAGATGGAGCTCTTTGCAGACGTTGAGCCTAAGATGGCTGAGAATTTTAGGCAGTTCTGCACTGGACAATTCAGAAAAGATGGGGTTCCAACAGGATACAAAGGGAGCAGCTTCCACAGGGTCATAAAAGATTTCATGATTCAGGGTGGAGATTTTGTTAATGGAGATGGTACTGGAGTCACTAGTATCTACCGGGGGCTGTTTCCAGATGAAAACTTTAAGCTTAGACACTCAGCTCCAGGCCTGCTTTCCGTGGCAAACAGTGGTCCCAGTACAAATGGATGTCAGTTTTTCATCACCTGCTCTAAGTGTGATTGGCTAATGGGAAGCACGTGGTGTTTGGAAAACTCACTGATGGACTCCTGGTGATGAGAAAGATTGAGAATGTTTCCACAGGCCCCAACAATAAGCCCAAGCTGCCTGTGGTGATCTCACAGTGTGGAGAGATGTAGTCCAGAGGAAGACTGAATCAGGCCTTCCCTTGCTCGGGGTGATACTCTTGAGTAAGATAATCTGGATTGGCCCCTGTGTTTGCTTCCCTGCCTGCTGCTGCCCCATTTGATCAAGAGACCTCACAGATTCAGAAGCCAAGATTTTATGTTTAAGTTTTCAACTGTAAATAAAGTTGTTCGTTTTTAAAAAAAAAAAAAAAAATTAGGCACGGGACTTCCCTGGTGACGCAGTGGTTAAGAATCTGCCTGCCAATGCAGGGGACACAGGTTCAGTCCCTGGTCCGGGAAGATCCCACATGCCATGGAGCAACTAAGCCCATGGGCCACAACTACTGAAGCCTGTGTGCCCTAGAGCCCACGCACCGCAACTACTGAGCCCACGTGCCGCAACTACTGAAGCCTACGTGCTCTAGGGTCCGCATGCTGCAACTACTCAGCCTGCGTGCTGCAACTACTGAAGCCCAAGTGCTGCAACTACTGAAGCCCGTGCGCCTAGAGCCCGTGCTCCACAACAAGAGAAGCCACCGCAATGAGAAGCCCGCGCACCGCAACGAAGAGTAGCCCCCACTCGCCACAACTAGAGAAAGCCCGCGCGCGGCAACGAAGACTCATCGCAGCCAAAAAAAAAAAAAAATAGGCACGATAAGAGATTAACAACAATCACTAACAATAAAATAGGACAATTCTAACAATATACTATAATAGAAGTTATGTGAATGTGGTCTTGCTCTCTCTCAAATTACGTTATTATCCTGTGCTCCCCCTTCTTCTTGTGATCATGTGAAATGATAAAATGCCTACGTGACGAGCTGAAGTGAGGTGAATGATATAGGCACTGTGACGTAATGTTAGGCTACTACTGACTTTCTGACGATGTATCAGAAGGAAGATCATCTGCTCCATGTCATCCTGGATCATCGAGCCATGTTGATGGCTGGGTGTCAGGAGCAGACGTTGACGGCTGGGGATCCCAGGCGGGACAGAACTGGAGTGGGTGAGATTTCATCCACTACTCCAAACAACATGCAATTTAAAACCTATGAATTGTTTATTTCTGGAATTTTCCATTTAATATTTTTGAACCACAGTTGACTACAAGTAACTGAAGCTGTGAAAAGTGAAACCCCAGATAAGGAGGGACTACTGTAGTTTCTAACAATTAAGTCATTCTTGGTTTCTAATCTTTCCTTATTTCTCCCAAATTAACCAACTGTTTGTTTCAAACCATTTTATCTAAAAACAAACTAAATAAAACATACTTTTTCCTGAGTCTGTGAAAATTCAATAAGGCAAAGCTTTCATAAGGAAGCAGTGAAAACACACCTGCAGACTAATTTATTTATATGTAACAGTATGCTGCATCCTAAAGAAATAAGGGCCTATTTCTTGACCCTTAGTCTCTCTGATTGTTTGCAGGTAGTGGTGTGCACTTAGTTGAACATGAAGCATCAATGAATATCTGAGGCCCTCTTTATTCATTTCATTTCTCTTACGCCCCCTAAAACAATAAATGTTACTTTCAATGAAAAGAATTCAAGGTGGATATTCAGTACAAGCATGTTTCATCAGGGAACAAAGGTTAGTTTTCATCCCAAACCAGAATATCTGAATCTTTTGCGCCAAAGTACAAAAAGATAAATAGGTCGTTGGCTAATCCTCCATTTAAAATATGACAGCAGAGAGTGGTCATCAATTTCTGACTGTATGCAACCTATAAACCTGTCATTTCATAAGCTAATGAAATGACAGATTTATAAGAACCTTCCTTTCTATAAGGGGTCCATAATGCTCACCTTAAAAGTCATCACTGCATGTGCTTAATGTAAGGGATCAACATATTTAGGTTGATTTTGATGAGCTTTAAATATTAGGTAATTTACTGTTGATTAAAGCTAACAATATATTTTAAAAACAATCTAGATTAGTTTTTTGATAATGTCCTGAGATTTTAGAAATCGGTGGTATTATGGAATTTTAATTCCCCTAGATCTCAAGAACTCTGGATGACAGGGAAAGGATAGGGAGGGTATGCCTTGCCAGCTGCAACCCACGGGGTAGTTCTGTAGTCACTGTCACTGGGCCAGTGAGAACAGTCATCTGAGGTTCATTAATCAAAGCAGCAGGAGGGATCAAGGTAAGAACATAGCACTTCAGAGCTTTAGAAAACACATCCAAATGCTCTAACCCACTGACGCTCAAAATAGACCCGTGAAATAGGCAAATAGACAGGAGATGCTATAAAGAAGCTGGGATTCTAAAGTACTTATTTGTCCAGGGTCACAATGCCAGTGGGAGGCAAAGATGTGATTGTTTTTTTTTTCTATTTCTTTTGTTATTTTGTTTTATTTTTTAACATCCTTATTGGAGTATAATTGCTTTACAATGTTGTGTTAGTTGCTGCTGTATAACAAAGGGAATCAGCTATACATATCCATATATCCCCATATCCCCTCCCTCTTGTGTCTCCCTCCCAACCTCCCTAACCCACCCATCTAGGTGTTCACAAAGCACCAAGCTGATCTCCCTATGCTATGCGCCTGCTTCCCACTAGCTATCTATTTTACATTTGGTAGTGTATATATGTCCATGCCACTCTCTCACTTAGTCCCAGCTTACCCTTCCCCCTCCCCATGTCCTCAATTCCATTCTCTACGTCTGTGTCTTTATTCCTGCCCTGCCCCTAGGTTCATCAGAACTTTTTTTTTTTTTTAGATTCCATATATATGCGTTAGCATATAGTATTTGTTTTTCTCTTCCTAACTTACTTCACTCTGTATGACAGACTCTAGGTCCATCCACCTCACTACAAATAACTCAATTTCATTTCTTTTTATGGTTGAGTAATATTCCATTGTATATATGTGCCACATCTTCTTTATCCATTCATCTGTCGATGGACACTTAGGTTGCTTCCATGTCCTGGCTATTGTAAATAAAGATGTGATTCTTAATCTCAGATACTGTTCACAAAAAGAAAGAAAAAAAAGAAAGAAAGAAATATACTGAGACTCCTAGAGCTTAGTCCCAGGACTTTTTCGCTAAGTGGTCTTTTCTATTCCATGACTCTACTTATCAAATATATGTGGATTATTCCCAATTGTATAACTCCCTTCTAGACCTCTCCTCTGAGCACTACACATACATGTCCATCTTCACCTACATCACCACTTGAATGCCTAAAAAAGCCAATCAATCCTACCAGGGCTCTTGTTACTCCTCCTTCCAAAAGCTGTTCCCAGACTTCCTCAGCTTGGCAGGTGTCACACCATTGCTCAAGTCAGGTGGGAATCATCTTACTCTCTGCCTTTCCTCTACCCCAGCATTCCACATCCAAGGCATCGGCAAGTCTGATAAGATTCCTCTTCCAAGATACTGTATATCTCAATTCCACCACCTCTCCCCACTTCCACTCCACCACTCAAGTCCAAGCCACCATCACCTCTTGCCTGGACCACTGCAATAGTCTCCTCATTGGCTACCCTGTCTCCCTTCACACCTCCATAAAAATCCATTCTACATACAACACCTAAAATCATGACCCTTTCCATTTGCATTTAAAATAAGGTGAAAGCTCCTATAAAAGCCCACTTAGCTATGCCGACATTTTCAGAAACGTTCAGTGTCTCAGAAATAAAGCCTCAGTATTGTCATGGCAGGACAGTGGCAGAGGAAACATGGAAAGTCAGGACTTAAACCAAGTCTTTCAAATGTCCTTTTCATTAAGCCGTTCAACTTCCCAATGATCTATTCCCAGAAACTTACCTGTTTCTCAGTTTTCTCATTTGTAATATTATAAGAAAACTGCTTCTCCTCCTACCTCACTTGGTGATTAAGAGGATCAAATGAGATAATATATGTAAAAGCACTTTGAAAACATAAAGCATTACAAATATAAAGTAATATAAAATGCCTACTAATACAGAAATGGTGCTCAAGCACGGGGTTTTCTGGGCCTTTGCTTACAAGAAAGAGGAGTTAAGTGAGTCTAGCTAAAATAATTGACTTTTGGGAATTCCCTGGTGGTCCAGTGGTTAGGGTTTGGCACTCTCACTGCCAGGGCCCCAGGTTCAATCCCTGGTCAGGGAACTATAATAAAATCCCACAAGCCGCATGGCACAGCAAAAATAAATAAATAAATAAATGACTTTTATCTCTCATCACTAGAATACATTTTGGCTGGTTGGAGCCTTTTCTATTGCTTAAGAAGACTGATGCCAGATAAAAAAACACATGGCTGCCCTGGTTAACTTCCTGATTTCAGGCTTTACCTTACCAATAAATAAGAAATAGCCAGATAACTCTTACAAACACATTTCTGACTAAAAAGAAAATAGGAAGCTAAAAGCCCTGGTTTGGAAGGCTGAGAAAATGAGCCTCACCTTGCCCAAAGTTTGTCCACAATTCTTCTCCTGCCCTCTCTCCAGGATGCGGGGGGCACAGCTCCAGAGGAGATGAAAACCCAGGGCTGCAGGGCCCTTCCAAAACCCAGGGACACAGGATGACCCCAACTCTGGACCATTTCCGTAGCTCCTGGAGACTCTGCCAGACAGCAGGAGCTGCAGCTGAGTGCCGGACCCAGGTCAAGTTGGAGAAGTCTTCACCCCATCACCCCAAGATACATACATTGTAAGTAAGAAACTGGCCCTCAAGTATCAGATAAAGTCTAATGGGCAGGAAAAAGCAAAATGCTTCTAATAAAGTGAGTCTATCACTACACAATTTTATTAAAGTCAGATTTATTGACAAAGGCATTGAGATAGTAAAGAAATTGTAAAAACTGTGGCAAGATAAGCAAGATAAACAAGTTGCTACATGTAATCTTCCTTTCTTCATGGTTGCCCCCAAAACAGGCCCACCAAACTGCATAATCATTTCACTACTTCTACACAAATTCATATTATTCAATTTAATTTTTTCATTGATTCTCTTCAAACCAGTTATCATTATTTTATTTCAGTTCTACTTAAGTTCGCTGGTCCTTTAAAAAATAATACTTAGTGACATTTAATATATTCAGACTATAGAAATGGAAACTATGCCATAAATCAAGGGTCTGCAAGCTTTTATCTGCAAAGGGCCAGATAATATTTCAGGCTTTATAGGCTCCATACTGTCTCTGTCACATATTGTTTTTTGTTTTTTTTTTTTAAACAACCCTTTAAAAATATAAAAATTTCTTAGCTCTTAGACAATACAAAAACAGACCATGGGCTATAGTTTAGCAACCTTTGTTGTAAATAATAATTGTGAACTAACAGCATATAGAACATATATAGTATACGCAACATGAATCAGCCTTTCACTTAAAACAAATCACACTGGTTCAATAGGCTTCCTTTTCCTAAAGCAGCTTCTAAAACTAGGAATGCTCTATACTAGAGAAGAATGAGGTATATGTCCTATTTTTATGAAAGAAAAATTCTGCCCAGATATTTTTTTCTCCCCTCTTAGGTGGTCAAGGATAAAAGATGTTCACTAAGAACTAATGAAGCATCACTTAGAATGTACATATTTACAATGAAATTCAAAAGCCTAGGTTAATACTGTACAGACTGATAAAACACAAATTTGTGAAACCTCAGAAATTATAGATACAAAGCCAAAAAGCCAAAAATAGCTAGAATAAAGTTCACCAATCCATCAAAAAAGGAGGATGTATTATTAAAATGACTTTCTTTTAGGATCTCTGCACTAACAATAAAAAATAGCAACAAAATTCTGGAAGGATAATGGCATACAAATGACTTGCTGCAGTTGGTATTGCTACCCCACAATGCAATGAAGTCCATTGTAGCTGAGATAAAGGAACTCTTACAGAGTTGCTGCACTGTTACCAAGCAACAAGAAATAACATGTCAGGATTAGCACTTGATTTAATTTTTACCATCAATAAACCATACTTATATTCTGCTATTCTTCTGGATGTAAATGGTCATTAGGCTAAGAATTATTAATCTATAAGAGTACACACACAAAAAAATATGCAGTGAAGTTAATACCTGGCATTCACCAAGTTCAAGTTTTTTGTATTTACTGCTTCCTTGGTAGAAACAGCAAATAATAACAGAATAGTGATTCTATTACTGAGAAGGTTATTTAGTCAAAATATTCAACTAAATCTTCACTAAATACATTTTCATTAGCATTGAAATATTCTCAAATCAGTGTTGCATTTTATGAAAATTCAAGGAAATGAATGAATTGTCTTTAAATACTTTAATACTTCAAAATAAGTAGAGTCAATCACTTCATTTAGTTTAGTTGTGTAAGGATATTATCATCTGTCAAAGCAATGTACATCTGGCTGAATTTGTAGCATGAAGAATTTATAGATATCTCTTTCAGAGTGGTATAGCAATCACTTTTTAAAAAATGAAATCTAAAAGCATTAATAAAATCCTATAACTGAAAAACTAAAAAAGAAAAAAATGTAAATTAAGGATATTATATAATTTAACAGACTTAAAAATCAGTCATTGTAAATGACATCCATAGCTCACCACATCATCCCCAAACTTAACACTTGGGAAGGTGACTGTATTATGCCTTAGGATCATGAGGTCCCAGGGTTCATGGGGGGTTGGTGGGAAGAGGGTGTTCCTTCTTTTTGTATTGTATCAAATAGCTCTCTTACCTGCCTGTGTTTTTAAAGAACTAGTGTTGAGTGTTCAACTCAACTGGCCTGTGTGAATGAAGTAAAAAGGATTAGGATTCAACAGGTTCTTGCTGTCCTTATCTTCTCGCTAAGGAAGAGAAGTAGAGAGCACTACCAGGTAAATATTAAAGTGCAGTGAAGGGCATTTACTATATTATGCTTCACACAGTGAATGTCAAATTTGACATTTCAGCCAAGTTCTCATAAATATCATGTCTCCAGGTCAACCAGCAATTTGTGCGTGGGCATAAATTCCATACAGGCATGGAGCAGTGGTCACCTGTGTATGCATGTGTGTGCTTGACATTGCATCTGTCTAATGAAGTTTCTCAACATGGTTACAGGTGTTTCTCTTGGGTGGATGGAACCTTTAATTTTTTCCTGTTTAGACCTATTTCTTTTTTCTTTTTACCGTCTCTTGGAAAAATTATGAGTTTCTCTGTAATATCAAGTCATTAGCAATCTTAAGATTAAGAATAAAAGAACCTTAAGAGGAAAGGAGTTATGTTTATCACTTGGGCAGTTTCACTTTTCCTGAAGCAGGACGGAATATAACCAGTCTCTAAAACATCAATACACTAATTGGCCTGCTTGGTGGAGATTAAATGTTCACAGGATCCATTGAAGTGATTAGGTCGAATGGTTAAAATCCACTGTATTCCCACATCCTAGTGTAAAGTGAACTAACCACCAGTTTGACTTCTGCAAAGATAATTCATGAGATGTTGTCAACACAAAGTTCTCCAAACAGCGCCAGAGAGACACAAAAGTCAGGAGGCTCCAAGCTCAAATTCACATTCTCCATTCATCTCAGAGTTTGAAAGTCAGATTTGGGCCTAGTCATCTTGCGAACTATTACAAATGAACTAAAAACAGAAATCACACTTCACACAGCCTAGGAAGAAGATACTGCCATGATTCTCAAGACAGCTACCCTCATATAAGACTCCTCGGCCCACCACCTCAGACCGAAGAAAGGGGAGTACGTCATCCCCAGTCTTCAAGTGCACCAGGAAGGCCCCATCTGCTCCTCTTTCCACCGCCCCGCTTGCTCCCCGCTGGAAGCTGCCGAGCCCCGCTTCCTCACTTCCCTGAGGTCTCTGCTCAACTGTCATCTCAGTGGGGCCTTCTGTTACTGACCAACTGATTCACAATTTCACTTTGGGGAATTCCCTGGCAGTCCAGGGGTTAGGACTCCACAGTCTCACTGCTGAGGGCCCGGGTTCAATCCCTGGTCAGGGAACTAAGATCCCACAGGCCATGCAGTGCAGACAAAAAAAAAGCAAAAACAAAAACCAAAATTTAACTTTCTTCTCCTGACATTTCATGTCCCTTTTCATGCTTTGTTTCATCTCCTTAATATTTATCAATATCTAATATAATATATATTTTACTTATTTATTGCACCTATTGTCAGTCTTGAGCATTATAATGTAAGCTCATGAGGGATACAATATCTGGTGATTATTTCAAAATACTACAAGAGGAGGCAGGAGATGCGGATGAAGACGGGGCAGGAGTGATCGTGGGTTGACAGTCATTGGAGCTGGAGGACGAGCTCAGATGGGTTCATTAAACTCTTCTGTTTACTGTTGTGTATGTCCATTAGCCTTCATAATAAACATTAAAAACAAAATTTGTAATACCATTTACACTGCTATTTTCACCTTTCCTCATCCACCAATCAGGAACAACACATATCTTCTTGGCAGGATGGCAGATGTACCCCTAATCTTTTCCTCTAGTTAACCTCCTCTGGAGACATGGCATGTGCCAGGCACTAGTACAGAATGCAGAAGTCACAGGTCCCAAAGCCTGGCTCTTCTAAACAAAAAGTCTTAGGATATCTTTGGAAAATAATTTTCCATACGTCCATACCTTATGACTTAGAATTATTTTTAAGGGACTGATAACCACAATATTCCTGACAGTGGCTCTCTCTGCAGGAAAGGCAGGCAGATGAAAACGAGAATAAGCAATCCGCTAATCCTTACCTTAGGTGTGTTCGCTGGTGTTCAATTTATTATTGTGCTTTATAACCCACAAAGGCTACATGTATATAATACTTGTATGCATCAAATATCATGTAATATGAACAATTCTTTCATAAGCAAATATATAAATATACCATAATATAAATATGATAAAAATAACATTATTGAAGTCATGGTAATGAATGTATTTGTCTTAACTAAAAGCTGAAATTAGCCAAAACAGCTGAAGAGGCCTTGCATAAACCTTGCCATCTTCCAACACCAGCCAGGGCACACACCTGACGAAACCAGCTGGGTTATTTTGGTCACAGGTAACCTCAACAGCCTTCGGTGGCTGAGTCAGATGACCTTTCCTGACAGCACAGGCATGCCAGGCTGCTTGCAGGAGAAAAAGCATCAACAGGCTCCTGAGTGAAGCACTGCCGCCCCTCCCCCTGAGTTTTCTATTATAAGTTGCTTTAGGGGCTTCCCTGGTGGCGCAGTGGTTGAGAGTCTGCCTGTCAATGCAGGGGACACGGGTTCGAGCCCTGGTCTGGGAAGATCCCACATGCCGCGGAGCGACCGGGCCCGTCAGCCACAATTACTGAGCCTGCGCGTCTGGAGCCTGTGCTCCGCAACAGGAGAGGCCGCGATAGTGAGAGGCCCGCGCACTGCGATGAAGAGTGGCCCCCGCTTGCCACAACTAGAGAGGGCCCTCTCACAGAAACGAAGACCCAACACAGCCATAAATAAAATAAATTAATTAATTAATTAAAAAAAAAATTAAGAAAAAAAAAAGTTGCTTTAAAAAAAAAAAATGTAAAGACAGGTAACTTCCCAGAGAAACACAGCCTGATTGGATATGCACCCAGGAGACTGGCTGAGGGGCTCATGGGAAGTTGAAGGGTTAACAGACCCTTACAAAAGCCAAATGAGTTCCACAGTACTCCTGTTACTCATACACATGGAACGCAATGCCAAGAGTTGTTCCCTGGCTGGTTTTGCACTTAGACTTGTGAAGTTTATCAGGGAAGATTCCACCCACTTAAAGAGGAGGTCCAGAAATAACACTGTCCTAAAAAGAGAAATATCTTTCTGGCATGTATGCCAATATGTGCACCCACTTGTACTATTTTCCCCAAGTAACTACCCCCAGTTCCTTAAGAGACGGGGAAAGAGACAGCCAGCCTTCACTATGTCACAACTTTGTGGCAAAACATGCAAACGGCTGCAGGTTTTAAGAATGCAAATGCAATATTCATATCGGTTTCGTTAAAGGGGAAAACAGATATAATTGGTTTTCCACAGCTCATAAGTTTGTTTAGAACACATTTGAAAGGCAAAATTTTTCCAAAAAGGAGCAATATCCCACTTTTAGAGAAACCAGAAATAATTCATGTCAAGGGCCAATTTGGTATTTTCTTCAATTCAAGATGAATATACTGGTTTACCTCTTGTCAACTGGAGGAGAAATTAACCAAAAAAGCAAGAGACAGCTTTATGTTCCTTTGCCACCCTGCTTCTTTTTTCTTTTTTTTTAAATTTATTTATCTAATTTATTATTTTTTTTGGCTGCATTGTGTCTTTGTTGCTGTGCATGGGCTTTCTCTAGTTGCGGCAAGCGGGGGCTACTCTTCATTACAATGCACGGGCTTCTCATTGCGGTGGCTTCTCTTGCTGCAGAGCATGGGCTCTAAGCGCGTGGGCTTCAGTAGTTATGTCACATGGACTCAGTAGTTCTGGCTCGTGGGCTCTAGAGCACAGGCTCAGTAGTTGTGGTGCACAGGCTTAGTTACTCCGCGGCATGTGAGATCTTCCTGGACCAGGGCTCGAACCCGTGTCCCCTGCATTGGCAGGAGGATTCTTAACCACTGTGTCACCAGGGAAGTCCCCTGCCACCCTGCTTCTACATGCAAAAAGACTTTAAGATATCTGAGGGAATTATCATTAATATTTTAGATATTTACAGTTCTACCCCTCTCTTACCTCCCACAAAACTCAAGTTATAGGGGGTAACCAGGGAGAAAGGCTGAAAAGATGTAGCACCAGGGGGTGGAGTGGTGCTTTAGGAGACAGGCTCTAACCCAGATCCAGCTACTGAAAAGTCCTCCATGTCCTCATCTATAAGAGAATGGAGATGAGCTAAGAGTTCTAAAAAAAAAAGGCTTTGTCTGAAATGTAGAGTGTAGTCATTGTTAAAGCTCCCACTGCTTAAGATACTGCAGTACAAGAATAGACATTCAATCACCATGTTCAGGGAAGTTTGTGAAAAGCTGCACAGTTCAGAGATGCAACACAACAAAATGAACAGAATCCAAGAGGAAGAATGAATGAATCCACAGGGCTATTGATCACAGGATGATGCTTCTCTCAAAGCCCTCTTGGAGGTAGATGGTGCAGGAGGCAAAAAGACCATAATTGGAATAACTGGCAAGGAAAGCTGGGGGGTAGAGGAATATATTGGCCAAAAACTCCCAATCTGCTTGATTCTAATAGTTAGCATTGAAATGGACTACTTCCAGAGATTTAATACCTTTCAAGATTTTGAAACACCATCCACTGATGATGATTTGAGAATATTTCATAAAATAGTGGGAAAGTGCAGACACCCCAGAATCAGTCATTCTGTGGTTCTATCCTAGCTCCATCTAGCTGTGTAACATCAGGTATACAACCTAACCTCTCTGTGCTTTTAAGTCCTTATCTGTAAAATAAGGATAATAATGATTCCTACCTCATAAGACTATTGTTAACATTAAAAAACTAACAATAACCATAAAGAATACAGCAGTGACTAACACATAATAAATACTTGATTAATAGTAACTATTATTATTGTTAACATTTAACAGGCAGGAAAATACGCAGGTAATTTAAGATCTCTGAAGACTCCTGTTAGACCAGCTCATAATCATCCATCTCACTAGGATCACTGTACAATAAAGTAGGATAGGGCTACAGGAAAAGAATTACAAAGTCCTAAAGGCCAATGCAGGTAACAGAGTGCACAAAACATAGCACAGAAGAGGAGCTGGAGGTCCAGGGTAGTCACTAGACTAAGAATAATACAAAACTCACAGTCCAGATAGATTTTTTGTTATCAGAAGACACCCAATCTATTCATCATCCCCAATTCCAAATTATCTTCTACATCCAAGAGCACAAGTTCTTACATTCAAGCTACAGACATGTGGACCTCTTCTACTATGAGCATGCAGAGGGAGCAGGCTTACAATAATTTATTGTCTAAACTGCTGTTTTGCTTACATTCCTAAACTAGAATGACAAATTATATTTCATCTTGATCCTTCCAATTAGGCTCTGTCCAATCAAACTTTCTCCATTGATGACAATATTCTTTATCTATGTTGATCAACACAATAGTCACGAGCATATGTAGCTACTGAAGAGAAACTGAATTTCTACTTTATCTAATTTTAATTAATTTAAATTTTAAAAGTCGCATGTGGCTAGTGGGTACCATGTTGGACAGTGCGGGTATAATCAATTGGGAGTGGCCATCAGCAGCGCTATATTGAAAGGGATCCTAATGTGAGTCTGTGTCTAACAGGACAGAATGCTGTGAATCAGAGATGTCTGTTCTAGGACACAGGGAGGGCAGTTTTTATCATATTTGCAGGATCAATTAAAGGATTTTATCTCCCCTTCCCTTATGCCGACAGAGAACCTCTCTTTCCTAATATCTACATTAATTCTCAGACAGTAGAGAGTCACTTCCTGCTTTTGGAAGAGATAAGATTGGCTGAAAAGAACCAGATTATAAAAGAAGGAAAAAAAGAAATTCACCCAGGACAATGCATACTGCCCCATGGTACTCAGAGAAAAAATATTGGTATGTGGCAGTTTTACAGAAGTACATACAATCAAGAGAGGGTTACACTATCAATTGTTTTAAGCTACGCTATAGGCTTTTTTTCAGTACTGTTACAGATGTGTGCAATGGACAGGTCATTAAGATGATTCGATTAAAAAAAAAAAAAAGATCGTGCAGAGAGAGTACACCACATTATCCATTTTAAATGCAGAAAATATACTGAAGCCATTGCAAAAGAAACCACCCTGCCAGTGTTGAAAGTACCACATGCCCCAGCACTTTAAAAATAATACACTTCAAACACTGTAAATTAACTACACTTCCATAAAAGAGGAAGAAAACAAACAAAAAAAACGAAGCCAAACTATGGCTATCTACTACTACTACTACTAATAATAATATACTTCACTTTCCAAGACAGAAACAGAATTCTAACATTTGATTATTTCAAACATATGGCAGCACTGCCTCCATGAAATACTATCTTGGGCAAGCATATGGAGGAATGAAAAAATGCCGGGTAGAATACCACCATCACAAGAAAAATCAAGAACATATATTCTCATTTCCAGATCGCAGGATGGGTTCCTATAAAGCCCTCCCATGGGAAAGCTATCTCAAATGCCCAAGAAAATTTGGTTCCAAAGTGATCCTCATAGCCTAAACGAATCATTTTCAAGTCTCCTTTCAGGTTCAAATATGTATAAACAAAATGGCAGGATTTTGGTATAAGCACCTATTTCTGTCCCAGAGCTTGAACCCTGGGAAAGTTCTAAAATTATTCTAGTCTCTCCCAAACCCTGAGATGTCCAAAGGAGAGTCAGTTAGTGCCTTAATTCAACTGTTCCGAATAGAACCACATCAAAGCAATGAGCTTAACCTCCTTCTTCCTTAAAGTATCACCAGTATCTAACAGTGAGATAAGGAACTTCTCCTAATACAACTTACTATTTTCCTAGGATTCTGTATACAAGAATTCATCTGGAGACAAACTGGAGAACAATTATACCACAGAAGTCCACCCGCTAGAGTGAAGGTTCTGAGCCCCACATCAGGCTTCCCAAACTGGGGGTCCAGCAACAGGAGGAGGAATTCCCAGAGAATCAAACTTTAAAGGTTAGCGGGATTTGACTGCAGGACTTCGATAGGACTGGGGGAAACAGAGACTCCACTCCTGGAGGGCACACACAAAGTAGTGTGTGCATCAGGACCCGGGGAAAGGAGCAGTTACCCCATAGGAGATTGAACCAGACCTATCTGTTAGTGTTGGAGGGTCTCCGGCGAGGGGGGGCGGGGGGGGCAGCTGTGCCTCACCACTGGGACAAGGACACTGGCAGCAGAAGTTCTGGGAAGTACTCCTTGGCATGAGCCCTCCCAGAGTCCACCATTAGCCCCACCAAAGAGCCTCTAGGCTCCAGTGCTGGGTTGCCTCAGGCCAAACAACCAACAGGGAGGGAAGTCAGCCCCACCCATCAGCAGACAAATGGATTAAAGTTTTACTGAGCTCTGTCCACCAGAGCAACACCCAGCTCTACCAACCACCAGTCCCTCCTATCAGGAAGCTTGCACAAGCCTCTTAGATAGCCTCATCTACC
Source organism: Balaenoptera ricei (assembly GCF_028023285.1). Classification (NCBI taxonomy): domain Eukaryota; kingdom Metazoa; phylum Chordata; class Mammalia; order Artiodactyla; family Balaenopteridae; genus Balaenoptera; species Balaenoptera ricei. The sequence continues at coordinate 35,399,339 of NC_082641.1, forward strand.
AGAGGGCAGACAGCAGAAACAAGAAGAACTACAATCCTGCAGCCTGTGGAACAAAAACGACATTCACAGAAAGACAGACAAAATGAAAAGGCAGACGACTATGTACCAGATGAAGGAACAAGATAAAACCCCAGAAAAACACCTAAATGAAGTGGAGATAGGCAACCTTCCAGAAAAAGAATTCAGAATAGTGATAGTGAAATTAATCCAGGACCTCAGAAAAAGAATGGAGGGAAAGATCGAGATGATGCAAGAAATGTTTCACAGCGACCTAGAATAATTAAAGAACAAACATCTAGAAGAATTAAAGAACAAACAAACAGAGATGAACAATACAATAACTGAAATGAAAAATACACTAGAAGGAATCAATAACAGAATAACTGCGGCAGAAGAACGGATAAGTGACCTGGAAGACAGAATGGTGGAATTCACTGCTGCAGAACAGAATAAAGAAAAAAGAATGAAAAGAAATGAAGTCAACCTAAGAGACCTCTGGGACAACATTAAATGCACCAACATTCGCATTATAGGGATTATAGGAGAAGAGAGAGAGAGGACCCGAGAAAATATTTGAAGGGCTTATAGTCAAAAACTTCCCTAACATGGGAAGGAAATAGCCACCCAAGTCCAGGAAGCGCGGAGAGTCCCAGGCAGGATAAACCCAAGGAGAAACACACCAACACACATAGTAATCAAATTAAGAAAAATTAAAGACAAAGAAAAATTATTAAAAACAAGGGAAAAATGAAAAATAACATACAAGGAAACTCCCATAAGGTTAAGAGCTGATTTCTCAGCAGAAACTCTACAAGCCAGAAGGGAGCGGCACGATATATTTAAAGTGATGAAAGGGAAGAACCTAGAACCATGATTACGCTACCCGGTAAGGATCTCATTCAAATTCAATGGAGAAATCAAAAGCTTCACAGACAAGCAAAAGCTAACAGAATTCAGCACAACCAAACTAGCTCTACAACTAACGCTACAGGAACTTCTCTAAGTGGGAAACACAAGAGAAGAAAAGAACCTACAAAAACAAACAAATAACAATTAAGAAAATGGTAATAGGAACATACATATCGATAATTACCTTAAACGTGAATGGATTAAATGCTCCTACCAAAAGACACAGGCTCACTGAATGGATACAAAAACAAGACCCATATATATGCTGTCTACAAGAGACCCACTTCAGACCTAGGGACACATACAGACTCAAAGTGAGGGGATGGAAAAAGATATTCCATGCAAATAGAAATCAAAAGAAAGCTGGAATAGCAGTACTCATATCAGATAAAATAGACTTTAAAATAAAGAATGTTACAAGAGACAAGGAAGGACACTACATAATAATCGAGGGATCAATCCAAGAAGAAGATATAACAATTATAAATATATATGCACCCAACATAGGAGCACCTCAATACATAAGGCAACTGCTAACAGCTATAAAAGAGGAAATTGAGAGTAACACAATAATAGTGGGGGACTTTAACACCTCACTTACACCAATGGACAGATTATCCAAACAGAAAATTAATAAGAAAACACAAGCTTTAAATGACACAACAGACCAGACAGATTTAATTGATATTTATAGGACATTCCATCCAAAAACAGCAGATTACACTTTCTTCTCAAGTGCACATGGAACATTCTCCAGGATAGATCACATCTTGGGTCACAAATCAAGCCTCAGTAAATTTAAGAATAATGAAATCATATCAAGCATCTTTTCCGACCACAACGTTATGAGATTGGAAATAAGTTACAGGGAAAAAAATGTAAAAAGCACAAACACATGGAGGCTAAAAAGTACGTTACTAAATAACCAAGAGATCACTGAAGAAATCAAAGAGGAAAGCACAAAATACCTAGAGACAATTGACAACAAAAACACGATGATCCAAACCCTATGGGATGCAGCAAAAGCAGTTCTAAGAGGGAAGTATATAGCAATACAAGCCTACCTCAAGAAACAACAAACATCTCAAATAAACCATCTAACCTTACAAGGAACTAGAGAAAGAAGAACAAACAAAACCCAAAGTTAGTAGAAGGAAAGAAATCATAAAGATCAGAGCAGAAATAAAAGAAATAGATACAAAGAAAAGAATAGCAAAGATCAATAAAACTAAAAGCTGGTTCTTTGGGAAGATAAACAAAATTGATAAACCTTTAGCCAGACTCAACAAGAAAAAGAGGGAGAGGACTCAAATCAATAAAATTAGAAATGAAAAAGAAGTTACAACGGACACTGCAGTAATACAGAGCATCATAAGAGACTACTACAAGCAACACTGTGCCAATTAAATGGACGACCTGGAAGAAATGGACAGATTCTTAGAAAGGTATAACCTTCCAAGACTGAACCAGGAAGAAATAGAAAATATGAACAGACCAATCACAAGTAATGAAATTGAAACTGTGATTAAAAATCTTCCAGCAAACAAAAGTCCAGGACCAGATGGCTTCACAGGTGAATTCTATCAAACATTTAGAGAAGAGCTAACACCCATCCTTCTCAAACTCTTCCAAAATATAGCAGAGGAAGGAACACTCCAAAACTCACTCTACGAGGCCACCATCACCCTGATACCTAAACAAAGATACTACAAAAAAAGAAAATTACAGACCAATATCACTGATGAATATAGATGCAAAAATCCTCAACAAAATACTAGCAAACAGAATCCAACAACACATTAAAAGGATCATACACCATGATCAAGTGGGATTTATCCCAGAGATGCAAGGATTCTTCAATATACGCAACTCAATCAATGTGATACACCATATTAACAAATTGAAGAATAAGAACCATATGATCATCTCAATAGATACAGAAAAAGCTTTTGACAAATTCAACATCCATTTATGATAAAAACTCTCCAGAAAGTGGGCATAGAGGGAAACTACCTCAACATAGTAAAGGCCATATATGACAAACCCACAGCAAACATCATTCTCAAGGTTGAAAAACTGAAAGCATTTCCTCTAAGATCAGGAACAAGACAAGGATGTCCACTCTTGCCACTATTATTCAACATAGCTTTGGAAGTCCCAGCCATGGCAATCAGAGAAGAAAAACAAATAAAAGGAATACAAATTGGAAAAGAAGAAGTAAAACTGTCACGGTTTGCAAATGACATTATATTATACATAGATAATCCTAAAGATGCCACCAGAAAACTACTTGAGCTAATCAATGAAGCTGGTAAAGTTGCAGGATACAAAATTAATGCACAGAAATCTCTTGCAGTCCTATACACTAACAACGAAAGATCAGAAAGAGAAATTTAAGGAAACAATCCCATTCACCATTACAACAAAAAGAATAAAATACCTAGGAATAAACCTACCTAAGGAGGCAAAAGACCTGTACTCAGAAAACTATAAGACACTGATGAAAGAAATCAAAGACAACACAAACAGATGATATACCATGTTCTTGGATTGGAAGAATCAATATTGTGAAAATGACTATACTATCCAAAGCAATCTACAGATTCAGTGCAATCCCTATCAAATTACCAGTGGCATCTTTTACAGAACTAGAACAAAAAAATCTTAAAATTTGTATGGAGACACAAAAGACCCAGAATAGACAAAGCAACCTTGAGGGGAAAAAAACGGATCTGTAGGAATCAGACTCCCTGACTTCAGACTATACTACAAAGCTACAGTAATCAAGACAATATGGTACTGGCACAAAAACAGAAATATAGATCAACAGAACAGGATAGAAAGCCCAGAGATAAACCCACGCACCTATGGTCAACTAATCTATGACAAAGGAGGCAAGGATATACATGGAGAAAAGACAGTCTCTTCAGTAAGTGGGGCTGGGAAAACTGGGCAGCTACATGTAAAAGAATGAAATTAGAACACTCCCTAACACCATACACAAAAATAAACTCAAAATGGATTAAAGACCTAAATGTAAGACCAGACACTATAAAGCTCTTAGAGGATAACATAGAACACTCTAACATAAATTACAGCAATATCTTTTTTGACCCACCTCCTAGAGTAATGGAAATAAAAACAAAAATAAACAAATGGGACCTAATGAAACTTCAAAGCTTTTGCACCGCAAAGGAAACTATAAACAGGACAAAAAGACAACCCTCAGAATGGGAGAAAATATTTGCAAAAGAAACAATGAACAAAGGATTAATCTCCAAAATATATAAACAGCTCATGCAGCTCAATATTAAAAAAACAAGCAACCCAATCAAAAAATGGGCATTTGAAAACCTAAATGGACATTTCTCCAAAGAAGACATACAGATGGCCAAGAGGCACACAGAAAGCTGGTTAACATCACTAATTATAAGAGAAATGCAAATCAAAACTGCAATGAGGTGTCACCTCACACCGGTCAGAATGGCCATCATCAGAAAATCTACAAACAACAAATGCTGCAGAGGGTGTGGAGAAAAGGGAACCCTCTTACACTGTTGGTGGGAATGTCAATTGATACAGCCACTATGGAGAACAGTATGAAGGTTCCTTAAAAAACTAAAAATAGAATTACCTTATGACCCAGCAATACCACTACTGGGCATATACCCAGACAAAACCATAATTCAAAAAGACAGATGCACCCCAATGTTCATTGCAGCACTATTTACAATAGCCAGGTCATGGAAGCAAGCTAAATGCCCACTGACAGAAGAATGGATAAAGAAGATGTGTTCCACATTTACAATAGCATATTACTCAGCCATAGAAAGGAACAAAATTGGGTCATTTGTAGAGAGTAGATGGACCTAGAGACTGTCATACAGAGTGAAGTAAGTCAGAAAGAGAAAAACAAATATCATATATTAACACATATATGTGGAATCTAGAAAAACAGTACAAATGAACCAGTTTGCCAGGCAGAAATAGAGACACAGATGTAGAGAACAAACGTATGGACACCAAGGGGGGAAAGCAGGGGGAATGAATTGGGAGATTGGGATTGACATATTTACACTAATATGTATAAAATAGATAACTAATAAGAACCTGCTGTATAAAAAAAATAAAATAAAATTTTTTTTAAAAAGTGAAAAAAAAAAAATTTCATCTGGAGACTTCACCCAAGAAGGTACACTTTACTCAAGTACCAAAAGACTTTTATGAGCTGGTCAGCCTAATAGCTTGATTCCCAAACAGAGTGTTCTAGTGAGACTGTAGCTAACCAGAAAGCTCATGTTCCAGCAAAACTTCAACTATCATATATTTAAATAGAGTCCTTCAACATCCAAAATGAAAAAGTGGTTATTGTTTGCCCTCCTTCGTGAAAACAAATGAACCGTTGTACTTTTTCTTGAACTAACACATAACATCAACTTTGAAAATTAACAACAGGAAATCAGAAATAACCTCTTCTCTTACCTCCACCACTGTGGTTTCTGCAGCTTTGCACATCGGCAAGTTGAAATTCCTTGCACTTTTCCTACATTAGAGGAATAAGGAAGTGGGGAAAGAAGGGCAAAAATAAGCAGTGTCTCTCTCAGCTTTAATTATAGATTAAAAGAATTTCTGTAAACCAAGACTTTGTGAATCTTTTTAAAAGAGTGTGTCATATTTTCGATAAGTTCTATAGCTATTTTATAAACAAAAACAATATGATGGCCACTTCATTCAATTATATAGCTTTTTATGGGGTTAAGAGAAAGAGGGACTATTTTTCATATTCAACATAGTCATACACAGAAAAATAAAATGGATATTAATAAATCTACTCTAAAACTAATTTCTCTAAGTCTTTTACCTGAGATGCCACTTTGTTTTATAGTTAAATATTTCACTAAACTTGCTCTTGTTAAAATATTAAGAAAATTAGCAAGTGCTTTATATGAGAAGGTATGTAATTATACTCCTATTAAAGAGAAACCTATTGCTGAAATTAACTGAATCATTCACGGTTGATTTGTGAGTCCTAAAGATCAGTGTGGAGAACCAACTTCTAATGAAATTTTTAAAGCTACACCCCCCCCCATCAGACCCTGAGGTGTAAAATTTTAAGAAGCGGCCAATTTTGCTGATGGTTCTGCATTCCCAAATTCCTAAATTAATGCACTTCCTCTAATCATAAAAATTTTAATGTATTTTTGTTTCTGAGAGTGTAAATTGATAGGGAAAATTCTTTGGTAAAGAGAAATAATTCACAGCTATGTCGTAACAGCTCTTTGTGCCACCAATGTTTCTTTCACTTGGATTCAAGGATAGGTATGTCCTCAAGAGAGGAATCCTTGTGTACTTTGACCAGTAACCGTGTTGGATTCCACCAGACATCCAGCATCAAAAGCTCCAAGGGCAGAGTGGCCTGAGGTGTAGGCATGCAGAGCCCGCCCACTCTAACAATGGCCTAGACAGATCTCTATACCAGTTGTCCCACTAAACGTGAAGGTCAGCCTAGAAGTCAGTATCTTAAGAATCTAGGCCACCTGACCACTGGCGACAAGCACTCTCATTTCACATCAAAGCTCAATGGCTACTGAGCAGAAACTACAGGCATAAGGTCCGTACTCAGAATAGCCCTTGTGCAGTCTTTAGATAACAGGCAATAAAGCACAGGATAAACTCATGGAAATACTTTAAATAATTCATTTCCATTGGCTACCATACAATTTCATTAATCTTTTTTAAAAAAAAACAACTAAGCTTTGCAAGCATTACATCAAGGTGTCAAATAAGGTAGACATCATTCAAAATGTCCTCTGTAATTGCCAAAATTAGTTATAATATCAAAAATTGGCTAAATCCCGGGACTTCCCTCGTGGGAAGCGACCCACGTGGGTTAAGACCCACGCTTCCACCACAGGGGGCACGGGTTCGATTCCTAGTTGGGGAACTAAGATCTCACACGCTGCAGCCCGGACAAAAAAACAAAAACAAAAACAAACGAACAAAAAAATTGGCTAAATTCAAGAAATCAAATACAGTATTAATGTCATAGAAGATCTTCAGAAATGAACAAAAACATGAGAGTGATCACTGATAATTTAATTGTGATCATACCAAAGCTGCATTTGGTAAAGATAAAAAATATCACTAACTAAAAGCAGGAAAAGGCCAATATTATGAGAAAGACAATTATTTCTGCAACCTAACAGGTGATGTCTTCAAGACCAAACATTTTGAAAAACTTTTATGAGTATATTCAAACATGGCACAATTTGCAAAAACAGCTATATAATCCCTAAATCCAAGATACTAAAACTTGGTATTTAGTATGCTTAGGGTAATCAAAAGATATTGAAATCTATTAAGTGGCTTAATATCTGTGGCTATCTAGATAACGATAACGAGAATGAAAGTGAAACATTATTAAGGTTAACCAACTTTCCAGACATAATCTTTATGTCTGAAAAATTTCCTAGAAGACACCAATAGGCCTGGAAAAGAACTGACCTAAGTGATTATTAGCAATATTTTTCCAGAATATCAAAGTAACAGGCATTTTAAGACAATGCATATAAAAAACACTGTCAAAATTAAATATAATTGCGTGCTTTTGTCACATTTTCTAAGCATGTCACAACACTGTAACTAGTTTTGGCAACTGAAGTACACAGGGGCAAAAATAATTTGTATGTGACTATATACAAGGATATACAGATTCAAATAGTTAACAAACAGTGCACCATGGGTACCAACCAATCAGAACAGACGCCCTCAAGTGCATCAAACCAGCATGACCGCACGGCAATGGTTCTGCACCCACCTATATACACACACACACGGGTGTGTTTGATTTTAAGCCTTTTTTAAAATAAATTTTTAAATACCAAACACATCAAGATATCCATTTTGTAATCATAATTTTGGAAATATAAAGTTGCTGAAATGCATTACATTTGACATTTTTAAAAACCATTATACTACCTGAAAATCACATTTCCTGCTCGGTCTGCCTTCCAGGCTTTCACCAAAGCGAAATCCCCTGTGATTGCTTCCTCCAAAATAAAATGCTGACCATTAAACTCCCTCACCTGCAAGAGACAAAGAGGGCATTGTCAGGATCTGCAGAGGTCTTGCTTGGTTGTGCTCCCTGCTCTGACAGAGGCAGATAATAGGGATACAAGCCTAGTTAGAAAAGGAGGGAGAGCTCTAAACTGAGACTTCAAGGAAGAGTAGTGCAGGCAACCAGGGCTTCGTCAAAATGGTGAAGAGGACACTGAGGGAGCAGCATGTGCAAAGGCTCAGCGGCAAGAGAAAGCTTGGTAATTGTGAGGAACTGAAAGTTCCATACGCTTACGGCATAGACTGTGTGTGTTAGCACTCACTTTATTATTTGTGTGAATAAGTTACATACTGAACAGGAAAAAGAGCCCCTCTTTCCCTCCACCCCAGAAAACCATGTAAGTTGCATGAAATGGGCAATGCATTGTTTTCCTACCTAAAATAGTTACAAAAATCCATTCATCTCTTCTAATGAATCCATTATCCTCTGTTGAGATTTTAATTGGGATTCCTAAAATTTGTAGACTAATTTGTAGAGAACTGATACGCTATATTCTCCCACCTGTGAGAATATAGGCCTACATTTTTTAAAGTCTTCTTTTACCTCCTTCAATAGTTTCATAGTTTTCCCTCAGAAAAAGCTTTGTATATATTTTCCAGCTTTATTCATAGGTGCTTCTTGGTGTTTGATACCACTGTGACTGTTATATTTTATTCTATTACACCTTCTCTCTATCATTACTGGTCTAATGGAAGGCTATTGATTTTTGTATGTTTATTTACTTTTAATTCTACTCCAAATGGGAGGGGAGGGGAGAAGACCCATAAAGCAAAACTATGCCACAGCATTTTGTTCCTTTTTTCTTCATGGGGACTTAGCTCTGGGAATTGAAACGAAGAGGGGAAACAACGTCAACACCTCTCTCCATCACCACACAAGATGGGAGCCATTTGAAGGCCAAACTCCATTTTCATTCCTACTGTGCCCCCTAGTGGACAAATTGCATGCATTTTATAGAAAGCTGGAGAAAGTTCCAGTACATTTACTTTTCTTTAACTGTGGTTTAAAAAAAGAAATTCTTCCTTTTTTTAAAAAATTAGAGTTAATTTACAGTATTGTGCTAGTTTCAGGTGTGCAGCAGAGTGATTCAGACATATATATGTACACATATACATATATATTCTTTTTCAGATTCTTTTCCATTATAGGTTATTACAGATATTAAATATAGTTCCCTGTGCTATACAGTAGGTTCTTGTTTATTTATATATATATATAGTAGTGTGTGTATGTTAATCCCAAACTCCTAATTTATCCCTCTCCCTCGCTTTCCCTTTTGGTAACCATACATTTGTTTTCTATGTCTATGAGTCTATTTCTGTTTTGTAAATAAGTTCATCTGTACCAATTTTTTAGATTCCACATATAAGTGATATCATATGATATCTGTCTTTCTCTGTCTGCCTTCATTTAGTATGATAATCTCTAGGTCCGTTCATGTTGCTGCAAATGGAATTATTTCATTTCTTTTCATGGCTCAGTAATATTCCACTGTATGTATGTACCACATCTTCTTTAACCATTCATCTGTTGATGAACATTTAGATCTTGACTATTGTAAATAGTGCTGCTATGAACGTTGGGGTGCATGTATCTTATCGAACTAGAGTTTTTGTCTTTTCCAGATATATGCCCAGGAGTGGGATTGCTGGATCATATGGTGACTCTACTTTTAGTTTTTTAAGGAACCTCCATACTGTTTTCCATTGTGGCTACACCAATTTACATTCCCACCAACAGTGTAGGAGGGTTCCCTTTTCTCCACATCCTCTCCACCATTTTATTATTTGTAGACTTTTTGATGATGGCCATTCTGACCAGTGTGAGGCGATACCTCACTGTAGTTTTGATTTGCACTAAAACAGAATCATTTCTTAAAGAACAGTTTCCTTAAAGACATTATCCCACTTTCCTGTTAGAAAAGATGAATGAATTTAGGGAATCACTGATGAATGAGGATCATATTAATATGAACTTAGACAAATTATATGAAAGACATTTGTAACCTACACATCAATATAGTTTGTCTTATGTATTTCAGTCATCACCAGAGATGATAGTTGAGGCCTTTACACAGATCTAGAGAACTACATATACATCTAAATATATGCTAAGCCAGGGCAAAGTAAAAACATTGGCGTTTCTTTCTATTCCAGTTATCTAATTTCCTGAAGGGTCTACACATCAGCAGTTGCTAAGTGTTCACTATTCTAAAATTTTAAAACAGGGGAGGAATTGGTTTTGTCAAACTAGCTGTTATACTCACTTAAAAGACTTCACTTCAGAGTCTCCACTTCCTCATCTTTCAGTCCTTTCTTGAATCCACTCCAGTCAAATTTTCACCATTCCAGAAAAATCTTCTTCTCCAGAAAAATCACTGTTTAAGGTCACCAATGACCTCCACGTTTCCAAATCCAATAGTCAATTTCCAGTCCTCTTACCCAACCTCTTCATACTCTGACACGGTTGATCACTCCCTCCTCTGTAAAAGTTCCCATCTTCCAAATCACCGGACTCCCCTGGGTTTCCTCTCCACTCACTAGACACTCTTTCCCATCTTATTTACTGCTCCTTTTCCTCTTTTCAACCTTTCAATGTCAGGCCTCTTCTAAACCCTTAAATGTAAAAGAGCTGTTCTCTGTCTACACTCCAGCCCCAGTCCCATGGATTTAAACACCATGTGGTGATGCCTCCAAAGTTCCTTCCTCAGCTCTCAACCCTCCCGGAGCTGAGCTCGAGCCTACAGAACACCTCCCCTTGGAAGCTAATGAACGTCTCAAAAGCACCACGTCCAGGCAGAGCTCTTTGATTACCCCCTCACTCGGCCCATTTCAATATGCAGCATGCTTGATTCTGGTCTTTTCTTACTCAGTAAATCCTGTTGGCTCTACTATCAACATATTTCCCAACTGCAACCACTTCTCACAAATTCCACTGCTTAAACCACCTTCCACTCCCACCTGGATTAATACAACAGCTCTGCATCCGTCTCCCTGCTTCTGCTGTTGGGTCTCCAGCAAAAAACTCACTACCCAACAGCCACAGTGCTCTTTCCAAAATGTAACTCAGATCCCATCACTGTCCCACCATATTCAAAACACTCTGTTGTCCTCTCACCACACTCAGTAAAGGCCAAACTCGTGTGGTCTGGCCCCTGCCTCTCTTTAACCTCCAACCCTACCACTCTCTCCTCATTCACTCTGTTCCAGTCTCACTGCCCTGCTGTTCCACACATGAGGCAAGCCTGCCCTGGGACCCTGTCCTTCCTCTTCCTTCTGACTAGAGCACAAACCTATAATCTTCACCCGCCTCATTCCCTATTTTATTCAGGACTCTACCAAATGTCACCTGCTCAGAGAGGTTTTCCCTGACCCAGCCTGGAGCACACCTTCCTGACCACTCATCATCCTCTCTGCCTTTGCTCTACTTGATTTGTGTTCACAGCACTTCCAGTATTGACATTGTGTGTTTGTCTATTTGTCCCTTGTCAGGGGCACTTGGTCTAGAACACCCCTTTTTCCACCACACTTAGACCAGTGCTTGACAAACAGAAGGTCCTCAATAACTATCACTGACCTAAGGAATTCACTCATTTCCTCTTCCCACCGTAATCAAGGACGACAAAGAGCTAACAAGAATCATTTCAAGAAATTATTGTTGTATTCCTAGGGGATGCAGACAAAGTGACAAAACTGCTAGATTCCTACACCTGACTCCAGGCTGAAATGAACCCAGGCATTCAGAACAGATTCTAGTCTATCCTATGTTTTCACCAGGGGAGTTAATGCTGTAACTTCTAGCAAGCTCTCAAAGCATTCACCCGATTTTGCCAGGCATCTTTATCTATATTAACCAAGATCCATCTTAATAATTAGGTTCCTGTCCTTTACTTTGTCAAAAACTTTTTAAACCTAATTAGGCAGTAAAGAAAGAAGCAAGATAGAGTATGAAAAATTTTAACAAAAGCTTTGAGTCAATATAGGTCACTCTAATCAGAAAGGCAAAGCTCCAGATGGAGGACGCTGCTGGACAAATGCTGGACAGCAGGGGACAAGGGCATGACCTTTATCTTCCCTCAAGGCACGGACGTGCAGAGCTAACATCCCTATAAGTAGAAAGGTGATAAAAGCCCTTGATTTACTAAATTTTCGCTTCCCTAGAGATAAGCTCAGCATTTCTGCAACCTTTGTTAACTCTCATGAGCCATGTGGGCAGGGAGAAGGGAAAGATACTAAAAATACAGCTGGCCTGTGTCATTTTAAAAACTGGCTCAAACCTGAGTATCTCAAATACCTATATCTAGAGTTCTTTTCTTTTCTTTTTTTTTTTAAAGATTTTTTTGATGTGGACTATTTTTAAAGTCTTCACTGAATTTGTTACAGTATTGCTTCTGTTTTATGTTTTGGTTTTTTGGCCGTGAGGCATGTGGGATCCTAGCTCCCCGACCAGGAATCGAACCCACACCCCCTGCATTGGTAGGCGAAGTCTTAACCACTGGATTGCCAGGTAAGTCCCTATTCTTTTCTAATATGTGAGTGAAGTTACCCAGTATAAAGATACCCCATCCTATCTAGCACTTTAAATAAAACTAAGTTATTCAGTTATTCAAATATGTCCAGTATACAAAATGAAGGACAAAGGAGATAATATGAACCCTCTTCCATTATATAGTTATAACTGCCCCTGCTTTTTAAGATTGTAGACAAACTTGTGATTTCTTTGGCTTTTTTCTCCCCCTTCAATCACATCCAGAAGGGGCCTGAGCATGAAGAGTTTAATACCATATATAGCATACATCTACTCTATTTTCCACATAATCAGCAATTATAAACGCTCCTAAATTTCTTAAAACTTACCATAAAACTAATCTTGACTTGCACCTCTTCTACGGATTACAGATTCTTTTCTTCTCATTTATTTATTCTGGTCTCTCTATGTGATTTAAATTACTAGCAGATGCTCAGTTTTAGCTAGAAATTTTACCTAACATGTTTACATTACAGAATGAATGGCAGTGTTTGTTCTCACACAGGTGTGGTTTTATACTTAGTTACCCAGCTGAGTCCACCTGGAATCCTGTGCTGATAGAGATATCCAGCTTTCTTACCTCTCTTGGCTTACTGGCAATGGCAATGCTGCCGTCTTTGCTGTATTTGATCGGTGACCCTCCTTCTTGCACCAGGGTCCCATATCCTGTGCTGGTGTAAAATGCAGGCACTCCAGCCCCACCTGCACGAATCCTCTCTGCAAGCGTGCCCTACAAGTGAGCAAACAACACTGCATCAGAAGTCCATTAAACACACTTCTGTCTGCAGACACAGAAACACTTACAGGCACCGTCCCTGTTTTCTAGGTGTTTATCTATCTAAACCACACCCAGCAGTGCATACTGGTTCGTGCATACTGCGGGGCTGACACCGCAGGCTAGAATATCAAAGTAAAACAGTTACTATCTTTCTAGACAACAACCTCTCTATCCTTAATTCTTAATGGAACTGCTTATTCGTATATTAGTGCTTTCAGCTTCCATGTCTCCACTGGTTTCTTGACATCACATTCTACATCAGTCTATCTGTAATATTTTTAAATCAATTTCCAAATCTGAAGTATGTAACTTTAACTGTATACATTAAAAAACATACAGTTAAATTTTGTGTTTTACTGTGTGCTCTATGTAGGCATGGCCTGAACCTTATCTTTAATAACAATGTTATGATTATATAATAATGTAAAACGTTCAAACCTATCTAGAATTTATTCTAAACCATTCTCATAAGTATTTTATCTACTACATTATCTAACTAAGGAAAAATTCAAGCTAGACAAAGAGTACAACATACAGGTAAAATGGTTTTTAAAAAGCCAAGAGAGATTCAAATTTTGTTTCAGAGTAGGAACAGTTATATGTAAAGTTTTTTTGTATCTTCTTCTGATCATCTTTGTCCCCCTTCTAGGGACCAGTGATTTCAAACCTAATTTCCCCAGCTCTTCCACCACCACCTGCCTTTCCACCCAGTTTTCCCACACGGTAATAACTCTGGACCCAAACGTTTCCTGACATGCTCCCTAACGTGAAACGTCTTGTTACGGTCTAGCTATATCATATTCAGACTAAATAACTGACTAGCTAACCAGTAGTAAGAATAGGTTCAGATTTTGTTTTGTTTTGTTTTGGCTGTGCCATGCGGCTTGTGGAATCTCAGCTCCCCGACCAGGGATCGAACCCGTGCCCCCTGCAGTGGAAGCACGGAGCCCTAACTGCTGGACTGCCAGGGAATTCCCTAGGTTTAGATATTAATGATGGTGTGTTAATATTGTCCCAACCTGAAAACAATTTTCCACTTGAACTGGGGCCTTTAAATACTAAACTCAAAGAAGGGACTAACAGCTGGGATTTCAGACACTGAGTCATTTGGAATAGGTGGGATATTCTGAGGAAGGATGGACCTGTGACATAACTGAAAACCTTCCAGGTACCTGGTTCTCTGTTCTAACTGGTGGACAGAGGTGACTCTTCCCTGCACTTTGGGTATTTTAAGTTAATAACATCCACAAAAATTAAACCATCAAAACAACTATAATAACACTCCCTACTTTAAAATATTTTTATGTCCACCCTCCCTGAATACTATACTCCTCTTTGTCCAACTGGGCAAAGGCATGAAAATCGATTACTGCCACATACAGGCCCCCTGAAGGTACCACCAAGACCCCACATCCAACCCCCAAGGGAGTCCTAATCCCTACCACTTCATCAGCACTTCCTCCCTGGCTCTCAGGCTGCAAAACAAGTTCCCAGAGCCAATGCTTACTCATGCACCACTAAGTTGGGGCAGGAAATCCTGAACTTCTTTCAGCTTAAAGGAAGAATGTGAAAGAAATATTACGGAAGTTCCTTTCCCATGTATATGTCCTCTGACAAAATAAGGGATAATGCAAAAGATAAAAAAAAAGGCAGGGACTTCCCTGGTGGTCCAGTGTTTAAGAATCCACCTTCCAATGCAGGGGACGCAGGTTCGATCCCCGGTCAGGGAACTAAGATCCCACATGCCATGGGGCAACTAAGCCCATGCGCCACAACTAGAGAGAAGCCTGTGTGCTGCAACTACCGAGCCCGTGCACTCTAGAGCCCGTGCGCCACAACTGGAGAAGCCTGCGTATTGCAACGGAGACCCAGCACAGACAAAAAAAAATAAAAAAGATAAAAAAGGTAATTGAAAAGTTAATTCTCAATAGCTCCACAACTCAAAGGATATGTTACCTCAACCTATAATGTGAAGATGAAAAGTATATGCTATGGACGGATTTGTGTCCCCCCCCCCACCCTGCCAAAATTCACATGTTGAAGCCCTAACCCCCAATGTGCAACAAGGTTAAATGAGGTCATAAGGGTGGGGCCCTGATCAAAGAGGATTAGTGTCCTTATAATAAGAGACCCCAGGGCACTCACTTGCACGTGCTCTCCCTCTCCCTCTCACTGTCCCTCTCCCTCTCTCCCCTCCCCCAACCAAGAACCAAATCAGCCTGTACCTTGATCTTGTACTTCTCAGCCACCATAACAGTGAGAAATAAATTTCTCTTCTCTAAGCCACCCAGTCTGTGGTATTTTGTAAAAGCGGCACAAGCGATGAAGATAGTACACCTTTTGTTATTCTCAAAAAACTTTAAATGAAAATTGGATAAATC
Organism: Balaenoptera ricei; assembly: GCF_028023285.1. NCBI lineage: Eukaryota > Metazoa > Chordata > Mammalia > Artiodactyla > Balaenopteridae > Balaenoptera > Balaenoptera ricei. Next base: position 35,415,051 of record NC_082641.1, read on the forward strand.
AAGCATGTGTAATACTATGAGAGGCACAGGTGCCAACACTGTAGAGTGATCAGGTGTGACTTGGAAAAACACTGTGAAGCTTCAGGTAGAAAAAACAGTTCTCCCATGCTTGTTCTCTCCAGATAAGCATATACAGTGATTTAATGATTGAATTTTTTAAAATTCTGCTGTATTACATTATTACCAATTTGATGAAGTCAGTGGTAATAATACATTCTGTTGACAAAAATAAAGCAGAGTGGTGGGCTCAGTTTCAGAGATGAAGGCAGACCATGTCAAAATGGAAGAGTAATGCATACAACCTGTAGACCCTTGTTTTACTCATATGGCTTCAAAAACTTTGCTCAGGACAAACTCTTCAATCAGTTAGGAGAGGTAATGGTGTATAAAGTGAGGAGAAACTTGCTAGATTAATTGCAATCACTGCTTCCTTTGTAATGGCGTCAGCTCTCTAGACACCTGGGCTCTGATCCCAGCACTTACTCTGTGATGTAGTCCCTCCATGGCCTTTACTTTCTTATGTCTCAGCAAGACCAGATTCCCCACAAATTTCTAATTCTGTGATTCATAGGAATTGACTTTTAGGACAATCCTCAAACATTCCAGCAATTTCTTTTGCACGCTCCAGTGAAATATACATTATAGTGCCAAACTTAAAATTTTATCCTGAAGCCTAGATATTTTCACCTTCTTTTTCAGTGCACAGCAACAAAATATTAGTCCTCTAGCAATCAAGAGGTGTGACCTGTAAACAAATTTCCTTGGTTTGGCAAAAGAGCATTCTACCTTACCTCTCTTACACAATGAAATTTCTAGGAGGAAAAAGGTAAATTTTAAAATATGTTAGTATTGTACAAAAAAAAAAAAAAATAATTTTTTTTACCTGAGGTGTCAGCTCTACTTCTAATTCACCAGATAAATACTGTCGTTCAAATTCTGCATTTTCACCCACATACGAAGAAATCATGCGTTTTATCTGCTTGGATCGAAGTAAAAGGCCCAAACCAAAGTTGTCAACCCTAGAAGGAAAATGCAAGCAGCTTACAATCAAAGGGACATCTGATAGAACGTTAATATCACTTACATTCAAAAACTTGAAATTTTATATGACAAACCACTCACATTTCTCCTAACAACCTCCTTTTCTCCCAACTTCGACTTCACTCTCCCTCCTCATTTTTCTCATGCCCCCAAGTGGCCATTCCCACTCAACTAACTCTTTCCTAATTCTCAGAATGTATCATTTCCAAGCCTCTAACCTCCCCCCATCTGTCCTGACACACTGAATACCTTAAAGTAGTTCAGGTAACAGGTAACTGTCAACCTCCTGATAGACTTGTTTTATAGTCCTAGCTTCCACTATTGAATCTAATAACATTTCCCACCCACCATGGGTGTAAAAGAAATAACTGCATGATTTATTCTTACTTGGTTCAAAAGAAAACTAAAGCCTAAATAACAAGTATTTTCAAGAGTGCATTTTTGAGATGTGAGAATTCCCTGAAGATTGATAATACACTTGTCCACTAGAGGGCTACAAATCACTAAAAAGTTGCTCTTGCAAAACATTACACAAAATGCTTTACGTTTTTTGTTTGTTTTTTACCTACTGCTAATAATATCTAGCTAGGCCTTCAGTTCTTCAGGTAAACAATTCTATTCCCCTAAATTCAGCTCGATCTGCAGCCTTCCTCATCTCACCTGATGGCGGCCCCATCCTCACTACTTCAGAACAAAATTCATGGTGTGATCTCTGACACACACATTCCACAGCAACTTTATTGGAAAATCCTGACTCTACCTTCAGAATCTATCCAGAATCTGAGCATTTCTCACTCCCTCTCTGGGACCGGCCCATCTCTTGCCCAGATACTGCAGTAACCTTTCTTGTTTCTACTCCTGCCTGCTACGATCTACTCATAAAATGACAGCCAAAAATACAAGTATAAAATAAAATATGTCAGATCGTGTCACTGCTCTGCTCAAAACCCTGCCTTGGTACCCATTTATTTAGAGTAAAAGCAAATGTCTCTAGAGTCGCCTGCAAGGCCCCCTGGGATGGGATGGGATGCCCTTTCACACCTCTGACCTCATTCTTCCCATTTTCCTTTTTGCTCACTTCTCTATCTCTGCTGGCCTCCTTACAGTCCCTCAAACACACCAGACATCCTGTCTAGGGGCCTTGAACTGGCCTTTCCATCTCTCTTGGAAACTCTTCCTCCAGATAGGGTTCTACATAAACATCTGTTGACCATTTGTCAAATGAATTTATTGCTTGATTTCACTTTCCCCCTCCTCACTGGCTCCTTTGTAATAAAAATGAAAATCATCAAGTCTTCATGCTGGATATTTGCTATGTGTCCCTCCGGATCCATTCTCCAACCTCTAGCCTGGGGCAGCTGCCCTGTGTAGACTGAATCATGGGGTGCCCTGCCCTCTGGCTTCTGATTGGGCCCATCCACTGCTGACTGGGTTCAGCCAGTGTAAGGCACCACTGGCGGGGGGGGTTGGTGAGGGGAGAATGGTAGCAGGACATCTATTCCCTTGGCTCTCTCCCTGGCAGTCTGCAGCACATTGGATAGCCCTCTCCATAAGGCTTTCTTCTGGGTCCAAACAGCCCCCTCCCCTCATCCCATCAGGCCCAGGGCTGGAGGAAACAGCTCTCCACTGTTAATAATACTCTTGCACTTGGGGGCCATTATTAAGTAAAATAAGGGTTCCTTGGACACAAGCGCTGCGATACAGATCATGGATCTGATAACCGAGGATACGGCAACAGTGGATCTGATGACCATGGATCTGATAACTGGGGTGGCTACTAAGTGACCAACTGGAGGGGTACACTGGACAAAGGTATGATTCACATCCAGAGCAGGACAGAGCAGGAGGGCCCGAGACTTCATCACACTACTCAGAATAGCCTGTAATTTAAAACTTATGAATTATTTATTTCTGGAATTTTCCATTTAATATTTTCAGACCAAGGTTGACCACAGGTAACTGAAACCACGTAAAGCAAAATCATGGATAAGGGAGGACTGCTGTACATATTACCTGTCAGCATTTATTAGTCTTCTACATGGAAGTGGGGCTGCCCTTAGAGTTGTCTAAATCCCCATCTTTTGTAATCCAAAATTATCTTGTCACGAGGAAATGAAAATAACTAATATAGCACACCTATTCTTCCCTTGGTTCTGTGATTTAATTGGTTGATATATAGCATATCATGAAACTTTTGGTTTATACAGGCTTGTAATTCATGTGTCAAAGTCTTCCAAAAATCAAAGGAACATCTGCAATTTTCCTGCCTTCCTAATCAATCCATATCAAGGTATTAATTCATCTGAATGAGCCTAAGGTAGGGTTTGTCGTATCAAGACTAACAGTTAATACTCCGTAGCAAAGTAAGTGGTACCTCAGGCCAACAGGTCTTAGTGATCATTAAAAGCAAATAAAACAAAAGCAGACAATCAGGAATCCTGAGCTTTGGAAAGACTTCCAATTCAGGCAAAACTTATATAGATGGAGTCTTTTTCTAAAGGAGAAAATAGCCATTACTTCTTTTTTTTTTAATTGAAGTATAGTTGATTTACAATGTTGTATTAGTTTCAGGTGTACAGCAAAGTGATTTGGTTATATATTCATATACATTCTTTTTCAGATTCTTTTCCATTATAGGTTGTTACAAGATATTGAATATAGTTCCCTGTGCTATACAGTAGGTCCTTGTTTATCTATTTTACATATAGTAGTATGTATCTGTTAATCCCAAACTCCTAATTTATCCCTCCCCTGCCCCCTTTCCCTTTTGGTAACCATAAGTTTGTTTTCTATGTCTGTGAGTCTATTTCTGTTTTGTAAATAAGTTCATTTGTATCATTCTTTTCAATTCCACATATTGGTGATGACCATTACTTCTAATTCCATGTTCTCTACATTTACCCAACAACTCAAACCATGTCGTTGGTTCTCCAATAAAGTGATGCTAAGTTGTCCTCATTTATCTGACTCTAAGGATCAAAACAAAGCCCTCATCCCTATAGACCTCAAGGATTTAAACTCCTCTAATTATGAGAATCAACTGCCAATGAGGATGTGCAAAGTGCCTTCTTTGAGTTCAAGGAAGTAGGTTATCGGTACCTACTCTGCATCGAGAATTTACATTGATCCACACCACTCCTTGTAAGCACTGAGCTAACAGGAAAACCCAACCAAGTACTGATAATCAAAAGTATTTTTAATAAATATAAAGTCGGCTCAAAGGGCACAGGATGTGTTTAAGAAATGTCAAGTGATCATGAACAAGTTACTTCCCTGATTACAGACGAGTTTCCCCTGTTAAATGAGGGAACTGGAACAGATGATCTCTACAATCCCATCCAGCTCCAACTCTCAGTGATTCTGAGACTACAGGCTAAGCATAGTAGGAAATAGAAAACTACTCTAGGGACTTCCCTGGCGGTCCAGTGGTTAAGACTCTGCGCTTCCACTGCAGGGGGCACAGGTTTGATCCCTGGTGGGGGAACTAAGATCCCGCATGCCACGTGGAGCAGCCAAAAAATAAATAAAAAGAAAAAAGAAAACTACTCCAAGTAACAGGATTGGCCTGTAATATACATCAGAGATAATAAATACAATTCAGTACACAAAGAAAGGCTAACCATCTCCAGAGGAATTCAGAAAGGGGAAAGATTAATGAAGGCTAGAGCAATTCTATAATTAGATAGGGCTTCTTCTGTAAGATGGGAAAGATGTGGATAGGCAGAGAAGTGGAGAGCCTTCCAAATGAAAATAATAGCATAAATAAACTCAGCAAAGGGAAAAATGAGCACAAATGTAGATCAGTTTTGTTTCCTAAATAATCTGTGCTATTTCTTCTAAATTGCATTTATGATAACAGACTAAACTGCCAATTCAGTTAATTTCTTTAATTTTTAAGATCTTTAAAGTCTTTCATTGTTAAAGGAGAGCTGACAATTTACCATTTTGCACAAAAATAGCTTTTTCCTTGATAACGAAATATATCTTAATATGCAGGCCATTCATCATTAAAATTTTATGGCTCATTTTTGACCATTTTGATATGTGAACCTACTGTCTTAAGTGCCAGCTGCATACCCTCCTCCTTTTCCCAAGACCAGAAACATTTGTAATGACTGTTGGTATTCTTTATGTATCATCTAGGGTAAGGGTATAACCAAAAGAAAAGACTTGAAACAGATTTCAAATGGATGTCCATCTTCCTTTATAAATAAAGATCTACAATAACATACAACATAAAGGAACATCTTTAAATTTTAAAATGAAGGACTCAATTTGAACATACTTTTTTTTTTTTTTCATTGCAGGATCTTGGTTTTCCTGACCAGGGATCAAACCCATGCCCCCTGCAGCGGAAGCGCGGAGTCCTAACCACTGGACTGTGGCGGAAGTCCCAATAAACATGATCTTTTGATCCTTGAGCATATTGCTCTTGTCAACAGGGAAATTTTTCATTTCACTGATAGACTTCATTTCAATATCACGGAGGACTGTCATTTCTTTCAAGCCAATTGTTTTAAAAATGCACGCTTACCCTGCATTGTTGCTGACTGCAGTTAGTCCTTTTACTCCAGTCTTTAGCAAAGCTCCTATAAGATTCTCTGGAATTCCACATAACCCAAAACCTATAATGAGCCAAAAAGATAAACAATTTGTGGAGAGGGTAACGTTCTTTTAGGGAAATGTATGTGTCATTCTTTTTAATAAAAAAGAAAATATACCAGCACATTATTAGGCCTACTAAGCAAAATGCACAGGCATATCCCAGCAACTTAATAAATAGTCATACACGATAAAAAGATCAAATTCCTGGTGCCAGGACTTTGAGGGGAGGGGGGAGATGAATACACAGAGTACAAAAGTTTTTATGAGCAGTGACATACTTTGTATGACATTAAAATGGTGGATATATGTCATTATACTTTTGTCCAAACCCACAGAACATGCAACACTATTCACTTCATTAAAGTGAACCCTAAGATGAACCGTGGACTTGTTGATTATGATGTGCCAAGGCAGTTCATCCCTGGTTTAAAAAAGAAAAAAGCTACCACTCTTGATAATAGCTATGCACGTGTGGGGAGGGGGGTCATGGGGAATTTCTGTACCTTCCTGTCCATTTTGTTGTAAACCTAAAACTGCTTAAAAAAAAGTCTCAAAAAAAAAAAAGGAATTAACACTCAGGATAGACATTTTTGGCAAAACTTTTGTTTCACTTATATATGTATACATACTTTATACGTGTGTGTGTTTGTTGGATTGTGATGTAAAATGTGTCTTTTAGATCAAGAAAGTTTGCAGGCCACGTTGGTTAAGTCTACTGGCAAATAAAAGCACAAATAAACCTCAAAAAAAATAAAATAAATGGTCATACAGCTGTATACAAATGTTTTACATCATGATATAGTACCAGACATCACTGTCAAGTCTTGATTCATAAGTATAAGGCCAAGTGCAACGTGTTAATACGGCTACACGTTGTTCTTCTTGCACTTAACTACATATCTATTATTTTCCCACTTTAAAATTGAACCTTTGTACAGTCACTTTTTCAAGCATGTTTGTTTCATATGCCTGAGTAGATTTTGCAGATCTAGAAGCCTAAGCCAATGACTTTCATTTCTTTACATCTTCCACAATTCCTCAAATGGTATTGGGTCTAAAGTTCAATGACTGCTGAGTTGAATGAATGAAGAGCAGCCTTAAAAATAAACCTTGATTTTTGTGACCAAGGCCTAGAAATCCAAAGAAATGTACAATATAAGAATTAGGCAGCAAGTTTAATGAGTGCGAGACAGTGGTGCTAAAAGACATTCCAAACAAAGAGAAGCAAAGAACTTGGGAGACTCACTAACAGATAGAGGCATATGTGCTCTCAAACTCATAAAATGAGGAGGAACAAAAGGAGTGGCTAGCTGTGGGCTGATGAGATCAATGAATTCCCAAGAATCTAGGGATTTTTCAAAGCTACTAGTAAGACACCACCGTTTAAGGCGTCAGCTTTTCAAAATAATAGAAAAAGAAACACAAAAGGAAAGAAAAGGTAAAACATAAAGTGCTAAACCTTGTTAAGCTTTCAGGAAGGGGACACTGTAATAAAAAATAGATAATATGTAATAAATAAATAAAAATAAGATAATGAATAAATAACTAAGTAATAAAATAATTGGCATTTCCAATAATTGGCATTTATTAACTAAGTAATAAAATAATTGGCATTTCTAATAATTGGCATTTATTAACTAAGTAATAAAATAAGTGGCATTTCTAATCTACATACTTTGCCATTGTAATTTCCCTGCTTTGCTAAAAACATAAGGCTGTTACCATAAAAAGAAAAACAATACTATTACTCACCACCAACCAGTACTGTTGCACCATCAGGGACGTCTTTTACCGCTTCCACTGGATCCGTATAAAATTTGGTATGGCGACGTGTGCTGGTTGAAAAGTAGCAAACACATCCCTAAAACATTAAAAAACATTTTTAAGTGAATAAACATTTGGAAACATGCATTTGCTTTCCATGTATAGCGATGTATTCAATTTTTAATCTATACAATTTCACTAGCTCATCTTTGAAAGAGTTGGGCTGTAAGTAGTTCATCTTAAGAGTAGGATGGACATACTCTATCCACAGATTATCACCAGAATCCCCTTATGATCAATATCTTTTATTATGTAAGGAAAACTCTGTGTCATTTGCGGCCCCTCAGAAGAGTGAAAGAAAGTAGATAACCTGCATCCTGGGACGCAAATTCACAATATCGGTGTCATCAAGCATCAATTTCTGATAGCAACACAATCAACAAATATTTACTGTGCCAAAATTTATATGCCAAGTTCTGCACTATTTATTTCAATCTATCGATAGTAAGGATTAAGACACAACTGTTGCTCTCAATACTACAAATACTACATATTTGGACCCTGATCCAATCTTGGGTGTCAAAGAATGCCTCCTGAAAAGACAAGTAAAGAACAGCACACCAAAAAACTCATTCCCCTAAGGGGCCTGAAGTTTATGGATGCTGGAGAAAAGTAGCAAACTGTTACCTGCAAGAGAGGCATGATTAGTCTTACCCCAGTGTACTATTTGTCGCAAATCAGGCTATCTAGCGAGCATTCACCATCAGTTTTAAACTGTTTCCTTCTTTACACTTCATCCACAATGTGGACAGGAAAAAATGATAAAGTCGATTGTGTTGCAATCAATCACTCATACTCAACATCCTCTCTCCTTTATTCTCATTATATAGTCAACCTAAAAAGAGAGGGAGTAGAGAGAATGACACCTGACTCCTGAGATGTTGCCCCTTAACCAGCCCAACGAGGTTGTAAGCTCACATCCACAGCCTATCAGAGTCTCCCAGACAGAGAACCCGAGGGGGTCAAAGTAGCAGCAAAAATGAGCTCTGTCATTCTTTTCTTCCTCCAAAAACTCCTTTCATAAAAAGTGTCAATTAATACAAAAGAAAACTATACTGAAAGTCAAATGAGATCTGCAAAGGTATAGGTTGCCCAAATGACCTTTGTCCTTTTAAATTTCAACCTTGGCCAAGGTCAGATGAGAAGCGTGGTATACCCTGGCACACTGCCCAAACATGGGGAAATAAGTAGAGGCGGGGACAGAAAGGAAAGGGCTTGAGTTACAAACAGCTTTCTCCTCTTCCCTATCCTCAAGTAGCAAGGAGTTATTTGATTCTGTTTTAACACACACATACACACAAAAACATATTTTTAATCTTAGAAATTAAAAGTTTGATAGTCTGAATAAGTAGGCTGAGAAATTGAATATTTCCTGCCATATCAGTAAACAAATAATGTCACGGTCACCAGCGATTGCAAGCCCTTCAATGTGAGCTGAGGAGCCCTGAAAAAACTCAGGGCTGAAAAGAATACCTACCATCTAGCAGCCATCAGACTGCAGCCACTCCCTGAAATGAGCCCTGAGGAAACTCAGGAAGTGAAAATACAGGCTCCAGATAGCTGAGGTGCATATCAAAGGAATGATTTCAGTGAGCCCGGACTCTCGCATCTTCCCACACAGAGAAAAAAAGTGCTAAATTCCTTAACTTGAGATATCTGGTTTTCTTTATTTAACAACAATCTTTGGACGTTCCCAATTACCTGCTCTTTGTTGCAAAACTTCTAAATATCCTGGCCCCTCCCTTTGCCTCCTCCGAGCAGTTTTTCAGAGTTATCTGAAACGCTGTCTCCTGGGCTGCAGTCCTCATTTTGCCCCAAATAAAACTTAACTCACAACTCTCACGTTGTGCATATATATATATTTTTTAAGTCAACAATCTATTTTAGTCGAAGTCAATGGCAATGGCTCTGAAAGTGCAGTCCTCAGACCTGAAGCATTATCAACTGGGAACTTATTAATGCAGAGTATGGGGCTCCAGCCAGGACCTACTAAATCAGAAATTCTGGGGATGAACACAGCAATCTATTTAATAAAGCCTCCAGGTAATTCTGATGCAAACTCAAGTTTGAAAGACATGCTTATCATAAATAAAAAAGAAAAAAACCTATCTCATTTTACCTGTTGGGTAGGTTTAGCAGAAAAATTCTCAAGGTTACCACATAAGTTTCCCACAGCGTTCTCTCATCCACCTATGAAAGGTGTTGAGTGTCTATTCTATGCAGGGTAGTGTGTAATGTTGAGAGAGACAGAGAATAAGGCATACAATATGGTCTCTGCAAATTTCATCTGGTTATGAAGACAATGTACACACATTAAAAAGTTAAACAAGTACACAAGTGTTAACAGTTAACGCAAGCAGGAGGTAAGGATTTAAGGGCTAAATAAGCAGTAAGAGCCCTAAGTGCCAAGCGCCGAAGGAACACAGGGAAGCTGGAGTTGGACCTATGATAATCAAACCTGAAAGGAGAGATGAGATACAGAAAAACCCGTAATTTGTAGCTCGGCCATCTAAGAAGAGGTTTGCCGGGTTTCGGGAATAGTTTAACAATATACTGAAGAAAATGAGTAAGTTACACTTAGGCAAATAAGTAACTGCCAAAAGGAATGATATTGACCTTGGCCCAAGGATATCGCTGTGTCCGGATTTGCATTAGTTTCAGCGCCCACAGCAATCTGACTGAAGGTCGAGTTCCCTTTTAATAATGCTTTACATTTCCAAAGCTATCTGCAATTATCAAAATGCTTCCTAAGAAGCATTTATGACTAAACCGTTCCAGTTCTAAATCATCCTAGCACTTACCTACGGGGCTTGGTGGCCCCTCTGCGTTCACCGCTCTCAGAGAGTGGACGTGGGGAAGAAGGAAGAGCAATGGGGCGGGGCAGGAGTTCCCTGTGAGTACACAAGTGTGCAAGGCACGCTTTCAAGCTCGGAGCTATTACTCAAAACGCTTTTAAGTAAAAACATCACTTTTCCTTGTCTCTTCCAAGGAAAAGGCTCCCGTGGTGATGGACGTAGCCGAGGTAAGCCACCCTCCAAGACTCAGAGCTCTGGTCCTGTCCGAGGACTCGGAATAGGAACCGCACCGGGGACGTGGGCTTACAGGTGGGGACAGAGCATGGGGCAAAAAAAGACTACACGTCAGCCAACAATCGCGGCGCGAATGCTTCAGGATACTACCACTCGTGAAGTGTTTGCAGTGAAGGCGGAACAAGGTTTGCAAAAGGCTTTGAAATCGGAAATCCCGAGGAGCCTCGGAAGAAGGGACGCCGGCGCCCGACGCCCGCGCTCTAGCCACCGCCTATCCTCTACAGGCTCCTCCGCGTGGGGAGGTAAACGCCAGGCAAGGGCTCCGGTCCGGGTTCCCCTTCCCACCGCCGAGGTGCGGCGCAGCCCTATCCGGGAGGTGGGGCGCAGCGTTCCATCCCCTTGGCGGTGAACTCAAGCCGACCCCTGGCTAGCCCAGCGCTGGGTTCCGGGCCTCTAGAGGCGCCCCCGCCCCGAGATTCCCAAATCGGAGCGCAAACCTACCAGCTACAGCCGTCGCCCCTTGCCCCCTTTAAACAAGCGAACCCTCCTCGTCCCGTTTCGGCCGCCAGAGCCCCTTCCCAGAAGGCTGCCCGCGAAGCGGAGACGCGTGCCCGGGAGGACGCGAGCGAGCCCCGAAGGGCGCGGCGGCGCTGCCAGGCGTCCTCCTGCCCCTCAGCCTCTCCGCGCGCTCCTTTGCCTCGTTTCGCCCCATCGGGAAAGCAGGTGCAGAACCAAGCCAAGGAGGCCATGCGGCAGAGCGGCCAGGCAAGGAAGGCGTCGTCGCGTCTCGGGGCCCTGGGTACTGCGCCCAGGATGCCGGCTCCCGGACTGGAGCGGGTGGGTTCGGGCAGAGGAGAAAACGCTGGCACCACTCGGGGTTTCGTCCGCACTCGTTCGACGCGCGGCCTTGCTCTTCACCCGCACTTTACCTTGGACCAGGCGCCCCCGGGGCGGCGGGCGGAGGCGCAGAACCGCAGGCGGGAGGAGAGGCGTGTGAGAGCCGCCATGGTTGGGTTGGGGGGCGGGCGCAGGCCGGGCCGAAGCGAGCGTGTGAGTGTGTCAGCAGGCGCGGCCCGGGCCTCCGCGTCACCGAACGGGAGGAAAAGGAAGGCGCGCAGGGGGCGGGCTGGAGGCTCGTTCGCGCTTCGGTGACGTCCTGGGACCTCCGGGGCCGGGCTCCGGCTGACGGAGAAGAGATGCTGGGAGGGGCCCACGGCCGGGGCGGGTCGCGGGGAAAGTCCCGGCCCGGCCGCGCTCAGGTGCTTCCTCGCGTCGGGCCTATTCCAGCCCGTCGTGTTGCGCGCACTTGCCGCAGCAGCCCCTCGGCTTTGAGCTGCCGCGGGTATCTGTCTTTACGAAGGTCAGGGATAAGCCTTGGCCTAGCGTTCGGGCGGCGCAGGAGGGCCTCTCACGGAGCTTGCTGCTTTTTCATGTCAGTGTCTGGCACCTGTGTGGGCTGCAAAGGGGTACCTGCCTGGAGGCCCACCGCCTCTCTTCCCGCCGCCTGGACAGCGTTCCCACGTCTTCCATTTCTCAGCCCCCTCTCCCCACACCTGTCCCTGGCTTGTGTAGAGTTAAGTTTGCTCTGAGAACCTGCCACGAGCCATCTTCCTTGAAGTGTGATCAGACAGGCCTGGTCAAGATTGTCCCTGGTCAGGAAGGCAAGATTAGGACTGGGCCTCTGGGACTTGATTTTAGCACACCTTCTTTTCCATCCGTATCATCCACGTCTGCATTTTTCAGGATCTTTCTGGCACTGGAGTCCCAGAAACCCCAGAGATTACTCAGCAGAGGCAAACATACAGCTGTGTATCCCTTTGACTGACCTGAGACAAGTTTCATAACTTTCCTAAGCCTGTGTCCTTATCTGCAAATTAAAATTGCTTGTAATACTCAGATCTGTCCTGAAGATTACATGAGGTAATTCATGCAAAACTTCTGGCCCCATTATAAACACTCAATAAATCTTAGGCGTTACTCTAAGTTTCTTCAAGTTGGCAGTGGTGCATTGATATGACACATACATTCAGTCAAAGTCTGATTTCTTCAGAACCGTCTATGCACTTAGCAGCTGAGTGGAAGGACCAAGTGGAAAATCAATAAACATTTTATTTGATTAAGGGCTGGCCATGTCCTGGGAATGTGGCTGTTAGTTTTTGAAGCAAAGCTAACATGAAAATTAAATGAGCCCTTAGCTTCCTTAGCAAGTATACTGAGACAGTGGACAGTCAGTCCAGTTTAAATTCTTTCTATAAAAGCACTGCCCTTTCATGGTATTCTTTTTAACTCCGAATTCTTTATTTTTTTCCTGTGAATACTATATATATATATATATTTTACATCTTTATTGGAGTATAATTGCTTTACATTGTTGTGTTAGTATAATTTTAATTAAAGTCATTGAGAGAACAAAATACCAAGTTAGACTGTCCAATGACATAAGGAGAAATTAACTTCACAATGCTCTCTATTTTCAACACATTTTAAGAACTTGGATAGAGGGGAAATTTAGGTATTAGAACTAAAGTCCCATTGCTAGTCCTAATAACAGCATATAACGCCATCATATGGTAGTTGGCAGAATGTGACAAAGCTAAACTTCACAACTGGGTCTGCTTTTCCACTTTCACCCTTCCAGAGGACACATGAAATGGAAAACAGCATTGGCAACTGTGTCAAACCGTGGTCATATGACTCACTCTTCTTGGCTGGTCTCACTCTGTTGCTCCTGGCTGAGGAAAAGAGACACATTTTTAGTCTTATACTCTATGTGACTCTTAAATCTCGTGAAAAAAATCAGCCTCATTACTCAACGGTCAAAACACACTGTATTATTTTTTGGTGACTCTATGACTCCATTTTGTACTTTTTAAATAAAATATGAGTATCTTCAACTTGAACAAATTATAGAAAAGTTTTTCTGTCGGATTTTCCTTCTGGTTCCACAATCATTTCAATTTTAATCTCTGTAAAATCTACTTTTTAAAAACATCTGGAACTCTACTCGATACTCTGTAATGACCTATTTGGGAAAAGAATCTTAAAAAGAGTGGATACATGTATAATATATGTACAACTGATTCACTTTGCTGTACAACTGAAACTAACACAACATTGTGAATTAACTATACTCCAATAAAAACTTTTTAAAAATAAAAGTAAAAAAACCCAAAAATATCCGAATTTTTCTGAACTAGTAAGAATAGCTCCCCTTTGTTTTAGGGGCAGTTTGTGACAGATATATATCATATTCTGGAAACTTTTCTTCATGTATTGTAGAGTTTAACTTCCACATTCTTAAAACTTAGGAGAGGAACTTCCCTGGTGGTCCAGTGGTTAAGAATCCATCTTGCAATGCAGAGGACGCGCGTTTGATCCCTGGTTCGGGGAACTAAGATCCCACATACTGCGGGGCAGCTAAGCCCACCTGCTGCAACTACTGAGCCAGCGCCCCACAACCAGAGAGACTGCGTGCTGCAAACTACAGAGCCCACACGCTCTGGAACCTGCACACTGCAACTAAGACCCGATGTTGCAGAAAGTTAATTGATTGATTGATTTAAAAAAAAAAACTTGGGAGAATTGAATTGAATTCAGAGCTCTTAAACAAAAGGTCTGATTTTAGACAGGCAATAGGAAAGTTTATTTTGTATTATGTTATTATATATATAATAGATATTGCATATATTATTTTTATATATTTTTTTAAATTTCAAGATCGATTTTATTGCAGCCAAAACAGTGGCATTAACTGTACCTAATAAACTATTATGTACATACATATTTTAAGTTATGGGGATAAAGTTTATTTTGGAAGACAGTGTTAAACAAAATTAAAGTTGCATACATTAGTAACATAAGTCAACATCCTTAATTTGGTATAAGTGTGAAAACATTTTCTTGCTTTCCTGTGTTCTGCTAAATCACCATAACTTAAACTGCTTTATAAAACTGATATGCTGAAATTTAATTTAGAGTTTTTGCTTATGCTGCAATTGATATATTATGTGATATATATGTACATATATATATATTCCCCTCCCTTTCTATCAAATGAATGCAGACAATGTGTCAGAGTTGGTTAGACTGTAAGATGTCATTCTCTGTTTAAGGGATTTTTATTTAAATTCTCCTAAAATATGATGCGTTAACATCCTTTCTAATTACTGAAAGATAGGACATTCTGCCATCACAGTTGGAGTATTCAGACTGATAATCAGGGGCTTTAAAATTGTTTTCAAAACCAGTTGTTTGACTGGCTTAGCTAGTAATTGTAGTTTTTAAGTAGGTCATTTGAATCTTAAAAAAAATATATGCATGCTTCATTTTATATGATGATCCTTTAATATATGGAAAACAAATCCCTTCAGACAGTTTTCCTCTAGTAGATTTGAAAGTCATAAATTTGAAATTTTACATAAATTTATAAATTCAAGTATTGTTTTGTGCAAATCATTATTCCCTAATTTACCTTTTTTATAAGCTTCTTATTTTCATAGATTATTTGAAATAGTGCTTTTTAATTAACTAATGTGTACTAATATTTGTTCAATGGATAAAAAATGAATTGAATTTTACTTAAAGTGTAGTTTTTTCTTAGGAAAACATGGTAAACAACTAAATGCATGCGATGGTTGGAGAAGGCTCAACTCCTGGAATGAAAATGAAAATTATGTTAAAGTGCAAAGGAAACTAAAAAGAGCAAAACACACCAGAGGTGTCTTGCATGCATTCAAGTCTGATCATGTCACTTCTGCTTAAAAAATTTCAGTGGTTTTCCCCATTGCCTTTAAGATCCAAAGTCCACGCTTCTTAACAGGGCATAGAAAGGTACTATCTCTTTTGGTTTTCCTCTCACCTGTATATCACCTTTATACAGTATTCCAAACTATATTTGCCTCTTGATTTTCACAGGATGAGTCTGCACAACTCAGAATCAAATATTGATAGCAAAGTAGTAAAGAACATGGACTCTGTAGCTAGACTGCCTGTGTTCAAATCTCAGCTCTGCTGTTCCCTAGCTATGTTGCCTCCTCTTGTCAATAGTTAAGGAGAGCTGCAGAACTGCAAGATGAAAGGTCATGTCTGGACCAGTATCTGTTTGTACTACTCTGGTGTTAAAAGATTATACCTTGTAAACGTATATATTTCTCAGATACTTTCTATATTTTCATAAACTGGGAAACATCAGACAGGATTCAAACCCTGTACTCTATGGTGTTAAAGACTATTTACGCTTCCCTCTTTATGGGATATCTTTGAATCTGACCCCACCTCCCCAATTTTACTCATTCTGCCCTAGTGCAGGACTTCAATTTCAGTTTCTCTCAGCTGGATTATTGCAGTTGCTTCCCAAATGAAGTACTATTCTCCCCTAAAGGTAACTGCTTTTTAAATTATCATTTCAAATACAGATGTGATCTTCTCATATGCTTTCCTAAAACGCTTTAAGAAATCCTCATAGGCTACAAGTTAAAGTTCAACATCCAATTATAGCCAAGATCTTTCTAAACCATCATACCTTAAGAGCTTTGCAGAAGTGAAACCGTGTAACTCAGATTGGGACTTGAACCCACGGGCTTTTAATTGTGATCACACACCTGGTCTTAGGACTTAATGAAGCTCAGGTTCTTGATGTCTCATCACAGAAAGAATTCAGTGAGAGACAAAGCGATAGGTAAGAAGTGGATTTATTTAGAGAGAAACACGCTCCACAGATGCAGTGTGGGCCATCTCAGAAGGCGAGAGGCCCCAAAATATGGGGTGGGCTAGTTTTTATGGGCTGGGTAATTTCATAGGCTAATGAGTGGAAAGATTATTCCAACTATTTTGGGGAAGAGATGAGGATTTCCAGGAATTGGGCCACCGCCCACTTTTTAACCTCTTAAGGTTGGTCTCTGAACTGTCGTGGCACTGATGGGTGTGTCATTTAGATGCTAATGTATTACAATGAGGCTCAAGGTCCACTGGAAGTCCAGTCTTCCGCCATCAGGACCTAGTTGGTTCTAACCAGTTTTTGTCATGTCCTATGGCTATGTCATTCTTTGAAAGGTTGTGCCCCGCCCCCTTCCCTCCTGTTTCAGAAGTACTTCAGGGGTTCCACAAACATTGAATCTTGAAATTAAATTTTAAATTATATTTTAACTTTTCTGTCAATTCTAACATAGTAGCATATACACTCAATTGTGGTGTAACTCTGATTTTAACATATTAAAGATTACCAGATCATGCAGTTAGGAGGCAGAACTCAGAATAATATATGGCAAAGATGGTTTTTTTTAATTAGCGGAAAAAGATAAACTAGTCCCTGAACTGGGTTAGGAAAATTTGCTGTAAATTTAGAAAAAATATAGGTTTCTATATCTCAGCATATGTATAAAGTACAACACAGGTTGATTGAATTACTAAATACATTTTAAAAGACTATTATACTGAGACAGGAAGGAAGAGGGCAGGACACAACCATTAAAAGAATGACACAGCCATTGAGGATATGACATAAACTAGTTAGAACCAACTAGGCCCAAGATGGTGGAAGATTCAACTTCCCATAGACTTTGAGCCTTATTTTTACGCTTATTGTAATATATTAGCATGCTAAATGACACGCCCACAGACACCATGACAGTTCAGAGGCCAACCTAGAGGTTAAAAAGTGGGCAGTGGCCCGATTCCTGGAAATCCCCTCCCCTTCCCCAAAATATTTGGAATAACTCCCCAACTCCTTGGCATTTTAAATTACCCAGCCCATAAAAACTAAACACCCCATCACCTCAGGGCCCCTCTCACCTTCTGAGATGGGCCACATTCTGTCTGTCGAATGTGTATCTCTCTAAATAAACTCCCTTTCACTTTACTATGGCTCACTCTTGAATTCTTTCCTGCATGAAGCCAAGGATGCTCACTTGGCGGCCCGTCCCAAACTCCAGCCCAAGGGGGCCCGAGACCTGGGACATGACTATTCTCTCACATCCCCTTCTGGAACACTGCCACCACTAAAAAGTAAAAACTTTAAGTATGTGTTTAGGATCATTGTAAAAGGTAGAATTCTATGTGTACTATATAATGATCACAGTCATGTGTTAAATATTTTTGCATAAGGCTCAAAACTGAAAAGGACCACCCAAAAAATGAGAAAAAAAAAATGTGATGAGGGCAGGACTTTAGGTATTTTCTCTCATTGTTTAAATATTTTACAACTTTTAATTAACTCTTAAAAGTACTATATATATATATATAGTTTTAGTGTGAGAGTTTAAAATATATTGAATTTAAAATACATTTCAGTATCTCAAAGAGATATTTTTACACCCGTGTTCATTGCAGCATTATTCACAATAGCCAAGGTGTGGAAGCAACCTAAATGTATATCCACATATAAATGGATAAAGAAAATGTGGTATAGAAATGTCAGTAATCAGAAAAACAAATAGCAAGCTAATGTGTAAATTTTGGAGGAAAAATAAAAAGAACACTTCCCATTACATGTGGGGGGAAAAAGAAAAAAAGACCTCTAATTCCACATATTTTGTAGAAGATCCTAAAAACAAGTTAAAGTGACGACATCATTTCAAAGAACAATAAGCTTTATGCCAACTCACCATCACAAAACATAGACCTGCTATATAGAAAGAAAATATTATGTGACTGAAATCTAAAAGTGACTTGTGTCTATCAGGCCAACAGAATACACCAGCAAATTATTTCTTTTATGGTTATACCCTGTAAGAGTTAACGCAGAAATGTCTCAGGAATTATGTAAATTTATATATATATATGCATATATATACATATATATATATATAAAATCAAAAAGAAACTATTTAATTGTCCTAGTTACTTTAAAATATAGAAAATATATAAAGAGTTTATTACTTTTGCATAAAATGCCAATCAATTTTTTAGGATGCATTTTAAATTCTTAAAAACTATAGGTTTTCAATTTTTGGCAGTGACCATGGTTATTTACATGTACAATAATTTTTATTTAAAAGACTTCATGATTAAATTGCATCATTTATTTGACATGCCACATTCTTAAAATTTCACTTAGTTATAAGAAGAAAATACAGTAGCTTTTTAAATATTAGAATGAGGAAGATCATTATAAATGTATCACAAACCCAAAAGCCATAAAGCAAAAAGTAATAAATACAATACATTTAAAAAAAAATTCAGACCAGTAAAAAAAGCCATAAACAAGGTCATGAAACAAATGACATATAAAGAGCTTCTACAAATCACTAAAACTGACCAACCAGAAAAAGAAATACAAAAGGTTGAAAACAAGTGTACAAGGCTCTCTACCTCACTGATAAATTTTAAATTGCAATTAAATCTATAATGGCATATTTTTCACCAAAATATAGGCAAAGATTGTCACATGCTGATTTGGCAAGGATGTAGGAAAGTCTCCCTAGTGTATGTCACTAATGTATACTTCCTCTATGAAAGTAAATTTGGCAATATTTATGAAAATTTAAAATACACTGACAATTTCATCCCTAGAAATTTATCCCAGAGATATATTCACACATGTGGGAAATGATACATGCATTAAGATATTTATCATAGTATTGTTTTTAATGGCAAAATAATCAGAATCAACTTAAATACCCAAAAATGTGGTACTAGTTAGAGAAATTACAGAACATTCATAAAATGGGATATTGTACAGCCATTAACAAAAAAGGGAAATGGGGTAAAGTCATACCTTACAAAAGAAGGAAATCCTGCCATATGTGACAAAACAAATGAACCTTAAGGATACTATGCTAAGTGAAATGGACCAGTCACAGAAAGACAAATACTGTATGATTCTCACTTATATGAGGTATCTAAAAGAGTCAAACTCATAGAAGCGGAGAATAGAATAGTGGCTGCCAGGGGCTCAAGGGAGGGGGGAAATGGAGAGTTGCTATTTAACAGGCATAAAGTTTCAGTTATACACGATGAATAAGTGAATAAGTTCTAGAAATCTGCTGTACAACACTGTGCCTATAGTTAATGATTCTGTATTGTACAGTTAAAAATGTTAGGAGGTAGATCTCATGTTGTGTTCCTACCACAATATATATATACATAAATATTATGTTTTATATATATTATATATATCCAATTTGATTACCAACTTTTTCCTTCTTCAGTCTCAACCTGGAAACCCAAGGGAGTGTTTCAGGAGACTAGATACTATGTTCCATTCACATCACACACTAATTTTTCCTTTGACTGCCCAGAATGGAGTAACAGTAATAATCTTCCACTATGTACTTCTCTATAGATGAACGAGTGTGGCAGCCTTCAATGAAATAAAGCCATTTAGTTGGGAAACAAGAGAATGAACAAGATAAATATCTCCCCATAATAGTGTAAATCACTATTGGACATCAGCCAGTTCCTAGTAGTCTTGAGTTGTGACTTGAAACATTGCTATCTCCATGTCTACATTTGTGGGTTTTCTACCTACCTCAGGCTTGTACTGCAGCTCTATTTGTTGATTTCTAATGAAACACCCCTGAATATTAAAAGAATAGAACTGACTAATCTACTGCCTACTCCTGGAATATAATCAGTCTAAAAGCATGGAAGTGCTATTCCCTGGAATGTAGTAGGAAAAGTACTGGGGGAAAATCAGGGTCACAGAATGTATAGCTTGCTTTCAGTGACCACATGTGGAGGAAAGGCAGAGTAGATTTTAACAGGCAAGCTTCGTGTCCCATTTTGGATAAGAACCTTGGAAGAAAAATTCATTTGATATCAATATCTTGTGATAATTATTATTTTCACTATCTTTATTCTCTGCATATTCTAGAGTAGTGGTCTACAAACTTTGTGTAATCTGTATATATAAATTTTGAAGTTGTACCCTATATATACATACAGTTGGCCCTCTGAAGCTGCGGGTTCTGCATCCATAGATTCAACCAACCTCAACAGATGAAAAATATTTGGAAAAAAATATTCCAGAAGGTTCCAAAAAACCAAAACTTGAATTTGCCACACACCAGCAACTATTTACATAGCGTTTACATTGATTAGGTATTGTAAATAATCTAGAGATGATCTGAAGTACATGGGAAAATGTGCATAGGTTATGTGCAAATACTACGCAATTTTACATAAGGAATTTGAGCATCCACGGATTTTTTTATCTGCGGTGAGTCCTGGAACCAATTTCCTGCAGATAACGAGGGGCATAAACATACATGTGTATGTGTATGTGTTTATTTCTTTGTAAATTATGAAAAGCAATTTTTATAACAGCAACAAAACACTATAGTTAAATGTATCAATAAGGGGATCAGTCTGTAAAAGTACATTAGTTTACAGACTAATTCATCTACAGACTAATCATTAAGTTCTTCCTTCCATGTGGCACTGTGCTAAGGGCTAGGGATTAGTTGTGACAGACAGACATGGTCCCAGGCCTCATGGAGTTTACCTCTTATCAGAAGATTAAGACTGAATAATGCATTTTTGTCCCGGGTCTTGTCAGTGAGAAGTGTGGAGTGCTAACAGACTGTATAACAGACTGACATAAGAGGGAGAGGGGTGTCAGTGAACACTTTTTGTAGGAATTGTCTTTAAATCAGGACCCTAAGGATCAGCAGAAGTTAGCTAGTTGAAGGGCGATGACGCAAAGCCCTAGTGGGTATAAGAAATAATCCAGCATGAGTAAAGGTGGACAAGAGACAGGTCATGTAGGGCCTTGAAAAGTGTGCTAAGAATCACGGTCCATTTTGTAAGGGCAAAAGGAAGCCATTGAAGATTTGAATCAGGGGGGTAAAACGATCAGGTTTCTTTCTTTAATATTTATTTATTTATTTATTTATTTTTATTTATTTGGTTGCACCAGGTCTTAGTTGCGGCAGGCGGGCTCCTTTAATTGCGGCTCGCCCACTCCTTAGTCGAGACACGTGGGCTCCTTAGGTGTGGTATGCAAACTCTAGTTGCGGCATGCATGTGGGATCTAGTTGCCTGACCAGGGATCGAACCCCGGCCCCCTGCATTGGGAGAGTGGAGTCTTAACCACTGCACCACCAGGGAAGTCCCAAATGATCAGTTGTTTTTTTTTTTAATTTATTTTTATTTATTTATTTATTTATTTATTTTTGGCTGTGTTGGGTCTTCGTTTCTGTGCGAGGGCTTTCTCTAGTTGCGGCAAGCGGGGGCCACTCTTCATCGCGGTGCGCGGGCCTCTCACTATCGTGGCCTCTCTTGTTCCGGAGCACAGGCTCAGTAGTTGTGGCTCACGGGCCCATTTGCTCCGCGGCATGTGGGATCTTCCCAGACCAGGGCTCGAACCCGTGTCCCCTGCATTGGCAGGCAGACTCTCAACCACTGCGCCACCAGGGAAGCCCCCAAATGATCAGTTTTGAACTTTGTAAAATATCACTGCAGTTGGGGTGTGAAGAATTTATAAAGTTGTTATCAATTTGGGGGATTTTCTTCATTAACGCGATTAAAGCGGTGATCTATATTTATTGACACAGAAAATAGTCCACTATTCAATACTGAATGAAAAAAGGGTTATAGAAGAATATGTATGGTATGAGTCCATTTATGTAAAATTACTAAAATGTATATGTGTATGTATACATAGAGATATTCATAAAAGTGTGTTTGAATGTATGTTTAAATGTATATACATGTATATGTATATATATATGTGTATATTAAATATACACACACCAAAATGTTAACAGTGGCTATCTCTTGGTGGCAGGAAATTGAATGAAATTTGCTTTCCTCTTTGTACCTTTCTGAAGTATCTTTTTCTAAGCACGACTCAATTTACAAGGGCAATAAGTCTATTTTCTAAGAATGTTTACCTCTACCTAAATACCTCAAAAAGGGTAGGGACTGTGTTTTTTCTGTGTCTTTCTAAACCAATCCAATTTCTAATATAGTACTTAGGCTTCCCTGAGAGTGATGTGAGCCAACTTCCAAGGTAAGTCAGGAGAATTTACTTGACAAGAAGCGCTTTTGGAGCTGTTATGACAAGGTGATAGTCTAATAGCTCAGGTCATTTGTATGAATGAGTATTGGTTCAACGACAATAAAAATCAACTACCTCAGAAATCAGCTAATGACTTTGTACATGAAGTGTTCTTAAAAACCCCTGTGACACCTAATCGTAACACAGCAAAATATAAAATAATAATTTTATCCATGTGTTCTGATAACTATTTTTGTGTATGGCAAAAACTATGGAAGCATTTGTAGTCAAAAATGAACATGTCCTATGAAAATAGTGTAATTCAAGCTGTGGGAAATTGCTTACCAAAGATATCCTACGAAATGAACGTCAGTTTTGCACATGATGACTTAGGCCTGGTGAGAACTGCAAAGAACTCTTAGCACATAACAACTCCAACTCCATCCAAACCCCTTCACTAAGAAACCTTACCAATTCTAGCATGGCTTCTAGCAGCCTAAGGCCAGGTCCCAGGGATGACCCAGCCCCCTTTTGAGTTCCTGTCTGCAAAAAATCAGGACTGTCAGAAGAATTTATTGATACTAGCCAATGTCTGGCTCCTGAACTCCCTTTCTCAGAGCATTCACTTACAATTATGAATCCTTCCTCTGTCCCTTTGAGATGTATACATCCCTCCTACTACTCAGAGGTGTCCTTCTCCAGGACCTGAAAACTATTCCTTGGAAATATAATCATCAGGAAGAATTGGGCCTTTGTCTCCCGGTCTCAATGGGAGGATAGATTTCTAATTTCCTTAATTGCCAGCTAGCAGACACAGGTAGCCTAATCACTTTGATACCACTCTTTGTAATTTTTCACTTCCTTTCCTACCTGAGCCCTGCTCACTCCTCCCTACTCCTTTATTCTTCCATTAAAATGCCCAGTCATCTCTGCACTAATCAGATGGAGCTCAGCTCTTGCCCCTACAGTCAGTAGTTACTGAATGAAATCTGTTTTCAGCACTTTAATGTCCAGCTTTGTTTATCTTTGACACTGACAATATAGGAACAGAATCTTCCACACAGTTCCAATGTCATCACATGATTAACAAACTAAATATAATTTCTGTAAATATGCTTTAAAGACAGATTGTACATAAGAAGATGTAAGAATGTAAGAAATGTAAGAATTTGTAAGAATTTGTATGTAAGAAAATGTAAGAATTAAACTTCCTAAATAAACAACATGGAATTAACATGGGATTCAGCAATTCATATGCATGTGAATTTAATATGTGTCAAAGTTGGTCCTTTTAATTAGTAGAAAAAGATGAACTAGTTCCTAAATTGGTGTTAGTATGTATGAAGTAAATGAAGTATGTAGCAGTAAATGTAGAGGAATTATTTTATAATATTAGGATGGGAAAGGCCTTTCCAAACAAGTTGTAAAATCCAGAAGCTGTAAAGTGAAAGATTGATAGAGTCAACAAAACCACATAAACTTTAAAGTTGTAATCTCACACTTGTGACCAAAATTTAAAGACAAACAACAAAGTGGGAGAAAGTATTCTTCACATATAAATCTGACAGTTAATAGCCATAATTCTAATACCTACAAAACAAAAAGACAAAAAAGATAATCACCAAAACCAGAAAAATGAACACATATAATGGAAGGATAAATGTAAATAACCAGTTATTATATGAAAAGATGGTCTAACCAAGGAAATGCAATTTCAAATAATGAGATGTCACTTTATGTTTATTAGATAGGCCAACGTTAGAAAGATTAGTTATAAACAGTGTTGTCAAGGATGTAGAAGAAATAATCCTCTCATATTTTGTAAGGCAAAATATCATTTTAAATTTCCACCTCCTTCAGCATTTCCACCCCTTTACTGTGGGATACTACACAGCAGTAAAAAAGAATGAGAGGGATCTTCATGTACTTACAGTAACACTTCACCAGGACATAGTTAAATAAAGGAATCAAGGGGGCACTTCCTTGGTGGCGCACTGCTTAAGAATCTGCCTGCCAATGCAGGGGACACAGGTTCAAGCCCTGGTCTGGGAAGAACCCACATACTGCAAAGCAACTAAGCCCATGTGCCACAGCTACTGAGCCTGCGCTCTAGAGCCCATGCTCCACAACAAGAGAAGCCACTGCGATGAGAACCCCGCGCACCGCGATGAAGAGTGACCCCCCTCTTGCCGCAACTAGAGAAAGCCCGTGTGCAGCAACAAAGACCCAACACAGGCAAAAATAAATAAATAAATTAATTAATTAAAAATAAATAAATAACACCTTAGGGAAAAAAAGGAATCATAGGACTTCCCTTTTGGTCAAGTGGGTAAGACTCCACACTCCCAATGCAGGGGCCCAGGTTCAATCCCTGGTTGGGGAACTAGATCCCACATGCATGCCACAACTAGGAGTCCCCATGCCACAACTAAGAATTCTGCATGCTGCAACTAAAGATCCCACATGCCACAACAAAGATCCCATGTGCCACAACTAAGACCCAGCACAGCCAAAATAAATAAATAAATAAATAAATAAATAAGGAATCAGGTTTCAGGATAATGTGCATGATGTGATTCCATTTATGTAAAAAAGAACAAATCAAAATTATATGTTAGTGGTATTTGTATACAAATTAATAGAAAAATGAAGGGAATTTAAAATTTTCCACCTGTATGTGTTGCATTGTTTTAATTTGTATTATATTTAATACATATTATTTGTGTAATTTTAAAAAGTGAAGAACCATTAATTATCTAGTAATTTCTTAAACTCAATTTTATAAGCTCAGCAATATTAAAAAGAATGACACATTTCAATATCTTCAAGACATTGGCATGTCATAAAATCAGGTTAAAACCCTATAGTTTTGTTCCATGAAAAAAGTTTTGCTTTTTTTTAATGCATAGATGTCTGGAAGAATATTTATAGAATTTTAATAGTAACCACTTTTACTTCAGGTGATTTTGACTTTATTTCTTTTTTTTTTTTTTTTTGGCTGCACCCTGCAGCTTGTGGAATCTTAGTTCCCTGACCAGGGATTGGACCTACACCCTCAACAGCAAAAGCACGGAGTCCTAACCACTGGACCGCAGGGAATTCCCTTGACTTTATTTCTTATGTTCTTATAATCTATGCTTTTTATTTATTTTTTAATACTTATTTATTTATTTTAGTTTTGGCTGTGTTGGGTCTTAGTTGCGGTACATGGGATCTTTGTTGCGGTATACGGGATCCTCCACTGTGGCGCGCGGGCTCCTCGTTGCGGTGTGCAGTCTTCTCTCTAATTGTAGCATGAGGGCTCCAGAGTGCATGAATTCTGTAGTTGCGGCACTCGGGCTCTCTAGTTTTGGCCCAAATGCTCAGTAGTTGCAGCGTGGGGCTTAGTTGCCCCATGGCATGTGGGATCTTAGTTCTCCGACCAGGGATCGAACCTGTGTCCCCTGCGTTGGAAGGCGGATTCTTAACCACTGGACCACCAGGGAAGTCCCAATAAATGCCTTTTAAAGTTTCATTGTGGATAAAAAGGCATATCACCTGAGAAGTGATAAACATAGTTTTAAAATTTCAAGTCATCAGACATTTGTTGTAGAGCAGGCTCTCTTCTACACAGTAGAAATATAAGAAAGAATGAGATATATTTCCTTCTTTCAGGGAACTAGAAGTCTAGTTTTTGTAAGATATATTTCTTTGATATTGCCTAGGAAAGAGCTAGAACTTAATGATTTGGAAACAAGAGTCACATTCTTGCTGTTTATAATAATGAAATGCACAGAATAAAAAATGTCCTTTGTATTTTAGAATAAATAATCTGTGACCCTCCTTTCTGACAATGATTGTATAGCTGTGCCAATTATCTATTGAAAGCCAATCCTAGTAATAAGAAAACCAGACTCTCTGCATGTAGGAGAAGGCTTATTTTTACCTCCTTTTAATTGAGGGGGAGCAGAGAGGGGAACAGGGGCATCCCCCATAGCCAGGTCATTCATAAGTATACCCACCAAGTCGTGGTAAAAGGAAAATCCATCAGGAAGATTTAACAATTATAAACATATATTCCCCTAACATGAGAGCACAAAATACATGGAGCAAAAACTGACAGGAATGAAGGGAGAAACAGATAATTCAATAATAACAGAGATTTCAATATTCTACTTTCAATAATGCATAGAATAACTAGGGAAGACGATCAAGAAACTTGCCTAGTTATGAATTAATGCATTAATTTTCAACAAGGGTGCCAAGACTATTCAATGGGGAAAGAATAGTCTTTCCAACAAATAGTGCTGAGATAACTGGCTATCTACATGCAAAAGAATAAAGGTGGACCCTTTCCTCACACCATAGGCAAAAATTAACTCAAAATGGATCAAAGTCCTAAACGTAAAATGTGCTAAACCATAAAACTCTCAGGAGAAGACATAGAAGTAAATTTCATGACCTCAGATTTGGTGATGGATTCTTAGATATGACATCAAAAGCATGAGCAGCAAAAGAAAAAGTAGGACACCATTAAGAAAGTGAAAAGTGACCCACAGAATAGGAGAAAATATTTGCAAACCACACATCTTATAAGGGATGGGATAAAGAACTCTTACAACTCAATAATAAAAGTATTAATAACCCAATTTTTTAAATGCGCAGAGATTCTAAATAGACATTTCTCCGAAGAACATATACAGCTAGACAAAAAGCACATGAAAAGATGCTCAACATCATTATTTATTAGGGAAACCCACATAAAAATACAATGAGATACCACTTTACACATACTAGGATGGTTAGAATCAGAAAGTGAAATAATAACAAGTGTTGGTGGAAATGTGTAGAAATTGGAACCCTCACATACTGCCGGTGGGAAAGTAAAATAGCACAGCCACTTTGGAAAACAGGCTGGCAATTTCTCGAACAATTAAACATAGAGTTGCCATATAACACAGCAATTCAACTCATACCCAAGAGAAATGAAAACATATGGCCACACAAATACTTGTACAGGAATGTTTATAACGGCATTATTCATAATACCCAAAGGTGAATACAACCCAAATGCCCATCAACTGATAAATAAGTAAACAAAATGTGGTATACCCAATCAATGAAATCTTATTTGGCCATAAAAAGGAGTGAAGTATTTGATACATTTCATGAAAGTGGATGAACCTTAAAGACATTATGCTAAGTGAAAGAAGCCAGTCACAAAAGACCATATAGTATATGACTCTATTTACATGAAATGCAAAACAAATATAAACCATATCCATTATCACAGAAGGTTCTATTGGACAGTGCTGGTCTGTCGAATAGTAATAGAAAGGCTTGTTATCCTTTATGTATGAATAGTTTCTAAGAAGTCCTGTAAGAGTTGGAAGAACTACTACAAGTTAAATTCTTAGGTAAGAATTTGGGATGTAGAGAGATTTGACTTTAGAGAGAAGGTGATGTGATAATAGCATAAAGAGATTTGACGATGCTACACTGCTAGCTTTGAAGACAGAGGAAGGGGCCATGAGCCAAGGAATGCAAGAACTGCAGCTCTAGAAGCTGGAAAATACAGGAAATGGATTCTTCCCTAGAGCTTCTGGAGCGAATGTGGGCCTGCTGACACCTTGACTTTAGTCCAGTGAAACTGATTTTGGAATACTGACCTCCAGAACCATAAGAGAATAAATGTGTGTTGTTTTAAGCCACTAATTTTGTGACAATCTGTGACAGAAAGTAATAGAAAACTAATACATGGAGGTTGTAGGGGAGAATCAGTTTCTTGCCTTTCCAGCTTCTAGAGGCTACCTACATTCCTTGGCTCATAATCCCCTTTCTCTATCTTCAAAGTTAGCCATGGCAAGTCAAGTGCTTCTCATAAGGCATCACTCTGATCTCCTCTTCCCCCGTCTTCCACTTTTAAGAACCCTTGTGATTACATTGGGCTCACCCAGATAATGCAGGATAATATCGTTGTATTAAGGTCAGCTGATTAGCAACCTCAATTCCATCTGCAACCTTAATTGTCCTTTGCCATGTAAGGTAAAATATTCACAGCTCCAGAAATTAGGAAGTGGACATCTTTGTTAGTCCATTGCTCTGCTCCCAGTGGGTTAATCATTCTCTTAATAAAATTGAATATGTTAATTAACACTCTGGCTTGGATAGTTCCCCACCTCTATCCAGAAATGGAAAGAAGGTAAAATATTCAGGTCTCTGTCTGGTTGAATTGGACTGGAGTGGGGCTGAGTGAGCGATAGGATTCAAGGATGACTCCCCAATAGGAATTGCGGATGCACAGAAGAGCAAGGGATTGGGGATGATGATTCTACATTTGGACATTTTAAATTTGAAACGCCTATGGCATTTGCAGCTGAAAATGCCCAGTAGGCAGTTTTCTGTGAGTATATGGAAGGGTGATGCTCAGTGAAGAGGTTTGGGTTGGAGGTGGATTTGGGAGTCATTAGTATAGGTGGTAGCTGAAACCATGCGAGTGAGGTATGTTAAGCAGAGCAGAAGGACAGTAGGAAGCAGAAAGAGCAGCGAGCTGAAGGTGGAATGGTAGGGAGCTTCCCGCTGTAGAGGAAGCTATACTGCACCGTCACAGTTCCCCGCTTCACAACTGGGGCACTCACTTCCCCAGCTGCTGGGAGCACTGCCTACTGATGGCTCACAGCTATATGACATCTGTATCACTTCTCTAGAATTGCCCTCCGCCCAAGGGAGATGCTTTGCCCTACTTTGAGCCCATTCTCTGGGGAAATCCTTCATCCAACGAATGATCAGTGTAGAAATACAAAGCCTTGGCCTCTTTGCCTCAGTTTGTGACATCGATTAAGGGCTACCTTAATTCCAGAACTCTCTGTAGGATCAGCTGAGGCCTCAGTTGCAACTGCATCTGAGTTCAACTTCTCCCCTGCCCAGTCCCACCTCTCCCACAGATAATCTTCCTGAGAGCACTCCAAAAAAACCACCTGTACACATCTCCATTTTAGTGTCCATTTCCAGGGGATTCTAACGCTAATACACTCACATTCAGTGGGAGGGTAGAAAAAGTTAATTCTGTGGAAGGGACAGTAAAGTAATGATTTACAACAGAAGAACAAAGAGAATCAAGAGAGTATAGAGTCTTTGAACCAAGGAACTGTAGAGAGTTCCCAGAGGAAATTGTGATAAACAGTGTCACATGCTGCAGAGATGTTCAGTGAGATAATGACTGGAAAACGATGAGGAAAGAAGCCAAACTGAAGTGTGTGGATGACTCAATAAAGGAAAAGAAAGAGGAGACAGGAGTCAGTGACTGTAGACTACACTTCTGCAAAGTTTGGACGTTGGGGCTGGATTCAGAATGGAAAGGAGCCAGAGAGGAACACAGGGACAAGAAATGGGGGAAGCTCAAGCATTTTTAAGGTACATTCATTCGTTTTAAAAAATAAATATCCAATAAATTAATTAACGTTTAGTAAGTTAATAAATATTTGTCTACTCTTTGTAAGTCAGGGGTATATGCAAGGGATGCAACCACCCATGAGGTATTCAATCTGCCATCCAGGAGCTTGCTGTCTGAGCGAATGTCACCAGAGGAAGCTGACTAAGGACAAGTGATTAAGGACTACCGGGCAGCATGAAGGCTCCAGCTCATTTTATAGTGGAATCAATCTGCATGGCAATAAGTCTGTTGTGCTTCAGAGCTTAACAGCTGAGTGGCAGGGCAGAGGAACATTCATTAAAGATTGGTTGGGTTTTGTAGAGTGAAAGGTTCAGTTGACCAATCTTGTTATCCAGGGGGAAAAAGGCCAGAAAGGAGCTAAAAGGATTGAGAGAAAATTTCACCAAAGGGTTTTTCTAGATCAAAAATCTGCATTGGGGCTTCCCTGGTGGCGCAGTGGTTGAGAATCTGCCTGCCAATGCAGGGGACACGGGTTCGAGCCCTGGTCTGGGAAGATCCCACATGCCGCGGAGCAACTAGGCCCGTGAGCCACAACTACTGAGCCTGCGCGTCTGGAGCCTGTGCTCCGCAACAAGAGAGGCCGCAATAGTGAGAGGCCCGCGCACCGCGATGAAGAGTGGCCCCCGCTTGCCACAACTAGAGAAAGCCCTCGCACAGAAACGAAGACCCAACACAGCCATAAATATATAAATTAAAAAAAAAAAAAAAAAAAAATCTGCATTGTTGTGAGATCATGAGAGAATTGTAAATGATATATGAGATGTAGTCAGAGACTGAGTTTTGGAGTTTAAGGCTTCTGAGGTCTATAGCCTGGTTCATTGGTCTACCAGGATGTAGGGCTATTTTAGGATTATGGCAGGGTTTAGGGTGAAGATAAATGATGTAAACGAAGACTCAGTGTCTTTACTGAGTGTGAGAGAGGGATCCAGAGGTCAGTAGAGGGGAAGAGGGGAATGATCAGGGAGCTTGAACTCAAGCAGATGAAGTATAAATTGTTGTGTCCACTGAAATAAATAGATGAAAATTTGGAGGAGATGGGGGCCTCTATTAACATTGGAGCAAGAGTTCCAGGGTGCACAGTGAAAAAGATGGGAGGAAGGTGATTGTTAGGAAGAATCTTGGGAGCAGATGTTCAGGATAGTAGGGAGATGAGGGCGTAAAGGCAGGTTGGAGCTTGTGGAACTTCCCTTTCCTGAGGGCCATAGAGCTTAGAAATGTGGATGAAAGTGACTGACCTCAAATGACTTAACTTGGGACAAGTTGTCTTGAGCCAGGAAAAGTAAACTGCATTTGCCAGAGGCAATTAATTATTATAGCGGGTAAAGTCAAAGGGAAGTTTCTGGATCAAGTACAAGAAATGAAAGTGTATTAAATTTTGGTGATGTACGAAGTTGAATTTTTTAGATTAAAAAAGTATTAAGTTCTCTTTTTTTTTTTTTTTTTAATTTTTATTTATTTATTTATTTATCTGTGGCTGTGTTGGGTCTTCGTTTCTGTGCGAGGGCTTTCTCTAGTTGCGGCGAGCGGGGGCCACTCTTCATCGCGGTGCGCAGGCCTCTCACTGTCGCGGCCTCTCTTGTTGCGGAGCACAGGCTCCAGTCGCGCAGGCTCAGTAGTCGTGGCTCATAGGCCTAGTTGCTCCGCGGCACGTGGGATCTTCCCAGACCAGGGCTCGAACCCGTGTCCCCTGCATTGGCAGGCAGATTCTCAACCACCGCGCCACCAGGGAAGCCCTAAGTTCTCTTTTATATTATATTTTGTCTGTTAATTTTTGTTGATAAATTGAGAAGAAAAACTAAAACACCTTGTGCCTGACCAAAATACATTAAAATCATTTTTTTTAAATCTCTGAAGTTAATATAAACAATATTATACAGTGGGATAGGGAGAACTTTTACTTCAGTAGATTAAATAGAAATTAAATAATGGAGTTTTCTTATTAACAGGCACAAATTAATGCTCTTGGGCTTTAACTTTGTGCTAAGTTAATGACCAATTCTTGGTCAGAATCCTGATTTTGTACAGATTTCCATTTTCACCCTCTTCAACACACGCCTCACAGGTTTGGAAATGGAACCTGTGATGGTGAGTTTTATGTGCCAACTTTGGTAGGCTATAGTATAATATTCAGTTATCTAATCAAGTACTAATCTAGGTGCTGCTGTGTAGTATTTTGTAGATGAGGTTAGCACTATGACTTGACCTTAAGGGGATTATCTTTGTGATATATGTGTATATACCTATGTCTATATTTCTCTCTAGATATATAATCACTTCTTGTGATTATCCTTGTAATGTCTATCTGTCTATCTATCTTCCCTATCATTTTAACCTTGTGTCAGTAATTTACCATCATGTGACCCATATTGAACTAATAAAGTGTGAGGAAATGTTTGATCTGGAATTCTGGAGAAGTTCTTCGTTATAATTCTGTGAAAGTTTCCAGTAGTACCTGCTTCTTTCTTCCTCTGACAGTATGAGGCTGGGAATGGCGGCAGCCTTTCCCTGTCAGGTTGAGCATGAAGCCAACAGACAAAGAAGGCAGAGCCAAGACACTCGCAGAGACATGGAGCTGGGGCTGCTGGCTTAAATCAGCCCTGAAGCCTGTTTTGCCTCTGGGATTCATTTTCCAAACCATGTATTTCCTCACTGTTTATGTTGTAGTTGGGTTTTCTGAGATCTGCAGCCAAAATTATTCTACTTAATGCAACGCTTTTCCTTAAGGTAAGTTCTTTAGGATATTAAGAAGCTAGTGTGTCTGGTCTGTCAGTTGAGATTCATGTCCTGTGTGGATATGTTTTTACAATATTTGCTTATTAGGGATTAAAAAACTGATAATCTAAATCAAAGTGTAGCTTTTAATGGAATTTTTGCAAGTTAAATAACAGTTATTTGTAAAGTTTCAATGTGTTCTGTTAATTTGTTTTAGAAGTATCAAGACTCTTAAGGACTTCCCTGGTGGTCCAGTGGTTAAGACTCAGCGCTCCCAATGCAGGGGGCCCGGGTTCGATCCCTGGCCAGGGAACTAGATCCCACATGCCGCAACTAAGAGCCCGCATGATGCAACTAAAGATCCTGCATGCCGCAACGAAGACCCAGTGCAGCCAAATAAATAAATAAATATTAAAAAAAAGATTCTTAAGATTCCAGTGGACTTATAATAATGTACCCAGTCTTTAAATGTCATGTCACCGACAAAACACAGAATTTGGAAATTATTTGATACTGTAGCAATAGTGCACACTTATTAGAATTAGTTTATCTGGCAGATATATCTTGCAGGTAATATGGATATCATTAAAAATGCTAAAGGAAACAGCAAAATAGGGCTGCCCCCAGAATAGGGAAAATGATTATCTTGGAGAGTGGAGGAGAAGAAACGGTTTCCTATAACATAAAATGAGACATAGAAAACCTAAATGGCACAGCAGTCTTTCTGCTCTGTTCCAGAATGAATTTATTCTAGAGCTTAAATCATATATTTAAGTTCTTATTATTCAAGATCCCTTTAATTATCATGCCTTTAACATTCCCAGTCATGGACTTCCCTGGTGGCGCAGTGGTTAAGAATCCGCCTGCTAATTCAGGGGACACGGGTTTGATCCCTGGTCTGGGAAGATCCCACATGCGTGGGAGCAACTAAGCCCATGTGCCACAACTACTGAGCCCATGCACCGCAAATACTGAAGCTTGAGCATCTAGAGCCATGCTCCGCAACAAGAGAAGCCACCACCATGAGAAACCTGCACACAGCAATGAAGAGTAACCCCCGCTCACCACAACGAGGACCCAACGCAGCCAAAAAATACATCTATATTTCAAGCCCTTTCACACAGCAGCTCTTAATTACCAGTA
This sequence comes from Balaenoptera ricei, assembly GCF_028023285.1. Taxonomy (NCBI): domain Eukaryota; kingdom Metazoa; phylum Chordata; class Mammalia; order Artiodactyla; family Balaenopteridae; genus Balaenoptera; species Balaenoptera ricei. The sequence goes on from NC_082641.1 coordinate 35,448,775, forward strand.
TGCCTATAGGGGATGTTGCTCTCTTTCTCTCTCTCCCTCTTTCTCTCTCCCCAAGGTAAACTTCAAAAATTAATTGTCGATTGCTTTTTTAGATGAGTGTAAAAACTTATATTAGATGAAAGTTTTATTCAGCTTGGATTTGCATAAAGAACTCTAGAAATCAATAAGACTGAATTGATTCTTGCTTTCCCTCACCAATCTTCTCCTCCTCTAGATTCATCTGAGCCAGCAAATGTCACTGCCTTTGGCCAAGTAGCTCTCTGCAGAAACCTGGAAGACATCTTTGACACCTGTTTCTCCTTCCCTCTCACTTCCAATCCTGTCATCAAGTCCTGTCAATTCTACTTCTATAGTGTGTCAAACGTAATCCTCTCTATTTTCGCTGTGCTCATTCTGATAGGAATTACTTTATTTTCTTCCAAAGAACTAGTCTCCCAACTAAGCTACCCAATTCTCTCTCACACTTCTGTTATTCTATTCTCCTCAGCAGCCAGAGTGAGTCATTAAAATACAGTCTGATCATATCAATTCCTTGCCTAAAATACTTCAATAGCTTTTTTCCCGTTTATGATAAAGTCTACAATCTTTACGTGGCATCAGAAGCCCTGCCTGATCTGCCTCTACTGTTCTATACGTTAAGCTCTATTATGTTTTTGTTTTCTTTTTTTTTTTATTGCATGCAACAGAAACTGACTCTAATTAGTTTCTAGATACAGACACAGGAGACTATCAAGGAAAAGCTGAGCAAACAAGACTCAGGGAGGTAAAGAAACCAAGTCCTCCCGCGGGAACCTCTGCAGCAGCAGGTGGATTTGTCTCACTGGAGTGCTGACATTGATGTGATTAGTTTTCTCTCTTAAATGCCCCAAATGACCAGGAGAAAGAATCTGATTGGCTTGGCTTCTGTCAGACTTTTACCCCTGGATCTATCTATCCCTGAATCTATCTCCACAAAGGCAGGTCTCTCTTGTTTATTACCATATTACATGTGCCTGGCATAGAGTAGGGGCTCATTAAATATTGAACGAATTTATGTCCACCTAATCGAATAAGGGAATTGGCCATGGTCAGAAGAGAGAGACAGTTGATACAGACACAGCTGATGGGGGCTCACCCTGGGGTGTGGAGTCCATTTCCATGGTTGAGGGTGAGGCATTCACCTAAGGAGATAAGCTCTACATGTGCTCTTCAGCCTCTCCTTGCTCTACTTTCCCCTCGCACCAGGAGCCTTTGGCCTTCTTTCTTCAGCCTCTCCTTGCTCTACTTTCCCCTCGCACCAGGAGCCTTTGGCCTTCTTTCATCCCTCGAAACTGCCAAGCTCTTTCCAAACTCAGAGTCTTTGCATAATGCTATTCCCTGTGCCAGATATGCTCTTCTCCACTGTGCTGGTTATATATTTATTGCCTCTCAGCTCCAAATTTGTCCTTTTTGCCTGTTTTGTGAAAAAATATATGAGCCCTTTAAATAATTTTTGTCAGCTGATATATTAAACTTTGTCAGTAGAGGGAGCTAGAGAGACATTACAGGAGACAAAAGGTTTTCCTTTCAGGTTCTGTGCTTGGCAGGCTTCTGCAGCAAGGCCAGCAGCTTCTCCTGGTGCCCATCTTGGGCAGTTTCGTAGCAGAGTGCCTCCTGTGAGATACCTCACCGTGAGCAGCTTTCCCAGCACCTTGGAGGGCAGATTTCTACCAAGTCCCAGAGGGTAGAGTTCCAGCAAGTTCCACTGGTGTGAACTACTCTACTAGCCAGCTACCCACAGCCAGGAGTTCTCCAACAAGGTCTAGGTCTCTATCCCAAGAGTAATGACTGCCCCTTATCTCTGCTATTCCTTTATTCATACTTCTTACTAGCTAATCCATTGTGACTTCAATCCCGTTAATAATTCTTTTTTTTTTTTTTTTGGCCGTGCCTCGCGGTGTGCAGGATCTTAGTTCCTCAACCAAGACAGAACCCACGCCCCCTGCAGTGGAAGTGTGGATTCTTAACCACTGGACCACCAGGGAAGTCCCTGTTAATAATTCTTTATATCAAACTTTCCCTGTTCAAATGACCATGTAGCTTCTTTCTCTTGATTGGACACAGACTGGTATGCACCCCTTCTCTTCACCTAATTTTATTTATCCTTTAGGTGATAATATCATTTCCTCTGAGAAGACTTCTCTGATATCTCAAACCAAATCATCCCTTTTCTTTTCCTTCATAACATCTTCCACAGTTTTAAAATTATGCATTCATTTGTGTAATTATTATGTCTCTGTCTTCTCCCACTAGGTAACAGGCTCCAGGAGGGCAGTGATCATGTTTATTTTGTTTACTGCCATAAATCCAGTGCCTATTATAGTGCCTAACCCAATAATGGGTCATTAAATGAAAAAGACCTCATTTATTGAGGTCCTGTTACATTCAAGTCACTGGTGGGAACTAAAAAAAAAAAATAGAACTCAATCCCTGTTCACAGGGGGTTGACAAATTTATATGAAAGAATAAGACCCACACAAAAAATGTAAAGCAGTAAAGGGAAGGTTTCAAAAGAATGGTATAAGTTGTAAGTACTAGTAATTCAGAGGCAATCAAGAATTTATTTTTAGAAAGACTTTGTATTTTTGGGTGGTTTCCCTGGTGGCGCAGTGGTTGAAAATCCGCCTGCCAATGCAGGGGACACGGACTCAATCTCTGGCCTGGGAGGATCCCACATGCTGCAGAGTGGCTGGGCCCGTGCGCCACAACAGCTGAGCCTGGGCTCTGGAGCCCACGAGCCACAGCTGCTGAGCCTGCGTGCCACAACTACTGAAGCACGTGCGCCTAGAGCCTGTGCTCTGCAACGGGAGAAGACACGACAGTGAGAAGCCCATGCACCGCAACGGAGACTGAACACAGCCAAAAAACAAACAAACTAACTAACTAATTAATTTAAAAAGACTGTATTTTTTATAAAATCCCTAGAAATTAATTTCTTCTTAGCTAATTGGATTTTATCTGTTATATATCAATTGGGAGGAAAATGGTCCAAATGAGATCAATTATTTATTTTAGAAGATACTTTTTGGTAGGTTCATAATGAGTTATTAATTTCAATCAGTTTGTTTTTTTTTTAAATTAATTAATTTATTTATTTTTGGCTGTGTTGGGTCTTCGTTTCTGTGCGAGGGCTTTCTCTAGTTGCGGCAAGCGGGAGCCACTCTTCATCGCGGTGCGCCGGCCTCTCACTATCGCGGCCTCTCTTGTTGCGGAGCATAGGCTCCAGATGCGCAGGCTCAGTAGTTGTGGTTCACGGGCCCAGTTGCTCTGCAGCATGTGGGATCTTCCCAGACCAGGGCTCGAACCCGTGTCCCCTGCATTGGCAGGCGGATTCTCAACCACTGCACCACCTGGGAAGCCCTCAATCAGTTTTTAAAATCTAGCATTATATTTGTATTTGCTCTATGCATTGTAGGTTTCCTAAAGTAGAAATAATTAACTATAAAATTGGAGAAATTACTCACATTTCCTCTTTTCTGGGACTGGGTCTCTGGCTTTAAGCCCTTTCTTCAGTGTGCATTGGTGAGGGCCGGCTGTTAGCTGTTTATATCTATGGTGAGGGTCTTCTACACATGCTTACTTTGGTATGATTTTGGACAAATCACAGTATCACGTATTCTAGGATTTGGAGCAGTTAATAGTTAAACTCTGTCCAGTTTCTTCACCCGGAGATGAGGGGCTGTACTATATGTTCTCAGATCCCTTCCAATTCTCTCTGAAGACATGCACACACTTACTATCAGTTGAGCAATAATTCCCAGTGTCAGGTATGTTTCCCGCTGAAAGTCCATGGTTGTTTAATGAATCTCTGGAATTGTAAATTTTATTTAATATATGTACTTAGTGAGGTTTGGCATTTTGAGATGTCAAATGCTTATAAGAATTTTGATTCTTTAGCCCACATTGATCACATAATGCAACCTTCCTGGCCTTCAGCTTCCTGATTAGAGAGTAATATATTGACAAGATAACATGAAGTTTTTGTTTAATTAATAAACTTTTCCTGAGTATTTATTACATATCAGGCACTGTAGGAATCCCTGAGGATACAAAATTAATACCTGATTCTTGCTCCCTATGTTTAGGGAGAATTGAAGGAGGAAGAAACTGGTGTTACAAAGGTCAGCTAGAAAGCCATTGTGGTCAATTACACTATTTCCTTATGTCAACTGCCAAAAAAGTGCACAACGTGAGAGTTGTGAGTTAAGTTTTATTTGGGGCCTCATGAGGACTATAGCCTGGACTGTAGATAGCTCTGAGGAACTGTCAGGAACTCCTGAAAATATATAACTATCTGAAGGTCTGTTCTGCAGTTTTTCCCAGAGTACAGTGTGCCTCGTTTCTGATCTCTACCCTGAACTTCTTTCAGAGTGTGTTGAAGGTCAACGACTACAGTGGCTAGTGACTTCATTCTTGTAGAATGGCAACAGATGACAAGCGACAACTTTTAGTTGGCACCTATTTTTAGTATTTTCTATTAAATAAAAAACTATTTTCCATAAGAAAGAAGATAGGATGGAGATTATTCAAGATATACTGTGTCAAATTGAAAAACGAAAAAAACGAGTTAAAGATTTGTTTGACCAGAGGCAAGAAAATAGGGACTGCAAAGTGGAAGTTAGACTCCTGAGTGCTTTGAAACTCAACAGTTGAGAGGATGAACTTTTCACACGAAGTGCTTTAAGGCAGGGTCTTCAGATGTATGGCAATAGAAATTTTTGTAAATGCAAAATTTTTGTACTATTGGACGTGAGATGATGATGAATATGTTAAATGTGAGCTAGACAGAGCAGACCAGAAATAAAACAAACCCAGCTGCTAAAATTAAACTTTAAAAAAGCGACACTCAACCGCTTAGACTGGGAATTTCCACCAGTGTTTGGAGGTCCCCACCTAGACGCACAGTAACCTCTTAGAGATTTGGATGTTCTCCAGGAGAGCCAGTCTTTTTTTCTTTTTTTTTTTTTAACCAGAGAAGGAATGATTTACTACTTGCAGCAAGGAGGGAGAACACCAGGGATCTTTCCCAAAGCAGTGTCTCCCAGGCTTTCCACATTTTAGGCAACCAAAACCAGACAGTCCTATTTTCAGACTTTCCTGTCTGCTCTGTTGACTGCGGCTGCAGCGCTGGACACAGGGCAGAGAACAGCCAGCCACTGCGGCACTCTCTAGTCAGAGACCCGCCAACCCCCCCCTCCCACCCCCACCCAGAGATCTGGCTTCTCATTGGATCAGCGTGAGGACATGAGCGGCTTCCGATTGGTTTAGAGGAGGGGAGGTGCGTCCTGACGTCACGCCCGCCCCAAAAAAAGTCGGCCTGCTGCTCAGGGTTCTGGAGAGAGAATTCCGAGAAGGAAGAAAGTAACCCGGAACAACCTGTGCGGGCCTGAGCCTGCTCCCTGTTGGAGCTGGGGTCCCCTCCCACCTATCAGGAGAGCTCCACGCCCCCACTCCCCGCCGACGCCGTGGTATCAGGTGACCGCAGGCCGGCGCAGTCACGTGGCTAGGCGCGCCCGCCCGTTGTGGCCATGGCGGCCTCAGGCTCCAGTGTGGTGAGGCGAGTGGAGGAGCTCGGGGACCTGGCTCAGGCCCACATACAACAACTTAGTGAAGCCGCCGGCGAAGATGGTGAGGGAGCCGAGGAGAGGGAGGGAGGCGGGCGGGCGGACGGTTGTTCAGAGCTGGCGGTCGGCGGCCGTAGGGGCTGAGGCTGCGGCCTGTTGTCCGTGTTGATCCCAGGCCAGGACTGCCGAAGGTGTTGCCCTTCTGGCCCCCGCTGCGGGGTCGCTGGTCCACCTCCAAGAACTCACAACGCCTTAAGGCAAGGCGTTTGCTTCGAGACCCCATTTTTCATAACCCATGAAAAGCGCTGAAATCTCAGTCATATCAGTTCTGCTTGTCTTTAACTGTCTCGGTAGCAACTGGGAGAAGGGCAAGATCTGGATGGAAATACACATGGAAGTTTAAATGAATGGTTAAAGTTGGATGATGGTACGCAAATAAGTAATGGTTTTGCGTGTAGTACAGATAGCTAGGCGTGTATAACAGTTCGACTTTTTCATTGCTTCGTTGTAAATTTCTGTGTTATGTTTTGGGTTCTAAACTCAGCTGTAAACAATACAGAAGAGGTTTACATTGGTATAATTTAGACGATTCTCTCACATTCATCACCTCAGGTCTCAAAAGGGCCCTGTCAGTACTAGAATACTTTTTTGGAAATGTCTAAGCGATTTCCTTTGAAAAACTGACGGAGAATTACTTCGACTTTTGTTCTCTTTCAATACTTATCAGCTGCCTGTACGTTTCTACATTATTTCTTTTTGAGTTTTGCACTTTTACTACAGATAGACAGTTTTAAAAATTCTTGAGGACTGTCTCATTGTCATTGAACCCATAGGAAAATAGTAGTGGAACGTTTTCCCAAGCGATTGAATAGTTGGTGAATTTATTGAATAGGGTCCATGATAAAATGGCTCTAGTTCCAGTGAAGATTATTTGCTGGATTTTCTTTTCTTAGGGGTATGTTTTTAAAAACCCACAGACTACCCTGAAGCTGTTTTCTTTTTTGGTTTGTGGTAAGTGAATCACATGAATAGTTAGTTCATGGACAGTAGTAGCTGTACCTGGAAGTGTATCTAAGTTACTTCTAAGTAAGCTATTCAGTGATCTCCACCCTACTCCAACTCCATTAGAATCAGTCTAAAGAGATCAAAGAATGTATGTTATTCACTTACCATTGAACCCAAAAGCCATTCTCATTTTCTAACGGAAGAGTTCTTTAATCCAGTCTAGAATGAGGGCTGAAAATAAAAGTAAAGTGGTATATATTCTTGTTTGGAGGCTTTAAAGTTCTGAAGTGTACTGGAATTAAAATAATAGTGGTCCACGTTATGAGCTATTCATCAGTATTACTAGCAAGATTTTCTTATATTTATGATGTTTAATTAAAACATGGTTGCATGTATTTGAATTGAACTTGTGTTTTCCCATAGCACAAAAATAATATGCGCCCAAAATTTGTCCTTTAATGATATTTATATTAGGTTATAGGGATTGATAGTTCCTGTTGTCTTTAAATTAGATCAGATACAACCAGACACTAGTCCATCTAAGAATACTCTCCTTTTTACCTCTGGTCAATTTTTGTTCATTTATTTCTCATGGTACAAGCATAGTATGTTTACTTTATGGAAATATACCATGAGAGGGACTTTTTCCAGGGACTATGTAAGGATCACTTGTCTTTGCCTTGTCAGTCACTGCTTTGAATGGTTAGGAAAAATACTACATTTCATAAAAGTTTTCTAAAATTGTGAGCCATTATCCCTCCACCTCTGTAATTATGTCATGAATTCATATGAGATACTCCTTCAGCAGTGGTTCATTGAATTCAGTGCAAGTCTTTACATTTAAAACAATCCTGCAAATTAAGAAGAAAGTATCAACTCAGTGTTTTAAGAAGTACCTAAGGAGGACCATGTTTCATACAATTTAGTTCACAATAGAATTTTTTTTTCTGAGCTGTGTGGATGATCCTTCTGGGCTGAGGAGAGATAGGAGGGCAGTGCTAAAGAACTAGTTTTCAATTTAGGTGAATAGTGGACCTTAAAGCGGTCAGAATCTGGTTTAGATACAGGTTAGGCTTTACCAGGGAAAACTTAAAGTCATCGTATTATTGCCAACAGACGCAACTTAAGCTGGTGGTGCTTTCGTTCCAGCGCTGAGCAGCTTACGTACCTGTGTAGGTGCTGAGGCTGGATCAGATGGACCCTCACCAAGTGCTACATTTTCTGTCCATTTGCCAGTGAGGGGAAAAGGATATATATTTCAGGAGGAAGCCACAGAGGGGCACACTTAGGAACTTAAGCGTCTTGATGGTGGGCATATTTAAATTTGGCTACGTGAGATGATGCAGAAGTGTGGATGGCACCTTGGTATGGACACATTGTAGGTTAGGGAGGAAAAATCCATAAGAAAAAGTGAAAACATCGAAGCAAAGGGAATATGACATAAGAGAAAAGGAAGAAATTAGACAATGTAGAGGGGGAGTGAGGGGGAGTTGTTTTTAAAGGGTATATCAGAAGTATTTAGTTTGATTTTGTCTGGGTTTTGAAGGCATTAAGTAATTTGTCCCATTTCTAGGTTTTTAAAGGAGTAAAATATTCAGGAAATTTGTGTAATTTTAATTGTAACAGCTATTTGCATACATAAATACATAAACACAATTATAAAGTTATAATTGCTCAGAGTGCTTACATTTTATGAGACATTTGATTTAATCAATCATGTTGTTTTTTTGGAGACTATATTTATGAAGTTATAAGTTTTTAGTGGAAGTCCTTTCTGTAGATTTATGTATATTATTTGTACTATTCCAATACAAGTTTTAAATTTATTGCTTAAACATTTTGAGTATGTCAGCATCATAAAAGAAGCATTATGAAAATACAGATTGCACTTAAGAAGTGGCAACTGAAGCTACAAAGTTTTCAGTCCAGCTTTCAAGAATAAATTTCCATGATAAATTTAAGTACGATTAGGCATTATGATGTACTTCATGTTTTACAAAAGATATTATTACCATGCTGTAATAATTTCATTTCATCATTTTAGATATGTAACTTTTTTCATTTAAATGACACTCTGAAACTATGTGAAGTAATCCTTTTTTTTGTTTGTTTGATTTTTTTTGAAGAAAAATTAAGTCTTACTTATTTTTAAAACCAAACCACTAGGAAAACATAACACAGTCTTGAAACAGCAAACAGACATGCTATATTATCATTTCAAGTAATAAGTTGGTAAAAACACAAGGTCCTTAATAAAATGATAAGGTGCCAGAACTGGGGCAAGAACAACGCAGGTCACAAAAGTGGTATCTGGTAACGGAGGGCTGTCCCTTTTTTTGCCCTAAAGGAGTCACAGCTCGCCCCTGAGTTGCTTACTTTTTCTCCTTTGACCTTCGTGTTGCCAGGGGATTGTCTCAACAGAACTCTGTTATTATAGGGGGCAAAGTAAGCAATACTGGGTTTAGGCTTTCATTCTGTTTTGTTTTATGAAAACAAGATTTTTCCAAGGCCAGTACTTCATAACTCTTAATTACGCAGCTAACAATTCCTCTTTTGCTGTTCATTCCTCAATACTAGCATATAGCACAATCAAAATCCCCTTTCCCTTCAAGGGTGAGTATCACTGCAAGATTGTCTTGTCACTCAGCTGACTCTGCTGCAGACACCCTCAGGGCCCATCATGGCTGCCAGTTAGAGGGAAGGTTTGCTTCCCCTACCAGTGTGATAGCGCTTCTTATATTTTTGCAGGGTCTCCAGGCTGAAAGATGTAATATGTGAGAATTTTAAGAAATGTGCATCCACATCTTGATGGCCAGAAATGAATATCCGCAAGGACCCTTTCAAAGTTTTTATCCAAACTACCTCTCCCAACTCTACATCTTAAAGTAACTTCATGCCCTTGTATATAAAACAAAACCAAGCAAAACAAATCCCCAGAAACCCCCCTTTCCCCTTCTAAATTAGTGACCTCATGGATTTTGTTTTATTTCCAGTTTGTGGAGAATGTTGTAGTGATCCTTCTGGTTAACAGGAGGTTGGCAACAAATAGAAACACCTCTCCTCACACTCCACCCGATCATAAGCAGATCAGATGAACCTGCCAGCCTGTTGATATCTGTGTACTAAGAGAATCTGGTACCTTGGAGTGCTGTGGTTTGGTACAAGGGAGACTCCCTGTTGCCAGGATAAGCACTTGCCACATGAAATTCAGGCTCACAAAAACTCTCCTGTGCTATCTCTGACCCAAATTTTAGCACCAGGTTTTTTCACTTTCTAGGATTCAAACACAAAGGAACCAGTGTCCAGAGGCAAGTGACATAGGCCTTAAACTTGCTGCCATCCTTAATTTCCTCATTCATAAACTTTAGAAAACCCAAATCCCCATTCCTCTTTTTAAATAGATTCCTGGCTTCAGCCCCGATAGCCAATAGCAGACGTCTGTTTCCCAATGGATGAGAGAGACTCCTTCATCTTGGTCACGGTTGGGATGAGGTTTATGTGGTCATCCACGCACTTGGTGACGCAACTCTCCTGCTGCCGCTTCACCTGAAGCTCTTTACTCCCCGCATCTATTGAATCTTTGGCTTTGTCGTGGCAATGCATGGTGCACCATTCCAGGTGGTCCTGGAACTTCTCCAGCTCGCTGGTCACCAGGGCCTGGGCTTGAGCCAGAGGTGCACGGCAGCGCGCAATGCACTGGGGCACTTGCTGCGTGGGCGCCTGGCTGTCCTCACAGCAGCCGGCGCTGCACCGGAACTGAGGCCCTGCATCTTCCGGATGTTCTGTCTCTCCAGACTCTTCACCATAGAGTCCACCGCCTCCTGCGCCCGGAGCTGCTGCAGCTGCGCCATGACGACCCCGCGCTGCTCCAGTAATCATGTTTTTATCTCTTATAGATCACTTTTTAATTCGGGCCTCTGCAGCTCTAGAAAAATTGAAACTTCTGTGTGGAGAAGACAAAGAATGTTCAAATCCATCAAATCTTCTTGAACTTTACACACAGGTACTGAAACAGATGAGGCTTCTGACGTTGTTGAGGCAGTTTGCTTATTTAAGAGGGTTGACTCCAAAATTTAGGTGTAATGAAAGCAGTTTATTCTCTATTTAAAGTGTTTGTGTTAAAAAAAACTGTATGTATAAAGCATATAGACTTGAAGCTGTAAGGCAGTAAGTATCCTTACAAAGAAGAAAAGTTTATTGGATGTGTTGATAAAAAAGGAAAAAAATTTTGCAGATAACAGTATTGCTTCCCTTTATAGATAATAAAGCAAAACACTCAAATGTGCAATTTCCAAGGTGTGAAAGGTTAGTCAGAGGGAATGGAGGTTTCTATAAGGGCTCTGATTATTTTTTTTTTTTCCCTGAAATTCACCTTTCCTTTGGATTCTCAACTTGACTACCTGTGCTTTTGTTATGCAAGTCCATAAGATTTTTCTGTTCCCCTCTTCTTTTTTTACTTTCCTTTCAAATTCAGACCTTTCTACAGATAAGATCTGTTTTCTCAGTTTTCTCAAACACTGCTGAGGCAAGTGGACACTAAGAAACATAATTTTGAGGGACTTCCCTGGCGGTCCAGCAGTTAAGGCTCCGTGCTTCCACTGCAAGGGGCATGGGTTCGATCCCTGGTCAGGGAACTAAGATCCCGCAGGCCGTGCAGTGCAGCAAAAAAAAAAAAAAAAAGAAAAGAAACATAATTTTATTATAGTAACTAACATTTGTATAGCACTTTATAGTTGACAGAGTGCTTCATATGCCCTTACTTGATTGCCAAGGGATAATAAAGATGAAGTGGTTTATAGGAAATAGAGTAAACTTAGTCAAGTTTCCAAAATGCACATTCATAGCACTTAGGTGCCTGACACTCTGCTTTCTGTTACGAGGTACATGGAGATGGTTTCTGCCTTCCGATGTGGTTGAATGAGCCTGTAACAACTACCCACAAACAAACCCCTGAGAGCTGTTACAATTTGCGAGAAATTTGCCTGACTCTCTTATCTTTCAGAAGGTTCCTGGCTTGTCTCGTTTCTTTCACATGGGAGAGTTCTAAACATTTTAACTTATTTCTAAGAATAAGGCAAAAGAATTAGAAATATAGATTAAAATTCCCCAAACCCCTTTGGATCTTACTTATGGTTCTGAATCAACAGGTCATTTTCCTTAGGATGATGATCTCTCCCTTCCTGGCTTAGGCCTTCTGCACAAGAGTACTTAACACTTAAGTAGTGCTGTGTGCTAGGTAATGTTCGAAGTGTTTACATATGTTAATTCATTTTACCCTCAAAGCAAGGGACTTTGAAAGGCATTTGGATCAGTTTCTTCATTTTGTCAATGAAGAAACTGAGGCTCCAAAAATAAGATAAAATATGACTTGTCTTTTGTTAGTTAGGTAGAAATGATACCAGAACTCAGTTTCCTTAGTCTTATTCCAGTAGATTAAACAAAGAAAAAGGATCGGGTAGTTTTAAAGTGCTGGCGCTTCATTTGAGAAACAGGTAATCCTTTGAAGATTCAGTATACAAAACTAGAGGTAGTGACCTTGTCTTGATGTGGCAGGCATTTAGAAAATGTTCAGGAAGTATATATGTACAAATAGCAAAGACTATAATAATTAAACTTTTCATAATTATATTGTATATAGTTAGCTTATCTGAATTAAAACATAAATACCCATTTTACTTTTTGAGGGAAGCTAAATTATCTTAATTCAGTATTTTAGAAAAATCCTATGAAATTTGCTATAAAGTTCATCTTAGATTATATTTATAGCTAGATATTTTGACTACTTCTTAAATTTAAATACTGTGCTAGAAGATTTAAATGTCAAAATAAAGTATCTATATATGTAAGATTAAACTATAAGAATTATTCATTTGAGTTGAAATCATTTATAGTTTTTTTTCTCTTTTACTTCAGGCTATTTTGGACATGACGTATTTTGAGGAGAACAAGCTAGTAGATGAAGATTTTCCTGAAGATTCTTCACAAAAAGTAAAAGAGTTGATCAGTTTTCTTTCAGAACCAGAAATTTTGGTTAAAGAAAATAATATGCATCCAAAAGTAAGTTTTGCACAACTATGAATTATGGTGGAATGCGGCTGATTCCTGCTGTATTACCCTTTAGAATCTGTATTTTTTTTTTCTTAAATGTATCTTTGTTTTAAATTAAGATTGAAGGAGGGACATAAGAGAGTTGAACATTTCAGACTGATGTCACAACTCAAGTATCATATTTTTGTAAATATGTTTCAGAATGTTTGTTTGATGGAATTATATTGTAACTACAGTGCCTAGTAATTTTCTAAACATACACATTTGCTGTTTCTGCTCCCTTTACTTTTGCAGATGCTGTGTTTTCTTGAAGGTCCCTAGTAACCTAATACCACGTCTCTCATCCTTTCAGTCTTCTTCTGCCTGGACATTTGTTGCCTTTCTTACCAATGATCACCCCATCCTTTGGAGACCCTGCATGCTCCTCTTCATCTCTAAGAAGCCTTGCTCTTGCTCTTTTTCAAGCATCTCCCCTCTCTTCCATTCTGGAAACATAGGCACTCCCCAAAGATATCTCCTTAATCCTCTGATAGTCTGTAGTTTGTCTTTGCTTGACAACTTGTTTTTACTGCTGTCTCTATTTAGATGATTCCAAGATTTTTGTCTCTAGCTTTCAAGCAAATAATTTCTCATCTTGAACTGTCCGCTGGCTTTCTCTATGTAGATATCTTTGTTGCTCTTTGTGTTTATCAGGGAATGCTAACTGTAGAAACAAATAATCCCAAGTTTTAAATGATACCACATAGTAAAAGTTTGATTTATTAAAATTGTTTTTGTGTATATCTTTTCATTGTTTTATTTTAGCAATAGTAGAAATTGTTTCAAGTAACGTATATTTCTGAAAACTTATTTTTTCCATCAGATTATGGAATACTTATATTTCAAATATATTAGCGAATTGGCTACTAAAGTACTTGAATATCAATTTTCTAGAAATATTTGTAAATTGGAGTAGTTATTTTAATTTTCATGTAGCAATAGATTTCTATATTTCTAATTGATTCAGAGTAAGGCATTCCTGTGTAGGTTGCTAAGTAAAGAGCAAATTTTGTGAAATGAGTATTTTTAATTGCTCAATATTTTGAAATTTAATTTTGGTTTTTATAGACACGAAGTTTCTCTTTTTAGCTATGTCTTTGTTGTATTTCAGCACTGCGATTTGCTTGGGGATGAACTCCTGGAATGTCTCTCTTGGAGACGAGGAGCCCTACTCTACATGTATTGTCATTCTCTGACCAAAAGGAGAGAATGGCTCACAAGAAAATCTAGCTTGCTTAAAAAGGTGAAAAAGCATTCCTCATACATTTTTGATTGTTGACATTTGTAGGTTTCCAAAAGCTGTTTAGTACAAGATTAAGAGTAGAGGAATCAAAGGGCCTGGGTTGGCATTCCAGGCCTGTACTTACCAGCTATGTAATCTTAAACAAATTGGAATTACTGTGAAGATTAAATAAGATAACATGTGAAAGCCCTTTGTAAACTGGGAAGTTTTATATGTTTTTTTTTAAGTTCTGGATTTTTATTTTTTATCGTGCAAGATAGATAATCTATATTAATTTCTAAGTATATTTTTGGCCTGAAGAAAACAAACTTGGTTGTGAGCCTCTTTCTATCAGCAGGTCACTCCTAAAGATCCCACATGACCCTGCTCCTAGGAAATTGTGGCCCTCTGATTCTTCTTGACTCTTCTGGCCAAATCAGTAAATCCAAAGATCCTGTCTTAATATTTGTATCACTAAGGATCCTTCCTAACTTAGGTTGATTGTACACATGGTTTATGTGGGTCTGCAAATGAGAGGTCACACTTACAGATGTAAAAGTTTGATCGTAATATTTCTAAATTGTAATAAAGTACATCCATATTTTTAACGAGTTTTTTAACACATCTTTATTATCTTTAACCTTTTCTTGCTCTGATGACATTTTTTTTTTAAATGTCAATCAATTTCTTATTAATTTATTTATTTTTATATTAATTTTTGGCTGTGTTGGGTCTCCGCTTCTGTGCGAGGGCTTTCTCTAGTTGCGGCAAGCAGGGGCCACTCTTCATCGCGGTGCGCGGGCCTCTCACTATCGTGGCCTCTTTTGTCGTGGAGCACAGGCTCAAGACGCGCAGGGTCAGTAGTTGTGGCTCACGGGCCTAGTTGCTCCGCGGCATGTGGGATCTTCCCAGACCAGGGCTCGAACCCGTGTCCCCTGCATTGGCAGGCAGATTCTCAGCCACTGCACCACCAGGGAAGCCCTCTGATGACATTTTTGACAAGTATATTACTGAATCATGTGTTCTTGGTTAATGATTTCTCTTTTTTTCCCATGCTGTTTTACTAATTGGAGGGTTATACTTATAAAAGTTTTGGGGTAGTAGGTCCTTATATTGTAATATAATAATCATATGATATATCTGTATATTAGCCAATACTCTCTTGAGTAAAAATATTAACATTTGAAGTTTCTACAGCTCTGCATCTGATACTTGGATTCTTTGTCTTTGACTTTCATTTAGTACCTTGTTGATGGAATCAGTTACTTGCTACAGATGCTGAATTTTCGGTGTCCCATCCAGTTAAATGAAGGAGTTTCTTTCCAAGACCTAGACACAGCTAAATTACTGAGTGAAGGTAATGTGATCTCTTTTTGTAGTTTTCTAAGTGTTTGAAAGCATTTTAAAATTTTAAGAAGTTTATTAGATTTAACTTTGATTGAAATAAATTTCAGGTTACATTATAGACAAAAAAATAATAAAAGGACTTTTTAAACAATTAAAAAATCTTCTCACGTAATACAGAAAAATACTGCTAATCTCTGCTTAGTAATTTAGGGACAGTAATATATCATGTTGCTTTTACTTACTTTGCATCCCCACAAAGCCCTGATCCTGCTCTAGGTTCAGCTACTTGTAACAGAGACTGGAAATAACTTTTATTTTTATTTTTCAAATATTTATTTTATTTATTTATTTGGTTGCACTGGGTCTTAGTTGCGGCAGGCGGGCTCCTTAGTTGTGGCTGGCGAGCTCCTTTGTTGCGGCATGCAAACTCTTAGTTGCAGCATGCATGTGGGATCTAGTTACCTGACCAGGGATCGAACCCAGGCCCTCTGTACTGTGAGCGCAGAGTCTAAACCACTGTGCCACCAGGGAAGTCCTGAGACTGGAAGTAACTTTTAAACAAGGAGAAATTAACTGCTTTTTCACTTCATAAAGGTCTAGAGCTGGTTATGGTAGCTTTATGGCATCATCAGGTTCCTATCTTTTTCCTCCTTCGTCTTTCAAAGTGGAGCCCTACAGCTTCAGAAGGAGGCGAGTTATATAGAATGCATGTAAACAGTACTTGCCAGAGTTGTGCAACATGCATCCCTGTTGAGGACATTGCTTGCATTCTCAGTATCTCAAGATGCTGCTGGAGCTCCTTCCGTCTCACCTGTGTTTCAGTCCATAGGAATGGCAAAAGGATGTTTCTTTCAGCCAAGTCTTTCTTTCATCCTTCTCAAGTTTGTTACAACACTTAGAACACTTCTACCTACATTTCACTGGCCAGAATTTAATCATATAGCTACAAGGGAATCTGAGATGTATAGCCCTTTACATGATACATTGCCATCCCAAATAATGGCTTCATATAGCTACAAGGGAATCTGGGATGTATAGACCTTTACATGATACATTGCCATCCCAAATAATGTCTCTTTACTAAGAAAGAAAGGAAGAATGAATATTGAGTGGTAACTGCTAGTTTCTGTCATAAACTTATATACACTTAAAAATGTTAGGAACTGGATATGGAGCATCATTTAGGTTTTAGACTGAGGTTTGAGAGGGAAGAACTACTTACTTTTAGCGTCTCTTTTTACAAATGGAAGAACTGAGGTCCTGATAAGCCTGATAAGGTCACATAGCTGGCAAGTGATGTTATATTCTTTGTGTAAACTTTCTTTTATTCTTCATCTGAAATTTTGGGGAAATTTTGATGGGGAAAATTCAAACATGGGGAAGAAGAAGAAAACTTCTTAGGGAAAATTCTGTGTTTTAATTATATAAGTGTATTTTACTTCTTCCTTTGTTAGCTTCTGTAGGCTTTTCCTTTCTATTAGAAAACATCACACAGAAAAAAAAACACCATGATTTAAGAGCCATTAACATATGACTGGCTACTGTTGTCCAAAAGTTGTTACCTTCAGTTTACTCAGGCAAGTAGCTTGTCCTGAAAAAACTTGTCATGAATATAAGGTGCTCCTTCAGTGGGCATGATGTTTTGACAAACATGGGGTGTTTTGATTTATTTGTGGGAAGTATTTATTCCAGGTAACTAGTGAACCGATTAGCTGCATTAAAAATGATCCTTCTAAAATTTCCTCACCCACATGGATTGATTTAAAAGAAAAAGCAGAGATGGGCATTAAAGCTTATTTAGAACCAAAGAAAAGGGCACAAGTCACCAATTTCCCTTATTCTCCCATTTCTAGTCATAAAGTCATATATTCTCAGGGCCTAGAATTTTTTTATCACGATGCTTGTGATACTGGTGTCTTCTCTTGGATTATAATTGATTACACTCACCTCTATCTTCCATTGCTTCTTCAACAGGGGAATCAAAGGCACAGAAAGGGTCTCTTTTTTCCAGGAAACAACAAAACAATATCAACTCCCTAGCAGTTTTGCCACAGGAGTCCGTCCTCTTTTGGTGCTGACTTCTTGCTCTCATCTAAAGCAGTTTGTTCCTCCCTACTTCATTCCTCAAGATGTAGATTAGAGGCCAGGAAGCCTACTTTTCATAGGCTAAATTACTCTTAAGGCCCTGGTGGAGTGGTTCTAATTTTTTTTTTAATTTTTTGTTAGCCAATATAAAAAACATAATTCGGAATAATTCTTAGTACCAATTAGAGAGAAAAGTTCTATGAATCATCAAAATATTTTTGTGGCCAGATCTTAATGATAATTTACCTGATTTTACATAAAACTCAAAACAGTGTATACTTAGTATGATTTTTATTTCGTTTTCCAAGGTGAGATAATCATTTTGTCCTTTGATCATTACCTGTATGCCATTAAATTTTCAGCTTTTAAAAATTACCAGGTAATGTATTCAGTAAATCTTCTTATCTCATTTCTATGGTTCATTCTTCTGTGGGCCCTTATAAAAATAGCCTTGTCAGGATAACTCTGGGGTTAACTAGGTTAAAAGATTGTTCAGCTGTGCACATCCTTGGGTTATGTCCTTTTTATGCCACTAAAGAGCCCCCTTCCCAACAGCCTTTGGCTCATAGCTTAGCCCAGAACCTGGATTTCAGGTGGCTTAAAGGAGCAGCTCTGAATTGACATCACTAATTGCCTGGGTAGCTGGTTTAAAAATACAGATTTCTTTTCTTTTCTTCTTTTTTTTTTATGTTATCTTTTTTTTTTTAATTGAATTTATTTATTTATTTATTTATTTTTGGCTGTGTTGGGTCTTTGTTGGTGTACGCAGGCTTTCTCTAGTTGCAGCGAGCAGGGGCTACTCTTCGTTGCGGTGCGCAAGCTTCTCATTGCGGTGGCTTCTCTTGTTGCGGAGCACAGGCTCTAGGTGCACAGGCTTCAGTAGTTGTGGCTTGTGGGCTCTAGAGCGCAGGCTCAGTAGTAGTGGCGCACGGGCTTAGTTGCTCTGCAGTATGTGGGATCTTCCTGGACCAGGGCTCAAACCCTTGTCCCCTGCATTGGCAGGCAGATTCTTAACCACTGCGCCACCAGGGAAGTGCCCCAAAATACAGATTTCTGTGTATCACATGCAGGTTCTGATTTAATATGTGGAGTTCAGGAATCTATTTTTATAACCTACCGTAATTATGTTGTAGTCAGATTTAGACATCACTGCTTCTAGAGAATGCCAGTCTGGCCACCTTTTTTTTTCCTGTGAAAGTCATCTTTCTGCCATCACTTTTACTTCATGGGTTATTCACCCTCTTCCTCCCTGCACCCCACACTCTCTTGATGTGTTCACCAAGGATATGAGCAGTGCAAAGTGAAGTATTTTATTGAAAACAATGCTGAGCATTAGCAGAAAAAATACCAAGGAAAATTTGTAGCAGCAAAAAGACTATAGCTAGAGAGTAATGGATTCCTTGGGGGAGTACAGAGGGAGAATGTGTAATTTTTATGTTGTTCATTTCTTCCTTTGGTATTTTAATGCAGTACAGTAGTTTAGCATCATCTATGGACCAGCAGCCTCACCCTAGGTCCTAGGACTTTGTTAAAAATGCAGATTCATAGACCCAATCCCATACCTGAATCTGAAAGTTTTGGAGGTGGGGGCCCAGCAATCAGCATTTCAGCCTATCCTCCAGGTAATTCTAATGCAGGCTAAAGTTTGAGAAACACTCTTTAGCATATAGCTATTCATTCTCTCCTCAGAAACACCTTTCCAAAGGATATCTGTGTACCTTGTTTAACCATCACTCCTTGTTAATATAAAGGATGAGGCTAACTTAGAGTTGGGCACAAATTGGATGCCAGCTCTCCCTTAAGCAAACACTTCTCATCTTTCCCAAGTGGCTTCATTTTCTGGGACTTACTTCAGCTCCTCCTCCTAAGGCTCTAGTCTGCTTAAAAGTTCAACCTTCTCTTCATTTTTGCTTCTATCTCCTTACTCCCCTCTACCAGTCTTTTGAGGAATAATTATGATGTAGGATCACAAAAATGAAAAAGGATATGAATTCAGTGAAATGTCCTATCTAATATGAAATATAATTCTGCAGTGAAAATCGTTAATTTGGAAAAAATAGCAAACTATTCCTTAAGAAAACTCCATGAAATTAAGGAAGGCATGTGGAATCTTGATTTTTGCAAACTGAGGCTTAAAGAGCTTTGGTGAGTTGCACAACGTCAATAATTTACACCCAGATCCTCTTGATTCTAGGTCTGTTTCTTTTTATATTCTAAATAACATCTAATGCTATTCCAGCTTTTTCTCTGAGGTTTATGATCTTTTAACTGTGAAGAAATGAAGTGACAAGAAGTGATTATGGGTAATATGCATTGTACTTACTGAGTTGTTTTATACATAGAAAGCATAATTAATAGAGTATAGCCCATCGTATTTTCATGAATGCAAGCCTCAGATTCTGCTCTTAATTATTTCTTTTGTTGATATAACAGTGTAATGAATCAGTTCGTCTGCTAAGCTAATTCCTTCTCTTGCTACTATTTATAAGCTGAATTGGAGGTGAGGTGAAGGGTTACCTGTAGGGACAAACTCTGAGACTACCAAAAACTTGCAATAGATTCAAGTTAATACAAACTATAACAGTTTTGGAAACTAAATTTTTCTTCTATTTTTATATCTCTAGTATTATCATAGTCATTTCTGATGAGCCATATTAGGTGAGCAACTGAGATTATGATGCTCATTTATTTGAGGTAAACTTTTCTAGTCACACAAGTACCTGTCTAGTAGAATAGATCATTTATTTGTATTTTATGACTTGAAGAAGTTAGTCATATAATTTAATAGCACTTTATGGTTTATGCATTTTTATTTTATGTGTTCCTTAAGAAAATTCCATGAAATAAGTAGGGCATGTGGAATCCTGATTTTTACAAACTGAGGTTTAAAGAGCTTTGGTGAGTTGTACAAAGTCGATAATTTATCCCCAGATCTTTACAATTCTAGGTCTGTTTGTTTTTATATCAAATTAATATACTTTGTGTGTCATAAATGTTTAATTATATAATCACCTTCTTCCATAATAAGCACGCTTTCAACTTTTGATGGAAATCCTGCAATGTATTCCTTTTTCCTGGGAACATAAAGCATCTTGGATACAATTTAACATCTTTGGTAATTTAGAATCTAAGGGACATGATTATGCAGGATCATCTCTGTACCCTGCTGTAGAAATATAGGAACTGTATTACTGATCCTGAGTATACCCCTAAATAAAAGTTGTGTTCATGCATGGGATTGAGGGAATCTCTGAGTACTCTGAAATTGTATGCGGAATATGGGATGTACGTTCTGGGAGAGGTTCCATCGATTTAGATTAGATTCTCAAAGAGATCCTAAAGAGAACACCAGAAAGATTAACACACTGACCTATATGATTCTTTAAAAATAATTCTTTTTTTGGGGAGGGTGGGATTGGGCCTCTTTTATAGATAAAATAGAGATAGAAGTGCCGATGGAATGAGAATTGTATTAGTGATATTTGGCTTTTCTAAGTATAGCTGTTAAATGAGAAGGGAAAATGCTTAATGACGTGAAAGGATTTTATTAGAGTGTTAATCACAGAGGTTTCTTTTTAAATTCTAATCTCTCAACTTAAATGACTTTCCCAGGAATATTTAGTGACATTCATTTGCTGGCTATGATGTACAGTGGAGAAATGTGTTACTGGGGATTGAAGCATTGTGCAGATCAACAGCCAGAAAATCATGAAGTGGATACTGCTGTTTCTGGAGCAAGCTACACTACACACAAAGAACCTTTGGATTTCCGAGAAGTAGGAGAAAAAATTTTGAAAAAGTATGTATCTGTGTGCGAAGGACCCCTGAAAGAACAAGAATGGAATACAACAAATGCAAAACAAATTTTAAACTTCTTTCAGCATCACACTAACTAGTAAGTTCATCTAGTCCTTTTCAAACAGAAAAACAAAAAGGCTCAGGAAATGGAAGTTCCAGAAAAGAAGATATATTGATACTGAATTTAGGAACATTACACTACATAAAAATAGCCAGCATGGTTACCCTTTTTTAAATGCCATCACCATCTTTCACTATATATTCTTTTTTTTTTTTTTTTAAGATTTTTTTTGATGTGGACCATTTTTAAAGTCTTTACTGAATTTATTACATTATTGCTTCTATGTTTTGGTTTTTTGGCCACGAGCCATATGGGATCTTGGCTTCCCGACCAGGGATCGAACCTGCACCCCCTTCATTGGAAGGCAAAGTCTTAACCGCTGGACCGCCAGGGAAGTCCCTCACTATATATTCTTAAACCTGTGAAGGAATGATTCTTTAATTTCTAAAATGGCATTTATGTTATTCTAACTCACTCTGAACTACAGATATCCTGTAACTAATACTAAGGAGAAATCCAATTTATCTCTATAAAGATTTTTTTTCTATTACTTTAGATTTTTTTTTATTGTGGTACAATATACATAACATAAAATTGAACATTTTACCTGTTTTTAGATTATTTTTTAATCTCCCTGTCTTGAAGTTTGCTACACTTCAGAGATTAAAATCAAGTCCCCTCTTTGCTTTGTATATATGCTATAGATATAAAAATTGGCAAAATGAAAAATTGTGACTAATATCCATGTACCATTTCCAGAATAAGATAAATAATGGAAGACTCCACAAAAGAATTTTTGTTTGTTTCACCACGTACTAATGGCATTTAAAATTTTTAGTCTATTAGGCATTTTATAAAAATTTCAAAATGATTTTCCTATTTTGTTTAAAAGAATATGCATGGTTTATTAAATGAGTAATGAAGATGAAACCAAGTTAGGTTAGTCCGCCATTAGTCTTATGTCTTTAGAGCACATCTTTTCATGTTTTGAAATTTTAATAGTTTTTGTCTTTAATTGTAGGAGTGAGTGTTAAAGGCCAAGAGCCCAACCTGGTATCTTGCTGACAGTCTTTCTGTCTACCTCAGTTCCTGTTGTCGTCTTGGGATGATCTGTCTGATACCTTGCCAATATCCTTCACCTCTGGGCCATTGACTTCATCACATTCCAGGAACTTAACTCCCACAGCCTCAACATGAATATCACCATCCTGAGTTTCTCTTTCTGAAATCTTAAATTTCAATAGCTAGTGACATTCTTATCTTTCCAGTTTTTTACTTCCTCATTTTGATTGATTCTTCTCTCTTTCATTTCTTTTCTATCTCTTTAGCTTCCTCATAGCCTCCTCCTCTTGCTGCCCCCTTTTCTCCTCAACCATCAGCCTCTTTCAGATTTTCTTCCTTCCCTGTCCAGCCTTGGCCTTATGGGGCACCATATGACGTGCTCTCCACAGTCCCTTCAAATCCATCTTCCCCTGGTCTTTCAACATAATCATTCTGCAGTCCCTCAACATTGAATTAATCCTATCGTTCTGCCTTCCTTTTTGGGATGCTGAGTTCCATGTGAAGTTCCTGCAGCTCCTTTAAAGTGGAATCACTCTAAGTATCTTGCCTTCAGCTTTAGAAGAGCCCTCAGCGTGAGCCTTTTGTCTGTTACTAGTGTGGCCCCTGTCCCTTTCCCACTGTGGCTAATCCAAACCTCTGACTTGCCTCATCACTTTCCTCTGGCCCTTTGTCCCCTCCCCTAGCACATGGCTCTTGGTCCTGTCTTACAGAAAATAGAGACTATGAGGAGGTCAGTGTCTGCTTACCCGCTTTGCCCTACTCATTTTCCCCCTTTTTAGAGGAGAAGAGGTATCCTGCTCCATGTTGAAGACTAGTCTCCACGTTTCCTCTCTGCCGGCTCCCTCATTTCCCCTGGGGCTTCTCTTTTTTCTGCCAATATCCTGTACTTATTGCTCTTTTCCAGAATCCTTTTTTTTTTTTCTCCCTCTTCTCCCCTTTTTCCTTCCTTCCTTACTTTCTTTCTCCCTTTTTTCTTTTTTACTTACTCTAAATACAGTTGACCCTTGAACAACACAGGTTTGAACTACGTGGGTCTACTTATACGTGGGATTTTTTCAGTAGTAAATACTACAGTACTACACAATCAGCGGTTGGTTGCATCTCCGGATACAGAGGAATCGCGGATATGGAGGGCTGACTAAAAGTTATACTCAGATTTTTGACTGCCAGGAGGATTGCACCCCTAACCCCCTCATTGTTCAAGGGTCGGCTGTACTTTTATGTGATGTCATTGATAGCCATGGCTTCTATCACCTGTAATGTTAGGCTGACTCCCAAACCTGTAGCTTGAATCCCAGCTTCTGCTCTCTAAACCTTTCTAACTGCCTATTAAATATCTTCACATAGACATCCCGTAGTAATTTTAAATTTGATATGTTCAAACAACTAATCCTTACTTTTCGTCTAAAATCTTTTCCGGTTCACGTTTTCTCTTTTTTCGATCTTCCACAAAGCAGGGCAACACAGAATGCTGTAACCTACTTTCTTCTGCCTACCTTGCCAGCCTCATCTCTGCAGCTCTTCCTGTGTGATCATATTCTAGTCCAGTGTTCCTTAGTCTCATTTTTGATCAACATTCTGATGGAGCTGCTTGGGACAAGGAGAGTCTCTCCCTATCTCTGCCTTTGTCTCCTTGTTTATCCTTACACAGCTAAGAAGATTTTTATTTAACTTAGCTTTTACAAGTTTTGCTATGAAAATACCTTCGTGCTTTCTAAGTGTAAAGGTTTAAATCACAGACTGCCCACCCTCACCCCACCCTTTCTGGAGAATCATGATCAATCACACGTGTACTAGTTCCTTCCCCAATGTGCTGTGTGTTTTTTTCCCTGAATATCCTCGTTACTTCTGGCTGGAACGCTTTGCCCTTCTTTGTAGTCAAGTGAATACCTATTTATCCTTCAAGACTCAGCTCCAGTGATATTGGATCCATAAGGCTTTTTCCAGCCCTTTTCAGTCAACGTCACATGTTACTCTGCTTCTGCTCCCTGAAACTTCCCCAACCCATGTTATCACACTGATCACATTGCTTCATAGTCATTTTTCTTATGAGTTGGCAAACTCCATATTTTAAAAATTTATCTTTATGCATAGTGCTTAATGAATGGTGAGCCCTTGGTAATGTTTTTTGAATTAATAAGAGGCATGATTCTTAAGTGCCGAAGTCTGCCCCAAAAGGGTTACTGCTCTTGGATTCCAAACTGCCGTGACCTCTGTACCAGTGGTTGACAAGGCCAAGAGGGAATTACTCCTCAGAGGAGTAAAGTATTATTTAGATCTAGAACCAGAGAAAAGTAGAGAGCTTTCTCTTCAGAAGCTGGGAACTCCATTTTGTCTTCATGACCTTGTGAACCACTTGGGTCTCTCACTGGTTGGTACACTAATGGCAGTACCGTTGGGTGCTTTTCATACAACTTTTTCATCCCCCACACAATTGGAGAATAATTTGTAGACCATAACAGTTACAATGCTTTTTACTGTGATGTATTAACAAAAGAATGGGCAGTACATTTTTGTATGTGTTAAAGCCTGCTATGTAAATTCTGTTCCATTTAGAATGGATTAACTTCAAGATACCAAATACTCCACATAAGGAAAGTACTATAATTACTATAATTCGCTCATCAACAACTATTATGTGCCTATTACATGCTAGGTTTTATCCTAGGCACTGAGTATATAGCTTTGTAAAACACTGGAGTTTGTTTTCTAGTGGAGGAAGTTAACGCATTTTAAGAAATAAATGTGTAGCTTGGTGAGTGATGAGTGCTAGGAAGAATAAAGCAGGGCATGGGGCTAGTGTGACTCGAGAGGGGTGCTGTATTATTTAGGGTGGTTGGGAAGGCACCTCTAAGCACCTGTCTACTTCAGCATTTGGGTCTACCCCTCTGGTTGAATACTATTCAATGTGCCATTGCACATTCAGTATATTCATGAAGTTTCTCTTTCTTATGGAAGTTTTGATGCTGAATTAAACAATGAATCACTACCTAAGAAATTCTCATTTTGATCCCATTTAGAGGGTTTCTCTCCAGTGTGGGCCTTACTAATGGGTAAGTGATAATCTAAAGACCTTGTAGCATTTATTACACTTGGAGTTTCTCTCCATTTTGAACTCTGTGATGGTTACTAAAACTTAAACTCTGTTAAAGGATTTTTCATAATCCTTAAATTTGTATGGTTCTTTTCCACTATGAATTTTCTCATGTTATCTAGGCTTTGAGACTTAGTTAAAGGCTTGTCTGCTTTGCTGCATTTATAGGGTTTCTGGCTACTGTGAATTGTTTGATGCTGATTAAGGTCCAGATCATGAGTGAAGACTTTCCCTTATTTGTTTGCATACAGTAGAGTGAGGTGAGAGTCATTGGCTAAAACCCCACAATAAAATTTACATTCCTGCCTTTACAATCAATCCCACCGGGAATTATCTGATGTTCATTAAAGTGGGAGATTCATTTTAATGCCATTTTAAAAAAACCCACAGCTGGCTTATATGCTAGTTTTAGATTGCTTGTCACTCTTCTCTCTCCACCTTCCAGGGCTCCTTTTCTGACTCCCATAAGGATACCCCTTCTGCCACAGAATACAGGATTCCATAGTTCTCTAGTATCACCTCCTTGTATTATTTTTTTTTAACACAATATGAGCTATCATGTTATGGAAGTATTACATTAACATACATTTAATGTATCCACAGTTAAAATATGCATTATGTATTCGTGCTGCTGTTGCTTACTGTTTTTAGTTTTCCTACTTCTAGTGAAAATTTCCAACTAAAATGTTTTGGAGCATATAAAATTTTTAAAAAAAAATAAAACCATAGTCCCATATTTGTATCTTTGTTTTCTTTTATATCTGAGTGTTGTGTCAGAATGAAAACTTTTATCATGTTAGTTTACGATTTGTAATGAAGCAGGACCCTATGGGGCCTTTCTGGGACAGATTCCCCCGCTCCCCCCATGTCCTCCACCTGCCTCTTGTTTATAGAAAAACTTTAGCCTCCTAGACTTTCCCCAGGTTCCAAAAATAAATTTAATCAGAGAAGTGAGAAAATGCAGAAACAAAGGAAAACAGTCAAACAGGACAAAATAATAATGGTTTAACCATTAACAAAGTCAAGGACCTTTTGCTCCTCCTCAAGGGTTATAGATAATATTCTGAGCCATATCCTTAGAGCTGTTTTGCAAATACTGAAAATCCCACC
The DNA here is from genome assembly GCF_028023285.1 of Balaenoptera ricei. Classification (NCBI taxonomy): domain Eukaryota; kingdom Metazoa; phylum Chordata; class Mammalia; order Artiodactyla; family Balaenopteridae; genus Balaenoptera; species Balaenoptera ricei. Next base: position 35,475,228 of record NC_082641.1, read on the forward strand.
AGGTGGAAGAAGTTAACTATATGCTGCCCACAAGCACATAGACCCCAGACTGGTTGGAACCAGAAGGTTGATGATGCTGACTCCCGATTACCTCACCACCAACCAGTCAAGAGTGTCCACGAGCTGGCCATGCACCCTGCAACCCTCTCCCTCGCCCTGTCTTTAAAAACCTTTCTCTGAAAGCCATCAGAGAATTTGGGTCTTTTGAGCATTAGCTGCGCATGCTCCTTGTTTGGCGCCTGAGGTAGTTGCTGCACTTTCCTTCACCACAACCTAGTGTCAATAGATTGGCTTTACTGCATAAGGGCAAATGGACCCAAGTTTGGTTTGGTAACATATTGACAGTATTATTTCTTCTGGTCCTGATAACTTTCAGACAGGGTGGTTTAGTGGTTAGGAATATGGGTAGAGGCCTGATTAAATCCCAGCTCTGTTGTTTCCTAGCTGTGTGATTCCATATAAATTATTTAACCTTTCTGTGCCTTAGCATTTTATTGTTTAACACAGGAATAATAATAATATCTACTTCACAGGTTATTGAATAAATGAGTTAATGTTCAAAGTGCTTAGTTCAATGCCTAGCACATGGTAAGAGCTCGAAAGAGTTATTATTATTTTCCTTAATAGCCAGTTCTATGTATTGGGATACCTCATTCATCATGCTGAAAAATACCATAATGCTACATGAACCAGAATAATTGAGTGACAAACTCTTGTTCTGGCCAGTGAGCACTCACTGCCCTTTGCTCAGTACAAGTGGTGGTGGCCATTCTAAATGGGAAGCAGTTTTCAGAGAAGAAATCACTGGCTGTATAGGCATCTTAAATGTTTGTAATAAGTGTGGCTGGCAGAAAACCTACAATTTTCAGAAGTTTTTCAGCCTCAGACTCCAAATGTATATATACCTGCTGTATATGAACTTCCACATTTACCAATCAGCTTGACTGATTGACTTGGCTTCTGATCTCTCTCTTACCTTTGGTCTCTTATCTCACAAGTCAGATGCATTTAATTAATATTAGTCATCTAAATATTATGGATACCCTATTTAAAAATAGATTAAACTGGTAAATCCACATGATTGAGTAGCATGTAGCTTTAAAAACCAAAGAGGAATATTTCTGTAAAATGCTATGGAGTGGCCATATTAAGTGAAAAACAAGGTGAAGGTGTATAGTACTATTTATTTAAGAAAGAATATAAATGTGTGTGTATAATCTCGTTTGCTTATATTTAAAAAAAAAAACAACAACTTAAAAAAAATAGTTACCTATGGTGGAAGTGGGAGATGGGGGCAGAGGAACCAGTTGGAGGGGATCAGGGTGGAAACTAGACTTCTCTGAATATATGCTGAATTTTGTATTTTTTACATCAGAATTAAAGAAAACCCCTAAAAATCCAAAGCAAAATGAAACAAATGAGCTGTAATTATGTAGCCAGTTGGTGGCTTCAATACAAAGGAATGTGTCAGTTATCTTTAAAGCACAAAATTTGCACACCCGTAGTGGGATATCCCCAAGGGCAAAAGGAACTGGAAAGAAATCAAACTCCTCCGTACTTATATTGTTAATAACTATGAAAATCAGAAATGTATGTAATTAGAAATGAGGATTTTCAGTGTAAGAGAAAAGAGACATGAAACTAAATAAGGTAAGTAAAAATTCTGTAATTCTATATTTGAATGGGAAATAACAGTATGAAGACCATTAAATAATGTCTAAATACCATTTCCCATTAAAACGAACTAGGGCTCCTTAGAGATAAGGCCGATTCAGATCTTGGGGAGGGCAGTCAAATGGTTGATGAGGGACAATTTTTCTTTAATTCATCTAATAAAAGGAATTACAAAATTCGAAAAGCAACATTTTGCAACTTGTAAACAAAAAACAATCAATGGTAACTGTAGAATCTTAGCTACTAAATACATTTTATTTCATTTTATTATTCACTCTCATATTCCTATATATATATGTATTCAAATTTTTCCATAATAAAAAATTATTTGAACACATTCTTTTATAAATGTCATTCTAAGAAAGCTTAGAACCATTTCAGTACTTCATACTTAAACTGATTTTTTTTTTTCTTGTGTTAGTTCTTTCTTGTTCCTAGAGAGGTAGGAGGAATGCCAATTAATTCATGGCTCTTTTTCTTGTCTGGACAGTCTCACAGAACTAAGCCTTCAATTGGGTTGCTTATTGGCCCCTGGCAATGGCATGCATGCAAGATAAATAAACTAAATTCAGATCTCACAGAACCTCAGTTATTGGGCTTTATTGAGTTTCTGTTATTTGACATGTAGATCCCCAGATATTTATTTTTGAAGTGCAAATACAAACCGATAAGCACTGTGTCCATTAAGCATTATGGCGCTCTGCTATGTGGAATATAGATAAAATATGGATATAGATACAGATAGGGAGAGAGACAGAGACAGAGAGGTGAATATATATTATGTTAAATATATGTATGTCTTTAAATATTTGTACATACACACATGTTATGTATATGTTCCCTGTAGCCTATCATGATCCTTAAAGACTTGAATGGTTTTATGAAGTTGCTGATCCTGTCTTCTATTTTGAAGACTATTAAAAAATGGGATTAATTTCCCACTCTTAGATATATATCTGAACAAAACTAAAATTCAAAAAATACTGCACTCCTATGTTCATAGTAGCACTATTCACAATAGCCAAGACATGGAAACAACCTAAATGTCCATTGGCAGATGAATGGATAAATAAGATGTGGTACATATATACAATGAAATATTACTCAAGCGTAAAAAAGAATAATGCCATTTGCAGCAACATGGATGGACCTATAGATTACCATACTAAGTGAAGTAAGTCAGACAGGGAAAGACAAATACCATAAAGATACCACTTATATGTGGAATCTAAAATATGACACAAATGAACATATGTACAAAACAGAAACAGACTCACAGACATAGAGAACAGACTTGTGGTTGCCAAGGCGTGGGGGAGGGATGGAGTGGGAGTTCTGGGTTAGCACATGCAAACTATTATATATAGAATGGATAAACAACAAGGTCCTACTGAACAGCACCGGGAACTATATTCAATAGCCTGTGATAAACCATAATAGAAATGAATATAAAAAAGAATGTATATATGTATAACTGAATCACTTTGCTGTCTAGCAGAAATTAACACAACACTGTAAATCAACTAAAATAAAAGAAAAAGTTGCAACAACAAAAAATAGATTAATTTTTTTAAATGGGTGATTTGGGTAATATGTGAGAGAAGGTTTTGACAATTGATGTTAAGACAATGGTGGACAGAGGCTGATTCCGAAATTTAGAAATTTCCATATTTGAATATTCTCACGAAGAGAACGCATAGCTGCATGCCCTGGAAATTGCACGCAATTGCTGGTTGACAGTTTAAACCAGATTACGTAGAGATATTAAGCCCCAGATAGTGGAAGAGGGCCACCGTCTTTTGCATAAGTAAGAGTCGCCCAGACCCAGGCAAAGTGGAAATGGGTCCCAGACAGAGGGACCCACCTTGGGTGAAGTAACGAAGTTATAAAGGGTCAAAGGGCGAGAGATTTTATACCAACGGGTGAGGTCAGCGCGCCTAAGGTTGAGGCGTGGAGTGAGGGGAGCAGTGATTGTCGGCGGGAACCTCAAGCTCAACTGGGAACCACGCTCAATCGGCCCATCTCTCCGTTCCGTCCCCGGCTCTGGAGGCTTCTCCACCGGGGGTGCGGAGGGGGAGATGGGGGCGGCAACGGGGGGTGGGGGAAGGGAGGGAGCGGAGGCGGGGGGGGGGCGGGGAGCAGGGGACGGACGCGCCGGCGTCACCCTGCGGTGCGTCACGTGCTGCGTCGGCAGCCATGGCGGGAAGCGAGTCGCGCAGTGGAGGCGGCTCCCCTCAGCCTCACCACAGCGACTGGGGCCGCCTGGAGGCTGCTATCCTCAGCGGCTGGAGGAGCTTCTGGCAGTCGGTGGGCAAGGAGAGGGCGGCTCCGAGGGCCTCCCCGGAGGAGGCGGACGAGGAGGCCAGCTCGCTAACGCGGCTGCCGGTGAGCGTCGGCCGCCACCCGCGGAGGACCGCGGGCCGGGCCGGGAGGGGCGCTCGCCGGGGCGGCCTCTGGGGGCCGGGGTGGGGGGAAGCCTCCCTGGGCCCGGCCTGTGTCTGGCCCGGTCCCTGCAGCCATTCCGGGCAGTGTCGTCACCTGGGGGCAGAAGTTGAGCAGAAACGCCGTGGCGTTGACCCCTGGTGCCCCGCAGCTGGGCCGAAGGTCGCCCCGAAACTCACCTGCAGGTTGTGCCCTGGCAACCAGCCAGGTCACCTTTTGGTTTTCTACCCCCAAAACAGGTCTAGGGACTGGGGCACCCTGAACGTCAGGTTAAGGAAATGCGGAGACCATTCCAGACGTTCTGGAAATCATGGAAAGCGTCCAGTGTCTTGTGTTCTCAGCATCTTTCATCCCAGGGTCCATGTACCGAAACACCTGGCGGTCCTGCAGAACACACACTCTCCTAGGATTTTGCGACTGTTATCTTACCTGTATTTCAAGTGACAAAACTGACAATTGAAAGTAAATGACTAGAGATTTCCCTGGCGGTCCAGTGGTTAAGACTTCACTTTCCACTGCAGGGGGTGCAGGTGGATCCCTGGTGGGGAGCTAAGATCCCACATGCCTCTGGCCAAAAAACCAAAACATAAAACAGAAGCAATATGGTAACAAATTCAATACAGACTTTAAATATGGTCCACATCAAAAAAAAAAATCTTAAAAAAAAATGCGGGAAAGTAAATGACTAAATTACAAGGGCCTCAAGTTACGGCAGGCCACGAGAATTACACACATTTTTCATTGTTAAACTTTTCAGGTAGCTAGGAAAACGGAGAGAGGAGAATTTCTTAGAAATTATTAAAATGCTATATCTCAGCTGGACTATTGACACTCTTGAGGTCCATCAGAAATTAAATACTGCAGGCTTAGGTTGCCTCCATGGTTCTCCTTGCAGAGGTTCTCTGAAATAACAGATTTTACAGAAGAACGCAGGTGACATTTACTCTTTGATTTGATGTAATGATAAAATCAGAAGTTTGTCCGCTTGATAAAGATTTTATTTTGAAGAATAAATTATTTCATTAAGCAGGTCATTCAAATAAATGGTGTGGCAGAATATCCATAAGGAAAAATTAAATGAAGTGGTTATTTTACTTGAAAAATACCAGAACAATGGGAGGTATTTCAGGAATGTTTCAATGTGTCAAAAATGAAATGTTCATTATGATTCTATCCTGAGACAGGAAATTAACTTCAGCATGATAGATTTCATCATTAAAAATAATGACTGTTGAATTCCCTGGTGGTCCAGTGGTTAAGACTCTTCGCTTCCACTGCAGGGGGCACGGGTTCCATCCGTGGTCAGGGAAGTTCCACATGCTGCTGCTGCTGCAAAAAAAAAAGACTGAAGTTGATTTTTTGTTATTTAGTATAAAAATTGTTAATTTTGCAATTTGTCATGATAGATTTAATTATTAAAATGATACACTGTTCAGTTGACCTTTGGTTTCCTAGTATAATTATTTGTTATTTTGTAATTTATTATTTATTTATTTTTTATAAATTTATTTATTTTTGGCTGCGTTGGGTCTTCGTTGCTGCGCGTGGGCTTTCTCTAGTTGCGGAGAGCGGGGGCTACTCTTCGTTGAGGTGCGCGGGCTTCTCATTGCGGTGGCTTCTCTTGTTGCGGAGCACGGGCTCTAGGAGTGCCGGCTTCAGTAGTTGTGGCTCGCAGGCTCTAGAGCGCAGGCTTAGTAGTTGTGGCGCTCGGGCTTAATTGCTCCGCGGCATGTGGGATCTTCCCAGACCAGGGCTCGAACCTGTGTCCCCTGCATTGGCAGGTGGATTCTTAACCACTGCGCCACCAGGAAGTCCCTGTAATTTATTATTTTAAAAAGTCCCTGTAATGTATTATTTTAAAAAAACTTTTTACCAAGATAAATTATTCATCCCTTTAACGTACTTGCTGCTTCCCTCTGTTTCAGATTGATGTACAGCTATATATTTTGTCATTTCTTTCACCTCATGATCTATGTCAGTTGGGAAGTACAAGTCATTATTGGAATGAAACTGTACGAGATGCAATTCTGTGGAGATATTTTCTGTTGCGGGATCTTCCTTCTTGGTCTTCTGTTGACTGGAAGTCTCTTCCAGATCTAGAAATCTTAAAAAAGCCTATATCTGAGGTCACTGATGGTGCATTTTTTGACTACATGGCAGTGTAAGTATCTAGTTTTATGAATTAAAAAGAAGATATTAAATTTAACTATATTACAAGTCAGTAGTCTAAATTAGTCTTGGCCCTCCTACTAATTTGTTGCGTGAATTTTGAGTCTGAGTTGTCCTTTTGTAAAATTGGGGGTTAGGTAAAATAACTTCCTTCATAGAACCGTTTCAGCGTTCACATTTTGTTATTTCCCTGTAGTACCTAAGTAGAGTATTTGAATAATTATAGATAGTTTATATGGCAAGAAGTAAAACACTTCTTAAAATTTTCATTATCTTTAGAACACTTGTCATTTTGTTAAAATAAATACTTTTCCATATCCAGAGAAGGAAAGGCCAGAGTTCAGACAGGAGTTCTTTTGCATGGAAGAAAACCATTCTTAAGTTTCTGGGAAATAAGATTTTGTTATCACCCAAACACATTGACATTTTCGAATATCATGTATTTGAGAGAATTAATCTTATTGAGCAACTATAGTGTATTGGATTCTATGATGGATGTTTTATGTATGTTTACTTATTTAATTCTCACACAATAAGAAGGTATTTTCCTTGTGTTATGGATGTGGAATGAAGGTTCTGCATGGTTATGGATTTGTCTAAGGTCGTATAATTTGTAAGGGACTGTAATGTCGTTAGTTCTGGATATAACCTGCTTTATTAAGAGCCCCAAATTTAAGGCATTGTAAGTAAAATTTAAAGAATATTTGTGCGTTAGGTAAGAATTGTTTTCCTGTGGTAGATTTAATAGCTACATGTGGGACTTTTTTTCATATTTTAAGTTATTCAGACTCTTTCCTTATTCCAATACAGATGCCATTACATCAAGTCTTGTGAGACTACTTGATTAAAATACGCATGTATGTAATTTTAACAAGTGCTACTGTACTCTCACTTGCTAGTGTTACCTCTTCGTTGTCCCACAGCCAACCATAACATCAAGTGTTTCTGTGCGCTGTGGAACCACGTTTTCCTAGGGATAGTAATAATCGTAATAACGACCATTTGTGATCATATAAATTATTTCTTATCCTTACAACCCTGGATTGATTGTTATTGCTCAAATAACGCAGATGAAAAAACTGAAGTTTAGACTATAAGTGGCTTATATGACTAATTAAAGTGGTGAGGCTTGGCCAGATCTACCTAGCTGCAAAGTTGATTTTTTTTTCCTTCTTGAATTACAAGGTTCCTAAGTAAAGGTGATTGTCTTGTAACGTTAGTTATTGTCTTAACCAGCTCGATTTAAAGGGCTTTAGGTTTTATTTTGATTTGAGTAACTTTGTTTTAATTTTTGATAACATGTTGAATTGCTAGTTTAGAAATTTATAGCTATTGAAAAAGTTGAGTTGTTTCTTTCACATGATTCTTAGTTTGCCAAGTTACCTATACGGAACATTTGAGCTGCCCTGTAATTAATACTTATTGAACTGTTACTGTTAATAGAAGTACCCTAAGAAATTTGGTTATATTGGTAGCTTTAGTAATTTTTTTTTCTTTTTTTATCTCTAGGGACATTTATACTATCTATGTAGTTTATGTTTAGTACAGTGTTTCTCAGTTTTGGCACTATTGACATTTTGGAGCAGATGTTATGGGAACTGTCTTGTGTGTGCATTGTAGGATGTTTAACAGCATCCCTGGACTGTAGACATTAAGAAATGTTCCCTGGGGGTGCAAAATCTCCCCAGGTTGAGAATTACTGCTTTATGTAGTGAATCTTAAGCATTGAAACATGTGTTAGACCAAGTGTTTCATGAGAGAATCTAAATGAAAAATTAGAAAGTAAGTAACCGATTCCCAGGGAAGACCTCCTCAGCTACTAGACCACTACTGCTCCCATAGCATCTTGTGCTTCTTTCTGTCATGGAACTCGGCATACGTATTATAATGGTGCCTGTCCTCCACTGCCCTCCATGAGGATTGGGACTGTATAATCATTATATCCCTTTTGTCTAGCAAGTTCTCAATACATTATATATTGTTGAATGAATAACTGGCTAAGTAAGTGTTTGTGTTAATTTTCTAATTGTGCCAATTTTATACAGCTATAAAATGTGCTGTCCATATACAAGAAGATCCTCAAAATCTAGCCGTCCTATGTATGGAGCTGTCACCTCATTTTTACACTCATTGATCATTCAGAATGAACCACGATTTGCCATGTTTGGACCAGGTTTGGAAGAACTAAATACATCTTTGGTGTTGAGCTTGATGTCTTCCGAGGAGCTTTGCCCAACAGCTGGTTTGCCTCAGAGGCAGATTGATGGTAATTTTCATGTTAATCTACAGTACATAATAATTCAAACACTTTGAGCTTGACTCTAATGTTAAATAGAAAGAAATTAGTTTTTAAATTAATTAACTCTTTGTTGTAATGAAATATACTAATTTGGTGCATGGGAGCCCTCAGGTCTCTATGGACTGAAAGAATTAATTTACTTTTTATAAGAGGTAAGCTTTCTCTTACTTTCTCAGTCCAGAATATGAGATTATGTGAAAGCAAATTGTATGTTGTCAAAATGTTATATTTGTTTGCTATAAAGCAGAAACTAACACACTACTGTAAAGCAATTATACTCCAATAAAGATGTTATTAAAAAAAAGTTATATTTGTACATTTACCATATTTTAAAAGAATGTTAACAGCAAAAACCATTCAGAACCTACTATATGCAAAGTACTTTGATATATATTGGAATTTCAAAAAAGAGCTAAATTATCACCTTACCTTTATTTCTATGAAAAACAATAGCAACAACAGCCATGTAGTTAGTTTGGTAAGCAGGATATATAATAAACATGCATAACAGTGTAAACTAGCTTGTGCTTTACTTATTCATTTATTGAGAGTACCTATTAGATACTAAAGATGCAGACATTTAAAACAAACAACATAAAAAATCTCCTGTTTGCCCTGAAAGGTACTTGGTCTAGACGAGGGCAGAGACATGTATACAGGTGATTAGAATGTGGTGTAATTAGCTCCTGTGTAGAAAGGTAAGGGTCAGAGAAGGCTCTGCACTGAACATGATGCCTTACATGAGTCAATAGGATAAGTAGGGGTAGGCCATCAAAAAAAGGGTAAAATATTCTAAGCAGTGAGAACTACATTTCTAAAATCCCAAAGTTCTGAGTGTGCATGACACACTTGAAGTAGCTCTGTGTGTCCAGAGTGGGGCCAGGTGAGAAGACGCTTGTATGTCAAGCATTTGTTGAAGGATTTTAAGCAGAGAAGTAAGATGATCAAGATGGCATTTTGGATAGATCACTCTGGCTCCTGAGTGGAGAATTGATTAGAAGGGATAAGAAACCACTACAATATTGTGATAAAAATATGAAGGATATAGAATTGACTCAATGTGTGTTAGCAGTAATAAGGATAATTCCTGGGTTTTGGTCTGATTTTCATATTGGATGATGGTGCCATTCACTAGGTTAAGGAAACACAGGAGGAAGAGAAACTTTTGATACAAGTAGAGATGCCTGCTATAAGCTAGCCGCTTGAATGGAAGCTCCGTTAGGGCAGAAATCTTGTCAGCTTTATTCTTAGCTGTGGTGCCAGGCACATAGTAGGCATTCAATATATATTTGATGAGTGAATGAATGAATGACTTTATGGATTACTTTATGCATCCATGTCTCAAGAGAAAGATCTGGGCTAGAAATGAAGATTTGGGAATAATACGAAGTCCACATGGACTTGGAAGTTTCTGACGATAGAGAGGAATATTGTGAGCCAGGTGCTGAAATCATCAGTGAATGTCTGGAGGAAGGGATTATCAAAAGGAGATTCATGAGTTACAAGGTTAAGGACGGGGAGATGGTATTACAGCTAAATGGTGTGCGTGTCTCTGAGAGATGGAGTTTTTTCAAGAGGGTTGGTGAGTAATGGTTAAGACATGGCATTGAGGAGTAAAGAGACCATTCACCTCATCTCTTTAGCCTGAGATGTGAGAGAATAGGTAACTTTGTTACTTGCGAGCCCACTGTTAAGAGAAGCGGCACCTAGGGACAGGCTATTTTCAGGTAGGGCCATGAGGTGGAAGGAACCCTTCAAGAAGAGGTTGGGGATATGGGGAAATTTGCGGATTGTGAAATGGCAATTTCATTCTCCAGACAGCAGCTGGAGTGATTGTTTGAAATTGCCCATCTAATTGTGCCTCAGACCCTGCAAGGTCAGGGAAGAGTGGAGGGATGAATCATTGGCAAGGTGGGGCAAAACAACATGAGAATCATACTGGGCCGAGGTTAGATGTGTTGAGAGGGTAATTTCTGGAAGTTAAACTGATGAAAACAAAGATCAGAGACATGGTAGAATTTGTTTCTGTGATCTCTCTGGGGAGGCCCCTGGTGGTGGGAGGACTAGGGCCACTTTGCCTGGGATGCTTGCAGTCCTAGCCACCAAGATCTCTATATATGTGTTGCCCAGAATGGTGACATGAGATGGCACGGCATAGCTGCTTTAAATACCTAGAGTGGTTATAATGCAGGGATTAAGGATATGAAAGATGGAGTTGTCCTAATGAGGTAAGTAGAGGCCAGATTATATTAAAATTTTGTTTATCTGAAGAGCAGGGGCTTTGAAGGGAAGAGATGTAATTAAAAGCATTTTAAAGCAATCTCTCCAGCTGCTGTCAGAAGAATGGATAGTAGGGGGCAGAAGTGGATTTAGGAGGCTAGTTAGAAATGATTACAGAAGTCCAGGTGAGAGATGATAATAATTTAGACTAAAAGGTGGGGGTGAGGATGGAGAGAAGTAGACAGATCTAAGAGGACATTTATATAGCAAAAAGAGGTAAAGCCAAGGAAGAGGAGAAGGATCTTTCCAGGAGGCAAGAGGAGAATCAGCCCCGTAGTGTTAACACAGCCAAAGGAGGGAAGGAGTTAAGAAAGAAGGACGAATGACAATGTTGAATGATTTAGCTATAAAATAGTAAGAAGCTAGTGTTTAGCACCTGTTACTTACCAGTCACTCCATAGGTGTTTTACATATGTGATCTCATTTAATGCTTACAATAACCCTAAAAAGTGTGTATTATTTCTATATTTTGATGTCAAAACAGGCTCACAGAAACATGGGCATATGTGGCAAATTCAGGATTCTAGCCCAAGTCTAATTCCAAATTTCAGTGTCTGCCATATTTCCTCAGTTTTCTAAGGTGCCATGAATTTAAAAACAGCTTCTCAGAGTGGGGAAAAAAAGCCATTTGGCTGAATGTGTACGTGGCGTATAAGACTAATGAGAAACATAAAAGAAGTGAAACTAAGCCTTAGTCTTGAGGATAAATAGTAGTAGCTGTTACGATGCAGCTGCTACTGAGAGGATGATGATAAAGTTAGTGATGATAGTGATGATGGTATAAAAAGGAATGTTAAAGCCTAGCAGTTTTTTCTTCTATATCCATAGTTTATTACCATGTGAATGAAAATTGCATACGGCATCTTTTCTTCAACACAAACATTTCATTTTATTCCAAAGCTATATATATATAACTTGTCATAGTTTTTCATTTACTCTTTTTACTTATACCAAGTAATTTTTTTCATTCTCATCTTTTGCTGTCTTTATTAATGACTTGTTTTGATAACTGTAATTTTCCCCTTTAGGTATTGGATCAGGAGTCAGTTTTCAGTTGAGCAACCAACATAAATTCAACATCCTAATATTATATTCAACTACAAGGTAAGGCTGCCTACTTGGCAACCAATCTGAGACATCAGTAATGGAATATTTTAGGGGGGCGAAGTCTGTTTAGTGTCTGTTTATGTTCTATATTTACATTTTTCTTATAGAAAGGAAAGAGATAGAGCAAGAGAAGAACATACAAGTGCAGTTAACAAGATGTTCAGTATACAGAATGAAGGGGATGATCAACAAGGAAGCCGGTACAGTGTAATTCCACAAATTCAGAAGGTGTGTGAAGTTGTTGATGGGTTCATCTATGTTGCAAATGCTGAAGCTCATAAAAGTAAGTATTATCTTATTTTCTTTTTAAAAGCACTTTCTTTGCAAAGCAAATAAGAAAGTATGTTTTTAGGCTTTACTGTGGCTTGTTAAGAATATCATGGCTAATTTTATCAATGTGATTCTGTTATTACTGTTAATATTGGATTCCCAAAACTTGATGTGCATTAGGATCACTGAGGGATCTTGTTAAAAACGCAGCTGCCTGATTCCTACCCTGGTGGATTATGACTCATAGATTTGGGTTGTGTCTTGGGCATCTGTTTTTTTAACAAGCTTTACAGAATTCTGATGCACACCGAAGTGTGATACTATAACTACATAGTGTTTTTTTGTTGTTGTATGCTTCTGCACTTTTTGTTATTGGTGTTTTGTCTGCTTTTGGCCCTATTCAAATAATTTATGCAGGTAAATGAAAAATTTTACCTTTATTTTAATTTTCCAGATAGTAGAGAGATGTGTGGGGTGGAGTGTTTACTTTGGTTAAGTAGATTAGTTAAGAACACTATCCATATATTCTGAATAATTGCCATTCACAGTGTGATAAATAGCATGAAAATAGAATATTATTGGACCACAAGCCAGTATTGTAATTTCTTTCCCAAATCCTCTGTGAATAAGGTAGGGCATAAATATACAGTATATTATTCTCACTAGGAACAAGGTAGCAGCATCCCACTGCTGAAAGAATTTACAGTTTATGGTGCACTGAAATTAACTATAGCAACAAAAGCCAAATCCAGCTCAACTACTGACTAGCTGGACTCATCCCACTGCATTAATGGCCTAACAGAAGAATCGTGTCCATTTCTAGAAGTAAATCCCCTTTACCTCGGTCTCTTCTGTTCTTCCACATAAAACATCTAACATTAAATTAAAAATTATAAGATACAAAAAAATATCAAAATGAAATGACCCATTGTCAAGTGATAAAGCATTCAATGGAATTAGACACGGAGATGGCCTGGATGTTAGCCCTCTCAGAAAGAGACATTAAAAGAACTATGATTAATATGTTAAAGAATTTAGTGGAAAAGATGGACAATATATGTGAACAAATAGGGATTTTCAGCAGAGAGAAGGAAGCTATGAAAAAATGGGAATGCTAAATATGAAAAATATGATAAGAGGTGAACAGTTCCTTCAGTGGACATATTAACAAAGGAAACCTTTTGTGAATGTGAGGATAGATCAATTGAAATTACCCAAATTAAAACACAAAGAGAAAAAAGAGTAGGAGTGGAGGACAAAACATTCAAGAGCTGGGGGAACCTATTAAGTGATCTAACTCAGGGGTTGGCATTTTCTTAAAGGTCCAGATAGTAAATATTTTAGGCACGTGAGCCATACAATCTCTCACAGTTACTCAACCCTGCTATTATAGTGCAAAAGTAGCCATAGACAGTTTGCAAATGAATGGGCATGGCTGTTTCTCAAAGAAATTTATTTATAAAAACAGATCTTCAGACTTTGCTATGCTGACCCCTGATTCAATTTATATGTGATTGGAGCCCCAACACATGAAAGGAGTAAGAACAGGGAAAAAGAAATTTCTGAACAGATAATGACCAAAACTATTTCAAAATTACTGAAAGAGAATAAACCACAGATCCAAGATTCTCAAAGAACTCCTAACCTGATAAATAAAAAATACAGATACATCAAAGCCAAACTGATGAAAACCAAAGGTAAAGAGAATATCTTGAAGGCAACCAGAGCAAAACAAAACATACATATAGAGGGCCAAAGATAAGGACAGAGACTTTCTGACAGAATTTTGCTGTAAGCCAGAAGGTAATGAAGGGAAATCTTTATAGTATTCAAAGGGGGGAAAATCTAATATCCAGCAAAGACATCTTTCAAAAATGAAGGCAAAATCAAGACTTTTTTCAGACAAACAAAATCTGAGAAAGTTCAGTCAGCACATTTGTATAACAAGAAATATTAAAGGAAACTCTTCAGGTAGAAGAATATGATACCAGGTAGAAAACTGCATCTACAAAAAGAAATGAAGAGCCTTGGGATATAAACAATATAGCTATACATAAAATATTTTTTTCTAATTTTAATTTATCATTATGTAAAGGAAAAACAGTAACAATGTATTATGGGTTTATGATATTTTTTAAATAAACTATATTGTAACAATATTACACAACATGGAAAGGCAGAAATGGAAACATAGTATTATAAGGTTCTATATGTGAAGTTATATAATACTTTTTAAAAGTAGACTGTTAGGGACTTTCCTGGTGGCACAGTGGTTAAGAATCCACCTGTCAATGCAGGGGACACGGGTTCGAGCCCTGGTCCGGGAAGATCCCACATGCCATGGAGCAACTGAGCCCATGTGCCACAACTACTGAGGCTGCGCTCTAGAGCCCATGCGCCACAACTACTGAAGCCCACGTGCCTAGAGCCCGTGCTCTGCAACAAGAGAAGCCACCGCAATGAGAAGCCTGCACACCGCAGCGAAGAGTAGCCCCCACTCGCCGCAACTAGGGAAAGCCTGCACGCAGCAACGAAGACCCAATGCAGTCAAATAAATAAAATAAAAACTAAAAAATAAAAGTAGACTGTTATAAGTTTAAAATATACATTGTAAATCCTTGAGCAACCACTAAAAAAAAGTGTAACAGAGGTATAATTAAATAAGCCAGTAGTGAAGATAAAATGGAATCATTAAAACAGTCAGTTCAAAAGAAGGCAGGAAAAGGAACAAAGAATAGATGGAACAAGTCAAAATTCAAGAGGTATATGATAGATTTAAATGTACTGTGTTGATAATTACATTAAATGTTTATTTGTTTTCTATTAATATATAACAAATTACTGCCAACCTAGTGGCTTAAAACAACATCTGTTTATTAGCTCAGAGTTCTCTATGTCTGAAGTCTTGAGCACGGCATGGCTAGGTTCTCAGCCTAGGTCTCAGAGGCTGAAATTAGGGTGTCAGATGGGTTACATCCCTTTCTGGAGGCTCTAGGGAAAAATCTGCTTTCTAGCTCACTCAGTTATTGGCTGAATTCAGCTCCTTACTGTTGTACGGCTGAGGTCCCTGTTTCCTTGCTGGCTGTCAGCTTGGGGCAGCTCTCAGCTTCACAGGCCATCATCATTCCTTGTCATGTGACTCTCTCTGTCTTCAAATCCAGCAATGGAGAGTCTCTCTCACTAGGAAGAATCTCATCTGTTTTAAGGGATCACCTGATTAGGTTAGGCTCACTGAGTATAATCTCCCTTTCTTGAAGTCAGCTGTGTCTTACAGTATAGCCTAATCATGTCAGTGATAATCCCACTGTATTTACAGATTCCTGTCACACTCAGAGGAGAAGGGATTATATGGGGTATGAGTCATTGGGGTCATTTTAGAATTCTGCCTACCACAAAATGTCAGTGATTTACACTCCAGTGAAAGGCAGAGATTTTCAGTTTGGATAAAAAAGCTAGACTCAATTATATGTTTAAGTTTTGGAAACTACGGCCTTTGAAAGAAAGGGTAGTGACAGCTACAGAATTTGTGAGAGGAAAATATCTATATCAAAGTATTTTTGCTTTTAAACCATAGAGACATCTGAGTGGTACTGTTTTTGTTCTCTCTGATTTCACCTAAATTCCTATCCTTGCAAGGCTGATTAATGTAGTTTTACGAAAGAACAGTAAATGAACACAGCAATAGAGGCAGTTTGTTATGTTTGGATCCTGGTAATTTTTTTCTTCCCTTGTCTTGTTAGTTCTTTAATTTTGTTTTATTATTTTTTAAGTCATTACAAGTAATGCAAATTAAGGGTTTTGACTACATTCCTTAGGACATGAATGGCAAGATGAATTTTCTCGTATTATGGCAATGACAGATCCAGCTTTTGGATCTTCAGGAAGACCAATGCTGGTTTTATCTTGTATTTCTCAAGCTAATGTAAAAAGAATGCCCTGTTTTTATTTGGCCCATGAGCTGCGTCTGAATCATCTAAGCCACCCGTGGATGGTAAGGTCCTATTTTCTCTGGTGAGAAAAATCTCATTTTAGTTTTCACTCTACTTTCTAATTGATTTTTATTTTTAAAATTCTTTTCTACTCATTCTCTTTAATAAAATAACATTCTAAAAGTCAGTTTTAGTAGCTTAATCGGTGGGAGATATTTGGTATCAAAGCTGACCTCTGAGATAAGTAATAAACCTCATATTGGTAGTAATTATAAGACAGAAGAGAAGATGATATTTTTTAATCTAAGCTCTCTAGAAGACCAAACTTGAGTGACTCACCCAAAGTTTATTGGGATTTTTTAAGTCCTGTTCTTTTTTGAGTGTCCAGTAAAATGTCCCACTTAATTATAAGATTTTTCACTCAGTTTCTTATTGACAGTAATCTCTTTTATTTGCTCATAGGTCCAGGATACAGAGGCTGAAACTTTAACTGGTTTTTTGAATGGCATTCAGTGGATTCTTGAAGAAGTAGAATCTAAGCATGCAAGATGATCCTCCTTTTAGACCTTGGGAACTGAAAGCATTTGAAACTTGTTACTAAGGTCGTGATGTGGATATTTGCTCAAGTCAGCTCATTCTGCCCTGCCTTTTTGCAGGTAGGGTTTATATTGGACAGCTGTAGCTACTCTATTTTTTAATATAATTTTTACTTTTTACCTTAAATCAATTACAAGAAAAAAGTTTCAGTGCTAGCATTTGGCCCCAAAATGAACCTTTTAATATTTTTAAATAACTTATATATATATATATATATATATATTTTTTTTTTTTTTTTTTTTAATATTAAATTCTGGAAAAACAAGTTTGTGCCTCTCTCATTCTTTGTGGTTTCTCTTCTTTTCGTTTCAAAGATTGCCATAGTGGGGAATAGCAAATTTACTAAGCTTTCAATGGATTCTTTTTAAAGGTCCTTATATGGTTATCAGAAAATAAGTTTCTATCTGTTTTTAATATATGTACTATTTAAAACTGAATATTCACTGGAATTTCATTTACTATTTTGGCCATACAACTTCTGTTTCTTTTCTGAAACAGTAGGAATTAACTTTATATCATATTCAATACTAATTCAGTGAAAATAACTGGAAATCTTGCTATTTTCAAATAACTTTGAAAGCTCATGAGGTGCTAAAGCCAAATTTTATTCCTTACTCATAGAGAAAATATTCCAGAGATGCTCATGATCATATGACCTCCTATTCACTAATTGCTTGCACTTTGCAGAGGAAACATTACAGTCCTCCTATCTCACTGGAATTGAAGAATTTTTAAGTTATAATAAAAAAAGCATAATATTCTTAGTGGTGCTGCACCCAAGATACAGCCTCCATCCTTCGAGCAGGTGCCGTTTCAAAGAAAGGCGCTCTCACATCTTGGGTGCATTTATCCAGAACTTAGCTTCAGCACTTGTATAGTTGGGGGCAGAATGAGAAATGCTGACATCCTGCTCCTCCTAGGAAGGTTGCCCTCTGACTTGGAGAGAGAGTGCTGTTTCCTCAGCTGCCCCCGTCTAGAATGGAGTTTCTTCTTTCTGAGCTGGAGGAGGGAAGGAGGGGAGTGGGTCTTGGTTCAAATCCCACAGACTCTTACTGTTCTTACTGAGTTTTAGTATATATATACTTTTGAATAAATGTTTCTTCATTTGCTGTATGCTCTTAGGACCATTTACAGAGATTTTAATGATTTTTAAAAATTAATTTTCTCTAGTTTCTCTAGGGAGCCATTACATGGAACTCTTCATACTGTTATGCCAAAAGTAGATCTACTCCCCCCTTTTTTTAATTATATGTAGTTATGTTACCTCATTCATTCCTGATGTTGGTAATTTATGTCTTTTTTCTTCATGATCAGTCTGGCTAGAGTTTTACTGATTTTATTATTCTCAAGAACCAGCTTTAGGTTTTATTGATTTATTCTATATTCTGTTTCATTGATTTATGCTCTAATCTCTATTTTTCTGCTTTTTAAATGTAAAAAAAAATTTTAATTTCATCTTCCCTTTTTTAGATTATTAAGGTACAAACTTAGGTCATTGATTCTATTTCTTAAAAAAAAAAAAAGAAAAAGCTATAGATTTTCCTCAAGCCCTCTTTAGCTGCATCCACACATTTTTTTATATTGTATATTTATTATCATTCAGTTAAAATATTTTCTAATCCCGTGTGATTACTTTTTCAATCCAGTGATTATTTAGTAGTGTTGTTTTAGTGTTGTTTAATCTCTATTTCCTAGATAATTTATTGACATCTAATTCAATTATCTTTTTATCAGAGAACATACTCTGTAAAATTTCAGTCTTTTTAAATTTATTGAGACTTGCTTTATGGCCCAGCTTATGGTCTATTCTGGCGAGTGTACCACATGCACTTGAAAAGAGTTTATATTTTATAGTTTTTTGGTGTAATATTTGGTATCTATCTATTAGGTCAAGGTAGTTGATGATGTCCGGATATTTTTATATGGCTATATTGATTTCTGTATAGTTGTTTTATCAATTCCTAATAGAAAGGCATTAAAATCTTCAACTGTGATTGCCTATTTTTCCTTTTAATTCTGCCAATTTTTGCTTCATGTATTTTGATGCTGTTTTTAAATGCACACACATATATGACGTTATCTTCCTGATGATTTGGCCTTTTTATCATTATGAAATGTCCTTTTTGCTGATAATACTTATTGTCTTGAAATCCATTTTCTAGTATTAATCAATTCAGCTTTTAAAAAATATTGTTCTCATGGTATATCTTTTCCATCCATTTACATACAACCTAAATTTGTTTTTATATTTTAAGTATCTCCTATAGATAGAATATAGTAAGTCTTGCCTTTTCCTATTCCATTCTGGCAATACCTACATTTTAATTAGAATGTTTAGATTATTTACATTTAATGTGATTATTGATATGATTGGGTTCAGATCTACTGTTCTATTATTTGCTTTTTCATTTATCCCTTCTTTACCAATGTTGTTTCTCTCCTCCTTCTGTTCTATTTTGAATTATATTTTTTTAGAAATTGATTAAAAATTTTCTAGTAGCTTTTCTCTTTGCATTTTTTAGAGGTTGCTCTAGTGATTACAACATATATACCTTCCAAAGTTTTCTTATAGTTAATATTGTACCAATATGTGTAATATGTCAAAATGTAACTGTTTATGCCCTATTATTCTCCTCACCACTCTTTTTTTGCTAACACCTATTGAATGTATTACACTTACATATGTTATAAATCCCAGAAGACAGTGTTACAGTTTTTGATGAAACAGTCATATATATTATAAAGAAATTAAAAGAAGAAAAAAATTTTTTAAATAATGAAAGTTTTCTTTTATTTTTTTCAAGATGTAAGCATACCTCATTTTATTGTACTTTGCTTTATTGTATTCCACAGGCATGTGTATTTTACAGATTGAAGGTTTGTGGCATCCCTTCACTGAGCATCTCTATCAGTGCCATTTTTCCAGCAACATTTGCTCACTTCATGTCTCTCTGTCAGATTTTGATAAGTCTTACAATATTTCAAGCTTTTAAATTATTATTATAATTGTTATGGTGATCTGTGATCAGTGATCTTTGATGTTACTACTGTGACTTGCTGAAGGCTCAGATGATGATTAGCATTTTTTAGCAGTTAGGTATTTTTTAATTAAGATATTTACATTGTATTTTTAGACATAATGCTGTTGCACACTTAATAGACTACAGTATACTGTAAATATAACTTTTCTATGTACTTGGAAACCAAAAAATTTGTGTGACTCACTTTATCGCAGTATTTGCTTTATCATAGTGGTCTGTAACAAAACCCGCAGTATTTCTGAGGTATGCCTGTATATAAAATCATGGGTTGACAATTTTATTCTCTCAGCCATTTCAAGATGTTCTTTTGTTCTCTTCTAGCCTCTAATTTCTGATAAGAAGTCATTCACTAATTGCATCTTCATTCCCTTGAATGTAATTTTCTTTCTGCTTTCAAGTTTACTTTTTGTCTTGGTTTTCAACACTTTCACCATAGTGTGCCTAGGTATGGTTGTCTTTATATTTATCCAACTTGGAGGTTAATGAGCATATTGAATATATAAATTCATGTCATCCACCAAGTTTGGGAAATTTGGGGTCATTATTTCTTCAAATATATTTTCTTCCCCATTCTTTCCTCTTTTCTTCCCTCTTAGGTCTCCATTGTGTAACACCATTAAATGTGTTGTTATTTAACCTGTCTCTGAGGCTTTGCTCATTTTTTTCAGTCTTTTTTTCTCTGTTCTTCAGTTTGGGTAGTTTCAACTGATTAATGTTCAAGTTCTCAAACTCTTTCCTCTTTCATCTCAATTCTCTTGTTAAATAAATCCCGTGAATTTTTCAGTTAGATCTTGTGTTCTACAATTTCCTTTTTTTTCCCCAAATTTTATTTTTCTTCTCAGATTTCCTTTGTTTCATTGAGAGCATATGTTCCTTTATCACTGAGAATGGTTGTGTAATGGCTGCTTTAAAATCCTTGTCTGCTAATTCCAAAATCTGAAAGAGTTGATTTCAGTTGATTTTCTTTTATGAAGGGAATGCGTGTCATTCTCATTTTTCTTTGTTATGTTGCAGAATTTTGTATTGTATCCTGAAAAATATAAATGCTAAGTTGTGGAGACTCTGGATTCTGCTGTTTTTCTCCAATGGATGATGTTTCTCAGTTAACATGTTTAGACATAAGTTACAAACTCTGTCCCGTGGGCAATAGCTCCACTCTCAGTTCATATCTTTTTTTTTTAAGTGAGCAACTTGAGTTGGTTTTGCGCTTAAGATGCAAAGATACAGACAGAATTTGGGGATTCCCCTCCTAGATTTTTCTTTTCTAAGACTCTGGCTTTTCTCTCTACTGGCTGCAATTGCCCCGTGTCAGTACTCTCATTCCCCATGCCAGAAAGGCTGTGATTATTCTACCAGTTCCCCATGCTACAATGTATACCAATGCCTACCCCCAATCTACAAGTTATAAAAAAAAGTGGGAAATTACTCTGTTGAACTTCCCAGAGTGTATACTCTCCGCCAAAATTTGCCTGCTTCTCTTCACTATTCAGTGGTATCAGGTAGCTGCCTTTTTTGTATTAATATTATGTTCTCTGCAGAAGAATTATTCCAGTAGGAAGTTGTTGGGCCAAAAAGCATTTTGACATTTTAGCTATATCACTTAATAGTAGTTGCTTTAGGAATTATAATATCCATCTGGAAATAGAATCTTGGGTTGACTTTTTTCTTTCAGCACTTTAAAGATATAATTCCATTACCTTTGGCTTCCACTGTTTTTGACAAGAGTCAGCTATCATTGCTATTTTTGTTCCCTGAATTGAATGTGTTATGTTTCCCTGGCTGCTTTAATTTTTTTTCTTTATTTTTAATTTTCAACAGTTTGATGTGTCTGGGAATGATTTCTTAGTTTTGAACTAAACTAAAGAACTGAAACTCTTGGATCTCTGGCTGACCATATGCCATCAGTTTTGGAAAATCTTTAGCCAATATATTTAAATATATGTAAATATTTCCGCTGTCCAGTTCTTTCTCTCCACAGCTTCTGGAACTCCCAGTTACACATATATTAGATCATTTGATATTTTGTCCCACAAAATATTATTTATTTTTTGGCCACACCGTGCAGCTTGTGTTGTTTTTCTATTCTGTCTAGTTTTTTATTATATCCATTCATTTTTTAAAAATTTAATCATATTTTTTAGTTCTAAAATTTTCACTTTTTTAGAGCTTCCCTTTTTCTGCTAAAACTCTGTCTCTTCATTCATTCTGTCTTTTCCACTACATTCTTTAACATATTTAAATACTTTTTAAAAATCATTTTTAACTAATTTCAACTTAGGTCATTTGTGAGCATACCATACCTCTATTGACTATATTTTCTCTTGATTTGGGGCCATATTTTTCCTATTTCTTTATATGTCTCCTATTTTTAAAAAATATTTATTTATTATAATTATTCTTTTATTTATTTTGGCTGCACCGGGTCTTAGTTGTGGCATGTGAGACCTTTAGTTGCGGCATGCAGACCTCTTAGTTGTGGCGTGTGAACTTTTAGCTGCGACATGCATGTGGGATCTAGTTCCCCAACCAGGGACTGAACCTAGACCCTCTGCATTGGGAGCATGGAGTCTTACCCACTCGACCACCAGGGAAGTCTCTGTATGTCTCCTGTTTTTAAAAATTATATGCAAGGAATTTTTCCTTAAGAGAATGGTAGATTGTGAAGTAGATAATACTTTTTATTTTGTCTTTCATTTTTCAGGCAAGTTCAGCCATCCTTTCTTTTTTCATCAGTCAGCTAGGTTGACTTGGAGCTGGACCATATCCTTATTTAACTTATCTCTTTTACAAATCATATCGTATCTCTTGTTTCCTTTTGTGCCAATCCCCAATATGTTATGCTACCACCAAGGAGCTGATCTTATTATCATCTGGAAAGGGGTTGGGTTGCCTATATAGTCAGTTTCAGTTCATCTCTAGATGTAATTCCAGCAGGGTCCTGAAACCTAAGCACTGAACAAAAATGTGAGACATTTTTCTGCCCTCTTTGTCTCTTGCCAAAATTCCTGTGGGGGAGAATTGGTGGGCTCAACAGCTTGTTTTCACGTTTGGAGTTCTTTCATTTACAATATGTTGTGCCAGTCATTTTGTAATTAAAAGCTTCAGTGGTATTTTTCTCATCCCAGCAAAATCTCTCTTCCTATGACAGAGCTGCTATTCCATCCACAGATACCCAGAATAGGCAATTGGTCCCATAAAAGCAGTGTAGCTCTTTGATCACTAAAATAGCCTGATTCTCTTTGGAATTTAGTTTATTTAGATTTCTTCTTATCTTCTACTCTTTGCTGGCTTAAAGTATAATTTTAATTTTATCCTGTGTTTTCTTGCTGCAATAACAATCTTTTGTGACCTACATTCTATCTGAAAACAAAACTTTTAGTGGTTTTTACATTGTCTTTTAAACACCTTATCATCTATGATCTCCTATATTACAATGTTCATTTGTTAAAACATTTTTAACATTATGTCTACACCCATTATCTGAACTTTACTTAATTATTATTATTATATATTGTGAAAAGTCTCACATAGTCTCATTTTCCTCATGATTTTCATCATTATTTCATTTTTACTATATAGTATGATGACTTTTTACTGTTTTTTTTTTTTTTGATGGGGTTGTGTTTACCTTCATATTCTTTGATCCTTGGAATAAGTCCTAAGCAAATTGCATAACATATGAGATCTGATTCTTGCTACCAGTCTCATCAAATTAAATTTCCTGTATTTAAAAATTTCTAGCTGCTTATTCTTTCTACACAGCTGTATAAGAAGTTGTTAGAAGTAGCATAGCTAAGTTATTATGTGCAAAGACCCTAAAACCAGATTGATCTGGGTTCAAATCTTTATTATTTTATGATCTTGGGCAAGATTCTTATCTTCTGTGTGCCTGAGTTTCCCTAATTTAAAATGAAGATAAATAATAGTAGTACCTACCTCATAGGGTTCTTAAAAGTTTTAAATAAATTAAATATTCCTTTGCCAAATTTCTATTTTAACTAAAATTTCTATTTTAAACCTAATAGTTTGTATCTGTTAAGCCCCTCTTAAGCTGCTACCCCTATTATGCTCCTACCCCCTTTCCTCTCCCCATTGGTAACCCTAGTTTGTTCTCTATATCTGTGAGTCTGCTTCCTTTTAAAATAATATACTATTAAGTTAGAAATCTAGACTAATAATTTACTAAATGAAATAGAAAGTAGTAACTGGTAATAAATCGTTTGCTACATTGTATGGACTAGTATTACTTCAGCCTGATTTTTCAAGGTTATTTTTATGAACATTATTAGAACCATTTGAATTTTTTCTCCTTTGAGCTTTCTGTTCATGCCTTTTGCCCAGTTTTATATCAAATTGTTCTTTTTTCCCCTCAAAATTTAAAGGGCTGGGTGTATCAGGGAGACAAATCTATGTCTATGATGTATGTTGGAAGTATTTTTTTCCCCTGTTTATCATTTGTCTTCTGACTTTACTTATTGTATTTTGGATGTGCAAAGCTTTTAAAAAATGTAGTCTAATTTATTAACATTTTCTTTTGTTATATATATATTTTGGTAATAGTTAGTAATTCTTTACCAACACCCAGGTTATAAGGGAATTTACCCATGTTTCTACTTGTATATACTTGTGTGGTTTCATATATTACACATAAATCTTGGATCCATTTGGAGTGTGTTCAGGTATATTGTGAAGTGTGAATTCAATTTTGTCTTTCTCCAAATGAATATTTGATTGTTTCATCATACAGTTGACCCTTGAACAACATGGGGGATGGGGTGCTGACCATCCATGCAGTCAAAACTCCGTGTATTACTTATAGTCAGCTCTCTGTATACAGTATTCCTCCGGTATCCACGATTCCACTTCCATGTAGTAGGAGTAAATACTTTTGAAAAAAAAATCTGCATATAAGTGCATCCATACAGTTCCAATCTGTGTTGTTCAAGGGTCAACTGTAATTTATTAAAAGTGACCATATTCCCCCCAGTGTTTTGAGATACCATCTTATTAGACACTAAATTTGTTCATGTAATCGAGTTTAGCCTTGCTTTTCTGTCTGTTTCTGTGTTCCTGCTCTAATGCCACACTGTTACACTTATAGAGGGGTTTTAACGTTTTTGAATATCTGATAGAGCTTGTCCTCCATCATTCCTCTTTTGAAAGGTTTTCTAACATATTCTTAAATATTTATTTTTCAATATGACCTATAATATCAACTTATTTAAAAATTTGTATTTTTTATTGGAAATGCTATGTATACCCATGCATAAATATATTACACATATGTATAATAACTTGGAGAGAAATTACGTAGTTAGGATGTTGAGTCGTCCCACCGAAGACAATGGATGTGCTTCCATTTATTCAAAACAGAAGTGTTTTCAAGTTTTCCTTAGATACATATATTTTGCACACTTTTTGTTAAGTTTATTTTTAAGAATTTTATCTTTATTTTTCCTATTATAAATGGAGTTTTCCCTTAACCTTCTATATTCTAGTTATTATTTGTATATGTGAAAGTTATTGATTTTTGTGTATTAAATTTATATCCTACTTTATGGTTTGATTTAGTTTTTTTGATTCCTTTGATTTTCTAGATATAAAGGCATCATCTGCAAATAGGGAGATTTTACCTCTTATTTTACAGTGTTTAATCTTCTATGTGATTTTGCTTTGCTAATACCTGTAGTATGTTAAAGAGTAGTGAGACAGTGAACCTCCTTTCTTGCCTTGTTCCTCATCCTGGTGGAAATGCCTCTAGTCAGAGGTTTCCCACTATGTAACATATTGGCTTTAGGAGTGATGGTTTAGTAATTATGTTAAGGAAGTATGCATTAAATACTATCTTACTAAGTGCTTTTTTAAAATGAGGGATGGGTGACAAATTGCATCAGAGGTCTTTTTAGCACCTATGGTGATAATCATGGTATTTCTCCTTAAATTTTTAATAGGGTGAAATATGTTAGATTAATACTGAACCATTCTGACACTTCGGGGATAAATCTCTCTTGCCTCATATTGTATTATTTTTGTGTAGTGCTAAAATCTTTTGCTGATATTTGCTTAAAAAATTTTAGTATGAATGTACGTGAATTCGTAAGAATTTTTGAAAGTGTGATATCTTTATCAGGTTGATGTATTAGTGTTACACTTGCTTCATAAAAATGATTATAAAGTTTTTCTTTTTTCCATTCTCTGAAACAGTTTAGGTAATATTGGGAACATGTGGTTTTGAAAATTTTGGTAGAATTTATTCTCTGAAAACATCTGGTTCTGATTCCTTTATTACAGGATAGTTCTTTTTTTTTTTTTTTTTTTAAACATCTTTATTGAAGTATAATTGCCTTACAATGGTGTGTTAGCTTCTGCTTTATAACAAAGTGAATCAGTTATACACATACAATATGTTCCCATATCTCTTCCCTCTTGCATCTCCCTCCCTCCCACCCTCCCCATCCCACCCCTCTAGGTGGTCACAAAGCACCGAGCTGATCTCCCTGTGCTATGCGGCTGCTTCCCACTAGCTATCTATTTTACATTTGGTAGTGTATATATGTCCATGACACTCTCTTACCCTGTCACATCTCACCCCACCCCCTCCCCATATCCTCAAGTCCATTCTCTAGTAGGTCTGTGTCTTTATTCCCATCTTGCCACTAGGTTCTTCATGGCCTTTTTTTTTTTTTTCCTTAGATTCCGTATATATGTGTTAGCATACTGTATTTGTTTTTCTCTTTCTGACTTACTTCACTCTGTATGACAGACTCTAACTCCATCCACCTCATTACAAATACCTCCATTTCATTTCTTTTTATGGCTGAGTAATATTCCATTGTATATATGTGCCACATCTTCCTTATCCATTCATCTGTCGATGGACATTTAGGTTGCTTCCATGTCCTGGCTATTGTAAATAGAGCTGCAATGAACATTTTGGTACATGACTCTTTTTGAACTATGGTTTTCTCAGGGTATATGCCCAGTAGTGGGATTGCTGGGTCGTATGGTAGTTCTATTTGTAGTTTTTTAAGGAACCTCCATACTGTTCTCCATAGGGGCTGTATCAATTTACATTCCCACCAACAGTGCAAGAGTGTTCCCTTTCCTCCACACCCTCTCCAGCATTTATTGTTTCTAGATTTTTTGATGATGGCCATTCTGATCGGTGTGAGATGATATCTCATTGTAGTTTTGATTTGCATTTCTCTAATGATTAATGATATTGAGCATTCTTTCATGTGTCTGTTGGCAATCTGTATATCTTCTTTGGAGAAATGTCTATTTAGGTCTTCTTCCCATTTTTGGATTGGGTTGTTCGTTTTTTTGTTATTGAGCTGCATGAGCTGCTTGTAAATCTTGGAGGCAGGATAGTTCTTTGATGACTTTCTCTATTCTATGGAAATTGCTTAATCTGTCTCTGTAGGGACCAATTTTTCCTGAGAAATTATTTATTGCATCTAGGTTTTCCAGTTTATTTGCATAGATATTTGGAAACTACTTATGATTTTTAAATAGATCCTGTTTCAGTGATTAATTCCTCTTGATCATTTCTTATTTTGTATTTGTGTGCTGTCTCCTTTGTCTATATTATTACTTATTTTTCAAGAACTAGAGTTTTGATTTATTTTGTGCTTTGCTCTTCTCTTTTATACCTCATTAATGTCTGCAGTTATTTTTCCCTTCTCTCTTCTACTTTCTTTCTTAGGAATTTGATTATTTTTATCACTGCTTTTATTGTATTCCATAGATTCTTTAATGTGGTGTTTTTATATCATGATTCTTTAGAAATTCTGAAATTTTAATTTTAATTTTCTTTTCCAAAGAACTGTTTAATAGAAAGTTTAAAATTTTTCATTGAAGAGTCTTTTTGTTTTCTGTTTTAATTAATTTCTAATTGTTGTTTTATAATCAGAGAATGTGGTATTAATTTTACTTTGTGAAACTTACAGAGGTTTTGTGATGACCTCATAGATGGTCAGATTTACTGAATGTGTCATGTACATTTGAGAAGGTATGTTCTTTTTGATAGGTGTCAATAAGAGCTACTTTATTGATTACGTTATTTGGGTTGTATATAACTTAAATTTTTTTGTTCTTTTGATCTTTTTTGAGAGAGAGTGAAGTATTGAAGTTACCTGTTATTTACTGTATTCTGTCTATTTCTGCTTGCTTTATTAAGGAAGTTACTGCATTATTTGGTGAATATATATTCATAGCCATTTTTTCTTTACTGTGAATTGGATCCTTCAGTATTATCTAGTAAACTCTTTGTCTTAATTAATACTTTTAACCCTAAAGTCTCCCTTATGGAATATCAGGATTTTTTATTTACTTGTATTTACCTGGTCCAGCTTTTCTGAGTCACTTTGTTTTAAGTGAGTCTGTTTATTTAACAGTTGGGTTTGTTTAACAGTTGGGTTTTGCTACATGAGCCAATTAGAAAATTTTTTTTATTTAATAGGTCAGTTAAGTCCATTTTTATTGATATGATTATTACATATTATTTTAAGTAATATTTACTATGTATTATATATTTCTTTTTTAAAAATTGATTTATTTATTGTAGTATAGTTGATGTACAATATTATATGTTATAGGTGTACAATACAGTGCTTCACAATTTTTAAAGGTCATACTCCATTTATAGTTATTATAAAATATTGACTGTGTCCTTGTGGCTTATTTTATACATAGTAGTTTGTACCTCTTAATCCCCCTACCCCTATTTTGCCCCCTCCCTTCCCTCTCCCCAATGGTAACCAGTAGTTTGTTCTCTTTATCTGCCAGTCTGCTTCTTTTTTGTTATATTCACTAGTGTGTTGTCTTTTTAGATTCCACATATAAGTGATAACATACAGTATTTGTCTTTCTCTGTCTTATTTCACTTAGCATAATACCCTCCAAGTCCATCCACATTGCTGCAAATGGCAAAATTTCATTCTTTTTTTTATGACTGAGTAGTATTCCATTGTATATATATACCACATCTTCTTTATCCATTCATCTGTTGATGGATGCTTAGGTTGCTTCCATATCTTGGCAGTTGTAAATAATGCTGCCATGAACATTGGGGTGTATGTGTCTTTTCAAATAAGTGTTTTTGAGGGTTTTTTTGATACATACTCAGGAGTGGAATTGCTGGGTCATATGGTAGTTCTATTTTTAGTCTTTTGAGAAACCTTCATACTGTTTTCCACAGTGGCTGCACCAATTTACATTCCTACCAACATTGTATGAGGCTTCACTTTTCTCCACATCCTTGCCAACATTTGTTATTTGTATTCTTTTTGATGATAGCCATTTTCACAGGTGAGAGATGATATCTCACTGTGGTTTTGATTTGCATTTCCCTAAGGATTAGCAACGTTGAGCTTCTTTCCATGTGCCTGTTGGCCATCTGCATTTCCTCTCTGGAAAAATGTCTATTCAGTTTTTCTGCCCATTTTTTAATTGGATTGTTTGTTTTTTTGGATGTTGAGTTATATGAGCTGTTTATATATTTTGGATATCAATGCCTTATCAGTCATATCATTTGCAAATATTTTCTCCCATTTAGTAGCTTGTCTTTTCATTTTGTTTATGGTTTCCTTTTCTGTGCAAAAGCTTTTAAGTTTAATTTAGCCCCATGTGTTTATTTTTGCTTTTATCCTTTGCTTTAGGAGACAGATCCAAAAATATTGCTACAATGTATATCAAAGAGTGTTCGCCTGTGTTTTCCTCTAGAAGTTTTATGGTTTCTGGTCTTACATTTAGGTCTTTGATCCATGTTGAGTTTATTTTATTTTATTATCATTACTTTTTAATTTATTTTTGGCTGCGTTGGGTCTTTGTTGCTGCGTGCGGGCTTTCTCTAGTTGTGACGAGTGGGGACCACTCTTGATTGCAGTGTGCGGGCTTCTCATTGTGGTGGCTTCTCTTGTTGTGGAGCATGGTCTCTAAGTGCGCAGACTTCAGTAGTTGTGGCACGCAGGCTCAGTGGTTGTGGCTTGCAGGCTCTAGAGCGCAGGCTCAGTAGTTGTGGCGCACGGGCTTAGTTGCTCCGCAGCATGTGGGATCTTCCCGGACCGGGAATTGAACCCATGTCCCCTGCACTGGCAGGTGGATTCTTAACCACTGCGCCACCAGGGATGTCCCAAGTTTATTTTTGTATGTGGCATTAGAGAACATTCTAATTTCATTCTTTTACATGTAGCTGTCCAGTTTTCCCAGCACCGCTTATTAAAGTGACTGTCTTTTCTCCATTGTATATTCTTGCCTCCTTTGTCATAGATTAATTGACCATAGGTGTGTGGGTTTATTTCTGGGCTGGCTATTCTGTTCCATTGACCTATGTGTCTGTTTTTGTGCCCGTACCATGCTGTCTTGATTACTGTAGCTTTATAATATAGTCTGAAGTCAGGGAGTGTGATTCCTCCAGCTCCATTCTTCTTTCTCAAGATTGTTTTGGCTATTTGGGGTCTTTTGTGTTTCCATACAAATTTAAAAATTATTTGTTCTTGTTCTGTGAAAAATGCCATTGGTATTTTGATAGGAATTACAGTGAATCTGTATATTGCCTTGGGTAGTATGGTCATTTTAACAATATTAATTCTTCCAATCCAAGAACACAGTATATCTTTCCATCTGTTTGTGTCATCTTTGATTTCTTTTATCAGCATCTTATAGGTTTTTGAGTATAGGTCTTTTACCTCCTTAGGTAGGTTTATTCCTAAGTGTTTCATTCTTTTTGATGTGATGATGAATGGGATTGTTTCCTTAATTTCTCTTTCTGATAGTTTGTTGTTAGTGTATAGATATATAACAGATTTCTGTGTGTTAATTTTGCATCCTGCAATTTACCGAATTCATTGATGAGCTCTAGTAGTTTTTTGGTAGCGTCTTTAGGATTTTCTATCTGTTGTATCATGTCATCTGCAAACAATGACAGTTTTACTTCTTCCTTTCCAATTTGGATTCCTTTTATTTCTTTTTCTTGTCTGATTGCTGTGTCTAGGACTTCCAATACTGTACTGAATAAAAGTTGCGAGACTGGGCATTCTTCTCTTGTGCCTGATCTTAGAGGGAATACTTTCAGCTTTCCCCATTGAGTATGATGTTAGCTGTGGGTTTGTCATCTATGGCCTTTATTATGTTGAGGTATGTTCCCTCTATTCCCACCTTCTGGAGAGTTTTTATCATAAATGAATGTTGAATTTTGTCAGTACTTTTTCTGCATCTGTTGAGATGATCATATGATTTTTAATCTTCAATTTGGTAATATGGTGTATCACAATGATTGATTTGCAGATATTGAAAATTTGAAACTGTAGTTTCCTTTTTTTGTATCTCTTTGTGTATTTCTTTTTTTTAATTTTGATATGTTCTCTAGATATTTTTAATATTACATGTCATATATAAAATATTATGTATTTTATATGTTCTATATTTTTATTTTTGTTCTAATGGGTTATCTTTGTACTAATACGTTTGTTAATGCCCATTTCCTTACTTAGATTTTTTCCCCCTATCTTCTCTGTCACTTTTTTACTGACCATTTTTACCTCTCTCTTTATTTCATTTTCACTATTTTATCTGTTTTAATTTTTGCTTATGTCCCTCATTATATTCTCAGTCTAAGCTGTTCTTCCTTGGTTATCATGCAAGGAAGGATGATTTTTTTCTTTATCTTCATTTTTTTCCCCTGTGTTGTTAACTCTCATTTTACATCTTCCTAACTTTATGTTCATTTCTATTTTGAACTTTTAAATATATTCTTTGAGTTTGTTTCACACCTGCAAATGCTTGTTTAAAGATAATTAATTTTGTGTGGCATATTTTGTTATAGTTTTTCTGTGCTTTGTGGTTGTTTTTTGGGAACAATTTTCATCATCTGAAATGTTTTGATTTTCATTTTTTTTGTTTTCTATTACAATACTTTTAATATAGATGTTATCTTCTATATTCTGTTAATTTTAGGAATATCTTACATTTTTCTAGGCCAGCATTAACCGTTGTGTGTAGAAAAGGATGAGTTTGGTGGCAAATTAGATTTCTTAGCTCAAGAGAGCCCTCTTCTGTTGGCATGATGAAGTGCAGCTTATTTCATGAATGTCTACATTGTTTGGGTGGCAAAGGAGAGAGGATAATGAAGTCTTCTGATGTTTCTATTTTATGTTAGTGTAGAAATTTTAATTTTTACCGCTTATTTCCTTCTTCTCTTTCACCCTCAAATCCACATGAATCCTTCCCCTTAAAGCTATTCCCTTTCCAAGTCTTTCCTACTCTTTTCAAGAAGGGGTACCACTCCCACCTCTGATTGCAAACAATTTCAAGGCTCTCCCTCTCAATTCTACACAGCCAGTTCTCTGAATATCCAGGTGTCAGACTTATTCTCAGCATTTATGCTCTAAGGGTGGGACTCTATCTTTTGGAAAATAATTATATCTGTATTCCACACCTCAAGTGCCCACTTGCTGCTCTACAGTGGGCTCCAGAGGTGGCTCTGCTTGCTTCTGAATGTTTATTTCCCTAGTTACTTGTAAATTGAAGTATTATTCTGTTTTAGTCATGCTGTAAACATGGGTTATTATGGCTTTATTTATTCTCTCTGATTTGTATGATATTCAGAAGGTGTATGGAGATTCTAATTTAAATGACCCTATTATCCTGTGGGATTCTAAAATCAGATCAGTTTAAAATGTAATCGTTAAGCAGGTCTTCTTTTCTTGAGCTGCAATTTCCTCCTTATAATTTTCTTATATCAATTCTAGTTGTGTCTTCTGAGGCAACGTAGAATAAATCAAATTTCTCTCTTATGTTCAAACAAAAACTGTTTCACAGCCTGTAAAACCTTTTCTCTGGAATAATCATCCATTGATCCTTCAACCACTACTCAGGTGGTAAAACTTCAAGTCACCCCTCCCTGCATCTGATCACTCTCTTTATCAAAGAAACTAACTTCTCAGGTTCATTGTTTCCTATACTGTATTTACCAGCATAACTTGAGGACATTATTACTATTGGAAGAAGCTAACAATAACAATTGAAAAGTTCACTCTTAGAAGAATTACTTTCCTTCATCCAAATGTAATGATTTACATAAAGCAATAAAGGAAAATTGAAAATGGGAAAAAAACATGTTTTATATTTTGCTTTCAAGAAAAGACAGTCATCAGTTGGCTTATCCACAAACACAGCAAGTATTCATTTTGACTGGAAGAACAGTTAATGTGTCTAAATGTTTCTAACCAAATTAGCAAATAAAAAGTAGAATAGCCTGAATGAATATGAATACTTATGAATCTCTTAATTAGGAGTCTAGTGTTGCAAACTGAATGCTAATGAAGTAAAAGAGCACTGCTTTGCTTGTTCTCAATTTATGTAGCACTGGCAGCTATGCTTTTTATGTAATGATGCTAGCACATCCTAGGTTGCTAAAAATTTTCAACACAGAGCACAGTATACTTAGAGTGTTCAAATAGGAAGATGATAGGAGAATGTGGGGAAATTGGGTGGGGCAGTGGGAGTTGAGAAGGTAAAGTGAATGTAGGATTTTCTTACCAGCTTTGGGAGTGGCTATTGTTGAAACCGAAAATGGAACTGAATGAAGCTAAATGATGCATTTTCCCTATGTGACTTCCCTACCTCAACTTCCAATGTGATCTAGTATCTTTATTAAAGAGCAAAGAAATAAACCTGAAGATTTGGATACAGAAAGAAATATCAATTTAAGTCTAGAGGATATGGGAGCTTTGCACTTGGAGTGCTAATTTTCTAGTTCAGAGGTGTTCAACTTTTGTTCAGCTTTGACACATGAAGGATGATGTTCCTCTGCATAACACAAGGCATTTGCGTTATTTAGACTTGCCCTCTGTAATTCTACTTCTCTTTCTCTTTGGAAATATTGGGAGGCAAGTGAAATAAAGTGACTTTATTATGGGATTAAACTTGAATCTTATCAAATTTGTTTCAAAGTAAATCATCATCATGGTAAGAAATAACTTGATGTATGGTAGTCTCCAAGTACTGTACTAGGCAGGCTCTCCCAGACGTAATAGAACAGAAAGGCTCACAGACCAAATCAAGATAATTTAATCATGCAGTTAGTTGAATCAATCGAAAATATACAGCAAGAAGCAAGGGGAAAGAAATGAGGTAGGTTAATATACCTAGGATAGGGTTCAAGCAGGATAAAGGTACTATGCTACCTAAATCCTGTTACACATGTTCATAAGTTCTCTTCCTATCCCTCTCCCCCTCACTCTCCTTTTCCTTCTCCCCTCTTCTTCGCCCTCCTTATGCTCTATCCACCTCTCTCTCTCTCTCTCTCTTTTCTCTCTCATATATGAATTTCAAATTAAGATGCTTAGTAATTGGGGCTGTATAACCACTCTCCTTAAAGCATCAATCCCTGAGCAAAGCACTGAATCATATAATCATGATGCATCATCCACATCTAGCCAATCCCTCTATTCTGAATTTTTAGTAAAAGGCTTTAGTTATTTGAACACCAGCTGTTGGCCTGTTCTCAATACTGCAAATAATAGAAGCATTTATAAACCACTCATGTTGCCTTTTTTTTTTGGCCGTGCCACACGGCATGCAGGATCTTAGTTCCCCAACCAGGGATCAATCCTGTGCCCCCTGCAGTGGAAGCGCAGAGTCTTAACCACTGAACTGCCAGGGAAGTCCCTATGTTACTTTTTTTCAGTGTACTTCGGAAGACAGGATATTACTTTTTATTTTAATCACTTCATATCTTTGATTGTGACAAATATGTTTCTCTGAAATCTGAGTGATATCCAAAAGAGAGATGTCAGAGAGTAATCTCAATTACTTAAATTCTTAAATTACATTTCTGGATGAAAGCTAAAACACAGAAACTAACTTAGTATAAAATTGATAAATGTGTGGTGTGAGTTGCATATGTTTATGTTTCTTCAGTTCTAGAGAAATTCTAGAGAAAATGGGCAAGGCTACATTACCTAGACAAAACAGAGTGCGCAAATTTGCGAAATTTTTTGGCAACTAAAAGAGTTTTTAGACATCCTATGTTACTTCCTCTCCAGCGCAGAAAGTAATCATAGGGAATACAGGAACATCTGGTCCTAAAGGTAAGTAGTGTCAGAGAAGAATTTTAAAAAGGAGGAGAAAGTCTGTAAATAGGGGTAAATATCATAGGGTCAATGCCCTTTTGTATGCCTTTTCTTTTTTGTGTGTGCGTGTTCCTGCTTATGGATTGCTTTGCCCACTTCAAAGTCCATACTTACTATTTATGTTATATTCTAAATTTGCTGTCATACAGGACCTAGAGTATTCCTACTTGAGTGAGTCTGAAAGGAAAAATCAGCATTTCAGTCATATGTGCAGACTACATAGGTTTAAAATATTTTTAAAAAGCATGATACAAAGATTTCTGTTTCTAATCAAGATGGAGAGTAAATTCAGAGGAACACAAGTTATTTTCCTGCCTAAACAACAAAAAACTGGATAAAATACATGAAAAAACAGTTTTTAAGACATTAGACATTGGGCAGTAAAGGGTAGTGATTCCCTTCGCTATATGAACAAATGAGATGAGACCTATAATTGTCCCAGCTTATTGCCTGCAGATTTCCCAGGCCAAAGGGAGAGAGATCCCAAAGCATGGAGGTCTCCCTGAGTTGCAAAGTTGAAGCTGGAAGTCTGGGGAG
This sequence comes from Balaenoptera ricei, assembly GCF_028023285.1. Lineage (NCBI taxonomy): Eukaryota > Metazoa > Chordata > Mammalia > Artiodactyla > Balaenopteridae > Balaenoptera > Balaenoptera ricei. The sequence continues at coordinate 35,510,707 of NC_082641.1, forward strand.
ACCAAGGAACCAAGAGCTCGGAGGAAAGAGCGTAACAGAGGAAAGAGCTCTTCAGAGACAGGGAGAGAGATCTCTGGAGATCTACAGAGTCCTCCATGAGTCTTCAGCTGAGTACTGATCACTGCATCAGGGTGAGGAAACTGCTCAATGCAGAAAGGATTAGAGGGAATAATACCCAGTGTTTACAGAGGGCACCAGCCAAAATGGAAAACCTCATAATTTGTGGAATGTTGGGTAGAGTACTCAGAAGTGTTTTGCCTCAGCAGCAGCAAAATCATTCCTAAACTAAATGCTGCTCTGGTTCCTCCTAACAATGCTTATAAGGAAGAGCTGAATGGCTCAAACTGTTCCTAAATAACAACAATATCACAGAATAAAGCTCAATAATATTTATAGGAATTCAAAAATATACAGCATTCAACAAGATAAAATTAGTAATGTCCAGTAAAAAGTTATCATGCAAAGAAGCAAGATACTATGATCCATAAGAAGGAGAAAAATAATCAATCAAAACCAATCCAGATGGGACACAAGATAGTAAATGAGAACAGTAAACAATTATTATAACTATATTCCCTAAGTTTAAGAAGCTGGAGTAAATGCTGCACAGGTTAAGTAAAGACAGAAAATGTTAAAAAGACTCAAATTGGACTTCCATGGATTAAAACTGCAATGTGTGAAATGAAAAACATACCGGGTGGGATTAATGGTAGAGTAGACATTGGAGAAGAAATGATTATTGAAGTTGAAGACATAGTAATTGAAACTGTACAAACGAAGCACATTAAAATGACTGAAAAAAACCCACAGAGCATTAGTGAGTATTTAATATTTCTTACAGTGCAGGTCTGCCAGAGATGAGATGGATCCTTTCAGTTTTTGCCAGCTTCCAAATGGCTTTATTTTGACTTCATGTTAAAAGGATATTTTTACCGGATATGAAATTATAGATTAACAGTTTTTCTTTAAGTACTTTAAAGATGTCATTTAATTGCTTATCCCCTTTATTGTTTTTTCATCATTCTCATCATTGTTCATTGTATGTAATATATCTTCTCTCATTTTAAGATTTTATCTTTATGCTTTAGATTTCAACCATACAACCATAATATGCCTAGGTGTAATTTTCTTTGTATTTACTGTTCTTGGGTTTTGCTGAACTTCTTAGGTCTGTGGGTTGATCTTTCCTCAGTTTTGGAAAATTGTCAGTCATCTCTTCCAATATTTCTTCTGCTCTATTCTTTTTTCTTGTTTTGGGTCTCCAGCTACACAAATGATAGCCTATTTGATTTTGTTTCACAGTTATTGGATGTTTTGATCCCCCTCCTCTTTAAATTTTTCTCTTTGTGTTTTAATTTAGATAATTTCTATTGTCCTCAAATTCACTGATTCTTTTATCTGATGTGTTCAGAATGCTAATGAGCCCATCAAAATAATTCTTCATCTTATATTTTATTTTTCATTTTTAGGATTACCATCTGGCTCCTTTTTATAGTTTTTATTTGTATCAGGAACAAATTCCCCATCCGTTTATACATGCTATCCATCTTTTCCATGAGATTGCTTAATATATTTATCATTGTTATTTTAAATTCCCTCTGATGATTCTAACACTTGGACCATGTTGGATCAGATTTTTCTCTCTTAAGAATGAGTCACATTTTTTCCCCCTTTTTTCATGTCACATATTTTTGATTGATAGTTGGATATTGATAATAGAACAATAGAAACTGAAGCAATAATATTTACACCCATTGCACATTCCTTCTGTCAGTCCAGTAATGTGAGGAGATGAGTTAATCTAGTCCATGACTGAATTGGATCTAGGCTTAGTTCTTTATTTTAGTTAGATTTATTTCACCACAGACTTCAAATAGTTTGTGCAAGGGATCAGAATTTTCTTTTTAGCCAGATGTGGGACCTGAGTACCTGGAGGATTTGTTTCCATTCTGTTGCTTTTCCCACAGCCTTCCCCAGGCCCTGCTTGTCTACATCTCAGAGAGGTAGCTCTCAGCTTTCTTGCCTCTGTGCCAGCCAAAATCAGTCATTGGTTTGTACCCATTGAAGACCTCATGTACCTAAAGAGTTCAGTTCAGTTTTTCCTATGCTGCCTTCAGACTTCAAGAAACCCCCTATGCTTACACCTCGGGGAAGAATCTCTTTCAGCTTCCCTGCCCCTCTCTCAGTCATAAATGATCATTGCTCTTACTCAGTGTACAGCCTGGAGAACTTACAGAGCTTGTCTCAGTCCTCCTTTCCTGCCCTCGGAGTTCATGAGGTCCTGCACACTGTACCTTGGTAGGGCAGGTCTCTCTCAGTATTCTTGCCCCTCTTCACCAAAGTTAGGTGCCTGCTGCCTTGTATCAATGTAAAGCCTGAGTGCTTGAAAGTTTTTTTAAGCATTCCTACTCTAGCCGCAATATTTCTCGTGACTACTCTGCGAAGGCTATGAAGTGTTTTTGGCGGCTGTACTCTGTGTTCTAAGGATTTTAAACCATCATGCCAGCTCACACTTAGTCTACAAAAATTTGTTAAAATTTCAGAAGTTTAATTCTTGAGTTATCCCAGTTTTCTTCTTACCTTTCTTCTTGCTCTGACAGCTTTCTCCTTTTCTACTGCTTCACCAAGGATGAAAGAAGCTATTGGGTTGCTTTGCTCCCAAGAGAGGTATGTAACTTTCTGGATTTTAACTCATTAGATATTTTTTCTCCATCCTTAGCTCTCTGATGACTTTTTAATAAATTATGATTTTATGGGTTATCTGGATTGTTATTATTGCTAGGGTAGGAATGACATTCTTTTGCAACTTTCTACATTCTAGGCAGAAGCTGACACCCGACAGGTTACGTATAAATGATTGTTTTCCCTTCCAATATATATATATATCTTGGAATTCCTTTTTCAGAATTTCTTAGAATCATTCATCATATTCTTTCAAATACCCTTGGTGGTGGAATATCTTTAGTTCCAAAAATCTTACCTGCTTTAAAGTAAGAATAACATTCAAAATTGAGTTTCTAAGTAACGCTGATGATGAAATTTGGTAATGTTATTAGCAAAAAAAAAATTATAAAATAGTGTGATTTTCTTGTTTCTTTTAAACAATTTTGAAGGCAATTTTATGTAAACAGTTCAAAACTGGTTTTGAGTGATGGCAGCATCATTGAAATAAGAAACCTCTTTCTTATGATGGCTGTTTAATTATAGAATAGCAATTTAAGCCAAATATTTTTAAAAAATATTTGTTTATTTAATTATTTATTTTGGCTGCTCCAGGTCTTAGTTGCAGCATGCAGGATCTTACTTGCGGTATGTGGACTTCTTGGCTGCAGCATGCAGACTTCTTAGTTGTGGCATGTGGACTCTTAGTTTTGGCATGCATGTGGGATCTAGTTCCCCGGCCAGGGATTGAACCTGGGCCCCCTGCACTGGGAGTGTGGAGTCTTACCCACTGGACCACCAGGGAAGTCCCTAAGCCAAATATTTAAGAAGATGTAATCTTAAAATCCATTTTCATTGCTCATGAGATAGCACCTCACACCAGTCGGAATGGCCATTATCAAAAAGTCTACAAACAATAAATGCTGGAGAGGGTATGGAGAAAAGGGTGTTTTCCCACTGTTGGTAGGATGTAAACTGGTATAGTCACTATGGAGAACAGCATGGAGGTTCCTTAAGAAACTAAAAATAGAGTTACCATATGATCCAGCAATCCCACTCCTGGGCATATATATATCCAGAGAAAAACATGGTTCAAAAGGATACATGCACCCCAGTGTTCATTGCAGCACTGTTTACAATAGCCAAGACATGGAAGCAACCTAAATGTCCATCAACGGATGAATGGATAAAGAAGATGTGGTACATATATACAATGGAATATTACTCAGCCATTAAGAAGAATGAAATAATGTCATTTGCAGCAACATGGATGTACCTGGATATTATCATAGTAAGTGAAGTAAGTCAGACAAAGACAAATATCATATGATATCACATATATGCAGAAACTAAAAAAAAATGATACAAATGAACTTATTTACAAAACAGAAACAGACACACAGACTTAGAGATTGAATTTATGGTTACCAGGGGGAAGGGTGGGGAGGAGGGATAGATTGGGAGTTTGGGATTGACATATACACACTGCTATATTTAAAATAGATAACCAACAAGGACCTAATCTATAGCACAGTGAAATCTGCTCTATACTCTGTAATAACCTAACTGGGAAAAGAATTTGAAAAAGAATAGATACATGTATATGTATAACTGAATCACTCTGCTGTACACCTGAAACTAACACAACATTGTTAATCAATTATACTCCAATATTAAAAAAAATCCATTTTCATTGCTCATATATCTAGCCTTGAATACCTGTTTTTAAAATTACTTTAAAATATTTCAGATTTGATTTCTCCTTATACTGAATAATGCAATACAATTTATAATATATATTTTCTCCATTTTATGATTTTCTTTGTAAATACAAAAATAGATTTTTTTTCTTAGTTTAATTGAAAACATGTCATAGCCATCTTTACCTTGTTTACAACTGACTGTAATTTCAAATGAAGTGTTTCAGGAGGAAGATAGACACATTCCATTCATGAAAACGAAAGTGGAAATTTTTACAAAAATTACCACGGAAAAGTGGGATCAGATGTGACACAGCTCTCCCTGCAGAGGGCAGCACTCTATGGGAAATCGGAAGTCATAGGAGAATGCTTCTGAACTTTTGCCTCATGTACCAGAGCCTGGTCAAAGCATTGAGAAACATTTAACTGAATTTTAAACAGTCATAAAATGATTGAACACTTTCTTCTGAGGCTGAATATTCTGGCTAGGTGCTTATTTATTTGGTATTTTTTTCTGTCAATACCAAAATTTAAGCACATATAATAATTATGACTTATTATATATTTACTGCTTTCTGTGTAAGATACAATTTCTTTTAATTATTGAAAATGATTTCTTTTGAATTTCGTTGGCATCCTCATGTCTTGAAAATTGCAGGATTTATTGCCCAAAGCCATGTTCACAGTATTCTTACATTTTATGATTTTATGAATGCCTATTATGTCCCCATGAAGGTGTTTAGTTTTTGTTTTATTTTTAAATCTTGTAGACTGTTGGTTTTTTTTTTTTTTTGGCTGCGTTGGGTCTTTGTTGCTGTGTGCAGGCTTTCTCTAGTTGCGGTGAGCAGGGGCTACTCTTTGTTGCAGTGTGCGGGCTTCTCGTTGCGGTGGCTTCTCTTGTTGTGGAGCATGGGTTCTAGGTGCGCGGTCTTCAGTAGTTGCAGCACGCAGGCTCAGTAGTTGTGGTTCTCAGGCTCTAGGGCGCAGGCTCAGTAGTTGTGGCACATGGGCTTAGTTGCTCCGCGGCATGTGGGATCTTCCCGGACCAGGGCTCGAACCCATGTCCCCTGCATTGGCAGGCGGATTGTCAACCACTGAGCCACCAGGGAAGACCCTAGCCTGTTTCTTTAAGCCTTTTACATATATGGAAGTTTTCTTTTTCCATTCATCAAGTTCCAATCCAACAAATGTGTTGTTTTTGAGCATTTTCTAAGTGCAAGCTCCTTTGCAAATGCTTCTGTCTCTGGCTTATTTTAGTTGTCCTTAATTTATCTTCTGCAGTTCAGTTATACATGTGTTGACACTTGGTCAGATACAGCAAGCAGAGGTTGGTGCCTGCCAGCAGCATCTTGCAGTTGTACCTCCTATATAATGCCTAATCTAACTTTTTCCATTCATCTCTTATTCTTTTCTTATTATGAAATATATGTACTTACAGAAGAATTTATAAAATATATCTGTACTGTCTAATGAATACCTATAAAACAAACTCTGGTATAACCCAAGTCAAAAAGTAGAAATTTTGCAATATCCAAGAACACCCACCTTGTTTGTGGCTTCCTTCCTAATTATAATTCTATCCCTCCACTCTGGAAGTATCCACTATTCTGGCTTTGTGATAATCATACCTTTCTTTTCCTTTAAGCTTTTACAACCTATATGTGCATCTCTAAACAATGGCCTGGTTTAGCCTGCTTTGAACTTAATATGAGTGGACTCCATACTGTTGGAATTATTTTTATCTTTCTTCTTTTGTTCAATATTGTGTTTGCAAGGTCATCCATACTATAGCGTTTTGCATACCATTTTCTTAGTGATATACTCTTCCATTGTATGCATATTTCACAACTCATTCATACTATTGTAAGTGGACATTCAGGTGTTTGCAGTTTTTGGTTACCATAAATAACACTGCTACAAATATTCTTACACATGTATGCTAGTGCATATGTTTACATGTTTTTAGGGTAGTACTGGCATACTTTAACATTTCCCTCGTGAAACACCTCTTGGACTTTGATATCCAAACTTTAGAATGTAAGTGTCCTTGCAATATCCTTGTTAGCTGATTTATATGAAAAAATTGTATTTATGTCTCGCAAACTCAATACTACATTTTAAACAAAACAATGTGTGTGGGAGGGGAAGTCTGGGTTATATTCCAGGTAGAATTGTTAAGTATTAATGTTTTGAAAGGTGTAGCTAGAATCACTGAAGGGCATATGTGATGGTTAATTTTATGTGTCAACCTGACTGGAGGCGTTGCCCAGATATTTGGTTAAACATTATTCTGAATGTATCTGTGAGGGAGTTTCTGGATGAGATTAACATTTGAATAGACAGACTAAGTTAAACAGGTGGCCCTTTCCAATGTGGGTGAGCCTCATCCATTTCATTGAAGGCCTGAATAGAACAAAAGCCTGAATAAAGGAGAATTTGCTCTCTCTGCCTGTCTTCTAGCTGGAACATTGGTCTTCTCCTGCCTTCACAATTGGACTTGGACAGGAACTACACCATTGGTTTTACTGGGTCTTCACCAGATTTCTGGGTTCAACTGCAGATCTTGGAACTTCTCAGTCTCCATAATCACGTGAGCCAATTCCTTATAATAAATCATGTATGATATATTACATCAATTGGATATTATATATCCAAGTTTTACTTCTCTGGAGAACCTAGACTAATACACCATGTTCTGCATACAAAGAAACTATTTGAAGTAACCATATTAGTCATTTAATGAATACTTTATATGCATTTTACTCTGAATTAGTTATGTTTTAGGAAATTGGTTGAGGTTTTAGGTTGATATAAAAACACTATAATTTTCCTTATTTGAAATATTAAGAAATAGACTCTCAATTAGCATTTATTTTTAAAATGTCTAATTTACAAAAATAAATTTCTGATCTTAAGTGAAAAATGCCTGAAGTGGGAAATGCTATACCTAAAATGGAAATGCTGGGTAATAGATTGTGTGTATCTTCAACTTGGCTGGATAATGCCAAATTGTTTTCCAAAAGTGAAGTGTGACTATTCCCACCAGGTGTCTATGGTACTTCTGTTGCTTACATCCTCACCAACAGGGTAACCAAATATCCCAATTTTTGAGGAAGCATGCTGTTTTACAGAAAAATGCATTATAAGACATAGAAAGGACTGTAGAATTAGAAAAATATAATTTCACAGAAATTACATTAATAGATTGAGGGAAGGATTATTAATCGGTGTCAAGATCATTAAGTAAATGGTTTATGGAAAACTGGCCATTGGTTAATAGTTAAAAGAAAACCTCACACATTATTTTTTAATCACAAGGGGAAAATTTTATCTGTACAGTGGAGGGGAAAACAAAATAACAGTATAGGAATCAATCAATCATAGTGTCATTAATGTTTGTTAATCAGATATTGTGTGCCAGATATAAAGCCACATGAAGTACACACCAAGGCCTATGAATTATTCTAGGCAAAAATATTTAAATTGGGTTTATTAAGCCTCTAATATAATGTACAATTTATAAGAAATGCAGGATAGAGACTGACAAGTTAAATGGTAGCATAGCAAAGAAACCAGAAAAATCCAGGGATATTCTGCAATAGGTAATTGACCTGGTTCTTTAAAAAGTCATGATTGTGAAAAAGAGATTATAATCTATTACAAGAAACTTAAGGGACATAAAAACCAGATGAAAGTTTGATCCTACATTTGATATTTGAATGGACAAACCATCTGTATGTGATATTTTTGGATCAAATGGGGAATTTTGAATATAGTATAAGTATTAGAAGAGATAAAAGGTACTGAAAGAGAAAGCAGAGATTACTTACTGAAAAAAGTAGGTTGAGGAAGAGTATGTACAATACGATTTTATATTGATATGTAACTACAAAGGGTTGTGTGTGTGTGTGTGTGTGTGTAAAGACCTGGAAATATAGGCGTGAATTAGTAGTGATGGTCTCTGGTGGTGAAGGATTGATTTAATAACGCTTTTCTAATTTTCTACAATGCACATGTGCTGCTTTTCTAATAATAATTTTTAACTAAGTTATACTTAACATACAATGTTATATTAGTTTCAGGTGTACAGCATAGTGATTCAATATTTTTATACATTATGAAATAATCACCCCAATAAGTCCAGTTACCATCCATGACTACACATGTAATAATAATTTTTGAAAAACACAAGCTAGATAATAAAAAGTTACTCAATGTAATAGATCAGTTTTTTTTAACTGATTAATTTTAATGGAGTGTATTTCCTGGTAAAAATTAAGACATAAAAGATAAGTATTTTCTGTCTAATAATAATTCCGTGCATGACTAGCATCTTACATGCTAGATAATCTTCTTGGAAATAATGATTACCTTGATTATTATTAAAAAGACCACTCTATAGGCTCATAAGTCATCTAGTGTCTTCCCTCTTGATTATGTGCATTTTAATGATTTTAAAATAGGTAGAACATGTCTTTCTCTATCCTTCTAGCAATTTATAGTTTTGGTTCCATCATTTTCATCCCTGTTATATTATATTTAGTTTATTAAAGCAGAAATAAATTGATTAAAATAACTTATGAAGAGTTTGCAGATAGCTGTCTATAATTATGAATAGAGTTTTATGCTCCCATTTACTTCATTTTACATATATATGTTTTAAAAAATGCACCTCTTCTTTCCCCCACTTACTCTTGAAAGCCTGGATTATAATCTGTCAGTTTTAGTACATTCTTATCTACATGAGAAATTCTTTTGTTGATTGATATAATCATAAAACAATGATCAGACAACTTTAGTGCATTATTCACTTTTTATTCATAAAAGTTAATAAATAAGGTTTTTTGTCCTCAAGGAGATCCCAGTCCAGAAGGGAGAAAAAGAAAAAAGGTGCTATATAGATCTATAAACAAAATAATTTCCAAAGCAATAGAATTTCACTTATTTTCTTCAGCAAAATATAAGTATTTATTAGGTTCCAGGTTCTGTGCTAGAAACTGGGCTTTAGAAAGAAAATATACAGTTTCTTCCTTTGAATTGCCAATAGTCTAAGATAGACTAATAAACAGATAAACAGACTGATCACAATCAGTATGATTAGTAGCACTTAATCAGTGGTTCTCAAATAAGGGAGTATTTTGCCCCGCAGAGGACACTTGGCAATGTCTGAAGACATCTTTGATTGTCATGTCTGGGGTGTGTGTGCTACTGGCACCTGGTAGGTAGAGGCCAAGGATACTACTAATCATCCTACAATGCACAGGACAGCCCTGCACAACAGAGTTATTAGGTCAAAAACGTCAATAGTGCTGCTCTTGAGAAACCCTACACTAATTATTGAGTGTTTTTGGCTTATGTAAGAGAATTGTCTAACCAGTGAAGGTAAGTAGGGGAGAAGGATATGGAATGCTTTTATGGAGCCTGCAGCTGAAGTTTGAAGGACAAGTAGAGGTAACCAGGCAGAGGACACCAGATCTGTCACCAGGGGTATGTGAAGAGAGCTATGGGAACATGCAAGAAGGAAAGTCTAATTTGGGGGGATGATTAGGAGTGGGCCTGCATAGATAACTGTCAAAGAAGGCTTCTCGGGGATGTTTGAGCTATGTCTAAAAGGATGACTAGGAGGTTGTCATGTGGACATAGGTATATGGGGGATAGTGTTAGAAAAGTCTTGAATTTCAGTTTCAGATTGAGGTTTGTAATTCTGCCAAGGGTCATTTTGAGAAGTGGTATATTTAGTCCTATAAAATAACAACAAAAAAACCTTGCATATGACAATAGTAATTCATCTGTATCATAAGGGGTCATCATATTTTAAAGATTATGTATTTAAGAAAATAATAGAACTCAGTTGCAATGATGAATATATGAGAATATTCGTTGCAGCTTTAGCTTCCAAATATTTGGGAATTTTCCAGATATATTTTAAAAAATTGATTTCTAGTTTAATTCTATTATGATCTAAAGACATACTTTTAATAATTTCTATTCTTTAAAATTTGGCAAAGTTTGTTTTATGGCCAAGAATACTGTCTGTCTTGTTGAATGTTCCACATGCACTTGAAAGAAATGCTTACTCAGATGTTGTATGGAGTGTTCCATAAATGTAAATAATATGATATTATAGTGACATATTGGTTGATAATGTTGCTTATGTCTCCTGTATCTTTACTGATTTCCTGTCTTTGGTCTAGCAATTACTGAGAGAGGAATGTTGAAGTGTCAAACTGTAATTGTGGATTTATCTATTTCTCTTTTTAGCACTATCAGTTTTTGTTTTGTGTATTTTGAGGTTTTGTTATTAGGGATGTACACATTTAGAATTCTTAGGTCTTCTTGGAGAATTGACCCATTTATTATTATCTAATTTTTCTTTTAAACATTGATAATATTCCTTGTTCTGAAGTAACTTTGTGTGATATTATTAAAGCCACCCAAGTTTTCTTTTCTTGGTGTTTGCCTGGTATATCTTTTTTCATCATTTTACTTTTAACCTATCTATGCTTTTATATTAAGGAGATTTCTTATAAATAACATATACTTTTTAAAACTCCAGTCTGACAATCTCTGTTTTTTATTTATTTATTTATTTATTTATTTATTTATTTAATTTATTTATGGCTGCGTTGGGTCTTCGTTTCTGTGCGAGGGCTTTCTCTAGTTGTGGCAAGTGGGGACCACTCTTCATCGCGGTGTGCAGGCCTCTCATTATCGCGGCCTCTCTTGTTGTGGAGCACAGGCTCCAAGACACGCAGGCTCAGCAATTGTGGCTCACGGGCCCAGTCGCTCCGCAGCATGCGGGATCCTCCCAGACCAGGGCTCGAACCCGTGTCCCCTGCACTGGCAGGCAGACTCTCAACCACTGCGCCACCAGGGAAGCCCCAGTCTCTGTTTTTAATTGGCACATTTAGATCATTCACATTTTGTCAATGTTGATATGGTTGAATTAAATTCTACAATCTTGCTTTCTATTGTTCCATCTGTTCTTCATTTCTTTCATCCTCTTTTTCTGCCTTCTTTTTGGTTAACTGAACATTTTTCTTATGATTCTATTTTATCTTCACTATTAACTTATTATTGATACTTCTTAAAAATTTTTTTAGTAGTTGCCCTAGGGTGTATGATGTATATCTTCAGTTAATCAGTCTGCCTTATATAATATTCTTCTTCATGTGTAGATTTTGTTTTTTTCATTATACAGCACTGACTTTGAAAGAGTGTATGATCATGCTTACAACTAATTACATTATTAAAAATTCTGAAATCTATACTCCTTTGTTTATGTCTAGCAAATGCTCAACAACTGCCTATCAGGAAAAAAAAAGTCCTAATCTGTAGTGTTTGATAAACTCTGTGACTTAACCTCTCCAACCATGGCCTATTTCTAGCTATTATTGTGACATCACTGAATGTGGAATTAGGAAGAAATGAGACAATTTTTGCACTGAGCCAGTGCAAGCTGGCTCCAGTACACACTTCTGAGCCCATAAGGTCCCCTGGTGTTGCTAAGACATGTCCTTGGTTCTTGGTTACTGTTTCTATTTCTAGGGCCTAAAACTTTAAATTCTCAGACCTACAAATTTAAATTCCAGTATCCAAGGAGTCTGTAACTACATTTCATCCTCTTGTAAATTTATCTTCTCATATTACTAAAGAGTTCAGGTTCATTAAATATGATCATATCCCCTTCATAGAATTTCTTTCTACCTTCAAAAATACTCACCAGTGGCTCCCATATACCTATTTGTATTAACTATGTCTGAAATCAATCTAAAGACAAGACAAAACAAGGAGATGCATCAGGCCATTCTGTTTGTGCCAGCTACTCAGGAGCTGGCTGCCCTAGTGTTGGGGCTTACAGCAGACTTAATTTGGGGAAAGGATCTGGGAGGGTTAGAGAGCAGGTTTGCATGTTTTCTTACCAAAAGATTGTGAATCATTGGATTGATATAGGTTAGCCCGAAGGTCCGTGTTTTGAAGACCTAAAAATAGCTGCCTTGGTGCTCACTCAACCAGCTACTGACTCTCCCAGTGGAAGTCAAGTGGTGACTATGGCCTAACAAGATGAGATCTTATTTACAATAGAATTGGGGAAATGGAACAAATGTTGAACATTTCAAACCTCCTGGGAGAGTCTGCTATGAGACAGTCTTAAGAGTATTTCAATTCCAGTGTCTTTATAGAAGGCAGAATCTGAGCCACTCATGATAATGTTAAAATAAAGATTTTGGGGGAGGAGGTGGGTGTATGTTGAATAGAAAAATTACAGAAGCTCAACACTTTTGACTGAAACTCAATGCTAGGAGACTGGGAAGTGTCATAAAGAGACTACAGTATATATTCAGGAAAACATTTTGAATAATTGTGAATTTTACTGCACAAACACATAGGTTAATACTTTCTTGTGTTATCGTTTCTCCACATTCCAGGATGAAAATAGTAAAAAAGGGTTGAAAGAATCTTGAATCTAATTTCTCAACTCCCTTTTCTTTAATTTCTGCATAACACACCATCACCAATAAATCAACATTCTTCTAAAGGAGGAAATTGGAATATAAAACACATCTTTATGATAAATAAAAGCATATAGGCAGGAGTTGTAAATCATTTAAATTTCCTTTGGGATAGTGATTCCAAAACATTACTTAGTGAACTGCAATTGCTATTAATCACCTTTATAGCCGAGAAATTCAGATTTTCCCCCAAATGTATGTGTTTCTTTTTCTATGAATTAAAGAGTATTTACTTAGATTTATCCTAATAATAACACTTTAAATATATGAGAACCATTTTGTTACACTATAGCTACATCCATGTTTTTTTTTGTTGTTGTTTCTTTTAAATCATGTGTTTTTTCTAAGATAAAAAGAATACAAACTCATTATTTTAAAAATTGGAAAATGTAGATAATACTTATAAATAAAACAGAAAAATCAACCATAAACCCAACACTCAGAGAGAACCTGTCAATATTCACAGAATTTCATCTACATATTTTTATGCACATATTTTAAAAAATTGGAATTATACTATATATACAGTTTCAAATACTAACATTTCCACCAAGAATATATGAGAGCCTTTTCCTATCCTATAAAATATTTTGACTCTATAATTTCCACTTGCTGAATCATATTGGATGCTTCATAATGTAAAGCTTCATAATGCAATGATGTTTCAAGTATTCCATCAATAGAGTTCCCTTTTCTATAATTTCAAAATCTAAACATTTTATCTTTTATCTTCTAATCTGCTAAATTTTGGTTCATGGTAGGAAAAATTAGCTCTGGATGATTGCACTCACTTCCTCTTTCTTGTCCAGCTTTCTTCTGGGCATGAAAACCCCAAGTGGGAAATAAATGTTCCTAAGCTGTATGGAAAAACTTCTGTCCTAAAGAGGTATTTTGCATCTTTCCTCTTCACTATCAATGTGTGACTTCAGTCTAATTTTCTCCAAGTTGTGTTCTCTTCAATAGATTCTCTATCCACCCTTCTTCTCAATTCCTCCTACCATGATTATAGACCAATCTTCATAATTTCCTGCCTGCATTGAACAGCAAAATTCTCCTAACTGATTTCCATGCATCCAGTCTCACTCTTTCCTAAACTCTTTCCCAAACTTCCACTTTGTGATTTTTATCATCAAATCAGTATGTCATTACCCTACTAAATATTCCAAATGCCTCCCATTGCCTGCAAAAAGATAGTTTGGCAAGACATGTAATTTCCTTCACAATCTAGTACTAACACATCTCTGTATTTATTTATTAATTTATTCAACAGAGCTTACAAGATTATATTTGATACATGAAAGTTTTCATATAGTAGGAATAAATCTTTGCGGATGTTGCCAATGATGACGATGGGTGCAACATTGAAAGAAATAGTCCTGGGAGGCAAAGGCAAGCAAAGCTAGTAATAAAAAAGCAGCAACATCAAAAACTATCCTTCAATTTATCTACTGGAGTTTCTACAGTTACTAAAGGATGATACATATTTAAAGTAAAGTTTAAAGAATGACAAGAGAAAAATTCTAGGCTTAATGGGTATTGCAAAGGAAGGAAATAGGCTTAATGTTATGAGCTATACAGGAGAGAGGTTAAGAGTGCTCTTGAGAAAGTCAGCCTGGATTATAATTTTGGCTTTTCTACTTACGAACTTGGGAGAATTACCTGACTTCTTTGTAATTTGGTTTCTTTGGCCAAATGGATAATAGTAGTGTATTCCTTATAAGCTTGTTGAGAGAACTTAGTTGATTTAAGTAAAGAGCTTGACAAAGTAAGCTTTTAATGAAACTTAGCTATCATTGTTATTATTATTATTAACCATATTTATCTAAAAAGAGAAAATAGAGCCTTTTGCTAACTAGGTATAAGAGAGTTAGATGACATAAGCCATCGGCTGCTCTGTAGTTTACAGGAAAGCTCCAACTATTAAAAAAACGAATAGGAAAAATAAATATGTTGCCACCTGATTCTTAGTGGAACTTTTCGTTTCCTCCATCCCCTACTCAATTATTTCAAATGTTCTATTTAAAATTTCTGACTCTTTCTTTAAGAGTAAAAGGCTACACATTTGATTCATAACATATATTTCCAACTCAGCATTCAGTTATGGTAGTAATAATCCTTGAAATTATAACTTTTTTGAGTTAAATTTAGAAAGCATTGCCCAAGGTTGTATGAGAGCAGTCCCCAATCCTGAGAAAATTTAGAGAAAATTTTAGAACATGTTCAGGTTAAGCTGTGATATAAAAGCCCTAATTTAACTTGAAATGATTTTCTTGTCCTAGCATCAATTTCTTTTACCTCTTGGCTCCATTGTTTAGCATAACCACCCAAAGCAAGGTTTACCCTTTTTGACTAAGAGCATAAAAAAGCTATTGGCAGAAACCAACACGACATTGTAAAGCAATTATACTCCAATAAAGATGTTAAAAAAAAAAAAAGCTATTGGCTGTAAGATTGCTTTCATTTAGGGGGATGTGTATGTGGAGTGGGGGAGAGAAAAAGGAAGATATAAAAAAAAGGAAGGACAGTCATTTTCAGGGAGTTTACTTGAGTTATTTTAAGGACAAATGTAGCCTACTATTCATTTTCTTTCATCATTCTGTAATAAAATTGAACTTTGATGAGCTTAGGTCCAGGGAACAAAATGTGATGCTACCACTTGTGATGATGTATTAAATTCATAGGGTTCTACAATGGAATGATCCCTTTCTCAGAACTGTGTTTGTTTGGGATGTTTGTGTGAACTTTTTGAACTCTACTCTTTTACTCAAGTAACCCTAGGCAAGATAGTACCCAGACTCGATGTTATTATTAACTCTCAGAAGGCATAACACCACAAAAATGCAAATGTTCTAAATACAAGGTGGAGGTTTTTGAGTTCTTAAGTACTTCTGTTATTGATTTTCTCAAGCAAGAAAATAATATAGCTTTTGGGTGGACAAAATAATAAAATTCTAATATTTATGTAAATTGTTTTGATTTATTTTTTTCATTGCTCTTTGCCTTAATATGGAGATGCTACAGTCTTCCTGCTGTTTATAGGGGAAAAAGTCTCCCAGTTTAAATCCATTTAGCTTTAATTCCTGAGTTTAGTTTCATGCAAGTAAATGCTATATTCTCTCTAACTAAAAATAAATGAAACAACACACAGGAGTCTGTTTATGAATACACTGTAATCTAAGAATGAGCAGTGTTTTTATAGAAAAACCAGACCTTTATGACTGCAATCTAAAAGGGAAGCAATTAGGCTGTTTTTTATTAGAGATTAGTACATCATGTTAGTTTAGAAAGCTTTTTTAGAAATAAAATGGAAATCGTAAATATCAGCTCCATCTCAAAACAAAGCAACCATTACTTCTCCCAGCCTCACTTTGTTTGCGGCACATCACAGATTCCTTGAATTACCAATGATATCCTGACCTCTCCTGACCTGGGGTGTCGAGTAACTTTTTCAAAGGATTTTACCAAATATCTGTCTATGTATGCTTACGTATATTCATTTTTCTTGTTGTTGTTGGAGGGTCCTCATATTTCTGAGTCCAGTTTAGGCACTGAAACACTATAGAAATGAAAAACTATACATGTGTGTGAATAAGTTCCTTGTAAGGGCTATTTTTGTAGAGAAATGACCTTGAACCTTTTTGACATTTATACAAGCCTGAGTGACATTTCATCATAATGTCTTTTGCAGCATCCGTGGATTGAAAAGTATGGTACATGCAACATTCAGATAAACTAATGAAATATTTGCTTATGTGCAACTTTACCATCTCCATATAAAAAAATGAACCATGTTTCTGTCAAAAGATTTTCATGAGTCATCGTGCAACTCCCTCTCACTTCTCCTGGGTCTGATAGAAAATTAGCTTCTTTGATAGGCCACATCACGGGAAAGCACTGTGAGAGGGGCAAAAGGGAAATTAGGGAACTTCTTGTGTGTTAGCTTATCATATAACATAGCTATATTACTGTCTCTGCATGTTCATTTGGCATCAAGTCCTTCAGGGTGTGGGGAGGAGGGGTGGGGATTGAGGAAGAGACAGTGACAACTGATGTGCGGGAGGATGTAAGTCATGTGCAATAACTTTTTTTCCTTTCTCCTCCTCATTTAATTACCACTTGTCCTATTGCTCAAGCCAAAAATCTTGGAAACAACCTTGAGTACTCTCTTTATCTCACCCCCACTACTGATTTCTTAGAAATCAATTGGTTCTAGTTTTAAAACATATTTTTCCAACAGACAAAAAAAAAAAGATACAGGAGATCTGAACAGATCTTAACTACTTAACAGAGCTATGTAGAACACTGAGCCACCAATGACAGAATTTATTTTCCATCTAATGTACATGAATGTTTAACAAAATAGACCATGTGATGCATCATAAAGTAAGTTGAACAAATTTCAAAGCATTTAAATCTTTCATTATATTCCCTGACCACAGTGGAATTAAGTTAAATGATTTAAAAAAGTAAACAATGAAGCCACTACGATGCCAGCATTGAGCACAATACTAGTGAACCTGTTGAATCTCCTTCATGCCAAAGAATTTTCAGTTTGCATTATCAGGGCTTGTGACTTAGATAGATATTATCATTGGCTATCCTTAATAAGAAGTGCTTATGAAAAAGTAGATTCAAATGTCAGCAGTGAAGAAATAGCTTAAGAGGCTGACTGATTTTTGTGTAAATAAACGTTAGATATGATTAGTGTAATTAAACTTGGAGTGGTATTTTAAAGCCAAAATAACTATTAATTCAAAATTTAGCTCAGAACCCAGCATTCTAAATTCCCTTAAGACCTTACTTAGTAAGCTGCTGTAGAGACAAATGGGAGGACATTAGGTTGCTAGGTGATTACTGTAATTTAGATAATTTTCTTTAAGGCGCTCTTTGCATACATAAAACTATATTTACCTTGGGGGCTTATTGTAACCTGACCCAATTAAACAATTTGAAGATCACAACCAATTAAAACAACAGCAGGAGTCAGGTGCTTTGTGTGCCCTGTGTTATTTCTTTATTGTATTTCTTGAATTGCTCAAGTCAGACATATCTACTCAGTGATGATTTACTAATTCTAGAAGCATCTCTCCAAAATACCTTCCCATTACCTCCTTTGTCAGCACCTGCTCTTCATTCATCCTAGCTTAAACATTCCACCTTTGATTCAGACTAAAGATTACTATAAAAATGCACATACCCAGGAAGCTTATTTATTAGCTTCGTGACTCCTCAGTCTTGGCAATCTAGGCTTTAGCATCAATTTCTTCAACACTAGGGGAGAGGAAATATGGCAGGGACAGAATGTGTTTGCCTGGCAGGTGCACATCTGCTCCAAAGGGACCTACTAGGTTACAGTAGTTATGTCTGAAGTGGGATTTAGATCTGGGCTAGCATTGTGATTCCTTCCTTTACTTGGTGCAGCAGTACCATCATCATAAAAGTGTACTTAAAATTTTAAGATATTACTAAATAATTTTAAATATTACACAGTTAAGTGGCTAATTTCAGTGATCCTCCCTTGACCTTCCCACTCCTTCTGTGATTGCATTTTTCAGATTCTGTATGTCCGAGGTACCAAATCTATCCCTTTGGCATGCTGCCTGGTTTTGAAGGTTAACACCTGGTTTGGAATGTTAAAACCTGGAATACTGTCCTAAGGGAATTTTGACACATACCATTCATTAATTCACTCAAAGAAGTTTTCAGTGTGATAGGCAATCTGACAGACATAGGGAATATATAGAATAGAGATTTCAAATTCACTGCTTTATGGCACTTACAGTGCAGTGCAGGGGTGGGGACATTCATCAAAGTTCAAACAAATGTGAAAGAGCAATATGATGACTATTATGAAGAAGTCTTGGTGGTGGGAGGTTCAGAAAAGCCTACTCTGAGAAAATAATGTTTGAGCTAGATCTGAAAAGTAGGCGCTAACCAGGGAACCCCCTCAATATCTGACTAATTCTCCAGGAATAGTACCAATTACTTAATACTCTGATGGTTGCAATTTTAGTTATCATTATTTTGAACATGCATTTTACAATGTTTTCTCTTTCTATGATTATTCTTAGTTGAGAAATAACATTATTTTAATAGTATTTTTATTGAACCATGGAAAGAGAAGCACAGGGGGAAAATAAAGAAAACGTATGAATGGGTACTCTTCATTCTCCTGGCTTTTGGACCCATTAGTTTTAATATCAGGCCAGGCAAATTTCTTTAACCTTTTATGGAAGGAGTAGGGATCAGCCACCAAGGAGCACATATTTTCTGCCCCCACTGGATATTGTTCCCTTTTGAAGTCTACATTTATATTGTCTTTTCTCATTTCCGTTGTCATGAACTCTATCCTACCACATCTCCAGCACAAAACCCCAATTTTAGATGAATTAAATAGGTTTCTCAGAGTGTAGCTCTCTGCCTCATCACCATCCTGGATGAGTCAACATTCATGTTAATGTCCCTTCTGATATCTGACCTTTAGAGTTTCTCTGCCCCTGTTAAACCCCTGAGCTTCGGTTCTACATAAGCCTCCCAAGATGACACCCTGGAGCTTAACATCACTGAAACTCTCTTGCAGTGTCTTAAACTATAAACTTTGTAACTTTGACCACAACCTACTTAGTGTCCATGAACTCCCTTACTCCTACAGAAGTGGCAGTTTAGTTACTATCCCTTTATGTTCTCCTAATTACTAATTACTTTAGTCTACTCCTAGCCTAGGATTAGGTTGATGTTATCCCCCCAGAACTTCCTAGTCTTTTCCCTGCTTGACAGTATTTTGCGAGCTCCTTGCAAAAGCTTAGACCTTATTCACTTACCCCAAATATGTAATTGTTTGCTCTTCTGGGTTCCTGAACACTGGTTGAGAAAGTAGTAACCATGCTGATTGGTCTCTTCAGATTTCTGCTATTCAAACTCAAATGGATCTTCATTGCTACTTGACAGTTCCTATATTAATTCCCTTTGGACTCTGGTATATTTCTAGTTATTCTAGACCTCTAGTTATTCTAAACCTTTTTGCTCTTTCCTGAAATCCTTAACCTCAACTTCAGCCCTGCCTTCTCACTCTTAGCAGGTAACTGTCTCCTAATTCATAGCGTATTTAAGAATATACATTGTTTTATCTTTCTCAATTAAAAAAATATACTACATACCTTCATTTTCCATTTCCTTTTAAAAAGAAATATCCCTTCTCTTTTTTTTTAAATAAATTTATTTATTTATTATTTATTTATTTTTGGCCACGTTGGGTCTCTGTCGCTGCGTGCGGGCTTTCTCTAGTTGTGGCGAGTGGAGGCCATTCTTCACTGGGGTGCACAGGGGCTGCTCTTTGTTGTGGTGCACGGGCTTCTCACTGTGGTGGGTTCTCTTGCTGCGGAGCATGGGCTCTAGGCGTGCAGGCTTCAGTAGTTGTGGCTCCCGGGCTCCAGAGCGCAGGCTCAGTAGTTGTGGCACACGGGCTTAGTTGCTCCGTGGCATGTGGGATCTTCCTGGACCAGGGATCGAACCCGTGTCCCCGGCATTGGCAGGCAGGCTGCCAAC
Source organism: Balaenoptera ricei (assembly GCF_028023285.1). Classification (NCBI taxonomy): domain Eukaryota; kingdom Metazoa; phylum Chordata; class Mammalia; order Artiodactyla; family Balaenopteridae; genus Balaenoptera; species Balaenoptera ricei. The sequence goes on from NC_082641.1 coordinate 35,531,126, forward strand.
CACTGTGCCACCAGGAAAGTCCCTCCCTCCTCTTATATAATAAATACACACACTGTTCTATTTAGATTTTTCTTTAGCTCTTTATGTATTGTTGGAACTTAGTAAAGAGTTGTTTTATTTAAACTAATATTAAGTTTAGCAGTCAATTCAATCCCTACCTGTGAAATGAAAGTATACTCTTTGTTTATTTGGGGCACATGAGTAATGATGATTTACAAACTTTTAGTGGGTCTGAGAACTTAGGAGCTGGAGTCAAGGTTCTGCTGTGGCTCTTTTGGACTCCTGATGAAACTATACTGTCTTTTGCCCTTACCTTCCACCATTGAAGAGGAAACGTGAGGAGGACAGAAGAGGCAGAGTGGGGTCTCCTACTCAATACTGTGATCCTGGAGCAAACATTTCTCAGCTCTATTATTATGAAAAGGAGGCATTGGTGGAGCTGTTAGGAGCCAGCCTCGGTCTCTGTGAAAACTCTTGATAGGATAGCCAATCAAAAGTTTACATGAATCCATGTTAATGATGACCAAGGCTGATATTATCATTGACATGAACCCAACAACTATTTTGTAGGTCAAGCTATCAGAGAGGTGGCACCATAATTGATTAATAGAACCAACTAATGGTTTTGGAAATCATCAAAGATCTCGTTATTTTAAAGACAAGTTTCGTGTTAAAGTTGCTATAAAAAGTGATATTGTACTTTCTTAGAATAAAAATTACAATATGTTGTTAATACCATCTGTCCCTTTCCAAAAGTAAAAATAAAGATTTTTCTATAACAAAACAAAACAAAAAGTTTACATGAAGAAATTCATTACAATGGCAGGTTGATTAATTGGGGGAATGTTTTCAGATTTGAACTGAAAGTGTTCTGGAGTTGTTTCTTCTTTCTTTTCTGTTTGTTTTTAATTTACTGGAACTTTTGAAGAGCCTTCATAAAATAAGTGGTTTCTGGAATGGAAAACTGCTCAAGGAGAAGTCTTTTCAAGAAGTAAGGTGCCCCACTCTTTCTACTGCAAGATTTGAAGACTTCCAGTTATATAATTCTACCAGCTACTAAATTTTTACTATGCTTATTTTAAAAAAACAAATGCATTCTTCAACTGTGAATTGTGACCTTTTAAGTGAAGAAAACAAGAAAATTGAGAGAAGAAAATTGTGTCACACTATAAACACTACTTCGTAACTTGATTTTTAATTTTTTTATTTTTAACATCTTTATTGGAGTATAATTGCTGTACAATCTTGTGTTAGTTTCTGCTGTATAACGAAGTAAATCAGCTAGAGGTATACATATATCCCCATATCCCCTTCCTCTTGCGTCTCCCTCCCACCCTCCCTATCCCACCCCTCTAGGTAGTCACAAAGTGCTGTGCTGATCTCCCTGTGCTACGCGGCTGCTTCCCACTAGCTATCTGTTTTACATTTGGTAGTGTATATATGTCAATGCCACTCTCTCACTTCGTCCCAGCTTACCATTATCTGTCCCCGTGTCCTCAAGTGCATTCTCTTTGTCTGCATCTTTATTCCTGTCCTGCACCTGGGTTCTTCAGAACTATATATATATTTTTTAGATTCAAAATATACGCGTTAGCATACCGTATTTGTTTTTCTCTTTCTGACTTACTTCACTCTGTATGACAGTCTCTAGGTCCATACACCTCACTACAAGTAACTCAATTTCGTTTCTTTTTATGGCTGAGTAATATTTCATTGTATATATGTGCCACATCTTCTTTATCTATTCATCCGATGATGGACACTTAGGTTGCTTCCATGTCTTGGCTATTGTAAATAGACCTGCAATGAACATTGCGGTACATGACTCTTTTTGAATTACAGTTTTCTCAGGATATATGACCAGTAGTGGGATTGCTGGGTCATATGGTAGTTCTATTTTTAGTTTTTAAGGAATCTCCATACTGTTCTCCATAGTGGCTGCATCAATTTATATCTCCACCAACAGTGCAAGAGGGTTCCCTTTTCTCCGCACCATCTCCAGCATTTATTGTTTGTAGATTTTTTTATGATGGCCATTCTGACAGGTGTGAGGTGATACCTCATTGTAGTTTTGATTTGCATTTCTCTAATGATTAGTGATGTTGAGCATCCTCTCATGTATTTGTTGGCAATCTGCGTATCTTCTTTGGAGAAATGTCTACTCAGGTTTTCTGCCCATTTTTGGATTGGGTTGTTTGTTTTATTGATATTGAGCTGCGTGAGCTGCTTGTATATTTTGGAGATTAATCCTTTGTCAGTTGCTTCAGTTGCAAATATTTTCTCCCATTCTAAGGGTTGCCTTTTTGTCTTGTTTATGGTTTCCATTGCTGTGCAAAAGCTTTTAAGTTTCATTAGGTCCCATTTGTTTATTTTTGTTTTTATTTCCATTTCTCTAGAAGCTGGGTCAAAAAGGATCTTGCTGTGATTTATGTCAAAGAGTGTTCTGCCTATGTTTTCCTCTAAGAGTTTGATAGTGTCTGGCCTTACATTTAGGTCTTTAATCCATTTTGAGTTTATTTTTGTGTACGGTGTTAGGAAGTGTTCTAATTTCATTCTTTTACATGTAGCTGTCCAGTTTTCCCAGGACCACTTATTGAAGAGACTGTCTTTTCTCCACTGTATATTCTTGCTACCTTTCTCAAAGATAGGGTGACCATATGTGCGTAGGTTTATCTCCGGGCTTTCTATCCTGTTCCACTGAGCTATATTTCTGTTTTTTGTGCCAGTACCATACTGTCTTGATTACTGTAGCTTTGTAGTATAGTCTGAAGTCCGGGAGTGTGATTCCTCCAGTTCCGTTTTTTTTCCTCAAGATTGCTTTGGCTATTCGGCGTCTTTTGTGTTTCCATACAAATTGTGAAATTTCTTGTTCTAGTTCTGTGAAAAATGCCAGTGGTAGTTTGATAGGGATTGCATTGAATCTGTAGATTGCTTTGCGTAGTATAGTCATTTTCACAATGTTGATTCTTCCAATCCAAGAACATGGTATATCTCTCCATCTATTTGTATCATCTTTAATTTCTTTCATCAGTGTCTTATAGTTTTCTGCATACAGGTCTTTTGTCTCCTTAGGTAGGTTTATTCCTAGGTATTTTATTCTTTTTGTTGCAGTGGTAAATGGGAGGGTTTCCTTAATTTCTCTTTCAGATTTTTCATCATTAATGTATAGGAATGCAAGAGATTCCTGTGCATTAATTTTGTATCCTGCTACTTTACCAAATTCATTGATTAGCTCTAGTAGTTTTCTGGTGGCATTTTTAGGATTCTCTATGTATAGTATCATGTCATCTGCAAACAGTGACAGCTTTACTTCTTTTCCGATTTGGATTCCTTTTATTTCTTTTCTTCTCTAATTGTTGTGGCTAAAACTTCCAAAACTATGTTGAATAATAGTGGTGATAGTGGGCAACCTTGTCTTGTTCCTTATCTTAGTGGAAATGGTTTCAGATTTTCAACATTGAGGATGATGTTGGCTGTGGGTTTGTCATATATGGCCTTTATTATGTTGAGGAAAGTTCCCTCTATGCCTACTTTCTGGAGGGTTTTTATCATAAATGGTGTTGAATTTTGTCAAAAGCTTTCTCTGCATCTATTGAGATGATCATATGGTTTTTCTCCTTCAATTTGTTAATATGGTGTATCACTTTGATTGATTTGCATATATTGAAGAATCCTTGCATTCCTGGAAGAAACCCCACGTGATCATAGTGTATGATCCTTTTAATGTGCTGTTGGATTCTATTTGCTAGTATTTTGTTGAGGATTTTTGCATCTATGTTCATTAGTGATATTGGCCTGTAGTTTTCTTTCTTTGTGACATCTTTGTCTGGTTTTGGTGTCAGAGTGATGGTGGACTCGTAGAATGAGTTGGGGAGTGTTCCTCCCTCTGCTATATTTTGGAAGAGTTTGAAAAGGATAGGTGTTAGCTCTTCTCTAAGTGTTTGGTAGAATTCGCCTGTGAAGCCATCTGGTCCTGAGCTTTTGTTTGTTGGAAGATTTTTAATCACAGTTTCAATTTCAGTGCTTGTGATTCGTCTGTTTATATTTTCTATTTCTTCCTGGTTCAATCTTGGAAGGTTGTGCATTTCTAAGAATTTGTCCATTTCTTCCAGGTTGTCCATTTTATTGGCATATAGTTGCTTGTAGTAATCTCTCATGGTCCTTTGTATTTCTGCAGTGTCAGTTGTTACTTCTCCTTTTTCATTTCTACTTCTACTGATTTGAGTCTTTTCCCTTTTTTTCTTCCTGTGTCTGACTAATGGTTTATCAATTTTGTTTATCTTCTCAACTAACCAGCTTTTAGTTTTATTGATCTTTGTGATCGTTTCCTTCATTTCTTTTTCATTTATTTCTGATCTGATCTTTTTGATTTCTTTCCTTCTGCTAACTGTGGGGTTTTTTTGTTCTTCTTTCTCTAATTGCTTTTGATGTAAGGTTAGGTTGTTTATTTGAGATGTTTCTTGTCGCTTAAGGTAAGATTGTACTGCTATAAACTTCCCTCTTAGAACTGCTTTTGCTGCATCCCATAGGTTTTGCATTGTTGTGTATTCATTGTCATTTGTTTCTAGGTATTTTTTGATTTCCTCTTTGATTTCTTCAGTGATCTGTTGGTTTTTAAGTAGTGTGTTGTCTACCTCCATGTGTTTGTATTTCTTACAGATATTTTCCTGTAATTGATATCTACTCTCATAGCATTGTGGTCGGAAAAGATACTTGATATGATTTCAGTTTTCTTAAATTTACCAAGGCTTGATTTGTGACCCAAGATATGATCTATCCTGGAGAATGTTCCATGAGCACTTGAGAAGAATGTGTATTCTGTTGTTTTTGGATGCAATGTCCTATAAATATCAATTAAGTCCATCTTGTTTAATGTATCATTTAAAGCTTGTGTTTCCTTATTTATTTTCATTTTGGATGATCTGTCCATTGGTGAAAGTGGGGTGTTCAAGTCCCCTACTATAATTGTGTTACTGTCGATTTCCCCTTTTATGGCTGTTAGTATTTTCCTTATGTATTGAAGTGCTCCTATGTTGGGTGCATAAATATATACAATTGTTATATCTTCTTCTTGGATTGATCCATTGATCATTATGTAGTGTCCTTCTTTGTCTCTTGTAATAGTCTTTGTTTTAAAGTCTATTTTGTCTGATAAGAGAATTGCTACTCCAGCGTTCTTTTGATTTCCATTTGCATGGAATATCTTTTTCCATCCCCTCACTTTCAGTCTGTATGTGTCCCTAGGTCTGAAGTGGGTCTCTCACAGACAGCATATATACGGGTCTTGTTGTATCCATTCAGCCAGTCTACGTCTTTTGGTTGGAGCATTTAATCCATTTACATTTAAGGTAATTATTGATATATATGTTCCTATTACCATTTTCTTAACTGTTTTGGGTTTATTATTGTAGGTCTTTTCCTTCTCTTGTGTTTCCTGTCTAGAGAAGTTCCTTTAGCATTTGTTGTAAGGCTGGTTTGCTGGTGCTGAATTCTCTTAGCTTTTGCTTGTCTGTAAAGCTTTTAATTTCTCTGTCATACCTGAATGATATCCTTGCTGGGTAGAGTAAGCTTGGTTGTAGGTTTTTTCCTTCGTCACTTTAAATATGCCCTGCCACTCCCTTCTGGCCTGCAGAGTTTCTGCTGAAAGATCAGCTGTTATCCTTATGGAGATTCCCTTATGTGTTATTTGTTGTTTTTCCCTTGCTGCTTTTAATATTTGTTCTTTCTATTTAATTTTTGATAGTTTGATTAATATGTGTCTCGGTGTGTTTCTCCTTGGATTTATCCTGTATGGGACTCTCTGTCCTTCCTGGACTTGATTAACTATTTCCTTTCCCATATTAGGGAAGTTTTCAACTATAATCTCTTCAAATATTTTCTCAGTCCCTTTCTTTTTCTCTTCTTCTTCTGGGATCCCTATAATTCGAATGTTGGTACCTTTAATGTTGTCCCAGAGGCCTCTGAGACTGTCCTCATTTCTTTTCATTCTTTTTTCTTTATTCTGCTCTGCAGTAGTTATTTCCACTATTTTATCTTCCAGGTCACTTATCCGTTCTTTGGCCTAAGTTATTCTGCTATTGACCCCTTCTAGAGAATTTTAAATTTCATTTACTGTGCTTTTCATCACGGCTTGTTTGCTCTTAATTCTTCTAGGTCCTTGTTAAATGTTTCTTGTATTTTCTCCATTCTATTTCCAAGATTTTGGATCATGTTTACTATCATTATTCTGAATTCTTTTTCAGGTAGACTGCCTATTTCCTCTTCATTTGTTAGGTCTGGTGGGTTTTTGCCTTGCCCCTTCATCTGCTGTGTGTTTCTCTGTCTTCTCATGTTGCTTAACTTACTGTGTTTGGGGTCTCCTTTTCGCAGGCTGCAGGGCCATAGTTTCTGTTTTTTTTTTGGTTTCTGTCCCCAGTGGCTAAGGTTGGTTTAGTGGGTTTTGTAGGCTTTCTGCTGGAGGGGACTTGTGCCTGTGTTCTGGTGGATGAGGCTGGATCTTGTCTTTCTGGTAGGCAGGTCCACGTCTAGTGGTGTGTTTTGGGGTGTCTGTGGCCTTATTATGATTTTAGGCAGCCTCTGTGCTAATGGATGGGGCTGTGTTCCTGTCTTGCTAGTTGTTTGGCATAGGGTGTCCAGCACTGTAGCTTGCTGGTCGTTGAGTGGAGTTGGGTCTTGGCGTTGAGATGGAGATCTCTGGGAGAACATTTGACATTTGATGTTATGTGGAGCTGGGAGGTCTCTTGTGGACCAGTGTCCTGAACTTGGCTCTCCTACCTCAGTGGCACAGCCCTGACGCCTGGCTGGTGCACCAAGAGCCTGTCCTCCACACGGCTCAGAATAAAAGGGAGAGAAAAAAGAAAGAAAGAAAGGAGAAGATAAAATAAAATAAAGTTATTAAAATAAAAAATAATTATTAAGAAAAAAATATTTTTAAGTATTAAAAAAAAACCCAAAAACGAACAGACAGAACCCTAGGACAAATGGTAAAAGCAAACCTATACAGGCAAAATCACACACAGAAGCATACACATACACCCACACAAAAAGAGAAAAAGGGAAAAAATGTATATATTGTTGCTCCCGAAGTCCACCTCCTCAATTTGGGATGATTCGTTGTCTATTCAGGTATTCCACAGATGCAGCGTACATCAGGTTGATTTTGGAGATTTAATCCGCTGCTCCTGAGGCTGCTGGGAGACATTTCCCTGTCTCTTCTTTGTTCACACAGCCCCCGGGGGTTAAGCTTTGCATTTAGACGCACCTCTGCGTGTAGGTCGCCTGAGGGCATCTGTTCTTCCCTCAGACAGGATGGGGTTAAAGGAGCAGCTGATTCGGGAGCTCTGGCTCAGTCAGGCGGGGGAGGGGTATGGATGCGGGGCCAGCCTGCAGCGGCAGAGGCTGGCGTGACGTTGCACCAGCCTGAGGAGTGCCATGCATTCTCCCAGGGAAGTTGTCCCTGGATCATGGGACCCTGGCAGTGGCAGGCTGCACAGGCTCCCGGGAGGGGAGGTGTGGATAGTGACCTGTGCTCGCACACAGGCTTCTTGGTGGCTGCAGCAGCAGCCTTAGCATCTCATGCCTGTCTCTGGGGTCCGCGCTGATAGCCGCGTCTTGCACCCGTCTCTGGAGCTCATTTAAGCGGCGCTCTGAATCCCCTCTCCTCGCGCACCAGGAAACAAAGAGGCAAGAAAAAGTCTCTTGTCTCTTCGGCAGCTCCAGACTTTTTCCTGGACTCCCTCCCAGCTAGCTGTGGTGCACTAGCCCCCTTCAGGCTGTGTTCACGCAGCCAACTCCAGTCCTCTCCCTGGGATCCGACCGAAGTCCATGCCTCAGCTCCCAGCCCCCACCCACCCCAGTGGGTTAGCAGACAAGCCTCTTGGGCTGGTGAGTGCTGGTCGGCACTGGTCCTCTGTTCGGGATTCTCTCTGCTTTGCCCTCCGCACTCCTGTTGCTGTGCTCTCCTCCATGGCTCCGAAGCTTCCCCACTCTGCCACCCACAGTCTCCGCCCTCGAAGGGGCTTCCTAGTGTGTAGAAACCTTTCCTCCTTCACAGCTCCCTCCCACTGGTGCAGGTCCTGTCCCTATTCTTTTGTTTCTTTTTTTTCTTTATTTTTTTTGCCCTACCCAGGTACGTGGGGAGTTTCTTGCCTTTTGGGAGGTCTGTGGTCTTCTGCCAGCGTTCAGTAGGTATTCTGTAGGAGTTGTTCCACATGTAGATGTATTTCTGATGTATTTGTGGGGAGGAAGGTGATCTCTGCATCTTAGTCTTCTGCCATCTTGAAGCTTCTCTGTTGGAAGTTTTCAATCACAATTTCAATTTCAGTGCTTGTGATAGGTTTGTTTATATTTTCTATTTCTTCCTGGTTCAGTCTTGGAAGGTTGTGATTTTCTAAGAATTTGTCCATTTCTTCCCGGTTGTGCATTATATTGGCATATAGTTGCTTGTAGTAATCTCTCATGGTCCTTTGTATTTCTGCAGTGTCAGTTGTTACTTCTCCTTTTTCATTTCTAATTCTATTGGTTTGAGTCTTCTCCCTGTTTTTCTTGATGAGTCTGGCTAATTGTTTATCAATTTTGTTTATTTTCTCAAAGTACCAACTTTTAGTTTTATTGATCTTTGTGATTGTTTCCTTCATTTCTTTTTCATTTATTTCTGATATGACCTGGATGATTTCTTTCCTTCTGCTAACTTTGGGATTTTTTTGTCCTTCTTTCTCTAATTGCTTTAGGTGTAAGGTTACGTTGTTTATTTGAGATGTTTCTTGCTTCTTGAGGTAGGATTGTACTGCTATAAACTTCCCTCTTAGAACTGCTTTTGCTCCATCCTATAGGTTTTGTGTTATCGTGTTTTCATTGTCATTTATTTCTAGGTATTTTTTGATTCCCTCTTTGATTTCTTCAGTGATCTCTTGGTTATTTAGTAGTGTATTGTTTAGCCTCCATATGTTTCTATTTTTTACAGTTTTTTTCCTGTAATTGATATATAGTCTCATAGCATTGTGGTCAGAAAAGATACTTGATACGATTTCAATTTTTGTAAATTTACCATGGCTTGATTTGTGATGCAAGATATGATCTATCCTGGAGAATGTTGCATGAGCACTGGAGGAGAAAGTGTATTCTGTTGTTTTTGGATGCAGTGTCCTATAAATATCAATTAAGTCCATCTTGTTTAATGTGTCATTTAAAGCTTGTGTTTCCTTATTTATTTTCATTTTGGATGATCTGTCCATTGGTGAAAGTGTGGTGTTAAAGTCCCCTACTATGATTATGTTACTGTCAATTTCCCCTTTTATGGCTGTTAGCATTGGCTGTTAGCATTTGCCTTATGTATTGAGGTGCTCCTATGTTGGGTGCGTAAATATTATAATTGTTCTATCTTCTTCTTGGATTGATCCCTTGATCATTATGTAGTGTCCTTCTTTGTCTCTTGTAATAGTCTTTATTTTAAAGTCTGTTTTTTCTGATATGAGAATTGCTACTCCAGCGTTCTTTTGATTTCCATTTGCATGGAATATCTTTTTCCATTCCCTCACTTTCAGTCTGTATGTGTCCCTAGGTCTGAAGTGGGTCTCTTGTAGACAGCATATATACAGGTCTTGTTTTTGTATCCATTCAGCCAGTCTATGTCTTTTGGTTGGAGTGTTTAATCCACTTACACTTAAGGTAATTCTCAACATGTATGTTCCTATCACCATTTTCTTAATTGTTTTGGGTTTCTTATTGTAGGTCTTTTCCTTCTTTTGTGTTTCCTGTCTAGAGAAGTTCCTTTAGCATTTGTTGTAAAGCTGCTGTGGTGATGTTGAATTCTCTTAGCTCTTGTTTGTCTGTAAATGTTTTAATTTCTGCATTCAATCTGCATGAGATCCTTGCTGGATAGTGTAACCTTGGTTGTAGGTTTTTCCCTTTCATCACTTTAAATGTTTCCTTCCACTCCCTTCTGGCTTACAGAGTTTCTGCTCAAAAATCAACTGTTAACCTTATTGAGATTCCCTTGTATGTTATTTGTTACTTTTCCCTTGCTGCTTTTACTATTTTTTCTTTGTATTTAATTTTTGATAGTTTGATTAATATGTGTCTTGGCATATTTCTCCTTAGATTTATCCTTTATAGGACTCTCTGTGCTTCCTGGACTTCATTGACTATTTCCTTTCCCATATTAGCGAAATTTTCAACTATAATCTTTTCAAATGTTTTCTCAGTCCCTTTCTTTTTCTCTTCTTCTTCTGAGACCCCTATGATTCGAATGTTGGTGTGTTTAATGTTGTCCCAGAGGTCTCTGAAACTGTCCTCAATTCTTTTCATTGTTTTTTCTTTATTCTGCTCTGTGGTATTTATTTCCACTATTTTATCTTCCAGGTCACTTATCCGTTCTTCTTCCTCCGTTATTCTGCTATTGATTCCTTCTAGAGAATTTTTAATTTCATTTATTGTGTTGTTCATTATTGTTTGTTTGCTCTTTAGTTTTTCTAGGTCCTTGTTAAACGTTTCTTGTATTTTCTCCATTTTATTTCCAAGATTTTGGATCATCTTTACTATCATTACTCTGAATTCTTTTTCAAGTAAACTGCCTATTTCCTCTTCATTTGTTTGGTGTGGTGGGTTTTTACTTTGCTCCTTCATCTTCTGTGTATTTCTCTGTCTTCTCATTTTGTTTTACTTACTCTGTTTGGGGTCTCTTTTTTGCAGACTGCAGGTTCATAGTTCCTGTTGTTTTTGGTGTCTGCCCCCAGTGGGTAAGTTTGGTTCAGTGGGTTGTGTAGGTTTCCTGGTGGAGGGTACTGTTGCCTCTGTTCTGGTGGATGAGGCTGGATCTTATGTTTCTTGTGTGCAGGACTGCGTCCGGTGGTGTGGTTTGCAGTGTCTGTGAGCTTATTATGATTTTAGGCAGCCTCTGTGCTAACAGACGGGGTTGTGTTCCTGTCTTGCTCATTGTTTGGCATGGGATGTCCAGCACTGGACATTGCTGGTCGTTGAGAGGAGCAGGGCCTTAGCGTTGAGATGGAGATCTCCAGGAGAGCTCTCACTGATTGATATTATGTGGGCCTAGGAGGTCTCTAGTGGTCCAATGTCCTGAACTCGGCTCTCCCACCTCAGAAGCTCAGGCCTCCCACCCAGCAGGAGCATCATGATCCTGTCAGCCACATGTTTCAGAATAAAAGGGAGAATAAAAAGAAGGAAAGAAAAAATAAAATAAAATAAAATAAAATAATTGAAATAAAGAGAAATATTATTAAAATAAAGAAATAAAAAAAGTAATTAAAAAAAAGAAGAGAGCAATCAAACCAATAAACAAATCCACCATTGATAACAAGCACTAAAAACTATACTAAAATAAACATAAAAGTCAGTAACTAGTCAGTCACATACAGCAAACCCCAAGTCTACAGTTCCGCCCAAAGTCCACCGCCTCAATTTTGTGATGATATGTTGTCTATTCAGGTATTCCACAGACACAGGGTACATCAAGTTGATTGTAGAGATTTAATCCACTGCTCCTGAGGCTGCACAGAGAAATTTCCCTTTCTCTTCATTGTTCGCACAGCTCTCAGGGTTCAGCTTTGGATTTGGCCCCACTTCTGCGTGCAGGTCGCCTGAGGGCATCTGTTCTGCACCCAGACAGGAGGGGGTTAAAGGAGCAGCTGATTATGGGGCTCTGGCTCACTCAGGCCAAGGGGAGGGCGGGGTACGGAATGCAGGGCAAGCCTGCAGTGGCAGAGGCTGGCATGACGCTGCAACAGCCTGAGGCATGTCGTGTGTTCTCCCGGGGAAGTTGTCCCTGGTTCACGGGACCCTGGCTGTGGCGGGCTGCACAGGCTCCTGGGAGGGGAGGTGTGGATAGTGACCTGTGCTTGCACACAGGCTTCTTGGTGGCTGCAGTAGCAGCCTTAGTGTTTCATGCCTGTCTCTGATGTCTGCGCTGATAGCCGCAGCTTGCACCTGTCTCTGAAGTTCGTTTAGGCAGTTTTCTGAATCTCCTCTCCTCGTGCACACCGAAACAATGGTATCTTGCCTCTTACGCAGGTCCAGAGTTTTTCCCAGACTCCCTCCTGGATAGCTGTGGTGCACTAGTCCCCTTTAGGCTGTGTTCACGCAGCCAACCCCAGTCTTCTCCCTGGGATCTGACCTCTGAATCCCGAGCCTCAGCTCCCAGCCCCGACCCGCCGTGGCAGGTGAGCAGACAAGCCTCTCAGGCTGGTGAGTGCTGGTCAGCACCGATCATCTGTGTGGGAATCTCTCCACTTTGCCCTCTGCAGCTCTGTTGCTGCGCTCTCCTCCGTGGCTCTAAAGCTTCCCCTCCGCCCACCCCCCGTCTCTGCCAGTGAAAAGGGGCTTCCTAGTGTGTGGAAACTTTTCCTCCTTGACAGCTCCCTCCCAGAGGTCCAGGTCCCATCCCTATTCTTTTGTATTTTTTTTCTTTTCTCTTCTGCCCTACCCAGGTACGTGGGGAATTTCTTGCCTTTTGGGAAGTCTGAGTTCTTCTGCCAGCATTCAGAAGGTGTTCTGTAGGAGTTGTTCCACGTGTAGATGTATTTTTGATGTATTTGTGGAGAGGAAGGTGATCTCCATGTCTTACTGCTCCACCATCTTGAAGGTCTCCCTAACTTGCTTTTTCAAATGTAAATACACATTGTTAAAACTTTTTAATGGATTTAAGTTTTATTTAATAGCATTATTTTTAATGGCCACATTAATACTTTTGCTTCATAAATTTATTCAAAAATATTTTTTGAACATCTACTGTGTGTCAGGTGATGAGGATAAGGCAGTGAACGGGAGAATAAAACTTCTCATCTTCGTGAAGCTCGCATGATATTTCTTTATACAGATGTATTATAACTGTCGTAATCATCACTTTTTTGGTCTATTAGAGTCTTCTTTTTTGTTATTATAAATTATAAATCATGTTTAATTGAACATCCTTTTATTATAGCTTTATGCAGGTCATGATTGTGTCATCAAGCTAAGTTCTTCAAAATGAAATTATTAATTGATGGCAGTTATTAATTGCCAATTTCTGTCTAGAAGAGCTAGGTCTTCCCAAACTCTTACCGCTGGTTGTTATCACTTAAAATTATTTTTCTATTTCTTTCTTAATTAAAGCAAGCACTCTTTCTTTCTTGACTTCCTATCAGATGAAGGACTGTTTACATCCTATATATCCTATATATCTCCTGTATTTTTAGTTACACATCTCCACAAGATAGTAGCAAACCCAACCATAACCTTAGTTGAAAGAGCAAACTGCTAAAAAAGTAATTTGTGTCAATGGCTTTAAACTGATAGTATTTGTTTCTGTATCACTAGAAACTGGCACAAGGCCTGGTATACAGTAGGCATTCAGTAAGTGTTGACTTTAACCTGCATTCTTATTATTAAATATTGGTTCTGCTTTAAATGAAAGAAACTCGCAGTGTTTAGTCTCATTCTTTTGTTTCTTTACCTAGGAATGATTTATGAACAGAGTTTGATATTACAGTTCATTACCATGGTAACAATCATAATCTCACAAACACCAGTCTTTTAAAATGACACTTAATAACTGACAAAAGGGCTTTTATAGTATCATTAGCAGTGATAGAAAAGGAAATCATGTAGATATTCAGATAAAAATATGCAATTTTGACTACTTTTTGAGCCATGGGAGATTTTTTGAATCACTGGATTGCAGATATATTTGACTTATCTACAATCGATAAAACATTGTATAATAAAAATGGCACAGGATTTATAGGATTTAGAATCGCGAGACCTGAATTTTAGGTTCCTCTCTGCAGTGAATTAATGTCATCATTTAATATTTCTGAGTTTTAGTTTTCTCATTTATAAAATATGGACAGTTTTCTCATTATAGCATAGGGTTGTATTGGGATTACCTAATGAACTCATTGATGTGAATGCATACTTCAGAGTATGATACAAATTATAAGATATTACTGTCCTTATGGAAGCTGATTTACTGTAATTTTGCATGACCTGAGTATGATGGAGATTGGATCCTTGATTTGCAAATATATGTCACTCTACCTTGAAATGGAGTTTTTAATAAATGTTTTAAAATTGATTGTGGTGATCATTGTGCAGCTCTGTGAATATAATAAAAATCACTGAGTTGTACCCTTTAAATGGAGAACTGAGTGGTATATTAATTAATTCTCAATAAATCTGTTTTTTTTTAAAAAGCCCATCAGTATACCTGCCACCGAAGAATTTTAGCTGGACATCTTTTCATGTGGAGCTCAACTATCTGGTCATAATAATGGGTTTCCATTCTTAGCCTTCCCTTTTGCTGTCTTTCAAAAAATCAGACCCTCCGACTTGATAAAACAAAAGGATTCTGCTTCCTTTAGCCCCTGAGAAGGCAATCCAATGTACTGGTTAAAAGCAAGGGTGTTGGAGCCTGGGTTCAAACCCTAGCTTTGTCACTTTAAACTGTGTAATGATGATGTTCTGGTTACTCTCTCTGTAGTGAGGATGATAGGAGTAACTCTTCCATAGGGATGTGGTGTGCATTAAATGAGTTAATATAGTACAGTCCTTAGAGCACTGCCTGCCAAATAATGGGTATCATTTAAGAGCAGCTCTTACTATGATGATCTTAATCTAAACTGTGGCCCTACTTGTCGTATCCTCAAACTCATTAAGGTGTTCTGGTAAATAAAGAGCTCTCCCTTGAGGACTCCATCATTTAGTAGTAGAAAACATGGATAGACAATTTGAAATGAAAACATTTCCTTTTATGTTTGCTCTGATTTCCTTTTCCTTTCATGTTTCCTCTTATGTTCGCTTAGATTTTCTTTTATGTTTACTCAGATTTTTATTCAAGGATATCTTTCTCTGATCCAATGTTTCCTATAGAAGGAAGAAACAGCTATAGTCCTTTAGTTGTTTACTTTTGTGTATGTGTGATGGGAGAATGTTTGTATGTGTTAAATAACCATATTTTCCTTTTTGATACATAATACATATTATATGTATAAAATCTCCAGTGTAGACTTTGTGTGTACCCAAATGAATGTGCCTGGCACACAGTAGTGTTCAATAAATCCTTGAAAAACTAAGTGGATGAATGGGCTCAAATAATATGAAATTATCTTCAGTTTCACTGAGGTCATGCCCTGGTGCTTAGCAGCAAACTGGCTGTGATGTTATCACCATCACCTGTGTTTATATATTGCATTTTTCTTTCCAAAGCACATTTATATCTTATTTTGACAATAGCATAATACACGTAAATATGTATTTTGTGATTCCAATTATACATATTATAATTGAATATGCTTTTGTAATGCATCTTGCTTAGAAACATTTCCACAAGTTGTGTATTAACTCATTTCATCCTCAGAACAATTTTATGAGATAGATTGGACAGGTAACACAGACTTTCTTTTCAAAGGAGAAAAAAAAATTACTGCACAACTTTAAGGAACTTAATAAAAGAATTAGACAAGTTGTGGAGTTAAGACAAGAATGGAGACTTAATGCTTCACTTTGACTTGGTTTATATACCCATTCTGGTACCAACCTCCATGGCCTAAAGGAGATAATGTTTTAATTGTCCAGACCTGGCACTTAGGCTCTCTGTGGAACTTTTGAACTACATAGACTAAGAGAGAAGGAGGGAGAATTCTTCAATTGAAAATGTGGTTCTGTTTTCAGAAGAGGGATTGGAGGCTGGGTTGGCAAAAACAAGAGCTGAATGTTGTGACATCTATCCAGCTTTTTACCACAGTTGCCTGTGATTTAGCTTTCTATTTTCTATAAACGCTTGTTAGTGAAAGGTCAGTTCCAAGTTGTTTTATCACCCATTCCTTTCCTCTAATGTCCCTGATGGACCATATCCTGACTATATAAAACATTCTCATAGATTTGGAGCAGTCATGCTTGCTGAAACCTTTTTTTAAAAAATTGAAGTATAGTTGATTTACAATGTTTTAAGAATGAAATAATGCCATTTGCAGCAACATGGACATTGACGGAACTAGAGATTATTATACTAAGTGAAGTAAGCCAGAAAGAGAAAGACAAATACCATATGATATCAGTTATATGTGGAATCTAAAATATGAAGACGTTTTTAACTTAAAAAATTTATTTTACTATCTTCAGCAAATTTAAATTTTGCAACCAGTAAATTTGTTGTTTTTCAATTAACAAACAAACAAAATAACGTGTGAGAGCAAGTGGGTAATTTTTTAAAATGGTGAATAGAGTAGAAGTACAATGGCTGGGATCTTTGAGACGTAAAGAGAATTCCAAGTCTGTTTAAGAGAGCTAAAAATTCTCAAATAGTACGTGTTATACTGGATTGAATGAGCAACAAAAATAGCAGAAATACTTCACTACGTAAGATCATAAAACTCACATATATGTTTAAAAATCATTAGGACTGGCTGCCTGGGCGAGCTCCCACCTGGGTGGGCTTGTGTGCCGTAACTGCCAGCTTGACTGGCTCTTGCAACCCAGCTGCTGCCTCTGCACGCTCCTGTGCCAACCGCTGCCTTGGTGGGCCCCAGGATCAAATGCCCGCAAGTTGCCCACTTGCAGAGGCAGGGATGAAACCACAGCTGAGCCCCAGGGGTCGAGTGACTTAGGAAGCAGGGCTGAAATCTCTCCCCACACCTGCATGAGCCACAGATTTATACCTCCACTGCCGACTTTGTAAATACAGCACCCGCACAAACAGCCAACGGATGCTCCTGCAGCTGAGACAGGTTGGCCTTAGCAGCTGGGGGTTTTGTGGGTGTGTGCATGTGGGGGCCAGGCCAGGATCTGAGCTGCCTCCATAGCTCTCACAGCAGGTCCAGGTGCATGACCACTGTGGTCCTGGGACCTGACTTCAGTGGATCTGCACTGGTGGCCTTGTGAAAACAATGCCTGAGGGACACCAGGGCTAATTGTTGGCATTCCCACAATTGAGGTGGGGCCAAGGGCAGTGCCAACAGCAGTGTACTTTGTAAGCCAGCACAAAGGGTGAAAGGTGATACAACAGAGCACACTCACCAGTGAACGGCTCTGGCAGAGGAATATTTAGTGGCTCTTCTCCCAGTGGGACTGTTCCATTTCCACCTACCTCACATTGCAGCTAAGAAATGGATCTGGGGGCTTCTACTCCAACAACTAGGGAGCAGACTCTTCCCCTAACAGGGTAGTGACAACCACAGAGCAAAGAGGAGGCCCTGGGCTTCCCTGGTGGTGCAGTGGTTGAGAATCTGCCTGCCAATGCAGGGGACACGGGTTCAAGCCCTGGTCTGGGAAGATCCCACATGCCGTGGAGCAACTGGGCCTGTGAGCCACAACTACTGAGCCTGCGTGTCTGGAGCCTGTGCTCTGCAACAAGAGAGGCCACGATAGTGAGAGGCCCATGCACCGTGATGAAGAGTGGCCCCCGTTTACCACAACTAGAGAAAGCCCTCGCACAGAAACGAAGACCCAACACAGCCAAAAATATAAATTAATTAATTAATTAATTTTAAAAAAAAGTTGTATTTAAAAAAAAAAAAGAGGAGGCCCTGCTCGATATCCAGTGCAGGCTCTGGTCACCACAACACCAGTCACACCCCCTATCAAGGGGATAATGGCGAGCATATACTGAGGAAAGAAACAGCAGGCATCCATACTAAAAACAGCCCTTGCACCAAAAATACTAAACCCATGCAGGCTACACAGGGACAGATGCTCCCACATAAAAATAACCCTCCAAGACCACAGTAGATAATTGTTTCTCCTAAACTCATAGAGTGAGAGAAATAAAGGTAAAATGAAGCAGAGGAACCACTTCCAATGAAAAGATCAAGAGAATTCCCCTGAAACAACAAACAATGAAACAGACTTCTTCAGTATAATAGACACTGAGTTCAAAAAGGAGACAATGAAAATACAGAAGGAATTATGAAAGGCTATCGACAGAAGTGCAGATTACTGTAAAAAGAAACTAGAAACTATAAGGAAGAACAAAGAAAAAGTAGAAAATTCATTTACAGAGATGAAAGCTGAACTAAAACCAATGAATAGCAGAATGAATAATTCAGAAGAACGAATAAGTGATCAGGAAGATAGAATAATGGAAATCACCCAATTAGAACAGCAGACAGAAACCCAAATGAAAAAAAAAAGAAAAAGAAAACAATATAAGAGACCAATGAGGTAATATAAAGCATGCCAATCTATGCATAGTAGTGTTCCCAGAAGGGAAAGGAGATTGAAAATATATTCTAAGAAATTATGACTGAAAACTTCCCAAACCTAAAGAAGGAAACAGATATCCATTTCCAGGAAGCATAGAGGGTCCCAAATAAGATTAAATACAAACAGACCTACACCAAGACATATTATAATGTAAATGGCAAACGTTAAAGATAAATAGAGGATTCTAAAGGCAGCAAGAGAAAAATAAAGCGTTAGTTACAAGGGAACCCCCATAAGGCTATCAGCTGATTTCTCTACAGAACGTTGCAGGCCAGAAGGGAGTGACAAGGTATATATTGATACAAAGTCCTGAAAGGGAAAAATCTGCAACCTAGGATACTCTACTCAGCAAGATTAACATTTAGAAAAGAAGGAGAGATAAAGAATTTTCAGACAAGCAAAAACGAAAAGAATACAGCAATACTAAACCTATAAAAAAGGAAATATTGAAAAGTTTTCTCTAAATAGAAAAGAAGTAAAAATCCATAGGACAGAGAAAATCACAATTGAAAAGTAGATCACTTAAATAAGCCAGTGTGCAGATTAAAAACAAATTTTGTGTGTGTGTGACAGCAATGATAACCACAATGAACAGCAAAAGGATGAACATGAAGATATAAACGAGGGCATCAAAATCATAAAATGTGGGGAAGAAGAGTAAGAAAATGTAAATTTTTTTTTCTAGAATGTGTTTGAGCCTATATGACTACCAGTCTAAAGCAAGTAGGTATTGAAAGGGTTTAACATACTTGAAAAACAGGGCAACCACAAATCAAAAACATACATTAGATTCACAGAAACCAAAAAGATGAGAAGATAAGCATAATACAAAAGAAAATCATCAAACCACAAAAGGAAAAACAAAAAAGAAAGGGACAAAGAAGAAATATAAAATCCAGAGGAAAACAAGGTTTAAAATGGCAATAAATACATATCTATCAATAATTACCTTAAATGTCAATGGACCAAATGCTCCCATCAAAAGACACAGAGTAACATTGGATAAAAAAACAAGAGCCTAAATGCTCCCATTAAAAGACACTGATTGGGTGAATGGATACAAAAACAAGACCCATATATATGCTGTCTACAAGAGACCCACTTCAGACCTAGGGACACATACAGACTGAAAGTGAAGGAATGGAAAAAGATATTCTATGCAAATGGAAATCAAAAGAAAGCTGGAGTAGCAATTCTCATATCAGACAAAATAGACTTTAAAGTAAAGACTATTACAAGAGACAAAGAAGGACACTATATAATAATCAAGGGATCAGTCCAAGAAGAAGGTATAACAATTGTAAATATTTATGCACCCAACATAGGAGCACCTCAATACATAAGGCAAATACTAACAGCCATAAAAGGGGAAATTGACAGTAACACAATCATAGTAGGGGATTTTAACACCCCACTTTCACCAATGGACAGACCATCCAAAATGAAAATAAATAAGGAAACACAAGCTTTAAATGATACATTAAACAAGATGGACTTAATTGATATTTATAGGACATTCCACCAAAAAACAACAGAATACTCATTTTTCTCAAGTGCTCATGGAACATTCTCCAGGATAGATCATATCTTGGGTCACAAATCAAGCCTTGGTAAATTTAAGAAAATTGAAATCGTATCAAGTATCTTTTCCGACCACAACGCTATGAGACTAGATATCAATTACAGGAAAAGATCTGTAAAAAGTACAAACACATGGAGGCTACACAATACACTACTTAATAACGAAGTGATCACTGAAGAAATCAAAGGGGAAATCAAAAAATACCTAGAAACAAATGACAATGGAGACATGACGACCCAAAACCTATGGGATGCAGCAAAAGCAGTTCTAAGAGGGAAGTTTATAGCAATACAAGCCTACATCAAGAAACAGGAAACATCTCGAAAAACAACCTAACCTTGCACCTAAAGCAGTTAGAGAAAGAAGAACAAAAAAACCCCAAAGCTAGCAGAAATCATAAAGATCAGATCAGAAATAAATGAAAAAGAGATGAAGGAGACAATAGCAAAGATCAATAAAACTAAAACCTGGTTCTTTGAGAAGATAAACAAAATTGATAAACTATTAGCCAGACTCATCAAGAGAAAAAGGGAGAAGATTCAAATCAATAGAATTAGAAATGAAAAAGGAGAAGTAACCACTGACACTGCAGAAATACAAAGGATCATGAGAGATTACTACAAGCAACTCTATGCCAATAAAATGGACAACCTGGAAGAAATGGACAAATTCTTAGAAATGCACAACCTTCCAAGATTGAACCAGGAAGAAATAGAAAATATAAACAGACCAATCACAAGCACTGAAATTGAAACTGATAAAAAATCTTCCAACAAACAAAAGCGCAGGACCAGATGGCTTCACAGGCGAATTCTACCAAACATTTAGAGAAGAGCTAACACCTATCCTTTTCAAACTCTTCCAAAATATAGCAGAGGGAGGAACACTCCCCAACTCATTCTACGAGGCCACCATCACTCTGACACCAAAACCAGACAAAGATGTCACAAAGAAAGAAAACTACAGGCCAATATCACTGATAAACATAGATGCAAAAATCCTCAACAAAATACTAGCAAACAGAAACCAACAGCACATTAAAAGGATCATACACTATGATCAAGTGGGGTTTATTCCAGGAATGCAAGGATTCTTCAGTATACACAAATCAATCAACGTGATACATCATATTAACAGATTGAAGGAGAAAAACCATATGATCATCTCAATAGATGCAGAGAAAGCTTTGGCAAAATTCAACACCCATTTATGATAAAAGCCCTGCAGAAAGTAGGCGTAGAGGGAACTTTCCTCAACATAATAAAGGCCATATATGACAAACCCACAGCCAACATCCTCCTCAATCGTGAAAAACTTAAACCATTTCCACTAAGATAAGGAACAAGACAAGGTTGCCCACTATCACCACTATTATTCAACATAGTTTTGGAAGTTTTAGCCCCAGCAATCAGAGAAGAAAAAGAAATAAAAGGAATCCAAATCGGAAAAGAAGAAGTAAAGCTGTCACTGTTTGCAGATGACATGATACTATACATACAGAATCCTAAAGATGCTACCAGAAAACTACTAGAGCTAATCAATGAATTTGGTAAAGTAGCAGGATACAAAATTAATGCACAGAAATCTCTTGCATTCCTATACACTAATGATGAAAAATCTGAAAGTGAAATTAAGAAAACACTCCCGTTTACCATTGCAACAAAAAGAATAAAATACCTAGGAATAAACCTACCTAAGGAGACAAAAGACCTGTATGCAGAAAATTATAAGACACTGATGAAAGAAATTAAAGATGATACAAATAGATGGAGAGACATACCATGTTCTTGGATTGGAAGAATCAACATTGTGAAAATGACCCTACTACCCAAAGCAATCTACAGATTCAATGCAATCCCTGTCAAACTACCACTGGCATTTTTCACAGAACTAGAACAAAAACTTTCACAATTTGTATGGAAACACAAAAGACCCTGAATAGCCAAAGCAATCTTGAGAACGCAAAATGGAGCTGGAGGAATCAGGCTCCCTGACTTCAGACTATATTACAAAGCTACAGTAATCAAGACAGTTTGGTACTGGCACAAAAACAGAAACATAGATCAATGGAACAGGGTAGAAAGCCCAGAGGTAAACCCATGCACATATGGTCACCTTATCTTTGATAAAGGAGGCAAGCATATACAGTGGAGAAAAGAAAGCCTCTTCAATAAGTGGGGCTGGGAAAACTGGACAGGTACATGTAATGGATGAAATTAGAACACTCCCTAACACCATACACAAAAATAAACTCAAAATGGACTAAAGACCTAAATGTAAGGCCAGACACTATCAAACTCTTAGAGGAAAACATAGAACACTCTATGACATAAATCACAGCAAGATCCTTTTTGACCCAACTCCTAGAGAAATGGAAATAAAAACACAAATAAACAAATGGGACCTAATGAAACTTAAAAGCTATTGCACAGCAAAGGAAACCATAAACAAGACCAAAAGACAGCCCTCAGAATGGGAGAAAATATTTGCAAATGAAGCAACTGACAAAGGGTTAATCTCCAAGATTTACAAGCAGCTCATGCAGCTCAATATCAAAAAAACAAACAACCCAATCCAAAAATGGGCAGAAGACCTGAATAGACATTTCTCCAAAGAAGATATACAGATTGCCAACAGACACATGAAAGAATGCTCAACATCATTAACCATTAGAGAAATGCAAATCAAAACTACAAGAGATATCATCTCACACTGGTCAGAATGGCCATCATCAAAAAATCTACAAACAATAAATGCTGGAGAGGGTGTGGAGAAAAGGGAACACTCTTGCACTGTTGGTGGGAATGTAAATTGATACAGCCACTATGGAGAACAGTATGGAGGTTCCTTAAAAAACTAAAAATAGAACTACCATATGACCCAGCAATCCCACTACTGGGCATATACCCTGAGAAAACCATAATTCAAAAAGGGTCATGTACCAAAATGTTAATTGCAGCTCTATTTACAATAGCCAGGATATGGAAGCAACCTAAGTGTCCATCATCGGATGAATGGATAAAAAAGATGTGGCACATATATACAATGGAATATTACTCAGCCATAAAAAGAAACGAAATGGAGGTATTTGTAGTGAGGTGGATGGAGTTAGAGTCTGTCATACAGAGTGAAGTAAGTCAGAAAGAGAAAAACAAATACAGTATGCTAACACATATATATGGAATCTAAGGGGAAAAAAAATGTCATGAAGACGGGAATAAAGACACAGACCTACTAGAGAATGGACTTGAGGATATGGGGAGGGGGAGGGGTAAGATGTGACAGGGTGAGAGAGTGGCATGGACATATACACACTGCCAAATGTAAAATAGATAGCTAATGGGAAGCAGCCGCATAGCACAGGGAGATCAGCTCGGTGCTTTGTGACCACCTAGAGGGGTGGGATGGGGAGGGTGGGAGGGAGGGAGATGCAAGAGGGAAGAGATATGGGAACATATGTATATGTATAACTGATTCACTTTGTTATAAAGCAGAAACTAACACACCATTGTAAGGCAATTATACTCCAATAAAGATGTTAAAAAAAATAAAACAAGATCCTACAATATGCTGCCTACAGGAGACCCACTTTAGGGTAAAGGACACACATAGATTGAAAGAGATATTTAATGCAATGGAAATGACAAGAAACAGGGGTAGCAACACTCATATCAGACAAAATAGACTTAAAAACAAAGGCCATAAAGACAGATAAAGAAGGACAGTATATAATGATAAAAGTATCAATACAAGAAGAGGATTTTACACTTATCAACATATATGCCTCTAATATAGGAGCACCCAAATACATAAAACAAATACTGACAGACATAAAGGGAGAAATTTACAGGAGTTCAATAATAGTAGGAGACTTTATCACCCCACTCACATCAGTGGACAGATCTTCTAGACAGAGAATCAATAGTGAAACAAAGATCCTAAATGATACAATAGAACAGTTACACTTAATTTATATTTTCAGGACATCACATCCAAAAAAAACAGAATACACATTCTTTTCAAGTGTACATGGAACATTCTCTAGACTTGACCACATACTACAGCACAAAACAAACCTCAACAAATTTAAGAGTATAGAAATTATCTCAAGCATCTTTTCTGACCACAACAGCATGAAACTAGAAATCAACCACAGAAAAAGAAATGAGAAAAAAATAATTACATGGAGACTAAACAATATGCTACTAAAAAAACCAGTGGGTCAACAATGAAATTAAAAAATACCTTGACGCAAATGCCAATGAAAACAAAACCATATAAAATCTATAGGATGCAGCAAAAGCAGTTCTTAGAGGGAAGTTCATAGCGATACAGGCCTTCTTTAAGAAACAAGAAAAATCTCAAATAAACAACCTAACCCACCACCTAAAAGAATTTAAAAAAGAAAAATAAACAAAACCCAAAGTCAGCAGAAAAAAGGAGGTAATAAAAATCAGAGAGGAAATAAATAAAATAGAGATTAAAAATCATAGAAAAAATCAATAAAACCAAGAGCTGGTTCTTTGAAAGGGTAAACAAAACTGACAAACCTTTGGCCAGGCTCACCTAGAAGAAAAGAGAGAAGACCCAAATAAACAAAATAAGAAATGAAAGAGGAGAAATCACAACTGATACTGCAGAAATACAAAAAACCATAAACGAATGCTATGAACATTTATATGCCAACAAATTTGACAACCTAGAAGAAATGGACAACTTTCTAGGAACATACAGCTCACCAAAACTGAATCAAGAAGAAATACATAACTTTAACGGACTGATCACTAGAAGTGAAACAGAACCTGTAATTTTAAAAAATCCCTATAAACTAAAGTCCATGACCAGATGGCTTCACAGGTGAATTCTACCGAACATACAAAGAAGAACTTATACTGATCCTTCTCAAACTCTTCCAAAAGATTGGAGAAGAAGGAAACTCCCAAAGACATTCTATGAAGCCACCATCACCCTTATACCAAAACCAGATAGATACTACCAGAAAAGAAAATTATAGGCCAATATCTTTGATGAATATAGATGCAAAAATTCTTAACAAAATATTAGCAAATAACAACACATAAAAAAGATCATACACCACGACCAAGTTGGATTCATCCTAGGGTCACAAGGATGGTTCAACATATGCAAATCAATCAATGTGATACACCACATCGACAAAAGGAAAGACAAAAACCACATGATCATCTCAATAGATGCAGAAAAAGCATTCAATAAAATTCAACAAACATTCATGATAAAAACCCTTATGAAAGTGAGTATAGAGGGAATATATCTCAACATAATAAAAGCTATTTATGACAAACCCACAGCCAATATAATAGTCAACAGTGAAAAGCCAAAAGCCTTCCCACTAAAATCTGGTACAAGACAAGGATGCCCACTCTCTCCATTTCTCTTCAACACAGTATTGGAAGTGATAGCCACAGCAATCAGACAAGAAAAAAGAAATAAAATGTATTCAAATTGGTAAGAAAGAGGTAAAATTGTCATTATATGCAGATTATATGACACTATATAGAGAAAACCCTAAAGACTCCACACAAAAACTAGTAGGACTGATAAATGAATTCAGCAAGGTAGCAGGATACAAGATTAACAGACAGAAATTGGTTGCATTTCTTTACACTAACAATGAAATATCAGAAAGGGAATGTAAACAAACAATCCCTTTTAAAACCACATCAAAAAAAAAAAGAACTTAGGAATAAACCTCACCAAGGAGGTGAAAGACATATCCTGAGAACTACAAACATTAATAAAGGAAATTGAAGATGATTCAAAGAAGTGGAAAGATATCCCATGCTCTTGGATTGGAAGAATTAATATTGTTAAAATGGCCATATTACCCAAAGCAATCTACAAATTTAATGTGATCCCTATCAAATTACCCATGACATTTTTCACAGAACTGGAACAAATAATCCTAAAATTATATGGAACCATAAAAGACCCAGAATTGCCAAAGCAATCCTGAGGAAAAAGAACAAAGCAGGAAGCAAAACCCTCCCAGATTTCAGACAATATTAAAAGCTACAGTAATCCAACGAGCCTGGTATTGGCACAAAAACAAACATACTGATCAATGGAACAGAATAGAGAGCCCAGAAATAAACCCACACATAATCTTTGACAAAGGAGACAAGAATACATAATGGGGAAAAGACAGTCTCTTCAGCAAGTGGTGTTGGGGAAGCTGGACAGCTGCATGTAAATCAATGAAGTTAGAACACTCCCTCACACCATGCACAGAAATAAACTCAAAATGGCTTAAGGACTTAAATATAAGGTAAGATACCATAAAACTCCTAGAAGAGAGCATAAGCAAAATATTCTCTGACATAAATCGTACCAATGTTTTCTTAGGTCAGTTTCCCAAGGCAATAGAAATAAAAGCAAAAATAAACAAGTGGGACCTAATCAGACTTATAAGCTTTTGCACAACAAAGGAAACCATAAACAAAACGAAAAGACAACCTATGGACTGGGAGAAAATATTTGCAAATGATGCAACTGACAAGGGCTTAATTTCCAAAATATACAAACAGCTCATACTATTCAGTAACAAAAAAACAACCCAATCAAAAAATGGGCAGAAGACCTAAATAAACATTTCTCCAAAGAAGACATACAGATGGCCAATAGGCACATAAAAAGATGCTCATCCTTGCTAATTATTAGAGAAATGCAAATCAAAACTACAGTGAGGTATCACTTCACATCAGTCAGAATGGCCATTATTAAAAAGGTAGACTTTTTGGACTTCTCTGGTGGCTCAGTGGTTAAGAATCCACCTGCCAATGCAGTGGACACGGGTTCGAGCCCTGGTTTGGGAAGGTCCCACATGCCACGGAGCAACTAAGCCCATGCTCCACAACTACTGAGCCTGTGCTCTAGAGGCTGTGAAACACGACTACTGAAGCCTGTGTGCCTAGAGCCAGTGCTCCGCAACAAGAGAAGCCATCACAATGAGAAGCCCACGCACCAAAATGAATAGCCCCTGCTCACCACAACTAGAGAAAGCCCGTGCACAGCAATGAAGACCCAATGCAGTCATAAATAAATAAATAAATAAATAATTTTTAAAAAGATAGACTTTTTAATAAGTAATAATAAATGCTGGAGAGGGTGTGGAGAAAAGGGAACCCTCTTACACTGTTTGTGGGAATGTAAGATGGTGCAGCTGCTATGGAAGACAGTATGGAGGTTCCTCAAAAAAATAAAAATAGAGTTGCTATATGATCCAGCAATCCCACTTTTGGGCATATACCCAGACAAAACTGTAATTTGAAAAGATACATGCATCCATATGTTCATAGCAGCACTGTTACAATAGCCAAGACATGGAAACAAGCTAAATGTCCATTGACAGATGCATGGATAAAGATGTGGTATATGTACACAATGGAATATTACTCAGCCATTAAAAAGAAATAATGCCAGCACTTCCCCAGAGGTCCAGTGGCTAAGACTGCGTACTCCCAATACAGGGGACCAGGGTTTGATCCCTGGTCAGGGAACTATATCCCACATGCATGTCGCAATTAACAGTTCACATGCCGCAACTAAAGAGCCCACATGCGCCAGCAAAGATCCTGCATGCTGCAACTAAGACCCAGCACAGCTTATACAAATAAATAAATAAATATTAAAAAAAAGAAATAATGCCATTTACAGCAACATGGATGGACCTAGAGATTATTATACTAAGTAAAGTCAGACAGAGAAAGACAAATACCGTATGATATTACTTATATGTGGAGTCTAAAATATGACACAAATGAACATATCTACGAAACAGAAAGAGACTCATAGACATAGAGAGCAGACTTGTGGTTGCTAAGCGGAAGGGGGTATGGTGGAGGGAAAGATTGGAAGTTTGGGATTAACAGATGCAATCTATTATATATAGGATGGATAAACAACGAGGTCCTACTGTATAGCACAGGGAATTATATTCAATATCCTGTGATAAAACATAATGGAAAAGAATATGAAAAAGAACGTATAACTGAATCACTTTGCTGTACAACAGAAATTAACAAAACATTGTAAATCAACTATACTTCAATAAAAATTTAAAAAAATCATTAGGACTGGAAAAAATTATTTAGTTTTAGAAAATTGGTCACATATAGATTCAAAGCTCCATCTGAATCTCTGAAATGTAGGCTGGCTTTTTACTACTTCAAATAAGAAGAAATTAGAATAGAGCAGAAATAACCATAAGCAGCCAAAAATCTTGATTCCAGTTCAATTTCTCCCTCTTGGCAAAACCACAGAAGTTTTCTGGGCTTTGAATGGATGGGGTTGGGTAGTGTTGGCTCTCCTTGAACTCTGCAATTCTAAGTAGTGTTTTTGAATTTACAGTTGGAAAGGATGTTAAAGACCATGTGTTTTATCCTCTTCATCTTACAAATGTGGAAACTGAGGCACAGAGGCATTAATTGACTTATCTAAGTGAGTATGTAGCTGGTTATTTTTAAAACTGGCTAGCAAATTGCCAAAAACAATTGATGAAAACTTGATACAAAGGGGAAGAATAAAATGCTTCTCTCTCACCTCTTCAGCCCAAACGTTCAACCATTTATGTCTCACCACTTGTAGAGAAAAGGGATCATGTAAAAAGGAGGAGGAGGGCAATCTAAGGAGAAAAGACACAGCAGGAGAATGTGAGGGATGCTGGAAAGGGCTCATCCCCTGATGTGATAAAACAATGAAGCTCTTTCCAAGGAATTAGAATAGTCTTACCTTGTGCCCCTTGGTCAAGATTCAAACTGTAAGCTTTATTTGCCTCTAAGTATACTTTCTGATGGTGCTTGATAAATAGCTCTTAGGAGATACTTTGAGCTGTATTCTCATATAATGCTTCCTTATCTTGGCTTATCTTGGAAGCCTATTGGAGTGAAAAACTATAAATATATTTCCAAAACATTTTCAGATTTTTGAAACTGTTTGAAATGAAGATTTATACTTTTCTTTTCTCCACAAGTTACTGAATCACTGAGCTAATGTTCTCTAACCACTGGAGAAGAAATCTCTCCTCTTGTTCTCAGCCCTCCATCTGAACATTTTATTGAGTACTGGCTACTTTTCAGAGAATAATTCTCTCAACTGTTGGAGAATTTTGCTTTAGGATATTTTTATTATTGCATCTTAAGGAAGAGTATTTCCTCCACAGTCATTCCAGCTGCAGAGAAATTGATCAAATATTTTTTCTGTGCTGTCATCTCTTCCTCACCAATAGGGGACACCTGAGGATTTGAACCAAACCTTTTAATCCATTTCTGTTCCAAAAAGTCATTGGCCAAGTTGTATCTAGTTTTAACCCCTTTGGATTCCTCATTCAAAAAAAATCAACATATAAAATATATATATATATATATATGACCCTCTGTTTCCTATCAGTAAATTCTCAACCCCTTAGCTTGGAACTGAGGACCCTCTGTGATCTAACATTTCCTGATGAAGCCCTGCTTCTCTACTCTTCCATGCTTATCAAGTGCTGTCATGTAACGAGTGTTCCAAATGTTTGGCACTTTTTGTATTTCTGCACTTCAGTGTCTTTTACCTTGGCCTGAAGCACTGCCCTGAGTTTTCATGAACTTGAGTCATGAAATCACAGTTCAACTTGTACTTTTCTATCATCTCTCCACTGAGAAGTACTGGCATCTGTACTTAATGTCATAAACAATTTCTAAGTCAGAAGCTCTGCATGAAAATGCTAATCCAGAGTTTATTTCCCATTACGTTAAAGGAGAAAAATTGTAATGTGTTTTATATCACACCCAAATCCCCCAATCAATTTTCTAAAATGTTGCTATAATATAAATGCCTATGTATAAGCAAGAAACTATATTAATATTTGAAACACTTAAACCAAATAGTAGTTACTTTATATGAAATAACATGTGTAATATACTGTGATCCAAACACCTTTACAATATGGAGGGGCAAATAACACACAGCAATAAATGAATTTGTTATAAAAGCACAGACAAAAATTACACAGAAAACCAGTCAACTTCCTGTGTGAGTTGATATTTACCAAGTGATATATAAATATAGCATTTAAAGAAAGTTGAGAAGGAAGCAAAGAAGAAGGATTGTAATAGCCATTGTTCAGCACCGGTTGTACAAAGTGATAGTGCTGACAAATTGGGTAGTGATGGAGAAATTTCAGACAAGCCATCAATGTCAGAGAAATTAACTGAATCCCACTTATATTGGTTTTGCTGAAGAAACACAAAGCAATGCTTTGGTAAATCTTCATAAGAGGTTGGTCAAGGCTTTAAGGTTAAACATTTGCAAAATGGAGCTTTGTTTACACTCCTAAAGTTCATGTTGATAAAGTTTTTTTTCTATTTGTTTGTTTGTTTGTTTGTTTTGTTTGTAGCTTGTTATGGATTGAATTGTTTCCCTTGCAATTCATATGTTGAAATCTAAACCCTCAGTACCTCAGAATGTGACATTATTTGGAGATAGGTCTTTACAGAGGTAATCAAGTTAAAATGAGGTCATTTGGGTGGGTCCTAATCCAATACGACTGGTGTCCTTATAAAAAGGAGGAATTTGGACATGCATAAAGAGATATGCATAAAGGCAAAATGATGTGGTGAGACACAGGGGAAAGATGGCCATCTACAAACCAAGGAGAGAGGCCCCTCCCTCACAGTCCTTAGAAGGAAAAAACCCTGCCCAATCTTAATTTTGGACTTCTAGCCTCCATAAATGTAAGACAGTAAGTTTCTGTTGCTTAAGCCACCTAGTTTGTGTTACATTTTTACAGCAGCCCTAGCAAACCAGTACAGTGCTCTAAGAGACTGAAAGCTAGTTTAAAACAAAAAACTTCTTATCATCTTGTCATATCAAAGATGTTGTGTCTCTCAGGCACTATATGTAGATGTGATTCTGAGGCCCTAGTTATTGTATTTGAATGTAACTTGAGATTTTTTTTCTGCACATCCTTTTGTTAAAAATGTCATTTGGAGTTTTGAGGATGTAAATATGAATGAATAGAAAATACAAATATTTTCTGGAATAGAGATTGGTAAACTTTTTCCCTAAAGGGTAAGATAATAATATTTTAGGCTCTGTGGCCATAAGGTCTCCATTGCAACTACTCAGTTCTGCCACTGTAGCATGAAAGCAACCATAGATAATACATAAATCAATGAGCCTGGCTGTGTTCCAATAAAACTTTGTTTATGGACTCTGAAAGTTGAATTTCATATAATTTTCATGCGTTCTTATGATTTTTCCCCTATTCATTTAAAAATATAAAAATAATTAATTTTTAACTTGTGAGTTATACAAAAACAGATGGCAGGCTGAATTTTGCCTGTGGGCTATAGTTTGACTATGTTTCCTATAAAAACCATCTGTGAAGTTTGGTGGTAAATTTTATGTGTCAACTTGGCTAGGCCTTGGTACCTTGATATTTGGTCAAACATTATTCTAGCTGTTTCTGTGAAGATATTTTTTAGATGAGATTAGCTTTTAAATCAGTAGACTTTTAGTGAAGCAGATTGTTCTCCATACTGTGATTGGGCCTCATCTAATCAGTTGAAGGCCTGAAACAAAAAAAATACTGAGCCTCACTCACCCCTCCCCAAGAAGAGAAATTCTGTCAGCAGGCTGCCTTCAGACTTGAACTCTAACTCTCCCTTGGGTCTCCGGCCCGCTAGCCTACCCTGAAGATTTTGGACTTGCCAACCTACACAGTCATGTGAGCCAATTCCTTAACATAAATCTTTCTTTCTCTTGATATATGTGTATACATATATATGTACACACCCCCCCACACACACATATCCTATTGGTTTTGTTTCTCTGGAGAACCTTTACTAATACGTTTAGTCACTAAAAAAAAAAAAAAAAAAAAAAGCAGGTATTCTATCAGGAAAATGTTTATTAGAGAGATGGTTTGAAGGGTAAGTCCTTCTTCCTCTGAATTTTTATAGCTTGTACCTATTTTATGATACGAATTTCCTAGAGTAGTGTTGCATTACACTTTACACAAGTCATTTACTTTACACAAATTAATGGGCATAGTTTAGCAACAGTTTCACAGTAAAAATTCAACAGAAGATCACTGTAAAAGGATCTTTTGCTTGTTTGTTCTTTATTACATTTCATATATTAATGTTATATTGTGCATTTTAAAACACTGCAATTAAACTGTGTATGCTGTACCTTTTGGATAATTTAAGAGCTTTTCAAGATATATTTTGACTACATTTTTACTTTCACAATCTAGGAATTGACTTTAAATTCTAAGCATCATGTGAGTTGTAAAGAGCCGCAACTGACTTATGTTAAAATTATTTTAAAACTATTATCCACTCCCTAAGATTATAAATTTGCAAACTCCTCAGGAGTGGAGATCTATATTATTCTTTCTATTCATCATATGAAACATTCAGTAACTATTTACTAACTGAATATAATCCATGGATAAGTGTTACATCTGAGAGGAAATTTTTATATTGTAAATATGCCTAGATTGAATCCCCAATCACTTTCTTTATCTACTTATCTTTCACAGGTGGTCAATACAAATAGTTTTAATGCAACATTCATTTTCACCTAGAGCTAATGAACATGATTCTTAGGTAGTCTAACTCATTAGGCATTAATAGTCTTACTTATAATATATTGGATTGGCCAAAAAATTTGTTCGGGTTTTTCCATAACATCTTACAGAAAAACCTGAACGAACTTTTTGGCCAGCCCAATACTTAAATGTTATTGTGAAATTATATAATATTGTATCTTTTCAAACTTAAATAGCAAATCCATTCCACTGGTTGAGTGGAATCAATACATAGTAGACTTTCTTCTAGGTGGTCCATTTATTGGCATATACTTGTTCATAGTAGTCTCTTATGACCCTTTGTGTTTCTGTGGTGTTGGTTGTAACTTCTTTTTCATTTCTGACTTTATTGACTTGAGCACTCTTTCTTTTCTTCTTGATGGGTCTGGCTAAAGGTTTATCAATTTTGTTTGTCTTTTCAAAGAACCAGCTTTTAGTTTCATTGATCTTTTCTATTGTTTTTTTTTTTTTTTAGTCTCTATTTCATTTATTTCTGCTCTGATCTTTATGATTTCTTTCCTTCTACTTGTTGTGGGTTTTCTATGTTCTTCTTTCTCCAGTTCCTTTAGGTGCAAGGTTAGGTTGTTTGTTTAAGATTTTTTCTTATTTCCTGAGTTAAGTGTGTGTTGTTATAAACTTCTCTCTTAGAACTGCTTTTGCTGTGTCTGGTAGGTTTTGGATCATCATGTTTTTGTTTTCATTTGTCTGTATGTACTTTTTAATTTCCTCTTTAATTTCTTCAGTGATCCTTTGGTTGTTTAGTAGCGTATTGTTTAGCCTCCACATGTTTGTGTTTTTTGCAGTTTTTTTCTTGTAGTTGATTTCTAGCCTCATAGCTTTGTGCTCGGAAAAGATGCTCAATATGATTCCAATTTTCTTGAATTTACTGAGGCATGTTATGTAACCTAGCATGTGATCTATCCTGGAGAATGTTCCATGTGCACTTAAAAAGAATGTGTATTCTGCTTCTTTTGGCTAGAATGCTCTCTATATATCAATTAAGGCCATTTGATCTAATGTGTTACTTAAGGCCTGTGTTTCCTTTTTGATTTTGTTTCTGGATGATATGTGCATTGATGTGAGTGGTGGTGTCAAACTCCCCTACTATTATTGTGTCACTGTTGATTTGTCCTTTTATGGCTGTTAATATCTGCCTTATATATTTAGTTGGGTGCATATATATTTACAATTGTTGTATCTTCTTGGATTGATCCCTTGATCATTATGTAGTGTCCTTTTTTGTCTCTTGTAACAGTCTTTATTTTAAATTATTTATTTATTTAATTTTATTTTTGGCTGTGTTGGGTCTTCGTTTCTGTGCGAGGGCCCTCTCCAGTTGCGGCAAGCGGGGGCCACTCTTCATCGCGCTGCGCGGGCCTCTCACTATCGTGGCCTGTCTTGTTGCGGAGCACAGGCTCCAGACGCGCAGGCTCAGTAGTTGTGGCTCACGGGCCCAGTTGCTCCGTGGCATGTGGGATCTTCCCAGACCAGGGCTCGAACCCGTGTGCCCTGCATTGGCAGGCAGATTCTCAACCACTGCGCCACCAGGGAAGCCCAACAGTCTTTATTTTAAAGACTACTTTGTCTGATGTAAATATTGCTACTCCAGCTTTCTTTTCTTTTTTAAAAAATTTATTTATTTTATTTATTTTTATTTTTGGCTTTGTTGGGTCTTCGTTGCTGTGTGCGGGCTTTCTCTAGTTGCAGTGAGTGGGGGCTGCTCTTCGTTACGGCGCACAGACTTCTCATTGTGGTGGCTACTCTTGTTGCAGAGCATGGGCTCTAGGCACACGGGCTTCAGTAGTTGTGGCACATGGGCTCAATAGTTGTGGCTCATGGCCTCTAGAGCGCAGGCTCAGTAGTTGTGGTGCACAGGCTTAGTTGCTCTGCGGCATGTGGGATCTTCCTGGACCAGGGCTCAAACCCGTGTTCCCTGCACTGGCAGGTGGATTCTTAACCACTGTGCCACCAGGGAAGCCCCTCCAGCTTTCTTTTGATTTACATTTGCATGGAATATCTTTTTCCATCCCCTCACTTTCAGTCTGTATATATCTCCTGATCTGAAGTGAGTCTCTTATAGGCAGCATATATACGAGTCTCATTTCTGTATCCATTTGGCCACTCTGTGTTTTTGGTTGGAGTATTTAATCCATTTATATTAAGGTAATTATCAATATGTATGTTCTTATTGCCATTTTGTCAATTGTTTTGGATTTGTTGAAATTAGAACACTCTCTAATACTATATACAAAAATAAACTCAAAATGGATTAAAGACCTAAATGTAAGACTAGATACTATAAAAATCCTAGAAGAAATCATAGGCAGAACACTCTTTGACATAAATCACAGCAGTACTTTTTTGGATCTATTTTTTAAAGTAAAGGAAATAGAAGCAAAAATAAACAAATGGGACCTAATTAAACTTAAAAGCTTTTGCACAGAAAAGGAAACCATTGACAAAATGAAAAGACAACATACTGAATGGGAGAAAATATTTGCAAATGATATGACTGATAGGGGATTAATATCCAACATATATAAACAGTTCATACAACTCAACATCAAAAAAACAAACAACCCAATTAAAAAATGGGCAGAAGAACTGAATAGACATTTTTTCCAAAGAGGAAATGCAGATGGCCAACAGGCACAAGAAAAGATGCTCAACATTGCTAATCATCAGGGAAATGCAAGTCCAAACCACAATGAGAGATCATCTCATACCTGTGAGAATGGCTATCATCAAAAGAATACAAATAACAAATGTTGGCAAGGATGTGGAGAAAAGAGAGCCCTCATACACTGCTGATGGGAATTTAAATTGATGCAGCCACTGTGGAAAACAGTATGGAGGTTTCACAAGAGACTAAAAATAGAGCTACATTATGACCCAGCAATTCTACTCCTGGGTATATATCCGAAAAAACCAAAAACACTAATTTAAAAAGACACATGCACCCCAATGTTCATAGCAGCATTATTTATAGTTGCCAAGATATGGAAGCAAGCTAAGTGTCCATCAACAGATGACTGGATAAAGAAGATGTGGTGTAAATATATGCAATGGAATACTACTCAGCCATAAAAAAGTGAAATTTGCCATTTGCAGCAAGGTGGGTGGACTTGGAGGGCATTATGCTAAGTGAAATAAGTCAGACAGAGAAAGACAAATACTGTATGTTATCACTTATATGTGAAATCTAAAAAATACAACAAACTAGTGAATAAAACAAAAAAGAAGCAGACTCAGATATGAAGAACAAACTAGCCATTACCAGTGGTGGTGGTGGGGGGAGAGGGACAATATAGGGGTGGAAGAGTGGGAGATAGAAATTATTGGGTGTAAGATAGGCTCAAGGATGTATTGTACAACACAGGGAATAGAGCCAATATTTTGTAATAACTGTAAATGGAGTGTAACCTTTAAAAACTGTACAAAAAATTTAAAAATTAAAAAAAATTAAATTAAATTAAAAAACAAAGTAAACTAATCTCAAGTATTTCTAGAATTGGGTGGTGATAAGGGCTGCTCTCTGGTTAGTATTCACACATGAAACAAGATCCACTCAAGCCAGTTTCCTGTTTCTAGTCATTTGCCTGTATTTGGTACCATAAGAAACTTAACAATTTGGAGTAGCCATTGAGAAGGGGAAGAACAGCCAGAAGGAAAGGAAAAGAATGAATAATGGACTTGAGAAGAATCACATGAAGATGACTTTAACTAGAAAACAATGAGACATTGTGGTGTTACTGCTAAATTATTGCTAAGAGATTTAGAATTCCAAGAAGCTGGAGTCTACTGGGTAATGTGTGAATAATAAGAAAGAAATTGGTCACATATTGGCTCAGGGATAATTTCAATTAATGATGCAACAAAGTCAATAGGTCATGGGCGTTCCATTATTTTACATTCAGCTGACCTCTTTTAATGAAGAGCTAAGTATTGACATAGGCCTAATCAAGGATGCATGACTGATCCTTTTTTAGAGTTTTTGGGACTAGACATACCAGCTTGATTTCTTTTTGTTTTCCCTCCTCATCCCAGAATAGGCAAGTCTGTAACTAGAGCTACTAGAAGTAAATTTGGGCAGACTAATTGAAAATCTTTTCAGATAATTTGTTTTGATAATGCAGTGTGTTCAGGGCTGGATCCCTTTCCAGACCTCTGGGCCCCAGTTATTTGTCCTGATTTCTTCCATCCCCTTCATGATACTGACTGTGACCCCTAATACTCTGTGCCCTGGGACTTTGTACTTTGTGTCTATAGACATATCTAACTAAGTGAGAGTCTCATAGGAACCATGAGCATTGTCCTGGTGATATTACTTTGTTGGGGGGGGGGTCTCTTTTTGTCCTACTGTCCAAAAGAGCC
Organism: Balaenoptera ricei; assembly: GCF_028023285.1. Classification (NCBI taxonomy): domain Eukaryota; kingdom Metazoa; phylum Chordata; class Mammalia; order Artiodactyla; family Balaenopteridae; genus Balaenoptera; species Balaenoptera ricei. The sequence continues at coordinate 35,567,884 of NC_082641.1, forward strand.
TTGGATTCCTAGCATGGATTTTATTATTCAACATTAGTATTGTTATATTTTTTCTAAAAAAATTACCACAGAATTTCTGCTCGAATTTCTAATGTGTGATATGCAGCATTTTTGCTTTTAGCACTCCAAGTTTCTAAATATGTAGCAGTAACTATAGAACTAAGCTGATCTCTGTTCCTACACTGTCTCAGATTGATGGGAGATCCTGAGCTAGCTCCACCTATAATGTCCTACGTCAGACAGGGGCTTTCTTTCCTTCCCATATTACTATCAGTTGTGCAGAGCTCTGCCCTTTTTTCTAGGGAGATACAAAGATCCTGAGCTGCTGAAAGGGAGATTATTCTATATAGAATAGTCTATACAGAATAATCTATTATAGAATATAGATTATGGGTTGGATGGGGATTGAGCAAGTTTTGAAAGCATATAGGTATCATTCTTGCTGGATTTCCAGTGGGTAACCTGCTCTCTACCATCAATCAGAAGAGCAACTAAAGCAGTGCTTCAGGGCAGGTGTTGTGCCGTTCTGAGAACATGCAGACTATATTGTTTTCAAGCACTTAACGCCTGATCTGGCCACTGACTCTGCTTCTAGCTGCTTCCTGTTCTCCCAGTCCATGTGACAATCGATTCCCTGCAAAGCATTGCCCAGGCCAATAGTTCAGTGTCTACACTTCAACTCCTGTACTCCCATCACTTCCCGTCTCTCTATCCTCCACCCGTGGAATCTTTACCTAGTTTGAGAATCTGTGTGTTGGAGAGGAAACTTGAATCTTTTAACTATTTTCTGCTCCTCTTTTGTACTTTGACTGTGGAAATTGAAAGCCAAGAATTTGTTACCTTTCTTCTCTGATTCCGAACTGCCAGGGCTAGGGATACAAGTGACTGCATCATAGCAGGCTGAATGGTGCTCAACAGTTAACATTTCAAAATGGTAACACCTTCTTCTTTATTTTCTGACTTTAAATAAAGAGACTACTATATTTAATTGTTTGCTTGTCATTCTTCCTCCCACAACAGACTAAATGTTTCTTTCTTTAAAGCTAAAATTTTTAAAGTTGTGGTAAAATATACATAACAGAAAGTTCACCATTTTAACGATTTTTAAGTTGCATTTCAGTGGCATTAAGTAGATTCACATTATTGTGCTACCATCACTACCATCTCTCTCCAGGACTCTTTCATCTTCCTAAACTGAAACTCCATACCAATTGAACCGTAACTCCTCATTCCTCCCTCACAGCAGCCCCTGACTACCATCATTCTACTTTTTATCTCTATAAATTTGAGTAGTCTTAGTCATTTTTTATAGGTGAGATCATACAATATTTGTCCTTTTGTGACTGACTTATTTCACTTAGCATAATGTCTTTAAGTTTCATCCATGTTGTCACATGTCAATTTCCTTGCTTTTTAAGGTGGAATAATATTCCATTGTATGTATAAACCACACTTTGTTTATTCGTTCATCTCTTGATGAACACTTGGGTTCCTTCCACCTTTGGCTATTGTAAATAATGCTGCTATGAACATAGGTATGTAAGTATCTGTTTAAGTCTCTGTTTCAATTTGTTTGGGTATATACCTAGGAGTGAAATTGCTGGTAAGTCATTTTTAATTTTTTGAGGAACTGCCATACCATTTTCCACCAGTGGTTACACCATTACACATTTCTACCAGCAATGTACAAGAATTCAATTTTCTCACATCCTTGCAGCACTTGTTTTCTTCTTCTTTTTAAAATAATAGCCATTTTAAGGGGTGTGATAAAATGATTTTTGATGGCTGGAATAATGTCTTCATCTTCATACTCCCACCATTTGGCTCATGTGCCTGACTCATATAGGTATAAAATAATTATTTATCAAATTATTATTAGATGATTATAGCTGATATTCATTATAATAAGAAACTATATTATTCATGGATTTGGGTTAACTCTAAGGAAGGATGTCCTGGGTTAACTCTAAGGAAGGATGTCCTAATAAACTTTCTGACATATTCTCACCTCTAATTTAAGTCCCATTCCTAGGTAGGATGTGTACAATAAGGGAAAATTTTAAGATTTGTTAATTAAAGATATGACCATGTCAAATTTGCCAATGGCTTCTTTCACCTATGGGTATACATTCTTTGTTTTGGGAAGGATCACTTAAATTCTTTCTTTTACATATGTGGATGTGAAACAATTAAGCACTTTCAGGAAGCAACAAATATCATTTTTCTCAAATGACTTAATATGCTAAGCTCAAAATAAGTTGGGGAGAAATTCAGAAAAGTTAGTAAATTTACATAGGAGTCAAATAGGCCTCAAGAGGAAAGGTGCAGAGACATTGGATTGCTTTTTCCTTGAAGTTCAACATAATTAGAAACTCTGATGGGTTCAGGAACTCTAACTTAGAGAAACTGTCAAGAATTAGACACCAGGGTCTTCAAAAGGAATTCATGGCTCTGTCTTTAACAGGTGGTCTGGGCATAACTCCAGGGACTAGTTTGTCCTGGGAGAAAGCTGGAAACCCTGGCTCTACAAATGCTTCTTGAGTAAAATGAGAGTGTGTGCGTATGTGTGTGTGTGTGTGTACATGTGTCTGTGTGTCTGAAAGATCCATGTTACTAAAGAGCTGTAACATTGGATGCCCAGGCTTGATGCAGAGACATACTCTGAGAAATTTGTGTTTTTCCAGTGAGAGTGGAGAGGGGAATCTTTTATTAGGCACTGTGTTCAGTGAGTTGGGACTCCTCTATGATCTGAGCCCCTAGATTTTGGTGGCAATGAATTATGAGTTTGGAAAGCAAACCAGGACTGTGTTGGGTTTCTACAATGTTGTGTCGGGGGTCAGGCACGCCTTATGTCACCACTGGACTTCCAGCAGAGAACAAGGGTTGCAGTGGGTTGCCTCACTGCTTGTTCCCAGCAGCATCACCAGATGCCAGAGCTGTCCATAAGGACAGAGGCATCAGGGTGCCAGAGACAAAGAAGGAAAAGGTCTCTAAATCTAGGTGACTTGTGTGTAACTTATGACTCTCGACTTTGGTGTCTTCATAAGAAAAATGGGTATGATGATAGCTCCTTCTCATAGGTTTGTTGTGAAGATTAGATACGTTAATGCACGTGAAAGACTCACAGTGGTGCCTATAATAAAGCAGTGCTCAGTAATGTTAGGTAGGAGAAGCAAAGAACAGAAACCCTATAGGGAATTGACTAAATTTTCCACTTTTTCTCCATAAGTATCTAGAGTCACACCTGAGACTGAATGGTTTATTATGGATTCAAGATTGTGAGGGGAGAGAAGACTCTGTAGTTATTTGATTCAAATATTAAAAGGAGGATGAATGCCACTTTTTACCCTAATTTGGTGAAGTTGAACATATATTTTCATATTTCCACATAGGTGTCCTTATCAGTTCTTCTAAAGTACTTCTCCTCAAATTGTCTTGTTGGCTGATATTTCCATCAAGTAATAATAACCATTCCCAAACCACTCAGGCTAAAAGATTTGGATCTTGCGTTAAGTCCTTTTTCTTCCTTGGTATCCACCCAGTCAGTCCCCATACACTCTCAAATTTTCCTTCATAATGATCCTTGAATCTGTCCTTTCCTCTCCATTCTCACCTTTATTTGTCCAACTAGTCCAGAAAAATTCCCATTAAGCTGCATATGCTCAAGTGCCACAGGACAGAAATAGGTTTTATAAGCTTGTGCTGAGTTGGGAGCAAACAGGGCTGTACCCTGGCAAAATGTGAAGTAGGTAAGATTTGGCTTTGACACCTCACTCTTTGCCAGCCTTTCCCCAGAGGTGAAGAAAGCTGACGTGGCTTCTGGCCAGTACTGCACATCAGCAAGGAAATTCTCCATGAATTCAATGCTAGCTAATGACTTCCTACTCAACTGCAAAAATAAGGCAAGAATCTAAGATTTGTCTATAAGCTTCCCTCCAAGACCATATGCTCCATGAAGAAAGACTATATAGCTTTTTTTTTTTTTTTACCACTGTAGCCTAATCATATTATAGGATAACTAGATGGAATTACAAGGAAGACAAAAATATCAAGACTGCCAGTGTCTTTAGAAAGACAGAGATTTGACTTACTTGGCTGAGGCAAGTGTGGTTTCTTTGTTAAGGAGACGTAATGAGGAGACTTCCCCACGTCACCCTCACCCTGCTTCTGTACCCTCACTTCTCCATGCTTGGGTCTAGGACTTTTGATTTGTTCATTGTGATTTTTAACATTCTGGAGAGAACTACACTTATTACTTCCTGCAGCTTCTGACCCTACATATACTGACATTCTCCTTATCTGTGGGTATAATATTTGAGAATCATTTTCAGTAACTTGTCCTATAAAAAAAGTATATTTGTGAAATGTGAATATAAAATAATTTTATATTGTTGAATATGCTTTTAAAAATTCCCATCCTTTCATTCTGCATATTCTGACATATATCTCTAACTGAGAACAATTTCTTTAAAGCACATAGGCATTTTAGGTTCAAAGAGGTCTGAATTAAAATCCCAGCTCCACAATTTTGCTGGAACTCTAGAGTTCCTTCAGCATGTTATTTAATCTCTCTGCATCTGTTTTCTCCCCTACTTCATTAGGTTTTGTTGTTGTTAAACAAATAACATATGTAAAATGCTTTAGCTCAATGCCTGGCACATAAAGAGCCCCCAAAAAAGAAAGTTCAATGTTTTAGCTAAAATGGATCTTAGTTATCAGTTCACCTAAGCCTGCCCTTTTTCAGATGAGGAAAATGAGGTTTGGGACTAGAATCCACCTTATGACTCCCTACAAGCTAGTTGGTATTCATCAGAGAGCATGGGTTGGGAACCTGAAGGATCTGAGTTTAATTCTAGATTTTTCTGATCACCTCACTAACTTTAACTTTTCTCAGCCTTAGTTTTTTCATCAATAAATCAGGAATAAAAATATCTCCTCTGATATGTCATATAAAAAACACTGAGATAATTCTTGGCACAATATGAACATACAAAAATCTTAGTTTTCCCCAGTGGCATACCAAGGATGGGGCAGTAGGCACGATGTGCTCCAGGTACAGACAATAAGGGGTGGGGGAGTATTATCTGTAGAGGATTTAGAAATGGGAATAAAACCAACTATAAGTCTTATTTTTATTATCATCACTATACATAGCAACACTAAACAATGTGATACCATTATCAATAAATATTCTTCTCTGAAAAAAATCTTTTGTTGGTCTGAGTTCTAAACAATTGTTGAAAATACTGTTGAGATTAATTTTGTGTGTATAGACTTCAAACTGGCATGTTTTATTACTTTTCCTTAAAAAAATTGTATTCTACATTGAACTTAATTCAGAGAAGAGCTGGTCCTTGAGACATACAGATGATGTTACGATTGTTCATTTTGAGAGTGATTTTGTAATGAAGTAGCCTTTGCCTTCTTCATACTCAAATCAACCCATACCTTCAGGTTGATGATGCTCCCAATTTATTAGATACAATCATATTTATCTGAATCTCTTATCTAAGCACAAGTGTGCTAATATGACACTCTCCAAATGTCAATTCTACTACAGGCAGAGGCTGGGAAGAAGATTCAGTTCTTGACTCTTTCTACTCTGGCAGGCTAATGGTCAGAAGGAATATGACTAAACTGATATTGCCAGAGGGAAAAGTATGCCATGGAAACATAGGACTGAAGTGTGTTTTTGGAAATAATAGGAGAATGGAGAGTCTGATCTCATGAGAGTCTGTTTTGAAACAAGTGACTGAAAACATCTCAAGTGTGATAAACCATTTGGAATGTGGTGACCACCTAGTATTTATATTAGAAACAGAGACTGACTTGTCCTCAAAGTGATGGCACAAAACAAAGCCAAGCAAGTTAAAAGGGAATGGCTAGGATGCACTCAGTGAATCAGGAGAAACATTAAAAGTGTGTTTGGATAGAAATATTAAGTCCTATTAAGGAAGAACTGATATCATCTTGGGGAGCAAAAAGGAAAGATGGAAAAAAGCAAATACATTAATCAATTAAAATAAAAATAGAGCAGTGAGCCAGGGAAGTGTTAGTTTACAATCTGTTAGCCATTCCCAATCCCCTTTTCCATTGCCAACCTCCAGCTATAGAGGCTGAAAAAGAGATACTTTCTTCACCTTTCTTGCAGCCAGAGGTGGCATATAACCCAGTTCGGATTAATGGGAAAAAAAGAGAAATATGTTGGGGGTTCTGCAAAAGATAATCCTCACTGCTGAAAGGAGAGAGGTCTAGGAGGAAAGCTCTATTTACCCCCATCTTTATCTTTTCTCACTGGTATGCTGTTACAGGTTTGCATGATGCTTAGAACATCAATAGCCATCTTGCATCCATAAGAAGAGACATAGTTGAAGCATCAAGGGTAGCAGAGTAGAAAACTAAAAAGTCCTGGATCCTTCTTGGCATAATCAAACCACAAACCAACCTTGTAGTCACCTACCTAGGGACTTCTTTTTATATTTTTATATAAACAATATTTTTATTTTGTTTATTAGTGATACAGAAACATATTTTCACTAATATGTTAAAATGTTATTAACACAAAACATTTTAAGAAATAAAAGTTGAACATGCAACTTTTTTTGAAATTCTTTTTTAAACATTTTATGATACAAAAATTTAATGGTCAGATTGTAAAGTCATATTATTTTAATATTTTGTTGTAATGGCTGTTATATTTGAAAAGGATAACAATAGAAGAGCTGTACAGTTGGCTCTGGTTACTAAATACTGACACTCAAACCTTTTCTTTTTTATTCAACCTTCTTCACTGAAATAAAGGTCTTTATATTTCAGGAATGTTAGTCAGATAATGTGTTACTTGCAGCCAAAAGTATTCTAACTGCTAAAAAGACCAATAAGAAATCAAAGCAGGAAATTGATTAAGAAGCAATGTTTAGACAGTGTTTGAAATGATACTATTTTTTGCTCTACACTCCAAGCAATAGAAAGACCAGAAGGAAAGGTGTCTTTTTTGTTAAAATTAATTAGTTTATTTTTGGCTGTGTTGGGTCTTCATTTTTGCTCACGGGCTTTCTCTAGTTGCGGCGAGCAGGGGCTACTCATTGTTGCAGTGCATGGGCTTCTTATTACAGTGGCTTCTCTTGTTGCGGAGCATGGTCTCTAGGCATGTGGGCTTCAGTAGTTGTGGCACACGGGCTTCGTTGCTCCGTGGCATATGGGATCTTCCCGGACCAGGGATCAAACCCGTGTCCCCTGCATTGGCAGGCAGATTCTTAACCATTGCGCCACCAGGGAAGTCCCTGGAAATGTGTCTTTTATCTCTAGTTCATACTGGGAGACATGAAGAAAGCAATTTAGGATCTTCCTATTCACCAAAAAAAAAAAAAAAAAAAGGGAGAACTAGTTGATTCTAATTTATTTATGTCCACTAGAGACTGAAAATAGCTGTGCCATATATGCCTGAGGGAAATGGAAGCAACCACCCTAGAACACAGTCTGTCATCATACTTCCACCTGGCATGGGGCCTCAGGCCATGCAATTCTTAAAAGTCTGCAAATGGTGTCAGGACAGGCATCAGATGCTGAAAACCAAGCATGTGTGACACAAAAAAATAAAAATATAAATAAGTGCAAAAATACTGGTAAAATATTAGTGAATTAAACTCAGAAGTCCATTAATGAATAACATAAAGGAATAAAAGTAAAATATTAGTAAAATTCTCAATGCAATTAACTAGGTTAACAGTTAAACAGGGGAAAATTATATGATTATCTTAATAGATGCCAAAAATAGATGTCTATTACTTCCATTTTCTGTTGTTTTAAAGTGTAGCAAGAATTTAAGGAAATTTACCAGGCAAAGGAGTACAGAATTCTTCTATAATTTTACAGTATCTTTCCAAACATTTACAGTCATCTTGCCCACCTGTAAATCAATGGGTTTTTTAAAGCGGTTTTCCTTTATAAAATTTTCCAAAACAATGAACATTTTCATGTTTATTTTTCACCATTATTTTGTAATGTTGATTGAATTGCACAATTACAATAGTAAAAACAAAGAGATCAAACAGATTTTGTAACAATACAACTTCATCTTTGTAAATATAAGACTCAACTGGTGGGGAAAATGCTGCTACTGCTACCAAAAGGTAGATTTTTAGCTATATTCAACTTCTTGTCAGTCAGTATGGTGAATAGAGAAAATAGAAAGCTTTGGTTAATCACATTAATTTATATCTATGCTGTCCAAAACCATAGCCATTAGCGACATGTGGCTATAGAGCATTTGAAATGAGGTTAGTGTAAGAAAGGAACTGAATTTCGTATGTAATTTAATATAAATAAATTTAAAGTTATATTCAAAAAGTAATACCCGATTCAATCACTGAAAAACTTTTAAGTATATTTGGAACAAGTTGGGTATTTGAATCTACTTTTACAACTACAAATATATGAACTTTAAATATAGATCAAGTATTTTCAACAAAAATTTAATGTCTATTCAGGGTCTTTTGAGTTTCCATACAAATTTTAAAATGATTTGTTCTAGTTCTGTAAAAAATGCCATTGGTATTTTGATAGGGATTGCATTGAATCTGTAGATTGCCTTGGGTAGTATAGTCATTTTGACAATATTGATTCTTCCAATCCAGGAATATGGTTTATCTTTCTATCTGTTTGTGTCATCTTCCATTTCTTTCATCCGTGTCTTATAGTTTTTGGCGTACAGGTCTTTTGCCTCCTTAGGTAAGTTTATGCCTAGGTATTTTATTCTTTTTGATATGGTGGTAAATGGGATTGATTTCTTAATTTCTCTTTCTGATACTTTGTTGTTAGTGTATAGAAATGTAACAGATTTCTGTATGTTGATTTTGTATCCTGCAATCTACCAAATTCACTGATGAGCTCTAGTAGTTTTCTAGCAGCATCTTTAGGGTTTTCTATCTGTAGTATCATGTTATCTGCCAACAATGACAGTTTTACTTCTTCCTTTCCAATTTGAGTTCGTTTTATTTGTTTTTCTTCTCTGATTGCTGTGGCTAGGACTTCCAAAACTACGTTGAATAAAAGTGGGAAGAGTGGGCATCCTTGTCTTCTTCCTGATCTAAGAGAAAGTGCATTCAGCTTGTCACCATTGAGTATGATGTTAGCTGTGGGCTTATCATATATGGCCTTTATTATGTTGAAGAATGTTCCCTCTATTCCCACTTTCTGGAGAGTACTTTTTATCATAAATGGATGTTGAATTTTATCAAAAGCTTTTTCTGCATCTATTGAGATATTATTCTTCAATTTTTTAACGTGGTTTATCACTTTGATTGATTTGTGGATATTGAAAAATCCTTGCATCCCGTGATCCCCACTTGATCATGATATATGATCCTTTTAATGTATTGTCAGATTTGCTAATGTTTTGTTGAGGATTTTTGTATCTGTGTTCATCAGTGATATTGCCTGTAATTTTTCTTTTGTGTGTGTGGTATCCTTGTCTGGTTTTGATATCTGGGTGATGTTGGCCTTACAAATGAGTTCAGAAGTGTTCCTTTCTCTGCAGTTTTCTGGAATAGTTTCAGAAGAATAGGTGTTAACTCTTCTCTAAATGTTTGGTAGAATTAACCTTTGAAGTGATCTGGTCCCAGACTTTTGTTTGTTGGGAGTTTTTAAAGTACTGATTCAAATTCATTCCTGGTAATTGGTCTGTTCATATTTTCTATTTCTTCCTGGTTCAGTCTTGGGAGATTGTATCTTTCTAAGAATTTGTCCATTTCTTCTAGGTTGTCCATTTTATTGGCTTATACTTGTTCGTAGTAGTATCTTATAATCCTTTGTATTTCTGTGGCATCAGTTGTAACTTCTCCTTTTTCATTTCTGATTTTATTGATTTGGGCCCTCTCCCATTTTTTGATGAGTCTGGCTAAAGGTTTATTAATCTTGCTTATCTTCTCAAAGAACCAGCTTTTAGTTTCATTGATCTTTTCTATTTTTTTTTTTAGTCTCTATTTTATTTATTTCTACTCTGATCTTTATTATTTCTTTCCTTCTACTAACTTTGAGCTTTGTTTGTTCTTCTTTCTCTAGTTCCTTTAGGTATAACATTAGATTGTTTATTTGAGATTTTCGTTTCCTGAGGTAAGCTTGTATTGCTATAAACCTCCCTCTTAGAAATGCTTTTGCTGCATCCTGTAGGTTTTGGATTGTCATTTGCAAATGATAGGACCAATAAGGGATTAATATCCAACATATATAAACAGCTCATACAACTCAACATCAAAAAAACAAACAACTCAATTAAAAAATGGGCAGAAAAACTGAATAGACATTTTTACAAAGAGGAAATGCAGATGGCCAACAGGCATAAGAAAAGATGCTCAACCTTGCTAATCATTAGGGAAATGCAAGTCAAAAACACAATGAGATACCACCTCACAACTGTCAGAATGGCTATCATCAAAAAGAACACAAATAACAAATGGCAGCAAGGATGTGGAGAAAAGAGAGCCCTCATACACTGTTGATGTGAATGTAAATTGGTGCAGCCACTGTGGAAAACAGTATAGAGGCTTCTCAAAAAAATAAAAATAGAACTACCATTTGACCCAGCAATTCTGCTCCTGGGTAGATATCCAAAAAAACCCCAAAACAGTCATTCAAAAAGATACACACACCCCAATGTTCATAGCAGCCTTATTTACAATTGCCAAGATATGGAAGCAACCTAAGTGTCCATCAACAGATGAATGGATAAAGAAGATATGTTATATATATAGACAATGGAATAGTAATTAGCCATAAAAAAGAATGGAAATTTGCCATTTGCAGCAAGATGGATGGACTTGGAGGGTATTATGCTAAGTGAAATAAATCAGACAGAGATCACGTATATGTGGAATCTAAAAAGTACAACAAACTAGTGACTATAACAAAAAAGAAGCAGATTCACAGTTATAGAGAACAAACTAGTGGTTACCAGTAAGGAGAGGGGAAGGAGGGGCAATATAGAGGTGGAGGAGTGGGAGGTACAAACTATTGGATGTAAGATAGGCTACAAGGATGTATTGTACAACATGGTATAGCCAATATTTTGTAATAACTGTAAATGGAGTGTAACCTTTAAAAATTGTATAAAAAAAATTCAGCATCTGAACTAAGATGTACTATAAATGTAAAATACATAATAAAATTTGAAGACTTAGTATGATAAAAGGATAAATATAAAAATACCTCATTAATAATTTTTATGTTGGTTACATGCTGAAATGATAATATTTGGGGCACAATGGGTTCAATAAAACAGATGCTGAAAATTAATTTTACATGTTTCTTTTTTTTTTTAATTTATTTATTTGGCTGCATTGGGTCTTAGTTGTGGCATGTGGGATCTTTGTTGGGACATGTGGTATCTTTTGTTGCAGTGTGCGGGCTCTTCATTGCGGTGTGTGGGCTTCTCTCTAGTTGTGGCATGCAGGCTCTAGAGCATGAGGGCTCAGTAGCTGTGGCATGTGGGCTCTCTAGCTGTAGCATGCAGGCTTCTCTCTAGTTGTGGCACATGGGCTTAGTTGCCCCGTGGCCTGTGGGATCTTAGCTCCCCGACCAGGGATTGAACCTGTGTCCTCTGCATTGGAAGGCAGATTCTTAACCACTGGACCACCAGGGAAGTCCCTTTTATCTGTTTCTTTTAATATTTTGATGTGGCTACTAGAGATTTTAAAATTATATGTTTAGATTTCATTATATTTTTTTGGATAGCAAGAAACAGAATTTTATCTGGGAGAGTTTCTACTATATCTTTTAACATGTATAATGCATTTATATTTTGACTAGAGAATTTTTATCCTACAGAAAAACTTATGTACCTTTACAAATATAACATACTGGGTATTTATTTTACTAATGTTATGGCAAATGATAGGAAACAATCTCAATGATCTTTCAATCGGGTTAAATAAATGTTTCAAACACAAATGGAATGCTAATCATCAATTAAAGAAAATAAAATACATATATATACAGAGAGATGGAAAGATGGCCATAACACCTCAGGAAGAAAAATGCCATGGAACAATATATATAATGAAGTACTATTTCTAGTAAATAATTAAAACTCTATAAAAAGAGTATGCACATTTTCGCTATTTTCTATAGATTTCTATGTTCTTTGCATTTTCAAAAAGCATGTATTATAGTTAAAAAATGATTAAGTATGTAGAGGAGATTGGTTCAAGATGGTGGAGTAGAAGGACGTGCGTTCAGTCCCTCTTGCAAGAGCACTGGAATCACAACTAACTGCTGAACAAGCATCGACAAGAAGACACTGGAACTCACCAAAAAAGATACTCCACATCCAAAGACAAAGGAGAAGCTGCAATGAGACAGTAGGAGGGACGCAATCACAATGAAATCATATCCCATAACTGCTGGGTGGGTGACTCACAAACTGGAGAACACTCATACCACAGAAGTCCACCCACTGGAGTGAAGGTTCTGAGCCCCACATCAGGCTTCCCAACCTGGGGGTCTGGCAAGGGGAGGAGGAATTCCTAGAGAATCAGACTTTGAAGGCTAGTGGGATTTGACTGCAGGACTTTGACAGGACAGGGGGAAACAGAGACTCCACTCTTGGAGGGCACACACAAAGTAGTGTGCACATCAGGACCCAGGGGAAGGAGCAGTGACCCCATGGGAGACTGAACCAGACCTACCTGCTAGTGTTGGAGGGTCTCCTGCAGAGGTGGGGGGTGGATGTGGCTCACCGTGGGGACAAGGACACTGGCAGCAGAAGTTCTGGGAAGTACTCCTTGGTGTGAGCCCTGGCAGCAGAAGTTCTGGGAAGTACTCCTTGGTGTGAGCCCTGCCGGCGTCAGCCATTAGCCCCACCAAAGAGCCGGGTCGGCTCCAGTGCCTCAGGCCAAACAACCAACAGGGAGAGAACCCAGCCCCACCCATCAGCAGACAAGGGGATTAAAGTTTTACTGAGCTCTGCCCACCAGAGCAACATCCAGCTCTACCCCCACCACCAGTCCCTTCCATCAGGAAGCTTGCACAAGCATCTTAGATAGCCTCATCCACCAAAGGGCAGACAGCGGAAGCAAGAAGGACTACAGTTCTGCAGCCTGTGGAAGGAAAACCACATTCACAGAAAGATAAACAAAATGAAAAGACAGAGAACGATGTACCAGATGAAGGAACAAGATAAAATCCCAGAAAAACAAATAAATGAAGTGGAGATAGGCAACCTTCCAGAAAAAGAATTCAGAATGGTGATGTGAAGATGATCCAGGACCTCAGAAAAAGAATGGAGACAAAGATCAAGAAGATGCAAGAAATGTTTAACAAAGACTTAGAAGAATTAAAGAACAAACAAACACAGATGAACAATACAATATCTGAAATGAAAAATACACTAGAAGGAATCAATAGCAGAATAACTGAGGCAGAAGAATGGATAAGTGACCTGGAAGACAGAATGGTGGAATTAACTGCCACAGAACAGAATAAAGAAAACGAAATGAAAAGAAATGAAGACAGCCTAAGAGACTTCTGGGACAACATTAAATGCAACAACATTCACATTATATGGGTCCCAGAAGGAGAAGAGAGAGAGAGAAAGGACCCGAGAAAATATTTGAAGAGATTATAGTAGAAAATTCCATAACATGGGAAAGGAAATAGCCACCCAAATCCAGGAAGCACAGAGAGTCCCAGGCAGGATAAACCCAAGGAGAAAGAGGCCAAGACACATAGTAATCAAATTGACAAAAATTAAAGACAAAGAAAAATTATTGAAAGCGACAAGGGAAAAATGGCAAATAATAAACAAGAGAACTCCCATAAGGTTAACAGCTAATTTCTCAGCACAAACTCTACAAGCCAGAAGGGAGTGGCGTGATATATTTAAAGTGATGAAAGGGAAAAAACTACAACCAAGATTACTCTACCCAGCAAGGATCTCCTTCAGATTTGATGGAGAAATTAAAACCTTTACAGACAAGCAAAGGCTAAGAGAATTCAGCACCACCAAACCAACTTTACAACAAATGCTAAAGGAACTTCTCTCAGCAGGAAATGCAAGAGAAGGAAAAGATCTACAAAAACAAACCCAAAACAATTAAGAAAATGATAATAGGAACATACATATCAAATTACCTTAAATGTAAATGGATTAAATGCTCCAACCAAAAGACGTAGACTGGCTGAATGGATACAGAAACAAGACCCATATATAGGCTGTCTACAAGAGACCCACTTCAGACCTAGGGACACATACAGACTGAAAGTGAGGGGATGGAAAAAGATATTCCATGCAAATGGAAATCAAAAGAAAACTGGAGTAGCAATACTCATATCAGATAAAATAGACTTTAAAATAAAGAATGTTACAAGAGACAAGGAAGGACACTACATAATAATCGAGGGATCAATCCAAGAAGAAGATATAACAATTATAAATATTTATGCACCCAGAATAGGAGCACCTCAATACATAAGGCAACTGCTAACAGGTATAAAAGAGGGAAAAAAAGGAAATCGACAGTAGCTCAATAATAGTGGGGGATATTAACACCTCACCAACACCAATGAACAGAATAGAAAGGAAGAAGAAAAAGGAAGAATTAGGGATGGTTTTTAATATGAGCACCCAAGTAGATCACAGTGCCATTTACAGAAGTTGGGGAGACTAAGTGGTATGACGTAGTTTATTTTTATTTATTTATATATTTATTTATATATATATATTTATTTATTTAAACATATTTATCGGAGTATAATTGCTTTACAATGGTGTTAGCTTCTGCTTTATAACAAAGTGAATCAGCTATACATATACATATATCCCCATATCTCCTCCCTCTTGCGTCTCCCTCCCACCCCTCTAGGTGGTCACAAAGCATTGAGCTGATCTCCCTGTGCTATGTGGCTGCTTCCCACTAGCTATCTATTTTACATTTGGTAGTATATGTAAGTCCATGACACTCTCTCACTTTGTCCCAGCTTACCCTTCCCTCTCCCTGTGTCCTCAAGTCCATTCTCTACATCTGCGTCTTTATTCCTGTCCTGCCCCTAGGTTCTTCATAACCTTTTTTTTTTTTAGTTTCCACATATATGTGTTAGCATACAGTATTTGTTTTTCTGACTTACTTCACTCTGTAGGACAGAATCTAGGTCCTTACACCTCACTACAAAAAACTCAATTTCGTTTCTTTTTATGGCTGAGTAATATTCCATTGTATATATGTGCCACATCTTCTTTATCCATTTATCTATTGATGGACACTTAGGTTGCTTCCATGTCTTGGCTATTGTAAATAGAGCTGTAGTGAACATTGTGGTACATGACTCTTTTTGAATTATGGTTTTCTCAGGGTATATGCCCACTAGTGGGATTGCCAGGTCGTATAGTAGTTCTATTTTTAGTTTTTGAAGGAACTTCCATACTGTTCTCCATAGTGGCTGTATCAATTTACATTCCCACCAACAGTGCAAGAGGGTTCCCTTTTCTCCACACCCTCTCCAGCATTTATTGTTTATAGATTTTTTGATGATGGCCATTCTGACTGGTGTGAAGTGATACCTCATTGTCATTTTGATTTGCATTTCTCTAATGATTAGTGATGTTGAGCCTTCTTTCATGTGTTTGTTGGCAATCTGTATATTTTCTTTGGAGAAATGTCTATTCAGGTCTTCTACCCATTTTTGGATTGGGTTGTTTGTTTTTTTGTTATTGAGCTGCATGAGCTGCTTGTAAATTTTGGAGATTAATCCTTTGTCTGTTGCTTCATTAGCAAATATTTTCTCCCATTTTAGGGGTTGTCTTTTTGTCTTGTTTATGGTTTCCTTTGCTGTGCAAAAGCTTTTAAGTTTCATTAGGTCCCATTTGTTTATTTTTGTTTTTATTTCCATTTCTCTAGGACCTGGGTCAAAAAGGATCTTGCTTTGATTTATGTCATAGAGTGTTCTGCCTATGTTTTCCTCTAAGAGTTTGATAGTGTCTGGCCTTACATTTAGGTCTTTAGTCCATTTTGAGTTTATTTTTGTGTATGGTGTTAGGGAGTGTTCTAATTTCATCCATTACACGTAGCTGTCCAGTTTTCCCAGCACCACTTATTGAAGAGGCTGTCTTTTCTCCATTGTATATTCTTGCCTCCTTTATCAAAAATAAGGTGACCATATGTGTGTGGGTTTATCTCTGGACTTTCTATCCTGTTCCATTGATGTATATTTCTGTTTTTGTGCCAGTACCATACTGTATTGATTACTGTAGCTTTGTAGTATAGTCTGAAGTCCAGGAGCATGATTCCTCCAGCTCTGTTTTACTTTCTCAAGATTGCTTTGGCTATTTGGGGTCTTTTGTGTTTCCATACAAATTGTGAAATTTTTCATTCTAGTTCTATAAAAAATGCCACTGGTAGTTTGATAGGGATTGCATTGAATCTGTCGATTGCTTTGTGTAGTATAGTCATTTTCACAATGTTGATTCTTCCAATCCAAGAACATGGTATATCTCTCCATCTGTTTGTATTGTTTTTAATCTCTTTCATCAGTGTCTTATAGTTTTCTGCCTACAGGTCTTTTGTCTCCTTATGTAGGTTTATTCCTAGATATTTTATTCTTTTTTTTGCAATGGTAAATGGGAGTGTTTCCTTAATTTCTCTTTTAGATTTTTCATCATTAGTGTATAGGAATGCAAGAGATTTCTCTGCATTAATTTAGTACCCTGCTACTTTACCAAATTCTTTGATTAGTTCTAGTAGTTTTCTGGTAGCATCTTTAGGATTCTCTATGTATAATATCATGTCATCTGCAAACAGTGACAGCTTTACCTCTTCTTTCCCGATTTGGATTCCTTTTATTTCTTTTTCTTCTCTGATTGCTGTGGCTAAAATTTCCAAAACTGTGTTGAATAATAGTGGTGAGAGTGGGCAACCTTGTCTTGTTCCTGATCTTAGTGGGAATGGTTTCAGTTTTTCACGATTGAGGAGGATGTTGGCTGTGGGTTTGTCATATATGGCCTTTATTATGTTGAGGTAATTTCCCTGTATGCCTACTTTCTGGAGGGTTTTTATCATAAATGGGTGTTGAATTTTTTATGACTTAGTTTAGGGTAGGAAATAGAGTGGAATCTAGAATTCTATTTTAGAGGTGTTAAGTTTGTAATGCTTGTTACACATGCAAGCTGGAAGCTGGCTTTATGAGACCATACCTCAGTCAAGAAGTCATGATTAGAGTTAAAAAATTTGGAGTAATCAACATGAAGACAGTTCTCCAAGCCACGGATTAAGCTTATCATTTAGAATTGTGGCAATAACTACCAGAAAATTAAAAGCAGAATTAGTAAAAATTATTTTCTCCAGTGAAAGAGATTGGGGTTTGTGGGATTGGGTGGGACACTTTAACTTTTTATTTGGTACTGTGTAATTTTTTGTGTGTATTTTAGTTTCATACATATATTTTAAAAAGAAACAGAATGTGAAAGAACAGCAATTGAGAAAGAATAAAATGGGACACAAAAATCAGATAAAAACATATGCTTTGGTGTATTAATTTCACTCTTTTCCTATGTTGATGTAAATCGTCATGCTGGTGGTGGGAGCCACTTTTTTCAGAAGGACAAACTAGATTATTTGGTTTTAACAAAAGCTAAAGAAAACTCATAGATATTTTAGTATTCAGTACCCTACAATTAGCAAGTTGGTTTCTTTCACAGTCTGGGTTAATTTTGGAAACACTTTGCCTACATCTTTCTTTACAAGCAATTTTTGTTTAGCTTTTAAATGATCTCAGTGACACAAAAGGTTTAAATGAATTCTGTGGGGGCTTGGGTCCACTGTGTGCTTCAGACTGTCTCAATACACTCTCCTTAAATGCCCTTCCTTTACCTTCTTATAGTGACTCCCCCAAACCCTCTGGAACTTCTAAGTAGATGGTTGTAGTCTTTTGGGAAGAAAGAAAATTGATATCTGAGGGAATACCTCAATTATAAATATGGAATTAGCTGATTTTATTATTGAGCACAGCAAATACCGAAATGCTTGCAGGTAGCCAGAAAGCAGTTACAAAGCTGTAGAGGATTTTTAGCTCTGTTTATAAAGAATTAAAGCTATAGCTTTTACACATAATCCTACTTTTAGTAACAATCAGCTAGTATTCAATTTGCCTCAGCAGTTACATTGAGTTTACTCTGACGTCCTGTAGTTCATAATTCTTTATCATGTTTACTCTGACATTGTTTTTTTCATAATTCTTTATCAGATTTTTTTCTGACATCCTGTTTTTCATAATTCTTCATCAGTACATCCTACGGTTGTCCCTGACAGCAAATCTTACACATATGATTAGTCACATCCTTCAATATTCCTCAGTGAGGTTAGATTGTTCTGTTTACCCACACAGAAAAGCATGGGGGTAGCTGGGGAATAAAACCACACAGTCTTCTGACACCCCCCAGAATGTTTTGGGTCATTGGGATGAGATAGCTAAACTGTGAATGGTATGGGAGTGTGTGGATGAGGGAGAGGAGAGAAGCTCAGGTTATTTGGATATTCTACTTTTAGTTTCTCCATGAGAAGAACATAAGCAAGCAAATAAGACTCAGATTATTTTGCAAGTAGATAATTAAAAACAAATACCGGATTTAAAAAATGAAATATAGATGTCAATTTCCATAATGGTATCCAAGTAACTGCCAATATCAAGTATAAATATAACAAACTTCGATCTTCTTATCTATACAGTAAGTCCCCTACATATAAACCTTCAAGTTCCAAACTTTCAAAGATGCAAATGTGCATTCGCATGTCCAATTATGTAAGTTAGTTCACGTGTCTGGCACATATTGTCACATGTGTGCATCACCTACAAGTGGTTGTGCTTTTGTGTACTTTACAGTACAATACTGTATATAGTACAGCAGTAAAGTATCTTTATTTCAAGCCCAGGATGTCCAGAAGCAAGCATAAAAGCAGTGGTGATGAGAAAAAAGCTGTGGCCCAGAGAAAGGATGAAGAGAGACAAGAGGAAGAAGTAACTGATGAACCAAAGAGATTCACGATGCAGGAAATGGCAAGGGAATTTTCTTTATTTGAGGAGGCACTGTTAGTTTTTGAGGAAGAGGACCCAAATGTAGAAAGGTACACAAAGTTTGCAGCAGCCGTTCAGAATGCAATCCGGTTCTTCCGTGTCATCTATGACGAGAAAAAAAGTACTACTACCCAGACATCACTGGATTGTTTTTTCAAGAGGGTAGACAGAATTGAATCCAGCAAGGAACCAGAATCTGTGCCATCAACGTCAGGTGTGAGTGAAATTGCACCTTGCCCTCCGTCTCCTATTGCTGACGATCCTTCAGCTCTACCATCTCCCACCTCCTCTCCCTCCTCCAGTCAGTAACTCTTCTTGCCTGTTCACTCGATTCCAGCCCCTGTATGCCAACTGTTGTACTGTACTACTGTACTTTTCAAGGTACTGTACTGTAAGATTAACAATGTTTTCTTTATTTTTTGTTTTTGTTTGTTTTTTATGTATTATTTTTGTGAAAATATTATAAACCTATTACTATAGCCGATAGTATATAGCCAATTGTGTTAGTTGGGTACTATAACTAACAGTACTATATGGCCGATTGTGTTAGTTGGGTACCTAGGCTAACTTTGTTGGACTTATAAACAAACTGGACTTACGAATGCTCTCTTGGAACGGAACTCGTTTGTATGTAGGGGACTTACTGTACTTTCAGATCCATTGTCTGAATTTGAATGTCTTCCCAGCTTTATTCCCCTATAATAGTGATTTGGGGCTGTGGAGAGAGGAGGAGAGCATGAACCCACATTGTAGGACCACATAGCTGAATATCTTAAGGGACTTTTCAGAGTTTCAGACATCTTCCTAGAAATTGTCATACTAGGATTGAGTTTTATAGTTCATAGATGGTATGTATAGTATTAGATGTAGTGTACACCTCAAATATTTTGCTCTAATAAACCCATGGAAAAGGTTGAGATCAATTTTTATAAGGTAATCTGCTATTTTATAGCATTTCTGTTACTTTTGAGGATAACCCCCCTCCAATTCCTGTGTACCTCTTCTCCACAGACATCACAGGATGTGGGCACCTGCTGAGGGCAGAAGAAATTATAACAGCCTCATCCCTCTGGGTACAGTAGTTAGTTCATTTGGGTACAAGATCTATATTAAGCCAATTATTCTTCCCTGAATTGACATTCAGGTGCTGTGAGAGAGAAGTACTTTCTTTCCATGGACTTTCTAAGCTAAGTGTTTATGAATATGGTAATGTCAGTGGCCATTTTTGCCATCAGGCATAGATAGCGAATTTACAGATTGAAGTCAGACCACAGAGAGGAGCAAAGTGGCGAGATGGAGAATGACAGAGAGCCCTGAAATAATAACACCAGCCTGTAGTCCTAATCGTGTCTGAAGATGCGGCTTCTGCCACTGAGTTTATAGTTAACAGAATTCATCAGTCCCCCATTGGAGTTGGGTTATGTCTCCCTTGCAGTCAAAAGAACTGTGATAAATGCTGCTGTGCTACACACACAAACCCTTTTCTTCAACTGGGTTTGCTTACTGTTGTCTGAATATGTACGTGCATTCTTTGCTTACGTTGTGACCTTACTCGTTCCTCAAATTTATTGGAAAACCCCACAGTCTATTTATCTAAATTCTATTAATTCTTTTTTTAATATTTATTTATTTATGTATTTATTTATATTTTTGGCTGTGTCGTGTCTTAGTTGCAGTGCGCAGCCTCTTTGTTGCAGCACATGGGCTTCTCTCTAGTTGAGGCACGGGCCCAGTAGTTGTGGCGCATGGGCTTAGTTGTCCCACAGCATGTGGGATCTTAATTCCCCGACCAGGGATTGAACTGGTGTCTCCTGCATTGGAAGGCGTATTCTTTACCACTGGACCACCAGGGAAGTCCCTAAATTCTATTAATTCTTTATATCCAGTGTAAAGTCCTTTCTCCCTCAGTCTTCATTGACAACCTACACAGCCTTCCTCTGAACTCTTTGCATTTATTTTTTGTGCCACTATATGGACATTTAATCCAATATTGCCTTATCATACTTCTTGAATTACAGTTTGTACTGTTATTTAATTTGTGTGTGTACCTCACCAATTAATTTATAAACTCATTGAGGAGACGTATATTACATTTTTCTTTCTCAAAGTTCCCCATAATGATAGGCACATCATAAGAACTTGGCAAATATTTGTTGTCTGTTTGGCAGAATAAACTGGAACAGTGCCATATAACAAATAAATCTAAGCAGAGACTTTGGGGTGAGAGCCAGATCTATGAAATAATCAAGTCCGCCTTGGTATAATGATGCTATTTCATGTGTTCCTTGCTTGTCTTCTGGTGGGTATGTAGGGGCAAAGTATAAGAGCAAAATTATGTCTACAGGAGAAAGAGGACATTAGAATATGAGATTAGTCTATGTTACTGAGAAGAAAATAATGCTTTGATGAGGTGTCAGTAAACTATACTCGTCTGTCACCTATTTTAATGAATAAAATTTATTGGAACACAGTGCAGAGACCATATGGCCTGTACAGACAAAAATGTTTACTGTCTGGCCCTTTAAAGAGCAGTGGTTTGCTGACTCCTGGCTTAGATAAGTGTGCTTACTTCTCAACTGAAACAGGGAGAAAATCAGCCACAACAATTTACTGTGGGAAAATTGAATAGAAATTTATACATCTACCAACAGCCTTTGAGTAGCCTCTGTTTGCATCTCACCCTGACATGAAGCTCTCAAGTTATAACATATAAAATGGCTCAAGGAGGGGTCAGGACCACCTTCTTGGGTGGGGAAAGTTGGAGTTTGCACAGGATAGAAGTGAGATACTAGACTGGAGAACAGGAAAAAGGGATTGAAAGAGATAAAGAGGAGACAGAGGTATAAGCAAGAAACTAAAATACAGGCCAGTAAGCTACTTTTATCACAGGTAGATAAAGTTACAAGCATTTTTTTTTCTTTCCATATTGTAATTCTTTTTGAGATATACCTGATCGTTGAGTAAAGAATTTCATCTTTCCAGGGTGGTGCTCTGATATGTCTTGGGTCTGGGGAATATTTGGGAGGTAGAGGGTAATAAAGAAAAGCTAATCTTATTCCTCTATCGTCATTTGATTCTGCTGACTGTGAAGAAGCAACCCACCCTGAGTTCTCCAGCTGCAAGGAACTGAATTCTGCCAACCTGGGAGAATTCTGAACTTGAAGAGGACCCCAAGTGTCAGATGAGACCTCAGCTCTGGCCAACTCCTTGATTGCAGCTTTGTGAGATACTGAGCAGAGGACTTTCCTAAGCTGTGCCTGGATGATGGATGTAGTTTCAAGCTCCTAAGTTTTTGATAATTTGTTATGCAGCAGTAGAACACTAATATACCTCCCTGACTACACACTCTGTCCCCTGTCCCTGCTTTGTCTTCTTCCATTACCTATACATGTTTTGAATTCTGAATAACTTGCTGTGCATGTGTTTTCATCATCAGTTTCTCCCATTTAAGTGTAAGTGCTGGTATTTTGGTCTCATTTGTTTACTGCTCTGTCACCAGTATTTAGAAGAGAAACTGGAACATAATAAAAATATGTATTTGTTCAATGAATGTTCTTCTGACTTCTTTTTTTTTTTAATTTTATTTATGTATTTATTTATGGCTGTGTTGGGTCTTCGTTTCTGTGCGAGGGCTTTCTCTAGTTGCAGCAAGTGAGGGCCACTCTTCATCGTGGTGCGTGGGCCTCTCACTATCACAGCCTCTCTTGTTGCGGAGCACAGGCTCCAGACACGCAGGCTCAGTAATTGTGGCTCACGGGCCCAGTTGCTCCGCGGCATGTGGGATCTTCTCAGACCAGGGCTCGAACCCGTGTCCCCTGCATTGGCAGGCAGATTCTCAACCACTGCGCCACCAGGGAAGCCCCTTCTGACTTCTTTATTCTTGCCTTCATTCAACTGACTTCCATATTTCCAAGTTTCCCAAAGCAAAACTTTTATCTCTTCAACTTCTATCTTAAGAGGAACTTATCTCTCAGCAAAGGAGAAAAATATGGCAGTCAATTTCTCAAAGATGGAGGTTCGCAAATAATCTCACTGCCCAAAGGACAGGACATAAGAATGAGATTGAGATTAATTATGAGTGAGATCAGGTTAATTACTACCTATGCACAGGTTAATGAGTGAGATCAGGTTAATTACTACCTATGCACAGAGTAGTTAATTTTTAAAGAAAAAAGAATCAGAGTGAATAAACTCTACAGTTTCAATTTTTTAATGCTTTCCCCAGAATGAACAGTTAAATAATTTCATACACAAATGTGAAATTAATTGCTTATGCTTTTAGCAAGTTTAATGCATGAAGAAGTTAAGGACTGGTTTTCCTTTAGGTATTCTAAGAGGCATATCTGGTAAATATCATGAGAATTGGTGTGTGAGGATATCAGTAACTAATCAAAGGTATTTACCTAAGATACATGATGTGTGGATCTAAGATGGTGGGAGATGAAGGGAGATGAGGAAAGAGTAGGAATAGGTACTGTGTTAGGTACAGTTATGATCTCTGCTGAGGAACTCTTGCCCTGGCTTCAGGGTTTTCTAGTCAGTGGGCCTATCAGATGAATACATATTGGCAACAGGTGGTAAACATAATAAAGCAATTAGTGAGTGAATATTTTTGGACCTGCTATTCAGTTTCATGGCTGGATGATTGATCTTGTTCAAGATGACAAAGCAATCCAGGGTTGTGCTAATTTTATATTAGGGTCATATTGGCAGTATTGTCCTCAGCCTAGGGCAACCTGGGGCCTTATGCTTTAGAAGACCCACTTTGGCCCTCCTATGTCTGGATTCCTCAATACAATTAAAGACACTAGGAGGCTGAGAGGACATGCCTAACTGGAACCTTTACAAACTTGCACTCTACTGCCACCCCACCGGTATCACACCATCAAAGCTGATATGCAAGGAAAAACAAACGAAAGAAGTCTAATATTGTCTAGTATTGACTGGACTGATCAGTCCTCCTTTAGATTTTATGAAATAATGGGAAAGCTTTGACCACTCAAATAATTTCAGCCAATAAACAGCTGAATCCAACATGAATCTAGAATGACATTTGAACTTGTGATCCTCCTAGTCCTGACTGAGGAGGGAGATGAGACAGCAATTAAGAAACTCTCATTTGGGAACCCCCTTGCACTGTTGGCGGGAATGTAAATTGATACAGCCACTATGGAGAACAGTATGGAGGTTCCTTAAAAAACTAAAAATAGAACTACCATACGACCCAGCAATCCCACTACTGGGCATATACCCTGAGAAAACCATAATTCAAAAAGAGTCATGTACCACAATGTTCATTGCAGCTCTATTTACCATAGCCAGGACATGGAAGCAACCTAAGTGCCTGTCGACAGATGAATGGATAAAGAAGATGTGGCACATATATACAATGAAATATTAGTCAGCCATAAAAAGAAACGAAATTGAGTTATTTGTAGTGAGGTGGATGGACTTAGAGTCTGTCATACAGAGTGAAGTAAGTCAGAAAGAGAAAAACAAATACCGTATGCTAACACATATATATGGAATCTAAAAAAAAAAAAAAAAATGTCATGAAGAACCTAGGGGCAAAACGGGAATAAAGACACAGATCTACTAGAGAATGGACTTGAGGACACGGAGAGGGGGAAGGGTAAGCTGGGACAAAGTGAGAGAGTGGCACGGACACATATACACTACCAAATGTAAAATAGATAGCTAGTGGGAAGCAGCTGCATAGCACAGGGAGATCAACTCAGTGGTTTGTGACCACCTAGAGGGGTGGGATAGGGAGGGTGGGAGGGAGGGAGATGCAAGAGGGAAGAGATATAGGGACATATGTATATGTATAACTGATTCACTTCATTATAAAGCAGAAACTAACACACCATTGTAAAGCAATTATACTCCAATAAAGATGTTAAAAAATAAAATAAAGAAACTCTCATTCACATGCTAGCAGCAAGAAATGGGACACAAGTTGAGGTTTCATTTATTTTAAGAGGTGCCTTGGGTCCAGGATGCTGTGTGATAATGTTCTTAATCTGACAAAATTAGTCAATTCTGCTATACCTTAACTCGTAGGATTTATACCTGTCAAACTCTGATTGACTTGGGAAATCCAACATTGTACAATCATAGTATCCTATATTATAACATCCAAATGACTACATTTCCTGTAACTCTAAGAACTTGTTAGGATATACATCACAGTGAATAATCTCTTATTCCTGTATGATAACATTGTGTTTTATAATATGCACACACACACACACATACACACAGGGTGACCCTTATTTTCAAGCTTCTTTATGTGCTCAACAATACAATTAGGTCTGGACAAGTTGAAGATATAGTTTTGATCTCAGTTAGCATCCAGATGATGTCTTCTGAATTTCCTGCACAATAGTAATGGGCACAAATGCACAGAAAGAGTAATTAGAGAAACAGAGATTCAAACAGGGCTCTTCACCTCTGTTATTCTGCTTTTCATAGTAGAGTTTCCTGATTAGAAACCAAGGAGCAGCAAAAGAGCACTGGACACTTGACAAGGGAAGGGAAGAAAGGAGAAGGGAAGAGAAGTCGATAAATGAAAGAATGAGGTATGCAGACAGGAAAAGATGGTGCACTGTGGAGGAGCAATGAGACAGATTTTTTAATGTTATAAATTCATATATGACTAACCCTATGCACTGGGATACAGGGATATGTCTGTTTATTGCCATTCATTCATTCAATAAATAATTACTGAGTAACTACTATGTGCTAGGCGCTATTATGTGTGTATTTCCACCATGGACCAAAGAGGAAAAGATGGTGCCCTCAAGGGTCTTATATCTGAGTGGGGGAATATAAAATGAATAGGGAAACCAAATAGTAGGTTAAAGTGCTGTGGGCAAAAAAGGTAGAGGAGGGTCAGGAGGATCAGGGTGTCGAGGATCAGAGAAAGGATCAGGTTGCAGTATTAAATACGGCAGTCAGGGCAGGGCAGGACGCCTTAGGGCAGCAGTATTTAAACAAAGACTGTAGGAGGTGAGGAGGTTATCCAGGCAGTTCTCTGGGGGAGGGGAGGGTTTTCCAGCAAAGGGAACAGCTACGGCAAAGGCCTCTGTGTAGGAAGAGGAGGAGTTCAGTTTTGAACATGTCAAGTTTGGCATGCTATTGGACATCCAAATAGAGATGTCAAAGCAGCAATTGGATATATGAGTCTGGAGTTTGGGGAGCAAGGTCTGGACTTGAGATAAGAATTTGGGAGCATTAGCAAAGAGAGGGTATATCTCAAACCGCAAGCCTGAATGAAATCACCAAGAGAGTGACTGTAGCTAAAGAAGTCTGAGGCTGTCCAGAAAGGCTTTAAAATTAAGAGGTTTGGGAGACTCTGGAAAACAAGCCAAGGAGATGGAGGAGAGGTTCACTAAGGGAAGGAGGAGGAGCACAGTTACTTTCTTCTCCCCATTGTCAAAACTGGCTAATGTTGGTGAGTTGCAGACAGTACTTACTCTACCTAACAAAAGTCATCTCTTCCCCTGTAAGAGGCAATAGAAACCACAGGACTCCGGCCAAAAAAAAAAAAAAAAAAAAATCTTGCTCTCAAGAAGTCTACCAAAGAAAAGACATGTTTTAAATGTGCCTAGAAATTTAGAAACATCTTTTGATTATTATCCTAGGGATACTATCATCAGAGCTCTTTACCTGAAAAACCCATTTTACTTATTTTTAAAGCAGTAATCTTATTTCTAATACTTTTAGTAATAGCACGGCTCTGTCAGCTAATGTATTTTTTTTTTTAAACATCTTTATTGAAGTATAATTGCCTTACAATGGTGTGTTAGCTTCTGCTTTATAACAAAGTGAATCAGTTATACACATACAATATGTTCCCATATCTCTTCCCTCTTGCATCTCCCTCCCTCCCACCCTCCCCATCCCACCCCTCTAGGTGGTCACAAAGCACCGAGCTGATCTCCCTGTGCTGTGTGGCTGCTTCCCACTAGCTATCTATTTTACATTTGGTAGTGTATATATGTCCATGACACTCTCTTACCCTATCACATCTCACCCCACCCCCTCCCCATATCCTCAAGTCCATTCTCTAGTAGGTCTGTGTCTTTATTCCCGTCTTGCCACTAGGTTCTTCATGGCTTTTTTTTTTTTTTTCCTTAGATTCCGTATATATGTGTTAGCATACGGTATTTGTTTTTCTCTTTCTGACTTACTTCACTCTGTATGACAGACTCTAACTCCATCCACCTCATTACAAATACCTCCATTTCATTTCTTTTTATGGCTGAGTAATATTCCATTGTATATATGTGCCACATCTTCTTTATCCATTCATCCGATGATGGACACTTAGGTTGCTTCCATGTCCTGGCTATTGTAAATAGAGCTGCAATGAACATTTTGGTACATGACTCTTTTTGAACTATGGTTTTCTCAGGGTATATGCCCAGTAGTGGGATTGCTGGGTCGTATGGTAGTTCTATTTGTAGTTTTTTAAGGAACCTCCATACTGTTCTCCATAGTGTATTTTTTTTTAATTCTCAGATTCTAATGAAAAAAGACATTTGTCATCTAATGACTCTGTTAAATTAGCTAGAAATGAAGGCTGACCACTTCTTTTATGCTTGATAGAAACATGCACATAAAATTAGTAGTAACTCAATTTCATCTCTTGGTAAAAGTGGTTAATAATTTGTATTTACATGTCTTTTAAATTGAAAAGGCTAAGGTGTGTATAAATGCAAAACCAGTCATTTTATTGTACCAAGTATCAAAAGCTTAGATTAATTACAGACAGAAGCATTCAGCTCACTGCTAATAAGAGCTATTTCAAATGATTAGCATAAACTAGATAATGGAAATTATCTTGATTTACCATTGCTCAAAAGAGAAAATATTATCTCAATTATTCTTGATTTATTTGCCCAAATTTTAAAAAGCTCAGAGATTGCTTCAGTTAAACAGTTTTTTTGTGTGTGCAGGGTAATTTCTATACATATTTTATGAAATCTACAGCAAATATCCCAAGGTACTACAGGCTTATCATTTTATCCTAGTTAATTAGATCAAATAAACATATCTACTCTTTGCTGTGAAGCAACTCATGATCAAATGTGTCTAGCAGGTTGAGTGTAGTTTGAAGTTAGTTTGGAAGAAAGCCTAACAGAGATCAGAGAAGCTGACCTCATTAGACACAGTAATATGTTTTGAGAAATTTAATTTAGGTTTAACAGTTATTCTATGTATAAATGTCATAGGAACTCATAAGACTGTTTGTAATAAGCAATAAACAGAGGAGAATTAAGAATAAACTATAAAAAGATGTTCTTCATTAGATTTTCGAGCTAGAAAAATATTTGACCTGGCAGTCAACATAGTCAAACAGTTGTGAGTGACTGAGGAGTTGCTGAGAGATCCCTGATGATTGCTAGTGAATGGTATTCTTGGTCAACTTGGTTCTGCATGTTTATTAACATCTGAGGAGTAATACCCATAGCCAAAAGCACTGGTAAATTTTTTCCAAGGTGTTTGTTGGCTCAAACTGTAGATGGCTTTGCTTAGGAGGCTTGTTCTCTGATATTTGTTGAAATACAAAGACAGCTATTTCATAGATAATTGTCCTGTATTTATTTACATGACATGTTTCCATGTTTGGTTGCTTTTGATGTGTTTACTGGCTCTGAGTTGATTTTTCATTCAGATCTTTAGCACTAAATAAAATACCAAAACCAAAACAAAATAAGTAAAATAAGGGATGCTTTTAATTTTGGATTAATTCTGACTAAACCAGTTTAAGAAAAAAAGTCTTGCTTTGTTTTTATCTATACATAGGAACAGGGCCAGGAGTAGGATGAAGTGAATGGGGTACTTGCTCAGGTACAAGATTCAGGTGGGCTGGGCCAGAGAATGAAGGATCTTTCTCCTATGGAATCTGAATGTTACTCTATAGGTGAGGAGTTAGCTAGGATGTTTGAAACAAAGTAGTGATGTGATCAAATCTTCCTTTCCCAAAACCTGCTCCTTCTCCAAAACTTATTGAAATAATAAATAAATAACAAGAGTAGGGAGTAGTAACAATGGTATGCCATGAATGTAATGTCAGTGGATTTCTAGTAGATAGAGGATGGATGAGACCAGATTAAAGAAGCCACCAAAGACTCTTAAACTTCCTAAGAAAGTAGTGAGGTGTTATAGCCTTTGCAGGAAATGAGGAAATGCTGGCCTACTCCTTTAAGACTTCCTACTTTGGAGGGGTTAGAGTTAGTTGGTGCCAGTGATGAGAAGGGTCAAGACAGGGACCATTCCTCTAGGTTCCCCTAACCATAAGAATCACTTGAAGACAAACTCAGTCAAACAAGAGATACATCTAAATAAAAACTCATCATCTATATCACGATAGGAAAGGACCTGATGTTTAGCCCTGAAACTATTTAAATAAACAAAGTATAAACAACTGTTGTGTGTTTACAAAATGAAACATACTTTTTGAAATTGATGATAACGCTTAAGAATAATCCCAGATAATAATAAAAATATTCCAGATTATAAACAAAAAACAAAACAACACTAAAGAGAGGATATGGGTGTTAAAGATGGTATAGATATGCTAATTATTTTGTCTATCATTGAAAGAGCAAATAAAGGCTGTTTTTCATTCTTGACATTAATAATTAGAGACTAGTGATTTGATTGTAAGACTTACAAGTAAAACAGCATGTTTACCTTCCAAGTTACTGGAGCTAAAAGATATCAAAGAATATATGGACTATATAGCACAAGACTAAAAACAAACAAACAAGAAAGGCAAGGAGGCAAAGCATAACATGACACTTAGGATATTACATGTAAATGGGAACACGCAATGAGATAGGATGGGGAAGAGGCAGTAATTAGCAAGTCCTGTATCAGACTTGCCCCAAATCTTAGATACTGTGTCAGGGGAAATGTATAATTTCTTTTAGGTTCATCTGTGAACACTCACTCTTTTATGAAGGTAATTTGAAGGATGCTCTGAAAAATGATTTCCTTCTCATGATTCAGTTTCTGAGGCCCGAAAGTCCACCAACAGAATATACTCCCTCTTTCCTTTAGGTTAGAAGTTCTTTCTAGAAAGCCATTAGACATTTTCCAATTTCATCATAAATCAATCACCCAAATTATTATTTTTTTGCTTTCAAATATATTTTAGTGTTTTTATCCAGTTATCAACTACCAATGCCTTAGCTGAAGCAGTTTATCGTAAAGTTTCTCAAGATTAAGTGTGAATAAGATAACATTCTGGCATGGCTCAGATAAGTGTTGACAGCCAATATATTTGGAGTAATGATTTCCTTGCTGAAGTTTCCACTAGTATGAAATAAGAAAATAAGAAAAATATAGTGAATTTCTAGAACAGTTAAATATACTCATTTGTTTCTGATGTAATGGATTATTTTTATTTATTTTTATTTTTTAAAATTTATTTTAACTTTTTATTTTATATTGGAGTATAGTTGATTAACAATGTTGTGTTAGTTTCAGGTGTACAGCAAAGTGATTCAGTTATACATACACATGTATCTATTCTTTTTCAAATTCTTCTCCCATTTAGGTTATTATAGAATACTGAGCAGAGTTCCCTGTGCTATAAGTAGGTCCTTGTTGGTTATCTATTTTAAATATAGCAGTGTGTATATGTCAATCCCAGCCTCCCAATCTATCCCCACGCTTCCCCCTGGTAACCATAAGTTTGTTCTCTAAGTCTGTGAGTCTATTTCTGTTTTGTAAATAAGTTCATTTGTGTCATTATTATTATTTTTTTAATTAATTAATTTTATTTATGGCTGTGTTGGGTCTTTGTTTCTGTGCGAGGATTTTCTCTAGTTGTGGCACGCGGGGGCCACTCTTCATTGCGGTGCACGGCGGGCCTCTCACTATCGCGGCCTCTCTTGTTGCGGAGCTCAGGCTCCAGACGCGCAGGCTCAGTAATTGTGGCTCACGGGCCCAGTTGCTCCGCGGCATGTGGGATCTTCCCAGACCAGGGCTCGAACCCGTGTCCCCTGCATTGGCAGGCAGATTCTCAGCCACTGTGCCACCAGGGAAGCCCCATTATTTTTAGATTCTGCACATAAGCAGTATCACGTGATATTTGTCTTTCTCTGTCTGACTTACTTCACTTTGTATGATAATCTCCAGGTCGGCCCATGTCACTACAAATGGCATTATTTCATTCTTTTTAGTGGCTGAGTAATATTCCATTGCATATATGTACCACATCTTTATCCATTCAACTGTTGATGGACATTTAGGTTGCTTCCATGTCTTGGCTATTGTAAACTGTGCTGCAATGAACGTTGGGGTGCATGTATCCTTTTGAACCATGGTTTTCTCCAGATATATACCCAGGAGTGGGATTGCTAGAGTCCACTGGGTTTCAGTGTTAAAGATTCCTTTGTTTTAGGCAATGAGTCACTATTGGGTAGCAATTTTTAAAGTGTCCATACTTGGCAAAATAGACTATTTCTATTAGTAACTCTGCTAGTTTACCTTTATTTCTTTTAATATTTTACTGTTAATTGAGGTCAGAGAGACTCCCATTCATTTTTTTACTTAAGCACCTGATATCTATTGAGGTCCTACTATGTGTCAAGCACTGGTCTTGGTCCTGGGAACACAGCAGAGAATAACAAAAGTGTTTACTCTCATGGATCTTAAATGCTGCTGAGGGTGGAGTCAAGCTACAAGCAAATAAATGTATAATATATCGAATGGCCATAAGTTCAAAGAGAAAAGTGAAGCAGAGTAAGAACACAGTGAGTGGTGAGGTACCATATTAGATAAGGCATATTTGAGTAAGTATCTTAATGGTAAGAAAACATTCTAGAACAGGGACAGGGGCATTGTCTGCTTTGCATATTCGAGGAACTGTGAGGTGGTCTTTCAGGCTGGAACATAGTGAACTAGGAGGTGGTAAATGAGATGAGATTTAAGGAATAGTTCATATGTCTTAATACAATGCCTTGCATACAATGTAATTCAATGAATTTTTGTTTTCCTCCCATAGTCTATACCTGTTTTTGTGTATTGATAGAAAACCCAAATTATAAGAACTTTGAACAGTCAAGGAAAGAGGCAGTAGGATGACTGTGCTAATTAGGTTATATGACAGACATTTTCCACAACTTGAAGAAGTTAAATTTATAGTGCTAACATTTTGACAAAAATATATGTAAAACTCATGATAAAATAAAAATAAGTAACTAAAAAATTATATTGGCTAAGATGTATTGAAGATGGCAATATTTTGAATTTTTTCCAACTCTTTTTGAGTTTATCAGTTTGAATAAGTTGCTTCTGGGTAAAAGAGTAAAAGATACAATTAACAGTCATCTTGGTCTTGATAAGTCCATCTGGGCATACTTTCCGGAAGTTGACAAATACATTGCTCTCTTGACTGTGTAACAAATTCCTTTGCAATTCAGGCCAATTCTTCTCTCTCAATGATACTGAGGAGCACACATTGAGTGTCAGACAACAGATCATCGAAAATAACTTTTGATGATGGATGAGTGTGACAGTTTACTAATATAATCAGAATGTGATTTTTACCATATAACTTGGAAGGAGTTCAAAGAATTGAGTGACATTGGTACACAAAACTCCTTCCATTTCTATTCATATAATTTCTCAGCAATTATGTCTATCAAAAATGTGTAATAGGCATGGAGTGCCTGTTACACCCTGTCTCATCCTAGAAATAAGCAATATTTATCCATAGTGAACCAGTTGCAAAAAACAACTATACCCACTAGCTTATATTTTCAATAAAGTTTTACTTTTCTATATCTAATAATTATCAGTGTGTAAGTCATACTGATTATTTACTGATAATTGTAATAATAAATGAATTAAGAAGAAATATTTTAATACAGCTTTATGGTCTCAATAAATTTTAAAACAGCATTTTAATTTATATACAGATTTTTGTGCCCCAAAAGCAAGATAGACTGATTAACAAAAGAATTTCAAATATAACAATAGATTGCATTAGGGTAAAATTCTATGGGGAAAAGTGGAATAGAAACACAGTTTCAAGCAGAAAAGGAAGGAGTGTAAAATTTCTGCTTGTAAAGAAGAGCTAAGTCAAATATTTAATTAAAATGGACAATGATGTTTATCCTTTTGGACATATTTAGAAGAAAGACTGTAACAATTTTATTTACATGTCAATATTTAAATATACCAGAAATTATATTGTTTACAAGTATTTAAGCTTATGATAAAATATAATAGTTTTTAAGTTAAAAATGTGCAAAGAGTTACACAGTTTGCCAAAATTCTTTCTAGTAGTACAAGGGAAAAAAAGAAAGTTGGAGGTCATTGTCCTGTGGTATTTCTTGATATAGCCCTTATATGTAAACACTTTCCAATTCTCTCCTGTCTCCCTTGCAGTAAAGGAGCTGAAATAAAATCGAATCCTAAGGAAACTCCAGCAGTTATAATAAAACTAAAAAGTATTTCCATTTCTTATCATTGACAATAAAGTCAAGCAAGCTATGTGCTCTTGAAATCCTGGGATTCTCTAAGTTGAAACAAAATGTTCTGAGGCTAAAGCTGAATAATATCAATTTTCTTACTTTTTAGAAAAAAATATCTTAATCAATAGACTTTTTCTATTTTTTTTCCCTCCTAAAATTTTATTAAAACCTTTGGTGACAGCTGGTTTTAGTCTATTAGTGACGTTTAGCTATTGAATTACCTAACTTAGTATTATTTATTATACTATATAATAATATATAAATTTATTATTTATTTCTTATAGTATATAATAGATATGTATATAATTTATTATTTATATATTGTTTATTATTATTATAAGTAGGAAATAAATATTTGTAGGAAAACTTGGAAACAGTTCATCATATTTTATTTGTTAAGTCATTTTTCTTTTCAAAGTTTTTATACCAATGATTTTTACTTTATATTGTGTGTGTGTATAATTTTTTTTTTTTTTTGGCTAAGAAAGTAGTTTTTAATTTGCTTAAGTGAATTAAATGTCCAGATTTCAAAGTGTGGTACAAAGATCATGGTGTTCTGAAAAGATCTCCATGAATTCTCTACCATCTGAACAAATTTGAGAACCATTAAGATGGATCATTGTTTATAAACTATTAAACAATCTAAAGAAACCAGCTAGTTTTATTTAGGGTGTCAAAATGACTAAAGTTTTGTCCATATGCACAATACATTTAGTTTAGAACAATACACATTTCTTTATAAAATTATTATACAAGTGGAATTTCTCCAGGAGGACTGTCTCCAAACATGATGCTTATTTTCTTAAATAATTATAAAGACAACTCAAGATGAAATTCTGGATTTTCAAGGACCTCATTAAGTAGTGTTGTATAGAATAAAGTTTCCTATATTAATGAAGAATTATTAAACATAATTTCCTCTCACTAGTAAAAAACCAGAACTCTATTACTTTATGTCCCCCCAGCATGTGCTTTTTTAGTTCTGCCTGTGAATCAATAGTTTTGTTTAAAACTTCATGTCCATTGACAGGTGTTCCTGATGAGCTAGCTTTTTGCATTAGCCGTTGCAGGAAGCATCTCCTTTTCTATTACATTATCATATCTTTAGAGTTGACTCAATGTATCAACTGTATATAGCTTTATAATGAAGATGAGGTGATTTGAAATCACTTAAGAAAAAGCCTGCTTATGGAATTTATGGAAACATCCCAAGTGTTCCAATTTTCACTTTCTCATGAATTCTGAGTGAAATGTCTTCTTATTTGAGTTACAGATGCAGTTCTTTTTTTTTTTTTAAACAGTGTGTCAGGTCAGAGGTGGATTTCAATGAATCTTACATTTTTTCTCAGCTTTCATTAATGCCCAAGTGGTACATTTAAGGATTTCTTTTTAGGTGTAACACACATTTGATGGCTCAGTCTTAATAGCACAGCTTGATCAACTTTTATGTATGCATGTATATGCAGAGACAGAACATTTTTAGCCCCTCGAAGGTGTTCTTCCCAGTCAGTATTGCAACTCGAGTAACCACCTCTCTGCGTTCTGTCACCATTGATTAGGTTTACTCGTTCTTGAACTATATAAATGTTATCATGCAGTATGTTATCTTTGTGTCTGTTTTCTTTCACCCCACATAATGGCTGTACAGAGTATAGTTCATCTCTTTAAAGGCAAACATGAGGCTAATAAATGAGAGAAGATTAAAAAGATGTTATTTTTTTTTTCCTAATTGAAAAGAAGATAATCCCCTAGACAAGATTCTGGAGATCTGTCAAGGCCTGCCTCTGGAGGAGTTCGTCTTAGGGTGTGGTAGTTTGTGCTGGCTCCCCAGCTTCTGGGCGCAGGGCAGGATGGCACTGACTGCCACCTTGTGCTTACGCGGGGCCACTGACTCGTTTTGGAAAATGTGTGTCATGTACAGAAATGACATGTGTCACTTTTGAGGGGGAACATTTAGTTGCTGCTGCCTGACTCTCCAGAGCTTCTCTCTCTGTCTGCCAGGGTAACCAACATGTTCCAGACAGGGGATGCTTCATTCGCCTGGGTCTTGAATGAGGATGGTGCAGAGCAAAACCACCAGCTGGTGGACATTCATGTGAGAAAGAAAGAAACGTTTGTTGGTTTAGGCTGCTGGAGTTTGGTGGTTCTTTGTTACCAAAGCATAACATTCTATGCTGACAGATTCCAAAGGTGAGAAGGAAAAGTTGGGTAAGACCTCAGCTTATATTCCTGGCTGATAAAAGTTTCAGACATGGTATTGGGACTTACGAACAACCCCTGAAGGGGTCCATGTCTCTTCCGTTGCTTTGTGTACAGTTCCTTAGCAGATAGCTCTTTAGCAATCACTTTATTCAAAGCTCAGTGACATTCTTGGGCTGGTTCTTTTATCAGCACCGCTCTCTGATACTTTCCTCTGACTTGCCCTAAAAAAATAATCCCCCAAGAGGAGAGGTTGAGATAACAGTTTGGGGAACACTTGCTGGTGGACTGATTCACATTCTCTAAGTCCCCTCAATGAACTGTCCTCACTTTTCTCCAGGATGCCATAGCCAGGCTGGTCTCCACATATTACTCTCTAACTGTGTAACACTGATATTTTCCAAGTGATTGCATGTTACAGATTTTTGAGTCTTATTACTGATGAGGATAATTGCTCCTGCCTTTCCATGAATTAATTAAATAATTTGTTCACTGGACATTTATTGAATGCCCTGTGCCAGAGACTGAGCCAGGGATTGTGGATTCACCAGTGAATAAATTACAGACTGTGTTCTAAAGGATCTCACTTTCTGGGAAGTAAGGTCAGAAGGTAATAAAAGGACAGCGGAATGTGATAAGGGCAATAAAGGCCATTTGCAGAGGAAGTGATTAACTGTATTGTTGTTAACTGTGGTAGTGTGGAGGTCAGGAAAAACATCACAGAGTTGGTGGTTTTTTTAACTAAATCTCAAAGTTATGAACAGTTTTGTCAGGAAAACAAGCATAAATAAGCATTAAATTTGACACAAGCCTCAATATTGGCAATATAACACAATTCAATATCTCAAAATTTTCAAATTCTCAAAATTGAGTAAGATATAGACTAAATATTTCTCAAGGAAGACATTCTTAACAACCTCTAGTTTTGTCTTGAATTACTTTTATTGTAATAATGCTAACATATATTTAAAATTTAGAATAAACTACTTATAGTCCTTTTACTGCTTCAAAATCAAAGCAAATTAAAAGTGTGTCATACTTTAATAAAAAGTTTAAAAAATTCTAGACAAATTTGGGGGTTCTATGTGAGTTCATTAAGTTGTGAGAAATAATCATATTACATAGTCTGGTTAAGTTTAAAGTTGTTTTCACTAAAAATGTTTACCAAAATACCCAAATTAATCAAAGGAAACTCCCAAACTAATATTCAAATTAATATGATATAACAAACACTTTAATTGCTAAAGTTGAGTTTAATGGTACAAAAATGTGCTTGGATATTTTCTATTTCACTTGTGGTTAACTTGATTTCTTAAGTTTTGCTTATGGTGAACCACTTTCTAAGTCATTGTCATTAACACTGCTGATACTTTTTCTTTTAAACAGTAAACTGTTTCAAAATTACTTTTACATTATTTTAGCAACCCAATCATTATAATGGCTGTGTTCCAAATTATACTACTGAAAAGGGTTTAACAATCTATTAACAAAATATTCTCCATATTCTTATTACTACACTTAATGCTAATGAATGGTTTGCAAGTTGGTATCTATACAGATAGAATCAGTATAGTGTATCTAGTCTTAATATGTATATGGATTCAGTACCATAAAATCAGTCTTTTTGAATAGAGCTTGCTTATGTCCCTCTGTGTCCTCTCATCACTCAATTCTCCTTTGCTGAATTCTACTCATCGCTGTTTGAAATATTCGGAAAACATTGTTTTC
Organism: Balaenoptera ricei; assembly: GCF_028023285.1. Taxonomy (NCBI): domain Eukaryota; kingdom Metazoa; phylum Chordata; class Mammalia; order Artiodactyla; family Balaenopteridae; genus Balaenoptera; species Balaenoptera ricei. The sequence goes on from NC_082641.1 coordinate 35,605,368, forward strand.
ACATTTGTCACTTCATTTATAAAATACCCCTTAACACATCAAGGTCACCTCTGCTTTTTACCCACTAACCTGACATAATTAAGATAACACATTATTCTGCTGCATTTGTTGATTCATCACAGCAAGTCAAAGTCTAAAATTATTAAATCGTAAGCAAAACTTGTACTCAATGAAAATGTCTTTTAATTATAAATTATCACTACAAGAGAGAAGTGTAGCATTTATATCTGGGAACATGTTTCAATATAAGTGCAAGGTCAGCTATGGAGTGTTTATTGTCATTTTCACATTAGGACAATGTCTACTATTGAAAGACTTCTTGGGGCTAAAATTCCAATCATGTAAATTAGTATTTGGTCACACTGGTAGCTTTGTCCCTTTATCTTTCATTGCTAAGCAACCAGAGAAAGGGGTCAGGTAACCTTAAGAGTATGGTGGAAATCTGCCTGATTTTGTTTTATTTTAATTATGCTAGGAGATTACATATGTGAACAAAATAATTATGGTTACAAATTAATTAGCATATCACATATGCCAGAACATTTACATACATTATTTTATTTAACTCTCACTTTACTTATGATGGTCAAATCCCACATCGGCATCTTACTAGGTATTTTTATGTTCAAAAGTATTTAACAAGGCTTAGGAGTCCTGGTTGACCAATGTAGAGGATGCTATAGTATGCCACCAGGTTCCCTTTTAGAACTGAGGCACTTCTCTAATATTCATTGAAGCAGATGTGGGGCAATTCTGAAGAGCCATCCCAGCTCCAGAGCTCCCCAGTGAATCCAGTGACGACCTCTATTTTAACTGCAACACAGTTCTACTTCTTTCTTAAACCAGTGCTTCTCAACTGAGGGTGATTATGCCCCACCCCCTGACCAGTGGGCATTTGGCAAAGTTTCGAGACATTTCTGATACAGATGGGCGAAAGTTTTGCTACTGGCATCTAGTGGGTAAAGGCCAGGCATACTGCTAAACTCCCTATAATCCACAGGACATTCCCCCACATAAAGGATTATTTTGTCCAAATATGAATAATGCCGAAGTTGAGAAATCCTGGCTGAAATCCACAGGTCTTGTTCCTATTAGCCTTTTTTGATACACCTTTTGCCCTCAATTCTCAGAGTCTCAGAATCTTATAATCAGATATAAGCCAACTTATATCTGAGAACTGTGAAGCAATTCCAGTGTCCTGGTTGGTATTTGTGTTTATGATACCACTAGCATCCAGTGTTCTAAGCATATCTGTCTGGTAAGGAAGAGGTTTACTATTGCAGTCCTTATTAGTACTTCCTAGGTGCTAATCAAAATAAACCAGAAAAAGAATCAGTCAAAGAGTAATGCTATACATCAAGGCCCTGAGTACATTACTTGTATGCCTTTGAAACCTCAAGGGAACAAATTCTGCTAAGGATTAGCAAGGAGAAACTGTTTTAAACACTGTTTCTCCCTTAAATGTAACAAAATAACATAAAGAAGGACAAATGGGAGAAAAGACTCTTTATTGTTCAGTGAAGCTAGCTAGTTATGTAAAATAACTCCTTAGTCCAAATGGTTGAAGAATGTGTGCCAAAACCAAGGGAAAGAGGACACTGATTGCAGATCATTTATTTTTCAGATCTTTGAGCATATACATGGGGAAAATGTTTGTTATTTGGCTCTGAAGAACCTAACCACAAATCCCCTGCTTGGAATGGCAAAGTCTGAGGCTATGCATGGGCTGTATGAGAGACCTTGGGCCAGTTTCTCTATTGCAGGGTAACACAAATGACAGGATGGAGAAACTATGCAAACAACTAAAATTTGAAGAAGCAGGCTGCCAATGGGTTAACAAAGAGGAAAGATAGTGGTAGCAGTCAACCTGACAAAAGTCAGTTGAAGAGAAATAAATAAGTTAAATCACTACAACTACCCTTCTCTTCCAAAGAAATAAAAACAAAATTCTATGACATGTAGTTCTCCACAGTAAGCCAAGAAAACTTCCTGTTCACCTTGAGGTGGAGAGCATGTATATGTTTATACTACGTTGATTGCTGAGGACAATGTCTTCACTGGTGTGGACAGAGTGGTGAGATGTCCCAGGGTAGAGCATACAACTGAGTTGAGGCAAGTGTTCCAAGATAATATACCTGAATTTAAGTTGCCTTCTATCCTGTCTCACTCCCTGTCTTCCTAACACTATTTTTCAGGTATTGACTAACCAGGAAAGAATAGCTCCCATTCAAAACCAAGTAATAATTGGAAATTAACTAGGATATGAAAGTGACATTGTAAATAGGGCAAAGAGTCAAATGTTTTTTCTTTATGAAGTTTTCCTCCTTTTTAGGGGAAGGCAAAACTTTCCCAAGAACTCATGTCTACTCCCATTGGCCAAAGAAGTGTCAAATGTCCACCTCTACATGTAAGGGAAGTTGAGAAGTCAAACCTCCACTCTAATGGAAGGCAAGGGAGAAGTGAATTAGAACGAGTACATGTCTGCTGCACAAATCCAAACACGACAAGGATGGATCAAGTTCCAGCTCTGCCATTTACTAACTCTGTGACGCTGGACAAGTTACTTAACCTCTCTGTGTCTCAGTTTCTCCATCTTTAAAATAAGGATGATGATATTAATAGTATGTACTTCAGAGGATGGTCATCAAGATTAAATGAATTATTGCATAGCCAGCACTTAAAATTATTAGCTCCTAACAGGAGTTAATAGTTACAGTTAGGAGTTAGGAGTTAACAATTATTGTTATCTGCACTCTAAGGAACTCTTTGGCACTAAAATATTGTAATTCCATAAATGATTATTTGATGATAAAAGATAGGATTTACAAGAATTACAAATGATTTAGGTTTGCAGTTAGATCATGTGCTTAAAAAATATTAAAATGCTCACTTCTCATAGAGGAGAACCAATGCCAGTAAATATTTTCATTGGCTTAAAAGAGTTTTTATTAGAAAAGAAATATGACTTGTGTAGTTGGATGAACTCTTGAACAAGGAGACTAGTGAACATTGAATGATTATAAGGCTTTACTTTAAAAACATCTGGAAAGAATCTCTTTAAGGGAGTCGTTCTACCTTATTTTCCTTCAAGTTTGTAAACTATATTTAAGTTTTCCTAAGCAAGCAGCAATGTGTCCTGAGGGGAATTGTCACAGCTCCCTTCCCCATCAGCCAAAGTTAACTCACCATGAACTGCAAATTTATGAAGACTCTCTTTGTCCTATTACTTAAAACTAAGGTTTATCCTAAAGAAAGAAGTCAGCTAATAAATAGAAAGGCAAGTTCATTCTGGATGAGAACTTACTAATGACTGAAACAAAAGCTCATATCTGGGTTAAAAATTTGTCTTTCAACGTGCTTATAGTTCACTGAAAGGAGAAGGTAATTCACAAAAACCAAAAATATAGCAGTTAAAGCCTTAAGAGAAAATAGAGCAATATTGGTAGCCATGTTTTGAGAAGGAGAGATTACATGCTTTGGGATGATCGAAGAAGGTTCTAAGGAGATGGCATTTGAGCTTGTCATTAATTAAGTTGGTGACTGGGTACGGGTCCAAGCTGGTGCAGAGGTGGAAGTTGCTGTTTTATATAGGGTTGCCATCACATCAGCCTTTCTAAGAAGGTGACATATGAGAAAAGACCTGAAAGAATTGAAAACTGGAGATCTAGACTTCCCAGTTAAAGGGAAGAGCAAATATAAACGCTTTGGAATAAGAAGAGCAGGAATACCTGTGGTGCTGGAACACAGTGAAGCATGGTAGAAGATGAGTTTAAAGAGGGAGGCTGGATCCAGATTACCCAGGGCCAAGTGAACCGAGGTCAGAGTTTGGATTTTCTTCTAAGTGTAATGGGAAACTGCTGAAGAATTTGAAGAGGCAAGCAATATGATCTGATTTATGTTAGTAATAATAATAAAAATCACCTTGTTTTCCTGAATAACAGACAGCAGGGGGTAAGAATGGTGGCAAATGAAAAGACAACCCTTAGAATGGGAGAAAATATTTGCAAACGAAGCAACCAACAGGTGATTAATCTCCAAAATACACAAACAGCTCATGCAGCTCAATATCAAAAAAACAAACAACCCAGTCAAAAAATGGGTGGAAGATTTAAATAGACATTTCTCCAAAGAAGACATACAGATGGCTAAAAAGCACATGAAAAGATGCTCAACATCACTAACTATTAGAGAAATGCAAATCAAAACTACAATGAGATATCAACTCACACCAGTCAGAATGGCCATCATCAAACAATCTATAAATAATAAATGCTGGAAAGGGTGTGGAGAAAAGGGAACCCTCCTACACTGTTGGTGGGAATGTAAATTGGTGCAGCCACTATGGCAAACAGTATTGAGGTTCCTTAAAAAACTAAAAATAGAGCTACCATATGATCCTGCAATCCCACTCCTGGGCATATATCTGGAGAAAACCATGGTTCAAAAGGATACATGCACCCCCATGTTCATTGCAGCACTATTTACAATAGCCAGGACATGGAAGCAATCTAAATGTCCATCAACAGAGGAATGGATAAAAAGATGTTGTACATATATACAATGGAATATTACTCAGCCATAAAAAAGAATGAAATAATGCCATTTGCAGCAACATGGATGGACCTAGAGATTGTTATACTGAGTGAAGTAAGTTAGACAGAGAAAGACAAATATCATTGCTTATATGTGGAATCTAAAAAAAGGGTACAAATGAACTTAGCTACAAAACAGAAATAGAGTTAAGGATGTAGAAAACAAACTTATGGTTACCAGGGGGTAAGCGGGGGGAGGGATAAATTGGGAGATTGGGATTGACATACACACTACTATGTATAAAGTAGATAACTAACAAGGACCTACTGTATAGCACTGGGAACTCTACTCAATACTCTGTAATGACCTATATGGGAAAAGAATCTAAAAAAGAGTGGATATATGTATATGTATAACTGATTCACTTTGCTGTACACCTGAAACTAACACAATATTGTAAATCAACTATAATCTAGTAAAAATTAAAAAAAAAAAAGAGTGGTGGCAAGGAGGCTGCTGCAAGAGATAATGTTGCATTGGTCTAGGGAAGATCTAGGTTCCATATGTTACAGGTATTGACTCTCAAGGATCTGGTAGGAGCCCTGCTGTGCCAGGTGTTAACTGTTTAGTTTCTATATCAAGGGCAGTCATAGGACGTCACAGAAAAGGGCTCAGAGTGGCTGGCAGGGGCACCTGGCAGGCTCAGTGTAATGGCTAATGTACCAGCTGATCAGAAGTGGTTCAATATTTTAGCAACCGGTACAGTTGTACATGTGCGTGCTGGCTATCTCAGCCCTGGTCTTGGGTGAAGGTTATGGAGATGGTGAGGAGCGGTTAGACTCATGATTTATTTTGAAGATAGAAACTATAAATAAGTTTGCTGGTGGATGTTATAAATAGGATCTATGCCTTTTAAAGGTAAGTGTGATAAGACTTGGTGCTTAACATTTGTTATAAATTCTAAAATATATTGCTTCACTTTACAGTCTCAGTAAAAGTCTATAACATTTGTTATAAATTCTTCTAAAATATATTGTTTCACTTTACAGTCTCAGAAAAAAATAGTTTTCCTTTGTTGAGCTGAATGTTTACAGAGCTTCAGGGTTATTCTCATTGTATAATCATGTAGGGGTAGAGATACATGATACTGGGATAAATAACATTGCTTCAGGACAAAAAGTACAACATCCTTTTAACTAAATCTTGGTTATTGACTCAATTTCTTCTGATTAATCGTTTTCTCTTTAAGTCAAATATAGGAAGGAACTTTGTTTACTGAAGATTCTAGCTAATTATTTTCTGATTAAAAGATAGGATGTGAACTCCTGAATCTAAAGAACTATGAAAATGGTAGTACTAGTCTTCCTATATTTCCTAACTTTTGGTAAACCACCATTTCTTTAGTATTCCGTTGCTCTTCTTTGATTTAGCATGCATTTTCACATTGCAAACCACACAGCCCCAGAGTGTATACAAGACCTTGGCAATGAGTTAAAGGATATAAATCAATCTGTAAGCAGAACTGAAAAGCTTCAGAGCTTCATAAAGAAGCTATTTTTCAAGCTGGGCATTTTTAAAGGCACTTTTTTGAAAAGCACTATTAAACAAACTCTCCTCCTTCAAACTTTCCCCCCATTTTAGTTTTAACACTTTAGTCATTGAATTTCCTTGGCAATATTAGATCATGAAAGCAGGATACCTAGCCACGATAAGTAATTCCATCTCAAATTAGTCACAAAATTACCCTTGCTTGAGATATTGAGAGAACTCTAACCAGTCAGAATCAGATCTTGTTTACCAAGTAGATATCATTTAAGAGAAATCGCATTACCAGCTTTACTGCTATAACTTAGGGGTCAGTGTCCACAGGAATTTGAAAATGTACAGCCTATTTGATGTTTGCTAAGAAAAATTTTGAAAGCCTTTTAATAGTTGTGTCTTGTTTTATGTTATGGATATATACCTGAAAAGTTGCATGTAAATCAAACTTAGTATTAATTTAGTAATATTCAGAATAAGAAAGGAAGAATACTGTTCAAATATAAATGCTGATCAGTTCTTTCTAAAACAAATAGACAATCTCTAGTTCAGTTATTCTGAGTTTGTGTAAATCTTGGTTTGGCTTGAAGTGGAGTACACCTCTAACAAATGGTAAAAATCCCCAGGAGGTCGTTCATGAAAGACTATGACATTGTAGTGTTTGAATAACCAGTTAAACACGGTGGAAAGCAACTAAATAAATCATTTAATATCTTAAAGATAAAAATAATTTGGGTTTGTGACTTAATTCAGATTTTTAAAATTTATCTTAGGTCAGATTGAGTTTAGGAGTCTATTGTCTCTTATTTTGTTTTGTTTTGCTAAGAAATAAAGTATTTACAGTGCCATGGAATGACAACAAAGGTCACCATGTTAATATCTTGGGTTCAGGGAAAAGAACATCATTGAGGTTTCCATTATAAATCTCAACAGTCGGAAGAGGGTAGAGGACATACACTTCTGGGGTTTTTTAAATTCTCAATTTTAAATCTTACCTATTGATCCATGGTCTAAGCAATACATCTAGAAATGTGCATACTGGTTATACTTTATTTGAAGTGCAGTAACTATCTATTGAGCATTTACTATGTGCTAGGATGGTAGAATCATTCATTCATCTTCAAATATGAATTGAGCAAAAACTTTGTATAAGTCATTGTTCTACAAGGCAATACAGTATGTGAACAGGTCACATTCTCTACGATTGTGTTGGGGAAGACAGACAAGTAACCTGGAAATTACAAAACAGAAAAATAAGGACTTCGATAGAGAAAATCCAAGGCAATGAGAATCTCTAAACTAGTTGTAAGTAAGGGTGGGGTTGAGGAATATGTCAGGGTAAGCTTCCTAAAGAAAGTGACAGCTAACTTATAACCTAAAATATGAATAGGAATTAGTGCATTTATGAAAGTTTGGTGAGCCCCTCCCCCCAAAAATATGATTTTGGTGATTGAAAATTATAACAGTGAAAATAAATATTTCATGTTTAGAGAATTATAATAAGTTTAGTATGAATGGACTGTGATGGGAAGAGAGGTGAAATGGGTTTTGGAAATTGTATAATAAACAATGATTTTGTATGGGTCATCTGAGGCAACATCATGAAGGGTCTTAAATACTTTGTGTGGATTTTATTCTGAGAGCACTGGGGAGCCATAGGAGTTTTTTTTTTAATCATGATATATTAGGTTTGCACTTTAGAAAGATTCCTCTGGCTGCAGTGGAGAAAATAAATTGGGGGTAGAAGAAGACTTCAAGATCAGAGACCAGAAAAACCTGCTGAAAAATTATATCAGTCATTCCTATTAGAGATGTTGGTAGCCTGAACTAAGGTAGTAGAAGTAAAGATAGAGAGAAGTGGATGGGATGGAGAGTCATTAAAGAGATTGGATCAACAACTGTTCATTTGATTGAGGCATAAGAAGGAAGAGTTAGAAACAACACAAGAAGAGAATTAGGCTTCGGGGCAGGACATTACACCACTTGTGAACATGTTGCGTTTGAGTTAACTCTGGGACATCCATATAGTGATGTTGAGGATGAAGTTAAGTAGATGAGTCTGGAATTTACAAAAGGAGTCTGCATTAGAGGTATAAATTTAGGAGTCATCAACATTTAGTTGGTAACTGAAGCCTGGATATGGACGACCTTGCCCAGGGAGAATGTAGACTGAGAGAAGAGCACCTAGCTTAAAACTCTGAGGAACACCAAGAGTTAATCCTGGGCAAGAAACATGAAAGATAGCTACAAGGAGGAGGAGGAAAACCAGAAGAGTGTAATTTCAGGAAATACAAGGAAAGAGGAGAGGAGAGGCTGGCAGAGTCAAATGCTACACACCAGTAAGAAGAGATAAATAAGGGAAATTAAAACAAGGAAGTGATTGGTGAGTTTGGAACCAGCCATTTTAGAGAAATGGTTGTGGCGGGGTCGGTGGGTAGAATCAAGATTCCAGTGGAATGAGAAATGCTCAAGAAGTAAGAAATGGTGTGGCTCCTGTTTGTCTGGGGGAAATTCTTCTCTGAAGGAGATAGCTGTGGATTAGTATAAGACAAAACTCACACAAGCTATGGGAAGAGTGTGCTAGCCCAGTAAAGGGGATCCAATAGCAGCCACCTCATTTGTGGAGGGAAAGAGAATGGTTCAGTATCTCAAGGGAGATCTGGCTAAAAATATTTTTGGTTTATCATTTTTGTTTGTTATTTTAATGTTGTCATTTTTGTTGATAGTAGGTGTGTGTGCATGTGTGTGTGTGTTAAGATGGTAATTCTTATGCAATTGTTCTCAACTTTAGATGCACATTAAAATCACTTAGGAAGCTGTTTAAAAAAAAATCCCAGAGATTGTCATTAAATTGTTCATGGGTATGGCCTGAATATTTTGGTGATTTTGGTGTACACCAAAGTTAAGAATCACTGATCTGAGCCTATATAAATGCTGATGAGAAAGAGTCAGAATAGAGGGAGTGTTTGTAGATAATTGGGAGGGTAATTAATTGAGGGCTATCCCTGGGAATGGGCTGAAATACACAATCAGGTGGGGAGATGGGGCACAAAAAGGAAGAGGGAAGGCAAGGAAGGGTGGCAGGCAGAAAGAATAGATGACTATTCTGGCGACTTTGAAAGTCTGATGTCAGAAGGTTGACTGAGTTCCTTTCTAATGTGTTCCATTTTCTCTATGAAGTAGGAAGGGTAAGTTATGGATGAGGGTTTTAAAAAGAATCCTTCAAAGAAAAACTGGATGACTTAATTTAAGAGTGGAAAGTGGCAACTTCTGTTTGCTTTGAGTGCATGCCACCTTCACTGTAATCAAACTCAATCAAAGATGACTGACAGGACAATGGCTATGTAAGAAGACTACTGACCACAAAGCATTGACCCATAAAACTAGGACCTTTCTAAACGAACTTTCTGAACTAACAAGCCACAGCCAGTTTTCTTTGAATTTCACTAGAATTGATGATTGCCTATAACTCCCATAGATACTCTTGTACAAAACAAAACCTCTTTTGCATTACACTACTATTTTTATCTGAAACTAATTTGGTATCAGTTTTTCTAGAAAAGGTACAAAGTATAGTAAAATCTGTCCAACTTAGAATTCCCAAGTTTTCAACAAATCATTCCTTCATAAAGAAACATAAATTGTATTTACTTTGGAGATATTATAGCTTGCAATCTTAAAAGACAGAAGCAGTTTAGGATAGGCTGAACTTGAAGCAGTAGGGTTCAAATCCCAGCTGTGCCCATTACTAGTTATGTAACATTGGGTAACTTCTCTGTACCTCAGTTTTCCAATATATAAAAATGATAAAAATAATGCCTACCTCCTGGGTTGTTGTGATAATTAAATATAATGAATACATTCAAGGCACTTAGAATAATACCTGGCACATATTAAAGACCCTATAAGTGTTGGCCATTATTTTTTACCAGAGTGTGGCAGATACCTTCCACGTGGCTATATAATCATGATGTATCTCAAATCAGTCACTTTTACATTTCACGAAGACATATAAATTGGGCCTCAGGACTTATAGGGAGCATCAGCATCAAAACGTTTACCCTTGGAATTAAGGCCCAAGGGTGAATTGCTAGGGGTTAGAGCTCAGAATGGTGGAGTAAGGAGCTTGGCAGAAAGTCTAATCAGCAAAACAATTTAACTGGTGAAAATTATAAGATAAAATTATTTAAGGTCTCTGAAAATTGTCCTAGAGACATACAGCAAATGGAGAAACATTCATTCAAGAAAATCTATTAATTTTTGGTAAGAACAAGATTCTATGGAATTTGAGCCATGACCTACTCCCTTATCCCACCTCCTCCCCCAGCTCCATGTTATAATAGCTTTTTGACCCTGGACACTGTACTCCAGGTATGGCTAAAAAACAGGTGTTCCCTGCTCCCAGCTTGCATCTGGGGCTCTGGTTTCAACTGGGGAGGGGGAGGCTACCAGTGTTTATCATCCCCTCAGCCCTGTGTTGCAGCCCTGTCGCAGGCAGGCTTGACTGAGAGGATCTGGTCTCTGCCCTAACCCAGCTCCCAGTTGTAGGGTTGGAAGCTCTACTCCAGGCATGGCAGGCTGAGAAAACTGGGACCTCAATTACCCCAGTTCACTCAAAGGTAGAGGCCCCATGCCAGAGGGCAAGCCAAGAAGACCAGGGGATGCCACCTGCTAATATCTTCTTGCTGAGCAGGGCTCTCCCTCTGGGAAAAGCAGGTCCCCTGCCCTAGCTCTGGTGCAGTGGCACTGGAGTTCTGCCTGGGGGAAAGGCAGAACTCCGTATGTATGGATGAAGAGCTCCAAAACTGCCTGAAAGGAATGACTTCATTTGGAACAAAGCTTGGAGAACTCCATGCCTAAAAGAGTTGTCAAAAACAATGGAGATGTTGGTGAATAACAATTAAAAGGAGGGTGATAGCTCCGTGATATGAGGAAAATGGCACAGCAAGCCAGAAGCTTAACAGAACCAGAGAAAGAGACAGCCTTTTGGGATCACTGCTCTATTAGTTTGCTAGAGTGGCCATAGCAAAATACCACAGACTGGGGGGCTTAAACAACAGAAATTTGTTTTCTTACAGTTCTGGGGACTAGAAGTCCTAGGTCCAGTTGTTGGTAGGTTTGCTTTCTTCTGAGGTTTCTCTCTGTGGCTTGTAGAGGGCCTCTTTTCTTGCTGTGTCCTCACATGGTTGTTCCTCTGTTCGTGTAAATTTCCTCTTCCTATAAGCACACCAGTCATATTAGATTAGGACCCACACTAACAACCTCATTTAACTTTAAGTATCTTTTTAAAGGCCTTATCTCCAAATACAGTCACATTCTGAGGTACTGGCGAAGGCTTCCACATATGAATTGGAGTGACATAGCTCTCCAAATGCTCAGCCCGTAACAACTGCCAACCTTGGGGTTTGGGAGGCCGTGTGCATGCCCTAGGCTTCACCCACTCAGGAGAAGCCAAGCACAGTGAGGGGCAAACAAGCTAGCATTCCCAGAGCCGCACACAGGCCTATTTATTGACAAAGGGGGAAACTTTTCTGGGAGAAGGAGCTTAAACACAACCTCTGACCAAACACTGACTTAACAATAAGCTGCTTGGATGCAGGGACAGTTCCCAAGAAGCCAGGCTCAAAATTAAACTCACAGTCTCCTGGCAATCTGAAAAACTGTGTGCAACTCCTTCTCAGGAGCAAGCAAAGGGGGATCACCTGAACTCCTGGTTCCTGCAAACAATGTTTGCCAATTACCAATTGAATTATATCTCAATAACACTATTATTAATAATGTGAATTACAAAATAACACACAAAATGTTTCAATATTAGGGTATATATCAAGACTTCAACTCCCTTTATAGAACTTACTTATACATTTGCCCTCTACTTTAAGATAAGAATACCTTAGTTTTATTTCAAGTATTATACTAAAATGCCCTCTCCGACACAAATAAATTTATTTCTTATGTTTGAATGCTGACATTTCCACTCTTCCAATGCGTAGAAAGAATTCTGAAAGAGTGGATATTTTAGCATCATAATTAGAATGCTGATTATCATTGAATTGATTGTTAAACAACCTAGTCCAATAGAGTAAGATTATTGGAGTCTATCCATAGTGCAACCTATTGCTTATGTAGTTTTGGTCTAATAGTGACAAAGACTCTCCATGCTTGTTGCCCAATCAGTAAATCAGGTAACATTCAGACTGGGTTTAGCATTATGATTCCCTAGTGTACTAAGTCAAATGGGCACCTCGTTTTTTAGCATGTTCATATTACAGGCCCACCATTCTGTGAACATTTACTTCCTGCATTTTAATAGCTGAAGGCTTAAAATGAATTTAACCTTGAAAGCAGCCATTAGAGTTAAGTGAACCAGTTCAGTTCAACAAACAAGATGTACAAATCATTAAATGTCCAAAATCAGGGTGATGTTGACCAGCTATTTGTTCTGTTTCCTGGTAAGTTAACCAGCAATGTTCCCTGTTTAAAACCCAAAACAAATAATAATGATTTTAACCGTTAGATCTGCCCTGCTCCTGAGATCATTTTTCACATATAAAATTTAGCTTTATTAGCTATTAGCTATTAGCAAGAAGCTTCCCCTACCATGCTCTATTCATCTTAAAGAATAAAGTCAGTCAGAATCTAAACAACTCAGAAAAATTACATAGAAAGCAAAGATTTAGTTTGCTATCAAAACTAATGAATGATTTAGATGTCATGGTCTTTCTGTGGGAAATGGATAAAATACAAAAAACAAACAAAAATGACCAGGAACTAGTAATGACCCTGCTAGTATGTAAAGTCATGCCAGTATCATCTAAATTGATACACAGAAAAGGAATAAATTTTATTCAGAAAATAAAGTGCTGATGCTGAGGGAAAAGATGTGAATAGACGTTGAATTAAAAGGGATATATGTTCCCATTTTTTCTCAGATATAATTTGTGAGTCCCAGAAAAAGAACAGTGTGCTTATTTGATGTTCTTGCCTCACAGATCATAAAATATCTCTGCTAGAGAAACAGAGAGGTCTTCTGTGAGTTTCTGGACAAACTAAGTCAATACCCAGACATGATCAATCCTTGGCAAAACTATGAAGGACTTATAATTTGTGTTTGCCTTCCTCCCTCCTTCTTATTGTTGCCTTCTGTTATGACCTTCTCCTTGCCTCAAGGAGACGGACCAGCCTGAAGACCCTCTGATATGCTGTCACTGCCACCAGAAGTATTGCTTTACTTTCAGTAAGATGTACATTTATTCTTTCAGAACTTGATAATCTCTAGAAGTTGGAAGTGATTTTTGGATCCAAAGTGAAAGACTAAACCTAAGAGATCCTGCATTCGAAAAGAGTAAATTTGTCCATGGCATGTAGTGAATATTTAATGATTTACCCATCAATAATTGAAATGGGGAAGAGGGTTGATCTTGGAGGAAGAAGATCTGCTTTTACCCCAAGACAGCTCTCTAGGAGGGAGTGTGGACACCATTTCTGTGAAGTTGGGCTTTGAGCATTTCTCTCAGTTTAGTCCTTTTTATGTCTAATTAACGAATGTACTTTAGAGATCATCTAGTCCTATGGGTTTTCATACATTTCTCTAGAGACCTAGTATTTCAAGGTTGTTCCTTAGGGATCATTTTGGATGCTGAGAAATTGTGAGACCAAATAGGTGGAGCTAAGAGGTCCACCTGTGCTTCAGGAACTTTGATCCAATAAAAAAATGAATTTATTATATTGATGACCCTAATAGGATTTAGTTTGAGCAAAATGTTGATAGGTATTCCTGCCAAAAGACTTGAATCTGAGTTTAATCAAACTTCTAAATCATGAAAGAAACCCTAAGGATACTATTAGTCAAATTTAGAATGTGGAAATTCTGTGACAAAAGAAGATTCAGATTATTCAGCAAATAATATGACATGAAAAAGGGAAGGTTAGATGTTAGAGATTAAAAGAGACTTAAAGAGACAATTGTAACCAAATAAATGTATGGACCTTGTATGGATTCTGATTTGAATAAGTCATTAAACCTCTATTTGAGATAATAGAGGAAAATTGCACAGACTGAACACTATAAAATATTAAGGAATTATTGTGGATTTTTTAAAGGTTTTGATACTGATATTGTGGCTTTGTTTAAAAAGAGTCAGTTAAATGTCCATACCAAAGTATTTTTGGTTAAGTAATATGATATTTGGGTTTTGCTTTAAAATACTTGAATAAAAAACCTGCAGGGGGATAGATGAAAAAAGAATGGTAAAATAGTGACAATCACTGAAGCTGAGTTGTGGTACATGAGTGTTCATTATGCTATTGTATTGGTTTTGAGTATATTTGAAATTGAAAATTTCCATGATAAAAAATAGTGATAGTACCATTCATTGTACAATAAACAGATTCGAGGATTATGAAGTCTTAGCTCACAAAAAAAAATATGTTAGTTTTGTTACTCTAGTACTTTGGTTTTAGACATCTGCAAAAAACAAATGTTGCAGAATTCAAATATATGTTTTGAAAGACCTTGCTTCTTGTTATTTGAATTGTTTTTAACTATAAATTTAAAAGCATTTCCATCATAGTGTTTCTAAATTTACTATTTGTACTAATATTTCAATTTACTTCAGTTTGTAAATAAGAATAGCTTGGTAGTATGGAAAATAAAATAGCTCTTCTACTTAAACTAACTAACAATTGAATTTTTTAAAAAAAAGGTGTGACAATGTTGAACTTTATCTGAGCCCTGTGCTCCCACCCTTTAGTGTTCTGAGAAATGGCTAACTTCAAAGAACCATTCTGCCCTCACTGAAGATAAGACTCATCTCCTTCCTTCCTCAGTGACTCAGATAGGACTTAGCTCTAACCTTCATGAATCTTAGAACTTGCTGATGACTCTCTTGTTTACCTGCTTCTATAAAGCTGCAGGCCCTCCCCCACTTTGCTTTTTTTTTTTTTTTTTTTGATGTTTCTCATTAATGAACATTCTCTCTATTGCAATAGCCTGAATAAACTCATTTCCTTAATTGTCCCCTGCATTTTGCCTTTCACAGGGTAGATCTCCATTATCCTGGGCTCTCAAGCTATTTGCACATCAGTTCTGGTTATTATCAAATGAAAGAAAGGATGGAAAGCAAGTCCTCTTTGTGACCCCATCAACAGCAATAGCATAAAAAGTGTCCAGGTCCTTTCCCCTTTTTCCAGACCCACACACTGTTGATAAATTATAATGAATTAAACTTGTTCAAGCAAACTGAGCCAACAGTGTGAAACATTTCTACTTAGAGATTAAGGATTGTTTTATCTGATTCAAAGCAAATTGATTAGAACATGGTGGAAATTTCAGTAAAAAAATTTGCTTTTACTGTATCTGAGCTTTAGTTTTAAAGCATCTCTTGTTTTGATGGGCAAACATTGACCCATGGGCAGGGTTCTAAAGCATTGTTAATCTCTTTAGTTCTTTTGGTTGACTAATGGAGCTTTTACAAAGTTCGTAAAGAAGTAAGATTTAGAAATACCTACATGGTCCAAATTTACCTGACCCTCTTCCCATGTCAGTTGTTTATTCTGTTTTTCCTCTCTCCAGTAGTCCCCCAAAGACCCAAATTGCATTTGTTGAGTGATTTATCTGAGAATGGTTTCTCTTGATACAGTAGTATCGACTTCACTGGGATCCTTTCCTATTCTAATTGCTTTGCTACATTATTAGAATGCTGTGGACTTGTATGAATCTGTTTCTATTTTGAGTAGTAATCAGCTATATACATAAGCTTTTGCTTATTTGTACTGTGCACATATTGTTTAAATCTTTCATTTCCATGCTATGCTATGCTATGCATTTGTCCTAGATTTTCATTACTAAATTCTGTTCACTTGTGTTGCTACACAAATTAAGTTCAGACTTCAAAGGGTAACTTTTTTGGACCAATCTTTTGGGTTTTTAGCAATGTATAAGGAAGAGGCATTTGATTTTTTTCTGCATTAACCTAAGTCTAGAACTAGGTATCACCTTAGGTCCGCACTGTTTTTAGCTGAGACTAAACTGATCTCATACAACTATTTTTTTCCTCTAAGTACGAGTGTCTTCTAGATTGAGCTCAGGAAAATTCTTAAATAGCTCTGTCTTGGACACGATATTCTCCTTTTGGGGAGATCCTCCTTGAAGACTCAGATCTTCAGAAAGAGGCTGCACATTTGACAACTAGAGCAATTTACCTCAGTCTGACCAGAACTATGGCCAGGCCCTATTTTGTTCTAATTTAGACTTTATATCTTTTTTCTGCCATTGTAATTGTCAGTCCTGGCTGATGAGGCACTCTGACAGTCCATGGAAATCACCAGTTTTGCTCACCATGGCTGATACGAGACTCTGTATTTCTAGCCCAGGTTCATTACCACACTGCCATTTATGTTTCAGTCTAATTTGAACCTAGTGGTGCACCTTGTCCCTCACGTCTGAACCTCTGTCAAGTGACAGAGCACCTTGTCCCTCACGTCTGAATGTCTGTCAAGTGACAGAGAAGCTCACCTGATATATCTTCTACCTGGACTTCTTTCTACTTCTTCCTGACTCCCTTCAGTACCTTTATACCCTGAAGCTTCACACTTCTGGGTTTTGAGCCTTACCTCTGAATTTTTGGAAGGCATCTAGCATGGTAATAATCCTATCCTTTACATGTTCATGTTTCATTGATCTTTACATGTATCATCTCCAACTAAGATGCCGACTTCCGAATTAGGTATGCTCTGACAGGTTCCTGAATATAAGTATAGCTCATGAATGCTCTAGTAGTAATATTTCTTAGAAAAGTATCAGGAGGAAATCCAGATTGCCATCAGGTATAAATTAATGTGAAACAAGTATCCCACGCAAGAGTGTTCTCAACAATTGTGTTCCTGTCCACAAAATATTAAAGGCTAATAGTAGCAGCTAATGATTGTTGAGCACTTGCCTAGTATTAGGGCACTACATCGTTTGCCATGTTTGACCTTTGTTAACAGCCCTGTGATATGGATATTGTTATCTTCATTTGACATATGAGGAAACTAATAATTAATTAGTTAAGTAACTTGCCCATAGCTACCCAGAAGGGATAAAACTCAAATTTGGAATTTGGCTCATCTCAAGTCCATGTTCTTAATGCCATACTGCTTCAAAAGAAGATAACAAGGATGAAAATTTCATCTTGTTCATAAATGAATCCCCAGTCAGCATCTAGCATGACGCCTGGTTCAAGAAGTTTCCAAATGACTAAGAATTAATTGCAGTATAATTGGACTAGGATATAAAGCCCTTTAACTGCTGTGAGTGGCTATTCCTTATAATATCATTGAAACCACAGTTTCTCACTCTAATCACTACCTTAGAATATGCTCTGGTCTTTAGATTATAAGTGTTATGACAGTGTACCTACAGTAGCACTTTCTGCAGTGAACTTGCTACCTGGAATTAAATATGAGGACTTGCATTTCCCATGAACTACTACAGAGCTAACAAATTCTATCTATCCAGAAGGTGTTGGTCATTTCCTCCAGCATCAGTGTATTGGAGAATTACTCTAAGCAGGTTCAGTGTCAGTTCTGTTTCTCTGCATCAGGCAGGTCCACTATCCAGTTGAATCTGTGCAATTTTATACTCCTAGCTCTATACCTTAGGCTCTGCTATGTGAGGTCAACAGCCCTTTGACTCCCCATCACCAACTACAGTTTCAGACCCAACACTACTCCCTTAGCTTCTCTCTCACACCACTTGATTAACCTTTACCTTCTGCTCTGGCGTGGACCACCTTCTCTTTTGGATGATCTGAGGGTCTTGCTGCCACCCCCATGCCACTGCACTTCATGCCCTTGTAACCTAACAACCCTCTCCTTGGGTTTTTGTCCTTTGTGTCTGCTTTTTTTTTTTTTTTCTTCATTCCTGAGGCTTATATCCATTCTAAGAGCTTTTAGTTCTTTTGGGGATGAGGCAGGGCAAAAATACCCAAATAAATGAAATGTGTCCATTCCATGGATGAATTATGTATATTATGAATATCAGTTCAGTTATAGCCTAAGTGCTTAGCACAGAGCCTAAGTCATACTAATCATTCCAAAAATGTTGAGGAGTAAATGAATGAATGCAGAATTTCTATCTAATAATAAGCCTATTCATCTATGTGCAGAGGAATGGAACACAGATTCAAGCAATCACAAGTGGCCTGCTTTTGTGTTATTTCTGTGTGTTACGCAGGTAAAATTTTTCTCAGTACTTAAAATATGTACTTTCTTTTTTACTTGCTGATATCTGAAATGTCCTTGATCTAAAAATCAGAGTTGGCTGTAAGTCCATGATATCATATTATTTCCTTGGAGCAGATATTTCTTTTCTTTGAAAGAGAGAGCATAAGAGGCCTAGATACCTGTAGGAAAGGGTAACTAATTCAGAAATGAGTTGCTTGGGGAAATCAAAGTAGATTTTGCTTATTAGTAGATTCTGCCAGTGATTGGGGTAGACAAAATTCTCCCCTTCTGTCCTTGGCAGCATTTGAGGGAAACTTCGACAATGACAAATGCCAGGAACTTTTAAAGTAGGGCCTGGAGATGGAGGTGGAAAGCAGGGGATAACTGAGGAATGAAACCGTAGAGTCTAGTGAACTTTTCTTATTTAAGTCATGTGGTTCGTAGTGAGGTCAAGTTCTGATAAAGCATATAACTAGTTGTTATACACAAACACTCTTTCTGCATAATATTATTATGTTAATCAATTTTTCTTTGCAACTGAATTATACTGGGCCTTTTTTTCTTTATCATTTACTTTCCTTATAGAACACAATTATTTATAATTCAAGCAAAGTTTTTTTATGGCTCTTGAAAGCTTTCGCATAGGATTTAGCATATTCATTATTCCTTATTACCATTGCTATGGGGGTCAAATTATTAACTTTAGACTCATCATGTAGCTTATAATATTTTGTAACATGTCTGTATTAGGGAAATTTTATTTGATGTGCTCTTTATGAAATCAGTCAGTAATAAGGCCTAGTCTCTTTTGAATTTTTATATTTGTTAGCGTATTTACTGAGTCTATTCAGTCTTCTACATAAAATGAATGGAGGAATATTTAAAGTAGAACATACTCTTGGGAAATTTTTGAATTTATTATGAGTTTCTAAAGTTCCACATAATAGAAAAAAAAATTTCTTTAAGATGTAGACTTTATTTAGCATATTGATGAAGCTCTGTTAATCCCAGATAGGATAATGAAAAGGGACACTCAGCTAGACCTATTTCTGGTAAAATTATTGTATTTCTAAATTTAAAAAGAAAATTTCACAAGCTTTTATTCAGAAAAAAAGTTATAAAAGTGAAAAGTCAAAATGGCTGAAAGCTAGTGAACAGTTAAATAACACCTATACACAACAGAGAGGAAGTGACTAGGAAGAGCAGTCCTGAGTCACCCCAAATTTCAATCCCCTGTTAGCATCAGGAGGAATATTACTCGTTTACCTTTACAGATGAAGAAAATAATCACAACAGGGCTCTGACTGAACAACAGATTAAGCACAACAGAGATCTCTAATGAAGAGCAATGCCTATGAATAAGTTAAACTTAAAAAGACAGTGTTAGAGTGACTGAGAGTTTGCAATATAAATGCCAAACAAGTATTCTTGGAGTAGAAGCAACACTGTATTACCACTAACTGGATCACAACATGCTAAACTGATAGCATATCCTGTGTTTTAAGATGGGTGTCAGTGAGGGTGGGAGGTGAGGAGTAGTGGGGGAAATAAACCATTCTCAAGGGCTCATTTTTGGGGTAGGGAAGCAGGCAGGGAATAGAACACGTTGCTGAGAAGAAAACAGAGGGTTTCTTTTTTTTTTTTTCTCTTTTCACCATTTTTATTTGTTTTTAGTAAGTTTCCTATTCTTGATGACATTTTCCTTTAATGTCAGAATTTGCTTTAACATTTTTTTGTAGTGCAGTTCTGCTGGCAACAAATTCTCTCAGCTTTTGTTTATCTGAAAATGTCTTTACTTCACTTTTATTTTTGAATGAAAGCTTCAGTAGATATAGAATCCTAATATTCCCCACCCCAGCACATTTCCCTTTGGCTTTAAAAAGTATTTTTTCCCCTTAATCTTTGGCTTTCAACAGTTTGACTGCGATGTGTCTAAGTGTGTAGTCAATATTCATGAATGTCTCATGGCTGCATGAGGGCAATAGTTTATCCCTTCATTGTTGGGAGCAGTGTTTTATATATGACCACAGATATTTTCCTCCATCCAAACAATTACCAAAAGAGACAAGCCACCTTTTTAACTCCTTCTTCCAGCAGGATTTTTTTTTCACCTTTCACTGAGGTGTGGTCTTTCAATGTTTTCAGGTTATACTGAGAACTATACAACCTGTATGGAGCTTTTTCTCTGATATCACAGAGCCAATGAAACCCAGGGCTCTAGGTTCCTTTTATCAGATAATATCCTCAAGGGATAGATTCAGCTGTTATGTATCCCTCTTGTTTTCAGCATCTGAGGAGTTCCTTTTCATTTTTGAAACTCAATTATGCAATTAAAATATTTGCTGATATTTTATCCAGCACTTCTAGGTGTTTTTCATCGGGAGGTTTTTTCAGAAAATCTAATTTATTTTTTCCCCTCCCCCTCCCAGTTCCTGTGTAGTTCTCTCTCATTATTTAGGTCATAGATCACAATTTACCTCTTTGTCAAGGCCTTCCTAAACCACCCTAGCAAAAGAAGCCAACCCGCTTCATCCTACACACTTCATTTTCTATCACTTGTTGAAAGTAAATTACTTATATATTGATGTGCTTATTAATTTATTTATTAAATTTAATAAGTATAGAAACAAAATAGAGATTTATTAAATTGTTAATTAATTTATTAACATGACCATTTTTTGTCACTCTATTCTACTCAGAATCCTCAAAGTACAGGACTTTGACTCATTCATGTTAGTATCTTTAGGACTTATGAAAGTGCCTGATGCATGTTGGTATTCACTAAATACTTGTTTAATGAAAGAATTACCCAACCAAATAGTTGGTTGTTTATCAAGGGCTTTGCTTGATTTCCTCAGATGAGACAGATCATTAACTATTTGACAAATATTAGACTAACATAAGGGTTAGGATTATGGCTAGAATGTTAGGAATAGCTTTATTAATAATTTAGAAATAAATATGTCAATCAGCATGAAGGAGTCAACCTTAAAACCATGTGGAATTAGTACCAAGCAAATGAAATATCAATAAGAGGCAAAATTATGGTGGATCAGAAATTGACAGCCTTGGGGCTTCCCTGGTGGCGCAGTGGTTGAGAATCTGCCTGCCAATGCAGGGGATACGGGTTCGAGCCCTGGTCTGGGAAGATCCCACATGCCATGGAGCAACTAGGCCCGTGAGCCACAACTACTGAGCCTGCGCGTCTGGAGCCTGTGCTCCGCAACAAGAGAGGCCGCGATAGTGAGAGGCCCACGCACCGCGATGAAGAGTGGCCCCCGCTTGCCGCAACTAGAGAAAGCCCTCGCACAGAAACGAAGACCCAACACAGTCATAAATAAATAAATAAATAAATAAATAAGTAAATAAAAAAAAAAAAAAAAAGAAATTGACAGCCTTTCAGAGGATGTCAATCTACAAAGAAGTGAGTTGAGCAAAAGCACAGAGAGAAGCACCAGCGAGACATTACACGGAGAGAGACTGAGAGAAGATAAACAGAAATACTAGATGACCTTCCCTTGTCCACTGGACATGGCGTTGCTTCTTACACATGGGTTCCATAAGTTTTCCTAGTATGTTTTCAATAAAGGTATTTTGAGAGTTTTTGTTTCTTTCAACAAAAATATCCTGTATTTTATAAAAATTGAGAATGTTACATAGTTTGTGAAATGACTTCAGATGTCTTTTTGTTCTCAGGGCTGACTGACATAGCTTGCACTGCTTGGTAAAATGTCACTTACTTGTAGCAAACTACTCAACAGAGATGGACCTGCCCTGGCAAGAAGAGAGATGTGTTTGTTTCTCTGTTCTTGTATCCTTGATTAAGATCATGAGCCCAGTTTACACTCTGCAAGAAATGTAATAAATGGAAATGAGATAAATGGACTAAAATTTCCAATTTACTTCAGTGATATTTTAATAGCTCTTCTGCTGTTTAGGTGGAGCCAAATCATGCAATGCTTTGTAAGGCATGATGAAGACTAGATTTTATCAACTTGAAATGAAACACCATTGAAGAGTTTTAAGTTGGAAGTGACATGGTCTGATTTATTTTGTAACAAAATTGCTAGAACAGATTGGAGGAAGCCTGGAGTAGAAGCAGTGAAATCAGCTGGGGAGTCTGCATGGTCAACGCCAGTGCTATAGTTTAGACTATGACAGTAGCAGTGAGATGGAGTTGTATTATGGAGGTAGAACCAAGAAGACTTGTTCTAGAATTGGATGTGAGGAGTGAGGGAAAGAAAGGAGACAAGGATAGTTCTCAGGTTTCTAGCTCTAGGAACTGTAAATTGTGTGGTGTTTATTAAGAGGGGAAGGATTAGAAGACTAGCTTGGGGGAGAAATAGTTTCAAAGAATCAAGTCAGTTGTTATATAGGTGGTGTGATGGTTAATTTTATGTCAACCTGACTGGGCTAAGAGGTGTCCAGATAGGAGGTAAAACTTTATTTCTGGGTGTGTTTGTAAGGGTGTTTTCAGAAGAGACTAAGCATTTGAATCAGTAGACTGAGTAAAGATCACCCTCACCAGGGCAGATGGGCATCATCCAATCCATTGAGGGACTGAATAGAACAAAAGTGTGGAGGAAGGGCAAATTTATGATCTGCTTGAGGTGGGACATCCATCCTCTCCTATCCTTGGACATTGGCTCTCCTGGTTCTTGGGCCTTTGGACTTGGACTGGGACTTACACCATTGGTTCCCCTGGCTCTCAGGTCTTCAGATTTAGACTTGAACTACACCACTGGCTTTCCTGGGTCTCCAGCTTGAAGACAGCATGTGGTGGGACTCCTTAGCCTCCGTAATTGTGTGAGTCAATCCCTCATAATAAATCTCTTTCTATGTATCTATATATAGCCTTTTGGTTCTATTTCTCTGGAGAACTCTAATACAATAGGTAAGTGGATATTCAAGTCTAGACCTGAGATACCATACCTAAACTGGATAAATCTTTGGAAATTATTGGCATATAAATGATACTTAAAGCCATAGACTGGATGAGATCACCTGAGAGTCAAATCTAGAGAAGAGTGAAAGACGCAGGGCAAGACCTGATGATAGTACTCAAATCTATGTTTTAGCTTTCTTTCCAGTTTCATCAATCTTATTTTTATATTAGTAAGATATTATTTTAATTATAATAGCTCTACAATAAATCTCTATACCTGTGAAAACAGGTCAGTACTTGTTACTTGTTTTTGTTTTTTGGATGAGATACTTTTATTTTTATATATTTTTAATTGGTGTATAGTTGTCTTACAGTGTTGTGTTAGTTTCTAGTGTACAGCGAAGTGGAGTTCCCTGTGCTATACAGCAGGCTCTTATTAGTTATCTATTTTATACATATTAGTGTATATATGTCAATCCCAATCTCCCAATTCATTCCACCCTCCCTCCCCCCGCCCCGCTTTCCCCCTTGGTGTCCATACGTTTGTTCTCTACATCTGTGTCTCTATTTCTGCCTTGCAAACCGGTTCATCTGTACCATTTTTCTAGATTCCACATATATGCGTTATATACAATATTTGTTTTTCTCTTTCTGACTTACTTCACTCGGTATGACAATCTCCAGGTCCATCCACGTCTCTGCAAATGACCCAATTTTGTTCCTTTTTATGGCTGAGTAATATTCCATTGTGCATATGTACCACATCTTCTTTATCCATTCATCTGTCGATGGACATTTAGGTTGCTTCCATGACCTGGCTATTGTAAATAGTGCTGCAAGGAACATTGGGGTGCATGTGTCTTTTTGAATTATGGTTTTCTCTGTGTATATGCCCAGTAATGGATTGCTGGGTCATATGGTAATCCTAGTTTTTCAAGGAACCTCCATACTGTTCTCCATAGTGGCTGTATCAATCAGTACTTATTACTTTAAAATTTTGTTTTTGCTTCTTCTCATCTATATTTTCTTACATAGAAACTTTATATCATTTTACAAAATCAAAACTTCCTTTTGATATATGACACTAGTTATAATTCAGTGAACGTTGGGTATAAAAAATAATAACACTGATATTTTATTTGATATCACTGACTTAAATGATTTTTGAGCTAGACAAGTTATTAGACTTCGCCTGGCCTATCCAGATGCGGACTATTATGGGTCCTGGGACTGGGTGGGTGGTCAAGACATGGCCCAGAGAGAGAGAGATTTGGTTCTGGGATTGGCAAAGGTGGGGAGGCACAGGGTCACACAAGGCAGGAGCCATTGGAAAGACATCCTGGCAAATCATTGGCAGTTAACACTGCCCCATCTCAGATGGTGCCAAAGCAAATGGAATATTCGGCACCATTAAGGGAAAAGTCCATAATTTACATTTAAATTATGAGGAACTTGATTAAATTTGTACCCTATTTCTGATAATGGGTTTCAATTTTTACTCTTACCATTTAAAAGCCCCAAATGCCATCCAAACTCAATGGATTTGAAAAAATTCAAGCTCTAGAAAAGTGATATGGTCAACTTTTAACTCATTATTCTTGATCTGTAATATTGTGTTCAGGTTAACTTTTCTCTGCTCTGATGAGGGAACACTCCCTTTCCCACCTCATTTCTCCCAACTTGAAATTTGGAGCATGATGTTCAAAGAGCATGAAGCTATCTGTAATTTTGCAAGTTCTTCTTGCTCTTCCTTTCATTGTATCTGGCTAACACCTACTCGTCTCTCAAAACCCAGCTCATAGATCACCTTCTTTAAGAAACTCCTATGCTTCTCTCTATCATTTTTGTGTGCTTCCCAACTGTCCTGTACTTCTCTGTATCATAATATTTATGACAATTTATTATAATATCTCTGTTATTCCTGTGTCCTTCATTAGAGTGTGACCTCCTAGAAACTCCAGGAGGGTCTCTTTGATCTCTGCATCCCCAGCACCTAGTATTAGGCCCAGCACAAATTAGACATCCAATAAATATTTGTTGAATCAATATACAGCTAATCTACCTTTTTAAGAATAATTCCACTTGTAAGAAGAAAGAGTTAAAGCACTCTCCAAATTTCACACTTCACTAGAAATGTAACTCTGAAATACGAAAAAGATTTATGAATGTAGGGGTTGAATACATTAGCTTAAAATTCATTTTCTCTTGTCATCGACATGGAACCATTTCTAAGAGAAAGAGATGTCAGAAGCTTATGGAGTGTGACTAGGACAGCCATATAAAAATTCATCATTTTTTCCAGATTCTGAACATGATGATAGATTTTAGAGGTGAGAAGCATGATGCAGTGGAAAGAGTGCCATGCTCTTCAAGTAGAGGTAGCTCAAAATGTTGCCCCTGGGACATTTGCAACAAAAGACATCTCTTTCACAATCTGGAAAAGATGTTCTAAATAATCAGAGAGGCAAGGGTGTGAAAGAGAGCCTTCAAAACAGAGAAAATAAATGATCTGTTCCACTGTTATGTCTAGTGTTTTCAGGAACTCAAAACTTGAATTTTGTCTAAATATAAAACACATGGCAGAGCAGGTTTTCTTGCTTTTTCTTCTCTGGCTTTTTGTCAGGTTGTGTTGGAAGACAGCATCCTACATTACATAACAGAATTTCCCCTAATGGAGCCTGGTACAAAGATGAAACCATACTTTGCTATACTAGAGAAGAACAGAAACAGTATTTTTTTTTTCAGAAAAACTAATACATGTTCCAATTAAGTTCATAGAGTAATAGAGTATCAAAGCTAGAAGGAAATTTCAGTATCTTTTCATTCAACTTGTTGATTTTACAAATAAGGACACATATTAAATAATAGTGAAGTAATTTGATCAAGTTCTCAAAAACCTTGGTATTCTGAGGGTATCAGATATGTAAACAAATAATATAAAGTATGATAAACATATATTATAGAATTGATTGAAAATAAATCAGTGTTAGTTACTAGCACTGTACTTTTATTTTGGAGGGGAAATATCTCCCTATCCATGAAGGCAATCATCAAGATGTCCTTATTCATTAATGATAAATGATATTTTGGCACATGTATACCTGGAAAGCAGGGTTCTATTGAATTGCACATTTAATCTCTTTAAAAGTAGATTAAGAGAGTGAGTTAGAAAATGGGGAAAATATCCAGATCACCAAATTGTAAGTTCCATGGGGCACTGAGAAGTCCTCATGTAACTTCTGCTTTTGGGATGGATGATACTTCAAACACTCTCTGAGAGTGACACTCTTGTTATATTTCTGGAGCAAATGTCATAGCCCCCTCCAATCAGGAAATCCTCTATGTATTCACCATGTATACACGAAGCCATTTTGCTTAAAGATAATCATATAATTTCTATACAAAGCAAAGTAACGTTAATGAATAATGATGACAAAACTTTATTTTTTTGTTTTATAAAACTCTTTCACATAATTACTCTGTTTGATCTTCATGAAAGCCCAGTACGGTACTTATATTTTCCTCATTTTACGTGTGGAATCCTAAGGCTGATAAGTTAAATGACTTGCCTTAGAGTTGATGAGGACTAAAGTCATTGGCAGTGGCAAAAAGGGAGGGTGGGTTAACCAATACTTGCCCATGGGAAGGGAACCTTGGATTCCAGATGAGGACTGATGTTTGGAAACACTGACTACTAACTCTCCTAAGATGAATTTTTTAGAAGGAGGAACAAATTTTTCATTTAATTACAGAGCCTATTATATACCTGATATTCTCCTAGGTATTTCACATGTTATTTTATATATTTCAACAGTGAACATTTCCTGTGATTAAAGCAAGCTGGTACAATTTCAACAATAGTTATTGGCCTAAGCAACCATGAACTGAACAACTTGGTTCCATACAGGTTTGGGTTAAGTAGAAAATTAGTTATTTGTTTATACACACACACACATACACACACACAATATGTATACATATAAAGGCAGCCTAATGAAGTGGTTGTGAACAAAGGTTCTGAGTCAGGTAGAACCAGTTTAAATCCCAGCTCAGCTCTTTACTAGTTGTTGGACCTAACCAGCTGTGTGAACTTGGTCAATCTTTGAGTCTCAGTTTCTTTATCTACAAAATAGGAATAAATATAATACTTTTAAGATTGAAGTGAGAAGTAAATGAGATAATATTTATAAAGTGCTTAGCATATTTTCTAGCACACAGTAGTCTCAATAAATGTTATCAGTGATAACATATATGATATATGGTTCCAAAAATAGATTTGAGGCAGCTGTAGATAGTCATTAAATAGTGGCTTACTCATACAGCTTAATAAGTATGTGAAGAAATTGAGGGGATGGGAAATGAGGATAATGAATAACATGATGTTGACAATAAGATTAGTACATAATATTTGTGACAATATGCCCTATGCATTGCTCTGTGTAAGCCAGAAATATTGTTTCAAGCTTCCTAGCAATTAATACAGAGGAAAACGAAGTTAGTTAAATTTTGCTATGCCCCCCAAACAAAAATAAAACAATATTTCAGGAGAAGACTAGGTTTTTCAAGGCTGACCAATTCAGTGGCTTTCCTCATTTGGTAGACATTGTGACATTGTAAACAATGTCTTCAACATCTTCCCAATAAATAAAAAAATAAATTCTGTATTTCTTATACATTGATATAGGCAAAGGCCTAAAACCAAAGAATAATTCAGTAAAACAATTTCATGAGTGAGGGGAACATTTGACATATGCATAATTCTCTGATGGCCTGGCTTAACCCAATCTTGGCTCCAAATTTAAGGTACCTAGAGATATAAGTGAACTCAACTCAGCAAATCTTCCATAAATATTATTTATTAAAACCAACTTTTTGAGAATTTATTGCCCAGAACAGATTAGAAATTATACTTCCTGAGAAGTATCTTGGAATTAATTTTTTTGGCCTAATTATGAAAGATCCATACACTTTAATTGTTAAATGAGCTGGAAGGTAGGTTGACATTTACTTACTAGGTGTCTAGTCACACTACATGCTGACATAAATCAAACCACCTAATTAGAGAGGGGCATTTTTTTTGGGGGGGGCTCAGATTTTTCAAAATCGTAGAAATCTTTATTGAAACAACAGATGTGATAAAAGTGTAAGCTCCATGAGGGAAGGAACTCTATCTTATTTAGGGCTTTATCCCCAAACTTAAAATATTCCCTGACACATGGTAGTGATAAACAATGACTTACTTTTAAATAATGAGGGAATCAATAGATGGTGCAGCTGGTTCAAAGGAGAATCTGAAGAGCAGACAAATTTATAGGCATCAAGACCTGAAAGGAATTTACAAGTAAATGCAAAACTGAGGACGCTGGTCAATATCTACAGGGAAATAATTGATTGTATTCCACCAGACACAACTGCATTTCTATGAATAAGAATCATTTGTATTACTGTCAATTTTCTACCGCTTTGTTGTAAAATAATTCAAAGATAGCAATAGGCTGAGATAACCCTGGAGTATGTTCCAGACAGGAAAGCCAGTAATCATTTTTGTGTGTTTCACAATTTTTCCCTTTGAGTATGCACTCCAAAATATTTTTAATATTTGTAAAGACCTAATCATACATACTAATTAGGTAATACATTTAAATTGAATGTATCATATAGAGACATATTTAAGGAAATTCAAAGGTATGATTTTTACCTTTCCTCACTATTCTTAGCACTGTGAATATAAATTCTTTTCTTAATTTGGCTTTAAATAGATAATTCTCTTCTTTTCCTTATTTGTGTCAAAATCTTTTGTGCCTATAGCTATTTCTTTGGGCCTTCAGTGTCATTTCATTTTTCTGCTGCAGGTGCTCTCCTCAGAGGAGTGTATTACTATTTATTACACACTTTAACTTCAGCTCCCTTGCTATCTAACTACTCAATTTCTGCTTATCTCTTTTTCCGAGGGGGAAAAAGGTCAGAAGTATGGGTGACCCAGGGACTTACAATTGGTGCCTGAAGTGGGGCAGTCTTGTTGGACTGAGCTCTCAAACCTGGGGAGTCTGACGCTAACTCCAGGTAGTTAGTGTCAGAATTGAATTGATCACTGGACGCCCAGTCAGTGTCCAGAGAACTGGAGAACTGGTTGTTGGTGTTGGAAAACACCCTAGATACCTGATGAGCAGAGAGGGCTGTGGAGAAGCCGAAGGAGTTAGAAGAAACTGGGGAGATAATTGTGTGGTGAAAACCAAGAGAGAATTTTCTTGGATATGGTCATGGGCATAAATGCTGCAAAGAAATCAAGTAAGGAAAGGCTAGAAAAGTATGAAATAATTGAGTACCCCCTTTTGAAAGCACGTCCAGGGAAGAGTCAGGGCAAGAATAAGGAACGGGTGAGGGGAGTACTCAAAAAGGGGACTGAGGAAAACCAGACGCAGTGAATGTAAAAGAGAATTGAGGAAGTGAAATAATGTGGAAAGTGCATATAAACTTTCTGACTCTTCATGTGCCAAGCAGCAATTCCAGGTTGCTTACACACTTTGTCATCCTCGGAAAGCTCAGTATTTTATTCTTGGCTTTGTAGATTATGGTGAAAAAATTACACAAATAGCACAAGGTAGAGAAGATAGGATATGAACCTAGGTTTGCAGGACTACAAATCTGCTCTGTTTTTAACCACAACAGAAAAGCTGAGTTTCTCTGTATTAGAAAAGTCTTTAATTCAGAACTTCTTATTCCCCCAAGATACTGAACAACTGAGATAATTATGTAGGGGTCTCTTGGGTCTCATCACAATAATCCAATTTAGCTAGATCTAAAGTGTGGCACCTTTATATTTGTGACTTTGTGACCAATCTTTTTCTTCAATCACTTCTTGTAATGCTATTTTTGAGTTAGGTCTGAGAAGAAAATTGACTCTAAATGCCTAATGTAGTTTCAAAATGTCATAAACTTTTAATAAGACTTCTAAAAACAGTTTTATTTTAAAATAAATGTTCTGCCCCTGAGATCACAAATGAAAGTTTAGATACAGCTGATGCATTAAACACAAAAGTGTGAGGCAGAAATCATTTAATGAAGAAAACTTTTTATAGGCACTATAAATTTAGTGGCTTATGGCTATGCACAAGTTTACTATGAGAAGATATAAAAACACCAAAATAATTCATTTCTACAGTTCTCTTATTTATCTGAATTCATCTTCATGTACCAGAGTTGGCAATTAATGCAGAGATCACAGAAATTGCCTATTAGATGGCAGCTCTCCTGCTCTTTGAGTTAATTGTTAAAAAAAACATTTTGATTAACATCCATTCTTTACAAATGTCAAGTTAGAACAACCATTTTAATTTTATTCAAGTCATCCATTCACAGAGCCACCTGAGATGGAGAAGATACTTTTATTCTTTACTTTTTCTTGCTAATTGATATGAGTTGGTACTATAAGGTAATGAGGTTTATTTAGGTAAAGGATGCATTTTTTTCTTAGAAAGAAATGTTGTTTTACCATTTTAAACCAAGATTCAGTTTCATCTATAAACCTTTACTACTTGGAAAGAAAAAGAAAACCTTAAAATTCAATTGAGAATAAGTCTCCAAAAGGCTGGGTACTACTATAAGAGAAAACCAGTAATTGTTTCACCTCTGTTGAAGCACAGTCAGTGTGTTGCAGGGGGAATGCAAAGGCAGCATATTCTATTGGCTAAGGCATTTTTTGTTTTTGAGATGAACCACCACCATTTATGGCAGTTTTTGACATTGGCAAAATTCATATAATTTTAGAGTAGAAAATATTTCATAATCTTTTTAGTGCATTGCTTCCTAAAATAAAGTATACAAACTGAAGGGGTAGTGTATAGGGTATATGAATTCTCTAAGAGAAATTTTTAACTGTTTATTTTCATTTTGTTGCTATTTTAGAATGTGACATAAGCGTATTTGGGATCATGATAGGGCCTTCTATATAGCTGCTTAATTTCAGTGATCATATTTGCCTCTATGTTTCCAATAGTACTCCCACAAAAGAAATTTCAAATGATGTCATGGTGTACCCCATGAATGAATGTGGCATAGCACATCAAATTGATAAAAGTAGTAAGAGCATTGGATCTTCCTGAGGCACGCAGAACGGATGAACCAAACTCAATAGAGCCTGCATCATTTTATTCTGAACCATTACCTAATGAGGGAGAAAGCTTTAAAAAGTTACAAATAAGAACTTGTTACCATTGCTACTGGAGAATTTTTTTGCTAGCTGAGTTTTAATTAAGAATAAGAACTGATTGTCCTGAACTAGTATAAAAGCCTGGAAGTTATTAATATTTTGTAGAACATACTTAAACACTAACAACAACAACAGCATGCTCTGAATTTGTATTGTTGAGGTTAAAATACAGGAACAGACTAAATATAGAACCAAATCTGGGGCTACATCTTTGTGTTTTTAAATCCAACATCAGCAATTTAGCTTCAGAAAAATATAAATCTGTCACATTACATTAATGTTGTAAATTTAAATTTTATTTTTGCTTTGGTTTTTTTTTTGCATTTCTCTATTTTATAATAATATATAAATCTTATAGATTAAGATACTAGAGTTTTCAAGAAACACTTTGGAAATATGTCACTTATTATAATCATTGTTAAAATAGAAACACCTCTATTAATGCAAAAGTCTTTATTTTTGTTTGCTTTGGTTTTTAATCTAATTGGCAAGTTTGTTTAGCTTTTATAGTTTTATTAGATCCAATCACATAAGGAATCTATAAGTACCTTTACATCTAAGCATAGTTAATTAACAGTAAAATAAAAGTGATTTCGTCAGCAACAAGAGTCTGGAAGAAATGTTTTCGTCTTAAAGGCGTCTGTGGCTGAGAGGATTGTCTGCCAAATGATCCATTTGTTATCTCTCTTAGATGGCGTTTCCTACAAGCAGAGCCAGGGCCTGGGATTCTTGTGCAGTGATTTATTGAGCAAGTGATTTCAGGAGAAGAAGAGGAGTGAGAGAAGGATAGGCAGGGGGCGGAGCTAAGCAAGGCTGTGGTCTCAGCTGGAGACCAGCTGGAACGAGTTTGGTTCCACTGGAAGCTATGGAGCATGAATTTCACCTCAGTTTGTCCAGTGCCAGCATGGGTTGCTATGCCTGGGGTTATTATAATGGCTTCCATTAGGAGAAGGGAAATAGCTGCGAGCTACTAACAGTTGCTAAAGTGTGACTGCTGGGGTATGGGTGTTCCAACCCAGTTAAGTGGATCTAGGCAGGGCAACCATGGGGTCCACTACAGTATCTGCCTTGCAATACTCAGACCCACTTGCCTCTCAAATTAAACTAACTGCATCCAGGCACGGCTTTTCCAGGGTTCTGAATTTTCTGGGAACACTTACAAGAAGAAGATTATTTAGACAAACTATAGCTCCCGCTGTTGCAATTGGGCCCAAGACACCATTATCTGCCTCCTCTACCGCCTATTCTAGACTTCCCTCTCCCTTGGCTAGCACCTTTGCTGGGCTAGTTGGGTTGACCTGTGGCACCCAAGACTCTAGTTACCATGCTTTTATTAGCCCATGGTTATTAGACTTGCTCATTATAGTAAAACTGGTCATGGAAATACAAAGAGACATCCCAGTGAATCACCCTGCTTGCATTAGCTAGCAGTACTTTATTTCCTCATGATCAACAGGGTCAATTACCCCTGCCAGTATGGTAACTGCCCTTTGTCTGATAGTCTACTGGCTTGAGGAGCCCAAAGTGACCAGGAGTTTGTCATATCTTTTTTATGGGGACTCTCCCTGTATCTCCTGGAGGGAGCATCCACCCTCTAAGAATCAGGACTCACAGAGCCTAAAATTGCGGGAGTGAGGAAACACAAATTCTCTGAGGGTGACTGGGAATGATGTGTGGGCACACTCCTACTTCTACCCCTTTGTTCTACTTACTGGGGACACCACACTACTAAAGTCCATTAGTTTAGGGTATATACTACATGCTGAAGAAGAGCTCTTCATCCTTGCCCTGAAGAGTAGAGGGTAGAGCTCCAACTGTGCCCTGAAGAGGACTTTCTACCAGTCTATCAAGTCAGCAGCTTCTGGATGATCCAGTATATTGTGGTATCAATAAATAGATCCCATGACTACATGCCACCATGCCATAAAGTTTGCCTCTTGGTCCCAAGCAATGCTATGTGGGATTTAAAGTCTTAGATTAGACAAGCTGAACCCTTGGAGCAGTGCTAGCTGGACAGTGTGAGCAGGGACTGAGAGTTGATTGACAGTCTGGATGAAATATTGCCCCCTGTAATGTGGAATAGGTTCAATGTAGTCAGCTTGCCACCAAATAACTGATTGGTCTCTCTGAAGGACGATACTGTATTCTCAACGTTACCTGTTGATGGCATATTGGACATTCAATGGTGGCTGCAGTTGATCAGCCTTTGTGAGAGGGAACCCACGCTGTTTGGGCCATTACATAGCCTTCATCTCTGCCACCATTACTTCTCAATTCTAGAGTTCATTGCATGAACAGTGAGTTGGCCAACAACAAGATACTTGTTGCCATCTACTGGTCAAGTCACCTTGTCAGCTTTGTTATTTGGTTCTTCTTCCAGGGCGGATGTTCTCTTTGAGCACTGACTGATGATGCAAAGGTCATTATATGTTGTACTCACTCCTGAACCTCCATCCAAATGCTTCTTCCCCAAACTTCCTTGTCCCTAAATCTAATCTTGCTCCTTGCAGCCTTCTAACTAACCAGAGAAACCATTTATCACTGAGTCAATTTTAACCCTTACTATATACTACTTCTTTGTGGATAACAGGTGCACTTCTCTGAGTTCCCTCCAGTGGAGGATTTCCACTCATCACTGTCTTTCAGGGCCATCCCAGAGTGGACTGTGGTTCAGTGGCAGTTAATTTTTTTAAATTAATTTTTATTGGAGTATAGGTGATTTACAATGTTGTGTTAGTTTCTGCCGTACAGCAAAGTGAATCAGTTATACATATACATACATCTATTCTTTTTTAGATTCTTTTCACATATAGGTCATTACAGAGTATTGAGTAGAGTTCCCTGTGCTATACAGTAGGTTCTTATTAATCTATTTTATATATAGTAGTGTGTATATGTCAATCCCAGTCTCCCAGTTCATCCCCCACCTTTCCCCCTTGGTAACCATAAGTTTGTTTTCTACATCTGTGACTCTATTTTTTTTTTTTTGTAAATAAGTTCATTTGTACCATTTTTTAGATTCCACATATAAGCGATATCATATGATATTTATCTTTCTCTGTCTGACTTACTTCACTCAGTATGACAATCTCTAGGTCCATCCATGTCGTTGCAAATGGCATTATTTCATTCTTTTTTATGGTTGAGTAATATTCCATTGTATATCTGTACCATATCTTCTTTCTTTATCCATTCCTCTGTTGATGGACATTTAGGTTGCTTCCATGTCCTGGCTATTGTAAATAGTGCTGCAATGAACATGGGGGTGCATGTATACTTTTGAACCATGGTTATCTCCAGATATATGCCCAGAAGTGGGATTGCAGGATCATATGGTAGCTCTATTTTTAGTTTTTTAAGGAGCTTCCATACTGTTCTCCATAGTGGCTGTACCAATTCACAATCCCACCAACAGTGTAGGAGGGTTCCCTTTTCTCCACACCCGCTCCAGCATTTATTGTTTGTAGATTTTTTGATGATGGCCATTCTGACACATGTGAGGTGATACCGCATTATAGTTTTGATTTGAATTTCTCTAATAATTAGTGATGTTGAGCATCTTTTCACGTGCTTCTTGGCCATCTGTATGTCTTCTTTGGAGAAATGTCTATTTAGGTCTCCTGCCCTTTTTTTGGTTGGGTTTTTGTTTTTTTGATATTGAGCTGCATGAGCTGTTTGTATATTCTGGAGATAAATCCCTTGTCAGTTGCTTCATTTGCAAATATTTTCTCCCATTCTGTGGGGTTGTCTTTTCATTTTGTTTATTGTTTCTCTTGCTGTGCAAAAGCTTTTAAGTTTAACTAGGTCTCATTTATTTATTTTTGTTTTTATTTTCATTGCTCTAAGAGGTGGATCAAAAAAAGTATTGCTGCGATTTATAGAGAGTGTTCTGCCTATGTTTTCCTTCAAGAGTTTTATAGTATCTGGTCTTACATTTAGGTCTTTAATCCATTTTGAGTTTATTTTTTGTGTATGATGTTAGAGAATGTTCTAATTTCATTCTTTTACGTGTAGCTGTCCAGTTTTCCCAGCACCACTTATTGAGGAAGCTGTCTTCTCTCCATTGTGTATTCCTGACTGGCAGTTCATTTTTAGCTTGCAGCCACATACTGAGCCAATCCACCTGTGAAGGAAGCTCAGGCTTTTTTCTTCACCACCAGGGGTAAATAGACTCTGCCTCTGATCCCCCTTTCTATGGGTTGGAAAATAATGCTTTTGCAGATAACAGGCACATACTACATGCTATAATTTGTGTTAATTTGTTCTGGCAATTGTACCATATCTGGTATATTTGTCTGACACAAAAACTGCATATGGGGCTATCCTTGGTTAAGCTCTGGTAGTCCTCCATCATATGTCTTGGTCTATGTAGTTTTTGCAAGGGTCACACTAGTGAATTAAATGGGAAATGATGGGGATCATCACCCCTGCATTTCGGCCTTTCCCACTACAAATGCTCTTAACGCAACAGTTTAGGGCACCAATGTGGAGATTCTGTCAATTGCTAAGAATGTCCATTCTGATTATATGGCAGAAACCAGGAAAATAACACCAGGTGGGCCCATTGACCTAGTGGTTCTACTGTGGGATGGACCTGGGAAGGGCTTTATTTATTACCTGAGTGCCATATGCCCTTACTGCAGTGGGGCTATGGTAGTTCCTTGGGTCCTTAGGTATCAGTGTCAAAACAAATGCTGTATTCAACAGATTTCTAAAGATCTGGATATTCCTCTCTTTGCAGGATACAATTACAGGCATCACTCATTTTATCGTTCTCCACTTTATTGTGCTTCTTGGATATTGCACTTTTTACAAATTGAAGGTTTGTGGCAACCCTGAGTCAAGCAAGTCTATTGGCACCATTTTTCCAACAGCATTTGCTCACTTAGTGTCTCAGAGTCACATTTTGGTACTTCTCACCATATTATAAACTTTTTCATTATTACTGTATTATGGTGATCTGTGATCAGTGATCTTTGATGTTATTATTGCAAAAAGATTATGACTTGCTGAAGGCTCAGATGATGGCTAGCATTTATTAGCAATAAAGTATTTTAAAATGTTTAGCAATAAAACATTTTAAAATTAAGCTACATACATTGTTTTTTTAGACATTAATACTATTGCACACTTAATAGACTACAGCATAGCGTAAACATAATTTTATGTGCACTGGGAAACCAAAAAAATTCATGTGACTTGCTTTATTGTGATATTCAACTTATTGCAGTGGTCTGGAACTGAACGGGGGATATCTCCAAGGTATGCTGTGTTCAAATAAATGGCCTTAGTTCTCTTTTAAATCTCTGCCCAGTCATATCATGTTGGTACTTATGGATTTTGTGGCCAGGAGGGAATGTGGGGGCAGATGCAGAGGAGGACAAGCATTGTTTTACTAGGCATATACCTAGGTAATATTTTCAGATAAGGTGAGAGCCTTTATTTTCTAGCAAAGGAGAATGGATCACTTCTAAAGGCCCAGAGATTTCAGGGAAATATGGAGGTTCAAGATTTCGAAGTGCATCTACCTAGATATCCCCATCTCAAGACTAAGGGTTATACTTCTTCCTTATCGGAGCCCAGACTTATCCAGGCTGAAAGTTCATCTTTCTTTGATGTTCTGCCACTCTTACAGTAAGTGTTGTGTGTGCTATTAGCTCTGCTCTCAGCTGAAAAAGATGAACCAAAAAGTCCTCTAATTCTCACATTTTGCTTTATATTGTGTTTTTAAGCCAACATCCAATACACTAATACATATATATGCATTCACACATATGACTCAAGTCTTTTTTAGGTACTATTGATGCCAAAAGCTCGGCCTCTATGCTGTGGTGCCAAATCGAATCTCGGAGACAGTTTTGTGTGAAGCAGAAAAGGATAGCTTTATTGCTTTGCCAGGCAAAGGGCCGCAGGCTCCTGCCTCGAAAAACTATGTGTCCCAACCCGGGAGGATTTGATGAGGAGTTTTATAACAATACTTCAAGAGTAGGGTTGCTGATAAGATTAGGGTGTGTGCAAGGTCTCAGGTGGTCGGTCTCCTAATCTTGATGAGCTTCTCTGGTCCCTTTAATCTTGCCTCAGGTGGTTTATTGGCTCCTCCTCCCTTGATTAGCAACTGTTTGAATCTGACTTTGGAGCTCAGGGGAGGTCATGGAGGCTGGAGGACAAAAAAAAAGGCTTCTGTGCCCAGGAGACCACAAGCCCCCACCTCCCCCCCACCTGTTTCACTATCACATGGGAAAATTGTCTATTTACTTTTCATCTATGCTTTCACCTGCAACGAGAGCAGGTGATAGGTCACTGGCATGAACTCAGCCTGCAGCTTCGCACATTATTTAATACATTTAGCTGGGTTGTGAGTCCTTCTATCTCAGTTAAATATCTGCATTTTTAAAAGTTTTTTTAGCATTAAAATTTAGAAGTCACTTTATTGGAGCTAACTTCCTGGCATTCCAAAGAATATATGTCTCAAGTTGACTAAGGGAAGAAAGCCACCTACTAAAAACTCATTTAAAAATTCCTCAGGCTGTTCTTATGACTGGCACTCCATCATTATCATCATTCATCTATTGATTCCATTAATACATAACTAGCATTTATAGAGCTCTAACTCAGCTACAGGCTGGGGATAGTGATGTGAAAAACAGACATGGCCACTGTCCTCATGGACACCTTACAGTCAGGTGGCATAGATGGACATTAGTCAAATAGTCACACAACTTAATGAGAAATGTCAACCAGGGGTGATCATGTGTTGATCACAATCATGCATATGGTTATCGCCATTGTCAGCAGCAGCTTCAAACATGAGAGATGTTGAACACCATCTCTCATTTTCTGTAGATTCTAAAGTGCACATCTTTTCCGTATTTCAACATCTCTGAAGTAAGGATGCACCTTCTGGTTTATAGAATCTCAACGTGAAAAAGTTTTAGGAAAACTTTAGCCAACTTACTTTACTTGATATTGATGCCGAGCAGGGCCCTGTGGGGCTCCCGGTTATGGAGGCCTTTTTGTCCCCCATTTCTTGTAGGCAAGACTCCAGCCTTCATGACCTTCCCTGAGTTCCAAAGGACAGATTTGAACATTTGCTAATCAAGGGAGGAAGAGCCATGAAACCACCAGAGGCAAGATTAAAGGGACCAGAGAAGCTCATCAAGATTAGGAGACTGACCACCTGAGACCCTGCACATACCCTAATCTTGTCAGCAACCCTGCCCTTTGGAAACTTTGCAGAAGAAAGAATTCAAAACTGTTACTGCCTTGATCCTTATCACATACCTCTGACCACTATCCCTGACTATATAACCTCTCCCTATTCCCCAGTGGTGGGGGTGGAGGGGGGCACAGTTCTTGAGGTGCTAGCTTACTGTGTTCCCCCTTTGCCTGGCAAAGAAATAAAGCCACTCTTTCTTTCTCCCGCCTAACTCTGTCTCCGTATTTCTGTTTGGCATTGGTGCACAGAGAGCCAATATTTTGGCAACAATATGAGCAATGAATGAAAAATCTAAGTCTCATACAGCTTTTTCACTAGGAATAAACCATTGGTTTAATTGGCAGTATTTTTTTCTTCCTTAGTGGTATATAAAATAATGGTGCATTAGGATACGGGGAGGAGGAAGGGGAAGCTGGGACAAAGTGAGAGAGTGGCATGGACATATATACACTACCAAACGTAAAATAGATAGCTAGTGGGAAGCAGCCGCATAGCACAGGGAGATCAGCTCAGTGCTTTGTGACCACCTAGAGGGGTGGGATAGGGAAGGTGGGAGGGAGACGCAAGAGGGAAGAGATATGGGGACATATGTATATGTATAACTGATTCACTTTGTTATAAAGCAGAAACTAACACACCACTGTAAAGCAATTATACTCCAATAAAGATGTTAAAAAAAAAATAATGGTGCATTTTAAATCAGTAGCACCTTAGAATCTATACAGCAGGGCCTTTCACCTACTATGTGCTGGGACTACAAGGATATACCTCATAGCCTCCATCCTCAGAAAAGTCACTTAAACTTCAACTAAATTTAAACACTATCTGGCAGAAGTCATTGAGTGTTCTTAGGCTGGGGCCCCAAATATGAAATGGATAATAGCACTATTTCATGTGCTAAACAGGATTACCTGCGCTTATGTTTTTGGCCCATCTTCATTTGCTAAGTGTTCACCTTTTTTCCCAGTTTTCCTAACATATCTGTAGCCAAATAATGCTTTAAAACAGCAAATATCACAGGCTGATTTGGTTTATGATAGTATTTTAGTAGCTTCACATAATTAAGTAACACTGTCTGAGATGTTAAAAGCCAAATGGGAGATAAGGAAAAGAAAGGACACTATGTGCAAATATTGCTGTGATAAAATGAACTAATTTGGTCAGAAGCACATTTAGCCCAATACTTGATAATACCCCTTCAGAGAGGACAGCTTGAAACCTTGATTCTGGTTAGAAGGGAGGCTGACCAAGAGGAGAGGAAGAGTGTTTAGTCTGGGTGGACAAGTTTGTTAAATGTGAAGAAGATGAAGAAAAAAGAGCCTGTGTTTGTGTGTGTGTGTGTGTGTGTCTGTGTTGCAGAGAGGGGGGCATGTGTATGACTATGTTTGAGCATTTGATCGCCAGACTTTTTAATTAGCTTCTGAAACATAGTATATCCTCAATGAAGTTTTATTTAATGTGTGACTGATAATGAAGTCTGAAATACCCTTCTGAAACCCAGGTTATTCTTTATTGTTCACCAATCTAGACAGAATACTTGGTAATGGTAAATTTTAGGGACAGAGAAACCCTAAATGATTTCATTTTCTTACTTTCATTGAAGGTTTTACTCTGGAACTTCATCATACCCTTGTTTTTTCCGTTCTTGTTTTCCTTGGGGGATTCACATTGTGAAAAAGCCTAATAGCTAAAGCTAGCTACTGATAAGATACTTCAGGCATGTCAACAAATAAACTCTCTTGACTTCAAGCCAAAATGGAATTTTCTACTGTTGTCTACAGTGTTTGAGAATATATCCCTTTATTTCTGTTAGGTGAATGCAGTGGTGGTCTGAATACACAATTTCTGGTTACTAAGGGGTTACCTTACCAACCTACGTTGGTTAAGAGAATTGGCAATTTAATGGATTTGGATAAGCAATCGATTTGGAGGTGTCTTCCCACCTTGTTACAATTTAGGAAGTTTGGTTTCTTTATTAGCTTTTGAGACAGAATTCTCCTCATGAAATGATTTCTTTCTTTGAGATCAAAACAAAACCAAACAGACAGGTATCAAAGGGAATAGAAAATATTTGGCATTCCAGAATTCTACCACTGTGAAAAAGAAACACCCTGATTCCAAGTCAGCAATGCTACCTCTGGAGTCTGAAAGTGGTTCCTGAACCAACATCACACACTCTTTAACACAAATAATAATATAATGCAAAAAGCTCAAGCCCACATTCTCAAGGTCCAATTTGTCATTGCTTTAAGGAAAAGAGAAAGATTTCAGTGAGAAAGAGTATTGTAAAAGGCTCGTTTCTAATCTTTTATGAATTAGAAAAACATCTGTAGGGAGGCACCAGGGAATATGGGAATAAACATTGACTAGAGACTGATGATCTGGCCCTAAAATTCTACCTCTCACCACCAATGTGACCTTGATCAGGTCACATCGCACCCCTGGGCCTGTTTCCTTATCTGTACTTAGATCCCACTCACTGAAGAATATAAAACCATTAAAGGTTGGAGGAGATACTCTCTTAAGATATTCTTTAGCTCAGATATTCTTTGATTTTACAAAAAGGATGATGGTTGAAATTAAAGAAAAATTCTTTGAAAAGATTTGTATGGGGGTGGTAAATGGTAAGCTGTTGATAAGCCCAATAGTTATAACATAGTAGGAGAGAACAACTAGTATTTATTGAGTGCCAGCCATGTGCTAAACTTTGTGCCAAACACTTAATATCTTAAGATTCACAACATAGCCAGGCAGGGTTATTATCTTTATCTGATAAATGAAGAAAATAGGTAGCAGTTAAGCAACTTACACAGCCAGTAAATGGAGGAACCAGAATTTGAACTCAGGAAAAGTTCATCAAAGCCACTGTTCTTTTTAGAAAGCAAGGAAGAAGGAAAGAAAGATATACCTGTTAGATAATAACTAGGCTATTTGGGGGGAAACAATTTCCTGAGTGAATTTATAATATAGGAGCTTCAGTGTTGTGCTGCTGGCTTCTGAAACCCTTTGCAAAGTGCACATTTTGTTTGGGCAATAGAATCTATGTGATAGCCGTGCTGTTTATTTCTGCTTGGTAACCTTCGCAAAGCAAAAAAAAAATGCATTCACCCTTTTACTCATTCCACCCACAGGGGCT
Source organism: Balaenoptera ricei (assembly GCF_028023285.1). Taxonomy (NCBI): domain Eukaryota; kingdom Metazoa; phylum Chordata; class Mammalia; order Artiodactyla; family Balaenopteridae; genus Balaenoptera; species Balaenoptera ricei. The sequence goes on from NC_082641.1 coordinate 35,647,093, forward strand.
CTTTGGTTATTTCTTGTTATTTCTCTTCAGAAGGGAGAAGATAAATATTCTTTTCTTGATGATTAGCATTTTTTAGCAATAAAGTATTTTTACTTATTTTTAAACTTTATTATTTTTTTGAGGTAGAGTTGATTTACAACATTATTTTAGTTTCAGGTGTACAACAAAGCAATTCAAAATTTTTATAGATCATACTCTATTTAAAGTTATTGTAAAATAGTGGCTATATCCCCTGTGCTGTACAATATATCCTTGTAGCTTATTTTATACATAGCAGTTTGTACCTCTTAATCCACTACCCCTATCTTGCCCCTATCCTCTTCTCTCTCCTCACTGGTTCTCTATATCTGTGAGTCTGTTTCTGTTTTGTTATATTAATTTATTTTTTAGATTCCACATATGTGATAACATACAGTATTTGTCTTTCTCTGTCTGACTTATTTCACTAAGCATAATACCCTCCAGGTCCATCCATGTTGTTGCAAATGACAAAATTTCATTCTTTTTAATGGCTGAGTAGTATTCCATTGTGCACACACACACACACACACACACACACACACACACACACACACAATATTCACAGTGAGAAAATGGAAAAAGAGCAAAGCTTCAGATCTGAGCCCATTACATTGCAATACTGTCTCTTTCCCAAGACACTTTAAGGGCCCAGAAGTCCTACATTCTGCCTCATCTTCTATATATATTACAGGGTCTGCCAATAGTAAGCACTCAATAAGTGGAGTCTCTTTCTACTTACAAACTAGATTCATATTTTAAATAAAAAATAAAAAATGGGGATAATAATGGCCCATGTACGTCTATAATTCAGTAGCTGTGCAAAGGTCTTAAAATTAAAAATTATGAATTATACAAATATGAACATAAAAACAAATCATGTATGTTTGCATTTTATGTACAGCATACTTCTGATATGAAAACATATGTGCCAATTTTAGCACCTGGAATTTTCAGGCAGGCTCTAGCCTATTTGAAATTCCTCAGCAGTGTTAACCAACACTGAGCACCCCTGTAAATTGCCAGGGTTTTATTCCCCATTAAAAGTCAAGAATAGCTCCCTGAGTTATTTTCTTGGCTCAGGTTTTGAAAAGAGACCAGAGCAGCTGCACAGGAGTGTTGGGTGTCCACATAGTTCACCCCTTGAGTGATGTTTCTTCCATTTACTGCTACTTGTTCCTATTTTTAAATCATTGTATTTTTTCCTTGGCTCTTCTCATTGTTTGCACTTTCCTGGCTTTTCTACACAAATGGTTTCATGTCCTTTTTCTCTTGGATTTAGCATTAGTTGAACTGATTTGCACATTTTTAGTCAAAGTTGAGTAAAGATTTTTTTAAAGCATACAGCAGATGTAGACCCTAATTGTACTGTTATGGTTGCAAACAATGTAAAATATTCCATATATTAAACTCTTGGATGTTGTATTCCAAATTTTCTTTTTAATTTGTGTTCTTTTTATAGCAACAACACAGCATTCTTGGAAGGATTTGTTTTAATATTTTTCCTCTCCCTTCTTTCATTAGAAAAATTTATGTCTTCAGGGAATACTTTCTTTTCTTTTGTTTCAGTACTGTCTTGCATTTTGTGAATTATGAATACATTAAAGACATAGAGACCTTTCTCCTTTGAGCTATTTAAGTTGTAGATTAGAGATAGCCCCCTCAGGCTGGTGTTAATTGGGAGCAAAGTCATTATTAAGTTAATCATTCAAAGGTTTAGAAATTAATCAAGTGAGGCATTCACTTACTGGCCTCCTAAATACCATCCACTTTCATGACCTCTTCCTACTTTCATCAGAACCTAAGATTCTTTCTACACCCAGGGAACTTACAACTTTCACTATTTCTACCAAATCCAAATTCCAGTTGGGCCTTCAGTTAACAGTATCAATCTCAGAAAAGACCTAAGACTACATAGCTGGCCATGAAATAGTTATGTAAATAAGGAACAAATAGTTTCTGTTTTTGAAAGATTTATTTTGAAGGTTTAGTTTTGAAACCAGAGGAAACTGTAAGTCACATTAGTATATTTGATTAATCTTCTCAGTTGCAGATAAAATGGACCATACTTGGTAATTAAGGTTCACATGTTTTATGTATTGAAGACCCAGAAACAGATATTTTTGGCATAGGGCTAGAAGGTAATCTTCTCTAGAGGTTGTAAATTCTTTTGTGAAAAGGACTACCTCTCACTCATCTGTGTTCTCCTATCACTTATTCTATTTCCTGGTGTATAAGAAGTGTTCAGGAAGTGTTTGATGATTGAATGAGTAAAGCAAAAGAGAATCAATGTGTAACCTGAAGTGTTTGCTTTTTTACAGAAAAAAAAAAAAGGAGGAGCCAAACATTTAATAGGTGGCCATTTAAGAAATTATAATCACAGTAGCTGATATAATAGGGGTGTTCTGAAACAGCAAACCCACATGCAGAACCTTGATTGCTATGTATTTTAAAGCCAAAATTATATCTTATTCTTTTAAATGACAAAAAGCCACTGTGAATATAATCTATCAATTTGAATATTTATTCAAACCAGCAAAAGTAATCTGAACTTCATTTTAGTTTACAGAGAATCTAATATTGACCAAACAGGCAAAGTTTTAATTTCATGCTAAAGATGTATCAAAATAGAAATCTATGATCACATTAGCAGTTAGACTTGTTGGTATGCGACTTAGAAGATATTATGAAATTTGTTCAAGAATCCCAGAAATTGTTGAATTATTCTTTCAGCTACCATTGCCTCGCTTCAGGGTCACCACCTAGCAAACGAAGCAAGAAAAATGTTACACTTTATTGCTAGCAGAGGCCTTGGTCCCAAATACCAATGGAAAGCCCTGGAGAGCTACATTAATTTTGATGGAAAATGTGTTATCTAATCTTGGCTTGCCTCAATTGATTTGAATGAAGTGGCAGAGAAGCCTGCTTAACCTATTTAGCCTCTATGCAAAGTCTGATGTTTCCACCCTTGGAAGGTCTTAAAGAAGTAGAAAAGAGTATAAGAGACTAAGGGAATTTGTCCAAATGTGTGGGTGGTGTGGAGGTGCACACCCAAAGTGAGAATGACCTCCATTCTGTCTGCCTTAGCTGAGTGTTGGAAGAGAAAGTATCTCAGTATTAGTGGAAAAGGGAGTTCAACTGAGATCCCACACTTTTGAATTCTCTATTTTTTAGCTTGGCCTGTAACTCTACCCACTCAATGACCAATTAATCCAAATTAATTGGTTTGTCTTCAATCCAAACCAATCACAGCCCATTCCCTCTGGATATAAAAGGAAAAAGATGGAAGAGATACCCAGAAGTCCTCTTAGAGACCAACACTAAGCCAAACCAGTTGCCTTCTGCAATGCTTCAAATGCTATATTGGAAGAATAATCAACTTGCAAAGAAATAAAGTATCTGTTCAATATAATTCAATATAACAAAGGTATTCCTATGCCCTGCTGCGAAGGACATTATAACTGCATTCTTGTCATATTATTCTAAAATTCCAATTAAAAGAGTGTGTTATTGGTGAAAGAATAGAAAAATAGATCAAAGGAGAGAGCAAAGAAATAGATTCACACAAATACCATTAACCGATCTTTGACAAAGGAGCATAGGCAACACAATGGAGCAAAGATAGATTTTTCAATAAGTGGTGCCAGAAAAACTGGACATCCACATGCAAAAAGTGAATCTACACACAGACTCTACACCTTTCACAAAAATTAACTCAAAATATATCATAGACCTAAATTTAAAATGCAAAGCAATAAAACTCTTAGAAGATAAAATGGGGAAAAATCTAGGTGATCTTGGGCTTGGCAATGGCTTTTTAGATACAACACCAAGAGCACAATTCATGAAATGAAAGATTGACAACTTGGACATCATTAAAGTTAAAAACTTCTGCTCCGTGAAACACACTGTCAAGAGGATGTAAAGACAAGCCACAGTCTGGGAGAAAGTATGCGCAAACCACATATTTATTAAAGGACTGGCATCCAAAATATACAAAGAACTCAAAATCAACAACAAGAAAACAAACAATCTGGAGACTTCCCTGGTGGTACAGTGGTTAAGAATCTGCCTACCAATGCAGGGGACAAGGGTTCGAGCCCTGGTCCAGGAAGATCCTACATGCCGTGGAGCAACTGAGCCCGGGCACCACAACTAGGGAGCCCACACGCCACAACTACTGAAGCCCACGCGCCTAGAGCCCGTGCTCTGCAACAAGGGAAGCCTCCGCAATGAGAACCCCGTGCACCGCAACGAAGAGTAGCCCCCGCTCACCACAACTAGAGAAAGCCCGTGTGTAACGAAGCCGGCGCAACGAAGACCCAACGTAGCCAAAATAATAATAATAATAATAAATAAATAAATAAATAAAATTAAGAAAACAATCTGATTACAAAATGGGCAAAAGGTATGAATAGATCCCTCATCAAAAAGGGCTTCCCTGGTGGCGCAGTGGTTGAGAACCTGCCTGCCAATGCAGGGGACACGGGTTCGAGCCCTGGTCTGGGAAGATCTCACATACCGCAGAGCAACTAGGCCCGTGAGCCACAACTACTGAGCCTGCGCATCTGGAGCTTGTGCTCCGCAACAAGAGAGGCCACGATAGTGAGAGGCCCGCGCACCGCGATGAAGAGTGGCCCCTGCTTGCCGCAACTAGAGAAAGCCCTCGCACAGAAACGAAGACCCAACACAGCCATAAATAAATAAATAAATAAATAAATAAATAAAGGAGTTCCTTTAAAAATAAAAATAAAGATAAAAATAAAAAAAAGAAATTGGGTCATTAAAAAAAAAAAGGTGTCCAGGTAGATGGCAAATAGGAATTCGAAGAGATGATCAAAATCATATGTCTACAAAAATGGTACAAATGAACTTATTTACAAAACAGAAATAGAGTCACAGATGTAGAAAACAATCTTATGGTTACTAGGGGGAAAAGGGGGGAGGGATAAATTGGGAGATTGGGATGGACATATACACAGTACTATGTATAAAATAGATAGCTAACAAGGACCTACTGTATAGCACAGGGAACTCTACTCAGTACTCTGTAATGACCTATATGTGAAAAGAATCTAAAAAAGAGTAGATATATGTATATGTATAACTGATTCACTTTGCTGTACAGCAGAAAGTAACACAACATTGTAAATCAACTAAACATCAATAAAAATTTAAAAAATCATGTGTCATTAGGTAATTGCAAATTAAAACAATGAGGCCAACGAGATAGACATATTTATTAGAGTGGCAAAAATCCCAAACACTGACACCACCAAATGCTGGTGAGGATATGGAACAACGAGACTACCCATTCATTGTTGGTGGGAATGCAAAAATGGTACAGAACTTTGGAAGACAGTTTGGCAGGTTTTAACAAAGCTAAACATAAACTTATGACTCAGCAATCAGACTCCTTGGCATTTACCCAAATGAGTTGAAAACAAGCTGACACAGAAACCTGCACATGAATGTTTGTAGCAGCTTCATTTATAATTTCCAAAAACTACAAGCGACCAAGAAATGCTTCAATAAGTGAATGAATAAACAAACTATAGTATAACCATTCCATGGAGTGTTGTTATTCAGTGATAAAAAGAAATGAGCTATTAAGGTACCAAAAGACATGGAGGAATCTTAAATGCACATTATTAAGTGAGAGAAGTAAGTCTGAAAAAAATATAAACTGTATGATTCTAACTCTATGACATTCTGAAAACTATAGTGAAAGTGAGAAGATCAGTGGTTACCAGGGGTTCAACGGGAGGGAGGAAGGGAGGGATGAATAGGTGGAGCACAAGGCATTTTTAGGGCAGTGAAACTATTCTACATGATACTGTAGTGATGGATACGTGACATTTTGCACTTGTCAAAACAACACAAAGAGGGAACGCTAAAGTAAACTATGGACTTTGGTTATTAGTAACATATCAATATTAGCTCAAATCGTAACAAACGCAACACACTTGTACACTTACTGATAATGGGAGGAGCTGTGTTGTGGGGACGTGGAAAATGAGTTAAATGGGGACTCTGTATATTCCGAGCAGTTTTTCTCTGAACTTAAAACAGCTCTAAAAAATAAAATCTAGTAAAAATATCTCTAAACACACATTGTATATTTTGCATCAGTCCCTGCAATAAAGGCATCAACTTCACATTCATATTCATCACTACTTAGCTGTAAAACAATGTGCTGTTGTGGAAGGAGCAGGAAAGAGAATCAGACAGGCCTGGCCTTCAATTCCCAGTTATACCATTTACCATCTAGGTGATATTTAGAAAATTGTTAACACTTCTCTGAGCTGCTTTTCCTTATGTGAAAAATAGACATCATATATAATTTATAGGGTTATTGTGGATATTAAATGAGATATGCACAAAATTACCTAGGAGAGAACCTGGCATACATCAGGTACTCCAAAATGTTAGTTATCTTCCATAGATTTTAAAGACATTGTTTTACGATCTGTCCTAAAATCTTAAATCCTTCAAAAGGTTGGTGTGCTGACTTTCAGAGTTGGGAATTAATAGTACTTAATGCATTTAAAATGGTACATTTTTATTGAATGAAGGAAATGAAAAGAATCTTCATTCTCAAAGAAACAGGATTCGACTCTCTTAGGGTGGAGAATATGGTGATTATTACAGACAGCAGGAGAAAGTGTGAGAAAGAGGCACTTCTTAAACCAGCTCATCTGAACATAAGCAATAATTAATTGAGCAGGAAAGCTGGTAGGTGAAGGAGAGAATAGAATCCCAGCAGTGTTCTTCACTTAGAAATAAGCAACAGAATAAGAAGTTAAATCTATAATGCTATCGTCCTTTGTATGATGCCTGAGAAGACCTGCACATCATCAAAATTCAAATATGACTAAGTAGTTTTGTATGCTGTGAACACAGTCAAAAGAGGTTCTCTTCATAGCAGAGGCTGGAAGATGAACTTTCTCCTGACTGAGCATCTTTTCCACCCCACGCTCAGGTTTCCTCTAAGTATCTAGAGGTCCTAGAAACACAAGCCCAGATGTGAACATGACTATCTCCCCAGGAACTGAAGCCCTCTCAGTTCTCAAGATTCTCTATGACTATATCATCATCATCATTATAATCTAATATAACTGGAATAGGTCAAGTACTGCTCAGATGTTAGGGATAATGAAAGAGAAACAGGAAACAGTCTGAAATTTCCCCTCTATTTCAGGAAAAATCCAGGTTAATTTTTTAAAAATACTAATAAGTTCCTTTATTCTGAAAGGGAAAAGGTAAAAGAGACAGAAGATATCTAGATGAATATATTAGTTTCCTACTGCCGCTGCAACACATTACCGCAAACTCAGAAGCTTACCAAAACACGAATTTCTTATCTGACAGTTCTGAGGGTCAGAAGTCTGAAATGGGTCTCACTGGCTAAAATCAAGGTGTTTGTAGGGCTGTGTTACATTCTGAAGGCTCTGGGGAAGAAGTTTCCTTGCCCTTTTCATCTTTTAAAGGCTGCTGACATCTCTTGGCTCATAGCCCCCTTCCATCTTCAAAGCCAGCAATGCCAAGTCAAGTCTTCACAGTGAAGTACTCTGTCACTTACTCTCTGCCTCCCTCTTCCACTATTAAGGAATCTTCTAATTACATTGGGCCCACTTGAGTAATCTAGGCTACTCTCCCTTTTTTTTTTTTTAACTCCCCCCCCATTTTATTTAATTTAGTTAATTAATTTATTTTTGGCCACGTGGCATGTAGGATCTTAGTTCTCTGACCAGGGATCGAACCCTCACCCCCTACACTGGAAGCGTAGAGTCTTAACCACTGGACCACCAAAGAAGTCCCACTACTCTCCCTTTCTTAATGTCAGCTGATAGCAACCTTAATTCCATCTGCAACCTTAATTTCCCTGCCATGTAAAGTAATATATTCACTAACTCTGTGGGTTAGGATGTGGGCATCTTTTGGGAGGTTGGAGAGGCACTATTCTGCTTAACCACAGTAAATAACCAGTCAGGAGTTGCTGCCCATATCAGTAGAGATGAGTTATGCTCTAACACCTCAGCCCTTCATATTATTCTCTAATACCTCAGAACTTCATGGGAGCAGTATAAATGATCTCATTAACTTGATTGAGGTAACTAGTAAAAAGGTCATTTGGCAAACCCTACTTTGAAATTCTTTCCACAGAAGTTTGTGGCAGCAGGCTGGGGTGGATATAGCTTTTTGACATCAGCTTTTACCTACTGATCCGCTTATACATCCTAGTGAATTTAATGTCATGCTTTAGCACTGTTTTTTCTTTTTCAAAAATGAAGGACATGTAAAAAAAAAAAACTTTATTTTCAGGAGGCAAGTCTCTCCTTTGCATAGACATTGGGAGGGAGCAAAAATAGACAAGAAGACATAGAAAATATTCTTACTAATTATCTGATAACAAATGAAATATTTTATTTATGGCTACAGATCTATTCCCAACTTCCTTAGAAATGCTTTGGTGTGAAAACAGTCACCAGCCGAGAAATATCTGAGCCTGAGCTCTAGGCAGTGACAATTTCAGAGACTAATGAAAGGAAAAGGATAAAAAACAGAAATGTTTTGTTTCTCTTGGGACTGACCAAATTGAGAATGGATTCCCTTGTCTCACAGACACACCCTTCTGAGAACAGTAATCCACAATATGTGAAGTTGCCACCCTCCCTAAGGTTGCCTAGACCAGGGACTTGACAGGCCCACTTCTGAACATCATTTATCAAGCAGAGAACTTTAGAGGTGGAATTTGAATTGCCCTATAATTTTGAAATTAATCCTTTCATACTTAGGTTGAGTCCTTTTTGTTGAAAGGAGGAGACATTCATTGGGATGTTTCAAATGTAGAATAATGAAGTTTTAAGATTTCCACCAAAGACAGTGGTGTAATATGGTTTCCTAATTGTGTCCAGGACAGAATTTTTATGATTATGCAATTGTTTTCCAATTCTCAGCCTCTGAAATAAACATCTGGACAGGATTATAATACTCTCTGGGTAGAGAGTGGGTCCGTAATTACTATTTACCAGTGATGTACTTTAGGTTCCCAGCTCAATAGCACTTCCTTCTCTGTTCTATAACCTTTATCTTTATGTAAAGATGACTCAGGAGAAATGATGCCCGGAGAACTTTAAAACTTTAGGATGTTTCACAGTCACTAATCTCCTCAATATTTGTTCTAACTGCTGATTCTCTGGCTCCATCACCAGTGATTCTGATTCTTAAGGTCTAGAAGGGTACAGGGAATTGGCATTTTTAACAGGCTTCCTGAGATAACTCTGGTCATGCAGTTTTCTCAGCACACTTTGAGAAACACGGCCCTAGTCCCTTGAACCATTCTGGATGGCCGCTGTGTGCATCCACTTTGCACAGCCACCTTCATTGAAGAACACACTCTCACACCACACTCTGGGCCAATTAATCTGATTTCTCTAATCATGAGTGTTCTAATCGTTCAGTCTTCAAAGTGGCGAGATATTTCTCAGAAACCACTTTGGTTTTTGGAGAAGTGGAGTGACTCCATCAACACTGATTTTGTTTTTGTAATGTGGGCAGAGAACAAAATTAACCTTTTATTTTCTGGTTTAGGGCAATAATTTAGTCCAAAAAGGAAAGCCAGTAAAATATTCACTGTATCATTTCATTTGTGTACAAACCCTATTTGTGTTTGTACTTATATTTTTAGTAATTGAGATTTTTGATGAGTGTCATTGTTCAAAGTCCCAATGTCCAAGCTGGGAAGAGATGTTGCAGGGGAAGAAAGGGAAGGAGTCAGAGTGGGTGAGGGGGTTATTCAAGACATTTTATTTTGGGGACATCTGCCAATATTCCTGACATCAACTCAAGCATTCCACGAACAAGTGGTTCTTGATATTTTGGGGGGAGTCATGAACTCTCTTGGGGATCTGATTAAAGATCTAAAGCTCCCCAACAGGAACATATATGTAGACACACTTACAAAAATTTTCAAACAATTGTAAGTATGTCATGGGTCCCCCTCTCCCAAAGCTCATCTAGAATTAGAACTTGTGTTCTGAGAAGATTGCCCCGTGACCCTTCCTTTAGGGGAATCTTTTTGCTCCTACCACAGACATTCTTGCATTAGTCCTTATTAGTTCTATAAATAAGGATCACCTGGGGGTAACTGTTTAGCATGTACATGTCTGGCCTCCACCTTCAGATATTGATTCATCAGGTCTGGGGTCCAGCCCAAGACACTGAAGTTATTTTACAAGCCTCAGATGATACTGATGCAGGTAACAAATGATCACAGTTAGAGAAATTGTCACAATTGAGAAACTGGGCAGTGACTCAGAAAGAGGTGGCTCAACTAGTACAAAAATACAGAAAAAACAATCGGACTACTTCCCTCTAAAAGAGACAGAAACCTAGTTGAAAAGAGTGGGGCTGGCTTTTCCCATACCAGACCCTACTCTCTATCTGCCCTTCTGTTCAGCTTGGCTATCCTAGGACATTGTAGTCATTTTTTCCAATGAACATTGCACATAATGCCCATTTTAACTTCATATTTTCTGTATAAAATATTGAGAATGGGGATGGGTAGGCATATAAAGACTTTTCTCTCACCCCAAACTCTTACAAGAGGGGCCTTTGGACACATTCTTTCTCTTAAAAGGGACTTCTTTGTCTCTGTGTTCATGGAGCTGTACTGCTTACAACTCAAAGGAGATACAGGCGTGTTGAATAGAAAGGCTGTAGAGACTCTTCCTCACCAGCCTCTAAATGTTTCCAGACAGTGACTTGGCTGGAAATTTTGAAACAGCGCAGAAGACCTGTAGTTTGGCAGCAGCCACTGGTGAGCAATTTCCAACATTTGTTGAGAGTTCCGCTCGTGCCAGTGGATAAGAGTACTATAGAAGGAAACAAAAGAAGTTTAGACCCTGTCCTGCCTTAGAGGGCAGGCTCATCATGTACCTCACTGATGTATCAAAACAGCGGTCAGAATACAATACAGATCCATCCACCCCACTCTGACCAAACAGGACACTAGCTGAAAATTCTATCAAAATAGCTAAATATCAAATTTTAATTTTTCCTTTCAGAGAACAAATGCATGCTGTTTCTATGGCATTGACCTCAGCTAAGTTTCACAACCCAGGCTTGTCAAACTCCCCGCTTTCATCCCTCACTGTAAATAAAGATTGCTTTCAGATCGCGTAAGAAGTAATGAGAGAAAAGATTGGCACTTGTGCTCTGATGCAAGAGGACATTTCAGTGGCTCTTCTGAAGGCAAAAGAAAAAAAAAACAAATCTGATGAGTCTTTTATTGTTGACTCAGTGAGATGGTTCCCTTGGCAACTAACATGGGAGGTGATAGAGCTGGAAGAGCTGAGCACTCCTATCCAACTTCGCCCACAGCTGATTAAAAGGTTTTCAGACAACAGTGTTGATGGCACAACAGTGTTGAATGCAATGGTAGGGAGAAGTAGGGGTAGCAGGTTGGGGAAGCAGGACACCTGCTTAAGTATCATCAAAGTCTGAGTGAAGCAAAGCATAGAGGAGGCACTGTTTCATTAACATTCAAATCAATTAGGTTCAATCAGATCTAATTATTGTATGTTGCTGTTTGTCTCCTAAGTGATCCTTGAGACGCAAAGAACAGAACGTTCTCGATTAGAAAACAACGAACACATATTTTATTAAACACCTAATGAGAGTTGCACTGTGGTAGGCCATGGTGCTTCCAAGAACATAAAAGACAGTGGGGGTTTTGAAAAACTTGGGTAATATGAGCTTCCAGTGGAAGTGGTATGTGAGAGGCTGTAACACTCTCGGCTTGGCATTGGAAAACTTGAACTCATGGCTGGCTTCTCATGAATATGTTTCTGAGGAAAAAAAAAAAACAATTAAGTGTAGATGTTCTGTGAGGTACTAACAGAGTAGAGATGGAAATGCTCAGATGCCTCCATTCCTTCTGTGTCCATGATAGCCATGAGAATTTGAACATGAACTTTCTTCTTGCTTTTCCAGAACTCTTTCCATAAACTTAGCACACAAATCTAGGTAAAGCTGTCAATTCAAATTCACATTCCACCTTGCCCCTTGATTGGAGGCGTTGGCTACACTCAACTTCATCCTTGAAAATATGCACCAACAATTCCATTGTTAGGTTTCTGCTTAGAAATATGAATTTAGTGAGTTAAATATGAGTTTCCTGTGTATAAAGACAGAACCCATTAAAGTGTACTCATTTTTGATGGAATTTAATGTCATATCTGTGAAGTCATAACAACCTAGAGAAATAAACTGAATGGTTAAAGACTTATGTGCAGCAATGCTCATCACAATAGTGTGAGTTATAATATTGTAAACTTGAACATGATATACATGTCCAACTGTACAAAATTGGGTAAATAAATTATGACCCCTCCGTTATAGCTATTGAAAATCACGTTTGCAAATATCAAAGGATACAGAAACATGCTCAATATTATACATACTGTAGAGTGAAAAAAAAAGCAGATTGTAAAATAGTATAAAAATAGAAAATAAATGACATATTTACTCATAACAACCTGGAAGGACATGCCATTTAAAATTTTATTTAATAGTAATTATCTCTAAGTAGTAGGATGAGGGTAAATTCTGCTTTCCATTTCATGTGTCTAAGTTTCAAAATATTTGACAATAAGCATGTGCTATATTTGCCCATTTTAAAAATTGAGTTGTTTTCTTTTTTTTTTTTTTTTTTTTTTTTTTTTTGAGTTGTTTTCTTATTAATGAGTTCTTTATATATCCTGACTCAAGTCTTCTATCAAATACGTGTTTTGCAAATATTTCCTCCCATTTGATTCATTTTCATTTTCTTAGTATTGTCTTTTAAAGAGCAAAAGTTTTTAATTTCAGTGAAGTACAATTTCTGACCTTTTTTTTTTTTTTAGATTATGCTTTGAGTGTTGTATCTAGGAAACCAAACATATAGTGGAAGGGTATTCTATTGAGCTAATTTTAGCAAAAAGCCTCCAAATCAACAACTTATTCTTAAATTTTGTTAAACTTATGTTCATAATTTTTTGTCATATTTCAAGCTAAAGTTTTATAAAGCCCTTTTAAAAACCAATTTAACAAATAATTTTGGTTCCCTTTTGAAAGTGAATTCACTTAAAGTGTTTTTATTTAAAGAACCAATCCTTGGATAACGAGGACTCTCTGTACAGAGAGAGAACCTCATGAAGGGTCTTCATGAGGAAGACGGCAGGCATCACCAACAAGGAGGAGATTTTCTCTGCCTTCCTGGCATCAGTTCCAGGCCTTTCTCTCTCACAACATTAACCTTAGCTTCACCATTTAGAGATACTTGCCATTAACAGGGAGCTCTCGACCCCTCCCTAACATAACATGAAAACCTAGATTTTTGATTTAGTCTATTTGAAGTGAAAGGGCAACATTTAATAGCCTTTTAAAGCACTTGGAAAGAGTGTAGTTTAGAATTCACCAACATTTGAAAACAGTCCTGGAGAATTATGGACTGGTTTGTCCTTCTTTAGTAGATTAATGATGCTCTAAAAGTATTAGGGGGACTTCCCTGGTGGTCCAGTGGTTAAGAATCCACCTTCCAATGCAGGGGACGTGGGTTCAATCACTGGGCGGGGAACTAAGATCCCACATGCCACGGGGCAACTAAGCCCGCACGCTGCAACTGCTGAGTCCGTGCGCTCTGGAGCCTTCGTGCCACAACTAGAGAGAAGCCCTCGCACCACAACTAGAGAAGCCCACACACTGCAACAAAAAGCCCGTGCACCACAATGAAGATCCCACGTGCGCAACTAAGACCCGATGCAGCCAAATAAATAAATAAATAAATAAAAATATTAAAAAATAAAATAAGTATTAGGGCCATTTCCTAAAGTGCCTCAGACTTCTCAACACTCTAAGGCATTTGGCTCTGGAATTCTGGTGTTGACAGGAAGCCCATCACTCCATCTGCTCTCCCCACCACCCTCCATGATGAAAAATTGAGACTGGTTTTGATTTTTTTGGAAGAGAAAGCAAAATCAGCACAAGAACAGAAAACATTGCTGGGCTCCACCCCCTTTCTACTGATGATAAAAGGGAAAGCCTAGAAAAAGAAAAATTCACATATTCCACCAAGACAAGGTAGCATGGCCACTGGAATGCTGTACATAGCACAAAATGGCTCTGAAATGTGGCTTGGTTGGGTCTTAGGACAGTGTCAGTAAGACAGAGAGGATGCTGTACACATCTCAAACTGCATAAAACAAAGTTAAAGTTATATAAAACACCACTTTTAAATTTCATTGCATTTTTATTGTTTCCTAGATAATAACAATTTAGTCAAACAGTAAGGTTACAGTTTCTGTAACCTTTAACCAGTTTACAAGTACTGGTTAAAGCAAGTACTTGTTTTACTTTTCTCCAACTCTTTATTTGGAAAATGTTCAAACTCACCAAAATGTTGGAAGAATAGTACAATGAACATTCAAATACACTTTGTTTAGATACACAAGTTTGCCACATTTGCACTCTCTCTTTCTCCCCCCTCCTCTTTCTCATTCTCTCTCCAAACTACTTGAAAGTAAGTTGCACACAGCATAACCCATCATCCCTAAAATTTTAACATGACCCCATTAAGATTAAGGGCATTTAGGGAATTCCATGGCAGTCCAGTGGTCAAGACTCCTCGCTTTCACTGCCGGGGCTTGGGTTTGATCCCTGGTCGGGGAGACTAAGATCCCCGCGCATCACAGGGCAGCCAAAAAATAAAAATAAAAAAGATTAAGGGCATTTTAAAAAGAGCCATAGTTCCATTTTTACATCTAGTGTTTTTTTTCCTCAAAGATTCAACCCAGGTGCAAAAATTACATTTAGCTGTTTTTGCTAATTTAGAATAGTCTTCCTGCTTTTTGATTTTGCTTTTTATGATATTGACTTAAAAAAAAAGAATCCAGGCCAGTTGTCTTGCAGAATGTCCAACATTATGAATTTGTCTAATTGTGTTCTCGTGCTTAGATTCAGGTTAAACATTTCTGGCAAGATTAATATATAGGAGATACTGTGTACTTAATGCATCACAGCAGAGAACGTATAATTCCAGGTTGAACTACTACTATTAATGCTAAGTTAATTACTTGGTTAAGGTGATGACCATTTGCACTCTTTATTTATAGTTCCCCTTTATATTTAATAAGTAATCTATGAGTGATATTTTGCAACTATGTGAATATTCTTTTTCCCTACAATCCCACATCCCAATTTTAGCATTCATTGATGATATTTACCTAAATAAGTTATTACACTGGAGATGGCAAAACAGCTAATCCTATCTGTTAACTGGAATTTTTCTCAAAAGAAGAACTACCCCTCCCTCCAATTCTTGCTCCTTTTGAGTATCACAATGGACTTATTTTTAAATTTAATTTATTATAATGTATCACTATCTTTATACTTTTCAGTGCTCCAACTATATCAAATTTAGTCAAGAGGAAACCTTTAAGTATGTTCCTCTGTCCTTTTGATATGACCCCATTAGTGTTTGAGTACTTCTTTTTAGTAGGGTGCCATTTTTTCTGGGCTACTCTAACGGATGGAGCTAAGAAATATACTTTTAAAATGAATTCATGTTGATATTTCCAATTCAAATTTAACATTACATAATTTTTCCTTAGCTCTTTAAATGCTATATTTATATTTTCTTTTTCTCTCATAGTGAAAATCTTGATCCCTTATAATAATATATTCACTTATTTGTCATCTTATATTGTAAATTCAGCAGTTTAAGAATTAAAATAGTATTACAACTAACAATAAACCAATTAGGTAAAGTTTAGCATTTCTTTGCAGTTCTCTTTCTTCTTAGAATTGATCCCACTAGGAGTTTTTAGTTAAAACACTGTTTCCAAAGGTACTTGAATTAATTCCTCTTCCTGTGCGGCTATAGTATCAATTTAATATACAGTTAGAGTAATTTATTTCTCTTTGTATTAAATTTTAGGGTTTTCTTTTTACATTTTTAAAATTTAGCTTAATTTTTGAATATACAGAACATTTGCATAGCTCAGATTACAAATTATATTTAAAAATTCTGTATCCTTCTACCGATTCCCATTTACACCCAATAGGTGACCATTTTCAGTAGTTTCTGTCTATCCTTCCTATGCTGTTGGTTTTTTGGTTTTTGCAAAAATAAGCAAATATGTGATATCTATTTCTATTCCCCCTTCTTTCTTGTACAAAAGGTAGAATACTATATACAATTTGCACTTTGAATTTTTTTGCTTAAAAATATACCCTGGAAATCACTCCATGTCTGTTCATAGACATGTTCCTCATTCTTTTTTATGGCTTTATAGAAATCCATTGTGTGGATATACCACAGTTTGTTCCACTCTTTCCCACAGATAGGCATTTTAGTTGTTTCTCATTTTGCGATTACTAACAATGTAACATTGAATAATGTCCATTTCCCTTTTATAAGTATTTCCCTCTTCTATCCTCAGGATAAATTTCTAGAAGAGAGATTGCTCTGAACTATGAGCTTCACAGGGGTTCCTCAGTATTTTTTCCTCCCCACTTAGGGGGCACAGGATAGCTAGCGTAGGCTGGAGTTGGGTATTTCCCTTCTTCCAGGTCAGTTAGGCTCTGATAATGCCCCAGTGGGTTAGGCTCTGGTTAACTAACTTCTCCTGAGGTTGGGCCTTGTTAAGAACAGAGTGCTCTGGTATATTTCAGAATGGTTCCTTTTCCTCTTCCTCTGCCAGAAGCATGAGGGGATTTTTCTCTGACATTTACTATGAGAATCTAGTCAAGCTCCTGGAGATAAATCTGTAAAATTGTGGGTGACCACCTATGACCAAGCCCCCCTAGATTTTTTAATTCTCAGAGTTGTTCATACTGAGCCTCCACAATTCATCAATTACAGTTCAGACTGTACTCTCTGTTGTGCTTCCTTGATCTATATTTCTACTTTTATCCCCAATACTATACTACTTGATTTTGTTAGCCTTATACTTAAGTATTGAAAGCAAGTTATGTGAGTAATTCAATTTTTTTCCTTCTTTTTCAAAATTTTTAAGCCATTCGAGGCCGCTTGCATTTTCATATATACACTGGGATCAGCATTTCAATTTCTTTTTTTTTTGGCAATGTGCCTTGTGGGATCTTAGTTCCCCGACCAGGGATTGAAGCTGGGCCCTCGGCAGCAAAAGCACAGAGTCCTAATCACTGGACCACCAGGGAATTCCCTTAATTTCTATTTTAAAAGTCTCTGAAATTTTGTTTGGGATTGTCTTGAATCTATAAATCAATTTGGGGAAAATGTGTATCTTAACAAAATTATGTGCTCCAAGACATGAGCTAGGTATATCTCTCCATTTATTTATTTATTTATTTAAATTTATTTATTTTATTTATTTTATTTTTGGCTGCGTTGGGTCTTCGTTGCTGCTCACGGGCTTTCTCTAGTTGCAGTGAGTGGGGCCTACTCTTCATTGAGGTGCACAGGCTTCTCATTGCAGTGGCTTCTCTTGTCGTGGAGCATGGGCTCTAGGTGCGAGGGCTTCAGTAGTTGTAGCACGCAGGCTCAGTAGTTGTGGCACATGGGCTTAGCTGCACCGCAGCATATAGGTCTTCCTGCACCAGGGATCGAACCCGTGTCTCCTGCACTGGCAGGCAGATTCTTAACCACTGTGCCACCAGGGAAGTTCCTCTCCATTTATTTAGATGTTCATTAATTCTCTCAGTAATATTTTATAGCTTTCATTGTAGAAGTTTTACACATCTTTTATTAAATTTATTCTGAAGTGCTTTATGTACTGTGTGCAACTGTAACTGGTATTTTATTGCATTTTCGAAATGTTTGCCACTAATATAGAAACAGAATTATTTTGTATAATGACTTTGTACCCTGCAAACTTTCTATATTTATGTTGTCAATTTCTCTCTCTAGATCTGATAATTTTTGCTTTATGGAAAAATTTTTAAAATTTTTAATTTTGTATTGGAGTACAGTTTATTTACAATGTTGTGTTAGTTTCAGGTATACAGAAAAGTGATTCATTATACATATATCTATTCTTTTTCAGATTCTTTTCCCATTTAGGTTACTACAGAATATTGAGTAGAGTTCCCTGTGCTATAGAGTAGGTCCTTGTTGATTACCTATTTTATATATAGTAGTATGTATATGTTAATCCCAAACTCCTAATTTATCCCTCCCCCCTCACCTTTCCCCTTTGGTAATCATAAGTTTGTTTTCTAAGTCTGTGAGTCTGATTCTGCTTTGTAAATAAGTTCATCTGTATCATTTTTTTAGATTCCACATATAAGTGATATATATTTGTCTGTCTCTGACTTACTTCATTTACCATGATAATCTCTAGGTCCAGCCATGTTGCGCAAATGGCATTATTTCATTCTTTTTCATGGCTGAGTAATGTTTCATTGTATATATGTACCAATCTTCTTTATCCATTCATCTGTTGATGGACATTTAGACTGTTTCCATGTCTTGGCTATTGTAAATACTGCTGCAATGAATATTGCGGTGCATGTATCTTTTTGAATTATGGTTTTCTCTGGATATATGAACCAGCAGTGGGATTGCTAGATCATATGGTAGCTCTGTTTTTAGTTTTTTAAGGAACCTCAATACTGTTCTCCATAGTGGCTGTACCAATTTACATTCCCACCAACAGTGTAGGAGGGGTCCCTTTTCTCCACATCCTCTCCGGCATTTACTGTTTTGTTTTTTTTTTAACATCTTTATTGGAGTATAATTGCTTTACAATGGTGTGTTAGTTTCTGCTGTATAACAAAATGAATCAGCTATACGTATACATATATCCCCAAATCTCCTCCCTCTTGTGTCTCCCTCCCACCATCCCTATCCGCCCCCCTGTGTGGACACAAAGCACCGAGCTGATCTCCCTGTGCTATGTGGCTGCTTCCCACTAGCTATCTATTTTACATTTGGTAGTGTATATATGTCCATGCCACTCTCTCACTTCGTCCCAGTTTACTCTTCCCCCTCCCCGTGTTTGTAGACTTTTTGATGGTGGCCATTCTGACTGGTGTGAGGTGATACCTTATTGTAGTTTTGATTTGCATTTCTCTAATAATTAGCGATGTTGAGCATCTTTTCATGTGCTTTTTGGCCATCTTTACGTCTTCTTTGGAGAAATGTCTATTTAGGTCTTCTGCCCATTTTTTGTTTGGTTTGTTTGTTTTTTTGATAATGAGCTGCATGAGCTGTTTGTATATTTGGAGATTAATCACTTGTTGGTTGCTTCCTTTGCAAATATTTTCTCCTATTCTGTGGGTTGTCTTTTTGTTTTGTGTATGGTTTCCTTTGCTGTGCAAAAGCTTTTAAATTTAACTAGTTCCCATTTGTTTATTTTTGTTTTTATTTCCATTACTCTAGGAGGTGGATCAAAAAAGATATTGCTGCAATTTATGTCAAAGAGTGTTCTGCCCATGTTTTCCTCTGAGAGTTTTAGAGTATCCAGTCTTACATTTAGGTCTTTTATACATTGTGAGTTTATTTTTGTGTATGCTGTTAGAGAATGTTCTAATTTCATTCTTTTACATGTAGCTGTTCAGTTTTCCCAGCCCCACTTATTGAAGAGGCTGTCTTTTCTCCATTGTATATTCTTGCCTCCTTTGTCATAGATTAGGTGACCATAGGTGTGTGGGTTTATTTCTGGGCTTTCATCCTGTTCATTGGTCTATATTTCTGTTTTTGGGCTAGTACCATACTGTTTTGATGACTGTAGCTTTGTAGTATAGTCTGAAGACAGGGAGCCTGATTCCTCCAGCTCCAGTTTTCTTTCTCAAGATTGCTTTGGCTATTTGGGGTCTTTTGTGTCTCCATACAAATTTTAAGATTTTTTTTGTTCTAATTCTGTGAAAAATGCCATTGGTAATTTGATAGGGATTGCAATGAATCTGTAGATTGCCTTGGGTAGTATAGTCATTTTGACAATATTGATTCTTCCAATGCAAGAACATGGTATATCTTTCCATCTGTGTCATCTTTGATTTCTTTCATCAGCGTCTCATAGTTTTCAGAGTACAAGTCTTTTGCTTACTTAGGTAGGTTTATCTGTAAGTATTTTATCCTTTTTGATGCAATGGTAAATGGGATTGTTTCCTTAATTCCTTTTTCTGATCTGATTTTTCATTGTCAGTGTATAGAAATGCAACAGATTTTTGTGTATTGATTTTGTATCCTGCAACTTTACTGAATTCATTGATGAGCTCTAGCAGTTTTCCAGTAGCATCTTTAGTTTTTTTCTGGAGAAATGTAGAACAATTTTGAGCAACATTTTTGGTGAATTGTTAGGCAATTAACTACCTTTTTTGCTTTATCTTACTCTGTAGAGACTTGGGAAAAGTCTTGCCATTCCTCATATTATGTGAGTGATTTTGATACAGGAGGTAACTCTGTCAAAATTTTTGTTTCAAAAAACTTCCCAACTAGGCAGATCTGGTAAGCTAAGTTTCAGCTCAAGAAATAATTACTTAAAACAAAAAATAATTTTAAATATATGGCTAATATAATTGCTTATAAGAGCCTTCCTGGATTTATTTATATTTCAGTTTTTTTGGCTCTGGAAAAGCAGCCAAAATGCCACAAAAGAAGTGCAAAAACATGACTTTCAGTGGCCAAACTATCTGGTTTAAAAAGTGAAGAAAATTGTGGGAAAAATAAACAAAACAAAAGAAAACATTACCTCCATCCTCTCTTATGTTCCACACTTTAAACACCCAGCACATTCATGTTTTTCCTTTATCAGGACAATGCTCTCTTCAGAGAATCTGGCACCTTAGTTCCCAAAGGCTGGAAAATCATTTTACCTACAGCAGCAATGACACCAAACTGTAAGGGCATGGGGCAGTCAGCATTTCTGTCTTGACTTTGGCCTTTGTAGCACAGACCTGTCCAAAAGGCAGTCCTAATTGTCAAGTTTTTAATGTGAGTGTAAAGCCTCATTCCTGACCCATGAGTATTGCTGTGAGAACTTTGTAAATCAGTTAATGAGCATATCTCACCCCAAGAGAAATGAAAAATCTTTCTTACACGAAGAGATCCTACTCAGGAGGTGGCCTCCCTCTTTCCTGACTGGAATTTGTGTTTGTCTGCCAAAGCTACTGTGCCTATATGAAAGCCAGATTAGGACCTCATGGGGGAGCTGGGGTCTTTGTTCACATCAAATACTACCTCAGGGCTGCACTCACACTTTTCCCTCTGGGTGGAATGCTTCTCCTGGCTCCTCATGACTAACTTCTCATCCTCAGGTCTCCATTTAAAGGTTACCTCCTCATAGATGTCTTCTTCAGTCACCCAATATAAATGGATTCTCCAGACACATTCTCTTATAACTCCATGTTCTTGTCCTTCAAAACATTTATCACACTCTGCAAATATGTCATTTATGTCTATTTGTTTATTGCTTGTCTCTTCCACTGAACTCTATGTTTCATGAGGCCAGGAATCATTTCTATTTGACTAACCACAGCAAGTACGGTACCTAGCCTAGAGCCTGGCTCATAGCAGGCATTCAGTGTATGTTTGTTCACTGAATGAATGAATCACCTTGCTTTCACTCGTACCCCACAGAGGAGACTATGGCAGACGCATGGAGACAGCTACAGCAACCAGGCAGAAGCAAGGGCAAATTCATCTTATTCAAAACTATGCAGAAGATTCTCTAAAGCACCCCATGGCAGGGGTCAAAAATAGGCAAGGTGACTTGTGAAAAGCAAGGTCTCTGCTCTTTGCAACCTACTAAGGAAACCAGAATTCACACAGGCCACATTTAGATAGGCACCTTGTACAAACCCAGAGGAAAGGGCAGGACCTTTATTGCTTATTTTATAAATTGAAGTTTTTAAAAATTTATACACTGGTATTAATATCTTCCTCCCTGTGGGTAGAATAATGAAAGTAGCTAGCACAGGGAAAAGTAAAACCAAAGACAATCAGCTTACTGGGATAAGAGCTTCCAGAGCTGGGGCAGAGAGTAAAGCATTTGACACCATCTCTCAGCCAAGTTGGGAAATAGTTGTCTGAGTAGGCTCAAGTGAAAATTGAGTATTCAACTAAAAGGAAGGAATGTATTAAACAAAAATATCACACCATCTTTCCGGTGCAACAGAGAACTTTTGGAAGCAGTATTCTAATTCTAATCCAGAGAATTAATTCTTGAATTCACCTTTAATTCTAATCCAGAGATAGCAAAGAAATTGTATCCAATGGGCTAAGTTTGATCTTTTGGCAATAGTGCCCAGAGTGCTAGACTATGACAAATTCTAAGGCTAAGTCTGGGCTTGGTGAGGAAATGAGCCGTGACCAGGTAGTAATGTCTGATGGGCAGAGAGTAGGGAATTAAAATATTCATGCCACGTTGTTGTCGTTACCAGTTAAACTGAAAAAAGAAAAACAGAAAAAAGATTCTAACGATAAAAGAGATTTCTGAGTTGGATTGTGGATGAGGGTGACAAGAGGGCCAGCTTGAGGGAAATATTAACCAATAGGCAGAGTCCAGTGGTAACATTAGCAACAAACCCAAAGAGGTGTCATTTTTCCCCATCCCATAAAGAGCTGGCTTCATTCAAGGTCCCTGGCCTTCAGAATGCCCCCTTTTCTCACCCTTCTTGGACCTGCCTTTCATCTGTGTGATCCTTGCCCCTCAGTCCATTCTAGGTCTTCTGCAAACCCCTAGTGTAACTATACACGAAGCATCACTGCTCTAGGCCTCGGATACAATGGTCAGAAGAGAATATGGACTCAGATAAGCTGTGAAGTCCCATCCTCAAATACTAAATTCTTTGACTGCAGGGCTCTCATACCTCTAAGGCAGGTGTAATTTAAGAAGTGTGGAAATCTCTCCATTTTTTTCCCTCAAGAAACCAGGACAACTCCAGAATCTAATTCTAACAGAAGCAGAGTCATATAAAGGCTGCTATTTTTCATAACACCAAGAGGAAAATCAGCTGCAGGAACAGGGCTCAGTTCATAATTCCTAGTCTGAGGCCAGGAAACTGGACCACTCATACTTTTTAGGAAAATATACTTCTTGATTTTTAAATAAAATTTTTGAAAGCTAACAACAAAGCAATGAAAAATGCAGAGATTCCTTTTTGTTTTTGTCTTGTTTGATTTGCTTCTTTAAATATAAAGGAGTGTTTCACAGAAATTGAAAAACACTTTGTCCCTGTTTAAACTATATCCCCAAAGGAGATATATTCATCCTTCATTTTCTAGACAAGCAGTTGAACAATATCCCATAGGCTTTTACAACCACTTGCTTGCTGCTATGACATAAATAAGCCAAACCCAAATCTTGGTAGAGGGTAAACAGGAATCATCTGTCATATTAAGGACATTTAATCATGTTCTTCTGAATTTTCATAAATCTTTCATCAATGAGGTAAAAGTTGAAGCTTTGACAAAGGGATTTACATAAATTTCATAAGGTTCCTATTATTTATTTTTTTAAAATGAAAAATATTTTCCATAAACCTGACAGAATGTTTTATATGTACTTAGTAATGTATAGTAGAGTACAGCACAGCAATGATGTTACTAATTACACTACACATTACCCATGCCCTGCTTTAAACTCTTTGTTGCATCTCCATTGTCTGTACAGATTAAAGTTCAGCCACCCAAAATGGCTTACAAGACCCACTATAATTGTTGTATCCTATCTCCCTAATCTCATCTCCCCTTTGCCTTTCACTATGATCTCTGAAAGCACCAAATTACTAGCAATTCCTGGCACACCGGCCTTTCCTTGCTTCCTTGACTTTGGCCATGTGGCCTCCTCTGCCTGAAATTACCCCTTCTCCCTTCTTTGCCAGGTAATTTCAGTTTATCCTTGAATAATGCCACATCCCCATCCAAGCTTGGGTAGGCGCACCTCCTTTACCTCATAAATTGCCAAGTTTCTATCTCTATCATTACACACATAATCGTAAGCATTTTAAACGTAAGTCTCTCCCTCTGGAAAGTAGACACTCTCAGGGCAGTGAACAGTGTCTGGTTGCACTTTGCTTACTCAGTGCCATACCAGTGCTAATGTTCAGGTCATTGTTGGCCCACAGGAGATGTAGCTAGTTGGATAAATTAATCAGTGGAGGAAATTCATCATTTCAGATAATGAAGGAGAAAGTGCACAATAATTGTATTTTGTTGTGATAAGCCACTAAAAAACCCTTTTAAAAACCCTCCAAAATGACATGATTGCTTACTAATGACTGAATAGTTTATATAAGAAATAGGATGAGTGACTGTCCAGGCAGATTGTAGAAGAGAAGTGAAGCTGGTTTGATGTCACTTCTGCTCCTTGATTCATTCTCCTCTTGTCCCCACTGCAGCCACACCACCATCCTCCCTTCCCCAGTCCTTTCCCTGATAACCAGATCATCATTTCACAATAACCTTTGCTTACAGCTAATATTCCTTCCTCTTAACTTTTACAGCATTTTCTGTCTACTCTACTGACTTGGCACTTAAATATGACCTGTGCTCTTAGACAATTTTTCTGTGTTCTCTTTCTTCTATTAGGTCATCAGCTCATGGAGATGGAAACCATGCTTCCAACATATTTGTTCCCCTTATAAATCCAGCAGAGTGCCTTGCACATGGGCACTGTCCTGCACAACATATAGTCCATTACATAACAATGTGGGAGCAGAAATAGCTTGAGTTGAGAATCAGGAAGCCTGAGTTGAGAACCTAAGCCTTCACTTAAAAGCTTTGTGACTTTGGGCAAATTACTTAACTTCTCTAAGCTTCAGCTTCAAGATAAGTAAAATCGAAGAAATTATACTTCTCTAACAGAGTAGTTGAAAGAATAGCCTGAGATTATGTCTACAAAGTCCTTCATCAACTGGGAAATGTCCTTCAAATATTGAGTAATATTATTGTTTTAGAAGGAACACCTCATTTTTCAGGATCCCTTTTTTTCTGTTAACTCCTATGTCTGTTCCCTGTAGCTATGCATAATATCTTGGTTCCTGGTTGTCATTTAGTTTCTCAGGGAGGAAGAGAGCCATTTACCTCCGCCAACTTCACTTTCTCCTCCAAGACTTCCAGAGGTGCTGGTTTCCTGCTTTTTTTTCTGGGTCCTATATCAATGTGTGAACCAGTAACCATTTCAAGAGAAACAAGTCTTTATAACATTTGAGGTTTATGACAAAAATATAGTCTTTTTTGTTCCAACTTTTAAAAACATGCTTTTTTTTAAATTACAAAAGTAATACAAGTACATGAGAGATCACTTGGAAAAAAAAATGGATAGAAAAAATCAGACTAAATTTATCCATAGTTCCATTACAATCACTAATAACACTTTGGCATATTTATTTCCAGAGTTTTTTCATGCATATATGTTTTAACACAGTTCAAATAATTAACCATTAATTAATTATTGTTCCACAATAATTCAAATGTTTGATAAACCAACAGTCTAATGGTTACAAAATTTTCATGTGGGGATTTTCCTTAACCTTTCCCTGATTCTTAGACCTTAAGTTTATTTTCAGTTTTCATCATTATGAATAATGCTAAGGTTAGTATTGTTGTATGTGTCAGTTTTGTAAATTTCTTTTTTTTTTATCCACATAAGATGACTTGAGGAAAAATCAACAGAAGTGGCATTCCTGTGTCAAAGGCCCAAGCATTTCTAAGCCTCTAATGGCCTGTTCTAATTTGATTTTTCTTGAAGGATCCTACCTTACACTGAGTAGGGCAGCTTTGATGGAGGACATATAATATCAATAGTTCAACAGTTCACTGTGATGATGGTTAATGTCAATAAGATGAAAACAGAGAAGTGGGCAGAACTGAGGTCACATTATTTAGAAACAGAAATGGCTGTAGTTCTACTCTCCAGTATAGAAGATTATATGCCAAAAGACATCTTAGGCTTTTCAAAGCATTTTTCCTTACTTAAAAACTATTGGTTAAATTGAATTGAATAAGGTTTCACTTTGCTTCCCTAAACCAGAACTCTGACTTAAAAGCTCTCAGTCAAATCCATGCATGAACTTTAGGAAGTGCTGTAAGAAAGCAGAACCAAAATCCAACTGGATTTGAGTTTCAGAGCCAAGAAATACAGGGCAGGGTGATATTTTCAGAGAAAGACTAAGTTGAATCTTAAGGAGATGAGGCCAGTAACCAAGCTATATCACTGAAACTACTCCTTCATTGGAACTTTCTCCACAATCTGGGAAATAGTAAGGTCCTGACATCACTAACCCAGCACGTTATTTTTAGTTATTTGTTTAATTAAAAATGGAGGAGAAGCAATTCTACCATTACATGCAGTATTTTGATAGAGATTTTCTGCTGAAAAGCAAGCAACATGCGTTTTATTTGGACTCACTCTCAAGATGTTTGGAAAGGAAATTTCCAAGAAAATGGTGTTTTCTTCCTTTACCCCTCCAAAACGGTGGAGTTCTAAGCCTTCCTCTCTTTTTCTTCCAAAATAAAATTTTTGACAGATATATACAAGTGATGGTGAGGTTTGGGGATTTGCTGTGGTTGTTTTTGTTTGCATGTTTGTTTCTTAAAATGAGAGCTAAAGGGGCAAGGAGAGAGAAATTTGGTATTTTTCTCAGCAGTGATTTGGAATTGTGCCTTCTGCCTATCCTTTGTCTTATCATTCTGGAAGAGCCAAAGCAGCTAGCCAGGAAGACGTGCATCCTAACTCAGTTCAGGCAGCGGCTGCTGCAGGCCCCAAGCTGAGAGGCATTTTCATTTCTACACTGAATCTTGATTCAAGGAAAAGTGAGACCATCTTACAATCAGGGATGCCATGAGAGCTCATGGACAGGTAAAAATTTCTCTTTAATTATATTCTGCGAAGTATTTAGGTGTTTAGTTTGGTATGAATGAAACTGTTTTATTGTTCTCTTAGCCAGTAATTTGTTAGGACTAAAACCAGAAACTAATAAAACATCCTTTTCTTTGAGATCCTCTCCCATGTTTTTCCAGCCTTAGTGGGACATTGAAAGACTTCTGCATGGCCAGCTGTTAGAAATCAGCTCAGCTGTTTGAGGGTTCAGGTGAGAAGCTGAGTATGAGGCTCACTGTGTATTACATAAATCTTCTTCCCTGTATCTTTTAATTATCATTTCCCCTTCAAAATCTTGCTAATGAGATTTTTTTTTTTAGTTCTTTACTTTCTCTTTAGTGATGTTCTCATTTTGACAATAGCCGACAGCCAAAGTGAGCAATAAATGATAACTCACATTAGAGTGAGGTTTTCTGCCACTGGTTTCTTATTATGAATGTTTCTCCTCTTGTCATTATGGCTGTTTTGTTTCTTAACCTATCTAATTATTTGAAAAATAAAAGTAATTATATGCATATGGGAAAAATTCAATTAGTAGAGTAAGTTAAAAAACGAAAAATCTTCCTGCTGCCTTACCCAAACCCCCATTCCTCTCTTCACAGATAAATTCTTTTCTGGAAGTTGTTTTCCTAAGTGTTATTCTAAGTGGCTTTGATGACAATTAAAAGAGAGAGGGGACACCTTTGAAAGCAAAGGTCAATATGGAAGGTGATGAATTTTCCTGGACACAAACACAAACAAAAAGAAACATGAAAAGATGTTCAATATCATATCTTATAGGGAAATGCAAATTAAAACAACAATAAGATACCACTACACACACCTATAGAATGGCTAAAATCCAAAACACTGACAACACCAAATGCTGGTGAGGATGTAAGCAACAGGAACTTTCATTCATTGTCGGTGGAAATGTAAAATGGTATAGCCACTTTGGAAGACAATTTGAAAGTTTCTTACAAAACTAAACATACTCTTACCACATGACCCAGAAATTCCACTACTGGGTATTTACCCAAATGAGTTTAAAAATTATGTTCATGTAAAAACCTGTACAAGAATATTTATAGCAGCTTTATTCATAATTGCCAAAACTTGAAAGCAACAAGATGTTCTTCAATAGGTAAACAGATAAGCAAACTGAATAAATACCCAGACAATAGAATATTATTCAATGCTAAAAAGAAATGAGCTATCAACCTATGAAAAAACATGGAAGAGCCTTAAATGCTTATTACTAAGTGAAAGAAGCCAATCTGGAAAGGCCCCATACTGCATGTTTCCAACTATGACATTTTGGAAAAGGAAAAACCATTTCCTTTTTTTCTTCTTCCAGTTTTATTGAGATGTAATTGACATACAGCACTGTATAAGGTTAAGGTGTAAAACATAATGATTTGACTTATGTACATCATAAAATGATGACCACAGTCGGTGTAGCGAACATCCATCATCTCATATAGACACAACGTTAAAGAAATAGAAAAAACTTTTTTCCTTGTGATGAGAACTCTTAGGATTTACTCTCTTAACAACTTGCATATATAACATAGAGCAGTGTTCATTATCTTTATCATGTTGTACCTTACCTCCTTAGTACTTCTTTAGCCTATAACTGGAAGTTTGTACCTTTTGACCACCTTCATCCAATCCCCCCTCCCCCACACTCCACCTCTGGTAGCCACAAATCCGATCTCTTTTTCTATCAGTTTGTTTTTTGAAGTATATTTGACCTACAACATTATGTTAGTTCCTGGTACACAACTCAAAATGGATCAAAGACTTAAATTTAAGACCTGAAACCATAAAAATTCTAGAATAAATTATAAGAAGTATTCACTCTGACATCAGTCTTCGTAATATTTTTTTTGGATATGTCTCCTCAGGCGAGGGAAACAAAAGCAAAAATAAGCAAGTAGAATGACATCAAACTAAAAGGCTTTTGCACAGCAAAGGAAACTATCAACAAAATGAAAAGCCCACCTACTGAATGGGAGAAGTTATTTGCAAATTATATATCTGACAGGAGGTTAATACCCCAAAATACCTCATAAAACTGAACATCAAAAAAACAAACAACCCAACTAAAAAATGGGACAGAGGACCTGAATAGACATTTTTTCAAAGAAGACATACAGATGGCCAACAGGCACATAAAAAGATGCTCAACATCACTAATCGTCAGGGAAATGCAAATCAAAACCACAATGAGTTATCCTTCACACCTGTCAGAATGCCTAGTATCAAAAAGATAACAAATAATAGGTACTGGCGACAATGTAGAGAAAAGGAACACTTATGCACTGTTGGTGGAAATGTAAATTGGTGCAGTCACTATGGAAAGTAGAATGTAGGTTCCTCAAAAATTAAAAATAGAACTACCATATGATCCAGTAATTCTACTCTGGGTATTTATACAAAGAAAATGAAAACACGAATTCGAAAAAATATATACACCCTATATTCATTACAGCATTATTTACAATAGATAAGATATGGAAGAGCAACCAAAATGCCCATCAGTAAATGGATAAATAAGATGTGGTGTGTATACACACACACACACACACACACACACACACACACACACACACACACTGAAATATTACTCAGCCTTAAAAAGAATGAAATCTTGCCCTTTGTGACAACATAGATGGACCTAGAGGGTATTATGCTAAGTGAGATAAGTCAGACAGAAAAAGACAATACTGTATGGTTTCACTTATATGTACAATCTAAAGAACAAAACAAATGAGCAAATATACCTAAACAGAAACAGAGTCATAGATACAGAGAACAAACAGGGGGTTGCCAGAGGGGAAGGGGGTGGGAAGTGGGGAGAAATAGATGAGGGAGATTAAGATGTACAAACTTTCAGTTTCAAAATAAATGAGTCACTGGTATGAAATGTACAGTGTGGGGAAGATAGTCAGTAATTACATAGTATGTTTGTATGGTGACAGAAGACAACTAGACTTATCATGGTGATAATTTTGAAATGTATATACTTCTATTTCTTGGTTTATCAGCTTTAGACAGTATCTGTTAATTCCCAGTAAGAGATAAACAAACATTCTAATATGTATTTATTACAATATTATTTTTGTATTGTCTGGGCTTATAGAAGTTATAATCTGTAAACTTTTCCCTACCACTTTGTAAATCAGTTCTATATTTCACTGGAGTCTGTGTTCCACACTAGTTCTATTTTCATGTCTCTACTGGTGGGAGACATTAGTTGGCAGGGAGTTCGTCAAGCAGATTTTTTTATGAACAGCTCATGCCTACTATATTCTCAGAGTTTTTGTCTTTATAATGTCTATCTGTTTCTTTATATATGAACAGATGTATAGCTATACAAAAAAGTCCTTGAATTATATTATCTTTCCCTCAGAATTTGAGAGATATTAATCCATTGTCTTTGGTATTTACAGTTGCTGGGGAGAAACGTGAAACCACTTTTCCCCTTTAGAGATGACTTACTTTTTCTACCTAGGTAGCTAAAGATTTTTTCTTTATCTTTAAGATTTTGTTAAATTACAAGGATATGTCTTAGTGTTAGTCATTTTGAATCATACTTTCCTTGGACACAATTTTCCCTTCGGATCTACAAATTTTCTTCTACCTTACTTTCAGAAAATGTACTAATTATGGCTTTACACATTTTTATCCTTAGGTTTTCTACTTCATTGGCAGCAATTATTCTTTTATTTATCCATTTGTCTATCCTCTCTCCCCACTAAATGCTTTAGCTTTTATTTGTCTTTTTATTCTTCTTTCACTATGTTTCTCTTAAGTTTTCCCTCTATATCATTAATTTGGTTTTCAGTTCTTTCTGTTCTTTACTTGCTGATTATTTTTTTCAAACTTGAAATGGCATATCCTTTGTTCTTAATTTATTTCCTTGGCTCTTTTGCCTCCATTTTATTTTAATAATTAAAAAAATTTAATTGGAATATAGTTGTTTTACAATGTTGTGTTAGTTTCAGGTGTACAGCAAAGTGAATCAGTTATACATATACATATATCCACTGTTTTTCAGATTCTTTTCCCATATAGGTCAATACAGAGTATTGAGTAGAGTTCCCTGTGCTATACAGTAGGTCCTTATTAGTTATCTATTTTATATATGGTAGGGTGTATATGTCAATCCCAATCTCCCAATTTATCCTGCCCCCCTTTTCCCCCCTGGTAACCATAAGTTTGTTTTCTATATCTGTGACTCTATTTCTGTTTTGTAAATAAGTTCGTTTGTACCAATTTTTTTTTAGATTCCACATATAAGTGATATCATATAATATTTTTCTTTATCTGACTTAATTCACTCAGTATGACAATCTCTAGATCCATCCATGTTGCTGCACATGGCGTTATTTCATTCTTTTTATGGCTGAGTAATATTCCATTGTATATATATATGCCACATCTTCTTTATCCATTCCTTTGTTGATGGACATTTAGGTTGCTTCCATATCCTGGCTATTGTAAATAGTGCTGCAATGAACATAAGGGTGAGTGTGTCTTTTCTTTTATTTATTTATTTATTTTTGGCTGCATAGGGTCTTCGTCGTGTCACACAGGATCTTTTGTTGCGGTGTGCGTGCTCTTCCTTGAGGCGAGCAGTCTTCTCTCTAGTTGTAGCGCGAGGGCTCCAGAGCGCGAGAGCTCAGTAATTGTGGCACGTGGGCTTTGTTGCCCCATTTCATGTAGGATCTTAGTTTCCCAACCAGTGACTGAACCCACGTTCCCTGCATTGGAAGGCAGATTCTTAACCACTGGACCACCAGGGAAGTCCCTGCATGTGTCTTTTCAAATTATGGCTTTCTCTGGATTATGCCCAGGAGTGGGATTGCTAGATCATATGGTAGTTCTGTTTTTAGTTTTTTAAGGAACCTCCATGCTGTTTTCCATAATGATTGTACCAATTTACATCGCCACCAATGGTGTAGGAGGGTTCCCTTTTCTCCACACACTCTCCAGCATTTATTGTTTGTAGACTTTTTGATGATGACCATTCTGACCCGTGTGAGGTAATACCTCATTGTAGTTTTGATTTGCATTTCTCTAATAATTAGTGATGTTGAGTTTCTTTTCATATGCTTTTTGGCCATCTGTGCGTCTTCTTTAGAGAAATGTCTATTTAGATCTTCTGCCCAGTTTTTGATTGGATTTTTTTTTTGTTTTTGACATTGAGCTGCATGAGTTGTTTGTATATTTTGGAGATTAACCCCTTGTCAGTTGCTTCATTTGCAAATGTTTTCTCCCATTCTGAGGGTTGTCTTTTCCTTTTGTTTATGGTTTCCTTTGCTGGGCAAAAGCTTTTAAGTTTCATTAGGTCCCACTTGTTTATTTTTGCTTTTATTTTCATTACTCTAGGAGGTGGATTGAAAAAAATATTGTTGCAATTTATATCAGAGAGTGTTCTGCCTATGTTTTCCTCTAAGAGTTTTGTAGTATCCGGCCTTACATTTAGGTCCATTTTGAGTTTATGTTTGTGTATGGTGTTAGGGAGTGTTCTAATTTCATTCTTTTACATGTAGCTGTCCAGTTTTCCCAGCACAACTTATTGAAGAGACTGTCTTTTCTCCATTGTATATTCTTGCCTCCTTTGTCATAGATTAGGTGACCATAGGTACATGGGTTTATCTCTGGACTTTCTGTCCTGTTCCATTGATCTATATTTCTGTTTTTGTGCCACTACCAAGCTGTTTTGATTACTGTAGCTTTGTAGTTTAGTCTGAAGTCAGGGAGCCTGATCCTTCCAGCTCCATTTTCTTTCTCAAGATTGCTTTGACTATTTGGGATCTTTCATGTTTCCATAGAAGTTGTAAAATTTTTTGTTGTAATTCTGTGAAAAATGTAATTTGATAGGTGTTGCGTTGACTCTGTAGATTGCTTTGGGTAATATAGTCATTTGGCAATATTGATTCTTCCAATCCAAGAACGTGGTATATCTCTCCATCTGTTTGTGTCATCTTTGATATCTTTCATCAGTGTCTTACAGTTTTATGAGTACAGGTCTTTTGCCTCCTTAAGTAGGTTTATTTTTATTTTCTTTGATGCAGTGGTAAATTGGATTGTTTCCTTGATTTCTCTTTCTGATCTTTCATTGTTAGTGTATGGGAATGCAAGAGATTTCTGTGTATTACTTTTGTATCTGGCAACTTTGCCAACTTCATTGATGAGCTCTAGTAGTTTTCTGGCAGCATCTTTAGGATTTTCTATGTATAGTATCACGTCATCTGCAAACAGTGACAGTTTTACTTCTTCTTTTCCAATCTGGATTCCTTTTGTTTCTTTTTCTTCTCTGATGTGGTGTCTAAAACTTCCAAAACTATGTTGAATAAAAGTGGTGAGAGCAGACATCCTTGTCTTGTTCCTGGTCTTAGAGGAAATGGTTTCAGTTTTTCACCTTTGAGAATAATGTTAGTTGTGGTTTTGTCATATATGGCCTTTATTATTTTGATGTAGGTTCCCTCTATGCCCACTTTCTGGAGAGTTTTTATCATAAATGAGTGTTGAATTTTGTCAAAAGCTTTTTCTGCATCTATTAAGATGATCATATGGTTTTTATTCTTCATTTTTTTCATGTGGTGTATCACTTTGATTGATTTGTGTATACTGAAGAATCCTGGTATCCCTGGGATAAATCCCACTTGATCATGTGTTGCTGCATTCAGTTTGCTAGTATTTTGTTGAGGATTTTTGCATCTATGTTCATCAGTGATTTTGGCCTGTAATTTTTTGTTTTTGTGGTATCTTTGTCTGGCTTTGGTGTCAGGGTGTTGGTGGCCTCATACAATGAGCTTCAGAGTGTTCCTTCCTCTGCAATTTTTTGGAAGAGTTTCAGGAGGATAGGTGTTAACTCTTCTCTAAATGTTTGATAGAATTTGCCAGTGAAGCCATCTGGTCCTGGACTTTTGTTTGTTGGAAGATTTTTAATCACGGTTTCAATTTCAGTACTTGTGATTGGTCTGTTCATATTTTCTGTTTCTTCCTGGTTCAGTCTTGGAAGGTTGTACCTTTCTAAGAATTTGTCCATTTCTTCTAGGTGGTCCATTTTATTGGCATATAGTTGCTGTAGTAGTCTCTTATGATCCTTTGTATTTCTGTGTTGTCCGTTGTAATTTATCCTTTTTCATTTCTAATTTTATTGATTTGAGCCCTCTCCCTTTTTTTCCTGATGAATTTAGCTAAAGGTTTACCAATTTTGTTTATCTTTTCAAAGAACCAGCTTTTAGTTTCAATGATCTTTTCTTTTGTTTTCTTTGTCTTTTTTTCATTTATTTCTGCTCTGATCTTTATGATTTCTTTCCTTCTACTAACTTTGGGTTTTGTTTGTTCTTCTTTCTCTATTTGCTTTAGGTGTAAGGTTAGGTTGTTTATTTGAGTTTTTTTTTTGTTTGTTTCCCGAGGTAAGATTGTATTGCTATAAACTTCCCTCTTTGAACTGCTTTTGCTGTGTCCCATAGGTTTTTTGTTGTTGTATGTTTGTTTGTTTTCAGTGTGATCTTAGTTCCCTGACCAGGGATTGAACCTGTGCCCCCTGAAGTGGAAGTTCAGAGTCTTAACCACTGGACTGCTAGGGAAGTCCCTGTGTCCCATCGGTTTTTGATCATTGTATTTTCATTGTCACTTGTCTCTAGCTATTTTTTGATTTCCTCTTTTATTTC
Organism: Balaenoptera ricei; assembly: GCF_028023285.1. Taxonomy (NCBI): domain Eukaryota; kingdom Metazoa; phylum Chordata; class Mammalia; order Artiodactyla; family Balaenopteridae; genus Balaenoptera; species Balaenoptera ricei. Next base: position 35,681,633 of record NC_082641.1, read on the forward strand.
TTCAGTGATCCATTGGTTGTTTAGTAACATATTGTTTAGCCTCCATGTGTTTGTGTTTTATACATTTTTTTTCCTGTAATTTATTTCTAATCTCTTTGCGTTGTGGTTGGAAAATATGCTTGATATGATTTCAATTTTCTTAAATTTACCAAGACTTGATTTGTGGCCCAAGATGTGATCTATCCTGGATAATGTTCCATGTGCACTTGAGAAGAAAGTGTATTCTGCTGCTTTCAGATGAAATGCCTTAGAAATATCAATTATGTTCATCTGGTCTAATGTGTCATTTAAGGCTTGTATTTCCGTCTTGATTTTCTGTCCGGATGACCTGTCTGTTGGTGTAAGTGGGGTGTTAAAACACCCCACTATTATTGTGTTACTGTGAGTTTCCCGTTTTGTGGCTGTTAGTATTTGCCTTATATATTGAGGTTCTCCTATGTTGTGTACATATATATTTACAATTGTTATATCTTCTTCTTGGATTGATCCCTTGATCATTATGTAGTGTCATTCCTTGTCTCTTGTAACAGTCTTTATTTTAAGGTCTATTTTGTCTGAGGTGAGTATTGCTACTCCAGCTTTCTTTTGATTTCCATTTGCATGAAATATTTTTTTCCTTCCCCCAACTTTCAGTCTGTATGTGTCCCTAGGTCTGAAGTGGGCCTCTTGTAGACAGCATATATACAAGTTTTGTTTCTGTGTCCATTCAGCTAGTCTATGTCTTTTGGTTGGAACATTTAATCCATTTACATTTAAGGTGATTATCAATATGTATATTCCTATTGCCATTTTCTTAATTGTTTTGGATTTATTTTTGTCAGTCTTCTTTCTTCCCTTCTTCTTTTGTTCTCTTCTCTTGTGGTTTGATGACCATCGTCAGAGTGGTGTTTGGATTACTTTTTCTTTTTTTGTGTGTGTATCTATTTTTGATTTGCACTTCCCATGAGTTTTTGATATAGCAGTCTATAAATGTAGAAGGTTGTTTTAAGTGGTCTTAATTTCAAATGCAATTCCCATTTCCTTAATTTGTACTCTCTTTTCATGGTTGCTGGCTTTGACAGCATATTTGTGTGTGGATGATTTCCTACTATAACTTTATATTTGCCTTTACTGATGAGCTTTCAGATTTGTGATTTTGTTGTTTCTAGTTGTGGCCTATTTTTTTTTTTCCCCCTGCCTTGAGAAGTTCTTCTGGCATTTTTTGTAAGGCTGGTTTGGTGGTGCTGAATTCTCTTAGCGTTTGCTTGTCCGTAAAGCTTTTGATTTCTCTCTCTAATCTGAATGAGAGCCTTTCTGGGTAGAGTATCCTTGGTTGTATGCTTTTCCCTTTCATCACTTTAAATATATCATGCCACTCTCTTCTGGCCTACAGAGTTTCTGCTGAAAAATCAGCTGATATCCTTATGGGGGCTCCCTTGTATATTATTTGTTGCTTTTAATATTTTTTTCTTTATATTTAATTTTTGTCAGTTTGATTAATATGCGTCTCAGTGTGCTCCTCCTTGGGTTTATCCTATATGGGATATGTGCTTCCTGGACTTGGGTGACTCTTTCCTTTCCCATTTTAGGGAAGTTTTTGGCTATAACCTCTTCAAATATTTTCTCAGGCCCTTTCCCTTTCTCCTCTTCTTCTCGGACCCCTATAATGTGAATGTTGATGCATTTAATGTTGTCCCAGAGGTTTCTGAGACTGTCCTTATTTATTTTCATTCTTTTTTCTTTATTCTGTTCTGTAGCAGTGATTTCCACTACTGTCTTCCAGCTGACTTACTCATTCTTCTGCCTCAGGTATTCAGCTATTGATTCCTTCTAGTGGATTTTTCATTTCAGTTATTGTATTGTTCAACTCTGTTTGTTTGTTCTTTAGATCTTCTAGCTCTTTGTTAAGCATTTCTTGTATCTTCTCAGTCTGTGCCTCCATTCTTTTTATGAGATTTTTTAATCATCTTTACTATCATTACTCTGAATTCTTTTTCAGGTAGATTGCTTATCTCCCCTTCATTTAGTTGTTCTTATGGGTTTTTATCTTGTTCCTTAGGCTGTAATGTATTTCTCTGTGGTCTCATTTTGTGTAACTTTCTGTGTTTGTGGTCTCCCTGCTGCAGGCTACAGGATCATATTTCCTCTTGCTTCTAGTGTTTGCTCCCTGGTTGGTGAGGTTGGTCCCAGGGCTTGTGTAGGCTTTGTGTTGTGAAGGACTAATGCCTGCCCTCCGGTGGGTGGAGCTGGGTCTTGTCCCTTTGGTGGGCAGGGCCATGTCAAGTGGTGTGTTTTGAGGTGTCTGAGAGCTCAGGATGAGTTTAGGCAGCCTGTCTTCTGATGGGTGGGGCTGTGTTCCTATCTTGTTGGTTGTTTGGCCTGAGGCTTTCCAGCACTGGAGCATGCAGGTTGTTGGGTGGGGCTGGGTCTTGGTACCGAAATGGGGACCTCTGGGAGAGCTCACACCAATCAGTATTCCCTTAGGCCTCTGCTACTGGTGTCCTTGCCACCACAGTGAGCCACAGCTACCCTTGCCTCCCCAGGAAACCCTCCAAGACCCCTAGGTAGGTCTAGTTCAGGTTCCTACAGAGGTACTGCTTTGTGCTGAGTCCCAGTGCATGTGAGATCTTGTGTGTGCTCTCCAAGGGTGGAGTCTCTGTTTCCCCCAGTCCTGTGGAACTCCTGTACTCAAGCCCCACTGACCTTCAAGGCTAAATGCTGTGGGAGTTCTTCCTCCCGATGCCAGACCCTCAGACTATCTTGGAGGGTATTTTTATGTGGGAACATCCTGTGTAGCATGTGTGGGTTTAATATATTTTGGTGCAGGGCTTTTTTTAGTGTAGATGTCTGCCACCTCTTTCCTCAGTGTATGCTGGCCTTTATCCCCTTGATAGGAGTTGTGACTGATGTTGTGGTGACCAGAGCTTGCACTGAATATTGAGCAAGGCCTACCCTTTGCTCCGTGGTTGTCACTGCCCTGTCAGGGGCAGGGTATGCTCCCTAGTTGTTGGAGTAGAGGCCCCCAGATCTGTCTCTTAGCTGTGTTTCTGATATGCGGTGCAAAGTAGGCAGGATTGGAGCTCTCCCACTGGGAGAGAAGCCAGTGAATATTCCTCCTCTGAAGCTGTTCCCCTGTGGGTGTACTCTGTTGTGTCATCTTTCACCCACTGTGTGAACTCTCAGATCACACTGTTGTTGGCACTGCTGTCAGCCCAACCTTAACGGTGGCTGTGCTGGCAATTGGCCCTGGTGTCTCTCAGGTGTTGTTTTCACCAGGCCACCAGCATAGGTCCACTGAAGTCAGGTCCCAGGATGGCAGTAATCAAGGATCTGGACCTGCTGTGGGTGCTATGGGGGCAGCTCAGACTCTGGCCTGGCCCAACCCCCATGTGTATGTGCCCACAAAATCCACAGCTGCTAAAGCTAGACCTGTCTCAGCTCTGGGAGCACTCATTGTCTGTTCAGATATTCTGCAGGTGCTGAGTTTAGAAAGCTGGTTGCGGGCATGTAAATCTGTGGTTTGCACAGCCATGAGGAGAGATTTCAGCTCTTCTTCCTTGGTTGTACAGCCCCGGGGCTCAGCTGTGGTTTCAGCCCCACCTCTGCATTTAGGCCACACACAGGCACTCTCGAGGATGCCACAGAGCAGAAGAGCCCACCACAGTGGGGTGAGGAGGAAGCATCGACCTGGGATGCAAGAGCCTGCCCTGGCAGGCGCCCTTTCTAGTGCCCTGAGAGGCAGGGGCCAACACATGGGGAGAGAGGCTGCAGTGGCAGCCCTGCCCTTCATGTGTCACTCAACAATGGCGCTTCACTCCTATGGCAGTATGGGCTTCCTCCACGAGCGTTCCTGGTTGCAGAGCTCCTGTCCCCTCAGGTTGTCTCCTTGCAGCCAGCAGCAGTCCTCTCCCCGATCCGCTCTCCAAACCACAGACACACGTCTCAGGCTGGGACACACGGGGCTGTGGCACAGACCATCTGTGTAGATCTCACTTTGCCCTGCCTGCCACAGACCGGTTGCTGCCCTCTCTTCTGAGCCCCCAGACCTCCCCTTCTGTCCCAGATGATCTCCCTGCCAGTAAGGTGGTTTCCCTGGATGCAGGAACCTTTCCTCTCCTTCAAGTCCCCCCCCAAGGGCACAGGTCCCATCCCACTTCCTCTCCTCTTCCTTTTCCCTCCTTTCTTTCATCCTACCTGATTATGCGGGGATCTTTCTTCTCCTTTTAGGTGTCTGAGGTACTCTGCTAGTGTTCAGCAGGTGCTCTGTGAAAATTGTTCTGTTTGTAGATATATTCCTGATGCATTTGTGGGGAGAGGTGAACTCCACGTCCTCCTACTCTTCTGCCATCTTGACTCTCTCTCTATTCTCCATCTTTAAAAACGCTCATTCTGTTGTTTTGTCATTTCATTTTTGATATTTACTGTATTAAATTTATATTTTATTTTAGGTCTTCTATAGAAAAAAGACAAGGGTGTGTTTTTCTTTGGGGATTAATTTTGTTTTCCTTTGCTTTCCTTTTTTTGCAGAATAAATTTTCTTTCTGTCTTTTTCATTCTTTGTTTCTTCTTTCTTTTTTAATTTTTTAAATTTTTGGTTGGTTCTTTTGCTGTAGTAGTTTTGCAAAGGGTCACACTGTTTTTTTAAAGCATTAATGTTTAAAGTAAGTAGCTATGTCAAGACCTTGGTTTGCTCTGATATAACATGGGTGAATTTTTCAAGTCAATTTTAGTTTTAGAAACACACATCAATGATTTAGGTCAGAAGACCATAGCCCACTAGAGCTTGAAAGGGCAACAGAACTAATGTTTTTAAAAACTCAAGCCCAGAGAAGCAAATTTCACAGTATTCCTGACTTTAATATACTTTTCTTCTCATTTTAGTAGTGCTTCTCAACATGTTGAAAGGTGAGTAGTTCAAAATTTTAAATGTACGAAAGAGGTTAAGGAGACATTGATCTCAGGTGATGTGTTGACCAATACAACCCTTGAGCTTTGGTTTGTCCTCTCCCTAAAATCACCCATCTAAATCCAAATTTATCACCCACCAAATGTCACTTATTTCAAGGAAAACTTTTTCAACTCCAACTACTCATTTTAAGGAAAACTTGTTCAACACCAGCCACCCTCTTGTCCACATCTAGATTTGGATACTCTAGTGATTCTCACATTTGTTTGACATTTACTCAAACAGTGATTATATTAATAGTAGTAATAATAAGAGCTATTATTATTGTTGTAATTGATAGCATTTATTGGGCACATGTCAAGTACTGGCTGTATACTTTACAAGTATTATTTTATTTAAACCTCATGACAACCCTGAAAGGGATGTACTATTATTATCCCCACTTTACAGAAGAGAGTTCAGACATCTGCTAGAGTGTTGGAGCTGTAATTCAGGTATCTAACTATGAAATTATGTATTCCTAACCACAGTGTTACTGGTCTCCATGCATGATTATACGTGGGAATAGGCTGTGCAGATAGCTTATGTAGATATATAGATGGGTTACTTTGTCTATCTGGATATTATTCTCATTCCCTCTTTCTTTTTCTCTTTTTGATAGCTCTGGTGTTCAAAGAGTTGAACAATTACTAAACAGCTCTCCAAGGACTTTAAATTGGTCATCTCCTCAACAGATTTCTTTGCATGAAATCCAGGTAGTGGCCACTATTAGTCACCTGCTCACAAATCTCTGATGACTTCCATTGTCCACATGGGTCAGTCTCCAATCTAGAGACAACATGCTCTAGCCTGTGTTCTTTCTCCACCCTGGAGTCTCCTCCTTCCTCTTTCCTCTGCTCTCATTATATTCATAGTTCATTTATGTTTCATACATCTATGCCTATTTATTGCCTATAAAGTTTCTCTGACTACTTGGCTTCTTGAGATTAATTCTCAAGACACTAATTTTATCTTTAAACAAATAAATGGAAGGTCCATGAGTGATTCATAGAACTTTTTTTTAACATTTTTATTGGAGTATAATTGCTTTATAATGGTGTGTTAGTTTCTGCTTTATAACAAAGTGAATAAGTTATACATGTACATATATCCCCATATCTCTTCCCTCTTGCATCTCCCTCCCTTCCACCCTCCCTATCCCACCCTTCTAGCTGGTCACACAGCAACGAGCTGATCTTCCTATGCTATGCAACTGCTTCCCACTAGCTATCTATTTTACATTTGGTAGTGTATATATGTCCATATATACATTACCACGCTCTCGCTTTGTCCCAGCTTACCCTTCCCCCTCCCCGTGTCCTCAAGTCCATTCTCTAGTAGGTCTGCATCTTTATTCCCGTCTTGCGCCTAGGTACTTCATGACCTTTTTTTTTCTTTTTTTTTTAGATTCCATATATATATGTTAGCATACGGTATTTGTTTTACTCTTTCTGACTTACTTTACTCTGTATGACAGACTCTAGGTCCATCCAACTCACTACAAATAACTCAATTTCTTTTCTTTTTATGGCTGAGTAATATGCCTTTGTATATATGTGCAACATCTTCTTTATCCATTCATTTGTCGATGGACACTTAGGTTGCCTCCATGTCCTGGCTATTGTAAACAGAGCTGCAATGAACATTGTGGTACATGACTCTTTTTGAATTATGGTTTTCTCAGAGTATATGCCCAGTAGTGGGATTGCTGGGTCATATGGTAGTTCTATTTTTAGTTTTTTAAGGAACCTCCATACCGTTCTCCATAGTGGCTGTATCAATTTACATTCCCACCAACAGTGTATGAGGGTTCCCTTTTCTCCACACCCTCTCCAACATTTATTGTTTCTAGATTTTTTGATAATGGCCATTCTGACGGGTGTGAGATGATATTGCATTGTAGTTTTGATTTGCATTTCTCTAATGATTAATGATGTTGAGCATTCTTTCATGTGTTTGTTGGCAATCTGTATGTCTTCTTTGGAGAAATGTCTATTTAGGTCTTCTGCCCATTTTTGGATTGGGTTGTTAGTTTTTTTGATATTGAGCTGCATGAGCTGCTTGTAAATTTTGGACATTAACCCTTTGTCAGTTGCTTCATTTGCAAATATTTTCTCCTGTTCTGAGGGTTGTCTTTTTGTCTTGTTTACGGTTTCCTTTGCTGTGCAAAAGCTTTTAAGTTTCATTAGGTCCCGTTTGTTTATTTTTGTTTTTATTTCCATTTCTCTAGGAGGTGGGTCAAAAAGGATCTTGCTGTGATTTATGTCATAGAGTGTTCTGCCTAGGTTTTCCTCTAAGAGTTTGAGAGTGTCTGGCCTTACATTTAGGTCTTTAATCCATTTTGAGTTTATTTTTGTGTATGGTGTTAGGGAGTGTTCTAATTTCATTCTTTTACATGTAGCTGTCCAGTTTTCCCAGCATCACTTATTAAAGAGGCTGTCTTTTCTCCATTGTATATTCTTGCCTCCTTTATCAAAGATAAGGTGACCATATGTGCGTGTGTTTATCTCTGGGCTTTCTATCCTGTTCCACTGATCTATATTTCTGTTTTTGTGCCAGTACCATACTGTCTTGATTACTGTAGCTTTGTAGTATAGTGTGAAGTCAGGGAGCCTGATTCCTCCAGCTTCGTTTTTCTTTCTCAAGATTGCTTTGGCTATTCAGGGTCTTTTGTGTTTCCATACAAATTGTGAAATTTCTTTTTCTAGTTCTGTGAAAAATGACAGTAGTAGTTTGATAAGGATTGCATGAATCTGTAGATTGCTTTTGGTAGTGTAGTCATTTTCACTATGTTGACTCTTCCAATCCAAGAACATGGTATATCTCTCCATCTATTTGTATCATCTTTAATTTCTTTCATCAGTGTCTTATAGTTTTCTGCATACAGGTCTTTTTTCTCCTTAGGTAGGTTTATTCCTAGGTATATTTTTCTTTTTGTTGCAATGGTAAATGGGAGTGTTTTCTTAATTTCACTTTCAAAATTTTCCTCATTACTGTATAGGAATGCAAGAGATTTCTGTGCATTAATTTTGTATCCTGCTACTTTACCAAATTCATTGATTAGCTCTAGTAGTTTTCTGGTAGCATCTTTAGGATTCTTTATGTATAGTATCATGTCATCTACAAACAGTGACAGCTTTACTTCTTCCTTTCCAATTTGGATTCCTTTTATTTCTTTTTCTTCTCTGATTGCTGTGGCCAAAACTTCCAAAACTATGTTGAATAATAGTGGTGAGAGTGGGCAACCTTGTCTTGTTCCTGATCTTAGTGGAAATGGTTTCAGTTTTTCACGATTGAGGAGGATGTTGGCTGTGGGTTTGTCATATATGGCCTTTATTATGTTGAGGTAATTTCCCTGTATGCCTACTTTCTGGAAGGTTTTTATTATAAACGGGTGTTGAATTTTGTCAAAAGCTTTCTCTGCATCTATTGAGAGATTATATGGATTTTCTCCTTCAATTTGTTAATATGGTGTATCACATTGATTGATTTGTGTATATTGAAGAATCCTTGCATTCCTGGAATAAACCCCACTTGATCATGGTGTATGATCCTTTCAATGTGCTGTTGGATTCTGTGTGCTAGTATTTTGTTGAAGATTTTTGCATCTATTTTCATCAGTGATATTTGTCTGTAGTTTTTTTTTTCTGTGACATCTTTGTCTGGTTTTGGTATCAGGGTGATGGTGGCCTCGTAGAAGGAGTTTGGGAGTGTTCCTCCCTCTGCTATATTTTGGAAGAGTTTGAGAAGGATAGGTGTTAGCTCTTCTCTAAATGTTTGATAGAATTCTTCTGTGAAGCCATCTGGTCCTGGGCTTTTGTTTGTTGGAAAATTTTTAATCACACTTTCAATTTCAGTGCTTGTGATTGGTCTGTTCATATTTTCTATTTCTTCCTGGTTCAGTCTCGGCAGGTTGTGCATTTCTAAGAATTTGTCCATTTCTTCCAGGTTGTCCATTTTATTGGCATATAGTTGCTTGTAGTAATCTCTCGTGATCCTTTGTATTTCTGCAGTGTTAGTTGTTACTTCTCCTTTTTCATTTCTAATTCTATTGATTTGAGTCTTCTCCCTTTTTTTCTTGATGAGTCTGGCTAATGGTTTATCGATTTTGTTTAGTTTTATTGATCTTTGCTATCATTTCCTTCATTTCTTTTTCAATTATTTCTGATCTGATCTTTATGATTTCTTTCCTTCTGCTAACTTTGGGCTTTTTTTGTTCTTCTTTCTCTAATTGCTTTTGGTGTAAGGTTAGATTTTTTATTTGAGATGTTTCTTGTTTCTTAAGGTAGGATTGTATTGCTATAAACTTCCCTCTTAGAACTGCTTTTGCTGCATCCCATAGGTTTTGAGTTGTTGTGTTTTCATTTCATTTGTTTCTAGGTATTGTTTGATTTCCTCTTTGATTTCTTCAGTTATCTCTTGTTTATTAAGTAGTGTATTATTTAGCCTCCATGTGTTTGTATTTTTTACAAATTTTTTTCTGTAATTGATATCTAGTCTCATATCGATATGGTCAGAAAAGATAGTTGATACAACTTCAATTTTGTTAAATATACGAAGGATTGATTTGTGACCCAAGATATGATCTATGCTGGAGAATGTTCCATGAGCACTTGAGAAGAAAGTGTGTTCTGTTGTTTTTGGATGGAATGTCCAATAAATATCAATTAAGTCCATCTTGTTTAATGTATCATTTAAAGCTTGTGTTTCCTTATTTATTTCCTTTTGGGATGATCTGTCCATTGGTGAAAGTGGAGTGTTAAAGCCCCCTACTATGATTGTGTTACTGTCGATTTCCCCTTTTATGGCTGTTAGTATTTGCCTTATATATTGAGGTCCTCCTATGTTGGGTGCATAAATATTTACAATTGTTGTATCTTCTTCTTGGATTGATCCTTTGATCATTATGTAGTGTCCTTTGTCTCTCGTATAGTCTTTGTTTTAAAGTCTATTTTGTCTGATATAAGAATTGCTACTCCAGCTTTCTTTTGATTTCCATTTGCATGGAGTATCATTTTCCGTCCCCTCACTTTCAGTCTGTATGTGTCCCTACGTCTGAAGTTGGTCTCTTTCAGACAGCATATATACGGGTCTTGTTTTTGTATCCATTCAGCCAGTCCATATCTTTTGGTTGGAGCATTTAATCCATTTATATTTAAGGTAATTATCGATATGTATGTTCGTATTCCCATTTTCTTAATTGTTTTGGGTTTGTTATAGTAGGTCTTTTCCTTCTCTTGTGTTTCCTGCCTAGAGAGGTTCCTTTTGCATTTGTTGTAAAGCTGGTTTGGTTGTGCTGAATTCTCTTAGCTTTTGCTTGTCTGTAAAGGTTTTAATTTCTCCTTCAAATCTGAATGAATTCCTTGCTGGAGAGAGGAATCTTGGTTATAGGTTTTTCCATTTCATCACTTTAAATATGTCCTTCCACTCCCTTCTGGCTTGCAGAGTTTCTGCTGAAAGATTAGCTGTTAGCCTTATGCGGATTCCCTTGTATGTTATTTGTTGTTTTTCCCTTGCTACTTTTAATATTTTTTCTTTGTATTTAATTTTTGATAGTTTGATTAATGTGTGTCTTGGCGTGTTTCTCCTTAGATTTATCCTGTATTGGACTCTCTATGCTTCCTGGACTTGATTAACTACTTCCTTTCCCGTATTAGGGAAGTTTTCAACTATAATCTCTTCAAATATTTTCTCAGTCCCTTTCTTTTTCTCTTCTTCCTCTGGGACCCATATCATTTGAATGTTGGTGCGTTTAATATTGTCCCAGAGGTCTCTGAGACTGTCCTCATTTCTTTTCATTCTTTTTTCTTTAATCTGCTCTGCAATAGTTATTTCCACTATTTTATCTTCCAGGTCACTTATCCATTATTCTGCCTCAGTTATTCTGCTACTGATCCCTTCTAGAGAATTCTTGATTTCATTTGTTGTGTTATTCATGATTGTTTGTTTGCTCTTTAGTTCTTCTAGGTCTTTGTTAAACTTTTCTTGTATTTTCTCCATTCTATTTCCAAGTTTTTGGATCATCTTTACTAACAGTATTCTGAATTCTTTTTCAGGTAGACTGCCTATTTCCTCTTCATTTGTTAGGTCTGGTGGGTTTTTACCTTGCTCCTTCATCTGCTGTGTGTTTCTTTGTCTTTCTATTTTGCTTATCTTCCTGTGTTTGGGGTCTCTTTTTCTCAGGCTGCTGGTTCATAGTTCCCATTGTTTTTTAGTGTGTGCCCCCAGTGCGTAAGGTTGGTTCAGTGGGTTGTGTAGGCTTCCTGGTGGAGGGGACTAGTGCCTGTGTTCTGGTGGATGAGGCTGCAACTTGTCTTTCTGGTGGGCAGGTCCACGTCCAGTGGTGTGTTTTGGGGTGTCTGTGACCTTATTATTATTTTAGGCAGCCTCTCTGCTAATGGGTGGGGTTGTGTTCCTGTCTTGCTAGTTGTTTGGCATAGGGTGTCCAGCACTGTAGCTTGCTGGTCGTTGAGTGGAGCTGGGTCTTGGCGTTGAGATGGAGATCTCTGGGAGATTTTTGCTGTTTGATATTACATGGAGCTGGGAGGTCTGTTGTTCACCAATGTTCTGAACTTGGCTCTCCCACCTCAAGGGCACAACCCTGATGCCTGGCTGGAGCACCAAGAGCCTGTCATCCACACGGCTCAGAAGAAAAGGGAGAAAAAAAGAAAGAAAGAAAGAAAGAAAGAAAGAAAGAAAGAAAAAGATGAAATAAAATAAAAGTTATTAAAATAAAAAACAAAAAATAATTCCTAAAACAAATTTTTTAAAGTAATTTTTAAAAAAGAAAGAAAGAAAGAAGTGTACAGCCAAACCAAAAAACAAATCCACCAATGATAATAAGCACTAAAACTATACTAAAAAAAAAAAATTTGGACCAACAGAACCCTAGGACAAATGGTAAAAGCAAAGCTATACAGACAAATTCACACACAGAAACATACACATAAACACTCACAAAAAGAGAAAAAGGGAAAAAAAAAATATATATATATATATATATATCGTTACTCCCAAAGTCCACCTCCTCAATTTGGGATGAGTCGTTGTCTATTCAGATATTCCACAGGTGCAGGGTACATCAAGTTGATTGTGGAGATTTAATCCGCTGCTCCTGAGGCTGCTGGGAGAGATTTCCCTGTCTCTTCTTTGTTCGCACAGCTCCTGGGATTCAGCTTTGGATTTGGCCCTGCCTCTGCGTGTAGATTGCCTGAGGGCATCTGTCCTTTGCTCAGACAGGATGGGATTAAAGGAGGAGTTGATTCAGGGGCTCTGGCTCACTCAGTCGGGGGGAGGGAGGGGTATGGAGTGCGGGGTGAGCCTGCAGCGGCAGAGCCCAGCATGACGTTGCACCAGCCTGAGGTGTGCCATGTGTTCTCCTGGGGCAGTTGTCCCTGGATCACGGGACCCTGGCAGTGGCGGGCTGCACCGGCTCCCGGGAGGGGAGGTGTGGAGAGTGACTTGTGCTCGCACACAGGCTTCTTGGTGGCTGCAGCAGCAGCCTTAGTGTCTCATGCCCATCTCTGGGGTCAGCGCTGATAGCCATGGCTGGTGCCCATCTCTGGAGCTCCTTTAAGCAGTGCTCTAAATCCCCTCTCCTCAAGCACCAGGAAACAAAGAGGCAAGAAAAAGTCTCTTGCCTCTGCGGCAGTTCCAGACCTTTTCCTGGACTCCCTCCTGGCTAGCTGTGGTGCACTAGCCCCTTCAGGATGTGTTCACGCAGCCAACCCCAGTCCTCTCCCTGGGATCTGACCAAAACCGGAGCCTCAGCTCCCAGCCCCCACCCGCCCCGGCGCATGAGCAGACCAGCCTCTCGGGCTGGTGAGTGCTGCTCGCCAGAATTGAGTCCTGGTTTTGTCACTTTCTGTTGGCAACAACTTGGGCAAACTTTAAACCTCCGTTCCTCATTTCTAAAATGAGGATAATTAGGAGTATGTACCTTACAGGGAAGCTGTGAAGATAAAATGAGCTGATGCATACAAAGTGCTTAGGGCACTGGCCCACTCCCAGTAAACCCTAATTAATAATAATCAAATTGTTGAGGCTAGAGAAGGCCCTAGTTGGGTGATCCTGCATTAATTCCTGCCCCTGATTTTAAAGACATGGCTTCTGATGAAAGGCTAAGCTCTTGTCATTGATCAGCAAAGCACTGGGTTGCTTGTTACAGATACACACTGAGGTGAGGTCTATGAGTATGAACACTTCTCAGACTGAGAGCCATGCCCTGAACATCTGCAGGTCCCAGATGGGGTGGCATGTTTTTCAAATCAGGTATTTAAATAAATGAGTTGACATTCAAAATGTTCTACAGTGAAGTCTAGGAACTGCATTAACATACAGTGACCAATTCAGAGGCATCATGGCAAAATGTTTTCCTTTAACAGTGTACTCATGCCTCTGCTGTTGAGCCCTAACGGACGGTATATGGTGTAGTTATTTACATGTCTCTGTCCCTCCACCATGAGCAGGGGCTGTGTTTCATTTATCACTATATCCCTAGTACATACATAGAACCTAGAAGCTGCTTCATAAAGGCTGGTTGACTAAATGAATTAAAATATGAATTCCAGCGATGTTATTTTAATACTCCCTAGATAATTTCCATGTTTTACCACACTGTCTTTGCCTATATGATAGAGGCTGCTAACTAGTCTTCAAGGATAGATCAAGCACGAGGTTTGTATTCTGTAGAGTATGATTTCAAATATGCAGAGACACACTCCCCCTACCCCCCTTAAAAAGGTGATGTAGTCTGCAGGTGGGAGCGTGATCCCCAGAACGAGCCTACCTGGGTTTAAATCCTGACATTGCCATTTGCCAGCTTGTGACTTTAGGCAAGTCACACCTTGCCTAGCACCTCTGTGCTTTAGTTTTCTCATTTCTAAAATGGAGATAATTATTGTACCTATATTACTAAAGTCATTGAAAGGATTAAATGTGTTAATATACATAAAATGCTTAGATTACTGACTACCGCATAGTAAGTACTATATATAGTGTTTATTATTAATATTTTTATAGAATAGTTATAAGTTCATAATGCTAACCATAAGACACTAAAATAGCCAGTTAGCTCTCTGAAAGAGTAAAGAAACATAAAATGATGGTTAAGCTGGAAGAAGCTCTTACTTGTCCCACATTTGGACTGTATGGTATTCTGTATTTTATTGTATTCTATTTCCTTAAAAATGAAACATTCATGTGGCATTTGTGTTTATTAAATTTGATTAAGCAAAATACTCCCTTATACAACTTTTAGGATAATTCCTTGTTTCATATACTAGTCTTAGGCAGTCTATGACAGATGCTAATTTAACACTAAATTGTAAATTTTGGATACTAAATTTTGGATAAATTTAGGTACTAAATAATACCTAATAGAATCAAAAGATATATATAAAGAATATACATTAAACAGGTTATGTGCTCAATCAGGATGATATGTAAGTTTGCTGTGGAAATAGAAATGCAATATTATCAACCTAGCTTCCATATCAGTGCTGGTTCTACTGTGCCCATTGTATTTAATTGAAGGATAAAATTAAATTCCATTTGTATGCTTAAAATATCTAATGGAAGTACTCTTCTTAAAAGTAGTATATTCTGCAAATATACTTTTGCAGAAGTATATACTTTATATAACAAAAGTGTATACTTTATACAACAAAATTAAGAACTTTAATAGGCATATTTTGCTTAACAGTTTTCTTAACTTTAATTTTAAAAAAAGAAGAGATTTTCAAAGTCTGTAAATAAAAAGGAAAAAAAAAACCCAACCTTCAGATGGAAGATTACATGACACAATCTTGAACACAACAGAAAGAAGGCAGTGGGAATTGATGTCTTTATAATCTATGGGCCAAGCAGGTCATTTTTCCTCAAATGTCAGGTACAAAAATCAGTGAACCTTATGTACTATGACTGGACAAAACTTGCTCAATAGATAGGTGGATTGATAGACAGACTGATGATAGATAGATAGATAGATAGATAGATAGATAGATGATAGACACCCAATCTATAATTACACTTAACTTTTCTAAGTTTCGTCTTCTTCCAGCCTCAACAGAGTCTCCACCCAGAAGTAAATGAAAACATCCTCTTAGACTAGGAAAATGTTGCTTACAGCAGTTATCAAGGTGATATCATTTTATTCCTGTTTAAAAAAATGCAGTTGCTATACTAGGTTAAGTAGTGTCTCCACAAAATTCATGTTCACCCAAAACCTATCAATGTGACCTTTTTGGAAACAGGATCTTTGCAGATGTAATTAAGATGAGGACACACTGGATTAGGATAGGCTCTAAATCCAATATGACTGGTACCCTTATAAGAAGAGGGAAATTTGGACACAGGGATATAGACACACAGAGAGTATGTGTTGATGGAGGCAGAGATTAGAATGACGTTTCTGTGAGCCAAAGAATGCTAAGAATTGCCAGCAATCATCAGAATCTAGGAGAGAGGCAAATTTTTTCTCTGAGTTTCCAATAAGGAACCAACCCTGAAGATAATTTGATTTTGAACTTCTGGCCTCATGCACTGTGAGAGAATAAATTTCTTTTGTTTTAAGCCTCCTACTTTGTGTTAATTTGTTATATCAGGCCTAGGAGATGAATACAGTTGCTTAGTTACCTGCTTTCCCATCTCATGGTTGACTAAAGCAGCTAATGAGAAGGGGTAAGAAGGTATATTTTGAAACAGGCTTTAATGCTCTAAATGGTTTAACAGTTGTCCCAGTTCAGTAAAATGGGAATTCCCTTCTTGGCTGTTGGGACTCCCTAAGTATCTATTTGCAAGTTGATATGAATGAGAACGTTTGATTTTGGCTGATAGAAAAATTAGAAAAATCAGAGCAAATGTTTGTGGGGAGAAGTAAGAGAGAGGTGGACGATGGAAGGAAGTGACATGGTAATTCTCCCCAACTCATGGCATGCTGGACTGTTCATCAGTGCTTCTGGAGGGAGGGGTTTAAAAGCAGAACCCAAATCAGCTGTTTTCATGAGCAATTTCATGAAACTTTGGTGTTTCTAGGATCAGCTAACAAAGTAGAAATCAAGGTGAAGAAAAGTCTCTTCTTCCACATTTGGCATGCAGCTCTTCTACTATAGTGGTTCTGAGGACAGCATAGATGAATTAATGTACATTCAGTGCTTAGAACAGGTCTGACATGAAGTAAGTGTGTGTTTTCTAAAATTATAGAAGAGAAGAACACAGACTTATTTCCAGGCACATGGAAGACTTCCCTACAGATACCCCCAAATAACTGGTCATGTATCTATAAGTAGACGCAAAAAGCCAGAGGAATTTGTGTTATTAATTAACATTTATTTATTTATTACATATGTGTTGAGTACCTTCTTAATCAATAGACACAATGAAGGGAGAGACCATGTTTAGTCACTGCTACCCCAGTGACAAAGCAGACAGTGAGTGGTGACTGACTGAGTACTGGATATACCTTGTATGACACTAAATACCAAAAATACAGAGGAACAAGACATCATTATCCCACAGGCCAGCAGAGCTGAGAGGTGTTCAGGATAAAATGATGAACTTGATCCAAGTGGAACATTTTTTAATAAAATTTTAATTTTTTCCCAGTATGACCAAAATAAACAGTTTTGCTAAAATTACCTGGAAAATTAATTGATGTGGAAATGCTCGTTTCTCCCAAACTCTCAGATAAATCAAATGAGAATGAAATTAGAAAAAGCAACAGAAAATTAGTCATGTCAAACAAATGCACTGAAATGAATGCATTTCCTTTGAAAACTCTTGGAACATAAATCCTTAACCGTTAAAGTAGGTTTTCCTAAATACAGGCAAGGCATTTCACTGTTAGAGCTCTCTGAATATAGAAACACATTGTAGCACACCCAGTCACAATATTTTTGTTAAAGGAGCCAACAAGGGATTTATTTCTTCCTGTAACTTATAGCAGAAATAAGATCCTTTTCCAAGCAATGTGATTAAGAATATTACTTTGAAAAAGTCTAATAGCCACGTCTGATCTTCCTCAGACAGAAAGAGAGTAGAAAACATCTACTATACTATCCCTTGGGCTTTTGGTTCAACTCAGGATATTTTGGCAATCTCTCTTTCTGATCTCCCCACCCTGTAAATATTTAATGTTACCAGTTTCCTGTAATGTAAATGCATTATTAGAACAACCCGACAGCTGTGTGTACAGAAAATTCTGACAGAGCTGTGCCAATGGAAGAATTCTTTGAACAAGGGAGATGAAATCAATAGAGTTTTAATGATAAATAGAAGGGGGATTGAGCCTCTCAACTCCCATGCCAACTAATAATAAATTTCCTTCCAGACTCACTACAAAACAGAGCTGGGTTCTGAGGTCCGGGAAGGGCGTGCCCAGTGCCAATTCTTATCTTAAAGAAGGGAAGTCCGTTGCCCTAGGGGAAAGTGTGACTCCAACTGATTTCATTGTCCACTTTCTAATGGGGATGTGATCTTAGTCAGAAGGTCATGCTCTAGACTGCAGCAACGCGGTAGCTTGCCGCGACACTGCTCAGAAGTTAGAGGGACCATCGCATAGTTCCAGAGTGAAGACCATGATTACAACAAACAGTAGAAAAAAGATTTGTCACACATCTAACATAGTAGCTTAAGCAAAATACTTGATATGTATCAGCTCCTTTCCCTACTTCTCCTTATCCTCTGTCAAGCTTTCAAAGTGGGAGTCCTTACTTTCAAGCTTTAAAGCAAACAAAAAAAAAAAACACAAACTTTTATTCTCTTTTGTACCTGAAAAGTAAAGGAATGGAGAAAGAGGCACCATTAGGATTAATGCCTGACAATTATTTTGGAGGAGCTCACTAGGTAGTGGGACAAGTAAATAATGTCCTGAGTGTTAGAGCTGAGTAGGAAGTTTAGTGGGAACATGAAGGAGGAAATAGCCATGAACCACTAAGAGTAGACTGCTATTTTAACTATAGTGTTTCATGGAGGAATGAGCCTTTTAACATTTATGATCTCTTACAGATATCTTATTAGTTAAAAAATAAAAACAAAAAAGCCCAGTGATTTCCTTTGCTTCTCCTTTTCCTTTCCCTAGATGAATACACTGTCTTTTGTTGGTTTGCCTTAATTCTCCTGACACCTATGTAAATAGGCTTTTTATTAAATTATCCTCAATTAACCTGTTTGAGTGGCCATCTGTTTCCTATCAGAACTTTGGTACATCCATCACTTTTTCTTCCTTTTGTTCAAATCTATTTCAGGAATTTGGAGGTAGATATATATACCATATATATATCATATATCTTACAATTCTATGAGCTGACATTGGTTAACATTCACCATTGACACAATATGAAGAGTAAAGTGGGAAACAAAATATTTGATTTTTAATTCAAGTTTTTATTAAACACCAATACTTCATAGAGAAGCAGGGCGTGACCACACTATATTTCCATATTTTCCACAAAAGTGTGAGGGACCATGTTTTCCTTTTTGCCTGCCATTAGTGAATTATTTTTACTCCTGTATCATCTCTTTAGCCTAGCCCCATAATTTAGGTGAAGGTCTAGTGCTGGCTGTGACTGAACACAGCATATTATGGCAAAAAAGATGAGTCCAGTTTAAATCAAGGATACATGTGTTCCTGGGAGGAAGGAAAAAATCATGGGAAATGGAAAAGCGCAAAAGTAGTGTCATGCAAATCTCACTTATCCATTCAGGAGGTGTGTTGTCTTTCTGAAATGAATATTCACTCCAGAAGGCCAGATGAGATTTACCCATCTGACGATTTCTACTCACTTTCACTGATTCATACGAGGATTAATAATAGGAGAGAAGAAAGGGAGGAAGCTCCCTTCAGCACTGGGAAATCTTGGGCAGAAAAGTGAGGGACTCTTAGGTACTTAAGTGCTGCATTTCACTCCTTCTTCCAATTGAAGAATGAGCCTACTTCAGTACTCATAATCCTCAACAGTGATTGAGGATTGTGCTATGTGCCAGGAACCAGACCAATTACTTTAAATAAATACATTACCTCATTAATTACCACAATAACTCCACTTATGTTATAGGAACCCTATTCCCTTTCTACATGAGGAACCTGAAGCACAGTGTTTAAGCAAGTTATATGGAGTTAAAGTGAGAATGCAGAAAACCCAGAATGTAAACTCCAGCCACCCTAGTCCCAAAGCTGTGCTCTAGTACTGCTCCCAAGAAGTGAGAGGATTTATGAAGAAAAAAAAAAAAACAGCCAGTGGATAAAGTTCATTAGAATTTATGGAAATTATGAATATGCCTATTTTAGTGAAAGGAGTGTAGTTGATTTATATTTGAAAGACACATACATGACTTAAAATCTAATTCATAGACCAAGTATTGACTAAAATATTGTGGCTAACTTTGTTTCTCCACGGTCTGAGAGTATTGAAACAACCCACAAAATACTAAACTGGACAACCATGAAACTAATGGTAAATTTTTATTTTAAGATTTTAATTGCTAGAAGATTCATCTTTCCTTAACTACACAAACAACAGCTCCATCTTCCCACTCAGAAGAATAATGGGTCATCACATTGGTTTTTTTCCTGTTCAGAAACGAGAGGAATTCACCCTGCCCAAGAATCTGACTTGGCCCCAAATATAAAATCTGAAAACTTCTGCTCTGTCTGAAAAGAGAGGGATGACTACTCTCTTAACTTGGAATGCCCGGAAGCAGATCCTAAGACAAGGATTCAAGTGCAAGTAAATCGTTTGGTTGGGGATCACAATAAGCCCTCCTAGAGGAATAGGGACATAAGATGGTAGGAAAGGTGGTTAATAAAGGGTAGATTACCACGTCAGCTACCACTGAGGCCACCAGAACTTAGGTCCATTAAGGAATTCTGAAAGACAGCAAAGAACCCTCCTTAAAGTAATCCATCCAAGCTGAGGTATTTATTCACCAAGTCTTTGTCAGTCAGGACAAAATAATCCTCCTGCAGAGAATCACTGGTATTTACATAAAGCACTTTTTGGGCTGGGCTACAGTCATCAACGTTAGAAGTCACTGGAACTGTCTGTTTTGTATGTAGTGAAAGGCTCATGGGTACAATATGAAAACAGGAGGATAAACAAAGGAAAACTCTTACCCCTGTACATTGTGTTGTCAAGTCCAGGGACAACTATACCAATTATTTTGTAATTAGTAAAATGTTTCTCTATTTCAATAAGGATTTATATTATAGTCTTTCTAAGAATTAATGTTTATCCTAGGAAGATGTTTGTGGATGTGTGTTTTTGATCCATTTGGATTATCAGGAAGGATAAGGAGACATGCTTACAACTAACAGATTTTGGAGAGCCATATCCCATTCTCAACCCCCAACTCTTCAATCCTTCTGGTGTTGCTTTAAACTGAATAACTCAGAATTTGGGATTTACACTACTGGTGGTTTATGGGATCCACAGATTTCCTGAGGGTAAGGAGTGGGTGGTTTCCAGATTCATACCAACCTGTGTAAATAGGGAATGGAGTTGCCCCCCAAGAGAGGTAGAGATCTCCTTTGGGAGGTTCCTGTAAAGAGTTTAATACTCCAGTGTTTTATTGTTTTGTCTTTTTTTTGGTAATGGAAAAAGCCCTACTTGGTAGACAGTTTTAAATGCACCTGATCCCCATTGTAATTTCTTTTATTGATGTGCAATCTTTCAATAAAAGCTGATACACCATATAGACTTCTATGGCAATCACAGGAAGTATACACCATCCTGTATTTATTTTGCCACTGAGAACAGCAAAGAGAACTGCATCATTTATTTCACCACAGAGAATGGTACGAGAACTGCATCTCCTTATGGATGGGAGATTTTAGTCCAAGAGTTTCAGGGCAGGACTAGCAGCAAAAGGAGGGACAGCCCATGGGAGACCTGGGACCAAGTAGAGGAATATATGATAGGATGAGTGACTCAGGGTGGATATGAAACAAACCCACAATTTTTTCTAAATATACCAGAGAATGGAATGAGGGAGTTTATAAGGGAGCCTTATAATTAGCAAGCAAGAACAACAACTAGCAATCATGACCGACTCAAGATCCAATAATGATGCTGCCCTGATAGCTAATCTTGTTATTGTCTTCATTGCTAAGCTTTGCATGAGAGCTGGCTCTATAATTGAATACTGAATTAGAGCTCAGGAAACTCAAGTAATGAGTTAATTTTGGTTTTTATATGTAAAGTTTAAGATCTATAATCACTCCCTTATTACTTATCTCAGTAAATACTCCTTATACATGGATAAAAATTAATTCCAATGGAATTGTGTGCCATTCTCTTGTGTAATATTGAGAAAGCATTAGCTTTATGTGATCATTTCTCAATCAGGCAGCAACCTAGGAGACATGACCAGATTTTGACAAGCACTATTATAAGTTAGGAATCAGTTATTATAACCAACACTTTCTAAAACATGGAAAAGAAGCATAAGGTATGGAAGGTAGTATGAAAAGATGAATATGTCAAGGTTGTAATGTATTTGGAAGCCACAGATCCTAAGAAATATATGTTATACTATAGGATAGGAGAAGTAAATGTAATAAATGGGAATATGAATTGTAACTGAGTAGTAAATAGTATCTCATAACTATCACTACATATTATGACGTATTATGTAGAATTGTTTGGATAAAATAAAAATGGGAGTATAACAAGGAAGGTCTACCTTATTCAAAAGAGTCAGATCAGTTAGAAATGAAGATAGAATAGCATTATATGTCAAAAAGATACAACTCAATATAGCTTTATTACTTTTTCTGTTTATTAAAGTAATATATGGTCTTGCAAAAAAAACAAACAAACCAACAACCAGCTAGGTGACTAGCTGGTGCCTAATTGATATGAGGGCTGGATATAAGGGCTGACAGTTCACAAGCTAGTAGAGGCAAGATATAATAGTAATGGAAATAGTCACAGAATAAGTAATAGAAATTGTAATGACAATAATAATAGCTACTATTTATAACAGACTAACTCTATGCCAGGCACTATACATGTATTATCTCTTTTAATATGACAAACCAGTGAGCTAGATACTATATTGTTTATGATGCTAAGTAATTTGCCTCTGTATGCACAGCAGGTAAATTATATTAGCCATCAAGGACTTCGACTCCCAGATATGTACTAGAAGTTTCATTCAGCACAGCATATTAAATGTTCACTAGACTGCTGACAGTCTCATGACCCTTGTAGCTGGGGAAATCATCAGGGACTCCTTTTTACCACAGGGAAGGAATTAGTTGTTGAAGTGATGGAAGAAATAGTGACCTTGGAGAAACAGGACATTTCTGAATTGCTCTTGTATCCACTATAGTAGCTTCTCCACTACATCTGCTTCTCTGGGTCATGAGCATCCTAAATCTTATTCTGGGTTGGAGATACCATATCTGGCTGCTGCCAAGACTGTACTCCACCCACCAGAAGCTTGGGAAGGGAGCATCTGACTTGTTTGGCTGTTAGGCTAGAGCCCACCTATGCCTCTCACCACGGTGCAGAGTGAAGGGCTCCAAACACCAGAGGGAGGTCAGCTCCTGGGCTGCCAAAATACAACAAACATCCAGTAGACATGTGGGGTGGGGGAAGGCTACTCTCGTTAGAGGAATACTCCATGGAGGGAGGAAATAAAGCGAGGCGAAAGACTTAAAAGAAAATAAAGTAAAAGGTTTGCCATATATCAACTCTTTCTTCTTATAATTTCTTTTGTTCTCACTTTTATTTTTTTAAATCTATACATAGTCATTTATTTTTCACATATTTTTTCCATTTCAACACAGGTAGTCCCTGACTAACAAATTTAAAATGTGTTGACCTGAAAAAAATGTATGAAAAATAAGTAACTTCTGTCTCTTTATAGCAGTGGTTTTCAAATTGTCCTCTAAGGAGTTCCACAGGAGTCCTGAAGAGATTCCTCAGGACATGAGAGGGCTCTAGGCCATTTGATTGATTTATTGATTTCAGCTTTACTGAGGTATAATTGACAAATAAAATTGTAAAATATTTAAAGTGTGCATTGTGGTGATTTGATATTTGTATACATCGTGTGAAAGGATTCCCACCATCTAGTTAATTAACACATCCATCACTTCACATATTTATCTTTCTTTTCTTTCCTTTCCTTTTCTTTCAATCTTTTTTATTCTTTTGATGAGAAAATTTAAGTTCTACTCTCAGCAAATTTAAATTACCCAATACTTCCTTTTTAAAAGTTTATCCAGATGACTCATGTAGGTGGCAACTCTGTAGAAGCAATAAAATATTGCTCTGAGGGTGCAGATAGGAAATAAGCAGTTAATTAGTTAAAAGGGTTTAGAGTCTGTTGGGTCTCTGCAACCAGAAGACAATGGCACGATGTGTCTTTGAACTCCAAATCTCTTCAAAATGGGGCATGGTGGGAAGAGGGAGGACCATAAAGATTGGGTTTATTTGTTTTTGAAGGGGTTAGGATCCAGGTGGAACTATGCAAGGAAGCTAATTCTTATAACAGCAAACCAGAGGAATAGATCATTGGCCCTCCCATCTTAGGTCAGTTAGAGCTATGAATTCCTGATGGGTTTGTAGGGAGGAAGTTACAAATTTAGGATTGAAACCCACCTTCAATTTGTCACAGTGTCAAAAAACGCTTATAGACATTCCTAGGTCTTACATTTTCAGCTCTTCTTATAGCTATTAATGTGTCTAAAAGTCATTAACATTTTAAATAGATGAACAGTTTATATTTTACTCAAGCTATATTTCATTGTTTTGAGGTAGAGTAAAAACACACACACGTACGCACACACACATATATGTATATACATATATCTCCGTGAAAGATTTGACATATTCTTCAAAGCTGAAACTTAAACCACTGTTTTGTTCCTTCTCTAGTCATAGCAATATAGTAGTTTTTCTCTTCATTTTCTACAAACACCGACCATACTGTCAAGCAATTTTACACAACAGTGCTGACTCAAAGAATAGGCATGTAATGAAATGCCTTTACACTAGGAAATAGCCTTTCCAATAAAAATGGTTCTATTCAGGTCTTTTTTATACTACTGAATTCTCCAGTGTTTGGTTGGTTTTGTTCTTCAGATAACAGAGCATTAACGCAGCTATGGGCCATTCTACACTGAAAACTCTTTTGACTTGGGTCTCCCACTGGGCCAAATTCACATACTTTATTTTATTTCCTTTGTTACAATGGCACACATTTACAGTTTACTTGATTGGTGCCATACACTTTTTGGTATATCACTTAGTCTCTATGGAAAATATCTTTAGTGACAGCAGAATTCAATGTCATGTTTTTTGCAACAGCTTTTCTCCCTGTTTGTTCTAACACCAGCCTTATTTTATGAGTATGGCAACATTATTAAAACATTTTTAAGATTTCAGCACTGATATTCATTTGAAGAACATAAAAACATGCATTAGAAAACATGTATGTTTCTTTTTTCATATTCACAAATAATATATTCCTTTAAAATATGGGTTATGTGGAATTACAAATTACATTCTTATTTCTTTCTGTTCTTCATATTTTCTATGAGCCTCAAGTTCAGCTGACTTGTGGGATATTAGACTGACATCAATGTTTCGGTGAGTTCAAGTTCATTGGTGAGATATTTCTTCTGTTTATTAAAAAAGGCCAATATTTCAGTGACACAGCTATTTCAGGGACAGCTGAAAGCATTATGATTATCTCAACCATCTAAATAAATTCCAAATCATTGCTAAAACAGCCCTTTTAATACAGCCATTTTAATGTGTTAATCATATAACACAAACGAGTGTCCAATAGATTCTAGCCATGTAGTTTGGTAATGATGATATGGAAATTGATTAACTATAAACAATGAAGAAATTTGCATTGCAAGTTAATAAGGCAAGTTTCTAGAAAGATAAAACCTCTATTCTTCCCTATATCTCAGGATATTTTAGAATATAAAAGAGAGGAGGGTATTTTTATTTTGAAAGTCTAACTTCAAGGTAAGAACTGAAAGGAAATGAAATTTTATTTAGAAGTAAGCCAAACCAAAATCAAATTATAAAAAGCACACATATAGTGGAATAGAAAAATTTCAACACTGCCTAGAGGCACATAGTGAAAACATTTTTAAGGAAATAATCCACTGGCCAAGCTCCTTATATCATCAATGGCTTTTGCCAGCAACTTGCCCACTGGCACCTATAAATTTCTGCATGTGTTTGTTTTACTCTGTCTCTCCCTTTAGCTGCCAACTTACACATACATCATCTTTCTGTCTATGTCATACTAAAAAGGATGAAATGAATCTCATTGTCAGTGCTGACTATTAAGTTATATTTTCTTGTGCAGAGAGTACAGAAATAATCTGATGCATATCTTATTTATCCTAATCCATGACATTTACATTGGAAATGTACTTTCTTGTATCAGAACTTTAGTGTAAATGGCAAAATATTTTAAATTTCTCTTTCTAAAAATGTTGAAATTTCAAACAATCAAGAAGGAAGTTATCTTTTTTTAAATTGCACAGAACTTTGCAGATATTCTTTTCCAATATGCCACCCAGAATGTTTCTCCTGGAATGGTTTTTCTTCATCTGAATTCTCATTCCTTGAAACAAAGCAAAGCTTGATTTTGGTTCCCAATGTATGGCCAACTTTTTCGATGACATTGAGCAAACCATTTTGGTTTTATTTGTTTTGTTTCTTAAATAGCAAATGACTTGGAAAGATATAATGAGAAACAAATTACAAAAAAACTTGTAAAAGCAAAATAACACTATCCTATAATTTTATAATAAATCTTCTACATCTAAAATCCCAAAAGGATTTCCTGAAGTATTTTTAATGCCACATCTTTTGTATTGTAAATGGATACCCAAAACATTAACTTTTTTTTTTTTCAAAATATAGCACCAACGTTTTTTATCCACTTTTTACTGTGGACTAATCCCTTTGGGTAGACTATCATGAAGTTTCCAGTTGGTCTTTACCACTTACAGGGTACTGGGTGGCTAGTGGAGAAATTTGGCAACATGAAAAGTTAAGAGAATTCTGTATCGCTGAAGTTGGAGAGCTGGCTTTCATCCTTGACTCTGTCTGTAATTATATTGTAATGACTAAGTCAAGTCTTCTCTGGATCTCTGTTTCCTCACCTGTTAAGTAAAGGATTTGACTTCATGATTCCTAGAATCCATCCAATTTTTTTTGTAATTTAATTTAATCTTGATATAACATTGTCTTTGATGATGCAAAAAAATCAGAGGGATAAAGTATTATGGGGATAAAGGGGAACATGATATTTATATGTAATTATTTATACACTTAATCAATTGGTGACAGGGACCTTCTTATGTATATACCGGTCAAGAAGGTATTATCCTCATTCTCTTAAATGAGGAAAACAGCAGCCTTAAGAGGCAAAGAACTGGTTTGAGGTTACAGTCTTAAATTCTGGAATGAAGATTTCATCTCAGTTCAGACCCCACTATGACATCTGCCTCTAAATGTGTACACACTCCTGGCTGTTAACCTTTATGTGTCACAGACCTCTTTAGGCATGATGATAATTATGAACCATCTTCCCCAGAAAAATCTCACATGACACACCATAACTTGCATATTCAACACCTTCTAAGGGTAAGATCATCGAATACCATAGTTTATTTCTATTGTTCTGGAGTAAATATTAACAGAGCCACCTTTCACTCTCAAAATTGTTCTGCTTGGGACTATAAATTATATGGTTATCTTTAATTACAGGCCAGACATATTATCTCCTTTGTTCTCTTTTTCACAATCTCACTGGTTTACCCTTAAATATCACCACTAGTTTGACTTCTTTAAATAAAGCAACCAAAATGGAGCATTTTCTCTACCTACACAGTGTGGGCAGGGAACTCGTGCCCCAGTGACTGACCATCTACCATCAACCGATACCCTATCTGGTACCATGCAAGTAGCTCACCTTGGGAAGTTGAAAGTGGAGCCCTGAAAAAAATTGAACAGCAGGCAGTGGGTAGGTTTTGGTTGGGTAAGGGAAAGTTCTGGACATATGTACAACCTCTGGTCAGAACTCACTAGCTGCTGGCAGTGGGACCCTGAATACCTGGTGAGGGTTAGGAGAAGGTGAGTCCTAAGGTGACAGGGCAAGCAATATGGCACTCGGAGAAGGTCACCCCCCGAAAGGTAAAGTCTTCACAGACACCCCAATCATGCTCCATGTCCACACTTAGTCTCCCTTCAAAGTTGTCTCTTTAAAATTGCTTTATTCCATCCCTTCACGATGATTTGGTAATATTCTCAGTCCAGATTCAGTAATGAATCTATAAGGAAACTACAATAAAATATTGTTCAAAAATTTTTCTGTTTTAATTTTTATATACTTAAATTCTTGCCACATTTTGTCAAATGCTCATAATACATTAAACATGTATCATCAGCGAGATGAATAAAATTTTGATATATTCATTCCAAAGAATGCTGACTACAGCTACACACAACAACATGGGTGAATCTCACAACAATATTCAATAAAAAGAACAAGACACAAAAGAATATTTATAGCTTTGTTCTTTTGTAGATATTTTAAAACCAGGAAAAACTAAATTGTATTGTTTAGGGAATGCATATGTAGGTTATAAAACTATTTTTTTTAAAGGCAAGGAAGCTACTATTCCAAAGGTCATGTAGGAGTAAGAAGTAATCTTCCATTAACACTTTTGATTTAGTCTGCATGGTATCTGTGGGTTCTGTCCACTCCTAGATAATATTGTTTATTTTGCTGGGAACACTGTACTGGCTCACCTAACGGTATATCAAATTAACTTGGTCTGAGTAAATGAAATGGAAAGAAGTAATCCAATAATCAATATTAGCATAGCTATGTCTATAAGACTCTGTTTTTTCTTACAGGGACAGGCACTAATTTTGAAGTCTATATTTTCCTAATTTCAATCTGATGATTTCATTTGGAAGATATAAGAATGTAATTTCTGTTTGATTAGGTAGGGATAACTCAAAGCAAATTTATCTTATCAAGATTTTTGGTATTGACCAACAAAACATATTGCAGTAAAGATATATTTAATCTCAATGATCTCATATTACATAATGTGAAAAGGAACATTATAATTTAATCCCTCTTTTCCTCCCTCCTTTCTCTCTAAAGGATAAAGATAAGTATTAGAAAGTGCAGAGAAAATAAAGAAAGGCAGCTAACAAATTACCTATGGGATGCTTATATATGGGACCTTATTTGTAATTTTGACAAAATGATGACTAAATTTTCACCTTTTCTCATGTCTTCATGACTTTAATAAAGCCATTAAATGATGGCCCAGATTCTCCATTGTGAAATTTTACTTGTCCAGGTGGGTCTATACGTCTATTCCCACCCCTTAAAAATTAATATTCGAAATCCCATTCCATAAGGAACCTGATGTCTGCTAAGACCATATGGCCAGTTAATTTGCACAAAGGTGTTAATGGATAAATAATTATATGTCATTCCATTTTTCCCAGGTCACATTTCTATTTTGATAAATACCTTCAATATGCAAACCAAAGGATACACTAATTTTGGAAATTTCAGCCTCTGAGGCTGGATGGTAAAAGATACACTTTTACCAGGATTTGGAGACGGTATTCTTTGTTCTAATAGCCAAAAATTTTAGTGAATCTTTTACATAATTGTAATGTATATATTCCATATATCCAAAGCACTATCCTACCCAAAACTTTCCTCAGTGTTGACACCACCTAAATTTTCATTTATACAATAAAATTTTATTCAGTTCATTTTTGCTACAAGCCCTGAGTTAGACACTGAAGACATTAAGATATGATCTCTGTATATTAATTTTGTATCCTGCAGCTGTACCAAATTTATTGATGAGCTCTAGCAGTTTTCTAGTAACATCTTTAGGATTTTCTACGTATAGTATCATGTCATCTGCAAACAATGACAGTTTTACTTCTTCTTTTCCAATTTGGATTCCTTTTATTTCTTTTTCTTCTCTGATTGCCATGGGTAGGACTTCCAAAACTATGTTGAATAAAAGTGGCAAGAGTGGGCATCATTGACTTGTTCCTGATCTTAGAGGAAATGCTTTCAGTTTTTCACCATTGAGAATGATATTTGCTGTGGGTTTGTCATATATGACCTTTATTATGTTGAGGTAGATTCCCTCTATGCTCAGTTTCTGGAGAGTTTTTATCATAAATGGGTGTTGAATTTTGTCAAAAGCTTTTTCTGCCTCTATTGAGATGATCATATGGTTTTTATTCTTCAGTTTCTTAACGTGGTGTATCACATTGATTGATTTACATATGTTGAAGAATCCTTGTGTCCCTGGGACAAATCCCACTTGATCATGGTGTATGATCCTTTTAATGTGTTGTTGGGATTTGGTTTGCTAGTATTTTGTTGGGGATTTTTGCATCTATGTTCATCAGTGATATTGGTCTGTAATTTTCTCTTTTATTGTGATACCTTTGTCTGGTTTTGGTATCAGGGTGATGGTGGCCTCATAGAATGAGCTTGGGAGTGTTCCTTCCTCTGCAATTTTTTGGAATAGTTTGAGAAGGATAGGTGTTAACTCTTCTCTAAATGTTTGATAGAATTTGCCTGTGAAGCCATCTGGTCCTGGACTTTTGTTTGTTGGAAGTTTTTAAGTCACAGTTTCAATTTCAGTACTTGTGAATGGTCTGTTCATATTTTCTATTTCTTCCTGGTTCAGTCTTGGAAAGTTGTACCTTTCTAAGAATTTGTCCATTTCTTCTAGGTGGTCCATTTTATTGGCATATAGTTGCTTGTAGTAGTCTCTTACGATCCTTTGTATTTCTGTGAAATTCACACATAACTGCAATGAAGTATAAGTACAACTGTACAAATAAAGCAAGTACTGTAAGAGCTTTGAAAGGGGAGCACTAACAATCTGGGAGAGTTGGGAAATAAGGCAATCTGTAAAGGGCCTCACTGTGCCTGCCTAGTACCTAATAGACCCTCAGGCTACCCTTCATCCCACTTTCTCCCTGTAATTAATTTGCTGAGAGGCCTTAGGCAAGCAAATTTGCAAACTTAGGCTTTAAGGTGCACATATATAAAATAAGGGAATTGGAAAAGCCATCTCTGAGGTCTCTATCTATTCTAATACATAACACAGTAAGGTTTAAACGGAAGGATTATATGAACAGTAATAAGCTTTATTTTGCAAATCTTAACCTACTTGTTATTTATGTAGCTATTAAAGTCTCTAACGGGTATTCTAAGTATCTCTACAAATGTCTCATGGACACACTTTGTTGACTACCATGTGGCATCTACCCTTTTCTTCCCTTCTTTTGGTATAATCTCCTTGTTTTAGTCAGGCTAAGGGAAGTTATGCTACAGTAACAAACAAACTCTGAAATCTTAGTGACTGCACATAAAAGTTCACTCTTACTCAAAAATCATGCCAAGTTCACTGGGGATATGACAGCTTTCCTCGGCAGTTCCCCTCCAAGTTGTGACTTGGAAATCCAATCTAATAAAGGTTCCACCATTTATCATGTTTCCAGCTCAACAAGTGGCCTGAAAAGTCATAAATGTAGGAAAAGAAATACTGAAAGATCTTGCAGTGGCTCTTGAATGCTCTGCCGAAAAGTAAACAGGTCACTTCTGCTCACAGAGTATTGACAAGAAGTAGTTACGTAGTCTCACTTAATTGCAATGAGACTGGATTATGTGGAGAGCACACGACTATGTGGGAAGAAGTTAGTGTTTCTGCTTCATTCTCCATGATAATTTCCATGGCCATTGCTGCCATGAATTCTTTGCAGTCTAAAAGTGCCAGAGCGGTGCTATGTGTTCTGGAGACTCAAAGCACTAGAACCAGACAGTATGCTATCCTGCAGTATGGAGCACCCTCCTCCCAGGTTGTGTTACACAGTTTTCCTGGACACCAAAGCAATGCTACTTGTGAACCAACCCCACAAAGCTTTTAATGGGAATGCTTTTCAGTTTCTTCTTGTAAGCCCTCAGAGATGTAATTAGCTGTTGGGTATCCAGAAGAGATAGGTCTCTCTTCTAGCTCTTATACTCCTTCAACCTCTAACTTTTCTTTTAGTCATTCTCCTTCTTCTAGAGTCCCACATTCAGGTCCTCTGGCACAAGGCTTGTGTTTCCCTCTAGCGTTCTGCCAATAAAAATATATCAAGGTTTTATTAAAGGCATGAGCTGGAAAATACATACCAGGCCTTAGTCCAGATAAAGGTTTAATTCAGACCAATTCAAGGAGATGTTAGCCTGGAGAACAGTGTTCTCACTATTTCTAGGCACATTATATTTCAGGAGATCAATGTAAATAATTTCACAATCAATTTATGCCTGGGAGGGATATTACATCTTAGAATTTTTTTTCCCTCTTACCAGAGCTTCTCACAAGGCATTAGAAGGCAATCCCCTTCCTCGTGCATAGGGAGAAAAGATTGAGGGCTACGTGCCACATCATTCTACCTTGGATGATTTTCTCCCCATTATGTTTCTCTCACCAGAGCTAAATTCACCTTCAGTGTTCTTTGAAAATTTCATTCCAACTATAACTCTTAAAAGACTGTTAGCAAGAATGTTAAATAACCATGCTTTATGAAGCACTGGACAAGTTTTCTTTCTTTTTCTCTCCACTATGGAGCCTTAAATCCACTGGACTCTAGTTAGTTCATGTCAGTCTGAATTAACTAATATACCAGCTGTCAGAGATGGATTTATAGCAATGCTGCCTCTGGAAAGTTCCCGTGCTTTAGATCACAGGGCAGCCTCTGGTCTCCTGTCTGTTTGAGACACCTTCCACATGGGAAGGCCACCCAAGATGGGACTGTTTGTCGCTAGGCCTGAAAGAGGTGGAGCTGGGATGAGCCAATTCCCCAAACTGCCAATTTAAACAATGACATGATTTTACATGCCAAAAATCTATTTGTACGCAATCAGGAAGAGAACAGAAAAGGAAACTATACTAAGGATAGTTTCTGCTGAGTGTGAATCCATGCCTGTCCATGTTTGTTTATCCTCTTTATCCCTCTATTAAATTTTAGAACATTAGCTCTTTGAGGAGAGAACAGAACTTTTCAATATTATGTACACAATCTATCCCGATGTGACTACTTAATATATGATTACGCCAAAATTGTCACTATAGCTAAAATGAAAAGCAGGTCTCTGTGTGAATAGCATAGTCCTATTTAACAAAAGGAGAGAAAGAAAAAAACTTTTACATTTTCTTTCAAATAATCATTGGTTTTAGCTATGGTGTGTGTGTGTGTGTGTGTGCATGTGTGTATGTGTGTGTATGAAAACTCAATTTTGTTAGTACACATCAATTGAGCTCTCTCCTAAGTACTGATGTCATTTCTAAATAAAGCAGGTAATAAAACTAAACAGAATATTATTATTAAAATTTAGTGTTTTCTTTTTTAAAAAATTCATTTATTTTATTATTTTTTAAATTTTTGGCTGCATTGGGTCTTCATTGCTGCATGTGGGCTTTCTCTAGTTGCAGCAAGTGGGAGCTACTCTTCATTGAAGTGTGTAGGCTTCTCACTGCGGTGACTTCCCTTGTTGCGGAGTGTAGGCTCTAGGCACGCGGGCTTCACCAGTTGTGACACGCAGGCTCAGTAGTTGTGGTTTGCGGGCTCTAGAGCGCAGGCTCAGTAGTTGTGACACAAAGGCTTTGTTGCTCCGTGGCATGTGGGATCTTCCTGGACCAGGGTTCGAACCCGTGTCCCCCGCATTGGCAGGTGGATTCTTAACCATTGTGCCACCGGGGGAGACCTAATTTAGTGTTTTCAATGGTAGCAGAAACACCCTCAATTTGGAGAAATTTAAACATTTAAACATTTAAAGATATACACAAATATATGAAAATAGGAATTTGAGCCCATATGAAGGAAAAGATCTTGAAAAGAAGAGGAGGATCTAAAGAAGGGAAAAATATTACAAATTTTTAGTAGTGACCAGGATAATCTTAAGAGTTTACAAATCAGTTAATTACACTATCCTAGCAATAAACTCAGAAATTGTCAATCAGAGAACATTCAAATATTTTGACCACTTTGTCTGAAGGTGGTGTGAATTTTTATCCTCTTTTATTCCCCTCTCTGTTTTGTGTGTGTGTGTGTGAGGTAATGTATGTTTGTTTTATTTTATTTTTAAAATTTATTTTATTGAAGTATAGTTGATTTACAATGTGTTAATTTCTACTGTACAGCAAAGTGATTCAGTTTTATATATATACATATTCTTTCTCATATTCTTTTCCATTACAGTTTCTTTTTTTTACATCTTTATTGGAGTATAATTGCTTTACAATGGTGTGTTAGTTTCTGCTGTATAACAAAGTGAATCAGCTATACGTATACATATATGCACATATCCCCTCCCTCTTGAGCCTCCCTCGCACCCTCCCTATCCTACTCCTCTAGGTGGGCAAAAAGCACCGAGGTGATCTCCCTGTGCTGTGCAGCTGCTTCCCACTAGCTATCTATTTTACATTTGGTAGTGTATATATGTCAATGCTACTCTCTCACTTCATCCCAGCTTCCCCTTCCCCCGCACCCCGTGTCCTAAAGTCCATTCTCTACGTCTGCGTCTTTATTCCTGTCCTGCCGCTAGGTTCATCAGAACCATTTTTTTAAAAATTCCATATATATGTGTTAGCATATGGTATTTGTTTTTCTCTTTTTGACTTCACTCTGTATGACATACTCTAGGTCCATCCACCTCACTACAAATAACTCAATTTCGTTTCTTTTATAGCTGAGTAATATTCCATTGTGTGTATGTGCAACATCTTCTTTATCCATTCATCTGTCAGTGGACGCTTAGGTTGCTTCCATGTCTTGGCTACTGTAAATAGAGCTGCAATGAACATTGTGGTACATGTCTCTTTTTGAATTATGGTTTTCTCAGGGTATATGTGCAGTAGTGGGATTGATGAGTCATATGGTAGTTCTAATTTTAGTTTTTTAAGGAACCTCCATACTGTTCTCCATAGTGACTGCACCAATTTACATTCCCACCAACAGTGCAAGAGGGTTTCCTCCACACCCTCTCCAGCATTTATTGTTTGTAGATTTTTTGATATTGATTCTTCCAATCCAAGAACATGGTATATCTCTCCATTTGTCTGCATCACCTTTAATTTCTTTCATCAGTGTCTTATAGTTTTCTGCATACAGATCTTTTGTCTCCTTAGGTAGGTTTATTCCTAGGTGTTTTATTCTTTTGTTTGCAGTGGTAAATGGGAGTGTTTCCTTAATTTCTCTTTCAAATTTTTTGTTGTTAATGTATAGGAATGCAAGAGATTTCTCTGCATTAATTTTGTATCCTACAACTGTACCAGATTCATTGATTAGCTCTAGTAGTTTTCTGGTAGCATCTTTAGGATTCTCGATATATAGTATCATGTCATCTGCAAAGAGTGACAATTTTACTTCTTCTTTTCTGATTTGGATTCCTTTTATTTCATTTTTTTTCTCTGATTGCTGTGGCTAAAACTTCCAAAAATATGTTGAATAATAGTGATGAGAGTGGGTACCCTTGTCTTGTTCCTGATCTTAGAGGAAATGCTTTCAGTTTTACACCATTGAGAATGATGTTTGCTCTGGGTTTATCATATATGGCCTTTATTATGTGGAGGTAGTTTCCCTCTATGCCCACTTTCTGGAGACTTTTTATCATAATTGGGTGTTGAAATTTGTCAAAAACTTTTTCTGTATCTATTGAGATTACCATATGTTTTTTGTTGTTCAGTTTGTTAATCTGGTGTATCGCATTTATTGATTTGTGTATATTGAAGAATCCTTGCATTCCTAGGATAAACCCCACTTGATCATGGTGTATGATCCTTTTAATATGCTATTGGATTCTGGTTGCTAGTATTTTGTTGAGGATTTTTGCACCTATGTTCATCAGTAATATTGGCCTGTAGTTTTCTTTCCTTGTGACATCTTTGTCTGGTTTTGCTACCAGGGTGATGTTGGCCTCATAGAACAACTTTGGGAGTGTTCTTCCCTCTGCTATATTTTGGAAGAGTTTGAGAAGGATAGGTGTTAGCTCTTCTCTAAATATTTGATAGAATTCACCTGTGAAGCCATCAGGTCCAGGGGTTTTGTTTGTTGGAAGAGTTTTAATCACAGTTTCAATTTCAGTGCTTGTGATTGGTCTGTTCATATTTTGTGTTTCTTCCTGGTTCAGTCTTGGAGGGTTGTACTTTTCTAAGAATTTGTCCATTTCTTCCAGGTTGTCCATTTTTTTGGCATATAGTTGCTTGTAGTAATCTCTCATGATCCTTTGTATTTCTGAAGTGTTCATTGTTACTTCTCCTTTTTCATTTCTAATTCTGTTGATTTGTGTCTTCTCCCTTTTTTTCTTCCTGTGTCTGGCTAATGGTTTATCAATTCTGTTTATCTTCTCAAAGAACCAGCTTTTAGTTTTATTATCTTTGCTATTGCTTCCTACTTTTCTTTTTCATTTATTTCTGATCTGATCTTTATGATTTCTTTCTTTCTGCTAACTTTGGGGGTTTTTTTGTTCTTCTTTCTCTGATTGCTTTAGGTGTAAGGTTAGGTTGTTTATTTGAGATTTTTCTTGTTTCTTGTGGTAGGATTGTACTGCTATAAACTTCCCTCTTAGAGCTGCTTTTGCTGCATCCCATAGATTTTGGGTCATCCTGTTTTCATTGTCATTTTTTTCTGTGTTTTTTGATTTCCTCTTTGATATCTTCAGTGATCTCTTGGTTATTTCATAGCATATTATTTAGCTTCCATGTGTGGTTTTTTTTTTTTTAACAGTTTTTTTTTCCTGTAATTAATATCTAGTCTCATAGCATTGTGGTCAGAAAAGATACTTGATACGATTTCAATTTTCTTACATTTACCAAGCCTTGATTTGTGACCCAAGATATGATCTATCCTGGAGAATGTTCCATGTGCACTTGAGAAGAAAGTGTATTCTGCCACTTTCAGGTGGAATGTCCCATAAATATCAATTAAATCTATCTGGTCTATTGTGTCATTTAAAGCTTGTGTTTCCTTATTTATTTTCTGTTTGGATGATCTGTCCATTGGTGAAAGTGGGGTGTTAAAGTCCCCTATTATTATTGTGTTACTGTCGATTTCCCCTTTTATGGCTGTTAGCATTTGCCTTATGTATTAAGGTGCTCCTATGTTGGGTGCATAAATATTTACAATTGTTATATCTTCTTCGGTTGATCCATTGATCATTATGTAGTGTCCTTCTTTGTCTCTTGTAATAGTCTTTATTTTAAAGTCTATTTTGTCTGATATAAGAATTGCTACTCCAGCTTTCTTTTGATTTCCATTTGCATGGAATATCTTTTTCCATCCCCTCACTTTCAGTCTCTATGTGTCCCTAGGTCTGAAGTGGGTCTCTTGTAGACAGCATATATGCAGGTCTTGTGTTTGTATCCATTCAGCTAGTCTGTGTCTTTTGGTTGGTGCATTTAATCCATTTACATTTAAGGTAATTTGTTTTTTGTTTTTTGTTTTTTTGGCTGCATTGGGTCTTCATTGCTGTGCATGGGCTTTCTCTAGCTGTAGCAAGCAGGGGCTACTCTTGGTTGTGTTTCATGGGCTTCTTACTGTGCTGCCTTCTCTTGTTGCAGAGCACAGGCTCTAGGTGCATGGGCTTCAGTGGTTGTGGCACATGGGCCTCAGTAGTTGTGGCACATGGGCTTAGTTGCTCCGCAGCATGTGGGATCTTCCTGGACCGGGGCTTGAAGCCATGTCCGCTGCATTGGCAGGCAGATTCTTTTTTTTTTTTTTTAACATCTTTATTGGAGTATAATTGCTTTACAATGGTGTGTCAGTTTCTGCTTTATAACAAAGTGAATCAGTTATACATATACATATGTTCCCATATCTCCTCCCTCTTGCATCTCCCTCCCTCCCACCCTCCCTATCCCACCCCTCTAGGTGGTCATGAAGCACAGAGCTGATCTCCCTGTGCTATGCTAACCTCTCTACTTTTGCCAATGGTAACAACCTCATCATGGTTCCCTAAGCTTTATATCTTGGGTTGTCTGGATTCCCTTGTATGTTATTTGTTGCTTTTCCCTTGCTGCTTTTAATATGTTTTCTTTGTATTTAATTTTTGATAGTTTGATTAATATGTATCTTGATGTGTTTCTGCTTGGATTTATCCTGTATGGGACTCTCTGCACCTCCTGGACTTGACTGACTATTTCCTTTCCCATATTAGGGAAGTTTTTAACTATAATCTCTTCAAATATTTTCTCAGTCCCTTTCTTTTTCTCTTCTTCTTCTGGGACCCCTATAATTCGAATGTTGGTGCATTTAATGTTGTCCCAGAGGTCTCTGAGACTGTCCTCAACTCTTTTCCTTCTTTTTCTTTATTCTGCTCTGCAGTAGTTATTTCCACTATTTTATCTTCCAGGTCTCTTATCCATTCTTCTGCCTCAGTTATTCTGCTAGTGATTCCTTCTAGACAATTTTAAATTTCATTTATTGTGTTGTTCATCATTGTTTGTTTGCTCTTTAGTTCTTCTAGTTCCTTGTTAAACATTTCTTGTATTTTCTCCATTCTTTTTCCAAGATTTTGGATATCTTTACTATCACTACTCTGAATTCTTTTTCAGGTAGACTGCCTATTTGGTCTGGTGGCTTTTTACTTTGCTCCTTCATCTGCTGTGTATTTCTCTGTCTTCTCATTTTGTTTAACTTACTGTGTTTGGGGTCTCCTTTTTGCAGGTGACAGGTTCGTAGTTCCTGTTGTTTTTGGTGTCTGCCCCCAGTGGCTAAGGTTCATTTGGTGTGTTTTGTAGGCTTCCTGGTGGGGGTGACTGGTGCCTGTGTTCTGGTTGGTGGGGCTGGATCTTGTCCCTCTGTGGGCAGGGCCATGTCCTGTGGTCTGTTGTGGGGTGTCTGTGAACTTAGTATGACTTTAGGCAGCCTCTCTGCTAATGGGTGGTGTTGTGTTCCTGTCTTGCTAGTTGTTTGTCATGTGATGTCCAGCACTGGAGCTTGCTGGCCGTTGGGTGAGTTGGGTCTTAGTGTTGAGACAGAGATCTCTGGGAGAGCTCTCACCGATTAATATTACATGGGGCCTGGACGTCTCTGGTGGTCCAACATCATGGATTCAGCTCTTTCACCTTGGTGGCTCAGGTCTGACACCCAGCCAGAGCCCCAGGAGCCTTCCAGCCATATGGCTCGGATGAAATGGAAGATAAAAACAAACAAACAAACAGAGGGAAACCCAAGACAAATGGTAAAAGCAAAACTAAACAGACAAAATCACACAAAGAAACATACACACAATCACAAAAAGAGAAAAAAAAAAAGGAAAATAGCACCCAAACGAATAAACAAACCCACAAATGAAAACAATCACTAAAAACTAAACTAAGATAAACATAAAACCAAAAACAAATCAAATACAGTAGGCCAACCCCAAAATCTACCCCAAAATTGCCCCCAAAATCCACCACCTCAATTTTGGGAACACTTGTTGTCTATTCCGGTATTCCACACATGCAGGGTTTACCAAGCAGATTGTGGGGATTTAGTCCACTGCTGCTGAGGCTGCACGGAGAAATTTCCCTTTCTCTTCTTTGTTCGCACAGCTCCTGGGGTTTGGCTTTGGTTTTGGCCCCACCTCTGTGTATAGGCTGCCCTCAGGTGTCTGTTACTCACCCAGAGATGAGGGGGTTAAAGTAGTGGCTGATTAGGGCTCTCTTGCTCACTCAAGCCGGGGAGAGGGAGAGGTACAGTAGTCTCAATTGGAATGCGGGGCATGCCTGCATCGGCAGAGGCCAGAGTGACGTTGCAACAGCCTGAAACATGCTGTGTGTTCTCCTGGGGATGTTGGCCCTGGATCATGGAACCCGGGCAGTTGCATGCTGCACAGGCTCCTGGGAAGGTGGCAGTAGTGACCTGCACTTGCACACAGGATCCTTAGTGGCAGCAGTGGCAGTGGTAGTGTTCTGCACCCACCTCAGGGGTCCGAGATGATAGCTGTGGCTCACGCCTGTCTCTGGAGCTCGCTTAGGGGGTGTTCTGTCGTCTGTGGGCACACGGAGCAGGAAGCCCCTCTCCTTGCACACCCTGGGACAATGGTCTCTTGCCTTTCCGGCAGGTCCAGACTTTTTCCCGTACTCCCTCCCAGCTAGCTGTGGCGCACTAGCCCCTTCAGGCTGTGTTCACACAGCCAACCCCAGTCCTCTCTCTGGGATCTGACCTCCGAAGCCCGGGCCTCAGCTCCCAGTCCCCACCCGCCTCAGCGGGTGAGCAGACAAGCCTGTCAAGCTGGCGAGTGCTGGTCAACACCGATCCTCTGTGCGGGAATCTCTCCGCTCTGCCCTCTGCACCCCTGTTGCTTCACTCTCCTCTGTGGCTCCGAGCTCCGCCCTAACCATCCCTGCCAGTGAAGGGGCTTCCTAATGTGTGGAAACTTTTCCTCCTTCACAGCTCCCTCCTAGAAGTGCAGGTCCAGTCCCTATTCTTCTGTCTTGTTTTTTTTTCTTTTTCTTTTGCCCTACCCAGGTACATGGGGATTTTCTTGCCTTTTTGGAAATCTGTGGTCTTCTGCCAGTGTTCAGTAGGTGTTCTGTAGGAGTTCTTCCACATGTAGATGTATTTTTGATGTATTTGTGGGGAGGAAGGTGATCTCCACGTCTTACTCTTCTGCCATCTTGAAGGCCTCCCTCCATTATGGTTTATCCTCTCTGCTTTTTCACCTTGAGTTTATTTCCAAGAGAAGTAGTTTCCAAATATTCCTTAAATTAGAAGCTCTGATGAAGAGATTAACCAGTTGTTAGGGATATAATGCTGAAGAACACAGTTCTTGAAATTTAGGAGGCAGTCAGTGTTAGAAGACAATATTGCCCAAAGACCCTGGGCCTTGAACTTTAGAAGGCCTTGCTAGTCTTCTCCCAGCTATTGCCCTCTCCATTGGCTGAGAGTCTTCAAGGTCAAGGGGATACACCCACCTGCACCTCCCTTAATCTAGACCATTCACTGAGTACCTGGGAGCCTGGAATTCTCTGACCTAAGGCACTAGGCCAATGGGGGCCTGTGCAAACATCTCCAAAAAGTCTCGCATGTGATGGCTCATTTTATGTGTCAATTTGACTGGGCTAAGTGATGCCCAGATAGGTGGTAAAACATTATTTCTGGATGTGTCTGTGATAGTATCTCCAGAAGAGATTAGCATTTGAATCAGGAAACTAAGTAAAGAAGATCACCCTCACCAGTGCGGGTGGGCATCATCCAATCTGTTGAGGACCTGAATAGAAAATAAAAGTAGGGGAAAGGCCAGTTTGCTCTCTTATTGCTTGAGCTGGAAAATACATCTCCTGCCCTCACACATTGATGCTTCTCATTTTTGGGCCTTCATACTGAGACTGGGATTTACACTATTGGCTCTCCTGGTTCTCAGGCCTAAGGATTTGGACTGAAACTATACTGCCAACTTTCCTGGTTCTCTAGTTTGCAGATAGCAGATCATGGGACTTCTTAGCCTCCAGAACAGCATGAGCCAATCTCTCACAATAATCTATCTATCTATCATCTATCTATCTATCTATCTATCTATCTAACTATCTATCATCTATCTATCTAGATAGATATAGATACGCTATTGAGAACCTTGACTAACACAACATTCAACAAATATCTGTTAATGGATGTATAGATCTATATCTTTCTAAAAATCTTATATTTGTATTTGTATGGAAATATGTATGGAAATATGTTAATATAAATGTTTCAGACATTACATGAAATTTCTAAAAATCTTATATTTGTATTTGTATGGAAATATGTATGGAAAAAAAAATAGATCTATAAAAACATGGGAAAGGAAGTGTTGCAGGGCATAAACAGACTGAATATTTAGAAAAGAAAACAATGTTCTGAGGTACAAATTTAGATAAAGAACTCAAATATACTTCAGGGCCTAGACTGAGACAATGGATGGCAAAGGAAGGTTAAATAAGGATATTGATCATGAATGTGTGTGTCACACATCCAGGTAGCTAAGAAGACAAAATTGGCAGGATTTGATAACTTTTCTGCTTAGAGGAAGGAGTGATTGGAGGAGGTCTGCCTCTGTAACCTGGACTGTGATAATTCCCAGGTTGTTTGCTCCCATGACCTGGCAAACTGACATAGAAACCACTAGAAGCAAATAACAATAACAAAAGTTAACATTTATTGGGCACTTATTTTGTGCTAAATGCTGTGCTAAGTTCTTTAAACACATAACTTTATTATTCTTTACTGCAACCTAAAGATGGTCCATAATATAATTAACCACATTTTTACAAATGAGGAAATAGGCTTTTCAAGAGCTGACCAAGATCCTGAAATTTCTGAATCTCTTTGCACTCAGAATAAAACAGGTGAATAGAAAAGTTTACATTACATTTACATTTAACTTTTATATTCTACATTTTTATATATGGCAGTATTTTTAAAAGATAAGCTGGTATAGTTTGGAGAAACTAGAAGCCAAGAGACCAGTCACAAAGACTTGGCGAAATCATATGGAAGCCCTTGGCTTGAATGGTACCTATAGGAATTAAATGTAGGGAACAAGTGTAAGAACTATCACAAAGGGAGAATCATCAAGGTTTGATTGAATGTGCAAGATAAAGAAGCCCAAACAGAAAAGAGCCCAGACAACCCAAGATATAAAGCTTAGGGAACCATGATGAGGTTGTTACCATTGGCAAAAGTAGAGAGGTTAGCATAGCACAGGGAGATCAGCTCTGTGCTTTATGACCACCTAGAGGGGTGGGATAGGGAGGGTGGGAGGGAGGGAGATGCAAGAGGGAAGAGATATGGGAACATATGTATATGTATAACTGATTCACTTTGTTATAAAGCAGAAACTAACACACCATTGTAAAGCAATTATACTCCAATAAAGATGTTAAAAAAAAAAAAAAAAGTAGAGCGGTTAAGTAGAGGAGCTCATTGAGTGAGGTAGGTGGGGGATTGGTGTGTGTTTATTCTCCCATAACTCCATGGAAATTATTCAAAGACTAATAGTCATTATGAGACAGCTAGTGGTCTTTCCTAAAATTCCTATTTTTCTATTTGATTTGAAACTGACCTCATTAAAGATGTTACATTGTCTTCTGGCTTGTGTAGTTTCTAACAAGAAGTCTATGATTACTCTTAATTTTTTTCCCCAGTATTTAATATCTCTTTTTTTCTTTGACTGCTTTAAAAATGTTTCTCTTTATCGCTGGTTTTCCCCAATTTGACTATTGTGTACCTTGATGTGACTTCCTTTATGTTTATTCTGTTTTTTTAAATTGTTACTTTTGGATCTTGGTTCATAGTTTTATCAAATTTGGAAATATTTCAAAAAGTATTTCTTTAAATATCTTTATGCCACCCCTTTTTTGGGGGGAC
This sequence comes from Balaenoptera ricei, assembly GCF_028023285.1. Lineage (NCBI taxonomy): Eukaryota > Metazoa > Chordata > Mammalia > Artiodactyla > Balaenopteridae > Balaenoptera > Balaenoptera ricei. The sequence goes on from NC_082641.1 coordinate 35,723,981, forward strand.
TCAAAATACATATATGGTAGCCTTGATATTGTGCTGTAGGTCACTGAGGGTTTAATTTTTTTCCATCTTTTTGGGTCTCTGCTTCAGTTTAGAGGGTTTTTACTGTTATGTCTTCAAATTTATTGATATTTTCTTCAATGGGATAAAAGCTATTGTTAAACCCTTCCTTTAATTTTTTATTTCAAATATTGTATTTTTTACAATAATTAAATAATAATTCTAGTTCTATTTTGTTTCTTTTTCATATTTTTCTTTTACTATCCATATATAATCATGTTTTTCTTTAAATCTTTGAGCATATTTCTCATCAAAGTTTTAAAATTCTTGTTTGGTGATGATATTATCTTTGTCATTTCTGGGCTTATTGCTATTGTATGATTTTTCTCCTTGTGGGTCAGTTTTCCCTGCTTCTTTACATACCTAATAATTTTATATTGGATGGGGTACACTGTAATGTGCTATATTGTGGAGGAACTGGATTTTATTATCCTCATTTGAAGAGTATTAACTTTTTCAGGGCATGCATTAAAATTACTTGTGAAGCAATTTGATCTTTTAAAGCTAGTCTTAAGCCTTTTAAGATTAGGTCTAATTTAGTATTACTACTAAGGTATGTGTTTACTGGGTTCATTACTGAGTGTCACAAGTCTTCAGTAAGATCTTCTCACTCCAGCTATTCAGAAATCAAATGTCTTCCAACCAGGTATAAGTTCTGGAAATTGTTCAGTGTATAGATCCCTGGTAGTTCTTTGCCTTGTCTCATGGAGTTTCACCATATATATATATACACACCTTAATATTCACCAACAGATTAAAGAGTCCTACGAAGATTTCTAGAGGTTTTTGGTGTTTTTTTTGTATAATTCTCCTCTCTCATTTGCTCTAACCCACCAATTCCAGCTGCCTCAGGCTCTCTGAAATCTACTTGGTCTCTTTAACTCAGCAAGACTACTTAAGTCTGCTTCAGTTTCCCTTCTCTGAGCTACAGTCCAGAGAGTCCCTCCAGGCAAAAACTAAAGTGAAAGGATGTTCTTCATTTAACTTCCTTCTTTCAGAGATCAAACCAGTGCAACCTTTTGGCCAGTGTTTAAAAACTTAAAAAAAAAATTGTTTTTCAAGATGATAAAGTATGTCTACAACAAAATTATGCAGTTAACATTATACTTATTAGTGAAAGATGAAATGAACATCCCTCATCCCCTAGAATCAGTAATAAGGCAAATATATTCATGTTTACTACATCTATTCAACATTATACTGAAGGTAGCCATTGTAGTAAGATAAGAATTTTTTAAAAAGACATAAGATTTGGAACAAAAGAAATAAAACTGTCTTTGTTTTCTGATAATATGATCATGTATAGAGAAAATCTTAATGAATCTACAAGATAAAGCTCCTGTAACTAATGAGTTAATTTAGAAAGATTGTAGGCTACAAGGTTGATATACAAAAACAACTATATACTACCAATAAACACTTGGAAAACAAAAATCCAAAACAATACCATTCACAGTAGCATCAAAAAACTGACATACTTAGAGAAAAAAATTTTTTTAATGTGCAAGTTCTGTGTGTACTATAGGCTGTGAAACATTGCTGAGAGAAATTAGACATAAACGTAGAGATATACAATGTTCTTGCATCAGATAACCCCAAATTGTTAAACTGTCATTCCTTCACAAATTGTTCTACAGTTTCAATGCTATTCCAATCAAAATTCCAAGTCTTTTTTTGTAAAAATTGACAAGCAGACTCTAAACTTTATATGGAAATGCAAAAGATCTAAAAGAGGCAAAATAATTCTGAATAAAGGAAAAATAAAATTTACTATAAAGCTACGGTAATCAAGACTGTGGTATTGGCATTGGCATAAGGAATGTATATATATATTTGATCAACTGAATTTTGGTCTCTCAGTTGGGCTGTAAGCATAACCTGTCTTTAATGTGTTTCCTAGACACTACCAGTTTTGTTGAGCTTAACCTATGGTAGAGCACTTAAAAAGGACAATAAGAGAAATAAATGAACACTTGCCCCAGATTTCTGATTGTTTTCTACCAACAACATTCCCTAACAAAGTGTTCATTGACATTCCTTCCCAGAGACACTAAATATAATAGGGAAGAAAATGCAGACTTTGCAGAACATTCTATTTTTGTGGAAGGCAAATGATTGGAGGTCCAAGTCATGCCATTTTCCCTGGACTCACTTTGCTCTGAATTGCACCTAAACTGCCAATGGGAAAGTAGTGAACTTTATACATTCTGTGGGTCACTCTGTCAACCTCATGAGCCCTGATGTGATTTCCTTCAGCTCTTGCAATTCTTTCAGTTGGATCTGTTTTCACTTTCCCTTTGGCAACTTTCTGTCCTGAGTCACATTGACCTCTGTCTGCCCTGAAACAAGGAGGGGTCCAGCTCGGCTGTTTGGACTCCTGCTATGAACATGTGGGGTGGAAGAGGTAACATACTTCACAGGGCCTAGTTTGAGGCCTCCCTGAAGCATCATCTATACGCAAGAGGTCACCCACCAACATCTTTGTATTCTCTCTTCCTTAGACCATCATTTTTATCTTACTATGGAGAGAAGGTATTGTACAAGGAAATGTTTCTTGGTTTCAGTGGTTCCCTGATATTTCCTTAGCCCTTCAGAGTGTGTGTTCTCCAGTTAAGGAGAAGAATTTATAGCCTGGCATTTGACCAAATTCTTTATTCTATAGATCTGATAACCACCTCCAGTATGCTCTATAACATATCAGTATCTTGTTATCCTATGTATTTGCTTCTCCCTTTGGCTAAGCCTTCTGAAGGATTTAGCTAGGTCACCAGCTGTTCCAACTATGCTGTCAAACCACGATGGCTTATATAAACAAAGGCTTTTTTCCTTTCCTTTTAAAAATGGTTTTTTAGGGGGGAAAATGATGACAAATAAGGGTAGCTAAATCACTAAACTATTTGTCTCTTTATTCATCCCATATGTTTGAAAGAAAAAAAGGAAGTTGGTTGGTCTTGGGCTCTGAATTCACAAAATCACAGTCATTCTCTCCTGTAACAAATGTCTCCCAAGTTTCACAAGCAAACTGCAATTGCCTTCTTCTGAAGGATCATGCTCCAATTTGCACAGAGGCCAGACAACAAGCAGCTGATTAGGAGGGAGATTTTCAAATGAGCAATCTTTGCCCAGCTCATAGGAAACAGCCTGTGAAGTGTTTCCAAGCCAAGACTACCAGGGAAAAGTTTTGCCAGCTAGTTGTGGTCCCCTGGTGTCCAGGATTCTCAAGGTCTCTCCCTCACAGCTGACTAAATGCACAACAAAACCCCTGAATATTCCAGGGGCAGGTTTTGGCATACACAGGACAGGGTATGGAATAGAAACAGGAAGGAAAGAGGAAGACAAAAAATAATGTAAAAGCGCAGGAAATTCCAGACTAACTAGAAAGTACTGCATAGATGTAAACAGTTTGGGACATAAAATAAAACTATGTTAGTTATATTTGAGACATATTTAGGTTGAAAATGGAGCATAAGTAAGGGAATCCAAAGGTTAATCTTGCAGGACAATGTAGGCTGGAGAGTCTTTAGGTGGAGATTATATCTTTATGGGTGTGAGGTGAATGTCAAAGAGAAGTAATACAAATAAGAGAAACATTATAGGTAAAAGAATCCAAAGTTCTTGGAGGTTCATTTGGATATAGTTTGAGGGGATGAGTCAAAAAAGATTTAGGTACTAAGCAAATGCAACAGACAATGCTGGTTTCAATGGACTCTCCTCTAATTTAGGTTTTGGAATACATGAATGAAAGTTTGTCTAAAAACCGTATAACTTTGAATTTCCACCAAATTAGTATCATTTTAATGCAGACTGTTACACTATATTATATGATAGTTAACATTTCTAAGAAACCTTATGTTTTGAAAATAGTAACAATGGAGAAAGAGGAAGGGATAAAAAGTATAGAGTTTCCATTCTTTACCAGCTGATACTTCTAATGTATTTACTATTGCTTTTTACACTAATCTGTATATATACTTAATTCCCTCCTTATCCAGTTTAGATCCCATAATCATTACTTTAATCACTCCTCTTCATAGACTCCTAGTTCTGCTGCTTTTCTCTCCTGTCGTCATACTCACTGGCAAACCCCAATCTTGGTTAAATCCAACTGTCTGCATTCTCTGCCTCTGGCTGAACAGTTAGAGATGGCGGGAAGAAAACCCAGAACCAAGCTGTAGTTCCCAAACACCATATGGCAAGACTACAGTTTTCCCTAGTCAGTTCATTCTTCCTCTTTCCAAGACCACTTTTCACACCTTTCTCTTCTCCAGTCTCCAACTTCCCAATCTGTCAAATCACTCTGATGCAGTTTCTTCTCATTTCACTAATAAAATAGGGGTAAGCGGAATAGACTTTCCTTGCCATTTTACTACTAAAGTTTACAAAATTATCTGCCTCTATGCTGGTGCTCCCTACTTCTCTCCTATTACAGTGCATGAATTTTCCACGCTTCCAACTGTGGTCAATATATAGCTTGTACACTTGATGCCATTTAAAAAAATTTTTTTATTGCAGTATAGTTGATTTACAATGTTGTGTTAGTTTCTGCTGTAAGGCAAAGTGACTCAGTTATACATATACATGTATCCATTATTTTTTAGATTCTTTTCCCATATAGGTCATTACAGAGTATTTAGTAGAGTTCCCTGTGCTGTACAGTAGGTCCTTATTAGTTATATATTTCATACATGGTAGTATGTATATGATGCCATTCTTTAACTCAAGGACTTTGCTCCTGTAGTTATTCCTTCTTGTTTCTGTACCATCAGTATTTCTCCCTCTATTATATTATTCTCAATAGCATACAGACATGCTGTACTATATCTCATGTTTAACAAAGCAAACAAACCAAGTTTATCTAAACAAGTAAAACCAAACAAAACCAAAGAGCTTGATCCCGTATGCCCTTCCAGCTACTTTTTTTTTTTTTTTTGCATAATAATAATAATATACTTTGGGGGATAGTTTCTTAGTAAATATATACAGAAGTCCAGCTACTTTTTATTTGTTTACTTCACTGTTTGACAAAAGTGCTAGAACTCATTGTTTACCCTCTTTCTTCAACTTCTCATTTCACATCTCCTCTCAACTCATTTCAACTAGAACTTTATGTCCAATAGAAATCTCACTTTTCACAGTCATTAATGAACAGCATGTTGCAAAACCCAATGATCTAGTCTTAGTCATCTTATAAGAATTCTTGGTAGCAGTTGATAGATTTGATCATTATTTTGAGAACGTCTTGAAATGCTTTCTTCCCTTGGCTTCTGGGACACTACACTGTATTCCTACTTCCCTGACTGAACCATTTTTTTCCTGTGGGATCCTATTGACTTAGTGCTTTCCAATTCTTAGTCCTCAGAAATCTTCTCAATTGCACCTTCTCTCCAGTGATCCCATTTAGTTCCCTCCCACCCACATTTCTATCTTTGGCTCTGATCACTTTCATGAGTCTTAGTCTAAGATACGTAATTGTTTACATGATATCTCCACCTAATGAATATTAGGCACCTTAGGCTTAACATTTTCAAAATCAAATTCTCTGTATTTCATTCCCATAAACCTGTTCTTCCTATATTTCTCATCTTGGGAAATGATTCCACATTCACCCTGCTGTTCAGACCCAAAAGTTGGGATTTAGCCTCTTTTGCTGATAAATTACATAAGTAATTTATCAGCAAAACCAGCCAGCTCTACTTCCAAAGTATCCTAAATCCATTCCCTCTCACCATCTCCATGACTACTACTAGTAGCCAGCTTTGTGTTTATTTGTAAACAGTATACTCCAGGGAGAGCTGGCTGACAGTAGGATGTTATGTTTTTCTAATTTTCTTTGCAAGATTGTATCCATCTATTTATTTTAGTCTCATTTGTTTCAGAGTTAAATGATATTTTCAAAGACTATCACAGGTGAAAATTTAAAGTTTAAAACTATTAAGAGCCCATCTTAGCTAGTCAGGGCTTTTAGTCATTAGGAGAAAAAGGTGAGAAATTCTTCCTCACCACAATTTAAGGACCTAAACCAATCCGTGTGGTGATCAATGTTCGTGAATGTCTTAGTGATTAGTAATTAATATTGTTTGGTAGCAAAATGGTTTTAAGCTACATGGTAGGAGAATCAAGTGCCAAGTGACAGAGATTCTAATTCTGTTCCTGCCAAGCAGGCAAGTCACTTAACCTTTGTATGTTTTTCTTTCTATGCCCTGGGAACAGTAACTGCCCTTTATTACACAGAACTATTGTGCAGATAGATGATGAATATGTGTGGAAATGTTTTACACTTCTTAAAGAAAAGAAGAAATTTAAAACCTCAATTTCCTGAAACACAGCTAAAGGTTACCCAGCTATTTATTTATTTATATATTTTTCCTTCTTTTTATAAAGAAAAATGTACAATAAATGTAAAAAACTTTATAATAGAAAAAATAAACTGGGTTGAAAATAAAGGAAATCTTCAATCACTTAGTAGTCTTTCTGCATTCTACCTTACAATGGATAGACCACTCATGACATCTATACTACTGCTGACTGTACATGCGTAGAGCATTTTCACTGTGGGTCAGGCACTATACTGAGTGTTTTACAGAACTGCCTGTAAATTTCTTTCCTTAAGAGCACTTACAGTCATAACATTTACGTTTTGTCAAATATTTTCCCCTTACTACACTGCAAATTGATACTTGGCATATTATATTATAGATACTTTTAGCTGCAAAGAGTTGAAACAAAATGGACTAATTGGTGAACTCTTAGTTAATAGAAAAAATTTAAAGCAATGAATGCAACTATTCCCTAAGAATTCAGATCAGTTGAGATTTAGGAGGTTTTAGTTTTACTTCTGCAATGGTCTATGTAGATCATATGGAAATTTCCAAGCTATTAAGTAGTTTTAGCTGAGGCTTCATATTATTGATGTTTCACAGATTTCCAAGGAGAAGAATTTAGAGTTGATAATTCCTGCATTAAGTGACAAAGTTCTAATCTAGTTAAGTACCATCTAATGTATTTATTCAGTTACTTTTTATTTACTCTCACACTTTAGTTTTTGCATTTTGTAAACTTTTTATAATACCTTATTTTACAAGAAGTTACATAAATAGGAATAGTCATAGCCAGTATGAACTTTCACCTTCCTATTTCCCAACACCGAGCATTTTGCTTTTGCTATGTAAGGAAATGGTTTCCTTGGCATTCTTGGCCACTCTTGGCCTCCTTTTAAAGGGCTGTGTGCTTTTCTAAATTTATAAATCAATCTGCTGTGTTTTGTCACATTCTCTTACTCAATAATGTTTTATTTCATGTCTGTTGACCTACTTTGTCATATATTCCTATACCACAACATGATATGAAATATTATTTCCATCTCCCCCACATTGTTGTTTGAAATTTATACTGTGCCTGCTTTCAAAGAGGAGGCTTAAAATATCAAATCTGTATTAAAGTAGAACAATTAAATATTGAAAGATGAAGTGCCATGTTCAATCCTTATACAGGTCATATTTTATCAGAATCTAGGAATAAAATTGTTCCCACTCCTGAACCTAAATTTAGCTTTATGCCATTGAACACTTAAGTCACAAAAGGAAGCGTGATGGATATTTTGGCCTCTTTGTCTGATAAAATGAGGCATCCCAGGTCACCAGGTGGGATTTACCTTTTCCTTCAGTTCATTTGGCCAAAAAGAATAATATATTGGTAAAGAGTTATTATCGTTAAAAACATATTAATTTTTTAATACATTTAGCAAGAGCTAAAATGTAATTTGATGTGGCACAGCAAGACAAGAGTCCCAATAACAACAGGAAGCAGCCCCAGGCTAGTGAGTCAGCTCCCTTCTCAGTCTCTACAGAATTCCTGCCCCGACTCTATGCCCAGTCATATATGGGCATGATTCACCCTCTCATCACCTCCTTTCTCTTTCCACTTCCGTCTATTGCTCCCGTTCCTATCCTTTGAAGGCTTCTGCTTACAGGCTTCTGTCTGAGACTCTCTGACTTCTACTTCTGACTCTGTCTCTTTTGTCACATTCAAAAATTGTGATTCGATTGATTGGCCAGTATTCAGAATACAGCATCACTGGATAGATTTCTCATCTAATGCCTCTGATAACCTACTGACCTTCCTCATGTCTGGACTAGAGAGAGCTGCCTTTGAGTCAAGCATTAATTCTCAGTGCAGTCAGTTATGAACAAAGTTGTAGCCTAAGACAAAGAGAATCTGTGTTTTTCTTTTTTAACTAGGTAAGAAACTCTAGAGCTTTACTGAGTGGGTTCAAATCCCAGTCTGCCATTAACCGTGTAACCTTACCTTCTCTGTGTCTCAGTTTCTTCGTCTGAAAAAGTAAGTGTAATAATAGTGTCTCTATCATGAGGTTGTTATAAGGATTAAATTAGTTAATACGTGAAAAAACCCTTATGGGAGATGAATGCCACATAGTGTGCACCACATTATCATCATCACCATCATTATAGCCTATTATGATTATTATAATTATGCAGGCCATGATAGACTGCACAGTATGCTTCCCCTAGAACTAAATTATAGGAGAAACTTAACGCATGGTACTCATACATGGGTGCTGCAGAGGCTGTTGTAGCCAAGCTCAGATCTCAGGAATCTTTTTTGCTGCTTTGATAGTCCAGATATCTAGCTGTTGTAGATGTTGCTGCTAGCAATTTTTTCTGGAGGGCTGATCATGGGCAACTGGACCCATCATTCCTAGGTTACCTGAGAGTCACATGCCTCCCCCTTGGAATGACCATATCCAATGACTGACAGATAAAGGGGTATAAAATCCCAGCCTCTTTGTCTCTAGGCAGAACAAACTCTGTTGTACAATTACCCTCTAAATCTCCCATTGGGATCAGGCTGAGACTAAGATTTATCTGAAATCACCTCTTTGCTAATTTGCTTTTCTTCACTATCCTGCTTTCCTCACTCCCACATAGGATTTTCCGAGAGTATTCTCTCAATAAATCACTTGCACGCAAATTCCCATCCCACACTCTGCTTTTAAGAAACCTGACATAAGAGAATGGATAACATAAGAGACCCTATCTTCTTTGGTGGTTTTGTATAAGCTGTTTTATTCAAACTTAAAATATATTATCAATTCTTAATCAAATCTGTGGTTGTGATACTAGATTTTTTTAAATCTCATAGTTATATATGGTTATATTCACTTTTTTGTTTGTTTGTTTTTTAACACCCTTATAGGAGTATAATTGCTTTACAAACGTGTGTTAGTTTCTGCTGTATAACAAAGTGAATCAGCTATACATATACATATATCCCCATATCTCCTCCCTCTTGCATCTCCCTCCCACCCTCCCTATCGCACCCCTCTAGGTGGTCACAAAGCACGGAGCTGATCTCCCTGTGCTATGCAGCTGCTTCACACTAGCTATCTATTTTACGTTTGGTAGTGTATATATGTCCATGCCACTCTCTCACTTCGTCCCAGCTTACCCTTCCCCCTCCCCGTGTCCTCAAGTCCATTCTCTATGTCTGCGTCTTTACTGCTGCCTGCCCCTAGGTTCTCAGAACCTTTTTTTTTTTTTTTTAGATTCCATATATATGTGTTAGCATACGGTATTTGTTTTTCTCTTTCTGACTTACTTCACTCTGTATGACAGTCTCTAGGTCCATCCACCTCACTACAAATAACTCAATTTCGTTTCTTTTTATGGCTGAGTAATATTCCATTGTATATATGTGCCACATCTTCTTTATCCATTCATCTGTCGATGGACACTTAGGTTACTTCCATGTCTTGGCTATTGTAAATAGAGCTGCAATGAACATTGTGGTACATGGCTCTTGTTGAATTATGGTTTTCTCAGGGTATATGCCCAGTAGTGGGATTGCTGGGTCATAGAGTAGTTCTATTTTTAGTTTTTTTGTGGAACCTCCATACTGTTCTCCATAGTGGCTGTATCAATTTACATTCCCACCAACAGTGCAAGAGGGTTCCCTTTTCTCCACACCCTCTCCAGCATTTATTGTTTGTAGATTTTTTGATGATGGCCATTCTGACTGGTGTGAGGTGATACCCCATTGTAGTTTTGATTTGCATTTCTCTAATGGTTACTGATGTTGAGCATCCTTTCATGTGTTTGTTGACAATCTGTATATCTTCTTTGGAGAAATGTCTGTTTAGGTCTTCTGTCCATTTTTGGATTGGGTTGTTTGGTTTTTTTTGTTTTTTAAAATTTATTTATTTTTGGCTGTGCTGGGTCTTCGTTTCTGTATGAGGGCTTCCTCTAGCTGCGGCAAGTGAGGGCCACTCCTCATCACGGCGTGCGGGCCTCTCACCATCGCGGCCCCTCCCGCCGCAGAGCACAGGCTCCAGACGCGCAGGCTCAGCAGCCGTGGCCCACGGGCCCAGTCGCTCCGTGGCATGTGGGATCCTCCCAGACCAGGGCTCGAACCCGTGTCCCCTGCACCGGCAAGCAGATTCTCAACCACTGTGCTACCAGGGAAGCCCCTGTTTTTTTTTGATATTGTGCTGCATGAGCTGCTTGTACATTTTGGAGATTAAGCCTTTGTCAGCTGCTTCTTTTGCAAATATTTTCTCTCATTCTGAGGGTTGTCTTTTCGTCTTGTTTATGGTTTCCTTTGCTGTGCAAGAGCTTTTAAGTTTCATTAGGTCCCATTTGTTTTTATTTCCATTTCTCTAGGAGCTGGGTCAGAAAGGATCTTGCTGTGATTTATGTCATGGAATGTCCTGCCTATGTTTTCCTCTAAGAGTTTTATAGTGTCTGGCCTTACATTTAGGTCTTTAATCCATTTTGAGTTTATTTTTGTGTGTGGTATTAGGGAATGTTCTAATTTCATTCTTTTACATGTAGCTGTCCAGTTTTCCCGGCACCACTTATTGAAGACGCTGTCTTTTCTCCATTGTATATTCTTGCCTCCATTATCAAAGATAAGGTGACCATATGTGCATGGGTTTATCTCTGGGCTTTCTATCCTGTTCCATTGATGTATATTTCTGTTTTTGTGCCAGTACCATACTGTCTTGATTACTGTAGCTTTGTAGTATAGTGTGAAGTCAGCGAGCCTGATTCCTCCACTCCGTTTTTCTTAAGATTGCTTTGGCTCTTCCGGGTCTTTTGTGTTTCCATAAAAATTGTGAAATTTTTTGTTCTAGTTCTGTGAAAGATGCCATTGGTAGTTCGATAGAGATTGCATGAATCTGTAGATTGCTTTGGGTAGTATAGTCATTTTCACAATGTTGATTCTTCCAATACAAGAACATTGTACATCTCTCCATCTGTTTGTATCATCTTTAATTTCTTTCATCAGTGTCTTATAGTTTTCTGCATACAGGTCTTTTGTCTCCTTAGGTAGGTTTATTCCTAGGTATTTTATTCTTTTTGTTGCAGTGGTAAATGGGAGTGTGTCCTTAATTTCTCTTTCAGATTTTTCATCATTAGTGTATAGGAATGCAAGAGATTTCTGTGCATTAATTTTGTATCCTGCTACTTTACCAAATTCACTGGTTAGCTCTAGTATTTTTCTGGTAGCAGCTTTAGGATTCTCTATGTATCGTATCATGTCATCTGCAAACAGTGACAGTTTTAGTTCTTCTTATCTGATTTGGATTCCTTTTATTTCTTTTTCCTCTCTGATTGCTGTGGCTAAAACTTCCAAGACTATGTTGAATAATAGTGGTGAGAGTGGGCAACCTTGTCTTGTTCCTGATCTTAGTGGAAATGGTTTCAGTTTTTTACCATGGCAAACAATGTTGGCTGTGGGTTTGTCATATATGGCCTTTATCATGTTGAGGTAAGTTCCCTCTATGCCTACTTTCTGGAGGGTTTTTATCATAAATGGGTGTTGAATTATGTCGAAAGCTTTTTCTGCATATATTAAGATGATCATATGGTTTTTCTCCTTCAATTTGTTAATGTGGTATATCACATTGATTGATTTGTGTATACTGAAGAATCCTTGCATTCCTGGGATAAACCCCATTTGATCATGGTGTATGATCCTTTTAAAGTGCTGTTGGATTCTGTTTGCTAGTATTGTGTTGAGGATTTTTGCATATGTGTTCATCAGTGATATTTGCCTGTAGTTTTCTTTTTTTTGTGGCATTTTTGCCTGGTTTTGGTATCAGGGTGATGGTGGCTTCGTAGAATGAGTTTGGGATGTTCCTCCCTCTGCTATATTTTGGGAGAGTTTGAGAAGGATAGGTGTTAGCTCTTCTCAAAATGTTTGATAGAATTCGCCTGTGAAGCCAGTGGTCCAGGGCTTTTGTTTGTTGGAAGATTTTTAATCACAGTCTCATTTTCAGTGCTTGTGATTGGTCTGTTTATATTTTCTATTTCTACCTCGTTCAGTCTTGGAACGTTGTGCTTTTCTAAGAAGTTGTTCATTTCTTCCAGGTTGTCCATTTTATTGGCATATGGTTGCTTGTAGTAATCTCTCATGATCCTTTGTATTTCTGCAGTGCCAGTTGTTACTTCTGTTTCCTTTCTAATTCTATTGACTTGTGTCTTCTCCCTTTTTTTCCTTGATGAGTCTGGCTAATGGTTTATCAATTTTGTTTATCTTTTCAAAGAACCAGCTTTTAGTTTTATTGATCTTTGCTATCATTTCCTTCATTTCTCTTTCATTTACTTCTGATCTGATATTTATGAATTTTTTCCTTCTGCTAACTTTGGGGTTTTTCTGTTCTTTCTCTAATTGCTTTAGGTGTAATGTTAGGTTGTTTATTTGAGATGTTTCTTATAACTTGAGATACGATTGTGTTGCTATAAACGTCCCTCTTAGAACTGCTTTTGCTGCATCCCATAGATTTTGGGTTGTCAGGTTTTCATTGTCATTTGTTTCTAGGTATTTTTTAATTTCCTCTTTGGTATCTTCACTGGTCTTTTGGTTATTTAGCAGTGTATTGTTTACCCTCTATGTGTTTGTATTTTTTACAGCTTTTTTTTCCTTTGATTGGTATCTAGTCTCATATCGATGTGGTCAGAAAAGATATTTGATACGACTTCAATTTTGTTAAATTTGCAAAGGCTTGATTTGTGACCCAAGATATGATGTATCCTCGAGAATGTTCCATGAGCACTGGAGAAGAAAGTGTAATCTGCTGTTTTAGGATGGATGTCCTATAAATATCAATCAAGTCCTTCTTGTTTAATGTATCATTTAAAGGTTGTGTTTCCTTATTTATTTTCTTTTGGATGATCTGTCCATTGGTGAATGTGGGGTGTTAATGCACACTACTATCACTGTGTTACTGTTGATTTCCTCTTTTATGGCTGTTAGCAGTTGCCTTATGTATTGAGGTGCTCCTATGTTGGGTGCATAAATATTTACAATTATTATATCTTCTTCTTGGATTGATCCCTTTATCATTATGCAGTGTCCTTCTTTGTCTCTTGTTATAGTCTTTATTTTAAAGTCTATTTTGTCTGATATGAGAATTGCTACTCCAACTTTCTTTTGATTTCCATTTGCATGGAATATCTTTTTCCATCCCTTCACTTTCAGTCTGTATGTGTCCCTAGATCTGAAGTGGGTCTGTTGTAGACAGCATATATATGGGTCTTGTTTTTGTATCCATCCAGCCAGTTGATGTCTTTTGGTTGGAGCATTTAATCCATTTACATTTAAGGTAGTTATCGATATGTATGTTCCTATTACCATTTTCTTAATTGTTTCAGTTTTGTTTTTGTAGATCTTTTCCTTCTCTTGTGTTTCCTGCCTAGAGAAGTTCCTTTAGCATTTGTTGTAGAGCTGGTTTGGTTCTGCTGAACTCTCTTAGCTTTTGCTTGTCTCTAAAGGTTTTAATTTCTCCATCGAATCTGAATGAGATCCTTTCTGGTTAGAGTAATCTTAGCTGTAGGTTCTTCCCTTTCATCACTTTAAATATGTCCTCCCACTCCCTTCTAACTTGCAGAGTATCTGCTAAAAGATCAATTTTTAACCTTATGGGGATTCCCTTGTATGTTAATTGTTGCTTTTCCCTTGCTGCTTTTAATATTTTTTCTTTGTATTTAATTTTTGATAGTTTGATCAATATGTCTCTTAGTGTGTTTCTTCTTGGATTTATCCTGTATGGGCCTCTCTATGCTTCCTGGACTTGATTGACTATTTCCTTTCCCATATTAGGGAAGTTTTCAACTATAATCTCCTCAAATATTTTCTCAGTCCCTTTTTTTTCTCTTCTTTTTTCTCTTCTTTTTCTGGGACCCCTATAATTCGGATGTTGGTGCCTGAGGTCTCTGAGACTGTCCTCAATTCTTTTCCTTCTTTTTTCTTTATTCTGCCCTGCAGTAGTTATTTCCACTATGTTATCTTCCAGGTCACGTATCCATTCTTCAGCTGCAGTTATTCTGCTATTGGTTCCTTCTAGAGAATTTTTAATTTCTTTAATTGTGTTGTTCGTCATTGTTTGTTTGCTCTTTAATTCTTCTAGGTCCTTGTTAAACGTTTTTTATAGTTTCTCCATTCTATTTCCAAGATATTGTATCATCTTTGCTCTCATTACTCTGAATTCTTTTTCAGGTTGACTGCCTGTTTCCTATTCATTTGTTTGGTCTGGTGGCTTTTTACTTTGCTCCTTCATCTGCTGTGTATTTCTCTGTCTTCTCATTTTGCTTAACTTACTGTGTTTGGGGTCTCCTTTTTGCAGGCTACAGGTTCGTAGTTCCCATTGTTTTTGGTGTCTGCTCCCAGTGGGTAGGGTTGGTTCAGTGGGTTGTGTAGGCTTCTTGGTGGAGGGGAGTCGTGCTTGTGTTCTGGTGGATGAGGCTGGATCTTGTCTTTCTTGTGGGCAGGACTGCGTCCGGTGGTGTGTTTTGGGGTGTGTTTGAACTTAGTATGATTTTAGGCAGCCTCTCTGCTAATGGGTGGGGTTGTGTTCCTGTCTTGCTAGTTGTTTGGCATAGGATGTCCAGCGCTGTAGGTTGCTGGTCTTTGAGTGGAGCTGGGTCTTAGCATTGATATGGAGATCTCTGGGAGAGCTTTTGCCATTTGATACTGCATGATACTGGGAGGTCTCTGGTGGACCAATGTCCTGAACTCAGCTCTCCCACCTCAGAGTCTCAGGCCTGACACCCGGCCACAGCACCAAGACCCTGTCAGCCACATGGCTCTGAAGAAAAGAGAGAAAGAGAGAAAGAAAGAAAGAAAGAAAGGGAGGAAGGAAGAGAGAAAGACTAAAATAAAATAAAGTTATTAAAATGGAAAAAATTATTAAAAATAAAAAATTTAAAAGTTTTTTTAAAAAAAGAGAGAGCAAGAAGAGAGCCATGGAACCAAAAAACAAATCCACCAATGATAACAAGTGCTAAAAAGTATACTAAAAAAAAAAAAAATGACAGTCAGCACCCTAGGACAAATGGCAAAACCAAAGCTATACGGACAAAATCACACAAAGAAGCATAAACATACACGCTCACAAAAAGAGAAAAAGGAAAAAAAAAGTATATATATATGTATAAAAAAAGAAGAGAGCAACCAAATCAATAAACAAATCTACTAATGATGATAAGCTTTAAATACTAAACTAAGATAAACATAAAACCAGAAACAAATTAGATGCAGAAAGGAAACCCCAAGTCTACATTTGCTCCCAAAGTGCACTGCCTCAACTTGGGGATGATTTGTTGTCTATTCAGGTATTCCACAGATGCAGGGTGCATCAAGTTGACTGTGGAGATTTAATCTGCTGCTCCTGAGGCCCTTGGGAGAAATTTCCCTTTCTGTTTTTGTTCGCACAGCTCCTGGGGTTCAGCTTTGGATTTGGCCCTGCCTCTGTGTGCAGGTCGCCTGAGGGCAACTATTCCCCGCCCAGACAGGATGGGGTTAAAGGAGCGGCTGATTAGGGAGCTCTGGCTCACTCAGGCTGGGGAGAAGGGAGTGGTACGGAATGCAGGGCGAGCCTGTGGTGTGACGTTGCAACAGCCTGAGGCACGACATGTGTTCTCCCGGGAAAGTTGTCCCTGGATCACAGAACCATGGCAGTGGTGGGTTGCACAGGCTCCCAAGAGGGGAGGTGTGGATGGTGACCTGTGCTTGAACACAGACTTCTTGTGGCTGCAGCAGCAGCCTTAGCATCTCATACCCGTCTCTGGTGTCCACACTGATAGCTGTGGCTTGCGCCCATCTCTAGAGCTCAGTTAGGCGGTGCTCTGAATCCCCTCTCCTCGTGCACCCCGAAGCAATGGTCTCTAGCCTCTTAGGCAGTTCCAGACTTTTCCCTGGACTCCCTCCCAGCTAGCTGTGGTTCACTAGCCCCCTTCAGGCTGTTTTCACGTAACCAACCCCAGTCCTATCCCTGGGATCTGACCTCTGAAGCCCGAGCCTCAGCTCCCAGCCCCCACCCGCTCCAGCAGGTGAGCAGACCAGCCTCTCAGGCTGGTGAGCACTGGTCGGCACCAATCCTCTGTGCAGGAATCTCTCCGCTTTGCCCTCCGCACCCCTGTTGCTGTGCTGTCCTCTGTGGCTCTGAAGCTTCCCCCCCCGCACCCACCCCCCATCTCTGCCAGTGAAGGGGTTTCCTAGTGTGTGGAAACTTTTCCTCCTTCACAGCTCCCTCCCCGAGGTGCAGGTACCATCACTATTTTTTTGTCTTTGTTTTATTTTTTTCTTTTACCCTACCCAGGTATGTGGGCAATTTCTTGCCTTTTGGGAAGTCTGAGGTCTTCTGCCAGTGTTCAGTAGGTGTTCTGTAGGAGTTGTTCCACATGTAGATGTAGTTTTGATGTATTTGTAGGGAGGAAGGTGATCTCCACGTCTTTCTCCTCTGCCATCTTGGAAGCCTACTCATTTGTTTTTACCTTATTTTCCCCTTATATTTGATTTTAACTTTTTCTTTTTATATATATATATTTTTTATATCTTTATTGGAGTATAATTGCTTTACAATGTTGTGTTCATTTCTTCTGTACAACAAAGTGAATCATGTATATGTATACATATATCCCCATATCCCCTCCCTCTTGAGCCTCCATCCCACCCTCCCTATCCCATCCCTCTAGGTCGTCACAAAACATTGAGCTGATCTCCCTGTGTTATGCAGCAGCTTCCCACTAGCCATCCATTTTACATGTGGTAGTGTATATATGCCAATGTACTCTCTCACTTCGTTCCAGCTTCCCCTTCCCTGCCTGTGTTTTCGAGTCCATTCTCTACATCAGCGTCTTTATTCCTGCCCTGCCACTAGGTTCATCAGTACTGTTTTTCTAGATTCCATATATCTGTGTTAGCATACGGTATTTGTTTTTCTCTTTCTGACTTACTTCACTCTGTAAGTGATGGACTGTAGGTCCATCCACCTCATTACAAATAACTCAATTTCATTCCTTTTTATGGCTGAGTAAGTTTTAACTTTTTCAAATATTTAAAAGAATAATATGATTCAAAATACCAAACTATATTAAACGGAATACTTGAAGAGGTTACATTCCCTTTTCCTTTCATTTCATCTCCACACACTCCATGTAGATGACCTAACCTTTTGTTTGGCCATGTCCTTGCATCCATCTATTGAGTTCTTAATTTCATTTATTGTATCTTTAAATTCCAGTGTTTGTATGGACATTTAAAAATTAGATTCTACTTCTTGGCTGAAGTTTTTCATCTTCTCCTGTATTTTCTTGAATGTTTTAATAATATTCAATATCCCTGTGTAATAACTTCAATATCTGGATCTCCCATAGATCTTTCTCCTAGTTTTCAGTCATTTGGTCTTGTCTTCTGGTATGTCCAAAGCAATGAAAGACATCAAACCAGAGATTGAAGAGACACTAAGAAATTAAAATAAAATCACACTTTAGGCACATCATAGTCAAACTGCTGAACAACAAAGATGGTTTAGATTGAACGCAGGACCTTGCTTATAAAAAAGCATTTCAAAGTCAGAGATCCTATCTTTCTCCAGAGAGAATTTGCTCTTATTTCTGGGTTGCAGCTTATCTAGGGCAAGTTACCATAATCCCATCAGAGACTACCATGCTTCAAGGCTCTATTTCAGTTTTTTTGAGGACTGATCTATCTCTGATTCTCCTACTCTTAGGATCCAGTCTTCTGAGGTCTCAAATGCAATATACTGGGGTATTTGCCAAGGCTCTCCTAATTTGGCAAAACTTGAACTCTAAAATTGTGTCACTAAAACTCTAAGACTGCCAAAAACTCTACTCAGCTTTTCAACCTTCCAGTTTTAGGAGAAAAGAAAGGTCACATGGTTTGGTTAACTTCTTTTTACTTACCTTCTATATCATATCTTGGCTTCTTAAGTCTTGATAGTAGTAGTAGTAGTTCTCTAATGCCTTCAAACATTAAACAAAATTTTTAGTTGTTCTCTCCAGGAGGGTTAGTCTTTTATAAGCTAATCCAGCAAGACCATAATGAGAACCCTTAAGACAATATTTTAATGATGTGAATTCTTTCTAGTTTTAATTTTGTATTAAATATTAACCAATTAATATAGTACTAAGAATTTTTTATGGTGGGAGAATGAAGGGAAACTTTACAAAATAATACTGGGAATCATCTGGAAGATTAAACATCTGAGAATTGATGTGAAAAACTTTTAAAGGAGGCAGTAACAAACTTGGGATGTAGTTTATCTAATCCTGCCATAGTTTAAATATTTTGATGGAGTTAGAAAAATGGAAGCAGTTTGATACTGGAGATCAAACAGGTAGATTAATAGAACAGAATTCAGAAATAGATCTAAAATAAAAGTAAAAATTCTAATTTTATATTCCTGTTGGTTCTGTTTCCCTGAAGAACCCTGACTAATACAGATTTTGGTATCTGGAAGTGGGGTGCTGCTGTAACAAATACCTAAAATTGTGAAAGTGGCTTTGGAACTGGGTAATGGGTAGAGATTGGAAAAGTTTGAGGTGCATATTAGAATACAACCTACATTCCCTTTAAAGGGCTGTTGGTAGAAATATGAATGATGAGTTCTTCTGGTGAAGTCTCTGATAAAATTCAGGAACATGTTAGTGGAAACTGGAGGAAAGAGGATCCTTGTTATAGAATGGGAAAGTACTTGGCTTATTTGTATTCCAGTGTTTTGTGGAAGGTAGAACCTGTAAGCGATTAAATTTGATATTTAGCTGAGAAGACTTTTAAGCAAAGTGTTGAAAGCACTGCCTGGTTTTTCATTGCTGTCATAGTAAAATGTGAGAGGAATGAGGTAAATTGAAAAAGAAATTGTCATGAAAAATGGAACCAAAACTTGAAAATTTAGAAAATTCTGTGTTTCCATATTGCAAAAATGGATAAAGTGTGTACTAGAGGAAAAATCAAGGGTATGGCTGGATAATCATTTGCTCTAAAGAGATTATGAGTGTGATTTATGGAACCAACCAATCAACCATCTCAGCAGAAATGCTGCCAGCTTGGAATGAAAGGGAAGGAGACAGGACAAAACGAAGTTTTCTCTGGCTGCCTCGGCATCCCCTTTGACCTAGCATTTACAATACCAGAAACGTACACTCTAAATATGAGAAAGAGAAAAGCAGCTCCTGAAATCCCAACTGACACGTAGCTAGAACTCTGTGTTGTTAGGAGTTGGCCTGATGCTCACAGCTAGACCATGTTCTCCTGTGGGACATACACATTCTCACAAAATACCAAAGTTGGACAAGGTCATTCTGAGAACTTGATAAAATGAGGCAAAATAAAGCTACTTTATAATTTTGTCTAAGTGTAGACAAAAACTATCACTGTGCAAAACACAAAATACCAAATATCCCCCTCTCCCAGCTAATATAAGTGACTGCTGCTTCTTACCCACCTATAGCTTTAACTTCTTTCCAGTAAGCCCTTTCCGTAGATAAGATTTGTTGAGATACCCAGCTACAGAATTATTCACGATTTTTGACAGCACCCAGTCTAGAGCTAATCCCCCTTCTTTGGACCTTCTACAAAATCACCCATGGTATGTTTTCTCCCTCACTGCAATGAGTAATAAACTCAATTTTTTGACCTGTATATATGTTCCTGGTGGTCTTTGGCTGGAGGTAAATGACAGATATTAGTCAAGAGTACATCAAGTAGAATGATATTCACTACAGTAATGTTTATAAAGCAAAATACTGTAAAATAAACTAAAGGTCCATCAGTTGGGGACTGATAAAATAAATTCCAGTACCCCTTTTGAATGGAATATCATGTAGCTATTTAAAAGAATGAGGTAAATCTATGTGTGCTGATATAGAAAGATCTCTAAGTTATCAAGTGATAAAGCCAAGTACAGAAAAATGTGGACATTATGGTTCAATTTTAGAAAGTAATTAAGTGTTTCAAACACTTATATACATGATAGCATTTTACTGGTTCCAGAACCCTTGAAGTGCTCTCATTTTTGTGTATTATATCAATTAATATTTGCCATTTTAGAAATTAGAATTGCAAATTTTAAAAATCTATATATTATTTCATTTAAAAATAACAATATGAAACCCAAAACATGTTAACATACATATTATATGAAAAATAATTATTTTTCCAAAACAAGAAATAAATTAGTGAGAAGTGTCATTATTTTACATTTTTGTAAATTATATTAATATCTGTCTTAATAGAAGACAAGTTGATTCAAATATCTGCTTTTGTATTAAATTTGTTGCAATATAACATTTTGTTTGAAATATTGGAAGAAAACTTGGCCCCACAGAGATATGTAGTTTGAAAAAGAGCAGAATATTTTAATAACCATTTCAGATAGTTATTATATTCTTTTTTTTAAATTTAATTTTATTTACTTATTTTTAAACAGCAGGTTTTTATAAGTTATCTATTTTATACATATTAGTGTATATATGTCAATCCCAACTCCCAATTCATCCCACCACCACCACCACCCGACCCCACCCCCACTTTCCTCCCTTGGTGTCTATACGTTTGTTCTCTACAACTGTGTCTCTATTTCTGCCTCACAAACCAGTTCATCTGTAACATTTTTCTAGATTCCACATATATGTGTTAATATAAGATATTTGTTTTTCTCTTTCTTACTTCTTTCTGACAGTCTCTAAGTCCATCCATGTCTATACAAATGACCCAATTTCATTCCTTTTTATAGCTGAGTAATATTCCATTGTGTGTGTGTGTGTGTGTGTATATATATATATATATATACCACATCTTCTTTATCCACTCACCTGTTGATGGGCATTTAGGTTGCTTCCATAACCTGTTTATTGTAAGTACTGCTGCAATGAACATTGGGGTGCATATGTCTTTTTGAATTATGGTTTTCTCTGGGTATATGCCCAATAGTGGGATAGCTAGGTCATATGGTAATTCTATTTTTAGTTTTTTAAGGAACCTCCATACTGTTCTCCATAGTGGCTGTATCAATTTACATTCCCACCAACAGTGCAAGAGGGTTCCCTTTTCTCCACACCCTCTCCAGGATTTGTTGTTTGTAGATTTTTCTGATGATGTCCATTCTAACTGGTGAAAGGTGATACCTTATTGTAGTTTTGATTTGCATTTCTCTAATAATTAGTGATGTTGAGCAGCTTTTCATGTGCCTCTTGGCCATCTGTATGTCTTCTTTGGAGAAATGTCTATTTAGGTCTTCCACCCATGTTTTGATTGGGTTGTTTGTTTTTTTGATATTGAGATGCAAGAGCTATTTATATATTTTGGAGATTAATCCTTTGTCCATTGTTTCTTTTGCAAATATTTTCTCCCATTCTGAGGGTTGTCTTTTCATCTTGTTTATGGTTTCCTTTGCTGTGCAAAAGCTTTTAAGTTTCATTAGGTACCATTTGTTTACTTTTGTTTTTATTTCCATTACTCTAGGAGGTGGATCAAAAAAGATCTTGCTGTGATTCATGTCAAAGAGTGTTCTTCCTATGTTTTCCTCTAAGAGTTTTACAGTGTTGGTCTTACAGTTAGGTCTTTAATCCATTTTGAGTTTATTTTTGTGTATGGTGTTAAGGAGTGTTCTAATTTCATTCTTTTACATGTTGCTGTCCAGTTTTCCCAGCACAACTTATTGAAGAGGCTGTCTTTTCTCCATTGTATATCCTTGCCTCCTTTGTCATAGAGTAGTTGACCATAAGTGCATGGGTTCACCTCTGGGGTTTCTATCCTGTTCCATTGATCTATATTTCTGTTTTTGTGCCAGTACCATATTGTCTTGATTACTGTACTTTTCTAGTATAGTCTTAAGTCAGGGAGTCTGATTCCTCCAGCTCTGTTGTCTTCCCTCGAGATTGCTTTGGCTATTTATGATCTTTTGTGTCTCCATACAAATTTGAAGATTTTTTGTTCTAGTTCTGTAAAAAATGCCATTGGCAATTTGATAGGGATTGCATTGAAGCTGTATATTGCTTTGGGTAGTATAGTCATTTTCACAATATTGATTCTTCCAATCCAAGAACATGGTATGTCTCTCCATCTATCTGTGTCATCCTTGATTTCTTTCATCAGTGTTTTATAGTTTTCTGAGTACAGGTCTTTTACCTCCTTAGGTAGGTTTATTCCTAGGTATTTTATTCTTTTTGTTGCAATGGTGAATGGGATTCTTTCGTTAGTTTCTTTTTCTGATCTTTTGTTGTTAGTGTATAGGAAAGCAAGAGATTTCTGTGCATTAATTTTGTATCCTGCAATTTTACCAAATTCATTGATTAGCTCTAATAATTTTCTGGTAGCATCTTTAGGATCTTCTCTGTATAGTATCATGTCATCTGCAAACAGTGACAGTTTTACTTCTTCTTTTCCAATTTGAATTCCTTTTATTTCTTTTTCTTCTCTGTTTGCCATGGCTAGGACTTCCAAAACTATGTTGAATAATAGTGGTGAGAGTGGACATCTTGTCTTCTTCCTGATCTTAGAGGAAATGCTTTCAGCTTTTCACCATTGCAAATGATGTTTGCTATGGGTTTGTTGTATATGGCCTTTATTATGTTGAGGTATGTTCCCTCTATGCCCACTTTCTGGAAAGTTTTTATTAGAAATGGGTGTTGGATTTTGTTGAAAGCTTTTTCTGCATCTATTGATATGATCATATGTTTTTATTGTTCAATTTGTTAATATGGTGTATCACATAGATTGATTTGCATATATAGAAGAATCCTTGCATCCCTTGGATAAAACCCACTTGATCATGGTGTATGATCCTTTTATTGTGTTGTTGGATTCTGTTTGCTAGTATTTTGTTGAGGATTTTTGCATCTATATTCATAAGTGATATTGGTCTGTAATTTTCTTTTTTTTGTACTATCTCGGTACTAGCTCTTCTCTAGATGTTTGATAGGATTCACCTGTGAAGCCATCTGGTCCAAGGATTTTGTTTGTTGGAAGATGTTTAATCACAGTTTCAATTTCATTACTTGTGATTGGTCTGTTTATATTTTCTATTTCTTCCTGGTTCAGTCTTGGAAGGTTATACCTTTCTAAGAATTTGTCCATTTCTTCCAGGTTGTCCATTTTATTGGCATAGAGTTGCTTCTAGTAGTCTCTTCGGTTGCTTTGTATTTCTGCAGTGTCATATGTAACTTCTCCTTTTTCATTTCTAATTTTATTGATTTGAGTCCTCTACCTCTTTTTCTTGATGAGTCTGGCTAAAGGTTTATCAATTTTGTTTATCTTCTCAAAGAACCGCTTTTAGTTTTATTGATCTTTGCTATTGTTTTCTTTGTTTCTATTGCATTTATTTCTGCTCTAATCTTTATGATTTCTTTCCTTCTACTAACTTTCGGTTTTGTTTGTTCTTCTTTCTCTAGTTCCTTTAGGTGTAAGGTTAGATTGTTTATTTGAGATTTTTCTTGTTTCTTGAGGTAGGACTGTATTGCTATACACTCCCCTCTTAGAACTGCTTTTGCCACATCCCACAGATTTTTTTTTTTTTAAGATGGAGAATTTTAATTAAATTGGCATAGTTAAGACCAAAAAGATAAAGTGGACATTGTCAGTGTATCTTCAGCCCTTGCCTTAACAGGTGAATGAACACAACTTGAAACACAGGTGAATCTTGCTGGTCTATAAGAAATTGAAGGGAGCTTCTCAGTATTTAAATATATTAATATAACCAGTTATAGAAATCTAAATATAAAACCAATCTCCTATAGGGTTTGAGAAGGCATTCACCATATCCCTGAAAAGTTTAACATTCCTTATTCAAGTTTAATCATCTCTTTAGATGGGGAAAACAGTGATAGTACTTGCTGAACCAGAATTAATACCAAAATTCAAAAAGCTGACCATATTCATTTAGCCACAAGCCAATCTTATTTAAATCAGGACAGAAATATTACATCAACTATTCATGATCTGAATTCTAGTGTATGAGATCAATTTAAATATGGTACACATAAAAAGTCATGAGACATGTGTTTCATAATAAATAAGGCAGTGGCCAACTATTACTCATTAGTAGCTTTTTTGAGATAAGCTATCAAGTCTGCCCTTTCTCCCTTCTTCTTAATGCCAGTGAAGATCATTTTTGTTCCAGGGGTGTACTTCTTGGGATTCTCCAAATACTCCCTCAGCGTCTCCTCTCCCCAGGTGATGCCTTTGTTCTTGTTGGCATCTGTGTAAGAGAATCCAACAGCCTGACCTGTCTTTCGCCCAGACAAACCATGGAGATTTGGCCCAGTCTTGTGCTTGCCTCCCTTTTTCACAGTATGGCACTGGGCACATTTCTGAACAAAAATCTTCTTGCCCTTCTCAACATCACCCATTTTTAAATCGTTCTTTCTCCGTGTACGACTAAGACGTTCCCACTCACAAGCTGAATGTCCTGCTCTCTAATCCCCCATCCCATAGATTTTGGATCGTGTTTTCTTTGTTATTTGTCTCTAGGTATTTTTTGATTTCCTCATTGATTTCTTCTGTGATCTCTTGGTTATTTAGTAACGTATTATTTAGCCTCCATGTGTTTGTGTTTTTTACGTTTTTTCCCTGTAATTAATTTCTAATCTCATAGTGTTGTGGTCAGAAAAGATGCTTGATATGATTTCAGTTTTCTTAAATTTACCGAGGCTTGATTTCTGACCCAAGTTGTGATCTATCCTGGACAATGTTCTGTGTGCACTTGAGAAGAAAGTGTAATCTGCTGTTTATGGGTGGAATGTCCTATAAATATCAATTAAATCTATCTGGTCTATTGTGTCATTTAAAGCTTGTGTTTTCTTATTAATTCTTCTGTCTGGGTGATCTGTCCATTGGTGTGAGGTGTTAAAGTCCCCCACTGTTACTGTGTTACTATCAATTTCCTCTTTTATAGCTGTTAGCATTTGCCTTATATATTGAGGTGCTCCTATGTTGGGTGCATATATATTTATAATTGTTATATCTTCTTCTTGGATTGATCCCTTGATCATTATGTAGTGTCCTTCCTTGTCTCTTCTAACATTCTTTATTTAATAGTCTATTTTATCTGATATGAGAATTGCTACTCCAGCTTTCTTTTGATTTCCATTTGCATGGAATATCTTTTTCCATCCCCTCACTTTCAATCTATATATGTCCCTAGGTCTGAAGTGGGTCTATTGTAGACAGCATATATATGAGTCTTGTTTTTGTATCCATTCAGTGAGCCTGTGTCTTTTCATTGGAGCATTTAATCCATTCATATTTAAGGTGATTATTGATATGTATGTTCCTACGACCATTTTTTTAAATTGTTTTTGGTTTGTTTTTGTAGGTCCTTTTCTTCTCTTGTGTTTCCCAATTAGAGAAGTTCCGTTAGCATTTGTTATAGAGCTGGTTTGGTGGTGCTGAATTCTCTTAGCTTTCTTTTTTTTTAAACATCTTTATTGGAGTATAATTGCTTTACAATGGTGTGTTAGTTGATACTGTATAACAAAGTGAATCAGCTATATGTATACATATATCCCCATATCCCCTCCCTCTTGTGTCTCCCTCCCACCCTCCCTATCCCACCCCTCTAGGTGGTTACAAAGTACCAAGCTGATCTCCCTGTGCTATGTGGCTGCTTCCCACTAGCTATCTATTTTACATTTGGTAGTGTATATATGTCCATGCCACTCTCTCACTTCGTCCCAGCTTACACTTCCCCCTCCCTGTGTCCTCAAGTCCATTCTCTACATCTGCATCTTTATTCCTTTCCTGCCCCTAGGTTCTTCAGAACCTTTTTTTTTTTTTAGATTCCGTATATATATATATGTGTTAGCATACAGTATTTGTTTTTCTCTTTCTGACTTACTTCACTCTGTATGACAGACTCTAAGTCCATCCACCTCACTACAGATAACTCAATTTCATTTCTTTTCATGGCTGAGTAATATTCCATTGTATATATGTGCCTCTCTTAGCTTTTGCTTCTCTGTAAATCTTTTGATTTCTCCATCAAAGCTGAATGAGATCCTCTCCGGGAAGAGTAATCTTGATTGTAAGTTCTTCCCTTTCATCACTTTAAATATATCATGCCACTCCCTTCTGGCTTGTAGAGTTTCTGCTGAGAAATCAGCTGTTAACCTTATGGTAGTTCCCTTGTATGTTATTTGTCATTTTTCCCTTGTTGCTTTTAATCATTTTTCTTTGTCTTTAATTTTTGTCAGTTTGATTACTATGTGTCTTGATGTGTTTCTCCTTGGGTTTATCCATCCTGGGACTCTCTGTTCTTCTTGGGTTTGGGTGGCTATTTCTTCTCCCATGTTAGGGAAGTTTTCCTCTATAATCTCTTCAGATATTTTCTCAGGTCCTTTCTCTCTCTCTTCTCCTTCTGGGACCCCTATAATGCAAATGTGGGTGCATTTAATGTTGTCCCAGAGGTCTCTTAGGCTGTCTTCATTTCTTTTCATTCTTTTTTCTTTATTCTGTTCTGCAGCAGTGAATTCCACCATTCTGTCTTCCAGGTCACTTATCCATTCTTCTGCCTCAATTATTCTGCTACTGATTCCTTCTAGTGTATTTTTCATTTCAGTTATTGTATTGTTCATCTCTGTTTGTTTGTTCTGTAATTCTTCTAGGTGTTTGTTCTTTAATTCTTCTAGGTCTTGGTAAACATTTCTTGCATCTTCTCAGTCTTTGCCTCCATTCTTTTTCCGAGGTCCTGGATCATCTTCACTATCATTATTCTGAATTCTTTTTCTGGAACGTTGCCTATCTCTACTTCATTTAGTTGTGTTTCTGGGGTTTTATCTTGTTCCTTCATCTGGTACATAGTCCTCTGCATTTTCATTTTGTCTATCTTTCTGTGAATGTGTTTTTCATTCCACAGGCTGCAGGATTGTAGTTCTTCTTGCTTCTGCTGTCTGCCCTCTGGTGGATTAGGCTATCTAAGAGGCTTGTGCAAGCTTCCTCTATGATATATTTTTTGATACTATTCTAAAACTTGATAAATTTTTCCTATTCCATTACATTAAAGTCCTCCAGTCTACCTCTCACTTTGAGTATATCTTTTATCCATGCATGATTCTATCAATCAAGCATTAGTCATTTGGAAAATATTCACTGTGTCATGCAGATCTTCCAAATGTTGATATATTTTATACAACACAAAAAATTGCTACATTTATTATTATCAGCACTGATCTCATCAAAAATTCTTTAAATATTGGTAGGCTATTATGCTGATAGTGGCAGACACATATTTTGCAAAATTCTAATTTTCTCCTGTAACCTTGAATTTTATCACTGTCAATAAATACTGTCAGTTGTTATCTGTGAAGTGATAATCTGAATTACCATAATTTGTTTTAGTCTTTTTTCAAGTAAAAATAATTACTTGAAAAAAATGGCTTGTTTATCTCAAAATTCAAAAATTGTACTTTCCTTGAATAATCATCAGTTTTGATATGTGGTAGAGGTGCTTTATGTGCAATGTCCATTTTTTTCACATAGAATGGTAAAAAATTGTGTGATCATAGGTTAAGATTTAATAAATTATTTTGTTTTTGTTTTTTTTTTTACTACTTCATCAAGAATATTCTTAAATAAAACTTTTTCTTTTTCCTGTGAATACATGGCAATGAAGAATATAATTATTACTTTAGGTACTTCTGCCTGATTCATGTTGAGGTGCCAGCAGTTTTACTGACCACTGTTTTTGCACTCTCAGTGCAAGTGTAAACACAGTAACAAAGGTAAATAACATTTTAATATCATCATGAAAATAGGTTTGATCTAAATGGGTCTTGGCTGGAGTTCCCGGAGGGGTATGCGACCACACTCTCTGAAATGCTACATCAGCATATCAATTAAAACTAGGGAATGGACACAGTTATATCACACCATTTAAACTGAAGTATTCAAAAGTAAATAATAGATTATAAATTCGATTAAATGGGTAGAAAATTATACCATACACAGAGCTTCTTAACTTTAATGAACCCCTGAAAATACACACAGCTGTAAAATTTGCATACAGCCTCCTGGAAATGATCTGTGGATCCCAGGTTAAAAACCTGTCCATAGGTACTAAGCATTACTCTTCATAATTTTTGTCTCTCTCAATTTCATTTTAGCTTAGACCACCCTGCCTCTGTCTAAAAGTTAAAAAATCTCAGTGTTTCATAAGTGCTGTTAAAAACATACTCAACTTTTGCAATTTCTCTTTTTGTTGAATCAATTTCAAGCAGGGAGATGCAGGCTCCTTTTCTGTTCTCCCAACTTTGCTTCAGTCCTCCTTACTTAGCAATGACCCTGTGGTGCCTTTCTTTACTGTCATAATCACTGAAAAGGGCAATTTCACACTGCCTCAAATTGTTACAATGCTTGTTGTCAACATTTAACACTAATCACTAAGTTTCATTTTTCTCAATTGCCTACCATTTCACCTCAATACCTAAATCCACTCCATCAGGGTTAAAGCTGACAAACAGTAAGTCCTTGTTCAGCCTAAGTCATAACTGTAAATTAAGAAATAACATTTTCTATGAAAGTCAGTAATGCACGAGGCATAAGCATTTGCATTAGAAAGGATTACAGAAAGTACACGTATAAAAGTTAATGGCTGTGCATTTTG
Source organism: Balaenoptera ricei (assembly GCF_028023285.1). NCBI lineage: Eukaryota > Metazoa > Chordata > Mammalia > Artiodactyla > Balaenopteridae > Balaenoptera > Balaenoptera ricei. The sequence goes on from NC_082641.1 coordinate 35,752,956, forward strand.
CCAATCCTTTTCAGTTAAGAGGACATATTATAGAGTCTAAAGCTTCCACAAGGTTCTCAAAAATAGTGGGGAAAAAGTAAAATCAGAGAACTCTACATACATATGAAGGAAGATCAAGACTTCAGGATGAAACAAAGTTCATCAAATATGGCTCTTTTCCACTTTTCTCTATTTTCCAAATGTTTTATAAACAGCATTAATTTTTACAGAAAGTTGCTTTAATTATAAGATACCATTTTTTGGGTAAAAGATTGAGATCTTCATTCAGACTATTTGGAGTTTTCCAAAATAATATAATAATATCTCCCCAAATAGCAGGAGGTTCTTATCTGGACTTCATGTGGCATATTTCTTCTTTAAAAGAAAGTTAATCTTTAAAAATATTAGGGGACTTTTGGATTCTGTCTGCAATGTTACATAATACCTTTTCTGTTACCTGTTGCCCTTTTTTTTGAGCAAAAAAAAAAAATCTTTAAAAGAAAGGAAACAAAGGAATGTATTTGACTTTTTGTTTTCTACAGAAGCCTGGTGTTAACATGATTCAATAAGAATTTATGAGACTCTTGCTAGACACAAGATACTTTGCTAGGACCCATAGGAAATGAACAAGATTCCTGCTATGTAGGTCATAAAATCTGGAAAGAGAGACATATATGTTTAAAAAAAGTATGAGGTAACCTGAAATATGATAAATTTTAATAAAAATGCAAAGTTCATGGAAACAGAAAGTATCAGATAAATTCTATTTGAGGCATCACTGAAAGATTCATGGAAAAAATGGAATTTGGGGAGGAAATTCTAGGTGAAAGTAGTGGATGTAGGGAAAGTGTTGGGAGTGTTAAATGAAGTCCTTCAGTTGAGAGAACTGGGTAAGGGGAAAATCAGAGAGGATGAGACAATGTGTATGAGGGGAGCCCTCCTCAACTTGCCTTGTCCTACCTTCTCAGCCTTATCTCCTATTGCCCTTCCTTTTGCTCTCTCATTCCAGCTACTCCAGGCTTTTTTGAGTTCCTTAAACTCAGATGGTCCTCTGGCCACATGGACTTTTCCCATGCTGTTCCCTTTGTTGCATGTTTTTGCCTGGCTAAATCCTACCTATTTTGCAGATCTCAGCCCACTTCCTATCCTTAAGGAAGTCTTTTCTGATTCATCTAACTAGATTATATTATACCCACTCATAGTATGCTATCATTTTCCTTTGTGACACTTAACACTTAAAATGCAACTTAATAAGGATGTATGATATTTTCATTAATGCCTGTCTTTCACCAGACTAAGAATTCCAAGAAGTAGGAGTGGTGAGCACTTGTGTTCATCCTTTTATCTCCAGGTCAGAGCACAGTACCTGGCACATAGCAAACATACAATAAATACTTATTGAATGAATGATGAATGAAGGTGGAAATGAACTAATGATGTACAAAAAGAGGGAAGGTATGCAAGGTGACACAGTTTGCCCACTCCTACAAAAATAATGTCAATATGAAAAACAAAACATTTGCTTTTGAGTTGTGAATTTAACTACGTGTTTTTCAAGTGTTTACAACTGGTTTCCAGTGTTCTCTTGAAAAATTCATAGTTTGCAATTTTGACATTGTGCTACGATGCAAGGAATTTGAATCAAATAATTAATGAATACCCTTGGGAGATAAAACCCTGTGGCATAATTTTAAAGTTTCACTTATTTTGAGGAAAGTTTAGAATCTCCTGATTTACAAGAAAACACAGGTCAAGTCTTTCCCACCTACCCCAGAAGAGCACAGGGCAGCCACACCATGAATGCTTAATATTTGTCAACTGGAAACATCCTCCTGTATGAGCCCCTCAGCAACTCTGATTCTTGACCTGCCTGATTCTTCACTCATTCCATTTTGCCCCCATCAGATTGAGTAACACTGCCTCTTTAACTATGTGCTCCCTGACCCCCAGCGTGAGGTGGGGAACTTCTGCATGCAGCTCAGACCTGGAGAATGGGCTTGTGGAACCAGAAGATTTAGTACTCCAACCCAATACTCCAAATTGCCAGTATAATCCAAACCTATAAAAATGTGATTTAAAGTGTCCTGATTGGTCTATGCTGGACCACCTAACAAGAGAGGAGGGGAAGAGAGATGACCCCAGTCCTTAAGAACCATTTGAATATGGCAGACAAGAATGCAAGAGAAACAGCTGGGAACTTCTAAGAGCTACACTTCCACAGTTTTAGGAAATGAAATGTTTTGAAAACATGTATCAAGGCAAGCCTAGTTACCCATTTAGTGAACCTGGGCCACACCCAGTTTGTTTAGAAAGTTAAGCAGTAGCTCTGAAATGTGGTTATATATGTAAATAGCCTGGAGTTTTTTCAACTATACATGCTTGGGTCCACCCAGAGAAAGGAGTCTGATTCTATGACGATGGGGGCTAGGTATGTGTGTGTGTGTGTGTAAATATACATATATATGTACATATATACATATGCACATATATATTTTATTAAATATTAAATTTATTTTATTTCTTAGAAATAATTCTACATCAAATATCAATACATAATTTATCATTATCATGAAAAGTTATTCTGGAATAAGAGGGAAAGACAATCTCAAAATTCACTGATCAATTATCAGGATGTTCCAATGACCAAATCAACCTCATGTTCACCTTGCTCATCTGCAGAACTCAATAATATTAATATAGCCAAATTTGCCTCACAACTATATATATATATTTATTTAAAAATTATCTTTGAGATGTGATGTTGGCTTATTGTTATTTTTATTGAAGTACAGTTGATTTACAATGTTGTGTTAGTTTCAGGTGCACAGCACAGTGACTCAGCCATATATATATATATACATATACATATATACATATGTATATATATTTTTTTGAAAAATCTTCTCAGGACATCTGAATATTATCCCTACTTAAATACTAGACTTGAACAAATTAGAGGTACTGAATATAAATCTCATCCATCTGCCCAAGGAAAATAGTCTAGATTGTATTTACCAATGGGGAAAAAGAAGATCTGTATAATTTGGATTGTTATGTAAGAGACTAGGAAAGAAGGAAGAAAAGTAGTGTTACCATTGGAATCCCCTGAGTGGGACCAGGCATTGAATGTATAAGTCTCTAGGTCCAGATATTTCTCTTGTGTGAGGGGGTGGAATCGGGGAGGTGGTGAGAGGCAAGGGAATGACCTTTAGTGTAATCCCCCGTTTATAATTCCTTTTGGATAACAACAGTAAAGAAAAGGTCATTTGAGCAGTTCGGGTGGGACAAGGACTTTCTTTACGGTGGTAGCAGCAGGGATACCATAGCCATCACTGCTGACAACAAAAATTTGGTAACAGAGCACCTGTTGTTTTCCCATGGCCACTCCTGGTCCACAGATCTTAGGGAAACTAAAGTAGCAGTTACAGCTTCTATACCAAAGAAGCTGTTATTGGGAAGCAAGGCTCTACATTGGGCATTGGGGAAGTGATTCACTGGAATCGTGGCGTTATTGCAAGCTTTCCCAAGCAATTCAGTTTTCTTATATTCTTCTTGGTAGAAGAAAGTATCCACCAATAAAATTTGAGGAAAGGGCTAATCTCCCACAGTCTTGCTACATGTTTTATAATGAAAGCCAGTGTCAAATAAAGTTTTCCACACGTATAACATTTATTAAATATTTATTAAGAAGGCAAGTATCACAGTTAATAAATATATTCTGTAAGCTTGATGAAGTTCCATTTCCATGTCATCTAAGTTACTTAAGCATACTTGGTATTAGAGATTCATATGAGGCAGATTCCCAAGTCTGTGTCCTCTAGTGGGCATGAGGCAAACAGATGTACCCAGACAGCTGGATATAGGATCTATTAGGGATCAAGCCGTGGGTGATGTTCTTAATGGGTACAGGATACAGACCTTGGTGAATCCTTCTGTCTAGATAATGCAAGATTGGAAATGCCTCATTTCACCAACAAGAGCTACATATAACGTCCATTATGTTATTTAGCAAGACGTTGGTTTCAGCAATAAAACCTATTTTTTTTACATTCAGTATGTTAAACATATCGATAAATTTATTGATAACCAGCGTGGCTTCTGGTACTTGACACAATGCTGGCTGACCTCTCATAAACAGTACATTCTTGATCACATGCTAACTGACTACCTCTAGATATAAAATTTTAACTGGTCCCTGTATAATGTTATACTGTCTATAACAAAGTATTTTAAAATAAATTTCCTATATTGATTTAGGAGTCTTTCATTTTTCCAGTGAGGAGTAAACCTAAATACCTAGGATGGAGGCTTATTTTATTTAGGATACTGATAGGACTCATCTCTTCTATAAAACCATATGATAAAAAAATTAATAATAATAATTATAACATTACTTAACATTTATCAACAATGTAATATATTCCAAACACTGCAAAATATTTATACTTACTTTCTAGTTTTAATCCTTATAACAACCCATAAGGTAAGTATTATTATCTCCATTTTGTAGATGAAGGAATTGAGGCAAAGAGAGGGTACACAATTTGGCTAAGATCATGCAATGAGTATTTCACAGAATGGCTCAGTGTTCAGATGTTTCTGTATTTCTCTGTCATACCAAGGAGGTGAGTGTTATTTTCCTTTAAGGAAGATCTATTTTCTTCGTCTAAAACAGCTCTCAAACCTGGCCATTTCTCTGGGTCTCCACCACCACTGGCCCTATCCAAGTCACCATTTGTCTTCCCTTCAATCCTTGAACATTCCAAGTTCTTTACCCCTCAGGGTCTCTGTAACTCACTGGGCCTCTAACTAGAAAACTCTTCTCCCTCCCCTTTGGATGCCAAGCTCCCTCTCCTCTTTCAGGGGCCAGTACAGTGAGGCCCTCCACGAATATCCTATGCAAAGTAGACACCTGATTCCATCCCCACCAAATTACTTTCTATCATCTCGTCCTGTCTGTGTCCTTCATGGCACTTATCCTAACGTGTAATTGTTTGTTTGTTTGTTTGTTTTGGCTGTTATTGTTCTACCTGCTGCGCCCCCCTTCCAGAATTAAGTACCACAAGGACAGAGATTGTGTGTGTGGTGTTCTCTTCTCTAACCCCAGTGCATGTGACAGTGCTTGTCATAAAAAGGCCTCTTGGTGAATTCTTGAATGTTGAATGAATGATTTCAGTCAAGGCTTAACTGACATATATTAGATCTACTCTTCCTTTGAGATGTTCAAGATGAGACAGTCCTTTGGTTAACTGACTTTAATGGTGAAAATCTCTTTCAAAATGTTCAAACTGAGCTCTATAGCAAATCTTCTATGTGATTGATTTTCTAAAACTTCACAGAGGCAAAGATCTGAAGGGAGTCTTAAAGATACTCTGATCTAATCTTCAGAGGAACAGACTGAGGCTCACAGGATTTTAACAGCTCTGAAATAGACAAGAGTTGTTAAATTTAGGAACTCCTAAATAGACAGGAAGACAACAAGGATCCTTTCCCTAATGTTTCTGGAACTTTCAAACTGGGGTGATCAAAAGTGGAATCTTCAAGATATGAATTCCTGTCCCCACTCCATCCTCAGCAGATTTGGGTCTGCGGGTATGTATGATTTAAAATCTCCCCAGGTAATCTGACCATCATTCTGGTTTAAAAGCCTATCTCTCCAATACTATTTATCTCTAAAGACCACACTATTCATAATAAAACACAGGGAAGAAGGGAAGGAGCAGTATCACCCTCTCACTCCCTGTCACAGTAAGATTATTGTACTTCAAAGAAGCACCAGTGCTCTTTCCCAGAACCAGTCTGAAGTATAGTTTCCAGCTTCTGTGCCCAACACCCAGGTGCACATTTCTACTGCAGCTTTTAGCATGAAGCAATAATCACTTTCTCTCAGCCTTTCTCTTCTGAACACTTCTACTTAGTACTTTCTAACTGCCTACTTTAAGTGTCACTGCTTCCCAAATATTACTTGCTGTTCATCACTGATCCATTTCTGGGCCTTAAATATGATTTCCAAGCAAATCCCACGTATTACACCACAGCATGACTTAAATGCACATCACAAGAAATTACCTAATTTCCAGAGACTGCAGTAAACATGAGATGACCTTGGATAGCTTAACCTATCATCTTACTTTAAAACCTTGCATCCTTAGTTTCCTTTTGTGTTTCTCACTTTACACTCTCTACATGTATTCTGATTTCATTGCTCTCATTCTCCTTTTCACATAGAATTAAACATAAATGCTAATATCATTTTTTTCATTTGGCACTTTAAGTTTTTAATTCATCTAATATTCCATTTTATCCCATTAGCTATTGTATGAGGTGAGTAGGAAAGAGTTTTTTTCTCCCCATATTACAGATGATGATACCAAACCTAGAGGGGCTCCTGCACACTTCATCTAGAGACACCATCTGGAGTCCTGGCTGTTGTGAAAAATACAAAATAAGACTTGTATAAATAGAGTGACTTTTCTTAATGGAAAGACTTTACATCACAAACATGAGAGTACATCCCCACTAATGTATAAATTGTAGTAATTTTACTTAAAATCCTCACAGTTTTAAGATTATTGCTAGTGGATACTAAAACTTTTATTACGCTTGAGAATGGTACCTTTTTTGCATAATATTTTCTAGTTAGCTAATTAATGAGCTACAAGAAAGTGTTTCTTTTTTGTAGTTGTCCTATAATCTTGCATTTTACTGAACTCTGTCATCAATGCTAGTACTTTTCTTTTCACTGATTTAATTGGACTTCCTTAGTAGACAATAATATTACATTTTTTTCTTACCAATTTTAATATATTGTTTCATTTAAAGAAAAATCTTCTTGTATAGGTTAGAACAAGTGTCAGCAACCTTTTTCTGTAAAGGGCTAGGTAGTGAATATGTAGGTTTTGTTGGGCTATATTGTCTCTGTCTCAACTATTCAACTTTGCACTTGCAATGCCAAAGTAAGCCATAAAAAATACATTAATGGGTGACCATGGCTGTGTTCAAATAAAGCTTTATTTACAGTGTGGAAGTAGCACCAGATTAGAAATATCAGCCAATGGAAGATAATAGAAGACCCCCAGAAGACCCACACACATATAAACACTTGACAGTGGAGACACTACAGAGCAAAGAGTGAAACATGATATTTTCCATAAATTGTACTGGGACAATTTCCCTATAGCGAACAGAAAATGAATCAGATAAATCAACCTCTGCCTCATACCACCAGAAAAACCAATTCCAAGTGAGACTTGAATGTGAAAACCAGCAAAATGAAGTTTTTAGAAGTTAATATAGGGGAATAGTTTCATTATACCAGGTAGGAGAAGATTTTATTAAAAAGGACACAAGAAATACTAACAGCAGAAAAAAAGACCAATATATTTGATTACATTAAATTTTAAAACTTCCTTTCATCAAAAGAAAGTGAAATGGTAAACCAGACAGTGGTAGAAGATATTTACAACATACATACTTGACATAAGGCTTCCATCATATGTTGTGTTCCTACAAATCAATAAGAAGACAGATACCCAGTAGAATCCAGTAAGAAAAAAAAAAAAAATGGCAAGGGAATTTAAAAGGCAATTCATAAATTAGGAAAACAAAACAACCAAGAATGTCACATGAAAAGGTGCTCATCCTCATTAAACATCAGGGAAATTCAAAATAAAACCACAAGGACAGACGGTTACTCATTCACCAGAATGGCTAAAATTAGAAGACTGAATATCAAGTGTTAGTTGTGAAGCAAGATTTAATACAGAGAAATGCACATGTGTACCTAGGGACATGTGCAAGAATTTTCATAGTAATATTATTCAAATAGTAAAGAACTGTAAACAATTCTAATGTCCATTAGAAGTATAAAAAATAAATTTTGCCAATTGAATTTTATTCAATATATAAATGAATGAGCTACAGCTATATGGAACAGCATGGGGAAAATCTCTTGAACAATACAAAAGAAACCGGACATAACAGCATACATAAAGCATGATTCCATTTACCTAAATTTCAAAATCAAGTGATACTACACTATAAGGTGTTTAAGGATGAGTATTTGGATGGTAAAAGCATAAAGACTAGGAAGCAACATGATATACCTAGACCTGAATCCTTTCTCTCCTACTTACCTGCTACTTATGCCACTGAAATTCTCATTATCATTTGTAAAATGAGAGTAATAATATCTGCCTCTCAACGTTGTTGTAACAGTTAATCAGGATAATGCATGTAAAACTCTGAGCATAGAGCCTGGTGTTAAGGGTTTCAGCCTTTGAGAGGTAATTTTACTGTTGTCCCTCACAGTTTTGAACCAACTGACATTGGAAAAGAATAAAAATAGGGACTTAATGACTGATAAATCTGATAACCATAGTTAAACCACAGTGATGTTTCATAATTCCTTTTGGAGATGGAGTCTCCATAGGCAGCTTTAATGTCCTTAGAGCTTTGTAAGTGGAAATAGAACAAGTGAGGACATGTATTTAGGGGTCTGACAACTTCACTCTATCTAATGAAGAAACATCATCCAAAAGATGTCAGAATCTTTCCATCTCAACATCAGATAGATGCATACTTCTCCCATAGAAGAGGACTGTGTTATCTCATTAAGGTTCCCTCCTCACCTCATGGAAACAGGAGGGCAGTTTTCCCAAACATATGACACATACTGAAGACTCAAAACATGAACATAGTCTTCATGGTTGTGAAAGTAGAAGTAGTGATTATTTTTGCTAGGATGATGATGAGACTGATGATAATTTTAAAAAGTAAAATAACAGGCCACCACTGAATAAAAGATATATAAGTTATAACTCTACAAAGTAATTAAAAAACAATGTTAGGAGCCAAACTGGCAGAGTGTTTCACAAGCATAAATATTTAAATCATACCTTAAGAAAGAGCTTTACACAATAGGTGTAAACAGTCATCTGGTGGCTATGACCTGGGAGCCCCAAGAAGGGGTCCTCCTGAGAATTGTCTCCTAAGCTCCTTGCTGTGTGGGGCGTACCCTTTCAGACATCCATTTCTCTGAAGACCATGGCACTAGAAAACTCCTGTTGAAAGGGTCACTAATAGCATTCATTCTTTGTTGTTCTTAATTAGACTTGAAAGTTTGATCAGTGTACCAAGAAATTAGCCACCATTTTAGAAAAAAAAACAAAAATGAGCCATGTCCAGGAGGATGGTAAACCTGTAACTGAATTCTGATAAGAGGAAGGAGTAAGAAGAGTCTGGAGCTTGGGAAGTTGACTGTTGGAAATAGTATCAAATGTGGTGCCCAGGGGAGGACATCCTTTGGGTATCTGAGGCAAAGGGGAGATGAAGACAAATTTTGCATACTTCATGATTTGGCCAAGGTCTATTCCCATTTTGAGTTATTAGTTTTTAATGCCTTGATGTTAATAATGACGTAATCTGTACACAGATAATAAATTCTGTACGAACGTAAGGAGGCAGAAGTTCATAGCATCACTGGTTTATAATGTGCACTGCTGGGAAATACATGGGACCCTAGAGACCAAATGCTTCATCTTTTCCAGAGATGCTTAATGGAATGACTGAGTGGGTTGCATGTCTATTTAAAGCCTTTCTTTGCTATTGTTCTTCCTCCCTCCTTGTGTTCCCCACACTATGCCCTATCAGAACAGTTTACCAAGCATCACAGACACAAACCTGACAAACTTTTCAGCATTTCTGTCATTCTTAATATTGTGGGCAGGTGAGAAGACTTCTCATTTCACTCAAAAGAGACACTTTGAAACACATCTAATGGATTTAAAATACAAAAAGCAAATAGGAAAAGTTACTGTTGTGCACATTACACAACTTCACTCAACTCATTGATTTGTTGGTACAAGAATAAAAACGATACAGCCACTATGGAAAATAGTATGGAGGTTCCTCAAAAAATTAAAAATAGAACTACCATACGATCTAGCAATCCCACTTCTGAGTATTTTTCTGAAGGAAACAAAAACACTAATTTGAAAAGATTGTATGCACCCCTATGTTCATTGCAGCATTATTTACAATACCCAAGATATGGAAGCAACGTAAGTGTCCATCAACAGATGAATGGCTAAATAAGATGTGATATATATATATACACACATACATATAAGCACACACACACATATATATAGCAGAACATTACTCAACCATAAAAAAAGAATGAAATCTTGCCATTTGTGATAACACGATGAACCTAGAGAGTATTATACTTAGTGAAAGTCAGACAGAGAAAAACAATACCATATGATCTTACTTATACATGGAATCTAAAAAGCAAAACAAATGAACAGACAACAAAACAGAAACAGACTCCTAGATACAGAGGACAAACCAGAGAGGAGGGGGATGGGGAGATGAGTGAAATAGGTGATGGAGATTAAAAGGTACAAACTTAGAGTTATAAGATAAATAAGTCACAGGGATGTAATATACAGCATGAAGAATATAGTCAATAATATAATAATAACTTTGTATTGTGACAGATGATAGCTGGGTTTGTTATGGTGACTGTTTTGTAATGTATAGAATATTGAGTCACTATGTTGTACACCTGAAACTAACATGATATTGGAAGTCAGTTATACTTCAATTAAAAAATAAGTAAAAATTTTAAAAAAGAATAACAACAGGAAGTAAGTCAGAAAGAGAAGAACAAATACCATATGCTAACGCATATATATGGAATCTAAATAAGTGGTACTGATGAACCTAGTGGCAGGGCAGGAGTAAAGATGCAGATGTAGAGAATGAACTTGAGGACACGGAGGGGAAGAGGAAGCTGGGACAAAGTGAGAGAGTAACATTGACATATATACACTACCAAATGTAAAATAAATAGCTAGTGGGAAGCTGCTGCATAACACAGGGAGATCAGCTAGATGCTTTGTGATGACCTAGAGGGGTGGGATATGGAGGGTGAGAGGGAAGCTCAAGAGGGAGGATATGGGAATATATGTATATACATAACTGATTCACTTTGTTGTACAGCAGAAACTAACACAACATTGTAAAGCAATTATACTTCAATAAAGATATTAAAAAAAAAGAATAACAACAACGGCAGCAACAACAGAGCAAACGAAACAAAACTCAAAAATCAAAACAATAGCTTAATGTATTTATTTGCCAGGGAACACACACTGAAGAAATTCACTCAGTAGTACTCTAAAAGCAAAATGTCAATGTAATTTTAGAGTTGAAATATGGGGGGCATTCATGGCACTTATGCCAGTTAATTAAAACTAGTACTCTGGATAGACTGAAATGAATCCCTACCTCTAATTTTAGGTTTATTTATTTATTTATTTATGGCTGTGTTGGGTCTTCGTTTCTGTGCGAGGGCTTTCTCTAGTTGCGGCAAGTGGGGGCCACTCTTCATTGCGGTGCACAGGCCTCTCGTTATCGCGGCCTCTCTTGTTGCGGAGCACAGGCTCCAGACGCGCAGGCTCAGTAATTGTGGCTCACGGGCCCAGCCGCTCCGCGGCATGTGGGATCTTCCCAGACCAGGGCTCGAACCCATGTCCCCTGCATTGGCAGGCAGATTCTCAACCACTGTGCCACCAGGGAAGCCCCCCTACCTCTAATTTTAATTGTTAAAATAAGTCCCATTTTTTACTTGTCAGGAAAAAGTCTTCTGTTAGCTTCATTGAGAATCTAGTCTGCTGGGGTAGCTCAACATTCATAGTCATTTATCAGCTTCAGCTAGTCAGAACCAGTTGTGTGAACCACAGCATTGGTTTTGACATCTAGGAAAGCACTGCTGTAGGTAGGTAATTTTCCTTGCACATGTATTGGGAAGAACAAATCTGACTCCATATTGGATCTGTTTCTTTTGCTTTAACCTTTGTATTCTAGTGCTTTTGCTACAAGTTAATCACTAAAGGGATGTTACCTATAGCTTAAAGTATACATAATGGCCCATCTCTGGGAACTCTGCCTCCCATGCCTGAACATTAAGCTAAAATACCTTTGTTTGGCTCACAGAAAACATCCTGACCAGGCCCACCTGTGAATGGCTGCAGGAAAGAAGAAATTAACAGAGGTTCAGAGTCTGGCTGGAACCAGGAGATATTTGCAACAATTTATCCCCTTTGTACTTTACCTCCTCACCTCCCCCCTCTTTGTTCTATGAAAAAAACTAGCATCCAAACTGAGGCAAGATGGTTCTTTGGGACACTAATCCACCATCTTCTCAATCTGCCAGCTCTCCAAATAAAATCACTATTCCTTGTCCCAACAACTCGTCTCTTGATTTATTGGCCTGTCATGTGGCAAGCAGTGTGAGCTTGGACTTGGTAACATACACAGGGAATTTTGTCTTTATGTTCCTTTTAATTCTCCCTTAAGATTAGCTCCAGACTAAATAAAAATGTCTGCTCTATTTGTTATCCAAGGCACAATTCTTAAAAGCCTGCTTCCCACTAAAGAACCTTTCATTTAACTAGGGCATACTTTCGTATAGTCCCTTCCTTCCAGTACTGTTACATCCCCAGGGGTTGGTCCCATTCCCAGTAATTCCACCCCGTTCCTGCTGTCTGCCTGGGGATGTGGAAACAAGTATATGATTAAAACGACCAGTAAAACAAATTTAGAAAATAGACTCTTTCTTGGTTTCAAGAACATGTACAAATGTTTTGGTATAACATAGAGTTAAGAGTAAAAGAAAATTTGTATTAATAGGATTATTAACTATATGAAAAAATATTACTTGGTAAAAAAATGGAAAGAATAAAGCCCTGAGATTAACAATGTGCAAACTAGTTTCTTTGTGGTGGTAGGATGACATATGATTTTCTCCTGCTTTTTTTTTTTTACTATTTTTTCCTGAAATTTGTATTTCCTTTCTTTTAAGGTATTTTCAGTACTCTGATAATCAGGAAGGAAAAAAAAAAAACTGATCCCAAAAGGCTAATGTCAGTGCAGTAGACACAGGTTAAAATATTATAATTCAGAATTTGGAGTCTCATTTAATGATATTTATACTATGTAATACTAAAATAATAACAGAAGAAATTGACATTAATAATTCTTTTAAAAAATGCATTTATGTAGGCTTCTAAAGAAAAAATTCTTGTTGTTTTCAGTGTTTTTAACAAATAAATAAAAAGAGGACTTTGCAATGCAGATTTTTACAGGTATTAAAGGATTTCTAGAGTCTTATTGGTTTTGGTCATGATTTCATACCATGGTTGTTCTTCCTTATAGTTGTCTATACCTGCTTTACTTTGGATATTTCACTCTGGAAAATAAACATGTTAGTCTTTCCAACTTATCACAGCCTCCCATGGATTCTCTGTATCTGATATTCTACTGTTACTGAGTCTAAGCTCTACTGGTCACCCTACGACAGGCCAATAAATCAAGAGATGAAGTGTTGGGGCAAGGAATAGTGACTTTAGCTGGAAAGCCAACAGACTGAGAAGATGGTGGACTCGTGTCCCAAAGAACCACTTTATCAGAGTTAGAGTTCAGGCTTCTTTTATACTAAAAGGGGAGGCAGTGAAGCTGGTTGTTGCAAACTTCTTTGTGCAGGAATCCTTTGTTCTTGCAGCCGTCCATGCTATAAACCTCCAACAAAACAATTATTTTCTGTTCTGAAACTTTTTATTTCTATATGAATGGAAAATTATTATACCTTTAAAGGCCAGAGCCCTGAGAATGATGTATCATATATATTTCAGGCTCTAGGCAACATTCTTCTACAGAAGTGCAGAGCCAGCATGACTAAGCTCAGGCAACAGAGCACAGGGATTAGAGCTAAAGAAACAGATCCAATATGGAGTCAGGTTTGTTCTTCTCTGTTACATTACCACATATTTAGTTCCACTTTGACCATTGGAAACTCTCTCCTTTCCATACCATCCCCATCTCTCTGGGAGTACTGAGACCTAGAAATTATAATATCCCAAGCTCTTAAAAGTGCAGTTCTCTTAAAGGTGTGAGCTATTTGAAGAGTCAAGCATAGCCTTAGGGGACAAGAGGGCTTTACTCCTACTGTACAATCAATGGGTGATGGGATACTGTTGATTGGCAGCTCTCATTAGATGGAAACAAAAGATTCAGGTCACCGCAACCCTGAATAGTTAGGTTGGACTCTCAGTTCTGTTTTACATCCAGTTAGTTCCCTGTCTCTGGACCCTCCTGCTATCTTCTTGAGGGTTGAAGGTTTCTTCTCTCTACTTGGTCTCCCTCCTCTCCCTTTCCCCTAGCAAACTGTTTTTATCTAGATAAGGAACAGGAATATTCTGTCTGTACATATGCATCCGAATATTTCTTGTTTACACCTAGACCAGTGGCTTTTAAACTTAAGAGGCAGGATTTGTCATCTTTGTTTACTTGGTTATTCAGTGATCCCTTTTCCCCAATATCAGCAAGTAAAGGCTAAATAGAATGAATAAATGCAGGTAAATTCCTTATTGTTTTGAGCTATTAGAAACTGCATGATACACTGGTCTGGCATCCACTTGCCTTGTAGCTTCACTACTAACTCTTATCCAACCACGCTGGACCATTTGCAGTTCCAGGAATATGCTATGCTGTGTCCTTCCTGCTATTCCTTCTTACTTGCTCTTCTCTTTACCAGAATGATCTTCCCCTTCCTCGTTTTGCTAACTCCTTCAAAACTCAATACCAACATCCTCCTCCAGGAAGCCTTCTCTGAATCTCCATGCTTTTCTCTGCACTTCTAGAACAAGAAGCAAGTTCAGATGGCCCTTGAGGTTAATAGTCTTCTCCTTTGTAATTTGGCAAGTTGCTGGCTCAGCAAGTATGAGTAACTCCCCTGAAGAACAGATGGATGTAGTGCCCAATCTTTGTATGCTGCTCCTTTATAACAAGGCCATTCCCTTATAGAATAGCCCACTGTTACATAGTCACCTAGAGAGCCCCTCCCTTTATAAATATGAAGAGTGTTTCAGGGGCAGACTCCCACGGTCTGTCCTATCGCACTGTGGCTGGCCTAGGCACACCACCCCACGACACAACTAGAACCTAGAGGATCACGTGGTTCTGCTGCTTCTCTGCTAGTAAATTTGTCAGCAACAAGCTCTGTTTTATGTTTCAACCACGTGATGGCTGTGACATGGTCTGGGTGCCCATTGTGCCTAGGTCTATTAGGTGAGCACTTTATATGTTGTAATAATCAATTTATGCATTTGAATTTCCCACTAGATTGTAAATTTCTTGGGGGAAGATAATGCTTTGTTTGTTTTTGTATGCCTAGGATTCAGCACAGTTCTTACACATAATTGATGCTCAAAAAGAGATTAATGAATATCTCCTTTTATTCATTAAGCCCCATATACATGACTATTATTTTATTGAGCTAATGATTCCCCAGTGCTTCTGTTGAATACAATTCTTGAATGAAGAATGATAATCCTTAATTGAGGAGATTAAGGCCCTATATGCAGATAATAAGGGATGACACTAAATCAAACTGAATACATCAGAGATGTCTCTGATTGCACACAGTTAATATTTATTCCTCATATTTTTTTATGTTCAAGAGCCATTTCTTCTTAAAATTAATTACGTGGTCCTGGTTCAGCCAAAATGACCTCTGTAATGACTCATGGATCATTCATCACTCTTGTTTATGAGCTCTCAGAGTAATTTTAGGGTTTTATTTAAACCTATAAATTATGTGTGTGTGTGTGTGTGTGTGTGTGTGTGTGTGTGTATGTACTTGTTTTCTTTTGCTTTATTTCAGACTGAGACTGCTAAAAGTCAAATATTTTCATCTGAGATAAACATTAAGATAAGTTGTGTCTACACAACTTGGCATAACTGGACAGTTGTGTCAGAGAGAATACAATACCAACCAGGAAAACATCTAAGTACCCTTTATTTAATGGGTCACAGGAATCCATAGGAATTCTGATTCTGATAAGTTTCATTCTAATCTAATGGTACACAGGTGTGGTTTCCTATGTTGTAACATTGTTAGTACTGAAAATAATTTTTCTGTGTTATTCACATATGTTTTTGAATATTGGAAAAAATAATATGCAGCCCTTCTAAAGATCAGGGCTCTCCAAACTGCTATCACATGCCTTGGAGAAGGACCCAGGGAAGTAAACTAAAATTATATGCAGAGATGTCAAGCACATCTGCTTGGTGGAATCTTGTGAGAGTAAATTAACATATGTAGTAGGGGACAGTAGGGGGGGAGAATAATTTTAGGAAGAGAGACAGCTAACACTTATAAAGAGCTTAGTTTGTAGCAAGACTTTATGTCTTTATTTATTTATTTGTTTGTTTGTTTATTTTTTGAGCCTTTGCAATAATTTTTTAATGAAGCATATTAAGTTTTTGTTTATGACTACAAGAATGCATATTCATAATAAAAAATCTTGGAGAATACAAGGGAAGCATGAAGAGGGGCAAAAAAAAATCACCCTTAGTTTACAACCAAAGACAATCAATGTCTATATTTGGTATATTTTCTTTTATTCTCTTTTATATCTTGCATTGAATTTTTTGGCTTTGATCTTTATTGTTCATATTATTTCATGAATAGTAAAATGCTAATCATATTTTATTGATTGATAAATAATTTGCATCTATTGATACTGAGTCTTTTTCCTGGACAGAGAGTCTGTACTACTGTAACAGTGAACAACTTACAGATCTCTTTGCATATTTTTTCTAAATAATATAATTTAGTTATCTATTTTATATATAGTAGTGTATATATGTCAATCCCAATCTCCCAATTCATCCCACACCCTCCTTCCCACCTTGGTAACCACAAGTCTGTTTTCTACATCTGTGACTCTATTTCTGCTTTGCAAATGAGTTCATCAGTACCATTTTTCTGGGTTCCACATATAAGCTATATTATACTATATTTGCATTTCTCTTTCTGACTTACTGCATCTCTGTATGACAATCTCTAGGTCCATCCATGTCACTGCCAATGGCATTATTTCATTCCTTTTAATGGCTGAATAATATTCCATTGCATATATGTACCACATCTTCTTTATCCATTCCTCTGTCGATGGGCATTTAGGTTGCTTCCATGACCTGGCTATCGTAAATAGTGCTGTAATGAACATCGGGGTGCATGTATCCTTTTGAATTATGGTTTACTTCTGATATATGCCCAGGAGTGGGATTGCTGGATCATATGGTAGCTCTATTTTTAGTTTTTTAAGGAACCTCCATACTGTTCTCCATAGTGGCTGTACCAGTTTACATTCCCACCAACAGTGTAGGAGGGTTCCCTTTTCTCCATACCCTCTCCAGCATTTATTGTTTGTAGATTTTTTGATGATGGCCATTCTGACCAGTGTGAGGTGGAAGTAACTGCCAAGGAGCAGAATAAAGAAAAAAGAATGAAAAGAAATGAGGACAGTCTCAGAGACCTCTGGGACAACATTAAACGCACCAACATTCGAATTATGTCATTATTTAAATTAATTGTCACAAGAACCTGAAGTATAATATGCATATCATTGTCTTCACTTTACAGGTGAGGAAATTGATGCTAAATATTATCTAGCTAATATGTGGCAGAGCAGAGATGTAAATATAAACTGATGATTATTCTTCTACCCTGTAAAATTATTTTACTTACACTGATATGTAGCCTGTAACATGGCTTTTGAAGTTAGGCAATTCCAGATTTACCTTTCTGCTCTACCACTTACTAGCTAGCTGCAGGATCTTGGTTAAATTGCTTACCTCAGCTTGCTTGTCTGTAAAATAAGAATAATAATACTCATCTTACAGCATTGTTGTAAAGCTTTCATGGGACGATATAATTCAAATCCACACTTCAGCACTTGGTGGTAATATGTCATGGAGACATCTTTTAACCTCTTTTGCCTATACATGGAGACAATAATAATACGTGTCTCTCACGGTTATTGTGAGGATTAAATGAGGTAGTCAATGTAAAGTACTACACATACAATAAGTGGCTTGATAATTATTAGCTAACATCACCATCAACATCATCTTCATTACAGTGATCAATAAATTGTAATAAATGAATCTAGCCATTCTTAATGAAATAAATGGTTGAGTAAGTTATTGTTTGGTAGCAGGGCACTGATGGGGTACCTGACTAGGATTAAGAAGTTTATATTTCTTTCTTCTCTTATGCTAGAAAAAAAAAGATATTTATGTGCCATTATAAAAGGCAGGATTATATTTTAAATAAGATACACCGGTTGGAATGCTCTTTCCTGTATATGAATGTCTCACCATCATTTGTATACGGAGAACTAACTGAGCAGCTGAACTGAGGACCGCAGAGGCATCCGTCCCATGGAAGCATAGAGAGCTGAGCTGAAGAGTTCGACATTTGTTAAGTGTGGGAATGTCAGAACCTTCTCCTTTTCATTCCATGCTGATCAAACTACCAACCCTGCTCTGATTTCCTCCACTCTCCTTCCTCTTTGCCTTCGCTTATATCAAGCACAGATACTTCTCTCTTTCCTACTTAAGAGATTTCTTCACTCCCTCTCTGGTACTTTGCATTACAGTTTACCTTATGAGTAGTAGCCTCCTATGTGGCATGATTCCTGGGATGGCAGAAATGCTTCCTGCTCCCAAATACTTCCCTGATCAACCATTGAGCCATGTATTCCAGGGTTAGACCTCTGTTCCCTTTTCTGACCAAACTGGGGACTGTTTAAAAGTTCCAAAAAATGTGACTCATTAGGCCTTATCAGAAACCTATAGCAGTGGTGTTCCAGCAGTGCTTCAAAAATTGATAGGGCTTCCTCAGCAGTCCTCAGATGTAGCAGGGGAGAATGGAGTTGAAAGTGGAGGTAACTCTGGACTTTCCCTTGTGCTGCCTAAATCAGAATGTAACATTTCTATGCACTGGGTATCCCTATAAAATTTTGTTGAAAAAATACTCTTACACTAGATGTACACTATCAGATACATTCTTAGGCTGAGCCTGTCAGAAGTTGAGACAGGTCCTTTTGTTTTCAGGGCCCTATTACATTAAAAAATGAAAAAACTGCTCAAGATATGGTTAAATTTATATTAAATGTTTAATTTGTCAATGTGACTGTATATATACTGTCATTTGGAGAGAACCTCAAAATGCTAAGTTTGAAGACCATTGTGAATGTCTCACTTTGATAGGTCCTCATCCTAAGTAAGATTTGATGCTGTGAGTTGGGAGCTTATAAAGTGACTACAAGTTTTAAGATGGGATGAGGAAAGGAAAGAAGAGCCCTGAGGTATCTAAGACAAATCACCACTTCTAACTATGATTCTATCTGGTTGACCCTGCTTGAAGTTGCTCTCCAAACCAGGACAAACTTCTCCTGTATTTCCAGATTGTTTTTGAAAAAGCCCTAGATAATCTAACCCTTATTATTGCCCCATCCTGTCTCATCAGGTCTATTAAAACAATTCTTCTCAATACATTGTGGTAGATTAGATTATTCCCAACTATTCTCTCCCTCCCTGTGATAAAATTATTCACCCACACCTTTTTCTGTGCCTTCCAGTGGGTTGAATATGCATCCTCATCCATTGACTTTGAGCTTGGCCATGTGACTTGCTTTGACCAATAGAAAGTAGGTAGAAATATCAGTGTGTGCATTCTGAACAGAGGCTTTAGAGGCATCACAAGTTTCTGCTCACCCTCTTCCACAACCTTCCCTCCATGAGAATAACACTTCCTAGGTGAGAGCTACTCTTTTAGCCTGGGTTCTAGGATGAGAAAATGCATGAAGCTAAGCCCAGGCAAGCCTGCCTGTAGCCCATATATGATGAGAGCAAGAAATAAATCTTTGTGAGTTGCTGAGATAGTTTGTTATTGCAGCAAAGCTGACTAATATGTGCATTTTCTGCTATAAGTGTTTCTGCGCCAACTCTCGGTTTCTCTGTCAGACTTGGAATATCTTTCCACTCTTGTATATTCATTCAAGGTTCTCTTTAAAATTCAAGCCTCTCACAAGTAACAGGAAGGGAGGAAACTGTCCATAAGGTTTCTACTATTATTCAAACCAACAATTGCCCATCCACCTCCAAACTCCCATTGATGACATCACATAATAGAAACACACTATTGGGACTTCCCTGGTGGCGCAGTGGTTAAGATTCTGTGCTCCCAGTGCAGGGGGCCCAGGTTCAATCCCTGGCCAAGGAGCTAGATCCCACATGCATGCCGCAACTAAGAGTTCACATGTTACAACTGGGGAGCCCGCCTGCGGCAACTAAGACCCGGCACAACCAAATAAATAAATATTAAAAAAAAAAAACACTATTTAATAACGGCCATATTCAATACCTGTACAAATGCCCTTTCATGTCTTTCTGGATCTATATTAATCTATTTCCATTTGCCATCCTGTGGGCTATGAGATGACATATTTTTTTAATGAATTGATGTCAAAACTTGTGTATGGACGATAAATACATTATTTATTCAGAAGTGAATTTACCTCACCAACTGTTGCCACTCATTTCTTTCTTCTATCAAAAAATGTATCTGGCACTCTTCGTGGAGCATACTGGATTCCAATTATATGTCAGAAATTTTGTCTTGTGTTCTGAGATAATACCATTGATAATGAGGCTTCCAAATACTCAGTTGAATGGAATGAGTTCTAACAAATTGGATTAGCAAACAGAATAGTTAAGATTTTTGTTTTTTAAAGTTCAGCTTCATCTTGTGTTCCCAGAGGCTCAAGAAACTGACAACTTAAAAAAAAGAACAAAGTAATCTTCCAGTGAGGTTAGTATTCCTAATCAAAACATTCTTTTAGAGATTGGGTCAAATTTTGAAGGATCGATCAGCCAAAAAGTGACTGAATAGAGACAACAGGTTTAAAACACAGGTTTGTGTGATTAGGTGGATAGATTTTTAAACGTGTATCCTCAGTTCACAGCAGAAATTATCTACAAATTCAGCCCTAGAATTTTCCTCTCTATATATCTTTTCTTGTCTTTTACCTTTCCTTCCTTTTTTATTTTTTTAGCAAATATATTTAAATTCTCTTCAGCTTCTGAGTCCAGTAAATAAACCCTGTTCCCATCTGGAATGCATTCAGATCTACATCATTCTTTGCTGAGAATATCGTTTTAGACATTTTAGATATGTCATCTGCATGGTGTTTGAATAAAATCCAGCCCAGGATAAGCATATCCCTTTGTATTATTTCCAAGTCTCACTTGATGTACAGTACTGTGATGTTATCATCTCTGGTGGATCTCCTAACTTTCCCTCAGAAGAGAACTTTGTGACCAGGAAGTCTTCATTGACCTTAGGAAAGCTTTTTCAGCTATTATTTTTTCAACCATCTTTAACCATGAATGATAGGAACTTCATGTAAATTCATCAAAGTTGGGACGACCAACAGTGATAATTATAAAGTATGCTTATTATTTTAATTTAGAAAATATGCTCCAGGTTAACCACAGCACCCCCACACCCGCAAAATACAAAGGTGCCTGTTTAACTAAACAATGTCATTAGAAAAACTTTATTGAATTCTTATGCATATGCAACACCACTGCTAGTGAATGTCTCCATTAATGAAACAGAAACCCATCTAGACAGAAGCCCTTCCATTGCACCATAAAGGGCATCCTTTGTGAATGTGATGGGTCTGAGAAAGGAACACACTTGAGAGGGCTGCAGGTTGGGGGTTTGACTCAGGCTGCAGATAGGGGGTTTCAAAGAATCAAGAGAAACTCATGATGAGGTTTCATGGCCCAGAACCAGTCTCTTAGGCTCCATTATTTTGTTCTTTGAATAGTCATGCTCTGTGCAGAGGTCTTGAAGTTGTTGTGGATACCTCCTTAAAATGAGAGTTAACTGCTCTGGAAGCTCCAGGGACCCCTGAAGGGAGCCCTTTCACCACAGTGAAAGTGGTTCTAATGGTTGTAAAAGGATGGGATCTCTGTTCCCTGTGCAGTAGAGGCCTGGCTGATGGAGAGTTTAAGTGGTGTGCAGTGGCAGCATGATTTTTACTGGAATAGTTTCTTGTCTAAAAGGCATTTTTCCTGGCTTCATTGTTCCTAGTTGTGTAGCATACAAATTGTGTAGCATACAAGCCTCTAGTCTTCCTGGAGATTATATGAGCTAATTAATATTCTGCAGTAAATTCCTTACTGCTTAAACCTGCTTAAATCAGACAGAATGGATCTTATTGTTTGCAAACCAGAACCTTGACCTATGAAAGGCTCCTCTCTTCTACTCAATATTCTCAAGCAAATAAATAAACAAACAAAAAAACCCCCATGAATTTCTTTAAATCATATGTTTCCTTGAACAGAGGACGATGAAAAATGAATGGTTTTTGCAAAGAACCCCAAGGACCTCACTCTAGTATATAGACACAAAAACAGGAGAATGACAAAGATTGTAGCTTATCCAAAATGTCTGTGACAGGTATGTACTGAAAACGGCTTTTGCCCAAAGCATTGTACTATATCAGAAAGCCAATATGAAGAGGGACCATAAAGGCACAGATAGTTCAGTCTCTGATATGAGCTAAAAAAGCCTCTGGGCTGGGAGTCAAGAGTACTGATGTTTAGGATCATCACTGTTAGGAACCAATTATGTGACTTTGAGAAAGTTGCTTAACCTTTCTGAGCCTCATTTTCCTCATTGGTTCAATGTAGTGGTTCGATTAAATGATTGCTAAGACCGCTTTGAGCTATAAAGCTCCACAATCTACACAGAAAGAGGTACAGGGTGTAGAAGATAGAGACATAGAAGCAAACATTTCCAAATTAGCTTCACAAACATTGCCCTTTAATCATATACTTGCATATGTTATGTACACACACATGTTAAATTTTTCCTCAGTTTGAATTTTGAGACTCTAAGAAGAAATATTGGGATGCACACAATGTGTTTTTTTTTTTTTGCATCAATCATAAAAGCATCCTTCAAAAAATATACATCTTAATTAGCACATAGTCTTTCCCCATTCTTCTACCACTGCCCCTTGGGAAGAAAAATCTTCCCAAACATTTGGAGAGATGAAGGCGAACAACTGCTTGCTGAAATGCTGGTGGTTCACACTTGGTGATGATTCACAAGGTAGCATCAATATGGCTTTCAATGGCTTTATCTGATCGTGGAAAAGCTGCGCTCATCACGTCATCACTGCTTGTTTCCAAACCTAGGTCTTAAAATGGATAACATTTTGGAGACATGTAGATCTTTCACTCTTATAACCCACCTGAAGTTGGAATTCTTACCACAACATCCATGCCAAAAGGTGGACCAACTTGTACCTAGACATTGATGGTGGAGAGTCCTTTCAGGAGGATTTTGTATCACCAAATCAAATTATTTCTCTCCATGGTTTCTCCATGTTAACAACTACCTGTTAGTTCTTTCTCTGAAAACATTTGTATTTGCATCCAGAAATTCCAGGTGTGGTCTTTAGAGCACATAGGGACTTTCTCATTTTGACATTATTAATACAGTCTATTGTTTTATTAAATTCTGAAGTACACTCATTAAGCTCACTTTTATCTATACTAAAAGTATTTTTAAGTTTCTTAGCTTTCACTTCCGTTTTTTTTTGAGCAGAGAAAGGGTTATTGCAGGGCCATTCAAGGAGAACAAGTGACTCAAGCCCCAAAAAACCCCAAACTTCTTGTAGCTATGAGATACATTTTTGACCCGAATTAAAAATTTTGCATAATTTCATTACATTTATTTCAATAAATTTTATTTGCTTTTTAAAAATAATAATTCTTATTAAAAATAGAGATGCACATGACATATATATGAAGAATATAAATAAATCACCAAAAAACAGCTACAAATTATCCAAAATCTCAATACCCCAGAACAACTTTATGATATTTGTTAAACATGATTCCAAATATAGCTCTGTATATGTGCAGTTGGGTAAATGAATATCTAGATATATTCAGGAAAAAAATAGTAGAAATATAATCATACTATGCATACTATTTTAAAACTAACAATATAAAAATATATTTTGACCTTTAAAAAGGAAAATAATTAAAACAGAAGTTAGTTGTGAACTTCAAATAAGTATTTCTTTATGCAAGACAATTTATTTTTCTTTTAAACATTTTATCAAGAAGGCACTATTTTTTTTTTATACAGCAGGTTCTTATTACTCATCAGTTTTATACACATCAGTGTATACATGTCAATCCCAATCTCCCAATTCATCACATCACCACCCCCATCCCCCCGCTGCTTTCCCCCTTTGGTGTCCATACGTTTGTTCTCTACATCTGTGTCTCAATTTCTGCCCTGCAGACCGGATCATCTGTACCATTTTTCTAGGTTCCACATATATGCGTTAATAAACGATATTTGTTTTTCTCTTTCTGACTTACTTCACCCTGTATGACTGTCTCTAGATACATCCACGTCTCAACAAATGACCCAATTTCGTTCCTTTTTATGGCTGAGTAATATTCCATTGTATATATGTACCACATCTTCTTTATCCATTCATCTGTAGATGGGCATTTAGGTTGCTTCCATGACCTGGCTATTGTAAATAGTGCTGCAATGACATTGGGGTGCATGTGTCTTTTTGATTTATGGTTTTCTCTGGGTATATGCCCAATAGTGGGATTGCTGGATCATACGGTAATTCTATTTTTAGTTTTTAAGGAACCTCCATACTGTTCTCCTTAGTGGCTGTATCAAATTACATTCCCACCAACAGTGCAAGAGGGTTCCCTTTTCTCCATGCCCTCTCCAGCATTTGTTGTTTGTAGATTTTCTGATGATGCCCATTCTAACTGGTGTGAGGTGATACCTCATTGTAGTTTTGATATGCATTTCTCTAATAATTAGTGATGTTGAGCAGCTTTTGATGTGCCTCTTGGCCATCTGTATGTCTTCTTTGGAGAAATGTCTATTTAGGTCTTCTGCCCATTTTTGGATTGGGTTGTTTCTTTTTTTAATATTGAGCTGCATGAGCTATTTATATATTTTGGAGATTAATCCTTTGTCCGTTGATTCGTTTGCAAATATTTTCTCCCGTTCTGAGGGTTGTCTATTCGTCTTGTTTGTGGTTCCCTTTGCTGTGCAAAAACTTTTAACTTTCATTAGGTCCCATTTGTTTATTTTTGTTTTTATTTCCATTACTCTAGGAGGTGGCTCAAAAAAGATCTTGCTGTGATTTATGTCAAAGAGTGTTCTTCCTATGTTTTCCTCTAAGAGTTTTATAGTGTCCGGTCTTACATTTAGGTCTGGAATCCATTTTGAGTTTATTTTTGTGTATGGTGTTAGGGAGGGTTCTAATTTCATTCTTTTACATGTAGCTGTCCAGTTTTCCCAGCACCACTTATTGAAGAGACTGTCTTTTCTCCATTGTATATCCTTGCCTCCTTTGTCATAGATTAGTTGACCATAGGTGGATGGGTTTACCTCTGGGTTTTCTATCTTGTCCCATTGATCTGTGTTTCTGTTTTTGTGCCAGTACCATATTGTCTTGATTGCTGCAGCTTTGTAGTATAGTCTGAAATCAGGGAGTCTGATTCCTCCAGTTCCATTTTTTTCCCCTCAAGACTGCTTTGTCTATTTGGGCTCTTTTGTGTGTCCATACAAATTTTAAGATTTTTTGTTCTAGTTCCGTAAAAAATGCCATTGGTAATTTGATAGGGATTGCATTGAATCTGTAGATTGCTTTGGGTAGTGTAGTCATTTTCACAATATTGATTCTTCCAATCCAAGAACATGGTCTATCTCTTCATCTGTTTGTATCATCCTTAATTTCTTTCATCAGTGTCTTATAGTTTTCTGCATACAGGTCTTTTGTCTCCCTAGGTAGGTTTATTCCTAGGTATTTTATTCTTTTTGTTGCAATGGTAAATGGGAGTGTTTCCATAATTTCTCTTTCAGATTTTTCATCATTAGTGTATAGGAATGCAAGAGATTTCTGTGCATTAATTTTGTATCCTGCAACTTTACCAAATTCATTGATTAGCTCTAATAGTTTTCTGGTGGCATCTTTAGGAATCTCTATGTATACTATCATGTCATCTGCAAACAGTGACAGTTTTACTTCTTCTTTTCCAATTTGTATTCCTTTTACTTCTTTTTCTTCTCTGATTGCCATGGCTAAGACTTCCAAAACTATGTTGAATAATGGTGAGAGTGGACATCCTTCTCTTGTTCCTGATCTTAGAGGAAATGCTTTCAGTTTTTCTCCATTGAGAATGATGTTTGCTGTGGGTTTGTCATATATGGCCTTTATTATGTTGAGGTAGGTTCCCTCTCTGCCCGCTTTCTGTAGGGTTTTTATCATAAATGGGTGTTGAATTTTGTCAAAAGATTTTTGCATCTATTGAGATGATCATATGGTTTTTCTTCTTCAATTTGTTAATATGGTGTATCACATTGATTGATTTGCGTATATTGAGGAATCCTTGCATCCCTGGGATAAATCCCACTTGATCATGGTGTATGATCCTTTTAATGTGTTGTTGGATTCTGTTTGCTAGTATTTTGTTGAGGATTTTTGCATCTATATTCATCAGTGAAATTGGTCTGTAATTTTCTTTTTTTGTAGTATCTTTGTATGGTTTAGGTATCAGGGTGATGGTGGCCTCAGAATGAGTTTGGGAGTGTTCCTTCCTCCACAATTTTTTGGAAGAGTTTGAGAAGGATGGGTGTTAGCTCTTCTCTAAATGTTTGATAGAATTCACCTGTGAAGCCATCTGGTCCTGGACTTTTGTTTGTTGGAAGATTTTTTATCACAGTTTCAATTTCATTACTTGTGATTTGTCTGTTCATATTTTCTATTTCTTCCTGGTTCAGTCTTGGAAGGTTACACCTTTCTAAGAATTTGTCCATTTCTTCCAGGTTGTCCATTTTATTGGCATAGAGTTGCTTGTAGTAGTCTCTTAGGATGCTTTGTATTTCTGCGATGTCTGTTGTAACTTCTCCTTTTTCACTTCTAATTTTATTGATTTGAGTCCTCTCCCTCTTCTTCTTGATGAGTCTGGCTAATGGTTTATCAATTTTGTTTATCTTCTTAAAGAACCAGCTTTTAGTTTTATTGATCTTTGCTATTGTTTTCTGTGTTTCTATTTCATTTATTTCTGCTCTGATCTTTATGATTTCTTTCCTTCTGCTAACTTTGGGTTTTGTTTGTCTTCTTTATCTAGTTCCTTTAGGTGTAAGGTTAGATTGTTTATTTGAGATTTTCCTTGTTTCTTGAGGTAGGCTTGTATAGCTATAAACTTCCGTCTTAGAACTGCCTTTGCCACATCCCGTAGGTTTTAGATTGTCACATTTTCATTGTCATTTTTCTCTAGGTATTTTTTGATTTCCTCTTTGATTTCTTCAGTGATTTCTTGGTTATTTAGTAATGTATTGTTTAGCCTCCGTGTGTTTGTGTTTTTTATATTTTTTCCCCTGTAATTCATTTCTAATCTCATAGTATTGTGGTCAGAAAAGATGCTTGATATGATTTCAATTTTCTTAAATTTACTGAGGCTTGATTTGTGACCCAAGATGTGTTGCATCCTGGAGAATGTTCCGTGCACACTTGAAAAGAAAGTGTAATCTGCTGTTTTTGGATGGAATGTCCTATAAATATCAATTAAATCTATCTGGTCTATTGTGTCATTTAAAGCTTCTGTTTCCTCATTAATTTTCTGTTTGGATGATCTGTCCTTTGGTTTAAGTGAGGTGTTAAAGTCCCCCACTATTATTGTGTTACTGTCGATTTCCCCTTTTATAGCTGTTGGCAGTTGCCTTATGTATTGAGGTGCTCCTATGTTGAGTACATATATATTTATAATTGTTATATCTTCTTCTTGGATTGATCCCTTGATCATTATGTAATGTCCTTCCTTGTCTCTTGTAACATTCTTTATTTTAATGTCTATTTTATCTGATATGAGTATTGCTACTCCAGCTTTCTTTTGATTTCCATTTGCATAGAATATCTTTTTCCACCCCCTCACTTTCAGTCTGTATGTGTCCCTAGGTCTGAAGTGGGTCTCTTGTAGACAGCATATATATGGGTCTTGTTTTTGTATCCATTCAGCAAGCCTGTGTCTTTTGGTTGGAGCATTTAATCCATTCACGTTTAAGGTAATTATCGATATGTATGTTCCTATGACCATTTTCTTAATTGTTCTGGGTTTGTTTTTGTAGGTCCTTCTCTTGTGTTTCCCACTTAGAGAAGTTCCTTTAGCATTTGTTGTAGAGCTGGTTTGGTGGTGCTGAATTCTCTCAGCTTTTGCTTGTCTGTAAAGGTTTTAATTTCTCCATTGAATCTGAATGAGATCCTTGCTGGGTAGAGTAATCTTGGTTGTAGGTTCTTCTTCCCTTTCATCACTTTAAGTATATCATGCCACTCCCTTTTGCCTTTAGAGTTTCTGCTGAGAAATCAGCTTTTAACCTTATGGGAGTTCCCTTGTATGTTATTTTTCATTTTTCCCTTGCTGCTTTCAATAATTTTTCTTTGTCTTTAATTTTTGCCAATTTGATTACTATGTGTCTCGGCATGTTTCTCCTTGGGTTTATCCTGTATGGGACTCTCTTTGCTTCCTGGACTTGGGTGGCTATTTCCTTTCCCATGTTAGGGAAGTTTTCAACTATTATCTCTTCAAATATTTTCTCCGGTCGTTTCTCTCTCTCTTCTCCTTCTGAGACCCCTATAATGCGAATGCTGTTGTGTTTAATGTTGTCCCAGACGTCTCTTAGGCTGTCTTCATTTCTTTTCATTCTTTTTTCTTTATTCTGTTCCGCAGCAGTGAATTCCACCATTCTGTCTTCCAGGTCACTTTTCCGTTCTTCTGCCTCAGTTATTCTGCTATTGATTCCTTCTAGTGTATTTTTAGTTTCAGTTATTGTATTGTTCATCTGTTTGTTTGTTCTTTAATTCTTCTAGGTCTTTGTTAAACATTTCTTGCATCTTCTCAATCTTTGCCTCCATTCATTTTCCGAAGTCCTGGATCATCTTCACTATCATTATTCTGAATTCTTTTTCTAGAAAGTTGCCTATCTCCACTTCATTTAGTTGTTTTTCTGGGGTTTTATCTTGTTCCTTCTTCTGGTACATAGCCCTCTGCCTTTTCATCTTGTCTATGTTTCTGTGAATATGGTTTTTGTTCCACAGGCTGCGGGATTGTAGTTCTTCTTGCTTCTGCTGTCTGCCCTCTGGTGGATGAGGCTATCTAAGAGGCTTTTGCAAGTTTCCTGATGGGAGGGACTGGTGGTAGGTAGAGCTGACTGTTTCTCTGCTGGGCAGAGCTCAGTACAACTTTAATCCGCTTGTCTGCTGATGGGTGGGGCTGGGTTCTCTCCCTGTTGGTTGTTTGGCCTGAGGCAGTGGAGCCTACCCGGCTCTTTGGTGGGGCTAATGGCTGACTCTGGGAGGTATCACGCCAAGGAGTACTTCCCAGAACTTCTGCTGCCAGTGTCCTTGTCCTCACAGTGAGCCACATCCATCCCCACTTCTGCAGGAGACACTCCAACACTGGCAGGTAGGTCTGGTTCAGTCTCCTATGGGGTCACTTCTCCTTCCCCTGGGTCCCTGCGCGCACACTACTTTGTGTGTGCCCTCCAAGAGTGGAGTCTCTGTTTCCCCCAGTCCTGTTGAAGTCCTGAAATCAAATCCTGCTAGCCTTCAAAGTCTGATTCTCTAGGAATTCCCCCTCCCATTGCTGGACCCCCAGGTTGGGAAGCCTGACATGGGGCTCAGAACCTTCACTCCAGTAGATGGACTTCTGTGTCTAAGTGTTCTCCAGTTTGTGAGTCACCCACCCAGCAGTTATGGGATTTGATTTTACTGTGATTGCGCCCCTCCTACCATCTCATTGTGGCTTCGCCATTGTCTTTGGATGTGGTGTGGGTCATCTTTTTTGGTGAGCTCCAGTGTCTTCTTGTCGATGACTGTCCAGCAGCTAGTTGTGATTCTGGTGTTCTCACCAGAGGAGTGAGAGCACGTCCTACTACTCCACCATCTTGGTTCAGTTGGGAGACAATTTTTTCAAAAGTTAAGAAAAAGAAATGAAAACTCTTAGGGATGGAGTCATATGAATTTTTTACTATATGTTTCAATTTTAGACAGTATCAATTAAATTACTGCTTTAAATTATGTGAAAAGGCAAAACTATGGAACATTAAAAAGATCAGTATTTGTAAAGTGGGCCAGGGGACGGAGTGGGGAGGGAAGAATAGATGGAGCACAGGAGATTTTAAGGGCAATGAAACTATTCTATATGATCCTGTAATGGTGGATACATGTCATTATACATTTGTCAAAACCCATAGAATGTACACCAAGAGTGAACTCGTATGTAAATTACAGACTTTAGTTAATAATAATCTATCATTGTTGGCTCAGTTGTCACGAATGAACCACACTAATACAAGATGTTAAAAATAGAGGAAACTGTGTTTAAGGGGAGGGGTATATGAGAACACTCTGTATTTTCTGCTCAATGTTTCTGTAAACCTAAAGCTACTTTTTTTAAAAAAAGGCCATTAATTAAAAACAAAAACTAACAAAAATAGATCTAAAACATTTTAAAAATAAAATAGATTATTCAATTTACAATTATGTATCTTTTCCCTAATTCCAAATGTTTATAAACTATTTTCTTAAAGTCTAAAGAGTTTATAACATTTTTATTCTATTCTTCATCCACCAATGTATTATTCGTAGGTTTATGTTTAAATGAATTCAATGCTCAAACTCAGTCCTTTCCATATATACACTACCAAATGTAAAATAGATAGCTAGTGGGAAGCAGCCACATAGCACAGGGAGATCAGCTCGGTGCTTTGTGACCACCTAGAGGGGTGGGATGGGGAGGGTGGGAGGGAGGGAGATGCAAGAGGGAAGAGATATGGGAACATATTGTATGTGTATAACTGATTCACTTTGTTATAAAGCAGAAGCTAACACACCATTGTAAGGCAATTATACTTCAATAAAGATGTTTAAAAACAAAAAACAAAAAAAAACTCAGTCCTTTCTTCATACATTCCCAAGTAGAGTTCTTTATTTTAAATTATCCTTTAGTTGGATATTTTATTTTCAAGGAGAATTCAGAGGAGTGAGTTTTCTTAACATCATTCATGTCTCAGAATGAAGGTTCTGCCTTTATTCTTTCTCAACAACTTGGCTGAAATTAAGATTCTTGGGTCGCTATCATTTTCTCAAATTTGGGGACAAGTATCCTTTGTCTTTGAGAAGTGAGCATCACTAGAGAGAAAACTGAGCCAGCCTGATTCTTCCCACTTGAAGATGACTTACTTTTTGAAATTCAGTAACTAGAATATGTTTTGATATCTAAAATTCTCTTGAAATTAACCTTGACATTCAGTAATTAGAATGTGTTTCAGTGTCCAACCTTCCGCTTCAGTTTTTCCTGGCACACAATGTAAAGAAAAGTTTAGCTCCCTGTTTCAAAAATGAGCTATAAAATTTAGCTCTACACATATTTCTTTTTACACTTATTACAGCTTCTACTTTGAGAATAACGTTATCCTTATGTTAGATAATTTTAATCTATTATCCACATCGTTCATCTTCTTTCTAATAGCTTTGATCTGTCTGTTTCCTTACAGCCTGTGAAAATCTTTGGAGCTCCTGAGTCTGTCATTTGATACTCTCTAATCCTCCATATTTGATTTTCTTCATCCTCAAATTGGATGAGCATACCTTCTATATCTTCTCCAAGTCATGATAAACATTGGCTAGGACAGAACCCTGTTATAAGCTTAGAGACTTTGCTTTTTTTAAAAAGTTGATTCAATTGAATTAACTGTACTTTAAACAGTACCATATTATCCCATCGTTTGTTTATACACAATGTTATAATGATAGATTTTGTCAACTGTCTTGGTAAAATTTAGATTTCCATCAATTGCTTCTCTCTGTTCTGTTAATCAAGTAACCCTATCAAAATAGGAATTCATCACTTTTTGGTGAATCCCTAGTAATCTCTGCTTTTACTTCTAGGTGCTCACCAACTGTTTCTTCAATAATGCTTCCTAAAAGCTTAGTTGAGATTGACATCACCTTACTAGTTAATATTTTATAGAAATGACATCTTAGTCTTTTTGAAAACCTGAAGATATTTCCCTGTCCTGAGTCTTCTAATAATATTCCCATTCTCAATGATCACCAGTAAAGGCTAACAGTCTTACAAGTTTGTTCTCTAAAAAGCAATGAGCTTGGGCCAGGAAATAAAGACTCATTTTGATTAACCATGCCATAAAGATAAGAAGAGAAGATCCAGATTTTGAATCTGCCTCTGAAACACAGTTTACCTTATTATCCCCCAGTTGTCTGGTGCTTGTTGTCTCCCCAGTAAACTGTAAATTCTTTGAGGACAGTGGCAGTGTTTTACCCATTATAGAGTCCTCAGAGCTCAGCACAGTGCCTGGCCCACCGCAAGTACTCAATAACTAGCTGTAGATTGAATGAATTACTGAAGTATTGATAGTTTGGAAATATAAAAGGTAGGCTTTTGTGGATGGGGCTAGCTACTGACCAACCAACCATCACAACATTATTTCTCTAAATGAATTATTTTCCCAGTTATAACTAACCAATTTTCATAATATGACTCATTTTTCTTTTAAATATTTTCTCAGATTTGCTTGGGGGATTTTCACAGGGGAAATTTTGTAATTTCATAATCTTCACTTGAGCCCAGCAACAGACCTGCAATATAAAGACAGAAAGGATGAACAAGTGACAACAGAGGAACTAATGAGAATCAAGAAAATTACCGGGCATTATTTGGTGAAAGATTATTCTACTCACATGGAGCATTATGCTAAATTTGAAGACAAACCAAAACATAAAACTGCACTGCTAAATAGGCTTACATCAAACTCCCTCCGACCAGGGATCTTGGGTTGTGTGTGGCTTTTCAACATCCAATGTTTCTTTTTCATGACCTTTCATCTTGGCAGTATTAATATTGGCCTTGTTAAAAACAGGACCCCATATAGCGTCCTTGAGTGCCTTTTGGTGAATATAAATTGCAGCAATGATTCTAAAGGGACGTAGCTGTGCGTACCACAGGCATGTCTTATTGTACTGCTAATTGCAGCCATTTGGAGAATAAGTATTCAGATGAACCACATTTTGTCTAGAAACTGAGGTTGGCTTGCTGCAGATTGCCTTCCTTCTGTCTGGTTTCTAAGAAGAGGGATTAATCTGGAATCTTCATCATTTGTATCTCCTCTAATGATACTATACAATTTATAAGTTCCAAGGTTCTGTCTTGACAGGCATAAGAGAAGAAAATAAACCATAGAAAATTAAGAACACATTCCTAATTTATAATACCTTTCACTAGAAAAAGGTTACTGACTGGTAATTCAATAGAAAAGCTGCAGGACGTAACTTTTCATTCCCATTCAGGTACTCACACATCTCTCAGTAACAGATGGAAAATAAACTTCACACCCAACCTCAGACCACAGCTCCTTCTTGCACTGAAACAACCTGTTCTGCTTATTAGAAAGCCAGATAGCTGCTGTAGACTGTCTGCTATGCCAAATGCTGGAGAATATTTTAGAGTCTTAAGAATCCACTGTTAAAAGGGAACCTTGCAGCCAGCCATGGGAGCCTTCATTATCTCATTCATGGGAGGCCTATTTCCAAACCTGAGAAATCAGAAGCCACATGTGGAATCCAGTGAATGGATGGAATTATTTGGAAATGCAGCTGCAAGGAAAAGAACTCAGCCTGATGACACCACAAAGGCCCAGTGTGGGAGTGTTAAATCAGTTGAAACTGCTGAGAGTTCTAGACAAGTTGTTGAAAGAGGATGTCCACAGATTCTGCCAAAGTGGCATGAAAAATAAAGGACAGTTTGGAATATCTTTATTAATAATATTATTGCTATTTTTGTATTCTGGGAAGGAAAAAAAGCCAAAATTAGTGGCAAAGTTGATGAATTATAGTATATGCTTAAAGAAATGAAGCTTTGTTTCTTTCAGAACATTTAATTTTATAGCTGCCAGGCCTGCTGGTGTGAACAGATGTGGCCGTTTACCATTCCCAGATGAAGGCACCATGAGCTTCCTAATGAGAAGCTCACGAAGTACGTGCATTGGGACTCTTCATTGGCTCTGCAAGCCATTCTTTCCCATCAACAGGGATTTTTCAATTTCTGAATGGTCACAAAGTCCAAATAAAAAAGGCCTAAAGCATGAGGTGAAACGTTAGCTATATAAGGTATCATTGTTGCCAATCCTTACATATTTTAAATCTTTACAGGACAAGTGTTATAAGCCTGATCTTCCATGAATTTGCTTTGAATTATTATAGTTAGATTGAGATCTTAAATTTGGGAGATGCCTTAATTCAATCTTAATTCAAACAGGTACATGATGCAGGACTACACACTCAATCCTAAAAAGCAGGTATCCCACTTCTGTTCATATTTCTATCTGTGCCAGGAAATCTACTTTTCTTTTTTTGATTGTTGCCACTTTTCCTCACATTGAGCCAAAGTATTACTTTTATAAGCAAGGTGTTGTTCTAAATAGTTTAGAGATGGCTTTTTTGGTCCTCCCAACACTATGAGGTAGATAGTAATAGCTCCATTTTATTGAAGCACAGTGAGGTTAAGTAACTCATCAGAGCATACACAGCTAGTAAGGGGCGGAGCTGGGATTCAAAATGGGGTGGTCTTGCCCCACATGCTATGCTTCCAAGCACCATGCATATTGCCAAAATTTATCACTCTCTAGCTTTGAGATGCATTGCCATGCTGCTCTTCCTATCAACATCTGGCATTGCTTTTAATGGATTCTGTAAATATGCAAGTTAAGCAATTCTGTAAGAAGTCTAAGGAGAAGGAGCAAGCACAAAAGAACATTGCCTGTATTTTTGAAAACTGTACACCATTTATTTTCTTCCATTTATAGGATGGAAGTTAGCAGGAGGAGGATTTCAGCTCATCATAAATGAGCAAATAAAACTTACTTTTATTAATTAATATTAATATTCTCCGCTCTGCCAAGGTACAATGAATCACTTGAGGTATCTAAGCAGAGACTTCAAAACAATAGGTCAAGGGTTGCTGTTGAGGGGATCCTGGGATTTGGCCGTGAATTGGGCTCAGTGACCTCAAAGGTTCATATGATATAGTTTTCACAGATACACACACTCATTGGATAGCTAGAAGGTATCTCTCATTTATCATCATGCTCTAAACCTGCCAGATTTGACCTGGCCTCTGTAACATTTTGTCATTTAGGGTTTGCTGGGATTCTGATGAATGAAAACAAACCAAATTACTCCTCAAATTACAAAAAGGTTAAGGCAAATTAACAGTGTAGTATTTTGGTACCCCTTGAGCACAACAAATTGGACAGACTTTAATAGTATCTTAGATTCATGAGGCCTAACAAAACTCTTTTGCAATTGCATTTTAGGAACCACTACTGCTGACTCAACTGCAATAGCTAATGTGTCTAACTGGGCATCTAGACGTTTTAGTAGCACAAGGCTCTATTTCAGAAATTTTTCATCAAGGTTTTGAGGGGTTTCAAGATATTTCCAACTTGCTGAACTTTTGGCAAATTATTGTCTAAAATGCATTCTTATTTTTGCCTCCATGTGTCTCTCAAAGAGATGGCTTGGGAAAGTTTTGGAATTACTAGAGGGTGTTAGATTTAAACCAGGATTTGACTCCAGGTTCGATATGTTCCAGGGTAGAAAGAGCCATTCCTGTTACAATGGATTTAATTTAGAAATGTCAGGGGTAATTCAGCCAAAGGCACAAATTCCTATCTTTAATCGAAATATTTCTGCAAAGGAACGCTAAGAATCCAACCCTCTGTTGAAATTAACCTTTGAAAAGAAGGATTTTAAAAGGGAAGTCCTGGCTTTCCAGTAGCAGGTTTTGATCAGGTCTTATTTAAATGCTAGGATTAACTTTTAATTGCTATTATTCCTTGACTGCTCACAAACATTTTCTATTTGCTGAGCAATTAAAGAGGGGAATTCAAGCCACTTTTTCTCAGGGGCAGCATTCTTCATGTTATGATCAAGATCAAACAAAAAGTCTCATTTATTTTCTTAATTTTCTCTTGGTAGAAATTGTCAAATTTTGTTACTTTTAGATTTGGAAACTATTTCTTCTTCTTGTATTTTTTACCTCTGAAAAGATTTCAGTTTGCTAGATTTATAGCAGCAGTGAGTCTAGCTACATTTCAGGATCTAAAATGTCATGGTGTCAACAGCATAGATGATTTGCAGAATCTTCTTTGATAACCAGAAATGAAACATCATAGTCTCCTTAGGATCCTATAAAATGACCAAATTTTACTTAAGTTCTAATTTTACCCTATAAGGGACTGTAATGGCTACTATTGTCCAGAAGCCTAAAAGAGATATTTCTTGTGCTACTAAAAAGAGACCTCTGGGGAGATATTCATGGGTAATTAGGTGCAGCTTTTAAAATCCAATGTGTATTTCATTTAACTCCATCTCTTAAAATTTTATAGACTTCCACCAAATGGCTGAATGAGGATGACTAGATGGCATTTATGAAAGGATCTGAGACTATCATGCCTCCAAAAGAAATCATGTACTGAAAGGTCTAGGCATCAAACTCATCCATTTTACAACATATAGGCAACAGTAATAAAATCAAATGGCAATGCTCTGTTCTTAAGCTCCCCATGGTCACATCACTGTAACTGGATGCTAGTTGCAATAAAAATGACCTAAAAGCTAAATGCCTTTGCAAAGACAACCACAAGTAGCCTGGTTCACATTTCCCTCTAGCTCCCTTATGCCAGCTTGCCTCTCAAGTCCCAGCATCCATTGAGGCTGAGGTTACATGTGTTCCCACAATGACAAAGTCAGCTATAAATATTGCTCTCTCCTGTGCTATAATTTAGAACTGGAAAAGTTTAACTAGCCATGGGAATGAGGAATTTGGATAGAATTGTTTTTAATTTAAAATTTCTTTGCAAAATTGATATTTAAACTGGATTAGTCTTCATCCATGTCATCAGTACAACATTGTCATTATTCTTAAAAGAGAAGAGATTTGGATTTGAAGTGATGGGGGTGGAAGCCTTGAGAGAGCTAGTGGTAATGCCACTCTGATGACCATCTGGAGTCTTGAACTTTTTTCCTCTTTTTACCATGCATGCAGCATTCCAGAGTGTTTTACCCAATTCCTCCATCTTTTCCTTTCTTCTCCTTTCTCCTCTTTTCATTGTCCTTCACTGCTCAAACATAGTGAAGTTTGAACAAAAGAGGAATAAAAAATATTCCACTCTTCAAGTCCCTGGTTTTATCTTTCATAATAAACCTTGGACAGGAGCTTTTCAAAGGGCGTGGATCATAGAGAAGCTTCCAGAATTTTAGTCTCTGAAGTACATTCATACATATGTTCATGCATTCATGCTGTCAAATACTTTGGAGTACCCCATTAGTTCCTGGGGATAGATAAGGATACATGCTACTGCCTCTAAGGGACACATTACCTAACATCCCTTCCATAAAATGAAAACCAGGACTTAAAATGAGGAACAAATAAACAAATAATAACAACAAAATAGAACTGGAATGATTTCTTATTTCCTCTCACCTCAGATATCAGACCTCACCATGTCACTATCTAAGACCTTAAAGTTCAGGGGAGACTGAATAGTTAGACAGATGGATATATGGATTAATGGACATTGACTGAGGCCTGAGTTTCAAAGTCCTTAGCACATAGTCGTGGGTCTTCCAAAGAGAGAGCCTGAGCTTACAAAGAAATAATATATAAAGTTTGAGTTTTCTGATGGCAAATTATATACATAACACCCACTATATATACACACATACTTTTATATACACACATATATACATATATGCATATATACTCATATAATAAGTTCTAACATTCTATAGTTTACAGAACCAATTCAACTCAATTTTTCAGAAGTTTTAGGTGACTATGTCCAAAAAGCAGCATTAATGTCACAGATGGGACTCAGCTCTGGTCCCTGGATACAAAATGCAATGTTTTTTTTTATTTGGTTTTTTCATTTGAATTTTATTTTATTTATTTATTTTTTATACAGCAGGTTCTTATTAGTTATCTATTTATACATATTACATATTAGTGTATGTATGTCAATCCCAATCTCCGAATTCATCCCCTCCCCCCTGCTTTCCCCCAATGCAATGTTTTTATTTCTGGATGTTTCACCTTTACCCTTTCAGATACATTTTTCCTTACTTCATTGTTGAACATATTTGAGATAATTTAATCATTATCATTATTCTAATCTGGCCTCAGAAAGCCAGCCACTGATTTTTCTCAAAGGGATACAGACAATGTAGTATTAGAATTTCTCACCATGGAAGAAGTGGAAAATTATTTGTCATAGAGAAGACCAGTGGCTACAACATCTTCACATTTTCACAAGTCTTTGCTATGTCTCAAAAGGATTCACTGTAGAATGTGTGCAGAAAAAAAATCTGTCATACTGAGATATGGAAATGCTGGCATCATATAGACCTTTTCCAACCAGCTACAAAAGCTATGAAGAGAAAATTATATAGATCTACTGAACTGTACCCATAAAAAGTCATTTTTATGTTAGCAAGATTTGAGAAACCAAAGCCATCAGAGTGTTGCAATTGACAGAAGGGAACAGAAGCATAGTCTGAAATCACACATACTTACCTGAATTCCACGGAATAATTAAATAAATAATTATTAATTAAATAATTAAATAACTAAATTTAAAAATCTATCAAGTTGTTTGCGCAAACCTAATCCTAAGGTATACAAATTTGTTGACATATAGGCCACAGTGGGCTCTTGACTGTCTTCTTGAGTCTCAAAAGTATCCTGTCCAGATATCAGAGGGTTCTAGCTTTTTCTCTGAATTTATAGCCAGGTCACTTTCTCTGTTTCTCTCATGTGCCCCAGTGTGAGATGTCAAGCAAAGTTATCATGTTCCCAGGTGAAAATTAATGTGTATGTAAGTGGTTCAATTAAAAAGAGAAAGGCCCAAACATGTTTACTCTGGCTGTCTCTTGCTCACCCTCTGTGGTTTAAAGAAATATGTCTCCCCCTTGCTTCCCAAGAAGAGATTTTGAATCATGTGGCTGCTCCCCTACTCCATATCCCCACCATTTCTCACCAAATTAATTAAACCAGTGATGGCAAACTGACCCACAGGACGACCAACTTGGAGAAACAAACACAACTGCCTTAGCCAGTTAGATTCCCAGTTTGAAAAACTGAATGGAAATCAAGGAAAGAAATACTCATTTTAAGCAGAAAAGCCAGAATGCTCCAGACAGGTTGAGAGCAGGGAGTGTTGTTAATGGCAAAGCACCAGTCTTTAAGTTTCTGTTTGTAGACATTTAAAGCCTCCTTTAATCCAGAAATACCATCATCCATCTCTAAAACTGAGCCCTTACATTTTTGTAGATTTCATCCACTTTTCACTCCATAAGCATCCTTACAGTAACCTTCCCTTTGTTCGAACTAGCCTGAATGGTTCTCTACTTTCAAACCAAAGAGCTCTGATTAAGAAAATGCCAAGGAAGATATCTCACAAAAGTCCTCTCATTATACTGTGACTAACCTTTGACTCTGAGGGTGAGCCCTGCAGTTCTTGAATTCATCCTTCTACTCAGAACACAGCCCTTAGAACTCCCCAGAGGGACCCCTGTGTCCTCTTGTGATGCTTCTCACCGATTCTCACCATTTGCCCTTTGCTCTTGTGTTACAGACTCTCAAGTAAGCCTGTCTCTATTATACTCATCTAGTATGAACCTGGCATCCTGCTGGTCTTCATACTCTGCCTGATCAGAATCTTTCACATACCTCCTGATAGGACAGCCAGTCCTGTAACTGGGTTTACTTTAGCTTTGATCTTTTGTTGTTTTACCAGGAACAAACTTAGTTTTCCAGGATATTCTCAAACAACGAGGATAGAGCTAGCTAAAAATTGGTTTTTTATAGACATCATCCCAGAGAATTTGAGTTCAATGAGCCTGAGAAGGAGCCCAGAAATCTATATTTTATCTAGCTCCCAGGTTGTGCTGATACAAGTGATTCTTGAACCAACTTTGAGAAACACTGCTCTGGAGCACTGGATTCCAAATCCAACAGGAAACTAATGGATTATTATAACCCCCTGGGTAGCATTTAAAATGATCTCTTTTGGGATCACACCCATGAATGTTCTGATTCAGTATCTCTGAAGAAGAGGATGGAACCATGCTAACTGACCTGAAAAATTGAACGGAAAAGCAAAACAGACACTCTTTATACTGTTTACCCCAGGTAGAGTTTCTTCTAGTGTGACTCAGACTGTGGACCATCTGCATCAAATTCATCTGCTGTGCTTGTTGCATGTGGA
Source organism: Balaenoptera ricei (assembly GCF_028023285.1). Classification (NCBI taxonomy): domain Eukaryota; kingdom Metazoa; phylum Chordata; class Mammalia; order Artiodactyla; family Balaenopteridae; genus Balaenoptera; species Balaenoptera ricei. The sequence goes on from NC_082641.1 coordinate 35,793,265, forward strand.
TTTGTTCTTCTCTAGACATAGTGGTCATACTTTCTGGCAGAAGGTGGGGAATCTACTCATTTGAAAAATTCCTCAGGTGAGACTTATGCGTTTCTGCCTTTCCCTTCTTCTAATCATTTATCATCACTGATCAATGTAATGCATGAGCATTACAGTATTTTATAGCTTGTTTCCAAATTTGAAAATGCATCCCTTGTTAAAAATCACTGGAACTGAATTAAGCTTTCTCATTTCATGAGGTATAATTCATGAAGCATCCATCTGGATCCTCAGAAAATTTTCCATTTAAATGCTCTTATTGACATGAATAATGTGTAAGTAGCCCTGTCTGGTTTGGAAGGATACTTCAGTATTTCACAAGAATCTCTTAAAAGTATATTAATTTACTGTGTCATTGTGGATTCCTCTTCTTCTGCCCAAACACCAAATACCACTGTATAAATCACCCCCAAATAAAATTTTTGTGTATCCCTCCCTTCCAAGAAGCTCCAAAACCTGCCCAAAGTCAGCAGAAGAAAGGAAGTAATAAAGATTAGAGCATCAATAAATGAAGCAGAGAACAAAAAAACAATGGAAAAAAAATCTATGAAACTAAGAGTTTTTTTAAAAATAATTAATATCAACAAATTCTTAGCTAGACTGATCAAGAAAAAAATGAAGGCTCAAGTAAAGAAAATCCTAAATGAAAGAGAAGACATTATAACTGATGCCATAGAAACAAAAATCATAAGAAACTATTATGAACAATGATACACAAGCAAATTGGACAACCTAGAAGAAATTGATGAATTCCTAGAAGCACACACCTACCTAGATAGACTGAAGAAGAAATAAAAAGCCTGAATTGACAAAGGAGACAAGAATATACAATGGAGAAAAGACACTCTCTTCAGTAAGTGGTGCTGGGGAAACTGGAAAGCTACAAGTAAAAGAATGGAGTTAGAACATTTTCTCACATCATATAAAAAAAATAAGCTCAAAATGGATTAAAGACCTAGGTATAAACCCAGAAACCATAAAACTCCTAGAAGAGAACATAGGCAGAACCCTCTTTGACATAAATCGTAGCAATTTTTTTTTTGGATCTGTCTCCTAAGCAAAAGAAACAAAAGCAAAAATAAACAAATGGGACCTAATTAAACTTAAACACTTTTGCACAGCAAAGAAACCATTGACAAAGTGAAAAGACAATCTACTGAATGGGAGAAAATATCTGCAAGTGATATGACCGATAAAGGGTTAATATCCAAAATATATAAACAGCTCATATAAGTTAATATCCAAAAGCAAACAACCTAATTAAAACATGGGCAGAAGACCTGAATAAACATTTTTCCAAAGAAGAGATACATATGGCCAACAAGCACCTGAAAAGATGCTCAGCATCACAAATCATCAGAGAAATGCAAATCGAAACCACAATGCGATATCAGTTCACACTGTCAAAATGGCTATCATCAAAAAGTCTACAAATAACAAATGTTGGTGAGGATGTGGAGAAAAAGGAGCCCTCTTACACTGTTGGTGGGAATGTAAATTGGTGCAGCCACTATGGAAAACAACATGGAAGTTCATCAAAAAACTAAACATAGAACTACAATATAATCCAGCAATTCTACTCCTGGGCATACATCTGAAGAAAACAAAAACACTAATTTGAAAAGGTACGTGCACCCCGATGTCCCAATGTTCATAGCAGCATTATTTACAATAACATAGATATGGAAGCAACCTAAGTATTCATCCAGAGATGAATGGACAAGAAGATGTGGTGTGTAGTAGTATGCACAATGGAATACTACTCAGCCATAAAAAGAATGAAACTCTGCCATTTGCAATGGTGTGGATAGACCTAGAGGGTATTATGCATAGTGAAATAAGTCAGACAGTGAAAGAAAAATACTGTATGTTACCACTTATATGTGGAATCTAAAACTTTTTTAAATGATTGTATATAATAGAAAAAGAAAGCCTGAATCAATAATAAATAAGGAGATTCAATCAGTAATCAAAAACTTCCCAATAAAGAAAAGCTCAGGACCAGAGGGCTTCACAGGTGAATTATACCAAACATTTAAATAAGAATTAATATTAATCCTTTCAAAACTCCTCCAAAAACTGGAAGAGGGTACACTTCCAACTTATTTTATCAGGCCAGCATGACCCAATACCAAAGCCAGACAAAGACACTACAAGAAAAGAAAACTACAGTCCAGTATCCTTGATGAACATAGATGCAAAAATCCTCACCAAAATACTAGCAAACTGAATTCAACAGCACATTAAAAGGATCATACACCTGACCAAGTGTGATATATCGCTGGAAAGCAAGGTTCAACATAGGCAAATCAAGAAACGTAATACATCACATTAACAGAATAAAGAATAAAAATTATATGATCATTTTCATAGATGCAGAAAAAGCATTTGACAGAATTCAATATTCGTTTGGATAAAATCTCTCAACAAAGAAGGATGTCATACCATTTGTGGCAACATGGATGAACCTGGAGAACATCATGCTAAGTGAAATAAGCCAGACATAGGAAGACAAATACTAAACAGTACCACTTATGTGAGAAATCTAAAATAGTCAAACTGATAGTAGCAGAGAGTAAAATGGTGGTTAACAGTGGCTGGGAGGAGGGGTATATGGGGATGTGCTAGTCAAAGGGTACTAAGTTCCAGTTATGCTAGTTGAATAAATCCTAGATATGTACTGTACATCATAACCTATAGTTAACAATACTGTATTGTATTCTTAAAATTTTGCTAAGAAGGTAGATCTTATGTTAAGTGTTCTTGTCATACATAAAAAGTAATAATACATAAAGAGTCAGGAAGAAACTTTTGGAGGTGATGGATATGTTAATGGCATGGATGTGGTGATGGTTTCAAGGGTGTACACTTATCTCCAAACACATCACATTGTATATATTAAATATGTACACCTTTTCATACGTTAATTATACCTCAATAAAATGCTTTAACAAGTGAAATAAATTAAATGAGTGGAAAAATAAAACAAACCAGTCTTTAACTCTGAAAATCCTTACTAATTGACTGTTACGAGTTTGCTACTATACAACTCATCTGTATGGTTTGAAAAACATGATTTTGTTAAGCTATAATGTGAGAATAAAATTTTTCATCAAATTTTTTCTTGGTCACAGCAATGTTTTCTTCTATGATTAAGAGAAATGTAACAGAAAGGTGAAGGATAAGAAAAGAGTGAAAAGATGTTTGAGGAAGCGGAGCAAGCCAAAGAACTATGTGTACCATTCCACTTTTATTTGGGGTAAGTATGTATTTTATAGTCTTTTTTCCTCAGTTTTCACCAGAGTTACTATCCTGGAGAGAACAGTTTTTATTAATAAAACTAGTGTGAGAGTGTAAATATGTGTCGTTGTCTGGAAGAAGATGGAATACAGCGATTGGGATAATAGTGAGAGAGGAGAGAGGAGGGGATGAGCATGGACCAGAGAGCGAGGGAACAGAGTAACACGGCAGGTGACTAGAACCCAAGGAGAAATGTTATTCGGTGAGAAATTCCCCTTGTTAGGATGGCAGAAGGACATTTAAGAATGAGAACGTATTAATATCGAATTCAAAGTGTCTGTGTTTGTGAAAAGCATAACCCCTCCCATAACCCAAATCCTCATTAAAACCGTTACCATTTCTGTAGGTCCCCACAGGGTGAGCCATGGCATGGAAAAGGGACAGTATTTGAGGACAAGGCAAGATAATTTTCAAACTCAGTTGATTTAGCAGAAGCAGGAACTCAGAACCAAGAGACTCCAAGAAACGTAACCCTCCTTTCATTCAAGGAATCCTTGGAGAGAATAGGAGGAAAGTTGAGTCTCTTAATGCACATGTGATTCATTTGAATCTTAAATTATAAGGTCGTATCAGGGGCTTCCTTTTATCTGGGCATTATCAATTTCTTTCTCTTACTTCCCTATGCTCCATGTTCTCTAAATCTCATTCCTCTATTCCGATACCCTCCATCTAAGAATTCTGTACAAAAATTTGCAAATTTGATAGTTTTGGGTACCTATCCCAACAATGGACATAGTATTCAGTAAAATCTCATTTAACCAGGTCCCAGATAACCAGCAATATTAATTCACTTTGATTTTCTACATTTAATAATAGGAGGAAGAGGATACTCATAATTAAGGCTATACAAGCCAGGGATTTCATTAGAAAAGCAATTCTTCCTAATGTATGCCATGCACTGTGCAAAACCTTAGGGAAAAGTTGTGAATGTGATAGATCTGGTTTCTAGACACGTGAAGTTCTCTGGCCATTCCAGAAATACTCATCCTGGTTTATATATCTTCAAACCTATGATTATAGCCAATACACACAAAGTCCTCCATCAACCAAAAAAATTCCCTTTTATATCTACTAAGACAGACAGAAAAGTAGTTGAACGCATTTAGCTCAAAGAAAGTTAAAAAAAAAGTGTTAGGGATCAAGTCTCAACTAACATCCCAGTTCTCAAGCATTCTTTGATTGAAGTTTTACAAAATAAATACTTTTAATATTTATTAGAATTGTGAAGGAAAGATAAGAATTTGATGGTTTTCAAATTACTTCTAAGTAAGACTAGCTCCTTAATTTGTGGGATCCAGTGCAAAATTAAAATGCAGGCCCTTGTTAAAGTATTCTTAAGAATTTTTAAGAAAGTGACAGCAAAACATTGAAACAAGCACATAGCGTTTCTAAGCCTGGGACCGTGCAAATACAGAGGTCTCATGCCATGAAGGCAGCCTGTCTCTAAGCTTACAATTCACTTAATTTGTTCTAGAATTGTATTTAATATTTGACAAAGCAAATGCCCAATGGAGGAGAAAATATAGCGGTAACCAAGAAAGCAAGTAAACAAATTTTTTCACAGTATGACCTAAGAAACTGCTATGGAAACTTACATTATAATATTTTTTTAAATGTTTTCATCTAATATCTACAACTGTTAATTACCAAAACATTCCAAAGATCAGATTAGTAATCCATTTCATTTAGGACTTTAAGGTTTAGATGGTAATCAGTCTGCAGAACTTACTTTAAAGCAGGAAGAAATCATCAAGTTTTCCCTTAAATGTGAATGAATCTAAGATATTTTACTTTCTACTGAAAATAGAAAAATGATTTAGAAAATAGAAGTTTATCAGACAAGATGTATAACTACAAGAAGATATCCTGTAAGATGAGGTGCCTTTTAACAAGCAAGGTTCCTTAATTAATTATGGGCAATTTACTTTCTAGTCAGATGTAAGTAATTGCACGAAAACAGACTGGAAGTAAGTCATATTTGAGTTCTTACATTTTCTCATTTTAATTAGTGCATATTATGTGGTTTGCCTCAGCCCTTCCATAAATAATTTATTTCCTACTGCTCAGAGCTTCAGTTTCTTCATCTCAAAAATGAGAAGTTTCAGCTAATTGAGTTCTGAATGCTCTGCCAGTCCTAATTAAACTCAGCATTACTTATTGTTAACATACTGCCCACAAATTCCTATGCAGGAGACTTCAGAATTTTAAAAAAAGAATAAGCCACAGTTCCTGACCACAGAGAGTCTACAATCCAGAAGGATAGGCAAGCCAGGCAGTCAATAAGTGTAATGTAAGACAGCTCCAAAATTCTAGACCTTGAATTCTAAACAAAAATCTTACCAAAGAAGCACAGAAACGTTTAAGGTTGAGATATGATGTAAAATTAATAGACTGGAAGCATGTAATACAAATCAATCTCCTTAAACATTAGATGTAGATGCTAGAGGCCTGAGTGAGTTTTTAAGCTGTCTTGTAGCCAGTACTGGGGGAGTTCCGCTGCCATGCCAAACATCCAAATGCCTAGGGTGATATTTACCTTATAAGTGCGCTTCCTCCATATTAGGATGTGCTGACCGAATACATAACATGGACACAATTTCAGACCACATTTATCTTCATCACTGACTATTGCAGTAAAGTGTCCATGAGACAAAACTTGGGCTTCATTATTCCACTTGTTATGTATTCTGGGAAATCTTATTTGGTTGGCAGCCTTTTCAACATTACATGGCTTTCATGTCACACATTTGGTTCAGCTGATATAATCAAGGTTCTAGTGCATCATTCATCTTTGAATAAACAATGAAAATCAGGAAGATTAAAAAGTGACAGCTTAAAATAGAGCATGAAATATAACCAAAGTCACAGAAATTGAATTAATATGGCTTTAACGTGATTTTCAAAGGTCTCCAGTCTGGAGTTTGGGCCCAATTTCCTGGCTGGTTTAAAATGAGACCACAGATCTTAACTGATGTGCCTGAGGAGAGGCCATGAGTCAGTGGCTGAACTAGCCAGGCCTGTGAGTAGAGAGGCTGCAATAGATAATAAGCATTATGTGTTCTGAACTTCAAAAGGATCAAGAGCACAATTTTCGTTAATAAAAAATGTGCTTACTTGAAATGGTAACTCCCTAGATATCAACATGGAAAATGTTGTAATAGTGTATGTTATAGGTTGAGATCCCAGGGGAACAGATATGGGGATGGAGATTTGCAAGTGGGTGGCTTATTGTGGAGTGTCCTCAGGAACAATACCTGTAAGGGAGTGAGGGAGGCAGAACTGGGCAGGGGGAGAAGTCGAACTGTGATGCATCTGCAGCAGAGGCCTCAGCCGCTCCCACAGGGAGCCCTGGGGCTGGTTTGGTTCTCTAGATATGTCCCAAATTGAAGCAAGGGGCTAGGCCTCTCTACCCTGAGGAGGGCCTCAGCCTGGAGCAGTCAGTTCCTGACAGGTGGGGGCATGGGTGCCTGGGTCCTGGAGACAGGATCTGGGCTGTGCACCTCAGCATCCACTAGAGTTTACCCCTTGCATCACTCAGGTCTGCTTGCTTCCTCCCATCTGAGAAGAGTTCGTCCAGGATTCCGGATGGTCTCTTTTCCAGGGAAAACTTACCTAAGGAAGGCTAACAAAATGAACTGCAGCCTCCATGGTTACAGATAGTCTCAGGGCTGCAACTAGTGCTTATCATTTCCTTGCTCAACTACCAATTCTAGATCACACTCATCTTTAACTACACTCCTGCTAGTCTACGGGGCTCGCATGATGTGGTGACCCTGACTCTCATCCCTGAGTTTTAGAGCCCCATGACCTTCTTAAAAATATGGCTTCTGAACTTGTCTATTTACTGTCATAATCGGACAATAGAGAACCTGGCTTCTGCACTTGTCCATTTACTATCAAAATTAGGAAAGAAGCAAGAGACACCCTAGTGAATCATCTGGGAATCAAATATATTCTTTCCTGTCCCCACTGTGTAACAACAGCCCTATTGTGTCTCCTGATCATTAGGGTCAATTACCCCTGCTAAGGATGGCTCTTCTTCCTTGCCTAACAGATGGTCTTGGTTCAAGGAAGCAAAAGTGACCTCGTGAAAGCCTTCTCCCTCTTGGAACCTGATCTTTTGGACCAGTAGAGCCTAGCAGGGAAGGGAAGCACAAATTTTTCAACTGGATCTCTGAAATCAATGGCAAACGTAGCATAGAGAATGCACAAGACTGAGGGTTAGTATAGAGATTATTAGTATATAATAATATTATATTATTGGGAGTATAGGGTAAGGTCAAAGATTAGAAGAAGAGTAAAATGATTATTGCAGCAATTCAAGCAAAAACTGAGGAGGGCCTAAAACAAGGCACCAGTAATGAAAAAGAAAGATCAGCATTTGAAACATTAAAAATATGAAATGAACCAGATGAATGCAAGGAGGCTCAAAAGGGAGGATGGGAAATCTCCGATAACTCCCATGATTCCAGCTCAGTTTACTGCTGAGAAGGACAGAGACACAGGATAAAGAGCAGGTTTGATTCTTTATTTGGTTTGTTTTCAAGGCGCCGCAGGAGACAATATTTTAGCGTCACTTATTTTAGGTCACTGACCAATCAGTGACATTTAGGGGGCCCTCTGATTCCTTATTTGCTAGCTTCAAACTGCAGGCCTCCTTTAAATGACCTACACTTGGAAGTTAGCTGTGCCTTTGAATTCTGGGAACTGTAACAAGCATAACTTCACATCTTTTAAATGTTTTGTATAGATTACACTCCTATAGAAGAAATTATTAAAGTAAAACTATGTCATTCCTGTGACAATGACTCCCAAATCTGTATTTCCCTCCTGATTTTTCCAACTGTATATTCCAAACTGCCTGCTGGTCACTTTCACATGGAATTCATGCCAGCATCTCAGATTCAACACATCCAAATTCAATTAAGCCCCACCTCTGCTAGTTTTCCCTCATCTGTAAATAGGCTTCAGCTCCTGGAACCTCTATTTCTGATAAAGGACCCACCATCCTCTCAGTTGGGTTTGCAAACTATAACCCACAGGCCAAATTCAGCCTGTTCCTGTAAATAAAGTTTTATTGCAACACAGCCAAATGAATTCATCTATATATTGTCTGTGTCTGCTTTTGTGCCACAGTGGCAGAGTTGAGTAGTTGTGGCAGAGCCCCTATGGCCCCAAAAGCCTTAATATTATTATTATTGTTGTTGTTGTTATTATTATCATCTGAACCTTTACAGCACAAATTTGCTGACACCTGTTCTAAGTCAGCCAGGATCAAAATCTGAGTCATGTTACACTTACTTTCCCCTTTCTCTCACCTCATCTGCTCCCTGCCCTTTAAATGTTACTACTACAGATATCTCTCACTCTTCTCTCTCTGCTCTCACTGAGCCTAACCTATTTCAACACTCTGCAGACTCTTAACGTGCTCTCTTACAGAAGAAATGCCCTCGCAGATCTACCTGGCTTCTCTCTCTACCCTTGGTGATATGACAAACTACAAATAGTCCCTCCATCTGTTGTTTGTCTAGGGGGAAGGGAGGAGGAGGGAAGTGTGAAGGGTGCTGGTCAGGGAAGCTTCACAGAAGAAAGAAATGATTCAGCTGATAAAAGATAAACAGGCACTTTTCAGCAAAACAAAGGACTGAGGGGGAGGTGGCTGGAGAGGTATAGGTGAAGATACTGCATGACTTTAGAGAAGGCATGAGAAAATAAGGTGTGTTTGGGGAACAGCAAGTAGTTTGGTATGGTGGGAAAAAAGGAAAATGTAATAAAAGGATAATGAGAAGCCCATTCTAGAAACTTTGTTTAAGCTACTATTTCCACATTGGTCAGCCCCAGCTCCTACTCACCATTCTAGACCCAGTTGTGACACCTTCTCTGGTTCCTCCCAATCAAGTCTTGCCTCTTTCCCTCGGATTCCCATAATATTGCATCCTAACTTCTTCCATTTATCACTTTATAACTTGTGTGGCAGTATGGCAGAATAGATTTTTTTATAAGTAGATGTAATAAACTATTAGTAGGTGATAATCTCTTCCTCCATTTACTGCCCAAGTGACCATCAGCGGTCCCCTCCTTCTCCTAGATGGTGGCTTCCTCATTTATAGTGTGGTTGCACCTTGGGAACACAGGAGACTTCTGCAAACTGTAAAGTGCTAAATAAATGAAAACTAACATTTGTATGGTACTTGGTAGAGATTTATAACTTGAGGAAACACCTAACGTCCTGCAAGTTTTTGCTTGTTTGCTTAAGTATGTCCCTTACTGGAGTAAAATATAACTTGAGATCAGACAGTAACTGTATCTTGTGCATTTTTATATCATCAGCACATAAAGAGTATTCAGTATATGTTCATAAAATTAAATTGCCCCACTGAAGTTGACACAAGATCTGATCACACTAGCACTGATTATTTGTAATCTACACACTAAAAAATTATGGTTCAGCTCATATTGTTCCTAAAAAGTCACATTGGAATATTTAAGTGTTTTTGATATGCAAGATATCAAAAGAAATTCAGACAGTTTTACTTTTTATTGAGTGAGAAACAAATGGTGAACGAGGGTACTTCAAACCTGAAACTGGTACAAAGCTCGGAGGCATGCCATTACAGGATGCCTTATAAAGTGAAAATGAGGAAGTTGTTTAACCTTTACAATGATTGGTTATTAAAATGGGAGTTTTCAGACAGCAGGGGATTGATTAAAATTGATTATCTTATACCATTTTAGGAAGATGATTAAAGTTTCATTTATGATTATGAGAGGCATTTGCAAGAAATAACCTAAGTTTTGTTTACATTCATGGAGTAAACTAGATGAAGTTTTGCTTATGTGGCTTAACTAGTTTTGTTTGCTAGGGAGAGCTTCAAGCCTGGTTTCCATTTTATTTAACTTTAACAAAGGATATTAAAAATATTCAGGGTAACGCTAAATTATGTTGTCATTGATCAAAATGATTTTGAAACTTTTCTTTGGAGTTACTTTAAGGATGTGGCATCTTTTTACAAGACTATCCTTCATGTTGGAAAACATTCTTTGAGGATGAACGTATTTTTAGAAAACAACTAAAATTATTATAAGCCAACTATGATACTAATTTAGTTAAAAATGATACTTTAGAATGAAATAGTGAATATTATGTTATTTCTCGAGCTTACTTGAAAGGCAAGCAACCCATCCATATAATCCATCATGGCCTGCTCTGACTGGCACAGTTGACTGAGCTGGGCACCATCAACCATAGAAATTTTGGGAAGTAATCTAAAACCTACCATTATAGACCTTTCAGATAAGTTGGTATTAAGCAAATATTATTGGCCCTTGTTTCTAATAGTTATTATAATAGAGTTTACTGAGGTAAATTGATGCACCTCTATGCTTGTTTCTCAAATCAAATACTCCTTCTCCTCCATCAGGATTCCTGTGGGCTCTAATAAAAATTTGATGGTTTTCACAGCTTAATTTCTATCTCTGTAACTAGAAATCTTGGACATATCTCTCTATACCTTCAGTTCTTCCAGATTTTTTCGTACCTGCCCTGTCCTGACTTCTCTTTAGAGCCATAGTATTCAATACAATAGTATAGTAGACAGAATAATGTTCCCCCCAAAGATGTCCAAGTCCTCATTCCCTGAATTGGTGACTACATTACCTAAGATACCAAAAGAGAACTTTGCAGATGTGGTTAAGGACCTTGAGATGGGGAGATTATCCTGGATTATCCAGGTGATCCCATTGTACTCATGAAGATCCTTATAAGAGAAAGAAGAAGGCAGGACACTTAGAGAAGGAAGTGTGACAATGGAAGCAGAGAATGGAGTGATGTGGCCATGAGCCAAGGAATGTGGGCAGCCTCCTGAAGCTGGGAAAGGAGAGGAATAGATTATCCCCTAGAGCAGGGGTCCCCAACCCCTGGTCCACAGACCGGTAGCGGTCGGTGGCCTGTTAGGAACTGGGCCACATAGCAGGAGGTGAGTGGCGGGCGAGCGAGCAAAGCTTCATCTGTATTTATAGCCGCTCCCCATTGCTTGCATTACCGCCTGACCTCCGCCTCCTGTCAGATCAGCGACTGCATTATATTCTCATAAGACTGCAAACCCTACTGTGAACTGCCCATGCGAGGGATCTAGGTTGTGCACTCCTTATGAGAATCTAATGCCTGATGACCTGAGGTGGAGTTGAGGCAGTGATGCTAGCTCTGGGAAGCGGATGCAAATACAGATTATCATTAGCAGAGAGGTTTGACTGCACAGAGACCATAATAAATCAATTGCTTGCAGACCCATATCAAAAGCCTATCAGTGAGTGGCAAGTGACAATTAAGCTGCATGTGGTGGCCGGCTTTATAGTGGCAAGTGAGTAGATGTACTTCAATTGTACACTGCATCTGGTGGCAGGCTTTTAGTCAGAAACCGACATTTATTTTAGTCCGCGTGTGGCGCGCCTGTAATTTTATTTACCGCTTCCATCCGCACCTCTTTCCTGCACCGCGCACTTGTCTTAGTCACGGTTTTGGTAAGCCATAAGCTAACCCTAGCCAAAATGAGTAAAAAAACAAACGTCGCTGGAGAACATCTTTGTAAAGGGAGAAAGACCCAATAATTAGACAGTAGAAGACCCTAAGACTGCCAACAAAAAGAAAGCTGCATTTAAAAGAAAATATCAAGAGTCCTTCTTAAATTATGGGTTCATTGCAACAGGTGATTGACATTCTCCAAGCCCATTTTGTATAATATGTGGCAACAAGCTATCCAACAAAGCCATGAAACCTTCAAACTGCTTCGCCACATGGAGACCAAGCACCCTGCATTAAAAGACAAGACTTTGGAGTTTTTCAAAAGAAAAAAAAATGTGGACAAGAAGAACAGAAGCAATTATTGAAGGCCACCACTTCATCAAAAGTGTCTGCACCAAGAGCAATATTCTTAGCGGCTAACCACATTGCTAAAGCTAAGAAGCCCTTTACTATTGGTGTAGAGTTTATCCTACCTGCTGCTAAGGACATTTGTCATGAACTTACAGGAGAGGCTGCAGTTCAAAAGGTGGCACGTATTCCTCTTTTGCCTGGCACCATAACTAGACAAATTGATGCAATAGCAGAGGATATTGAGGCACAATTTTTAGAGAGGATTATTGAGTCACCGTGGCACACAATCCAGGTTGACAAGTCTATCGATGTTGACAACAAGGCAATAATGCTTGTTTTTGTGTGATATATTTTTCAGGAGGATGTGCACGAGGATATGTTACGTGCACTTTTGTTGCCGACGAACACCACAGCTGCAGAACTATTCAAGTCTTTGAATGGTTACATATCAGGAAAACTGAATTGATCATTTTGTGTAGGTATGTGCACGGACGGAGCAGCTGCCATGACGGGACGGCCTTCTGGTTTCACTACTCAGGTCAAAGAGGCCGCTTCTGAATGTGAGTCTACGCACTGTGTCATCCACAGAGAAATGCTGGCTAGCTGAAAACTGTAACCTGAACTTAACAATGTTTTGCAGGATGCGATTAAAATTATCAGCCACATTAAAGTACATGCCCTTAACTCAGGTCTGTTCGTGCAGCTCTGTGAGGAGATGGACCCAGAGCACACACGTCTTCTCTTATACACAGAAGTGAGATGGCTTTCTAGAGGTAGATCACTGGCCAGAGTTTTTGAGTTATGAGAGCCGCTCCAGAGATTTCTTTTAGAAAAACAGTCACCCCTGGCAGCACATTTCAGTGACACAGAATGGGTCGCAAAACTTGCTTAGTTGTGTGACATATTCAACCTGCTCAATGAACTCAATCTGTCACTTCAGGGGAGAACCACAACTGTGTTCAAGTCGGCAGCTAAAGTGGCTGCATTCAAAGCCAAACTGGAATTATGGGGGCGATGAGTGAACATTGGGATTTTTGACATGTTTCAAACATTAGCAGAGATTTTGAAAGAGACTGAGCCAGGGCCTTCTTTCTCACAACTGGTGCATGATCACCTATCCCAGCTTTCAAAAGAGCTTGAGCATTACTTCCCAACCACAAAAGACCCCCGAACTGAAAAGGAATGGATCCCCGACCCATTTGTGAATAAGCCAGGTGAATCGACTTTGTCCGTGCTAGAAGAGGATCAACTGCTTGAGATCGCAAATGACGGTGGCCTTAAAAGTATGTTTGAGACAACTTCAAATCTCCATACGTTCTGGATTAAAGTCAAGGCGGAATATCGTGAGATTGCCGCAAAAGCACTGAAAAGCCTGCTTCCGTTTCCAACATCCTATCTTTGTGAAGCAGGGTTTTCTGCAGTGACAGCAACCAAAACGAGATTACAAAGTAGACTGGATATAAGGGACACACTTCGGGTGTCACTGTCTCCCATCACCCCCAGATGGGATCATCTAGTTGCAGGAAAACAAGCTCAGGGCTCCCACTGATTCTGCATTATGGTGAGTTGTATAATTATTTCATTATATATTACAATGTAATAATAATAGAAATAAAGTGCACAATAAATGTAATGTGCTTGAATCATCCCAAAACCGTCCCCTCCTCCCTGGTCCGTGGAAAAATTGTCTTCCACAAAACTGGTCCCTGGTGCCAAAAAGGTTGGGAACCACTGTTTTAAACCACTAAGTTTGTAGTAATTTGTTACAGCAACAATAGGAAATTAATTCAGGTAACCACTAGCCTCATGTGTTTATTTAAATTTAAGTGAATTAAATTTAAAAATTTTTTAATTTAATGTTTCATTCTAGCTATATTTCAAGTCCTTAATAGCAACCTGTGACAGTGGCTACCATATTGGACAGCACAGATTATAGATCATTGCTGAAACTTCCATCCAGCAGCATTGGATTGTGCTGTTACAGAGGTCTCTTTGCCTTACCCCAGATATCCTACCACCAGAGTAGATTTAGTAAAGCTAAAATAAACAAACTCCCTTTAATTCCAAACCTCCTTGTCAATGGCAGTGGCCCAGAAGACTATCCAAAGTAGTAGATGTGATCTTGGCTCAAAAATTTATGTGATACAATTCTTTCAGAATTGTATTTTCAGAATCACATGGCAGCCCACAGACAAGGGAAGGGAGGGACAGTCCCACTACAAGTCCTGCTCTTTAGTAGCATCCCCTGCATGGAAAGAATCATAGAGAATGTTCAAGTGGGGTGGAAGTTCACACATCCCATGAGGAACCTCTCTATCCTAACTCTAAGTTCAAAGTATTTATTTTGTTTTCTCCATGGCTTATAAGAGTTGGATTGTTTCTTTATTGTTAGGCTGATGATGTTTCTATACCAGAACAGTAGATTGGGTTCATTGGTGATGTCTTCCATTTCTTGATATCCTAAAACTGAAGAGAGATATGTTGGGCTTTTATCTAATTCTGTTCTGAGTGAAATAAAAACTGGAATAATACATTCTGGAATTGTTTTCCACTAACTCCTATAAAAGAGATTCCTCTTTTGTACTCTTCAATTTATTCACAGTTTAAAACGTAGGTGAGAAGCATTTCAGTAGATAGAAACTAGCTCTAATTCAGTATTTTTCAGCCACAGGAGGTGAACTTTCTCCACACAGTAAATATAAGCCAGGTGGATTCATTGTCTTAAGAGGAATCAGACATTCAGACTCATGTGCAAAGACTCAGTTCAACATGATGTGCTAAGCAAGGGGAAATATTTTTTTTAAGTCATGAAATATCTGAATAAGTAAGACAATTATATGAAAATGTGTGAAAATGCATATCATAAGCATTAATGTGCATTCATATGAATGTATGCCCAACATACATATGATTACCGAAGAAGACCATTACAGGCATACCTCGGAGATATTGCAGGTACAGTTCCGGACCCCTGCAATAAAGTTAATATTGCAATAAAGCAAGTCACATGAATTTTTTGGTTTTCCAGTGTATACAAATGTTTTAAGTGTGCAATAGCATCATGTCTTTAAAAACGTGTGTACTTTGATTTTAAAAATACCTAATGGCTAAAATATGCTAACCATCATCCGAGCCTTCAGTGAGTCGTAATCTTTTTGCTGGTGGAGGGTCTTGCCTGGGAGTTGATGGCTGCTAACTGGTCAGGGTGGTGATTGCTGAAGGTTGGAATGGCTGCGGCAATTTCTTAAAATAAGACGACAATGAGTTTGCTTCATCAATTTACTCTTCCTTTCACAAACAATTTCTCTATAGCCTGCAATGCTGTTTGATAATATTTTATCCACAACAGAACTTCTTTCAAACTTGGAGTCAATCCTCTCAAACCCTGCTTTACTTTATCAACCAAGTTCATGTAATATGCCAAATCCTTTACTGTCATTTCAACAATCTTTACAGCATCTTCACCAGGAGTAGATTCCATCTTAAAAAACCACTTTCTTGGCTCATCTGTAAGAAGCAACTTCTCATCTGTTAAAATTTTATCATGAAATTGCAGCAATTAAGTCACATCTTCAGATCCACTTCTAATTCTAGTTCTCTTGCTATTTCCACCACATCTGCAGTTACTTCCTCTACTGAAGTCTTGAACCCCTCAAAGTCAGCCATGAACATTGGAATCAGTATCTCCCAAACTTCTGTTAATGTTGATATTTTGACCTCTTCCCATGAACCACAAATATTTTAAAATGGCATCTAGAATGGTGAGTCCTTTCCAGAAGGCTTTCAATTTACTTTACCCACATCCATCAGAAGAATCACTATCTATGGCAGCTATAGGCTTACAAAATGTATTTCTTAAATAACAAGACTTGAAAGTCAGAATTACTCCTTGATCTATGGGCTGTAGAATGGATGTCATATTAGCAGGCAAGAAAACAACATTAATCTCATTGTACATCTCCATTAGAGCTCTTGGGTGACCAGGTGCATTGTCAGTGAGAAGTAAAATTTTGAAAGGAATCTTCTTTTTCTGAGCAGTAGGTCTCAAATGTGGGCTTAAAATATTGATAAACCATGTTGTAAACAAATGTGCTGTCACCAGGCTTTGTTGTTCCATTTACAGAGCACAGATGGAGTAGATGTAGCATAATTCTTAAGGGTCTTAGGACTTTCAGAATGGTAATTGAACATTGGCTTCAACTTAATGTCACCAACTGCATCAGCCCCTAACCCTGTCCTTTGAAGTTTGAACGAAGGCATTGACTTGTCCTCTCTAGCTGTGAAAGTCCTAGATGACACCTTCTTGCAATATAAGGCTGTTTCATCTACATTGACTATCTGTTGTTTCGTGTATCCACCTTCGTTCATTATTTTAGTTAGGTTTTCTGGATTACTTGCTGCAGCTTCTACATCAGCACTTGCTGCTTCACCATGCACTTTTATGTTATGGAGATGGCTTCTTTCCTTCAACCTCATGAACCAACCTCTGCTAGCTTCAGACTTTTCTTTTGCAACTTCCTCACCTCTCTCAGCCTACGTAGAATTGAAGAGAGTTAGGGCCTTGCTCTGGATTCAGCTTTGTCTTAAGGGATGTTATGGCTGGTTTAATCCTCTATCCAGACCACTAAAACTTTCTCCATATCAGCAGTAAGGCTGTTTTTCTTTCTTATCATTCTTGTGTGTGCTAAAGTAGCACTTTTAATTTTCTTCAAGAACTTTTCTTTTGTACTCATAATGTGACTATTTGTCACACGGGGCCTAGCTCTATTACTTATCTTGAATTTTGACATGCCTTCTTCACTAAGCTTAATCATTTCTAGCTTTTGATTTAAAGTGAGAAGCGTGATGAGACTCTTCCTCTCAATTGAACACTTAAAGGCCATTGTAGGGTTATTAACTGGCCTAATTTCAACATTGTTGTGTGTCAGGGGATAGGGAGGCGCCAGGAGAAGGAGAGAGATGGGGTACAGCCGGTAGGTAGAACAGTCAGAACACACTACATTAATCACTTAAAATGCCATCTTATATGGACGAGGTTCATGACACCCCAAAACAATTACAATAGTAACATCAAAGATCACTGATCACAGATCACCATAACAAATATAATAATAATGGAAAAATTTGAAGTATTGTGTGAATTACCAAAATGTGACAGACACCAAGTGAACAAATGCTGTTGGAAAAAATGGTGCTGATAGACTTGCTCGACGCAGGGTTCACAAACCTTCAATTTGTAAAAAACACAGTATCTGCAAAGTGCAATAAAGCAAAGCACAATAAAATGAGGTATGTCTGTGGTTTTGGAATCTGCTCCTGGTGTATCTATTTTCAGATAGGTATGTCGCTGTCTTTAAAATCACTGTCACCTTTAAAACTTTCCTTAGAAAGACTGTCATTTAAATAGTATTCTCAAATAGGATTTTCTGGACCATTATCACATATTTTTCCTACAATAAACTCATAGTTTGTCTTTTGATAACAGTATATGTCATTTGCATCTTATCTTCAAATCCATTCCCTGCACTCTCTTTGCTCCCATGGGGGCTAATACATTCTCTATTTCCAAAGTTCTCTTGCCTTCCAGTTAAGTTTGGCCAATCAGAAACTGTGGCGGATCAGAGGGTTGTAGGAGGGAAAATAACCACATTATTTCTCTTTTGCTCTATGCTTCACATGACATATCTAGCAGTGGCTGCATCTTTTCCATCTCCATTGATCCATTACCTTGTGTGTTCCATGAGATGCTCCTGAATCCTTGTGTGTTCCATGAGATGCTCCTGAATCAATAAGTTCCTTTTATGCTTAATGAGGTTTGAGTGTGTTTTTATTACCAGTTATCACAATGACCTTATCCTTAATTTTTCATCACTTAATCTTATTCCAATGTAGCCTCAGATACTCACCTTCTTCAGCAGGAAGGGATTTATCATTCTCCAGGTCTTATAGTAAATGGCAAGAGCAAAGGTTCACTCTTCTTAGCTATTTTCCTATAATAAGTTTCTTTCTAACTCTGAGCTAAGGAAACAAATTAGTTTAGTCTTTCAGGTATCTCCATCTCTCATAATTCTCAATTCACTCTTTATGAAACCATTGGAGAAAATAGAATCCATAATAAGGCTTAGAAATAAGAATTAAAAGTCACTAAATAACTTTAGTAGAAATATATATATATATATATATATACACACACACACTATTTGTACCTGGCAAACATCAAACATTAGTTAACTTCAATAATTTTTTTACTGTATTAGCCATAGGGCACTGTCAAATGCCTTCAGAATTATTACTGAGTTGTAGGGATAAATTTTCCAGGCCCAGGCAGGGGTGAGTCTCAGGAGTCAGTGTTATCTGAATTGAAATACGTAAGTGTACAATCCTAAATATTGTGAGGCAAAGTCAAAGTCAAAGGTGGTTCCTTAAAACTAGGTATGCATCTCCTGTGGGTATGATAAAACAATAACTGGGAAGGGGGAGGGAAGGAGAGGAAAGACTTATGCAGAGCTGAAGGGTACTAATTAAAAGGACAGGAAAACACCTTCCACTTTTGGCTATCAGTGGACTGTCTCATTTCATATCCCACTGAAAACAACTAGAAATCTCAAAAAACGTTTTCTGAAAATTTGTTTGAAGGCATTAAAGGGACATCAAAGCACCAAGGACTTGAAAGGTCCTGATTGCAGAAAGAAGTTCTGAAAAGTGAGTGCAACATCTAGTTATGCTTTTCTTTTCAAGGAACATCAGCATCTTTTCCATCTCCATGGATCAAGTTACCTTGTGTGTTCTGTGAGATACTCCAGAACCACTGAAATAAGTTCCCTTTTATGCTCTGACATGTGTTTGACAATTCATAACTAGAACTAAGAACCTGACAAGCTGGTCAGAGTTTTTGGCAGTCTCAAGGGATTTTTTAAAAAATGAAGATCAAGGTCTGCCAAGGAGGAGAAGCCCTGGAAAATACTTCATATTTTCAGTTGAAACTCCTGAGGAGCAAAACCTAAATAATAAAAGAAATTGACCAGCCTGCAGGAAGGCTGAAACCCAGCTCCTTGTTAGCTCAGTTTGAGAAGAGATGAAATAATCTGCCCTAATCTAACTTTCTTCAAGAAGCAAAAGTAAATTCTCTTTGGAAAAAGATAATGTTATCCAGAATCTCTAATTAGCTCTCAATTTTTCATACATGTTTAGCATTCTTTCAATTACCAGGCATACAACAAGACAAAAACAAATAATCTAAAACCAAGAGAAGAAAAACAGATAATGGAAAAACTACCATAGATGGATAATTTTATCAGAGAACTAGAATCTGTTAGAGAAAAAAAGACTTGAATTGAAATACTAGAAATGAAAAACACAAAAACTCAATAAATTGTTTTTAACAGAATATCAGACAAAGTTAGGAGAGCATTTTCTAACTGTTTTAGAACTGGGAAGAGAATATCCAGGCTAAAGTACAGAAAGAAAAATGATGAAAATATAGAAAATCATTTACGAGACAGATGGACACCAGTGAGAAGATCTAACATATGTAATTGGATTTCCAGAAAAAGAAGAGAGAGAGAATGGGTGGAAGCAATACTAGAAGAGATAATGACCAAGGATTCTCTAAAATTAGTGAAAGATGTCAAGCCACAGATCCAAGAAATGCTACAAACAGTAAATAAGAAAAATATAAATAAAATCCACCTAGGAACATCATAGTAAAATGACTACAAAGAAATATCATTGGGTCAATTGGATATTCAAACACCAAAAAAAAAGTTAATCTTATTGGATACAATGTATGGGAAAATATTTTCTCTCATAGTCTTTTAACTCTTATAATGACATCTGAGTAGAGTTCTTATTTTCAATGCAGTCTAATTTATAAATTGATTTTTAAATAGTATTTCTCATATTCTGTTTAAGAAAACTTTTGTTATTTTATGGTCATGAAGATATTTTCCTACATTATCTTAGAAGTTTTAAAGAACTAAGATTAAGTACAAATCAAAGAAATTCTCTTCATTAGCATACACTAGAAAGGGAGGGGGAAGACAAGCCACTGAGAAATTTTGATGAGGGCAATCTGCAGAACTGGCCTAAAGTGGGGCTGGTAATAGAAAGAAATGGCCAGATATACTACAGGACAGCTAAACTCTTAGAAATTTTTATAGAATTAAAAGATAATAAATTGTTTTGTTTTTGGTTTTTTTTGATAAACCTACCCAGCCTGCTCAAGGGCAAAGTGCCTAGACTGACTATTTTTCTAGTTTATCAGTTTACCCCTAAAAATGTAAAGGCAAAATTTACTCTTCCCTGAAATGTTGGCAATGACTCTGTTTGTCCTGAATTGCAGTTCCCTCTCTCCAAACCTGCTTTATTCCCCTTCCCTTCACAGACATTTGTGACCTAAATTCCATCTCAGTGTTTACTTCTGGAGAATCCACCCACCAACATCAATTGACTCCTCCTACACGAAAAACAGAGTAAAACAAAACTTACTGTTCTCAGACTGCTCAGACTGTCCACAGATTTCTCCTTTTCTCTCTTCTTATAAGTCTATTCTTTGCCTTTGTTTCTTAACAACAGTATAATGACAGCTCTCACTTGTATATGTGAGTAGAATATTTCTATGTCAATGGTGACCAAAAAAATCTAGAAGTTGTTCTTTGACACTACAGAATTGAAGAAAAATTAAACATAACATGTATATCAAGAACCCTAACAAATCTATAGAAGAAACATTTAATACAAAAGGAAACAGGCAAAATAGGCACATCACAAAATAGTATATCAAAAGGTCAGTAAATATAAAAAGGTACTCAAAATCGTTAGTCATCAATGTAAATTGAAGCTACAATGTAATACCACTAAACATCCAACAAAATGGCTAAGATGTAAAAGGTCAACAATAATTATGTTGGTGAGGATATGGAGCAACCAGAATTCTCATATGCTGCTGATGGGAGTGTAAATTGGTTCAAATATTTTAGAAAACCCTTTGGCAATATATGCTAAAACTGAACATACACGTATGGTAAGACCCAACTACTCCACTACTGGGAGAAATACCAAACAGAAGTGTGTGCATATATTTACTAAAGACATGCACAAGAATGTTCATAGTAACTTCATGTGTGATAACCCCAAACTGGAGTCAACTAAAAGGTCCATCAACAATAGAACGGCTAATATATTTTACCCATACAAAGGAATACTATAGCACTGAAAACAAATGGATGAAAGCTGCACAAAAGCAAAACGAATGACTATCTCAGGCATAATGTTAAGCAAAAACTTAGGCATAGAATTGTACATACTGAATATTATGGACTAACCTGCACACACACACACACACACCTAAAATTTCATATGTTGAAGCCCTAACTCCAAATGTGACTGTATGTGGAGATAGGGCCTTTAGGTAGATAATTAAAATTAAATGAGGTCATAAGGGTGGAGCCCTTATCTATTGGACTTATGTCTTTATAAGAGGAGGAAGAGACACCAGGAGTGTGTCCACACAGAGGAAAGGCCATGTGAGGACACAGTGAGAAGGTTGCCGTATACATGCCAGGAAGTGTTCTCACCAGAAACCAACCCTGACGACACCTTCATCTTGGACTTTCAGCCTCAGAAGTGTGAGAAAATAAATTTCTATTATTTAAGCCACCCCATCTGTGATACTCTGTTATGGCAGTTCAAGCAGACTAATATGATTCCATTTACAGATAAAGTATTAAGAAAGAAAAACCTAATCTATGAGATAGGAAGTAAAGTTTACTCCTGTCAAGGAATGAAGGTTGTAATGACTAGGAGAAGACATGAGAGGGACTTCTGGCGTACTGCTGGTGTCCTATTTCTTGACCTTAGTGGTGAATACATGAGTGTTACTGTTGTGAAAATTTATGGAATTTTAGACTTATGGTATGTGTGGTTCGTTAAGTACTATGCATCAATTTAAAGTTTATTAAAAAATAAACAGGAAACATCAGACTTATCAGGGAAGTCTGATGGATAACAGAAGTGTTCAGGGGGGTTGGATAAAATAAAGCCCTACAATCCCCACCTCATCATGGGAACTGATACAGAACAGGTTTTCTGCTTTCCTTTTCTCTTTTTATTTTTCTCTTGTTTCCCAGAGCATACATTCCTTTATGAGAGCCTAAGGAAGCAGCTGGTTCAATGGAGCTGGTTGTAAAAGGATGAGACAGGAAAAAGCAGTCAGCCGGCCAAAGGTTGCAAGTCAAATAGATGTTTTTTTGGAGTCTAATCATGTTTCCAATAACAATTTTCAAGACAGCAAGACTGAGCTTATATGGACACTGTCCAGCCAGTTTAAAGAACAGGGGCCTCTGAATGATTTCTCAATAAAAAATTATCTTTAGAAAGTAAGAATTTATCACCAGTTTAGATCCTGCATGCTATATATATAGTTTAGATAAAACTCTGGAGAATAAGAACTTCATCTTTTTTTTGCTGCTGTTCATGAATGAATTTCTGAAAGTTGTGGCAAGAATTTTCCAAGATCAGGCGAAATATGACATTTGATTTTGGAGTTGTGTAACCATAGATCCTGGCTTCAGGAGAGCATCGGCTCTTGCCCACACCTACCATTGAAGCTGGATTCAGCACTTCCCCACATTCATTCCTAAGAATTGCCTCCATTCAAAGGCAATATTAAGCAATATATAGTTTACTGAAGATTTGGGAAAATATTTGGGAAGTAGTTTTATGTTAAACACCATGGAGAAAGCATTCAACAAACATCCCAGTCAGTATATTTTTTCTGCACTCAGACCCCTTTTGGCTTCATGCCAATCTGAGGTGTTCTCATTCTGATCCTCTCCTTCATTTTCTTGGCTAAATCCTTTCTGCTCCACGGTCTTCTGGAAGTCCAATCCCAGACGGGCAACCATCCTGATGTAAGCACAGCCGACTGGGAAAGCTCATCCAGTCTTTGCCTTCCATTTCTTTCTTATCAGTCCTGTGGGCTTTACCAGTCTTCCATACCCCACTGGAACTTTGGGTGAAAAATTTTTGTCCAAAGCATTACACGTACAGGCAGAAAGGTGAGAAACATCCTTTGTGTTCTTGCTTTGATTAATAAAAACTTAGCTTAGAATCAGGACACCTCGAGCCCTTAACTGCTCAGTGCTACACATTCCTCATACATTTGAACATCTGTGGAACATTTGGGGACACTTAAAAATTGTGGTGGTATGAGAATACAAGGTGTTGTTATTCTTGCATCTTGCTCCCAAGAGTCTGACCTAAATGCAGAAAAGCAGTAAGGACACCAGCCTATGACAGTTGGCCATGGTAAACAGCGTGTGCATCCTGTACAGATAAAAGAATCTCCTTTTCATATAGCATGTATCCGAGAAATAACACCTTCACAATTTGTGTCATTTCTTTTTGATGACCCCCAAACAAAACAGTGACTGAGATAATAAATGCTTTTACTTTGGGTTGATCAAAATACCCTGTGGTGAAACTGCTCTAGTTTAATGCAGTGCCAAGTGAGCCACACACCGTGCGAAAACTGCCATCCTTGGAGGAGAAGTGTCAACACCTGGGTTTTTGTCACTTATCCTATCTTGAAGATTCGGGGTGGTTATGTTGCTTTCTTTGTTCCTATCTGTGCACTAATTCACACTTAAAAACTGATTGTTGACTAACTATTATTTGCAAAGCACCTTGAAATATAGGGGTTATAAAGATAAAATAAGGTAATTTCCCATCTTCCGTAAGTTTACATTTAATCAAGGAAGATATACACAGGAAACAAAACAAAGAACCATAAACATAGAAGAACATATACACAGAAAACAAAACAAAGAACCATAAACCATAGAAGTAGAAGAAGGAGAGATTATTTATTGCCTGAGGGAATTAAGGGAGCCAGAATGATCTTTTCAAAAAGCAAATCTGCTCATGTCTTTCCTTTTTTTTCTTTTTTTTGTTAACATCTTTATTGGAGTATAATTGCTTTACAATGGTGTGTTAGTTTCTGCTTTATAACAAAGTAAATCAGCTATACATATACATATATCCTCCCTCTTGCATCTCCCTCCCACCCTCCCTATCCCACCCCTCTAGGTGGTCACAAAGCACGGAGCTGATCTCCCTGTGCTATGCGGCTGCTTCCCACTGGCTAGCTATTTTACATTTGGTAGTGTATGTATGTCAGTGCTACTCTATCACTTCGTCCCAGCTTACCCTTCCCCCTCCCCGTGTCCTCAAGCCCATTCTCTACGTCTGTGTCTTTATTCCTGTCCTGACCCTAGGTTCTTCAGAACCATTTTTTTTTTTATAGATCCCATATATATATGTTAGCATACAGTATTTGTGTTTCCCTTTCTGACTTACTTCACTCTGTATGACAGACTCTAGGTCCATCCACCTCACTACAAATAACTCAATTTCGTTTCTTTTTATGGCTGAGTATTATTCCATTGTATATATGTGCCACATCTTCTTTATCCATTCATCTGTCGATGGACACTTAGGTTGCTTCCATGTCCTGGCTATTGTAAATAGAGCTGACATTGTGGTACATGACTCTTCTTGAATTATGGTTTTCTCAGGGTATATGCCCAGTAGTGGGGTTGCTGGGTCATATGGTAGTTCTATTTTTAGTTTTTTGAGGAACCTCCATACTGTTCTCCATAGTGGCTGTATCAATTTACATTCCCACCAGCAGTGCAAGAGGGTTCCCTTTTCTCCACACCCTCTCCAGCATTTATTATTTGTAGATTTTTTGATGATGGCCATTCTGACTGGTGTGAGATGATACCTCATTGTAGTTTTGATTTGCATTTCTCTAATGATTACTGATGTTGAGCATTCTTTCATGTGTATGTTGGCAATCTGTATATCTTCCTTGGAGAAAGGTCTATTTAGGTCTTCTTCCCATTTTTGGATTGGGTTGTTTGTTTTTTTGATATTGAGCTGCATGAGCTGCTTGTAAATTTTGGAGATGAATCCTTTGTCAGTTGCTTCATTTGCAAATATTTTCTCCCATTCTGAGGGTTGTCTTTTGGTCTTGTTTATGGTTTCCTTTGCTGTGCAAAAGCTTTTAAGTTTCATTAGGTCCCATTTGTTTATTTTTGTTTTTATTTCCATTACTCTAGGAGGTGGGTCAAAAAACATGTTGCTGTGGTTTATGTCAAAGAGTGTTTTTCCTATGTTTTCCTCTAAGAGTTTGATAGTGTCTGGCCTTACATTTATGTCTTTAATCCATTTTGAGTTTATTTTTGTGTATGGTGTTAGGGAGTGTTCTAATTTCATTCTTTTACACGTAGCTGTCCAGTTTTCCCAGCACCACTTATTGAAGAGGCTGTCTTTTCTCCATTGTATATTCTTGCCTCCTTTATCAAAGATAAGGTGACCATATGTGCATGGGTTTACCTCTGGGCTTCTATCCTGTTGCATTGATCTATATTTCTGTTTTTGTGCCAGTACCATACTCTCTTGATTACTGTAGCTTTGTAGTATAGTCTGAAGTCAGCAAGCCTGATTCCTCCAGCTCCTTTTTTCTTTCTCAAGATTGCTTTGGCTATTCAGGGTCTTTTGTGTTTCCATACAAATTGTGAAGCTTTTTATTCTAGTTCTGTGAAAAATGCCATTGGTAGTTTGATAGGGATTGCATGGAATCTGTAGGTTGCTTTGGGTGGTATAGTCATTTTCACAATGTTGATTCTTCCAATCCAAGAACATGGTATATCTCTCCATCTGTTTGTGTCATCTTTAATTTCTTTCATCAGTGTCTTATAGTTTTCTGCATACCGGTCTTTTGTCTCCTTAGGTAGGTTTATTCCTAGGTATTTTATTCCTTTTGTTGTAATGGTAATCATGTCTTTCCTTTACTTACACCCCTCCAATGGCTCCCCAGCACATTCAGAATAAAATTAATTAATTAAAATGTGAGCATTTCAAACCAATCTCCAGCTTTTTAGTCAGTCTCAAATCCTGCTATTCTCTCTCTTATTCACTGTTCTTCAGCCACACTGGTCTGAATATAGATTTTTTTTTAATTAAATTGCTAACTGGTTGCATTTCTTGTGTTTACTGTATCAAAGGGGCCCCTCTGGTAACATGGAAAAAACAATGGAGCCATCATGTAATACTTTCAGTAAAGAGTCAAAATTCCCAACAGTAGATGGTAGGGGAAAGAAGGAAGGATTTAGGCTACATCTTTGCATCACATCCATAGCACTGTGCTTGGGTTTTAAAGTGGTGTCCTTCCATAGTAGCCCCAGAATGCAAAATTAGGAAAGAACTGCTATGGAAAAGCCTTCTCCAACTATATGTCTTTTGCAAGTTTTATGATTTTATAAATGAAATAATACTTTTAATAATAATAATAGTGGCAACTAGTATTCATTGAGCACTGTGCTATGTACATATGCCAAGCAGCAGTGCTAATTACTTACACATATCTTTAGGTTAATTCCCCCCAAACCCTGAAGTACTACTATTACTATTATTATCTTCTAGATGAGAAAGTAAACTGAGTGAGTTCAATATCTTGCACAAGAAAATAACTTACTATCTAGAGTGGTATTTAAAATTACATTGTATATCACTTAATGTCAATATAATAAATTTTGTTAAACTGTAGCAAAGCTTTCTGGATTCTGGATTATTCCAAGCAGCGTTTCCACCTGTGATATATTTTTGAGACCTAGAAATGCATAGGTGCAATGCATACCTAGAATGATAGTTTGTATTTGTCCCTAGGCCTGGGCCTGGAGGCCTGGAGATGAGCACAGTAACAAGGGTGTGGGCAAATTGTTTTGATGAATAAAAACTATACCTTTGTTTTCTTAAACCAGTTTAATTAAATACAAGTATATATTTTGGCAATTTCTAGGAAGGCATCAGAAATAAATAGTCTTATTTTCAATAACTGAGACTATGATAAAAATTCAGTAGTCTCTAGTGCTATCAAATTTCAATGCTTCCTCAGAGTGATACATTCTACAGTAAGAAAGGACACTCACATCAGGTTTTAACTAAGGTCCACATCCTAGGGGTCATTTCTTTACCTTGTTTAAGGCTCTCCTGTGGAGCTTGAGAATCCGATTATTAAACACGACTTAAGTGAGACTCATGAGTTGGCATTTTAATCTTTTAACTGAGTGATCAGGGAGAACATGTTTTAACAAACTGTTCTAGGGCACACTCAAAGTTCTTCTTTGCTAAGGAAAAAAAGAACCCAGTAACGTCTTCTTATTTGATTAAGGGAACATAGAAACTGGGATAGAAAATCCTCCATCTCTGACAGAGTAGGGTTGCCAGATTTAGCAAATAAAAATATAGGACATCCAGTTAAATTCGAATTTCAGATAAATAATGGAAATTTTTTTACTAGAAGTATATCCCATGCAATATTTGGGTGACACTTATAGTAAAAAATTATTCATTGTTTAACTGAAATTCAAATTTAAATAGGTATGTGGTCTTTTTATCTGTCAAGTTTATTACAGAGAGGCCAATTAGATTTCAATTCAATGGGTTTTAAGATTGCACTGATGTTTGTCTAGGCCTGATTAAACCTTATAAAGGGGGAATGGTAGCACTTTTTTATTACAAAAGTTTTTAAAATTCAAAAACAGAAGGAAGAAACCCACAGAAAACAAGAAAAAATAATTCTGCACTATTCATAGCAGACATGTTGCTAGGTGCTCCCTTCCAGTGAGCGTAGTTCAATCTGACAAAGTGTATTGAGATAGAATCCACCAGCATGCTTCATGTTGCCTAGGGGATGATCTGTTTCCTGAGCCACTCTGGGCTGCCATTCTCATCACCATGAATATACCAAAATTAGCTCCCGAGGGGGTAGATCTGGATGCTTTTCAGCTGATAAATTTGAAAGGGATTTATTTTCTGATTAAAATAAAATCCCACTTATCGTGATATCAGACTTCCAGCTGATTCAGTTATTCATTAAACAGTCATAAATTCACAATTAAAGGGGGAAAACTCAGATGTAGAAAACAGCTGGCACTGGCACATGTTCTATACCTCTTGGCATGAGGTTGTGAGTTAGCTTACCCTTCTTGCCTTTAAAAGTGTAATTATAATTTGTTCTGGCCTGCGGGTTAGATAGAGCAGGGGTGATGTTGATTGACTATGAGAATTCAGTGCACTGGGAAACTGTGTTAGATGGAAAATTCTACAAACTAAAAACCATTCAGGGCTGGTTGGGCTGGGAGCATAATGCCCTCTGCCCTTTAATGGTCCTGGAGGACTCCACTCTCAGGAAGATGAACCTTCAGCAATGGGGAAATGGCTACCTGCACTTTGGGGCTTCCCAGAGGCTAGCTCGGGCCTCATCTTCTGATCTAACTTCCTGTTCCTCTCCTTGCCAAGCCTGAGCAGGGAGGGAAACAGAGGCATTGCCTGAGGACCCAGCCTGGGTCCCCTGACTTCTACCAGGCAGCAACTCCCTGCCTTCCTGGTCCCTCCCCAGCTACCACTGTTGAAGTAGTTCCTTCACACCCTAGTCTGTTTTATAGTCACCACTTGCTCTGTCTCATAGCATCTTTTTAAGCATATTGGTTTGCTAGCTGCCATAACAAACTACCACAAACTTAGTGGCGTAAACAATAGGAATTTATCATCTCATAATTCTGCAGGCTAGAAGTCTGATATTAAGGTGTCAACAGGGCCATGCTCTCTCTGACAGTGCGAAGGAGAATTTCCTCCATGCCTCTCTCCTAGCATCTGGTGATTTGCTGGCTATCTTTGGCGTTCCTTGATTTCTGCCTTCATGTTCACATGATGTTCTCCCTGTGTGTGCATCTGGGTCCAAATTTCCCCCTCTCATAATGATACCAGCCATATTGGAATAGGAGCTACTCCAGTATAACCTCATCAAAATCTAATTATATCTGCAATGACTTTTTCCAAATAAGATCACATTCCGAGGTACTGGGGTTTAGGACTTCAACACGAGAATTTGGGAGTGACACAATCTGATCCATAACAGTAGAGTTCAAGAGAAATGGCAAATATGAAAGCACCCTAAAAACTTAAACATAATATATGAATACTGCTGGTAGAAGGAGGGGAGAGACTTCTTTGATTTTTCTGACATTTGCACAAAGGCAGACATTTCCACCACTATCCCTACACAGTGAATTCTTGTTTTTCTCTCTCTACAGGGTCCTCTCCTCCAGGGTGGAAGATGAATCCTTCATAAAAGGCAATAAAAATTTTATATAAGAAAGTAAAAGAAAATTTGGAATACAAGATTAGATAAGAAAGTAAGTACTTGTATATAAGGTGCAAAAGAAAATTGAAGCTACACAATAAGTTCACCTCCTGAATGATAACTTTTATAGTCACTCTATTTGGGGACACGTACTTACTGTGTGCCATACACCATGCTACGCATTGTATGTTATTTTATCCTCATAACAACTGAATGAGCAAATATTATTATGCCCACTTTTAAAATAAAATGATGGCACTGAGGTTCAGACAATTTAACATCAGAAGTTGCGAGCTCAGAGGCATGGGGGCTGGGAGCAAAGTCTAGGTGCCCTAGCTTGAAACCCATGCTCTTAACCACTATGCCCTGAGGGGGGTTTAGAGTGGGTGGGTGGAAGTGGAAGTGGGGGAGAGAATGAGAGAGACAAGGGGACAAGGGGACAGGTGTGAAAAACATTATAAAAGAGGAATGGAGGGTGGAAGGGAGAGAGATGCAAGAGGGAAGAGATATGGGAACATATGTATATGTATAACTGATTCACTTTGTTATAAAGCAGAAACTAACACACCATTGTAAAGCAATTATACTCCAATAAAGATATTAAAAAAAAAAAAGAGGAATGGAGAAGACTGGGAACAGGCTAGATTTGAGAGGGAAGCAGGAGTCGGCAGGGTTCTCTCTGAGCTTCTGGGCTTGTGCAACTGGAGACAATGATAACTTTGACAGCAGGAAGTGCAGAGAGGGAGCATGCAAGGACTAGAGGAAAGGGCAGGGGGAGCTCAGGCATGCCCAGCTTGGGCCTCTTCTTCTCAGGAGCAATAGCCAGAGACACCACGGTGCCAGCAATCCAGAAACCCACCGGCGCAGATGCAGAGGAAAAGTCAAGTGTTGCAACAGACGCAGGAGAAGTTGGAAGGAAGTGAGAAACATCAGGTTTAAATTTTCCCAGTTCTAACTTTTTAGAACTTTTTCTTATAGGAAGCCACTTCAATCGTGTTTACTGATGACTGTTGAGAGGGTAGGGTATGAATTATATTTGTTCACCACTGCCCAGTTCAAATTTAATCTTTTGAGATTAAATTTCTCCCTCTACTTTTTTTATCCGCAAGAAAAGGCAAAGCAACTTAAATTACAAAGTATCCAAGAAAAATAAACCTCTATTGCTTATTTATTTCCATTAATGTCTGCCTTATTCACCAAGAATCAAGGGGACTTAGCATTTTTCTTGGCTTATTAGTGGTTTGTTATATGATATTAGGTGCTAAATGTAATCTGTTTCTTGTTTTTCTAGTTGCAAAAGAAATCTTTGACCATAAGAGGATCTTGTGAATTTATGAATATGAGGCCAAGTGAGCAGTTTTAACATTAAAGTTTTATGGAATAAATATTTATGTAAATACACACACATACATCTTAAATTCGTATGTGGGGAAAAAGATAGTATTAGATGATCTCTCACAATGTAAATTCTATGATTCACTACCTAATGAATCATGTACTTAAAAATACTGAGAACATTTTGACATCTTAACACCTTATAATGTCTCATCTCTTCTCTCCTATCCTCACAAACGCTCCTACCTTCTGCTGTCAATTGCTACACGCCCACAGAACAAAAACTTCCTACATTATCTGTCTTTTATATCTGTCTCTGCTCCCTTATAGTAGCTTGATAACTAAGACTGGTTAGTCTCACCTGTTCTTGTTCTTTGTTTTTGCTTTAATTGGTGTACTGCAGTAGTGTGTAATAGTCACCTTTAAGGAGATTGTTGCTTGTTCTTTGTTGATTACCATTCTCCGCTAAACCATGAGCGGGTAATGGTTGTTTCAGCTTTAAGGCAAAGTGCCTATACAGGAGAGGGACAGAAATTAATCAGCCTCAGTGTATTCCAGCAGTGGATCTTAAAGTGATCTCTAGACCAGCAGCATCAGCATCACTTGGGAAACTTTTTAGAAATGCAGGTTCTTAAGACCCACCCTAGATCCACCGCATCAGCAACTAGGAGGAAAGGAGGGATTAAGCCCAGCGATCTTCATTCTAAAAAGCTCTCTGGATAATTCTGATATACACTGGAGTTTGAGAACCAGTATATTAGAGAAACAATTTGCTCAACATAGAATGGAAGACTGTTCTTGACAGAACAAAGTTAATATTCCCTGACGTACATCAGAAGGGACTGGGATTCATCAGAAGACCTTTTGCTATTTGATTGTTTGTCTGTTTGTCTTAGGAGAAATAGTATCCTCCCTCTGTCATGAGCTGAGTAGAAAGAGGGCAAATTAGAGTCAGCATGATAAGGTAATATTAACATGTGCACATAGCAATGAAACCCACATCCTTGGTCTCTTTAGGTAGCAGTCTACAGGCATATGCTGTACAAAATAATTGTCACATCTCTGTAGCAGAGGTGAGTAAACTTCTTCTCAAATAGTAAGTATTTTAGGCTTTGGGGGTCATTGGTCTCTGTCACAACTGCTCAATTCTGTCACAGAATGCAACAACAGCCCTAAACAATATGTAAAGGAGCATGGCTAGAGTTTCAATAAAACTTTACTTAGAAAAACAGTGGTGGGTTGGATTTGGTCCATGGGCCACAGTTTGCCAACTTGTTTTATAATGCTTCCATTTTAAAAAATTAAAATAAAGGATGTAACCATTTCCCAGTTGATTGTTTAGTCATTAATCTGATATTTAATTGCCGGTCCACTAACAATCCATTAACTAATTGCAATCATTAAAAGCAACCCCCCAAAATCCAATGTCCCTATTCCGCTTTGCTGGTGGTTGATCTGTAAACAATCAACCAAAGCATAGTGTTGAGCAAACTCAACTTGATGCCTGATTTTCCACCTAATGCCCAATGGGAGCAAATGTTCTGCCTTCTTAGACATAATTTTAAATAGTTTGGGTTTACCATTTTTACTACATCATCACAGGGCATACCAAAATATAAATTAATTTACCTCTATAGCTGTGGATCCTACAACAATCATTTAGCTGCTGTCCTAATGTACAACTCTTATCCAAAGGCTGCCTCTGCAGAGTAGGTTATGGATACTCTGTCTCATCAAAATTATTGATAAGACTTCGTTAACAGGGTTTGTTTAAAACTTGGACTGAAAAAGATAAAGATAACATCGCATTGCTGTTAGAGCAAGTCATGACATGCATGTAAATTCAATATATGCTATCAGTGTCTTTCCTAAATAGCAGGTTAGTGAGCCTGTGTAGAGAAAGAGAAGGACCCAAGATGGTGCTTTAATTCTTAGTTGTGTGAATGCATCCCAGGAACACAAGTAATTGGGCTCATTTCATAAATTGAAAAAGAATAGAAAAACCCTAGACATCTTTCCAAGTACAAAAAGGAAACATGTTGGGTAATTTTGAAATTTCCCACCCTTCACTCTGGTCCCAAATGAAGACATATGCCAGAGCAACAGCTTGAACTTATTCTGAATTTTGAGTTAGGCTCATGCTAACTTTCCTTATATTGTTATTCTTTCAGTATTATCTATGTTATCCTTCTGTCAATTTGTAATTAGTAATCAACTGAATTTTTGCAGAATACAATGCTTAATGAAGAGCCAAGTCTTGGGCTGTTGATGTTTCCACCAACTTGATAAACATCTTGTCACTATGTGCCTAGTGGAAAATGGAAACTGCAGAGATAACGGCCTACTGTTGTGTTTTAGAATGATTTCTTTTTTTTTAATCATTAGTATTCTGTATTATTATTATTACTTAGGAAATTATCCCAAAGTATTAAGCATGATACCTAATCTATAAATGCATGCTCCCCTCCCCATATAACAATTTCATAGTACATGGGTCCCTCAAAAAATATCACCAAAATGCTAATTAACAAAAGGTTTGTAATAACATGACAAAATTTGTTATAATGATATATGGGAAGGAAAGAGGTGCAAAATACATAATCTATGAGCATGACTGCAGAATGATTTCTAATAAGCCATATTTCCAAAAAGTATTAGTGAAATGAGGAATGAAGATGGGGTCAAAATGATGTGGGCTTAGGTATATGCATCCTCAGGTGCAAAAGGACACCTCTTGTCCACCTTCCCCTGCTTTTCCTAAGAAGGATGTAATATGGTCTATTTTTATTTCTTCAAAGACACTTCATTAGATAAATATATCAGATTCTTCAGTTTCAAGAATCACATTCTGTGGCCAGATGCTTTCCAGTGGTTAACGGTTTTATCATAAGACATACTACAGCGACATCACCCAGATTCTGTTCATACTCACTCATTCATCAAGTTTATGCCGCAGCATTCTACTGCAATATCCTGCCACATGGCTTTCTCTCAGCCCATGTATGGCACAGGCTGGAAGTGTCAGGGAATTAAATCACCCAGAAACAGCTCTCAATCAGGGATGCCTGAAGTTGAAGGGTACATATCCTAGCTTCTTCACATTTCAGGTGCAATAAATCTTGGTGTGTTTTACATCTAATTCCACAGAGAGGTTGAGCCCCAGTTGTTTACAGCAATAGCCTGCTTGATAATGCATCTTCTTCACTTTTCTGTCTTGTTTTCTGCTCCCCTACTGATGCCCTCTGAGATCACTTCCTAAATAAAATACTCACACTCAAATGTGGGGAAACCCAAATCACACACTTAAGATATCTTTTACATATTACTACGAACATTCAGTAAATTCAAATTTGACTTTCTTCTCTTCTTGCTGTCTTCTTAGGGAGGTAAACTGAGAAGATGGGGATTAAACCCCCCAAAATGGACTCACTAGAGGGCTGTCAAGTCTCTATCCCTGGAGATGTCACAAGTTGAGACAGATGCTCTGCTGCCTGGAATTGTGGTGGTGAAAATGATCTGAATCTCTGGGAAAAGACTCAGGTTTCCAATTTATACAGGCTAGCTGGGTTTGGCAAATCAAAACACTGAGACCAGTCTGTTAGTCATAATTGACTTGGATCTTTCTTACCCTCTGCTTATTGAATTCTGTGGTCTGAAGATAAAGAGATAAAGCTCTCAATGTTAAAATTACTGAACTCCACTGATGGTTGTCAAAACCAGAGTTAGGATATTTATTCCGAAACATATTGAGTTCATAATATGTGTCAGAGCCTCGTTTGACCTTTACAATGACCTGTAGATTTAGCAAGATTATAAACTCCATTTCATGGATAAGGAAACTGAGGTCAGAGAAGTTAAGTAACTTGCCTAAAATAGCAGCCAGTAGAGCCAGGATTCTGCAAGCCAGAATCCTCTCAGTCTAGTACTCAAACTTTACCCACTAAGCTGTTCTGCCTCTGCAGAGGCTCCTTCCTTAGCTATCAGTACACCTGGAAGTGATATGTGATATGAGAGTATTCTTTCACAGGCCAGAACCACGACACAGGGAGACCAACTTTGCACCCAGAACAAAGAAACACAGGTTTTAGGGCCAGCAAGTTGTGTGACAGACAAATTTTTCTATTCCCATAGGTCTTATTCCTTCTATTAAAATGAAGATGTTGGATTCAATACTTCTAGGGTCCCTTGCAGTTATGAAATTGTACTGCTTTGTCTTGGAAAAAGTTGGAAAGATATTTTTCTTCTCAAACTGCTATAGTTTTATTAATGTATCATAGTTTTCCATAGCTACAGATTCAGAAAACTAACCTGAGATGTAGCACTGAATTAAAGAGTTAAGGAGTATGTTTGTTGGTTTGAAAATGCTAAGATGACTATAGATTTATAAGAAAATTTTAGGTATAAAAGGCAATTTAAACAGGCATTCAGATGGAAAAGGAAATTATCCTAAGTGCCCCCAATAAGAGATAATTCTACACCTTATCTCTATTAAACTACTTTACATCCATCACACTGTACCACCTACTTCAGTTTTAATCTTATTGGAGAAGAGATGACAATATTGATACAGAATTCAAAAGTCTCATCACCAACCATTTATATTGTGTATTCCATCTCTTTTCACAAGTGTCAAAGGGAAAAAACAACAATACCACCAAATGCTAGCAACCTCTCATCCTTAACCCTTCAGATAGAAGGAAACGCTATCACTAATAAAAATAGTAAGTGTATTGTTTAAATCACATAACCCTTACATGGAAATGCCTGTTCTCTCATAACTTGGATGTTTAAGGTTGGATTATGGAAGCTCAAAGTGTTCATTAACATTACAAACACAGGGCTGTGGCAGTAGGCCTAGTGCATAATCACATGGATAAACTCCTTTCACTTATAGGATCAGGAGAACTCACATTTTCATCTTCACATAACAATACAGACTTGTGCTTCATTTTATAATCACAGTATGATGACCGTCTCTGAATACAGAAGAATCATAAGGTGGTAGAACGTCAGTATTTCCTGGGTCTTGGGCTCATTATACCTCTGAGGGCATACCAGAATGAAACGGCTTGGTGGACCAAACATTACAACATTTTAGGAACAGGTTGAAGTAAGACAAATAACTTCAAAAATTCAGTTGAGAAACAAAGCTCTATAAGACCAACATCAGCAAATTAGCTGTTGATAAAGCAAAATTGCCATTCCACCAAAGAAGCCTCTTTTTAGAACCTTCTACCAGCCACATTCTGGGGTGATCTTTTGACTTCCTTAACAATTCTTTGGATCACCTTCCCTGTGCTCTCATCAGAGGTATCCTTGGTACCTAAAGCATGCCAGCCTATCTTCAAATACTAAACAAGTCATGCAGCCTTGCCCAGCAGAAAGACTACCGAACTTCAGCTCACTGGCTGGTAGGTAGATCCCTCCATTCCTTCTCATTTAAATATGTTTTGTCCCCCAATTAACCAATTTCTAAAACACTTTGCAGATTAAACAAAATACCTTTTAGTAGTTGACTTTCAGGCCTGATTGGCATAGGTTACAATAAACAATGAACCAACAGCAAATTTTTTTAATGACGAGCCAAGGATATTTTTCTGTAGATTGATTAGAAATTAGGCTATATTAATATTTACCATTAAATGAATGTTAGTTATTTTTAGATTAGATGATAGTACAGAAGCTGGGGAAATCAGATCAGAGCAAGAGGGTTTGAAGGGAAAGTTGGAGAGGAAAAGGGGTGAGGACAGGAATCAGAACCTGAGGAGGAGAGTAGCTCTAAGGAGGCCCTGTTGGACTCCTCTCTCTCTTCCCAACCAGCTGAGAGGGGAGCCATCGTAGGTAACTGCACAGGTTGGCATTTATCAAGACAAACCAAAGTATTAAAGCAGGAAGTAATTTAATCTTTCTAGGCTCCTATTTGACTATTTGACATGGAGGTGACATTTCAAGGTGATTCACATAATTTTTTGTGAGGTTCTCTGAGGATGTAGAAATGACAAAGTTAGTAGAATTTAATTATTTTAGTTTATGTCAGTGACTTTTTAATACATATAGAATATACCTGTTTCCAAAAGGATAATTTTAAAAACAAAGTTATGTGTAATGAATTTAATTTTATGAAAGAAAATTAACAGGTGTATTCCCATAAAAAAACAGTATCTCCAAAGCATATTAAAATCTCTGCTATAAGGAAATTTATCAGCTCACCTCCAAAGAACACAGCCTATATTCAGTGTGCTTTTCCTAGGATTAATCCAAAAGGCCTTCATTGAGAAACGGATAGCCCAGCACATCCTGCTCAGGAGGGACACATCATGAGACGCAGAGACTAGGATCTACATCAGACAAGGATGCAAATTATTCTCTTGATCATGCTAGTTATGAGTTATTTCTAATTCCTTAGTAAACAGATATCAAAATACATTGTTGGTAGATAGATGATAGAAACATAGATAGATGATAGATACATAGATACATGTATGTGTACATATATTGTGCAATATATAGATCCTTAGTGTTTTGTTGAGGTCAGTAAAATATATATAGTGTAGTATCATTGTGTTGTCTTCAAAGTCTCAGTCTAAAGAACCTCCTCCCGGTAATGAATTAGACAGTGCCTGGGGATGTTTAGAACCTTACCTATTATGATTAATTCTGGTGCCCCAAATGAATAAAAGCAGATAAGCGTATCTCCTACAGAGCTCTGTCTTGACAAGGCTACTTTCTGAGTGGGTCGACTGCAGGTTACACATTGTTAATGACCACCACATTCTAGAGTATGAGTCACTTTAAATGGTTCCACCATAAATCAATCTCTGACGAAGTGTTTATGCAGCATAGTATTCACTCTTGGTGCTTAGGAGAAGCTCCTGGTAATATTCTGTCTCCTCCACCTTCTATCTTCTTCATCCACCTCCTCGCCCACCTTTGTCATGGCTCACTCTTGAACACTTGCCAAATAATTTCCGTCTATTCACACCTGGAATAAGCCAAAGTAAATAAATTCCAGGAGTGACCTCACCTGGCTATATTTACTACCCAGAGTCTCAGGGTCAGAGCATATGAAGCTAATGCTTTTTCTAGGCCTCCCACATCTAAAAATTATTTAGTCTTTCTTATTGTGGTGTCAGACTGCAGAATTCATCCTGTGTGCACACTCACGGGCTTTTTTGGAAATATTACTCACTAGGTGTATTTTCCCATCAGAATATCTGTGGTGTGGTTTTTTTTTCAACTGCATTAGCTAATATTTTGCCAAATGAATTTCAACTTATTATTTTCTGCCTGGGACACTTATGTATGTCTGGGGCTCAAGCTGCTTGCTGGTCTAGCTGCAGATTTTGTTTTAGGACTAGGACACTGTTTTTCAGCAGCCCACTAATAAGCCATTAAATGAAACTAGCTTGCTCGCTGCAACCTGACCAACCTCAGGCCATTAAACACACCCATTGTCTTCTTTATATCCTCTTGTTTGGAATAATTCTCCTTTTCACATACTTAGATGTGGATTTTGTTTAAAAAATCCTGATAGAAATCCAAAGACTGAACAAAGACCTAACCCAGGACAAAATGATAGCAAAGGGAGTTTGGTGTTTTGGCTTCACCATCCCTTTCAGTGCCCTTTCTCCATCCTGGCTTGTGATACCCTGGTCCCTGTAGCATGGAAAAAAGCCACCTAACTGACTCTAATTTACTATAAGGACAGTGGCTCTTACCCAGGGGTGATGTTGCCCCTCAGGGGACATTTGACAATGGCTGGAGACGTTTTTGATTGTCACAGCTTGGGGTAGAGGGCAGTGCTACTCTCGCCTAGTGAATAGAGACCAGGGCTGTTTGAAACACCCCACAATCTTAGGATGCACAGGACAGCCCCCACTACAAAGAACTATGCTATTCAAAGGCATTAGTGATGTTACCTGTCACTCTTTTTAGAGTTTCTTCACCTTTTAAAAGGGACCAGTAGAGGGGCTTCCCTGGTAGTGCAGAGGTTAAGAATCCACCTGCCAATGCAGGGGACACGGGTTCGAGCCCTGGTCCGGGAAGATCCCACATGCCACGGAGCAACTAAGCCCGTGCGCCACAACTACTGAGCCTGCGCTCTAGAGCCCACAAGCTGCAACTACTGAGCCCTCGTGCCACAACTACTGAGCCCACCCACCTAGAGCCCGTGCTCTGCAATGAGAGAACCCACCGCAGTGACAAGCCTGCTCACCGCAACAAAGAGTAGCCCCTGCTCACCGCAACTAGAGAAAGCCCACGCGCAGCAACGAAGACCCAACACAGCCAAAAATAAATAAATTAAATTAAATAAATAAATTTATTTTTTTTTTAAAAAGGGACCAGGAGAGAAACATACTTAACCCTATAATCTTTTCACCTGCAATTTCAGATGTAAAATGGGACACAAGACCCATCAGCTTTCAGAGATTAGAATATATCCAGAGACTTCTGACACATACCCTCTCTCTCCCTCCCTCCCTCTCTCTCTCTCTCTTTCTCTCATACATACACACACACACACACACCCCAGTGTTTCAATGTCTACAGAGGATAGAAACATGGAGCAGAGCCTAATACTGGCCCTTAAAACTCTCTTGTTCTCCCCTATAATCTCCTCCTTCCAATCCAGAAAGGAACTATCATCTCCTCTCACCTTGGTGGGAACGTTTTCTCTTAAATCAAGGGATTCTTGCAGACTTTGTGGTTCATATTGTAAATTATGTGTCCTATATCTCTGTATCAGCCTATATAGCTTTTAATGCTTTAAAAGAAGTTTTTGAAATGATAAATTTATAAATAGGTAGATAAATATAGTTTTCTCTTGTAACTGTTTAGCTTTTGTAGTTGAAGTCAGGGCTTTCAAAACTGTTGATTCTGCTGTAGGTTATAGAAGACAATATAAGAATTCAAAAATAAGAATTTCAATTTTAGTTTTTTCTGTGTCATTCCCATCCTGATGGTCTTGGCTATAGAAAAGCTTCACGATTAAATGGTGGGAAGAATATAAAAAGAAAGAGAATTTTCTCTAAATTTTCTCTTCCGTTTTTTCCATAACCCACCACAAAAAATGTTTATTCTCATCTAAATTTTTCCTTTCTAAGCGGGGGTAGAGGGGGTCTATGACTCTTTAGAATCTGTTTCTTTAGAATATCATGCCGTTCACTGAGCTCTCGTATCAGGGTCTGGATACTGGATGAAATGTTCATCTCCCTCCACTGAGGGCCCCACCGCTCCCTCCTCAGTGCTTCCCACCACCCCCTTGTCCTGTAGGGGCCAGCCTCAGGAGCACTGGAAGCCTCCTTGTGTGTAAGTGTGACTCTGCACGGTCTTTACTGACACACAGTGAACAGGTCACTGCTCGGATCTTGGCCTTGACCTATGAGGAGAGCAGGCACCAGCCAAGCCTGACCTGACCCAAGACCTGGGCTCCATCCTCTGCTCTCCCGCTGACTTTCAAAGAACTCTGACCCACATTAGCTTCTGCTCAGCCTATTCTCTTTATGATAAAATTACTGCCAAAGTTCTATTTTTCTATCAAAAGAAAACCAGAAAGAAGGGCATACTACAGCTTTAAACCCTGGCTTTTTTTAATTAACTTTTTTTAAAATTAATTTTTATTGGAGTATAGTTGATTTACAAGGTTGTGTTAGTTTCTGCGGTACAGAAAAGCGAATCACTTATACATATACATATATTTAAATTCTTAATTGTCATCATGGAAATGTTTTCCCTCAAGATCTGTCTCTCTTGCATTTTGAGTTAATATCATTGGAATCAGTCATTCCTTTTAAAGAAAGGCTTCAAGTCTTTTCCAACTTCACAGTCCAAGGCAGAAGCCTTAATTTTTCACGACACTGAGCCCTTCCCCCACTTTTTGTACATCTGTTGATAATTTCTTGGGGATTTAAACCATTCTGGAGTATATTTTCAAGCTAAATATTATTTAGTCCACTCTTATAAAGTCAAAATCTGGCTCATCTCGCATTCACCATCTCTCCTAGGGTCAAAGTCCTGACCTCCAGCTGACTTGCTCCAGTTCTCATGTAGGGTTTGTAATAGTTCATGGTACACAAGAATTTTTGAAATTCTGGGCTGATGCCCCAAAATAAATAGATGTGATATTGCAAAAATAGATGTAATCTTTTCCTATAACTAAACTATTTCCAGCACAGAACTCTCAGTCCCTCCTCATGGGTCCTAAATCATGAGAAAGGGAGGAGCCTAGCTGAAAATAAAAAGTCTTTTGATGCTAAATGATATTAAATCATACTTTAGTGATTTTTTATTCTAAATGTTATGTTATTTTCTATTCCTTTATGTTCTTTTCCCACAATTCCTTTTTCCGACCACTTAATTATCAGTGATAGCTTTTCTTATTGCACTGTTACAAAAGGAGAGTGAACACATCTTAAAACCAAGGGAGAGACTGAATTTCTGAATGAACTTTTGTTGAACACGTGGTATGCAAGCAAAAGTAAGAGCCACATTTTGTGGGAAGTAAAGAGATTTTTGTTTGATATGTTTGGCTAGAGATTTTGTTTTCTGAAATTCCAAAAACTTGATTTCTCTAAGTAAGAAGAAAGCTAAAAGCTAGATTTTAGAGTTTCAAAAATAAACAATAAAATTGAAGTGTTTACAAAATGATAATATTAGCCATTCTCCCATCTAAAAGAAAAGGTCAATTAGAAAGTAGGAAGAGGGGAATTGGAAGAGATATGGCTGAGATTTCAATCTTAGATATAGTACCCCTGAGAAATAAGGCAGGAGGATGAAATTTTCAGTTGTTCTAAATTGTTGTAGTTCTAGACTTTGAAGAAACAGATGCCAAGATGGGATTAGACATGAAAGAGATTTATTGGGTAAAACACTGGTGAGAGAAAGTGGGGAGGAAGCCAGGAGAGATGTCAGACTGCGATAAAGGTCTGAGTCCTATGAAGGAGGGAGGGAAAGGAGAGAAGAGGAGAGGATGCAGAGTACAGTACATTTCTTAGAAGGTTTTGGAAAAGCCTACAGGAAGTCCTTGAGCCAAAGTCACCCATCAGATGAAAGCTGTTGCCTTCTAGGTAGTTTCCTGACCTTCATATCCTGGCCATGCTCCTCAGTGACTGGGAACAGTCCCTGGGAAGTTTGGCCTCACTCAACCACAGTGATGCATTTCTGAGCATAACAGGTAGAGTTGTGGGTCAATATATACTCTCCAACATAAGATATCTGAGTGGCACATTTTCCTGAACACCACAGAAACCCTCATGGTGTTAGGGTAAATCTTACAGCAGAGAGTAATTGTGCCTAGCTTCTGTTGACTGAAATAAATGCACAACCTAACAGTTGAGCATGATGTTTTATTTGGTAGACAAACGGAGGACTTAAGCCCGGGAGACAGCCTATCAGATGGCTCTGAGGGATTACTCTGAGGAGGTAAAAGGGAGAAGCCAGGACAAATAGGAGTTTTTGCAACAAAAAACAGGTAGTCAGAACATCAGAAGATTACTGTTAAAGAAAAACCAGATATCTCAAGTTAATGAATTTAGCACTTTTCTGTGTATGGGAAGATGCAAGAGTCTGGGCTCATTGAAATCATTCTTTTGATATGCTCCTTAACTATCTAGGGCAAGTATCCTGGTTTTTTTCTATTCTGAATCCCCTCAGGGTGCACAGTTGTGGGGCGGCTGCAGTGGCTGACGGCTTGATGGCCAAAACATCCTTTGTTTACTGATATAGCAGGCAACATTTTTCATCCACACTTCTATCCTGAGAGAGGGCAAGCCTAGGAGTCAAGCTTCAAGTCCAATACAGCACCTGGGTGGTCAAATACCAATAACAGAAAAAAAGAGCTTGGCAGATTGAGTCAGTGTAGTAAGGTAGAGCAACCAAAAAGCTGGTTGGAAATGAGTTAGGGAACCCACAGGATTCTGGTGTCAGTAGGACACTATATGACATTGTGACCCAAGACAACGGCAGTGACCATGGATATTATTCACCAATGCCAGTAACAGTGGCATTTCAGTCACAGTGTTTGAAAACCAGGTGGGACTAACCACATGTCAGCTGATATCAGAGCACATCACCCAATGTTCAGTCTGGAAGACAAGCTACACCACAGCAAAGGCCAGTGCGGGCGGGAACGCCTTAGTACTTGCCATGGGAGGCACTCAGTGAGTGGTAAAGACCCTGGTAATTTAGGATGGAGGGCAGATACAGATGTCTGGAAGTGGAGAGTAGGAAAA
The DNA here is from genome assembly GCF_028023285.1 of Balaenoptera ricei. Taxonomy (NCBI): domain Eukaryota; kingdom Metazoa; phylum Chordata; class Mammalia; order Artiodactyla; family Balaenopteridae; genus Balaenoptera; species Balaenoptera ricei. The sequence continues at coordinate 35,836,250 of NC_082641.1, forward strand.
CAAAACCAATGTTCTCATCTGGCGCAGAGCAGCCTGTGTTTTTATTGATATCTCTAACTTTGGAACAAAATGAGTGTTATACAATTGTTGGATGAGAACATGATTATTTAATTTTGGGGTCATTATGAAAATTGGGGACACATATATACTTACACCATCAGAATACTAAGATCAGCATGTTTATCTGATTTCTTTAATGAACAAACAGGGAATGAATTACAATATTTATTTGCTTTTCCACACTAGGTATCTTTTTAATAAGTTTGAAGCTAATATATCTGAATTGTTTGTAAGTTGTTAACAGTAAGCAGAGCTGATTTCAAGGAAAAAAAAGATTCTAATAGGAGCAGACTCAAGTGTTTGCAGAAGAAGCTAAGTGTTCGCCCTATGGCAAAGTGCTAGATTTCATCAACTGGGGAATCATTTCAACACTTCAGGGACTTCTATAACAGCAGAAATGAGTGGGAGATGGGGAGACCAAGGTTCTCCCTCTGAGAAGTAAAACTGTGAGGAAGTCAAGACAGGATGGGGAGCTGCAGTTCATGAAACGTGGGCCACGCCATTCTGGGGGTAAAAAACAGGAGGCGAAACAGAACTTTTCCCCTGGCTCTACCCTACCCACAATTCCAGGGCCTCCATGCCCCACTCGAAGCCCAATTCCTTCAGTAGAGATTGTGTCTTTCAAGATAAGCACTAGCTCCTGAGCTATCATATGGTGGCTTCACCCTCCTCCCTGTACCAAGGTGTCCTGTTGCTTTTTATTTCTGATAACAGTGAATGACCAGCTCAGGACCGGCCTCCCTGCCTGAGTTCAGAAGAGGAGCAAATGCTTTCACTCAGGAGGTAAGGGAGCTACTGCTGCTCTATTTTGCCTCTGCTCTCATTTATATTATCAAAATTAATATTTCTGTTGATTCTTGAAGAGCTTTTTCCCTCAGCTCTATTGAGGTATAATTGACAAGTTAAATTTGTACATATTTAGGGTATACAATGTGATATTTTGATATATGTGTGTATTCAATATGAATTTTTTTTTACCACAATCAAGCTGGTTAACACATCCATCATCTCATGTAGTTACTTTTTTTTTTTGAGAACAAGATCTACTCTTAGCAAATTTCAAGTATATGATACAGTATTGTTAACTGTAGCCACACTGCTGTACCTTAGATCTCTAGAAATTACTCATCCTATATATCTGAAACTCCAAATGAAATAAAATCAGTATCTCAAAGAGACATCTGCACCCCCATGTTCATTGCAGCATTTTTCACAATATCCAAGATATGGAAACAACCTAAGTGTCTGTCAACAAATGAAGGGACATCGAATATGTGATATATATAAAAAAATATATATGAATATATACGAATATTATTCAGCCTTAAAAAAGAAGGAAATCCTGTCATTTGCAACAAAAGAGATGGACTTCAAGGGCATTATGCCAAGTGAAATAAACCAAACAGAGAAGGATAAATACTGCATCATCTCACTCATATGTGGCACCTAAAAAAGTTGAACTCTTAGAAGCATAGAGCAGAAAGGGGGTCACTGGGACTGAGTGGTGAGGGAAATAGGGAAGTGTTGTTCAAGGAAAAGAGTTTAAACAATCTGTCTCTGCTAAAGATGCCATTGCTCAGAGAGCTTGGGCAGAAGTCCTGAGCAGGTCCTGCTGTGATGATACAAGTCTGTGCCTCAGAGAAGCTGTGTGATCATGTGATACTCACCAGAATGTGGGTCTCGGAATGGGGCTGCACTATGTTACCTATTCTTGTAGAGACTTTCAGGAAACAGTGCTTCCATTTTCATTCTGAGTCCTTCCTCCCCAGCACTCAATACAGCCCCAGTGGCAGATACTGTGTTATGCTCAGTCATTCCTCCCTCAGACCTGTGGCAAATTCCTCACATCAGAGTGTGTCCCTATGTTCCTTTCCCTTGGGATGAATGCCCCACCGTCAGGAACCTCTGCTCTCAGGCCTCCTGCAAGGAATCCTCAACCATGCCATGTGTTCCTAAGACCATGGGTAAACACGAACTCCAGCTGGGACCCATGCTCCAATTCTTTTATCCTTTCATTCAAAACCATTTAGTGAGCTCCTTCCCCAATAGATACTAAACTGTGTGTAATGTAAGAAGAAATGAGTGAAAGACCTTGCCCTCAAGAAATCTACAATTTTAGCACACTGAGAAGCCCCGAATATAAATGAATTTTCTTGTAATGAACAATAGAAGAGCAGAGAAACCAAAAATAATTTATCAGAGGCATCTGAGGAAGTTTATGGAAAATTTGACACTAGACTGAGCCTTGAAGGATAGGTAGAGTTTGGACAAATATTATCATTGTTGATGTTGTCATAACTTTTCTAAGAAGGATCTGTCCATGTTTAACATGAAGAGAAAAATCATATGACTCAATGACAAATCAATAATACTTTTAAAATATTTGAAAGTATGTTAACATTGTAGAAGGAGTAGATTTACTCTTTGTAGCTCCAAGGAATAGAAGAGCATTACTGGGTGGGAGTTACAGAAGACAAATTTTTTTAAAGTTTAAAATTTTACCTACTTCTTTAAAAAAGGCTGCCTTATGAAGTACCTTATCAAGCACATGCTACCTATTAGGGATATCACAGAATAATGGTTCTCAAAGAAGGATCTGGGAACCCCTGAAGTTCCCTGAGACATTTTCAGGGGATCCATGAGGTCAAAATGAATTTAACAATAATACTGTGGTAGGCAGAATAATGCTTTCCCAATGATGTCCATGTTCTAATTTCAGGAACCTGAGAATATGTTACATTAATGGCAAAGGGAATTAAGACTGTAACGAATTAAAGGTGTAATCATGGGACCTTAAAATAAAGAGACTATGCTGGATTATCTGGGTGGGTCCAATGTAATCGCAAGTGTCCATAAAAGTGGAAGAGGGAATCTGAAGAGGAGCCCAGAGAGATGGCAGTATGAGAAGGACTGAGCCCAACATTGCTGACCTTGAAGATGGAAAGAGGACATAGCCAAGGAATGTTGGTGGCCTCTCAAAGCTGGAAAAGACAAAGAAACCAGATTCTCCCCGAGAACCTTCAGAAGCAGCACAACCCTGCCAACAGCTTGATTTTAGCTCAGTGACACCCATTTTGTATTTTTGATCCCCAGAACTATAAGATAATACATTTTAATTTTTCTAAGCCACTAAGTCTGTAGTAGTTTGTTACAGCAGTAGTAGAAAACTAATACAAATACTAAGATGTCATATGGCTTTTTCACTCTCATTCTCTCATGCGTGTACAGTGGGGTTTTCCAGGGGCTATTTGAATGAAATAATACAACAGATTGAATACAGAAGCAGATATGAGTATCCACATGTTAAACAGTGACACTCTTGTAAATTTCTGGAAAACACAGTTATTCCTCATAAAAATGTTATTTATCATAACATGTAATAGGTCTAGATTTAAATTTCTAATATGTTAAATCTTCATAACTATAACCCACTTAAACCAAAGCTCTTTGGAGTTCTCAATAATTTTTAAGCGTATAAAAGGGATACTGAAACCAAAAAAAGGGAGAACCGCTATTATAATAGGAACTCCTAATTTTGGTGGATAGTTGTGTCTTTCCATTGCTAAGACTATATGAATATATAAAAGGGACCTAGCACAAATGAATTTTGATGTGAGAGACAAGCAGGGAAAATTGTGAATCAGTGAATGAGAGTCATGTTGTGAAGAGCAGGCCAGAGAGATGCACCACGTGGTTAATTCTGGAAGGACATCGGTGTTAAAAGATGTTGAGGCTTTGTGGGAGCCCCAGTAAGATGGAAGAAGCAGAAAATACATTTTTATGCATGTTTTATATATGTGTTTGGTATCCTGCACTACCTTCTCTGCTAGAAAATGAAAAAGAAACGCTAAATAATATAATACACATATAATAGTGTTTGGAGTATATAATATCTGTCTGCCTTTATGCACATTGCTTGAAATAAATAAGGTAGAGGTAGGTGGAACCCAAATTAAAGGTCACCTGTCTCCCTACAAAATAAAATCGACATCTTGAGGCAATGTCCTCTTGGAAGACATAGGAGGGTCTAAAATTTTTATTCAGGCTAAAACTTTTATTCATAAAAACTTAACTTACTCTTGAGAGCTGCATTATCTCTCTGCAATACTACTTTAATCAGATGGAAAAATAGGTGATTTCCCAGTGTGGGTGATTCCAAGTTTCTAAGGCAAAGCAGAACTATTTGCACTTGAACCTGAAAACCTCCCAGTGGATCACTGAAACTATAGCAATACGTTACTGAGGCATAGACCACTTACAGACTGCTGTACTCTGAGTACCAGGAAAAAGGCAAAAGGAGTTTTGAGCTGCATAGATAGAGGTCAAGGATTCTAAGGAGTAAAACTTATGCAATTTGCCATTAGAACAGCCTCTCAACTGCTGTTAACTCTAATTCTACATGCATCTAACACATTTGCTGATATAATGCTTAGGTCACAGCACCTACAACAGAAGCAGAGAAGTTAGAATTAGAAGGTCAAGAAAAGGAAGAACCCAGGGCAGGCACCCTAATAAGAGGTGCCATTTATTTCTTGCATTCCATATGCCTTCATGTATATTTTCTGTAATCCTGATAATCCTAAAAGGTAAATGCTATTCTTCCATTTTACATGTGAAAGACATCTGGCCTTAGACGTTGAGTAACATTCCTGACACTATACAACACACCCAGACCTGGGTAGGGATCCTCGCTGAGTACAAATCACAGAGGTCAATGTTTACATCCATACATTACAGCATTTTCCTTCCTCCCAAATGGGCTTCTCATCAAAAATTATTTAGAAACAAAATATATAGACAGGGTTTTGAGATAAAAATATCATGCATTCAATACTTAAATGTTGTGACTCCATAAATTCTAATTACCAAAATAAAGATATTCATTAAAATGTGTTCATTCTTTCTCTCTGATCTTTTTTTGTTGCATCTTCCCTCATAGAAGGAATTCAGAGAAAAGCTATTTAAATAAAGAATCAGATGATTTTAATGAAGCCATGTTTTTAAAAGGCTGCTTTTATTTTAACTAATTAGATATATTTCAGAATTAGGTCAGAAATAATTCCTCTCCAAAGACTTAACAAAACCAGAATTTCTAGAGTTCATTAAGGAGAGGGTAACAACCTCCAGTAAGATGCTTTGGTGAAAAGATAGGTGAGTGGCCCAAGGGGATCTAAGCTTCCTTTGAAAATGCCTCAAACAAGAGCAGGCAGGAGTGGGGCACAGGGGAGGGGGCAACATGGAGGAGAGGATGGCTGTGTGGGCTTATTTCTTTTTTTAAGGAAAAAATTCTGTTTTAGTGGCTATTTTCCTTCCTTGTGTCTCAGGAAACCACTGGTCATTTCTAAGTCCTCTATTTCCCAAACCCCTTCTCTTCTCTCCATCCTCTTCCTCTCCCCCACCTCCCCTCCCCTTTCCTTCTCTTTCTCCTCCCCTCCTACCTCTTCTAACTTGTTCTTTACTTTCCTTTCCTCCATTCTTTTATTCTTTGTACATTTTTCTCTTCGTTACTATTTCTTCTTTCCTTTTGTTCCACTGTTTTCTTGACATCTTTATTATTTAAGGAAATACTCCAAAGAACAATGCTTTCCTCCCAAATATCACATCATCCTAGAGTTTGGCCAGACCTTAAAGAAGGGGTCCTGAGCTGCCTTCTGCTCTCCTCAAAGAAATAAGAATTTCATCATGGAACCACAGGTTACCTGCTTTCATCTTATAACACTCTAGCATAAAATTCATCTTTATCCTTCAAGACTACAGACTGTACATTTCAAATATAATGACCTCCTCTATAAATGTAGCAAATTCAACTCTTGTTTTTGCGAAGAATCTCAAAAGCACAAATAACGAATGTATGTAGCTAAATTTCTGTAAGCTCAATGAGGGCAGGGACCATGTTGTTCCTTTTATGTATTTATTTCTCTGGCCATTATATATGCAGAGTCTACACCATATCAGGCACATAGAAGACCATCCATATTTAGGCTAAAAGAATGAATGAGTGCAAAATTCTATAATTTGACCATCTATAATTCTTAATTCAGACCAAAACACTAAAGAAATTTTAAACCAGAAGAACTTGGATGATAGTTCTGAAAAGGAATTGATTTGATCTTTTGTTTTATTTATTGTTTCTTTGCTCTTTATTTTAATGGAAGAACCTAAAGGGTAAAAATTATATATAATAAAATTTCACTTAACCAGAGAATGGGAATATATACTTAATTGTACTTTTGGGGGAAAAGAGGAATGTAAAAGACAAAAAACGAATAGAGGGATATTGAAAAAAAAAATCTGAACTCTGAGGCTGTTTTGAAGTTAATATGCAAACCAACACCTACTCCAATATGCATCTATATCCAGAGATCACTGGCTAATGCACAGGGAGGTAAAATCTCTGTAGCTCCATAGCTAGGTTGCCTGCTCGAAAGAATTTCCCCTTCTTTGCTGTGTGCATGTATGTATGTGCACTGCCTTGCTGACTCACTACATGAATGTGAGTGTGTCTTTTTGTCAAACGAATATCAAAATCCTCACCTTACCTTACCTATCTCTATTTTAAGAGGGTTTTTCCCCAGCCCTATCTATCTCTCTGAATCCACCCAGAAAAGTACACAAATCTAAAAGAAGAAGGTGCTTGCTGGCTGTGAAATCCCCAAGTCAAAGAGAATAATGATTAATATTTCTTTTCTTGTCCTCAGGAATGAACAGAAAACCAGCACAGTGGTATACCACCTGCTTGCTAGTTTTCATAAAAATAAAATCATAGAGGGAAAAGACACTTGAATCTATCTGCCAATAAGTTCACAAACAGCTACAGAAAAAAGTTACTACAAGTGTCAACATGAAGAAAGAAGATAATTTGACTACAGAAGCAATTGGTTTAAAGGTAAAATATAAGGACCTCTTGAATTCATAAATACATAAAAATATATTCTTTTTTTCTTTTTAAATCGTTAAAGCTAGTACTGTAAACAGAAAAGAGAACAAAGTTTTATTAAAATTTGCTTTGAATAACACTGCAATGAACATGGAGCAGATATCTCCTTCAGATAGTGATTTCATTTTTTTCCAATAAATACCCATGATTGGAATTGCTGGATTATATGGTAGTCCTATTTTTAACTTTTTTGAGGAACCTCCATACTCTTTTCCATAGTGGCTGCACCAATTTTCATTCCCACCAACAGTGCACAAGGGTTCCCTTTTCTCCATATCCTTGCCAACACTTGTTATTTCTTGTCTTTTTGATAATAGCTATTCTAACAGGGGTGAGGTGATACATCATTGTGGGTTTTTTCTTTTTTTTTTTCATTGGGATTTTGATTTGCATTTCCCTATTAGAGATGTTGAGCATCTTTTCATGTGTCTCTTGGCCATCTGTATGTCTTTCTTCTTTGGAAAAATGTCTCTTCAGGTCCTCTACTCATATTTTTTGTGTTTTTTTTTTAACATCTTTATTGGAGTATAATTGCCTTACAATGGTGTGTTAGTTTCTGCTGTATAACAAACTGAATCGGCTATACATATACATATATCCCATTATCTCCTCCCTCTTGCATCTCCCTCCAAACCTCCCTATCCACCAATCTAGGTGGTCATAATCTAGGTGGACATAAAGCACCGAGCTGATTTCCCTGTGCTATGTGGCTGCTACCTACTAGCTATCTATTTTACATTTGGTAATGTATATATATCCATGCAACGGCCACTCTCTCACTTTGTCCCAGCTTACCCTTCCCCATCCCCGTGTCCTCAAATCTATTCATTACATCTGTGTCTTTATTCCTATCCTGCCCTTAGGTTCTTCAGAACGGTTTTTGTTTTTTTGGTTTTTTGGGTTTTTTTAGATTCCATATATATGTGTAGCATACGGTACTTGCTTTTCTCTTTCTGACTTACTTCACTCTGTATGACAGACTCTAGGTCCATCTATCTCACTACAAATAACTCAATTTTGTTTCTTTTCTTTTTATGGTTGAGTAATATTCCATTGTATATATGTACCAGATCTTCTTTATCCATTCATTTGTTGATGGACACTTAGGTTGCTTCCATGGCCTGGCTATTCGAAATAGTGCTGCAATGAACATTGTGGTACATGATTCTTTTTGAATTATGGTTTTCTCAGGGTATATGCCCAGTAGTGGGGTTGCTGGGTCGTATGGTAGTTCTATTATTAGTTTTTTAAGGAACCTCCATACTGTTCTCAATAGTGGCTCTATCAATTTACATTCCTACCAACAGTGCAAGAGGGTTCCCTTTTCTCCACACCCTCTCCAGCATTTACTGTTTATAGATTTTTTGATGATGACCATTCTGACTGGTGTGAGGTGATACCTCATTGTAGTTTTGATTTACATTTCTCTAATGATTAGTGATGTTGAGCATCCTTTCATGTGTTTGTTGACAATCTGTATGTCTTCGTTGAAGAAATGTCTGTTTAGGTCTTCTGCCCATTTTTGGATTGGGTTCTTTGTTTATTTGATATTGAGCTGCATGAGCTGCTTGTAAATCTTGGAGATTAATCCTTTGTCAGTTGCTTCATTTGCAAATATTTTCTCCCATTCTGAGGGTTGTCTTTTCGTCTTGTTTATGGTTTCCTTTGCTGTGCAAAAGCTTTTAAGTTTCATTAGGTCCCATTTGTTTATTTTTGTTTTTATTTCCATTTCTCTAGGAGGTGGGTCAAAAAAGATCTTGCTGTGATTTATGTCATAGAGTGTTCTGCCTATGTTTTCCTCTAGGAGTTTTATAGTGTCTGGCCTTATATTTAGGTCTTTAATCCATTTTGAATTTATTTTTGTGTATGGTGTTAGGAAGTATTCTAATTTCATTCCTTTACATGTAGCTGTCCAGTTTTCCCAGCACTACTTATTGAAGAGGCTGTCTTTTCTCCTTTCTATATTCTTGCCTCCTTTATCAAAGATAAGGTGACCATATGTGCATGGGTTTATATCTGGGCTTTCTATCCTGTTCCATTGATCAATATTTCTGTTTTTCTGCCAGTACCATACTGTCTTGATTAGTGTAGCTTTGTAGTATAGTCTGAAGTCAGGGAGCCTGATTCCTCCAGCTCCATTTTTCTTTCTCAAGATTGCTTTGGCTATTCGGGGTCTCTTGTGTTTCCGTACACATTGTGAAATTTTTTTGTTCTAGTTCTGTGAAAAATGCCATTGGTAGTTTGATAGGGATTGCATTGCATCCATAGATAGCTTTGAGTAGTATAGCCATTTTCACAATGTTGATTCTTCCAATCCAAGAACATGGTATATCTCTCCATCTGTTTGTATCATCTTTAATTTCTTTCATCAGTGTCTTACAGTTTTCTGCATACAAGTCTTTCTTCTCCTTAGGTAGGTTTGTTCCTAGGCATTTTATTCTTCTTGTTGCAGTGGTAAATGGGAGTGTTTCATTAACTTCTCTTTCAGATTTTTCATCATTAGTATATAGGAATGCAAGAGATTTCTGTGCATTAATTTTGTGTACTGCTACTTTACCAAATTCATTGATTAGCTCTAGTAGTTTTCTGCTGGCACCTTTAGGATTCTCTATGTATAGAATCATGTCATCTGCAAACAGTGACAAGTTTATGTCTTCTTTTCTGAGTTGGATTCCTTTTATTTCTTTTTCTTCTCTGATTTCTGTGACTAAAACTTCCAAAACTATGTTGAATAATAGTGGTGAGAGTGCACAGCCTTGTCTTGTTACTGATCTTAGAGGAAATGCTTTCAGTTTTTCAGCATTGAGAACGATGTTAGCTGTCGGTTTGTCATATATGGCCTTTATTATGTTGAGGTAAGTTCCCTTTGTGCCTACTTTCTGGAGGGTTTTTATCATAAATGTGTGTTGAATTTTGTTGAAAGCTTTTTAAGCATCTGTTGAGATGTTCATATGGTTTTCTCCTTCAATTTGTTAATGTGGTTTATCACATTGATTGATTTGCATATACTGAAGAATCCTTGCATTCCTGGAATAAACCCCACTTGATCATAGTGTATGATCCTTTTAATGTGCTGTTGGATTCTGTTTGCTAGTATTCTGTGGAGGATTTTTGCATCTATGTTCATCAGTGATATGGGCCTGTAGTTTTCTTTTTTTGTGACATCTTTGTCTGGTTTTGGTATCAGGGTGATGGTGGCCTTGTAGAATGCGTTTGGGAGTGTTCCTCCCTCTGCTTTATTTTGGAAGAGTTTGAGAAGGATAGGTGTTTGCTCTTCTCTAAATGTTTGATAGAATTCGCCTGTGAAGCCATCTAGTCCTGCGCTTTTGTTTGCTTGAATATTTTTAATCACAGTTTCAATTTCAGTCCTTGTGATTGGTCTGTTCATATTTTCTATTTCTTCCTGGTTCAGTCTCAGAAGGTTGTACTTTTCTAAGAATTTGTCCATTTCTTCCAGGTTGTCCATTTTATTGGCATATAGTTGCTTGTAGTAATCGCTCATGATCCTTTGTATTTCTGCAGTGTCAGTTGTTACTTCTCCTTTTTCATTTCTGATTCTATTGATTGGAGTCTTTTCCCTTTTTTTTCTTGATGAGTCTGGCTAATGGTTTATCCATTTTTTTTATCTTTTCAAAGAACCAGCTTTTAATTTTATTGATCTTTGCAATCATTTCCTTCATTTCTTTCTCATTTATTTCTGATCTGATTTTTATGATTTCTTTCCTTCTGCTAACTCTGGGGGATTTTTGTTCTTCTTTCTCTAATTGCTTTAGGTGTAAGGTTAGGTTGTTTATTTGAGATGTTTCTTGAGGTAGGATTGTATTGCTACAAACTTCCCTCTTAGAACTGCTTTTGCTGCATTCCATAGGTTTTGGGTCATTGTGTTTTCATTGTTATTTGTTTCTAGGTATTTTTTAATTTCCTCTTTGATTTCTTCAGTGATCTCTTGGTTATTTAGTAGTGTATTCTTTAGCCTCCATGTGTTTGTATTTTTTACAGATTTTTTCCTGCAGTTGATATCTAGTCTCATATCATTGTGGGCAGAAAAGATACTTGATTAAATTTCAATTTTCTTAAATTTACCAAAGCTTGATTTGTGACCTAAGATATGATCTATCCTGAAGAATGTTCCATGAGAACTTGAGAAGAAAGTGTATTCTGTTGTTGTTTGATGGAATGTCCTATAAATATCAATTAAGTCCATCTTGTTTAATGTATCATTTATAGCTTGTGTTTCCTTATTTATTTTCATTTTGGGTGGTGTGTCCACTGGTGATTGTGGGGTGTTGAAGTCCCCTACTATGATTGTGTTACTGTCAATATCCACTTTTATGGCTGTTACCATTTGCCTTATATATTGAGGTGCTCCTCTGTTGGGTGCATAAATATTTACAATTTTATATCTTCTTCTTGGATTGACCCCTTGATCATTATGTAGTGTCCTTCCTTGTCTCTTGTAATAGTCTTTATTTTAAAGTCTATCTTGTCTGATATGAGAATTGCTACTCCAGGTTTCTTTTGATTTCCATTTGCATGGAATATCTTTTTCCATCCTCTCACTTTCAGTCTGTACGTGTCCCTAGGTCTGAAGTGGGTCTCTTGTAGACAGCATATATATGGGCCTTTTTTTTGTATCCATTCAGCCAGTCTATGTCTTTTGGTTGGAGCATTTAATCCATTTACATTTATGGTAATTATCAATATGTATGTTCCTATTACCATTTTCTTAATTGTTTTGGGTTTGTTATTGTAGGTCTTTTCCTTTTCTTGTGTTTCCTGCCTAGAGAAATTCCTTTAGCCTTTGTTGTAAAGCTGGCTTTGTGGTGCTGAATTCTCTTAGCTTTTGCTTGTCTGTAAAGGTTTTAATTTCTCTGTCGAATCTGAATGAGATCCTTGCTGGTTAGAGTAATCTTGGTTGCAGGTTTTTCCCTTTCATCACTTTAAATATGTCCTTCCATTCCCTTCTGGCTTGCAGAGTTTCCGCTGAAAGATCAACTGTTAACCTTACGGGGATTCCCTTGTAGGTTATTTGTTGTTTTTCCCTTGCTGCTTTTAATATTTTTTTCTTTGTATTTAATTTTTGATAGTGTGCTTAATATGTGTTTTGGTGTGTTTCTCCTTGGATTTATCCTGTATGGGACTCTCTGCACTTCCTGGACTTGATTGACTATTTCCTTTCCCATATTAGGGAAGTTTTCAACTATAATCTCTTCAAATATTTTCTCACACCCTTTCTTTTTCTCTTCTTCTTCCGGGACCCCTATAATTCAAATGTTGGTGCATTTAATGTTGTCCCAGAAATCTCAGAGACTGTCCTCAATTCTTTTCATTCTTTTTTCTTTATTCTGCTCTGCAGTAGTTATTTCCACTATTTTATCTTCCAGGTGACTTATACGTTCTTCTGCCTCAGTTATTCTGCTATTGATTCCTTCTAGAGAATTTTTAATTTCATTTATTGTGTTGTTCATCATTGTTTGTTTGCTCTTTAGTTCTTCTAGGTCCTTGTTAAACGTTTCTTGTATTTTCTCCATTCTATTTCCAAAGTTTTGGATCGTCTTTACTATCATTACCCTGAATTATTTTTCAGGTTGACTGCCTATTTCCTCTTCATTTGTTTGGTCTGGTGGCTTTTTACATTGCTCCTTCATCTGCTGCATTTTTCTCTGTCTTCTCATTTTGTTTAACTAACTGTGTTTGGGGTCCCCTTTTCACAGGTTGCTGGTTCGTAGTTCCCGTTGTGTTTGGTGTCTGCCCCCAGTGGATAAGGTTGTTTCAGTGTGTTGTGTAGGCTTCCTGGTGGAGGGGGCTGGAACTTGTCTTTCTGGTGAGCAGAACTGCGTCCGGTGGTGTGTTTTGGGGTGTCTGTGTATTTATTATGATTTTAGGCAGCCTCTCTGCTAATGGGTGGGGTTGTGTTCCTGTCTTGCTCATTGTTTGGCATAGGGTGTCCAGCACTGTAGCTTGCTGGTCGTTGAGTGGAGCTGGGTCTTAGCATTGGGATGGAGATCTCGGGGAGTGCTTTTGCTGTTTGATATTACGTGGGTCCAGGAGGTCTCTGGTGGACCTATGTCCTGAAATTGGCTCTCTCACCTCAGAGTCTCAGGCCTGACACCCAGCTGGAGCACCAAGACCCTGTCAGCCACAGGCCTAGAGGAAAAGGGAGATAAAAAAAATGAAACAAAGAAAGAAAAATAATAAAAGAAAATAAGTTATTAAAATAAAAAATAAAAAAATTATTAAAAATTTTAAAAGTAATAAAAAAAGAAAGAAGGAAAGTAGAGAGCAACCAAACCAAAAAACAAATCCACCAATGATAACTAGCACTAAAAACTATACTAAAAAAAAAGAAAAAAAAAAAAAAGGACAGACCGAACCCTAGGGCAAATTGTAAAAGCAAAGCTATACAGATAAAATTGCACAAAGAAGCATACACATACACACTCACAAAAAGAGAGAGAAAATATATATATATATAAAGGAAGAGAGCAACCAAATCAATAAACAAATCTACCAATGATAATAAGCTCTAAATACTGAACTAAGATAAACATAAAACCAGAACAAATTAGATGCAGAAAGTAAACCCCAAGTCTACAGTTGCTCCCAAAGTCCACCACCTCAATTTTCTGATGATTCATTGTCTAATCCGGTATTCCAGAGATGCAGGGTACATCAGGTTGATTGTGGAGATTTAATCCATTGCTCCTGAGGCTGCTGGGAGAGATTTCCCTTTCTCTTCTTTGTTCGCACAGCTTCTGGGGTTCAGCTTTGGATTTGGCCCCACCTCTGCATGTAGGTCACCTGAGGGCGTCTGTTTCCACCCAGATAGGACGGGATTAAAGGAGCAGCTGATTAGGGGTTCTGTCTCACTCAGGCGGGGGGAGGAAGGGGTATGGAATATGGGGCGAGCCTGCGGCGACAGAGGCCAGCGTGACGTTGCAACAGCCTGAGGCGCACCTTGTGTTCTCCCGGGGAAGTTGTCCCTGGATCATGGGACCCTGGCAGTGGCGGGCTGCACAGGCTCCCGGGATGGGAGGTGTGGATAGTGACCTGTGTTTGCACACAGGCTTCTTGGTGGCTGCAGCAGCAGCCTTAGCGTTTCATGCCTCTCGGGTCCACACTGATAACCGTGGGTCATGCCCATCTCTGGAGTTCATTTAGGCGATGCTCTGAATCCCCTCTCCTCACGCACCCTGAAACAATGGTCTCTTGCCTCTTAGGCAGTTCCAGACTTTTTTCCAGACTCCCTCCTGGGTAACTGTGGTACACTAGCCCCCTTCAGGCTGTGTTCACACAGCCAACTGCAGTCCTGTCCCTGGGATCTGAACTCCGAAGCCTGAGCCTCAGCTCCCAACCCCCACTCAGACAAGCCTCTCAGGCTGGTGAGTGCTGGTCGGCACCGATCCTCTGTGCGGGAATCTCTCCACTTTGCCCTCTGCACCCCTGTTGCTGTGCTCTCCTCCATGGCTCCGAAGCTTCCCCGCACCCACACCCTGTTTCCACCAGTGAAGGGGCTTCCTAGTGTGTGGAAACTTTTCCTCCTTCACAGCTCCCTCCCAGAGGTGCAGGTCCCATCCTTATTCTTTTGTTTCTGTTTTTCCTTTTTCCTTTTGCCCTACCCAGGTATTTGGGGAGTTTCTTGCCTTTTGGGAAGTCTGAGTTCTTCTGCCAGCGTTCAGTAGGTGTTCTGTAGTTGTTCCACATGTACATGTATTTTTGATGTATCTTTGAGGAGGAAGTTGATCTCCACGTCTTACTCCTCCACCGTCTTGAAAGTCCCCCTCTGCCTACGTTTTTAATTGGATTGGTTTTTAGCTATTGCGTTGTGTGAGTTCCTTATATATTTTGGATATTAACACCTTATCAGTTAGATGGTTTGCAATATATACATGTATCAAATCATCACATTGTACAGCTTAAACTTATACAATGTTACATGTCAATTATATTTTAATAAAGCTGGGAAAAAAACAAGAATAAATTTAGGTTGTGTCGGCTCTGGAACTCTAGATGCATTCATACATTTTTAAGTCCATGAAATACTTAAAATTTTCTGTTTCAATATCTTTCCCTGTAAATATAGATCGCCATGTTAGCCCATTTAAACACAGTTGATCTGAGACCTGGATAAGGAGCCCACTGTAAGGAATCTGAGCCCTTTGAGGCCAGAGAGCTCTTTTCTGTCATTGCCATAGGCAACACCATTACCTGGTACTATGTTCAGTGTTCCTTTCAAAACCTAGTGATTTTGTTTCACTAACTTTAAGGAGAAAGGGCCAAATGAGAATGATCACTTAGCTTTTAAGAGAGCCAATGCAGTCATTTTATTAAAAATTAAACTGTAACCACCTTTGCTCAAATTCAATTCTGTTAGTCATGTATTGAGATGATGTCTTTTCTCTGAGTAGCTCAGGAACTGTGAAAATGAGCTCCAGAAATGAAGTTCAAATTTAGTTTAAAATACAACAGAAGACTGAATGAATGAAAATCAGAGAAGAGGAAGAGGAGTGTCAACAGTGGAACAGCTGCCTGTTGTGCCCAAGACACCAACACCCAGGATTAAAGGGATTCTGCAGCTCTGGCCAGTGTCTGCTCTGATATAGGGCACTGGATCCCAGATAAAGTCTTCAGGAAGCCTTGTTCTTGGGATTTTAGGACCTGGGACCCACAATATGCAGGAAATATGTTCCCCTCCTTGGAAAGTATGGTAGTCCTATACCAAGGGCTACCAATTAAAAAACCTCTAAACAGTAAAAGGGCCCCACCACATATTGGAGCTTGCAGCAGAGATTGTCAGTGGCCCCTCAGCCCAGGCTCTCTTTGCTCTTGAGTATTATATTCCCAATTTTTAGTTACACAGATAGCTATACAGCATAATGATTGTAGTTTTCAGCCTCTTTTCCACCTAAGGGTTGAAATGCAGTGAAATCTTTTGATAAAATTCAGTAATGTGAGGGAAAAAAAAGAACTCTTAGTAAATTAGAAATAAAAGGGAACTTCCTTAATATAACAGATGGTATCTGTAAAAGAAAAAAATTCCTACAATAAATATTATACTTAAAGGTAAAAATTTTGAATATTTCTCTTTGGGATAAGGAATGAGAAGAGAATGCATGAGAGTACCACTTCTGTTCGACCCTGAACTGGAAGGTCTAGTGATCACTAAAAGGCAAAGCAATAAAAAAAATTTAAAAGTTATGCAGGTGGGAAAGGAAGAAACAAAACTACTGTTATTCACAAATGATACAATGATGTGTATAAAAATTCAAAGAATTATGAGGTAAACTATTAATGTTAATAGTAGGGCTGAGCAAAATCCCAGAATTAAAAGTCAATATATGAAATAAACCATATTTTCAGACAACAGAATCAAACAGAAAGTGAAATCTTTAAAAAGATACCATTTATAAGCATATCAACAAATATAAAGTACTGAGAATAAATCTAACAAAAACATGCAAGATTTCTACAGGGGAAATTATAAAACCTTACTGAAGATACTAAAATAGAATTAAATAAATAGAGAAAATACTTTGTTCGTAGAAAGAAAGACAATATTACAAAAGTATAAATTCTTCCCAGATTAATTTATAAATTCAATGCAATCTCAGTCCAAATACTAACTACTTGTGTGCATGCATGCATGTCTGTATGTATGTGATTTCACAAGTTGTTTCCAAAAAATTTATAAAAATGCAAAAGACCAAAACTAACCAAAACACTCTTCAAAATAAATACAAAAGTGGGAGAATTTGACAGGAAGCTTCCTTATAAAGCTCTGATAAGACAATGTTTATTGATAAGATATAAATAAAAAGAGTAATGGAACAGAATGGATACCTGGAAACAGTCCCATGTGAATGTAATTTATAATAGATGTGACAGAGCACTGAGAAAAAGAATCTTTAAAAAAAATTAATAGACTTTTTTTTTTTTAGCAGTTTTAGGTTTACAGAAAATTGAGCAGAGTGTACAGAACAGAGTTCCCAAATATCCTCACCCCACTCTCCAATTTCCCCTATTATTTACATCTTGTACTTGTAATATTTGTTGCAATTAATGTGCCAATACTAATATCTTATTAACTAAATTTCATACTTTACACGAGGGCTCACACTATGTGTTGCACATTTTTTATGTGTTTTGACAACTGTATAATGACATGTGTCCATCAATTCTGTATCATACAGAATAGTTTCACTGCCTTAAAAATCCCCTGTGCTCTGCCTATTTGTCCTTCCCTCTCTCCTAACTCCAACTCCTGGCAACCACTTGTCTTTTTTCTTAATTGAAGCATAGTTAATTTACAATTTTGTGTTAGTTTCAAATGCACAGCAAAGTCACTCAGTTATATATGTACACATACATATACGTTCTTTTCTTTTTCAGATTCTTTTCCATTATAAGTTATTACAAGATATTGAGTATAGTTTCCTGTGCTATACAGTAGATCCTTGTTGCTTCTCTATTTTATATACAGTAGTGTATATATGTTAATCCCAAACTACTAATTTTTCTCCCCCCCCATCCCCTTTGGTAACCATAATTTTGTTTTCTATGTCTGTGAGTCTATTTCTGTTTTGTAAATAAGTTCATTTGTATCATTTTTTTCAGATTCCATATATAAGTAATATCATATGATATTTGTCTTTCTCTGTCTGACTTACTGCACCTCATATGATAATCTCTAGGTCTATCCATGTTGCTGCAAATGGCATTATTTCCTTTTTTTATGACTGTGTAATTTTAACCACAGGTCTTTTTAATGAAAAACATACTTTCAAATAAATGGCTTCAGGACAATTAACTATACACAGGTAAAAATTTTTTAATTCAATCTTTATCTCACCCCAAACACAAAATCAATCACAGATGTATTAAAAATCTAAATGTATAAGCCAAAACTATAAAGTAGAAGAATATAAGAGAATATCTTTATGACCTTGTGGTGTAGATGGATTTCATAAACAAGATACAAAAGCACCAACTATAAAGGAAAACATGATAAATTTGACATTAAAATTAAGACATCTGTTCATCAAATGACATAAAAAGAGTGAAAAGATAAGTCATAAAGTGGGGGAAGAAAGATGTTTGCAGCAATATAACCAAAAAAGAACTACTAACATATAAATAGAAGATATAGAGAGCTATAAATCAATCTCCCAAAAGACAAAAAAATCATACACAAAAATGTTCATAGTAACATTTTTCATAATGGCAAAAAACTAAAAACAATTATAAACCCATTAACAGAATGAGTAAATTGTGCTATACTCATACAATGGAATACTACAACACTGAAAATAAATGAGGTACAGAGATCCACAGAAATATGGATGTCTCAAAATATGTTGGAGAAAATCATAAAAATACATATAGCATAGTTCTGTTTATATAAAATCCAGAAATGGGCAAAAGTGAACTCTAAAGTTTAGGAATACATAAAGAAATGGAGAGAAACGTTTACTATAAAAGTCATGGCAGCATTTATCTCTAAGAGAGGAGTAGATTGTCACTAGGAAAGGATGCACTAAGGGTTTATGGAAAACCATTAGTGACCTATTTCTGGAAGTGTCTGTTCACTTCAGAAACTTTTATAAGGTAGTCCATATGTGTTTTATACATTTATTTGTATTGTGTTCCATTAAAAATGTTAATATTTAAAATGTGAGTTTAAAATAAAGCCACCTAGGGTGGAGTCAAGATGACGGACTAGGAGGACACAGAATTCATCTCTCCGCACAACTAGGGCACCTACCAGGCATCGGTGCTGGACCACAGACACCTAAGGAGAGGGGAGGAACCCCCAGTGACCAGCTTGTGAGATCTTGGTTCCCAGGCCAGAGGTTGGGCCCAAGCTCCTGTGGTGTGAGCTCCGAGTCAAAACCACTGGACTAACAGAGAACCTCAGACACCAGGGACTATTAATCAGAGTGAGGCCTCCCAGAGGTCCTATTCTCACACCAAGACCCAACTCTATCCAACTGCCTGCAAACTCCAGTGCTGGACACCTCAGGCCAAACAACCAGTAAGAAAGGAATACAGCCCCACCCATCAAAAAAAAAAAAGAGAAATGACAAAAAAATATGTTACAGAAGAAGGAGCAAGGTAAAAACCTACAAAACCAAATCAATGAAAATGAAACACGCAACCTACCTGAAAAAGAGTTCAGAGTTATGATAGTAATGATGATCCAAAATCTAGGAAACAGAATGGAGAAAATGCAAGAAACATTTAACAAGGATGTAGAAGAGATAAGGGGCAAACAAACAGTGATGAACAACACAATAACTGAAATTAAAAATACTCTAGAAAGAATCAATAGCAGAATAACTGATATAGAAAAACAGATAAGTGAGCTGGAAGATAAAATGGTGGAAATAATTGCCAGGGAGCAGAATAAAGAAAAAAGAATGAAAAGAATTGAGGACAGTCTCAGAGACCTCTGGGACAACATTAAATGCACCAACATTTGAAATATAGGGGTCCCAGAAGAAGAAGAGAAAAAGAAAGGGTCTGAGAAAATATTTGAAGAGATTATAGTTGAACACTTCCCTAACATGGGAAAAGAAATAGTCACTCAAGTCCAGGAAGCACAGAGAGTACCATACAGGATAAACCCAAAGAGAAACATGCTGAGAAACATATTAATCAAACTATCAAAAATTAAATACAAAGAAAAAATATTAAAAGCAGCAAGGGAAAAGCAACAAATAATATACAAGGGAATCCCCATAAGGTAAACAGCTGATCTTTCAGCAGAAACTCTGCAAACCAGAAGGGAGTGGAAGGACATATTTAAAGTGATGAAAGAGAAAAACCTACAACCAAGATTACTCCACCCAGCAAAGATCTCATTCAGATTCGACAGAGAAATTAAAACCTTTACAGACAAGCAAAAGTTAAGAGAATTCACCACCAAACCAGCTTTACAACAAGTGCCAAAAAAGTTCTCTAGGCAGGAAACACAAGAGAAGGAAAAGATCTACAATAACAAACCCAAAACAACTAAGAAAATGGTAATAGGAACATACATATTGATAATTACCATAATGTAAATGGATTAAATGCTCCAACCAAAAGACATAGACTGGCTGAATGGATACAAAAACAAGACCCATATATATGCTGTCTACAAGAGACCCACTTCAGTCTAGGGACACATACAGACTAAACGTGAGAGAATGGAAAAAGATATTCCATGCAAATGGAAATCAAAAGAAAGCTGGAGTAACAATTCTCATATCAGACAAGATAGACTTTAAAATAAAGACTATTACAAGAGACAAAGAAGGACACTACATAATGATCAAGGCATCAATCCAGGAAGATATAACATTTATAAATACTTATGCACCAAACATAGGAGCACCTCAATACATAAGGCAAATGCTAACAGCCATAAAAGGGGAAATCAACAGTAAGACAATCACAGTAGGGGAGTTTAACACCCCACTTTCACAGATGGACAGATTATCCAAAATGAAAATAAATAAGGAAACACAAGCTTTAAGTGACACATTAAATAAGATGGACTTAATTGATATTTATAGGACATTCCATCCAAAACCAACAGAATACACTTCTTCTCAAGTGTTCATGGAACACTCTCCAGGATAGATCATATCTTGGGTCACAAATCTAGCCTTGGTAAATTTAAGAAAATTGAAATCTTATCAAGTATCTTTTCTGACCACAACGCTATGAGACTAGATGTCAATTACAGGAAAAGAACTATAAAAACTACAAATACATGGAGACCAAACAATACACTACTGAATAACCAGGAGATGATAACTGAAGAAATCAAAGAGGAAATCAAAAAATATCTAGAAACAAATGACAGTGAAAACACCACAACCCAAAACCTATAGGATGCAGCAAAAGCAGTTCTAATGGGGAGGTTTATAGCAGTACAATCCTACATCAAGAAACAAGAAAAACCTCAAATAAACAACCTAAACTTACACCTAAAGCAATTAGAGAAAGGAGAACAAAAAAACCCCAAAGTTAACAGAAGGAAATAAATCATAAAGATCAGATCAGAAATAAATGAAAAACAAATGAAGGAAGCAATTGCAAAGATCAATAAAACTAAAAGCTGTTTCTTTGACAAGATAAACAAAATGGATAAACCATTAGCCAGACTCATCAAGAAAAAAAGGGAGAAGACGCAAATCAACAGAATTAGAAATGAAAAAGGAGAAATAACAACTCATTGCAGAAATACAAAGGATCATGAGAGATTATTACAAGCAAATATATGTCAATAAAAATGACAACCTGGAAGAAATGGACAAATTCTTAGAAAAGTACAACCTTCCAAGACTGAACCAGGAAGAAATAGAAAATATAAACAGACCAATCACAAGCACTGAAATTGAAACTGTGATTAAAAATCTTCCAACAGACAAAAGCCCATGACCAGATGGCTTCACATGCGATTTCTATCAAACATTTAGAGAAGAGCTAACACCTATCCTTCTCAAACTCTTCCAAAGTATAATAGAGGGAGGAACACTTCCCAGCTCATTCTACAAGGCCACCATCACCCTGATACCAAAACCAGACAAAGATGTCACAAAAAAAGAAAACTACAGGCCGATATCACTGATGAACATAGATGCAAAAATCCTCAACAGAATACTAGGAAACAGAATCCAACAGCACATTAAAAGGATCATACACCATTATCAACTGGGATTTAGCCCAGGAATGCAAGGATCCTTCAATATATGTAAATCAATCAATGTGATACATCATATTAACAAACTGAAGGATAAAAACCATATGATAATCTCAATAGATGCAGAAAAAGCTTTCAATGAATTTCTACACCCATTTATGATAAAAAACTCTCCAGAAAGTAGGCATAGAGAGAATTTACCTCAATATAATAAAGGCCATATATGACAAACCCACAGCCAACATTGTTCTCAATGGTGAAAAACTGAAACCATTTCCTCTAAGATCAGGAATAAGACTAGGTTGCCCACTCTCACCACTATTATTCAACATAGTTTGGGAAGTTTTAGCCACAGCAATCAGAGAACAAAAAGAAACAAAAAATGTCAAATTCTTCCACAGGGAAAGTGAGAGAATAGTGAGTGACTGTCTGGCTTCCCCGGCCCTGTGGGACACTCCCCAAGAGGCCTACTTCTTTTTCACCCAACCCAGAATGCTGAGGTGATTGGCATGACTGAGGGGTTGGGAGAAGCTTGGAGCACAGCAACCAGGACTTGGAACTCATCAAAGGGCTGCAGATTCTACTCACCACATTGCAGACTCCATCAGGAAGCCCATTCATAAACCACTTTGGATGCCTTGCCTGCAGACTCCCCCAACTGGCCCATAGGCATCCCCAGTGTTCCACATACGTCACCCACACTCATATGGCCAGCTCTCTGCATATGCCTGCATGGACTGTGAGTATGAGCCTTTGCAGATGGCTTGAAAGCACACACAGAAAGCCAACACAGCTCTGCAGCATTGGGAGAAGGCACACAAACTTGAGCACTTGACGGCACTTCTCCAAGGAAAACAAAAGAGAGGCTCTCAGCATTCAACCTGGCTTTGCAGGATCAAGAGAAGGCATACAATCTTAAGAATAACCCAAGAGGGAGGAATAGGTGTGGAGTGGGTACATCCCATCCACAGAAAAGTTCTGAAAAAGCCTCAGAATCCCTAGTTGGGCTGCCTTGTGAAGGTATTTCTCTCCTGAAGCCAGTGAGTAAAAACTGGAGGAGGTGATTCCTTCTTCTAATTCAAAGACAGCAATGCAAGACTTCAAGGAACACACACAAAACAATAAAGGAAACGTGGTACCATCAAAGGAATAGAATAATTTTCTAGTAATCATCCACAATAAATTGGAGATCTATGAATTTTCTGACCAAGAATTCAAAACAACTGTTTTAAGGAAGCTCAATCAGCTATAAGAAAACACTGACAGTTCAATAAAATCAGGTAAACAATAATGAATAAAATGAGAATTTCAACAAAGAGAAATCATATAAAAGAACCAAACAGAAATTCTGGACCTGAAGAATACAGTGAATGAAATTAAATATAGGCAGTTGTGAGTGTCAACACCAGACTTGATCAAGCAGAAGAAAGAATCTCTGAACTTAAAGGCAAGGCATTTGAAATAATCCATTCAGAGAAGAAAAAGAAGAATCGAAAGTAATGAAAAAGAGACTATGAAATTTATGGGATACCATCAAGAGATCTGATGTATGAATTATGGGGGTCCCATAAAGAAAAGAGAGAGAAAAAGTAGCAGAAAGCTTATTTAAAGAAGTAATGGCTGAGAAGTTCCCAAATCTGGGGAGAGAATTGGACATGAAGGTACATGACACTCAAAAATCCCTAAACAGGTTCAACCTAAAAAGGTTTATACTGAGACACATTATTATTTTAAAATTTGTTTTATTCAAGTATAGTTGATTACAATGTTATATTAATTTCTAAGGCAAATGATTCAGACATATATATATATTCTTTTTTATGAGCTTTTCCATTATGGTTTGTGACAGGATATTGAATATAGTTCTCTGTGCTATACAGTTGGACCTTGTTGTTTATCTATTCTCTGTATAATAGTTTGCAGCTGCTAATCCCAAACCCCTGATCCATCCCTCTCCCACCCCCCTCTCCCCCTTGGCAACTACAAGTCTGTTCTCTATGTCTGTGAGTCTGTTTCATAGATAAGTTCATTTGTGTCATATTTTAGATTCCACATATAAGTGATATCATATGGTATTTGTCTTTCTCCTTCTGACTTACTTCACTTAGTATGATAATCTCTAAGCCCATCCATGTTACTACAAATGGCATTATTTCATTCTATTTTATGGCTGAGTAGTATTCTATTGTATATATGTATGACATCTTCTTTATCCATTCATCTCTTGATGGACACTTAGATTTTTTTCATGTCTTGACTGTTGTGAATAGTGCTGCTATGAACATAGGGGCACATGTTCTTTTTGAATTATAGTTTTGTACAGATATATGCCCAGGAGTGGGATTGCTGGATAATATGGCAACTCTATTTTTAGTTTTTTGAGGAACCTCCATACTGTTTTCCATAGTGGCTGCACTAATTTACATTCCCACAAACAGTGTAGGAGGGTTCCCTGTTCTTCGTACCCTCTCCAGCATTTGTTTTTTGTCTACTTTTCAGTGATGGTCATTCTGACCAGTGTGATGTGGTACCTCATTGCAGTTTTGATTTGCATTTCTCTAATAATTAACGATGTTGAGCATCTTTTCATGTGCTCGTTGACCATTGTATGTCTTCTTTGGAGAAATATCTGTTTAAGTCTTCTGCCCATTTTTGATTGGGTTGTTTTCTGTTGAATTATATGAGCTGTTTGTATATTTTGGAAATTAAGCCCTTGTCGGTTGCATCATTTGCAAATATTTTCTCCCAGTCCATAGATTGTCTTTTTATTTTGTTTCTGGTTTCTTTTGCTGTACAAAAACTTGTAAGTTTGATTAGGTCCTATTTGTTTATTTTTGCTTTTATTTCTATTGTCTAGGGAGACTGACCTAAGAAAACATTGGTACGATTTATGTCAGAAAATGTTTTGCCCATGTTCTCTTCTAGGAATTTTATGGTAACATGTCTTATATTTAAGTCTTTAAGCCATTTTGGGTTTATTTTTGATACACAAAATATAATGAGAAAATAGTCAAATCATGCCACTACAGAAAGTCATCAAATCACAAAGGAAGATAGCAAAAGAAGAACAAAGGAACTACAAAAAACTCAGAAAACAGTAAGATGGTATTAGTAAGTCCTTACCTATAAATAATTACTTTAAATGTATGATCACTGAAATATTATTTAAAATAGCCAAATATGGAAACAACCTAAGTGTCCACTGATAGATCAATGGATAAAGAAGTTCTTTTTGATTTAAGGTCATGGAGATATTTTCCTACACCCTCTACCCAATATCCCCAACCCCATCCTGGATGATTTTGAAATAAATCTGAGACATATCATGAAATCCATAAATATTTTAGTATATATCTCCAAAACAATAAGGAATCTTAAAAAAGATAAATCCACAATACCATTATCAAGCCTAAAAAGGTAAAAATAACTCATTAATATTATCAAGTAAAGCAGCAGCTTATTTCTGAGTAGAAATGATTAGGACTGAATGTGGTAATGGTCTTAAGAAAAGAACTAATGAGCTGTGGGAGTTCAGGGAAGGGGGGTGGGTAGTTTCCAGCATTAAAGAACTTACCCAGGGGAAAGGATTATGTTTAGGACATCTCACAACTGTTTGTTTTCAGCTTTTCTCGGAAAAGTGGTTCTGAAATAGTACACAGGGGGAAGTCCCTCTTCTGCATCGAATACTTGTGGATATTGTGTTCTTTCCCTTAGTAAGTAGGAAATAACAGAGAGAGGGATTCAGTTAACAGCAAGGAAGTTGTACATTTACAATTTAGACAAATTCTGAGCATTCAAAGCCAAATTCTAATAATTCCAATATGGAGCTTATCTTCATATTCATCTTCCCAGTTGAAAGTATTCTCTTTCCCCTGGTTTAAAATTTTATCTCTAGCCATTGAGGGTATCTTTAAATTGCTTGCTTGAGACAAGGCTGTCTGGAATCATGTATTACCAAAATACACAAAACATTTTCCCGTGCCTTCCAGTCTCTTTAGTGTTTCCGAAAGATTTATTCAGGTCAGGTCTAGCACTAAAATTTAGTATCTAAAGATAGGTGAGAGGATGTTTTTCTTTATATAAATTTCACCTTTTAGGAAATCAGAATGCATGAGGTTAGAAAGCAAAATTTTAAAAAAACAGATAAAAAACCTATTCCAGTAAATAATGATAGTATTGGATTATAACCTATAGATAAAATATTCATGAATCCATATTGATATAAATAATCAAATAAGTAAATAAATGGGGTAGAAGGGAGAGCTCCTCCTTGCAACAGAATCCCAATGAATAAACATAAAAGGAATGATATAAATAGAAAATCACCTTTAGGTGATCACCATAATAATACTTTTTGCAAAGAAAACCATTGATAGATGTTAAAATTGTTGAGTGACATATAATGAAAAATAGAATATTTGCAGAGTCTCAAAGTATCTCACTGTATATTACTTAATTACAAAGGGAAAAAGAGTAACTTTACAGTGGGGAACCATGGCAGGATTCTGGTTAACCAAGGTTAGCATCATCAATAATGAAATATACTAGCATCATAAACTCTCAACATGATGTTCCTAGAAGGGACAAACAACATTTCTATGGTATTCTTATTCAAAATACGTAACTTTAAAGAGGGACAGTTTTCAACATACTGACCAATACATCTCAAAATTGTCAAGGTTATGAAAGACAAGGAAATACTGAGGAACTATCACAGATTGGAGGAGACCAAGGGCACATGACAGCTAAATGCAACATGAAATCCTGGATTGGATCCTGAAATAGCAAAAGGACAGCAGTGAGAAAACTGGGAAATCCGAATAAGGTCTGTAGATTAAATGCATCATTGTGCCAATATTAGTTTTCTGGTTTTGATAATTGTATCATAGTTACGTAAGATGTTAACATTGGGAAAAACTCAATGGGAAATTTTTGTGCTATGTTTGCAACTTTTCTTTAAATCTAAAATTGTTTCAAAATAAAAAGTTAAACATTAAGGGGGAAAAAAAGCTCTTCCAACAGTACACAAGTATATCCTGGTTTGGATGAATCCATTTACAAACATCTTACCCTTTGTTTTTTTGTTTTTTTGTTTTTTTAGAAATTCACGTTCTTTTATTTATTTATTTATTTATGACTGTGTTGAGTCTTCGTTTCTGTGCGAGGGCTTTCTCTAGTTGCGGCAAGTGGGGACCACTCTTCATCGCGGTGCGCGGGCCTCTCACCATCGCGGCCTCTCTTGTTGCGGAGCACAGGCTCAAGACACGCAGGTTCAGTAATTGTGGCTCACGGGCCCAGTTGCTCCGCGGCATGTGGGATCCTCCCAGACAGGGCTCGAACCCGTGTCCCCTGCATTGGCAGGCAGATTCTCAACCACTGCGCCACCAGGGAAGCCCATCTTACCCTTTGGATGGCTGGGCTGGGCTGGGCCATATTAGAACAGAGGAAATTTTTTTTTTTTAATTAACATCTTTATTGGAGTATAATTGCTGTACAATGTTGTGTTAGTTTCTGCTGTATAACAAAGTGAATCAGCTATATGTATACATATATCTGCACATGCCCTCCCTCTCATGTCTCCCTCCCATCCTCCTTATCCCACTCCTCTAGGTGGTCACAAAGCACCGAGCTGATCTCCCTGTGCCATGCAGCTGCTTCCCACTAACTATCTATTTTACATTTCATAGTGTATATATGTCAATGCCACTTTCTCACTTCTTCCCAGCTTACCCTTCCCCCTCCCAGTGTCCTCAAGTCCATTCTCTGCATCTGCATCTTTATTCTTGTCCTGCTCCTAGGTTCATCAGAACCTTTTTTTTTTTTTTAGATTCCATACATATGTGTTAGCATATGTTATTTTTTTGCTCTTTCTTACTTCACTCTGTATGACAGACTCTAGGTCCATCCACCTCACTACAAATAACTCAATTTCATTTCTTTTTATGGCTGAGTAATATTCCATTGTATATATGTGCCACATCTTCTTTATCCCTTCATCTGTCGATGGACACCTAGGTTGTTTCCATGTCCTGGCTATTGTAAATAGTGCTGCAATGAACATTGTGGTACATGACTCTTTTTGAATTATGGTTTTCTCAGGGTATATGCCCAGTAGTGGGATTGCTGGGTCATATGGTAATTCTATTTTTAGTTTTTTGAGGAACCTCCATACTGTTCTCCATAGTGGCTGTATCAATTTACATTCCCACCAACAGTGCAAGAGGGTTCCCTTTTCTCCACATCCTCTCCAGCATTTATTGTTTGTAGATTTTTTGATGATGGCCATACTGGCTGGTGTGAGATGATACCTCACTGTAGTTTTGATTTGCATTTCTCTAATTATTAGTGATGTTGAGCATCCTTTCATGTGTTTGTTGGCAATCAGTATATCTTCTTTGGAGAAATGTCTATTTAGATCTTCTATTTTTGGACTGGGTTGTTTGTTTTTTTGATATTGAGCTGCATGAGCTGCTTGTATATTTTGGAGATTAATCCTTTGTCAGTTGCTTCATTTGCAAATATTTTCTCCCATTCTGAGGGTTGTCTTTTCGTCTTGTTTATGGTTTCCTTTGCTGTACAAAAGCTTTTAAGTTTCATTAGGTCCCATTTGTTTATTTATTTTTTTTATTTCCATTTCTCTAGGAGGTGGGTCAAAAGGATCGTGCTGTGATTTATGTCATAGAGTAGAACAGAGGAAATTTGCTCCGCAGAGCAAGGCATTTTCTTGGAGATCTCTAACTCACTAAATGCTGTGAAGCCTTCAGAACAAACAACAGAATAGTAAATGTTGGGAAATGTTTCTTTTATGCTCCATGCAGGGTTTAGAGCACCTCTGGGAGTAGTTTTTGTTTTTTCTCGAATAGTTGGAGACATAAGGAGCCATTCTTAGGCATGACTGTGGACTAGAGGAAGCCTTCTATGCCATAGGCAGACTTTCTGGTCCCTGACTCTTTTGTTTTCTTTTTTCTTTTTTTAAAATTTTTATTGGAGTACAGTTGATTTACAATGTTGTGTTAGTTTCAGGTATACAGCAGAGTGAATCACTTATACATATACATATGTCCACTCTTTTTTTTTTTTTTTTCAGATTCTTTCCCCATATAGGCCATTACAGAGTATTGAGTAGAGTTCTCTGTGCTATACAGCAGCTTCTTATTAGTTATCTATCTTAACCTTGAGCATCTTGATCATC
This sequence comes from Balaenoptera ricei, assembly GCF_028023285.1. NCBI lineage: Eukaryota > Metazoa > Chordata > Mammalia > Artiodactyla > Balaenopteridae > Balaenoptera > Balaenoptera ricei. The sequence goes on from NC_082641.1 coordinate 35,865,128, forward strand.
CCTTACTCTTCCCTCCATCCTACTCTTAATACACTCCCTAGACACTAACCTCTGAAGTAAAAGTAAAGCAAGCACAAGTCAGAAAAAAATCTCATAAAACATGCACACATGAGTGTACGCATGTGTGTCTATAGTTTAGGCAGTTCTAATGCCATCAAATATCCAAACTTCTACTTCTCCATCCACAGGGGAGCAGCAAAACTGTAGTCATGTAAGTTTGTACCTGCTGCTGTAGCATCTCCCTTTCTGCCCCTTTTCTCTTTAAATGGCATACCACTCATCGCCATTTCCATTTTACACAACTAGCTCTTCCCTGCTTTGCTTTCACATCCATTTCTAAAGAAGAAAGAGATCCAATAGCTTAATTATATTGACAGAATGTCTGTCACACTAATATAATGTTCCTTTCCTTTCATGGACAGCCTGAATATTTTAAGGGCTTGGGAAATTACACTTCAGGCCAAAAATGATGCTAAGCCTTACCCTGACCCCCATGAGCAGGAAATGCTCCTGGCCCCACCAGTATCTTGAGGTAGGGGCAGGACTTCCAGGTCGACTGCCTTGGAATGAGACCTCTGACTTAGAAAGTTCATGAGGAAGTCTCCCAACAAAGCTCCGTGCTACCCTGAACCCTCACAGCCATGGTGGAGTCTGGGAGACAATTTGATCTGCCTCTGTGTACTGTCCAATTTAGATGTGTGAATCATCCAAAGAAAGCCCTATATACTCACCCCCAGCTGCTTTCAGCCTTGTTCACTAGTGCTGTCTCTGGTGATGGCATATGTGGAAACAATATCAGGAGATCCCCCTATCTTACTAATTGATAAAAAGATATTTGAGAACAAAGACTGAGATTGCTATGACTACTGATTTTTTAATAGTTCAATCTTTATCATGTGTTTCTGACCTCCCTACTCTTCTTCCCCCTACCACTGTTGTTACAATAGTATGATTAATCTACAGTCCTTATTAGAATTTCACCAGTTATCCCATTACTGTCCTTTTCCTATTCCAGAATCCAATCCAGGATCCACACTGGATGTAGTTATCATGTCTCCTTGGCCTCCTCCAATCTCCAAATACCTTTGGGTGCTTTCTTTCCTTTGACCCCAGCAAGACTGTAATTTACAAAGCTGAGTTTCATTGACTCTTAGTGCGGCATGGACCAGTGGAATCTATACAACAAGCTGCCATGCTGCAGGTGAACATGGAGCTGTCATGCAGGACTGCTTTGCTTCTCGCACGTCTCCACTTTGCCTAATAGGAGATCTCTGAAATCAAGGAGGTCTGGGGACTTAGACCAAAATTTCAAGCTATAAGCACAAGGTAGTTTTGAAGTCTCATGATTAATCTTTAAAGTTTTCAGGAATTTTATATTTTACTCAAAATTCTGCATATTTATTTTTAATTCAGAAAGAATTCTTCCTTAAATTTTATAACAAAATTAACATGCCAGGAAGTTGTACCATGTTTATTCCCTGACTTGAAATGTTCATTGTTCATCCCTGCATACTTCAGTCTGAGAAGCTCAAACAGCGTCATTTTACCATTTCAGAAGTCTGACTGGATTGCACAAGCCATCACAACTAAATGCTGGTGTCCAGCCGCCACCTACAGCACTGTCCCTATAGGCGAATGCCTTCCAAGTTGCAAACAACTGACTTACAAATTTGGCTCACAATCTACTTATAAGTTGGGAACTGTTTGTTCTAATACAATATCCTTGCCACAGGGTATGTCATCACAACAAACGGTTCTTTTAATTTCTGTGAAAACGCACCACTTCTTCAAGTTATATGTCGATTTTTTTATTTTTTCCTCTAGATATCAAATGGCCTTCAAGCAGAGTTTCCCAGTATGACTATCTAGTTGGGAAAACAGTCTGACAACAACAAAAAGAAGATACGTGAAAAAGCAAGATTGAACAGAACTCATTTATAAGCAAGGGCCTTTGATTCTGTACTCTGTCCTTCAGCTTCAGAATTCAATTTTCCTACTCAATTTTCTGCTGTTCAAATGATGCAGTCATTTCGTTGCTTGGATATAGATGGTAGGCTCCAGCTCTGAAAGCAACAAAGTTGGTGAAAATCTCACAGGAAGCCAAGCTCTTCTTTGTCTTTTGTCAAGGCCCTTTGTAGTTTCAAAATGATCAAAAGCGAGTGCAGGTGAAAAGCAAACACTGCAGTGAGTGAAGCAAAGGGCAAGCCCTGGAAATTTTATTCTCCTTGGAAGACAGGTTTTACTGAAGGGAGAGTTGGGGGCGGGGTATTGTACCCTGAGGTCACTGGAGTTGAATTTTGAACTTCCCAGACCCATTTTAGAATTGGGTCAATGCTGTTATTGGTTCTTGGCTACGGGAAACTTCTGTCAGAGGGGATATATTTTCTTCCCCTTAAATGATTTTTTTTTTCTAATCCTGCTGCTTCCCCTCCTTCAGGTATCATGCTTGAGGAGAGTGACATCATCTATGTGGCAGTGCTTTCCGGGTTCCTCACAGATGGAGGTAATTGCAGATGGAAAACATACCACAGGAGGAGACTACCGGTGACCATGAGAATTTAAAAGCTGGCATGCGTAGATCATAATGCTCTCTGAAAATCTGACTTCCTGAGTAACTTTCAGTTCTTTCAAGATGGAATGTTCTCTGTCTTCACTTATGATTTGGGATAATTGGATGCCTTAAGGGAGCCTTGAGACGTATTGTATTGAAAGAGCCTCGCCTGTGTGCGTGACTCATGCCAAAATAGAAGTAGATTAAACTTCACGTCACTGGCATCAAATTCCTAGCCTCTGAGAGTTTATCTTTTATATTAGGGGTCTGCAAACTACAGCCCTCCAGCCAGATCTGGCCCATGGCCTTGTGCGTTTTTTTGTTGTTATTCAGCCTACCAGTTAAGAATTTTTTTAATACTTTTAAATGGTTGCGGAAAAACAAAAATATTTTGTGACACATGAAACTTACTTGAAATTCAGATTTAAGTGTACATGAATATAATTTTATTGGAAACACACCCATGCCCATTCATTTATGTATGGCTTTTGGCTGCTTTCGTGTAACAACTTCAGAGTTGAGTAGTTGCAATAGAAACCATGTGGCCTGCAAAGCTTAAAATATTAACTATTTGGCCCCTTTTGGGAAAACTTTGTCAACCCTTGTTCCATATCCACTGAGAATTCGCTTTTGCTCAGTGATGTGCAGCAAGAAGGTGGGCATGTCTGGGGCAGGGGACACACATAAGGGAGTCGGGGGCAGGCCAGGGGAAGCATGAGGAGCTTTAGAAGACATGCTTGCCAGTGTCACCGGCTGTCTGCAGCTAAAGCTGCTCTTTGCTTTGCTCCAAAGAATTTTATGCATATTTTTAATAAAAGGAACAAAGATCCCAGTAAAAGTTGGATAAATCAGGATACAGAAAAGGATAGAATAGCTGTCTCTGTACCATAGTCTTGCATTTTTCTCTATCTCTGACTCTTACTCTCTGCCTCACTATCTTTTGTGGTTCCTCTTGAAATGAGAATTGTAAGAGGAGGAAGAGGAAGAGAGACAGAAAGAGAGAAAGAATTTTAGATGAAAGCAGAGGACTCAGGTAATTGAGTAGAGGACAAAGGAGCCATCAAAGTGAGAATGGTAGAGATAAAGATTATGGAGTAGTGAGAAGGGCCTTACAAAAAAGTTCTGAGCCATGGATGGTGCCATCCTCTATTCCTGCTACAAATTAAGCTTTCTAAGAGGAGGCCATAGAGACTTTATTAATTGATTGATTGACTGGAGTAAAGATCAAGAAAATAAGGATGTAGAAAGAGGGTGGAAGTGAGACATGGCATCAAAAATTAATTTTGCTAGCTGTTTTGTGATAAAAAGCAGTTTTTCTTTGTCCACACTGGACTTGTATAACTGCCATAAAGTGGTTTGCAGTTTGGTAATCACAGATAAATTCACAGCTCACACATTTTTAAACTATGTTGTAATTCTCCCATGAAACCCAAAAACACTAAGGAAAGGGTTAGCTTATGATGCATATGAAGCAGACGTAGGTTTGTTTCATTTGGTGTTGGGCAACTTTTTAGGGCATCAGACACCTAGAAGAAGAGGACCATTAATCCCTAATTTTAAAATAACAGCATTAGCAGCACAGGGACTACCACGCCCTGGAGTGAACAGGACTCTTTGTAACCTTAATCCATGGCAGATTTAGATTTATAAAGGCATTTGCCATTTGTGTTGAACAAGTCAGTGTGAACAATTAAGGATCAATTTGTTGACAAATGTGCCAAGATAACAACTGGTCTTCCTTTTAAGAGTTTTCCATCCTTTTTCATTCTGTGGCACACAGGTCAACTTGTTAGAAGACCAGAAGACATGGGGTTTTCTGCACCCTCCTTGCCATTTACTTGTTCAGACCACACAAACCAACCACATTAGAAAACACACACAAATGTGCCAAGAACTCCTGCTTCTCTCTCCATCACATTTGTAGCCACCTTTTCCTAATGGAGCATGGAATTCCATAACCTCAGGGAACATCGGGACTACTTCAAAACACTCCCAAATGTTCTAGAAAATGGATTTGGACCTCGCTTATTATTTTGCCTTGAGAAATGCATTACCAACATTTGTGCTCAAAGAGGTTGTTCTACTACCCTAAAACATTGCCTTGGAAATAAATGTACAGTGAGGAGCAGACAACTGAAGCCCTCCACCCCTCCAGCCTCACCTCTTCCCTGTGGTTAAAGGAAGCATTATACTTCCCATCAGCTGTACACCAAAATCAACAGGAAGAAAAACGTTAAGCACAGAATATGAATTATCTACTATTTACATAAAGAAGACTCCCCTAAGGATCCCATTAACATTTAATGTATTTCAAAAGACAACCACATGACTTCCGGGTAGGCAAATATCTAAATCAACAGATGTTCAAGTTAACATAGGGAATCACAGCCTCATGCTGAAAATAGGACCTCTATAATTCAGCTCCAGTGTGAGCTAAAATCATGGAGTACACAGAAAGCTCTCCTAAATAATTCAGTCAGGATGATCATTAATGACTTGTAGGGCTTATGGTCTCTGAATAACAGTTCTTTGTGAAAGGCAGGAGTTGGAGGGAAATGTTATTACTCTTGCATAGGTGGTTAAACTTGAACAAAAATATAAGAAGTAATATCAGCATGAAATGACTGTTTTTCTTGTGCAGAAACTCTTATCAAAATCAAAATCTTACTTTGGAGCAGTAATAAATCTGCTCCTGATTTGCTCTGCCTGGAGTTTGAGCAGTTATCAGATGATTATGCCTCAAATAGATTTTCAGGGTTCCACTTCCCTGTACCAAACAGCAAAGGGATATTTCATGCTCCGCTACTTAACCGAGCATCCTGTTCCTATATGAAAGCTTAAGAAGGTCAGAGAAATTTAGAAAGATTAAATGCATTATGACTCTGGAAATAAATTGTTAGGGCAGAGAAATGCTTGAAAACCTCATGACTCTTTTGCAGTAATGTCTAGTTTAGAGGTTGTATGGGGTAGGAGAGTTGTGTTTGAGGAGGAAGAGTTGAATGTGGAGGAAGGAAGAAAGCCATAATGTACAGAGTTAAATGATGGTGGGTTATTACTTGACAGTAAGTTTGAAATGGTTCCAAAGAATAGTAAATGAAAAGGCTAATGTGGGAAAGGTTTGACATTATTAGTGAACATGATGACTGATGGGAGGCTTCCTCCAGGAGGACCTAGACAATACACTGGCTTTAAAAGCAGACCTGAGTGTTGCACAGATGAAGGGAGCTCAAGCTTAAAGAGGTCTTTACAATTTTCAGTAATAACTAGGCAGAAAGACTCATAATCCACAGGACAATGGTATTTTTGTAGCCTGTAGGAGGACAGCAACTCACAGTGCTGTAGCAAGGTAGAAAATGCAGAAAGAGGCTAAGCAAAGTGCAGAAGGCAGCGAATTCAAATTCAAAGTAATCACAACTCCAGTAGCTGTATGTTGCTCTCTGGTAATGTCTCCAATAGTCAATTGATAGTCAAGTTTTTATGGAATATAAACCATAGACCCACTACAGAGCAAGGTGCTGTGAGACAAAAGCCCAAGGGTTTAAGGTCTAGCTCAGAACACAGAACCATTTAATGAAGCAAAATGTATATAATAATATATCAGATTATGTGTATGTTATACTAATAATTTGAAGTTCAGAATAAATGTAATAAAGTGTCAATTATTGCTATAGACAGAAAATGGGCTGAGTTCACCAGGGAAGGCTTTAAGAGAAGTAATTTAGGAAAGATTTCTCAAGAATGGATGCAGTGGTTCAATACCCCCTCCTTTAATTTTGATTTTGAAACATAATGGTCTTCATTTCTGTTGCCCACATTGTAATAAAAGCCTAACCTAATGGTGTGACTCTAAGAATGGGAACTGCAGACAGAGTATAAGGATGTAAGCTTTGTGAGGCTGTGAGATAAATATTTCACTTGGATGCAATTTGCAATTTTTATGCATATAGCTTTCCTGAGAGTGTGATTGAAATTAGAAAATCTAGAAGAGAGAGGGAGAGGTCTATTCTCAGAGAACAAAAAAATTCTAAAATTCTTTTTGTACAGAAAGAATACTGCAGCTTCTTAACCCCTGAATGTCATACATTTTGAATATGTATGACAAAAAGATTAAACATTAATAATGTACAGTGAAAATTAATTTTATAAATGTATTTATTACCTCAAATTCTAGTTTTCTTAGTTTAACTGAAGTCATATTTAATAAAAAGAAAAAAATTTTAATGAAGAAAAATGGAGCACCTGATGGTAGTTTGCAAAAGATGGAAAGGAGATTATGATGATAACTTTGGTAATGTTCTAGAAATTATTTTTAATAGACTTGATTTTTTAAAAACTTTATTATTTTAGAACAGTTTTAAGTTCACACAAAATTGAGGAGAAGGTACAGAGATTTCCCATATGTCCTTGGCCTACACCTGCAGAGCCTCCCCACTATCAACATCCCCCACTGGAGCAGCACGTTTGTTACAATTGATGAACCTACATCGATACATCATAATTCCCCAAAGTCCATAGTTTACCTTAGGGTTGTCTTTTGGTGTCACACATTCTATGGATTTGGACAAATGTATAATGACACATATCTATCATTATAGTACCATACAGAGTATTTTCCTGCCCTAAAAATCCTCCGTGCTTCACCTATTCACCCTCCTCTCCTCCAACCCCTGATAACCACTGATCTTTTTACTGCCTCCATTGTTTTCCCTTTTCTAGGATGTCATATAGTTGGAATCATACAGTATATAGCTTTTTCAGATTGGCTTCTTTTACTTAATAATATGCGTTTAAGATTCTTCCATGTCTTTTTAGTACTTAATAGCTCATTTTTTTTTCAGTAGACTGTGGTGAGTAATAAAATACTGTCACCAGGCAAAATCCTGCAAAACCCACTTCAGGCAGAAAAAGAAAAAAAGATAGCCTTAATTACCAGAGCTCAGACACAGTCCAGCGTTAGCAATACAGAATGGATCTACAGTTGAGTCAGTCAAAAGCATCAGCTTTCAATGCAGTAAAAAGAATCAAATAACAAGTCAAACAAGCTGGCTGATCCCAAGTCCACAGGTGAGGCGACAGACAACATGAAAGAGGAGTGAAGGAATAGAAATGGCAGGCAGATCCTAATACCCTCTCTGCTAGGAGACCTCACAACTTCTCTGTTGCTTTCATCACTACACCTTCAAGAGATGGCTTTCATAAGTTCTTCTGCTTTCATTCTGTCCACTGTTCAAATCTTATAATGCCACCTTATCTGTTCCTCTTGTACAATTATCCTGCAACAAAAGAATCACATTCAGGGCATTGGTGGCCGGAACAACTGGTAGAAGACTCCTGTTAAATCCAAGTCTTCCTTGCTCTCCTCTTGACTTTTACAGTAAATGTCCAAACAACTGTCAATACCTCCTATGTGGATTGTAGAAGTCACGCATGGCTGTCCTTCCTATGGATCTGCCTATAGGTTAACGTATCTGTTCTCTTAAGTCATGACTTCTACTTATATCTCTCAGAGACAAGCTTTTCCTGTCTCATGGCCACCATCTTACATAGATCACTAGGGTAGAGCCCATTAATAACAGGAACTATTTTCTTATTTAAATTTTCATGACAAACATCTAACTGCCCAGAACATAGTAAGTTCTAGATGCCAAATACATGTTTCTTGACTGATTGAATGACATTTTCTTCAGTTACTTTAGCTTTAAAGAAATCAGTTTTCAGTGACTTTCTTCTCCAGCTCCATTAACAGCCTTCACACTGAAATAATTAGCTATTGCCTTGGGTCTTGGGAAGGAGAAACAACTTCCAGACCCTGGCTATTAATTTAGGAGGATTCATATTAGATACAGAATTAGTGTCATGCTTGATTCAGCCTTTCATGTCTTGAAACATGCCTCAGGCCACATCTGAATGCACCGAAATGCAGCAGGAATTCTAGAGCTGTGGTGAATCTTGGTCATGGCCATCAGCAGAGGAGAGCACACAAAGTACATAATCTCATGCTAGACACTGTGAGGGTGAACAGAGCAGGAAGAAAGCCACGCGAAGCCCTTGAAATGTCTATACTCATAGGGATAAGCCAGACATGCAAACATATCGAAAGTTCGAGCAAGGTTTTGAGCTCCCCAAAAGTTTGATAATCAACTGATCTTAGTTCTATAACTTAATAGGGACAACTATGCAAGTAATAAAGGACCAGTGTCTACAGTTGTCCCTACCTTTTCCCCTAATATGTTCCCAATCCCTATTCACCTATCCACCTTAAATCATTTTAATTTGTACTATCACCCAACGCACACACATACATACACACTTGCCCCAATTGCCCAACTATATACTAATCTATCTTGACTAAAGTGTGAAAAAACTTATTTTCTTCTAATTTAGTCAAACTAAGGTGAAAGTTTTTAAAAGAAAACTTTATGGGAAAAGAACTAAGAGAACACAAAACAAAACAAAGAGTGTAGAAACAGATGAATTTCACAGAAATATATGTATACGAGCCAAATTTAACTCAGTTTAGTACATTTAACTGGTTAGATTGGCTGGCCCCAATTTCCTTCACTTCATGAGGAGGGAATCCTTCCAGCACCGACCATATTTGCACATCAATAGTAATTTCCATGACTAGGCCTCACTCAGTGATGCAGGCACCCCCGTCAATGCTCCCTCCAGAAGATGATTTGCAATGGCTGCATGTCCTCCCATCAAAAACAAAACAAAAAAAAAAACAAAACAAAAACACTGAAAACAAAACAAAAATAAAGTACACATTTTTGTAACTCCATTCACCACCAAACTTCTTGAAAAACAAAGCTAAACTCACTGCCTTCCCTCCATTTGACCCCCTGCCAGTCATCTTTATCCCACTGCACTTTGCCTCCTGCCTCTAGCACTTCTCTAGAGCTGTTCCCAGAAGGTCTGAAGCAACCTCCTGATTGCCAAACCCAATTCCCAGTTCTCTAGACTTGTTGTTTGACCCTGTTGGCCAACTCTTCATTCTTGGACCTCTTTTCCCTCGGTTTCTGTAATCCTTCTGGTTAAAATCCTACCAGATAATGTTTGTGTTTGTTAGTTTCAAAATTGAGTTGAAATGGCTGATAAATAATATGAGTTTCTATTACATGCTCTCTTTCTACCACTCTGGCCATTCTCTTTGTTTCTTTCTCTGTCTCTCTTTCTGCCTGTCTCTCTCCCTGGTAGTAACTTTGTGTTTACCTATTTCTTAGATGTAGTTATTTATTCTGCCTTTATCTGCATCAGTTCCCCACTTCTCCCACAAAATTTCTTCTACTTCTATAGCTCCAACTGTCACTTAATGAGCAGAAGCCTTCTTAACTGACCTCATAAACTCTTTATTCTTGCTCCTGTTTCCCACTGTCTGCTGTCTACTGCTACATTCCCTGGTGGGCTTTACCCTTGGCCTGGAGGGGTAAATGGAGAGGGCAGTCTACACACCCCTTTTGCAGCCACAGGTCTTTGCATTTTAAAAGTTTACTGACTCTTTAATGCATACTTTGAATTATACCACTTTTATCTCCTCAGTCAGTATTCATCAGTCCTTCCTATAAACCATCCTGACCCTGCATTACCCTTGTCTTGTAAGATCTCTCATAGTATGTCATGCAAATTACTAGATTATAAACTCTCTGAGGATGGAAATCAATCTTGAGTACTTGTATTTGCTTAGTACAGTGCCTTGCATTAATTCATTCACAGGTTCACTTATTTTTAACAAGGAGTATTCATTGACCACCTATTCATGCTAGACACATTTTAGGCATTGGAAGTACAGTGGTGGGTAAGACAGATACAGTCCCTACCCTCAAGAGACTAGTTCAAGAAAACAGCCATATAAAGGAAACAGGCTAATTGCAGAGAGTAGCAAGTACTATGAAGAAAAGAACGTAATGAGATAGAGACTGCTGGGGCTAACTTTATACATGAAATTCAGGAAGGCTTTCTGACATCTGAGCTGAGATCTAAATAAGAACAAGCAAGCCACACACACACACACACACACACACACACACACACACACAAATCCTGAGAAATAACATTCCAGATAAAGGGAATAACAAGATTAGAACAGAGAGGTAAGGAGGAGGGAGATTGTGTAGGACTGTGTAGTCCTTGAAAAGGATTTTGGATTTATTTTTAATTCAATGGGAAAATATGAGGGTATTAATCAGAAAAGTGATGTGAATTCCAGTTTTAAAGTTCAGATTTATTTTTAATAAAATGGGAAAATATAGGAGGATACAAATCAGAGAAGTGATGTGATCTGAATTCCAGTTCTGGTTACTATGTGAGGAGCAAACTGAAGAGTGGACATAGGAGATTAGGTAAGAGGTGACGCAGGAGCCCAGGTGAGGAACAATGGTGATTTGTATTAGTTTGGGACTTAGGAAATGGTGGAAATGGTTATATTTGTGATAGATTTTAGAGTTTGCTCTAACAGGATTTGAGTTAAACAAGATGGGGACTGAGAGAGTTATCACACAGTAGTTACTTAATAAAGGTTTGTTGATTGCCTCATGGCTGATGACTTCAGGTACTTCCAAGGTAAGTGATCTTCTAAGATCCTACAAGTATGGTTTAACAATACAAAAAAAAAAAAAGTTAGCCAGAACTATATATATAATTCCTACCAAGGGAAGAAGTGGTATTTCAATTCCAGCCTAAGTCCAAATGCCACAACCCCTACCCCCATTCGCACCACATATTTCTATATTTCTCAGGAAAATAATTAAGCATTTTTAAGTGGATTTAAAGGAAATGTAGAATGAAATCTGTGAATATGTATATGTAGAGCTATCTGCCTTTGTCTTTGGGCAGGTCTTTTTATGTTTCTAAGCACACAAAAGACCTCAGACTCTTTAAATGAATTGACAGTTTAACCTGAATCATTTAAAGGATCATTTGAAGATGATAAGAAGAAACTTTGCTTTGACCAGCTCATAAATGCACTTTTAGTAGTTCATTAAAGTTGTGAGAGTTTTCTCTACAAATGAACAATTTTTATATAAGTTATTTTAAGAACCTCCTAAATGGCTCCCAGCATGTCTGTTGTCGCAAGAATAAAATAAAAATGCTTAGAGGGAAAATTTTAGCGACTTCAAAAAACACTTAAATAAGAGTTCAATTTGTAGTCAAAGCTCACCAGGCCTACAAATATGCTTCTGGCCAAGTTTGCACTGACTCTTCCTGCAGAACTAAGCATGCCTCTGCTCTCTTAGGCACCTTCAATTCCAATGATGTATATATGTATCTAAGTATGTATGTATGTATCTGTCTAATTGACTTTATGGAGTTTTTTAAAAAACAATTTTAGATTTACAAAAGAATTGCAAAATTTTACAGAATTTCTATATACCATTCCCCCAGTTTTCTCTAATGTTTACATTTTACATAACCATAGAGTATTTATGAAAACTAAGGAATTAATCTTGGTATGATTAACTAATAAACAGAGCTAATTCAGATTTTACCAGTTTTTTTTTTTTTTTTCATTGACTCTCCTTTGTCTATACCATGGGATCCTAAATTATACTTAAATCAGCAAAACTCCAGCCCCACAGGCCAAATCTGGCCCGCTTTCTGGTTTTGTAAATAAAGTTTTTATTGGAATACAGCCATGATCATTTATTTCCTTATTATCGCTGTCTACTTTGACACTAAAATGGTGGTGATGAGTAGATGTAACAAAGACTATATGGCCTACAAAGCCTAAAATATTTACTATCTGTGTCTTTACAAAAAAGTTTGCCCACCCCTGATTTAGATGTAATGTCTCTTGGTCTCCTCCAATCTATGACAGTTCCTTAGTCTTCTCTTATGTTGCATGACCTTGACACCTTTGAAGAGTACTGGTCAATTCTTTTGAAGAATATTCCTCAACTTGGGATTGTCTAATGTTTCTTATAATTACCTTGAGGCTATGTATAATTGGGAAGGCTACCATAGGGGTGGTGTGCCCTTCTCAGGGTTTCATATCAGGGATCATGATAGCTATTAATACTGGGGATGTTAACCTCGATCATCTGGCTAAGGTGGTAACTTACAACATAGTAATTTTCCTTTGTAATTACTAAATATTTTGAAAGAGATATTTTGAGATTATACAAAAAACCTGGGTTTTTTTTTTACTTAATAAGAATTTTATTTTGATCTCATTTTATAGGTTGAAGAATGCCTCATCTGATATAAAACAAATGGTTAAAAGTGAAACACACTTGGATATTACTGCTGATCTCAGAAAGAAACTCCATGGGGCTAAGAAAGAAAAATTAGAAATAACAACTAAGCACAATGCAGAGGTAGAATTTATTTTCTTCTCAAATAATGTTAAAAGTAGGGTTTCATTATTTTAGATTCATTTCATATTAGAAAATCCTTGTTTTAACATTTATCGCTATAACATTCTTGTGTTTAAAAAGGGAATTATAATAAAACAGATGGTTTTTAAAATACAGTGGAATTGTATAGGAGTATTAAATTAGAAATTTAATCAACTATTATGCTTTTTGGTATGTTGTCTTAATTTTATTTTAATTAGTGTTATGCTTGATCAGAAGTGTTAATTGATGAATGCATTTGGTGACTAAGGGATTTGTAAGTTAGACATTTTGGACAAAAATCCTATTTTGATTAAACTTTAGCCAATAGACTTAAGCAAGCATAATGGACTTGCTGACAGCAATTCTTAGTATGATATTCTAATGGTGATTTTTTATTTCCTTCATTCCTTTTACATATATTAATTGTACTTCTTCTGTAAGGAAGAGTTGTCACTTCTAGGTCATTTATACATATATATATATATATATATATATATATATATATATATATATATATATATATTAGTATGAACTCATGGATATTTATTTTATTTTATTTATTTTATTCTTTGGGTTATAATTTTTTTTTACTCAAGTTGTTCTAAATTTGGCCATTGGGAACTTTTTTAGAATTCTAAAACTGTGCCATTTTGATATGCTGCAATTCTTTTGCGTGTGTGTGTGTGTGTGTGTGTGTGTGCGCTTCCTTTATTTCAGATACCACAAGATGCTCAAGCTAATCTTGGGTTTTCCCTGACTCAGTCCTGAACTAAACCAGTTTTCCAAGGAGTTCTGGTTGCTTTTATTGGAGAATGACAGTTAGAAAATAAGTTCTGGGTGTTAGCTGTGCTCATTGCTACTGGGATATCACTATTCTAGCCACTCTCAGTGGATAAAGCTAGTATATTAACTCATTTATTTATTTACTTATTTATCTGTATACATATTTAAAAACAAACATGCATCCATTTTGATGCCTCTGACACCAATCCACCTGTATAGGGTTTATTCTACTTTCTTCCTCTCCTCATTTGTAACTTCTTTCTCTGAAAGTGAGAAACCTGGCTCTTATTATCTATAACATATACACTTAATTATCAGCTGTAGTATAAAAAAAAAGTAGTTTCAGAATTCCCACCCATATCCTTGTGAGAAATAAATTTTCCACCTATAGTGAAATGTTTGTATACACTTATCTTTAGACTTACAGTGTTCAGTCAAAACACTGTTCCCCAAAATTATTTCAGTCAGCTCCTTTCCTTCCATCTCTTTCTTTTGGTTTTGTGACTTATCTGTTGTATTTTGTTGGTTAGAAGCAAGTCACAGGGCTTCCCTGGTGATGCAGTGGTTGGGAATCTGCCTGCCAGTGCAGGGGACATGGGTTCAAGCCCTGGTCCGGGAAGATTCCACATGCCCCAGAGCAACTAAGCCTGGGTGCCACAACTACTGAGCCTGTGCTCTAGAGCTTGCGAGCCACAACTACTGAGCCCATGAGCCACAACTACTGCAGCCTGCACACCTAGAGCCCTGCTCCACAACAAGAGAAGCCAGGACAATGAGAAGCCCACGCACTGCAACTAAGAGTAGCCCCTGCTCACCTCAACTAGAGAAAGCCCGTGCACAGCAATAAAGACCCAACACAGCCAAATATAAATACAAATAAATTAATTAATTAAAAAAAGAAAAAAAAAAAGAAGCAAGTCACAGTTCCCACCCTCCAAGGAATAAGACGCCCAAGGACAGAGTGTTTCTTGTGGCTTCCTCTAGTTTCCATCCAAACACTTAGAACTAATAGCTCCACAGATTTTATTATTAGGTCATGCTTGTGTTTCATTGGTTAATCTTTTTTTTAGAAATTTATTCAGCTTGATAATAGAAAATCAAAATGACTGCACTGTAGCACGGACATCCAGTCATTTCAACTCTTTTGACAACTGAGGCATTTCCCTAGACAATTGCCTTGACTCAGCTAAAACTGACTAAGGCACTTCCATGCAGACAAAGCCCAGGAGGCCATAAGTGTCCTCCTAGAGCAGATAAACTCTGCTTAGGTCTTTCCTTTAATATCAGTTCCTTCTCAGGTCAAACCGAGAGAAAATAGAAGGCAGGTGTTCTAAGAACAATGGTCTGATTTTTATGCAGCTTACATTTTTTTCCTGGGCCACATTTGCTTCACTTAAGTATTGGATACATGAACTAAAACTAATTTTTTGTAGTCATAATATATAAGCTAGGACCATGATGAAGTTGAATATGTATACTTCCCACATTATACTTTAGGATACATGTGGCTGTCCCTAAATTTGTTTGTCTCTCCCAGTCCTTATGGGAAAACATATGCAAAGCATTTGGGGATTATTGCCAAGTAGAATTAGGACCCTGCTTGAATGAAATGAAGAACAAATCCCCTTAGAGAAGGCAATAGGCTCACCATGAACCGAGCAAACCAAGGAATCATGCCTTGCCTTGGGGTGGAACAGAAGAGGGAGGAGGTTTATTTGCCCATTAAACCTGAAGTAGGTTAAAATGATTTAGGGGAAGCTATTGAACATCAAGTCTGCCATTAGATAAAAAGCGTCACTGCTACAATTTGCTGCATAGAGACCTTGTAAGCGTAACTCTGAGAGGTCCACTCACTCACTGATCTCACATCAGGCCCGTGACCAACTCTGGGTTCAGCCCTGCACTTTGAAGGGTATGAAAGAAATGTAAGAGAAGACCTTGCCATCAAAGGATTTTGGAGACTCACCATCTACTTTCTTCATGGTCTGCCACCATATGGTGATAAGGAATAACGTTGATTAGAAGGCACAGCCTCTGTGAAAGACCAGCAGGGTTAACTGTAAGTAGAGTCTGAATCTTTGCATATCTTTAAAGTGGAATATACGTGGAAATTAAGGTAAGTCAGTGCTGCTTAGGACAGTCAAGATGGCTGAGGCAAAGGAAGAAAAGAAATACAGACAGACCCTTCGACTGCTGACAGTTTTTGAAGGTATATGAACCAAACAGCACATCAACCAAAAGAGCCCTAATGTTCTACTTTCAAGTAGAAGCAAATCTGGCACTGAAGTTGAGGCAAGCGAAAATTTCCTAAGATCAAACAGCTGAAAAAGTGGCACTGGAACGAGAGGCACTCTTTGAGTGTTTTTTAATGTATTTTCAGCTGTTTGAATTCTCGATTGGAATGAAAGACACAAGAGTGAAAAATCTTAGAGCAGCAAAAATGCTAAAAGGAGAAAGGAATAATCGGCTGCTACCATCTTCATCCTTAGCACCGCTCACATGGACTCCTACAACAGCCAACTACCTGTACTGTCCATTTTCACTTCTGCAACAATTCACCCTTCATACAGCCTTCAAAACAATCCTTTAAAAACGTACATTTCTCTCTGCTAACAAACTTTCAAATAGCTTTCCACTACACTTTAATGGCTTGTCTTCTTCATCTTCATCTAATTCCATGGCTGTCCTTTCTCACTATGCTCCAGTCACACTGGACTTTTTTCTTCATTCCCAGAACACCAAAAACGTTTTGCTTTACAATTCCTTCTGTGTGTACCGTTCTCTCTTCAGCTCTTCATACCTGCTCATCTTTTAGCTTAAGTGTTATTTCCAGAGGGTAGGTTTCCTTGCCCAGACTCTAAGTAGCCTCCTCAGGGTACTCTGTACCATAACACCCCATTTATTGACTCATAGAAAATATTCCAAATTGTAATTATTTAATTTACACATTTTTATATTACATTGTTATCTTTCTCCTCCATTAACCAATGGAGAGGTGCTGCCCAACAGAAGCTGTGACATTTGGTAGAGGAATGCAGCCTCTGTCCTAGCTGACGCCTGGTAGAAAGGGAACAGGTTGAGTAAATACACCACCACCATCCCCCCACTCCTCATTCCTTCTGATCTTTTACTGGTTCCTTTTGACAGCCAGACCAGGGGGCAAGAGAAACTGGACAATGCAGTCTATAGAGGTTGGCTTTCTGAGACACATAGTAGGACAGAGAAGGGCTGAGGGACAAATGGAGCTGAGGGGCAAATGGAGACTACCCAGCACATAGACTGAAAATAGAACAAAGTGAGTTTAATGGGAATTCAAGAAGAAAAGTATAGAGCATACTGTGCAAAGTCTGTGATCAAAGAAACAACAGGAAAATAAAATATTCCCTGAACTGAAGAAAGATTTGAGTCTACGGATCAAAATACTCATCAAAGAACAGAAATGCAAGGGCTTTAAAAAATGTGCTATCCAGATACCATCCCTTAAAACATTACTTAAAAATATGCTAGAGCTATCCAAGAGGTGAAACTAAATAAAGAACTCAAGAATGAGGAAAATAAATGAACTGTGGATAAACATTAAAATTCAGAAACCAGAGACTTTAAAAATATCAATGTCACTTTTAAATGTTCAAAAATTCCAATGCAAATATTAAAAATAAACTTGTAAAACATAAGAATCTTATCAAATAGATTCTCAATTTGAATAATAGATGATGTCAATAAAACTGAGAAATTGAGAGAGGAAGAAAAGAGGAAAATTATTTTACAAATGTGCCAATGGAAACCATTGCATTCTTAGTATTCATAATCACAGGAAAATAGATCTAATTTTTCTAATAAAAATAATTCCAAAGAGTGTATCTTAGAAATCAATTGAATAAAAAGAAAAAACAAAACATAATCAAATACCAGAGTAAAAAATAACCTCTAAGAAGCATTAATGCAGAAAGACATACATAATCCTAAGCAAAACTGGGTTGACACTCGCTATTGAAAAACAAAGACTAATGGATTTGTCAGATTCCATCTTATGGTCTTTGAAAAGAAAGGCTTAAAAGTGTAATGTAAAGATTTAAATTAAAAAGATATCTTTAGGTAAGTGTAAAAAAATAAGTAAAAAACAGTGACCATTTTATTATAAGAAACAACCTAGAATTCAAACCTAAAAGGACTGGATTAAATGGAGAAAGGTCAACACTTTATATTGATTCAAGGTATCCCAAAGAAGAGATTATAATCATGAAACTTTGTGGAGCAAATATCAGGTCATTGAAATATACAAAGAAGTGATTGGAAAAGAGAAGTCCTTGAAAAAATACTTTAGTGGGAGACTTAAGCAGACCACTTTGAAATACAAAGAAAAAATGACATAGCTGATTTAAACAATATAAGTACTAAAGATGTTCTATAAATTAGATTAAATGCTGTAATTTGAGAATACATGTTAGAGTAAACATTATTTCCTAGTCAAAAAAAAAAATGGACAATGTTAATACTAGTTAGCTAATATGAGTTTAGCTCCGTTTCAGGCCAGCCACCATGCCAAGGGTTTTTTGGCATCTATCATCTCATTTAATCCCCACAATAATACAATGAGATAGACATTATTAAACCTATTTAAAGAGGCAGGAACTGAAGCTTAAAGAACTTATCTAATCTGTGCCCCCAAAATCACTATTGTAGTGGGAAAAACAGGATTCTAACTCCAGCGTGTGTGACTCAGAGCTTCCTCCTAACCACTTTAATATACTCTCTCCCAGAATATTTCATTCTAATTAGAAGAAGCTGATCAGGGCTCTCTGAGAACAATGCAATAAAATTAGAAATTAAACTTCAATAAAAGATAGTTTTAAAAGCTCTCTTAATTAATCTTTTTTGGGGTCAAAAAGAAGCCCAGAACAAGCTAATGACTCTGAAAACACTACATTAAAATAGTATATGAGAAGTCCCCAATAAATTTATAGCCTTAAATTATTTTATTCTTAAAAACAAGAGAAAAAAATAAATGAATTATGCACTTAATTCCAGAATTTAGGAGGAGGAGGAGAAGCAGAAGGGGAGTGAAAAAAACATGCCTAAGGACAGAAATTAATTAATTAGAAAATAGTTTTTTAAAGTGAGAGATAATTGATTTGAAAATACAAGTGCTGCATACACACACACACAATGAAACAAAATTTTCAGGAAACAAAGTTTAAACTTACTGTGCAATACACTCTGATGTTTCCAGTTTCTTTAACAGCTTTGTTGAGGTATAATCGATAAATAATAAACTACGCATATTTAAAGTATACAGTTTAATAAGTTTTGAAATATGTGTACACTTGTGGAGCCATCAACACAATCAAGATAATGAAAATATCCAATATCATCAAAAGTTTTCTCATGTCCTTTTGTTATCCCTTCCTCTCACCGGTCATCCTTCCCCCCATCCACAGAAAACCACTGATATGCTTTCTGCCACAATAGATTAGTTTTCATTTTCTAAATTTTTCTAAACATGGAATCATGAAGTACGCACTTTTTGGCCTGGCTTCTTTCACTGCTTATGTAATCATTCTGAGAGTTATCTATGTTGTTGTATGTGTCAGTAGTTCAATCTTTTTGTTGTTAATATTCCACTGTATGGATATACCACAATTTGTGTATTCATTAACATGCTGGTATGGATTTGGGTTGTTTCCAGTTTGAGTCAATTACAAATAATGGATGACAGCTGGGAGGGGAATTGGAATCAAGAACAGTTTTTCTCCTTAATATACTAATTGTGACTATATGTCAGGAATGAGTCAGGAGAGAGCAAAAATTAATAGCAGGAGAGTAGGGAGACAGCAATGTCCTGAGTGAGGCGACATGGAATCTTGTGCACAAGAAGGGAGTCTGGCTTTAGTAGGAGTGGAAAATTGATTGATCATGACAGGTGTACGTGGACAGATGCTGGAAGGTGGGTAGGTGTGGTGGCAGCGGTGGCGGAGGGTGGGTCTGTGGTAGCTTTCCTCTGATTACTTCAATTTTCTTGGTGAACTAAGAAGCAAGGTCACAGCTAAAAGAGAGGATGGAGAAGAGGAGTTGGAGGTTTGAGAGGAGATGAGAGATATGAAATAATCATCTGAAATTGTATGCCCTGGTATATAATTGGTAAGTCATTCTGAATGGGCTCAGACGGGTAGGATAGTAGCAGTAGCAGAAAATTAAACAGCTACAAACTTAAGCATTATTCACCCAGAAAAATACGGGCATGCCTGAACTCATTGCTCACAAAACTCAAATCCTGCCAGTTCTCCTCTATGACTTAACATCAAGACACTGAGTTACACCTGTTCTCTGTGCTTCCCTTTCATTACAACACTTCACTTTGGGGTTGAGAAGTGTTAAGCCAATTTCCTTTTAGCCGCTTGCCATTTTGCTATTAGTTACTGTTTAACAAGAGCCATATCAGTCATGCGGCACCTCCAGGGACGTTGTGGATATGTGTGTTTCTGGCAAGATAGGAGCTTGTTTCTTCTGTTTCCTTTTAATTCTTTGTTTCAACCAGGGGGGAAAAAAAAAACCCAAAAACCTAGGTTTCTCTGCTTCATTTTGGTGATGGTGTATCAAAAGGAGACCATCCACATAAACTGATATCTCAGTTCTGTTTCATAGGCACATTTGCCAAATTAAAATCTGGGTTACTTCCCCTCATGGGGAAAAGAAAAGAAAATGATATTTTCAGGTCTGGCTTAGTGCATCCATAACAAGAAGGAGCAATGTTCTTAAAGAACATGAAAGCACCTCTATTCCAGCTGCCACTGTGGAGAAAATAAGAAGGAAAGACTGAGCTTTACAGAATTCATTTTGATCATTCAACATGTTTTCAATATGATGCTAAATTTGATTTTTAAAGAAATAATAAACATGCAATGGCAGGTCCATTGGGCAAAATTTTGGCTTGAACTTGAAGTGCATGTTAAGACAGGAATAACAGATGGGGAGGGAACACACGAGAAGAGAAATTTTATAAACTAAATCCTGGGCTCAGTGTTTTTGGGAATCTCAGTGCTTTGACTATTTAAATATTAACTTCACTTTTCAATGTCCTATTTTTTGTCTGATAATAACAAGTGGGGGATGAGCAAGTTATTCAACAACATTCTATTATAGTCCAAAATGCCAGAAAATCCATTCAAGGCCTCCTGTAGTATACAACTATAGGAGTAAATGAACAAAACTGAAGGGACCTCTGAGGAGGAAATTGTATGATTGTATCATAGTGCCACCTGGCCCATACAACAATACTCTGCTCACATGGCATCAATTTGCTAATGCAAACATGAAATTGTGTATTTTACATGGAAATTGTATATTTTCAACCTCAGGATAGGTATGAGATGCCAATCCGTCAAAGAGAACAAATAATTTATATCATACTGCACATAGGAGACTTTCCATTTGGATGATTCACTGATTTTTGAATACTTTTGAAGTGACCATTTCTAGATCCAAATGCCTTTATCTCAGATATTATCATTGTTATAGATTGCTAGCGTTATCAGACTAGAAACTTTAGGATGAGTGCAGCGGAGGAAATCAGAGACCTATCACCCAAATACTATTACTTGAATTAGAACTTATAATAAGGAACACTAATTTAAAGTTTGTAGGATATAAGCCTTTTTTTAAAGCTTTGGGTGAATTCAGTTGCATTTTTCTATATAGTTTACAGCTATCCATTTGTTTTAAATTATGATGTCTTGGTTTTGAGATTTAATCATGGTTTTAAACTTAGATATACTCCCCAACAGGAGCACAGGACACCCATTCATCAAAGCTATAAACGACAGTTTTCTTTTGTTGCCATATGTACTCTATTTCAAGGTAGAGGGAGTAATAGACATTTAAGAACGTTTCAGAAGACTTGGCATACCCGATCAGCATGTGCAGAGGCTTGCACCCTACACTGCATATAATTTTTTTCAGACTGTGTTTTGGTAGGAGCTTATCCAGATTAGCTATAGAGTAAAAGAATGTTACAGCAGGAAGGAACCCCAGAGAGGGTCTAGGGCTCGAGGCCAACTCACCCTGCTTGTTTTATAAATTCTCCAGGCGAAGTTAAAAGACTTGCCCAATGTTACATTAATGTGTAGCATGGCCTCCATCTTCTATTATGTAGGACATTTAGGAAAGATGTACCATGTGTACGTAAAAGTGCAGACATGGGGTCAGACTAACGCACATTAAAATCCCTGCTAAACTGTTAGCTAGCTGTGTAACCTTGAGCAAATTACTCATCCTTTCTAAAACCCAGCTTCTGTATCTTAAATTAGAGATGATAAATAACATAACACATAGGGTTGTAATGTGAATTATGTGAGGTAATCAATTTAATAGGTCATTGCACATAGAAAATAATAACACAGGAAATATATAAATCCACTATGCTCAAATTCCTGATGGTATTGTAATACATAGTGAAAATAATCTGCTCTAAAGGGCTTAAAAATTAAATTTGACTGGAGTTTTATCAAGAAATTCTTCATACTATTTAAATTATATTCACGAATCTCACTAGTTGCACAGGGTATTATAATGAACCCAGGGCACTTATGCACCCAAAGTGCCTGTGTAAAACCAAGACACTTTGAAGGAGGTCTGGGTAAGTGAGAAAGTGGATGATCTTACTTACCCATCTGCAGGGAAAATGAACATATTACAGATACATACATACATGGCTGAAAAATGTAAGTAAACTCGTCCTCTTGATTTATCCTTTTTCATTAATTGAATCTGAATCTGATCATATTAAAATCAGATTTTGACATCCTCAAGGAATAAGTTATCATTTTAAGCAGAGACAAATGTGAGAAAAATTCTATATGATACTCTTATTCTTTAGAATCTGATGGATCCAGTGGGTTGATCTGCATGTAAGAACTCTGAACCTGATCATCAAACATATTTTTGCAAAGTATAGCCAGTGAGATGCCAATCAACAGTGATGGCCAACTGGCATCGAAGTAACTCTTTTTGGCTGAAAAACAAATTGTACTTGGGTCAGAGAGAAAGCCAAGTCCCTGAAGTTTCTCTCACAGCATTGTAAACAGTAATAGCTCCACTGTTCAGATAAGGGGCATCTTGCTGAAGGCCTCCTTGTAAGTAAGTAATCTAAAACACATTCAGACAGCAATGACTCTTGTTGGAACAAGATTTTAAGCAGTGCCTAAAAGTTCTTTAAAAATATACTTAAAAGTTAAAAGAACTTTTATCTCTATTGCAAATTGGGGGTCCACTTAATTCAAATGCTGTATCATCTCAAGTTATCTAAGAAGCTGAAGGCAAGATGGAATTAGATAGTTGAAGGATTTTTTGGAGGAGACACCTCTGAAAGATGTAGGGGAGAGGGAGCAGAATAGGCAAGGAAAGCATCAGACTGTGATGAAGGTCTAGCACCTGTGTAAAGAGAGAAGGAAGGAAGGATGATGATGTATTGAATAGGAAGAGCTTCAGACTATACTACAGCTCTGACACTGAGTCAATCAGGTCGATGGGGAGCCACAAAGTAGAGACTGCCCTTTAGAAGAGTCTGGTGTTGGGCAGAAATGGCCCAGCCCTAGTAGCCAGTCACTGGCTGGGTGAAACCTGAAGAAAGTGCAGCCTTGGCATGAACATTGTGGCGGATCCAAAGGTTGGGCCTCTGGAGATTGTCTGCCAACCCCAGTACTTGCACAAGTTCTCTGGAAGGAAGATCTGAGCATTTCCATGACTGCCACAGATGCCTTCCTAAAATAATATCCACAAGGGTTCTCCAACTGGGTTCCTTAAAAAGACAGGAGGGTTAGATAAGAATGATTGAAACAAGAATTATATTCGTTTTACTATATACGACATTATATAGAATGAAATATAGATAATAGCTGGGGTTCAGGTATTAACTTCCATTAACTTCCAGTTTCTGTACATCAGCATTGGTAAAACCTTTGGCCTTGCATGGCTTATGCAATTGCTTCTGTGGGAAGTTCAGGTTTCCTTCTTAGCTATTTTATGGCTCAGGTTTCTTTTATCTGAGTTTCATGCAATTCTAGGTTGAAATGGCTTTTGCATCAAATAATTGACCATACTACCAGTATACTAGAAAATTATCAGTGTCAACTGTTATTTCATTAATTCTGACTTTGTGCACTTTCAATAGCTTAATGACTCTTCTTTATTTCAAAAAACCTAAAAAGTGTTTTTCCTTCTTCGACAGTCATTGTTATCTGAGAATGATGATTTCACATATAAGATCCTTCACAGCGAGAGGAGATTGGTTCAAGATGGCGGAGTAGAAGGACGTGCTCTCACTCCCTCTTGCAAGAGCACTGGAATCACAACTGACTGCTGAACAATCATCGACAGGAAGACACTGGAACTCACCAAAAAAGATACCCCACATCCAAAGACAAAGGAGAAGCCACAATGAGATGGTAGGTGGGGTGCAATCACAATAAAATCAAATCCCATAACTCCTGGGTGGGTGACTCACAAACTGGAGAACAATTATACACAGAAGTCCATCTACTGGAGTGAAGGTTCTGAGCCCCATGTCAGGCTTCCCAACCTGGGGGTCCAGCAATGGGAGGAGGAATTCATAGAGAATCAGACTTTGAAGGCTAGCAGGATTTGATTATAGGACTTTGACAGGACTGGGGGAAACAGAGACTCCACTCTTGGAGGACACACACAAAGTAGTGTGTGCATCGGGACCCAGGGAAAGGAGCAGCGACCCCATAGGAGACTGAACCAGACCTACCTGCTAGTGTTGCAGGGTCTCCTGCAGAAGTGGGGATGGATGTGGCTCACTGTGAGGACAAGGACACTGGCAGCAGAAGTTCTGGGAAGTACTCCTTGGCGTGATACCTCCCAGAGTCCGCCATTAGCCCCACCAAAGATCCCGGGTAGGCTTCAGTGTTGGGTCGCCTCAGGCCAAACAACCAACACGGAGGAACTCAGCCACACCCATCAGCAGACAAGCAGATTAAAGTTTTACTCAGCTCTGCCCACCAGAGCAAAAGCCAGGTCTACCCACCACTAGTCCCTCCCATCAGGAAACTTGCACAAGCCTCTTAGATAGCCTAATCCAACAGAGGGCAGACAGCAGAAGCAAGAAGAACTACAATTATGCAGCCTGTGGAACAAAAACCATATTCACAGAAACATAGACAAGATGAAAAGGCAGAGGGCTATGTACCAGATGAAGGAACAAGATAAAACCCCAGAAAAACAACTAAACGAAGTGGCGATAGGCAACCTTCCAGAAAAAGAATTCAGAATAATGATAGTGAAGATGATCTTGGACCTCGGAAAATGAATGGAGGCAAAGATCGAGAAGATGCAAGAAATGTTTAACAAAGACCTAGAAAAATTAAAGAACAAACAAGCAGAAATGAACAATACAATAACTGAAATTAAAAATACACTAGAAGGAATCAATAGCAGAATAACTGAGGCAGAAGAAGGGATACGTGACCTGGAAGACAGAATGGTGGAATTCACTGCTCTGGAACAGAACAAAGAAAAAAGAATGAAAAGAAATGAAGACATCCTAAGAGACCTCTGGAACAATATTAAACGCAACAACATTCGCATTATAGGGGTCCCAGAAGGAGAAGAGAGAGAGAAAGGACCCGAGAAGATATTTGAAACGATTATAGTCAAAAAATTCCCTAACGTGGGAAAGGAAATAGCCATCCAAGTCCAGGAAGTGCAGAGAATCCCATACAGGATAAACCCAAGGAGAAACATGCCGAGACACATAGTAATCAAATTGACAAAAATTAAAGACAAAGAAAAATTATTGAAAGCAGCAAGGGAAAAATGACAAATAACATACAAAGGAACTCCCATAAGGTTAATAGCTGATTTCTCAGCAGAAAGTCTACAAGCCAGAAGGGAGTGGCATGATATACTTAAAGTGATAAAAGGGAAGAAACTACAACCAAGATTACTCTACCCAGCAAGGATCTAATTCAGATTCGATGGAGAAATCAAAAGCTTTACAGACAAGCAAAAGCTGAGAGAATTCAGCATCACCATACCAGCTCTACAACAAATGCTAAAGGAGCTTCTCTAAGTGAGAAACACAAGAGAAGAAAAGGACCTACAAAAAGAAACCCAAAACAATTAAGAAAATGGTAATAGGAACATATATATCGATAATTACCTTAAACATGAATGGATTAAATGCTCCAACCAAAAGACACAGGCTCACTGAATGGATACAAAAACAAGACCCATATATATGCTGTCTACAAGAGACCCACTTCAGACCTAGGGACACATACAGAATGAAAGTGAGGGGATGGAAAAAGATATTCCATGCAAATGGAAATCAAAAGAAAGCTGGAGTAGCAATACTCATATCAGATAAAATAGACTTTAAAATAAAGAATGTTACAAGAGACAAGGAAGGTCACTACATAATGATCAAGGGATCAATCCAAGAAGAAAATATAACAATTATAAATATACATGCACCCAACATAGGAGCACCTCAATACATAAGACAACTGCTAACAGCTATAAAAGAGGAAATCAGGCTTCCCTGGTGGCACAATGGTTGAGAATCCGCCTGCCAATGCAGGGGACACGGGTTCGAGCCCTGGTCTGGGGGGATCCCACATGCCACAGAGCGGCTGGGCCTGTGAGCCACAATTGGTGAGCCTGCGCCTCTGGAGCCTGTGCTCCACAACAAGAGAGTCTGTGATAGTGAGAGGCCCGCACACCGCGATGAGGAGTGGCCCTCGCTTGCCACAACTAGAGAAAACCCTTGCACAGAAATGAAGACCCAACACAGCTATAAATAAATAAATAAATAAACAAATAAAAATTTTTTAAAAAAACAAAAAAACACTTCGAATGGTACTTTACACATAATAAGCATTTCCCAAGTTTTAGAAGAAAAAAAAAAAGAGGAAATCGACAGTAACACATTAATAGTGGGGGAATTTAACACCTCACTTACACCAATGGACAGATCATCCGAACAGAAAATTAATAAGGAAACACAAGTTTTAAATGACACAATAGACCAGATAGATTTCATTGATATTTATAGGACATTCCATCAAAAACAGCAGATTACACTTTCTTCTCAAGTGCGCACGGCACATTCTCCAGGATAGATCACATCTTGGGTCACAAATCAAGCCTCAGTAAATTTAAGAAAATTGAAATCATATCAAGCATCTTTTCTGACCACAACACTATGAGATTAGAAATCAATTACAGGGAAGAAAACGTAAAAAACACAAACACACAGAGACTAAACAATACGTTACTAAATAACAAAGAGATAACTGAAGAAATCAAAGAAGAAATCAAAAAATACCTAGAGACAAATGACAATGAAAACATGACAATCCAAAACCTATGGATGCAGCAAAAGTAATTCTAAGAGGGAACTTTATAGCAATACAATCCTACCTCAAGAAACAACAAACGTCTCAAATAAACAATCTAACCTTACACCTAAAAGAACTAGAGAAAGAAGAACAAACAAAACCCAAAATTAGTAGAAGGAAAGAAATCATAAAGATCAGAGCAGAAATAAATGAAATAGAAACAAAGAAAACAATAGCAGAGATGAATAAAACTAAAAGCTGGTTCTTTGAGAAGATAAACAAAATTGATAAACCATTAGCCAGACTCATCAAGAAAAAGAGGGAGAGGACTCAAATCATTAAAATTAGAAATGAAAAAGGAGAAGTTAAAACAGACACCACAGAAATACAAAGCATCCTAAGAGACTACTACAAGCAACTCTATGCCAATAAAATGGACAACCTGGAAGAAATGGACAAATCCTTAGAAAGGTATAACCTTCCAAGACTGAACCAGGAAGAAATAGAAAATATGAACAGACAAATCACAAGTAATGAAATTGAAACTGTGATCAAAAATCTTCCAGCAAACAAAAGTCTAGCACCAGATGGCTTCACAGGTGAATTCTATCAAACATTTAGAGAAGAGCTAGCACCCATCCTCCTCAAACTCTTGCAAAAAATTGCAGAGGAAGGAACACTCCCAAACTCATTCTATGAGGCCACCATCACCCTGTTACCAAAATCAGACAAAGATACTACAAAAAAGAAAATTACAGACCAATATCACTGATGAATATAGATGCAAAAATCCTCAACAAAATACTAGCAAACAGAATCCAACAACACATTAAAAGGATCGTACACCATGATCAAGTGGGATTCGTCCCAGGGATGCAAGGATTCTTCAATATACGCAAATCAATCAATATGATACACCATATTAACAAATTGAAGAAGAAAAACCATATGACCATCTCAACAGATGCAGAAAAAGCTTTTGACAAAATTCAACACCATTTATGATAAAAACTCTCCAGAAAGTGGGCATAGAGGGAGCCTACCTCAACATAATAAAGGCCATATACGACAAACCCACAGCAAACATCATTCTCAATGGTGAAAAACTGAAAGCATTTCCTCTAAGATCAGAACAAGACAAGGATGTCCACTGTCGCCACTATTATTCAACATAGTTTTGGAAGTCCTAGCCACGGCAATCAGAGAAGAAAAAGAAATAAAAGGCATACAAATTGGAAAAGAAGAAGTAAAACTGTCACTGTTTGCAGATGACATGACACTATACATAGAGAATACTAAAGAGGCTACCAGAAAACTACTAGAGCTAATCAATGAATTCGGTAAAGTTGCAGGATACAAAATTAATGCACAGAAATCTCTTGCATTCCTACACACTAATGATGAAAAATCTGAAAGAGAAATTAAGGAAACACTCCCATTTACCATTGCAACAAAAAGAATAAAATACCTAGGAATAAACCTACCTAGTGAGACAAAAGACCTGTATGCAGAAGAGTATAAGACACTGATGAAAGAAATTAAGGATGATACAAACAGATGGAGAGATATACCATGTTCTTGGATTGGAAGAATCAATATTGTGAAAAGGACTATACTACTCAAAGCAATCTACAGATTCAATGCAATCCCTATCAAATTACCAATGGCATTTTTTACAGAACTGGAACCAAAAAATCTTCAAATTTATATGGAGACACAAAAGACCCCAAATAGGGCTTCCCTGGTGGTGCAGTGGTTGAGAATCTGCCTGCCAATGCAGGAGACACGGATTCGAGCCCTGGTCTGGGAGGATCCCACATGCTGCGGAGCAGTTGAGCCCGTGTGCCACAACTACTGAGCCTGCGTGTCTGGAGCCTGTGCTCCGCAACAAGAGAGGCCGCGATAGTGAGAGGCCCGCTCACGACGATGAAGAGTGGCCCCCGCTTGCCGCGGCTAGAGAAGGCCCTCGCACGGAAACGAAGACCCAACACAGCCAAAAATAAATGAATAAATTAATTAATTAAAAAAAAAGAAGACCCCAAATAGCCAAAGTGGTCTTGAGGGAAAAAAACGGAGCTGGAGGAATCAGGTTCCTGGACTCAGACTATACTACAAAGCTACAGTAATCAAGACAATATGGTACTGGCACAAAAACAGAAACATAGATCAATGGAACAGGATAGAAAGCCCAGAGGTAAACCCATCCACCTATGGTCAACTAATCTATGACAAAGGAGACAAGGATATACAGTGGAGAAAATACAGTCTCTTCAAAAAGTCGTGCTGGGAGAACTGGACAGCTACATGTAAAAGAATGAAATTAGAACACTCCCTAACACCATACACAAAAATAAACTCAAAATGGATTAGAGACCTAAATGTAAGACCAGACACTATAAAACTCTTAGAGGAAAACCTAGGAAGAACATTCTTTGACATAAATCACAGCAAGATCTATTTTGATCCACCTCCTAGAGTAACGGAAATAAAAACAAAAATAAACAAATGGGACCTAATGAAACTTAAAAGTTTTTGCACGGCAACGTAAACTACAAACAAGACAAAAAGACAACCCTCAGAATGGGAGAAAATATTTGCAAACGAATCATTGGACAAAGGATTAATCTCCAAAATACATAAACAGCTCATGCAGCTCAATATTAAAAAAATCAAACAACCCAATCCAAAAATGGGTAGAAGACCTAAATAGACATTTCTTCAAAGAAGACATACAGATGGCCAAGAAGCACATGAAAAGCTGCTCAACATCACTAATTATTAGCGAAATGCAAATCAAAACTGTAATGTGGTATCACCTCACACCAGCCAGAATGGGCATCATCAGAAAATCTACAAACAACAAATGCTGGAGAGGGTGTGGAGAAAAAGGAACCTTCTTGCACTGTTGGTGGGAATGTAAATTGATACAGCCACTATGGAAAACAGTATGGAGGTTCTTTAAAAAACTAAAAATAGAACTACCATATGACCCAGCAATCCGATTACTGGGCATATACCCGGAGAAAACCATAATTCAAAAAGACACATGCACCCCAATGTTCATTGCAGCACTATTTACAATAGCCAGGTCATGGAAGCAACCTAAATGCCCATCGTCAGAAGAATGGATTAAGAAGATGTGGTGTATATGTACAATAGAATATTACTCAGCCATAAAAAGGAACGAAATTGGGTCATTTGTAGATACGTGGATGGATCTAGAGCCTGTCATACAGAGTAAAGTAAATCAAAGAGGAAAACAAATACGTATATTAACGCATATATGTGGAACCTAGAAAAATGGTACAGATGAACCGGTTTGCAGGGCAGAAATAGAGACACAGATGCAGAGGACAAATGTATGGCTACCAAGGGGGAAAAGTGGTGGGGAGGGGGTGGTGTGATGAATTGGGAGATTGGGATTGACATATATACACAAATATGTATAAAATGGATAACTAATAAGAACCTGCTGTATAAAAAAATAAATAAAATATAATTCAAAAAAAAGATCCTTCACAGCACTACTGTTTCTGAGCTGCCTCTGTTGTTCTACACTGGGAAGATAGGGCAGCAAGACAGTGGAGTAGGTTTTATGTCCCCAGCTTTTTGGAAGAAAAGTAACTGTAACGATTGAATCTGAGAAGAAACAAAACATAGTCTGTTAGGCTTTGCTTCTGTACAACATTGCTAAACCTCTCACTGCAATGACCCAGAAGTGTTTCCACCAATTTCATAACTTCTAAATCTAAACTACACTAACACCATCCCCAGGCCTGACCAGACCAGCCTCTTTTCTGGCATATTTAGAATATCTATTTTTAAAAGAATCATCTCCAGCTTCTAACTAAAACATTTCATTTGGGTAGAAATGTTAAGTATCACAAAGCACATCATATGTAGAGCATTCAAGCAGAAAAGCTATCATGTCTTCTTTGAAATCTACCAGGGAGCAAGAATTACAGAGTTTTTCCTTAGTAAATTCTGTGCCCAGATAAATTAACAAAGTACAGATTACCTTCTGAGCTAAACTCTTTTTCATGATAGCATAATCCAACCTTAACCTAGGATGTGCCAAGAAGTCTAACAACTCCTCCCCAGGAAAGAATGCACGTCTCCTCCCTGACTTGTGCTGAGACGATAATCTGCTGGGCACAGAGGTGGAGTGCCAGCACTCAGAAGAAATAGAAGAAACTGATTATAGTGGGAGCTGGAATGAGTGACCAGCCTTATCCCACTGTGAACTCTTCCTTTCTTCAGAATATACAAATAAGTTGGGTCTGTATTAAGCCTATGGGAAGGGAGGCCTTATGGGGATTTTTAACATAACCATCATTCTCTGTGAGTCATTTTTGCTTGAATGGTTTTAAGACCTCTCAAGAAAGTTGGGTTAATAATGATGCCAATTTTTTTTTCCTTTTTTTTTTTTTTTTACATCTTTATTGGAGTGTAATTGCTTTACAATGTTGTGTTAGTTTCTGCTGTATAACAAAGCGAATCAGCTATATGTATACATATATCCCCATATCCCCTCCCTCTTGCATCTCCCTCCCACCCTCCCTATCCCACCCTCTGGGTGGTCACAAAGCTCCGAGCTGATCTCCCTGTGCTATGGAGCTGCTTCCCACTAGCTATCTATTTTACATTTGGTGGTGTATTTATGTCAGTGCTACTCTCTCACCAAATTTTAATCTAAACAATTCTTATTGAAAGTAAAACTCTCTAATCTATTGCTTTGTGTTGTTAATGGAAGACAGTTTTCAGCCTTAGTTTGAGTCAAAGTAGTTGACTTAGTTTGGCTATACTACCTGTTTCTTAAACCAAAGCAGTTGTATTACTTTCACCTTTATAAAAAATCATTGCTTTTTAAAAAATTACAGAAGTTGTCTTTGCTCACTGAAAAAAAATCTAAAAAATCAAAACTATATAAAGACTGAATTTGTGAAAGTTTTAAACTCACTAGAAAATTCAAACAGTACACAATACTATATGGAATACAGAGTGAATATTCACCTTTCCCCACTTGCCCTTTCCCTTATCCCCTCTCTAGGGGTAACCCAGATCTTTTGCTATGCATTTTTACAAAAGTTGGTTCATACTTTAGTTTTCTGCAACTATTTTTATTTAATAATAGATCACTAACAGCAGCCCATATCAGTGAAGACTGGTCTATCTCATTCTTTGTATATTTGCATCCCACTCCATTGTATAAACTTTTGATTTAATTGATTATACTAAGGAGTATTTTGTCATCCGATTGTCTCTATTGCTATTAAATATGGAATAAATATCGTTGTCCATATGTCTTTTTACTCGGGTAGATGTTACTGTTGGAAAATCCCAGAAGTAGAATTGATGGTTCAAAGGGTGTGCAGAATTTAAGAGGGAAGAGATATGGGGACATAGGTATATGTAAAACTGATTCACTTTGTTATAAAGCAGAAACTAACACACCATTGTAAAGCAATTATACTCCAATAAAGATGTTAAAAAAAAAAAAGGGTATGCAGAATTTAAATTTTTATATATGTTGCCAAATTGTCTTTTGAAAATGTTACTAACCATACATTACCATCATTATATGGGAGTGTGCCTTTCCTCATGTACTTGCCATTCTAGATGTTATCTCTTTTTGTAATTTAATTTTTATTTTATATTGGGGTATAGTTGACTTACAATGTTTTGTTAGTTTCAGTTGTACAGAAAAGTGGTTGTTATACATATACATATATCCATTCTTTTTCAGATTCTTTACCCATTTAGGTTATTATAGAATATTGAGTAGAGTTCCCTGTGCTATACGGTAGGTCCTTATTGATTATCTATTTTATCAATCTTTCTGATGTGCTAATTCCCCATTTGGAAATCACTGAAAACGTTATTACCTTCAGAGACAAATTTCCAAATATGGAAATGCGATTTTATTTATTCCAACATTCTAAGTTTGAGAAAGATTTGGATGCATATTTTATATACCAAAAACTAAGAGGTGGAATAAGTGACTACACTAAGGAGAACTATGCATCAGCGGCTAAGAATCCTTTCTCCCATCTGGTGGTCCCCAAATTGATAAGAATTAAAACAGTGGTGGCGATCCCCAAGTTACTTTCAAGGTTTCAGTCTTTCCAACTTTTCAAGATTGAGTATAATGAGGTGAAATAGCATAGGCTTTGAAGTCAGTTAGAACTGAGATCAAATCTCTACTCTCATTCTGAGTAAGTGAATGAATGCTCTCTTGGTTGGGTTTCCTCAAATGAAAAGTGGTGGTATTTGGGCTTATCTCAAGGCAGAGTTAACTATGTAAGGTAATAAATAGCCTGTGATGAGCAAATGGATAAGTATGACCATGTAAAAATTAAATATCTTTTCATAGAAACAATATACAAGTTTAAAAAGTCAAAAGATAAACAATATAGAATCATTTTTAAATTGCTTTCATTCATATAATTTAGCAAAATTTTGTGAGTTTATAAGTATATACCTCTAAAAGTGGAATTTCTGGGTAAAAGAATACATGCATTTAAAACTTTATCAACATGCCAAATGATCCTGAAAATCGATTTTGCCTATTTACATTCTCAATCGACATTGAATAAGAATGTCTTTGTCCCCACACCCTGACTATAATGCATATTAACATGTTTTATCTTTTCCAGTATGATAGATTAAAAAAAAAAAGTTTTTTATTGTTTTGATTTACACTTTTAGCTGTGAATAAATTTGAGCATCTTTTCATATGTTTATAATTATTTTTATTTTTCTATTTTTCTGTGAATTGTCTCTTCTTAATTATCTTTGAAATGTCTATTTTTCTATTGGGTAATTTGTCTGTTTTTTAGAAATCAGTTTTTAAGAGCTCTTTATAGGTTAATTAAGGCTTTCTTCTGTCTTATCTGTTGCAAATAAATTTTCATTCTATATTCTTTTGTGTTCATTTTTTTTTACCATGGAAATATGTTATGTTTTAAAATTAAAATTCTAGAATATATATAAACATATATTATGATGTATCTATATCTGTGTATAATCACTTTCTTCTAATGCAAAATATACATTACCCATAATAAAGCCAGATAGGAAACATGAAACACCAAATTCCTGCCCACTGAGTGAAACTATGTTAACCCAATTTTATCTCACAGTGATATGCAGCTCAATTTTGTATTTATATAGAGAGATTAATGAAAATGGGAATATAAGTGAACTTATACTTGGCACACAATCTCCTTCAAAATACGAAATTCTTGGGGAAAACCATAAATTAAGCAACTACTTTGTTTTAAAAATTATAACCACTTAATTCATCCCTGTGACTGTGTAAATAGTTTCTCACAAATTAATCTGTGGCTCATCTTAAATAAATATTTGAATTTTGAAAAGACTGTTCTACAAATGAAGCCTTAACCAAAAGAAGAGATTATGACATTGGAATTGCATGCCCAGAAAGACAAATCTGGGGTACAGCAGTGTGAGAAGACAGTGGGGAACTTTATCAGAGAAACTTTGATGACCTTGATTCATGCCACAAAAATTGGGCTGCTGATTCCACCAGTCCTACTATGACCACTTTCAATAACTGAAATTTACTAATGCTGTTTATTTCTGCAAACTTATTTCTAGAGAGTGCTCTAAAGGGGAAAAAACAGGCTCTAAGTTGTGTTTTGATAATTTTCATTTTGGAATCAACACCCATCAGGCATCAGGCATGCAAATGTGGTTTAAAATGTTCACTAACTTTTTTGTGAGCTATAAACATAAGTGCAACAGT
Organism: Balaenoptera ricei; assembly: GCF_028023285.1. Classification (NCBI taxonomy): domain Eukaryota; kingdom Metazoa; phylum Chordata; class Mammalia; order Artiodactyla; family Balaenopteridae; genus Balaenoptera; species Balaenoptera ricei. The sequence continues at coordinate 35,899,922 of NC_082641.1, forward strand.
TGATGTATTTACAGTAAACCTAATAAACCTCCAGATAAGGCAGTAGTTAGGTCAATCTTTTACTTCAAGTAATCCCATGAAAGCCGAGAATTGTAAATAAATCTCAAATATCTTATTCATTTTGTTTTTTGTTTATCTGGATGGATTTTGTTCAAACTCTGGGACACATAGTTCCACAGATTAAGATTTTTATGAACTATGAGTGCAATTAAAATTTTAAGTACCAGCATTCTCAAATCTAAGATATTACTAAATTAAAATAACTTTGAACCAAAACTTTCTGGGGTCGCTATGAAACAAATACTTTATGTTCTTACAATTAAATTTTACTAATGGCTTTGAGTTAAAAAGGAGTTAAAGATGAGTGTGAGATTGCCTCTAATTTCTGGCAGCATTTTCCCACTTTGGTATCTGCACATGAATTCTCAGAGGGAAAGAATGTTCCTCAGTCTCGTCTTATACAACATCACTAATACATCATCCAGTCCACTATGTTGAGTCCCTGTATGATGACCTTCAGGAACAATTTCTTGTATGTTTTGGTTTCAGAAGAAGATGCACTTCTAAGCAATTCTTGGCTTTCACCCTATGGAAAGTATACATCTTATAATGGATCATGTTTTCTTATTTCTTATGGTCACAAAGAAGCTCAGAGCCAAAACTGTGGCCCAATTCTAGCAAATGAACAGGATGTTATAATATGCATTTCAAGAGCTAACTATCCTTGCCTGTTATCTTAGTTTTATACCCTATTTTTCTTCCATTCCCATTTTCTCATTTGTTTTATTTATTCATCTTTATGGCTTATATATTTCTCCAGAAGGCACCTCAAATCCTCTTTTAGAAGATGGGGGCTAGGAAAATATCAAACAGATAGATATAAATAAGGCAAATAAATAATAAAATAGATAATAAGGCATATAGACAGAATAAAAACTGTCTGTTATTATATAGAAAAATTATATAATAAATTGATGAGAGGTAGTACCTCATCTCACATTGTACAATGGACGTGTTTCTAGAATGTTGCTTGTGAATCAAATTATTTTAAAGCGAATTATACATTTAATCTACTGGAGGAGCTAGTAGAATGGCATTATGAAATGCCATTCAAGCATTTCATAAAGCACAGAATTTTAGTATCATATGAATACTCAACTTCTGATATAGATGAGGTCTTTGTTATGCAGATTCAGGTTTTATGTTCCCTGATTTAAAAGAAAACTATTTACAAATGGAGTCTAACCTTTAAAAGTTGCGAATCACTATGTTGTACACACGAAACATAATATTGTAAATGAACTATACCTCAATTAAAAAAAAAAAGAAAACTAGAGTGTAAAACCGTAAAAGTCCTTGTTCTTTCATTCCCCCTACTCCCTCCCACTTTCTAAAATTTTTCACTCCCTAGAGGAAGCCACAGTTAATAATTTAATGTAATTTTTCCATATAATTTAAAAAATTAATATTCATATCAACAATATATATTATACAGAGAGAGAGATTGGGGGAAATTTTTAAAGTTTTCTGTGGTCTGCTGGTTTAAAAACAGAAGATAGACAAACTGGTTGGCGTGGATAACTGGAGAAGCTGCAGAGGAGACCCAAGAATGGACTTGACCCAGAAAGGCTCTGGGTTCCCATCCAACTCCTGTAACTACCTAATTGCATGATTTGGTCCAGTTGCTTTGCTTCTTTAACCAGCTTCCTCACTGATAGAGGATAATCACACCTTCTTCATGGGACTGCTGTGAAGAAAAATCGACATAATTGCTGTGAATGTGCTTGGAATACTCTATAGCGTTAGGAAAATGTATGAGAAAAAAATTTATGAAGCAAATTTAATTTCAACAGACATTCTGATTTATTATTTGCCTACAACAGTTGAGACCTATTTGACTTAGCTCTCAAATTCTTTGATCCAAGATATTATGAGTTCCTCTGGTTAACACGTCTCAGCCTTCACCTGGTTCAGCAAGTGCTGCAGAGGGCCAGTGACCTTGAGTAAAGTTCTGTTACCCTGCAAGCCCTCTCTCTCCTCAAGGAGTTCTCCAGCAGTTCCTCCCCTCACCTGACCTTTCCTGGTTTCACTGGGTAGACAGTGGGTGGTAGGCAGGTCTGTTCCTTTCGTATGCAAAGCGTTCAGTATTCTTCCTCTTGGGTTTTCATTATGCCCTGGAGAAGTCTGATTAGTAAACTAGATTGTTTATTTAGTAATTGGAAATACTCTGTGTGCCTAATTTCTATAAAATTGCTATGAAAAACTTTTTCATACCTGCTCAGATCCCTTTCTCATTCACATCTTTTTTTTGCTTTTATAGTCCCACCTCTTTTAAAAATAAAGAGGATAGAAGGAAAGAACCAAGCAATATGTGAAGATAAAAAGTAGGAGAGGATTGGGGCTTCCCTGATGGCGCAGTGGTTGAGAATCTGCCTGCCAATGCAGGGGACATGGGTTCGAGCCCTGGTCTGGGAAGATCCCACATGCCGTGGAGCAACTAGGCCCGTGAGCCACAACTACTGAGCCTGCGCGTCTGGAGCCCGTGCTCCGCAACAAGAGAGGCCGCGATAGTGAGAGGCCCGCGCACTGCGATGAAGAGTGGTCCCCTCTTGCCGCAACTGGAGAAAGCCCTCACGCAGAAACGAAGACCCAACACAGCCATAAATAAATAAAATTAAAAAAAAAAAAAAAAAGTAGGAGAGGATTGAATGTGAAAGAAAAGAAGGGATGGAAATGCCCTGATCATGGTAAGGTTGCTAAATTCACTTTCTCGGAGTGTAGGCTGAGTGACAACAGATGGAAGTTGGATCAGAGCTGGGGGCTCCCACCACATCTACTGGACTCCAAGGCTTCTGCCATTTCCATTACTCCAGAACACCTAGTTGGAAGCTCATGGCCCCCCTCTATCTTGTGGTGACCATAATGGGATTGAATTTGATACTGGGAACAGCAATTTATGAAGGATTTTGATGAATTGGAGTGTATACTAAGGTGGAGGTCCAGCATGGTGTAGGGTCTGGAAACCTCATCACATGAAAAGCAGTGGGAAGACCTGCATGTGTTTGGCCTGGAGGAGGGGTAACTTACGGTGAGACATGCGGAAAGTGTGTCTCATGAAAAAAAGCAAGTTTAAATTTCTAATTTTTCCCTATGTGATCTAGAGATAGAATCAGGTATAAATAATAGAATAGCAGATTCTGGCTAAAGTACTCTTAACAAATGGTGCAGTCACAAAATGGAACTCGGTTCCCAACGAGGGAGCTAATGGGTTACTCATCAATATAATTATCCAGACAGAAGCTGGAGGACCATCTATCAGATGCTTTTTAAAAACAAGCTTTTGCATTTGGTGGGAGGATAGAGAAAATAATCTCAAAATATTAAAAAAAATTTTTTAATTTTTACACTTAAGTCATTTAAAGGGGAACATTCATTCACGACTCTCTGTTGAGACCTATCTTGTTTGGCTCCTTTCCACCCACTGGCTGCACATGGATGGCATTGCCCAGGTCCTGAGCTTTTCTGGGGGTGGCTCTGAGTCCACTAGAGAGAGTCCAGGCAATCATATTCCTTTCAGTTTTTAAGAGCTCTGAATCGAAATACCTATTTTTTGAAATTCATAAAATAAATGGTGATTTTAAGCTTTAGTTCTGGCTCTGGGACCACCTCATAAGTCTTGGCTAAGAATTTCCAGATCATGAAATAGTTTTTCCCCTGTTGCCTTTCAATAGAGGAAAGAAAAGGTAAATACATTCCTCAGCTGTTTCCTTTCCTTCATGATTCCCCTGCCGTCTTCTCAACCAAGGCAATTGAGGGCGGGGGCTGGGGACAGGCGTGGGGAGAGTCAAGGGTGCTCTTCCAGGGTGTTCACAGCACCACATGCTCAACTCCACAATATGCTGCTGAGTCCTGGGCAAGGAAGGAATTCCCAGCATTCTTCCACCTGTTACCTGGCTTTCCTGAAACCCTTATCCTACTATAGTTTCCTTTGAGCAGCACTTCAGTGATTTACCTATTTATTATGTTTATTATTGTTCACTGTCTCTCCCAAATAGAATGTAAGCCCCATGAGGGCAAGGTCTTTGTGAACAGGCCATGTAAGTTTTGTTCCCTGAGGCATCTTATGTTCATAGAACAAACCTGTCATGGTGCAGGCTCTTCAGCATTTGTTGAAAGAACCTAGTGGATGGGAATTCAGTGTTAGTTTTCAAAAATCTTTTAAAGTAGGTGTGCTTTATTTCTAGAATCTTACTAATTTTACCAGTAAATATTGTATTAGTTTGGATCCCCCAGGAAAACAGGACCAGTAGGAGTTTGAGAGACTACAGCAGTAATCCAGGTGAAGGACTATGGTGGTTTGGACCAGATGTTAGGCATGGAGGGGTCAGGAAGTGACCCGATTATGAATGTGGAGTGTGAGAAAATGTGGAGGATGGCAGTTCAGAGCTCTGTATAAAGATCTGGGTTTGAGATACAAATTTGGAAGTTCTACAGTTTCATTCAATTTGGTTAAGCATTTACTGGGCATCGTACCATTTGCTGGGCACCAACGTAGACATTTTAGGTACAGATACTCAGAATATATAGTGCCTCCCTCAGAGGTCTCATAATTAATGGGAAAAGTAGACATATTAGTAAAAACTGAAAAATTTAATCCAAGTAGGTATAAAGACCCATGAGGATGCAGATGCAGGGATAGTTAATTAATTAATTCCACCTTTGGGAAAAGCCAGGCACTAAACAATTGAGGTGGAATTTGAAGGTTAAGGAGAATTTCCCTATATGGTCAAAGTAGGATATTCCAGGCAGCAGGGAAGGAATGGTAAGTACAGTTTCACATTTCATAAGGTAAATGTACTCTGGCATGCCTTAACTTGTAGCAAATTAGTTAATTCAGTACCTGATACATTTCCCCTCATAATCTGGAAAATATAAAGAGGCAAATACTACTATAGACCTATACATGATCATATATGAGATCAGAGGATCTCTATTCATGGGGCTTAAAAAGGACTGCCTTTCATGTAAGTTGCAAATTTATGTCTGGTTCCCTAATTTTTTATATTAACCAATGTTTTCTGTGCATGATGACCTTTCTCCCAAAGACGGAGCAGTCAGCTTCCCTGTCTCACAGAATGAAGGCTCCAGATGAACCCAGAGGAAGAAAGAAGGTAATCTTTCTTTGCTAAGCATGGCCCTGAAATCATCTCAGGGCATAAATGATAGAACTTAGAAAATATTTTGTGAGTCCCTCTGGCACCTGCTAGAAGATTCTCTGAGCTTGAGGGTGAGGGGGGCGGGTGAGAATGAGAAGGCACAGAAGGGATATAAAGAGAGAATTTGGCAGTGTCAGAGTCTGAAAGGCCAAATTGGAAGTTCATCTCAGAAGGAGTGGAGTCAGCATTCATGGACTGCCTGTTCTCCACTTCTGCCACTGCTGCCCTTTCAGCCAGCCTGGCAGTACTGACCACCCAGCAGGTGTTCTGCCTGCCTGTGCCCTAAACTCTATGTGGGCGATTCCCCTTTGAAAAACTCCAGACATTGGTAAGCACTCCTACTGCTCTAGCAAAGCATGGAACCCCAGAAATCAAGGGATTAGGGGTGGTTCTTAGGGAAAAGAAGCCTCATTATATTTGAGTGGGATACAGCTAGAGCAGGACCAGTTCAAGATCAACACCCATCCTGCCTCCTGCCTCAGGATGGGACAGTGTGGTCCACACCCCTACTAGAATCTTCCCCCCTCCTTTCATTCTGGGTGTCTTTGCCTTGAACAGTTGGGTTGTTGAGCCACAGCTGAGCACCAGAAAAGACTCTAAGGAACAGAATTTTCCACTTCTTTGATTCCTTTAAAAAGAAGGGTATCTTATGTGACATCTGCTGCCCGAAGTCTTTAGTACTATGCTCCTTCCCAAGTCTTGGCCTCCCTGTACTATTTTCCATGCCCTGGGGATTTTTTATTCTAGTGCTAAGAAGCTTGGTTTCTTTAAGTTGTTGCTTAAACATTTCTCTCTGGGTATATATTTGGCTTTGTGTCTGGGAACCCTGTAAAAAAAATGTCATTTAGTAAGCCGAATCTGTTAAATAAATGACGTTACAACTGGCTGTCAGTAATAAAGTAAATAGTGAAAAGATAGCATGATGGGCTGCCCCGTCAGATCTCAGACAACCTGGAAATGGACTTTTGAACTTTCTACTCAGAAAAGCATGTGGTGACTGGGAGTTTGATGCTTTAACAAAATGACAGGCTTATGCAGAACGATATTGACTTTCTGAAGCACTTTGACAGCTTCTTCTCTCACTTTCTTTTCCCTGCAGTGGAATGAGGTGGGCAGGCCCGTATTTGACAGATGTCCAGCGCAAGGCATTTAAAAAACCACGTTCCCTAGGCCACACACAAGTACAGTTCTCAGGCTGAGGTCTGTGTCTGGACACCCTGCTTCCCTGTGCTCCAGTTTCTGAACATACCCCTATTCTAACATGTCTCGTGTCCTTGGTAAATTACTTCATCTCTCTTGCCTCCTTTTTCTAACCTCTGAAGTAAGGTCCTTTAACTATCTTTTCACCATGCCCCAGGGAGCAGGAGTTTGGAAATTGGTTGCAGGTGTAAAGAGGCAATGTTCGGTTTGCCAATTACGCTTTTCAAGCTGTCTTGTCCGTTTCCCCCCTCCCTCCCCCCCGCCCCCATTCCAGCAGAAAGCTAACCTTTCTGTAAGCGTTCCCTTGAATTTGTTGACTGCATTTAGGTTCTTTTAGGTCCTGCCTTCTTTTTGGGAACAGGGGTGGGCGGAGAGGAAGGAAGTGTCCTGCAACTACCAATATTTTCCTCTAGGAGGAGCCGCGCAGCCCAGATGAGAGTGACACGCACCAACTCCAACTCCTCGCCGGGGAACGCTTCATCCCAGTTCCGCGGAGTGCTCGGCCCGAACTGCGCTCGGCCCCTCCCCAGCGGGTCTCGAACCAGCCGCCCTGAGCTCCCGCTTCCCCTCGCTGCGGCAGCCCGGGTCCCGAGGGCGGCGGGCCGGGCGCTGCGTGACCCCTAGTGAACGGCGCCCGCCGGTTCTCACCCCTCCCCTCCCCTCCCCTCCCCTCCCATCCTCCCTTCCCGTTTCACCCCTCCCCTCCCCCCTCCCCAAGCCTGACAGCCCGGGAGCTGCCAAGCAGGGCGCAGCCATGGGAAGAGGAGGCGGTCTAGGGAGCGGCGGCGGCGGCAGCGGCGGCTGCTGCAGCGGCGGCGGCGGCGGCGGCTGCTGTTGAGCGGAGGCAGCGGCGAGGACCCCGGGCTGGGGCCGCGCAGGCCGGAGGGCCCCGCGCCCTCGGCCCCAGCGCGGCCGCGAACCGCGCTCTCTCTCCGGAGGCGAGCCTCAGAGGTACTGGAAGGGAGCGCCGGAATCGGGCTCTTATTTTCCCCATGTTGTGTCGGGGGGCCTGGGAGTGGAGCCTGGGACGCCAGTTGTTTATGAAAGTGGGGATCTGTCTTATGTATTTACACGGATAATTTTTGTCCTGGTGACTTGGGGGTTGGCACTGCTCCCCTTCTCTTCACCAAGAAGTTGTTTTCTGCTGGTGGGTAGTTGTAACCCGATCCACGCTCTGGACGTGTGCGTGTGTGTATGTGTAAGTTGGTGGGGGCGTCAGGGAGTTGGGGGTGACAGACGAACCATCCCACGCTGGCGCCTGCTCCCACCCGCGTTTGCGGTGCCCGGAGGGGCTTCCTCCGAAGCCAGTTTTGTTAAAGTCTTAGAAGTTTTGCGACTGTTTCTGTTTGACATCATCAGCCAGCCGGGCTGGGGCAGGAACTGCTGAGGCTTCGCCGCTAAGCGGGGAGAGGTCCCTGGCTGCGCCGCGGGAGGAGAGGGGAGGTTGTTCGGCTGTGCGCCTCTACACCGCGCGCTCCTTCCCAAAGCGCACCACCCTTGCGCGTTTCTGCGGACTGCAGCCGCGCATTGGCACCGGCGGAGCTGGGGTCAGTTAGAGTCACGGTCACCAGTCCCCATGAGCTGGGGTGGGTGGAGATCGTGGCGAACCGAACTCCTCCAGCCCTGAACACACTCGTGGTTATGAAATCAACCAGGCTTAAAGTTTTGACAGAACTGCCCGAGGCAAGAGAGCCGCGCGGGTGAGTGGGGTAGCGACGGGTCTGGGGAGAAGACTGACGGCGCGCAGAGGGTGCTGGTCAGGGTCACCCACTTGCGGGTGCACAGGGAAGTCTGTTTTGGGGTGAGTGCTTTATATATGAGCCGGAGCGGGGGGTACGCCTGCTGGGGCCATGCTGTGGGAGTGGGTGGCCCGGTGCAGGGTCAGTGGGCTGAATGGGTGTACGTGCGCGCTGTGTGTGTGCGCGCGGTGTGTGTGCGCCTGGGGGGGCGTGTCGGAGCCTGAGCCAGTAGGGTGTGCAGGGGGGTTGGGGGGAGGAGGCCAGAGAGGTGCCGCCCGCCTGTTTGTGCCGCCAGGAGACCTTGGAAGGGACAGGGAAAGGTAACGGGAGGCCAGAGGGTTGGGAAGTCGCAGGAGTCTCTGTACAGGATTTAAGTACCACGGACTTTAAAATACTAATCCCTTTGCCTACGAAAGGCTGGAGGTGGAGGTTTCTGGAGCTCTCAGGAGACCTGCATAGGAGGACGGAGGGTCTAGGAGACGTGTGAATGTGTGGGTCCAGAAGCCCGGAGACGCGGACCCAGGTTGGATCCGTGGATCAGAGATTCCCAGGGTACTGTTGTCCACAGCCTCTGGGGTGTTTAGACTCCCTGGTGTGTGTGCCTGGGAAGGCACTCATCTTTCCTCACAGTGGCAGTTCTGTGCCCTGAGCAGGTGGTGTCATCTTGGAAGTCCTCCTCTCTGGGGTGCCAGGGTATAGACCTTGGAGGTCTATAGTATTGAAACATTTCCAGAAATTAAAATGCTGGATAGGAACGAAATAAAATGATTTAGTAGGCAGAGTTGTTGGTTCCATCTTTTCTGTGATTGAGGATTCTTTTTCCTTTTGAGAAAAACAAAGCTCAGTGTTCCCAGATTAGATTTCAAGGGGTCTGGTCATTTGTGGTTTCCCTTCAGATGGACTTTAGATGGAGCTGGAAGGATGTGTTTTAAGCCCAGAGACCACTGGAAAACTTCATTCGTAGCTTAAGTATGTCCCATCTCTCATCTTCTTCCACCCTCGTAAACTTTTTGCTTCACATGAGTCTAAGGAAAGTTGGTGAGTCAACATTCAGCTTTTCTTTTGGAGTAAATATATCACAGTGAAATTATAGCTTGGGTCTCCTGAATGGCACGGAAAACTAACACTTAATGGGCAGAGGTGTGAAATGAAAATCTATAAATGCATTGACAAAGCAACGACACAAGTGCATTTTTTTTCAAACTGAGCATAACTTTGCCTTGCAAATATTTGTTCTAGGCAGAGTTTGGGGCTGTGTTTTTGATTGTTAGTTTTTAAACAGCAGACTTCACATCATAAACCTCTTAAAAATGGATTCTAGACGCCTTTTCTGTGCTATCTCTGGTGCCTGTGTTAACAGATGTTTACGGTGCTTAGTAACCTATGGAATTGTGTTGAGTATCTTGTTAGCTCAAGACAAAATGTTTATAGCATAATGTAATAAATGAGCCCTAGCTGCACTCTGCTTCTGCTAAGCACGTGAAGCACCCCAGCATGGAAACAAATCTTGAAGTTGGTCCAACTTGGCGAGCCTTTTTGGCTATCTGCTGGTAAGCGTTGTTAATGTAAAGATAAATCTGAGTGATACACTGAGAATGTGGCACAGCAAATTGTTTAGCTTAGAAAAAAGGCATGGGTTATATTTTTTAAATCTGCTAATCTTAAGCCTCTCTGGTCATTCTGCTGGTAAATTGCACAATTCTGGAGATTTGGTTTACTTTCAGGGAAGACATTTTTTAAAAGTATGTCAATAATGAAAATAACTTCTAGTTTTTAGTGTGTTCACATGCGTCCATACAAACCATCACTTTTTCTTCTTAAAAAAGAAAACCCTATAATATCTGTGGTAATGACAAATAATATGAATATTCAAATCACGTAATCACTTTCTGAATCTTGAATTGATAAGAACTGAAGTTTGGTAAGGCTGAAGTCAGACCTTTGCTAATTGGGTAAACAAGGCAACACAGGATGTCTTTTTGGCAAGTGATTTTTTCCAACCCGGGACAATATAATGTAAACAATATACTCAATAACATGGTTGATTAGTATGATCACCGACTTTATAGGTAACTCTCTATTGGGGCAAGAACTTCTACTTCAGTAGCCCTCTATGTTAGTGGGCCAGCTTACCTCTCCTTGGAAATAATCAGATGGAAATCTTGCTTCCTCACTAGCCAGTCCATTCTAGGAGAGATTTATGTTTAGAAAGTTCTGCCTGTACTGAATCAACACTTTCTTCTGCTCACTGGCCTAGTATTAAGTTGCTGGAGCCACACGCAATGAATCTAATCTCTCTTCCCTTTAAGTGCTGTATTGGAAAACAAACAGTATGCTCCTTCTTCCTGGATTCTTTTTTGCCTGTTCTTGGAGCTATTCCTCACCCACTGTGGGGTACCACCCTTTTCTGCCCTGACCAGTATGCCCTCGAGTCCACATTCTCTCCATCCCTCCTAATGTACGTCATCGAAAACATAGATGTGAAATCCTTAGTCCTGGACTTTCTATATCTGTTAAGTCAGCTTAATATTCATGAGCTGTTTTAGCCATCTCATTACACTGTTCACTAATCTCAAACCTGTAAACAACTCACTCTTTTCAGATTATTAATCATCCACAGTCAAAACATTATGATAATAGTTTCAAAACATTTTTTCATGCCTGAACTCCCAATAAATCTGTGGAAAGTATAATACTGTGCAGGTAAATAGAATTCTACATGCAGTGAAGACAGCTACCTAATTTCTTACCATCAAGGAATACCAAGCCCCAGAACAGCAGAAGTAGAATGTTCTGAAGACAAGCAAATTGCAACTGCATGTTACAGACAGGTAGAGACTACATTGCGAGGTATTCTTTTCATGGACCTCATTGTGTCTGTTTCCACGAGCATGAGTCAGTACTAGCAATCAGCATTTATTGAAGGCTTGTTCTATCCAAGTCCTGGACACTATGCCATCTGGCGCTAAATGAGGTGAAAGTACATCAGACAGAAATGCTTCTTCAGGCAACTGGGATTTAAGGTGTACATACAGGACATGAACTGAGTCAACAACCCCATCTTCCTCTGGAGGTAAATGCCTGCCAATGCCGCAGGGAAGTCTAGAGCAGGTATATCTGGCCGTCAGCCCTAAGGGAGTTCCCTGATGCTCCTCACTTACCAAGTCCTCGCCTTGGAGTAAGGAAGCAAAGCTGGTATATACAGGACAGACAGGGGAGAGGGTGTGCTTCAAAGGCAACCACTTTGGGACCCATCAGAGCTCAGTTTGAGTCTGAGCTTTACCACCAACATGCAAATTAACTCCTCTGAGACTCACTTTTCTCCTCTGTCAGAATTCTAATGCCTACCGCCTCGGGCTGAGGCATTTCCACACAACATCTATAGCATTTATGGCCTGTACTCCGCATTAGACACCTATCTGTTATGATTGATTTCTCTTTTGTGTATCCGTCTGAGGCTTCTTGACTAAATTATGAGTTTCCCAGCTGAGAATCTGACACAGATGAGAATCTTCTGTCTTCCTGCAGGAAATGTTTATGGTTGACGATGATGACAATGTTGTTTGTTTCAGCAAGTCTGGATGTGAAAGAAATGACCATTTCTTCTCGGCAAAGAGAGAAAACGAACCTGTGATATAGACTGACATCTGGGCCTATCAGAAGGCCCTACTGTGTGCACAGACCTTCAGTCAGGACAAGGGGCCAATGAGAGTCTTGTGCTCTTAGATGAAATTGTCCGTGCTGTCCCCCTCGTGTGTGTGTGTGTGTGTGTGTGTGTGTGTGCAGTAAGAGTCATCACTCATCCCCCTTGCATATTACATTTGCTTCTTTGCTTTATTCTGTTCTCATATAAAGGGAGGAAATAATCAATGATAAAGTGCACCTTTTTAAAGTTCAGAAATCAGTTTCACTACTCCCTACCTCATATCCACCCTCCCCCCGCCAAAAAAAAATTATAGTAGACCCACTGATAAGTATTTGGACATATAAGTTCTAAACCAAAGTTCAACTTTGATATAAGAAACCTGCAAGTTAGGATGGCATCATGGGAAATAATAGTAAACTAGGGTGTCAGGAAACCTGGGTCCCCTCTAAGCTCTGCCTCTAACAGGCTTTGTAATTGTTGCAAACTACTGAATTTCTTGGGTTTCATATTTCTTACACATTAGTAACAAATAAACAACAACAAAAAAAGAGGAGTAAACAAGATGACCTCTTAGGATTCTTTTCAGGGCTATGTTTGAATCCATCAAATTATTGAATTTCTCTCTTCTCTCAGCTCTTTTGGGGCTTTGCTTGAATGTCTGCGGGAACACCTATTTCATTCATTTTCAGTTTCATGGTCTACTTTTTACATATCTGTCTTCCTTGCTAGGCTGTGGGTTTTTCAAGAGCAGAAAATAAATTTTATTCATTTTTATATTTTTCCACTCTGCTGAATGCTGTAAACATAGCAGTTGTGGGAAAAGTGTTAGTTGAATTAATGTGGGCTGCTTTGGACAGTCAAGCTATAATTTATATCACTTATTTAACAATATACAACAATTTTGAATATAAGCATCAGGAAATAGTGTTTGCTGATTCTTTTCCCTTACCATTAATTTTTCTTTTAGTCAATGAAGTAAAACAGTTAAAAATGTAATCACACCTGTGCTTCCAGCTCCTGTTCTACACAATACCAGCTCATCACGGTCTGGTGCAGGAGGTCTTTCTGAAGTAGTTTCTTTCCTTTTGTTGTTGGTTTTGCTTTGAGCTAAAGAAAATTCCATGATGAGTACCAGACTCTTAAAAGAAGGATGACAGAGAGGGTCATTGTTTAGTCTCAACTTCTTCATTGGGTGTTTCTCACTACCTTTTAATATAGGTAAATGAAGCCTTAGGTCAGGCACAAATTTCACTAACTAATGATTCATAGGAAGGCAGTGATTTTTGTCAGAAATTGTTGGGCTGTGTGTTTTTAATTAGCATCTCAACTTACCTTCAAATATTCCATTCCAAAATCAGTAGATAATTTCTTCTACAGAGTCCTTAAAACTTCCAGATGTGTTTACTGCTCTGATTAGGGCTTGCGTCTTTTGTTATTGACTAGACTTCGGTCAGTTTTCTTTAGAAGAATATCATTATAATCCCAGTGAATTATTCTTCTTATATTGTGAATTCGTTTAAACATAAACAAGTCTATTCCCAGCTGGCTGGGCTTCTAAGTGGAGAGTGTATCCTAGGGAAAACACTCACTTCATGGAGATTTGGCGCCGGTGGTAGAAAGCACCCTGATAAATCCCGCAGTCAGCACTAGAACCAAAAGGGCTTGCAAATTGAACAGGTGCTTTGATGTATTTATCTATGGTGGACAGCCTGCTATGCTAGACATTTGCTATAATAACTCCTTGATTGTATCCTCAGTTGTTTATCAAATGAAACATTTAAAGTAGTATATAATTAAAAACCTTAAAAGAGGCATCCCTCTCTGTTCCTTTAGTATATTAGAAATATGATAGTCACTGGTACAAAGAAAAACTCTTTTTTTTTTCTCATTTAAAAAATGTACTTTATCATAGTAAGCATCACATCCATCTTTTTTATCTTTGAGTGGCCATATAAAAAAAAAAAAAAGTAGAGTGAGACCATTACAAAACAGAGGCTTACATAGTTCTCTCCCCATGCTCATTAAAATAGAAGGTGCTACCGTGATGCAGAAAATAGCTCATCTCAAGTTTGATGACGGCTGATGAGTCTTCAGTCAGACTGCCAATTTTGATTGCTATGGTTCAGGAAATCAGCCTTTGTCCTTGGTCAGGATGATGGCATATGATCCTACTTCACCCTATCAGCTGCTTCTTTGGACATCTTCAAGCTATGTTATTGTTATTCCAGAAAATCTCAATTTGGTAAAGCAAAGTAAAGAGGAGCCTTGAAAAGCATATATGAAGGAGAAATAAAAAGATTCCTAAAGACAAAACCTCTACAGTGGCTTCTTCCCAAAGGAGTAGAAGAAAATACCAGAATCCCTGGACAAGATGATGATGACTGAAGAAAAGACACCATTTTTATACCTAGCAAGTCTGAAATATTATAGAAAGAGCAGCAAAATGAAGAGGAAGGATTTCTTTCCTATCAGCAGTCAGTGTAGCATCTTATTTCCAATAGGGACATTGGCAAAACAGTACTCTGCTTGTCATAGAATAAACATTCAATAAATATTTTATTAATGACGTTAGTATGTAGTAAAACACAGAGAGAAATTGAGTTGTTGACAAGAAGTATGTGGAGAGTTGGGGGCAAAGGGACGTGGGTAGGATCGGGTGATAACTAGGATTGAAGCTCGTAATGCAAATTTGGTATATTTCTCCTTAGATTAATGATGGCACCCAAACCTGATGACCAACTTTCCAAAGTGGATCTTGTTCAGGGCCTTGGAAACATCTAGAAGTTTGTAATATTTGAAGCAAGACGGAGACATTTTGAATTTTTCTGTAGGACTCATTAGGACTGGGGAGACACATCCAGTTTGCCAGCTCAGCATTCCATTGAAGGGATATCCTGTAACCTCCTTTCTCATTGCATAGTCCAGAGTTTTTCTTTACACCTTCATGATTCCACTGGACCCCGTTCCTGCTTGAGCTCCTAATTTGTTGATGAAAATTTGGTGAGGTGGGATTTCTATAACTTTGGGAATTCTCTATCTTTGAGATACATTTTATTAAAAAAAAAAAAAAAACTTTTGACTGTGGGAAATTTTGCATAAACAAAGTAAAGAAAATAGTATTTTGAGCCTCAGGTACCCATTACTCAGCTTCCAGAGTCATCAATATTTTGCTAATCTTCTTTCATCTTTCCACCGTGCCCCTGAGTATTTTAAAGCAGTCTCAGACATCTTGTCCTTTCGTTTTGTAGATGTAAATATTATACTTTAGGATGCATATCTAACAAGTAAGCCTCCTATTTTTAATAACTGCATGGTCTGTACTTTATGGAGGATAGAGAGATAATACTTTATGAAAGGACATTATCCTCTTCAGGCCTGACTCTGTGATATGATGGAGGTGTGATTGTGAGTACACACACATTTATACACATACACATCCATGTAGGACTGGTCCTCTTTTGTAACTCAGGCCCCAGCTCAAATATCACCTTCTCAAAAGGACTTCTCTGACCCCTAGCTAGAGTAACCTTTCCCCAACTAGGTCATGCTATCGTATAACCCTGTTTTAGTTTCTTCACAGCACTTATCACTATCTAATATTATCTTATTTATTAATTTCTTTTTCTATTTTTTGTCCCTCTCCACCAACAAAAATGTAAGCTCCCTAATAGTAGAGACCTTTTCTGTTCACTTTATATCCCATAGAAAATCCTTTGTAAGTTTTGGTTGAATGAATGCATTTTAGTAGTTAATGGAAGTTTTGTTAGCATTCTTCCAAAAATCTATTTTCCTTCCACACGTCCAAAACTGCATGACTTTCATGTGCCAATTCCTAGTGTATTTATAATTTGGTGAGGTTTCCTCATGGTATGGAGTGAGGGACCAAAGATAATCCAGGTTAGTTGTAATATCTCTCCATAAATGACCTTAAACTGATATATTCAATAGCCACTTCACTTGATCAGCAAATATAGTTATGAGTAGCATCTCGGTTTGGATTTCTCCCAGAAGAAAGCCATAACACAAGGATTCAGGTAAAAGTTTATTTGAGAAAGTGAAAAAAGGAAGCGAAAGGAGCCAATAAAGGGTGTGTTATGAAGCAAGTTACCGTCATTGGCAACTGGAGTTTGTCATCTTCCTGGAGAGATTTTGGGAGCCCAGGCAAAACACACACCTGAGCCCTCTCACCCAAGGTTGAAAGAGTTTGAATAATTTACCCACCAACTTCCATCAGTCACTAATTCCTGGTCACTAACATTCAGGAGGGCAAAGCAATCTCGAGATGCAAGAGAGAACCTTCAGGCAGAGAAATACAGGTGCTGGCAGTTAGAAATTAGGCAGTGTGCCCTATTAGGGGTAAGAGGGCACGGTTGGGGAAGGGACAGGCATCTTGCATTGGATAACACAGTATGATTTTTTAAAATAAACTTTTTATTTCTCCACTTGCCCATCCCCTATCCTTGGTGCCTTTTGATGGGCATGCAGTCTTTGACAAAACTGTATTATGAAACATGCATGGTATATTTCTTAGTAAGCTGGATTAACTGTCAGCCTTGGATCTGTGGAACATTTTCAGAGCCTAACTAACAATTGTAAAACCTGTTATCTTGATATACACATACATTGACCATAAAGCTCATCAGAAAGTTACCCCATGCTCTAATAATAAAGTTTTGATCCAGGGCCAATTATAGGCTTGGAAGCAAAGCACCTCTATAGAGCAGGCATTGATGTTGTGTAATAATTCAAATATTTTATTATTTTATAATGTGTTTAAGTCTGGATAGTTAACCTCCATTTCTCAGTCTTTCCATAGTTACTATACTTTTTTTTTTTTTTTTTTTTTTTACATATTACATGAAGGATATGGACTATTCAGTGAAATCTTTGACTGATCTTTATACTTTCAATAGCCCAACTGAAAATTACCCTTGGTTGCCTTGGAACTTGGGGCATAAAATTCAGAAGAAATTTTTATAAATTATTCAAGCTTTGACCCTGGGAAGATAAACAACATGGATATCTAGGCTAACCAATGCTTAAATTCCTCTAACCTCTAATTCTAAATTCAGAAAAGAATAGGCTTTAAGGTTTTTTGTTAATTTTTGCTTTGATTACAAGTTGTTGGAAGCTTAGAGTCAGTATCTAACAACACAATCTATGTAAAACACAAATTGTTGGCTCAGAATGAGATCTAACTTCTAAGAAGATACAAAGGGACAATCATGTAAAAATGGTCTTTGTTTTCTTAGAGGGAATAAACAGGGATTGATTGAAAGGTAATCCCTTCAGATTCTAAAGTTTAAAGCATTGCACATTTTTAAAGGAGAAAAAGCATTACCTTTCAGATCACATGTATGAAACTGTTTACTTAAATGGCTACCTTAGGTTGGCATGGTTTTTTTTTTTGTTTTTTTTTTTAAAGAAATTCACGTTCTTTTATTTATTTATTTATGACTGTGTTGAGTCTTCGTTTCTGTGCGAGGGCTTTCTCGAGTTGCGGCAAGTGGGGACCACTCTTCATCGCGGTGCGCGGGCCTCTCACCATCGCGGCCTCTCTTGTTGCGGAGCACAGGCTCCAGACGCGTAGGCTCAGTAGTTGTGGCTCACGGGCCCAGTTGCTCCGCGGCATGTGGGATCTTCCCGGACCAGGGCTCGAACCCGTGTCCCCTGCATTGGCAGGCAGATTCTCAACCACTGCGCCACCAGGGAAGCCCTAGTGACTCATTTCTAACGAACAGAATAATGTAGAAGTGAAGATGTGCAACTTTGGAGACTAAATCATTCAAAGGCACTGTGGCTTCTGTCTTGGTTGCTCTGTCTTTTGGACCATTCATGCTGGGAGAAACCAACAGCCATGTTTTGAGCTGCCCTATGGAGAGGCCCACATGGAAAGAAAGTGAGGGAGTCCCATGGCCAGTGTGGAATGAAGAGCTCAGGCCCCCAACCCAGCAGCCAGCGTGAAACCGAAGCCTCTTCATAGCAGCCACCATAAGAGTGATCTTGGAGGTGGAGCCTTCAGCACCAGTCCAGCCTCAGAGCGACTGCAGTCCCCTCCCTGCCAACAACTTGACTGCAACCTTGTGAAAGACCCTGAGCCAGAATCACCTAGCGAGCTTCTTCTAGGTCCCTGCCCCTAGACTGTAAGATAATAAATGCTTGTTGTGTTAAACTGCTAAATTTTGAGTTAACTTGTTATGCAGTAGATAGCTGCAATAGATAGCTAAGGCAGCCTAACACTGCCTTGATCATTAAAAAAATAGTTTTAATTTTATTAAATCTTAAATTTTGAAATATTGATCCAGCAAGGAGAAATTTTCCAGAAAAAAACAGCTGCCAAATGTGAGTAGTAAAATATTAATGCCCCGTTAACATAATAGTTATAATGACTTCCCTGGGATTTGGGATTTTGTAATTCAACGGACAACTGCCTTAAAAGTCCATGATTTAAAAGGAAGGGTATTAATAATAACCACATTGTTGAAGAGAGCATTTTGAACTTTTAAAAAATTCTTGTGGGAAAACTCAGGAAGTATTTTGTTTGGTAAGTTATCACTCAAAATCTTAAATTGTCAGGAGCACGCTTGCACTTTACATTATTTAAAGAGGGATATAAAACAAAGTTGAATTTTAACCTCTTACCTAGTGATTTCACTCAACTTTTCAAAGGGGGTCCTAAAAGCTCATAGGTCAAGCCGTGTCTTGGTTTGCTCTGCCTGCCAAATTGAATTAACTCTGCTTTATGGCCACTTGGCAGTTTAATAAATTACTTGGACTTTGATTACTATCTTTTGAGCTTAAGCCCAAGAATTTGTATAAGACTTTGGGACATAGTACTGTAAACTTATTTAAAGATGGACTCTCAGAGCTGGAAGGGATAGGTTAGTGTTGGTTTTAGTACATGTATAGGTTCTGAATTTGGAGCATTTTAAGATCCTTATGGAAGATTCTAAATGATTTGCCTTTTTAAAAAATATGTGAAAGTGATTTTTTTCTTATATATCTACCAAGTAAGTGATTTAAGTAAGTTAAGGAATTCATTCATGAAGTGGATATGGCTAGTTCTTGTTTGGTTTTCAGAATGAATTATAGACACACTGGTTTTCCTTCCCTACATTGGAGAACACAGATCAGACCCTGCGAGTCCTTCCCTTTCAAGGTTTTTTCCTCCATGCAGCCTATACCCCGAAAAAGTATTTAAAAAATACTTTTTATATTGAACTGGACTTGCAAGTTTATGCTTGACCTTGATTCTGGGTTTGTGCTGCAGGGGAGGATAAAGATGAGGTACTAGAATACTATCATATGGTAAGCAACTCAGACATAGCCTCTGCCTCACAGGAGTTCATGGTCTAGAATGGAGGAGGACATTAGCCAAGTATAATTAAAAACAGTTTTAAGTACCATGGAATAAAAGTATAAGGAGACATGATTCAGGCTGGGGCTTGGTGGTTGGGGAAGGCTTTCAAAAGAAGATATTTGACATCTAAAGGCGTAGAAGTAGGAGGAGGAAGGAAGAGCAATCTGGGCAGAGGGAACAGGAGCCAGAAAGGTACCCAGTACTGTTGAGAACCGAAAACAGTCAGTGTGGCCAGAGCCCAGAGAGCAAGGAGCATGGCCTAAGAAGAGGCCAGAGAAGGAAGCAGGGACTGTATCTCACATGGTCTTGCAGGCTGCATTGTAGTCTTTATCAATAGAGAGGGAAATAGAAAACCATGGAAGGTTTTGAAGCAAAATGGTGACACAGTCAGGTTGGCATTTGAAGGAGGTCACTTGGCTCCGTAATGAAGGATGGATGGAGGAGGAGTGGACAGAGGTGTTCAGGGAGATGGGTTCTGAATCTGTTGGAGGCCAGAGGTGTTGGTAGCGTGGGCCAGAGTGGTGGTGATGAAGATGGGGAGAAGTGGAGAGATTTACTGTTACTTATGGTTAATAGATACACCACTTATTTATGAAGGAAAGTAGACTGGACTTCGTGCTGACTTGGATATGATTGTGTGAGGGACGCCATGGAAAACTCCCCGGTATTTGGCTTCTTCAGGGGAACGGGGAACACTGGAGGGAGACCAGGCATAGGTTAGGAGAAAGTACTTTGGTTTGGGGCCATTTTCAGTTGGAGCCCTTTTTAAGACATCCGTTAGGAGATTCCGTGTGGTCTTGGTCCTGGATCAGAGGTGTCTGGAGGTATAAATTTGGAAGTCAGAGGTTTAGACACAGTATTGAAGCCACAAAGGTATCACTCTTAGCTCACAGAGTGAAACTGGAGTGAGAGAAGAAAGCCTAGCTCTGAGCCATGAGGAATTCCAACATTTAAAAGCCACGTGGAGGAAAAGCTAACAAATAAGAATGAGAAGTGTGACAGAGAAGATGCTAGAGTGTCATCTCAGAGGCCAGGGAAAGAGAGTCATTTAAGATGCTGCTGAAGGGTAAAGTAAAAAGGGCCCTGTAAGTGTCCTTTGGGTTAGTAAAACGATGTCTGGAAGGACTTCAGGGAGAGCTGGGCTGGTGTAATGATGGAGCAGAGGCCAGAATGAAGCGTCCTGGGGAGCGGGGGGAGTGAACAAAGGGGCACAGTGGTTAGAGATAGCTCAAGACATTTGGCTCTGGAGGGGAACAAAAGGATGGAGCTTTAACTAGAAGAGGAAATAGCATTAAGGGAGAGGTTTCTAAAGTTAGGAGACCCAAGCTTGTCTAAGGGTTGATGGGAAAGAGCAATGGGGAGGATGAGGGTCGAAGTGAGAGAAAGGGTGGGTAATCAATCATGCAGGATTCCCAAGAAGATAGAAAGGGTTCCACTCTGAGGACAGCTGGAGGAATCAGACAGGAGAGAGGATTCCTTCCCTTCTGCGCTAGGAGGGAAGAAGGGAAGTGTGCAGATGCCGAGGTGTGGTAGCTGCAAGTTAAAGGCGTCTCTATGAAATGGCTTCTTTGAAAAGTAGCTGAATGGGAGAGAGAAAGGGATGGCATCCTGGCAAAGAAAGGAAGTAGTTTCAGATTTTTGAGGAGGACAGAGAAAGCTTGAATATATGAAAGGGAGTAAATTAGTAAAGCTTAGTAGGATCCCTAGTCATTTCTTGAAGGCCCAGTTGAGGCTGATGGTCACAAATTCATGGTGATACACTGTTAAAAAGAATTATAAAGTATTTGATGCTTTCTGGAGGCATTCAGCCATTGCCAAGCACAGGGAAAGTGGGATCATCTAGGCCTAAGGTTCTGTCAGAGAGCTGTGATGAAAAGATGGCAGCAGCAAGGGAGCCTCTGAAATGATCAACCAGGAATCTAAGCTGGTTAAGAAAAAACAGTTAAGACAGGAGAGAGAGAGAGTAGAAGTCAGAGTAGTTGATTAAATGTGATAGAAGAATAGAGGTCAGCGATCAGAACAGGATGCCGCACCCCAGAACAAAGAAATTTGAATCTTTAAGGGTGGGGCCCATAGATGATTTAAAGCTCACTGGTGTTTCCAGTGCTTTTTTTTAAAAAGGAATATAAGGATGTAGTGTAAAAAAAAAAAACCAGGAATATGATGAAGTGATTGTTTTTAAGCCCATAATGATAAAAGATACTAGCAGCGTGAAATCAAGATGAAGACACAATTAGAGAAAGCAGTCAAAAAAAAGTGTGCCTTTAAAATAAAACAACAACTCTAAAGCCATGCATTTCCTTCTTCACAGATTGAAGTCATAGGTCTTGCCCTCTTGCTCATTCTCTTTGATGTTAGAAGTCCACAGCAAAGAAGGAAAAATTATAGGGAAGCTAGTACAATTCAGGACAAATTATCTGGTGTTTTGGGATTTGACTGATGAAAACAGGAACTAGAAACATGGTAATTATTTGTTCACTACAGTCTCTTTGGAGGGACAGCACTTTGGCTCACTTGGCATGGGATGGCGTCAGTCTGGCTGCAGAGGTCTGAATGTGAGGCTTGGGTTCCTATAAGGGGCCTGCTTGGCCCTCAGTTAGCCTAGATCCTTGGACTCAGTGGCTCTATCATGGTCCACTCACCTTGCAATGGTGTCAGAATTTTATTAATTGAAATCACATATGAAAGTATAATGCATTAATTTTTTTCCTGGAATTCAGTAATAAGGATCGTCACTGCCACATTTTTTCGGTTCAGACGACTCACTTCTGTTCTCTACATATTAACTAGAAGGTCATTGTATAGTTAACGTCTGGCTAAGCGGAGTGCTTATGAAATATACAGGGCTCATAGGCATAACGACTGCCTAAGAAAGCCCAGCAAGTCTAGCTAGATACTCCTACCCCCAGCCCATGGCCCTTATCTGTCATTCCATAAATTTCATGTCAAGGGCATTTTCTAGAGAAGATGATCATAAGAAGTTTCAGGTAGACCTGAAGCAGGTTGTGAAAACTCTGGCATGTTTTACCATAGTATTAGGGTTCTCTGGAGGAACAACAAATAGGATGTGCATGTACATAGGAGATTTATTTCAAGGAATTAGCTCACACAGTTATGGAAGCTAGCAAGTCCAAAATTTGCAGGGCAGGCTGGAGCCCAGGAGCAGAGCTGAAGTTGCACTTCAGATTCAAAAGCTGTCTGTTGCAGAATTCCCTCTTAACTCTGGGAAGTCAGTCTTTTGTGTCATTCAGGGCATCAGCTGGTTCGATGAGACCACCCACCTTCTGGAAGGCAATCTGCTTAAAGTCTACTGATTTAAATGTTAATCTCATCCAAAAACCCTCAGAATAGTGTTTGACCATGTATCTGGGCACTGTGGCCCAGTCAGGTGGATGCAGAAAATTAACCTGACACCAAGGCGGATTATAGCACTGTCTTCTCTGGATTCAACAAGAACAAAAAATACTCAATCTAATTAATCATTTGTCAAGTGCTTCATATACGGCAGGTGCTACGTAGAACATAAACATTACACTACAAGTTTGGTTTGGTCTTTGCTGGGAATCATCAGCATTTTGCTGTATGTATTTTTTGGCACTTTGGTCTTATAACACTTAGTTCTGGGCAGATAGAAAGCACACAGACTGCTCAATACCGGTGACAAGAGACTTTATAATGATGTGTTTGAAGCCAAAGCTTTGTGAAGCAAGACACCACAAGCAGTTAATAGATTTCCATTTGACAGTAGCTGTAAACATTAATCAGAAGAATCACTACAGTGTTCAGCTCATACACTGGTTGCAGCAGAAGCCAGAGCTGTAGAAGCTCTTGTTTATCCTCCTTTAGCTCCGTCTCACCATTGCCAAATCATCTTAAATAATTGTCGTTCTGACCACTCATGCTCTCAAAAATCATCTTATTAGCCTAAGGACTGATTTTCAGCTTCCTTAGCCTGGTATTCGTAGCCCTGTGATGTAAGCCCAACCTACTTATCCAACTGGATCTTCTGCCGAGCTTCAAGCTGAACTGCTCCTTTGCCCTCAAAATAACTCATTTGTTTCTGCCCAACAATTTTGTTCATGTTGTTCCCTCCACAGTGGCCTTTCTCTCTCTTTATTTTTTGCATCCTCTCATTCTACTTATCCTTTGAGGCGCAGCTCAAAGGCCACAATGTCAAACTCCACAGTGTCTGCTCCGATCCTTCTGCATCTGCCCCATTTCCAGCTACAAGCTCCCTTGTTCCTTTCCCCGGGCACTTCACTGGCGTGTTTATTAAGGCTCTCACACTTTCTCTCACTTGAGTTTCTCACGGGCATTGCCTTCCTGCATATGGCGTGTATCCAGGGTCGAAGTCCGCAGCTTCCCCGGTGGCCTCGCTACAGCGCCTTGCAGGTGACGAGCGTTCTGCTCTGTGAGATCTTGTCGAGAAAAATCAAAATAAGGGACCTAATATGTAAAATGTCATTGTGATTCACATTAAATTCATCAAGGAAAGAATTTTGGTTGATTTTTTTTTTTTTTTTTGCATATCCTCCACAGCAATGTGCTGGGCCATAGTGGGCATTCAGTAATTAGTAATTGATGGATTTATTCTGTATGTGATAAAGTTATTTTGGATGCATTCAGACTAAAGTAGAATTGATGATACAGGTTTCAAAAGGTAACATTATTGCTGATGCACATTATGAGGGCACTATGGTATCTTTTAAAGTCCAGCAAATAGAAAAATGAGTCAATCATGAGTCAGAATCATTGATGGAATTATGCCACCATCAAGCTCTAAAGGACTGGCGCTGATGTCGATAGAAAATACCCCACTCTGAGAGCACCCATAGCTAGCTTTCGGTACTGAACTAACAGTGTGAGTGCGTTCTTCTGCTGGGGAAAAGACTTGGTGGTCCAGTCATCGTTGTGGTTTTTAAAATTTTTTTCATTTATAAACTTGATATGACTGTGATTTTCTGTTTCCTCCATCTCTGGTGGTGAGTTTTCTTAAGATATTCTTGATTTCTCCTGATTTAAATCACAGCAAAAGAGACTTAGGTAAATATCAAGAGAGACTGCCTATGACATCTGATTTGAAAAGTGTACTTCAATCAACATTGACTTTGTCATACATTATGTTGAATAAGGAGGGTCTGACTTAAGCTCAGTGTGCTTTAGAGAAGAGAGCATATTTGTGTTTGTTGGTTTGTTTTCACATATTTTAAGGTCCTTATTGAGATATAATTGACTAATAACATTGTGCAAGTTTATAGTATACACTGCGATGATCTGACATATGTACACACACTGTGAAATGGTTACCACATGAATGTTAGTTAACACATCCATCACTTCACGTAGTTACATTTTTGTGTGTGGTGAGAACATTTAAGATCTATTCTCTTAGCAAATTTCAAGTGTACAATACAGTATTGTTAACTATAGTCACCATGCTGTACCTTAGGTCTCTAGGACGTATTCATCTTATAACTGAAAGTTTACACCCTTTGGCAAATATCTCCCAGTTTCACTCAACTCCCAACCCCTCTAGCCAGCATCCTACTTTGTTTTTATGAGTTCGCCTTTTTTAGATTCTACAGGTAAGTGAGATTGTCCAGTATTGTTCGTTCACAGGAGAGACTCATAATGGAGCAGTTGAAGCCGAAGCACTGAAAGCAGAACAGTCACAAATAACAGTAGGCTCACCGTGAGTGGAGCCCTAGTTGTCACAGGAGGCGGAACTGCCCGGACATCCACTTTTGTCTGCTTATCCGCACAGGTGGGGCAGCAGCGGTTATTTGAACTCAGCAAACCTGGGTTCCATACTGTGTGCCCGCATGAGCCAGGCACCAGGGATGTGATGAAGAGCAGACAGGGGCTTTGGCAACACATAGCCTAGAGGCATTTGATTACATTCACAACTAACCCCATGGGAGGCAGGAGAGATGGAGGAAACAGAGACCTGTGGTCCTGGAGAGTCAGGGAAGGCTTCTCAGAAGATACGCCTTTTGAGCCCATTCTTGAAAAGCGCCACTCCCCCACCCCGTAGAGAAAAGGGGAAGGGGAGTTCTTAAAGGGACAGCTCATAGGGAACTATAAAAGAAGATGGTGTGTTAGGGAAATTTGATAAGTGGTTTTTGGTGGCTGGACCAGAGGATATTTGAGGGTAGGTGAAGGGAAATGAGGCTGGAAAAGTCGGTAGGATTCATACATAGCGTCAGGGATCTTGGACTTTTTCTGGGTCCCGGTAGGTAGCTGCCCCAGAATTTCTTATGTAGGTAAGTGACATGATCAGATTTGTTATTTTAGAAATAAACCCGTGGGTAAGCAGTCATATCCATTCCACCTGCCTTCACTAATCAAGGTTGTTTGAAGACTTGCCTGTCCCCCAAGCGGCATCTAGCCTAAAGTTAGATGTTTGCCAGAGTTATTTTCCAGGAACTTGGAGTCAGCAACATCTATTTTGAGCTGAGCTGGTTAAGACTGGATCGGACCACCGACCCTGGGCATGCTTAATTGTCTGCTCGGTGACCTTTTGACATCGGAGCACCGAAAACGCTACCCTGCAAAGGTGCAGAGACCTGTTGCCTAGTTACGCCCGTGCAGAAGGATGATTCCCGCACCTTTTTCCAATCACCTTCCCCCATGCCTCCCACGCCTCAGACCACTCGGCTTCTTCATTCGTGTCCCATAAATACCCCAAGCCCACCTTGCCTGCAGGGAGACGGATTTGAGATTTGTCCTCCCGTCTCCTCGCTTGGCTGCTTTGTTAATCAACCCTCCCTGCCGCAAACCTCGGTGTCTCAGCGTTTTGGTTTGCTGTGCGTCGGGGCAAGACGAACCTGGTTCAGTGACAGCTCACTATGAAGAAGAAAGATGGTTGGATTGCACTGACTGACAGGGCAGAGGTGTATTTTTTTTAATAATAAACCAATAACTTGTCTTACTCTTGCACAATGAGTAGGATTTTGCCAGCATCTTCATAGGGCGAAAGGAAGCCTGGTATTTATCACCAAATCTTTTGAGGTAAATGTAACACAATGCTATATTCCATTTTTTGAGGCCAGTTATCCACTATAGTGTGTGAAAAGGAATATAAGTGCAGACAGACAAGGGATTGCGGTGGTTCTGTGACAGGGAGTCAAGAAACCAGACAGGATATTTAAGCTATGGCTATTGGTGTTGGCAAGGGTTCAGCTCCAGAAAAAATACTCTGAGTTAGTGGTGGTGATGAAAGTGACTTAAATAGAGTGGTCTGTTCCTTTTTGTGCTGTTGTAGGGAAAGGAAGCTTTAAACCCAATGAGATGGGCTCTTGTGAACAGCTTATTCCTTCTATTTACAGCTCTTTTTTTTTTTTTTTTAATTTATTTATTTATTTATGGCTGTGTTGGGTCTTCGTTTCTGTGCGAGGGCTTTCTCCAGTTGTGGCGAGCGGGGACCACTCTTCATCGCGGTGCGCGGGCCTCTCACTATCGCGGCCTCTCTTGTTGTGGAGCACAGGCTCCAGACGCGCAGGCTCAGTAATTGTGGCTCACGGGCCCAGTTGCTCCGCAGCATGTGGGATCTTCCCAGACCAGGGCTCGAACCTGTGTCCCCTGCATTGGCAGGCAGATTCTCAACCACTGCGCCACCGGGGAAGCCCCTATTTACAGCTCTTTACTATTTACAGCTCTTTGTCAACAGTGATCTAAGGATCTTCCCCTTAGATAGTTGAGACCTCATAATTTGTTTCCTCTGAAATGTTTCTAGTCACTGACATTGCTCTGTAGAAAATTGATTTTTGAGCTTTTAGGGAACTTTATTCCCAATTTATTTGGGAATAGAACTTTGAAAATCACGAAGTCATTTATTGATCAAGTGTTTATGGAGACGCTGACTTACCTCAGTGGTGAGGGAGGGACTGACCAATCCTTTGCCTTCGTGGAGTTTACAATCCAATGCAAATGTTGCATGATAGTCACTAGACTTAGTTTTTGATGCTGCAGTCCTCTTTTTCCTAACACTTCTCCTGAGGAAGCAATTGAAACTTTACAGATGATATATATTGGAGCCCAAACTCCAGTTCATTGGCAAAAAAAAGTAGCATTTATATTAGAGTTTTGCTAACAGCATGTTGGTAAGAACCCGTGTTCTTTCTCTCCTGCTAGCTGCAGGTTGCTCTAGTCTTTGGGCCACTATTTCCTGATCTGTAGAATTCATAGGTTAGACCAGATTGGTAGTTTTCAACTCTAGCTGCTGATCAGAATCACCTGAAAGCTTACCCTCGCCCAATTGAATCAGAATTGCCAGTTGGAAGAGGAGGCGGATGTGTATTTTTAAAGCTCCCAGGTGATTCTTTTTTTTTTTTTTTTTTTTTTTAAAACCAGGGCTGAAATTCACCAGATTAGGTTGGAGGTCCCAACTGGAATTCTATAGGTGAGTTTTCTATGCACGTGGGTATGGAGCTTAATAATCTTTTAAATTAGTTGTCAACATAAAAAAATTCCAGTTTCTCTTGGAAAAAAGGAAAGATTGGGCAACAATTGGGCTTAAAATTCTGAGTGGTAAAAATTCAACAAAGTAAACCCCAGTTTCTACCTGGCCCACTTCGTTTATTTGTGTTACCTTCCTGGGCCTTGAAGACATTTTCATTTGAATTAGATGATCTCTAGATGGTCTCTAAAGTCTCAAATTATTTAAATTGCGTGTTTCCAAAGCAGGAAAACTAGTGCAAATAAATGGCACCTTTATCCATAAGCTGGTTGTTATATTAAATCAAAGGGAACTTAATGTTTGAAGATGGAAAAACCCCAGGATCCAGCGGAAGGAGAGAGAGTGGCATTAACAGCAGAACTCCACGTGCTACTATGTACAGGACACCTGCTGGGGGCAAGAGGGAGGGGGAGGAAGGGGATTAATTCATCTTCCTGGGATTTTTAATGAAGCTGTCCCCTTCTTTTTCATTCTTTCCTGTTTGAGAGCTGGTTCATTAGTTGGGATGTGACTGGCCCTCCCAAGGGAGCAGAGAGGCAATTATCAGAGATTTTACTCACTTTCCTGTGAGCCTTTTGCTGCGGAAGCCTCTTGAGGATCTCGCTCTCTTTTGGCTTCCTTGTGGCTCCTTGCTGTGTCTGCCTGAGAGCAAATACCTGGGCGGAAGGACTGATTTGTATGGCTTATTGGTAGCTGCCTATCATGAGATTTGAGTGGGTGTATTTGAATTAATAGGATTTTACTTTTTACAGACTGAAAATATGTACTTGGTTTGTGAAGAACCTCTTGCCCAAAGTGAATAATCCTTTGTGCCTTGCTCTATTTAAAAAAAAAAAATTTTCACTAGGAGTGATGGTGCTTAAGAGTACAAACTTGTAAAGAGAATAAGCGATAGAGATCTAAAGCACATCACAGTGAATATGGACAATTATATTGTACTATAATTGTGTAATGTGATAAATATCACTATTAGCAATCATATACAAATATATAAATGTATCAAAGTAATCTGCTGTACACCTATGATATACGTTATATATGGTGACAATAATAAAAAGTAGCATTTAATTATCTGCCAGAAGTGTTCCAGGTACTTTTCATAAATATCCAATTTATTCCTCACAACTCTCCTATGAACTAGATGTTGTTATTATTCCTGTTTTATAGATGAGGAACAATGAGGCTCAAAGCCAGTTATTTGATTTCCCATATATCAGAGCTATGTTAAGTGAGATCCATTAACCTGTATAACCAGATGTCTGTTAGCAGTTTTTGGTAAATTCAAATGTGTATTGGTTTTGACAAAGAGAAGGCACACTGTTGTATATTAAATATATTTTTCCCGTGGCTCCACCAGTTACTTCACTGGATATGTTGTTATTGTCTATTGATGTTGTTTACACATGGTGGAGTGCGAAATTCCATGCAACTGCAAAAATCTTTAATTTAGCTAAGGTTATTGCCTATATTTCTTGCCTTAAAAAAATTGCAGTGGTAACCCAAGCAAATTATTTATTATCCACATGACCCTGGGAGTCTCTGCCCCAGTCTCCTTGCTAGAAAAAGGAGATGGTAATATATACCTGACCTCAATCCATAGGGATATTTCCAGGATCAAATGTGATAATGAACGAAATGTATTTCATCAACTCTAGAGATTGCCCATGTGTATTTTAAGTAGGATTCATTGTGATGCAGAATATGAGATGAACATTCTTTTGTTAAAGAATTGTTGATTGTTAAAAACAGCAATCTATGGAGATTTTTCCATTTGAGGGATTTAATCCCATTAAAGGTTTTTAGATTGACTGGACAATGAGACTTTCTCTCTGAAACCCAGGGTGAAAGTTGATTTCATTTTCCTACTGGTTTCCTGCGGGGTCCCCTTCCACGCTGACTAGAGAGGACTGCCGCCAAGCTCTCTTCAGTGTGAATGGGTAATGTGATGGGTTAATTTCTCTTGTTGAAGCCATGTCTATTCTTCGGTGCTGAAAGGTTGCTTATATGTACTCAACCTCTGCAATAAGTTGACACATGACGTGAATCTGCCCCTCTACAGCTCATACTAACATGTCAGGAAAAGATTAGTTGGGAGCGGGAGGATAATGGGGGCACAATGTCGCTTGTCTATTAAGTAATTTAAATAATAAGTTGAGCCTTTCATTGTTTATGTGTGGTTGTGTGCTTGTCATAACTAATTATCTTGTTGCAAAAATAGCAGCCTTTAAAAGTAAAAAGCTGAAAACGGGTCCATACTCTTAGGTTTCCGTCCCTGTGAGAGTGTGTGCACATATGTATGTATATGCCTGTGTGTCTATGCATATGCATACATGCATATAAACATGAATATGTATGTGGTGTGTGTGTGCATACTTACTATAACTAGTGCTGTATATAATTACTGTAGTGAATTCAACAATGACAACAGGAAATATAATCTTCCCCAGTAAATGCTTTAGCTGCCCAAGAAACTTTTTTGTTTTTCATATTGTGGGATAAAATAAACATTTATTTTAAAACAATTTTCTCATAACATTCTCTGTTTGGCACATACAAAACCAATATTAACTCTGAGTGATCTTATGAAAATAGTGAAGGATAAATGCTCTCCTCTGTTTAAAGACTTATAAAAACTCCTAAATTTTTTTATTTTTTGAAATTAGTATGTATTTTGAAGTTTTATGTTGGTTTCAAGATAATTTTAAGTCTCTTAAAGGTTACTTATTAATACAGGTTTTAACTCTTATTGGTTTAAACTCAGTTAATGCAAATTTCTGCTTAAAGGAGAGGGGTTTTACTTCCAACCTCTTCAGTAATGTCTAACTTAAAAAAAAAAAAAAAAAGCCAAACTAGAAGCTATATGAACCACACCACCAAATACCTGTTTTTTGACATTAATAAATTAGGCTCTTGACTACATCCAACATAATAAATTATCACTTGTTAATACTTCTGTTTCAAAAGCTAAATGCCAGGTGTCATTACTGTGTGTTTTAAAGGTTTTTACTAAACTTTTGCTTCCTGGTGTGAATGTGGACAAGGGAATTTACAGTATATTCGTTAAAAATTCCGATCAGTTTCATATATTATGAGCCTGTAGGCAAAGTAAAGAAGAAATTGAAAGACTAATGAGTATGGCACTAGCACAGTGAGATGGATGGGCTACTTCTTTGTGTTTGCTAGCTGGGCTAGAGATTGATGAGTAAGTCCCATTGTCTTAACACACTAATGATGATCTAGCTTTTTGGAGCTCAAACTACTACATCTCCCACTTTGAGAGGACAGCTTGATAAGCAGACCAGTCCTGGGCGTTTGAGACCTCTATTCAAATCCTACTCATCACTTCCTACCCACATGATATGTATGGACTGTATGTGTCCCCCCAAAATCCATATGTTGACGTCCTAATCCCCAATGTGACTGTATTTGGAAATAGGGCCTGTGTGGAGGTGATAAAGGTCAAATGAGGTCATAAGGGTGGGGCCCTAACCCAATAGGGCTAGTGACCTTTATAAGAAGAGGAAGAGACACCAGAGCTCTCTCTCTGACACCTGAGGACACGGTGGGAAGGCAGCCATCTGCAAGACAGAGTTCTCACCAGGAACAGAATTGGCTAGCACCTTGGCCTTGGACTTCCAGCCTCCAGAACTGTGAGAAATACCTTTCTGTTGTTTAAGCCACCTAGTCTGTGGTATTTTGTGTGGCAGCCAAGCGGACTAAAATACCACCATGTAAGCAGATACTTAAATTTAGTAGATAGGTAAGTAAGTTACTTAAAATTTCAGATCCTGGCTCTACCATTTGCTAGCCATATAAGCACACTACTTTTTTCTTCAACCTTGCAAAATGGTTTTGTTGTGAGGTTTAAGCTTTGTTTGGCTGGCAGGCAGGTTGGCTGGATGAATTTTGCCCTCTCCCTCATTCTCTCTGTTCACCACATTTGGTCATAGCAACCTTTTTCTAAATTTAGACCTCATTATTTCATTATCTGCATAAAATTCTTTGGTTGTTCCTCAGTGTTCTTAGAATAAATCTTTACCATTTTCCTCAAAGCCATGTGGTCTGGCACCTGTTTACCTCTCCAGCTTCATATTACAACCCTCCATTTTGGCAGTGGCCACATCTATCTTCTTTCGGGTCCTTCGACTCTGCCCCCCACTATGCCCCCCACTTTGTCCCCCTTATGTAATGACTGTCAGTTCAATTGTCACTTCTTTAGGGAGGCCTTTCCTCCATATCCTTGACTGGCTATATGTTTATCTCCACAATTATTTAATTCACGTTTGTCTTCCCCCCAGCAGCATGAGGGGGGGACTGTGTGTGTTTGGTTCCAACTCTGCCTTCAGCACCTAGCTCAGTGTTGGCGTCATCACCAGAGCTGTCTGAGTATTTATGGAAGGGAACATGAAGAGAAAGGAAAAGAAATGCATGAAGATCTCATCCAGGGAAAGTGAGGTGCAAGCATCAAACCTTAGGGAAGTGGGGTGCTAGCAGAAGAGACTGGTGGGAACCAGTTGAAGAGTGGAAAAGCACAGGCGATGAGTCTTAGCTTCTTCAAGACTTTGCCTCTGGCATACCACCCGCAACTCAGACACCTGAGCGGTTATAGAAATAATCCTTCTGGTATGCAGGCTTCCTCTTTTTGTCAGAGGCACGGGACCCAGGGACCAAGAGCTGCCTAATAAGAAGTAAATTCTGATAAAACTGTTCAGGGCCACGTTTTGGAAATCAGCTCTTAAAAATGAGTGGTTGAGCTTCCCTGTTGGCGCAGTGGTTAAGAATCTGCCTCCCAATGCAGGGGACACGGGTTCGAGCCCTGGTCCGGGAAGATCCCACATGCCGCGGAGCAACTAAGCCCATGAGCCACAACTCCTGAGCCTGCACTCTAGAGCCCGCGAGCCACAACTACTGAGCCTGTGAGCCACAACTACTGAAGCCCATGCGCTTAGAGTCCGTGCTCCACAACAAGAGAAGCCACTACCATGAGAAGCCTGTGCACCACAATGAAGAGTAGCCCCCACTCTCTGCAACTAGAGAAAGCCCACACCCAGCAACAAAGACCCAACACAGCCAAAAAAAAAAAAAAAAAGAGTGGTCAATCTAATGCTCACCTTTCCAATCCAAACACTGACTTGAACAAAGAAACTGGGTATTACTGTGTATAGGGCTTATTTGAATTGTTGGTTTTCTCTTGTTAGTCTGTTACAGGTCATAGCTCTGTTTCTGTCGTTAGAATGATTTCAGTGTTTCAACCTGGACTCTCTGAATCATAAGTTTTTAGCATGACAATGGGAATTATGAAGTCGCTTACTAAAATGAAGCTAAATTAAAATAATACTTGTTTGGAATTTTTTTTTTTTACTTTTGCACCCAAAAACGATGTAAGGGGGGAGACTTTAGATTTTTAATAATTTTATTAATTCAGATATAAATTTAAGCTATTTTGTCATAATATGTAAACTATTTTCCCCCATAGTAGACCTATTTTCTAATAGATAATGAGATTCCCAAATATTTGCTTTGTGTAAGGTTACAGTCAATTCCTTATTATCAAGAGCAGGTTTCTTCCTTTGTGTCTGGCTTATTGTGGTTATGAGACTGAGTACTTTGTTTTAGATATTTGACGACAAAATGTGTGTTTAAGAACACATGTGTATATATAGGGAGGCCCTCAAATCCAAAAAGGATAGAAGGTTGAAATGCCAACACTTCCTATTGTATAGCTTTTTGTTAGGGAGGTATAGCTATTCATCAGAACACGTTTCTGAAATGGAAAACTAGAATGTGCTAAACATAGCATCTAACTTAAGCTTTTGAAAAACAAAGAAATTTCCAGAAAATAACTCATGATTACTTAGTTTCAATATTACACTGATAAATATTTAAAGACTACCTTATAAAAAAGTAAGGGGGAAAGTCATGATTTTAAGGCTTATACTGCAGTTCCTGAAGGATTTTAGTATTTACTTAACCTTTTCCTTATTTAATTTATAATAAAATTACTGTCATCTCTGTAAACATTTATATAATAATGTTTCATCTACTTTTCCATTAAAAATTGCTAAAATAAATAAGGAGTCCTGGTGAATGAGAGATAATTTAATAAACGTATTTCTTGGTAGAAAACTAATCAAGTCCTGCTATAAATGTATATTTAGAGAGAAGCACAGTAGACAAGCTTAATGACTTAGTCAATGATATGACTTCAGGGAAAATGTTCTTATGCCATATTGGCCATATCTTTTAATACTTGCATTGAAAATAAAATTACATTCCAAGATAATGAGGATTGTGGAATTTGATAATTGGTTTTTTTAAATCCTAAATTGATTAACAGCAGTATAAACATACATTTTTAGGTTAAATCTGAGCTTTTTCTTAAACTGAAATCTTAGTTTAAGCTAAAATATTTTCCTGGAAGTTTTCCAAATGGGATAGTCATCTTTCTGGAAATACGAAATAAAGGAGAAAGGTGGGTGGCTGGAATGCAAACCTCTTCAGAGGCCTTTCAACCTATAGCTGTAATTTATGTATTTTATCCTATTTATCATAGAATTTTTAAAGAATATTTTTTAAATAATTTAGTATTTTTATCCCATTGATTTATTTTTTTAAGCAAGGAAAAAATTTGCTCATAGCCACATAATTTAGCACATTCAGAGCTAATAGTAGATTCCAGGTCTTCTGACTTCTGATGCAGTTTGCCTTTATCATCTTCTACCTGCTGGCTACTTGTCCTCGGAGTTCCTCAGGAATCTGCATTGATGTTTATTGAGAATTAATGATGTGCCAGCACTGCTGTGGGTGTCCAGGATATAATAATGAATAGAGTTCACATTCTGACTCAAATTAGCTTTCTCTCCTTGTTCCAATGGAAACTGCCCTTTTGCTTCATCTGCAGCACTGAGTTGCAAGTTTCTTTTTACTTTGGAAGTTTTAGAGAACGAGAGTGGGGCTCTCATCAGAAACACTTGTGTGAAAAGCTCAGCTGCCTCGTGTGAATGAGGTCTCTGGAAGGTGATAGATGATGCAGGTAAGAATGCAACCCGTAAAGTATGGACCTAGTCAAGAGAAAGGAACAAAGCAAGTGTGAAGCAGAGGGAAAGCAGGAGGGTCATGACCACATTCTGTGGTTGTGTGCTGACAGACTGAAGGAAGAGCAGACCAGGGATGTCTCAGCCATGTTGCCTTAGTTTTGCCAAGTGTATAATGGGGTCAAAGAGGGTTGAACTAGGCGATTCCTAGAGTCCTTGGCAGAGGTAATATTCTCAGTTATGAGTGTCTGTACACACACACACACACACACACACACACAATGCACTTGCTAATGTCTGTCATTATGAGCATCTTCTATCTTCTCCACTACAAGTAAAAGAATCTGATTTTTCTTTCCAGACTAGAAGTAACTAGGTCATAGTGACCCAAGTGAGTAAATTAAACAGACTGAAAAGGTACACTGGGATGTATTTATTTGGGGGAAAATGATGAAAAAATGAAGTAGGAAAAGATTCTCTTTCCAGGAATAATTGTTCCCTGTTGCCAATTGAGCAACTCTGTGACCTTCTTGAAAATAGAGAATTCTGTAAATAGTGCTGGGATGGTAGGTACTGTGTGACACAGAGCCTAAGTTAGATATGGTGAAAAGGAATGGAATTATGTTGGTTAATAGTGAGCACCTGAATTAAAAGCAGAACAGCTGGGTCCAGAGGCAGCTGTCAGGTTGGCAAAGCCAGAGGAGTAACTTTGGACAGTGTTTTTCTTATACTGAATGTAATGATTTTTAGGAACAGGTTTTTTGAAACTATGTCTGTACATGTTGTGTAAGGTAAATTTCAATATGAATTTTTAAAGTCTATAAAATGGAATCATTTAATTCTGACTTTATGACAAATTAAATGGTAGTTCCAAATAACTTTGTTCTAGAAAGAGGCTTCTCTTATCCTGGGAAAGAGGCAGTTTTGGAAGTTTGAGACAAGACAAATATTGTCTGTTGTCTTCTAACGAATTACTCTCCCACTTTTCATTGGGAAAGGTTGGTCCAGGGAACTTATGATAGCCTGATGGGAAGTGGGAAAAGGAAGATTATTCCGTATGTGTATGATCTGTGAACGGTTGATGAAGGAGGTAAGGTGGTGGGAGGGTGTTGTCTTAATCCATTTGGGCTGCTGTCACAGAACCACAGGCCCAGTGGCTTATAAATAATAAACTTCTCACAGTTCTGTAGGCTGGGAAGTCCAAGATCAAGGAGCTGACAAGTTCTCTTCCTGGTTCTTAGGCAGCCATCTCTTTTCTTTGTCCTCAGGTAGCAGAAGGGGCCAGGGAGCTCTATGGGGTCTCCTTCATGAGGGCATTGATCCTACTCGTGAGGGTTCCATGCTCCTGACCTAATCACCTCTCAAAGGCCTCACCCCCTAATACAATCATATTGGGCATTAGGTTTCAGTATTTGAATTTGGGGGGAACACAAACATTCAGTCTATAGCAAGTGAATCGCACATGTTGGGATTTTCACGGCAAGCTTTTGAAATGGGAGAGATGGTAAAATTATCTCCACTTTACAGGTAAGGAGATTGAGGCTTAGACCTATTCACGTCTAGTATGGTCTACTTTGACAGACCAATCCATTATCTGTCTCAGCCTATACTGAAGGAGATGCCAGAGAGAGAGAAAAAAAAGAGTCTCACAGTGGCAGGGAAAGGGCCCACTTTCTCCTTGCCAGTGCTTCGGCCACCCTTGCCTCTGCCAGCTAGGTCCAAGCGCCTTGTCTTAGAGCCTCACGAGACCTTCCCCTCTGGCCAGTATTCAGGCATCTTCCTAGAACCCTCATTCCCCTGACAATAGGAACAGCCAAACTCGCAGGCCCAGGGCAGCACCAAGAGGAGAGGAGCCTCCCTGGACCCAGAGACCCAGGACATCCTTAGACGCGATTCCTCTGATCTCTGCGTCGCCCGCAGAACTGAGAAACAGACCTGTTGGTACCAGGACATAAGCATAAGCTGTGTTTGAGTTCCAAGTTTGGACTTTACCTGAGCTGTTGCTTCATCTTCTAGCTGTTTACTGATTTTTTTTTTTCAGTGTGAGTTACTTTCTGGAAAGTTCCCAGAAAGTAACTGGGAAAGTACTCAGTGGGGGCGAATATTCCTTTTGTCTTTCAGAAAAGCATGTCGAGAGTTAGCCTGTCTCAACAACCTAATAGTCTCACCTCCTAAATGGGGGTGGGGAGGAGTATATGTGTGTTTGTAAATGCATACATGCATAAACATATATGCATGTATATTGCTTATTTGCTCAAAACCGTGTCTTACAATTAACTGCTATTTCTTTTCATCTAATATATCAGAAGAATATTTCAATTAGCAAAATATGAGAATCCAAATTCATATTTGTATTCCCAACAGATTTCCTTCAGAATCTGGTGGATCATTCCACCTATAACAGTAGTTGGATGCAGATAGATGTTCTATTTGTATCCCATTGCTGCCTCATTCAAATGAAATGTGAGTTTTGGTCATTCCAAAGCCCATCAGTGCCTTTCTGATGGTTAGAGCTAATCACCATACACTCCTTTCAGAGTAACTTTCTAGAGAGAAATCCTTAACTTTGAGACTAGTTTGCCACAGACCCTAGTCCTAGACTGAAAGATCTCGCCTTCTGTGAGGTTCATTGTAAAACAGAAACGCCCCCTGCCCCTTAGGGCTCTGGCTCCATGTAGGTCTGCGTATTTCTTATTCAGCTGGAGGAATACTGAATTCAGTTTGAATCTAAATTTGGAGTAAAAAATACCACTCAGTAGAGCTGCTTCTGTGACCACTTTGCCTTCCAACTTGCATTTCCTTCTTTCCCTATCACCCCACATTCTTGAGGAGTTTGTTTATAGCTTTTGTGGACTGGCTTTAATTATTTTTCAAAAATTCATTGCACCGAACCCATTAGGATAGTGCACTGAGAATATCTATTGAGCTCCAGCAGACTCACTGACTGGGAATGCGTGTGGGGAGAAACCTGAAGCAAGGTAGCAGGTCCTGAGATTGCTTATTTGTGAGGTTAGGAGTTTCTGTTTATACTTTTGTAAGCTGCCTGCAAATATTTGAGGACCTTTCTGTCCCTACCTTCAACTGGGCTGGTGCTTAGCTCTGGAATAGTCTGCATCTTGATGTTTTTCCTAGGAAATGTGTTTTCCCTTTTCCCTCAGATTCCTGGTGCCCGGTGTAGCCCTTTTTTGATTTGCTCTTGTTCTGGCAATAGGTCAACTGGCTCTCATAGTCCTTAACGTTTTGGGTAAATACTTCCAACAGTGGTGACTGGAAGGGATCCAAATCAATTCAAGGCATTTGCATCCACTCTGTGTTTAAGGAGTTGGATCTTAGTGATATTTTTTCCCTTGGTTAGTGACTTAAGAAATATGACTGAAAGGAGAAGCTACTATCTGAAGAACTAATGGAAAATCAAGCAAAATTCACTTATTATGTAAGGAGTGTGGTCGGTGACCTTCCTTACTACCCAGATGTTGTGCCATTGGATCATGTGTAGAGAGTATGGAATTGCAGTTAAGTGCACACATGGAAGAAGCAGACTGCCTAGGTTCAAAGCCCAGCTCCACCACTTGCTAGCTATACAGTCCCTGGCTGTATTAGTTAACCTTTCTGTCCCTCAGTCTAGTTTTCCTGAGGATTAAATGAATTAATATTTGTTAAGTGCCTGGAACTATGCCTGGTCCATTGTATGTACTCCATGTCTTTGTTTAAATACTTGATGTTGGGATTGTTGTTCAGATGGAGGAGACAAGGGTCTTGAGAGGCTCCCACGTGTTTCTAACGTAACAGAGTCAGTCAATGGTGGAGACAAGAATACTTTCACTGCCCAGTGCCCTAGTGGAGAACTATAGCTCTTAAGAGTGATGTGGGGAATGAAATACCCTGATGAAAACCAATCAACATTATTAAAAGGAGGGTGGGAGCATGGGAACTAATGATTTATTTATCCAGTGGCTTAGTCAGTAAGTAACTATTTAATGCTTACTATGGGCCTTTGGCACTATGTTAACATGGTGGAGATAATGATAAAAATATAAAAGAGATTTATAGAACATTTACTTAACCTGGGCAAGATGTCTTTTTTTTTTAGGGCTGGTGACCATTCCACTGAGGACTCTCTTGTCTTAAATTATAGGACAACTTCTATGTATAGCATGGTACAGAACAGCATTTAGCTATTCTAATGGTATAGCATTTAGCAGAATTTGAAGATGAATTTGCTGACCTTAGGTTGGAAAACTGCAAAAGGTCAATGGAGGGATTATGGTGGGATTCCATCCTTTAAACATCTACTGAAAGATGATCATTGTAAGATGCTTTAACTACTTTTGGAGACATGATATTCTCTTCTTAGAGAACCTAGTTTAGAGAATGTTCTTGTTTTAAATGTAATTGGCCATGAGCTTAATTTGAACCAAGAGTTTGGCCTATTCCACACCCCCCCCATTAGCTCAATTGTGGATTGTACAAATGCTGTTGGACAGAAACAGAAGTATCTGGTACAAATATGCATAGTCAGACCACATCTAGGTTAATGGTTTCAGATATAGGTGAAATGCTTTAAGAAGGATATTGACAAATCGGAGGACATTTAGAAGGCGGTGCCAGAATAGTGAAAGGGCAAGAAACCATGCCAAATTGTTAACAGTATAAAGAGAATTAGCTGCCTCAGTGGAACTTGATATGTTGTTCATAAGGGTTAAAAGGACTGTCATTGTGGAGTAAGAAGAGGAGGGTTATTCTTTTTTTTAAATTCTACTGAAGTATAGTTGATTTACAATGTTAATTTCTGCTGTACAGCAAAGTGATTCAGTTATACGTATATATGTATTCTTTTCCCATTATGGTTTGCCACAGGATATTTCATATAGTTCCCTGTGCTATACAGTAGGACCTTGTGGTTTATCCATCCTATGTATAATAGTTTGCCTCTGCTAATCCCAAACTCCCAATCCTTCCCTCCTCCATCCCCCTTCCCCATCCCCTTTGGCAACCACAAGTCTGTTCTCTATGTCTGTGAGCCTATTACTGTTTCATAGATACGTTCATTTGTGTCATTTTTTAGATTCCACATGTAAGTGTTATCATATGGTATTTGTCTTTCTCTTTCTGTCTTGCTTCACTTAATATGATAATTTCTAGGTCTATCCATGTTGCTGCAAATGGCATTATTTCATTCTTTTCATGGCTGAGTAATATTCATATATATATATATATATATTCCACAGAAGAGGGTTATTCTCGGCTCTTCCAGAGTAGGAGTGGTAGATGAGGGACTAAGACCTAGAAGTGGAAAAATATAAGGAAGATTTTCTGAACATTAAAATCAAACTCCAAGGAATGGCCTGCCATATAAGCAGGGGATCTCTGAGAGTAGATCTATTCATTTATAGCCAGATGAAAAAGCTTCTGAGCCCTGGGGACTAGAGTCCTACTCCTATGGGAGGTTCAACCAGATCACCTCGGAGGTTCCGTACATTCTAAGTATCTGAAATATAAGTGATTTCATGACTTGGATGTCACCTCCAGTGCTGCCCTTACGCTGGTTACCCTGAATAATGTTAAAAGTCAGTGTATGACTAAAGACCAGATGAATTGCTGTGACCATCAGCATGATTTTTGCCATATAAGCAGTTGAAGCTAAGAGTGAAACAGTTCCTTTCTAAGCGGGAGAGGTATGAATGGCGTAAAGATCAGATTTCTCTGTGGCTGGAAAGAATTTGCTTTCTGGGTCTTATTGGATACATCGTAGGTCATAACCAGAACCTAATTAGGTGTATTGCACAACGTGCATTCTGAAGATAAGGGCTTATTCTTGGGCAAAGCTCAGAAAGCTGGTAAATGGACTGGGATGGTCTACTGAAACATATCTGCCCACCAGCATGCTTCTGAGAGGGCCTCTCTTCTGACTGTGGAAGTGCCTGGTCTAGGGGGCGATGTGCTCCAGCTGCTGTCAGGGAGAGCCAGTCACTTGCTGGGTGTAGCCAGGACTGGACCTTTGTGAGACACCTTCTGTGAGAGGTGTTGCAGGTAGCCCCAGAAGCAGGCAGAGGTCTTTGGCAAGTTATTTCTGAAGGAAGCATTATTTCTCTGACCTGAGCTGAGAACTACAATAAAAGATCCTCTTTGAATTTAAGTTCCTTTTTTTTAAAGAGTGAAGTGAATTTTGATCACTAAAGGTAACCTTCTATGAAGGAGAACATTATGGTAGTATGAACCCTATTGGATGCTCAGACAAGACCATCAAGGAGGTGTGAGTAGTATTTTGAGGGCTGAGATCCTGTATTTTTAGGAACAATATTTTAATTTTCTACAATATTTTTCACTTTTTGATTTTGAATTATTATTTCTCTTTTGAGAATTTAAGTCTTTCTCAGGGTTAAGGGGAACCAGTAAAGGGAGTTAGGCTTATTCTTGGGCTGGCATTTCCCCCTCGGTGGGCTGTAATGCAGGCAGCGGAGATTTAGGGTACGAGCAGAGGCAGGTGTGGTGTGATGCTGTAGAAACCGAAGGCTCAGAGCCCCTCACTTGCACAAGCCCCTTCCAGAGTCCTGGGAGGGATCCTAGCAATGTGTTGTCCTGGTCGTTTTTTTGGTAAACACTGCAAAATATAATGTATTTCAACCAAAATTGATTAAAATCACTGCCTCCTTCCAATTCAACTTTCCCTCCTTTGTGCTTGCCTTCAGGTGGGTGGCATTGAAGTGATTTGATCATGAGCTTTTTTGTATTTGTAATCAGGTATATTTTTCCTAAAAAAGATCCTCCAAGTTGTGTAAGTTTCAGGCATTACAAGCATGGGTCTTCCCCTGGGTTAGGAATGCAGTGAGTAACGAATCAGAAATTACCTCTGTAGCAGAGTCAGCCAAAACGTCAGAGATGTGAGTGAAAGTGAACTGAGATCTGTATTCCTACCGGTCTCTGACAGTGGGAAACAGCTTTTTAATCTCATCTTTAAGGTCTGTTTTGAATAGGAATGTCCTTTGCATGGTATAATTTTATGTATTTTGGTTAAGAGAAATACATCAGACTAAATATTAAAAATCATGAATTCTTAAAAGTAGTGCATGCAAATCGACAATGAGTTAAATATGAAAATAATGAGAAACTGCTGATGGAAGAGAGAAGTTGTTTAACTGTATTCTCCTTTTTCCCCTGCTACTTTACATAATTATAAAACCTTTGCCTAAAGTTCCCTTCTGAGGGAGAAATACGGCCAACAGAAATTCAGCCGAAATTGGAGGCAATTTACAGTGCTTCAGGGTGGTACTGTCTCTGATAGGCTATCAGTGGAATCCTGTGAGGCGAGGGTCTCTTTTCTGCCTTCTTCCCATCTCTCCTCATACACTTGTGGTTCTTGTTAGCATTCATACTTACTCTCTTTTTAATTGTCCAAGTACGTAGTTTGCAAATGAGAAGTCTGTCCAAGGAGCCTGAGCTTGGTGAATAAAGGTTCCTTTCAGCCCCCTCTGTGAGTTTACGACTCTGTGAGATCTTAAAGATGTATTTTATTAGGACATGTAAAAAGTTTCTTCATAACATTCAAAATAAATACCTTATTGACAGTGATAAAGATTATTGAGGAAAGGGATAATCATTCATGATATCAGCTGTTTCCCTAAATGATACCTAGTTAACATGTTAGGGAAGGGAACCAAATCTAAAAGTGATGCCCATTTAATGAGGCCAAGTGATGTAGCAAGAACTGGGAAAAACTTACAAAGGGAAGTCTTAGCCGGTGTCTAAAACAGTATCATTAACATAAAGACAGGTCGAGCAGCTGTTTGATCAATTCGCCCAGATCTGAACTCTCAAAATTCAAACACTGTCATTCTGTCAGAGCGCTGTCAGAGAAATGATTAAAAACCAACAATTGTCATTGTTGGCTATGTTGTAATCCTGAGCTATATTCCAGGGGTAGGATTTGACTCCGTTTTTATCTTGTGTTTAGAACCGGCAGTGGTTGTCTCTGTGCTCAGCACAGCGTAGGTGCTTAATATCTGCTGGCAGCGTGTAGACTGATGAATGGTGTTAAAGGCATATCCTAAACACCCTGCTCTGGGGCGTGTGTGGCCCTTTGGAGTTTTCATGCTGTGGACATCCTTAAAAAGCCCAGAAAAGGCATCTTTATAGACAGGTATGTGACTCATTCCATGTGAACTCATAACTCAGTGAAATGCCGTTCTTTGAGCTAAACTTTCAAGACTCATGTACATGGCATACAATTCATTAACTGAAAATATGATTCATACTTTACCTTAAGTAGGGCCACAGGTGTCTACTGTTAGGATGCCCTTTTAGTCTGGTAGTGTGGATGGTTTTCAGAAGTTGTAAAAAAGTGATCAGAAATAAACACTTCGCAGAAGAGGGAGGTTTGATTTTTGTGATTGATCAGCCTGTTGCCTTAGTCCTGGAATCATGAAATCTGATCAGAATGAAAAGATGCTTTCTTTGCATTCTCTTCCAGAAATACAGAGGCTGCTGCTCTTCTGTCTTAAATGTCAACCATGCTGCCCTGAGGAGAGCTCAGAACTGCTTTTAAATTCAAGGGGACAACTGCTTTTTGCTCACTCAGGTCCTCTGAGGCCTG
The DNA here is from genome assembly GCF_028023285.1 of Balaenoptera ricei. Lineage (NCBI taxonomy): Eukaryota > Metazoa > Chordata > Mammalia > Artiodactyla > Balaenopteridae > Balaenoptera > Balaenoptera ricei. The sequence continues at coordinate 35,943,165 of NC_082641.1, forward strand.
ATCCAAGACAGGAAAAGGGTGCTTGGCAGGGGCTCTTTACCAGAAATTCAATATACGAATTTTACTATGAGAATGAAAAGTTGGCCCACTTATAAAAGGTTAATCGAAAGTTCACTGTAGGGTGTTCTTCCTTTCCTCTGATGGAATCAATTTAAATTCTGGCCTCTGAGCAGCAAGATTTATTTTTCAAAGAGGTAAGCACCCTTCTGCCAAGTGGCCCCAGAAACGCCTGTAATCTCATGGCAGGAATATGGAAAATGGAAAGGTTAGACACTCCGAGGACAATTGACATCCCTGGTTCTTTTACTTTAAAGACAGCCAGGGAGAATTCTGAGATAGGCCTTTACCCAAAGTTCAGTATTTATGAACTGTTGATAAAATTACACCATCAAATTTGCCCATTATTTTCAGGCTGCTGAAAATTGTTTGAAAAAATCAGTCTTAGAGCTAGAAAAAGACCTATCCCCCTGTCATCAATCTAGCATCTGCAAATCCACGCTGGGCTGTTCCATTCCCACACTTTCTCACTCTCTACCTGTATGGTCTCCATCTGTTGAATTTTCTCACTCCTTGGGGTCTAGGTCAACTGCACCTTCAACATGAAGCCTTCCTTGTTTTCCTTGTTTAGAATTAGTTGCTAATTCTTCATTGTTCTCTAAGCATTCTGTATATTATCAATACCCTTATCATAGCCTTTACCATAATATGCTGTGTACCTGTATACATATCTTTTTTCCCCTGCCTTGTTGTTTGAATAAACGAATGCTAGGTCCAACTTTACAGAAGAGAAAATGAGCTCTGAAGATGTTTCATAACTTGCCCAGGGCCACAGAGTTATGGGTTTCACTGAGTCTGAGTTTTGTTCCAGTATATTTTCTCCCCAATTTTAATGCAGATAAACCTTTTCTCTTTGCTTAATTTGATTGATTCTATACATACATGCATATATAAATACACATCACACACACATATATAAAACATATAAACAGTCCCTTTATTATAGTAAAGCTGTCTTTCCAGGGCCCTAGTTGGTTATATGAAGATCAGAATGGAGTTTTACATAGACTCATTATTACCGTGTAGGGAAATTACACTCAGAAGCCAGCTCACAAGAAGACTGCTAATTCGGAAAGGTATGCTAACTAGCTTCACGTGGGCCTGGTGCAGCTCAGCTAGCTTTTCACTAATTCCTCACCTCCATCCTACATTCCTCCCTGCAGCTGTTCTAAATCTCCAGCCCTGAAGTCCTGGACCCACACTCTTGTTCTCAGCAGATGATGTGGTTTACTGCTTTAACTGAGATGATGTAGGTCAGGGGTTCTCAAACCTTAATATGTTTAAAAATCACATGGCGGGCTTTGCTATAACGTAGCTTCCTGGGCCTTAGCCCCAGAGATTCTGATTCGGTTGGTCAGGGTGGGGCTCCTGAATTTGCTTTTCTAATAAACTCGCAGGTGCTACCAGAGGACCACACTTTGAGAACCCTGATTTAGTCCATCTTATATGATAGGGTATCTTCTCCAATACAAAACCTCTCTCAATTTTTATCCTTCCTCTGTTCTCTGAATTCTGACCCCCAGAAGGCTTATTCTCTTCTCAAGCTGAACCTTTTCACCACCAGTTTTTATCCCACCTCCTTTTGTCTGTTTCAGGACCTTGCTCCAGCATTTAACCCATCTGTCTTTGACATCATCCACTCCGTTGCCTTTATTCCTCTACTACTTTACTAACAAAACTGCTTAAATTTCCTCTCTCAGGTGTACTGTTTAAGGTACACTCGACCCTTGAACAAAATGGGTTTGAACTGTGCAGGTCTTCTCATACTCAGATGTTTTTCAATAGTATTGATAGGCACTGCAGTACTACACGATTCGTGACTGGTTGAATCCATGGATATGGAAGGAACCGCAGATACAGAGCGCCAACTATAAGTTATACTCAGGTTTTCAACTGTGTGCAGAGTCGGCACCCTTAACTCCCACCTTGTTCAAGGATCAGCTGTGCATAGCTGTGTCTAATGATTATAAACAAATTAATATTTCTGTAAGAATACATGACCATTTTAGTTGTCTAGGAACTGCAATTTGGCTTGCAGACAGCAGAATTAAGCCAAGTTTATTTTTTTTTAATGGAGGTGGATGGAAGAGACTAATGACACATCACAAAAGAGAGTGAACTTGAACCTCCCGGTATCCTAATGAAGGATGGTCCCTCTAGGTATTCAAACAGCACACTTGGTTCAGCGACCCGAACTTGCTCCCCTCTGAGGCATTGCGGTGCGGGTGTGCCAGGCAGAGGCACTCCTGCCTCCTGTAAGCAGTTAGAGGTGGGATCAGTGAGGACTAAGTGTACTTTGGAAATTTCACAGTGAACTACTTCGCATTCTGATTGTTCTCCTTACTTCAGAACTTTGCGTAAGGATGCTTTGTCCATTCTTCCCATCATCACTTACACTTTTCATTTGTGTTATCACTTCATTAACCTTGATTATGAATTATTAGCATACCCAGTCATACTTATGGGACTCATTTCTAGCTGTGTTTTTTTTTTTTTTTAATTAATTAATTAATTAATTATTTTTTTTGGCTGTGTTGGGTCTTCGTTTCTGCACGAGGGCTTTCTCTAGTTGTGGCGAGAGGGGACCACTGTTCATCGCGGTGCGCGGGCCTCTCACGATCGTGGCCTCTCTTGTTGCGGAGCACAGGCTCCAGACACGCAGGCTCAGTGGTTGTGGCTCATGGGCCTAGTTGCTCCGTGGCATGTGGGATCTTCCCAGGCCAGGGCTCGAACCCCTGTCCCCTGCATTAGCAGGCAGATTCTCAACCACTGCGCCACCAGGGAAGCCCTCTAGCTGTGTTCTTAATATTAACTCATTTCCTAATTCAATATTGTCGTTCTTTGGAGTACTGAGGAATCAGATAAAACATGTATGTAAGACAAGTAAAAGAAATGGAAACTTCTCTGCTTTATTTTCTAAAGTTGGTTATATTCCTGTAACACATGCAACTTTATTTGTTCATATGTAACTCTACACTATTTTAAATTATCTGACAGAAACCTAGGGAAACACTGTCTACTATCTAAGGTGTATATTCCTTGACAGACCATATCTTTTAACCCTTTTGGATCCTTAATAATATTTTAATACAGGGCTCTAAACTTAATCAGTGACAGTTGGATGGATGAATGGTAGTCATGAGTGAAATAATGTAAGCCTCCAACTTTATCCCTCAAATGTCTCACTTGTTTTAATTCAAAGGATGCTCTTAAAAAAATGTTTGATGGCACGATATTGCTCAAATTTTCCCTCTTTTCTCTTCATGGTTTATAAAAATACTTTGCTTTTATTATTTAATAGTTTGGTGTATTTTTTTACTCCAAAAGATTGGTTCTAAAGCATCACTTAACAAATCTGCAGAAAGCAGTCTTCTGCTTAATGATATCCTTAACAGGCTTAACAATTCAGGATCAATATTCTTCTCCTTTTAAACATGCTATTAGTATTGTGACATCGATTTTCTTCAGAAAATTTCATACAGTTAGACTATCATTTTTCATGGTGAATCTCAGTAATCAAAATCCAAAAACTGAACTCTCTTCCCATCGCTCCCTAAAGGGCCAAAGTGATTCTGGATTCTTAGAACTGTGGAAAGGTTCTCTTCCCAGTGGAGCAGTTTTATCAAATAGAATATCATCATGAGTTTTTTAGTGTATTGGTTTATTGTATGGGAAACATTTTCTATGTCTAGTTCATTGACAATTGACTATGTTATTTTTTACTTAAGCCTTGGCGAAGGGATTTAGGCTGAGAAAAGCTCTATCTTCTGTGATTATTTTGGACATCTAGTTTAATTTCCTTGGACCTCAGTTTCCAAATTGGCTCAATAAAGAATATGCCTACCTATCACTATGCTGTTCATCAGTAGGATTATAATGAATAGAGATCATGAAATACAGCACCAATAAAAAAAGACCATTATTGGTCAGATTACAAAATTGCTACAAATCAACACAGATGACCCACCATAAGGCCAGATTCCTAGATGTGGTTTCTTGAGACAGTGGGCCAGATTTGTCCCTCACTCTTCCATGACACTTACCCAAGATACTTGTCAAATAAGAGGCAAATGCCATTTGTCCTCTGGTGTAGAAAGACTCTGAGTTATTTATTCTATCCATTCACCTGTAGGCAGAATTGTATTTAAAACACTAGTAAAGATTTACTGCCTATATAATTTAAAGCCCCTGCAAATGAAGCCTAGACTGTTGATGATATTTGTCAATGGTTCTGAACACTTGCATATCATGAAACTTTTCTGTCAAAATTTAACTTAAAACTTTCTGATTTATCTTGTCCACAGTAGAAATCGAGAACAAATGCTCATTTTTTTGATACAAATTTTTTTAGATATAAATGACATATAACATATTAGTTTCAGGTGTATAACATAATGATTTGATATTTGTATATGTTGTGAAATGATCACCACAATAACTCTAGTTAACATTCATCACCATATATAGTTACAAAACATTTTTTCTTGTGGTGAAAACTTTTAAGATCTACTCTCTTAGCAACTTTCAAATATACAGTGCAGTATTAGCTATATTCACTATGCTGTACACTACATCCCTATGACTTATACCTAGAAGTTTGTGCTTTGTAACCCCCTTCACCATTTTGTGTCTCCCACCCTGCCCTGGCCCCCAACTACTTCTGACAACTGCCAATCTATTCTCTGTATCCATGAGCTCAGGGTTTTTAGTTACTTAGTTTTGTTTTGTTTAGATTCCACATATAAGTGAGATCATATGGTATTTATCTTTCTCTGTCTGACTCATTTCACTTAGCGTAATGCTCTCAGGATCCATCTGTGTTGTTGCAAGTGGCAAGATTTCATTTTTTATGGCTGAATAATATTCCAGTGTGTATATATGTACCACATTTTCTTTATCCATTCATCTATTAATGGACGCTTAGGTTGCTTCCATATCTTAGCTATTGTAAATAATGCTGCAGTGAACATGGGGACGCATATATCTTTCTGAGTTAGTGTTTTAATTTTCTTTGGATATAAATATCCAGAAGTGGAACCGCTGGATCATATGGTAGTTCTGTTTTTAATTTTTTGAGGAACCTCCGTACTGGTTTCAGTAGTGGCTGCACCAATTTACATTCCCACCAACAGTACACGAGGGTTCCCTTTTCCTCATATCCTTGCCAACACTTGTTATTTCTTGTCATTTTGTTAATAACCATTCTAACAGCTGTGAAGTGATCTCACTGTGGTTTTGATTTGTGTGTCTCAGCTGATTAGTGATGTTGAGTACTTTTTCATGTACCTGTTGGTTATCTGTATGTCTTATTTGGGAAAATGTCTATTCAGATCCTCTGCCCGTTTTTAAATCGAATTGGTTTGTGTTTTTGTTTTTTTGCTATTGAGTTGTATGAGTTCTTTATATATTTGGGGTATTGACCCCTTATCAGATATGATTTGCAAATATTTTCTCCCATTCAGTAGGTTGTCTTTTCATTTTGTTGATGGTTTCTTTTGCTGTGCAGAAGCTTCTTAATGTGATGTGGTCCTACTTATTTGATTTTTGCTTTTGTTTCCTTTGCTTTGGTGTCAAATCCAAAAAATCTTCACCAAGACCTGTGTCAAGGAGCTTATCACCTATATTTGCTTGAAGTTTTATGGTTTCAGGTCTTACACTCATGTCTTTAATCCATTTTGGGTTAATTTTTTGTGTATGGTGTGAGATGGTGGTCCAGTTCCATTCTTTGTGTTTGATGTTAGGGAGTGTTCTAATTTCATTCTTCTACATGTAGCTGTCCAGTTTTCCCAGCACCATTTATTTAAGAGACTGTCCTTTCCCCAGGGTGCATTCTTGGCTCCTTTGTTGTAAACTAATTAACCATATATATGTGGGTTTATTTCTGGGCTTTCTATTCTGCTCTGTTGATCAGTGTGTCTGTTTTATGCCCATACCATACTGTTTTGATTACTGCAGCATTGTAATACAGTTTGAAATCAGAGCATGGTGCCTCCATCCTTGTTCATCCTTCTCAAGAATGCTTTGGCTACTAGGGATCTTTTATGGTTCCATACAAATTTTAGGATCATTTGTTCTATTTCTGTGAAAAATGCCATGGAATTTTGATAGAGATTGCATTGTAGCTGTAGATTATTTTGGGTAATAGGGACATTTTAACAATATTCTTCCAATCCGTGAGCATGGACTATCTTTCTGTTGTGTCTTCAGTGTCGTTCATCAGTACCTTACAGTTTTCTGTGTACAGGTCTATAAAAACTCTTAATGTGCTTTGATTTCTGCCTCCTACTGCCCACCACAATGGGCACAGCCAGTCTACTCACCGGTCTATGAGTCTGCCTATGCTCTGGCTCCTGCCTTCTTTTCTTCAAGCTTTGTTAGCCTAGTTTTATTTGGTTTCCTCATACAAAGTATTCTCTAAATCAACTATGAACTCTAAAGTACTAAACTCAAAGTAATAATGACATCACATTTATCAAAATACCATGCTAAATTTATATGTTCATTTAATCCATGTAACAATCTATAAAGTAGGGATTTGGACTCCCCTTTTATAGGGGGGGAAAACAGAGGTCCAGGAAACATGTAACATGTTCAAAGTTACTAATTAGTAAATGGCTTTGCATGGACCTGGGTTCAAATTCACAGCTATTTTAAAACCTACCCTTTTAACTACTATGCACACAATTACTATATATTCCTATTTGTTCTCTAACTATAATGTAACACCTTATTCACATTTCATCTGCTTTCTATTCTTTTTTTTAACTTGGCAAAGTTTGGGTGTATTGGTGTTCTGAGTTCTTTAGTGCAATTAATATTGAAGACCCACCACCTATTTCATATTTTATGTAATAAATCCTTTTGTGTACATATTTTATCTTCCTAATGTAAGTTTGTGGAGGAGAGAAACTACAAGTTGCTCATTTGAGGACTCTCCATTGAGCCAAGCACATGCATACTTGACCCAAATTAATCCTCATCTTCTTCATCACTACAGCTAATATTTGGGAAGTGCTCACCAGGTACAAAACATTTGCATGGATTATCTCAGTTAATCCTCAGGATAACCCTGTAAAGTAGATAATTATCCCCAAAGTTAAGAAAGCTTGCCCAAGTTCATTCAGTTACTACATGGTAGAGCTTGAGTCTAACACCAAATTCCACATGCTTAACTACCCCCTGTTTCCCTGTTTCTTTCAATGGAATTTGGGGTTCTACCTACTTCCGGTTCCTTCCATCACCATCTGTTCTCTTTGCCTCCTTGTCCTGTCCTCTCTTCTCACTTCTTGTCCTATCCGTCACCTCCTGTCTGCTCAATCTTCTCTGCCTTCCCCTTCCTTTCTCAAATTTGTTCTTCCTTGGTCCCATCGCACCTACCCAGTGCCCTCCCAGCACCCTCCCAGCTCATTTACATGGCCTTCTTTTCATTTTTTTAACCAGCTATCTTTAAAACAAACAAACAAACAAAAAATAACAACTTCAAGCCTGATAATGGACCCTCCACTTCTCTTAACGATGTCTGATTCTAACCACATAAGATAATTAGCTAGGTGAAAGCAGAAGAATATGGGATTGAAATAAAGAAAGATCTCCTTACCTTTTCTGTTAGAAACCTAAATGAGTGACTATAATGCCTTGATCTCCATAATTTCTAAGTAGCTAAATACAGGGTACCACACACACACACAGACACACACGCAATTGTTTTATGCATTGACTGCCATTTTGCTGAGAAGCATATTTTTGGCAATGCAACAACAAAAGAACTTTTGAGTTATCATAGAGAGGCACAGATAGGCTTGCCTCTATTGTGTAGAGAGTTGCTTTGGAAATCATCATGCATTGATATAAATTATCATTGGAGTTTCATTTAGATGTCTGAGCTTAAGCATTTTGCTATTCTCTCCAATTTCAAAAGTTATGGCCATTCATCTTCATAAATAAGACTTTAAAAATAGGACAAAGTCGTAAAATAAACATTTGAGAGCAGTGTTGGATGTGCCCATCTGAATAAACTGCCCCTCTATTTAGCTTTGAACTCTAAACCTCACTGAGATACCTTCCCTTTTTTTTTTTCTCTCTAAAGAAGAGAAGACAAAAACTAAGCATATTATAGATTCTAAAGAAAAATATAGCAGGAACATTTTGGTAAGAGACAGTCCCACATGGAAAAGTACAAAAAAATGGGCAAGTACTTGCAAGTGACCAGTAGAACTTGGAAGAGTAAACATGAAATGAACTTCTTAGTCTGTGGAATGGTTTGGAGAAGTTTTGACTACTGAGATGGTCAGAGATCCATTATTTACTCAGATACTGGAATGGCTCACCTGGTCCCCTGTGGCTTCTACTTTATCTTTTCCAGAAGGATTAGGTGGTATGCTTCCTAAGACCACATTTACTCTCAGTAATGGGATCACCACATGAATTATGAGTGCTGTGTACCAATGCATAGAAGGAGCTTACTAATTTCTCAAAATTGCACAAACTATATCTATAACCCTGGCCTAGAAATCTGAGCTAGCTTGGCAAAACTATGTTTTGCCATTGAATCTACCTAACTATATTTGCATTTGTGATAGCTGGGGTGGCCTTGATTGGCATATGCCACTTTGCCATGCCCGGGGCTCTGAATGCAAAATGAAAGGTCAGCAAAGTTTGGTCAGGTGAGCTGTGCTCCACAGATGTGGCTGCCCTGGCAAAAAGCCTTAACCCGGCGCCCAGTATCTTGCCTGGCCATGGTATATCGTGGCTGTGACAGATTTGTTTCTTTAAAAAAAAAAGTAATCTTACATGCTTTTCCTTTTTAAAAAATAGAGTGCCCTCCATCCCCTACCAAAAGCAATATGGTGGTATCTATTTGTATCTCATCTTGTAATTGCACAGATTCAAAACTCACAATTAAAACATGTTTCCTGAAATGACTCCGGACTATAAAACGTGATGATACCACAACCTGTAATGGGGGCGGGGGGGGGAGCTAGTTTGACTGTGTTTTTTAGTCATCAGAAAAATCTAACAATTGAAGAGAAGTGAAGGTTTTAATTTTGAAGTAAGTCTGGCATTTGAGAAGAAACACATAAATTTTTCTTGTGGGGGAAAAATGGAAGTTCCATTTTGGACACTGCAAATGACATTACCAGCTGTTGTCATAATATTTCTAACAGCCAGAAGGATTAATTCCAGGCCCAGCAAGCTCATTGGATGAGCAGAAACAGCCATGGAAGTAAACACTGGTACTTATACTCTGACATCATGAAATTAGGCAGGAGACCTCTGTGGAATTGGATATCTAGCCAACAGTGGATTATCATGCCTGTGGATCATTACCTTTATGGATTATCTGCAGAAATTTGAATCCCAGATTGCTTTCTTCTGCCTCTTGGCCCTCTATCTCTATAGTGTTATACTCAGGAAATGCAATCTCATTTGAATGTAACCCTTCCATGAATATATATTAAGTACTCAGAGTACAAACTGAGGACACTGAGAGGTGTAAGATACAGGCCTGGTTTTAAAGCATTTAATTTCACTTCAGAAATAGAGGCAATGAGCAGAATGAAACAGCCACAGGTTTCAGAGGCAGGTAGGCCTGGATTCATACCCCAGTTCTATCGAAGTATGACCTTGGGCCCATGACTTCAATTTCCTGAAGTTGTTTCCTTTTCTATAAAATATGGGGCTAATACCATGTTGCAGAGTTCTTTTGAGAATTAGAAATGTTTATACAATCCCTAGATCACTACATAGTGGCTGTTTTTCCAGAACAGACATACTTTTTTGTATGTGTTCTACAAGGGAGAACATGGAAAGTGCTAAATGAGGAGAGTCAGATTTCCCCAGGCCCTTCAGGAGGCAGGAGGCATGAGGCATGAGGCATGGATGAGGAGGTCTGCCCTCCAAGGCGTGGGCTCATGCCAGGGCTGTGCATGTGGGTGGGACTTCACTCCCCAGGTGGAGGGAGAGGCCATTCCTGGCAGCAGGTGTGGGTCATACTAAGGCATGAAGACAGGAATGCGTGTGGTATTTTCAAGGCAAAAAATTAGGAAGTTTAGGTAAGACTTGAGACCTTGAACAGCAAGCGAACTAGGGCTTCACAGAAGAGTGACCACTAGCTGCAGGAAAAGAAAAACCACACGACCTCTTTTCTCCCCTGCCTCTCCTCTTGCCCTACATCATTTTCAGGCAATTCTGGCTTTTCCTTGCGCTGTTTCTGTAAGCAATTTTGAAGAAGGCAGAGCTGTAAAAAGGATCACTTTTATGTCTGCAATTGTACGGCCACTGTGAAGCCTGTAGCTTTGCCCTTCAGACTACTGAATGGTGGGTCTGTAATGATCAGGTGAAAGGCGGATTGAGTTTAAAAGACCAGCAAATCCCTGTAGTGGATATTGGTGGGCGCAAAAAAAAAAAAAAAAAAAAAGTGGCTAATACTGAGGAATGGAGGATTAGGGTAGAGAAAAGTGAAATAAAAAGTAAAGGGAAATATGGGCAAGGGACTGCTTATGATTCAGGTTTAAGCCATATAGAAATTACCTTGCTCTATTAATCAATATATCTGATGTGTGTAGCTAGAAACTGACTGTGGTCCCTTTCTGTTGTTGGTCCTTCCTGAGACCAGGAGTGCATGTTCAGGGAGATGCAGATGGGCTTTTTGTGCTATAGGCAGAAATAGAGGTGAACCCAAGGAAGGGGCTGCGGAGAGGGCTTTGGCTCTACTTGATGTTAAGGTTATGTTTATATGTAGAAGAGTGATTTTAAACAATTAACTAATGGTAAATTATGAACTAACATTTGCAGATGTTAATTATAATCCGGATTTTCTTTTTGCTGCTCATTTGGAAAAAAAAAATCTTTGGAGGAATATATTTGGAATGGTTAAGTATTAGGGAACACATCTTGGTGTCACAGCTTAAAGGTACGGCTTTACACATGGGGCAATATGAAAAGGCGTATTTTATGTGCATTCAAATTCAAGATAAGGGAACCAAAAATTCTGTTGCCTGTGTAAAGGTTTTGAGCATTAAATGGGGATTTGGCAGACAAGGGGCAAAAATTAACTTAAAGCACAGATAAGCCTACACAAGTATTTAAAGGGCGGAGGCATCAAAGAATGTAAGAAATAGTTTAGATCACCACAAATAAAGGGATGGAATATGTAATGGGAGATCAGATGCCTGCTGTCAGGAAAGTCATGTTATTGTGTAAAAACGCCATTATTTGGTACATTTAAGATAAAAGGGAAATGGTGTTTTCAAAAGGTTAATGCTTACCCCCCTGCCCACCATGAGTGCTTGGGGGTTTACTAGTTTGAGTGATTCTGTAATGCAGAAAACGGGTTTTTGCTGCCAAGTGTGTCAGTGGAGGTGAGGGGATAGAAGACTTACTGTGTTAAATGAAAGCCATTGCTTAGAATAAAGCTGGCCTTTCTTTACAACAGAGAAGGAATTTGGTATATCATATTATTGGGAAAAGTGTTCTTTTAATAGTAGACTCTTAAAATTTTGGTTATCAAGTACATTTTTTAATTTTACTGGAGTATAGTTGATTAACATTGTTGTGTTCGTTTCAGGTTTTCAAGTATTTTTTTAAATGACTGCCAAAATATTTAAACATTCTCAAACTGATTAAAAAAAAAAAAAAAGACTAGAAACCTGTTTCTTTAGAGGGTTATGTGCCTAAAAATCACTTTTTGTATTTACATGGATTGATAAGCTACATCGTTTTAGACCTTTCTATATGACTTTCTAAGAGGACTGTGGTATCTGATAATAAATGATTCTGTGGTGGGATCTAACTCATAATTAGAAGCATCATGCATTATCTGTTATTACTGAGATGCATGTACAGTGGTAGCAGAAAAGAAAGTAATATTTTAGGGTCTACTAATGCTCATAAATTTAGTGCAAAAGAGATATTTCTAAAAGCATTGCTTTTGTGTACTACATATGCCCAATTAACAGTTTTACACACACTTTATACATGTATTAGGCTTGAACTATTTCTTCCAGCTTTCATTTGCCAAGAGACTATGATAATATCAGTAAAATACAACCAGGGTGGAAAAATTTTCATTATCTTGCCTATTCCACAGTCATTCTGGAACTCTTCCATCATGGTTTTTCAGCTGAGGTAGGCCTAGCTGTCTAGAGGTCAACGAACATGGCTTTATGTAATCAACATAGGGAGGTCATTTAAGAGACTGACACTGAGCTCTCAGAGGGCAGAAAGTGAACCTTCAAGTCTCTTGGGACTATTCCTCACTTCAGCAGGGAATAGGAGCTCTAATGGATGCTTGAGAGAATCTAAGTCCCATAGGACGGCATATACTTAATTCTACTTGTCATGGCCAAACTTGCCATAAACCCTGTAACTGAAGTATTTTAGGAAGTCAAAAGGAACAACAGAGACTAAACGGAACATCAAAACCAAGACTGAACCTTAAGGCTCTCTGGCTGACATTACACTTCTCTTCCTGTTGGAACTATTGGCAACCATGCCCTGGCTGATTGGAAGTGGCAGGATGGTCATTTTCAGGGAGAAGGAAGAGATCATACATGAGCTCTTGCCTCCCTGTTCTCCCTCTTGCTGGGTACTAGTAATGTAGCTCAAGAAGGAATGGAGCCCTATTCAAACTCCTAATATCTAGAAACTGACCCTCATTATTCAAGACTTGTTAGGGGAAAAAAATGTCTCCTTATGTCCTCTCTTGTCTAAAACTCCTCCAATACCATTGAGCATGGATGGATAACATGGAAGTGGCAGAATCCAGGAGACTTACCATCCATGTAACTAACCTAGAATCTGAAGCCTTCGCTTGGCACTCTGGCTTCTGGAAATTTGCTGTGACGCAGTCACAGACATCTCTGTACCTTCAAGCACAGCTTAGCCTGAACGGGGGGATAAGTAAGAAAGCTAACTGACTTGAATACAACTATGTAGAGCAAGCTGATCCTTGGGTGGATGACCTCCTCTCCCAGAATTTAAACATCTAAAGGAGAATCTTCTTAATGTTGGATATTTATTTCTGCTCACTGGCCTTTATAGAGGAGTGAATTACACTGTGAAAATGTGTTGTTTCTGGAGCGATGCTTGGCTATCAGAGCCGGACATGTAAGTGGTTGGAATTAAGTTTCCGAATTCGCATCCCCCTTAGATAGGTGATGGAAGCTCCCATTCCTTCGTGTTTCTGTTTCTGAATATGTGCCATCTCACTGAGACAATATGCTAGCATCTACATTTTATTGTTTTCACATGTATGGAACTAAGTGACACATTTAACTAAGTCACATGCCTTCCAATTCTGTCCCCCTCCCCCTGCTTTTTTTGAGGAGGACAGAGACGTTTATAAGGTACTTGTTGCTTTTACAGACAAGCAAGAAAGAGAAGGGAAAATAATAGCTAGAAGGAAGGTGTGCCCGTGACACATTCAGTTCACTCCATCTATCTCATAAGTATTTATAGAATGTTCTAGGCACCTTGCATGTAATGAGAGATGTGCACACAGAAAAAGAATACAGCAATAGACTCCTTTGAGAGTGACATGGTATGGCTGAAGAGTAAAAGTTGTCTTCCCTACCACCCTGAGAGACTTATGCATTATGTATTAGCTAATTTTTTCCACCAATATTACAGTCATCTCACATGTTGCTTGCCAGCCTAGTGGGTTATTAATATTGGTTACTCTATTTATTAACATATTTTCCTTATGTTATCCATCCTGTATTAAACATAACTACCACCACCACCCCCGCCCACCCTGTCACCATCTCTTGTTTTTCCTCTGGACAGCCTTTTGTCACTGCCCTATTACTGCGAGATCAGAAAAAAAAAGTACGGGCCTCAAAATTAGCCCAACCCTGACATATGAGGTAGTATGTTCATTTGGATTGGAGTAGAGAGCTATTCGTGTAGGTAACTGAATCTTGTGTACGTATCTTCAAATTTCAGGAAGAAACCCTTGCAGTAGAGGAAGCATGAAAGCCTTAGCTTGCAGTGATCTGATGGAGGGTGGAGCTCAGGAATCTCGGAGGTGGTTAGCTCTATATGTTTTCATTCTGCTGGAGATGATGGTGAATATTTCATATCTTGCTGCAGGTTAGTTTTGGGGCAGAAGCTTTCCTGAAGATGAAGTCAGTCCTATCTGTGCTCCCCTTCACCACGTACCCAGATCCACTCTTGACAGCAGCTCTGCCTGCTAAGTCACCAGTAATTCTACGAATTATGTCGAGCAGCCCTGATCCTTTGGGAACGCCCTTCTTTCTATTAAGGAAGAAAAGGCTGCGGGTGTCTGGCTGGCTGTGGCTTAGCCCTGGGTAAAGAGATACTGCAGATCGAGAGGCTGCGAGGCTGCTCCTGTGACTCACCTCGTCTCTTGTCAAGACCAGCTGAGGCAACACAGGCGGAAGCCTCGCTGCTTTGTGAAGAGGTACTTCGTGTCGGAAGGGGAAGCGTAAGCACAAACATAATTAGGCTTTCTGAGCAGAGGGAATTAGTTCTTTGTGACTAGTGAATGATTTCTGCCATTTCAGGTCAGAAGTATTGTCAACTAATTGAATATACCGGGCTTCTTCATTTCCAATGACTTGTTCTCTTTGAAGGTCACATAGCAAACTGGACCAATTTTTTTTTTTTTTTTCTTAAAGTCTTGATGCAGACCTGATGACATGCAGAAAGCTTAAGGCAGGATACGTTGGATACATCTGTACTGAGATATGCAGGTCTGGAGCTGTGCCTGATTGGGAGATGCCAAATGGAAATCCATGCGTTGCATTGTAGGTAGGAGCCTAGTTCCTGGAAGTTGAGGCGGTATTTGGCCTGTGGGTTTGTGTTGGGAATGCCTTGTCCAACAGAATACTGACTACAGCTGTTGAAGGACAGATTGCCTTCAGGACAACTGGCACCTGTGGATGGCTGAATACCCAGGGTTAGCGGTGTCCTGACAAAAAAACGCATATATTCTCATCTGTCATTTTCATCCATAATTTACCGCCTTAGCTGAGTCATTGATCCCAGTGCAGGGCGTATTACTTTTCACATTTCATCTTATTCAACATAGCTGCTTCCTGACTTCACTAATTTCACCTGGTTTCTTTGTCTTGCCAAAAACCCAGGGCTCTGTGGCTCAGTGGTAACCTTTCAAAGCAGCTTTCGTTAGACTGGAACTGGGTAATCTAACTGGGTCTAGTGTTCAAGCCAGCTTTTAAGAGCATAAATCTGTAGTTTTACCTCTGAGATGATGGATTGTCCTGGGAATTTTAATCCAAATCCTTCAATTTTCAGATAAAACTGTTGCGGTCCACAGTGGTTAACTGACCCTCTAGGCTTGCTCAGCTGACTAGTTGTGGGCCTGAGATTGAAACCTAGCTCTCTTGGGACAGTCACTTGAACATGACACCATATGGCCTTTCACTCTGTGTGTGTAGATGTTCCATACTTCCCTCCGCTGAGTATTTCCTTTTCACCCTCCAATCCCGAGACCTTTGGGTGTGATTTTTTCTTCCTCCTTATGCTTTCTACCCTGAGCTTGTCAGCAGCATGGGGAAGCACTGGAGGGGGTTATAGAGGGTTATACTTTATTGCTGAGAGTATGTGAGTGACATTCAAGAAATTCATTCATTAAGAAACTAACTTGCAGGTTATCCCAGCATTTCCCAGGCTTATCTTTCAGGAACAAGAACAGTTTACTCCCCTACTTGAAGTTCCTCTAAACTCTTCCCTTAAGCTTTAAAACAGCTGTGGAAGCAGGAAGAAACTATGCATGTACATACAGGTGAAATACCAATAAATTTAGAAATTCCTCCTTGCCTGACATCTTATTTTTAAGCCCTAGAATGTCTTTCCTTCAAACTTTTATAATGTTCTTGTTATATAAAGTTTTCAACATTTATAAAATTAGGCAGAATAGTTTAGTGAACTTCAAATAGCTATTACCCAGCTTCAACAGTATCAACTCAAGGCAATCTTATTTCATCTCTGCCCCACCTAATTTCCCCCTCCCATATTATTTGGAAGCAAATCCAGACATCATTTCATTTCATTCATTAGTATATTTCAGTATACGTCTCTAAAAAATGAGAATTTTTTCCTTTTTCCCCAGATTTATTGAGGTGTAATTGATAAAATTGTGAGATAAAGTGTGCATTATGATAATTTGATATGTGTACCTTGTAAAAGGATTCCTCCATCTAGTTAATATATCTATCACCTCATTTATTTAAAAGATCGCATTTTAAGGTGTATTCATAATACCATTATTATATTTAAGATTAACAGTAATTCTTTAACTCATTGAATATTCATATACTGTTCAAATTACAATTACCTCATACATGTCATAATTTTTGATAGTTTGAGTCAGGCTCCAAATTTCCACATATTGCAATTGGTTACAAGTCTTTTCAATCCCTTTTAATCTGTAGATTCAAAATCTCTCTCCTTCTCTCTCCCTCTGTCTCTATCTGCAATTTACTGGTTGAAGAAACTGAATTGTTTGTTCCGGAGAGTTCACTACAGCCTGGATTTTGCTGATTGCTTCCCCATGGTATCTTTTGAGATGTTTTTCTGTCCTTTTTATTTTCTATAAATTGGTAATTGTATCTGAAAGTTGTATTACATTTTCTCAAGAAAATGGAAAAAATACATACTGACATGCGCTGGAGGGTGGAGTGGAGTTGTTGGTGTGAGGTGCTAGCTTTTGGGATGTGGAGTAGGAAGGCTGGGTGAACTCGGGGAAACATGATGGCCGAGAGCATAGACGCTGGAGCCAGACTGTCTGGGTTCCAGTTTCAGCTTTGTTGGGCCTTAGCTGTGTAGCTCTGGAAAAATTACTCCTTTGTGACTCAGTTGCCTCATCTTTTCAATGAGAACAATAATAGGACCTACCTCACGGAGTTGATGATCAAGAAGATCAACATATGTATACATAACATGCTTAGAACTTTGCCATGATGTAAGTATTTCGTAAATGTTGGCTGTTATTTATGAAAGAAGTTGGAATGGAGTTCAGGGCAAGGAGAGTAGTGAAACAAAAACACATTTCTAGGAGACAGTAACAGCCACAGAAAAGCCAAAAACCAGCCTTCCCAAAAGCTGCGCCAGGCCTGATGATTGTCCTCTGACTAATTTTTCTCCAGTGCATTCCCTATTTTCCTTACTTTCTCCACGTTTCATCCCACGTAGTTTATTTTCATCATATGAACACTTTGCATGTGAGTAAGGAAGAAAGCGGAGCAATGACACCAGCACCAAGCGGTACTGGGACCAGGAGTGAGGGGCCTCTGATGTTTGGAGGGCATCTGTTTGGACCTTGTGTTCTGCTCCTGCCCCAACCTCTTACCTCCTATCTGCCTCTTGTCCTACTTTTGTCCTTGAAGAGCCAAAGGCTGAAATTCTTACTGGTATTTCCCATCCACTCTTAATGGTTCCCTGACCTTTGTATGGAACCCCCATGCTGTAGTCTACAGATAATTTTATTCACTTGAATTTATTTATCTTAACCCTTCTGTGCAATCAGATGGCGTTCTCTGCCTTTCCTTGTCACAATTTGCATTAATCTTGGAACATTTGAGTCTGTGGCTTTGCATGATAAGCAGTGTCTCATGTTGTGGGAATGTCTGCCTCTGCCCTCTCCTTCCCTTTCCTCTGTTGGTTTTACTTCAAGCCCTCTGGCTTCTTTCAAGGTAATGATTATTGGTGAGAGAGTCTTACGTCTCCGCAAATGTTTCTTCTCTGGTTTTGCATGGTTCCAGTGTCCTTTGAGGCAGAGACTGCCAAACTTTTGGCAAAAAGAGGCCACCTGCTTTTTGAATGTGATTTAATTGGAACACAGCCACGTCCATTCCTTTCCATGTTATCAGTGGCTGGGTTCTCATTACAGCAGCAGAGCTGAATAGTTGCAACGGAAACCGTATGGACCACAAAGCTGAAAATATTTACTCTCTGGCCCTTGCCAGTGAAAGTGTGCTGATGTCTGCTTTAAAGAAAAGGAGTTACCAGACTCATGTCTGGGTGCCAAGAAACTGCTGGTTAGAAAAGAGAAACTGTGGAATTCTATAATTTTTTTTTTCTTTTTTTTTTAACATCTTTATTGGAGTGTAACTGCTTTGCAATGGTGTGTTAGTTTCTGCTTTATAACAAAGTGAATCAGCTACACATATACATATATCCCCATATCCCCTCCCTCTTGCGTCTCCCTCCCACCCTCCCTATCCCACTCCTCTAGGTGGTCACAAAGCACCGAGCTGATCTCCCTGTGCTATGCGGCTGCTTCCCGCTAGCTATTGGTTTTACATTTGGTAGTGTATATATGTCAATGTTACTCTCTCACTTTGTCCCAGCTTACCCTTCCCCCTCCCCATGTCCTCAAGTCCACTCTCTAGTAGGTCTTTGTCTTTATTACTGTCCTGCCCCTAGGTTCTTCATGACCATTTTTTTTCCCTTAGATTCCATATATATGTGTTAGCATATGGTGTTTGTTTTTCTCTTTCTGACTTACTTCACTCTGTATGACAGACTCTAGGTCCATCCACCGCACTACAAATAACTCAATTTCGTTTCTTTTTATGGCTGAGTAATATTCCATTGTATATGTGTACCACACCTTCTTTATCCATTCATCTGTCGATGGACACTTAGGTTGCTCCCATGTCCTGGCTATTGTAAATAGAGCTGCAATGAACATTGTGGTACATGACTCTTTTTGAATTATGGTTTTCTCAGGGTATATGCCCAGTAGTAGGATTGCTGGGTCATATGGTAGTTCTATTTTTAGTTGTTTAAGGAACCTTCATACTGTTGTCCATAGTGGCTGTATCAATTTACATTCCCACCAGCAGTGCAAGAGGGTTCCCTTTTCTCCACACCCTCTCCAGCATTTATTGTTTATACATTTTTTGATGATGACCATTCTGACCGGTGCGGGGTGATATCTCATTTTAGTTTTGATTTGCATTTCTCTAATGATTAGTGATGTTCAGCATCCTTTCATGTGTTTGTTGGCAATCTGCATATCTTCTTTGGAGAAATGTCTATTTAGGTCTTCTGCCCATTTTTGGATTGGGTTGTTTGTTTTTTTGATATTGAGCTGCATGAGCTGCTTGTAAATTTTGGAGATTAATCCTTTGTCAGTTGCTTCATTTGCAAATATTTTCTCCCATTCTGAGGGTTGTCTTTTGGTCTTGTTTATGGTTTCCTTTGCTGTGCAAAAGCTTTTAAGTTTCATTAGGTCCCATTTGTTTATTTTTGTTTTTATTTCCATTTCTCTAGGAGGTGGGTCAGAAAGGATCTTGCTGTGATTTATGTCATAGAGTGTTCTGCCTATGTTTTCCTTTAAAAGTTTTATAGTGTCTGGCCTTACATTTAGGTCTTTAATCCATTTTGAGTTTATTTTTGTGTATGGTGTTAGGGAGTGTTCTAATTTCATTCTTCTACATTTAGCTATCCAGTTGTCCCAGCACCACTTATTGAAGAGGCTGTCTTTTCTCCATTGTATATTCTTGCCTCCTTTATCAAAGATAAGGTAACCATATGTACGTGGGTTTATCTCTGGGCTTTCTATCCTGTTGCATTGATCTATATTTCTGTTTTTGTGCCAGTACCATACTGTCTTGATTTCTGTAGCTTTGTAGTATAGTCTGAAGTCCAGGAGCCTGATTCCTCCGGCTCTGTTTTTCTTTCTCAAGATTGCTTTGGCTATTCGGGGTCTTTTGTGTTTCCATACAAATTGTGAAGTTTTTTGTTCTAGTTCTGTGAAAAATGCCACTGGTAGTTTGATAGGGATTGCATTGAATCTGTAGATTGCTTTGGGTAGTATAGTCATTTTCACAGTTGTGATCCTTCCAATCCAAGAACATGGTATATCTCTCCATCTGTTTATATCATCTTTTATTTCTTTCATCAGTGTCTTATAGTTTTCTGCATACAGGTCTTTTGTCTCCTTAGGTAGGTTTTATTCGTAGGTATTTTATTCTTTTTGATGCAATGGTAAATGGTTTCCTTAATTTCACTTTCACATTTTTCATCATTACTGTATAGGAATGCAAGAGATTTCTGTGCATTAATTTTGTATCCTGCTACTTTACCACATTCATTGATTAGCTCTAGTAATTTTCTGGTAGCATCTTTAGGATTCTCTATGTGTAGTATCATGTCATCTGCAAACAGTGACAGCTTTACTTCTTCTTTTCCGATTTGGATTTCTTTTATTTCTTTTTCTTCTCTGATTGCTGTGGCTAAAACTTCCAAAACAATGTTGAATAATAGTGGTGAGAGTGGGCAACCTTGCCTTGTTCCTGATCTTCGTGGAAATGGTTTCAGTTTTTCACCATTGAGGACGATGTTGGCTGTGAGTTTGTCATATACGGCCTTTATTATGTTGAGGTAAGTTCCCTCTATGCCTACTTTCTGTAGGGTTTTTATCATAAATGGGTGTTGAATTTTTTCGAAAGCTTTTTCTGCATCTGTTGAGATCATATGGTTTTTGTCCTTCGATTTGTTAATCTGGTGTATCACACTGATTAATTTGCGTATATTGAAGAATCCTTGCATTCCTGGGATAAACCCCACTTGATCATGGTGTATGATCCTTTTAAAGTGCTGTTGGATTCTGTTTGCTAGTATTTTGTTGAGGATTTTTGCATCTATGTTCATCAGTGATATTGGCCTGTAGTTTTCTTTCTTTGTGACATCTTTGTCTGGTTTTGGTATCAGGGTGATGGTGGCCTCATAGAATGAGTTTGGGAGTGTTCCTCCCTCTACTATATTTTGGAAGAGTTTGAGAAGGATAGGTGTTAGCTCTTCTCTAAGTGTTTGATGGAGTTCACCTGTGAAGCCATCTTGTCCTGGGCTTTTGTTTGTTGGAAGGTTTTTAATCAGTTTCAATTTCAGTGCTTGTGATTGGTCTATTTATATTTTCTATTCCTTATCGGAAGGTTGTGCATTTCTAAGAATTTGTCCATTTCTTCCAGGTTGTCCATTTTATTGGCATATAGTTGCTTGTAGTAATCACTCATGATCCTTTGTATTTCTGCAGTGTCAGTTGTTACTTCTCCTTTTTCATTTCTGATTCTATCAATTGGAGTCTTTTCCCTTTTTTTCTTGATGAGTCTGGCTAATGGTTTATCCATTTTTTTTATCTTCTCAAAGAACCAGCTTTTAATTTTATTGATCTTTGCAATCATTTCCTTCATTTCTGTTTCATTTATTTCTGATCTGATATTTATGATTTCTTTCCTTCTGCTAACTTTGGGGTTTTTTTGTTCTTCTTTCTCTAATTGCTTTAGGTGTAAGGTTACGTTGTTTATTTGAGATGATTCTTGTTTTTTAAGGTAGGATTGTATTGCTATAAACTTCTCTTTTAGAACCGCTCTTGTTGCATCCCATAGGTTTTGGGTCACTGTGTTTTCATTGTCATTTGTTTCTAGGTATTTTTTGATTTCCTCCTTGATTTCTTCAGTGATCTCTTGGTTATTAAGTAGTGTATTGTTTAGCCTCCATGTGTTTGTATTTTGTATGGATTCTTTCCTGTAAATGATATCTAGTCTCATAGCGTTGTGGTCAGAAAAGATACTTGATACCATTTCAATTTTCTTAAATTTACCAAGGTTTGATTTGTGACCCAAGATATGGTCTATCCTGGAAAATGTTCCATGAGTACTTGAGAAGAAAGTATATTCTGTTGTTTTTGGATGGAATGTCCTATAAATATCAATTAAGTCCATCTTGTTAAATGTATCATTTAAAGCTTGTGTTTCCTTATTTATTTTCATTTTGGATGCTCTGTCCATTGGTGAAAGTGGGGTGTTTAAGTCCCCTACTATGATTGTGTTACTGTCAATTCTGCCTTGTGTCGCTGTTAGCATTTGCCTTATGTATTGAGGTGCTCCTATGTTGGGTGAATAAATATTTACAATTGTGCTATCTTCTTCTTGGATTGATCCCTTGATCATTATGTAGTGTCCTTCTTTGTCTCTTGTAACAGTCTTTGTTTTAAAGTCTATTTTGTCTGATATGAGAATTGCTACTCCAGCTTTCTTTTGATTTCCATTTGCATGGAATATCTTTTTCCATCCCCTCACTTTCAGTCTGTATGTGTCCCTAGGTCTGACGTGGGTGTTTTGTAGACAGCGTATATATGGGTCTTGTTTTTGTATCCATTCAGCCAGTCTATGTCTTTTGGTTGGAGCACTTAATCCATTTACATTTAAGGTAATTATCGATATGCATGTTCCTATTACCATTTTCTTAATTGTTTTGGGTTTGTTATTGTAGGTGTTTTCCTTCTCTTGTATTTCCTGCCTAGAGAAGTTCCTTTAGCATTTGTTGTAAAGCTGGTTTGGTGGTGCTGAATTCTCTTAGCTTTTGCTTGTCTGTAAAGGTTTTAATTTCTCCGTCGAATCTGAATGAGATCCTTGCTGGGTGGAGTAATCTTGGTTGTAGGTTTTTCCCTTTCATCACTTTAAATATGTCCTGCCACTCCCTTCTGGCTTGCAGAGTTTCTGCTGAAAGATCAGCTGTTAACCTTATGGGGATTCCCTTATGTGTTATTTGTTGTTTTTCCTTTGCTGCTTTTAATATTTTTTCTTTGTATTTAATTTTTGATAGTTTGATTAATATGTGTCTTGGCATGTTTCTCCTTGGATTTATCCTGTATGGGACTCTCTGCACTTCCTGGAGTTGATTAACTATTTCCTTTCCCGTATTAGGGAAGTTTTCAAGTATAATCTCTTCAAATATTTTCTCAGTCCCTTTCTTTTTCTCTTTTTCTTCTGGGACCCCTATAATTTGAATGTTGGTGTGTTTAATGTTGTCCCAGAGGTCTCTGAGACTGTCCTCAATTCTTTTCATTCTTTTTTCTTTATTCTGCTCTGCAGTAGTTATTTCCACTATTTTATCTTCCAGGTCACTTATACGTTCTTCTGTCTCAGTTATTCTGCTACTGATTCTTTGTAGAGAATTTTTAATTTCATTTATTGTGTTGTTCATCATTGTTTGCTCTTTAGTTCTCCTAGGTCCTTATTAAACATTTCTTGTATTTTCTCCATTCTATTTCCAAGATTTTGGATCATCTTTACTATCATTATTCTGAATTCTTTTTCAGGTAGACTGCCTATTTTCTCTTCATGTGTTTGGTCTGGTGGGTTTTTACCTTGCTCCTTCATCTGCTGTGTGTTTCTCTGTCTTCTCATTTTGCTTAACTTACTGTGTTTGGGGTCTCCTTTTTACAAGCTGCAGGTTCGTAGTTCCCGTTGTTTATGGTGTCTGCCCTGAGTGGCTAAGGTTGTTTCAGTGTGTTGTGTAGGCTTCCTGGTGGAGGGAACTAGTGCCTGTGTTCTGGTGGATGAGGCTGGATCTTGTCTTTCTGGTGGGCAGGTCCGCGTCCGGTGGTGTGCTTTGGGGTGTCTGTGACCTTATTATGATTTTAGGCAGCCTCTCTGCCAATGGGTGGGGTTGTGTTCCTGTCTTGCTAGTTGTTTGGGTGGCTAGTTGGCATAGGGTGTCCAAGCACTGTAGCTTGCTGGTGGTTGAGTGGAGCTGGGTCTTGGTGTTGAGAGGGAGATCTCTGGAAGATTTTCACCATTTGGTATTACGTGGAGCTGGGAGGTCTTTGGTGGACCAGTGTCCTGATCTCGGCTCTCCCACCTCAGAGGCACAGGCCTGATGCCTGGCCAGAGCGCCAAGACCCTGTCATCAGCACGGCTCAGAATAAAAGGGAGAAAAAAAGAAAGAAAGAAAGAAAAATAAAGTAAAATAAAATAACGTTATTAAAATAAAAAATAATTATTAAAAATAAAAATTTTTTAAGCAATAAAAAAAAAAGTAAGAAAGAAGAGAGCAACCAAACCAAAAAAACGAATCCACCAATAACAAATGCTAAAAACTATACTAAAAAAAACAAAAAACAAAAAAACGGACAGACAAAACCTTCGGACAAATGGTAAAAGCAAAGTTATACAGACAAAATCACACACAGAAGCATACACATACACACTCACAAAAAGACAAAAAGGAAAAAAATGTATATATCGTTGCTCCCAAAGTCCACTGCCTCAGTTTGGGATGATTCGTTGTCTATTCAGGTATTCCGCAGATGCAGGGTACATCAAGTTGATTGTGGAGATTTAATCTGTTGCTCCTGAGGCTGCTGGGAGAGACTTCCCTTTCTCTTCTTTGTTCATACAGCTCCTGGGGTTCAGCTTTGGATTTGGCCCCGCCTCTGCATGTAGGTCACCTGAGGGCATCTGTTCTTCGCTCAGACAGGACGGGGTTAAAGGAGCAGCTGACTCGGGGGCTCTGGCTCACTCACGCCGGGGGGAGGGAGGGGTTCGGATGCGGGGCAAGCCCGCGGCGGCAGAGGCCGGTGTGACGTTGCACTAGCCTGAGGCGCGCCGTGCGTTCTCCTGGGGAAGTTGTCCCTGGATCACGGGACCCTGGCAGTGGCAGGCTGCACAGGCTCCTCGTACACCCTGAAACAATGGTCCCTTGCCTCTTCAGCAGCTCCAGACTTTTTCCCGGACTCCCTCCCGGCTAGCTGTGGTGCGCTAACCCCCTTCAGGCTGTGTTCACGCCGCCAACCCCCGTCCTCTCCCTGCGATCCGACCTCCAAAGCCCGAGCCTCAGCTCCCAGCCCTGCCCGCCCTGGCGGGTGAGCAGACACGCCTCTCGGGCTGGTGAGTGCTGGTCGGCACCGCTCCTCTCTGAGGGAATCTCTCCGCTTTGCCCTCCGCACCCCTGTGGCTGCGCTCTCCTCCGTGGCTCCAAAGCTCCCCCCCCTCTGCCACCCGCAGTCTCTGCCCACGAAGGGGCTTCCTAGTGTGTGGAAACCTTTCCTCCTTCACAGCTCCCTCCCACTGGTGCAGGTCCCATCCCTATTCTTTTGTCTCTGTTTTTTCTTTTTTCTTTTGCCCTACCCAGGTATGTGGGGAGTTTCTTGCCTTTTGGGAAGTCTGAGTTCTTCTGCCAGCGTTCAGTAGGTGTTCTGTAGGAGTTGTTCCACATGTAGATGTATTTCTGATGTATTTGTGGGGAGGAAGGTGATCTCCACGTCTTAGTCTTCCGCCATCTTGAAGCTCCTCTATAATTTTTTGTAAAGTGGAAAACACTGGAAAAGTCACTATTCACAGGTGACTCGCATGCACATCGGTGTCAAAATAACGTGTGTGCTTGTAGTTGTGGGGAGGAATGGCAGGGCCCACCTTGGTGTCAGGTCTTCAGGCCCTGAAGTCATAAATGGATGGCTCTTCTTCTTTGCTTTTCCATTTTGCCATGATTTCCTGGGAGACAAATGTCTTGGGCTGTAAGGGGACTTAGGAAACTTCCTGATGGTTGCCGTATCTCAGATACTCTTAGGTTCCCTACTGAGCCAGGCCATGCCTTCCCTCTACTTCAGCCTTGCAAGGCCTCATCTGCTACTTACCTTGGTTTCCTGCTACTCACCTTGAAGGGAATCTCTTTCATTTGCCTGGAGTCTTGTTTACTCAGTAGTATCTGTGCCAGTTGACACCAAGTCAAAAAACACTTTATACAAACACTTTATACAGAGGCCTGCTTTGAAAGTGTTAGCCAGTAGCAAGCAAGAATGGCTTACTTTCTCCTTGAGTCTGGAGATCTGATTAGAAGGGAGAAAGGAATGATTTATTTGTTGACTGGGTTAGCCAATTTATATTAGTCACTGTGAGGCAATTTCACACACATTAGCTCATTTAAATCCCCATAAAGACACTGCAAGGGAAGTAATATAATCCTTCAGAAAACTGAGACTCAGAAAAATTAAGTAAATTGCAAAGTTCCCATGCCAAAAGTATTATAGTCTCTATTAGCAAATGTCATCACCTTCTTCTAGCTTTCCAATCCATAATCCTTACCATGTTGCCTTCTTCCTCATGCTCACAAAATAGCTGCAGGGGATCCAGGCACCATGTTTCAAGGCAAGAATTTGAAGGGTGAAGGATAAAAGGTAAATGGAGAATCCAGCCAAGGTTGTTATCTTCTTAGATGTCCTACTTGGTGACTTCAACTTATATCTCATTAGTCAGCATCATAGGGCCATTCCTTTCTGCAAGGGAAGAACCTGGAAAATGTGGAGGTTTTTGGTTTGTTTTAAGCTGAGCACATTGACAACCCCATAAAAATGTGTTCTATAGGTACAGAAGTAGGGGAGAATTGTTATTAAATAGGCAATTTACAGTTTCTTTTACAAGAGGTCATTCTGATGCATGGAAACGTTGAAAATCTCTGGTCCAAACTCTTACTGATCTTGCTTTCCCTTGTTTCCAGTGAATTTGATAAAAGTTATTATCCCTCTCTAATCTCCTGGTACGAGATAGATCCAGTGGATAGAATGATTTCCTTCTGGCTTCCATAGTAAAACATGGCACATGCCAGTGAGGAGTGGTGACTGCTTGATGTCTTCAGACAACTGTAGGGAAGGGTGGTGACGCTCCAGGTCTCCTAGCCACTTACAGTATTGGCAACAGGTGTCTCTGTAGACCAGCTAGCAGGTCCTTTGGTAAGGGCCTGGGGAGACCACTAGGAACCACTGGATCACGTCAGCTTGGCAGAGACAGCTGTGGCATACGCCGGAGTGCTAGGTGAGGCGGGGAATGTCTGGCACCCCCCCCCCCACATGACTACTGTTCAGTCAGCAGTAACCTTTATCTTCCAGTCACCATTCCCGTGGCTCTTTGTTGATTGTCCCCAAGCTCCAGGCCTGGGTGAGGCCTACTGAGGTGTAAGGAGAAGGGATAGTGATGCCTCCAAAATGTAGACACTCATGTGGCGGTTTGCACCTTGATAAGGACGCAGTTATGAGATGCCTAAGTCCTTGCCCCACACCTGGCTGCCCACACACAAAGTTGGGGGGGTTTTTTTTGTTTGTTTGTTTGTTTTTGGCTGCCAGGCATAGAGCCTCAAGAGAACAGTGTGTCCTAAAAAACAAGAATTTCAGCCTGCAAAGGAAAACAGAATCCACCCTGCTTGTCAGCTCAGGAGCTGGACTTGCTTTTTGCCCCTCTGCAGAGGGGGCTAAAACTTAGCTGAAGAGCTGTGAGTGGACCCATTTTCAAGAGGGGATTTTTAAAACAAAATGCCAGAATCGTAATGGAATACAGAGGTCACAAACTTGGACAGCCTGTGGCATCTTGGCAGGTAACAGAAATGTGTGAAGCCAGTTGCTCACAGGCAAGCACATGTCCCTTCTAGAAAAACTGTCACCACGGAGGAATACTGGCTCTAACTACCCCCCTCCCTCCCTGTGTCTCTCTCCTCCTTCCTTCCTTTTTTCCTTTCTCCTTTCCTCTTTCCTCTTTTTTATTCCCTTCCCTTCCCTGAGAAGCCATAAATTTGGAATTTCATGCGAAGAACCCAAATTGTTGACAACCAGGGTTGCCCCTAGCTCATCTGACTCCTTTTTCCAAATTAGAAAATGGCATCCCTTCCTTCATGCCGGTGCCCGTGGCTATGCGAGTCAAGTAGGGCCTGGATTTTGCTCGCCCTGTGGCTGAGCCTTTGCGCCAGGCACAGGCTGCCTAACTTCAGACAGTGACTCCAAAGTTACATATGTGAGTCAAGCAAAACATATCTCTGGGCCACGCTTAGCCCACAGGCTATCATTTTCCAGCCTCTGGAGTTGTGGTTAAAACAAAGCTGTGGGGTCAGACTGTCTGGCTTCAAATCTGGGTTCTGTCATTTAGGCAAATTGTTCAGTGTCTCTCTGCCTCAGCCTCCCGTGTCTGTGAAATGGGGATAAATACTTGGACCTATCTCATAGGGTTGTTATGAGGATGGAATTAAATAATGCATGAAAAGCACTTAGCCACTCAGAGCATGGTTAATAGTCAGCACTTGATTAGTTCATATCAAAAAAATCATGTAAAAAACTGAGTTTGCAAATTTACTGGCTTATCTCTGCAAGTCCAGATTCATTGGCGAGTTCACAGCCTATGAAATGGGTGAGAGAGTGCATGTCAGACCTTCTTGATTTCTTTCTACTTCTTCAGGAAATGCTCACCCTCTATGTCTGGTGACCTTGAAGGCAGGGAGCTCAAAACAGCAAGCTTCACTTAACTACTAAGGCCACAAGAACTTCAGTGAAGTAAACACTTTGCTTGAACCACTGTTTCTGTCTCAGTGCATAAAGCAGTTACAGGGATTAACAACTGACATCCATAACAATGATATCTTTTTTTTTTTTTAAACATCTTTATTGAAGTATAACTGCTTTACAATGGTGTGTTAGTTTCTGCTTTATAACAAAGAACAATGATATCTTAAAACCATTAAGAGAAGATTAAATTAATTGCAGTATCATCTGTTGCAAAAGGCAAAGGTATGTGGGATCATTTTAGAATAATTTACACTGAAAGCAGTTTAAAAGTGGTGGAGCTTAAAGTGGCAAACGCTCAGTTATTGAGTTCATCTTCTAAACTGGCTCATGCTCTAGGGGGCGGGACCACAAAGCCAAGACTCCATCATTAAAAACTGTCCCGGGGGGTTTGCATCCAACATGCATCAGGCTCTGCATAAAAGATTGATTCTCATCCCTGAGACTGTACTGGGGGGAGGGTTAACTCAGCACTGATCGTAGCGAATCTGTGGTTGGCTGCAAGGATTTGGGATGAAGTGATACTACACCCAAACAGTGTTGCTCTGGGAGTTCCAATCATATCAAAGAGTTAAATCTTTTATAAAGAAGTGGTAACCTGAAGTCAGGGAGTCTGAATCCCAGAGAAAACCATAATTCCAAAGACACACACACCCCAGTGTTCACTGCAGCACTGTTTACAATAGCCAGGTCATGGAAGCAACCTACATGCCCATCGACAGATGAATGGGTAAAGAAGATGTGGTATATAGATACAATGGAATATTACTCAGCCATAAAAAGGAACGAAACTGGGTCATTTGTAGTGAGGTGGATGGACCTAGAGACTGTCATACAGAGTGAAGTAAATCAGAAAGAGAAAAACAAATATATTAACACATATATGTAGAATCTAGATAAATGGTACAGATGAACTGGTTTGCAAGGCAGAAATAGAGACACAGATGTAGAGAACAAACGTACGGACACCAAGGGGGAAGAGCAGGGTAGGGGGGTGGTGGTGGGATGAATTGGGAGATTGGGATTGACATATATACACTAATATGTATAAAATAGATAACTAATAAGAACTTGCTGTATAAAAAAATAAAATTAAAAAAAAAAGAAGTGACAACCTATCAACTTGCTTTGAAACATACTCAGGAAAGGGCATCCAAGAAACAATTTAGTGCAACCTGCTTCTACGTTAACTTTTCTCTCACTGCATTAATATCTGAGCTTCCCCTAAACACTCATTTAAGCCCTAAATGAGTATGAAGAATGTCCATGAGACTTGAAAAAAACAAGGGTTGCCCCAAGAATTTAATTCTTACTTGCCTAACTTGGCTGGGCTACCATCCATCTAAAGCTTCTCTCTCTAGACTTGGGTTTCTCCATCTTGGCATTATTGATGTTTTAGGTCAGATACGTCCTTAGTGTGGAGGCTGCTTTGCCTCCGTGATAGGACGTTAGCAGCGTCCCTGGTCTTTTCACATTAGATGCCAGCAACACACCTCCCCCCAACATGAGACAACCAAAAATGTCCCTGACCTTGTCAAATGCCACCCAAGGGAGAAAGTCTTCCTGGTTGAGAACCACTGCTCTAGACTAAGAAAAGTGGCCAGAATTTGTAAACTCAACAGCTTTTTGTATGTGGTTTTTAAGTGACTGAAAAAAAAAAAAAAAAAGGCCCTGAAGACAAAGTTTTCAAAATAAGCTCATGGACAAGCTATACTGACAGAATGCTTCAAGAGGGATCCTGTAATCACTGTGTTTGGCAAATGGGTGATTTTGCTAAGCCTCACAGCAGCTTTTCCACATGTCATGTTAATGCTAGCAAACTGACCAGTCTAGAAGGATGTGTCATCATGGAAATCACCCTTAAAGCATTTGTCCAGACTTCTTACAAACAGGAGTGTTGCTTGTCCATCGGTGCATGTGTATAAAAACTCAGCAGGTGGGAGTAAGATTCATAAAAGCAGGATCTCAGATCTTCAAGTCTGCTTCTCATGTTTTATAGGACAAGACACTGAGGTGCAGGGGATAGAGTTTGTAGCAAAATTTATGATAAATCTCAGTGATTCAGACACTAAGCTGAAATTTTCAACAATGTAGGCACAGAACAATATAGGCACAAAATTATTACTGAGTAAAATGTCAAAATTATACTCTTATGGCAATTTTCAAGATTTTAGGAATAAGTAAGAGGAACCAGAGACAAAATTTTAAATGTTTTCCAATTGAAGGCTCAGAAAATTAAGGATGCCATCAATGTACATTTTGCTTCAGGATTCAGAAGCTTCTGTTTCTTTTTATACCACATGATTGCATAATGTTGATCTATTGGAAATGGTAGATTTCCATTAATTTGCCTTCTCATACTTAAACACTACGCCTACTAAATAAATTATTTGGAACTTGAATAATGGTTCATAATTGATTTGTGCTTAAGTCAGACCAAATATTCTCACTCTCTCTCTTCCTATCTCCATGCAGCATTATCTTCACCCAGATTATAATGTTAACATAAGGCGATATGAATGAATTCATCCCACTGGTACAGGATACCCATCCCTGTATCCAAATTTCTTTTACTAATTGGAGGAAACCGCTAATTGTATGTTTTAAACTTAGTGTTTTTTAAAACATCTAGCTAGCATTCATGTTTTCCACATGTGGTCAGTTCCTGATCTAAGGAAGAAACAGTAAGGCAGGAAAATGATCAGATTCAGGGGGTGTTTAACTGGAAGAGGAGAACAAACATGACAAGAAACGTACAGTGTGTTCTGGTACGTGGGAGTTTTGATTACAAGGTGTACCCTTGCTGCTTGGTGTGGTACCTCGGGCTCTGCCTAACTTTAGTTTGTGATTACCAAGGTCTCTGTAACAGAACTCTCCAGGTCAGGTATGGATCTAATATTTCTCATGCCATGTTCCAAGTATCTCCTTGTGCCCAAGCAATAAAAGGAAATCTTCCTACCGTGACATGAGTATAAACGTTATCGAAAGACTTGAGGAAATGCCTTTGACCTTTTGACTCAAGAGGATGATCTCATTCAGAAATGGGTATGGTGTCAAAATATGAAATGTACTGGTAAAATAAGCATATGATTTGCTTTAAAAAATACTTGTTTGGGAGGTGGAGATACGATCCATTCTAGATTTTTAAGGAGTGAAGTGGCTAAAAGAGATGTATTTTTACCTAAAACATGGTAGACTACACTGTCACATCTTGGCAATGATTTGAAATGAAGACTGTTAATGCATTTAACAAATATTTATGGAAAGCCTGTTACTAACAGTGAGTTAGTCACTGTTATAGGTAGTAGAGATTCCACAAAGAACAAAGTGCTTTCTTACATTTAGTGAAGGGAGACAGTCAGTAAACAAATGTATGATATGTCAGGTAGAGATGAGTGCCAACGGGAAAAACAAATCATGGTAAGGGGAAAGGTGGAGCAGGATAGGGCCAAGGGGTTGGTATTTTATATGGGATAGTCAGGGGAATGCCTCCCTAATAAGTTGACATTTGCTCAGTGAACGGAAGGAAACAGAACAGAGCCTTGTGGCTATCTGGGGGAAGATATCAGAAACTGTTATAAATGTTCCAATAGGAAATTTATTAGGACTGAGAAAGGGCAGCTCTATCTGTGCTTAGAATGAAAGGGAATGCGATAAAAGAAAAGGCGGAGCTTTGGGAAAGCATTATGGCTACATTAAACATATACACTGAATGTATACGCGGCAGTGATTGGAAAAACCATAAAATTGGATTATGTGTTTGCAAATCTCTTACATGTTTTTAAGTGAGACCCATAGCTCTGTTAAACATCATGGTCATTTGTTTTAGCTGAGTTGTAATGAACATGGGATTGTCTTTTGGAGTTACCCTGCAAAGCTTAGACTAACTCAGAAAGCAATAGTTCGGATACATTGCCCAGGCTGGATGATATTATTAATCTGGGCTGGGAAGTAACACAACCTGGTTGTGGCTGACTATGGGCCCTGGTCCAATTGACCAGATTTTGTGCCCTTTCTTTAGTGGGAAGTGGGCTTGCCTTGCCAGGCAGGAGGGAAGAAGGGGCGCAGTTTCAAGGAGGAAATGCAGAAGAGTTGAATATAGGTAAAGAGCCCATGTTACCGGAGCCTCCTACCCCAGAAATAAACCCATGCACCTATGGTCAATTAATCCATGACAAAGGAGGCAAGACAGTCTCTTCAATAAATAGTGCTGGGAAAACTGGACAGCTACATGTAAAAAAAATGAAATTAGAACATTCTTTAACACCATGCACAAAAATAAACTCAAAATGGATTCATCCTCTTTAAGGATGCTGAGGATGCTGAGGACTTCAATCACAGCACCTTCCCAAGGGAGTCTTTTGGAAATTCTTATCTTATATTCTGGGTCTGTATCTCAAAAGGGCCTTCATCCTCTTTATTTTTTTTTTAACTTTTTATTTTATATTGGAGTATAGTTGATTAACAATGTTGTGTTAGTTTCAGGTGTACAACAAAGCGATTCAGTTGTACATATACATGTATCTATTCTTTTTCAAACTCTTTTCCCAATTAGGTTGTTACAGAATATTGAGCAGAGTTCCCTGTGCTATACAGTAGTCCCTGTTGGTTATCCATTTTATTTTATTTTTTTTTAACCTTTTATTTTAAATTGGAGTATAGACAATTAACAATGTTGTGATAGTTTCAGGTGCACAGCAAAGCAACTCAGCCATACATATACATGTATCCATTCTCCCTCAGACTCCCCTCCCATCCAGGCTGCCACATAACATTGAGCAGAGTTCCCTGTGATGTACAGTAGGTCCTGTTGGTTATCCATTTTAAATATAGCAGTGTGCACCTGTCAATCCCAAGCTCCCTAACTATCCCTCCCCACCCCCCGTAGCCATAAGTTCATTCTCTAAGCCTGTGAGTCTGTTTCTGTTCTGTAAATGAGCTCATTTGTAACATTTTTTTAAGATTCTGCACATAAGTGATATATGATATTTCTCCTTCTCTGTCTGACTTACTTCACTCAGTATGACAGTCTCTAGGTCCATCCATGCTGCTGCAAATGGCATTATTTCATTCTTTTTATGGCTGAGTAATATTCCATTGTATATATGTACCACATCTTCTTTATCCATTCTTCTGTCGATGGACATTTAGGTTGCTTCCGTGTCTTGTCTATTGTAAACAGCACTGCAATGAACATCAGGGTGTATGTGTCCTTCTGGACCATGTTTTTCTCTGGGTATATGCCCAGGATTGGGATTGCAGGATCATATGGTAGCTCTGTTTTTAGTTTCTTAAGGAACCTCCATAGTGTTCTCCATAGTGGCTGCCCCAGTCTACATTCCCACCAACAGTGCAGGAGGGTTCCCTTCTCTCCACACCCTCCCCAGCATTTATTGTTTGTGGATTTTTTGATGATAGCCATTCTGACTGGTGTGAAGTAATAACTCATTGTAGTTTTGTTTTTCATTTCTCTGATAATTAGTGATGTTGAGCATCTTTTTATGTGACTCTTGGCCATCTGTATGTCTTCTTTGGAGAAATGTCTGTTTAGGTCTTCTGCCCAATTTTTGATTGGGTTGTTTGTTTTGATGATATTAAGCCGCATGAGCTGTTTGTAAATTTTGGAGACTAATCCCTTGTTGGTCACATCATTTGCAAATATTTTCTCTCATTCTGTGGGTTGTCTTTTCATTTTGTTTATGGTTTCCTTTGCTGTGCAAAAGGTTTTGAGTTTAATTAGGTCCCATTTGCATATTTTTGTTTTTATTTCCATTGCTCTGGGAGACAGATTGAAAAAGATATTGCTGCGATTTATGTCAGAGAGTGTTCTGCCTATGTTTTTTCTAAGAGTTTTATAGTGTACAGTCTCATATTATCTGAAGAGATGCAGAAAAAGCTTTTGACAAAGCTCAACACCGATTTATGATAAAAACTCTCCAGAAAGTGGGCATAGAGGGAACATACGTCAGCATAATAAAGGCCATATACGACAAACCTACAGCGAACATCATACTCAACAGTGAAAAGCTAAAAGCGTTTCCTCTAAGATCAGGAACAAGACAAGGATATCCACTCTCACCACTTTTATTCAATATAGTTTTGGAAGTCCTAGCTATGGCAATCAGAGAAGAAAAAGAAGTAAAAGGAGTCTAAATTAGAAAAGAAGAAGTAAAACTGTCACTGTTTGCAGATGACATGATACTATACACAGAAGATCCTAAAGGTGTTATTAGAAAACTACTAGAGCTCATCAATGAATTTGGTAAAGTTGCAAGTTACAAAATTAATACACAGAAATCTGGTGCATTTCTATACACTAACAATGAAAGATCAGAAAGAGAAATTCAAGAAACAAACCCATTTACCATCGCATCAAAAAAGAATAAAATACCTAGGAATAAACCTACCTAAGGAGACCAAAAACCTGTACTCTGAAAACTATAGGATGCTAATGAAAGAAATCAAATATGACACAAACAGATGGAAAGTTATACCATGTTCTTGGATTGGAAAAATCAATATTGTTAAAATGATTAAAATACCAGAGGCAATCTACAGATTCAGTGCAATCCCTATCAAATTACCATTGGCATTTTTCACAGAACTAGAACAAAAAATCTTAAAATTTGTATGGGGACACAAAGGACCCCGAATAACCAAAAGAATCTAGAGAAAGAAAAATGGAGCTGGAGGAATCAGGCTTCCTGACTTCAGACTATACTACAAAGCTATAGTCATCAAAACAGTCTGGTGCTGGCACAGAAATAAAAATATAGATCAATGGAACAGGATAGAAAGCCCAGAAATAAACCCATGCACCTATGGTCAATTAATCCATGACAAAGGAGGCAAGAGTATATAATGGAGGAAAGACAGTCTCTTCAATAAATAGTGCTGGGAAAACTGGACAGCTACATGTAAAAAAAAATGAAATTAGAACATTCTTTAACACCATATACAAAAATAAACTCAAAATGGATTCATCCTCTTTAAAGATGAAAAGAAAAGAGGCATTAGTTAGCCCTGCCCCTTTCAGCTAAGAATTGCTCAGGTTTTTGAATGTTAACATGAAACGGGGTCACCTGTACCAGTTGGAAGTGGTTTCCCTGTTTTCAAGGACAGTCAAATTTCACCTATACACCTCTCAGGCTTTCCCTGCCTTGAGGGATTTTGAGCATGTGTGTTGGGAGTCACTGGCTGTTAAAGAAAGGAGGACTTTCTTTAACAGTCAACAGCTGTTGACTAGAAGGAGAAGGAGACCAGCATAGGACCAGCAGGAGAAGATGCTAGAATTCTGCTTTTTAGAGCTGATGAGAATTTCTGTTCAAGCCCAATCCTTGGACTGATAAATCAAGAGTGATTAAAAAAGCAAGGAAGCATTTTCTAAAAGGGATGGCATCCTAGTACAAGTCATTACTTGAGCAATATTGTCCACAGTTTGCTCATTTCAAGTACTTCAGTGCTTATGGTTTTTTGCTTTTACAAGTCATAATTCTTTTAAAGTGCTGCCATATACTTAGCAAACATCTTTTGAGCATCTACCCAGAGCTCAGTCCTGCACCATGCATATTCAAAAGAAATAGGTAACATTGTCCTTGCTCTCATGGAATTAATAGTTTTGTTAAAAAGGTAAGACTTCCAGCAGTAAAACAATCCAAGAAGGAGCAAGTGAAAAGCCAAGTAGGAGGCATTAGGTCAATGAGAAGAATCCAGACTTTGGAATCAGGCAGCCCTGGGTTTGACTCAGAGCTCTGGCTCTGACCAAAAGTGTGCCTCTGTGAGACTCTCTTATCCTGTGTGGTCATCGGCTTCCTCTTCTTCTGTAAAATGGGACAGTAGTACCTATTACACCGTTGTGTTGGATTGCTGCAGTGACTCAGTAATACTATATATAAAGCAATTAGTGCCTGGAACATAGTAAGCACTTGCTATATTATTATTATTACTATTATTATTATTTTATTATTAATCAGACAAATAATTAGGTCTGTGTTCTAGTTTTGATTCTGTGGTTATTTAGAGAGCTTTGATAAGTCACTTAACTTTGTCACACCATCTGTATAGATCATCTCTAAAGCTAAGGGAGTGGTCTCTATACAATATATTTACCTCCAAAATTCATGGTATTTTGAACTGAAATGTAGCGAGCAGAAGCCTCGATGGATGCTTCTCCTTCTTCATACTTACACTAGTGCTAACAATATAACATCCACATTGACTGAGAACTTGCTCTGGAGCAGAAGCCGTGACGGGCTCTTCATGTTCTTTGTTATTCACTCCATGTGACACACTCAATGAGATGGATAACCTTGTCCTGTTTCCTAGATTCTAAGCCATATTTTATCCAGTTTAATGTTTTTGAAGTCAGGATGCACTGTGTAATTGATAACGTATAATTGATACCGTGGTAATGTTTTACTCTTTTTTCTTTCCCAAAGGTCATTTCTAAGTGAGATGTGGCATCTTATAACTGATGAAATCCTTGAAACAAGGGAAATGAATATTTTTTCCTATATTTTGGATGATAAAAATGGGGCTTAACGAAGCTAACTTACATTAATGAAAGTAAGAAAGGCAAAGTTAGCATTTGACTAAGCTTTTTTCTGGTTTTGCTCACTCTACCATACTTCTTGGGAGCAAAAGGTTAAACAAGTTGCCAATATATAATCCTTTGTTCACCTCATTTTTCATAGAAAAATAATGTTTGATCATCCCTAGATTGAGCCATAGATTGCCTATTTATTCTAGCCAGACTTCATAGACTGTCTTGTGCAATGTAATGTTGACGTCTGTTGGCTGTTGACATCATTGGTGACATTGGTCAGTCTTAAAAGTTATTTTCCTTTAGATAAGAACCTATTGGACTCATAGATCTTTTTAAGAAATCTCACCCTGACCTGAGTTCACCTGGGTGATACCAGCGGATTTTTCCCTAGACTTTCAGGATCCTGGGTCCTTACAAGGAAATGGGGACATAGTCATTAGCAGTTGATTATTAAGCAAATTCATTGAAAATTAACAGCAGTATTCTTTGACCTCAGCCTTTATAGCCACACTGCTAATCTTCAGTAAATATAAGATTGTATTACTAATCTATTGACTTTTAGCACAAATTAGCTATCAAATGGGCCAGTTGTTACTGTTAACCTTTTTTTTTTTTTTTGAAGTATATTAAAATTCTTATTTCCGGTGTTTCTTTCTCTGGAATACAATCTTAGGGCCTTTTATTAGGCCAGGAGGACCTCCCAAACAATCTTATTAAGCTGATTAATTATATCAGATCACCTCTGTCATCAAAATGGTTACAGTTTCAGAGTCACAGTCAATAGAAAAAGACTTCAATAAAAGTGACCACTAGCCTTTGTAAGTATCCTTTGATTTGAGAAGTGAAACTTTTATTGAAAAAAGCAATTTGCAGACCTGGTTCCCTGTTATGTTATTCTGAGGTTCTTAACAGTGGAGTGCTGTCTCTACCTTTAACAGGAGATAGGTGTTAGCATATTCACCTAGACTGAATGAATGAATATATTATATGTTTGGGATTTGCCTTTCCTCCTCTGGTCTAGCAGCTTCAGCACCAAAGTATAGTTGTAAAATTACACATGGTGGAATCTGAAATGATATATGTGTCAGTCAGGGTCCCAGCAAGAAACAGAATCTAACTTAGAAGGTTCAAGAGACTTTGATAAGGGGAGATGCAGGAAGCGTGGGTGAGGTTAAAGTCACCAACGAGCCACGTTGGGGCACTCAGACCCAAACCACAGGGAGGCTATTACCACCCCTAGACCTGGAGCAGCAGTGGGAAGAAACTGTATTACTGTCATTCTGGGAGGAGGGGCCACATGATAGAAGCAAGGGTCCTGTAGGGACAGGCTCTGCCAGCGAACCGGGATTGTGGGGAGGTCATCCCCGACCTCTCTTTCAACCTTCTAATCTCTGTTGTTCAAATGCAGTGGGGAGTCAGCCAGGAAGGGAGGCTGGAGATTCAGCCCACAGCAGCCCACTCCTGAGGTGCGGGAAAGAGAAAACCTAGAACAGATCTGCTAGGTGAGAGGAACCAAATAGAAAATAACCAGCCCAGATGGGAAATGCTAGTTTAGAGCCCACAAACTGCCAAAAAAAGAATGGTATATTCGGGGCTTCCCTGGTGGTGCAGTGGTTAAGAGTCTGCCTGCCAAGGCAGGGTACACCGGTTCGAGCCCTGGTCCGGGAAGATCCCACATGCCACGGAGCAACTAAGCCCGTGCACCACAACTACTGAGCCTGTGCTCTAGAGCCCGTGAGCCACAACTACTGAGCCTTTGTGCTGCAACTACTGAAGCCCATGCACCACAACTACTGAGCCTGCACTCCAGAGCCTGTGAGCTACAACTACTGAGCCGTGTGCCATAACTACTGAAGCCCACGCGCCTAGAGCCTATGCTCTGCAACAAGAGAAGCCGCCACAATGAGAAGGCCACACACTGCAATGAAGAGTAGCCTCTGCTCACCACAACTAGAGAAAGCCTGCACGCAGCAATGAAGACCCAACACAGCCAAAAATAAATAAGTAAAATTAATTAATTAAGAAAAAAAAAAAAGAATGGTATATTCAAGGAATTCAGGGCCCTGACCTCATTTGATCTTGGGTTAACATCCGCTTTCTGAAACTTTCTTTCAAATACACTTGGAATCACCTGACAGCAGCCAGAATTGCTGGTCATTTTGGCCCGTCCCAGTCTCATCACTCAGGTCTACATGTGGTTGTAGGATCTAGAGGGCTGGTCCCATAGCTTGCTGATGGAAAATAGGAGAAAAGAGAAAAATGGGAAAGTCATTGAGAATTTCTGCAGGAAATATAATAACTAAAGGATAGAATAGGAGTGGCAAGGAAGCCCAGAGGAGGCATGTGCGTGAAAACGACCTGCAAGTGATTCCACAGCCCTTTGGCCGTGTTCTGTCCCCACTCTTGCCAGCCCCCACTGTCTTCCGGAGCCCTCATTGCAGGGCAGGGTTGGTGGACTCTTTATTATAAATAGTGAACCCCAAGAGATGACTGTTCTCAGTATGAATAACCATATTACCTATCTTACACATCTCCCAACAGAAAGTTTGTGTGTGGAGTTACTGTTGCTTCACCAGCTTGAAAGGGAAAAATATTATTTTAAAAAGAAGGGGCAAAAGATATCACGGTGTGATGAAATGTATATCTGTGGATTGTCATTTGCTATATGACAATTGCTTAAAGCCTGTACTGGTTAACTTTCCACTAGCAGCTGACAAGAAATAAGCATCCTTACCCCACGCCGATGCCACGGCTCATGCCTTAGTCCTTTCTGGGTCGCTAAAACAAAATGCCACAGACTAGGTGGCTGACAGATGACAGAAATGTACTACTCACAGTTCTCAGGCTGGAAGTCTGAGATCAGGGTGCCAGCATGGTCGGGTGAGGGCCGTCTTCCAGCTCGCAGACTTCTCGTTGTATCCTCACATGGTGGAAGCGGCTACGGAGCTCTCTGGGGACTCTGTAAGAGCACGAATCCCATTTATGAGGGCTGCACCCTCATGATCTAATCACCTCCCATAGGCCCCACTACTAATACCATAACCTTTGGGTGTTAAGATTTCAGCATATGAATTTGGTGTGGGAGGCAGGGGACACAAACATTCAGACCATAGCAGTTTATTATAATCTTTTGTACTTCTTTTGCTTCATCATACTTTTGTCTGGCAAAATCCCAGCCCAGACTAAATCCAACTCTCCACCTACACCAGGCCTGTGCCTGAGAGCCAAATATGACTGGAGAAAATGTACACCATGAGGACTGGTTCATATTAAATGCAAGCCACTAACCTCACTGAGCCCTTCGTACAACTGGCAATGCCCCCGTTTTCCCTGGTGCATTCACTTTCCTACCCGTCTAAACAACTATCTCATACCTTCTCCTCTCTCCTCGAGCCCCTCACACTTACTTCTCACATCCTACCTCTGTGCAGATAACCTTTCTTCCTGTTTTACTGCAAACAGACCCCAGAGGCTCCCACCACATCTACTTACCACCCAGAATCAGTGCCCATAGGCTGTGCCTTCCTCCTGTGTTATCAGAGCTTCTGAGACAAACCACTTCACCTGACACCTGCTTTTTATCCTGCCTTCTACTTACGGACATTACCCCTGTAATTCTCCCTCTTCTCTCTTGTATTTATCTTCTCTCTCCACTGGATCATTCAATCACCATAAAAGCATGCTGTAATGTCCTAATATTATTATAAAAGATAAACATGCAATTGTTGACCCTGTGTCTTTCTTTAGCACCCCACCCCCCCCCCCCCGCCTCATTTTTCTGTCCTTTTCAACAAAACTCCCTGGGAGAGTTGTCCATACTCCATTGACTGTGGTGGGACAGAAGATAAAACTGTGTTTAGCTGCTGGGACAGTTGCTTGCCCTATCCCGGTTGCTAAATTCAGTAGCATGTGCTCAATCCTCATCTCCTGTGACCTGTTGGATCACCCACACTTCTCTACTTGGTGTCTAGGACACTGCACTTTATTAGTTTTCCTCACACCTCACAGGTCTTCCTTGTAAACTCTTTGCTATTTTTGCTTATCACCCCTACCTCTGACTGTTAGAATGACCCAGAACCAGGCTTCAGGTCTTTTCTTGCACCCCTCTGCCACAATAAGTACTCCCCTGCTTCCATTCCAAGAGTCCAAGCTCTTGTGCTAGGAATTAAAAACTAAGTCCAAGGCTTTGTAGACATTGTCCTGTGCTCCAGCTGCTAGTGGGTTGCTGGAAAAATCAATATTTGATGAAAATTTGAATACATTTACTCTGATGGTTTTATATAATATCTATACACTGAAAAGTTCCAAACTAATCTCCCCTGAGCTTTGGACATGTCTATTTCACTACCTAGTTGAAATCTCCACTTGAATGCTTTATAGGCACTCAAAACTGACCTCACCAAAATGGAATTGACCACCATTTGGTGACCCCTCCATCCTTTAGTTGCTTAGGCTGAAAAATCTTGGAATCCTCTTGGCTCCTTTCTTTCCCAAAGCCAACTCATCAGCAAATCCGAAGCATCTCACTCCATCATCACTGCTACCTTCCTGGTCCAAGGCCCCACCCTCTCTCCCCTGACTGTTGCAAAGGGCCCTCACTGGTCTGTCGGCTTCCCACTTGCTCACCCTCTCTCTCGCCCCATGGTCTGTTTTCAGCGCATCAGGTCATCTCATGCCTCTGCTTAAAGTCCTCCAGTGCCTTCCCATTTCATGTGTCCTACAAGGCTCTTTGTGATCTGGTTCCCTATAATCCTTGACTTCACCTGGGCAGATGTTTCTGCTATAATACTGCTATAACAGTATTGTGTGTCCTGTAAAACTTCGTGTTCTGCAAAATGTACTAAAAAAAAAAAACAACCCAGGGCTTATGGAAAAGTAGGATTAGAGTGGACCTCTCCTATCTTCTACAACTTAAAAACCCCTGCACTAACCAGAGATAGCTTGGGAGAGCCGCGCGGTTGGGAGGGGGCGCATTTCTGGGGAGGCAGCACTGGTGCAGGTGCTCATTCGCTCAAATGGAGCTGAAATCACTCCAGCCTGTGCGGCAGCCAACCCAAGGCCTTTCTCCTTTCCTGCTAAGATTAGAATTCTACTCCTGCTATTCTGGCTCCTTTTGCCTAGGAAAAAACAAAACAAAACAAAACATGTTTCTGTGTTATACCAATATTTATCCTACTGTTTGCCAATAGCCTATGAACTAATTGCTGTTGTAGAAACACACGTTGTAACAGAACAACTTGTCCTGACTTACTTTCTGTCATCTTGGCTCTTCCTCCAGTGGGTCAGGAAAGCACCCACCTAGAGGCTTTTGCCCTTGTTCTTCTTGCCACCTGGCATGGCCTCCCTCCAAAATCCTCCTGGATTTCTTCATCTCTTTCAAACCTTTAATGTTTCCTTCATAGTGGCAGTTTCTCTGACAGCCTGTTTAAGAGTACCACACCCTCACTCCCCACCGCATCCCCCGACATTCTCTCCTGCACGTCATTGTTTATTTTTCTCCTTGATGCTTATCATCTGATATATATGACTCACTTATTGCCTGATCCACATCCATGAGTAGTTAAGCTCTGGGAGGGCAAGGATTGTGGGGTGTTTATTTTATTTGCTTCCTTTGTTTTCCTCTGCTACATCTTCAGTACCTGGAACACGGGCCATCGTGTGAAAGCAAGGCATTTCAAAAATGTTGACTGAATGAATGAAATTCGAACTCCTTTAGAATTCGTCTGAATTTCCTTCTAGCCTGGACAATAGTCCATCTGACTTTATTTCTTTTCTGATGTTGTTCATGTGTTTGTGTGGTATGTGACAGGGAGAGTAGCTTTTCTCAGACCTGGTTTCATGTCTTCTTTGGTATGCATCAGACTTGCATGGTGTTTCATACCCACCACACTGCCCCTAGGGATGTTCTAACATTTAAAGCTTTGATATTTCAGGAATTTATTATAAGGGGTGTGCTGGGAAAAGTCATGGTGCAGGTTGTGTGTATCTTTTTGTACCCCTCTACCAATGTAAGCACTCCTTATCCCCCTTCAGGAGTCCAAACTCTCATGATAACAATGAAAAATTAAGTTCATAGGTTTTTCAGATATTAGCTAGCCTGTGCTCTAGCTGCTAGTGCATTGCTGTAAAATTAATTTTTGATGGGAATTTGAATATATTACCTCTATACCCACTACCAGTCTTGGTGTACGGTTAAAAAAATAGGTCATTCCCATACTCCACAGTGATGGCCGCGGCACAGGTTTGTGTTAATGTTATGAAAGGGCAGGGAGATGGTGACTAACTCCCTCTGGTGCTGGGCAGGGCTTCACGAGGG
Organism: Balaenoptera ricei; assembly: GCF_028023285.1. Classification (NCBI taxonomy): domain Eukaryota; kingdom Metazoa; phylum Chordata; class Mammalia; order Artiodactyla; family Balaenopteridae; genus Balaenoptera; species Balaenoptera ricei. The sequence goes on from NC_082641.1 coordinate 35,986,176, forward strand.
TGGTGATGAGAGCAGGTGGTGGTTGAGGTCAGTTGGGGGGAGGATAATAAGTGCGGGGGTTCTCAAGGCAGAGAGCGGTGGAGGTGGATCCAGGGATCAACATGTTAAAAGGCACCGAAATGGACAGGTTCCAGTGTGTTCAGGGACCAGTATGGTGAATCATTAGGCATGGGGGTGGGGGGAGTATAGGAAATGTTGATGAGAGAGGTAGCCCCATGTGCCATAAAGAGTTTGAACTTGACCCAACTAGGGAGCTATCAAAGTTTTAGGTGATACGTCTTCCTACTCCTCACCTTTCCCAGCCAATCCCTGGCTTCTCAAAACCGTCAGCTTTAAGCTTATGTTGCTGTGATCTGTCAATATTCTGCATTTTTTTATAGCAAAACTTAACTATATTCAAATCCTTTAGGACCCTGCACTTGACTAGCAGGTTGCCCAATGAAAACTAGATTATAGACTATGAATTAATAGAAGTAATGGCACACGTAGACACCCCGAGACATTTTTTTGACTTGGATTAAAAGCTTTGACACATCGTCTTTCTCAGATCTGTCTCAGGTTCCTTCTGCCAGCTCTGATCCAATTCTCAACTTGTGGTGGTGTCACCCCCCCACAAACATTTTTGAACACCCTGAAGTTCTTACTTTGGTGTCCTGAACTCATGGCTCTGGGAGAAAAAAAATTTTTTTAATGATCAAGGAAATAAGGTTGAATTAGATCCTTTGTGAGGTTCATGATGAAAACAATACCCTGCTGTAAGCCGAACCTCAGGCCTGCCATTGACAGGTTGGGTATCACTGACAAGTCCCTCCACATTTCTGCATCTCAGTAGACTTATGTGGCCAAATTTCCATAATGAAATGATTACTAGAGACCTGATGCTTTAACCCCCCCTACCCCCCAAATGTACCCCTTTGGTGAGGTTTCAACTGTGGCTGGGTAGTTATCTGGGGGGGGAAATGCCCCGCTCAGCCTCTTAAATCATTTTTCCTAAGGCTGGGATGAGAAGTGTGCAGTCTCCAAATGACTTTGTGTATTATCCAGCCTCTAGTCCTCTCCCTCCCACATGGAAGCCAGCTATCTTTGGCCACTTCACAGCTTATTAGCAGCCCAACTAGAGGCCAGGGAGAGGAAATGGATGAGATGAAGCTTAAGTATGTCACATTGGTTCTTTCTTAGCAGCTCTGATAAAAGGCTTAGCAGGATGAGGTTAAAACTTGATTAAAGAAGTTTGGGGATTATCTGTGACACTGGCTTATGTATGTTACCTTCCTCCTTTCCCCTCTTCCCTTTTTCTAGTAATTAAGCATGAGTTGGCTGCAAGCATTAATGAGGCCAATATAAAAATTCTTTACTGTAGGCTCTTGAAAAAAATTATTTTTACTTACAGGAAAATCAAAATAAAACTTATTTGCTCAGAATGTCATTTTTTCCTAGTCAAAATCAGGCAAGTTCTTGAACCAGAATGGTGACTAAATATAGTAAAAGGTTTGCTTAAGTCAAAAGATGCACCTTACACCTATGTTTTGACTTCTGCATGCAGAAATTTGGCTGCTTACAAGTGGCTTCTGGGTGCAGGTCCCCAAACAAGATTTGTTCTGCAAATTTCCCATGAGCGAGGTCACCTCTTTGGATAGGCAGACCCAGAGATTTCATACTCAGAAGATAAATTCACGCTATATTTCTTGGAGGAATCTCTAGCCTTGCCTCTCTGACAACCAGGCCTCTCTTCCCTTCTGTTAGAATTTATGATCCTCAAAAAAGTTTTCTCTGGGTTTATGCAAACTCCCAGCTAGCCATGATTATGGACATAAATGGTTCTAGATGCAAGAAGAAAGAAATGATTAAGAAATAGAAAGATACGCTGAGACCAACATTAGTGAAGAAGCCACAGAACCAATTTCTGAATTTAAGAAATAGAGGTCAAAGATTAGGGCACGACCTAAGTAAGAGGGAGGGCTAGGGCAGTGACAAGCCTGGGATCTCTGGTGAGGTAATGCCCAGGCCTGCCCCTGGAACTCTGCCATGGTGGGGACATTGGTAAAGATCTGTGGTCATTACAGAATGAGAAGGAGGGATGGAAGGAAAAGATTGTGGGAGCGTCAGTGGAGGGTCCCCATAAGTAGCACGATCCCAGTTCCATTTGATGAAGGAGCTTTGTAAGGTTTCCTATGTTTCCAACATCTGAAAGAAGATTAGGCCTTTAAGGACCAATAAGACACTCCATTTCACTGGGAGTTTGTGACAGCTCAAAGGAGGAAGAGTGATGGGGGCAGGTGATGGGCCAGCTAAGTCTTAAAGCCAACCGTCTCATAAAAGGTGGCCAGGAGAGGGCAGTCACCTTTTATGAAGAGCACAACTGAAGTTGCAAAGAGTACTACTTCTGCCACAAAGTCATAAAGCACGAGGCAGGTTTACCCAAGATGCAATATCTTACACATTAGTAGGCACTTAAATACTAAATACACACTAGCTGCTGCTTTTCCCAGATCTCATCAGAGTTCCATAGAGACCTTGAACCTGGTTCCTTCCAGAAAACCAAACAATGACACTACAGGGAAATGATTGCAAATCCAGAAAGCAGTTTTGCCTTCTGGTAAAAACAGTTTTCTTTTCTTTGCAGTTTATTTTGGCATAGGCTAGTGTCTCCTTCATGGCAGATGGCTACTGTTTACAACTGTTGTTATCATGTTTTTCCTTTCTCGTCTTCCAGTATACTCTATTCCTGCTGTTAATACTGTCACTTTACTAATGGAACCCACTTTATAAAGCTGCTGCATTTTTCTTTGTCCATGGGATCAACGTTGTTATGCTCTGTGTCGTCTATGTAGCATTGGCTTCTAACTAACCAGGGAGTTAGTTGTTCAGAGGAAAGAAGAGTGAAGGTGGACACAGGCTGAGGGCTAACTTAATGATTTCCTTCATTTGGCAGTAAGGCTTAATTAAGATCCCAGTTTCATTCTGTTGGATTCAGTCTGTGACCTACTGGAACACTGTCTTGAATTAACACTGGGTGGATGTAAAAACAGTAAGGTAAGAAATTTGCGCTTCACTGGACTGTAGCTGTTTGTTTAGCTGGAGAAAATGTAGTAGGTGGTCCAGCCCTCACAACCAGTAAGAACAGAGCTGAGTTGGAAAAGCTTTGGTGAAGGAGGGCAGTAGCAGTCCTTCCATTTCTTTCATTTTATCACAGCCTAGAAATTAGTTCATTAAGTGGGTTGATCTTGTAGGAATTCATATTTTAGCTTTGTCTCCATCAAATTGTTTAGTTTAAATCTAAGAGCTATGGCCATCGAAAGCTCTTCCTGGTCCATGAAATGAATAACAATAATGAATGTTAATAGAAACAAAGGCTTTATTTGGCTTATTTTTGGAGGGGATACAGAGAATAACTGTGACATTATAGAGTAGATTTTTGTTATTTACTTTTTGATTATTCATTTGAGTCATTATAACCTCTAACTGGTATTTGTTTCTGACTTTTGCCATTGTGCTCCCCACGTGGGAGATGCAAAAGGCCTGAAGTTGGCTCACTCAAGACATAAAACCTTAATAAACTGCCCCATTAATTACCACCTTCATTACTGCCTCTAAAGTGAGAGTTTGTTAGAGCAGCAGAGATTAATTTCTTCTGGATCATTGCTACTCGGCTACTTAGAGCCTAAAAACAGTTCATCTTTATCATCAACACTTAAGCCAAAAATCACTTAAGAGGCAGTATGGTACAGTGGTGGAGGGCTCAGATGGGCTCACTGGGATCTTGGTTTGGCTACTTCCAAGCTATGTAACCTTGGGCTTCAGGGACCCTTCTGCTACGTACAGTGGTTGCAGAGTTTCTTCATAGAGCTGTGAAATGAGGTAATATATGTAAAGAGCTTAGAACAGTGTCTCACCCTGTAGGGAAAATAGGGGAGAAAGAGTGAGAGGAAAGGAGACAGGCAGTGAGGGATGGGGGAGAGGGGAAGAGAAAGTTAAAGAAAAAGTGGAAGAGTCTCAAATGTAAAATGGCTATTTTTTGATTTTTTGCAAGAAGAGATATATAGGTATGTTCGTATGACTTTGAAAAACCTTGGTGCACATCAGCAAAAGACTGGAGCTTATACTGAAGCAGAGGTGTAGACCTGTGTGACTTATGTCCTGGCCAATTGCCTGGTGTCCCCTGTGGTCAGATTGATCCCTATTGGCACAAAGGATTTTATGGACAGGTGGTTGGGGCAAACTTTGAAACCTGGTTGTTTGCACTTGTTTGCCAGAATGTGTAATTATTTACTGGTGCTTGCTAAAGATGTCAGTTTAGCTTTTTTGGCAGAGACAGGATTAAGTTTAATATTTGGAAGCATCTTCTTCAGTTGACCTGGCTTTTGTTACTGCCCTTAGTTTGGCATGTAGCAACCGAACCTACTGGTTAGCTCATTAGACATTAGACATTTATTATTTAGAAATTTATCTTCTCAAAGCAAAAAAAACAACCCTTTATCATGTTTCCTCTAAGAAGACAGTAACTGTGAGTTTAGTATCAATGGACTAATTGGGGGGTTGAGAAAATAAGTTTTGGAAAGACAGTAGTAACTTAAGAATTTTCCTCAGATGGAGGTTTCCTTTTAAAAACCTGAACTGAGCTTTATCAAAACAATATTTGAACTTTGAAATAAGGTCAGACTACCCAGTTAGAATCTCCAGGAGGGCAGGGATGTGTCTGTGTGGTTTATGACTACATCTTTGGGCCTGTATCATTACCCAGGTCATAGTAGGCACTCAGTAAAAGCTGAATGAATAAATACAGTATCTAAATTAGCATGGCTGTCCCTTGGAATAAGGGAATTAAGTCGAAGGGGAATATGCCATTATTCTTTATGGTCAGGGCCTATTTTGTCTGTTCCAATTAAAAGGAAAAAAATGTGATATAAAGGAAACAAAGTGAAATGCTCTATATTTCTATTGTGTTTGACATCTGCAATAAGTTTTAGGTTAATTTCCCAAATCCTGTTGTATCGAGATTGTCATGTTTCTTAGTGGCATATTGTTCATTCCAACTTATAGTGCAATCATTGCTGCCATTCCGAGTCGATATATGTTTTACGTTATTAAAATGGCATGTCTTCTGAGCATTTGTCACATATTCCAAACACTTGCATAATTTCTCTTGGTGTTGTGCCCTATTGCCATTGCAGAGTCTAAGGACCAAATGAGGTCTGTTCTTTTCCTGATATTCTTTTGACCACTTTTAGAATATGCCAAGTCCATTCACACAACTAAGTGGCTCAGTGCTCTGTTTTCTGGTCTTCTCAGATTAGATTATCCACCAGCTGGAAGTTTAGACATTAAAAACAATGGCTGTGATCCTTTCCCTTCATTGCCTTCCCTTCTCTTTCTTTCCCTAAAATTGGCCTCTTGATTCCATTATACTAATAATTAGTAGTAGTAATAGTATTATATTAATATATTGGTCATTATTTTTATAAATAATAATTATGATAATTATAATAATTATGAAATTATTAATAATAATTTATGATAATAATGTATGTATGTACACACACATATACAGAGGAGAGAGAGTGATTGGTAGATACTTTGGCCATTATATTAAATGCTAAAATTTCTTGTTAAACAAGTTTTGTGGGTGTGTTTGTTGTTGTTTGTTCCCTTTGCAACTCAAATAACCTAGTTTTCTTGGGGTACAGAGAACACATGCTCAGGAAACAGCCTCCTTTTCCCCTGTTGGTAGGGAAGACATATGCGAAAGGAGTGAAGGGATGTGTTTTCTGTAGCCAGGGCTCTGTGAGAAATAACACTGGTAGAGAAAAAGGCTCAAAGGGAAGCAAAAGCTTACTTTCTCCTGGCAGAATAGCCTCATCCTCATCCGCTCTTCCCCTGCCTCGGAGGCACATTTGGAATGACCAGAGTAGAGTGCCTGGCTTTTCTGCTCAGAGTTAGCTAGCCTTTGGATTGCCATCTTCCCCTTCCCAGTGTGAGCAGGACATTGCAGGACCATCTCTGACTCTTCCTGCCATTCACACACTCAGCCTAGATGAATAAATCCCAGTTGAGGGGGGCAGGGAGTCTTGGCATTCACAGGGAACCAAAATGATATCTGATCTCCCCATGGGAGAAAAGTGAGAAAGAATAATTCTTTGGGACTCTGAAAATATAAACACAAATAGAAAATTAAAAGTGGAGAATCCATTTGGAGTTGATAAAAAGGGCTAAACTCTCTGTTGGTCATGTGACTTATTCTTGGCATTCAAGGATCCAGAGGCTCTTGTGGTCTAATCTGGAGAGAGTCACTAACTCGCTGTGTCACCTTGGCAAATTGGTTGATCTCCTTGTGCTGTAGTGTTCGGTCCAGCTGCTGGAGGGGATGAAAGCAAGACCTCACTGAAACCAGATGCTGCCTCTCTGAAAGGCTTTCAGCAATAAATAATATCATATATACTTTGTTCCTGGCAGCAAGTGCTGAACTGTTGTAACCCCCTGTTTTCACTTGCTTCTAAGATTCTGGAAATTTCTCCTTTGGGCTTGAATTTTTCCATGCTTGTCCTCAGCCCAAAGCTTTTTGGAAAGTTTGACCAAAATTTCACTTAGCTGTTTTTCCTGAATGATGGGAGAATGAGGGCAATGCGTTGTTTTTTTTTCAGCTCATGAAATAAATTTCAATTTTTGCCTGGTATATGTCAGAAAAATAGCAGAGCTGCTCCATTTAAAGTGTTTAGAAAAGAATCATGGGATGGTAAGGAATGCCTGCAGAAGATAATTTTAGGTTGCTGAGTGTATCCTTTTGTATTTTAACAAGACCACACATAATCGGGACACACATGAAAAGCTCTAGTTTAGTTTTAAAGATGACCGAAGAGGAAGATTACACATATTCTCTCAGTAACCCATCCCCAGTTAATTACCAAGAGGCAGCTGCAGCTACCATCAGTTGTCAATCCTTCTTGACCACTTGCTTCATGTCTACATGGTTCCTAAAGACTTCATGATTATGTACCGGCACTGACCCCCTCATCTACATTTTGAATAAAGTTGACCGTGTCTTTCAGGTGGACTTCAAAGACACCTTCTCTGATCATCAAACTAGGTCATGCATTTCTTCATAGCACTTGCAACATAATTACAGACATGTGTAATGACTTCGGTTGTGCTTCCCCACCAGACCCATAGCGCCATTATGGCAGAGCCCACGTCTCTCTTACTCATTGTCTCTGGAACACTTAGCTTAGTGCCGAGCATATGGTAGACACTCATTGCTGGATGAATTAAATGACTCTGCATACAACTGTTCTTACTGGAACTTGTTCACAGATTTGTCCAGACATGCATGCGTGCGTTTGGCAAGCATCGTTATCTACTTTATGCCAAGCATTGCTGGGAATCTGTTTGTCCTTTGGTAGATAGCACAGGAGTTCTTACGGATTTATTACTTATACACCAAAACAATTATATTATTTGGGTACCATTACTATACCTGTAATTGGAATATTGGGCTAAAAAATCAAAGCCGACCCAGGGAATTTATCATTTACTGAGCATCTGTTGTGTGCCAGGCACGCTATTAGGTACTGAAAAGAGAATGATTGGTAAGACACAGTCTCTGCCAGGAAGTCACTTGTAGATTAACAGTAGCAAGAAGACAAATCCTGAAATAACTATTACTCAAGATGGAATATAATAGAGTCAGGTGGGAGTTAAAAGCATGAGAGAGATCACTGTGCCACAAGATACCTTGTGATCTCGTGCATGTCTCCTGAAGAATCAGGAAAAGCTTTTTGGTGTTCCGATATGGCCGGAGGTCCGGTCAGGACAGGCAGTTAGTTGCACTTCCTCTCACGGCCACATGCAGCACTCCTTAACCCTACCAGCTTTGCACTCTCTGTGCCTTCAGCCATGAGAAACAGGTCCAATCTATCAATACTGGAAAACAAACTGGAATGAAGCTCAGGCTCTTGCCATCAAGGTCATTACTGTATGCATAAGACCCCCAAGACCTCTTTATGCTTTATACAAACCTGGGTACGTTTTGGTCTCTAGCTTTCCTTGTTTCACCCCAAGTTTGAAGAACACATGGCAGAGACCTGAGTGTCTGCAATTACAGGTGATTGACTTGAGGACAAGCATCTCACTAAGCTCCAGCCACACTGACTTTCCTTACGTTCCCTAACCCACCAAACTAACTATCCCCTTGTCTGGAACACTTTGCCCTCAGATTTTGGCACTGCTGGCTCCTCTTGTCGTTCTGGTCTCAGCTCAACCGACAGGTCTTCTGTGATCGCAGTTACATGAGTAACCTCTCCTACCCCTGTTTCCATTTACTCTCTATCACATCATCCTATTCTTGCTTTATAGCAATTTCCCCATCTGATGTTTTTTCACTTGTTTACTTTTTATTTTAAATTTCCCCCGTTAGAATTCTCAGTTCCATGAAATAGGAGACTTTTACTGTTGATTTAATGTGTCCTGGAAAGTGTGTGGTGTGTGATAGGTGCTCAGACACAACTTATTGAATGACTAATTGAATGCATGAATGGTCAGAGGCTGAGGGAAATGGTCAAGAGTCCTATCATGCTCTTTGCCTGAAGAAAACCTCTTGCAAGAATGTCAGCTGATCTTCAGGTGCCTTTGCCTTGGCGCCAACCCAAAATTTCTCTCCACTTGCCCATCAATAGACACTAGGAACATATATTTCCATCCTTTTCAGATTAAAGGATGACATCTCTGATATAGGCTCCCTTTGGTCTCTACTGTGAAGCTGCAGTTGCTGAGACCAGTATCTTTCAGAATTTAGTCCGTATTTCTTATTCTAGCCTTTCTGGTCATCTGATGGGCTGGCTTCCGGGTATAATTTAGAATGTTGCTTTGGGGTTGTAAAGCTATTTATGCTATAGATCTTCTCTGAAACTTTTCCAACACATCTTAATAACTTTACAGTTTCTCTTGCTAATGATTTTTATCTGCCAGAGAGCCTGTCTAGTTAAAAATCAGATCACTGAAGACACCTCGGACACACGTTTTCCGTAATACTTAGGCTGATTTTGTTTTAAATTGTTTTTGCTTTGCTGGGAAAGCCTAAAGGATGAGGAAAACAAACTGACTTCTCTTTTTTAAAAGAGAAGATGTTATTTGGGTTGAGAGTTCTAGTTATATAAAATGTATTTCTCTAGTTCTTAACTGAATCAAAAATGAAGCAAACAGACAATTTGGGGAAATAGTTTGGGATGAACAGGCTTTGACATATTCATGGGTTCTCTCAGCTATTTAAAAATGATTTTGAAAGACTTATTTGCATTCTACAAATTAAAGATTTTAGCCCAAAGGAAAGACTAACGTCATGATTTTTTTCAGCTTGACTTTTAGGGTGTTATGCATTTATAAGCAGGAGTTTTTGAGGGGGGAACATAGATGGGACCTTTGTACAAAGTCCGTGGGCCAAAAGAAACACTCCATTGTTCCATAGTTTTGTGTTGCACATGGGAAAGCATCCTGAGCATTATGCCATTAAGGTGACCCAGATTACCAGATTTGTAAGAAAAGGCCAGTGGTCGGTTGAGCCACTTTGTGTGTAAAGGGTGATGCATGTTGACTGCCAAATTTCTTTCGACACAAGAAAAAAAAACATTCATATATCAAAAAATAAATTTTTTTCTCATCCATTATGTAAGAACTTTATGCATGTTAGCACTTACCAGAAGAAATGGCACAGATACTTTCTGCTTTCAGCAGTTTGTTGAAATATCTTGATCAAAGGCATTTTCAACTTGAAGCTTGAAAGTGACAATGTAAATACAGATAAATTCAGTTTTAACAGATGGGTCTTTGCATCATCTTACCACTTTTTTTTTTTTTTTACTCTGGCAATGCTATTAGCTATGGAGATCAACAGAAAACTGCTAAAGGTAAAAACCTTTTTCTCTGATCTTGAAATGACAAGTTAAAAAGCACCCCTCCCTGCACCCCCCGACCCGCTGCAACTACTCCCAGCTCATCCTGAAGAAGAGAATGGTGTCTAAGCATCACTGTTCTCTGCTGCCAGGGTGGGTTGCCATTGTGGTTGCTGGTTGGACAAATGTCCTCACTCCTAAGGTTCTTTCTCCTGTTATAAGAAAGAGTATCAAACCCCAAAGATCATGCACCTTGTGGTGAAGTGGTTAGCTATGCTTCTATTCAGCCAAGGCTCATTAACTGGAGGAGAAAAAGAATATTTTATTAGGGCCTCTAATTTTCCAGGCATTATGCAAGATAATAGAGGAGACACAGATGAGGTCTTGCTTTTAAAGTCTTAGATCTCTTTCCCTTTGGGCACTGGGGAATGAGAAGGCAGAGCTGAAAAGCTCTGGATGATTTTAAAATTTATTTGGTTCTGTAAAGCAGATGATCACATTTGTCAGGCACCCTTTCCAATATTAAACAGTGTCAGTTTAACACCAAATATATTTAATAAGTCTCTACCGCCCTAAGGAAACTTCTAGTTTGATAAAGAAAAGACCGCTTACAACTCACTGTCAGACAGACTGTGATAAACTGAGTAAGAGAGTGACAAAGAAAGTACAGTGGAGCTTCAGAGCACAGAAAGATCCCACCTGATTCAGTGACTGAGGAGAACTTTCTGAAGGAAGAGACAGGAAAGCTTGGTAAGTCGCATTACAAGGTGAAAAGAGCTGAAATACGGAGAGAAGGGAAAATAGCGGGCACTCCAGGTAGTACAGAACGTATCGATTAAAAGTTGGGGCATATCCACGTAGCAAATTGAATGAAGTTGAGCGTAGAGTGTAACTTGAAAGACAGACCAGGACCAGTTTGGATGGGGCCCTGATTGCCAGCTAAGGACTCAGAGCCCAAGCATGGGAAGTCATTAAAGAATACTAAACAAGAAAATGTTATGTTCAGAGATGGACTTTTGATTCCTGGCAGCAAAGTGCATGATGGATTGAAGACAAGAGTCAGAAAACAGGGGGACCAATGAGGAATATGTGGTGGTTAATGGTCTTTAAAATGAGCAGAGGCAGATCCATGCTGGGTTATGATCACGGCACAACCGCTTCAGGGAGTAGTGTCTTCCAAAGGGGTAGGATCTGTCTAGGACAAAAATTAAGTGGAACATCCAATGGAGATTCATTGTCATGGCATTTAGTCAGGGTGGTCTAAATGTGGAATTAGGAGCAATATCTAATGATGTTACAGATCAGTCAGCAGATAAATACTGTAAGACGTATATCCAAACATATCCCTCAGTACAAATCTCCCTTTACTTGTTCAAGTCCTGGCCATCTCATTATTCTCTGCAGCATTAAAGATTTCAGTGCTATGTGCCTCAACCAGCAGTAAAGGCAGCTTTGGCCCATTTCCCATTGTTCTACAACTACACAGAAGTCTGAGTCTGGAAGGTGAATCTGTCCGGCCCGTTTTGAGTTTGACAGCCTGCGTGAAAGTGGATGTTTTACACCACGCATGCCTGAAGCTTGCTGCCCAGACGCAGCTTAACCCTTCGGTGGGTCACCTAGTTCCTGCTTGGTTGAGGCTTCAGCAGGTTTCAGATCTAGAAATATCCTACTTGCCTAAGGTGGGCTTTGGAGTATATTTACTCTTGTCATCCCTTCCATCCCTAGGATATAAGATCTATGATTTCTTTTGCATCTATGGTTTTTAAGTATTCCATTATTAACTAGAAATGGAGACCAAATCCATTCTCGGGACCAGAAGAAAAATGAACAAATGAAGGGACCCTTCATCTTTCCTAACTTTATTATGCCGGCCCCATCTTCTTCACCTGAAACAAGTTAAATGTAGAATTAGCACTAAAGAGAGTGTGTGAACTTGTTCTCTTTTGAACACTAGCTACAACCTACAACACAAATTAAAATTCTGATGGAAGAAGAAAAATTGTCATGTAGTTTTTCAGTTTTAGAAATATCTGACAAGCTGTGAGGCATATGAGGAAGACTCAGACAGTCAAACGTTCAGGAATGAATGGGAGCACTTAACTCTGAAATTATTGTCATGAAAGAAAAAGTCCACGCTGTCTTACAAAATCATTCACATTGCCAATTTAGTTAAAAGGGCAAGATGAGCCATGGGTGGAACTCAGTGGCAACTAGGCGGTTCTCATTCATTGCCTACTCTGCCTTTTTGCTTTAAAGTGGGGATCACATAAGAACTCAAAGAATAACAATGTTTTTACATTTTCAAGGGAAAAAAAGTAATTGGAAGTAAACTCATAGGACTTTAAAATTTTCTAGATACTGGTACAACTCAGTCGGGGCTCGGAAATGACTACTAGCACCAAATCTTTTAAAGTGCCAGACGTGCCAGTTTTGCATAAGCTGTGTCATATTCAGCAATAGATTGTTGGCACAAACTAAGTCACCTGTTCTCCTGGTTTTTTGCCTCTTTCAATAAGAACAGCTAAATAGAGTTTCTAGAGCTGCAGCTGAAGCTCCTCTGACCAACTTTTTGGAAACATGCTTGTGAAGGGTATTACCCTAGGACATGCAGATAAAATATATAAGGGAAACACTTCTGCATCCATCAAAATACACATAGAAGCCTATTTGGGATAATTATATTATTTCTTAAAAGTAAAATCAAGGAAACTAATTAACGACTTTCTCAGGATATTCTCTGCAGTCATTTGAGGCATCGAGCATGGTATTCTGGTGCATCTGCACTTAGGAGCAGAGATGACCACAGATGTATGAAGTTCACCCTGGACCACCACGTCCTGTACAGGGCTTCTGCCTGTGCTGTCCTCTTGTGGTTACTATATTATTATGATGATGTTTCTCAACCAACTGAATCACATAGTAGTATGTGAAATATTTTGATTCTTGTTTTAATGGGTATTCGCTAGCAGTTTTCCCAATGGTCCACTTGAGTGAAATGAACCAGCCCTTTCATAGCCATTAGTTGCAATTCAGGGAGACAAAACAGGACCCCCTGTCCAGCTTACTGAGGTCTTATCCTGTATGTGTGACTTCCAGGGAGAGAGATTGAGAACCATTTATTAATCATTACGCCCCTAAATCAGATAGTTTTTCACTGGAGTACTGAAGCACTCAAATTAGCATCCTTCTTGAAGGCTAGTGAGGAATACAGCTTTCTGCGCTTTCATCAGCCTCTGCTGGCACCAGACCTCTCAGAAGCCTTGTGACAGGACCTGGCCTGTGCAGCATCACATGTGATTTGCTTTTCTTCTTGGAAGGTCCACTCTGTGGCTTTTCTCTGGAATCTGGGAAGAAAATGTTTCTCAGCCTGGAGACTGGGATTGAGAAAGCTCCCCTTCCTCCTCATACAAGTCGGCTAAGGGGTAAGTGGGATGGATGTGAGGGTGACAGTCATGGATTCAGTGACTTGAACCGACCTGAGTAACCATTCCAGCCCTCCCCTCTCAGTGTTGTCACAGGGATGGATACCCTATGTGTGGAAAGTCATCAGAACCTCTCTCTAGCTTTCCATCTGTGTAATAGTTAATGAGCTTGTCACTTTTGACTCTGGGCAGGGATGTAGATTTGGGGCTCTCTGACTTACTTTGTTTTATATTGTTATTTTCTTAATGTACTAGGGATGCTACAATACATGCCCATGTACCTGTCACCCATCAAATGTGAACATTTTTCCCATACCTGCTTCAAAATGTTGTTTGTAAAGAAACAAGCTATCCAAGTAAATGTGAAGTCGCCAGTTTTACCTTCCCCAGTCTCACCCTGCTCTCTACCACTCCACAGGACACAACTGTCATGTATTGGCAGTTGCACAATCCTGTTTTTTATACTTTTAAATTTTACTACACATATGAAACATGCTTATTACATACATGAGCCAAATTATTTGCATATTTTTCAAGTACATTTTTTTTTTACTTTAGGGGTGGAATGTGGTACTCTGGCAATCGCTACTTTTACTACCAAACATTTTGTTTTCAGAACTTGTTATAGTACCCTAGTTCGTTTGTTTAAATTGCTGTATATTACTTCATCTAGGAAACTATCACTATTTATCCATTCCCACACTGATTGGAATTTGAATTGATTCAATTGTTTTACCAAAATAAGTAATACTGAAATAAATATCCCCTAGGACATTTCCCCTAGGACATATGTGATAGAGCTTTTCTGGAGTACATATCAGTGGGTTTGTCATGTCATAGGGTATGTGCATTTTTGTGTCTGAGATATTGCGAAATTGCTCTCCAAATTGCACAACTAATTGCACAACCAATACTAGTACCAGCAATATGTGAGAACCCTCACTTGCCCAGGTCCCTGCCAGCACTTGATTATTATCAGATTTAATTATTTGCTAGTTGATGGATGATGGATATGAATCTCATTGTTTTAATTTTCATGACTCATTATTTATGAAATTGAACATCATTTTTTACAGGGCCATTTGGATTTCCTCTTCTCTAACTTATCTATTTCTACTCTTTGTCCATTCGTTTGTCTGTTCTCATTATTGATTTATAGAAACGTGTGTATATGTGTGATCCTAATGTACATGTATCGTAGTATACGTTTATATTTTATAATATACATTCATATATATGTAACTAATCCTTTGTTATACATGTGGAAAATTTTGCCTCTCATCTGTTGATTACATTGTAATTTTTTAACTTTTTATTTTATATTGGAGTATAGTTGATTAACAATGTTGTGTTAGTTTCAGGTGTACAGCAAAGTGATTCAGTTATACATATACATGTATGTATTCTTTTTCAAATTCTTTTCCCATTTAAATTGTTACATAATACTAAGCAACGTTCCCTGTACTATGCAGTAGGTCCTTGTTGGTTATCCTTTTTAAGTATACCAGTGTGTACATGTCAATCCCAAACTTGGCATCAGTTGTTTTAGCACAAACAACTTTAATTTTTTGATGTAGTTAAATTTCTTTTATTCTGCTTTTTGTGCCTTGCTTAAGAAATCATTTTCTCCTCCATGGTTATATTTTATATTAACTCCTCCTATACTCTAAAGTGTTTTAATTTACTTCTGAAAGTTTTGTTTTAAAAATGTAGACTTTTAATTTATGTGAAGTTAGTGAGTTAGTGTATGGTGTAAAGCATGAATCTTTTTTTCCCATATGAAAAACTAGTCCCAACAGCATTTACTGAAAAGCCCCATTCTTTCTCCATTGTTTTTACTGTCTTCTCTGTTGTATACTAAGATCCCATATATGCTTTGGACTTTTCTATATATGCTTTTCTCATATACGCTTTTTTTTCTGTTGATCTCAACTTCCCTATCCTTACAAGATACCATGCCATGTAAATACTATGCCTTTATAATAAGCGTTTTTATGTTGTACTTCATTATAGTGAGAGTACTTCCAAAATTTCACTTGAAGTATGCTACTAGGTATAGTTTTGGGGATGACCTATTTTTTGTCAGATTAAGAGAACTGTTCTCTAAGTCTAGTTTATTAAGAGAATTTATTATAAATAAGTATAAATTATTAATAGTGGTCTTCTGCATGTTAGAGTAACCATTTGATTGCCTCTTTTAGCTTATTAGTGCTGAAGATCATATTGATCTTTCTGATAATATATTGACCTTTCTGATAATGAACTATCCTTGCATTTCTGGTCTAAATCTTACTTGAATTGTATGTATTACTATGTCTTTTTTGTTTTGTTTTTTAAAGTCTTAAAACATATTTTGGTAGACTTGCTTTTTATAGGTATTGATTTAAATAATTACTTTTCAGAAATGTTTCTTTGAAAAGCTAAACATGCAAAGGTTTGCCTTTCATTTTATTTCAAATATAGTCATTACCTAGGAAAAGGGATTCTCCATTTTCTGCCTATTGAGAATGAAAACATCCCCAGAACATAAGCCTAAAACATCTCCTTTTCCTTTTTAAACTTTTTGCAGACTGTCGCTTTTCTAAGAGTTGTGATCAGGCTCAGCTTCTCTCTCCCTTCCTAGGCTCTCTGGTGGGATGTGACACCCCTCAGTCCTGCCTGGTGTGGGTCCCAGCACCACCCGCTGATTCTTAAGGCAGCAGAAGCTGCAATGACCACATCGTCAGTGCTCCCCACATGCCCATGTGTTCACATACCCCTCAGTCAGGCTGCTCACTCCCGCATCAAACACCATTAGTGTTCCCATTTCACATGCATCATCTATCCTTCTAACAAAGTAGAAAATCTAGTACATTTTAGTTGTCCTTTGAGATGTCTACTATCTCCCATATCTTTATTGCCTAAATTTATTTTCCTTTTTTTTTGATCCATAGGAAATGTGGTCAATATTGTTTTTACAAGCAATATTTAGTTGAATTAGCCATCAGGTTTTATCTTTTTTTTCTCACCATTTATTTATTTATCTAATAAATCCTTAATGCATGCCCTCTATTGGCCTGCCATGGTTATAGATACTTGGAGATACAGCAGTGAACAGATAGTCAAAGTCCCTGAACTCATATAGTTGATATTCTAGTAAGAGGAGAGAGAAAAAACATTAACTAGCTATATAATAAAGACAAGTGCTATGGAGAAAAATAAGAGCATAAGGGTTATTACTGATGTAGGTTATCAGGAAAGAGCTCACAGATAAAGTGATATTTGAATGGATACTTGAAGGAAGTCTGGGAGGAAAGTACCCTATGCAGGGAAAGCAGCATATGCTGCATGAGGGCATCAAGAAACATCAAAAAAAAATAAAAAAAATAAAAAATAAAAAAATAAAAAAAAAGAAACATCAAAGAGTCCAGTGTTGTTGGAGCAGAATGAGCAAAAAAAGTATGGTGGCCAATGGCAGCAGAGATAGTGAGTAAGAGTGGGGGTGAGGGTTGAGGGAAATCCAACAAGACTTTCAGACCATTGTAAGCACTTTGGCATTTACTCTAAGTGAGATGGGATATCAGAGGGTCTTGAACAAAGAATTGATATGTTCTTGTTTTAGTGAGATCAAGATCTTGTGTTGGTGGCTTATGTATTTGGAGATAAGGAGATTCAAGACCAGAAGCATGTAGACCAATTAAGAAATTATTATCATAATCCAGATGAGAAATGTTGGTGGCTTGGATGAGGGAGATAAAGATGGGGATGGTAAGAAGTGATCCCATTCTGGATATAATTTGAAGGTATATCTAAGAGGATTAGTTGATGGATTGATCAGGGGTATGAGTAAAAGGCCTGAGAATCTGGAAGGATGAGGGGGTGATACTGCTGAAATGACCAAGACTGCAGAATGAGCAGGTTAGGAGGGTAAAAACCGGAAGTTTGGGTATAGATTCATAAGTTTGAGATTCCTATCAAACATCCAAGGGTATTATTAGTCATTGGCTATATGAGCCTGTAGTTCAAGAAGAGATTTGAATTGAAGTTATATATTTGGAGAACATAATCATAGATGATATTAATGTCATAACGTTGAATGAGGTCACCTAGGGAGTAAGCGTAGATAGGGAAAAGAGGAGAGGAGAAGTAGGGAATATACTTAGGGGTATTCCAATGTTATATGGTTGAGAAAATGAAGAGGGCACAGCAAAACAGACCAAGATAAAGAGCCCAGTAGGGTGGGAGAATCAATGGAGAATGGTGTCCAAATATCAAACTAAGATAGTATTTCAAAGAGTAGGCCACTGTGTCAAATGTTGTTAACAGGTCAAATGAGATGATTAAGAAATAGCTACTAGATTTAGCAATATGTAATAGAAGTCATTAGAGACCAGGACAAAAGCTATTTAATAGGAGTGGTGGGGAGTGGAGTCTGATTTCAGTGGGTTTAAGAAAATAGACAAAAATGAATTGGAAATAAAAATATAATGCAATTCCTTCAAAAAGTTTTACTTTAAAGGGAAGCAGAGAAATGGGTCAATAGCTACAGTATAACTAGAGTAATTGGAAGAGGCTCTTTCTTTTTAAAGAGACAAAAACTTCAACATTTATTTAAGATTTTTGTCTTCTTGCAAAATAGCTCCTTCAGTAATTATTTAAATTAGAATCTTTAGATAGTAAACTCTCAGTTTTCATACACCTCCTGCCCTGTCCCCGCCCACACAGAAGACTTAGGGAGAGCTTAGCTGGGTATCAAATTCTGAATAGATGGTTCTCTACCACTTTAAAGGTTTTAATTTGTGTCCTGGCATCTGCTGTTGCTGAGAGAAAATCTTCTACCTGTCCATTTGAGTTTCTTACTAGGTAATCTGCCTCTTATTTAAAGTAACTTTTAAAGATTTTTTCTTTGTCCTGATGCCCTAGAGTGGATTTACTTTTTATTTATACTACTCAATGATTACATTTGCTTTTAATCTGAAAACTTACTTCATTCTTTAATTTTATAAAATTATCCATAATAACCTTTTCCAAAACTTATTCTTTGCAGTTGAGTTAAATTCTCTTCTTCTGGAACTCCCATCATATGTATATTGGAGCTTCTCAATCTGCCCTCCTTGGCTTATAATTGCTCTTTCACATTTTCCAGTACTACTGTCTTAATTTTAAAAAATAATAAACCTACCATTGAAGTATTTGACACAGAGGAGGAAGTACAAAGTGTAAACTTGCACATTGGCTGCACTTCTGGCCCTGGTTATTTTTTAAAGTTATTTTTAAGGTTAATATACTGTATCATGCAGCTGGTTCAAAATCAAGGATTAAAAGCCTAAGCGCAGTCTGATATCAGCTTGGCAAAGTCAAGCTGATTGAAATATCGTAAACTCAATGGCTTATAAACAACAAAAGTTTATTTCTCACAGTTCTGGAGGCTGGGAAGTCCAAGATCAAGGTGCCGGCAGATTCAGCGTCTGGTGAGAGCCCACTTCCTGGTTCACAGACAGCTGTCTTTTTGCTGTGTCCTCACATGGCAGGAAGGTGGAGAAAGCTCTCTGGAACCATGAGGGCTCTGAGCTAATCACCTCAAGGCCCCCACCTCCATATACCATCACACTGGGGACTAGATTTCAACATATGAATTTAAGTGGAGGGGGACAAATGTTTAGTCCATAGCACCATTCCATTACATTCATTTAAACAAATTGACAAACAAAGCTGGATTTGACCCACTAAATTGATCCCACAGCCTAATTATAGGTTAACACTCAGTTTGAAAAGCACTGGCACCTAATTAGGCATATGATGGAATATTAATTAATGCATCCATTACATTTTATGTTCAGTTTTTTATTTTGGTTTTGCTTTGGGGTTGGGTGGGGTTTATGCTTTTTCAGCCAGCAACGGAGAGGATGTTTCCATGTAACTCCATCTAATGGGGACTTACTATAATGATACCAGATCTCTGTTGCTGTGCCGTCATCCTCCTGTGTCTCTCTCTCAATACATCATGGATCCTTCATGGATTCTTCATGGTGTCCCCAAGCTCCCCCTCCTCTTACTTGTAACCTTTCCAAGCAGATAGAATCTGCCTGGGTCGGTCACCCAACATTTAATTTCAAGCACTTATTATTGGTCTACCATTGGTATTGGGACTTCATTCTCAATCTAATCAGTTAATACTAGTTGACCCAGGTTGATTTCATTTGAATCAACAAAGAATTGCTAAAAGCTGCATTTCCTAGAACAAGTGGGAATCTAATTGGCAGATATTTGAGACGCTAATGTTAAATGCAAAAAGAAAAATAAAAAACAACTTTTTTGCATTGGGGCCTGTTTTCAACTTTTTTTTAAGAAACTCTCTTAGAAGGAGAGTGACAGAAAAGGAATCTAAAATTTGTTTTACATTATGTTAATACTTATCAAATTTCTACAAAACAAGTATTGTAGATTTATAATCAGAAAAAATCATCAAAATTGGCTCTGGGGAAAATGATCATTTTGCAAACCAGCATCATGTACTAGTCTCTATTTAGCTCACGCTCTAGGTATAAATATCTAAATATGAAGTCTCTATGAATAAAATTCTGTTTGAAGCAGAAAGCCCCCTGTTTGTCCTACTAACACCATTTCAGAATACATTGCTCAGTATACAGCTTGGTTTGGGAGGGCTGGGTACAAAAACCTAGAAAGATCCTTTCCCTAAGGCCCTACACTTCCCTACTCTTTGTGTAACCATTATTTATTGCCCGTTTTTATTTGTTCAATAAATCCCCTAATAACTTTGAGGTTTGGAAATTTGGTTTGGGATAGGATTGGACAGAGTATCACCTGTTTTCTTGAATAGACCAAAATATCATTTGTCTGTTGAGGATGGTCATTTCTGTGGGCCCTAATAACTCCCTAAATAAAACTACTCACAAATTCTAAAGTTCTAAATACTTTTGGTTCTAGCACACTAGGATTCATAACTCTCTTAGAAAAGGAAGGAGTATCTCTTAAGGCCCATAAAAAAAATCCAGATCAAAATGTCATGTGCTCGGGTAAATTTTCTTTCTGTTTAGGTATTGAGGATAAAATTTCAGCTTATGTTTTTACATGTCTTGTGCGATTACTCTTTCCCACTTCTTTTCAGTTGAGCCTGAAAAATTCGGTGAAACAAAATTTTTCTTTCAAGAATAAGCTAGAAACATCTGGGCTGCCTGGTCAAAAAACCACTGACTAGTTGGTCCTTTACCAGTGTTTAAACAAGCTCATTATCTGAGATCCAACTTCATAGTGAGTTCCAGAAAGGTTCCACAGATTTAGATGCCCTCATCCATGTGTTTGGTGATCCAGACCGTCAAGCCAGTGGGAGTGGAGAAGGGGAGGCGAAAGGGATACACGTTTTCCTGAAAGATGCTTATGCCGCTTCTCGCGTCCTGGTGGCTGCAAGGTGGGCTGTGAAGTGTCATCTTTCACTGGATTCTATTACTGCCTGAAAGTGCGGAGAGTGAATACTGGGGGACAACTAGTAACTATTAGTTCATATTATGGGTTGTGGTATTGATCCTATGAACAAGGCAAGTCATTTGAATGTTTTATTCAGAGGGATGCCATGATCATATTTGTTTCAAAATGTAATTTTTGTGTGAAAACTGGATTGGAGGAAGCCCAAGTGACTGTTAAGAGGCCATTCCTAAGGTCTAAGTGAGAGATCATGGCTAGGACTTGGCAGTGGCAGTAGAGAAGATAAAGGGAGTGGAATGAAGTCAAAAGATACCGAAGGGGTAAGGCTGACAGATGAAATGGGGGCAGAAGAGGTAGAGGAGCAATCCAGGTAACTCCTAGATTTCTGGTTTGTGTTGCAGACTCTAGAGGAAAACAAGGTTTGGCGATGAGGTATCTGTGGACCCATGAGTTTAGCTTTGGAAACGTCTGTCAGAGAGGCTGTTTCTACACATCCAAAATAAACCACCAACTCACAGTCAGTGAGAGTCTCAAATCTAGTCATTGTTAACTCCTCTATTCAAACGAACGTTCCCCTGTGAGGGTTCTTTATGTTAAAGGGCTTTGTATGTATCGCATGTCACAGAATGGTTCATTGCACACAAACGTAGGAAAGCCAGCCAGGCAGAGGGAGTCTTTTAGGCCTTGCTAATTCCTACTGTGGTCATCAATCATGAACAGTCTTCTTTTGTGGGAAGCATGGACAGGACTGTTGGTCACACAGGAATAATAGTCACGTAGCCTTGTGTGTGTACCGCAGCTCAGCCCACACTCAGTGATGGGAATCATTGTGATTGTTCTAACCCGTGAGAAGCTACAAGAAATCTGGTGAAGCTGCAGAGCTAGAGAGCAGTGTTTCTGTTTCTTGGGTTGCTCGTGTATGCAATTTACTAGATGGTTAGTGTTTTAAGCTTTTTATTTGGTTTGGGGTATTTTTTTCTTAGACCTACTTCTCTCTACTACAAGGTAACTAGAAAGAAACAAACCCCACATAATCTAAGTGCTGTGTCCTCCTGCCCGATCTACCAAAATATCCTACAATGAATGTGTAGATGGTGCTAACAGTTTTCTAGTCAACTACTTTGTGCCACTGATACTATGATTAAACATTTAAAGTTAAGTATGTTAGGATTTCCAACGGGCACTAATGTTTTAAAATTCAATCACTTATCCTTCATTTAACAAATATTCAACATTCTACACTCTGGGCACTTGGGATACTTCAGTAAGAGACCAGTAAACACGATGATGGGCACCTCTGCCCTCCTGGAGCTTCCCTTCTTGAACTCCTTAGTCGAGGGATTAGATTCAGATAAACCTGTCACTTTTTTCAGCCCTTCCAGTTCATAGCCTTTGTCAGTGTCTAACGCGTGGCCTTCTCAGCTGGTCTGGCTCCATCGTGATGGGTCTCATGAGACTCCAGCCCAGGCCTGGCCTTCACTTCAGTTGGCAGAGCCCAGAAAAGCACTGGGCAAAGGTCAGGGGATTCGTTATGTGAGGCAATGGGCTGTGTGCTTTAATCTGCTCTTCTGGTACCAGGGTGTGTGTGTGTGTGTGTGTGTGTGTGTGTGTGTGTGCGTGTGTGTGTGTGTGTGTGTGTGAGAGAGAGAGAGATTAGGAGGGAGGGAGGAAGAGGGAGAAAATGTAATTGATTTGGGGAGGATTTTGCGAAGGTTTATATGGGAAAGCAGCAAGACCAAGAATCTAACGTGCCAAGCGGTAACCAAGAAGCATTTACCGTATTCCTCCTTCACCCCCCACCCTCTCCGCCAATTTTAACCAAATTAGTATAGTGTGGTCTGCTTGCATACATGACTGAATGAAAAAGGAAATTTAAAAGTTCTTGCCATAAAGCCTGGAGGAAACCATACGAAAATCCAGCCTCTATTTCAGGAATATCTGCCGGACTGGTGGTTAGTATTTCCCTTCTTGTTCACTTTGATTAAAAGGCTGAGAGTCAGGTCTCTCTCTCTTTTTTTTTTTTTTTTTTTTTTTTTTTTAACCTTACTTGTGCGCTTTTTAGATGTAAAGCTCCAACTTGGCTTAGCTGGTTGCTTTCCTTCTCCTCCCACCTCATTCTTCCCTCTTCTGGCTTCATTTCTCCCTGCTCCCTCCTTGCTCTCCTCCTCCACTCTTCTCCCTCTACTCTGAGCAAAACTTCTTTCTCTTGTCCTGCAGCTTATAAAATACTCTGATTAGGCAAAGCCTCAGACTGCCTTCCTCCCTGTCTGATCACCATTAAGATATAATTTGGGTCTTTGAAGTCCATTTTCTGCGCATATAAGAATCTGGTACATTTTGAGAAAGTCGACAGAGATGATAATTTGCACTCAGGAGACATTTCAGGGTTTTAATTCTGGCCTATGTTTTACATTTCAACAGTCAGTTTATAGTTTAGAAGAGTATCGTAAAGAAGAAGTGACACCACAATTGCATGTTTGTTTTGCATTTTATTCCAGGTTTTCTAAAGTCTTGGGGATTGTCAGCACATTGAAGAAAAGGAAAATAAGACTATGTCTTTTTGTATTTTTAGCCGTATATCTTGGCTGGTTTACTCCGATGTTTCTGGTTCCTTCCTGCATACCCGATGAAAGCTATCCCATGGTGCCTGATGTGATGGGAAACATCACTTATTCTATGTCGTTAAAAAGCATTCAGCTGAACTTTCAACAGAAGGACGTGTTCTACCCCCTTAAAACATCGATTTTAAGGTCAAGGGATCTCTGTTCGTTTCTGCAACAATTCATTTCAAGCTGAGCGTGTTAGGTACTGCGAGGTAGTAGGGGATACAGAGATGACCCTCAGGGGAGAGATAAGAAAGTAGTGGGCATCTCACGATGCTATGATAGAGGTTTGGCAAGGAGAGAGGAGGGGCACCTAACTTCCCCCGGTAGGGAGTGGAGGTCATTGCTCGAAATACATTTAAGTTGAAGTGACCTTAAGCTGAGTCTTCGGGAATGAGTGGCAGAGATGGATGAAGTGGGAAGAGGACAGGAGGCAGAGGGGCTGAAGGTGTGAACAGCCTGGAACCTTCTGAGAAGATTCCTCCATGGACAGAGGAAAGGGGGAGGTTTGGGGAGATGGTGGAAGATGGGCATGGAAAGGTGAAGGAGGCCAGATCAGACCACACAGGGCTGGAGGCACCTTGTTAAGGGTTTGTCCCTTATACTGGACAGTTTGAAACAGAAGCTGCCGAGCTGCTGTTGAAGGAGATCACTGTGGTGTCAGTGTGGAGAATAGATTTTTGCAAGGTTCTAACCAGGATTATTCTCGGAAATTTAGGCTCAGCTTGGTCCAGACTTGAGGGCTGGTTGTGAGTAAATTCCGTTTCTGGGTTATTCTAGGGCTTCTTGTCCTACTTCAAAGAAGGTGGCCAGGGGAGCTCAGCTCCTGTGGAGCTGGGGAAGGCCAGGAGAGCCCGGCTCACCTCATGTCCGCACTTGTTAGGATTTGTTTGTACTGAATGTCTAACGATAAATGACATTAGATGTGACAGCACGTGTGAGCCTGAGGGTAAGTTGGCTTTTTGCTCCTTGACAATAGAGTGACAGGTTGAAGACGATGGGGAGTACTGAGAAACCCACTGGACTGGGGACGGGAGGCCTGGGTGCAGCTCCCGGCTCGGCTGTAACCAGCAGTGGGATCTTGAACATGTCACTTCATCCCTCTGGGCTTTGCTCACCTCATCTGTAAAGTGAGACCTTTATGGTAACATGGTCATTAGGGCCCCATCCAGCTGCCGGGCTCTCTGATTGTGATTCTGTCTCCCCAATGGTCCCCCCGACCCCCAACCTCAGGCTTCCAGACATTCTGATTAATAGAGAAACTAGGAAAGCCATTTATTTAAACTAAGTTTCAGTTTAAAGAATATAATCTAGCGAGCATGGGAAATAATTTTCGAAGGAAAAATATTGTGATTCGTGTTTGTCCTATGCAGATGGTAAAAGGGAAGCAGAAAGCCACCTGCACACAACTTTCTTCTTTTTCTCTTGACTTTTTCTGCTTGTCCCTCCTGCAAAAGTAGAGAGGAGATTGGCTGGGGATTCTGAGGGGACTGAGGGTAAGACACGGACGGGGAAGGCTGACCTATGGGAACCTGAGCTCTCCCGCCTTCCAGAGGAGCAGTGCAGCCTTTATTTGGCATGAGCAGCCATTCAGGTAGATCCTCGGCAGAATTTTGAGTAACTGTGACCTTCTTTGCTTTTGTGCAAATCTCTTGCACCTGTATCCAGCGCTCTCAGGTTATATAGGCCCATCCCCTAACCTCTAAATTACCCTCTGCTCTCTTTTACCCAAACTAACTTCTCCCAAAGCTGAGTGATGATGTGGATATTCTTGAGGTGGGGAAAGAACTTCTAATGCCTCTGAGCTACCTTACACCCACCAACATTCCCTCCCACCCCCCGCCAAACACACACACACACACACACACACACACACACACACACACACACACAGTGCACGTATCTCTTCACTCATCAAATCCTGCAAGGCATTTTGGTGGGAGTGGGCGCAGAGTGATAAACAGATGAAGAAGGTCTGTGTCTTGCCCTGAGGAAACCTACAGCAGCACAGGCACTGAGGACTCATTTATTCCACATACAGGGGTTCGTCACCTTGTGACTTCCATGTCAGGGCACATTTTATAGTAGAGGAATGAACAGGTCAGTCTCAGGGGAGTGTAGAAGGCTTCATGGAGGTAGTGATGTTGGAGCATGCTTTTGAAGAGCAGATAAACTGGGGATTTGTCCGGCAGCAGCCTTGAAGGTAAAGGAATAGAGGCCATGAAGGAGGCTGTTTTAAGTCTAGAGAAGTGTGGTGAGCATTGGGGGAGGAGGAGATACAGTCCAGAGAGAATTCTGAGGTTGAATCACCCCCTCATGGTGACAAGTGACACATGATGGGGTTGGAGTAACAGGTAGCTGGGGAGCCCTAATCTCATTAAACATGTTAGAAAATGTATGAGATGAAGCTGTTTGTTCATGAGGTGGGGACTGGGGGCAGGTAGGAGATGTGAGTTCATTCAGTTTAGACAGAAATGATTTTAGACGCTTGTGGGCGTCCAGGTGACTATCTCCCTGTGTCTGAGGCACCTGCCCTCTGGTTCTTTAACATTTACATGATGCGCTGAGTAAGCTGCCACCTTGCGGATTCCCTGTAGCTTTTCTTCCCCATTTGGAAGTAAAGTTTTGACTGGTAACATGATCACAAGTGATTGAAAGTGGAAAAATTCATTTGAATCACTTTTCAGTTTGATGGGAAGATGAATGTTTTATTACTGTTCTCCAAGATGTGAAATAACTGATTTCTCTCAAACAGAATGCAATGAAAACCATTTTAGTGTCTGTTCCTTTGACTTCTGGATAGGTGGACAATCTTCTTGAATCAATAGCAGTTCAGGGTTTGGCTCAGCCTGCTTTTTCCAACCCTCTTCCACCAGCCAACTGATTTAGGAGAAACACGGCCAGGTCATTGAGTTACAGGTTCCAGAGTTATGCTGTGGTGGTCCCTTAGGGTGGTAAACATAAGGCTCCTGGGAATTGAACATTTAATTCAGGAGGACTGAAAACAAGCTCTCCTGAGCCAAGATGTTAGATTTACAGGGAAATGTAAAGATAGCCTGTCCTTCTCCCTTCCACACGACCTTTTCCTCCATAAATACATGCTCCTTGTCCTTATCTTCTCCTGACCCTAGTCTTTCGTAGATTTTGACCTTGATTTTGATTGACCTTCACATTGACACATTGTCTGTTTTTAATTTCCTGTCTGACCTGAGGTTAAGATGAGAAGCAAGGCCAGCAAACTGATTTAGACAGGATCTCTCAGGCTTTCTCACTTTCCCTGGGGTCAACTTGTGTCCAGATTTATGTGTTCGAAAATAAATTGCATCAACTGACCCAGAGGTGATTAGACTCTAGGGGCTCAATTTACACTCGCCAACCTCGTGAGATGGGCCAGTATACCAGAATGCCAATACATTTGTTTATTCTCCATTTCAGCTGTGAAGCAGTTTCATTTCAGCTGGTTATTGTATTAGTTTTCCAGAAAGAGAGAGAGCCCAGAAAACAAGAAAAGAATCAGAAGGTCACGTGGCAATTGTAGAGTTGCAATGGAGGGAACTGTGTGGCCCTCAAGGGAGAGCGTCAGCAGGCTCTGAAAGATTATTGTACCTGTCTCTGTATTGGGACATTCTCGTTGGTCCCAAGTAATTGGATGAGACAAAGCCATAAATTATTTTTTTCAGCATTCTTCATCAAACATTAATTGATTAGACTAGATTATCTCTAAAGTCCCTTCTGCCTCCAAATTTCTGTGCTCTGCTAAAAATCCCCTCTCCTTATGGCTATGTTTCAGTCATGGCTGGATAGTTGTCTTCCTGATTGATGTTTAAGAAGTCAACCTCAGGCTCTATAACAGGCTTTTAAAGACTGTATTCATTTTCTATTGCTTCTAAAACAAATTACCTTAAATTTAGAGGCTTATAAAAACCCATTTATTAGCTCACAGTTCTGTAAGTGAGAAGTCTGGACACAGGCTGGTGTAACTGGATTCTCTGCTCAGATTTCACAAGGCTGAAATCAAACTGTCATTAGGGCTGCATTACCCTCAGGAGGTCCTGGGAATGAATTTGCTTCCAAGTTCATTCAGGTTGTTGACCAAATTCAGTTCCTTGTTGTTGTAGGACTGTCATCCCCATTTCCTTGCTAATTGTCAGCTGGGAGCCCATTTTTGCCCCTGGAGTCTGCCTGCACTGCATCTCATGCTTCCTATATGGCCCCTCCAGCAACAGCAGGATAAGTCCCTCTCAAGTTTCTAACATCTCTGACTTCCCCTTCTGCACATCTCACTGACTAACTTCCTCTCCTGCTTTTACAGACTAATGTGATTACGTTTAATCACACAGACAATCCAGAATAATCTCCCTATTTTAAAGTCAGTTGATTAGTAACCTTAATTACATCTGTGAAGTCCCGCCAGAGCAATACCTAGGTTAATGTTTGAATAACCAGAGAAGATAATCTGGGGGTGGGGGGGGAACCTCTTTAGCATTCTGCCTATCCAGTCTCATCAGCAACATTTTGAAATGATGTCTTGTCTTTATTGGAGTGATCATATCTGTGGATGACTGGTTTCATCTATTTACACATATTCTTTTCATTTGCAATTTCATAGGATAATATTTTCTGATCCTACCTTCCTATTTCAGCATTTCAACCCCTTGGCTTAGAAGGTTCTGTGTTACAAAAAACACATTTATTGGTTGGCTAAATGGGGGAGAATGATGTTTTTCTCTCCCCCTCACCCAGCTGAGGCTGCTTGGGGCAGATGGGCTCTATTTTCACAGATTTCAAAATCATAGCAAATTTGATTTGCATTAGGTCAGTGATTCTCAGTTTACCTGTGGTAAAGCCAGGGCATTTGTTTGTAAGGTCTAATACACAACCAAGGCTGAGAACTATTGATACGCTCCCAACATACTATTTTGGAAATAAAGAGGCTGAGGGTGAGAAATGATTCACTTCAAGTCCCATACCTAGTGACAGATCTGGTGCTAGGTTTATGGTTTAATTATTTGTAGAGTTCAGTGCTCAGTAATTATATGCAAAATGAGCGTTAAGGTCTGGAACTCCCTGCTTCTCGCTTCAGTAGCAAAATTCTTTCTAGGACTTTAAGAAACTATTAGACCTT
The DNA here is from genome assembly GCF_028023285.1 of Balaenoptera ricei. Lineage (NCBI taxonomy): Eukaryota > Metazoa > Chordata > Mammalia > Artiodactyla > Balaenopteridae > Balaenoptera > Balaenoptera ricei. The sequence goes on from NC_082641.1 coordinate 36,014,626, forward strand.
GCAAAATAAGTTGAAAGGTCTCTTCTCAGCGGTTTGGTCTGCTCATGAGCAATAATAAACACAGATACATTCTGCACTAGCCAGGACCTGCATGCATGGACCTCCCCAATCTCAGTGTCTCAGAGCTGCACCATCCAATGGGGTAGCTACTCACTGCCCATGGCTCTTGAGCACTTTAAATGTGGCTGGTGCCAGTTGTGATGTGCTGTGAGTGTGAAATACACACCAGATTCAAAGACTCATTATGAAAAAAAAGTGTATGAAATACTTCAATACTTTTCATATTTACTGCATGATGAAGTGATAATATTTTGTATATATTGGGTTAAATAGGGTATATAATTAAAATTTATTTCTTAATATGGTTACTAGGAAATTTAAAATTACACATACGACTGGCATCTGTGGCTGGCATTATATTTCGGTGAGACATTTCTCTTCCTGAGAACATGTTCTATTAAAGCAGTTAACAGTGAATGGTCCATGCCAAGCTATTACACCTTCCGTGATCTTGAAGAGTGAAGTGGTGTATTGTAAACTTCCTGGCGATGAGACGTGACATTGATCTGCCCCGTGTTTGCCATCTATCTGGCAGCCAGTCAGTCTGGCCAAATAGACTTCTTTCTATTTATAATATAGGCTCAAAGGAGGCGGGGGGATGCCCCCATGTCATGGAAAGGGCACACTTCATACCTCTTAAGTAATGTACCCGAAAGTAGACCATGTGCTCTTGGAGGCTCTAAGACAGAGAGATGAATGTCCCTTAAACAATTCTGCTCCTAAAGAAACTGCAATGTCAGCAGTTATGAATTATCACTGTCCTTGACAGGCCCAAAGTACTGGAAGTACTGTGGTGCCTACCCTTGTCCATAATGCAAATCCAGATTTTCCTCTCTCTCTTTTTCTTGTTCTCTGTAGTTTGGCCTGCCTCACTGGTACTCTACTTGTGTGTTTAGTCGACCTGGTTTAGCATTTTCAAAGAAGCATGGGAAGGCAGAGGCAAAGACAGGCAGGCCTTGGAGACGGTTCCAATCCCGACCCAGAAGTATTTCGTCTCAGCTTGCGGGATCCCCTTAACTTCTCAAAGCTCCTCTAAACTTTCATTTCCTCAATTTTAAAATGAGGGTCTCTTGCAAGGAACGAATGAAGTAATAAGGCACTCAGCACACTTATTCCTTGGCAGATTTTGGAGGGGACATCTACTCTGTGCGGCCCAGGGCTAGCTGCTGGGGATAAAAGAGTGAGTGACACACAGCTACTGCCCCCAGCTTGCTCACAGCTAGAGGAGGAGAAAGACGGGGAGCCCAGCAGCAGCAGGACGGGAGAAGTCCTCTGTCCCTGGCGGCTGTTCATTACGTTGCACTGCGTGGGGTTTGGCATATCACAAAAGTCTGGTATGGTGTGTACGTGAGGGGACAGACCCACAGTCATGAAGTGACTGCCCGAGTCGCCACATCAGGTGATGCTGGGCTGTGTCCAGGGCACAGGATTGCTGACTCCTTCTCTAGCAATGCTTTTCCCAGGAGAGCACATTGCCTCACTCTTGGTTTCCCAACTTGTTTACCCTAAAAGAACAACTTCACCACTTTGGACTTGATAAAAGGAAAAAAAGAGTTTCTTCCAACTTTTGCTCTATATATAATCTGGGCATGTGAGTGACTCCTTCAGTACTTGGAGTTATTGTAGTAATCATTGTCAGGTTATAATCTCATCAAGATACTGAATGTTTTTGTTACCTGAAAAGTTCCTTCTGTGAGATCTTCAATAGCTCATCTATTTCCTGTTAAATCAGGTAAAACAAAGCCTATACTTCCATCTGAGCATCCTGGAAGAAACTCCAACATCTTCAACTTTGTTTAAGGTACATTCTCCGTGTTCTATGTGATCTATCACAGTAATAAAATATTAGATCATAAAAAAAAAAAGAGCCACTTGTGGAAAGAGAGATAGCAGAAATCCAGTAAGAGGTTTGCTTTTTCAAATTCTATTTTGAAAAACAATGACTTGGTAGGTGCAATGCTGTAAGATATAAAAAGGAACAGAACATATTGTTCAAATAAGCACCCACCTATGCCATTGATTTTCTCTTCCATGTAAGAGTTACACCTGCATCATGCATCAGTGAATGCACCAGGTAAATCAGGCTGGGTGAGTTTGGTCTAGCTTTGTGGCGAGGTGTTTCAAAGTGCCACTGGGTCCTACTGATTTCAAACAGAATGCCCCGTGCACCAAGAAAGGCCCACTCCCAACAGAATGCCCATGCACATACCAAGGTAGGAGAAGCACCAAGCATTTGGTGTTGAAATGGCCCTTATTCTTTCACTCCCTGGAAAGGAAGAGGTAGAGACCCAGGCTCCTATAACCCAGCTGCCTTCTCTGTGTTCTCACAGGAAGAGTCCTGGCTTCAAACCAAGCCTCTTATTGTTGGAATTCATCTACCCAATTGTCAGCTCTAGAAATCCATGACTCACAAAACAAATGATCTGGACCCAGTAGCAGCAGCGTATAATTTTCTTACAGTAGGCGAGATAGTGATTAGGGGAAAAATCAGCCTCTGGATTATTCCCCCACACTTGGGCCTCCATGTAGAAGGTGTGCAATTTGCCTGTACACCTAAGCAGAAGCGATCAGCATTCCTGCCTTATCCTGGGAGATGTACACATTACATTATGATGAGCCTTCCCCTCCCCTGGACTCTCATGTGATGTAAGTGCTTGATTGAAGAGTGGAGCTCACGTATTGTGGCTGATTGCTTTACCATGTCCCTAGACTTCCTTTCCAGGACATACAATGAGGGCCCCATTCCCAATCCCATAGAAACCTAAAACGGTCTATTTAATCACTAGTATCAGAAAGTGTAATAAATAGCTAGTATTGACATATGCAGAGGGCAGGCCAAGTGCTTTGAATCAACACCTCATTCAATTGCCTCCTGATTTTCTCATGAAAAGAGGAATAATATTATCGTCTCCATATTAGAGATGAGTAACCTGAGGTTTGGTAAAGCCAGGATTTGAACCTGATCCACAACTTGTGCCCTGAACCCCTAAGCTCACCCTCTCTATAGGTGAAGAGCAAGGATAACATCTGAGGTAGAGTCTGATGGTAATTTCTACAGACCTGGGAAAGTATCTATCAATGATTATTAACTAAATGTGACCATCTGACAGTGGAACAGATGGCATCAAATGAAATCAAGTGTCCAGGGTTCACTCAGTAGCACTGTCTCCTACCTCTTGTGTCAATGTCAGCAGATTGTTTAATCTTTGTACCTGTTACCTCACCTGGAGCCTAGAGAATATCATTTACTTCCCCAGCTGGTGGTGTGCTGGGTCCAGCTCATACTGGCTTGTGAATCCACATTCAGTGATGTCAGTGATCCAGTGAATCTGTGTTAAGTGACTTGGTAGCTTAGAATCAGCCTTGGTGGAGGTATTTATACCACAGAGATTGGCAAATGCTACAAATCATGGCCCTTTTAAAATTATTATTCCAGAGAGACAATTGTTAAACATTAGTACACCACTGGCTGTGACTCAAAGAGAGATACAATGTGAATTGTCACATTCTAAAGGTAAACAAAGGCACACTGCGTACCCTAAAAAAACTTCTATAAATATAATCTTACCTAAGTCTTCCGTGAATCTTTTATCCCCATCATTCTGCATTTGGGAAGACCTCTGAAAACATAACCATAATGATTTCATATGTCACTACAAATATACAGTTTTATTTTGTGTATTGTTTTTGTTACAAAAACAAATATGCTCCTGTAACAGTCTAATGTTTCTGAATGCAGATACAAACATATAAGCCATAAAGTGTATATATAAATGTTGTCAAATAGAAATATAAAATATAATGCCACGTGTGTAATTTAAAATTCTCTACTAGTCACATTTAAAAAAAAAGAAATGGGGGATATTAGTTTTTAATATTTTATTCAACAATCCGAATTACGATTTTAACGTATAGTCAACATAAACGTTATTGAAATATTTTGCATCCTTTTTTGTACCAAGCCTTCAAAATCCATGTATATTTTATACTTACAGCACATCTCAACTTAGAGCCTAACTTTTCATCAGAAATACTTGATCTGTACTTAGATTTTATAAAATGTACAGCTGAAAAAGGTTTACATACCCAATCTGTTCTTAATATACTTAATTAAATGTTTAATTGAAATATTTAATTAAAATTAAGTAAAATTTAGCTTATTTAATTCCTCAGTTGCACTAGCCACACTTCAAGTACCCAATAGCTATAGGTGACTGGTTGTAGCTGAACTGGTCAGCACAGGTGACCATATATGCTCTATTTTTTGTTTTTTTATAAAAATGAAGACGTATTATATATACCATTCCCAATTTTTTTTTTCCCCTCATACCGTACACATTTAAACTACTTTCCCATCCTATATTCCCCACTGGATCCCTGCGAGGAGAGAAATCTCAGCGAGAGTAATGTTATCAATAATGTCTGTGAATTTCTTCTCCCTCACTGATGGAAGGAGATAAATTGACCTAAGGCATTTTGTGTCTGACCCATTTTCAAATGGCCACCACCAAAAAGTGGATAATAACATGAACTCCAGATACAAACTGTTCAAATAAATGCCTGAAGCTAATTAGAATGGATCATTTCAAATACCCTTTTGGATGAGCTTCTTCCTTTTTCAGTGCTGAGTTCTTAGAAAAGCTTCACCAGGAAATCAATGAGATTCAGTTTTGCAATATTTCATTAGTAATCAACACTAGCATTAGAAAGTACACATTTATTAGGTTATCTACCTGGAGTCTTGGTTTTGCAATATAAACAACTCTGTTTCTGTTGGGATTTTTAAAATCAGCTCTCGCTTTTTCCATAGCAGAATCACTGGATCAGTAAAACAGACACTTGAGAAAACTTATTTCTGATCAATTCAGCTGCCATTTTGATATTCTTCGTTACTTGGCCATAACAGAACTACAAGCTCCTAAATCTATTATTTTACTCCTCCCACTTATTAAAATGCTAACATCATACTTCTAAGGATGCTTTTGACCATTTTCCTTTTAAGTACTTGATACAGATCAGAGAATCAGAGGGTGTAGGTAGTTTTGGGTAGTGGTTCGTTTTGTCTCTGACAAATTGCTAACCAGATATGATCACATTTTTTCCTATATGGCTTCATATACTTTTTAATGTTACTTTTAATAAAGATGACGTGGGGATTCTTCACAAAATAGTCTTGTCTTCACATTAAATTTGTCTGCTACTCATCGTTTCTGTGTAGATATCTCTGAAATCCAGTAGTGATTTCTCTCTCAATGGTTTTGATTGCTTTTATATTCTCCAGGGTGCCTTGTACAATGCTAGCAGCCACTAGTAGTTCAACAAATGCTTGCTAATTTTAAATTAAAGAGAATGGAACCAATGGCTTTCTTTGCCTGGAGTTGGTTTTAACATGTTGGGAAAAAATAGTGTATTTAATCTCCATCTCTTCTCATGTGCTTATGGACTATTTTATAGCCAAGGAACAAAAGTATATCATTGGCCTCACTGTGATTGGAGGCCTCCTGTGCTGCGCAGTTTACAGAATTAAAACTCACGCCAGCTGGGTCACAGGGCTTTTCAAATGGCTCTCCCTTGAGGAAGGGGGAGCCGGCAAAATGCCTCAGGCGCGTTGAGATCCGAATGGTGTGAGCTCCCTTCTGCAAAAATAGAAGCTCCTCCTTCCCCCACCCCAGTGAACATCGTGCCATGCGGATACAGCCAAAGAATGCATACATATCATTAGAAATTTAGAGAGGGATTTTCCCTAGGAAAATACTGCGAACTTTAAAAACCCAATAGACTAAGGTACAATTTAATAGATTCCTCTGAACAATGCCTGCCTCTAGTTAGATTACTATATCAGGAAAAGGAAATAAAGGGATTTTCTCCTGCTCACACCTGGCACATCACTGATAGATTAAAGTTCCAAATTTTGTGTGTTGGCACTCTGTCCTCTCCCAGGGACATTTTATCTCCTCCGGAACCTAATAAAAGAGGACCCTGTCATCTAGAAGCTGCCATGCAGCGCCCTGCGTCGTTGAAGGGGGAAGCTTACAGTCAGATCGGGCCAGGCCAATGAGCGTTCTGTTCATGTGATGGCACTAAAGAGAGTTCACTATGGGGGTGCAAAGAGAGGGGGGAGTGCCAAGGGGGCCGCTTTCGGAGTCATCCCCACCGAGCCAGCAACTGTGCACTGGGAGTGTTCATCTCTCAGGAAACCCTTAGCCCTTACTGAATCCAGCCACATTGCTTTATCCTCTTCTCTGTTCCCGCCCCTAGTTGGAGCCCTGGAGTTGGGAGTCCCTATGCCCTGCTCTCATTGGCAGTGAACTGTTCTCTTCTATGTGGGAGGATGGCCGTTTTAAATACCTCCTTTTCTGCTGTCGGAGTGTGCAAACAGGTTTCTGGTTAATTTTGCTTTGGGGATTCTGATTTGTTTTGTGAGATAGAATGTATTCTGTGGAGATGTGTTTGGCTCATAAAGAAACTGTTGCAATAATCAGTTCCTTATTTGGGAGAAGCCAAGTTCATTTGTAGGCAGCAGCTTTCAGAAGATTGGGGATGGGAGGGCGCCAACTACGATTCATCTGAAGCAAAATTCACTTGTCTCTGGCATCTGCCAAGTCTCTTTGAGAAGTTCGAAGAGGTAACTTCGAAACCAGAGGAAGCATCCTTCTGAGAAATGCAAACCTGTTCATATCCTTATTCAGCTGGGGAACATACAGTGTTGCCTGGGAATGGGACTCACTGTTACAACCCGACATCAAGAGAGCCTGTGGCAGAGGAGGGAGGCTTCTTTACCCGACACGTGGTGTGTTGAGGGATGGCGAGTAAAACTAGCACTATGTACAGAATCCAGTTCCGCAATGCTTTTCCTCCTTAAAAAAATACTTGTAAAACAGAATTTAAAAGGAAATATCCAGTTACCCAGAGGATAGCATTTTCAACCTATAACGTATTTGTTTTTAGCCTTTTTATGTATTTCTGCTGGAGACTTCAAACTATGATTACAATGGCCTGTTCACCTAGGAGTAAAGGACCTTGGGAGAGATGCTCAGTGAAAGTAGCTGAGGATGGTGCAAGGCCATGAGCCCAGAGCCTTCCAGGTTAAGAATTTAAAACATGGGTGTTGTAATAACCACAACTCACATTAGTGTGAACTCTCACAGTTGGCAAAGTGTGTTCATCTACGCCGTCACACTCAGTCCTATGAATGACCCCATGGGGCAGTGTACGTGGGGCATCCTCATGCATGTGGGCTACACCTGGATATTCAGACGCAGGGGGAGATTCCATTCATCTAGAGATGTCTTCTTAGAATTTTTTAACAACGTTAAAATCATATAGAATTTTAAAAAATGATGCCCTGTCTAGAAATGAAAGTGTAGAGTGTGAGACATTTACTACCTATTCAGAATTACACAGCCATTACCCGGACCACAGCATGCCACTATCCATGAAAACAAACATTTGTGTTCATCGTTTCAGTTTGATTAGGGGTAGCAGAAGGGCTATTTTATTATTGTCAAGAATGTACAGTAATAAAAATAAGTCCAGTAGAGGCACTGGTGGAGCTCCCAGTATGATGATCAGATTTGCCTGAGTGACTTGTAAAGTACTGTAATTTCATGGAAATATTGCAGCTAAGGTTTAAAGTAGTTGGCGTTAGTCGTCAGATGTAGCAACAGCTCTCCAAAGGGCAGTCTGCTGAGTTCATTTTAAGCCAGCCAGAATTGTCTCTTTAGAGATCCAGGAGGTGGACACCTGGTTTATTTATCCCCAAGAAGCTTCATTTCCTCCAGGTAAAGGTGTGTGCTGGCTGAGGCTTGCTGATCTGCTCCCCCATTCATCAAACCTAAGGCTTCAAGGTGTGGCCACACTTGAGATTCCAAATGGCTAGCCCAGCCACAAACTGACCCTTCTTAGAGTCTGAGGTGTTCACATTCCTGGGCCTTTCAGAGACCACATTCCTCCTGAAACGCACAAGGACACCAGGTGTCCTAGGGGAGGCCACCTAGGAAGCGCCAGTGTTTTGTTTTCTTTTGCTTCTCACCTCCTTACTGCTGCCTTCTGGTTAAACCTCCTTAGGATGGCTCATTAGCACAGTGTTTTGAGTGTTAATTGAGCTCTTTTGTTCACTGGGACACACACTGGAGAAGTTTTACTACTACTGAAGTGGGTTGTTTTGTTTTCCCTTGTATGGGCTGTCCAGCTCAAGGCCCCTTGCTTGGTGATACTGCTGAAGAGTTTCTATTTCCAGATCAAATTAAAGTGAACCACACTGGCCCTGTTATGGAAGCAATGCGTGGGGGTCATTTGTTGTGTGGTGGTTCTATGGCTGTCGGCCAGGATGTGAAAATCTCTAGCGTCCATGTTATTTCCTGAGGCAGGCACCCACCGGAAGTAGAATTTATTACAACCTGCTGTTTGCCCTCATGAAAAGTATGACAACGTGAGACTCTAGGGCAGTGAAAGACTTACAAAGATTCCTTCTAGAGCTGCTGTGCATGTCAACTCATTCATAATTTAGCCAGTCTTTAAACAATTTTTAATGAAAATAGTCTGCTTTTAGTTGCTTAGCTTTATCTTATTCCTCTTTGTATGATTGCAGGTCCTACAGGTATGGATCTCTGGCAGCTGCTGTTGACCTTGGCAGTGGCAGGCTCAAGTGATGCTTTTTCTGGGAGTCAAGGTGAGTTCTGCTTTTCCATTCCCACCTGCAGTGTTTTGAAACCACACTGAACTTTATTTGTTAAATCTAAGTTCTTTGGATGATGTAATTAAAAGAGGTAAGTTTTAAGTAGAAGTAAACAGAAAACCTGTTGTAGCTTTAAAATCACAAACCAGGAGGATGTTTCTGGGGATGTTTTCAGGAGGAAAACAGTAGTCAGCTTTGGCACCTGATGTTTCCACGTCAAAAATAAATGCTGCAAATCATGCTGAGGGCATTTCTGGTGAAGGCAAGCCAGGTCTCTTGGTCCTCAGGCTCTGGGAGAGAGATTGAAATTGCACTGAAGGATTATTAACGTACTGATCGCTCAGCTCATCTGTGACGAAGGATATCACAGCCTATTTCCAGAGCTCAGAATTAAGTCCTCTTAATCATATTCTCTGAGAGTGGAAATTGCAGATTGCAAATAAATTTTACCTCTTACTCTCTGGGTGATTACCATTTGGCTAAACCTGAAGGAGGAAACACCCGAAATAGTTGGATAATATACTCAAAGTCACGAGTTTCCTTGGCCATCTCTGTAATTCTCCCTCCCTCTTTATACCCTCTTCCTATTGGAAGAGTTGCCATGTATTCAAACTTAGGTCTCACACGGCAATAACTGGAACAGGAGAGAAATGAAAGGGAATGAAAAGTAGTTTTCTGCCCAGAAAGAAAACTGTGCTCGTAACGAGGGTGGGAGACTTTTTAAAATATCATCTTGAGTACTTGATTTTTTTTCTTGCTTGAGCTTCAACAAAGGAAAGAAATCATCATTTCTCCTATTCTGTGATACCACAGTCACTTGTTGCTTTAAGAGCGGCCAACTCCCCTACTTAACAGGCAACTCATCTTGGAAAACACAGTTTAGCAGCAGAAGTAGTGCCTTAAAATGTCCTCCCTGACCTTCGAGCCAAAAATAAATCCCTAGTAGTGAGCTGCTGAGGGCAACCAGAGTAACTAAGAAAACAAGAAGTGTAAAATATGTTATTTTATCTCCTAAAACAATTTAAAAATATTTATAGAAAAGAAGTCATAATTGTTTGAAATATTTTGGGGTCTCTCTGGTGTTATAATGTCAACATTTTGCAAGTCAAACATGGAGGGAATTGCAGGCTCCGTGTCAGCAGCTTTTCCCATGGCTGGTTTTAGACCCTGGTTCTGAGCCAAAGAATTACAGCTGAGATCCTCTGCTATTCCAAAGTCATGGTGGTTAGGTCTCTACTTTCTTCATTAAGGTGACTTTCACTCCACTGGGCAAGGCTCGAGGAATTTAAAAGACTTGTGAAATGAAAAGTATGGCAAAGGAAATCTTTAAAGAAAATTTAAAATGTATCCCCAGCTAAAAGACTAGAGCTAAAGTTACATTTTTGACCTAAAGAGTCTGCAGAGGGCACCTCTTTCAACTGCTTTGACATTTTAGCAAGCCTTTCACTTCATAGAGGAAACAAAACCATTAGCTGGTTTTATGTTTGCTTTTTTTTTTTTTTTGCTTTTTGATAGTTTTATGTTTGCTTTGTTTATTTGGGGGGAGCAGAGCATAAGAAAAGGCAATGGTTTATAGTAAATACAAATCACATAGTTTAACATTACTTACACATACTAAGTAATTTAGCAAAGGAAAAAAATTCCTCCTTTTCTTTTTCTTAGTAGGCTAACCAAAATTCCTTTGGAATATGTGGCTACTCCAAAATTCTTACCTTAAAATGGCCTGGGGTTTGTTAAGGACGCGGTATGATGTTTATATAAGAAGGTGCAGATGACCATGTTTGAACATGAGCGTGTATGCGTGTGTGTGTGTGTGTGTGTGTGTGTGTGTGTGTGTGTGTGTTTGCTGGCGCTGGCCATTTATCCGAGGAGTTCAGCCAGAGTGATCTCCTGATACGACATGGATTGAATCTCAGATGACATTCATGGGCCATGTGTTTCTTTTTCTGCCAGGTCTGGATTGTACCCAAATCACTTTATTTTTATTTTCTCTCCCATTGTATGAGGCAGACTAAAACTGTAAGAGAGGACTTTAAAAAAAAAAAGATGCTACTGTAGTTTCACCAGCCATTCATTGAATTAAGTTTGGTCAGTGGAAGAGGTGGCACTGCTGAGGAAAGGAACTGGGAAGCATCACGGGGAAAAAAACTGCCCAGGAGCTGGGAGGAGATGACAGATCTGCATGCCTGAGGAACGTTGTCACTTGAAGCCTTGAGCAGGGCTCTTCTTGCTTAGGCAGATGAGCAATTTAAACTATGCTGGCCCTAAGAGGATTTTTTTATTAAGTCTAATTGCCCTCTTGGAAATTTAATGAGAACTAAGCATCGAACAGTGCCACCACTGTATTAGCTAATGTGATGTAATTGATGCTCTCTGTTTGTCTTTCATCCTTAATATTAATTAGTCTTTACATCTGATCCTCAAGGCAGGTTACATACTCTCAGGGAGAATTTCTTTCTTTTTCTTTTTTTTCTGGATGTACCACAGTTTATTTAATTTTTTAAATTAAAATATAGTTGATTTACAATATTATATTGGTTTCAAGTGTACAGCCTAGTGACTCGGTACTTTTATAGATTATATTCCATTCCAAGTTATTACAAAATGATGGCTATAATTCCTCATGCTGTACAATATATCCGTTTGGCTTATCTATTTTATATATAGTAGTTGGTACCTCTTAATCCCATACCCCTATCTTGCCCCTCTCCCCTCCCCTCTCCCTGCTGGTAACTACTAGTTTGTTCTCTGTATCTGTGAGTCTGTTTCTCTTTTGCTATATACATTTGTTTGTTTTATTTTTTAGATTTCACAAATCAGTGATATCATATAGTATTTGTCTTTCTCTGTCTGACTTTTTTCACTAAGCATAATACCCTCCAGGTCCATCCACGTTGCTGCAAATGGCAGAATTTCGTTCTCTTTTTATGGCTGAGTAATATTCCATTGTATATATATACCATATCCTTTTTATCAGTTTGTCTGTTGATGGACACTTGGGTTGCTTCCATGTCTTGGCTATTGTAAATAGTGCTACTATGAACATCGGGGTGCATGTGTCTTTTCAAATTAGTGTTTTCATTTTTTCTGGATATATACCCAGGAGTGGAGTTGATGGATCATACGGTAGTTCTATTTTTAGTTTTTTGAAGAACTGCCATACTGTTTTCCGTAGTGGCTGCCCCAATTTACATTCGCACCAACAGTGTAGAAGTGTTCTCAGGAAGAATTTCTTACTCCAAAATCAGGAATGAGCAACAACGTTTCATTTTCAGAGGGCTTCACAGGGTTGAACTGTCAACTAGTTGCATCAAAACTGCTGCTCCTGGGCTTCCCTGGTGGCACAGTGGTTGGGAATCTGCCTGCCAATGCAGGGGACATGGGTTCGAGCCCTGGTCCGGGAAGATCCCACATGCCGCGGAGCAACTAAGCCTGTGCGCCACAGCTACTGAGCCTGCACTCTAGAGCCCACGAGTCACAACTACTGAGCCCGTGCACCTAGAGCCCGTGCTCCACAACAAGAGAAGACACCACCATGAGAAGCCCGTGCACCGCAACGAAGAGTAGCCCCCGCTCACCGCAACTAGAGAAAGCCTGTGCGCAGCAACGAAGACGCAATGCAGCCAAGAGTAAATAAAAATAAAAATAAAAATAAATTAATTAAAAAGGAAACTGCTGCTTCTACAAAGATGATTTTAATGAGAAACGTGCGTAAAGACTTAATGAATACAAATATTCTTCTGAGGAGCGCCTGTTACACGTTGTTACACCTCTCCTATTTCTGTGGGTCCACAAGTGAGCCTCCTCTTTGACCTCAGCAGTGTAAGGTGGGAGCAGGCTAGCCCCGACCTGAAGAAGTTCAGTCTAGTTAGGATATGAGGAACTTCTAGAAATTAATGAGAGACTGTATAGTTTTAAGGTCTAGATTGTGTGATGAATACAGATGGCCAAGATGCTCTAAAAAAGGCTAAATTAAGGTGGACTGGAATAGTTAATTCAACAAATTCAATGTACAGATATTTCTTTAGAGCGTTCCATTTTTAAAGATTGAAATTACGGCTATGAGGAAAACAGTGATCCTTCCCTCAAGGAATTTATCATGACTTAAGAGATCAGGCATATGTATAAAGAATTACTGTATGAGGCAGAATGTATTAACTATGGAAATAGTGGGCTGAACTACACTCTTTAAGAGGAGTGAAGAGAGGAGAGTCACCTCAGGATGTGGTGAAGCAGAGAGAACTTCACAGGGGAGGTTGGTGTTATTTCAGCAGATATTAGGGTACTGGGTTAAGACTTTGAAAGGCCTAGAAGAGCAGGGGGTGGCTGCAGGAATAGCGTGTGTGATAAGGGAACAACATAAAAGACGTGCACAGGTGCAGATATGAGGTGTACGCGGAGAACAAGTCAGCCAGTCATTGGGTTTACACTATGTACGGGGCACTGTGCTAGGAACGAGTGGTTCTATTTCACACACACAGCATCCAACAGAGGGTTTTTGAGCACTTACTTTGTGGAAGGCGTACGATTCATTTGGCCAGAGTGCTTGGTACATGAGCGCTGTGTTTGTAATTATTCCCTTTGGACGTAAACTTAGGTCAATGAACTCGAGTTAAATTACAGAAGGTCTAGAGATGGGAAAAGCTTCATGGAAAAGGCAAGTCTTGCTGAGTCTTGAAGGATGGGTAGTATTTTGGAGAGGAAGCAAGTCATAGTTCTTAAAGTTGTAGGCCAGGTAAGAGGTTCATGATGGTACTCTGTGTGTGTGTGTGTGTGTGTGTGTGTGTGTAATATTTATATAAAGCATATACAGGGAATTCCCTGGCGGTCCAGTGGTTAGGATTCCACGCTTTCACTGCCAGGGCCCGGGTCTGATCCCTGGTCGGGGAACCAAGATCCCGCAAGCCACATGGCGCAGCCAAAAAAAAAACTATTTATGTGTAATATATGTGTGTGTATATACATGGCATGGTTTGCAGGCAAAGCACATAATTAGTATCTTATCACTCTAAATATCATTCCATACCAGTCAAGATAAAAAACTTACACTAGGAGTGAGATGCCATGTCCCAAAGGAACCAGGATTCCCCAAATAATGTTCTTTGTACACCTTTGAACATTTTTCATAAACTTATGCAAACACACACAGCACTTGTGTGAAAGAAAAGACACCTCTATTCTCATTGCTAACAGATAGGAAGTAATGACACAGTGGCAGGAACATTTTATTTTTTTTAAATAAACCTTACACTTTCATGCCCCTTTGCTGGTGAAGCTCCACAGAGCCCTAAGAGCTTCAGGACATACAGGATATATTTCAGGCAAGTATTAGAGTCATGGCTACAGTTGGTAAACAGTGAAGGGTGGGCCTGTTAAAAATGTTTTCAAGAAGGAACAATACACACTTTCCTTGAATGCACACTGGAAGTGAGGGAGAAAGCCATAGAACTTAAGATCACTGCTGTCTTTACTTCAAGAGGCAAGAAGAAATCTTAGTCTCTTCTAGTGCCGTGGACATTAGCAGACCTACATCACCTGGTCTTCCTGGTGTCACAGGTGCTATGACGCCGGAGTTCAGGTCATAGCAGGCCAGGCGACGGAGCTTCTGGTCTCGTCTACCTGGATGATGCCAGTGGAAGATATGCATAGACTTTTGTGTGTGATGAGGACTTTTAGCAAGTTTTTATCGAGCACGTTTATGGATTCAAGGATGAATTTTGAATTTATGTTTCTACCTTTAAGGAGCTCGTGGTCTATAGAAGAGAAGACAGATAAGTAAACCTAATTCAATCATGGCTCCCTAAGGTTATTAAAGAGTTTTAAGCAGGGTAATAATACTGTTAGATTGTCCTTTTGGAAATACAGCCGGTAATCGAGTCAAAGTGAGTTGGAGAGCGATGAATGCGGAGGAAGGTGGTTGTAATAGGTTAGGAGAGACGATGCAAGTGTGCCAGTGGCGGCTGAAACAAAATAGATGGATTGTAGACAGATGTTGCGGAGCACTCGGAGTCCAATTACATGTGGATTTTTGACTTTGGGAACTGGCAGAGCTTTCTTACTCCATCCATTTCAAAGTTTCTGCGTCTTGAGTTCATGTTATCAACATCAGCAGTGACTCACTTTTAATAGAGTGAAACCCTAGCACGCAGTTCAGCCTATTAGCAGTGAAGTGGTACTTGCATGGAACAGCTCTGTGGAGGGGGAAACACTGAGACTGATGACAGCAGAGTATCTAAGCAACCTTTCTTTTGTGCCATTTCCCGGAACCCCTCCTGCCTGTGCCCAGCCCGGGTCCCACGGCTGTCCGCTCCCCTCTGCAGTGTGTCTGTGCTATGGCTTGGTCACTGTGCCCTGAGGGTCCACAGCGGGGACAAAGGCCTGAGCTCCATACCTGTGTAGTCTCTGCGCATTCATGACTCAATCCCGAGACCTTGACATACCCCCAGATATTTGATCATCCCTAGAATATGTACTTATCTCATGGAATGCAATAAAATATACGCAGGATGAGTCGAGGGCAGCAGAGTTATGCACTGAGCAGAATCTGGGAGGTCGGCGAGGCTTACACAGTAGCTACGTGACTCACCTCTGTGAAGCAGCTGGCAGTGTGAGTGACGAGGTTTGCGCCTCAGCTAATTAGTATTAAAAGGACGGGGACCACCCAAGAATAGCCTGAACCTTGAACGTTCAGGTCACACATGCCAATGATGAACCATACTTCCAATCTTCTGCCTTAGATTATAGGACAGTCATCTGCCAACCATTACAGGACAAGAGCCGGTCCTGGTGTGCAAAATGTCTCCACACCCCTTTGGTTCAGTAGCCTAAACTAGGGCTTCCGTTATGGGAGGACAGGAGCGGGGTTGACGGAATGTGTTTGATGTGTGGTGCCGGCCACCAGCTCTTGCTCATTGACACACCTGGGTTTCTGCCTCTAGTGGAAGCTGACCCAAGTTTAACTGTGCAGAAGTCCACGCTGGCTTGGACCGGCCCGGCCAGCCTCTCTCTGCCTGATAATCATCCCCCATAACTAGGGCCCCAGGGTCCCTCAATCACCCAGCACCTTTTCCCTAGGAAAACCCTCTCAGGAAGAACCTGTGGGAGGTGGTTTTCTTCTCACCCTGCTTTTAAGTCAATGTGTTACTTTGGTTTAGTTTAAACCCTTAACCTTAGACTTGATGATATAGAATTCTAGGCGTTTCAGAGCCACCCGCAAAGGCATCTTCGGGGCCTATCCCCTGCTCCTTGTAACTGCCTGCTAGACATAGTTAAGGATGTCTAACTTGTCATCAGGCAGAGTCGCCAGCAGCCACAGCCCAAGGACCACCATCAGTTTTCACAAGCAACAGGCACCAGGGTCCCATCTGGGCTCTTCCAGAAACACTCACAGGCTGTCAACAGTGTCATCCCTCAGACTCAGAGCGAAGCTTCCTCCTCATCTGTAGTTAGCAGCATAAGGGTGGTGACGATGTGTGACATAAACACACATTGAGATTGGATGCAACTGATCGTACAGAGAGGATTCCGTGGCACCCTGTCTGGCCGGCACTGCACAGACCGGGAGGCCCAGGGGCCTGGAGCACTTCTTCAACCTCAGCTGCAAATCAGTCTTCTCTGGTCTGTATTTCCCAAATTCATCCAAAATGAATCCACGATATTTCATCAGATACATCTATCAGGAATCTCTGTTTCTGTTTATGTCACAACTCACCAGCCTTAAGCCTTAACCTTAACTAATTACAGTGTCTGTGTTACAGCTCCACAGCAGGGTTGCAGGTATTAGAGTGTGGAGGTGCATGTCCCAACCATGGAAGGAATGTTTCAGGATGTTGTCTGTTGTTTTAGAAGCTTTCCCCAAGATGCAGGACACAGGGATGGGCAGAAGGGCAGCCAGTGGTAGAGGATCAGGGGTTTGGGGAGGCGACATTTGTTTTGTGTCTCTCTTCTAAATGAAGTTGTCGTGACATCTGTGTTTTAAGTTGTGTGACAAATTCTGGATTGAGCTTGCAATATACACAATTTGTTTTCGAATGATTGACAAAACGACCACTGCATACTCTGTGTAATAAATAGTTATGGATTAAAACTCACTAGACCTGAAAATTCATGGCGGATGTTTTGTTCACCCCTGTATCCCCTCCTCTAGCATTCTGACACATGGAGTAGATCTTCATTTTATTTAAGGGAATCAACATCTAAATCCTGACCTGGAACTTTCCCAGTAATTGTCCACAATTGTCACTAATGCTCCATTATGTCCAGCCCTAACCAGGGCAGAGGCTGGATTTGGACCCCCTTCCAGTAGAAAGTGTCTGGAAATAGCTGTGCAACTGTAGAAGCTATTCTCCAAGAAGCCCCAAGTATCCCTGTGCCCTACCCGAAGCCCTGATTTGTGAGCTTTCCCTGTGGATGGAATGTTCTCATTTTCCTGCTATATACTTCAGATGCGCCCAGGGTCAGAACTTTGCCCAACACACCAATGCCTGGGAGCCTGATGCCCTTTATAAGTCTTGCCAACCTTTTCCCAGGTGACTGGACTCTGTACCCCATGCACCAGCTACTGGCCAACATCCTGCATTGAATAAACCAGTCACCCATCACCTACCCCTGACACCACCTTTATCTGTGCCCCACCTACCTGATTAAATCTCCTCAAATATTGACAGAGAGGTATAATGAGGCCTGCAGATTCCAAATTCAAGTTTTCTCTGCCCCTTCAGACATTGAACTTTAGATTACGAAAGACCATGACTAGGGATCTTACGGAGAGCTAGATCAGTTTTCCCAGCCTCATCCCTTAAATAACAGGTTTCTCCAGTTTCCAATGAGAGCCCATCTTGAAGTATGAAACTCTCAAAATTAAATCAGGTATATGATAAAATCCTTAATTTCTTCATCCATGAATATGGAAAAAAGTTGTATTTTGTGTAATCTAATCTTTTAGTAAAATCTTGCAAATTTGTAAAAGGAGAAATAACGTTCAGAATATTTGACTAGTGGATAGCTGTGTGTTATTCAGTATTAATAGATTTACATTAGTGGAGATTGAATTGGTGATGTTTACCACGCCTTGGCTTCCCCCAAACTGAGAGCTCAGTTTTTTAGGAAAGGACCATTTTGTGGCTGTGTAACATTCAGGACCAATGCTCCTTCCTCCGCTACCCAACCAGTGGGCCGGCTGCTTCCTTGGTTGAAGCAAGAAGTACCATGCTTTTTTTTTTTTTTTTTTAACAATAGCTAACGATGAAAGGATGTATTGTGAAGAGAGTGGGGCAGTCGGGGAAGTGGGGGAACCAGTCAAAGAGCCCTGCCCCATGTCAGGGCACAGTCTGGACAGATTAGCTTGTGAGGTGGAGAATACAGTGAAGTACCGAGGTGCTGTGCTCAGACAGCCCTGGCCAAGTTTACGAACTGGTTTGTGATTGTGCCCGGCTTCCCTTGTGAGCCGTGCCAGCACCATAGTCTCTGAGTGTTTGCTCTGAACTTCATAAGCATGGCTGACTAGCTCTCTCTCCCTTTGTAGCTATCACTAAGCCTGACTTCCTGGAAAGCTCTTATCGAGGAATAGAAAGACCTAGATTAACTCCTGTGCATACCCTGGCCATATATGCGTGTCAAACTCGTGTTTATATAGCCATTATAGGTGTGAAAGGCAGAAGTGTAGCTACTCCCCAGTATGACCTGTCTTGTCTTATTTCTGTGGATGGGTACTAAAAGCCTGTATTTTTATGTCTTAAAATCTTACCTGAAGGAAAAAATATTAAAGACAAAAGGATATGTAGCACTTTCATTAACATGAGATGTATCTAAAATGAAACTATTCCCTAACCATCAAATTTGGGCAGAGGGTGATTTCTCCAACATGTTGGTTGAGAGTGGGTTGCTATAAACCCAAAGTCAGAAGCCTTTCGCATGGCGGAGAGTCAGTGGATGCCTTAAAGCAGGAGGTAGAAGGAAGAGGCTGAAATTCCAGGCTGAAATGAGGGGTCCGTGGCCGTCACTGAGCCCACAGTTGGTATTCAATAAATACCATGTAGATTACTGATTGATTTCTGCAGTTAGTTGCTAGGAGGCCAGTTTGATCTGCACTTGATTTGGTTATACACAGTGTCCCTCTGGTTCTGTGCTCCTGCCCTTGGCTATGACTTCCTTGGGGCCGCAGCAATCAGCCAGAGGCTTAGACCATCAGAGGGTAAAGGGGGCCTGTGGAGGAACTCTCTGGAGAGTGAGGAGAGAGGCTGGTCAGATGGCCTTGGCTCGTACTCAGAGAACATACAGAGATGCTTAGGGAGTAGGACCAGTAAGCAAGTCTCTGCACCAGTCATATCTGATTCCTGCTTCTATCTTCTCTGCCATCGTCAGGAGAAGCAGTCTAGATTGGGGATTTTAGAGCATTGATCTTGAACTTTGTCAGAATTGGGTTTGAATCCCAGCTCTATCATTAATGAATTGTGTGATTTTTTTTAGGTTGAGTTCCCCAGAAGCCAGATGCTGAGACAAGGGTTCAAATGAAAGTGAATTATTAGAAAAATATTCCAGGGGGAAACTGACAGGGAGTAGGGAAATGAGACAGGGAAAAGGCTAAAAAAGAAAAAAAAAACAAGCAAGAATGCAATGTCAAGTGCTATCCCACGGTGGGGTGGATGGTGGGGATGGTATCTGGCTCGGTCCCCTCTAGAAGCAGTGCTTCAAGTTGTCCAGAACAGCCCTCAGTTGATGGTTAAGGGCGACCCTTGGAGGTCATAAATTCCTAGACACTATCAGCTCTCCAAGTGCAGGTCAAGATGGCTCCAGGTGCTGACAGAGACACAGGTGCTGGGTGTTGGGAGTGAAAGCGCACAGGGAGTCTATGTGCACATAAATGGTTAAGGGATCTATATCAGCAGAGCACTGACAGCATGTACTTCAAAGGCTTTCGTAGTTTCTTACACTTTCTGAGCCTCAGTTTTCTCCTCTGTTAAATGGGAGGAAAAGAACTTGTTTAAAACCATCAAGGAGGTAACAATAGTAAAGCACCTGCTGAGATGACACAGGAAAAGCACAAAAGTAGTCAATAACTGGTAACTGTTATTGGCCTCAGTTGAGTTACTCCAAACCCTGAGGCCTTAAATACACATGCAAACTAAACAGACATGTAGAATTTGAGTTATAACAATATATGCCTAAAAGGAGCAGTTCAGTTGCACAAGGAAGTTTTGGAGCTAAAGATAATTTTAATAATGACTCCAGAAAACTGTCTAGAAGAGGATTCTAATGTTTAAGATGCTTTCAACAATAGAACTAAGGCATGATGGCATAAACTTTTAGGAAACAGGACACTGTTCTATATTTATAGTTTTAACAATGAATGCTCAAAGGATAAGTGTGATAAAAACCTTAGTGCTCTAGTTCTTATACTTTTAATAAAATTGAATCTGATCAAGCCAGCAAGTGGGTCTGGAGTGAGTTGACTCTGATGCTGGGAGTGACACCGGGCAAGTCAGTTGAGTTCAACGAGCGTTCTTTGAGCATTTGCCATGTGGCAAACACGAGACCAAGAGGAGTGAGGCACAGTTTCCCAGGTTAGTCACCAGGTGAAGTGGGGATGTAGGGAGAGAGAATTAAAACCAGTTCATTGCAAGAACAATAGAAGCATTTCATGGATCCAATTTTAAGTACTTTATACTTGTAACCTTGGTTAATTCCCACAGCAATGGTAAGAGGAAAGTTCCATTATTACCCTGCTTTAGGTAAGGACACCAAGAATAGTTATGTAACTAGTTTACATAACAAGCGAAGGCCAACATGAGAGTCCAATCCAGGCAGTCTGACCCCAGAGTGCACGCTACACTGCCTCACGTGTCCTAGGATTTCCATGGTACCTAACTATCTGTAGTACTCACCTCTGCAGGAATTTCAGCTGAACTCTGGAAGTTGCATTTGTTTCACTTACTCAGCCAAGATCAAGAATCATAGTTATATTATGTCAAAGCAACAGGAGGTGATTCCATGAACTCCTTCTGTAAATCCTCTAAGATTCAGATTCATTAAGTTTAATGTAGTACTTTGACTTTTAATGTTGACCTCATTATTTCATATATAAGTATTGATACTTATATATACTTATATACAAATGTAAAACTTATGATGAGGCATGGGTAGTTTCCTCAGAGCAAATGGGCATCTCTTCCCGAGGTTATATCAGTAGCCAAAGTTTGTGGGGACAGGTGCCACCTCTTCTCCTTTGAAAAAACTCCTTGAAAGGTACCTCCTGGGCCACTGGGCAACCCCATCTGGTACTGTGCGGCCCTGTTATGTGTACAAGGCTCTACCTGCATTGTTCTAAGGAGGTTCAAGAACTGTCTTATGAAATCAACCCTGGGTTTTCTCTTCTGATCACTCCTGGATTCTCCACGAATGCAGAAGCTGTCAAAGTAAAGGAAAGCCATCTACTAACATGCCTAGAGAATTATCCTACTACACACACTCACTATTATAGCATGTACTTTTGCCTGTTTCTAAGACTGTACCTCCTTACCCAAAGCTTTTCCCATCGTCACTGTATTAACATTCCCTATTTTGTACACAGGACTTGTGTTGGTATAACATTGTTCCTACACCATTTTCTGATAAGATTTGTCCATACAAATCAGTGGACGTGAAACCAAGCTTATATGAGTAAGAGTCTTCCATTCACTGGAATTTATTTTTGTGTTGCCCTTTTAAGGTAAAGGGGCACATTGTCAGAAAAGAAAACTGTACCAAGACATTATTTAAAAACAAATTTGGAGTGTCTTTCTTGCCATCAGTGATCTCACCTAATGGTGTGATGGGAAAAAAACATCAACCAATCACCAACTCTGGGTTATGAGTCCAATGGCATCAGTAATCAGTTCTGTGGTTATGGGCAAAAGCTGTTAATTTCTATAAACTCAGTTGCTGATATATGAATAAAACTTTTCAGAGAGAAAAAATCAAATCTGTCCCTCTCAACTCCAAAATTATTTTTTCTATTATTTCTTAGATACGGATGTAGTACCCAGCTAGGGATTCCTTCATGCCAAGCCCTCTCTGAAGGTCTTTGTGGTAGACTTTCTTCTCCTGAGCTTGCTTTTTTTTTTTTTTAAATTAATGACTAGAGTGAGGACAAGGAAGGCAGACTCACCAAATCTACAGATGATGCAAAGCCAAGGGTAGCTAATGTGCTGAATCACAGACATAGGATTCAAGATATCTTGACAGCCTCAGTAGTGGGCCAAAAACTGCAAGATAAAATTTGATAGGGATAAATGTAAAGGCCTGTGTTTAGGTTTTATAAAATCATAAATGAAGTGACAGTCCTGGCTCACAGCAAGTCCTCTGTAAAAGACTTGAAGTTATTTAGCTCATTGCAAATATATAATTTACCTCACCTGTTACAGTGTAGCTACCAAAGTAAGATAAGATAGCTCAGGCTGCCTTAATAGAAACAGAGGGTCTAGAACAAGTAAATCACCAGTCCTCTGGACTCTGCACTGGCCACAACATATCTAGAATAATCCGGTGAGTTCCAGATATCGAGATTTAAGAAAGATATTGATAAACCAGAACAAAATAATCTTAATGGTGAACTCTTGAAATCACACAAAAGGAACTAGAGATGTTTAATCTGAGGGTGATGAAGGGGCAATGGCAAGGTATTTGTTTTAAAAATGTATCTTGTTGATGAGGGCTTTAATCATGGAGAAAGGCCATGTGTTTAGAAAGCATGGAGAAATAATATACCAAAAATGTAGACTTTGGGAACCAAATATGTGCATGTATGAATTTCAGCTCTGTAAGTTTCAACTCTGTGACTGAGTAATTTCTCAGCGTATCTGTTTCCCATCTTGAAATAGGGGTAATAATATCTTGCTCAGAAAGCCATCCATGAAAGTTAGATGAGCTGGCATGTTAAGTACCTGGCGTAGTTATTGGTAAGAGTTAGGTTTTTTGTAAAGGCTAATCTCTTCTTTGTTTACCTTCCCTTCAAGAGGGGAAGAACAAGGACAGTTAGGTTGCTTTTCCAGAAGGTATGCTATGCCTACTGCAACTATCCCAAAGTAGGATGAGTTGCTAGGTCAGACAGGGCTGGGGTTAAAGTCTGGGAGAGCAGCGCTGACCTGCCAAGGCACTCTGGTGCCCCGCTCTTGTCCCCCACTCTTGTCCAAACACAGCTTCATGTAATAATTTTGATTTTACACAGTAAGTTTCCAGGTATGATTTCGTGTGAATGAATAGTTCAGGAAATTTTTTAAAAGGCAGAAAATCAGTGGATAAGATGATCCCTCAGAAGCCTTTGTTCTCCCTGTTCTCTGCACGTCTGTGTTGTTGGGATTGATACTCACTAGAACATGCACAATCCTGCCGGACATGGAGTTAGAAAAGACCCAAATGTGTTACTCCACTACACCTATGAAGTTAGGGAATCATTTCTGTAAGTTATAGAAAGATAATTCAGTTGTGACAAACAAAAGGGATTGCTAGCCCCCTCTTTATAGTTCTCTTATCACAGCGGTACCGTGATTTCCTGCTCCACTGCCCCCCTCCCCCCGGCAAGTCATGTATGATTTTCTCAAAGGCAAAAGGTGGAATTAACTTGCCAGTATTTCGACACTGGGTTTTCTTTTAAACAGCTGATAATTAAATCCATCCAGACCTCTCTAGCTGTCCTTCTAGGAGCTTTAATCACAAGAAGCAGGCGAACTTGTAAATGTTCTAAGAGAGCTTAGACAGCAAAATTATTCTTATTGAAATGCATGAAAGTACCCAGGTGCTTCCAAGCTATGCCCAAGTGCCTTCTCTAAAAGAACATGGTGGGCAAACCAAACATTCATCCTGGGTCAGCAGTTGGGAATCAAACCACGAACTTACTATTCCCATACTTTCTGGTTAGTTTGTTTGTATGTTTTTGAGTAAGGTGACTGAATGCAAGGAGTAGTTTAATATGGTACACTGAGTGATTTCTTATAGGACGTACTTAGAAAAATATGTCAGACAGGAGCTCACAGAACGTAGGGTTACGATAGTTTTTAGAGATCGAAGGCTTGGATGAGGGTTTCTCAATCTTGACAATATTGACATTTCAGGTCAGATAAATTTTTGTGGTGGCAGCTGTCCTGTGCATTGTAACATGTTGGCAGCATCCGTGACCTCTAGGTACTAGGTGGTCCCCTCCACCCTCAGTTGTAAGAACCAGAACATCTCCAGACATTGCTAAGTGTTCCCTGGGTGAGGGGGCACCGGGGGTGGGAAATGACCCCCAGTTGAGAACCACTGCCCTAGATCTGGTGATTGCATGTTGACCTGACCGTGCCCAGGGTTGTTGCAGGGGTCAAATTAGACAAAGCGTGTTTATAGACTTTTAAAAGTAAAGAAAAAACGTACACATATAGTTACAATGCAGCCCTTATCTTTTCACTGGTTCATCTGTTCATTCATTCATCCTAAGATTTTTTTGAACCAGGTGGTGGACACCCTTAAATAAATAAACCTTGAGAGGCTGAAAGGTGTGCCGAGTAAACAAAGAACTTAGAAGAAAAAGAGCAATCATGTAAGACATCCCGTAATGAATGTATGCATATAACATGCACAAAATGTTATGGGAGCCCCAAGGAAGGAAGGGCTGCCTTTGACCCAAACCATAGAAAACCAGTTGGTCTACACGGCTGAAGCTCTGTAATAACAATTACCGTTTGACTAATTGTGACTAATTCTCCTTCACACAATGACATATATTCATGCAGCTTTGCCAGGAGTGTTTAAGGTGCGTGCTGACAGCGTTCAGCACTGATTAAGGTATTAATCATTTTTCAGGTCTACACTTGGGTATGAAATCTGAATGAGCAACTTAATTGAAGTTGTTACAGACACCTGTTATTTTCGCCTTTTTTCATACCCGCTCCAATGATAGCAAACAATCAAACAAAAAAATAGACAAAAACTCCAGCCCAGATTTCCTGAAGTAGAGCCACGAATATCAGACACTAGAGAATAACACAGGAAGCTCAGGCCTGAATATATTCTTCAAATGGACCTCGATCAATTCATTTGAGGTCTGTTGATTCAAGAAGAACCATTCCTAGAATCATGAACACCTGTTTAAAGCTCTAAATCTGACATTGCATATTTAGATAGAAATATGTCTGCCTGAGTAATTACATGCTAGTACCATGGAGATAGGGTTGACCATTATGAAAGTATCAGAATTTCCAAACTTTATTCCAGAATGTTCTGCATTAAATATTCATTAACAAGGAAACTCCATATAAAAGCTGGTGTGCCCTATGGAGCCACATTTACAGTAAAGCCTGTCCTGCCTTTAAACCTCCCGTGCAATTTTGCCTATTCTGTGTTGCAGAGGTACACACAGGTTGACTAGAGCAAGAGTTGCTAGCTTTAGCATGAGCTGCCCTAATGGTTTTGAGTCACATTTGTTTGGGAAGATCACACTTAAAGCCCGTCACTCGTGCTGGTTTATGGGGAATGCAACAACTTTGATATCAGCTAACAAATCCCCATGAATGCACAGCCACATCTGAGTGCTTCCGACAAATGCTTCCTGTCACTTCTCCCTCGACAGCTTCGAGAATTAAAGCCTAGTGAAGTAAACTGGGAGACATCCCTGAGCATTTAGTAGAAGAAGCCTGGTGGAGTGAACTGCCTGGTGGAGGGAACTGCAAAGCCAGCTGTTGAAATCAGTGTAATTGGTGTGAGATTACATTTCATCAGCCTTAAGACCTGCCTTTTACCACCAGAGAAATCAGTCTCCACATTTAAGGTCACATCAATATGGAACATTCTGCATACTGAGCTGTCTGTCACGTGCCTTTAGAATACCCATGTCGTGCTGTTTTTTAAGCATTACAAGCGAAACAAACAGCCGACAGGTGGGTCTTGTGGTACATTCAGAATCCCTGTGAAAACTCCCCCAGCACTATATCTTTAAATCTCAACTTGATTATATTTATGAGAAAGACATATACTGTATACAGCATAAGCATATATCGATAGCCCTTATTTGATGACTTATTGTGAAAACCAAGCCTGTATTATGATTTCTAAATCAGGAATTTATTGGATATATTCATGTCTTATCTCTGGATTGTACTGTCTTTAGCTTCCCTCACTTGAAAAAAACTTGCTTTTCATAAAATTACCGGGAATTGATTCAACAAATATTTTTTATTGTAAATTAACTATACGTCAATGAAAAATGGTTTTAAAAAAACAAATATTTTTGTGCACCTACTATGCGCCAAGTACTATTCTAGGTGCCTGGAATGCTTTCGTGAACAAGAAATGTAAAAAAAATCCTGCTGCCATGGAGCTTTCCTTAGCAGGATGTGTATGTGTTTTGAAGAGGGTGTGTGAGTAGGTGAGGCAGATGATAGCCTATAAAAATAATTATTATTTGAATAATTATAACCACTCCATTTGTTCCTCATCGGAGTGTAACCAAAAGTTGATCTTGAAATATTTTTATCTGAATCTCCTAAGTTTTCAATGTTAGGGACCAGTTCAAAATAATTTGACACTAAACATGTCCTCATGGTCTGTCTGGAAGCTGCAACACGCACCCTCTCTGTTTATTGATGAGAAAGCCCAGGCCCAGAGAGGTTAAATGACTTACCCGAAGTCGCAGTCGTCATCAGCAGGGGCAGGGCCGAGACGCAGACCCCTGGTCTGGTGTGCATTCCTCCACAGGTTAGCCTTTGACAGCAAGCAACCTAGTTGGCAGAATCTATTTGTTTCTTTTTTTTGGTTTTGGTTTTTGGTTTTTTTTTTCTGAATCAGTGATTTTCTTTAATACGACAGGTAGTACCATTGAGTTAAATATAAAAATCCCCTTGCCTATTAAATTTTCATCATATTACATTTCTTCACTGGTCATACATTTGGTATTTATTTTTTATGGTAATATAGTTTTTCTTTTAACTTTTTATTTTATATGACAGTACAGTTGATTAACAACGTTGTGTTAGTTTCAGGTGGAATCTATTTGAAAATCTGTTTTGAAACGTCGCAAAATTTAAAACGTCTTAAGATACGTGCCGAGTGGCAGCCTCATGGCAGAGTGGTCAATAGCAAAAAGGAGATTTTCAGGTGAATGAATTGGGTTGAGACAAGACCCTTATGAAATCACTCTGCTCTCCGCCATGGCAGGCCAGCTGCGGAAGCATAACCCCTGATCCTTGCACCCTCATTCATCTTTCTCACTCACAAACCGCCACTGCCCATTCTCCTCCTGCTTCCTGGAGCACCAGAAGACACGGCTAGAGATGGGTCTCTGGCCTTGCCACCGCAGCTTTCTCTTATTCCTGTCTCCATTCCTGTTCTGCATATACCTTGGACTTGGCCGTCATTCTTAGAGCTCCACTCAATCATTTGTTGAAAAGATTGTTTATAAATCCAGGTTAAGAACAGAATTGAAAAGGCACTGGAAGTAGTCATGTACTGGAATAAACTGAAGTCAGTAGTCGTGGCTTCTAGACCTACCATTCTAGGTGGCCTTGCTAGAACTTGGTTTCCCTAACTATACATGGGATTTTAAAATCTTCCTATGTACAGGCTTGCTGCGAGGATTAAAAGGTTAAGGGAGATTGTGTCTGTAATAACACTCTGAAAACTGTAACTTGCAATCCATATTCTAGCAATTTCAGTTACTTCTGCCCCTTCTTTCTCTGAAGACAAGTTGCTAGAGGGATAGACAATTTTACCATTATTTTGAAGGTTGCTTTGGGCATATTTTATGTTAGTGAAATTAGTCTTCTGAGAGTTGGAAGGGACCTCAGACACCCTTATGAGGCCAACCTTGGCTGTTACTCAGAATAAGCTAGGAGTTTTTTGAAAAATAACAGATTCATAAGCTCCATACCCAGAGATTCTGATGCAGAAGGCTGAGAGTGATGTCCTGGAGTTTGTCTGTTTTCATGTTATGGGTGTGTGTGTGTGTGTGTGTGTGTGTGTGTTTGTGTGTGTTTGTGTGTTTTAGGAAAACTCCAAACATGAATCTGAAGATTAGCTGGTTTGGAAAACCTTGCCCCAGCTTCCTCTAACGCTGAGCTCTTTCTCCTTCCGTCCCTGGCTTCACTTAGCAATGGAAAACCTCTAATCACTCAGGCTCTCATCTTTTCCACTCAGTTGACTTGCCCCCTCGCACCCCCCATTACTCGGCACCCCACCTTGACAGCTGCTCTTGCCAAGCGCCGACATTGATCCATTTGGACGTCCTCTCCCTTCCACCTGCTGCCCTCTAGTGGAGGTGCCCACAAGCAGCAAAATGTTTAAATGGGAGCCCCCAGGAGTTGGCCAGTCTGAGCTGGCAAGTCCCCAAGGAGATATACACAGACCACAGCTATGAGAGGAATCATTAGGATAGCCTCAAGCTCATGGGACACTGTTTGCACATGACTTACATTTAGAGCAGAGCTTTATAAAGATCCTGGCATCTCTTTATGGGTTTTCTCCCCGCCCAGGTTTCAGAAATCTACCTGGAACAGATTATCCTTGGGATATTTTTGCTTCCTTGTCCCCCTTTTCTTCTATCATTTACCCAGATTCCACCTCTTGCAGAAGAAGTTGGTTCCTCCCTACCTCCCCAAACCTTTGGATTTTTTTAATTTTGCAAAAAATGAAAGGGTATTTTTTTTTTAAATCCTTACACTTTAGAAACTTCTAGTCACCAGATTAAAGGGGCAGACGTGAACTCAGCATTAAGTGTAAGGGACACTTAGGCAATTGTGCTCACCTTGCGTCCCTCCAAGACCCTGTGAGGTATATGTGGTCGTCCTATTTACCCAGGAGGCACTGAGGTTAAGAGAGTTTGAGGAGGCTGTGGTATGTCAGCCAGCAAGGGGAAAAGCTGGAGCTAGAACCCCGGTCTGGCTGATGGTGAGCGCCCGCGTGTTCCTTTAATGTGCTCTCTACCTCCGTGCAGTGATCGCTTAGTCTTCTACTTAGTAATACAGAAATAATAACTTTCATGGTAAATGATATTAAATCTCATGGTACTATGTTCATAGTAAAATCATTCTCTTCCTTTAATGAATGTTTAATAATCAGTGTATCTCTGCACAGTCCTCAGTTCCTCATGTTAATACTCTTGCATCTAGAATTATTTAGGAAAGGAATTTGGCAGGTGGGTGAGTTTGGGTAGGAGATGAGGACAGCAAAAGCCACAAAACTGTTGGAAATTTGAGACTGGATATCACAGGGCAGATGCCATATACCCCTGCAAGCTTTGGTGAAACTAAATAGTTACCTGTATTAACCAGCAGAGCAGAACTCAGAGGCCAGACACTGATGTAAACTCTGTGCGTGTGTATGTGTGCGTCTCCATCCATCTCCCACAGGATCCTGCATGATTGCTATATCAGCATGAATGTACCCTTTTTGTGGTGGTTTTTCACTCTCCTTTTATTCTTGATTGTCAATATCTTGGTGAGTGATTTTTTATTAATTTTTTTCTTAAGGAACATATACAATAGGTTTCACTTGGCTTATTTTTCTTACCATTGTATATCATTATTACTGGAATACTGTCATGCAATCTATTTAACGTCTTAACTGGAATATGTGTACACACACACACATACACACACACACACACACACACACACACACACGCCTGAACTGCCTTTTCCCCTGTAATGATATAAAATACAGCTCTGTGTAGATAAGCGAATTGGTATGAGTCCCAAGCCCACCCTTTACTCTGTGTGTGAACAGCATAGTATGGAAAGAACGGTACTTACGATCTGGATTCCAGTTCCCTACCCTCCTGCCATTTTAAAACTTCGTTACTTTGACCAGGTGAGTAAAATGAGCCTTGTAAAACCAGGGTTATATTACATATAATCAATTGAGTGGACTCGTCTGAAGGGTTCCTCAGGGTCTTTCCAACGGTATGAGCTGTACCTTCATTTGTGCTGTAGTTGAAGCCCCTGAATAGTTAAACGGAAATCATGTTTAAAATTAAGTAGCCATCGGTTCAATCTGTTTTTCCACCAGCTTGCAAGAATGATGCCTTGCCTTCCCTACTCAACTAGAGGATTCCTTGGATCTGCTTTTCTCCTTTGTGGTTTTTCTAGTTCATATGTAGCCTACAAACAAACACTAAACTGGCATAGTTAAAGGGATTGTAGATTAAGCCTTTTATAAAACAGATATGTCTCTGTAAATAACGACATCTCATTTGTAATTGAATTTTATTTTATTGTGAGTTCAGGTTTTCTGGTGGAGGGCACATCTGGCTAGACAGCTGGAGGCTGAGCTCCAGGCAGTGGGTCATCGTCCAAACCCCACCCCCGGAATGTTGCATATGACTTTCTGTGCTTCCTTCCTACAGCTGAGCACTGATGAGCTCTCAGGGTGTAAGGAGGAAAGCCTAACGCACCCTCCTGGACTCCTATGCTGCACCTTTTTTAGTTTGTTACTGTTCTCATAGCTTGCTTATTTGAAATCAAAATTTAAAAATAAAAAACTTTATTCCCCAAATTTTGACCCTTTGAAGTTTCAGGATTTCAGGGAAAAACCATGTCTTTATTTTTTGATGAATAAAATAATAAATAAATGTACAAATGTAATCCCTATAACAAACTTGAAAGAAAGGTGGAGGGTGGTTGATAAGGGTGAAAGAGAGAGGATGCCCTCTCTCTAAGCTCGCGGTGTGACCTGCCCAGTGCCACAGAGGCTGCGTGACACAGAGCCCATCAGGCAGAGAGTGGTGCAGAGAACACAGTGGATTTGAATGCTCCCTCTGCCACACGTTGTGTGACCTCAGGGAAGTTACTTCGCCTCTCTGTGCCTCAGTTTCCTCATGTAAGAGAGGATAATAATACTGCCTAGAACACAGGGTTATCGTGAGCATTAAATAATACATGTAAAGAACTGAAAACCTATCTAGCACATAAGCGCTCAATAGACATAAGGTCTTATTGTTATAAAACTAAAGAAAGAGAACCCAGAAGTCATATGGTTTGGTGGGATGTTGGTAATGTTTTCCTTTCTTCCTCTTCCTCTTCCTCTGCCTTCTCTGACCCCACTTTCCTCACCTCCCAATCCACCCTGCCTCCTATTTCTCTTCCTCCCAACTTAAGAATTTTTCAGCAAAAATGTTTAGAAGAAAAGAAGATGTGCGTGCTTTGGAGGGCAGGAAGCTTTTTGATAATCAAGTGTACCTTTCAGCTAAAGTGGCTGCATCCAGCAGTGATGGGCTTTATGGCAACAGAAAGCTTATTTCCTAAGAAGTGGGTTTAACTTTTTGATTGGCTCAATGACAAAAATAGGACAGCTGGACTCGGGGCTCTAAAGGATGAACATTAAGGACGTGTCACTATGCTTTTAGGAGAGGCGTTTACTCTGCAAAGCCTACTTCTCTTCACCAATGTTTGGGTTTAGTTGCTGTATTGTGTACAGGTGATACGCAAGCATTATGGAAATCAAATCAAAGAGCAGAGTATCCCTCAGGCCATCAGTGCCTGTGGTGTGTCTCTCCTGAGTCACAGGTCTTCACCCCTCCTCACTAGGGCTCTGCTGACCTCAGAGGGCCCTTCTTACCAGGCCATGAAGTACATCTGAGCCAGAGGGCTGGGATTCCAGCCAAAGCTGAATGAAGGTGCAAAATGTATGACTAAATAAAGCCCAAACATGTGGCACTGGGCATCGCAGATAAGTTTGTTGGAGAAATCGTTTATAAATAACATGGAAAGGGGAAAGGGAAGAGGGTCAAAATATTGAGGTGCTGTCTGATACTTGAGGGACAACATTTCTAATACTGAACCCAAAAGTGATAACACACTAGAAAAATGGGCTCCCTGGATAAATTAACTCCACATGGGCTTCTTTTTTCTTATCAAGATGTTTGTAAGTTTGGCAGTAAGCATTTTAAAACAGGATTGCTTTTATTTGGAATACACTGGAAAACGTGCGTAATTTCAAAACAATTGAATGAAAACAAGACAAAGCAAGAAACAAACCCCATGAAGGCGTCATGCTTTTCTGAGCATGGTCTAAGGCTGGGAGGCTGCAGAAACTGGAATATTTAGGGATCTTATTAAAATGGTTTCCTTCTCCTCCAAATAAAGCACCATCACAGGAGGATGGACAGACTAAAGACAGAAGGAATGAGGGGAAAAGGAGATCAGTAACTTGGGAAAGTTTTCATTTTCTTTCCCCCTTTCTGTTTTTGGTTTTGTTTTGTTTTTCTCTTGTCAAAGCCAGAAGGGATCCGAATTCTGGTCCAGAACTCCCAAGACCAGAGGGTCAGGGAAAGCCACTCAGCTGCTGGAAGCTGTGATCTTATCACTAGTCTAAACCCCTCCTCCTTCCTCCCTGGGAACCTTGTGCAAACACAACTGCCTGGTCTTCCTGTTTAGTGGCAAAGGTTTTGCTCCCTTCTCTTTTTATTTGGGAATGTGAACTTCGGGGGTTATCCTTTGCTGCTGTTTGTTGTTTTTTTTTAAGAAACAGAGACTTGACTTGTTCTTCTCACAAACCCTTTCCCTGGCACAGGAAGACCACAACTAACTAAAGAACAAGATGAGACGCTTAGACAAATGGGGCCACATGCCTCCCCCTGGGGCTGGACCGTGTTCCTTGTCCACCATCACCTCTTCTCCCCACCCTACCCCACCTCCATCTCCACCATGCCTTGTGGTTATGTGTCTGCCCCTTACTGTGAGTTATAATCTCCCAGAAGGGTAACCCATTAGCTCAGGGCCAGTCTTCTGAGAAGTGAATGAACTTGTCTTTTTCTCCTTGCCTGGATATGTCTTTGCCAGAGAGGACTGAATCAGAGAGACTAAGATATTCAGTGTTAAAGTGTGTATTGTTTAAAATTGTGTTAATTTGCTGTCTGCTTTGAATCTCGTTTTCAAAATCAAAATGATACCTTGAGTCAGATCCTATTGATGCAGCTTTTGGGGAGTGAGAGAAACTTCTGTAAGAGCATAGGCTTTGCCAGCTGGAGGTCAGGCAGTGATGCAGGCTGATAAGGAGTGCCCTGTACTTTTGCAAGAGAATTTCAAATTCAAACTTGGTACTTTACGTTTTCTCCAAATTAATTTTGGAGAATTTTAGTTCATTTTAGTCCATTAGTTGAATCTAATGGAGATCTGGTAGGTTGGAAACCCTGTCCTTCTTTTTTCCTCCAGAACAGAATTACCAATTTTCTTTCAGGACTTGATAAATCCATATGCATGCTCCCCCATTTTGGGGGTTCTTCTACCGAAGCCTTTATAGCAAAACCAAATCCAAAACCTTGCAACCTACCCATGAAGGTCATGACCCAGGCTGTTCAGAATTCTGCAATTCACTTCTTGGGTTATTTGTTTAACCATCAATGAATTCACTTATCTTTATAATTTTCAGGCCACAGTAATAGATTTTACTCACAACATATCATGAGAGACTATGTCCATTGCCTCACTGAAATTGAGAAACATTTGATGAACAACACTCCCCTAAACAACAGTCAGATAATCCTTCTGAAAGGAAATGAAGTACATTTCCTGTAATGATTTGTTCTTAGTGAATCCGTGCTGGTTCCAAGTGACCCGTGGTTTCCTTTCTGGATACTTAGAAACTAACAATTCACTCTAGAATGTTGCTGGGGATTGAAGTTAAAGGTATAGGTTAAGAATCTACCCTTTTAACTTATTTGAACATTGGGATATCTCCTATTTTTGTCCTCTGAAAACCCTCAGAAATGAACTCACTATTAGCTTTGGGATTATGCTTATTGTTCCATTGGCTTTAGACTTCAATTAACTACATTTATTCTGTACTCTCCAGTCCCTTGACTGAGAAGAAGAAAATTCTATAAGTGTTTCCCTTTGCTTTCCCTTTCTTCTCTGAGTTGAATCATCTGTTCTTGTTGTTTTCATAATATTGGGTTGGCCAAAAAGTGTGTTCAGGTTTTTCCGTTACATCTTACGGAAAAACCTTTTGACCAACCTTTTGGCCAAAGTGTGTTACAGAAAACACACTTTTTGACCAACCCAATATTTTAGTTTTGTGAGAAGAGAGAAAATGTATCTCAGTTTAGAGCTTTACCTTTTAAGTGTAAAAGTTCTGAACTATCAATTATTGCATCAGCTTTTTAAAAAAATGGTCTGTAGTCTCCCTCTCTCTTTATCTGTGTACACATATACATACATATATATGTGTATATATATATGTACTTGTGGGTTTTTTTTTTAGTATTAACTTGGCTCTTTCAGTGCATTCTGAATATTTAAAGGTCATTTGTGCTACATGTGAGAGGACTGAGAGTCTACCCATGCATGAGGTGTAATTTAAGGTGGAGATGATTCCTTTGAGTTATTATTCCTAGAATAAGTAACAAGTCTCAAAATTATAATCTAAACATAGCAAATCATCAGATTTGGTACCAATACTTGGCAAGATGCAGTGAAACCCAAGACCATTAAGTTCAGGTGGAGAGGGGTGGTGGTGAGAAGTTCAGAGCTGGAGAAGGCCAGCTGGAGGGGAAAACACATGAATGGCTCTGGGCCCCTAGGGGTCAGCAGGAGGTCAGTGGGAAGTTGGGGAAGGGAAAGGCAACATTAAGCAGTTATTTCATTCATTCATTTGTCAGTGTTTATTGGGAGCACGGTGCATGCCTGGCATCGTCCTAGTTTCCCTGAAAAGGGTGAGGGAGACACAAAATGAGAAAGTGAGAATGATGAGGAACAGTCGCCCTCCGCCTTCAATTACAGCTGGCCAGTCCATAGATGCTTTTCTGTTCTGAACACACAGCCAAGCACTTAAAGTAATAAGCTACAGACAACTTATACTATAACACATAATGCTTCAAAATAATAAAAAGGATCCCCGAAGAGTCTATCTGTAACCATTTAAAGAGGCTAAAGGTTAAAATCAGAAAGGAAAGAGAGGCGTTTCTGTGAGGAAAGTTTTTAAGACTAGAGTTTTCTACTCATCTACTAAACACGATGCTTTTTCGTTTTCTTCCTTCCTTTGCATATTGACTTTTAGTGTGGGGAGGACTGCTGTGTTGGCAGCATGATCGAGATGTGATCAGGGAAGTGGAAACACAAATTCAATATTTGAGAGCTACTGTCCCCCTGAAAGCAACCACAGAGCATCAGATTTTGCCACATATTCAGATTGCAAACCAACCGCAGAATGCCAAAAAGTTTTCTCCTAGAACCAATTACCCCTGGGTTTTTGCTACTTAAATTCTGTTGTGGGAAATGTAACTATAAACCAGCATTAAAAATAGGTAATCTTGATATTAAGAAACACTGTTACTCATAGCAATAAGTACATGCACTGACATTCTAACCAGTGACATCTCATGGGTTTCTAGGATCAGAAACCCAGTATGTATGCCTAGAACTGACCAGGCTGTTCACAGGGAGAATGGGAGTGAAATGAGTCCTTGCCTTCCCTGTTGGATTTCTTTATACAGCTGTGTGTGTTTTGCCGGGACTACGGTTGATTTCTCTGCTGTAAGCCTAGCAACTTGTTTTTCAGTTCAGCACGGTAAAATCTGAGCAGAAGAGAACTCCCTGTCGGCCACCCACCTCACAGTCTCTAAAAGGGAACTCTGTGTGGAAGCATTCCACATTAGGCAAATGTACAGTTCTGCAATCAAAATGAAAAACACTTGAGCTGAATCATCTACGTTAGCTATGGCTTCCAACCCTTATTTAAAAGAATGCAGGGAACCCTGCAAGTTTAAGGGAATTGGCAGGCGAGGAAACAGCTGTAACATTGTCAGAGGTTTTCTGTGGGAGCTGTGCAGGCTATTGACAGCACTTAGGATGCCCAGAAACGGGGCAGACCTTCTGGGTTAGGTCAAAGGAGCGGCAGCAACTCCAGTCAGGAGTGAACTTTTGACCCCATTGGAGGCAAATGGCTCTCGTGGACCTTGTTCTGTCATTTCCCAGACTAGTTTTCTCCTTCAGAACCAGCGGGTAGGATCTTTGGCTTTTGAATTGTTTCACTTTCATCACAAGTTAGAGGTTCTTATAGCTGCAGCTAAAGGGAGGGATGACGGGGCTTGAGAATTGTGATTTCCCACTCTCCCCCAGTGTCCGCCATCTTCCCCCAGGTGGGAAAATCATGTCAAGACTGCTGCACGAAATCTCAGAGGTGCTCTCTAGGGAGAACGTGCAGTTGGCAAGGTTGTTTTCAGCGTCTGAATCCTCCACAGCTCTCTTTGAGACTCCCTCTTTCTTGTCTCCTATCCACCCCATGCCCATCCTACACCCTCCCACTGTCCCCGCCACCAGGACATCCCTCTGCCATCCCTAACAGGCCTGCCCTCCCAAAAGAGCTCCAGACTTTGGCCTTTTTCTCTTCCATCTCAAAACCTATTTACATATGCCCCAAACTGATGGCCCATGGGAAAATCATAAAATAATTTATGCTGGGGTGTTTGACCAGCTGAGTATTCTGAATGTGACAGCTCCCTCAGGGGTATATGCATTTTAATAGGGGGCCGTGATTCATCCAGATGAATAAATCTCTAATGGTACAATTTCTGTTCTCCAGCACCAGCTGGTAGGGACATCTTGGTGACCCAGGGGATTCTTCCCTCAGTCCTTCAGGTCATACTCAGCAAGTGAATACATTATCCAGCTCCCCATATTTTCTTTTTAAAGATATAGGGTTTAGTTGTTCTGTCTTTGAAAACATTTATCTTCACTCCTTTGCCAAAATTCATTGAAATCAGTGAAAATTAAAAAGAGGTATTTTACTGCAGTTTATTTCAGGTTGTTAAACCAAGTCTCCAGCTGAACTGAAAATATCCCTTGACATCCTTACCTGTAGATTTGTAAAACTTCAGAAAACTTCTGTTAACCAAATAATTTGAAGCAATGCAAGGTGGATGAATTGGTAGAGAGATTGCTTAGTCTGGTTAGTTAGAAAAGAGCAGTAGTTGCCCTCTGGAAGCCAACAATCCAAAAGAAATGATTTCCAAGATTCTCCATGAAGGCCAAGCAGTTTCCAAGTGGAAAAATCTGGCTTCTACCCTTAAATTTCTACTATAAGTTTATAGTTTAGAAGCAAAGAATAATGAGGACATCATTATTATGAAAATGCTAGTTAATTTTGCAAACATTATTTATTGTTACAAAACAGTAGATACTGTAAAGACATTTATAGAAATGAATATTGGACTTAAATTTTCAGCTGTGTGATTCCATGTTATTTCCTTATTGCAAATGCTTAGTGTCAGGTACATATCAATCTACATAGCATCTAGCAATGTGCTTTTAAAGTAGGCTTTAGTAAATACTCATTGAATGAGTTGATACAGTTTTGGTTTTTGTTTTATTTTGCTTTCCTTTTTTATTATTTTTTATTGGAGTATAGTTGATTTACAATGTTGTGTTAGTTTCTGCTGTACAACAAAGTGAATCAGTTATACATACATCTACTCTTTTTTAGACTCTTTTCCCATATAGGTCATTACAGAGTATTGAGTAGAGTTCCCTGTGCTATACAGTAGGTTCTTATTAGTTATCTATTTTATATATAGTAGTGTGCATATGTCAGTCCCAACCTCCCAATTTATCACTCTCCCTCCAACCTTCCCCCCTTGGTAACCATGTTTGTTTTCTACATCTGTGACTCTACTTCTGTTTTGTAAATAAGTTCATTTGTACCATTTTTTTAGATGCTACCTGTAAGTGATATCATATGATGTTTGTCTTTCTCTGTCTGACTTAACTCAGTATGACAATCTTTATTTTCCCTAGGAAGCAGGGTTAAGCCAAAGGAAGCTGTCTCTTAGAAGCTCTTATATATCAATATTGATGTCAAAATAACTATTTTTGCATAAACAAACACATTCAACTGATTTGGTGAACATTCTATATCTCTATGGATATATATTGATTTATGTATGTGGCCCTGCCTATGTTCAAGGTGCTGAGTACTGGGCAGCTGAAGAAGTCTGAGGCACTCTTACTTCAATCTTTCTTCCCTAATTGGATCCTGGACTTGACCTTGGTAGAGCTACCTCCTAAGGAGGTCACCTGTGCTTAAAGGGCCACGAAAGGAGCATCCCTGCCGAGGGTATTTCTGAAGGTGACGCGCTGGAATGTCATGCCTGGGCCTAGAATTTAAAGTGAGGCCCTGAGGAAAGTCACACACATTTTCCACTTGTGGGGGAATTCCCTTTGCTGGAAAGAGAAGGTGATTTCAGAGACTTGATCCAAACCTTGCTTCCTCTTCTGAATTGAGTAGGCTCATAACCTTTCTTGAGGCTCTGAAATAGTGACAGATTTTCTTAATTGGGAATTCAGCTGCTGGTTTCTGAAGCAGAGTTTTGAAATTCAGGGTTGAGAAGGGCACCAGGCAATAGAGAAGCCTAGACCAAGGGGTCATTTCTCTAGGCCAGCTTTCCTCCTCCCAGCTACCACCCAGATTGTACCTGACTCATCCTTAGAAAAACAACAACAAAAAAAAACCTTGCAGTCCCCAAACTACATGTTTCTATTTAAAACCCTTGCTGTTGGGGAATTTTCCTATGTATCTAACCTAAATTTCTCTTCATGAATGATAAACATTTTTCCATTGTCAGAATTTTGTCAACCTTTCGTCAGCATCTTACCATGAAAATATCTTACATCTATTTATATTCTATCACTTTAGCTTTCTTTCCTTCTAGATCATAAATTGCCAGACTTTTCAAATGTGATCCCCATTTAGTGTGCGTTTCTACGGCCCTCACATCTCCACATTATTTACTGAAATATTAGGCAATCCTTGGAGTTGACCTGGATTCTTGGATGCAGATAACTCCAGCCCCCATGCTCACTCTCATTCCCATACAGGTTAATGCCATCCTTAGTTTGGGAACCACAGTTTTGGGTTAAATAACCCTAAACCTTGCCATCGTTTCTTGTAGCTCATCTCTCACATGCTTTCCTTTCATCTTTTTTAAAATGTAAAGACTAACATTGCATATATTATTAAAATAATGTCATGACCAGTGCTGTCAGATAAAGCTGAAGTTTTCCCCCAAGCCACTGAGGTAGCAATGCCAAGGATGGATTTCCTTTAGAGCAGCAGTCCCCAACCTTTTTGGCACCAGGAACTGGTTTCGTGGAAGACAGTTTTTCCACGGACAGGGGGTGGGGGGTAGTGGGGGGCTGAGGGAAGGATGGTTCGGGCGGTAACGCGAGCGACGGTGAGCGATGGCGAGCGGCAGGTGAAGCTTGGCCGGCTCACCCACAGCTCACCTCCTGCTGTGTGGCCCGGTTCCTAACGGGCTGCAGACTGCTACCGGTCCGCGGCCCGGGCCTTGGGGACCCCTGCTTTAGAAGAATCACTTTAGTAACAGTAGGTCCTAGAGCACACACACTGTAACTTTATAAACACCTTTCTTTTCTTACTTGGTAACCTACATAGTAGAACGGCAGTTTCCAGAGTTTTGTGTCTCCCGACCCTATTATATATTCATCCAAATTATTGGACGCAGAAGAGCTTTTGTTTATGGGGTTTTATTGATATTTACCGTGTAAGAAATTAAATCCGAGAAATATTTAAACCAACACATAGCCATTAGAGCGATGATATCATCACATATCAGGTAGCCTCTGGAAGACTCCACAGTGCACTCATGAAAGAGACAAACAATAGTTTAGTATTATTAAAATGATAGTTTTGACTTTGTGAACCCACCAACATAGAATATTTTCATGACACATTTCCCTAGAAAATTACAATCTAAGGCCCAAAATAAATACTAAAAAAATGATGCTAAATTCTGGTTTAATGAAGCTTCCTGCGTAATTCTAAAAAAAAAGATTACATAGAAGCCAAGATGATTCATTAGCCACTTGGTAGTGCCTACTCTCTTATCTTAC
This sequence comes from Balaenoptera ricei, assembly GCF_028023285.1. NCBI lineage: Eukaryota > Metazoa > Chordata > Mammalia > Artiodactyla > Balaenopteridae > Balaenoptera > Balaenoptera ricei. The sequence goes on from NC_082641.1 coordinate 36,054,208, forward strand.
TACCTGTGCTGGGGAATTGCTTTAGCTGATCTTCATTTTATAAGAAGCAGGCCTATGAAATGATTTACTGTAATCTTAGCAATGATGTAGAACACACTGTTCCCTTTTATTATTACCCACTGGAGAAATGCCGAATGCTATAGTAAAAACTCTGCTTCTACTCAGAATCTGGTGTATGTTTATCTTATGGCCACTGTAAATCTCACAACTGTGCTTTCTTCTCTGCTTTGGCCACCAGGAAGACAAGAGCTGAAAATCCAACTTATTTGTTATTCAGGGCCCTATGGCATTATTACTATAAGGAATTTTCCCTGAAATTATCTTATTCCGTAGATCTTGTATTTCCTTTGCTCTGATTTATTTTTCTTAATATGTTTCACTGTGTATTTGTTTAATTTCCAATGGGAATGAATGAAAAAATGAGAAAGAAAGATATGGATCCAGTTTAGAGGGATTGTTGGTGTACCTAGAGTGATGCAGGCTAAGTAGGGTGAGCGGTTTAAAGTTCCCTTAATGAAATGGATCTTAAGTGGAGCTTAGGAGGAAAAGGAAGTGGGTTGCTGGAGACGCAGGTGTTTTACGTGCAAAATTGTCAGTAAGGGAGATGCAGCTGTAGAATGAGTGAGTGATAGCCTGAGGGCAGTAAGGAGATCTGTCTGCCTGTGGTACCAGAGCTGATTGCCTTATTATGTTTTCATTTGATTGAAGAGACAGCTGAGGATAGGAACTGTGGAAAAGTCAAGTAACAGTTTCCTGTTAGGGAAGGATTCTCACTTCAGTTTCTAAAATAAATAAGAAGGTAGAGAATTAAAGGCCGAGAGGCCAATTAAGAGAAAGTTCTGATGGTATATATATAAAATTAGAAAGGGCTAGCTAAACCCAAGTATGGAAGAAGAAGGTGAGAGTACAAAAAAGAATCAGTGCATTGTAGCCAGCTTTTGTCACCTGGTAGAGTTAACATTAATTCACTACTTATTGACTTCTCACCAGGTCTGCTTTATCCATCACTGTGTACAGAGCCTACCATGGTATATAGCACATAGTAGGTGCCTCATAAATGTTCTTAGATGAAGTGGGTCCCTACCTCCAAGGAAAATGAAAGGAAACAGGTAAATAAATAGATAAAGTCAAATATGTCTAAATTGCTCTGAGAAGGTCTTATAAAACAAGGAAAAGCAGCAATCTCAGCACAAAGGCTGGAGCAGAAGTCCGTGGGGAGAGGGCAGTAGAAGCAGATGTGCAACTCCTGCATTGCCTTTTCACATCCCGGGGCAGCACATAAACAGTCTTGCAGAGTCCCTGGGCCGTGGGAGTTTTAAGTCACCTGATGAGCGAAGCATTGGCTCCTCCCCTGGTGTGATCAGGAGCCAGAGTACAGCAGAAATATATGTCGGAACCTTGGCTCCAGCCTAATCCTGCCGGCTTAGTGTTTGTGGTTGCAGGGAGCACCAGCTTCTCTCCTGGCATGATCAAGTGTCTGAGCTCTAGGCCTTCATGTTGAATAGAATTGATTGCCTTAAGCATCAGGTAAGAACTCTTGCAGAGCTTTGCAGGAAGCCAGCTCCTTTTCTTGGAGGCCAGCTTGTAGGGAGATCAGTCTTGAGCAAATGAGTCCTTCACTCTCAGCTCACCAGCCTGATTGAAAGGGTGGCCTTTAAGCATTGCAGCCCACGCTGCCAGTAACCTGTTCCACTCCAACCTGTAAGACTTGTGCGGCTGGTCAGCGACGTCACCATAGGACACTGTGGAGGATGTTTAGAAAAGGCTGATGACCACTCCAGGCTGTTAACTGAGTTCAGTCAAGGTAGATTGGCAAGGACTGTTTGCAGTGGAATGCTGGTAAATGTTGAACAACTGCTCTTGGTGGTGGGGAAAGAGAGAGAGGGGACGCAGTGAACTGTATTATTTGCTGACTTCTGTGGTGTAAATACTCCTCCCCACGGCCAATTTCAAGCTACCAGGGTGACCAAAAGTAGCATTGGGAAGAGAGGCACGGCAGTCCCCATTATATAGTATTTCCACCAGACAAATGCAACAGACATAAATAACCTCAGGATCATAGAGAGTGATGAAATGTAGTGAAATAATTATGAAGTGATGGGTTTTAAGTCTTGATTACATTTGTTTTTAATATAATTTGTTTAATTTTAAGTTGATATAATTTAACTTTTAATAGCACCTGTGTTTAATAACTAGCTCACACAATTCCTGAAAATGTGACTACCAGCTCACTCCCATGAACTGATAAGAGCTGACTCCAGCACACCACTAGGTAAGAACAATCTGGAAGAAGTACTTTGCCCTGCCAAGAAAGGTGCTGACACTGGCATCCATGGTTCCTGTGCAGGGGCGGGGAGAGACGAATAACTCGGTCCTGCAGCACTGCTCCCAGGTCTCTTCCAATGGCCAGGGAAACCGTCATTCTGTAAGGAGAGTGAGTCGTCCTGAATGGCTTGCTTAGCTTCAGATCCTGGTATCCGTGGTTGATAGTCAGTTGCATTTACTGGATGGTGCAATGTCACAGGTTTGCCAGGAGGCTGGGAGGCCCTGAGAGCAGAGGGATGAGGTTAGGAGATATTGGAATGATTGCCATACCCACCTGCGCCATGTCCAGTACTAAGTGGGAAAGCTGATGACAATTCACAACGACTCCACAAAAAAATTCGACACAACCTGGGTAACAGTGTTTTTTGTTTTATTAATTAATTAATTTATTTATTTATTTTTGGCTGCGTTGGGTCTTCATTGCGGTGCGCGGGCTTCTCGTTGCGGTGGCTTCTCTTGTTGCGGAGCACAGGCTCTAGGCACACGGGCTGCAGTAGTTGTGGCTCATGGGCTCTAGAGCGCAGGCTCCGTAGTTGTGGTGCACCGGCTTAGTTGCTCCACGGCATGTGGGATCTTCCCGGACCAGGGCTCGAACCCGTGTCCCCTGTATTGGCAGGGGGATTCTTAACCACTGCACCACCAGGGAAGTCCCTGTTTTCTGGGGGGTTTTTTTGTTTTTTTTGTTTTTTGAGGGATTTAAGTGTAAGATAGTCAGTGTGCAGAAATGAAGAAGAAATCATTATAGCTCTGAAATGGGTCAAAGAAAAGTAAAGAATGAAGGTTTGAATAGCATCGTTAATGATGACTAGAGAAGACTGATCACTGAAGTGGGAGGGAAAGATTACAGAGTGGCTGTTCTTTGGCAGAAGAAGCAAGGCAGGCAAAGCTTAGGAATGTGAAGGCACAGAGAGCGTTTCTGTATTGCCCAGGAGCCTACTTGGGTACCTGGGCAGGGGGCTGTTGTGGTCTGAATACTTATGTGCCCCCGAAATTCAGATATTGACCTTCAAATCCCCAAGACAATGGTATTAGGACATGGGCCTTTGGGGGTGACTAGGTCATGAGGCAGACCCCTCACGATTGGGATTAGTCCCAATGAGACTATGAGAGGCCCCACAGTGCTCCCTCACCCTGAGTAGAGATAAGAGTGGTCTAGGGGTTCAGGGCCAGGTGGTCAAGGGCATTTTTATGTCATCCTAAAGAGTTTCAAGTTTTTTCCTTTAGTAATAGAAAGACCTTAGAATAAGCAGAGGACTGAAAGAATTAAGTATGTGTTTTTGAAAGAATTCTGGAGACACCCTTGGGCACCACTCTATTACCTGGGGATCATGGGTAAAATTTCCCCAGTCAGTGGACAGGCCGCTGGGTACTGCTGGAGGCTTTCTGTCAGGGCTTGGCCCTAACCTGTTCTTAAAGGGAATGTTTGCTCACTGCCAAAACAGTAGTCTTCATATCTAAAATTATTCTCCTCCTCTCCAAAAGGTAAATTAGAAAAGCAATATACCTTTAGTTAAGAGAATTAATCTTTCATCATTTAAGTAGCTGTTCACAGCAGCTACTTAAGTTTTAAAGACAATTCGATGCACATAAATGGCTATAAGCCCCCGGAACTCTCTTTATGCTTGCATCTTGAATTTATCGGACCCATCTTCTGCCAGTAATTCTAGAATTTTCTTTGTCCTGTTGTCTTCAAGAAATATATTTCTGTAAATCTGGATTGAGAACTTGGAAAAATACACATAGCTGAAGCCTCTTAAAACCTTTATTTTTTTAAAGAAAAATTACTTGAGTACATCTTAAAAGGAAAAACTTAAGAAAGTAGGTATGTCAGTGGAGTGTGCAGATATGAATGTGCAATATGAGAAGTATGTGTAGGCAGGAGCATCTGGAGAGCTCTTCTTCATTTAAAATCAGATTATCGGGCTTCTCTGGTGGCGCAGTGGTTGAGAATCTGCCTGCTAATGCAGGGCACACGGGTTCGAGCCCTGGTCTGGGAAGATCCCACATGCCGCGGAGCAACTAGGCCCGTGAGCCACAATTACTGAGCCTGCGCGTCTGGAGCCTGTGCTCCGCAACAAGAGAGGCCACGATAGTGAGAGGCCCACACACCCCGATGAAGAGTGGCCCCCGCTTGCCGCAACTAGAGAAAGCCTTCACACAGAAACGAAGACCCAACACAGCCAAAAATAAATAAATTAAAATCAGATTATCTGGCTCAATTTCAAAGCTCTGGGTTACTCAGTTTCGCAGTTCGAAAAACAATGTAAAGTTGAGTTACGGAGCTGTCTATGTGACCACTGCCATGGGCAGTGAATGAAGCTATTCTGTAAGAGATCAATAGCTTTAGTGCAGACTGGGTCAGTGTCACCTTCCTCACTGGACATAGTGACTATCTGAGATGGGTTTTAGGTTAAGCTCCTTGACCCTAGCCTGGTCTTCTGCATTGGGCCATAAACTGAAGTGTTTCCACATTTCCACAGATGTCAGATCAGGCAGGAATTAGAAAAGCCAGCCAGCCACCAAACATCCTACTGGGGTTGGCCTCCGAGGGTGATGTGGACCAGAGCTTGAATCGCAAAGCCCACAAACTGATGTCCCTAGGCCAGATGTTTTATGTCACCCAGGCAGCATTTCTGTAAAGTCAAATTGGTTGGTATCATTTAAAATCTGAAGGATTTAACAACAAAAAAACAATTCTTATTTCTGGCTTTTCTTTGACTAATTGGACAAGGCTGGGCCTGCATTGTTAAAACAGTTGTCTGGAACTAAGTAGCCCTTGTCCCTCTCAGATGGGGCAAACATTCTCTACTTGTCCACCCTACACCACCACCCCCTTCCTCCAGGCTGCTTTAGACATTTTTGCTACCCACATAGCTTCAATAGGCCAAGGTCATATTTAAAAGATTGAATAACAGGTATTACATGGGCAGTCAGATATCAGTCAGAAAGAACCAGGCTTGAGCACCAGGACAGAATCCTAGAACATGACTGTGCTAGGCTTGACATTACCCGTTTAGTTACTGGATCATAAAAAGATTCAGGAAATCCCAGGGAAGGAACTGGGGAGGCAGTTTGGAGAGTGGGGCCCGCAGGAGCTTGTGTTGGTAGCTTTTTACCAACTAGCATGGAAGTACAGGATGTTTATTAAGAGCACTCCTTAATCGATACCTGTGGAAGAGAGAGAAAGGAAACAAGAACAGCAGAGCAGGAATGGGGCAGCATGAAGGTCTTTGTGGTGATGGAATCTCTATCTTGACTGCAGTGATGGTTACCCGAATCTTCATATGTGACAGAATGACACAGAATTCTACATATACCCTGTACCAATGTCAGTTTCCTGGGTTTGCTATTCTCCCATAATTATGTAAGATGTAACTACCTTGGGGACATAGGTGAGGGATACAGAGGATCTTTCTGTATTATCTTTGCAACTTCTTCTGAATCTATAATTATTTCAAAAGTTAAAATTAAACAAATCAAGCAAACAAAAGGGGGAAAAAAAAGAGTGGGCAGAGCAGGAAGTTGAGCTGCGGAACAGGCCCAGGGACAGCCTCAGCTGACCCCATGGGGACCTCAGGAGCTGGATGGCCCTTCATAATTGTTTCCCATGAGGGCAAGATAACCTGGCCTTTCTGCCCCAACACAGAGCACTCAGTGAATGTGGGAAGGGTCTCGCCCTTGGTGGAGGCTGCCCTCTACCGCCGAGGCAATCCCTAGAGGGGCTGAGAACTGAAGGCTGTTGGCCTAGAGCACCTCCAGCACCTGGTCCTTCACTGAAGGAGTCTGGACAGCACTCTGCAGTGGCCCCCATGACCAGCAGCTGTACCAGTGACCACAGATGAATATCAGCCCTGCCTCTAGGCACAGGTTGTGACCCTGTCCTACATGGTACCCAAGGCTGTGCCTAAGTTCTTTGGACCCATTCAGAATCAAGCGAGTTCTGGCCTAAGAGAGCAGTTTGACGCCATAATACTCTTTACCCCCTTTACTAACTTATCATTTAGTCGCTACAGAAATTTTTTTCATCTTCACATAGTATTAGATCATCAAACTGTTACCAGTCTGTGTCCAGAAATCTGAATCCACTCTTTTTTTTTTTTAAATTAATTAATTAATTAATTTATGGTTGTGTTGGGTCTTCGTTTCTGTGCGAGGGCTTTCTCTAGTTGAGGCAAGCGGGGGCCACTCTTCATCGCGGTGTGCGGGCCTTTCACTGTGGGGGCCTCTCTTGTCGCAGGGCACAGGCTCCAGATGCGCAGGCTCGGTAGTTGTGGCACACGGGCTTAGTTGCTCCGCGGCATGTGGGATCTTCCCAGACGAGAGCTCGAACCCGTGTCCCCTGCATTGGCAGGCAGATTCTCAACCACTGCGCCACCAGGGAAGCCCTGAATCAACTCTTATTATATCTTACTGTAACCTCAAAAAGGAATGCTTTTTGAGAAGGACCAGAATCTTCCTTCTTTTGATGTCTTCCCTTTTCTCTCCCCCAGACCTCTAACTCTACTGTGTTAACCATACAAGGAATAATCAGATGTCTTCAGCTCTGGTTTGTACAATTGCTGGTGCAGCTTTTTACTTTTATTGATTTCATTTTGATCTATTCATGAGGATTGTTGATCCAGGCATTTGAAAAAACTCACTTCATTGCAAAAGGGATGTTAGGGACCTTGACCCAATAATAGATATATTTTTCTAAGTGGCTCTGAAGCAGTTGTCCCAAAGAAGAAATTACAGCCCCAAACACATCATAGGTTTGTTATTTTCCAAAATCTCATTAAAGAGTTAATGCAAGTGGAGTTTTCCTACTACTCCCCTACCTTCTCTCATCCCTGACGGGATTAATGTCATTAATTGCTAAAGTCTAATCTGATTTATTACAATTTCATATTAAAGATACATAATGTAATTGCCCTTAGATGTCAAATACTAAGGAACTTGTTACTATTTTAGTTGTGCTGGTTCTTATCCTTTCTATCTTTCATTCAGCTTTTTATTCCTCTCATGAACATTTAATGAAAACTTATGTGTTAAAGGTGGTTTTTAATAGGATTTGTAGCCCAAAAATGTTCTGTTTCTTGTCTTAAATTTTGAAAGAGGGAAAGAAACAAGCAAAGTATAAAAATAAGTCTGGGATTTATTAATAGTTAACCATGTCCTTAAACTCCAACTAGGTGTTCCATATTCTGCTAAGAGCTAGGAAGGATACAGCCATAAAAATCCTTACTCTGAGAGAGTGTACAGTCTAATCAGGAAGAAAAGACTGACACATCTAAGAGCAAAATAACGAGGCACCGTAATAAGTTGCTGAATGCTATTGTAGTATGTAACTGATGGTAGAATTCAGAAAACTGAAAGGGGACAGGGTAGCTAGGAGTTGGTCAAGAAGACTGCATGGAAGAGAAGGAATAACGAAGCGGGTGGGATGCGGAGAGAGAAATGGAAGAGACTCATTCCAGTATAGTAACACTATTAGAGGCACAGAAAGGTGAAAACAGCAGAGGCTTGATATTGGTAAGAACTTACTGTTAACTTTCTCCTAAGAATTTCGAGAGTTGAAACCATCCAACACCTCAGTCTACTTTCAAGATTTCCTGGCAAAGTGAAAGAGGCAAATATTTTTTATTGTTTTACAACTGAGGTTATTGACTTTCTCAATTACAGTTTGGGCTGATTCTAATTACCTGCTGCTAACCTAGAAGAGTCAAGGAGTTAGGCGTTCAGCATCAGAAGATGAAAATCTGTATTTTCTGGCAGTGTGAACATGAGCAAATTGTTTAATCTGTTGAGCCCTGGTTTTCTCACCTAGGAATGGAAATGAGAGCCTTATTTATATTACTGGGTTATTGTGGCTATTAAATTATATCAAAAAGTGTGGAAATTCTTTTTCAACTATTAAACAATACGAATGCTAGTGTTTTTGTTACTCTCTCCACTAGACCACACTTTTATGTCATGGATTTAGATTCTTTTCATTAAAAAGTTAAGTGCAGTGTTTTTTGTTTTTTGTTTTAGAGATGAATATGGGTTTTTTTTTAAATTTTGTTCATTTTTTTATACAATTTTTGAAGGTTATGATCCATTTACAGTTATTCAAAATATTGGCTATATTCCCCATGTTGTACAATACATCCTATCTTACACCCAATAGTTGGTACTTCCCAACTCCTATATTGCCCCTCCCCCCACCCCCACTGGCCACCACTAGTTTGTTCTCTACATCTGTGAGTCTGCTTCTTTTTTGTTATATTCACTAGTTTGTTGTATTTTTTAGATTCCACATATAAGTGATATCATGCAGTATCGGTCATTCTCTAACTTATTTCACTTAGCATAATGCCCTCCAAGTCCATCCGTGTTGCTGCAAATGGCAAAATTTCATTCTTCTTTATGGCTGAGTAGTATTCCATTGTGTATATGTACCACATCTTCTTTATCCATTCATCTGTTGATGGACACTTAGGTTGCTTTCATATCTTGGCAATTGTAAATAATGTTACTATGAGCATTGGGGTGCATGTGTCTTTTCAAATTAGTGTTTTTGGTTTTTTGGATATATACCAGGAATGGAATTGCTGAGTCAAATGGTAGTTCTATTTTTAGTTTTTTGAGAAGCCTCCATACTGTTTTCCACAGTGGCTGCAACAATTTACATTCCCACCAACAGTATATGAGGGTTCCCTTTTCTCCACATCTTCGCTAACATTTGTTATTTGTGTTCTTTTGCTGATAGCCATTCTGACAGGTGTGATGTGATACCTCATTGTGGTTTTGATTTGCATTTCCCTGATGATTAGTGATGTTGAGCATATTTTCATGTGCCTGTTGGCCATCATCTGCATTTTCTCTTTGGAAAAATGTCTATTCAGGTCTTCTGCCTTTTAACTGGATTGTTTTTTTGATGTTGAGTTGTATGAGCTGTTTATATATATTGGATATTAATCCCTTATCAGTCATATCATTTGCAGATATTTTCCCCCACTTATTAGGTTGTCTTTTGGTTGATGGTTTCCTTTGCTGTGCAAAAGCTTTTAAGTCTAATTAGGTAACATTTGTTTATTTTTGCTTTTATTTACTTTAGGAGATGGATCCAAAAAAATATTGCTGTGGTTTATGTCAGAGAGAGTTGTGCCTATGTTTTCTTCTAGGACAATAGTATCTGGTCATACATTTCGGTCTTTAATCCATTTTGAGTTTATTTTTGTATATGCTGTTAGAGAATGTTCTTATTACAGTCTTTTACATGTAGCTGTCCAGTTTTCCCAGCACCACTTATTGAAGAGGCTGTCTTTCCTCCATTGTATATTCTTGCCTCCTTTGTCACAGATTAACTGACCATAAGTGCATGGGTTTATTTCTGGGCTCTCTATCTTGTTCCATTGATCTATGTGTCTGTTTTTGTGCCAATACTGTAGCACAAAAACAGATTACTGTAGCTTTGTAGTATACTCTGAAGTCAGAGAGTGTGATTCCTCCAGCTCTGTTCTTCTTTCTCAAGATTATTTTGGCTATTCAGGGTCTTTTGTGTTTCCATACAAATTTTTTACACTACCAGTAGCAACCATCAGGCTGCCATGAAATTTATTTAGTAAGGCTCAACTAGTATTTTTTTAATTTTATTTATATTTTTTAAGTTTTTTATTTTATATTGGAGTATGGTTGATTAACAATGTTGTGTTAGTTTCAGGTGTACAGCAAGGTGATTCAGTTATACACATACATGTATCTATTCTTTTTCAAATTCTTTTCCCATTTAGGTTGTTACATAATATTGAGCAGATTTCCCTGTGCTATACAGTACGTCCTTGTTGGTTATCCATTTAAAATATAGCAGTGTGTACATGTCAATCCCAAACTCCCTAACTAGTATTTTTTAATGAAAAATCATAGAACAGAAGAGTAAGATATATATTGCACTCTTTAGTATGGAAGATTATATCATTTATAGTAATGGTAGGTATCATGTAGAGATACACAGAGACATAAGTGATGTACATATGGGTCAAATGTATATTTGTGGATTGTTGTCAAAAATTGAAAGCCCTAGTTATACTACAGTACTGAAAGTACAAAACATTCAGTCCTCATTTTTTTGAATCCTCAAGTTAAACCAAAAAAAAATTAGATTTCAGAGATAAGTTACACTATGTAAAGAACATGAGATTATGATGAAATAGAGCATGGTACTACATATTCTGCATTTTTTCTTATGCCTGTTGCTGAAACTCAAATTCTACCTTCACTTCTTCTACCCAATATAGAAAGTAAAGTGTTGCTTCATTTGTTTCCATTAAAATCTGCATGCCTAGAACCCATCCTGCACTACATTTTCTGGAAGCTATTTTTTTTCTTCTTTTTTTCTTTTTTTTCTTTTTATTGGAGTAAAATTGCTTAACAATATTGTGTTAGTTTCTGCTGTACAGTGAAGTGAATCAGCTATATGTATACATATATCCCCTCCCTCTTGGACCTCCCTCCCCCCTCTATACCCATCTAGGTTATCACAGAGCACTGAGCTGAGCTCCCTGTACTATACAGCAGGTTCCCACTAGCTAACTATTTTAAACATGGTAGTGTATTTATGTCAAACCTAATCTCCCAATTTGTCGCACCCTCCACTTCCCCCCTCCCCGTGTCCACATGTCCATTCTCTACGACTACATCTCTATTCCTGCCCTACAAACAGGTTATCTGTATCATTTTTCTAGATTCCACATAAATGCATTAATATACGATATTTGTTTTTCTCTTTCTGACTTACTTCCTCTGTAAGACAGACTCTAGGTCCATCCACATCTCTAAAAATGAACCAATTTCATTCCTTTTTATGGCTGAGTCATATTCCGTTGTGTATATGTACCACATCTTCTTTATCCATTCATCTATTGTTGAACATTTAGGTTGTTTCCCTGTCCTGGCTATTGTAAATAGTGCTTCAGTGAACATTGGGGTACATGTGTCCTTTTGAATTATGGTTTTCTCTGGGTATATGCCCAGTAGTGAGATTGCTGGTCATATGGTAGTTCTATTTTTAGTTTTTTAAGGACCCTCCATACTGTTCTCCGTAGTGGCTGTATCAATTTACATTCCCACCAACAGTGCAAAAGGGTTCCCTTTTCTCCACGCCTTCTCCAGCATTTATCGTTTGTAGATTTTTTGATGATGGCCATTCTGACAGGTGTGAGGTAATACCTCATTGTAGTTTTGATTTGCATTCCTCTAATAATTAGTGATGTTGAGCATCTTTTTCATGTGCCTCTTAGCCATCTGTGTGCCTTCTTTGGTGAAGTGGCTATTTAGGTCTTCCACCCATTTTTTAATTGGGTTGTTTGGTTTTTTGATATTGAGGTCCATGAGCTGTTTATATATTTTGGAGATTAATCCTTTGTCCATTGCTTCATTTGCTAATATTTTCTCCCATTCTGAAGGTTGTCTTTTCATCTTGTTTATGGTTTCCTTTGCTGTGCAAAAGCTTTTAAGCTTAATTAGGTCCCATTTGTTTATTTTTGTTTTTATTTTCATTACTCTGGGAGATGGGTCAAAAAAGATCTTGCTGTGGTTTATATCAAAGAGTGTTTTTTGTATGTTTTCCTCTAAGAGTTTTATAGTGTCTGGTCTTACATTTAGGTCTTTAATCCATTTTGAGTTTATTTTTGTGTATGGTGTTAGGGAGTGTTCTAATCTCATTCTTTCACAGTAGCTGTCCAGTTTTCCCAGCACCACTTACTGAAGAGGCTGTCTTTTCTCCACTGTATGTTCTTGCCTCCTTTGTCATAAATTAGGTGACCATATGTGCATGGGTTTATCTCTGGGCTTTTTATCCTATACCGTTGATCTATATTTCTGTTTTTGTGCCAGTACCATACTGTCTTGATCACTGTAGCTTTGTAGTATAGTGTGAAGTCAGGGAGCCTGATTCCTCCAGCTCCATTTTTCTTTCTCTTTAGGAAGAAAAATTTCTTTGGCTATTTGGGGTCTTTTGTGTTTCCATACAAATTGTAAAATTTTTTGTTCTCATTCTGTGAAGAATTCCTTTGGTAGTTTGATAGGTATTGCATTGAATCCGTAGACTGCTTTGGGTAGTACAGTCATTTTCACAATATTGATTCTTCCAATCCAAGAACATGGTATATTTCTCCATCTGTTTATGTCATTTTTGATTTCTTTCATCAGTGTTTTATAGTTTTCTGAGTACAAGTCTTTTGCCACCTTAGGTAGTTTTATCCCTAGGTATTTTATTCTTTTTGATGTGATGGTAAATGGGATTGTTTCCTTAATTTCTCTTTCTGATTTTTTGTTGTTATTGTATCCTTACCAAATTCATTGATTAGTTCTAGTAGTTTTCTGGTGGCATCTTTAGGATTCTCTATGTATAGTATCATGTCATCTGCAAACAGTGACAGTTTCACTTCTTCTTTTCCAATTTGTATTCCTTTTATTTCTTTTCCTTCTCTGATTGCTGTGGCTAGGACTTCCAAAAGTATGTTGAATAATAGTGGCAAGAGTGGACATCCTTGTCTTGTTCCTGATCTTAGTGAATGCTTTGAGTTTTTCACCATTGAGAATGATGTTTGCTGTGGGTTTGTCATATATGGCCTTTTTTATGTTGAGGTAGGTTCCCTCTATGCCCATTTTCTAGAGAGTTTTTACCATAAATGGATGTTGAATTTTGTCAAAAGCTTTTTCTGCATCTATTGAGTTGATCATGTGGTTTTTATTCCTTAATTTGTTAATATGGTGTATCATATTGATTGATTTGCATATATTAAAGAATCTTTGCATTCTCCGGATAAATCCCAGTTGATCATGGTGTATGATCCTTTTAATGTGCTGTTGGATCCTGTTAGCTAGTATCTTGTTGAGGATTTTTGCAGCTATATTCATCAGTGATATTGGTCTGTAAGTTTCTTTTTTTGCAATATCTTTGTGTGGTTTTGGTATCAGAGTGATGGTGGTCTCGTAGAACAAATTTAGGAATGTTCCCCTGCAATTTTTTGGAAGAGTTTGAGGAGGATGGGTGTTAGCTCTTCTCTAAATGTTTGACAGAATTCACCTGTGAAGCCATCTGGTCCTGGACTTTTGTTTGTTGGAAGATTTTTAATTACAGTTTCAATTAATACTTGTTACTTGTGATAGGTTTGTTTATATTTTCTAATCCTTCCTGGTTCAGTCTTGGAAAATTGTACCTTTCCAAGAATTTGTCCATTTCTTCGTGGTTGTCCATTTTATTGGCGTATAGTTGTTTGTGGTAGTCTCTTATAATCCTTTGTATTTCTGCAGTGTCAGTTGTGATTTCTCCTTTTTCATTTCTAATTTTATTGTTTTGCATCCTCTCCCTTTTTTTCTTGATGAGTCTGGCTAATAGTTTATCAATTTTGTTTATCTTCTCAAAGAACCAACTTTTAGTTTTATTGATGTTTGCTATTGTTTTCTTCATTTCTATTTCATTTATTTCTGCTCTGATCTTTATGATTTCTTTCCTTTTACTGACTTTGGATTTTCTTTGTTCTTCCTTCTCTAGTTGCTTTAGGCATAAGGTTAGATCGTTTATTTGAGATTTTCCTTGTTTCTTGAGGTGAGATTGAATTGCTATAAACTTCCCTCTTAGAACTGCTTTTCCTGCATCCCATAGGTTTTGGGTTGTCGTGTTTTCATTGTCATTTGTTTCTTTGTATTTTTTTATGTCTTCTTTGATTTCTTTAGTGATCTCTTGGTTATTAAGTAGTGTATTGTTTAGCCTCCATGTGTTTGTATTTTTAACAGATTTTTTGCTGTAATTGGTATCTAGTCTCATAGCGTTGTGGTCGGAAATGATACTTGATACGATTTCAATTTTCGTAAATTTACCAAGACTTGATTTATGACCCAAGATATGATCTATCCTGGGGAATGTTCCATGAGCACTTGAGAAGAAAGTGTATTCTGTTGTTTCTGGATGGAATGTCCTATAAATATCAATTAAGTCCATCTTGTTTAATGTATCATTTAAAGCTTTTGTTTCCTTTTTTATTTTCATTTTGGCTGATCTGTCCCATGGTGAAAGTGGGGTGTTTAAGTCCCCTAATATTATTGTGTTACTGTCAATTTCCCCTTTTATGGTTGTTAGCATTTGCCTTATGTATTGAGGTGCTCCTATGTTGGGTGCATAAATATTTACAATTGTTGTATCTTCTTGGATTGATCCCTTGATCATTATGTAGTGTCCTTCTTTGTCTCTTATAACATTCTTTATTTTAAAGTCTACTTTATCTGATATGAGTATTGCTACTCCAGCTTTCTTTTGATTTCCATTTGCATGGAATATCTTCTTCTATCCCTTCACTTTCAGTCTGTATGTGTCCCTAGGTCTAAAATGGGTCTCTTGTAGACAGCATATATATGGGTCTTGTGTTTGTATCCATTCAGCCAGTCTATGTCTTTTGGTTGGAGCATTTAATCCATTTATATTCATGGTTATTATCGATATGTATGTTCCTATTACCATTTTCTTAATTGTTTTGGGTTTGTTTTTGTGGGTCTTTTTCTTCTCTTGTGTTTCCCGCCTAGAGAAGTTCCTTTAGCATTTGTTGTAAAGCTGGTTTGGTGGTGCCGAATTCTCTTAGCTTTTGCTTGTCTGTAAAGCTTTTGATTTCTCTGTTGAATCTGAATGAGATCCTTGCTGGGTAGAGTAATCTTGATTGTAGGTTTTTCTCTTTCATCACTTTAACTATATACTGCCACTCCCTTTTGGCCTGCAAAATTTCTGCTGCAAATCAGCTGATAACCTTATGGGGATTCCTTTGTATGTTATTTTTTGCTTTTCCCTCGCTGCTTTTAATATTTTTTCCTTGAGTTTGATTTTTGTTAGTTTGGTTAATATGTGTCTTCGTGTGTTTCTCCTAGTGTTTTTCTGGTATGGGACTCTCTGCACTTCCTGGACTTGGGTGACTATTTCCTTTCCCACGTTAGGGAAGTTTTCCACTATAATCTCTCTGAATATTTTCTCAGACCTTTTCTTCTTCTCTTCTTCTTCTGGGACCCCTATAATTCGAATGTTGGTGCTTTTAGTGTTGTCCCAGAGGTCCCTGAGATTGTCTTCAATTCTTTTCATTCTTTTTTCTTTATTCTGCTCCTTGGCAGTTATTTCCACCATTCTATCTTCCAGCTCACTTACTCATGCTTCTGCCTCAGTTATTTTGTTATTGATTCCGTCTAGTGTATTTTTCATTTCAGTTATTTTGTTGTTCATCTCTGTGTTTGTTCTTTGGTTCTTCTAGATCTTTGTTAAACATTTCTTGTATTTTCTCAATCTGTGCCTCCATTCTGTTTCCGAGATTCTGGATCATCTTTACTGTCGTTACTCTGAATTCTTTTTCAGGTAGGTTGCTATTTCCTCTTCATTTATTTGGTCTTGTAGGTTTTTACCTTGCTCCTTTATCTATGACATATTTTTTTGTCATCTCTTTGTTTTGTTTTTTTTTTGGTGGGTGGGATTATGTTTCTGTCTTACTGGTTTTTGGCCTGAGGCTTCCAGCACTGGAGTTTGTAGGCTCTTGGGTAGAGCTGGGTCTTGCTGCTGAGATGAGGACCTCTGAGAGACCTCACTCCGATGAATATTCCCTGGAGTCTGAGGTTCTCAGTTAGTCCAGTGGTTCAGACTCGGAGCTCCCACTGCAGGAGCTCAGGCCCAACCCCTGGCTGGTGAACCAAGATCCCGCAAGCCATGCGGGGTTCAAAAAAAGAAGAAAAGGAGCAGAACAATAACAAAGAGTAAAAAAATAAGATTAGAAAACTAACTGATATGTTAGAAAGAATAAAAAAATAAAAATATAGATGAAACAACAACTGGAAGGTAAACCAGAACCACAATAGTAAAAAAGAGGAGAAAAAAAAAACCCAAAAAGGCCTTGGCTGTGGGGCAGAGCTTAGGCAGGGGCGGGGTTTCGGCAGTTGACAGGGCCTATACTTAGGACCCACAGGGCCGGAGAAGGCCCTGGGGGCGGGAGGCACTTAGGCTCAAGGTAGCAGGACAGGCCCAGGAGTGCCTCTGGCCTTGGAGCATGGAGGACTAGGTCCAGGACCCCAGCAGGCTCACTGGGTCCAAGTGGGCAGGGGATATGCTTGGCATGTCCCCCCCATCCTCCGATCCCAGAGGGCCCCTCCCCATTGGCCTCTCTTCTTCTCCCCCCACCCCACGCCTCTAGGACCAGCACAGCCCAGAGGGGGCCTTGGAGGGCAGGAGACCTGCCCTGGGAGCCCAGCAGGCTTTCCGCGGCTGAGTTGGTCGGGGAAATGCCTACTGTATCTCCCCTGATTCTCAGGTCCTGGAGGGTGTGCCCCCACCATGGCCTCTCCTCCTCTTCCCCCCTCTTCTCTCCCTCCTTCCCATTGTCCCTAGGACCCATGAGGCTGGAAAGGGCCCCAGAGGATGGAGGACCAGGCCCGGGAGCCCAGCAGGCTTCCTGGGGCCCAAGTTGGTGGCAGAAACACCCACCGTGCCTCCCCTGATCCTCTGGTCCCAGATGACCCCTACCACCCGCCTCTCCTCTTCAACCCCCGGCCTCCCTCCTATGCCCCTAGGACCAACTTGGCCGGAAGGGGGCCTCGGAGGGCGGAGGACCCAGCCCGGGAGCCCAGCAGGGTTCCCAGGGAGGATTGGGCAGGGCAAATGGTAGGCACGCTCCCCCCAATCCTCTGAGCCCCCAAGGGCCCCTCCAGGTATGGGAATCCCTCCCCCCTCCCAGACACCTCTCAGGGGCTCCAGTCCTATCTAGCCTCCACTTCTCCTCCCCCCTCACTCCCCACCACGTCCTACATGGTCTCTCAAGGGTTCCTCCCATCTCCTTGGGCATCAAGGTCCCCCACCAGTGTCCAGCAGGCTCCCTAGTTGTGGGGAGACACGAACTCTGCATCTTCCCCCATCACCGTCTTGACTCTCCCCTCCCAAAAGTGGTTTTTCCATTTTTTGGAAACTTTTAAGTTGCTTATTTTTGAAAATTCTCAATCAGAATTGTGGAATCAAATAATAAAACTCAGTACATATAGAAATCCATTTTATCAGTCTAGGTCCAGGGAGGAAAGAGATGGCATATGCAAAGAGTCTAACTAGAGAGAGTGTAATGATGTGTATCTTTACAAAAGAGTCCACAGAGTTAAAGAAACCAATTCATGGTGAAGGACCCAGAGCTAGCAATAGCTGAGAGCCTTTACTGCTCCGTATCTACATGAGCAAGGGGAGAAAACAGCATTCTAGATCCCAGGTGGGACACAGAGTAGTAGGAGAGGAGCCATGTGACCAGAGCTGTCATGGTGGAACACAGTCTCTGCCAGAAACAGAGAGAAGCAGAGAGGGGGACTTTAAAATTATTTTTGATGCAAATAACAGAATATCCCGTTAATAGT
This sequence comes from Balaenoptera ricei, assembly GCF_028023285.1. Classification (NCBI taxonomy): domain Eukaryota; kingdom Metazoa; phylum Chordata; class Mammalia; order Artiodactyla; family Balaenopteridae; genus Balaenoptera; species Balaenoptera ricei. The sequence goes on from NC_082641.1 coordinate 36,071,911, forward strand.
GGCTCCAGCCATATGGACATTTACTGTTTACTTAAATTTAGAAGTGGTCTCGGGTTTGGCTAGTCAGGTTAAGGATGTCATCAGGCTTTTCTTGGGTTTCTGCTCCACCCCTAGTGTGATGGCTTTTTGGCTTCATGATCATCACTGCCTAATGGCCAGACGATAGCTAAAACTCCAGACATCACAAACATATTCAAGGCTTGACGATAGAAGAGGTAATGGTGTCAGCAAGCTCTTCTTTTGCACCTTGTCCATTTTTTAAGGCATCTAAAGGTTTTCCAGAAGTCTTCAGCCAACTTCCACATAAGTCTCTTTAGTCAGAACTCTTTCACCTGCCACCTCCAGTTGCAAAGGATGTCATAAGTGTGAACATCTGGCAACGGTGAATGGGATATCTTAACTGGTTTAGACTAATCCCAATGTAGCCATGAGTTGGGGTAATTTGGTTCCTAACTGTTGGGTAACCAACCAATGGTGTCTGCCCACAGGAACTTCCTTTTTTTCACACGTGGCTTGCTGGAATTGTAATTGGATTGCATTGAACCTATAGATCAATTTAGAAAAAATCGATAACAATATTGAGTCTTCCAATTTATGAACGTGGAATATCTGTCCATTTACTGAGGTCATCTTTAATTTTCCTCCAGATAAGTTTTATAGTTTTCAGTGTCAAGGTCTTGCACACCTTTCAACAGATTTATTCCTAGGTATTTAATATTTTTCATGCAGTTACAAATAGTATTGTGTTTTTTTTTAATTTATGAAATTTATTTTCTTATATAAATTATGTATTTCTCTGGGCAGACAGCCTTCACCTTATTGCACTAATAGCACATCTGTAATACCAAGCTACAGGACAAGTCTTAACAAGGTCTGTACTCAACGTAGCACTTGTCTACCGGGCACTGTAGAGGAGGATGAGGAAAAGCCAGGATCCAGCTTAGGTGAAGAAGGGGGAGGGGGCAATATGTCTCCGCTCTGACAGTTGGTTTTCTCCCGGGAAGGGGAACATTCAAAGTTATGTCTGGATTTTGGAAGTGGGAGGAGATCTTGGGAGGCTGAGAAGCCCAATGCAACACTGCAGCTCGGTTCCACAGGAACTTCTTAAAAGAACCTAAGGTAAAGAATAAAGTGCCCTGATTGAGTTCATAGGCACAACATCTTCTAGATCACAGGTTCAAAGAAGGAAATAAATTAGGAGGTTAGAAGGACACACAATTGGCCAGATTCATTTCTGTTCTATTGTGAAAACAGTCATTTTTTGCTTTCTCGAGATTAATGCTTTTCAGATAGCATTTGAAATCTCAATCTCCTTTTCTGTAATTCAAAAATCACCTTTAACATCTGTGTTCTCTGTCATTTGGTACAGTGCTCAAGAAGGGAAAATAATAGGCCAGTGACTAAGAAAAACCTTGGAAGACGAAGTGGCCTTAGTGATTGTCACTAAAATGCAAACATAGCTTTAAATAGTAAAGCAGGAGGCATGAAAGCTCTTCCAGGGCTCTGAGGAGGGCCCTTGAATGGCAGGAAGTAGAATATTATATAAGTGTGTGATAGGAGTTACTCTTCTTTTTTTATTCATGTGGCAATGGAGGGGGAAGAAAATTCTAAAGCAAGAAGACCAGACATAAATCATAAGAGTGTAGAGGAAATGTGAGGACAGCATATTCAAGGGGAAAATGAAAAGTAAAAGAGCAAGTCCTGAATGCCAAGATTAGCTATGTTCTCCCAGCCACTGGGTCCTCCTTGGCAAGCACCCCACTGGCAATGAGGCTAACCTGAGCCTGAACCCCTCTAGTCCTTGAGCCTCTCTTTTCATTTCAAAGCTTGACAACCTCTTTACCCAGAGCACACACTTCACTCTTAGGAGAAGAAACAAAGCTAAGTGGCTCATAAGCTCATGATACAATGTTTTGGAATCTCTGCAGCAGCTTGCTTGTGGCTGACCAGTTGAAATTTATTTTTCTCAAGCTGTTGTGATTCTGGGAATGTAAGGTTTGGCTGCTCGGTTAGCCTGAGTTTTCTGAGATGCAGACCTTGTGCAAGGGATTTACTGGGAGATTAGATATGCAAGAGATTTATGAGAGGAAATACTTGTGAGGAAAAAGGGGGAAGGAACTAAAGGGGACTGGGAGAGCTGCAGACTACAATGCAGTTCTGACCCCTGTGAAGAAGAAATACATGAAGGAAGGAATGAAAAAAAGGGAAGGAGGGAGAGAAGGAAGAGAGGGAGGGAGGAAGGAAGGGAGGAAAGGAAGAAAAGAAGGAGGAAGGGAGGGAGGGAGGGAGAAAAGGCCTTAGACAGCAGTACAAGGCTAGGAAAGTTTTGGCAAAGCCAACACGGGGAGTCTTCAAGCCAAAGCCACCTGACAGAAGAATCCCCCTCGTCCCAGGAATGGGCCTGCCATTGCATCTTTGTCATGCTAAGTCATTGGCTGGATGGGTTTCAGAGCACAGCAACTGAGGGCATAGGCCAGTTATGCTTTCTGCAGTAGGAGATCTGGGAGATGGATTTTTATGGCCACCGAAACCTTTCAGGAGCAACGGGTTGTACAAGCAAAATTTGGAGATGTGTTATCTTTCAGATGAAGAAGTACATTGATGAAGGCCCTTTATTAACTATTAGATTCATTTTCAATATCCATATTCAACAGTCATCTCATTTCTTCTCTCAAAGAATTTTCAATGCTTTTTCCTTATCTTTACATATGTGATCTTATACCCCAGGTTTTCTGAAACAGTCCTTTTACAAATTGTCCCGCTGGCCCAGCATCTAAATAATAAAGTCCAAGTTTCCTTAGCTTGGAGTTCAGTCTCCCACAATCTAGTCCCAACCCACCTTCCAACCTTAATTATATACCATTTCGCTTTACCTTGTATTTCAACTCTTTTGAAACATTTGCTGTGTCCTAAATGATTCTTGTTTATCCACTGTTATCGCTTTGCTCAAATTGTTTTTTCAACTAGAATTTATTCATAGCATATGTTTAGTGTGCCCTTCCCGTGGGCTGAGCCCTAGATTTAGAACTAGGTATATGTTAGGGAACAAAACAGATGTGGTTTATACCCTCTTGGAACTTTGAATCTAGTGGACGAGCAACAGATAATAATCAGGTCAATAGACAAATACATGCTTGCAAATCATGTAAGAGTGTCAGAAGTAACAGAACAGGAAACTCTGACAGAGAATTAGAGAAGGGTTCTATTTTGATAGAGTGGTCAGAGAAGAGATGGCATTTACACTGAAATTTGAATGATGATAAGCATGTAGTTACATAAAGAACTTAGTCTTTGTAGGTACAAATTCCATCATCTTCAGGATATTGCCATGGTCTTCATGAAGTCTTTCCTGACCCTCTTCATCAGATTTTTCAACCATTTTAGCCCTTTGTTATGTACATCTTGCATACATTATATATATATATATATATATATATTATATACACATACATTATATATATATAATGTTGTAGGTTATACTATATTTTTATGTTTGCCTCATCTTTCCTATCAGACTATAATAAGCTTTTTGAAGTTTTGACAACTCATCTGATTTCTTTCTGTCTCTGTATCTAGCATGGTATTTAGGATAACACTCTGGTTGCAACCAACAAACACTTGTTGAATGAACGAACGAATAGTGTCCCCCCCTCTTTGCAAGTTTCCCCTTTCTGACATTTGTATGAATTCTAAAAGGACATGGCTACTTCATACAGTAGTTGAAAAATGCCCTTCACCTAGTCAGAGAGTTCTGAACTTCAACCAGAAGCAAATCTGTAGCAGTTAAGACCCTTTCTGTTGAGGCCAATGCACTATAGATTCTTTCAGGATAGGATTTTGTAAGTTTATCATTTATTTGAAAATCCATTATTATATACACCAAGTTTGAGGAAGAAAGTCTGGCTAAATAGTAAATCAGTTACTATTTTGAAACAGCTCTTCAGTAGGTGGTTACCACTGGCTGCTAGAATTTAACAGGTTGTTTGAATATATCAGACTACCATGTGTGTTCAGATACAATCTCACCTTACAAATGAGTAGCCTCTGACTTACAGATCAGTTCACGTAGATATAGATTTTTATGGTTGTTATAATTTTTTCCCTGTCTTCACAGAGACAAAGGATATAAACAAAGAGAAGGAACATGATGTATTTTTGACAGGCTACCATCTCAGATCTTCATTTCAAAGTTTATCTGAAGAAACACTTTTCTTTTTTATGGACCTTTCCCCTGTATGAGGAGTATTTTAATGATGTCATGTTCTTTTCCTACAGGAAACTCCAACTATAGGCAAACTTTCATTAAGGCAAGAACTTCAATTTTCACATTGTGCCTTGAAACTCCAGTATAGAAATGTTCCTCATCCCAAATTCAATGTCATTATATCCAATTTTACTCCCTCAAAAGTTGCTTATAGTAGAAAACTTGAAAAGATGTGTGCCAGCATTAACCCAGACCTAGAGAGACCATACATATTATTTTAAAAGGACAAAATGAGTGTCACTCACTCAGCTTCTGTACCGGTTTTTGTCACCTAAATAGTTTCCAGAAACAAGGGTTTAGGACATTTTTGGGGACCAGAAATGAATCAACATCAAATTAACTTTTTTTTCTGCCTCTAAACACTGAATGCATTTTAATATCTGCCAGATTTTAAAAAAATTTTTATTGGAGTATATTTGCTTTACAATGTTGTATTAGTTTATACTGTACAGCAAAGTGAAACAGCTACATGTATACATACATCCCCTCTTTTTTGGATTTCATTCCCATTTCAGTCACCACAGAGCATTGAGTTTCTTGTGCTATACAGTAGGTTTTCATTAGTTGTCTATTTTATACATAGTATCAATAGTGTATATATGTCAATCCCAATCTCCCAATTCATTCCACCCCTCTTGCCCCTTGGTGTCTATATGTTTGTTCTCTACGTCTGTGTTTCTATTTCTGCTTTGTAAATAAGATTGTCTATACCAATTTTTTCAGATTCCACATATATGCATTAATATACGATATTTGTCTTTCTCTGACTTACTTCACTTTGTATGACAGTCTCTAGGTCCATCCATGTCTCTACAAATGACCCAGTTTCATTCCTTTTTATGGCTGAGTACTATTCCATTGTATATATGTACCACATCTTCTTTATCCATTCCTCTATTTTTGGACATTTAGGTTGCTTCCATATCCTAGCTATTGTAAATAGTGCTGCAGTGAACATTGGGGTACATGTGTCTTTTTGAATTATGGTTTTTGCAGGGTATATGCCCAGTAGTGGAATTACTGGGTCATATGGTAGTTCTATTTTTAGTTTTTTAAGGAACCTCAATACTGCTCTCCATAGTGGCTGTATCAATTTACATTCCCACCAACAGTGCAAGAGGGTTGACCCTATATTTCCAAATCTCCATTCTGTAGTAAATACTAGAAGTTCTACCCAGTATGCAACTTTGTTCATCTCCTGGCAAGAGGTACTTGTTGCCACTACTTTTGAACCACTTTGAAATTCATTCCTGTCCCTATTACATCACTATCTCCCATTCTCTCAGCTTCAGTCCTCACACACATGCAATTCATATTGCCTAGGTTAAGGTTATAGTTTTCAGAACAGTGAAAAAAAAATTTCATTTAACCAGTTAGTCCAATACATATGTATATCTGTATCTGTTCCTTCATTTTCACTTGTCATTAAAATGTTATCTATCAAGAGAGAACCTGTAAATGATAGCTTTTAAGTAGAAAGAAAGCCATTAAAATGAATATATAAAATGTGCACCAGTTTAAATCTGTTGTATTAATTTATAACTCATACTTCTGCTTGTGATTTTGAATATCTCCATGCCCTGGGCCTTGTATGGAACAGAGGAATAACATGGCAGAGGAATGACAGATCAGGAGTCAGGGAGCACGGCACAGTGGAAAGATCCCTTACAGACAAGGCTGGAGACCTAGATTATATTTTTCAGTCCAACTAACTAGTTATGTGGTTTTGAGCAGTCCCTTAACCACTCTGGGACCCAGTTATTTCATCTCTAAAATTATGACCCATTTAACAGTTAGGTCCATTCCAACTTCAGCCTTCAATCCTTTTATTTTGTTTTATTTGTTCCTTTCATTTACTGCTGTCAGATTCTGGTGATGATCCAACTGAAAGAATTCACAGACAAACATTCAAAGAAATACCAACTAGACTGTGGGGTTTAAGCATATGAGCTCTAGAGCCTCTGCCTGGCTTAGTTCCAGTAGTTACTACCGTGTGATTTGGGGTGAGTTACTCACCCACTCTGTGCTTCACTATTCATATCTTTAAAATGATGGTAATAAGAGCACTTGCACCATAGCTTCGTGAGATTGTTTCAGGAATTAAAAGAGATCATTTTTGTAAAGTGCATAACATGGTGGTGCATGGCTCATGGAAAGTGGTTATTAGCTATCAGCTAGTATTATTGTTCCGTATTAAATATCTATGTGCCCATGGCACTGTGCAGAGTGAAGCCACAGTATATCCCTGTTTCTGCCTATTGCGAATTTAAAGTTTCCAAAATGCCAAAGTTCTCATCCAGGGAGGTGATATGTGGAAATGCAGTAAAGAAATCATTTATTTTTATTATTTTGTTATTTGGCTGAAGAAAGAAATGTTGTACTCAGCTGTCATGAGAAATTATTATCCTGAATGAAGGCTGGAGAACAAGAGCCTAGAGGTAGAGATAAGAATAGTAAAGGAGGCGACAGGAATGGGAAGATATGAATGCCTTTACTAAGAGTCACAAATGGTGATAATAGTCTCTAAATTCTTAGTGTGTTGGTTTGTTTTGGCTGCATTAGGTCTTCGTTGCTGTGCATAGGCTTTCTCTAGTTGCGGCGAGCGGGGGCTACTCTTCGTTGTGGTGCGCGGGCTTCTCAATGCGGTGGCTTCTTTTGTTGTGGAGCACGGGCTCTAGGCACGCAGGCTTCAGTAGTTGTGGCAGGCAGGCTCAGTAGTTGTGGCTCGCGGGCTCTAGAGCGCAGGCTCAGTAGTTGTGGTGCACCCGCTTCGTTGCTCCACGGCATGTGGGATCTTCCCGGACCAGGGCTCGAACCCGTGTCCCCTGCATTGGCAGACGGATTCTTAACCACTGTGCTACCAGGGAAGCCCCAGTGTGTTGGTTTTAATATGGCTATTTCTGAGGTACCAGAGAAACAGTAGCTTATCTGCTTGCTTTTGGACAGGCTGACTGAAAATTCATCAAATTTAGGTATTTAATTTTTTTAAAAGTCTGGAATATGTACGCACAGAATTAGCTCTTCTGCCTCAACAATGAATGAATACCTCTAAGTCTCACTACAAAAACAGTTTCGGAGCAAAACATCAGTATGGGTTTCCATAGTGTTGTGATTTAAGGAAACTCGAAAAAAATAAATAAATAAGCATTCCACTTGAGTCTCTGGGAAGATGAGCTGTGTCATTGAATTGACCTAAAGTCACAGGCATAATATTTCTCAGAAATGGCCTGCTAGGAAAGCCGTTTAATTTTGTCATAGCATTAATAGTCTTCACAATGATTGGTGATCTGCCACACATGGAGATAAGTATTAGAAACTCCTCGCAACTGTTTCTGATTCCTTCACAAGACATAGCCGCAAAAGATAAAGATAAAACTCTTTTCTGGCATTGATTTTTAAAAATTTAAAAACCATTCGTTGGATAGAGGCCAAGAATTTATAATGACTTTGACTTAATTGTGCAGTGTCAGATGGTGATTCCATCAGGCAGTATTAACTGACAAGGAATGATGGGAAGAATGGAAAGACCATACTGAGGATTATATTGGCTAAGACTGGGTTCTGGTTTCTGGACCAGGGAATCTCTGAGGTCATGTAATTATTGCTCCAATATTTTCCTGATGTTAACTTACCTAGGTGGTGTTATTTTTGCTATTTGTTTTAGATGTTTAATAATACTATAAAACTTGTGGCCTTTTAAAGTAATTTCAGCTCAAGACATTTGACTGAATGAAGACTTAGGAAGCTGTTTATCCTTAGAACTGCACTTGCTCTCAGAGTAAGAACTGCACCTTCCAGGGGAGATTTCCATCTGACTCTAGAGTCCAGAGCCTCACAAACATGTTGTCTGCAGTGGCCCCTAGTCAGAAATTCTCAGCCTATCCAGCACGCAGTACAGCCCCTGAAGTCTCCCCTACTATTGGTATAAGATTGGGATCTAGACCTTCTGCAAATTAAGCCTCATTTAGTCACAAAATGCAGGGATTCATTTCCAAATTATTCTTCCAGAGGAGAAATTAGTTTCTTTAAGTACATAATATTCTCTATGACTATGCCTCTTGGCATTTCTCTTTCTCTAACTTCTACCTAGCCATCCTCCAGGGTCCACTTCAAGTCCTACTTCCTGCATGTAGGTTTCCCAGTTTGTTCCAGCTTTCAGTGATCTTGACCACATCACTGCTCTGGTTAGTTACTCATCAGACAACGCTTGGGGAAAGGCCCTCTAGCAATGCTTTGCTAATACTGACTCATCCTTACTGTTGTTCCACCGTGGGTATGTTCCTATCTGGCTCCTCCAACAAGCTGTATCTATTTGAGCATGGGAATTTGTCTAATACTTTTACTTCTCACAACCCTTGCGTCTTATATTGCTAAATCTATGATAGCTAATTGGACACATAACAGCCACTTGATAAATGTTTTTAAGAAATGAGCAAACCAAGTATTTCTTGGTAGTACTCTATACCAGGCACCACTGTGGAAAGCTATGTAATTTGGAGAGCATCATTTCAAAAGCAGGAAATTTATCACTCGTAAATTATTTCAGGTACTTGATTTTGACATTATCTTGAAGACATAAAATTGCCTTAAAAACAGCTACTTGAAAGTGGACAAAGGTAGAAATGAATGAATGAATGAGTGAATGACATACCTAAAGGCCATGAAATGTGGAAATGATTTTTTTTTTAAGTTAACCTGACCTGTTTTTCTTCTCTAATCTCGACTGTGGGTGAAGAGTGGGGAAGAATTTTTAACAGGCAAATATTCCTGATCCTTGGCTCTTAACGTTAGGGAGAGTAGGAGAAGGGAATACCTGCTTGGAAAATAAACCGGCGTTGCAAAGTGTAAATGCTTGGGCCAAGTGTAAATTTTATAGGCCAGGTAGAATTTTCACAAGTCTAATGACTTTTGAAAACTACTTTTACCCTGGCTCAAAAGACGTTTTTCTTGCTGCCTGTAGTAAGCAGTCAGTAAGCTGTGTTTGGGACCTGGACCAAAATGCTGGCCTTTCATCTCTCAAATTAAAGCTTACTGATCCAAGCTCAGATGTCCCTCCATACACAATTTAGTAACATTAGCAGCATAAATATGGAACCAGAGCACAAATATGTCTTGTTCCCTCCAGAAGGAAAATGTGAACTCTCTTCTCATTGGAAGTCTATTGATTACCTAATCCCAGATGTTGTGACACAGTTTTCATCCAAGTGTTGAACAGACAGAAGCCCATTCTAAAAGCTTAATTTTCATGACTCATTTGGAAGGGATTTTTCAGGGCCTATAAGACATGCAAGGATTATGCCTTGTGTTTGAGAAATGGAAAAGAAAAAAGGGAGGAAAAATCATTTAGGCAAGTGCTTCTCAAACTTTAAGGAGCATATGAATCACCTGCAGAACTTGTTCAAATGCAGATTCTTATTCTGAAGGTCTGGGGTGGGGCCTGAGAATCTGCATTTCTAACAAGCCCCCAGGGGCCACTGATGCTGCCAGCACACAGACTGCACACTGCTTTGAGTAGCAAGCTCTACAGGACAAAGAGAATGTTTTTTATACAAATTTTACACAAATGTTTTTACACAAATTACAATTCTAGGTTACAATTCCAAGGAATTAATGACTAAAAAATGCTGCCTTTCAACACTACTGTGACACAAGAATGGAAGGTGAACACAAACCATTTACCATTTCAAATGGGGCAGGAGCATTACTGATGCATTAATCTGTGTTTTGTTCCAGCTCCCATTCCAAAGGCAGCCAAGATTTCTTTTTCTCTTGGCCCCAGGGGATTTTGCAGGTGTACAACAGACCTTCTCTTCCTAGGTTTTTTTACGAATGTTGGAGAGAGAAGTGAGCATCTCTGGAGTTAAGGAGAGTTGGGACCCAAAGAGAAGAAAGAGAAAGACAATGGATACTTTTTTTGTAAATGTTTATCTCTGTGTAAGACCTCCCAAGACCCTCCCTTGACCCAGGAGTAGGAAATAGAGCTATTTCCTATAGAAATAGCTGAAATTGAATATCCCACGAACTTGGTAAGAACTGAGGAGGCTCAGAGTCAGACTCAGATCAATCTTAGAGAAGTACAATAATGTGGCCTTCTTTGCACCCCAATGACTTTGCCAAAAATTTATACCTGCTTCACATGAAATCTATACCTAGGCAGTTTACAAGAATATGCCCTTAAGGTTTTTTAAACTCCACAGCAAAATATGCTAGCGAGAAAATAAGGATATTTTTGTGCACATACACTGATACAAAGCTGTTAACAGAAATGAATAGAGGAGACAGAAATAACCCACCATGTAAACTTGAACCTTTGCTTGTAATATGCATTCAGTACATAATGCTGTCACTTTTGACATTTACTTAGGTTAACACATTGCATACTCCCCAGAAACTGTTTTTCCATCCAGCTTATGGCTTTGTTGGTTGAGTTCTACAGGAAAAGGAGATTTAACTGTCTAAGATTTTGTTTATTTTCCAAATTCATTCCCTAGATTTTTCATATCATAGTCTAATTTCTTCTGCTCATTAAAGAAACTGGACTACTTTTAAAAAGTCATAAAACAGTTATTGTCTTGGGCATTTTTAAGCAGATTGATGCTATTGAGATAGGATAGCCATAGACTATAACCTTCATGAGGGCAGGGATATTTCAATGTTGTGTCCTTACAGCTTTGAGTCATGCCAGCCGTATAGTAGATATGAAGTTATCAGTTGTTATTTGTCGATTTAATGAATAAGTAGAAACAGTTCTTTAGTCCACTGCCGGAAGCACCTCATAAATTTTCAGGTAACTGTACAGATAGCCTCTGAAATTTAATTTCAATCAAATATTTTGTTTTTTAATTTCTAAACTTTTTGCCAGAGGCTTTTTGATCAGTGGTTTCCACAAAGAAGCGAGTAAATGCTGCCTAGTGGGCAGACTTGGGCCTTCTGCCCCCTCTTTGGTCAAAGCAGCCCTACTTTAAAATGAACAGACTGAGTCTTTACTGTCAGAATGAGGTTATTCTATTAAGTGAAAGTGTCTGAAATCTTCTAGAACCTTTCCAACATGGCATTAAAGGAGCCTTGCCTCAAGAGGAAAGGGGGATTTGACACGGCCAACTTTGCAGGGAGGAAGGGAACATTTAATAGAAATTTATTACCATATTTTTATTTCTCTAGAAGTTAAAACTTTTCAAAACAAACATTCGTGTTAATTTTTTGGACCCTTCTGGGTTTAAAGTCTCAGCTGATACAAATTTATGATCATTCATGTGTTTTAGTACTTAATGGTCATGAGGGTGAGGATAGTCCTGAAGAAGAGGTCACTGTGAACTAAAGGAGGGAAGCAAGGGGGATTGTCCTTAGGAGACTTGGCAGGAGATGTGGAAAAGGAAACTTTCACATAGAAATCAAGCCATGTAGAGAAAGCCTTATTTTGTCAAGGTCTTCTGAACAAGTAAGAACAATAGAGAATAATGGATATGTTCTCAGTCCCCTCAGAGGTCATTCCTGGGCCATTGCAAGAGCCCCCTGGATTCCCCAATCCCTCAGGCATGCAGCTGAAGAGCCCAGTTTCCTAAAACAGCCCTTTTGTCCTATCACACTCTAGTTCAAGAATCTTAGTGGTTCACATTGCCAAATGCTTCAAGTCTGTGTTTTGAGGCCATCTGACTCTACACTAAATGTCCAACTTTTCCCCCATCTCCTCCCAGACACACTCCCCGTCATGGCCATATCTGTCCTTCGCAATGCTCCTCTGAGCCAGTCTTGCCCTTTTATCATTGCCCTGGGCATGTTATTTCCCTCACCTGCCCATCTATCTGCATCCTGCATTCTACAAGCCTTCAAAATGAATTCCAGTCCCATCACTGTCATATAAATTATCAAGCTACTCCTGATTGTGCCACTCTCTCACTTCCCAAAGTCCTTATGCATCAGCAAGTTGTAGCCATTTTAGCCCTTAGGAGCCTCAGGTAGCATCTGGTCTGTTAGTTTTGCTCCCGGACCAGATGAAAATTTCTAAGCCCAGGAATTTCAACTATTTCCACTACTTTTCCTTAGCCCACAGAACCTAGCAAAGAGCTAGGCATTTAGGCAATGCTCCCTATAAATGTGTTGACTGAAATGGTGATGCATAATCAGTTTGCCATCTCAATATTTTTCATTTTCAAAGAATGGGTTTAGGGAAGACATTTTCAGACAATATGGACATGTCATCCATTACCTTTATAACACGCTGCTGGTTATGAATAATAAACATTATGGTTAAGCTCAAGAAACAGAGAAGTTTACCTGTTCACACTGCACTCTAAAAGTAGAAATTTGAAAAAATAAACATATACTTAGTGGGTTTTAATTAAAGAAAATTATGTGATTATCAATTTTAATATGTCTAAAATATACCAGTTTGTGCCAATCTACTGTAAGAAGGTGTCCAAGGAGAGAGAACAATGTAAATTATTTCCGAGAGCTTTGGGTAGATTCTAATTATTGGGAATAAGTGTTACAAATAGCTCACATTCCAGTGTGACTTGAAGAACATGTTTGGAACCTCCATGTTCTCTAACGCTGTTATGCTACTCGTTTATCACATACACTTGGGTCACATTTTCCTGTTTGGAGAGATTATCCTAATGATAGTAACTGTATACAAATAGTTTACATTCCATGTTCCTCCTTAGCAGTCTTTTCAAGAAAAATCACTGATGGAGAACGTCAGTGGCCAGTTCAAGGAGAGAGGTGAAATGTCAAAAATTGTCAGAAGGGAGCCAATTATCAAGGAAGGTTTTGTGAAGGAGGCGTGTTCTCCGGGGAGTTGGAGATTTTTGCTTAGGGAGGGAAGGATGGAAACTTTCAGCAGAAGAGGATAAAGAGAAAAAGGTAAAGGAGAAAGAAAAGAGAACACAGGCTGACGATCATAGGGACGCCGTCTTGACTGAAGCGTGTTTGCATTAACAAGTTGTGGGAAAGAAGTTAGAGAAAAGCAGTGCCTTCTGAAGAAACGCTTTGAATGTTGAGCTGCAGAATTTGGACTTAATCCAGTAAGCAAGAGGGTGACATTTGAGTCCATCAGCAGGGGCGTGGCAGGATGAAAATGGTATTTTAGGAAGATTAATCCAACATTGCGCAAAGAATAGACTGGAATCCCTGCTCAGGGCAGAGATAACAGGAAGCTTTGGAATAAGCATGGGTGAAGAAATGAGGCCTCGTTAGGGAAGTGGAAGTTGGAAAGAAAGGGAGTAGCCTGGGAAACACATAATGGAAGGAAAGAACCAATGGTATGTTCTGACAACTAGTAGAAAAATGAGAAATCATAGACAAATCCAAAATTTTAAGTCCAAGTCCAAGAAAACAGTGATGATGCCATTTCTGGAGACTGGGAAAAGATATTAGCCAATCTTTAGATTACCAACTATTTGCATTCAAAGATTCTGCCTGCTTTAACAGCCTTTATGCCCTCCTAAGCAAATTAGCAACCATTTATTTGTTGCTAATTGTCAGGAATTTTCATAGGGTTTCCAGGAAAATAATTTACAGATACATCTACAGCTTTTAAATCTGTTGCAGATAAGGTAACAAGCAAAAAGTAGATAAAGTCCCCATTATTACTGGGCCAAGGGGTTCGTTCATGCATTTATCCATTCAACAAATATTTATAAAATGCCTACTTTGTGCCGGGAAAGTAGATCCTTGCTTTTCTCAGGACTTATATTCTAGTGGAGTGAAGATAGGAAAATAGAGAAGAATACAAATAAATGAACTCAACACAAAGATAAATAAGGGCTATGAAGAAAATAAAACATAGTGATGTCCTACAAGTGACTTAGGAGTGACTCCTTTAGATTATTTGGTCAGAGAAAGCATCCCTGAGAAGATACCATTTGAGCTGAAGCCTAAGCCAATCACACAAAATCATGTGGGTACTAAGAATAGCAGGAGTTGAGTCTGAATAAGATCAGCAAGTTTCAGGGCTGGGGCATAACGGTAAGAAGACGTTGGCACAAAGAGGAAGAAAGGGAAGCAGGGGCCACTCTTAGAATATACTAGCCAGGATCAGGAGCAAAGGACAGGAAGCATAATGCAAATTGACTTAAGTAATAAGAAAAGTAATTCATATAATTAGAAAAACAGAGTTGGTACAGGCTGTGGATCGGCTAAATCCTGTGGCTTCAAATTCATTTTCCAAAAGATGTCTTTGCCTGGGGTGGTGGTGTGATGAATTGGGAGATTGGGATTGACATGTATACACTGATGTCTGTAAAATGGATGACTAATAAGAACCTGCTGTGTAAAAAAATAAATAAAATTAAAATTGACCAAGTTGGTGAAATTCAAAAAAAAAAAAAAAAAGATGTCTTTGCCCTCTCAGTTGTATCAGCTGCATGTTCAGGTTTGGGGTGAAATAGGTAAAGCAAGGAGACTGTGGCATTCTGTAAATTTTTTCCCTTAAATTTTCTAGAATCCCCCCCAGTAAGATTCCCTTTGGGTCACATCCTCTTTCTTGAACTTCAGAAGAGGATGGGAATAACCCTCCGTCCAATTATACCTACTCTTGGAGCTGGGGTTGGGTTGGCTTCCCTTGAGGCACATGAGCTGCTTGGGGAGGAGTGGTTACCTGAACAAAATCAAGTTTCTGTTGAGAAGGAAGGAGGAAGGCAGTCTGGGTAGACAACCAGCCATGTTTACTACACAAGAGATCTTGGTGGCCATTATAAGGAGTTTGGGCTGTAGTCTGATTACATGGGAAACCATGGAGGATTTTAGTGAAGTATCATGATCTGATTTACGCTTTTAAAAGGTCACCCTGTTTAATGTTTCAATAGTTAATTGAAGGGGGCCAAAAGTGGAAGTGAGAAGACCAATTAGGAAGTTATTTGATAGTCTAGGCAAGAGGTGTTGGGAACTTGGGCTATAATAATAGCAAAGGAGAAGGAGAAAAGTGAATTGAGATGGAACTGACATAATTTGTCGGTGGGTTAAATAAGGGAATAGGAGTTAGGGAGACTGAAGAAATGAAGATGGCCTATAGGGTTTTGGATTAAGTACCAGCGTGGATGGTGAAATAATTTACAGAGGTAGTGAGGAGTTGACAAGGAGCGGGTTCATCAGGGATTGCTTGAGAGTTGTGTGTTAGGATTGAGATTCCTATTGGATATCTAGTGAAGAGGCCAAAGAGGCTGAGTCGAGCCTGGAGTTCAATGGAGAGGTTCAGGCTAAAGATGGAAATTTGGAGCCATCAGCATATAGTGATGTTGAAAGCCATGAGACTTGATGAGATTCCCCTTTCGGGGAAGATGGGGGCAGAAAAGCTAGGGAAGTGAAGGGTCTGTGAAACTACAATATTTAGGGGTAAAGCAGAGGAAGAGAAGCCAGCAAAGGTGAGCAAGAAAGAACAGCCAGTGAGGTAAAAGGGAAACCAGGCAAATTTGGCATCATGGAAGCTAGGCAAAGAGCGTATCTTTAAAAGACAGTGGTCTGCTGAGTCAAATGCATCTGAAAAGTTGAGTCATATAAGGAAAGAGAAGAGACCATTGAATTTGACAAGAACAGGTTTAGTGGAGGGGAAGGGTCAGAAACACAGGGTCAGCTGAAGAGGATTCAAAAGAGAAGAAAATAGGAAGTGGAGTCAATCATTCAGGCAGGGCTTCAAAGATCTGGAAACAGGAAAGATGCTTCTTGGGAGCACAACTCCTAATGACTCAAAAATGAGTGTACTTTCCAGATAAGTTTTTTAAATTGTTCTTTGATGTTCTTCTTTAGAAAGAGAAATGTCCTGTTGTAGTTTTCATTTGAAATAACATTGGTGGCCCAACCATTTCTGGCTTCTCTAGATCCCTTTTCCCTACATGCTCCTTCCACTGAAAAGAAACTAGGCCATTCACGTTTTTCCAATTTAGAGCAGGGGGCTAATAGCAGACAAGACTGAGGTAGGCTCTGTATGGTCATGCATATCATTTTGGGTGCTCTTCAGTTTCACTAGCTGCTGCTTAGAAGTTCATTAAATATATGTATAAATAAAATGTAAATTAAATATACATTAAATAATATAAATTATATATATTACATACATGTTATATATATACATATGTATATTTGCATTTGCTACAGATTTCCTAAACTTGAACTGTATAGAGTCCCAGATCCTCCTTTGTCCCATCTACTCAAAGGTGTCTTTCTCAGCCTTTTTAACTTATATCGACCAGAAAGTAGAGCAGGGCAGAAGTTGTGTGGGAGTCCTGTCCGTCTCCCTCCCCTTCACCTCCTGGCCTCAGCACAGTAAAAACTCTGTTCAGAACTTGGCTCACTGCTGCCTTTCCCACCTTCAATCAGGGAACACTTAAAGACATACAGTGTCCCTGTCCCACCAGAAAGCCTATGGGCAGGGCACCCCTTCAGGCTGACACAGAGGCACACTGTGCAAGGCAGAAATTAACACAACATTGTAAATCAACTATAATAAAATTTAAAAAAAATTTTTTTTAAATAAAAAAAAATCTCTGGCACAGAGTGTTTATGAGTACAGTACAGTTAACTGAGAGCAGTTAACGGCATTTATATATGCCACTCATCGGACAGTTATGTCCTATGCTGATTCTTGCACTATTTAGTTTGTGTTTATATATTTGCCCCCTCAATTAGATTACAAGTCCCTTCAAAGTAGGAACCACATTGTATCCTTTCCAACCCTTTCCATATATGGCCAGAGCAGTGGCCGCATATGGATGATCAATAAGGCTTTTGATTTTTTTTCTTTATGTCATATTGTCATCACACTAAACATAATTCCAGCAAGGAATCAAAACTTATATTTTAGACTCTAAGACTTTGCCTGCCCTATAAGATACAATGAAATGGATCTCCTTTTCAGTTGAAACATATTCCTTCCAGAAAAATGTCATAAAATTTTTTTTCACACCCAGTATAATTTTCTGCTTTAAATTGTTGTTATGTGATTTGATGGACTCTTTTGACTCTAATTTTAACTGTCCATTTTGGAAATTCTGAAGTTAGATTTAGGGTTAAGGTTCAGTGCCCATAAGGGTTGCTTCTCACTGGAGCCAAAACTACAGAAGGCACAACAAAAAGGACAAAGTTCAAAAAAGTAAGCTTCAGGTACCTTTCTGCCAAGGTACGTGTCTATAGTGGATTGTCACCTTATCCATCTCCATTCACTTTTTGGTAGAGCTTCTATTTTCTGCTGCAAAATAATTTTTGGAGCTGGTTGCATGTTAGCTACAGAGTTTCAATAATTTCTTTCCAAAACTGGGCTTCAGAAAATGAATCTAAAAATTTTGAGTCAAGTATCTGAGAGAAGCTGTGTCAAACTTTTATGTTTCTTTTACCATATAAAATTGTGACAAATATATCTATAAAGTGTACGTGACCTTCTACTAAGAATCTTTGTTAACCAAAAAAAAACTGTAATCTCATAGATACCAATCAAAAGGCCAGCTAGCCATCATACTACAGATATTAATGGAGGGCCTAATATGTGCAGGGTTGGAAAGGATAAAATGTGATTCCTACTTTCAAGGGACTTGTAATCTAATTGAGGGGGCAAATATATAAACACAAACTAAACATTGCAAGAATCAGCATAGGACATAACTGTCCAATGAGTGGCATATATAAATGCCGTTAACTGCTCTTAGTTAACTGTACTGTCCTCATAAACACTGTGTGCCAGAGATTTTTTTTTTTTTACTTTAAAAAAATTTATTTTAATTTTATTAAAGTATAGTTGATTTACAATGTTGTGTTAATTTCTGCTGTACAGCAAAGTGGCTCAGTTATACATATATATATTCTTTTCCATTATGGTTTATCAGAGGATATTGAATATAGTTCCCTGTGCTATACAGTAGGACCTTGTTGTTTATCCATCCTACATATCAGTGGTCCCCAACCTTTTTGGTACCAGGGACCGGTTTCATGGAAGACACTTTGTCCACAGACCGGGGCGGGGGTGTTGGGGGGGATGGTTCAGGCGGTGATGCGAGCGATGGGGGGCGGCAGATGAAGCTTCACTCGCTGGCCTGCCTCTCACCTCCTGCTGTGCGGCCCGGTTCCTAACAGGCCACGGACAGGTAGCGGTCCACGGCCCGCGGGTTGGGGGACCCCTGCTATATATACTAGTTTACATCCGCCAATCCCAAACTCCCAATCTTTCCCTCCCCGCCGCACCCCACCCCCTTGGCAACCACAAGTCTGTTCTCTATGTCTGTGAGTCTGTTTCTTTTTCATAGACAGGCTCATTTGTGTCATATGGTGTACGTCTTACTCTTTCTGACTTACTTCACTTAGTATGGTAACCTCTAGGTGCATCCATGTAGCTGCAAATGGTATTATTTAATTCTTTTTTTTATTGTGCCAGACATTCTGTGAAGTACTTTATATAGATCAGTTTCATTTTCTGAATGATTATCCCCACTCCATAGTTGGGAATTACCTCTGATCTTCTCCCCATTCTGGAGAAAACAAGGAGAATGATATAAGGTGAGCAAAGACCTAGAATCAGGAATGTGCCAGATGGCAAACAGATGCATTGGCCAGGGGCTAAGGATCCATTTAGGGGAATAGAGAGAAATGAACCTTGGGCCCTATGGTAGTCTGTTCACCACCATATCCCAATGCCTAGTATAGTGCCTTACGCATAATAGGTGCTTGATAAATGTGTCTTGTACAAACAAATGGCCCTCTGGCTTGTGTCTGTAACCCAGACCAAGTACAGTGGGATAAGTGTAATTAGTGAATTAAAGCCATGCACCAAAGAGCCTCGGGACCCAATGCCAACACCTCCCAGTTCCCAACTATTACAGTGAAGGATTCAAGTGGGAAGGACACACATAATGAGACAGGTGTGACAGCAATAGTAGCTCCACCTCACTGGGGTCCCTTTCATGGAACCTGACACGGTGACATAGTGAGCAGTCCACACGTCCTTACCCTGGCCTGCAAGACAGTGCAAGATCTGGCCCCTGGCACGCCGTGACCTCAAATGCTTCTTCTCGCCCCTCCCTCCCTCTGTTCCTTCTTCTCTCCCCTTGCGCCTCCCACACCAACCTCCTTTCTAGCCCCCAGTCCCACCTTAGGGCCTACACGCTTTCATGCTGCTTCCAAGTCTCTGATAGTTCCTCTCCCCACATCTCGGTGCCCTCCCTGCTACCTGGCGTCATCCATTGGCTTATCTGTCTCCCTCTGCACACAGCAGACTGCACGCCCAGAAAGGCAGACCTCCCTCCACGCTCCTCACCGTTGTATCCCCGGCGTCGAGGACAGCACCTGGCACCTCACACACTGCAGTTCTGACCTCTCAATACCTCTCAAATACCTACTTCCCAAGGGAATAGGATTTTGTTCAAGAAATGTTCCATGGAAATTGATAAGTGGAGCTTGGGAACGAGAGGCAGAGCGGCAGCTCAGACCAACCTGTTTATAAAAGGTGCCTTTGCCCAGAGAGGGGAAAACACAACTTTAAACCTCTGACAAAGTATATGCCTGCCTAGGACACCTTTACCGTGCTGTGCTTCTGAAACGCTGCCTGGTCTCAACAAGGAGATCCATGAATTTGCCACATCAGCTGATCCCCAGGGCTTAAAAGTCCCTACTACCAGCCTCAGCCTAGTAAATGGGCACGGACTACACACCTCGGTATCAAAACACTGGCTCTCTGCTGCAGCCAAAACCAAGCAAATGCATCTATCCAGGTGACAGGAAGGCAGGTGAGGAAGTTAAACGATCCTATGTTCATTAGTTCTTCCCCTCACTGAGCGCTATTAAGTGGCTCAATACCATGAAAATGAGTTGAAATGCGCTGACTTTGCCTCAAGTTTGAGCATTCACGGTCCCAGGAGGACACTTGTCATCTAATGATGTGCTTTAGAATCTTCTTTTGTGCCAATTGAGACTCCAGAGACCACAAAATGTCTGCTAAATTCAAAGTGATATAAGTAAAGTCATGGTGCCTCACAGCGTTTCTTGAAAGACTTCCCAGTGAGATGTTCAGGAATTTCACACATGTATATTGAGCACTCACTATATTGAAGGAGCTGTGCTAATGATGTGGTGGGTCAGAAGGAGGAGACAGGGTCCTTGCCTTCAAACGTCCAGTTTATCATTCATTGGGCAGGTCAGATAACTGAGATACCAGGCAGGGAATAAGAAATGCCATGGTCCAGCTATTGTGTGAAAGCACAAAGGATGGAGAGATGGAGCCCATCTGGGAGAAAATTAAAAAATGCATCATGGAGGACAAGACACACTCATCTTGAAAGATGAATGGAATTTTCACAGACTTGGATGGCAGAAAGCCTTGATTTGGAGCGTTCACCAAATTTTATGATGTAAGTATTCCCACTATGGCTGATTTCAAGTTAATGACATGATGTCACTGAACACAGAGCTGGGAAGAGGTGCCAGCTCCGGCACATCATCTATGAGTCACCATCTGAGCTTTGGGCTTTATTAAAACGCCTGACTCTATTTCTTTAACGAGTGGATTCACAGGTATTAAAAACATCTAAGACAACATTATAGAGGAAGAGACACCTCTGCCCTTCTCCCTACACCTCAGTCTGACCTTTTAATACTCTGTCTATCCTTCCGGTCCCAGTTCTATGCCTCTGCCTAGCCACCTAGGACTGATAATGGTCCAGTGCCAACCTGGATTCTGTTTGCTTCTCTTAGCAGGGCTGTGATTCCCCTGGGCTCCTGCTATCACATGGCACAGAGGGATGGCTTTCCGCCGGTTGCCTGGTGTTGACACCCTTGCTGTTCTCCATAATGAGAAGCAGCTTTAAGGGCCGCTAGCTGGGCAGGGTGTTTCACTGTTCTTGTAGCAGTTGGAAGGGAAAGCCAGAGGAATTGCTGGGAAGCTTTGCCGAAGGAAGATGCAAGCCAGCTGAGACCCAGCATGCATATTAACTGCTCCTTTTCGTACTTTTTTTTTTTCTTTTTTTTTAAAGCACCCCCCAATGTGTTCTCCTTAAGTCACTGCACCCCTAACTGGCCTTATCACTCAAAGAGCTACGTTTGAAAAGTCAGGCCCTAGTTTCTGTCTTTAATTGCAAGCAGATGTCCTCGGTATGTGCATAAACTTGTGTCAGGAGGATTTTTTTTTTTTTAACTCACCAAGGAGAGCACTGCCAGACAGGAAAGGAATATGTGAAGCTTCAAGTTGTTAGGAAACTTCCACATTTGTCCACTAAGCCAGAGATAGACCTGCGGGAAAAGAAGGTCTTTATGATTTCTCATTGCACATTGATTCTTCTTACCTCAAGGCCCAGCTACTCTCTAAAAACATTTACAGCAAAATATGGCTGCTGCAGATTTAGTTCAGCATGTGCTTCATTTCATGAAACCAGTTTCTCCTCCAAAATTGTTGTAGATTGTTTGTGAAGCAGCTTTTTTAGCATTAAAAGGTGTTTGAAACCACCAGCATCATTTCACAGCTCCTTTTTTTGTTTGTTTAAATTATCTTATGTAATGTGCTCTATGATTTACTGTTCAAGTATAGAAGAAACACATTCCCTAGTGGAGATCTGGGGAGGTAATGCTGTCTGAAAGATTCAGAGATTTCCTGTTCAGATTACACAGTCTTCTTTAGAGCTGCCAAGAGCCATAATGTGTAGGAGATAATACATTTTATTTCAGGAGAAACTATGGATGGAAATTCAATTTAGCCAGTGAGCCGCAAAAGAAATGAAATTCCAGCTTAGAACTGTCACTGCACTCAGGCCCAGGACTTGGTGTGCCAAGGGGTAGCCATGACCGATGACCTCTGCAGCCCCAGGACCTGCTGTGTAGATATCACTCGATGACAGAGCAAAAGGAAGAGGCCTGGCTTCCAGGGTGTTGCAAGTCCTACCTGGTTCCTCGTGAACTGACCCCTGAAGGGTACTTCCGCCCAGACCCTCAACAACCTGGCCCCATCAGTGTAACTTGCCAGCATGTTTGCAGCATTCAAATAAATCAGGCTGTGCAAGTCATGAACACCAGCTGTGGACACTTAGTGGGGGACCCCTAGGAGGGGAACCCCACAGAGGACACAGTGACTGATCAGAGCAAGAAAGTAGTGGCCAGTGAACAGTTTTCCAAACATGTCATGTCATAAGAATCACCTGGCTGGGGGATGGAGTGTGCAGGTTAAGCATACAGATTCTCAGGACCTTGCCAACATACAGACTGACCAGGGCCCTAGAGATTCAGATTCTGTAGAGCTGGCACAGGGCCTTGGAATCTGTGTGTTTAACAAATGCCACAGTTAAATCAACTGTACTTCAGTAAATGAATGAATGAATGAATGCCACAGTAGATCTTGATGGTCAGACAAGTTTGGGAAACAGTAGAGTGGGGTGGAGTCAGGATCTGGCTCCAGTTCCAGTTTGGCCTCTGCCATATAATTGCTGGGTGGCCTTAGGCAAGTTATTTCTTTGAGCCTCAGATCCCTCATTCATACAATGTAACTAATAATATCCACTTCAGAGGGTTGTTGTGAGGATAAAATGGAAAAAATCATAAAATGTCCTGAAGTGTGTGCCTGGTACATTTTAAGGGCACAATAAATGTGAGGTGTAAACACCTCACACACATTTTTTGACTTTGCCCTCAGCCAGCCCCTTCAGAGGCAGCAGGACGGTCTGGGGCATGGCATCAATATGACCAGACAGTGAGCTTGAACTTCAGCCTTATTGCATGGAGGCTGCATATCTGGAGGAGATATGGACTTTAAATTGAATACTCTTCTGTGATGGTGATCATAGTTTGATAGAGAAAAAAGACAGAAAGACAAAAGTGGGTCTGGAAAGAGCTTTGAGGTTGAAATCCGAGCAGGGAAGATTTTTGGAATATGCACAAGGATAAATACACTTCAAAAAGGCAGGAAAAGTAGTCAAGCAAACTTGAGATTTACAAGGAAAGACAATTTGCTGAGAATAAACAATTTTTCTTTGATCCCCTTTTAGTTCGAAAGCCAAAGTTTAAAGCATTTGTAATTCATCTACCTCATTTCTTTAGCAAGCTTTATTTTTCTACTAGGTGCCATGCCCTGTGCTCCTAACAGAGGTTACAAAGATAAAAGCAATACCCATCTCAAGAAACTTGCTGTGTGTCATAGGGCACAGGAAAATAAGCAGTTACAGCAAAGGGTGTAAGAATGGCTTCTAGGGCTGTTGGGTAGAGGACAGCTTACCTGCCTGAGGGAGAAAGCAAAACCTCTCAGTGGAAGTCTTTTTTTCCAGCTTTACTGAGATAAAATTAACATAAAATACTGTGCAAGTTTGTGTACAACACAATGATTTGATACTTGTATATACTGTAAAATGATTACTGCAATCAGAGGAAGTCTTGAAATAGAGATTTCATGACAGTTACATCATCATTATCATTATAGTAACCATAAGCTAATAATGATAACAATAGCTGACATTAACCAATGCTTATTTTATGGCAGATGCCCTGTGAGGCCCTTTACGTTATCTCCTGTCATGTAAAATTGTTGCCATATGCAGTATCTTGGTTTACCTACTTGTGTTTGCACTGTCTATTCGTGGCTGGTTCTAATGCCATTGCTGCACAGCTGGTAAGTTACAGTACTCACCAGAACATTGATTCTCCCATAAGAGCTTTCTTACTGATATAATAGGGAATTCACCAACTTACAAGAACTGGAATTGACGGCATTTAGTCCCAGGCAGATTACCATCCCCGATGCCACTGACCCTACTTCCCCAAAGTCCCACTGCCTGCGTCCAGCCTGTGCAGAGGGACCTGAATAGAGTGGGTCCTGCTGGGCTTAGGACAGCATCCTGTCCTCATGTGTGCAAAGCCCTAAGCTCACAAAGTCTAGTGTAAAAACACTGTCAAATTCTTTGTTGGAAAAGACGGGCTCTTACTTTCAGGGTAGTGGTAGCAATAATAACAGTGACAATAATAATAACAATAAGAATATCTAACATTTACCAAGCACTTATTATATTGCATATTTAATATAGGGCATGTATTAACTGACTTAAACCTCACATGTGTAGATACTGCAATTGTCCCCATTTTACAGACAGAAACTGAGGTCCAGTTGTGTGCCATAGTTGGGAAGCTGAGCACAAGGCTGGACATAAGTAGGAGAGGATAGATCGCAGTTCATTCTTAGGCAGGCCCACCATGAGAAGCTCCGCCTCAAGGCACTGCAAAGTACTAGTTCTCCAGTGTTTGCAGGATGACAATTAAGTTCTTTCTTTATTTATTTATGTTTGGCTGCACCATGCGGCATGCGGGATCTTAGTTCCACAACCAGGGATCAAACCCGTGCCCCCTGCAGTGGAAACGTGGATTCTTAACCTCTGGACCACCAAGGAAGTCCCACAATTAAGTTCTTTGGAAAGACCATTCCCAACATGCCCTTGACCTCTCCACACATCCTAGGTCAGCTCTGCCCCACCCACTGCCTACAGATCATGGCTCCTTACATGCCTAGGTTGTGTCTTATCCCTGTCTTTATGCAGGGCTTGCCTTGGCTCCAACTGCCCTTTCCTTTCCTTTTCATTTCTTATTTATCCCAAATTCAGCACCTGTCCAAGGGGTCACCTTCCCCAGGAAGCTTGTCCAGACTCGTTAAGGGCTACCACGTTGCTCCTCCAATGCTGACCGCTCCTTCATTTATAGATCCCTGCCCAGAAATAGTGGGCTCACCAAGGCCAGGGCCTGTAGCTAATTCATTTCATAATGCCAGCATTTAAAAGCTCCTATAGGATATACTGGAGCTGTGATTCTCTGCTTATTGTCACCCTTCATTTGTTTTCCTCCATCGCTCGGCACTTCTAGACAGTGAGGACAGCTTGGACACTAAAACTGACAACTGAGGGGGACGTCTCCATTGCTAAGATGGCACAGTTGTTCTCATTGTGCTCGATTTGTAATCAGCACCCTCTCGGCACTGGCACAAATCTGTGGTTCTTCCCCAAGAATGCCATTTGTTCCTTTTATGCCTTGATTCATCACACACTGTGGAGGGTGTTAGCTGAGTAAGACTTTCTGCTTCATGAAAATGTTACCAAACACACCATAAGGAGGAAAGCACCAGACGTCTGTCTGCAAAGAAAGCAAAATCCTGGTTTGGGAAGAGTCAGGGGTGGCCAGTGCTCCCCAAGCATTTCCGGGCCTGAGGTTTGGCTCTGTGGGCTCCTTGGGGCCTCATAACTGATGCCCACATTCCATATCAGTCATCATTCTGGAGAAATTCGTCAACTTTCCTGCTGATCTGAGCCTGGAAACTGGTGTCTGTTTATTCACTTTCAAGCTGAAAATTGAGACAAACTTGCTGGATAATTTTGACAAAAATAACACGTATGATTCCGTGTCATCCCATGATTGACTTAATTTTCCTCTTTTTTTGAGCTATCAGAACTTTCTCAAGGCATATATAGTTGTCAGTGAAATAGGTCATTCACAGCTGGAAGTTATACAAACTTGCCAAACCTTGACCAAAAATAACGTTCTGGTGCCCAATTTAGGACAAGGGGTAATAAAGTGTTCTCTGACTTGTAGTAAGGAATTAAAGGCAGGGATTGGGGTCTAGACAATGGTAATAATAAAGACTAAGGATATCAAGACAGTGAGTAGACTTGAGGGGATTTTCATAAAATGCAGTTTTCCTTTCTGGTCACGTTAAAATCAATGTGTAGTACATTATCTACTCTAGGGAAACGTGTATTCCATTTGCTTTCTGTCATAATTCTTTATTGTATTTGGGAGTAAATGAGCTTCTACAGATGAAGTTAATATTAAAATTTAGAGAGAGACTGAAAGGAAACCCTTCCAGAGCTAATAGTCACACAGAATTTAAAATTTTAATTCACCAAAGCCCCCCCCCCAAACCTAACTTCGCTTAGAAGAAAACTCTCACTGATGTGCCCAGGCTGCAAAAACTTGCAAGCGTTAGAATTCCGCAGCATTTAGTGCAAGGATCTTAACTTCCTCTGTTAGGTTCTGTATTCTGAACTTCAGACCCGACAGCTGCTTCCTAGTGGTGAGCCAGGTGGGAGGAGTTAGTAAAAAAGCACATTGAAAAGTGGATCAGGACAGATGGACAGGATTCACCCTGCCTGAAATTCAGGGAGATGGGTGTGGGCCAGCTCACTGCGCATGCATCTTCATTTTCTTCCTCTTCCTTTTTTCATATCAAAGAAAGATCTCTTAGCGCTGTTACTGTGGGTTCCTATCGAGGAACAAAAGCATTAGCAGCTTCGCTGCTTTGAGGTAATGCTCTGTGTTTGTCGTGGGCCTGGACCAAACTGCCTCTCTAATAACCCACGGATAGCCTGATGGGATGGGAAGAATCTTGGAGACACCCCCTTCTCCACCAAGCCCAGATAACAGTTACAATACTTTTGTAGCTGAGGTGTTTGCAGTTCAACCCATTTCAACAGTTCAATGATAACTACAATGATCATTTTCCATTTTTCCTGTTTTTTTGGTTTTTTGGGTTTTTTTGCTGTGTTGGGTCTTCGTTTCTGTGCGAGGGCTTTCTCCAGTTGCGGCGAGCGGGGGCCTCTCGCAGTCGCGGCCTCTCCCGTTGCGGAGCGCAGGCTCCAGACGCGCAGGCTCAGTAGTTGTGGCTCACGGGCCTAGTTGCTCCGCGGCATGTGGGATCTTCCCAGACCAGGGCTCGAACCCGTGTCCCCTGCATTGGCAGGCAGATTCTCAACCACTGCGCCACCAGGGAAGCCCCCATTTTTCCTGTTTTTAATGCAACCTAATACTAGTATCAATAAAATTAAAACTGCTTTTATAATAGATGACTCATTGCCATCTCGTGTCCTAAAGTTCTGTCCCCCTCTTGTCCAACTTCTCACTTCCCCTCATTCCTTCCCTACTCCCAGGGTTGCTCACATGTTTATTTCTAAGAATAAATGCTTTTGACTGAACTGTTTTTAATACTCTTTTTGAAAAGAATTTATGTTCCTCCTTGTTTTCACAAGCAAGACTTAAGTTTGGACTCAAATGTTGTAGGAAGGCAATTTTTCATCCTTCCTGACTGTGTCCAGGCATGAGACCAGAGGCAACTAAGACCAGAAGGTTTCCATTTGCTCTGAACATTTAGGAGTTCTTTTTAGAGGGTAGGTGCAATTTTAGTTTGAAAAAGAAAGAAAGAAAAAGGAGAGAATTGTTGTGAGGTTGGGCCTGGTCACATTTTGACATTTGAAAATGAGATTGTAACAAAGTCACGTCAGACCACTTTTTATAGGGATAACAATGGTTTTCTTCTCTTTCTATTCCAGCCACACCAGCTGTCCTTGTCAGAGCATCTCAGAGTCTGCAGAGAGTTCATCCAGGCCTAGAGACAAGTAAGAATTTCACTCCCTTTTCTGCCTTCAACAATATTGTCCAGGTTTTACTGTAATTCAAGCTACTGTCCTTTCCCTATTTTATTTGGGATATGGTAACTGGATGAATGACTGACTGAAATTGCATGGGCAAACTAACAAATTTTTTTTTCAGAATTTCTTTTTCAACTTTTCTGCAAGGCTGCTTCTTTTTTTTCCCTTTTTTTTTTAATTGAACGAAAGATTCTTTAAATTCCAAAGTTCTTTACAATTTTCAAAAGTTTCATGCAAATGATTTCATATAATCCCATAATAACCCTTTCTTTCCTCTACCCCTGTATTGCCCCTCCCTCCTTCCCTCTCCCCACTGGTAACCACTAGTTTATTCTCTGTATCTGTGAGTCTGCTTCTTTTCTGTTTTATTCATTAGTTTGTTTATTTTTTTAGATTCCACATATAAGTGATATCATACAGTATTTGTCTTTCTCTGTCTGACTTATTTCACTTAGCGTAATATCCTCCAAGTCCATCCATGTTGCTGCAAATGGCAAAATTTCATTCTTTTTACGGCTGAGTAGTATCCCATTGTACATATAACACATCTTCTCTATCCATTCATCTGTTGATGGACACGTAGGTTGCTTCCATACCTTGGCAATTGTAAATAATGCTGCTCTGAACATTGGGGTGAGTATATCTTTTCAAATTAGTGTTTTTGTTTTTTGCGGACATATACCCAGGAGTGGAATTGCTGGGTCATATGGTAGTCCTATTTCTAGCTTTTTGGGAAATCTCCATACTGTTTTCCACAGTGGCTGCACCAATTTACATTCTCACCAACAGTGTACGATGATTCCCTTTTCTCAACATCCTCGCCAACATTTGTTATTTGTGTTCTTTTTGATGTTAGCTATTCTGCCAGGTGTGAGGTGATATCTCACTGTGGTTTTGATTTGTATTTGCCTGATGATTATCAGTGTTGAGCAATGTTTCATGTGCCTGTTAGCCATCTGCATCTCCTCTTTGGAAAAAAGACTGCTTCTTTATTTTTCTAATAAGCTTATCCTTAGAGGTTAAGTAAGGCCAAATTAATGCAAAGAAAAAAAGACATAAAATTACTTATTGTGGGCCAACAGTTTATTGAGTTTAGGAATCTGCGTTTTTGTTTTATAAGTCCTGTATTGTATTGTCATTATTATTTTGAGATATTTCTTTACCTAGTGATCACATCACCAGATAGTCAAATTTGTCGCTTCAACCAAATCGCCTTGGGCTCTGAAATTCTGTCCACTGCTCCGTGACAGCATTTACCTCACAACATCTTCATGCATGTGTTCATACCATGTGCAGGACTCAATGAGTTGTGTGCGCTGTGCAAATTAATTATGTTGTAATTAATTAAGGCAAAGCCTATGTTCTCTGCTTCTTCTAAATCCCTCACGTGACCTAAAAAAAACCGTGATCACATAGTAGGCACCTTCAATTAAATTCTAAGGATGGATTTTCTTTTCCTCAATTGAAGTATATGCTCGAGTCCACATTACAAAATAAAAGGGAAGTTAGTGTACCTGATTGTTTAAGCCATTGCTGTTTCAGGGATCATAACGGCATCATGAAACTATAATTGGGGTTTTGTGACTAAATTGCAGAGTCCTTTTCTAATAGGCGATGTAAACATCATTTTTCTTGGAGGTGACTGAAAGGGAGGGTTGGTGCTGTTTTTAACAAACGTCATCAATTCATCAGTTGTGCCAGACCGTGAACTCTACAACCCTCCTGTTTTAGAAGCATCTGACATGTTAATCCGCTCCCTAATTAATGTGAGGGGTTGTAGAAAGATTAGCTGTTGCTTATGTTTGGGTTATCCCCGCCAGTATATTCCAAAGCCTTCACTCGGCAGATGATGTGACTTATTGCTGCTTTCTGTAAGGAAATAAGAAGGAATCAGTTAAGAATGGTTTACTAACGGTGCATGCTCCATCCCACACTGGAACCCTCCCCAACACACAACCACAATACAGTGCCCTTCACTTGCCCCCAAAGTGGTGGTAAGATTTCCCCAAGCCATTTTCTTTGTCAAGTCATGGGGTCTGAGGAGCTTAAGCTTTGGGCCTTGTTGAAATACAACCTCTGAGTATGGCAGATGTGTTGAAGGAATTGCTGCCAATCATTTGGCATATGTTGATTTTCTGTCCTTGTGATAAACAAGAATAATAGCTATTACCCTTCATCTGTGGCACGTCACACAGACACTGAGCTCCCCACGCAAGGAAGAATCCTATCCTTCCAGCTGCTCCTTATCTGAAGTCACATGCCCTCTGTCTCAGGACTGATTGGATAAAGTACCCCATGTCAACGGATATGTCCGTATCACTGGGCACCTTCCGCAGTGCACTCACTAGGACACATGGCCACCTTTATCATCCAAGTGTCTCACTGAGATGCAACAGACCGTAGTGCTCCTGTAGCCTCACTGTGTCACTGTGGACACAGTCACTGTATCACAAATGTTTAACTCCCTGCCATGCACCCAGCACTAGCTAGCTCTACACCTTGAGGAAGAAAGAAATGTGTAAGATATTGTCCTGACCTCAGGGAGGTCATATTCCCCCTAAGGAGACAGTTTTACACTAAAAGCCAGTGTTCAAGATCTGTCAATTCACAGTTGTAATGTATGCATTTCCTGTGTGCACTTTTCTGAATTCTCAGATTCAAAGCAAAACCTTGTGGAAGAAAAATAAATAAACCCTCCCAGAGTGAATCCTAGACAGAACTGTCCAAACGTAAATAAAGGCCACCACCCTTCTGCAGGCCACCTTTACTTTACACTTGGGCTATCACAATAACCCTTTAGTAGCTGTCTCGCTCCTCTCTCCTTCCACACCCTACCCCGTCTCTCCTTCCTTGTATCCATCTTCCTCTGCCAGTAATGATTTTCAGAATCCAACATATCCCTCTGCTCTAAATAACCCTATCTTTAGTACCTTCCCCACTACCTAAATTTTAAACTGCAGTCCTATCCCAAGACACTCAAATCCACCATCTGTCATCTGACCCCAGCTTGTAAGTCTAGACTACCCACTACTCCCCAGGAACACTATGCTTTCCCTCCTCTGGGACTTGGCTCGTGCTGTCCCATCTTCCAGAACTATCATCCTTCCGCCTCACCCAGCATTCTGGAAATATAAATCCTGCCCATACTCTAAGGTTCAGCCAAAACACTTTGACCCTTGGCCTGAAGCAGTTCCTCCTTCCTCTGTGTGTGTCTTTGAGAGAGGTCACACAATTTCCTATCACTCTGAGGGGATATATTACACGCTGCTTTGGAGTGTAGTTATTTGCATATTTCTCTTATCTCCCTATCTGGATTATGAACAGCTGTGTCTTATTCAGAGTTGTATAACTCACAGTACCTCAAATGGTACCTTGAACATTGTAAGTAATAAATGATATTGCAAATAAATTAACTAAATGGAAGTATCCTTAATAGCTCCCTGGCTACCTCCCTTCGGCACGCTTGACAATTCCCACCAGCCCCCCTTGTTATCATGGAGCCTCTTGGCTCTCAGGGGCGGGGGGGTGGAGGGGGGGGCATTCATGGAGGAACAGATCTCGCCACCTGTGTTGATTGCCCATTAATCACCTTCAGTGTTGCTAAAAGGACTCATAGGAATCAAATGGTTTATGCTCAGGGGATAGCTTCCTTACAGGCAAAGGATACACTAGGGCAACAGCAGATGAGCCGAGTGCACTGACGGGGTCTGGAGAGCCCAGGTGTAGGCCTCTTCGTCCTCTCACTGCTCAGTCACACCAGACACCCTGTGTCTCCAGGTCTGGAACCACTACCTGTGTGCCTGCCAAGCACCTTGGTACCAGGAAGGCCAAAGTCTGCTCGTGATGGAGTTTCCTAGAGTGAGCTGGTCATGTAGGCGCACCCTAGCTATGTGGACAGCCTTACCAACAGCCCCCAGTTCCACTGAATTTAGGTGCAAACCATAAATTTAATTATATTGCTAAGCAGCATTGACTAGCTGACATATTCTGCCCTGAAACAACTCAGCGACCCATGACTACAGCACATCATTTATCTTTAGTTAACACAGTCTATACATAGCATTGCCAAGCATCAGTAACTCTGGAAAAAAAGCACGCGGTCAAACCGGACCAGCTAAAATTAACCCACGCTGCGCGCCGCTTAAAGAATTGCCCGTTGTGCTCATCTCTTCCTTCTCTTGCTCACCAAAAAGTATCTGTCCCAGCTTCTAAGCCCTTGGGGCTTTGCTTTCTGCGTGCTTTTTGCGTGGACCTAATCCATGTGAATAGGTGTTTGTGTGGTAATGGGCACATACTAAGCACATACTTCTGCAGAGTACAGGCTTGAGAAATATTTTCTGGAAACAAAGAGCTATTTTTAAAAGTCCCATGAGGACTTTTTAGCCCATACACATGGGTAGCAGCATACTTCACCTACGCAGAGGCATAAATATGAGCAAAAACCCACATATAGGATAAGAAGGATATTGACGGAGTTTACAGTTTAAAGAGGTAGGCATCTTTGTATACTTTAAAGAAGTAATGGTGCAAACTTATTGCAAAGAAAGCTGCTTTTAGTTGTGGGAGAGAGTGATTAGGATGGTTAGAATCTTCTAGAGAAAAGCAAAACATTGTTAGTGCTCCTGAAGAAGGCAGACTCCTGAGTTAGGCTGCTGTGGTCCCATGTGCTTTGTGTTGTTTTTCCAGTAATTTCATTTCGCTCTCAGAGTTGGTTTTTGGCAGAGGATTTGATGATCATATGGGCCAAATACTTAAGACTTATTAAACACAGAGAAATTATTAAAAGATTGCACATCATTCTGAGGGGGATTTTTCCTGTCATTTTTTTAAAGCCATACCTTTTCACTGAATTTGTCACGTATTACTATGAAAGTGTAAATTGTGTGATCAATGGCATCTCCACCTCAAAATAAAATGAATACCCAACTGGAGAAAAATACTGAAGTTTCACTGACTGGCATCTGGAGCACAAATTAGTCCAAGATTTTATGAAAACAGGCATCCTGAACATAAACATCCATGACTGAGGTCAGAATGCAGTTTTGAAAGAATCCCAAAAGATTATCATATTAGATGGGCACAGAAATGAATTGCTTAAATTTTTATAAGTTCACCAACAACTTCCTTTACAATGGTGAGTTACTCTTCAATAAAGACACTTATAGGAGACAAAAATTTAATATAGTAACTGTCATTTTGCTTGTTGGGGTCCTTACTGTACATTCTTAGCTGGACTCCTGTCCTAGCCTCCTAATTTTTCTTCCCTACCTCCTATTTTTTCCCTATCCCCAGCCATGCTACCCTCTGCTTCCACATTCATTCTTCTTACCTACCTTTGATCCAGTGATTCTTCTGCCCCATCATCTGCAGTAGCTCCCCACTGTTTCCTAAATTATGAATAAACTCATCTCTCTGGCATTTAAGAAGGCCCACAACATGGATCCTATGTACCCTTCCAGCCTCATCTCGCTTACGTACTATGTACACCCATGTTTGGGTCCCCTGAATTCCTGCTTCATTATAGCCATTCATAATGACCCCTTTGTCAGAAATTCCCTCTTCTTACCTCCCAGGTGGGAACAGTCCTTCAAGGATTTTGTCTTTAAGGCATAGTTCAAATATTGCTTTATCCACAAAGCTTTTCCCAGTTCCCCCAAGAGAATGCACACTTCCATCTTAGAATCTCTGAAGCCCTTTCTTTCTCCCTCTCTAGGAGAGTTAGTATATAGCACAGTACTTGAAGAACTCAGCTTCTGCAGCAAGACAGCTTTGTTTCAAGTCCCAGTTCTATTACTTACTTCCTGCATGATCTTACCTAAGTTTCATGACCTCTCTGTACCTTAGTTCTGTTTTGTTTTGTTTTACTTCTAAAATAAAGATGCTAATAGTACCTACCTCATAAAATTGTGGTGAGAATTACAAGTGTTGATACATTTAAAGTAGTTAGGATAGTACCTGGTCCCATGATGTGTATTGTATTCTCTTGTGGCTCTTATTTATATTCCAACAAGAATTAGAATTGAACTGTATGAAATTTCCCATATTCAACTCTATTTTGGACCGTCATATCATTATGTCATTTGTTTCAACCTAATGGAGACTCTTATGTGCTTTCTATTCCCTCTAATAGACTGTACTATCCCTAAGGATAAGGGCTATATCTTTTACATCCTTGTATCTTACAGTACCTGGTAAGGACCTGGCAAATGCCGAGTGTTTAACAAACAGTCAGTGGATTTTGCATGCACACGAGAAAAATTCAAAAAATAGAAGCCAAGTTTTCCCCCCAGTATCTTAAGTATTCTTTGGCTACCATAGACTACCATTATGTCCTCCGGCAGTCATTTATGAAAGGAGGGAGATTAAAATATGCAGGAGGAGACATTTCTCTCGTCCATTACTAATATACTTGCAGTCTTTCCCAAAAGCCTTCCACAGAACCTTAGCTTCAGGTCATGGGACCAGTGTCATGGTCTAGTCTTAGGGTGTGTCCCAGGATGTTTCTGTGTCATCACTGCGCTATCCTGAGGGCACTTCAGCTGCCAAGGGAATAGTAGCCCCCCTCCTGCCTCTGTAAGAGCCGAATGACCCTCTCAGCTTTAATCATTCTTTTTCATCAGATATTTTCAACCTTAAGGGCTTATTACCTGACAATACAGCTAAAATAAGCACAAGCTGACAATACATGTAAAAGAAACACAATATAAGGGAAGTGTGTCCGTGCAGGAATGGTATCTTAGAGAGAATGTGCAGCCTTTATTTGTTACAAAGAACTTGAGCTTTGGACACGCATGAGAGAGCAGCGCTGGGCTCTGACATCGAAGCTGACATTGAATTCTTTACAGTCTGCTGTTTATAAACAACTCAGTAAATGATTCAGTAAGTAAACACAGATTATTATGATCCCTTTTAAGGAAACGGTGTTTATGTTGGCTCCCTTTCACACCCAAACTAGTGGTAGCCCATCCTGACTCACAGACAGCACTAATATCCTGATAATGCCAAGCATCGTGCAAAGACTATTTATCCCCTTTCCTTGCTTCTCTGAGGTTGGAGGAAGGCCGGTAGAATTATACACTTTATACAAGAAGAAACAGAGGTGGGGCTTCCCTGGTGGTGCAGTGGTTGAGAATCTGCCTGCCAATGCAGGGGACACGGGTTCGAGCCCTGGTCTGGGAAGATCCCACATGCCGCGGAGCAACTAGGCCCGTGAGCCACAACTACTGAGCCTGCGCGTCTGGAGCCTGTGCTCCGCAACAAGAGAGGCCGCGACAGTGAGAGGCCCGCGCACCGCGATGAAGAGTGGCCCCCGCTCGCCGCAACTGGAGAAAGCCCTCGCACAGAAACGAAGACCCAACACAGCCATAAATAAAATTAATTAATTAATTAATTAATTTTTTTAAAAAATTCCTTTAAAAAAAAGAAGAAACAGAGGTAGAGACAAAACAGCTTTCCTAAGTCTCTTTAACAGACCAACAAGAGGGTAAAGAAGGTACCGTCAGTGCGATGCTTTGTATCTGCTCCTAGATGAGCAAAACAAAGTGTAGATAATGCATGTTATTGATAATTCAAATAACAGTGTTTAGTTATCTCAAAATAGGGACTTGATAGTGAGTTTTTCCGGGCTGAAATACTCAGATAATGCCTGCTATTAGTTTCCCAGTGGCGGTGCTTCATTATACACTCCCTGCCTTCACATATCATTGTTGGGAGTTAAGGATTCTTTGTAAGATAAATATTAGGTCTTAACTTTTTTATCCTCCTCAACTCCCAGCAATTTGCTGGGCCATAATCAGTGATGAGTAGATATTTCCCACTGAGTTTACGAGAGACCTGTTCTCTGTACATATGCTCAGACCAACGTTAGTGAACGTCTGGAGGGGGAGTGAGACCACTACAGCTCAAGGTCAGCCTCCTCAAGCCTCTGCAGGTCCTTTCTGATTGTCAACATATGTCAAGGTTGTCTGTTTATTCTGGAACCCAAACAGTAAGAAAAGAGTTAGAAATCTGTGGGCATATGCCTCGAAAAGCCTTGACTGTAGAAGTGAGTAACATTTTTTTTTGAAGTCTGAGAAGGATGATTAAGCATCTCTCTAAAAATTCCAGTGGGCCTGTGTGTACTCTACATACCCATTCCTAGTATGGTTTCTCTTCCAAAGCATAACACACATTTTTCAGGGGTGAAATCCAAGACAAACATTCTTTCACCCTAGGTGACCCCAGTGGGTGGTGAACTCTTTTTAGTGACTGGAAAGTTAAAGCATCCCAAAGTTGATTGTGACCTTTGAGTTCCAGACTGCAGCACTGACGACTTGCTTAGTTCTACAGCTTCAAAACCAGCTCTGTAATCACTGCTCTCAAGAGAACTCTGGCTTCTGCACACAGAAGCCTCTCTAGGGAGAGACAGAGGCTAGGCTCTGTCATTCCAGAAAGGCCTTTGTTCATACCAGCTCCTACTTGTGATACACAATTTTTCAGATAATGTGCACTTTTGCACTAAGGAAAAAACCTTGAATTCATCATACAGGTCTGCCCTGATTTTAATACAGATTAATCTATGCACTGAGAAAGCAGACTACACACCATATTTATAAAAAGATTTATGGAATTCAAACATAGGTACCATTGAGTAGAAGTTCAAATAATAGTGTGCCTTATGGCAAATATATGCAATATATATTTAAACCAAAAATAACTCAAGAGACACGAATTACTAAATAAAGAACTTATCACTTAGAAAATAGGTTATACAACTTTCAAAGGGCTTTTAAATATATATAATTTATAGGAAATTGATTTGCATGTAATTCACAATATATGATACAAAATAAGCTACTTTCTTTTAAGGTCAACAATTATTTGAACCAGGGGTTGGCAAACTATTGTCCTCAGTTGTTTTGTAAGTAAAGTTCTATTGCAACACAACCAGATCTATTTGTTTCAGATTGTTTATGGCTGCTTTGGGGATACAGTGTCAGAGTTGGGTAGGTAAAACATAGGTCCGCAAGCCTGAAATATTTACTATCTGGCCCTTGAAGAAAAAGTATGTCAACCCCTGTTATAAACAGAAAAAGATTGTTTCAATAAAAAGGTATTTTATGGAACTAGTCATCATGTTTGTATTGGTTGTTGTTTTTTAATCTCCTATGGAAAATTATTTTCAGTTGGTAACTGACATAAATGAGAATTCAGGATTCACTTTATGAATTTCCTTCACAGTCAACTCTTCTGAAATACATTCTATTGCAAAGTAAGATTAACAGTATCTGCTAATCAGTGTGGACTTGTACATTTTTATTATTATTGGTATTCCACCAAATGAAAGCTGAGCATCTGTAAATGCTTGGTGATGGACTGAATGGGCAATAATTTGCAACTGAGCTGTCTGAGATATGTCATCATTACCACATAATATTTATCTTATGAAGAGTTACAGTCAGTGTAACACACAGCTCCAGTTTGAGGGCAGACTTGACTTTACAGGTTTGTGGATCGTCCATAAACCGACTGCTGCCACTGAATTCATGCTGAAGAGTAAAGACAGAAGACTCTCCTTTTAGGAAATTGTGCACCGTGAAAGACTCGTAAACCAGAAACCTCACAACATTGTAGTAGATGTTACCGTTCAGATGAATGGCCTTTGTGTGTCCTCAAGATGTTCTCAAGTAACATTCATGTCTTTACTGCTACAGGTTATATTTTCATTTTCATATGTTATGGAAAAGCAGCCTTTAGCTCTTCTTGTTTCTCACGTAATATTCCATAGTAAATAGAATTTTAACACTACAAATTTGGATTCATTGGAGAGCAAATATTTGCAGGAGTGGGTCTGTGCACCTGTCACTGCGAAGCTCCTGCTGAACAAACCCCAGAGAAATGGAGAAACACCTGGATAGCATCCTTACTGCGACAGAAGCTCTTCTTTTTCTGAATTCCAAAAGCGTTTGAAGTTGCGCATCTTTTGCATTGAACTCAAGTGGCTTGTGTACATATGGTAGCTTCCCTTCAGTTGTAAATTCTTAGAGGGAAAGGACTTAGTCTTCCCTCATCTTTATATGCTCTGCTCCCTTCCTCCACAACATAAACAGGGCCTGATACAAAATGGGGGCTTACTATTGGTTAAATGAATGCCACATGAGTTCCAGGAATGACTTGAGAGCAAATGCAGAAGGGAAGTGGAGGGGGAGGCGTTAGCTTAGATTTCATGGTGTTTGAGTTTGACATCCTCTCCACAACGCTACAATACTGAGGAGAATTGTTTCCTGAATCTGAGAGCAGCAGATGCGTTTCCTCTTCTGCCATTTTTCTTTCTCATGGGGAAAAGCAGACAAGAAGGTCCTACAAAAGTATTGGAGGTGTTTGTTCTTATCAGCCACTAGTGATTGTGGCAAATTCTGTTGTTGGTTTCAGTTGGTGTCCCAGGCTGTGTGATGAGAACTTTGGAGTCTGGGGAGCTGGAGACCCTGAGTTGTCCTGTGTGTGTGTGCACCTGGCATACGGCTGACATGCTGTGAGCTCTGATTTATCCATTTGTCAGTGGAGATATTAACATCTATCTCAGATGGTCATTGTGAGGAGCAGATAGGTACATAGGAAAATTCCTGGCACAAAGTAGGTATGGAATAAATATTAGATACTTTATTATTTTTACTATTACTGCTGCTACTACTGCTATTACTCCTACTGAAAAAGTAGTAGTAGCCTGGGTGGCTGGAAGCATCCTACCCACCTCCTCACCCCACTCACCAGAGCTGATCTCCTATTTATATTTTCTGGGAGGACAAGAAGGGTGCTGGATCTAGTAGAATATATCTCATATTTGAGTAGTATATTTTTTAATTAATTTTTATTGGAGTATAGTTGATTTACAATGTTGTGTTAGTTTGTGCTGTACAGCAAAGTGAGTCAGTTATACATATACATATATCCACTCTTGTTTAGATTCTATCCCCATATAGGTCATTACAGAGTATTGAGTAGAATTCCCTGCGCTATACAGTAGGTTCTTATTAGTTACCTATTTTATATATAGTAATGTATTATGTCAATCCCTATCTCCCAATTTATCCCTCCCCTCCCCCTTTCCCCCTTGGTAACCATAAGTTTGTTTTCTACATCTGTGATTCTATTTCTGTTTTGTAAATAGGTTCATTTGTACCATTTTTTTTTAGATTCCACATATAAGCAATGTCATATGATATTTGTCTTTCTCTGGCTGACTTACTTCACTCAGTATGACAATCTCTAGGTCCATCCATGTCATTGCAAATTACATTATTTTGTTCTTTTTTATAGCTGAGTACTATTCCATTGTATATTTGTGCCACATCTTCTTTATCCATTCCTCCATCGATGGACATTTAGGTTGCTTCCATGTCCTGGCTATTGTAAATAGTGCTGCAGTGAAGATTGGGGTACATGTATCTTCTTGAATTATGGTTTTCTCTGGATATATTCCCAGGAGTGGGATTGCTGGATCATATGATAGCTCTATTTTGAGTAATTTATTTTTTAAGGAAGTAGAATTCTCACAGACTCCAGAGAATGCCTGTACAGGCCAGTTTGAGAAAAATTGATTTAAAAAATAAATTTTAATGTTGGAGATAATTCTTTTCGTTGTCACTTATCTCTGCAAAAAGAACAAAACTTAATTTCGTATCACAAAAGACCCTTGTTTGAGAAGCCCTGCTTTCATGTTCTGCTATAAGCACATCAACCTAGACTATAGCTCAGGCTGGCCCTTTAGAGCTGAGGAAGCAGGGAGCACTTACTGAAAGGGAGGGACTGAGAGGCTTGCCAGACTCCACATGTCCAGAGGATGAGACATGGGTACCAGGCAAGAAAGATGGACGTCACAACGAGGAGGTGGTGGGCAAGAGGGGGAAGGAGCAGCCTGGAAGCTGACTTCATTGCTTCACTGTCTTGCCTCAGGGCTGTCCTGAGGCAGCATTAGATCAAATGTTTACCACAGTACTTGGCACCTAGTAGAATGTTGTTTCCTTTCCTTCCTCTTTCCCCTGAAAAAGACTGTCCTTAGCTATAGAAGCGATGAAGCTGTACAGACAGCTAAAAGGTGTGGCATTAAAACAAACTTTTTCTACTTTTCCAAAGGGCAACTTTACCCACTACTGGACTAAACTCAGACCCAAGCTTCCTTCTCTGAGCTTTTAGAACATTTAGTGCCTGGGGAGTCATTTGGCAATAATCGAGTACTGTTTTATTGCTAGGATTCCTTTATATGTATACATTTATAAGGCCCTGGAGTCCCTAACTTAAAATTTGTTTTTGCTTCAGAAGTTCGGCTGTAAGGAGGCTCTCCAAATCAAGTGTAACAACCGCAACAAATAATATATTAACTGGCGGTTAAGTACCCATCTAGGCTGTGACAGCTTGTTTGGCTCGGGTTGTAGGTGAACTGTGGCTGGTTCCTAGAGCTGGGTCAGGAGCTCTGCGGTTTGTACGGTGAAGGAATGTCTCCTTCACCATCTCATCCTGCCCTCACCACCCCTACCCTCTGTCTTCCCCTTCACCACACTTCACCACTTCCTGGGTGAAGAACCAGCTAGGACAAAAATTCTGAAATTTTTCTTTGGTACCTTTCTCCAAATTTAGTTTTTGCCTGGATACTCCTGGTTAAACCATGAGTAAATAACCTCCTAGGGTCTAGTCAGCCTCAGTGTGAGAAGCTGTTAAACCAGAAAACCAGAGTAGCATACACCAACTCGTTCCTGTCTCGCAAACCTCTCCTTGCGGAGGTATTTTTAAGAGCAAGTGCCTTATTTATTAGTCATTAGATTTGACAGGACTAGAGAGACATCCCCCACTCCTTTTTTTTTCTTTTTTTACATCTTTATTGGAGTATAATTACTTTACATTGTTGTGTTAGTTGCTGCTGTATAACAAAGTGAATCAGCTATACTTAAACATATATCCCATCCCTCTCACATCTCCCTCCCACCCTCCCTATCCCACCCCTCTAGGTGGTCACAGAGCACAGAGCTGATCTCCCTGTGCTATGCGGCTGCTTCCCACTAGCTATCTTTTTTACATTTGGTAGTGTATATATGTCCGTGCCACTCTCTCACTTTGTCCCAGCTTACCCTTCCCCCTCCCCATGTCCTTCAGTCCATTCACTACGTCTGCGTCTTTATTCCTGTTCTGCCCCTACGTTCTTCAGAACCTTTTTTTTTTT
The DNA here is from genome assembly GCF_028023285.1 of Balaenoptera ricei. Taxonomy (NCBI): domain Eukaryota; kingdom Metazoa; phylum Chordata; class Mammalia; order Artiodactyla; family Balaenopteridae; genus Balaenoptera; species Balaenoptera ricei. Next base: position 36,112,721 of record NC_082641.1, read on the forward strand.
TTTAGATTCCCTATATATGTGTTAGCATACGGTATTTGTTTTTCTCTTTCTGACTTACTTCACTCTGTAGGACAGACTCTAGGTCCATCCACCTCACTACAAATAACTCCATTTCGTTTCTTTTTACGGCTGACTAATATTCCATTGTATGTATGTGCCACGTCTTCCTTATCCATTCATCTGTTGATGGACAATTAGGTTGCTTCCATGTCCTGGCTATTGTAAATAGAGCTGCAATGAACATTGTGGTACATGACTCTTTTTGAATTATGGTTTTCTCAGGGTACATGCCCAGTAGTGGGATTGCTGGGTCATATGGTAGTTCTATTTTTAGTTTTTTAAGGAACCTCCATACTGTTCTCCATAGTGGCTGTATCAATTTACATTCCCACCAACAGTGCAAGAGGGTTCCCTTTTCTCCACACCCTCTCCAGCATTTATTGTTTGTAGATTTTTTGATGATGGCCATTCTGACCGGTGTGAGATGATATCTCATTGTAGTTTTGATTTGCATTTCTCTAATAATTAACGTTGAGCATTCTTTCATGTGTTTGTTGGCAATCTGTATATCTTCTTTGGAGGAATGTCTATTTAGGTCTTCTGCCCATTTTTGGATTGGGTTGTTTGTTTTTTTGTTATTGAGCTGCATGAGCTGCTTGTAAATCTTGGAGATTAATCCTTTGTCAGTTGCTTCATTTGCAAATATTTTCTCCCATTCTGAGGGTTGTCTTTTGGTCTTGTTTATGGTTTCCTTTGCTGTGCAAAAGCTTTTAAGTTTCATTAGGTCCCATTTGTTTATTTTTGTTTTTATTTCCATTTCTCTAGGAGCTGGGTCAAAAAGGATCTTGCTGTGATTTATGTCATAGAGTGTTCTGCCTATGTTTTCCTCTAAGAGTTTGATAGTGTCTGGCCTTACATTTAGGTCTTTAATCCATTTTGAGCTTATTTTTGTGTATGGTGTTAGGGAGTGTTCTAATTTCATTTTTTACATGTAGCTGTCCAGTTTTCCCAGCACCACTTATTGAAGAGACTGTCTTTTCTCCATTGTATATCCTTGCCTCCTTTGTCATAGATTAGTTGACCATATGTGCATGGGTTTATCTCTGGGCTTTCTATCCTGTTCCATTGATCGATATTTCTGTTTTTGTGCCAGTACCATATTGTCTTGATTACTGTAGCTTTGTAGTATAGTCTGATGTCAGGGAGTCTGATTCCTCCAGCTCTGTTTTTTTCCATCAAGACTGCTTTGGCTATTTGGGGTCTTTTGTGTCTCCGTACAAATTTTAAGACTTTTTTGTTCTAGTTCTGTAAAAAATTCCACTGGTAATTTGATAGGGATTGCATTGAATCTGTAGATTGCTTTGGGTAGTATAGTCATTTTCACAATGTTGATTCTTCCAATACAAGAGCATGGTACAACTCTCCATCTGTTTGTATCATATTTAATTTCTTTCATCAGTGTCTTATAGTTTTCTGCATAGAGGTCTTTGGTCTCCTTAGGTAGGTGTATTCCTAGGTATTTTATTCTTTTGTTGCAGTGGTAAATGGGAGTGTTTCCTTAATTTCTCTTTCAGATTTTTCATCATTAGTGTATAGGAATGCAAGAAATTTCTCTGCATTAATTTTGTATCCTACAACTTTACGAAACTCATTGATTAGCTCTAGTAGTTTTCTGGTAGCATCTTTAGGATTCTCTATGTATAGTATCATGTCATCTGCAAACAGCGACAGTTTTACTTCTTCTTTTCCGATTTGGATTCCTTTTATTTCTTTTTCTTCTTTGATTGCTGTGGCTAAAACTTCCAAAACTATGTTGAATAATAGTGGTGAGAGTGGGCAACCTTGTCTTGTTCCTGATCTTAGTGTTAATGGTTTCAGTTTTTCACCATTGAGGACGATGTTGGCTGTGGGTTTGTCATATATGGCCTTTATTATGTTGAGGCAAGTTCCCTCTATGCCTACTTTCTGGAGAGTTTTTATCATAAATGGGTGTTCAATTTTGTCAAAAGCTTTTTCTGCATCTACTGAGATTATCACATGATTTTTATCCTTCAGTTTGTTAATATGGTGTATCACATTGATTGATTTGCATATATAGAAGAATTCTTGCATCCCTGGGATAAACCCCACTTGATCGTGGTGTATGATCCTTTTAATGTGGTACTGGATTCTGTTTGCTAGTATTTTGTTGAGGATTTTTGCATCTATGTTCATCAGTGATATTGGCCTGTAGTTTTCTTTCTTTGTGACATCTTTTTCTGGTTTTGGTATCAGGGTGATTGTGGCCTCATGAAATGAGTTTGGGAGTGTTCCTCCCTCTACTATATTTTTGAAGAGTTTGAGAGGATAGGTGTTAGCTCTTCTCTAAATGTTTGATAGAATTCACCTGTGAATCCTCTGGTCCTGGTCCTTTGTTTGTTAGAAGATTTTTAATCACGGTTTCAATTTCAGTGCTTGTGATTGGTCTGTTTATATTTTCTATTTCTTCCTGGTTCAGTCTTGGAAGGTTGTGCTTTTCTAAGAATTTGTCCATTTCTTCCAGGTTGTCCATTTTGTTGGCATATAGTTGCTTGTAGTAATCTCTCATGATCCTTTCTATTTCTACAGTGTCAGTTGTTACTTCTTTTTCATTTCTAAATCTGTTGATTTGAGTCTTCTCCCTTTTTTTCTTGACGAGTCTGGCTAAGGGTTTATCCATTTTGTTTATCTTCTCAAACAACCAGCTTTTAGTTTTATTGATCTTTGCTATCGTTTGCTTCATTTCTTTTTCATTTATTTCTAATCTGATCTTTATGATTTCTTTCCTTCTGCTAACTTTGGGGTTTTTTTGTTCTTCTTCCTCTAATTGCTTTAGGTGTAAGATTAGGTTGTTTATTTGAGATTTTTCTTGTTTCTTGAGGTAGGATTGTATTGCTATAAACTTCCCTCTTAGAACTGCTTTTGCTGCATCCCATAGGTTTTGGGTCATCGTGTTTTCATTGTCATTTGTTTCTAGGTATTTTTTGACTTCCTCTTTGATTTCTTCAGTGATCTTTTGGTTATTTAGTAATGTATTGTTTAGCCTCCATGTGTTTGTATTTTTTACAGTTTTTTTCCTGTAATTGATATCTACTCTCATAGCCTCGTGGTTGGAAAAGGTACTTTTTTTTTTTTTTTAATTTTTGGCTGTGTTGGATCTTCGTTTCTGTGTGAGGGCTTTCTCTAGTTGCGGCGAGCGGGGGCCACTCTTCATCGCGGTGCGCGGGCCTCTCACTGTCGCGGCCTCTCTTGTTGTGGAGCACAGGCTCCAGACGCGCAGGCTCAGTAGTTGTGGCTCACGGGCCTAGTTGCTCTGCAGCATGTGGGATCTTCCCAGACCAGGGCTCGAACCAGTGTCCCCTGCATTAGCAGGCAGATTCTCAACCACTGCGCCACCAGGGAAACCCGGAAAAGATACTTTTTAATGTGTCATTTAAAGCTTGTGTTTCCTTATTTATTTTCATTTTGGTTGCTCTGTCCATTGGTGAAAGTGGGATGTTAAAGTCCCCTGCTATTATTGTTTTTCTGTCGATTTCCCCTTTTATGGCTGTTAGCATTTGTCTTATGTACTGAGGTGCTCCTATGTTGGGTGCCTAAATATCTACAATTGTTATATCTTCTTGTTGGATTGATCCCTTGATCACTATGTAGTGTCCTTCCTTGTCTCTTTTAATATTCTTCATTTTAAAGTCTATTTTGTCTGATATGAGAATTGCTACTCCAGCTTTCTTTTGATTTCCCTTTGCATGGAATATCTTTTCCCATCCCCTCACTTTCAGTCTGTATGTGTCCCGAGGTCTGAAGTGGGTCTCTTTTAGACAGCATATCTGGGTCTTGTTTTTGTATCCATTCAGCCAGTCTATGTCTTTTGGTTGGAGCATTTAATCCATTTACATTTAAGGTAATTATCGATATGTATGTTCCTATTACCATTTTCGTAATTGTTTTGAGTTTGTTTTTGTAGGTCTTTTCCTTCTTTTGTGTTTCCTGCCTAGAGAAGTTCCTTTAGCATTTGTTGTAAAGCTGGTTTGGTGGTGCTGAATTCTCTTAGACTTTGCTTGTCTGTAAAGGTTTTAATTTCTCTGTCGAATCTGAATGAGATGCTTGCTGGGAAGAGTAATCTTGGTTGTAGGTTTTTCCCTTTCATCACTTTAAATATGTCCTCGCACTCCCGTCTGGCTTGCAGAGTTTCTGATGAAAGATCAGCTGATAACCTTATGGGGATTCCCTTGTATGTTATTTGTTGCTTTTCCCTTGCTGCTTTTAATATTTTTTCTTTGGATTTAATTTTTGATAGTTTGCTTAATGTGTGTCTTGGCGTGTTTCTCCTTGGATTTATCTTGTATGGGACTCTGCGCTTCTTGGACTTGATTGACTATTTCCTTTCCCATATTAGGGAAATTTTCAACAATAATCTCTTCAAATATTTTCTCAGTCCCTTTCTTTTTCTCTTCCTCTTCTGGGACCCCTATAATTCGAATGTTGGTGCATTTAACATTGTCCCAGAGGTTTCTGAGAATGTCCTCAATTCTTTTCATTCTTTCTTCTTTATTTTGCTCTGCGGTAGTTATTTCCACTATTTTATCTTCCATTCTTTTCCGTCTTCTGCCTCAGTTATTCTGCTATTGATTCCTTCTAGAGAATTTTTAATTTAATTTATTGTACTGTTCATCATTGTTTGTTTGCTCTTTAGTTCTTCTAGGTCCTTGTTAAACGTCTCTTGCATTTTCTCCATTCTATTCCCAAGATTTTGCATATCTTTACTATCATTTGTCTGAATTCTTTTTCAGGTAGACTGCCTATTTCCTCTTCATTTGTTTGGCTTGGTGGGTTTTTACCTTGCTCCTTCATCTGCTGCGTATTTATCTGTCTTCTCATTTTGCTTAACTTACTGTGTTTGGGGTCTCCTTTTCGCAGGCTGTAGGTTCATAGTTCCTGTTGTTCTGGTGGATGAGGCTGGATCTTGTCTTTCTGGTGGGCAGGACCGCATCTGGTGGTGTGTTTTGGGGTGTCTGTGGACTTATTATGATTTTAGGCATCCTCTCTGCTAGTGGGTGGGGTTGTGTTCCTGTCTTGCTAGTTGTTTGGCATGGGGTGTCCAGCCCTGGAGCTTGCTGGTCATTGAGTCGAGCTGGGTCTTAGCGTTGAGACGGAGATCTCTGGGAGAGCTCTCGCCAATTGGTATTACGTGGGGCCAGGAGGTCTCTGGTGTAATGTGGACAGCTTTGACCTTATTTTACATCCTGCTCAATTGGTTCTAGTAAGATAGCATGTGCTTCAAAAAAGGGCTTCAGATCAGCACAGATTCTTAGCACTGTGCCTTTACGTTTTCTAGAGAAGACTGTGTGTATTTTTTTTTAAGCCGTTGGAGCATAATCAGAGTCCATATTAACTTGCTTCCCAAAGAATTTCACCAGGTGTCAGGACTTACTGAAGCTCAGGTTCTTTTGTCTCAGCACAGAAGGAATTCAGGGTGAAGCAAAGTGTCAGGCAAAGACTGAGTTCATTAGCATAGGACCCCCCCACTCCTTTTGGAGAAACCAGAGACTAGGAGGGACGAAGTACATCAAAAACATCCAGGGAGGCTAGGCGCTAAAATAAGAACAATTGGGAAAAGAAAGAAGATGTTTTCAGATGAATAGAAGCTGGGGATGAAAGAAGCAGCCTTCTCAGGCAGCTGAGGAAAAGAAGGAAACTGAGTCCAGAAGATTAGAAGTGAATTAGAACGATTTGAAGTCATAGGAGACCAAGATTTCTCAAGGTACCAAAAAAAAGGAAGCTCAGCCTTGTTCAGGCTGCAAAATGAAAGCTCCCTTCAAGTGAGATCCATATAGCTAATTTGACAAGCGCTGATTTTCCTCTCTTCCCTTTGAACCCATAATTACTTCCTTCTACTCATATAGCCTTGACCATCATCACCACCTATAAAAAACTACTTCCAATTACTACTTAAGGGATAACCCAAAAGCATTTTCTTTAGGACTACTTTCTCTGAAAAACAGACTTGGAGGTAAAGGGCAGGAGGCTTTACTGGTCCATCCAGAGTCACAGCAAGAGCCTAAATCCTATAGGATGTCAATATAACCAGGTCAATCCCAAAGATCATAAAGTGGTGGTTCTTGGTGTATATGCCCATCAGAATCATCTGTGGACATTTTCAATAAATACAAATGCCATCTACCTCAGATCTACTGAATCAATCTTCATTGATTCAGGCATATTGTATTCATTTCCTAGGACTGCTATGTAGCAAATTACCATAATCCTAGTGGCTTAAAACAACAGAAATTTAATCTATCACAGTTATGGAAGCCAGAAGTCAAAAATCAAGGTGACATTAGTGTTGATTCCTTCTGGATGCTCTGAGAGAGAATTTGTTCCTTTTTCTCTCCTAGTTTCTAGAAACTGCTAGCAATCGTTGGTGTTCCTTGGTTTGTAGATTTAGCACTTCAATCCCTATCTCCGTTTTCCCATTGCCTTCTCCCTGTGTCTCTATGTCTGTTCTTCCTTTCTTTTTTCTTTCTCTTATAAGGACACCCATCATTGACTTTAGAGCCCTAATCCAGGATAACCTCATCTTGAGATCCTTACCTTAATTACATCTGCAAAGACCTTTTTTCCAACTAAGGGCACCTTCAGAGGTACCAGAGATTAGGACTTGGGCATATCTTTGGAGAATATAATTTAACGCACTACAGATATGTGTTTTTTAAATTGAACTATGGTTGATTTACAATATTGTGTTAGTTTCTGGTGTACAGCAAAGTGATTCAGAGATAGATGATAGATAGATAGATAGATATAGAGATATTCTTTTTCATATTCTTTTCCACTATAGGTTATTACAAGATATTGAATATAGTTCCCTGTGCTATACAGTAGGACCTTGTTGTTTATTTTATATGAAATAGTTATACATAAGTTTTTTAAAAATTTCCTCCACAAATATTCTTCACACACCCCTGCAAAGAACTCTGACCTTAACTTTTTAGCCTACCATGTCTCCAGTGCTTGGGAAATGCTGGAACATGCAAAGTTAAACAGACTTCTTTATCACAGAACCACTCTCTAATCTGTTTGGGTGCATTATGAATATCTAAGAGAAATAAAAGAACCACAGCACTTTCTGAAAATAGTTGACCAGGGAACTTCTTTTCAAGGGACTACCTATTGCTACCCCAGTGGCCACTAGTGTTCAAAGGAGCACAGGTGATTGTGGCACTTCTGCAGCTATGCTCAATGCTGTGGGCATGGCGTGGGTCTAGCACCTGAGTCTACCACAGTGTTCAAACATTTAGATTGTGGATGTCTGTACTGACCCTTCCCCGAGTATGTGTGAATCCTTCGTTAAATTTCCAAAGGAGTTTCCCTAGACAATTTGTATGTGCATGGATTTTTCGAAGTCATCTAGTCTTGAGTCTTGCTTTCAGCCATTTTTATGAAAGGAGCCTGGTAAAATAGTAGGGTGATAGAGTGGAGAAAAGGGGAAAGGTAGCCAAGATTACACAGTGTGCTTTTTTTTTCTGAAAACAGCTCAGAATAGCTGAAAAAAGACAAAATTACTTCATTTCTATTCTTAAAATTACAGTCCCTTAAAAATGGCATCAAGGGCTTCCCTGGTGGCGCAGTGGTTGAGAATCTGCCTGCCAATGCAGGGGACACGGGTTCGAGCCCTGGTCTGGGAAGATCCCACATGCCACGGAGCAACTAGGCCCGTGAGCCACAATTACTGAGCCTGCGCGTCTGGAGCCTGTGCTCCGCAACAAGAGAGGCTGCGATAATGAGAGGCCTGTGCACCGCGATGAAGAGTGGCCCCCACTTGCCACAACTAGAGAAAGCCCTCACACAGAAACGAAGACCCAACACAGCCATAAATAAATAAATAAATAAAAATTAAAAAACTTTAAAAAAAAAAAAAAATGGCATCAAAACATGAATGGCATCAGTAAGTTCATAATGATACTTTTTAAAAAATGGTCACCTTTGGAGGTTACTAGGACATCTACTCATTATTATAAAAACTGATATATCAGGGAAATAATCAAGCAATTACCTTGAATTTTTGTATGAACTGCATTTCAGGGTGAAGGAAAGTTGTTTTCTTTTGGTTGTTATTGTTCTTTATACAGACATACTTAGCTAATAAATGCAGATGAAATGGCAGGATTAGAGAAATCACCAGTTTAGAAGCCCTAATGACATAGTGATTTAGACAAGATATCAGTGAATGATAAAAATATGTAGGTATGCTGTATTCTAGGTGAATCAGGCTGACAACATTTTGAACACAGATCAGTCTTGTGACAGATCAGATATGATCAGATCATATGACATAATATGTCCCTCATACAGGAGTTCACAGCTACCCATGACGGATTCTTTCCATGAGAGGTGAACAGAATCAAATTAAGCCTCTGGGTCTACTGCCAGTTTATAGGAAATAACAGGTCAAGAGGGATATTTTAAATGACTCTTTAAGAATTCAGTAAGCTAAAGGAAACTATCTTCAACCAAAACAATGATGTAATAAAAAAAAGAGAAAGGAAGTATTATGGATTTGGACAGACTTGAGACATTGCATGGACCTAGTTTGTATCCTGATTCAAACAAATAGCCAAAAGAAAATTTTTGAGATATTTTGGGAAATTTGAGCACAGACTGGATATTAGATGATATTTAGGGATCATTATTAATTTATTAGGTGTGATATTGGATTATTGTTTTAAATGAGAGAGTCCTTAGCTTTTAAAGATACATATGTAGGTATTATGGGTAAAAGCAGATGATTAAAAAAAAAATAGGTTAAGAAAGTACAAAACAGGATAGGTCAGATGCTGATAATTGTTGAAGCTGGGTGAGGAACATATAGTGGTTCATTAAACTGTGCTCTCTGTTTTTGTGTGTATTTGCAAATTCCATAATAAATATAGAGTAATCCCTCATGAACAGATGATCTCAATCCCCACCCCCAAGAAAACACAATTCACATCCCCAGTGGAAACCATGAATTAGCTTTACTAGTGACCAGAATTCCATCTATGAAAACTGGAAAAGTCTTTATATGAACACATTAGTTTAGAAAATTGCTATGGGAAAACCAGAAAATGTGGAGTTCTAGCTAACTAGACATGAGTTGTGTTGAAGTGTGTGGTCCTGAACGGTTCATGTTGAAAGATGATACCCTGTTTTCAAGTGGCAAGGAAAACAACTTGTCTAGAATTTAAGACTATGGCTCTAGGTCATATTTGAACTCAATTTGGGCTGAAGATTTCATTGCTGCTGTTACCTACCATGATGAATTTGCTTGCACACAAGCTCTGCTATAGGTCTAATGTTGGTGCAAGCAATTTCCTAGAACTGAAGTCACATTATAGTGAACAGTGCTGTGTCCCTGTAGAGATTCCAAGATGATGTGACAATGGAGTATTTACATTCTGCCCCCTTGGATTAGCCTCTTACCACTCCTAAAACAAGAAAGAAAGAAAGATAACCAATAGGCTTTTGATTAAATCACAAACCAAAAAGAGAGGACAGAAGAGGGAACCAGTTAGTTGCAATTTTCTAAATGCAGCCTTTTTCTTATTTCTACTTTCCAGCTATCTGTTCCTGAAGGTCCAACTTTAAGACTTGCCATTTTCAAGCCTACAGGAAATGTTTGAAATATGGCCACCCCTGTCCTTGTCCATGCCGCTCGGCCTACTTCCTCTCCACTCCTGCCCTGCTGTCCTAGGTCAGGGGCTTAGAGGCTGAGAGCACTGCAGGTAGCATAGTCATTCAAGCCCATATAAATAGAAGGAAATCTAAGTGATAACCAGAAATAATGGAATTTCATTTCATAGACTGTTCAGTTCCCTTAGTGTTGCTGACTGATTTCTAAGAGGCTTGGGCTCAGCTGTTGGATGTCTCAGAACCCAGGAGAGGAATCATTTGCACCATAGGCATCTGCTTGTTGGCCTAAAAGTTATCAAAATTGGTTCATAATTTAGCTTGCTCTAAAAAGAAAAGGAAACCCCGTACACTTGAGAAGTAATTCCTAAAATATAAACATGAGACACGTACCTAGACATGTCTTCCCACCAAGCCATCCTTTATGGTTTCCCACAATGTTATCGTCTACTCCTCCTGCACCTAAGGTTCCATGGAGCAGGAAAAGTCAAAGAATGTCAAGGTTTTATGAAACATTTTCAACCAGAGGCTTTAGGCAAGCCAGTGAGAGGTGTACTGGAGATGAAGTATCAATCTCTACCCCATCAGTGTCAGAGAGCTGGAGGGTGGTCTCTCTTAGCTGATTACACATGAACCCAGCACATCCAACCCCAGGCTGTTCCACTCATTTATCATTTCTCTCTTTGCCAGACCGAATACATGCCCATATGTCAAGAAAATGGTGGCTTTCAGTCTATAATGGACTGGCACTTTGCCATGCAAGCTAATATGGGGGAGTCTACATCACCCATAGTAAAAGTAAAAACTTTCTGATACATGCACGCCAATGATCATAGCAGCACTGTTTACAATAGCCAAGACATGGAGGCAATCTAAGTGTCCATCAACAGATGAATGGATAAAGAAGATGTGGGTGTGGGTGTGGGTGTGTGTGTGGGTGTGTGTGTGTGTGCGCACATGCACACACACAATGGGATATTCCTCAGCCATAAAAAAGAATGAAATATTGCAGTTTGCAACAACATGGGTGAACGAAGAGATTATCATACTAAATGAAGTAAGTCAGACAGAGGAAGACAAATATTACATGATATCACTTATATGTGTAATCTAAAAAATAATACAAATGAATCTACTTACAAAACAAAAACAGACTCACAAACATAGAAAACAAACTTATGGTTCCCAAAGGGGAAGGGGCGGGTGGAGGGATAAATTAGGAGTATGGGATTAACAGATACACACCACTATGTGTAAAATAAACAACAAGGATTTACTGTATAGCATAGGGAGCTATAATCAGTATCTTGTAGTAGCCTGTAATGTAAAATAATCTGAAAAAATATACATATGTGTGTATACATACATATATATATATATATATATATGTATAACTGAATCACTTTGCTGTACACCTGAAACTAACACAATTTTGTAAATCAACTATAGGTCAATGAAAAAAAAAAAAGTAAAAGCTTTCTTTTTATTCACCTGGGTAAATAAGGAAAAGACAGATCTAAAATACATTAGAGTTCCAAGAGAACAGAGATTTCTGCTTTGTTCCTTGCTGTGTACTTGGCACCTGGAACTAGCCCGTAGTGGATATGAATGAAATATCCATCTGCTCTTTCATCCATAAAGGAATGCATGGTCCTGCAGGACAGAAGTTCCCTGTGCTTAGATGAGTCATGATCTTACAGGCTCAGAGCCACGATGTCAGTCCTGCAAACTGACTTGAGGTGCATGGGGACGTCCTGCCACAAGGCAGATCAACTGAGGGCATCCTGAGACCCCACAGTGGCCGCCAGCATGCCAACCTCCATTCCCTTGCCCATCCTAGATTTTCAAATGAGGAGTCATTGTGGTAACCAGACTGGGAATCATGTCTCCCATACTTTCTCATATTGGGGTTTTGGGGCTTTATTTTCTTTTTTGGCTTCTCGGTATCTGAAATTGTTGTTCAGAGAAGCATATTAAACCATGACTCTTCCATTATCATGCATTTCTGTTACCAACAGAGGAGGTAAATGAATCACTTAAAATGAAACAATCCCATTCTCTTTAGTACACTATAAACATAGCCTTAGCTTTGACTGTAATTATAGTAGTTGGGTGATGCTGCTGAGAAAATGGTATAATTATAACATTATGGTTGAGAGTCATCTGAGTAGAAAACACTGAGCTGCACTGTGCAAAGCTTAAGATGGGATTATGGTCCTTTTTCAATATGAATAAGACTAATTAGCCAACTGCCACTGAGAGCTTTGTAGTGTGATATTAATAGCGTAGTAAAATCAAGAGCCAAAGTAAAAATGAAGGGAAAATCTAATTCTCATATGTTCCTAGGTGTCTTCCACGCAAGTGTAATGCAGAGCAGAGAAGCTCACCAACTGGAAGGAAGCAGAGAGAAAAATCACAGAAAGCTAGCTTAGAAAAATCAGCACTCGAGCTTGTTTTTCCCTCTTCCCTCCTGGCAAAAGGGCCTTACATTAGGCATATCAAGTACCCAAAGTTGTATTTCCTTGAATATAGCTTTTAGAGTTTTTACTTTAAAATTTTGAAATATGTTTTATTTCCCTGAGTATGGCTTTCTTTCCCTTTAATAGATTTGTTCAGTGGTCCTAGATTTTATGCTACCATAAATTAAAGATCAGGTGTTCTGTATCCTAATTGGGGGGTTGATGACACTGTGTGCATTTGTCAAATCGTTGAAGTATACATTTAAATTTGTGTTTTCACTGTGTATAAAGTTTATCTCAATTTTTTTTAATTAAAAAAAATTTTTTTAAGACCAGAGATTTCCAGCAACAAGAAATATAAACAAGTATAAAGAGCATAGTCAGAAAACCGGGCCTAGAGTAACTGCCCCACCACGTGAAAGTCATGGACCTCTTGAGGCAATTCCCTTTATTTTCAAAAATAGGAATATTTATATTTAGACTCTCGCCTTTACAGGGGTTGGGTGTGACCAAGATGTGCATATTGCTTGCAAGTGTTCTAGGACTCTGTAAACCCTAAGGGGTTCTCAAAGGAGAAGAAACTGTGGGCTGCTCCAAACAGTGAAACAGGGTGGCAGAGACTCTGTCATGGAACCAGACTCTCCGGTTAATTTCTCCGGTGAAGGAGGACATAGCCAGCAGTGCAAGGAGTTTGTGGACATGTGTGTATATGTTTTGGAGGAGGAAAAGGGAAATAATTTGTCTTCCTGGCTTCACCTCTATTCCTGGCTTTTCCTAGAACCTTATTCCTCTCTTTACCCAAAGCCTCAGAACAGGGACTTTTCACTCTCCTTTGTTAATAAACATCAGAAAGCTGACATTTTGCTTAGCTTTGTCTTACCCTACTTCCTTAGTATGACTGTTCTAAATTAATAATAATAGTAATATTATATTATATAGTACATACATTATATACTATGTATATTATAGTGTATATATAGTATATAGTGTATACTATATTATATACTATATACTATAATATAATATATAATAGTAACTATTATTATTACTATTGTTATTATTACTGAGAGAAATAAAAATGGTCATAGAAATGAATAGAAATACTTCCTGTACCTGACTGGCAGCTCGTATGGCAACTGCCTGCAGATTTGGGTTGTTTCAGACTTTGCTTGTTTTGTAGCATCCTCAACAAACTTATGACAACCTGGAATGCCTTTAGCCCTTAAGATCCTGTCTCTGAAACCCAACCAATATATCTTGTTCTTGGAATCAGTAATGATAATCTTTTCTGAGAGGTTCAAAAAGCACAAGTGATTTTCCTAAAACTTCCATCAAATGAGAGGAGTATTTGAAAAATGAAACTGAAAGGAGTGGTCCTCTGAGAAGCCTGCCCAAGCACTTAGACTCTGAGTCAGGCAGTCGTGGCTGGAATTCTGACACTGCTACTTCCTAGCTGTGGGATTTTGGACAAATCACTTAACCTCTGAGCCTTAAGCTGCTGATCTGTAAACAAAGATAAATGCTACCTGCTTTATAAGCGTGCATAAAAATTTCCACTGAACATGATGTTAGTTTCCTTCCTTCTTCTATCCAGCTATGAAAATATGTGGTGTAGGAAGTCATTAACATTTCATTAACACAAGGGAAAAGTATATAAATATACCAAACCCAAGATCTGAGATCCTTGAGAACATTTTTTTAAAGGGGCGCTGATTTGGAATGTTATCAATGAAATAAGGAATATTTGTAAAATAATAACAGTAATTAATTAAAAACAAATAAACAAAATACTTTAATTAATGAATCTGGGAAAAATAAACTGAAGATAAATACTCATTAAAAGAGGAAATTATCAAAGCAGTAAGATACAGGGCACCTGATATTTGCAAAGTAATAGAAGCCTTAAAACCCCATTAAAGAGAAGACAAAGCCAAAAAGGCTGGTTCTCTTTGAAGGGCTTTTGAAAACTGACATCTGGAAAATTATGGTCTACTCCCTGGGCCTTATTTCCCACTCTGGAAAAGCAACCTCCTCTTACGTAAAAAGAACAGCCAGGAGATGAAATGATTTATCAGAACCTGTGAACATAATTAAATCTGAAAAGCATGATCCTGAGCATGGAGTGGAGGTGATTTCTGCAGAGATTTTGAAAATAAAGTAGCTCAATACAAGGATTTGGTTTGACTGCTATAAAGCAGCGTGACAGGTTGAGAAAATGGAGAATGTTCTGAAAATCCTGTTTACTTTGGTGGTGAGCCAGCCATTCAGGGGAGAAACCAGAGTCCTTTTCTTTAAGAAATGTAGGTTTCAGCTGGAAGAAAAAAATAGAAAGGTAGGTTTCAACCTTCAACCTAGTGAATTGGGAATATTTACTGAGCACCTATTATGAGCATAAAACTATCTTAAATGACCTAGGGAGTGAATGTTTAGGGGGCCAGGGGTTAGAAAGAGAGAAGACATGGCCCTTGGACCTGAAGCCTTACAATTTATTTAAGGGCTTTTTGTCCCCATTTTCCTTACACCATGATGTTATTCAAAGTCATACAAGAGGCCACATAAATTTACTGGGGATAATATTACAGAGAGCAACAGTGACACTTAAATGCTTCCATTATATTCACTCCCCCAGTTATCTGTCGTTGCCTGGGGAAATTGCAAGCAAGGACAGGAAAATGCCAGTACCAGCCAGTTCCAGATAATGAAATTATTTGCTCCAAAAACTTTCACTGTATTACTAAATTAGATTGGTTCGGACTAAAAAGTAATAGGACTAAAAAAAAAAAAAAAAAAAGTAATAGGACTGATTTTCTTATGTGACTCATGAATTAATTTAACTCTAAAGATAATTTCCAAGGAAGAGTTTTAAAAGCCCTTTGAGTAGTAACAACCTCATTGGGACTTATTTAAAACTTCCCAAGGTACTCACTTTTAAAGATAATGTTATTTAAATATATGAATGCCAGCATAATGATTAAAATGGTAAGTTTTATTACTTTGTAATCACATCAAGCGCTAATAGTTGAAATAAAATATGTGAGATTACTGAATGTGATGATAATATATAGAATATAGAAATCATTTTTATGAAGCGCACGATTGCTGTAATTGTAGTTGTCCTTTTGGGACCCTGAACCAGATGCCCCAAGTAAGTGGGTAACATAGCCTTTATCTTGAGCACCTTTCCAAGCATTGTAAATTCGTGAGTGCAGGTAGCCGCTGGCAGCCTACAGCTATCAACTCCAAGGTGATTTTAAATGGTTAGAAGTCTTCTTTAGAATGAAATGGACTTAGTATCTAACCTGCTCCATAGGGACTTTGCTGGAACAAAGTGGAGTTGTCAAATAGGGGAAAGAGATCAAGAAATAGGGTTTTCCCGATTTCTCCATCCTAGTAAAAAGGGTCCTGCATGGGTGGTAAGGAGACTTTCATGAATGTTGCCAAGGCTTGGGCTTCCTGTGATTGAACCCCAAAGAAACCACACTGCTCACGTGTTCCCCTAAAGTGTGTCTGGTTCACATCTGAGAGGCAAAGTCTCTATTTTATGATGGTTTTGTCCCAAGTAACCTTCAGACTCCACCCAGCCACATCTCTAATCTTTCCATGGCCTTCCATCATCTTGCACACTGTAAGAGGGGTTAGGGAACCCCTCTTTCTCAAGGCTGGACCAGATTTTGAGTGGATACCCTGTGCAGTGTTGAGAATGAAACAGAAAACTTGGTGCA
Source organism: Balaenoptera ricei (assembly GCF_028023285.1). Taxonomy (NCBI): domain Eukaryota; kingdom Metazoa; phylum Chordata; class Mammalia; order Artiodactyla; family Balaenopteridae; genus Balaenoptera; species Balaenoptera ricei. The sequence continues at coordinate 36,128,586 of NC_082641.1, forward strand.
TGGTAGCCTTTTATCAGTAGGGAATTGAGATGAGCTGGCCAGGGGCCCCAAATTAGTAGACACACATGGACCAAGAGACACACCTCTCTCTCAGCTGGGCCATAGTGTATCCTGGAGCTATGAGAAGTGGGAGGGACGTACTCCTTAGAGTGACATGCTGAACTGTCTGTCTCTCCTTTCTCTTCTCCTCCGTTTCCATTTATTCTCTCTCTCTAACTGTCCAGCAAATGTGTTTACTCAAAAACTTTTTCTAGACTGATATTATCAAGCCAGAGATGGATGGTAGTTTTGTATTAAAAGGGAAAGTTGTATTAGCTGATTTCATTTGGTGGGACTTCTGCTATATTCTCAACTTAAGCATTATGTCCCAGTACAAGTATTGTTAAAGTGTGCCTTTCAACCTGATAGTATATTTGCCTCAGCCATGAATTAAACTCTTGATTTTAAAAAATTAACCCAAAAAACTACAGAAGAAAAAGGCACTGTTTTAAGTTCTATAAATGACCAATATATTTAACTATTTGGGAGCATCATTCAGTTGTGTTTGTTTTTCTTTAGGATCATTCAAAAAGGGAAATGTGTTAAGTGCTACTTTATTGTATAGTGTGCTGATGCACAGCTTTCAAATTACAAGTCATAAACCAAGAATTGTTGGCCAGAGGAAAGTTCAAAATTAGAATCTGGTAAACTCTCTGCCACAAGAATTAAGTAAAATGTTGCACACATCCCACTCCTTATACCAAACAGGCAAGATGAAAGTACTAGATTTTGTAGCACAGGTAGTTGTGACAACTATAGGGAATTCTGAACTTTCAAACTTCAAATTCTGAACTCAAGTTTTTTTTACCTTAAAAAATAAAATATGGTCTTTAAAAGTAGGTCTTTAAAAATGATGACACTGCTACAGCATGAATTTTCAAAATTATAGTCCGTGTATGGTGGGTATGGCTAGCGTGTCAGATGGGGTCTCTGGTCTAATGAGTGCCTGCTTTTAAAGACCATGTTCTTATTTCTTCTTTTTCTTACCCTATGATTTCACTGACCCAAATGGGTTTTACTACTGTTCATGTCACAGAGGCCAAAATGGGTTATTAAAATGGGTTATTGCATTAAGCAGAAATTGAGATACTATTTTAGTTCATAAAACACTAGCAAAGTTATTATTTGATGCAGCATTGTAAGGAAGGTTTGTAATCATTGAAAGGAGCCAAAAAAAGAAAAGAACAGATTGTTTACTGTTCCAGTGTTGAAGACATTCATCATCAGACTTACTACCTGGAAATACTTTATTAACAAACACTTTACGTATTTAAAAATCATTGGTAATTCTCATAACAATCCTGCTATTATCCTTATTTAATGGATGAGGAGACTGAACAGGAGAATAAGTGACTTGCTCAAAGCACGCATAGCTAAGAAGTACAGAGCTGCGATTCAAACCCAGGCATCCTGACTCAGGCACCCTTGCCCATTTCCACTGTTCTGTGCTGCCTCTGTATATCGTCTTGATGTAGAACTCTTCTTCTAGAATAATGGGAAGTAGTGATATAAAGAGATTGAGAGTATGGGCTTTGAAATAGGACTTCCTGGGCATTGGTGCTTCCCATCTCTGGGTCAAAGTTTTCCTATCTTTACCATGGGATACCATCAGTGCCCATCTCATAGTACTTGTTAGAAGGATTAAATGAGATAATACACCAAAAGCTCTGAGTACAGGGCCTGACAGATGGCCTGTTCAAGAGCTAACAATAAGTATTAGCTCTTGTTATCATAATAAATGTATTAACATCAACCTTAGTATGTGAATTACGGTAGCCAAATTTCCTGGGTGAAAGATGAGTAACATTTATTAAACAGGCACTTTTTAGAGTTTATCTCACAATAATTCAGTAAGATAACTCTTACATTCCCATTTCACTGAATTTGAGAACACTCAGACCACAGGAAAATATATTATTTTCTAAAATCAAATAAGCAAGGATTCAGACTCAGAGAACACAGGCCCCAACGCCTCAGCTCCTTCTACCACCCTTGTCTTGTTCTAAACCCCAGGTTTCTTCAGTCAGTCCTTACATTGATCAAAAACACCGATGCAAAACAGAGGCAATAGGAAAACAGAGAAAAGAGAGAAAAATTAATATTACGCTTGTGAAATTACATCAGGGACGTGGTAACAAATGTAGTACAGCTGTATTGGCTCACTGGATAACAGCTGTGCCGCTCTGTGCTAAGACCTGTCTGAGCCCATAAATAAAGTTACATTAATAATTACGGTATGGTGAGAGACCACCCAGGAAATCTTGGTTGATATAGGAAGTGGCAGCTGTGGTTCCTAATTGAGAGCTATTGCTTCTTGAATCAGTGCTGAACCATTGCTCCAGGGGGATAGTAAGTCTGCTCTGTCCATGGAAGATGTGAAACTCAACAGCTGACCTGACCACTTGTCAATGTTGACGATCCTATAAATTTCTCGTAAGACAGGAACTCTACGTTCCAGTTCAAACCAAGTGAATATTTCCTGTTTGTTGACCTACAACTTCAAGGGTGCTAAGTCATCAGTTTAGAGAGATTCCTTTACTCCCCTTTGCTGTAAGGGTTATTATAGTTCTATTAAATGGTCATAGGGAATGCCTGCATTTTTCCTTTTCTCCAGATACACTAGCCTTTCCCTCTTTTTTCCTATCTCCTCTATACTTTTACTTTTTCTCTCATCTGTTTACTAATGGTACCCTGAATTTTAGAACCAGAAGGGTAGTGGCACAAAGGCAGTGGAAAATGTACTGGTTGTGAATTTCAGAGATCTGATGCAAATCCCACCTCTGCGTTATATTAGCTGAATGAATTTAGATAAGACGTTTAACCTCTCAAAGTCTTACATTCCCATCTATAAACTGGGGATAATACTGACTGCCTTCTATGGTTGCCTTGAGCATTAAATATATGTGTTTCTGGAACATAGTTGTATGCAGTAAGTGTTAGCTGAATCTGTCCCAGTGCCCTTGCCCCCAATGTGGGCAAAGACACATCTCAAAAGACCCAAAAGAGAGTGCCCTTTTCAAAGTGAAGATTTACAGCCTCTCCTTAAATGTAGCCATTCTTGTGTTTCATTTTCTTCATGAGCCAGAAGTGGTCTTATATCTTACTGAAGTTCATAACATGAATATAATACTGTCTTTGAAAGCAAGGCCCTAATGACCTCAGGCCAGCAGGAAAACCTCTGATCTTGTCTTTTCTCCCTTTGTGGTTACCAGACAACACATTCTGCCTGAGAGTTGAGACCCAAAAGTACACAAATCAACTAGGGGAATCAAAAATAGTGATTCCTAAGCCCCTCTTAGGGAATTGGTCAGGGGTGGGGCTCTGAAGCTTAGATGTTTCTCAAGGTCCCCAGGTAGAGAGCACACTGGTCCCCCAGAGCCACTTTATACCTTCTGCAGCAGGATTTATGCAGACCGTTGATCGCAGCTCCACAAAGAAAAGGGAGCCAACATGGAGAAGACCACTGGGGCCATGGAAATGCCTCATCTGGGAGGGAAACTCCCCTTGTGTCTGCCCCAGAATGCCAGACGATTTTCTCCGTGACCACATCAACCTTTATTTCTAAGCCATTCCTCATTCTCCTGTGCAGTTCAAAATACTGAATACATTTTTAGTAGTTCTCTTGCTTATGAGAGTTCATTTGACAAGATTAATTATAGGAATAAACAGTTTATCCTGTAGTATCTTTCTGCTCTAACATCTGGGTCCTTCCTTCGCATATAGTTGCATTTTATCTGATGGGCAGATGCCTTCTCTTTAATATTCCTTGTACCTTTGTGCTTCCAACAGAGAATTCTTTAAGGGTAAAGGCACTTGGAGAGCTGTAAGAGGATAAGGTCCAGTTGTCTGCCCTGGACCTGTGTACCTAAATGTGTACCTGATAAGTTAAACCCAAAGGAAGGATGAAAGCAGAATAGAAAGAAATGGAAAGAGTTTGTAAATCAAGAATTAAAAAAAATTAATGCTCTGTATTAACCTTAGTAGTCCCTAAGCCTCTGGCTTCATTTTGCTCATTCATCTGTAAAGCGATTATGCTCAAGTCATAGGTCACTGAAGTTAGGATTCTGTATCCCATTAGTAAAATAATTTTTGAACAGGCTCACAAAATACATGTTTACATATTTGTAAATTATGTATGTACAGTGTTCTAATATATTTTGTTCTAAAACATACATAAAAATATAAATTTTAAAGTCTTAAGTTAAACCAAGAAATATTATAAAATATTTTAATGTTTGATAGAACAAAATACTTCCTGCAATATGTTTGAAGAAGTTCACTTCTTCTGGAGGCGGAAGTCCTCATTTAACAGTTTGTGAAACACAGTTTGAAGGTTGGGTCTATGCTACATTTATTTCAATATTTTGTTTTAATGACAACCTCAGTCTCGTATCTGAAAAGTGCGAGATATACACCAAGTTAGATGTTAAAAAAAAAAAAATGAAGAGTAGTTGTAGAAGGTGTAAATCTATATTTCAAATAATGTTTAGGATAATTTCCCATTTTGGAAATCAGCTTCCTATCAAATTTGATTAGAGCTATTCTATGGGTAAGAAAAGCATCAGCTCAGCCATTGCCTTTTTGTTGACTTGGGCTGGCATTATTAGAATTACCTTCAATAAGAGATTTCTTTACATGAATATTCTTTTCTTCAGTTTTTTTTATTGAAGTAGAGTTGATTTACAATACTGTGCCAGTCTCTGCTGTACAGCAAAGTGACTCAGTTATACACAGATAGACATTCTTCTTTTTATATTCTTTTCCATTATGGTTTATCATAGGATATTGAGTATAGTTCCCTGTGCTATACATTGGGACCTTATTGTTTTTCCATTCTAAATGTAATAGTTTGCATCTACCAACCCCAAACTCCCAGTCCGTCCCTCTCCCTGCCCCCCACCCCCTGGGCAAACACAAATCTGTTCTCTATGTCCTATGAGTCTGTTTCTGTTTCGTAGATAGGTTCATTTGTGCCATATTTTAGATTCCACATGTAAGTGATATCATTACATGAATATTTTTAAGTCATTTGTTTACTACGTCATGATTAAGCCACCAAAATATTAGTTTAATCTGTTTATCCATTAAATCAGCCATGTAGAACCTGTAAAAAAGAAAAAAAACTGCTCTAACATGTTAAAAGAAGAGACAAGTAAAGGGACTACTCACCAACTCTCTGAATTGTGCCTGCCCACTCTTCCTGCAGAACTCCTCTCATACCAAATGTGACATGTGACTCTGACACAAGCTGAATGAAGGTTCCATGTGACTCCCCATGTTCATTATTAGTAAACCTTAATTTCCATGTTAGATAAACAATACATATTAATAAAAGCTTTAGTGTGTTCTTTTCATTCCCAAGGGATTATTTTACATGGTCCATTTTGAAGACGATAACTTAGAGAATCTTTCAGTCCTGTTGGTGTTCTGTAGCCTCTAATTTTTCTTAATTTCAAATACCTCTGCTGCCAGTATTTACAGCCTGATTTTGTTAGAAGACATTTCTGTCCTGTGCATCCTAACGGTTATATCCTGCAACATCTCTTCCCAGACATGTCTTTTCACTACTGTACATCCCCTAGCCTCTGATTATTGCTCTGCCTCTGATGGCCAGAGAAAAGAGTCTGGAAATATATAAAATATTGTCCTACCTGCCAAAAGTCAATGGTTGTACAGTTCAACATTGCAGCAATTCACCACAATTTTTAGCACCCTACTATGTGTAAGAAGGAACCTCGGTAAAAAAACATACAAGAACCACAACTTCAAGGATGTTTGAAAGCATGCAAGAGCTTAATGCTTATGGACTTTCACTTTATTCAGGCAAATTTAGACCCAATCTGTGTGTAGTTTCATTTTGTTTTCAATTTCCTAGTTAACTGACTATAAACCTAGATACCTATTTGCTGCCATCTAGTGTAATAAAGTAGGTTAATTATGCATGGAATTCTGACCTCATTACATGGTTGAATGTTAGTACTTAAAATACTTCTTCATTTTGGTTTCTTGAAAGCTTTCAAAGTGCCTAATCAGTGACCTATTTTTCTTATCACTGGGACCCTGGACTTGGTCTTAATATTGTCATAGAGTCTAGGGGTCAGGATCAAGCTTGGTTCACTCTATAAATGTGACACTTTGAAATTTGGTGGGGCCTCAGAGGTTGGTAGGTGTGAAGTAAATACATAATAATAACAATCAGGAGGCCATCATGTTTAGTGACCATGATTTTTACTTCATGGAGGCAGTGGATCACATAGCCTGGCTTCTTACCGGCTGTGTGACCTTGGCCAATTCATTTCTCTTTTTTTGAACATCATTTCCTTCGTCTGTAAAGTGAAATGGTGGGCCTAGCTGACTGTCAAGGTCTCTTCCAGTTCTAAGAGTATGTGACTGCATGTAAACTATCTTCTATTTGGAACTGCCAAAGCCATGTTCCCAGAATTCTTTTATGTCTGAAATAAATGCTGCTTCTCTAATTCTTCTATATGTTTATCTATCTTTTGGGTTATGGTTAGAAGTGAGTGGAAATCTTGACTTGGAAGAGAGAAGGAAGCAAATATGGACCATGATTGTATGCCCTTTATTTTCGAGAGTTGCCCAATGGAATATTGTCCACCAGTGGATAAGCAGATACTCCCCAATATGCATCTAACCTCCTCTCTTATCTCACAGTGACAACTTTAGAAGTATAATACTTGTTATAAATGACCAACTTCCTAAACTGCACCCCCATTTTTTCTCTCTCCTTTCCCATCAGAACTTTTCTATGAAGGATTCTAGGTCTATTGTAACTCATACCAGTCTTACTTTTCTTTATGCAGTTCATTATAGCTACTACAGTATATCCTAAAATGTTTTATTTTCTGACCATTTCATATGTGTAAATCTTATTTCCCCAACCAGACTGAAAACTTCACAGAGGCAGGGACTATCATTAGTTTCTCATTTCCATGAGGGGATCTGGCACTGCTGTTCAGGGATACATATGGTTCTGATTATAAGGATGCTTTTCCTATTTGCTTTATATAAATGAGGGTAAAGGGTGAAGTACAAGGCCTTCTCAAACCAAGTACAGGACAGTTAATCTCTAAGCTGTAGTCTCTACAAGCTATCTAACAGCTCATAGAAGCTGATAAATCTCTAAGCCTAATGCCAAAAAAGCAACCTCACCGTAAAGAGAAAACCCAAATAAAACTGAAAGAGACAGTGCAGCATATGAGGAAAACCGTTTTGCAATGAGAAAAATCTGGATTCAGATCCCAGCTTTGCTACTCACTGGTTTGTTTTTTGGCTGAAAATGATTTACCTTTTCTGAAGTTAAGCTTCCTCATCTATAATATGAAGGTTATCATACTCTCATACAACATTCCTCACAGAAGAATTGTCAAGATGAGACGAGAAACATAGGGCAAGAACTTAGCACATAGTAGGAGCTCAATTAATGGTAGTCAGAAAGAACTTTTATGCATTAAGTAAAATGCTTTTACTTGTATACAATAAAAATTATTCAATTTAAATGTAAGTACGCAATTTCAATATAATCAGGGCGTTTGTAACTGAGGTACTAAAATGAGTGGTACATTCCCGCAGAGCAGCGGTTCTTACCAGGGGGGATTCTCTCCCCCAGGGGGCACTTGGCAATAGCTAGGGACATTTTGGTAGTCACAGCTGAGGGAGAGGGGAGCGCTGCTGGCATCTAGTGGGTGGAGACTAGCAGCGGTGCTACGCCTCCCACCCGGGGTTGCTAAACACCTGCACAGGATAACCCCCTCAACAGAGAAGTAGCTGGTCCAGAATATCAACAGTGCTGAGGCTGAGAAACGCTGCCGTAGAACCTAGAGAGCCCATTACTTCTGACATAAATTTGGTTTGCGTTTGAGACTGCCTGGATGCGTGAATAAGAAGGTAGCTTCCACTTTGGTGGATTCTGCATAGATTTGGCCTAGTCCTAAATATCTTTCTATGTGACCCATTTCGGTGTTTCAGATTCTCATTGTGCGCCATAATTTTAGGCTGAATCATTACAGTGTATAAAGCCCTGTTATATTTCAAAAATATCCTTGGAACTCAACAGATGAAGGAGTAAGGATCTGCTAATCCACATGAATAAAAACAATGAGAGCCTCGTATGCAATTTTAAATTTGGTGAGTTTGTTCTCTGTAATAATGGTGCTGGTTCTTTGTTGAAAATCAATCCTGTGCCAGGTACTTTATGTAAATATTCTGATTTAATTTTCAGCAACTGTGCAGGTACTTTGCTTTCATTTTACACATGGGAAAACTGGGGCTTAGAAACTTTATATAATATTTCTAGCAAGTTGCACATCTGAGATTCAAACCTAAATCCAGCTGGCCTTCAAGCCCGTGCTCTTTCTACTGCTCCCTACTGCCCCTATCCACCAAGGGTCTAAGACTGGAAACAGGGATGTGTGTGTTTTAGAGGAAATAAGGTAGGAGAGAAACTTTTATATAGATTAAGGGGCTCTGCTCAGGAAGGTTAGATTGGGTCTCCTACTGAGGGGCCCTTGAGTGTCCATGAACTAGGTGAAAACTCCTAGCTTTCTCAGGACGGTGCACCAGAGAGAATGGTTTCATTGAAATGGAGGTTACCACTATACCTCGATTTATACAATTTAGCAACTTTTTTTAGGTCTTCCATGTTTAAGCCTGATACAATACATTTTCCAAATTCTTCCTTTTTAACTAAATATGTTTTCCCTTTGAAATCAGTTCTACCATCTAAACAAGTACTGTCAAATAGAAATATGACAGCTACATAGGAAATTTAAATTTTCTATTAACCATATTAAAAGAGTAAAGAAACAGGTAAAAATTTTTATACTATATCTTATTTAGCCCAATATATTCAAAATATTATAATTTCAACACGTAATCAATCTAATAAAAATGGTATTGTGATATTTTCCATTATTTTTTCATAATCTTCAAAATCCAGTGTGTATTTTACATTTACAGCACACTTGGGATGCTAAAGTTTCAGAGAAATGAAATGTAGTCCTACTGAAACAAAGATATATTTAAGGAAAATTTTTTTTGCTTTTACTTTTAAATTTAAATTAATTAAAATTGGATAAAAATTTTTTTTCAATTTTGTGTATTATTTTTCTTTTTTTTTTTAGAAAAAAGAAATAAATGTTTTATTTCCTTCTATTTTTTATACCTTTTCTCTATTGAAGGATTCTTTTTTTTTTTTTTTTTTTACCTTTACATGTATTTTTTTTTTTTAAACATCTTTATTGAAGTATAATTGCCTTACAATGGTGTGTTAGCTTCTGCTTTATAACAAAGTGTATCAGTTATACATATACAATATGCTCCCATTTCTCTTCCCTCTTGCATCTCCCTCCCTCCCACCCTCCCCATCCCACCCCTCTAGGTGGTCACAAAGCACCGAGCTGATCTCCCTGGTATTATTCATTTTTAATTATTATTTATTTATTTATTTTGGCTGTGTTGGGTCTTTGTTTCTGTGCGAGGGCTTCCTCTAGTTGCGGCAAGCGGGGACCACTCTTCATCGCGGTGCGCGGGCCTCTCACTATCGCGGCCTCTCTTGTTGCGGAGCACAGGCTCCAGACGCGCAGGCTCAGTAGTTGTGGCTCATGGGCCTAGTTGCTCCGCGGCATGTGGGATCTTCCCAGACCAGGGCTCGAACCCGTGTCCCCTGCATTAGCAGGCAGACTCCCAACCACTGCGCCACCAGGGAAGCCCCAAAATTGAATAAAATTTAAAACTAGATTTCTTGGTTGCAGTACCCCACTTCAAGTGCTCAATATCCACGTGACGCTAGCGGCTACCGTATTGGACAACACATCTAAATTCTTGCCCCTCAGAATGTGGTCACCAGAAGCAGCATTAGTAGCATGTGGGAACTTGTCAAAAGTGCAAAATCTCAGGCCCTGCCAACTGAATCTACATTTTAACAAGATTGCCAGGTGATGTCTATACGTATTAAAGTTTGAAAAGCATCTCTCTAAAAAACCACAGATCTCTCCAACAAAGAGTCCAGAAAGAGTGAATAAATGAAGAACTATGAGAGCTTAGGAAATTCGCTACAGGAGCAATGCCAGGGCTTCATATGATGTGTTCTGCTGAGAAGTTGTAGTTTCCCACAAAGGCAGCCATGGCTGTTCTACTGTGTGGACTGACACAGGCCATCCTGGAGCCTGGAGCTGGCTCTGCTCCCAGGATCTATGGCACAGAATCTAACACTAACTTCCATGACTCCCACAATTAAGGCAGCTGCACTCTCAATGCCATATATGCTTAAAACTGCAACTTTAGAACCCCTGAAACACAGCTGCAAGCATATGTTTCTGCTCTACACAGTGGAATTTACGGCTGGACCTTCTTGGGAGACCCCAGGAAGACCACCCCCAGAGGGGCTTGTGCTGTCTACCGCACTGCCACCGCTGAGAGCCAACATAGACCCACTCAACATCCTCATTATTTGGGGGTTGATCTAGTTCCCCTCGGAGAGTCAACGCATGCTGCTTTGCCTTGCTAACCCTCGTTTGGTTTGTTTTTCACAGAACTCGGCATTTGAGTGGCCTTTCAATACATTTGCCTAAGGAATTTATTATACTAATCTAACATAGAAGCTCATTGTTCTGATTCAGTAGTTATCAACCCTGGTTGCCATGCACCTGGGCATTTAAAAAAAATACCAATGCCCAGGCCTCAGCCCAGTCTTTTTTTTTTTTTTTCCACTCCATACATTGAGAGTAGTGTTTATTTTTTTTAAAGATATAATTGACATAACACTGTATAGGCATCACCTAATCTAATTAAATTAGATCTCTGGAATGTAGTTTGTTAAAGATCCCTAGGTGGGGCTTCCCTGGTGGCGCAGTGGTTGGGAATCTGCCTGCCAATGCAGGGGACACGGGTTCGAGCCCTGGTCTGGGAGGATCCCACATGCCGCGGAGCAACTGGGCCCGTGAGCCACAATTACTGAGCCTGCGCGTCTGGAGCCTGTGCTCCGCAACAAGAGAGGCCACGACAGTGAGAGGCCCGTGCACCGCGATGAAGAGTGGCCCCCGCTTGCCGCAACTAGAGAAAGCCCTCGCACAGAAACGAAGACCCAACACAGCCAAAAATAAATAAATTAAAAAAAAAAAAAAAAAGATCCCCAGGTGATTCTAATGTGCAGCCAGAGCTGAGAACCACTGGTCCAGTTTGAAAGAGCCCTTAGCTGGCAGTCAGGTGCCTTAAGTCAATGCTTCTCAATCTTTTATGTGCCTACGGATAACCTGGGAACTTGTTAGAATGTAGATTCTGATTCAGCACGTAGGAGGGTAAATAAACCTAACTTTGTGTACGGATGTGTCCCTAGTGGCATTTGGTTGGTGACTATCATCAGCCTTTTTCCATCTCAGCAAACTAGGATAAGTTAATCACTCTCTCCTCACTCCTCTTTGAAGCCTTCCTCTCTCTCCACCCTCAGCTCTTAGTAATCACAACTTTCTTTGATTTCCTAAAGCAAGTATTATCTTTATTTGAGCTCCCTTTTATTGTTAGCTACTTCTCATATGCACAAGTATCATTTCCTGTACTACTTACAGTTCTTCAAAGGCAGAATCCATGTGTCATGTTATTTTTATAATTCCCACAACACCTGAAAGAGTGCCTTACACATAATAGGTGCTGCATAAATGCTTCTTGATTAATGGAATATCTATGTGAAAGTCTCTTAAAAATCCCAAAGGACTTAAAAATGCAAGATGTTTTTCTTTCTTGAGCAGAAAAAAAAGTTCAGATGGGCAAGGTGGTAGAGGAGATTAGAGATTTCAATTTTTTTTTTTTTATAAATTCATTTATTTATTTTTAGCTGTGTTGGGTCTTCGTTTCTGTGCGAGGGCTCTCTCTAGTTGCGGCGAGCGGGGGCCACTCTTCATAGCGGTGCGCAGGCCTCTCACTATCGCGGGCTCTCTTGCTGCGGAGCACAGGCTCCAGACGCGCAGGCTCAGTAATTGTGGCTCACGGGCCCAGTTGCTCCGCGGCATGTGGGATCCTCCCAGACCAGGGCTCGAACCCGTGTCCCCTGCATTGGCAGGCAGATTCTCAACCACTGCGCCACCAGGGAAGCCCGATTTCAATTTTTGTGTTAGCTTTTTTTCATTCTGGCTACATGTTTGAATTTGGGAGAACTACTTTGTAATTTAATGGTTTTAATTATTTCTTTGGAAGAGGACATTATTCACATCTTAGACCAGATAATTCTTTGCTGTGGGGACTGTCCTGTGCATTGTAGGATGTTTCACAGCATCTCTGGCCTCTACCTGCTATATGCCCGTGTCATCCCTCCCCCAGCTATGACAATCAAATATGTCTCCAGCACACAGCTGCTGGGAAGGAAACTCATCCCTGGTTAAGAATCCTTGGTTTAGAAGAATGAAGTATGACACAGCTGCCTTACTGCAGCAGTAAATACCTTTAAAAATTAATACACACACACACAAGAATGACAAGCTGTGTTCCTGAGAAACATGTATAAGTACATATAGGAAAATGTTCTCTCATTGCATTTTGGAAGCCATGGCTATGTATACCATTTTTATCTTTGCATGTGTCATATTGGTCATTCTTTAATGGAAATAGAAATATATACATGAAACATTTTAAAAATCTGAATATACACTTAAGAATTCAAACATGTGGTGGGAGTAATTTCACCAAGCAAGAAAATGTACACAGAGCAAAAGTTGTTAGGAAAGAATGACCAGACTGATTCTCTTTCAGGGAGCGAGTAATTTCACCAAGCAAGAAAATGTACACAGAGTAAAAGTTATTAGGAAAGAATGACCAGGCTGATTCTCTCTCAGGGAGCTGGCCCAGCCTCTTTATATAAAATAGTCTGTCTGCTATGCCATCATCCTTGGACCGAATATACTGTTTCAGCAAGTGATGATGTTAAGCTGAAGCCTGGCACACAAACAGGTGTTCAATGATTGTTTGTTGGGCTTCCCTGGTGGCACAGTGGTTAAGAATCCGCCTGCCAATGCAGGGGACACGGGTTCGAGCCCTGGTCCGGAAGATCCCACATGCCACGGAGCAACTAAGCCAGTGCGCCACAACTACTGAGCTGGTGCTCGAGAGCCCGCGAGCCACAACTCCCGAGCTGGCATGCCACAACTACCGAGCTGGCGTGCCACAACTACTGAAGCCCACGTGCCTAGAACCCCTGCTCCGCAACAAGAGAAGCCACCTTAATGAGGGGCCTGCGCACTGCAACAAAGAGTTATCCCCCCGCTCGCTGCAACTAAAAAGAAAGTCCGCGTGCAGCAACGAAGACGCAAGGCAGCCAAAAATAAATAAATAAATAAACAAATATGATTGTTTGTTGAATAAATGAACAAATGAATGAATGCATGCTGAATGTGCCTGTGAATCTAAAACTAAGAAGCTTTGGTGTGCTCATTACAAAAGACCCTGTTTTATGGCATTTGAAACTCCAAATCTTAGAAATGAAATTACATAGAAGACTATATCATCATCAGTGAGAAATAAATGGCCTCGACAAAATTACAAGACAAGGAAAATAAAGGCTCATTCATCAGTTGGTTTCTTCTGGCGATAGAAGGCTCCCCTGAGACTTTAGGAGGTTCATGTTTTTCATAACAGAGATTTGACTTTGGCAAAGCATTGCTATACTTTTAGGCTTGGATGAGAATATTCCCACATGTACTTTTTCCTCCCGTTCCTGGCAAAGAACTTGCATGGGAGACCCAAACAAGAGGCTCCAGTGGTGGGAACAAGCAGGATGCCTTCTGGGCTCAGAGGGGAAAAGATGATATAAGTCAGTGGTTCTTGAATTCTGCTATACTTCAAAACCACTGGGGAACTTTGAAAAATCCCATGCCCAGGTAACTAAATTGGTGATTCCATAAATTACCAATGAAAGTAGAATCTCAAAGGCTAGAACTCAGGCATTGGTATTTTTTTCTAATTCCCCAGGAGATTCCAGCATATGATGTGTTAATTTTGTCTATAGCTCCTCTGCCAGCTACTGATTTTCAGGAATTTGGATCATCTCATTGAAAAGAACCTGACAACATCATTCACAAGTGCTTCGGTTAAGTTTCATTTAGGACATTTTCATATGATCGAGGGAGCCAGTAGTGTCTTTTGGGCAGCGAGTTACAATTCCCTATTTTATGACAGTGGTGTGCCTAAATTAATGAGAGGGATTCTTAAGTTGAAAAAGTGACTGTCCAATAGAGGATAAGAAGAAATAAAAATTAAATTATATGTATAAATTTTAGTGTTAAGTATAATTTCTTGCTTTATACATTTTAGATCATGTTCTTACTGAGATGAAATTCACATAATATAAAATTTGCCATTTTAAACATTTTAAAGTAGCTTTTAGTGTATTCACAATGTTGTGCAACCATCACCACTACCTAATTCAAGAACATTTCCGTCACTTTTACATAACACCCTATACCCATTACTAGTGACTCCCAATTTCCCTCCCCCTTATTCCCTAGCAACTACTAATCTACTTTCTATCTTAATGGATTTGTCAATTCTGGAAGTTCTATTCAAATGGAATAATATAATATGTGGCCTTTTGTGTCTGGCTTTTTTCACTTAATAAAATATTTTCAAGGTTGTAGCATGTATCAATATTTTATTTCTTTTTATGGCTGACGAATATTCTATTACATGATTATACTACATTTTGTGTATTATCCTCTCATCAGGTGATGAACACTTGGGTTGTTTCTATTTTTTTATTATTATGAATAACGAAGCTCTGAATATACTTGTACAAGTTTTTATGTGAGCCTATGGTTTCAATTCTCTTGGGTACCTACCTAGGACCAGAATTGCTGGGTCATGTGGTAACTCTGTGTTTAACTTTTGAGGAATGATTAAAATGTTTTTCTACAGTGGCTGTATCAGTTTACATTCCTACTGGAGGCTCCAATTATTCCACATCTTCTTGCTTTATATTTTAATTATTTGATTATTATCTAGGATGTCCCTTACCTTAACCAAACAGAAAATAAATCTTACTAAATTTAATGCTAATTGTTTCTTTGACATCTCAAAACCATGATATACAGAATACTTTTTTCTTGAATAATGAAACTACGGCAGTTCTGTTTCCTGAGTCAGTTATCCTGCAGGGCAGTGAGTACGTGTCTTTGAGGTCATGCTCCTGTTTCCGTCTTCCAGCAGGCTACCCTGTTGGAACTCGGGGCTGCTGGCACTGCCTTGGTACATCCCCCCTCTAGCCAGAGAAAAGAACACAAAGGAAAATAGTGCCCACACCCTTCCACCCAAGAAGCCCTATTAGTAAGTCACAACAGTTTTAAGAGAATTGATGGGAGAAGAGAGAAAAATCTTAGATCAGATAGGAAAGTATATGATCATTCTGTCCAAGAGAATTCAGTGAAATAATGTGAAAGCACTAAGTAAGCTAAATGCACCAGATAAATGCTGTGGAGAAGAAAGGAAAGATGAGTGATTAATGCCCCCTGAATGTTCAAAACTAGGATTAATTGTGTTCGGCTGCAGCTATTTAAGAAGAGAAGTAAATACATTTTATAATGAAAATGTTCCGTGAAAACTTAACTAAAACAACAAAACAAGTTTTGGTGAAAAGATAAATGCTTAAATGCCGATAGAACTGCATACACAGCTCTATGCACAACATTTCCTGACGTTGCCATGCAGATGAGCTATCCATAGAGGCTGCATCCAGTTAAGTTCCCTGCCAGACCACATGTGCTGCAAATACTTTTCCAAGACACTGCAGAGTTCACTTGATTTGACATTCATCTTAAAGTAACTGGACATGTTTACTAAGCCTTTATTTTAGTCAACCTTACAATGTTTTAAATGCACCAAGAATCCATGTTTAAAGCATACTAGAGTTTAATTTAAAATAATAAAAAAGAAAGAAATGAGTAGTTCAGGGGAGATCTTGTGAATTCCTGTTCCCAACTCTAAGCCATTAAGTGCCTAAGCAGAAGATTTTACAGCTGTGCCTTCTTCAATTCCACAGAGAACCATAAAGGAAATCAACTGTGAGGGTGAATTCCTTATATTCAGTATTGTCCAATACAAAATACTTATTAAATTCTTTGCCAATTTCCAACATTAAAGCTTTTTTTGCCAATAGTTTTATGAACTAAGTAGTTGCAGTTTCATAACCACTTGGCAATTCCATAGCTTAAAAAAAATAGCCTACCAGACTTTTAAAAGATGTGTTCTTTGACACTATCTTATCTATAAGGCAGTTACTTTTGACAAGAGTGATCAACTAGGAAGTTTACAGATTTCTTTTACCATATTTTGACAGGCCAGCATCCATCAAGGACAAGACCTTTGGTGAAAAGGGGTGTAAGATGCTCTCAGGTAAAGGAATCACTGAATTCCTGAAGCTCTTCAAATAGAAAAGTGCTTTGGAAATGACAAGTGTACTTAGGAGAAGGATGCGTGGCCTCAAAGCAGAGCTTCATAAGGGAGGACTCTTCATAAGGAAGCTGGGCAAGGGGTTCTTTCCCCTCCACCTAAGTGTTTACAAGCACTGTGCAAAACGCAGTGCCCCTCAGTCCAGAACCTGGTCCCTAGGAAGCCCCAGGAAATATTTAGGCTTTACAAAAATATAAAAGGTAGCATTTTAGAAATACAGTTCCACCACTTGGCCCATTCCATTTATTTATTTATGAAGTTCATTTATCTATTCTATAAAATTGTTTTCTTTAGTATGTCTTGGCAAGTTTTAATTCTTAATCATATTAAGGACGATTATTTTGTTTTCTTTCCTTTCCTTACTGTTTGTCTATGCTGTCCAACTCTAAAGGAAATTCTCAACTGGTTGTGTTCAGTTAGACTTTGGTCAGAGGGCAAGGTTGTCTCTTCACCAGGTGTTAAGTCCCCCAGCCTCTCTGTTCAGGGGTGATAACAACTGGCCAGGACTGTTGACAGCGGTTGATCCACACGACAGGCTGCAGTGGAGGTTGTACATTTAAGGGCAAATGGCTACTGAGTGCCTTCCCCTGCACAACCTGGAGCTCTCTGAAGAAGGTTGTCCTTTCCCCACAAAGACTCCTTTCCTTCCAGCCTTCCCCTCCCACTTCAATTGCTCCTCTTCTTCCTTCTCTTCTGACCCCAAACCCACAAGCACACATTGGGAACTTGTATGTGATTTCATTTGGCTTTTGTTTCTGCTTTGTCATGAGTTGAGGATAGAAAAGCATGACTGGTGAGAGAACGGAGGGTAAGAAGGCAGATGACTATTATCTCAGTATGTAACAGCTGTTCGACGTCTTCCTGTACAGCCCAGGAAGATCATGTTCCTCCAAGGGGAGAGCCACTGGGCAGGAAAGAAGGCCCAGCCAATCTGGCTGACAAAATCAGGCACGATCACTGTCAAAGGTGATGTGCCGCAACCAGCGGCACCTCCCAGCCCCTCTGATGCCGTCCCTCTGTCATCATAGGTTTGAACATAACATCATTCCATTGACTTTTCAAAACTTGAATTTAGTAAAACTCTCTTCAAGATTTCTAAATAATAATTTCAGTAGGAATATCAGTTTAACTTATTCTTAGTTAGTTCTTATTACCAGTTTATAGCCCATCAGAAATTTGGGCAGGTTTAGCATTTAGATGTATCATTTCACACACATATTTAAAATATCTCTTAGTTCTCCAAGCGTTCATCGTGAACAATTATTGTACTCTTTTAAGGTCATAATTAATTCATATCCTTCCCACACCCTCCAGAATTTGGCTCAAAGGAGGTTACACCTTTGGCTCAAAGGAGGTCACTCTTGATCTGCAGCTCTGCTAGAACTGATCAGAGAACCTAATAATGTGGAAAGCTAACTTTTCAGTGCTTACGTATAACTTTATTTCTCTACATCAGTGGCTCTCAACCTGGGCTACCTATTGTTTAAAAAATCTCAATACCCAGGCTGCACCCCTGACAGATTGGGTCAAGCCTCTGGGAGTAGACCAAGGCATCAGTATTTTCTCAAAACTCCTCAGTTGATTCCAATGTGCAGTCACAGTTAGGAAATGCTGCTCTTAGGGCTTGCCAGGTTACAGATTTCTGAGAGTTTAGTTCAGAGCACATCTGAGCCTGTCATGTTTCCTTTCTGGGAATTTCTTGAGAAGCAGTAGAGAATTGTCTAACAAAAAAGCTACTATTTTTTACTAGTGCTAAGAGTTTAGACGAAATCACAAGGATTTGTGTTTTAATCCCACCTCTGCAAACAACAGCAATATAAACACAGGCAACTCACTTAACTTCTCTGAACCCCAGTTTCACCCATTTCTAAGTGGAAATAGTACCCACCTTCTAGAACTGTTAGCAGTATTAAAGGAGATTACATAAATATTCAACATGATGTAGTAATATGTAGCATGATGTATGAAACATAGTAATGATAACAAAGTAAATATGTCACTACAATCCTTATTTTCAAAATGAAAGCTCCAAAGAGAGAATAAAAGTGAATTCCCAAGGTTATTGTCAAGATTTTTGTATGCTGATCAGTGTTAACACACTAACATTTCTTCAGGATGTGGGACCACTTGAATGGAATACTCATTTCTCTTAGAATTACTTTAGGGCCAAAGGTGGTTTCTCTTGTCCATTGAAACATTCTTTTAAGAGATGTTTTTAAGAGTGTACTACTCTGTCTATAGGTTTAGGCTAAAAAAACATCACAAGAGAGTAGGAAGTATTTCTAGTTTAGAAATGACTGTGTGTGGCTCATCAGAGAGGACCTCAGAGTGTATGGTAACCATTTATTGCCTTCATAGTGAAACACAAAACAAGTTGCTACTGGGATTTTCAGATGTCATAGACAGGTGCTCATTTTAAGGTTAGGCCAGTACCTCTCAGACTTGGAAAACCTTAGCATGACTCTAAGGAGCTGGACTTCAGGAAGGTTGAATGTCTTCAGCCACAGTGGTAACAGCTGAAGCAGGAGGTGTCTGAGAAAGAGGGAAGCAGCCAGTTGCATTACAGTTCTTCTTGCCTCCAAAAGAGAAGTTACCCACTTTCCCACACTCACTGTGACATATTCCATGTGCTAAGAAAAGTGGTTTATGTCATTCTTAAACACTGCTCTGAAGTTCTGATATATATTGAATTTGTTTATTATATCAATATATCAACAGCATTCAGATATTTACTATGGTTAATATTTTTCCCTATCCATCCTCCAAATTAACCCATCAGCTGGGTCCTCTGCCTCAGATTCTCTCACAAGGCTGCACTCAAAGTGCCAGCGAGGGCCGTGGTCTCATCCAAAGTCTGAACTGGGGAAGGATCGGCTTCCATGCTCACTTACATGGTTGTTTCCCAGGACTCAGTTCTTGGAGGGTTGTTAGACTGAGGGCCTCAACGTCTTGCTGGTTGTGGACCAGAGGCCACCCTCCATTCTTTGCCCTGTGGTTCTCACTAACATGGCAGCTTGCTTCAGCAAAACCAGCAAGAGACTAAGTCAGCTAGCAAGACAGAAGTCACAATCTTTTGTAACCTAATCACAGATGTGACATCCCCTCAATGCTATCAGATTCCATACGTTTGAGGCAAGTTACTCAAGGGGAGGAAATATTCAAGGTTGTGGATAACAGGAGGCAGGGATCCTTGGGGCCATCTGAGAGGCTGTCTGCCACAGCACCTAGCAACACATACCCAGCCATAAAAGAAAGAAGGAAGGAAGGAGAGAAGGAGGGTGCAAGGAAGGAGAAAGAAAAGAGGAGATAGGGAAAGGAAGGCAGGCAATGAAAGACAGACATTAAAAAAGACAAAAAAGTAGCTTTGCTGCACTGCGCCTACATCGGGATTCCTCTGTGGGCACGTATTTCATCACATTAGCACCACAACCATGAATTTCCTATTTCTTATTTAGAATGCAGGATAATATGGGTCTTTCTATATATCTGAAGTTAAAAGGAAACAGAATAAACAAGAATAGTAAGTTTAAGCAAGCGAAATGTGTTTCAAATTAATTCTTTTTAAGTTTTTTTCCCCCAGCTAGCAAAGTATTTTTTTCCCTTCATGTTTCAAGTTTTCAGATTAGGTCTATTATTCTTGCCATTATGTGGCAGGCTTATTGCACAGGGAATATAGGAACCTGGATGGTGTTTGCATTTGGTGTTCTCTGGTGATTTGGGCTCCAATGCCAAAATTATGCTTTGATTCTGTAGATTGTTATTAGTGGTTGTATATGTCACTTAATTGTAAAAGTGAAGTTGTAAAGTACCTTGGATCTCATCTATTCCAGCCTCTCTATTGAGAAAACTAAGGTCCAAATGACTTGAGAAGTTCAAGGCTAAATAGTATCAGAGCTGGGATTACATCACAAATCTCTTAATTTGAAATCTGGTGTATTTCCTCTTCTCACATTCTGTGCAAAAAAACAGTCCGAATGTGCAATCCTCCCCTCAACCCTGCAGGCATTAAAACATGTTAGTTGTTGTTTAAATGTGGTTTATTTAGCACTGATTTTCTGGAAGGATCCAAAAGATAATACTTCCAGTGCTTCAGCTAATAGAAAAAGGAACTTTTCCAGGAACTCTACTGTATAATAGATGCTTGCCTAAAGAAACACACACCTTTTTCATTTGTAATAGATCACACAGGCTCCAGTGCTTCAGTGCTCTGAGTGGGTTCGTAAATATTGACCACAGTCTCCAAAATGGCCATGGAAGTCAGAAGAACAATGAAAATTGATATACAAAAATTGGTTTTACCTCAGACCTGCTGCACATTCATAGCTGCAGTTTTCATAGACGCAGAGGAGTTTGGCTAATATCCTAACACACAGGAGTCTTTCTCCACTTCCCAAATTAGAATTGACCGTATATATATGCACAAGTTGTTGAAAGTAGGTATCTATTTAATGATACCTATTTAATGAGTTTACTGGCTGAATCTTTTAAAAGAATGCAAACATTAGCGACTTTTTATCAGACATCTGTAAAAAGAGAAAAGCCTCTGTGGTTCTCTGGGGCCCACCTGGTGCCAACGCAGCCATCCATGGTGGGCAGCTGCCACCATGCACATTGCTGGGCACACTTCAGGTGCCTGCCCAGGTTTCTCAGAAGTCAGGTGAGGACCCTCAGCCCATGTGCAGGTGCAGCCTAGAAGTTCAATGGCATTAACACCTCCAGGGCAGCCCTCAACCGATGGGAGTTGGTGGATAAACGCCCTGGGCTCCCATCGTTTTCGAGGACACAGGGAAGGCACCTTCTTCACAGCTTCTCAGACGGACCTCTGTGAGGTTGGGCCCCCGTCAGCCACTATGGGCACGAGCCAAAGAGCATCCACTTTGTTCGCTGTTTTCCCCTCCCCACGTCCCTCTTGCCCTTTCCTGGGGTCACCCTCCAAATAAACTACCTGTGCCCAAATCCTCCTCTCTAGCTCTGGTTTCTTAAACAGGCCCCAAGAAATAATGTCAGAAATAAAGACAAAATGGTTTGTCCCTGGAATCGGGGCTGACAGAGAAATAACTGGCAACCAGCAGTTCTGCAGCTGTGACCCAGGAAAACAGCATTTCTAGAAGAAGTGGTTGTTCTTGACTGCTTTAAGTATGTGTTTCATTAGGACCATCTGTTACCCTCCCGATATCATGCCTTGCCTTTTCTTTTTCTTCTGCAGATTCTTCCGGGAAGCCTAAATTCACCAAGTGCCGTTCACCTGAACTAGAGACTTTTTCATGCCACTGGACAGATGGGGTTCATCACGGTTTACAGAGCCCAGGATCCATACAGCTGTTCTATATCAGAAGGTGCAGGCTTCATGCCTTTCTGACTTTTCTCTTCCACGGATTTTCTCATTAAAACGTATTGAGTCACATGCAGTGGTAGGAACGGAAATAATCTATTTTGATGACCTAAATGCATTCACCCATTCATTTATTCAAAAATATTAATTAAGCCCTTACTCTGTGTTAGGTACTGTTTTAGGCCCTGGAGATACAGTAGTGATTACAAAAAGATAAAATCCCTGGTCTCATGGAGATTTGTTTCCAGTGGGGGAAGACAGACAAAAAAATTTTTTAATTAAAAAAATTAAATGTCAGCTGGTAACATGGTTAAGAAAAGTAAAGCCAGAAAGAGTGTTAGCACTGTGTAAGTATATGCATGTGCTTGAGAGTGTCTGAGGATGAGTGTGTGAAAGTATGAGTGAGCACTTTGTGAGTGCAAGAATGTGTGTGTGTAAAAGTGGGTACAAGTGTGACTGTGCATGAATGTGGGAAGGTGGGTGAGTATGCACGTGTGAATATGTGTGAAAGTGTGAGGGGGTGTGGTTGTGCATGAGTGTCTGTATGTGTAAATGTGTGTGAGCATATGGGAGAGTGAACAAAGTGAGCGTGCATGAGTATGTGTGTATGTCAGGAGCTCGGGTGATATCTTAAATGAGGAGGTCACTGGAGGCCTCTCTGTGGTGCATTATAGCGGAGACATAAATGAGGTGAGAGAGGCCATGTGAGTATCTGGAGGAAGGACTGTCCAGACAGAGGAAATTGCAAGTGCAAAGGCCCTGAGGCCAATGTGGCAGGTTGGAAGAAAGCAGGAGGCTGGATGTTACAAGGTGGAAGACAGGGAGAGTAATGGAGGAGAAGTCAGAGGGTTAGCAGGGCCAAACTGAGACGAGCCTTGCAGGCCACGGCACGGCCTACTTTCTCTGTGGTGGGAAGCCATAGGGGCTTTTTAAATTTTTTTAAAGATGTGTGTTTTAAAAGGCTGGTTCCTATGTAGAAAATAGACTGTGTCCCTGTTAAATTAGTTACATTCAGTGAGGGACTGTGATACTTCTCTCTTCCATTTTTACTGATGCTCCTGTAAAATAACAGGGGAAGAGTGAAACAAAGACCTTTCAACATAATCACCACCCGAGTCGTTTATTTCTTACCCCTCACCTGGCACGATTTCCATCTCTGTTTACTCTCATGTTATACCTTTTTGCTTCTAAAATTTTAGGCTCAAACACTCTATCGTCTCCTCTTTTCCACCCAACCCCCAGGGAAGGCCTAAGCCAAGATGCAAGATTAGTGGAGACCCCTGACCTGGTGGTGGTCATCAGTCCAGGGATGGTGCTGTCAGTCCCCCAGAGGAGCGGGGAAGGGAAAGGTAGAGGCAGCAGGCAGTTAAGCGCATGAGCTCAGGGCCAACCATCTCGCATTTCAGTCTGGCTCCGGCCCTCGTCCTCGCTCACAGAGTGCTGCTGGGCAGATTAGTCAGTCTGTCAACAATTCAGCCACCTCATTTGCAAAATGGAGATAATAGACCTTGCCACATGGCTTCTTGTGAGGATTCTATTAACTAATCCATGAAAAACACTTATCACGGTGCTTGGTGACCAGCATAGTAAGTACTGGATAAATGGTAGCTGCTATTCTTATTATTGGTAGCGTGATAATAATTTAAAATAATATAGAATTCTAATTGCTGGGCTATAAAAGTGATTTTTGATTCTTTACTGCTTAGGATTATTGGTGTGCTATAACACCATTTTTAATGCAGAGCTGGATGCTTAATTTGCAAATAAACACTTTGAATTAGCAACCAGGACTGGCCTTAGTCACCTTCCAGGTGTGTGAGAGGTCTCTCAGTTGTACCCCAAAGGGCACACAAAGATGAGATGGTTGGGCACCAAATGCACGTTTTTTTCCCAGCAAGGCTGATACTGCAGAGAGGTAGGGGCCGGTAGACAAAGCTGATTTGTATGCATACATTTGGACAGGAAGCTAAAATGTCTGGTAACACTTTTGAATATCTTTTGAAATGATTGTTAAGTGAAGAGAGATTTAGTAGGTTCAATTTTCATACTTTTGCTTCAGCAACTTAAAGCTCAATCAAAACAAAATAAGTTATTCATACTGGCACAATTAACTAAAATGAAGAGAGAAGTAGCAGTTGGGCCCACTTTATGAAAACAGATTTTCACCACCCTAATATTCACCAAATCTGAACCTGAGCAAGAAGATCCAGAAGGACGCAGCCTTCACAGATATATATTTGTCCCTTACCCTCATCCATCAGGGCCACATACCTTTGTCTCCAGGCCTTCTCCGCACAGCCCAGGCTTTTCAGCGTCCCTAGTCCAAACCCAGCTCTGTGACAATAGAGATGCCACTGAAAGTGTGACGAGGTTGGGGGAAAGTCTTGGATCTATTCAGAAAGATGTCATCCATGATTGTCCTAGTAGAGTTTGGGATCCCAGGGGAAGAAATTGTCACATCCTCAAACCCCCTAAGTACAACCTCATAATTAGGGCCTACCAAACTGGCAAAATCAGTGTTTTGTGTTTTCTCTATAAGCATTTAACTATTTTGAATATCTTAGCCAAAATAACATGAGTGCCCAGCCCAGTTTCTCTGGAAACGGGAGAATTAAGGGAATTAGGAGTATCAGGAATATACATTATCAGGACTGCACCAATTAGAGTACAGATGTGTTGCCTTCATGTTACCCACTTACACAAAGAGGAAAATACAAATGCATTTTCTGACTCTTGTGATTGTTTCTTAGAATTCAGTTCCCAGGCAACTCCTGGGACTATAGAATCATGACTCCCCATCCCTGATACACAGATGAAACTGTGACATGATGTCATCCAGAACCGGAACACTGGAGGCGGGGAGGAGCAGGAGGGGGGCTGATGCACTCCCGGCCTGGCCTTGGTAGCTAAAGCACAAGGGAATCTAAACACGTCAGGCCCAGAGGACGGGCCCGGAGGCAGCTGCAGGCTTGGCTGGCTCTGCTCCTGGCCAGGTGAGCTGGGGAAAGAGGCAGCCAATTCAGAACGGTCTGTGCCACCCTGTGATGGAGACCGTGCCCGATTCAGCCTCTGAGCTTGGAGGGGACTCAGCAAGAATGCAAATCACAGGCCTGGCAAAAAGAGGCTCTGGGAGCCTGTCAGCATGCTCTGCTCTCAGCCTTTTGCCTGCAGATGCCTCGTTTTCAAAGAAGTGGGCGTGTGAAGACTCAGTCCCAAAGATTATCTCTCCCCCAACCCCACCAAACCCCCTCCCCAAATTACCCTGGCTTTTGAAAAGAAAGTTTCTTTTCCATGCAAGGTGGTAGGGGAAATTAGAAAGGAGAAAGAGCAGTTTTACTTTCTTTTCTTTTTTTAAGGAAAATGTTAAATTTTAAGCCTAAAACGCATGATCTGGAGATAATGAAAACAGTTGCCCTTAGAACATAAATGATGTTCTATTTTTTTTTTTATTTCTCTTCCAATTGGTTACCTTTAAGCGGAAAGCATTTCTTCTGCTCTTTATTCTGATTTTTATTGATAGGCTCTTTCTATAGTTCTCACCTCTATGTCACAAGCCAGTCTGGGAGCAAACCTAAAGTGCTGAAGTGTAGGGAGTAGCTTCCATAAACGGGCTTTGGTCATCTGTAGAGAAATTCAACCCAGTGAAGGCAGGCAACAGAGCATCTGTTTTGTGAGTCCATTTTTTTTTTTTTTCCTCTAAATTTAATAGTTTAAAAAGAAGTGTTAAATATGTATTTAAAATAAAATTCAACTTCAGTTAATGAGGGAGGGGGTTGGGAGTTGTGTTTTGAACTAGCTCTTCCTGATCCATTGTGCTTAAGATAAGTGCTTTAAGTTGTTTGTTCCGTGGAGCTAATGGGTTGGGGACAGTCTAAACAGTGTTTTTCATACAGTCCCCGTGGGGACCAGGGTGCTGACAAGCCAAAGTTGAGAAACTGTGTGAAATACACAGAGCTAACCTCCCTATTACAAATCCAGACCTGCTGAGCACTGGCCTACATCTTTAGAATGTTTTAATACTAACTTTAATACTGTCAGTTATGCTAAATACATTTGATATGTCCTTTACTATTATATGGAAGCCTCATTTCCTGGGCAATCTCTTAAACCATTCTCTTTACTATACGCTTATTTTGTTTGAAAGCCAAGATAAAATAAACCATACTATAGTTCCATGACCCACCTATCGATATTTCTTTTTTATCTTTTTCCTATTCTAAACACATACACACAATTCTTACTTCTACCCTCTACCCACTTAATTTTCCCATCGGAGATGAATCTGCCTCTCATCCAAGAGTGTGCAGCCTTTGAGAATCTCAACCAGAAATTAAGCAACAGTTCACTGTCCATGTTAATCCCAAGTTCTTTCCAACAGCTGATGAGCAGCTGTCTCAAGGACCCCCTGATATTACACAAGTTTCCTCCTAGTGCCAAACAGGCCAGCTTGGGAAACAGCTGTAAAGAAGGAAACATGTGTCTTCTCCCAGCTCTTCCTCCTGCCTTCCCACAGCCTGCAGGGTCCACTGCTGCCCAGCACCCACCCCCCGGGGCGATGCCCACAGACCTCCACGGTCTGGCCTGCCAGCCCCAAGCGCCTCAGCCGACACAAGGTCATTCCCACCCCCTTCTCCCTCAGCCACAGATTACCTGGCTTTATGTCTCCTTGACTTATAAACCCCCTTCTCGGCCGAGAGTCTAGTGAAGCGTAAGTAAATAATCAATTACCCCACCTAAGTAGCAATTCTAATTTAAGAAAGTTTTTCCCAATTATTCCATTGCCTTCTGTTCCCGCTCTTGCTTTCCCTATTGCCATCTATTAAACTTCTACCCATCTTCAAGATTGCTAAGAACACCACCTCCACCTTGAAGCCTTCCATGAACAGCCAGAGCAATCATTCCCTCTTCTAACTCCAGTGAGTACTATGTGTAAACACTTAGCCACACTGCTTTGTAATACAGTTTCTCTCGGTCATTCCCCTGAGGCAGGAGTAATTCACATGAATCCCGCATAATATCTGGCACAGTGTTTTATATAGAATCAATGCTTATGAAATATCAATATACTGAATAAAGGAGACAAAAAAAGAAAGTACTCAGATGGTAATTTCTGAGTCGTCTTCCAGGCTGAAGGTAGTGATCAAGTCTTATTAATCATTATAGCCACACAGTACTCGTGCCAGCTATAATGCTTACATACTGCTTGCATGGGAGACACCCAAAGATGGCTTGCTGAATTCACTCATTCAGTCAGGCGAGCAGATGGGAAGTGGGAGAAGAGCTGTGTCACATTGTCTCACATGTTTGCTCAGTTCCTGCTGGGATGGACTTGAGTCTGAGCGATCTTTTGATTGCTCTGCGTTTTTGTTCAAGTCCCCTTAGCAGCTGATCAGGGAATATCCTTTCCCCAAACTGACGTCCTCCCACAGAGAACTTCCTGGCATCTCTTTTTTCTTCGACACACATCCTGCTGTTGTTCTAAGTCATCTGGGTAAATGATGCTTTCTGTAGAGTGGGATAGAGCTGAATAACTCTATGGTAGAATTTAAATACGGAGATGTAGCTTTTCTGATTTCTTCAGTGTTCTCCATGTGTCCATCGATCCTTCATGACTTGTTTTGTTTGTGCTTATCTGATCCAAGATATAGGAAAAGATGAACTTGTTCTTTGTAGAGAAACCAAAAAAGGAACTGATAGGCAAACACATTGATTCAGTTCAGCCCATTTTTGTTTTCCTTTTTTTGATATTATAATTAAATGTCCATTTCCAAAATGGAGAAGAAAAATGCTTTCTCAGTTTGGAGAATTTTTTTAAATTTCTGGGTTCATGGCTTTTGTCTCTTTTATGAGTAGAGGGGAAAATCCTAGGACTCCCATGTTTCTTAAAGGTTACCTGGATGTCCAGCATGTTTGAAATGTTCCCGTGGCTCTTCATGTAATTAAGGAAAAATATCAGGAGTATGGGAAGGAGTTCAAGGCAACGGGAAACCATCCCCCCCAAACAATGGACAGCTTTGGGGAGATGGACACAGGATGCAGAGGTTCAGAGTAGGGCAGTAGCCAATTTTCCACTTCAGGGCCACCCAAATCTCAATGTCACTCAGCCTGCAGAACACCATCAGTGTGCTGCCTCAGTTTCTTCCACCATAAGTTGGGGGAATACCCAGGTTTAAAGACTCAGCTATTCTCTGGGAATCTCTATAGTTTGGGAGTTGACTCTTCAGTATTTTAATAAAGGAACATTTTTAAACCTTGGTAAGCCTGAGAACCCTCATCTGTAGAATGGGGATAATGAAGTACCTACCAATAAATCACTTAATTTAGGAGCTGGCACATTATACGCAGTCAATGGAGGGATGCTTTTAGTATAGGCAGAAGTACCAAATGGCCTTCTATCGGTCTACAGACACTGATCATCAGTCCACAGATGTGCTACTTCTTGGAAATGGTGCCACTAAGATACTTGTTCATAACATATTTGTGTCCCAATTTATTGAATCTGACTGCCAAGCACCTTGCTTTGGCTTAAGCTATGGCATGGTTTGGGGGAACAATTCATCCTTTTTTACCCTCCATTTCAGGAGCACTCAAGAATGGACTCAAGAATGGAAAGAATGCCCCGATTATGTCTCTGCTGGAGAAAACAGCTGTTACTTTAATTCATCTTATACCTCCATTTGGATCCCCTACTGTATCAAGCTAACCAGCAATGGCGATACTGTGGATCAAAAGTGTTTCTCTGTTGAGGAAATAGGTAAATCACAGGTTTGTGTTTTATTTGACATGGCTTTAGATTAAATAAGTGGGGAAGGCTGCAAAGTCCAAGTGTATGCAAATAGGAAGACTGTGTCATTGCACTCTGTAGAGGGATGGAGGTCTCCTTTACAGTGCATGAGATCAGCTGGTGAACCAGAGAGAAAGGGCAGAGGGAGCTTGGGTTGGCTCTAACATGAAAAAAATCTGGCAGTAAATGTTGTAAAGAAAAGAATAGGAGCCTTATGGAGTCTTTTCCTTGAGAAGGTCTCTAAAGCTGGATTATATTCTTGTGTGCCACTGCAAGGGACAAACTCAATGCACTCTTAAGATTCCATCTCTCCTAATGATTTGGTATGATTATTATATTCTGATCTACTGAAATACATTGGCCTTGATCTCTGTCATTGCTATAATAAATGCCTAGATTTTCTTTACCACAAGGCATAATCATTCTGGAATTTTACATTGACAGAACAGCCAAAATCAGTTTAAAGACATGTTTATAAGATCTCAAAACAAACACTGGAGGTAGTCAGCTCAATGAACAAAGTGAAAGATCCAAGCAGCTTATCCCTTGCCCATCATGTGGACACAGGGGAAATGAAACAAAACAACCAACCATAATTGGAATATTCATGTTTATATTATAATATACTATAGTATATTATACTATAATATAATAGTATAAACAGCTAAATAGAAAGAATCAAAGAAGGACCATGAGTAGCTGACACTGGTGCCTCAAATCTATCCACAAAGCTCATTTGTTGCTTGTAGGAATTCCTTGGAGGCTCTCTCAGATGTGTTGTTCTTGTGTGTGGTTTCCCAGGCATCAGCAGACTGGAAGAGACTGAGAGAGTGTGGGTAGAAGCTGCAGATAGAAACAAGTAAATCTGATAGCCTGACTTTGAGGGAGAAGATTGAGAAAACTGTACCAAGCAGAAAAGAGAACCCAATTATACGGTTTAGAGGAACTATTCGTACATATGCCCTAACGTCAATAGATGTAGCTGTCTAGTGGCTAAATGGGTAGTAGAAAGACTACTGTGTCAAGACCCGTGTTCTAACCCTGTCCCTGCCAAGAGCCAGCCCCACTCGTTTACCTGGCTGACTTTCACTGAGTGCCTGCCATGAGCCGGGCACTGTGCTGGGTGTGTCGGCTACAGAACGAGTAAGACGCAGTGAAGTAGGGAAATCAGGCAGGTTAACAAGTAATTGTGATGCAGCGCAATAGGTGCCGGACTCAAGGTGTGTGGAATGCACTGCAAGCCAGGGTTGTGGCCAGAGGTGTGAATGATTGACTGGGCCTGAGGGATGAGAAAGGGCTGCACAGAGATGGTGACTAGTTCAGTTACTTCTTAAAGCATCAGCAGGAGTTGCCAGTTATACAAGATGGACTGTGTCTTCCAACAGCGACTAAGTTCCAAAAGTGACAAACAGCGCAGAATGTTCACAGACTCGGGAGCAGTTTGGCAGGCCTGACTCGTTGGCCAGAGAAATCATCAATTGATCTTGTATACCCCACAGAGGAATTTGGACTTTACCTTACTGCCCAGGGGGGTACACTTGAGGATGCTTAAGCAGGGAAATGACCTCGGGATATTTATTGCTAACACTTACAAAGCATTTACCATAGATCAGGTATGATAACTGTGTGAGATGGCTTCTATTATAATCCCCATTTTACAGATGATGAAACTGATCCCCAAAGCAGGGGATCAATGGCTAGCTCAAGGTCAGACAGCTGGTAGGCAGAGCTGAGATTTGAACCTAAGCAGCATAGCTCCAGAGCCCATGCTCTTAACCTCAAAGCCATACAGCATGGTACTATTGTCTCAGGGAAATTCATCTTGCTGCAGTGTAGAGGGTAGATTGGAATAGCACAGACTAGAGGTATGGGGATTAGAAGACTTTGTGATAATCAAGGCAAAAGATGATGATGGGCAGAGTTACCATGAAAGCAGGGAGGGAGGGAGCTGAGAGTGAGAGACAACAAAGAACGGAGGTGAACCTAGATCTGAAGATGACAGTCACAAGCCTCAGCTCCCTCATGTATTATGAATGTATTCTACTAGACCTCACAGGGCTCGTCTTTGGGTTTAAAGTCATATATTACTTAGGCATTTGTCATTCATTCAGTTTATTCAGCCAATCTTTGAGTCTCTTCCTTGGGCCAGGCAGTGTTCTAGGTGCTGGGGACAGAAAACGTCTGCCCTAGTGGGACATTTTCCCAGTGAGGGTGGAAAGAGACCATGCTGGGAAGAGAGATAACATCGGGAGGGAGAAAAGCACGCTGGAGAGGTTGCAATGGTAGCGTTATCAGACATGGCTTCACTGAGACAGCGACACTTGAGTAAAGAAGGAAGTGAGAGAACAGTCACGTGTCTACCTGAGGGAAGAGGGCACAGGAAGGGTAAAGATCCTGAAGCGGCAGCATGCCTTTGCTCTCTCCAGGAACAGCATGGGGTAGTGAGGGGACACACGGAGAGCGAGGAGGAGCGTGGTCATAGACCAGATCCCAGAGGTCAGAGGGTCAAAGCTAAGGTACCCTTTAAGCCATTGTGTGACTTTGGCTTTCATCTGGAGTGAGATAGGAAGCCTTTGGAAGGCTTTAAATGATGAGTGATATGACCTAACTTAAGATGACCACCATGTCCACAGTATTGAGGGCTGTGTTGAGAATAGACTGAAGGGGGACAAGGACCACAGGAAGAGACTAGTTGGGAGGCTAATGCAGCAAAAAAAAAAAAAAATGATAATGGCCAGGACCAGGTTAGAGCCATGCAGGTGATGAGAAGTGGGTGGATTTGGGGAATATCTTGAAAGTACAGCTGACAGAATGTGGGATGGTGAAAAAAAAGATGAGTCCGGGAAGAGTTCACCATTTTTATCCTGAGCAACTGGAGGAATGGAGTCACCATTAACAGAAGCAGGGAAGGTAGAAGAGGAGCACGCTTCAGGCAGAAGACTTGCCTTTGAATGCGTTCAGTTTCAGATGCTTTTTAAACATCTCAGAGTGTTTCTCACACCGTAATGTGTCAACTAAGGCACCTAGAAATAAGCATAAAAGTAAGGAAGAGGTTATTATTATGCTCATAACGGTGGTACTGAGCCTTCTCAAAAAGGACCCAGTTCTATATCCTCTATTTAAAGTAGACAGGAAGATTTGTAAGATGCAACATGAGTAATAAGTTTGAGAAAATTTTGCATTAAAAACATTTTTATAGTTCAGTCATATAAAGAGTTAAGCTTTGGTTTTCAGAATTCATCAGTCCCCAACAAATCCAGAAAGATGAGGTATAACTATCATGATGTGGGTAGCTTAGCTATTTTGCAAATCCCTTCAATTTAATTTCCAAAATGTGGTCATGATTAGTCAAATTGGGACTTTCTCATTTTTTAAAAAGTAGTATCCACTCCACAGTGGTCAGTAGCATGCAGTTAAGTAAAACACAGAAAACACTGATTCATTACCATTTGAGAGAGCAGTGTAATGCCTTCATTTTATATCTGAAGAAATGATCACATGTGGCTAGGAAGACAAGCTAAGGAGTATTTACTGAGTGTTTGGAAGGATTGTGCTTCTGTAGCCGTACAGAAATGGCAAAGACAAGAACTGAGAAAGAAAATAAGAAAGATCTTGCCCCAGGTCACATACAGCTTGGAAGAAAAAAGATTTCTCCACCCCTAGTTCCAAAACAGCAACATGTTTAAATACCATAGATCTGACTCTCCGTTCCTTCAGTTTTGAGTTAAAGTGAATTCCTTTGCCAAAATCCCAAAGTATTAATCCTATCAGAGCCAAAAGAAATGTAAAACATGGCAAATCTTTAAGAATAGCTATAGATCAGATTTTAAACTCAAAAAGAAGTTTTTTATAGGGCCTTTTTTTTAAAGTTAAAAACAGATCATCCTTAAGTTAAAAAATGATTCACTTTGTTGTAAAGCAGAAACTAACACACCATTGTAAACCAGTTATACTCCAGTAAAGATGTTAAAAAAAAAATGATACTCTCCCATACAGTGGGAATATTGGAAGACTTAAGAGTTTGAATAATAAAAATGTATAAAGTAACAGTCTCTTCGGAAGAAAGCATTCCACTAATGTCGAGCTGTGTCTGTGTACTAATTCTCTGTTGAAATGCCCAGTGCAACCAGATCCACCCATTGGCCTCAACTGGACTTTACTGAACATCAGTTTAACAGGGATTCATGCAGATATCCAAGTGAGATGGGAACCACCACCAAATGCAGATGTTCAGAAGGGATGGATAGTCCTGGAGTATGAACTGCAATACAAAGAAGTAAATGAGACCCAATGGAAAATGGTAAGATATCATTACATCTCACATTTAAAAATCCTTTGACTTTTCTTCTTTTTAGTTTAACAACCCCCTCTCATTTGTAGACTTTCTTTTGACTTAATACCACATGCCCATGCCATATGCTCTCTAATTTCTTATTTGAGAAAAATGGCTATAATCAGTAAAATATCATCTTGGAATTCTTTAAGACAGCAAATGCTTACATGGAGTTTTATACAGAAACCTATGGAAGGAAAGGAAGACTTATTTCCCCAGTCATCATTGGTATCCAGTTGAACCTTAGAACAATATCGTGTACTCTAGCCACTTAGCTGCCTTTGAGGATGTGGCTAAACATGGGAAGGGTTATGATCAAGGTCAACAGTGAGCTGTGGCTAAATATTCTCCCGTGATTTTAGTTGCTACTCTTCACCAGACCCCCATTAAAATAAGTTCTTGAGTGACTCCAGGAGGGAAACAGAGGGGGAGGGAATTGATCCCCTAGAGGTTTCAGAAGGATGTTTTGTTACATACCTCAAGGGAGAATCAAGCTAAGAGGTTTTTATCTGAGCAAGTGGCATGGTACTGGTTGACCTCTGAACCCCTCACTTCCTTGCCAGGTGTATGGGAGCTGGGCACTTAGATAAAGTCCGCATGGCACACAACAAGAAGAAACCAGGATTATCATGCTGCTCCCAATGTAACCAATGCTAAATCAGTCTAGCCACAGCCACAGGCCTGGCCAAGCCAAGTGGGTTCTGGCCGGTCACCAGGTCGTGCCCAGCAGCCCGGCACAGCCTCACTCTCAGAATTTTGAGACACCGGGCCCTGCCCATTCAGTGAACTGCTGAGAAAGAAGCCAGTTTTGTCATTAGAGGAAAGCTAAGTTTAGAGCAGCTGTGCACAGTTAAATATTGGGCTTCAAGGTTCTGTTTGCAGAATCATTTTAATTTAGATATCTGTTCCGTAACTTGGTGCAGAAAAGCTTGGCTGGATGCTGAGTCAAACAAGGCTTCCTAAATTCAAGCTTCAGTCAAACATTTGTTCAGCAACCAGGTATTGAAATAACTACTGTGCACAAGGCACGGCGCTAGGCACCCCAGGGCAGCAGTTCCCAAAGTGTAAAGTTTAGACCCCGGAGGGTCCCTGGCACCCTTTCAGGGAGTCCACAAGCTCAAGACTATTTTCATAATAATACTAGAATGTTCTTTCCTTTTTTCACTGTGTCGAGATTTACACAGATGGTACAAGCGCAATGGTGGAAACACTGCCGCTGCCTTAGCACAAATCAGGGCAATAATTCCAAATCGTCCTGACAGTCACTGTATTCTTCACCACCGTGCACTCACAGTTAAGAAGCCGTGAGCAGGGCTGGGGGGAGGGAGTTTCACATAAGAATGTCCTCGATGAAGCTGCATATATTATTAATTTTATTAAATCACGATTTCTGAGTAGGTAGCTTTTTAATCTTCTGTGTGACACGTGGGAAGTACACATAAAGCACTGCCGCTGCATACTGAGGTGAGGTTGGTTATCTTGAGAAACGGCATTTAAACACCCGAGTTGCCTGCTTGAACTAGCTGCTTTTTGCTTGGAATACCATTTTTACTTTGAAAAAACAACTGATAAACAGCTGGATGGCTTTTCACATTTGAGTTGGCAAATACTTGGCAACATTTCTTGAAAAAGTGAACTTACCACTTAAGAAAAACAATTGACAGTATTTGTTGCCAATGAGAAAATTTGAGCTTTCAAGGTTAAATTCGAATTTTGGAAAACTTGCTATCTGCAGCTGTGAGCTTGACAGCTTCCCCAACCTTTGAAGATCTCCTAATAAGATCAGTGGTGATATAAGCAAAAGTGAGGGTTTTTTTTAATATTGTATGGTGAAATGTGTGAACATTTAGAAAATCTGCATAACTCAGTGAACAATATTTTCCAAATGACCATACTGTAACCAAAACCACACTTGGAGAAATGATCCATTCAAAGTACTAGATGGAATGGTGGATTTTAATACAATGAAGTGTGAAAGATTCATTGATAGAATTTAAGATTCCACATTGCAACTAACCTTTAAGAAAATACCACTTACTGAGTTTTTTTGTTGGTGTTAAAGAAGAATATATACAATTATCTGAAAAGAGTATTAAAATATCTCTTCCGTTTCCTCACTATATATCTGTGGGACCAAGTTTTATTTATGCACCTCAACCAAAACAACACATCCTAGCAGTTTTAATTCAGAGACAGATGTAAAAATACAGCCATTAAGCCAGATATTAAAGAGATTTGCAAAAATGTAAAACAATGTCATTTTTCTCACTATAATTTTATTGTTTCAGAAAGTACAATAATTTTTATAAAAACATGTTAACATAAAATCTATTATTTTAATTTTGAAATTAGTATTTTTAAAATTCTCATTTTCAGTTTCTAGTATGGTAAATAATGATAGGTATAACCCCAAAAAACCAAAATCTTTAGGATTCTCAATCATTTTTAAGAGTGTGGAGGAGACCTGAAACAAAAAAAAGTTTGACAACCTAGAAAAAGCAAAGATGTAAATCAGAACATTAGCACACAAATTGAGTGCTGATAGTTTGAACACAGAAAGTCCATGGCCTGTAGTTCTGTCCCAGCCGAGGCACCGATAGGAATCGCACACTCTGAGCCAGGTGTGTGGGAGCATGGGACTCAGTCAACCATTCAGGGCCGCATCCCAACTTGGCTTTGCGGCACTTTTCATTGCACCCCTGCTAAATCTCATCAGATAGTCCAAAGGGGTCAGTTAACTTTTACTTTACTTACCTTTTATAAATGAAGTTACAAATTCATGATTTTTATAAGTTTGGTAATTTGCAAGGTATCTCAAAATTGTCATGAGTATCAAGGGCCCATCTATAAGAATTGACCTCTCTTGAAGAACTTACATTCTACTTGATTATGAGAATAAGAGGCATAAGCATAAAAAGAAGAGAGGGTTGTAAGTCAAGGGGGAAAAGGCTAATGTTTGTTGCTTGTATCAGGAATTCATGTTACATTTGACAATATTGAATTTGGTATTACTATGCCCATTTTTAATTTATTAAACACATTTTGAATATAAAAGTAATTCTAATGACCATGTAGTTGCTTACAGCTATTTACCTGCTAAACCAAGTTAAGAATTTGTTGGGTTTTTTTTTTTTTTTTAAGACTTAATGGGTGGCGTAGAATTATCCACAATGTGTTGGCCATCTCTTGAGTACCCACTATATACCTGGTATTGTGCTGGGCTTTGCAAATGTAAAGAAAATGAAGGCATTATTTGCCCCCAGGGAATTTGCAGTATAATATAGAAATTAGAGCAATGAATTAAAAGAAGTAATATGTGTACTACCTGGGAGGATGGAGTAGGGATAATTGCCAGAAGAGGCTTCTTAGAATATCAGCAGTACTTGCACTGAGAATTAGCCAAGAATAGGCTAATAGGCAGGGAGCAGGGTGGGTATTAGGAGCACTGTGAACAAATTTGAGTTTGGTGTGGAAGGTTGAGGGAAGATGGAGAGGGGGGCCATGGGTCGAATGGCCGAGGGTCCCTTTTTGGTTTTGTCATTAATGAAATCTGTAAAGAAATAGTACTGGTGACAGTGACAGAGAAATGAGGGTTTCAAGAATGGAAACATAGGCTTTTTAAAATAGTTTAAGAAAAATAATAAAATGAATTTAATATTCAGAAGCATTTTAGGTATACAAATATTCCATATATGAAGCATCTATAAAAGATGCAAACTAACCATTCTGTGTACATAGGAGAAAAAAAGAGGTACTTTGCGAGTAGAAACTAACTGAGGTGAAGGGAAATTTGTTTTAGAAGCTGAAGGCCCAGGCTCTGACTTAATAAAACAAATTATGAGAATCTTATTTATGTGAAAAACCCATGCTGTTGAAGAAGAGAATGTTCCTAATTTTCTGTAAACAGGAACAAGATGTTCTACCCAAAAACACAAGAAAAGCATATATTGGATACCTGCTTTGAATATTTGACTTGGAGGAAAACACCATCATTAGTTGTGTCTAACCTCTTTGATAGCAACATGTCTTAAAGGTCTCATAGCCTCACCTACCCTTCCCTGGGTAGGTAAAGGAATATCTTGGCCTTCAGGGTTGTGGAATGCTGACGGTTGTTACCAAAGGCCTCCAGTGACTTTTCTTCACAAATTTTGAATAGCAAACTATTTTGAGGTGGCTTTAAGCCTTCTAGAGCAAGCTGATAGAATTGTTTGAAAGTTTAATTAAGACAACTATGATTTTTCTAGGATACTTTCCAATTCTGTGATCATGTGAATGACTACCCAGGATTTCCAGAGAACAGATATAGATATAGGAAATATGTTTGTTTCTTTCTGTTCTGATGTCTTTATATAAGAATGTAATATCCCAAAGGGTAGGCAGTGTATCTGTAATCTTTCTAATTCTGCCATTCACTATAATAATTCTATTATGCTTTGATCTTAGTAGAATATCTGACAGCCTAATGCAAAGGTATAGCTGCATTTCCTTAAAAAAGTCTATAATATCTTCGTGTTTATACCAAAATAAATTTGAAGACTACTACCCATTTAACAAAATGATTCTTTTTTCTTACCATTTTTTAATTGAAGTATAGTTAATTTACAATGTTGTGTTACTAAGTTATTTGCCTTGATCTTTCTCTAAATAGCAAACTCCACCAGCGCATTTTAAAACGTTGCCTACTTTACAGAAATTCATTTTGAATACAAATGTAGAAACACCTCATAGAGCTTATTGCATTGAGTTGTTGACTCTCTAACCAGTAAGTTTCATATTTTGTCTTGAAAGATGGACCCTGTACTGTCAACATCTGTTCCAGTGTACTCATTGAGACTGGATAAAGAGTATGAAGTGCGTGTGAGATCCAGACAACGAAACTCTGAAAAATATGGCGAGTTCAGTGAGGTGCTCTTTGTAACACTTCCTCAGATGAGACCATTTGCATGTGAAGAAGGTAAACCTAAGAGATTAAGATGGAAGCCAACATGGTTTTTGTCAATATACAGGGATTGTTAGGGTGTTGTCCAGATCAAGATACATTAGCATCAATTGTCAGGATGAGGGACCTTGAGTTCACTGCCTGTAACAGGTACTCTCCATTACAAAAGAGGAAGGAGGATTTCATTTTTGAATTATTCAGGAAAAGTCACGGGGTAGGTGCAAGTTAAAGAGCAGAAGATACACTAAGCTATTGATGGAGGGGGTGGGGTATCTCTGGATAATAGAATTTCAGGTGATTCTTTTCTTCATTTCTATATTTCTTTGTTTCTATATTTCTAGTATTTTCTATGAGTTTGTTTTGCACTTATAATCAGAAAAAAATGTTTTTCAAATACACAGTGAAGAAATTCTGAATCTGGATGGATGGCTATCTATGTGGCATCTTAGAGAATGCCTAATATTGAGTCAGCATAAGTAGTCAATGGCAGGTGTTCATTGGTTTTAGAAAGTTTGGGTGTGGCTTTTACCTGAAGGAAGGCTTAGTAAATCGTGTGCTAGATACGCTCAAGAGTGACAAGGAATATTTGAAGATCCTATATAAAAGAAATAAAACATATAGTTTAAAGAAATGAGACCTATGAATTCAGAATAAAAGAATTTAAATTTTTGGATACAGAAATAAAGAAGGCTGCTTAACAATGAATAGTAAGTGTATAAAGTATTATCACTCCCAAATGGGAATTGGCTATAACTCATCTCCATTAAAAACAGAAGGTCGGGGCTTCCCTGGTGGCGCAGTGGTTGAGAATCTGCCTGCCAATGCAGGGGACACGGGTTCGAGCCCTGGTCTGGGAGGATCCCACATGCCGCGGAGCAACTAGGCCCGTGAGCCACAATTACTGAGCCTGCGCGTCTGGAGCCTGTGCTCCGCAACAAGAGAGGCCACGGTAGTGAGAGGCCCGCGCACCGCGATGAAGAGTGGCCCCCACTTGCCGCAACTGGAGAGAGACCTCGCACGGAAACGAAGACCCAACGCAGCCATAAATAAATAAATAAATAAAATTAAAAAAAAAAAAAAAAAAAAAGAAGGTCTACAGTGCCACATGAAGGTCTGAGGTTTGTTAACGAAACAATCACAAGCTACAGAGAAATTAAATTTATATTTCTGCACTTACAGTACAGGTAGAATCCGTGATACTGTATAACACAAATGAAAGTGTCTATAGTACAGGTAGAATCCGTGATACCATATAACACAAATGAAAGTGTCTATAGCACCATCTTTTCTAAGCTCTACTCAACAGGCTTGTTGTTTCACATGATACTTGATACAATGAAATTCAGGTTAAAAGCACATTTGCCACATGCCCTTTAAGCTTATTGTGATGGCATTTAATTCCTTAACAAAAACATTTTTTAAACAAGCTTCTCCTTCTCTGTTAAAAAAGAAAAAAATTAAACTCTCGCTTTATATTATGTTCCTGAGTATATCATTGATATAAAATTATAGGTACCACAAGATATAAAAAAATTATATTCTCTCCCCCACTAATTCTTTATAATATGCATAACATCTCCCTTGGGGCTTTTAATAACTGAGTAAGAAAATAAATAAAAGAATATTACAGCATAAAAGCCTACTTTTAATAAAGCAACGTTAAGGTAAATTCCACCTTAAAAGCAGTCAACCTCTGCCACTGTGGCATTTGTTCTGGAGAAATAGAAGTTTTACAGACTCCCACAAATTTGCTACAAATTATACTAAAATCTGAAGATGGGAGTCCTAGTACTGATCTTCTTCTGTCAAACAATATTTTTTTAAGCAGAAAATGTATGCCCTGCATGTCTAAAAAGTTTCAGTAATGATTCAAAAGTAAAACTCTGCCCCCATCTTTTTGATGGATCCTCAATCTGGAGGATAAAAAACATCACCACACCTTTAAAAAAAAAAAAAAAAAGAACCAAGTGGACATTATTTAGGAAAAGTAGTATATTAACAGGCATCAATTTTTCCTAGAGCTGAAGCATTTTAATGACATATCCTGAATACATAAGA
This sequence comes from Balaenoptera ricei, assembly GCF_028023285.1. NCBI lineage: Eukaryota > Metazoa > Chordata > Mammalia > Artiodactyla > Balaenopteridae > Balaenoptera > Balaenoptera ricei. Next base: position 36,168,517 of record NC_082641.1, read on the forward strand.
TGCTTAAAGCAGTTTGTTTGTATAAACATGGATTGTGCTTAAACTGTATGCTGTTTCTTTACTTTGACTTTTTTTTTTGGTACATGAAAGGATCTGAAGAAGTGGATAGAGGTGTTCTTGGAACAGAAAATACTCCTAAGTCATTGCACTCTATTTCAGTGGTTATCAAATGAAATCACTGACTTTACTAGATGAATACACATTAGGAAATTTTTTTATGTGGAACAGGAGAGTGAAATGTAAACTTCAACTATTCATAGTTCTGTGAGTGAGATGTTGTTCTTATGTTTTTCAGATTTCCAGTTTCCATGGTTCTTATTTATTATCTTTGGAATATTTGGGCTAATGGTGACATTATTTTTATTCATATTTTCTAAACAACAAAGGTAAGTGTGATAGAACATACTTTGATATGGTCTTGCCAGTTATTTAGCAAACATACATGTTTCCATTTATCGTTTGATGTTTTCTTTTGTGAATCATGAGTGAAATATTTCAACCCAGTGGAACGTTATCTCCAGTTATACATTTACCACTTTGTTGTGTTCATCAGAGAGACATCACAGGTCTCAGTTCTATCTGGAAAGTTGCACAGGACATTAAGAGGCTGAGGCTAGTGGCTGTACACCTTGTGATATGTACCTCATCAAAGTTCTGAAAAAATTGGCTCATTTATTCCAGGACCATAAGGCAGCAGTGAGGCTTTGGCTGAGTCTGACACAGTCCTAATGTAAGAGGAAATTTAAGTGGTAAACTAAAGCCACCTAGATAATTCAATCTAATAAAACCTTTTTTGACTTCATATGATGACGATTTTAAGTAAATTTGGGTTTTATTGAAATTGCTTGGATAGTTATGATTTGGTATTTCATCTGCTTTTGTCAACACAGATAAAATTCTAAGCTTGAAGAGATTCCATTCTGCATTCTCTTGCAGTCAAAACGCAGGCTCCAGTTATTATTCTGCCACTGCTGTTTAATCTCATTTGAGTCCCTTAATCTCTCTAGGCCTCCATGTTCTCATGGGTAATATGAGGGTGTTGGATTACATGACCTTTAAATTTCCCTTAAGCTGTAAAGACTAATTATTCTATTTTCATTCTTGAAAGAAACTCAGTACAGACTACAGGAACTTTTAATACAAAACATAGGAAAAGTTACCAGTACCGGTCACCAGTTTTCTTACATTTAGAATATTCTTTTTTTTATTTTTTTAACATCTTTATTGGAGTATAATTGCTTTACAATGGTGTGTTAGTTTCTGCTGTATAACAAAGTGAATCAGCTATATGCATATGTATATCCCCATATCTCCTCCCTCTTGTGTCTCCCTCCCACCCTCCCTATCCCACCCCTCTAGGTGGTCACAAACTACCGAGCTGATCTCCCTGTGCTATGCAGCTGCTTCCCACTAGCTATCTATTTTACGTTTGGTAGTGTATATATGTCCATGCCACTCTCTCACTTTGTCACAGCTTACCCTTCCCCCTCCCCATATCCTCAAGTCCATTCTCTAGTAGGTCTGTGTCTTTATTCCTGTCTTGCCCCTAGGTTCTTCATGACATTTTTTTTTCTTAGATTCCATATATATGTGTTAGCATACGGTATTTGTTTTTCTCTTTCTGACTTACTTCATCCTGTATGACAGACTCTAGGTCCATCCACCTCACTACAAATAACTCAATTTCGTTTATTTTTATGGCTGAGTAATATTCCATTGTATATATGTGCCACATCTTCTTTATCCATTCATCTGTTGATGGACACTTAGGTTGCTTCCATGTCCTGGCTATTGTAAATAGAGCTGCAATGAACATTGTGGTACATGACTCTTTTTGAATTATGGTTTTCTCAGGGTATATGCCCAGTAGTGGGATTGCTGGGTCATATGGTAGTTTAGAATATTCTTTAAGTCCCATGGGTTAATCTTGCCCCTTCTCCTAGAATTAGGGTAGCTAACACTCTGTTTGCCTGGGACTTTCCTGGTTTTAGCGTTGAAAGTCCCGTGTCCAGGCAAACCAAGACAGTTGATTACTCTACCTAGAACTAAAGACAAGGATCCAGGTGAAGCCAAGACACATCTACAAATCAAAATAGGATCTATGTGAATATATTGTAAAAGCTTTTTAATTTGTATTTTGAAGCTGTATAGCATTTGTAAACATCAAAATAGAATTTCAGTAGAGAGAAGAATTCTCAGAATTCTAGAGTTCCAGAGTGTCAAGCATGCTAAAAGTCTCCAAGTGAATGTAGGAAGGGTTATTTTAGTAGTTTCATCTCCAATTTTATAATGTACGCTCAGGAGAAAACAAAATTCGCTCTGTAGAATTTTATTTTCTATCTAACTTTCTAGCAACATTACTATCTTAGAAACACAAGTATTATAAAGCAGGATAACACACTTTTTTCAATTGGGGGGGAAGTTAGTAAATAATTGTTTAGGATTTTAAGTAATTTATATATTTAAGCAATGCCAACAGCAAAGGAGCCAAATTATTCTGTTGATTAATTTGAATTCACTGATCTGTACAGTTAGGCGATGGGCTAATTTATGTGTAACTGCAGTAGATAAACCCACTATGTACATAATGGAATTTACTTTTAACATTAGTTGTCAATTTTGAGTCATCATGAAGACCAAGCAAATTTGTTATGTTGCTTAAAATTACATTAGTGAACAATATTTGGAAGAAAAAATAATCCTCCAAACAAATAGAATTTCAAAGAAAATATATTAACCTTTGTCTAAAAGAGTGTTTTCTATGAATAATGAAGTTCTTAATTATGATGCTTGGTCAAAATCACCAAATTGGGAAAAATTTTGGAAATCTATTTGTACTGCCAAATTTCCTGTTCTAAATTAAGTTTTCCGTGGAAAACAATTAACCTTTCTTTTTTCATGTACCCATAAAAACCCTTATCATTGTCTAAATTTCCATGTTCTAATGAAAGTAGGAAATGGTAGAAAATAGCTGTCAGCAAGTGTGGAAAGAACAATTAAAATGAAACTCAAAGAATGAGGTGCTATGCCAGTTTACCCCAGAACTTCAGGACTGTAAAGGACTTAGGTGCTCTTTGTCTTTGCTTGAGGTTTTGTTAGTTCACAAACCAAGCCACTGGTCCCTTTCTTAGTCCAAATCATTAAAAGTCAACTCTAGCAAAATTTATAGTGTAATTTGGATTTGAATAAAATGATAGAAAAATCAGAAACGTAGTTTCATGCCAGTTTATCTTTATTCTATACTCTGTGGCTCCCACCATATGACCTACTCCAGCCTTCAAGCTATGACTAATCCAGGAAGAAATAACTGAATCAACATAAAACAGAAGTGACAAACTGGCAACCTGAAAGCCAAATTCAGCCCGCAGATCCATGTTTTGTTGTTTTATGTTCTTTTGATTTTGGAGTAGTTTTCCTGCAAAGTGTTTATAAAACAGGGAATTTTCACGCAAAAATCCAGATTACCAGATTATCTTTAAAAACAGAGATCTAGTGAAACTGAGCTGATATTCCTGCATGGCAACATGTGCTGAAGCAGAGGACCAACAACCATCCCATTTGCAAAGGGCATATGTTCTCTGTCACCATTCCCATCCCTCCCTATGACTTTGTACCAGGCCTGCTATATTCAGTTGCATGACTGGCTTGGGTCCTCCAAGCTGCAGGGTCTGCCACCCTGGCCTAAAGTCAACCACAGCTCCTAGAAAGCTGACTATCAACAAGTACCTAAATGCATCATCCTCTTCAAAAAAAAAGAGGCACCCATACAAAGTAAAGCGTTAGACATTTAGGAAACTTTGCCTCCTGTAACTGGGGTTATGTTGCATTTTTCTATGTGTTTGAACCTGTGAACTATTCATTTAGAGATGCAGAACCAAGTTAACCCATCAGCACAACAGAAGGCAAAGGGCCCAGGTTTTGGAGTCAGCTGCTTTGGAATTGAGTGCCAGCTGAGCCAAGTATTAGTGTGTGATTTGAACATGTTCCTTAAATATCTAAATCCTTCCACAGATAATGTCTTCTGCCTCCCTGGTAGTGATAAGGATTAAATGAAATGTTTAGTGCAAGGGTTGACAAAGTTGTTTTAAAAATGACCAAACAGTAAATTTTTAGGCTTTCTGGGCTATGCAATCTCTGTCACCACTACTCAGCTCTGCCACTGTGGCATGAAAGCAGCCATAGATGATATGCAAACTATTTTACATAGATAATATGTATAATGAACATGACCATGTTCCAATAAAACTTTATTTACAAAAACAGAGGGCAGACCACATTTGGCCCATAGACCGTAATTTGCTGACCCAGAGTTTAGTGCAAGATACATCTCACAGTGGTTTATCAGAAGCATTCAAAAATGGTAGCAGTTATTAATAACATGAATTTTTTCTATAACTTCTATTCATCAGTAACAATTTAACACCGTCCCACAGAGTAAACCTAGTGGAGTCTACTCAGACACAACTTACAAAACGGAATTTGGCTTATTCCTTGGATTATGTAAAAAGGTGGTGGAAACATTCAAAACACGTTCATTCACACTAAGTAGAACATCAGCTGATACCCAAAAATCAGATTGGAATGGATAATCTCTGAGCTTTATTCCAGAGCCACAATGTTAATTTTTTTCCTTTTTTCTTTTAATTGGAGTATAATTGCTTTACAGTGTTGTGTTAGTTTCTCCTGTACAGTGAAGTGAATCAGCTATATGTATATATATATATCCCCTCCCTCTTGGACCTCCCTTCCCCCACCATCCCACCCATCTAGCTTATCACAGAGCACTGAGCTGAGCTCCCTGTGCTATACAGCAGGTTCCCACTAGCTATCTATTTTACACATGGTAGTGTATTTATGTCAAACCTAATCTCCCAATTCATCCCACCCTCCCCTTCCCCACTGTGTCCACACGTCCATTCTCCACGTCTGCCTTTCTATTCCTGCCCTGCAGATAGGTTCATCTGTACCATTTTTCTAGATTCCACATATATGCATTAATATACAGTATTTGTTTTTCTCTTTCTGACTTACTTCACTCTGTATGACAGACTCTAGGTCCATCCACATCTCTACAAATGACCCAATTTTGTTCTCTTTTATGGCTGAGTAATATTCCATTGTATATATGTACCACATCTTCTTTATCCATTTGTCTGTCATTGGACATTTAGGTCGTTTCCATTTCCTGGCTATTGTAAATAGTGCTGCAATGAACATTGTGGTACACGAATCTTTTTGAATTATGGTTTTCTCAGGGTATATGCCCAGTAGTGGGATTGCTGGGGCATATGGTTGTTCTATTTTTAGTTTTTTAAGGACCCTCCATGCTGTTCTCCATAGTGGCTGTATCAATTTACATTCCCACCAACAGTGCAAGAGGGTTCCCTTTTCTCCACACCCTCTCCAGCATTTATTGTTTGTAGATATGTGATGATGGCCATTCTGACTGGTGTGAGGTGATACTTCATTGTAGTTTTGATTTGCATTTCTCTAATAATTAGTGATGCTGAGCAGCTTATCATGTGCCTCTTGGCCATCTGAATGTCTTCTTTGCTGAAATGTCTGTTCAGGTCTTCTGCCTATTTTTTGATTGGGTTGTTTGTCTTTTTGATATTGAGCTGCATGAGCTGTTTGCATATTTCGGAGATTAATCCTTTGTCCATTGCTTCATTTGCAAATATTTTCTCCCATTCTGTGGGTTGTCTTTTTGTCTTGTTTATGGTTTCCTTTGCTGTGCAAAAGCTTTTAAGTAAGTTTCATTAGGTCCCATTTGTTTATTTTTGTTTTTATTTTCATTACCCTAGGAGGTGGGTCATAAAAGATCTTGCTGTGATTTATGTCAAAGAGTGTTTTGCATGTGTTTTCCTCTAAGGGTTTTACAGTGTCTGGTCTTACATTTAGGTCTTTAATCCATTTTGAGTTTATTTTTGTGTATGGTGTTAGGGAGTGTTCTTATTTCATTCTTTTTTTACATGTAGTTGTCCAGTTTTCCCAGCACCATTTACTGAAGAGGCTGTCTTGTCTCCATTGTATATTCTTGCCTCCTTTGTCATAGATTAGGTGACCATAGGTGCATGGGTTTATCTCTGCGCTTTCTATCCTGTACCATTGGTCTATATTTCTGTTTTTGTGCCAGTACCATACTGTCTTGATTACTGTAGCTTTGTAGTGTAGTCTGAAGTCGAGGAGCCTGATTCCTCCAGCTCCATTTTTTGTTCTCAATATTGCTTTGGCTATTCGGGGTCTTTTGTGCTTCCACACAAATTGTATAATTTTTTGTTCTAATTCTGTGAAAAATGCCATTGGTAATTTGACAGAGATGGCACTGAACCTGTAGATTGGGTAGTATAGTCATGTTCACAATATTGATTCTTCCAATCCAGGAGCATGGTATATCTCTCCATCTGTTTGTGTCATCTTTGATTTCTTTCATCAGTGTTTTATAGTAATATCTGAGCTTTATTCCAGAGTCACAATGTTGACTTTAAAACAAAAACTCTAGTTACACTATTAATGAAATATATAAATGATTTACTCAAATTTATTCAAGAAATGGTTTATTGAGCACCTTCTCTGTGCCAGGAATTGTTCTAAGTGCTGGGGATACAATCAGGCACAAGACAGGCAGGATAGATATTGAAATGATTTATGGTCAAAAAGTAACTTAAATATTTGGAACAGAAATTTTAAGTGCATCATAGACTTGTGTATACAAATCCATACTGATTAGAGATAATTCAAATTTAGTCTGTCCCAACTGAAATGAACTGTGCAATAACACCCTTGTTAATGAGATCATCTTGGATAATCTTATAATTCGTGTGGATTTGTGGTATGAACTTATACCAACCCACCCTTTTTTGAAGGTACAGATAATGTTGCCTCCACATGGATTGGCTCTTTCTCCTCCCCTTCCCTTCCTCCACAAATTACAGATGAGATGTATATTAAAATTACCTCCCTTATAACTGACATGGAAATAATTGGCTTCAGATGGAATTAAATTTCTAACTTCCAGTACTAAGACTATCAATAAAAGACATTATGAAAGAAAAGTTATAAGAAAACTGCATTTTACTTAAATTGGTTTCAGATGAGGGTTTTTTGTTGTTGTTTTTTTGTTCTTTTTTTCTTCTATAGTTTTGCCTTGCCATTTACTGCTTAATGCTTTCCTCCTCTTTCTCAGATTATACTTATTCCAAATTTTCTGTTACTTTATATTAGTGATAATACTGTCAATATTTTATTTCTGTCTTTTGAAATGAGAATGGATAACCGACATCAAAACAAAATTTTGTTTTCAAGGATTAAGATGTTGATTCTACCCCCAGTTCCGGTTCCAAAGATTAAAGGAATTGATCCAGATCTCCTCAAGGTAATTAATAAATTATCTAAGTTATACATAACACTAATTAAATGATACCTGAAGAATAATGTCTTATATTGAGACCTTTTGCAAGCTATATGTATTACATTTTATTTTTTGTATTCCTTCTGGAAAAAAAGTTTTTAAATAATACATCTCAAAATTATGAGAATGTCTTATGTATTTAAAAGTTCTTGACTACTGGATCAAGATGGCAGAGTAGTAGAATGTGAAGCTCACTGCCTCACACAAATACATCAAAAACACATCTACATGTGGAACAATTCTCACAGAATATCTACTGAATGCTGGCAGAAGACGTTGGACCTCTAAAAGGGCAAGAAAATCTCTATGTAACCAGGTAGGACAAAAGGAAAAAGAAAAAAGCAAAACAAAAGAAGGAAGGAATTGGGAAGGGACCTGCACCCCTTGGGAGGGAGCTGTGAAAGAGGAAAGATGCCTGCACCCTGGGAAGTCCCCTCACTGTCATGGAGATCAGCCGGGACAGAGCAGGAGTTTTAGAGCCTTGGAGGAGAATGCAGGAACCAGTTTTGCAGCAGCTAGCATGGAGAGAGACCTGCAGACGGTCAGTGCCACCTCTCAGCACTCCCCAGCTGGAGACACACATCCGCCAGTGCGGGCAGGGACTGGGTGCTGAAGCTTAGGCTTCAGAGATTAGACCCAGGGAGAGGTCTCAGGTGGTGGGCTGTGCAGAAAGAGCCTGAAGGGGCTGGAGTTTGGTGCGACTGCACCAGAGGATGTATGCAGAGGAAGCCTGGGCTACCTTAGAGGCCAGGTACCATTGTTTGGGTGGTGTGCGAGAGGAGAGGCAAGACGTGCCATTGCAGCCTTTCTCCCTGCACGTGCTCTCAGGTGGCAGGACACTGCCTACACAAGCTACAGGAGCGATCACAAGCCACCACCACCCTCAACCCCCACGCTTTAAGAGCTGTCATGGGCTACCGCCACCACCCTCACAGACTCCAGGAGCAGTTGTGAGCCACCTCTGCTCCCATTGTGTGCTCCAGGGATGCGCATGAGCTGCCACAGAGAACGCCAGGACCAGGCACCAGCCACCGCATCTGCACACCCCCTATCAATCAATCAAGAGAATAATGGCTGAGGAAAGAGGTGACAGGCATCCATACTAAAAACAGCCCTCACACCAAAATATTAAATCCACAAACTACACAGGGGCACTCCCACATATAAATAGCCCTCCAAGACCATAGTAGATCATTGTTTCTCCTAAACTCACAGAATAAGAGAAATATAAGGTAAAATGAAGAAGCAGAGGAACCACTCCCAGTTAAAAGACCAAGAGAATTCCCCTGAAAGAACAATGAAACAAACAGACCTCTTCAGTCTAATAGACACTGATTTCAAAAAGGAGATAATGAAAATACTGAAGGAATTAAGAAATGCTATTGACAGAAATGCAGAGAACTGTAAAAAGGAGCTAGAAACTATAAAAAGGAACCAAAAAAGATTTTAAAACTCATTCGGGCTTCCCTGGTGGCGCAGTGGTTGAGAATCTGCCTGCTAATGCAGGGGACACGGGTTCGAGCCCTGGTCTGGGAAGATCCCACATGCCACGGAGCAGCTGGGCCCGTGAGCCACAACTACTGAGCCTGTGCGTCTGGAGCCTGTGCCCCGCAATGGGAGGGGCTGCGATAGTGAAAGGCCCACGCACCGCGATGAAGAGCGGTCCCCGCACCGCGATGAAGAGTGGCCCCCGCTTGCCGCAACTAGAGAAAGCCCTCACACGAACCGAAGACCCAACACAGCCAAAAATAATAAATAAATAAATAAATAAAGTAGCTATAAAGTTTAAAAAAAAAAAAAAAACTCATTCATTTGCCAAGATGAAAACTGAACTAAAGGCAATGAATAGCAGAATGAATAATACATAAAAATGAATAAATGACCTAGAAGATAGAATAATGGAAATCACCCAATCAAGACAGCAGACAGAAAACCAAATGAAAAAAAAATGAAAGCAATATAAGAGACCTATGGGATAATATAAAGCATGCCAATCTATGCATAATAGAGACCCCAGAATGGGAAGAAAGAGAAAAGGGTATTGAAAATGTATTTGGGAAGCTGAAAACTTCCCAAACGTAAAGAAAGAAACATATCCAGGCACAGGAAGCACAGAGGGTCCCAAACAAGGCAAAACCAAACAGACCTACACCAAGATTATAATTAAAATGGCAAAAGTTAAAGAGAGGATTCTAAAGGCAGCAAGAGAAAAAGAAAAAGTTAATTACAAGGGAACCCCCACATAAGGCTATCAGCTGATTTCTGTACAGAAACTCTGCAGGCCAGAAGGAAGTGGCAAGATACATTCAAAGTCCTGAAGGGGAAAAAACTGCAACCTAGGGTACTCTACCCAGCAAGATTATTATTTAGAATAGAAGGAGTGTGAAAGAATTTCTTAGACAAGCAAAAACTAAAAGAATACAGCAATACTAAACCTATCCTAAAGGAAATATTGAAAGGTCTTCTGTAAATAGAAAAGAAGTAAGAATATATAGGAAAGAGAAAATCACAATTGGAAAGAAAATCACCTAAATAAGCCAGTACACGGATTAAAAAACATCAAAATAAATTTCTGTGAAATTTATGATAACCACAGTGAACAGCAAAAGGATGAACATGAAGATGTAAAAGAGGACATCAAAATCATATAATGTGGGGGATAAGAGTAAGAAAGTGTAGATTTTTTTTTTATCATTTCCTACAATGTGTTTGAGCCTATATGATTACCAGTCTAAGGCAAGTATCAATAGCTATAGGATGGGGTTTACATACTTGAGAAACAAGGTAACCACAAATCAAAAACATACAATAGACTCACAAAAACCAAAAAGAAGAGAAGTGCAATACAAAAGAAAATCATCAAACCACAAAAGGGAAAAACAAAAAGAAAAAAGGGACAAAGAAGAAATAAAAAATCAACAGGAAAGCAAGGCTTAAAATGGCAATAACTACATATCTATCAATAATTACCTTAATGTCAGTGGACTAAATGCTCCAATCAAAAGACACAGAGAGGAAGATTGGATTAAAAAAAACAAGAGCCTACAATGTGCTGCCTACAAGAGACCCACTTTAGAGCAAAGGACACAGATTGAAAGTGAGGAGATGGAAAAAGATATTTCATGCAAATGGAAATGACAAAGTAGGGATCGCAATACACATATCAGACAGAATAGACTTTAAAACAAAGGCCATAAAGAAAAATAAAGAAGGACACTTTTACACGCATCAACATATATGCACCTAATATAGGAGCACCCAAATACATAAAACAAATACTAACAGATATAAAGGGAGAAATTGACAGGAATACAGTAATAGTAGGAGACTTTAACACCCCACTCACATCAATGCACAGATCTTCTAGAAAGAAAATAAGGCAACAGAGATCCTAAATGATACAATAGAACAGTTAGACCTAATTGATATTTTTAGGACATTACATCCAAGAAAACAGAATATACATTCTTTTCAAGTGCACATGGAACATTCTCTAGGATTGACCACATACTAGGGCACAAAACAGACCTCAACAAACTTAAGAGTATAGAAATTATCTCAAGCATCTTTTCTGACCACAGCAGCATGAAACTATAAATCAACCACAGAAAAAGAAAATGACTACTAAACAATATGCTACTAAAAAAACAATTACCAAACAATATGCTACTAAAAAAACCAATCGGTCAACAATGAAATCAAAGAGTAAATTAAAAAATACCTTGAGAAAAATTAGCATGAAAACACCACTGTACAAAATCTATGGGATGCAGCAAAAGTAGTTCTTAGAGGGAAGTTCATAGTGATACAGGCCTTCCTCAAAAAAACAAAAGTCTCAGATAAACAACCTAATCTACCACTTAAAAGAAGTAGAAAAAGAAGAACAAACAGAACCTAAAATCAGCAGAGGGATGGAAATAATCAAGATCAGAGAGGAAATAAATAAAATAGTGATTAAAAAAATAGAAAAAAATCAATAAAACCAAGAGCTGGTTCTTTGAAAGGGTAAACAAGATTGACAAACCTCTGGCCAGGCTCACCGAGAAGAAAAGAGAGAGAACCCAAATAAACAAAATAAGAAATGAAAAAGGAGACATAACAACTGATACCACAGTAATACAAAAACCATAAGGGAATGCTATGACCAATTATATGTCAACAAATTCAACAACCTAGAAGAAATGGACAAGTTTCTAGAAACATACAGCCCACCAAAATTGAATCAACAAGAAGTAGATAATTTGAACAGACCGATCATTAGAGGTGAAATAGAATATGTAATTAACTCCCTACAAACAAAAGTCCAGGACCAGATGGCTTCAAAGGCAAATTCTACCAAACATACAAAGAACTCACACCAGTCCTTCTCAAACTCTTCCAAAGAATTGAAGAGGAGGGAACACTCCCAAAGACATTCTATGAAGCCACCATCACCCTGATACCAAAATCAGACAAAGACACCACCAAAAAAGAAAATTACAGGCCAATATCTTTGATGAATATGGATGCAAAAATTCTCAACAAAATATTAGCAAACCAAATCCAACAACACATAAAAAAAGATCATACACCATGACCAAGAGTCATCCCAAGTTCACAAGGATGGTTCAGCATACACAAATCAATGTGATACATCACATAAACAAAAGAGAAGACAAAAACCACATGATCGTCTCAAAAGATGCAGAAAGAGCATTTGACAAAATTCTACATCCATTCATGATAAAAACTCTTACCAAAGTGGGTACACAGGGAACATATCTCAACATAATAAAAGCTATTTATGACAAACCACAGCCAATATAATACGCAATGGTGAAAAGCTGAAAGACTTCCCACTAAACTCTGGAACAAGACAAGTATGCCCACTCTTACCTCTTCTATTTAACATAGTATTGGAAGTCCTAGCCACAGCAATCAGACAAGAAAAAGAAATAAAAGGTATCCAAATTGGAAGGGAAGGGGCAAAATTGTCGTTGTATGCAGATGACATGATACTATATAGAAAACCCTAAAGAATCCACACAAAAACTACTAGAAATAAACGAATTCAGCAAGGTAGCAGGATACAAGATTAACATATAGAAACCAGTTGCATTTCTTTACACTAACAACGGAATATCAGAAAGGGAATGTAAACAAAAAATATCATTTAAAATCTCACCCCAAAATATAAAATATGCTTAAGAATAAACCTGACTGAGGAGGTTAAAGACTTATATGCTGAGAACTATAAAACATAAATAAAGGAAACTGAAGATGAGTCAAAGAAATGGAAAGATATCCCATGTTCATGGATTGGAAGAATTAACATTGTTAAAATGGTCATACAGCCCAAAACAAACTACAGATTTAATGCAGTCCCTATCAAATTACCCATGACATTTTTCACAGAACTAGAATAATCCTAAAATTTATATGGAACCATTAAAGACCCAGAATTGCTAAAGCAATCCTGAAGAAAAAGAACAAAGCAGGAGGCATAACCCTCTCAGACTTCAGACAATACTACAAAGCTACAGGGGTATTGGCACAAAAACAGACATATAGGTCAGTGAAACAGAATAGAGAGCCCAGAAATAAACCCACACACCTATAGTCAATCTTCAACAAAGGAGGCAAGAATATACAATAGGAAAAAAACAGTCTCTTCAACAAGTGGTGCTGGGAAAGTTGGACAGCCATATGGAAATCAATGAAGTTAGAACATATTCTCTCACCATACACAAAAATAAACTCAAAGTGGCTTAAAGATTTAAGACATGACACCACAAAACTCCTAGGACAGATCATAGGCAAAACACTCTCTGACATAAATCATACCAATGTTTTAAGTCAGTCTTCCAAGGCAATATAAATAAAAACAAAAACAAATGGGACCTAATCAAACTTACCAGCTTTTGCACTCTTTGCTGGTTTCTTACCAGCAAAAGAAACCATAAACAAAGAGGCAACCTACAGAATGGGAGAAAGTATTTGCAAACAATGAGACCAATAAGGGTTTTATTTCCAAAATATACAAATAGCTCATACAACTCAACAAAAAAACAAACAACCCAATTGAAAAATGGGCAGAAGACCTAAATAGACATTTCTCCAAAGAAGAAATACAAATGGCCAGTAGGCATGAAAAGATGCTCAACATTGCTAATTACTAAAGAAATGCAAATCAAAACTTCAGTGAGGTACCACCTCACATCAGTCAGAATGGCCATCATTAAAAACTCTACAAATAACAGATGCTGGAGACGATGTGGAGAAAAGGGAACATTCCTACACTGTTGGAATGTAAGTTGGTACAGCCTCTATGGAAAACAGTATAGAGGTTCCTCAGAAAACTAAAAATAGAATTACCATATAATCCAGCAATCCCACTCCTAGGCATATATCCAGACAAAACTCTAATCCAAAAAGATACATACACCCCTATGTTCACAGCAGCACTATTCACAATAGCCAAGACATAGAAACAACCTAAATGCCCATCGACAGATGAAAGGATAAAGAAGATGTGGTACATATATACAATGGAATACTACTCAGCCATAAAAAAAGAATGAAATAATGCCATTTGCAGCAACATGGATGCAACTAGAGATTATCATACTAAGTGGAGTAAGTCATAAAGAGAAAGACAAATACCATACGATATCACTTATATGTGGAATCTAAAATATGACACAAATGAACCTATCTACGTATGAAACAAAAACAGACTCAGACGTAGAGAACAGACTTGTGGTTGCTGAGGGGGAGGGGGTTGGGAGAGGGATGGAGTGGGAGGTTGAGGTTAGCAGATACAAGCTATTATATATGGAATGGATAAACAACAACATCCTGCTGTATAGCATGGAGAACTATGTTTGGTATTCTGTGATGAACCATAGTAGAAAAGAATTTTAAAAAAGAAAGAAAAGTTCTTCACTAATGTATTTGTTATACGGTTTTGTTACTAATTAGCTCTGAATGTTATTTATTAAATCACTTAATTGTTGTGAGTTTCTTTTCATAGATCTTCATTTTCTATTTCCTAGGAAGGAAAATTAGAAGAGGTGAACACAATCTTAGCCATTCATGACAACTATAAACACGAATTCTACAATGATGACTCTTGGGTTGAATTTATTGAGCTAGATATTGATGACCCTGATGAAAAGACTGAAGGATCAGACACAGACAGACTTCTAAGCAATGACCATGAAAAATCACTTAATATCCTTGGGGCAAAGGATGACGACTCTGGACGTACCAGCTGTTATGAACCTGACATTCTAGAGACTGACTTCAATGCCAGTGACATGTGTGATGGTACCTCAGAGGTTGCTCAGCCACAAAGGTTAAAAGGGGAAGCAGATCGCTTGTGCCTTGACCAGAAGAATCAAAATAACTCACCTTCTAATGATGCTGCCCCTGCTAGCCAGCAGCCCAGCGTTATCCTAGGAGAGGAAAACAAACCAAGATCACTTCTTATTGGCGGAACTGAGTCAACTCATCAAGCTGGCCATACGCAGCAGCTCAGCAATCCAAGTTCATTGGCAAACATCGACTTTTATGCCCAGGTAAGTGACATTACACCAGCAGGGAGTGTGGTCCTTTCCCCGGGCCAAAAGAATAAGGCCGGGATCTCCCAGTGTGACATGCATCCAGAAGTGGTCTCACCCTGCCAAGCAAACTTCATCATGGACAACGCCTACTTCTGTGAGGCAGATGCCAAAAAGTGCATCGCCCTGGCCCCTCATGTCGAGGTTGAATCACATGTAGAGCCAAGCTTTAACCAGGAAGACATTTACATCACCACGGAAAGCCTTACCACTACTGCTGGGAGGTCTGGGACAGCAGAACGTGTTCCAAGTTCTGAAATGCCTGTCCCAGACTATACCTCCATTCATATAGTACAATCTCCACAGGGCCTCGTACTCAATGCAACTGCCCTGCCCTTGCCTGACAAAGAGTTTCTCTCGTCATGTGGCTACGTGAGCACAGACCAACTGAACAAAATCATGCCGTAGCTTTTCTTCGATTTCCCATGAGCTACATATTTAATGAGCTACCTATTTACTCTAGCAAAGAGTTGGCTAGGGCATGAATGCTTAAACCAAAACAATGTTTAAACCTTTTTTTGGGGGGTGTGGGAGTTGAGGGTGGGGGATACGGATTCTAAATGGCTTTTCCTGAAATGTTGAAACATGATATTAAAGAAAAAGAAGAAGAACCCTTAATCAGATAGATATTCTTGTTGTGAACTGTAAATATTTTAAAGAATTGTCTCAAAGACTATTTAGTGGCAGTGATTGTCTTGTTATTGTGGGTGTTAATTTTGTGCTACTAAGCATTGAATGGCTATGTTTTTTAATCTATAGTTAATCATGCTTTTTGAAAAAGCGAAAAATCAGGTGGCTTTTGCAGTTCAGGACGATTGAATGCAAATCATAGCACAGGCTAATTTTTTTTAATAATTGGGAACTAAAATTATAGGTAAGAAGACAAGAAATAGTTTGGATATGTAAAACATTTATTTTGACATAAAATGGATAAAGGTATTTTTAATAATTTACACTTTAAGCATGGCTATTTTCTATTACACTATACACGGTGTACTGTAGCTCATGCCGACCCATCTAAAGAATGTAGTAACTGCAGTCTAAAGCTGGTTTAATGCTTTGGTCAACGCACCTGAAGAAAAACTAGTTTTTTACAAGGCCCTTTTTATACCTCCTAAAACTCTTTAAATGATTCTAAAATGATTGTAGTTAGCTGCATTATTGGAATGTGTTCATCTTATCTGAATTTGTAAACAGATATTTGTTAATTTAGAAAACTTTAAAATGGTTGCACAGGTCAACTTATCATGAACCAAAAAAAAAAAAAACCCCACAACACAAATGAACAAAAAGCCTTTTCTTACCCAAGTTTTGGTTCATGTCAGAGCACTGCATACTAAGAGAATAGAAATCATAGCTGGTTCCTATTGACCCGGAGTGCTTAATCACTGCAGTGCACGGGGAAGGAGTTTCTTAGTGCACTCAGATCATGAGAGTCAAGCCTTAGAACCTCGGCCGCAGTGTCTCTTAGTTCATATTTACCTAAGGAAGGAATAGGTACAAGAAGCATTTTGTAAGTTGAAGCTGGTCGAAGTGAAGTTAACCAGATCATGGAATAAGAGTTCAAGAAAAAGGTTTTTCTTTCACAGCCTATAGCCAGACACATACTCATTATTCATGGTAGCAAAAAAGAGAAAAAACAAGATTGTAAATCCCCAAGATAACTCAAAAATTTATTTAAACCCATAGCAGAAACTTTCTTCCTCACCAAATCTTTTATAGGATTTATTTAAAGTAGTAAAAGAAGTTTCAGCATTTTTTACTTCCCCTCTGAGTGGATTGGCCTTAAAGCGGGTAGTCAGAAGAAAAAGAAGGGGCCTGAGTAAATTATAAGTTATTGTTCAATATCTTAATAACCTAAACATCATTCATAGGAGCATTGGGATTGCTCCTCAAAAGGTTTGTCAAAAAGAGAAGACTCATCTCACTCAAGAATGCTTCTCACTTAAGTACTTTTTAAAGGTTAATAAAACTTTAAAGTTAGCTTTAACTTACATAGTATTTGCCATACCTTTTTAGGAAACAAGCTTAATGGTTGGCAATTTTAAATTCCCTCTTTCTTGCAGGAAGGACAGTGAAAAGCTAGAATTGGGTGTTTAAAGTTCAACATGTCACTTTGTAATAGATGTTTAATAGATTTTCTGCTACCTTGCTGCTACGGTTTTCTCTAAGAGCTACATAATTTAGTTTCATAGACAGTTTCATCAATGTAGAACCTAATTCAACTTAAAACTGTGTGTTTGGGAAAACTATCTTACTATTTCACAATAGGCTGACAACATTTCTATAGCCAAAAATAGCTAAATACCTCAATCGGTCTCCGAATGTCATTTTGGTACTTTGCTGGCCACACAAGCCATTATTCACTAGTATGACTAGTTGTGTCCTGCAGTTTATATTTAACTTTCTTTATGTCTGTGGATTTTTTTCCTTCAAAGTTTAATAAATTTATTTTCTTGGATTTGTGATGGTATGCTTCTATTGTCAAACACCCTCAGGAAAAGCATCCTAAATCAGACTGCATACTCAGTTCTTCTCCTTGTAAGGGGAGCATGGCACAGTTGGTTTAAACACAGTAGCAATGTGTGTGAAGATTTTTGTTCTGTGCTGAAATATAGAGCAGAGGAGACAGCTCCTTCCCTTTTTTTCTGAGTAAACACGAGCCCAGCTCAAAAATATCCTACTGGCTTGCCTGGACTCTTAGAGCCATATTTTGGATGCATCAAAGCATGCATGACACATGTGGGGGTGTTTGTGAAGTGGGGAGAGCTTGAGCATGTTGCCTAGAAAGAGGGGAGGGGTAAACAGCTCTCCCTCTACCATTCATACATTAGAACAAGTCAGTTTCTCAGACTAGCTCCTTGTCATAATGGGAAGCCAATAAGAAGTCAAGGCTGGGAGGGAAGCTGGTTAGGTAGGTTGTATAGGAGCCTAAGAGCAGTAAAGCCATGAAGCAGAGATTCCCCCATTGGAGGCTCCAGCTCCAAGAAGGGTGCAATCACGATAAAATCAAATCCCATACCCACCAGGTGGGCAATGCACAAACTGGAAAATAATTGTATCACAGAGGTTCTCCCACAGGAGTGAAAGTTGTGAGTCCCACGTCAGGCTACCCAGGCTGGGGGTCTGGCATTGGAAAAAGGAGCCCCAAGAGCACCTGGCTTTGAAGTCCAGCAGGGTTTGATTGCAAGACTTCCACAGGACTGGGGGAGGCAGAAATTCCACTCTTGGAGGGCACACACAAGGTCTCATGAGCACCAGGACCCAGGGGAAAAAGAGTGACCTCATAAGACCCTGGGCCAGACCTACCTGCTGGTATTGGAATGTCTCCTGCAGAGGAGGGTGGGGGTGTGTGAGGCGGTGGCTGTGACTCACTGCGTGGACAAAGACACTGGTGGCGGTAGTTCTGGGTAGTATTCACTGGCATAAGCCCTCCTGGAGGCCACCACTTTCTCACCAAGACCTGGCCCCACCCAACAGCCCATAGGCTCTAGTGCTGGGATGCCTCAGACCAAACAACCAACAGGGTGGGAACACAGCCCCACCCATCAGCAAACAGGCTGCCTAAAGTCTTCCTAAGCCCACAGCTCGCCACTAAACACACCCCTTAACACGGCCCTGCCCACAGGAGGGACAAGACCCAGCTCCGCCCACCATTGGGCTGGAACCAGTCCCTCTCACCAGGAAACCAGCACAAGACCCTTAGACCAGCCTCATCCACAAGGGGGCAGACAGCAGAAGCAAGAAAAACTACAACCCTGCAACCTGCGGAATGGAAACCACAACCACAGAAAGACAAAATGAGACAGCAGAGGACTATATCCCAGAGAAAGGGGCAAGATAAAATCCGAGAACAACTCAGTGAAGACAGGCAATCTACCCAAAAAAGAATTCAGAGTAATGATAGTAAGGATGATCCAAGATCTCAGTAAAAGATAAAGGCACAGACCAGGAAGCTACAAGAAATATTTAATAAAGACCTAAAAGAATTAAAGAACAAACATAGATGAACAATACAACAACTGAAATGAAAAATACACTAAAAGGAATCAACAGCAGAATAAATAAAGGAGAAGAATGTATAAGTGAACTGGAAGACAAAATGGTGGAAATCCCTGCTGTGGAACAGAATATAGAAAAAAGAATGAAAAGAAATGAGGACAATCTAAGAGACTTCTGAGACAACATTAAATGCACCAACATTCACATTATAGGAGTCCCAAAAAGAGAAGATAGAGAGAAAGGACCTGAGTAAATATTTGAATAGACAATAGCTGAAAAATTCCCTAACGTGGGAAAGGAAAGTGTAACCCAAGTCCAGGAAGCGCAGAGAGTCCCAGGCAGGATAAACCCAAGGAGGAACATGCTGGGACACAGAGTAATCAAACTGACAAAAATTAAAGACAAAGTGAAAATACTAAAAGCAACAAGGGAAAATAAACAAATAACATACAAGGGAACTCCCATAAGGTTATCAGCTGATTTTTCAGCAGAAACTTTACAGGCCAGAAAAGAGCAGCACCATATATTTAAAGTGATGAAAGGGAAGAACCTACAACCAAGAATACACTAGCCAGCAAGGCTCTTGTTCAGATTTGATGGAGAAATCAAAAGCTTTACAAAAATGAGAAGCTAAGAGAATTCAGCACCACCAGACCAGACCAGCTTTGCAACAAATGCTAAAGGAACTTCTCTAGGTGAAAAAGAAAAGGCCACAACTAAAAACAAGAAAATTACAAAAGGAAAAGCTCACCGGTAAAGGCAAATATAAAGGTAGGAAATCATCCACACATAAATATGATATCAAAACCAGCAATCATGAGAAGAGGAGAGTACAAATGCAGGATACTGGAAATGCATTTGAAATTAAAAGACTGGCAACATAAAACAATCTTCTTTATATATAGACTGCTATATCAAAACCTCATGGTAACCACAAACCAAAAATCTACAATAGATACACAAACAAAAAAAGAATAAGGAATACAAACACAACAGTAAATTTAGCCATCAAATCACAAAAGAGAAGAGAAAAGGAAGGGAAAAGACCTACAAAGACAAATACAAAACAATTAACAAAATGGCAATAAGAACATACATATCAATAATTACGTTAAATGTAAATGGATTAAAAGCTCCAACCAAAAGACACAAACTAGCTGAACGGATACAAAAACAAGATCCATATATATGCTGTCTACAAGAGACCCACTTCAGATGTAAGAACACATACAGACAATGATAGGGGATGGAAAAAGGTATTCATTGCAAATGGAAGTCAAATGAAACCTGGTGTAGCTATACTCATCTCAGACAAAATAGACTTTAAAAACTCTTGCAACAGACAAAGGACACTACATAATGATCAAGGGATCAATCCAAGAAGAAGATATAACAATTGTAAGTATATATGCACCCAACATAGCAGCACCTCAATATATAAGGCAAATACTAACAACCATAAGAGGAGAAATCAACAGTAACACAATAATAGTGGGGGACTTTAAAACCCCACTTTCATCAATAGATCATCCAGACAGAAAATCAATAAGGAAACACAGGCCTTAAAGGACACATTAGACCAGATGGACTTAATCAATATTTATAGAGCATTCCCTCTAAAAGGAGCAGAATACACATTCTTTTCAAGTACTCATGGAACATTCGCCAGGATTGATCACATGCTAGGACACAAAACAAGCCTTGGTAAATTTAAGAAAATTGAAATCATATCAACCATCTTTCTGACAACAACACTATGAGATTAGAAATGAACTACAAGAAAAAAACTGTAAAAAACACAAACATGTGGAGGCTAAACAATATACTACTAAACAACCAATGGCTCACTGAAGAAATCACAGAGGAAATCAAAAAATACCTAGAAACAAATGAAAATGAAAATGAATACACAATGATTTAAAACCTATGGGACACAGAAAAAGCAGTCCTAAGAGAGAAGTTTATAGCAATACAATCTTACCTCAGGAAGCAAGAAAAATCCCAAATAAACAATCTAATTTAACACCTAAAGGAACTAGAGAAAGAAGAACAAACAAAACCCAAAGTTAGTAGAAGGAAAGAAATCATAAAGATCACAGAAGAAGTAAATGAAAAACAGACAAAGAAAACAATAGCAAAGATCAATAAAACTAAAAGCTGGTTCTTTGAGAAGATAAACAAAATTGATAAACCATTAGCCAGACTCGGAGGTAGAGGACTCAAATCAATAAAATTAGAAATGAAAAAGGAGAAGTTACAACAGACACTGCAGAAATACAAAGCATCATAAGAGAATACTACAAGCAACTCTATGCCAATAAAATGGAAAACCTGGAAGAAATGGACAAACTCTTAGAAGGTGTAACCTTCCAAGACTGAACCAGGAAGAAATAGAAAATACGAACAGACCAATCACAAGTAATGAAATTGAAACTGTGATTAAAAATCTTCCAACAAACAAAAGTCTAGGACCAGACGGCTTCACAGGTAAATTCTATCAAACATTTAGAGAAGAGCTAACACCCATCCTCCTCAAACTCTTCCAAAAAATTTCAGAGGGAGGAACACACCCAAACTCCTTCTACAAGGCCACCATCACCCTGATACCAAAGCCAGACAAAGATGTCACAAAAAAAGAGAATTAAAGACCAATATCACTGATGAATATAGATGCAAAAATCCTCAACAAAATACGAGAAAACAGAATCCAACAACACATAAAAAGGATCATACAACATGATCAAGTGGGATTTATCCCAAGGATGCAAGGATTCTTCAATATATGCAAATCAATCAATGTGACACTCCATATTAACAAATTGAAGAATAAAAACCATATGACAATCTCAATAGATGCAGAAAAAGCTTTTGACAAAATTCAACACCTATTTATGATAAAAACGCTCCAGAAATGGGCATAGTGGGAACCTACCTCAACATAATAAAGGCCATACATGACAAACCCATAGCAAACATCATTCTCAATGGTGAAAAACTGAAAGCATTTCTGCTAAGGTCAGGAACAAGACAAGGATGTCCATGCTCACCACTATTATTAAACATAGTTTTGGAAGTCATAGCCACAGCAGTCAGAGAAGAAAAAGAAATAAAAGGAATACAAATTGGAAAAGAAGAAGTAAAGCTGTCACTGTTTGCAGATGACACGATACTATACATAGAAAATCCTAAAGATGCGACCAGAAAACTGCTAGAGCTAATCAATCAATTTGGTAAAGTTGCAGGATACAAAATTAATGCACAGAAATCTCTTGCATTCCTATACACTAATGATGAAAAATCTGAAAGAGAAATTAAGGAAACACTCCCATTTACCACTGCAACAAAAAGAACAAAATACCTACGGATAAAACTACCTAAGGAGGCAAAAGACGTGTATGCAGAAAACTATGACACTGATGAAAGAAATTAAACATGATACAAACAGATGGAGAGATATACCATGTTCTTGGATTGGAAGAATCAATACTGTGAAAATGACTATACTACCCAAAGCAATCTACAGATTCAATGCAATCCCTATCAAATTACCAATGGCATTTTTCACAGAACTAGAACAAAAAAATCTTAATATCTGTATGGAGACACAAAAGATGCCAAATAGCCAAAGCAATCTTGAAGGAAAAAAAAAAAAACAGAGCTGGAGGAATCAGACTCCCTGACTAAAGATTATACTGCAAAGCTACAGTAATCAAGACAGTACAGAACGGGAACAAAAACAGAAATATAGATCAATGGAACAGGATAGAAAGTTCAGAGATAAACCCATGTAGATATGGTCACCTAATTTATGACAAAGGAGGCAAGAACATACAATGGAGAAAAGACAGTCTCTTCAATAAGTGGTGCACAGAAAACTGGACAGCTACATGTAAAAGAATGAAATTAGAACTCCCTAACCCCACACACAAAAATAAACTCAAAATGGATTAAAGACCTAAATGTAACACCAGACATTGTAAAACTCTTAGAGGAAAACGTAGGAAGAACACTCTTGGACATAAACCACAGCAAGATCTTTTTTGACAGACCTCCTAGAGTAATGGAAATCAAAACAAAAATAGACAAACAAGACCTAATGAAAGTTAATAGCTTTTGCATAGCAAAGGAAACCATAAAGAAGACGAAAAGCAAGCCCTCAGAATGGGAGAAAATATTTGCAAACAAAGCAACAGACAAAGGATTAATCTGCACAATACACAAACAACTCATGCAGCTCAATATTAAAAAACAAACACCCTATCAAAAAATGGGTGGAAGACCTAAATAGACATTTCTCCAAAGAAGATATACAGATTGCCAACAAACACAGGAAAAGATGCTCAACATCACTAATCATTAGAGAAATGCAAATCAAAACTACAATGAGGTATCACCTCACATCAGTCAGAATGGCCATCATCAAAAAATCTACAAACGGTAAATGCTGGAAAGGGTGCGGAGAAAAGGGAACCCTCATACACTGCTGGTGGGTATGTAAATTTATACAGCCACTTTGGAGAACAGTATGGAGGTTCTTTAAAAAACTAAAAATAGAACTACCATATGATCCAGCAATTCCACTACTGGGCATATACCCTGAGAAAACCATAATTCAAAAAGAGTCAGGTACCACAATGTTCATTGTAGCTCTATTTACAATAGCCAGGACATGGAAGCAACCTAAGCATCCATCGACAGATGAATGGATAAAGAAGATGTGGCACATATATACAATGGACTATTACTCAACCATAAAGAGAAACAAAAATGAGTTATTTGTAGTGAAGTGGATGGACCTAGAGTCTGTCATACAGAGTGAAGTAAGTCAGAAAGAGAAAAACAAATACCATATGCTAACACATATATATGGAATCTTAAAAAAAAAAATGGTTCTGAAGAACCTAGGGGAAGGACAGGAATAAAGATGCAGACATAGAGAATGGACTTGAGGACACGGGCAGGGAGAAGGGTAAGCTGGAACGAAGTGAGAGAATAACATTGACATATATACACTACCAAATGTAAAATAGATAGCTAGTGGGAAGCAGCTGCATAGCACAGGGGGATCAGCTTGGCGCTTTGCGACCACCTAGAGGGGTGGGATAAGGAGGGTAGGAGGGAGATGCAAGAGGGAGGGGATATGGAGATATACATATGCATATAGCTGATTCACTTTCTTATACAGCAGAAACTAACACAACATTGGAAAGCAATTATACTCCAACAAAGATGTTAAAAAAAAAAAATGACACATGCACCCCAATGTCATTGCAACACTATTTACAATAGCCAGCTCATGGAACGAATGCATAAAGAAGCTGTGGTACATATATACAATGGAATATTACTCAGCCATAAAAAGGAACGAAATTGGGTCATTTGTAGAGATGGGGATGGACCTAGAGACTGTCATACAGAGTGAAGTAAGTCAGAAAGAGAAAAACAAATATCATATATTAACGCATACTTGTGGAATCTAGAAAAAATGCTACAGATGAACCAATTTGCAAGGCAGAAATAGAGACACAGATTTAGAGAAAAAAATGTATGGACACTAAGGGAGGAAAGGAGGGGTGATAAATTGGGAGATTGGGACTAACATATATACACTAATATGTATAATATAGTTAACTAATGAGAACCTGCTGTATAGCACAGGGAACTCCACTTCTCTGTACAGTAGAAACTAACACAATATTGTAAAACAACTATACCTCGATTCAAAAAAAAAATGAAATGAAATAGAGACAAAGAAAGCAATAGCAAAGATCAATGAAACTAAAAGCTGGTTCTTTGAAAAAGTAAACAAAATTGATGAACCTTTAGCCAGACTCATCAAGGAAAAAAAGGGAGAAGGCTCAAATCAGTAAAATTAGAAATGAAAAAGGAGAAGTTACAATGGACACTACTGAAATACAAAGGATCATAAGAGACTACTACAAGCAAATATATGCCAATAAAATGTACAACGTAGAAGAAATGGACAAATTCTTATAATCTCTCAATAGTGAACCAGGAAGAAATAGAAAATATGAACAATTACCAGTACTGAAATTGAATCAGTGATTTCAATACTCCCAGCAAACAAAAGTCAAGGACCAGATGGCTTCACAGTTGAACTCTACCAAACATTTAGAGAAGAGTAAACACCTATCCTACTGAAACCTTTCCAAAAATTTGCAGAGGAAGGAACACTCCCAAACTCATTCTATGAGGCCACCATCACCCTGATACCAAAACCAGACAAAGATACCACAAAAAAAGGAAATGACAGGCCAATATCACTGGTGAACATAGACACAAAAATCCTCCACAAAATACTAGCAAACTGAATCTAACAATACATTAAAATGATCATACACCATGATCAAGTGGAATTTATCCCAGGGATGCAAGGATTTTTCAATATCCCCAAATAAACCAGTGTAACACACCACATTAACAAACTGACAAATATGACCATATGATCATTTCAGTAGATACAGAAAAAGCTTTTGACAAAATTCAACACCCATTTATGATAAAAACTCTCCATTAAGTGGGCATAGAAGAAACATACCTCAACATAATAAAGGCCATATATGACAGACTTACAGCTTGGATAATACTCAACTGTAAAAAGCTAAAAGCATTTTCTCTAGGATCAGGAACAAGCCAAGGATGTCCACCCTCGCCACTGTTATTCAACATAGTTTTGGATGTTCTAGCCACAGCAGTCAGAGAAGAAAAAGAAATAAAAGGAATCCAAATTGGCAAAGAAGAAGTAAAACTGTCACTGTTTGCAGATGACATGATACTGTACATAGAAAATCCTAAAGATGCTACCAGAAAACTACTAGAACTCATCAGTGAATTCAGTAAAGTTGTAGGGTATGAAATTAATACACCAAAATCTGTTGCATTTCTATACACTAACAATGAAAGATCAGAAAGAGAAATTAAAGAAACAATCCCATTTACCACTGCATCAAAAAGAATAAAATACCTAGGAATAAAACTACCTAAGGAGGGCTTCCCTGGTGGCGCAGTGGTTGAGAATCCGCCTGCCAATGCAGGGGACACGGGTTCGAGCCCTGGTCTGGGAGGATCCCACATGCCACGGTGCAACTGGGCCCGTGAGCCCCAACTACTGAGCCTGCGCATCTGGAGCCTGTGCTCCGCAACAGGAGAGGCCGCGATGGTGAGAGGCCCGCGCACCGCGATGAGGAGTGGCCCCCGCTTGCCACAACTAGAGAAAGCCCTCGCACAGAAACGAAGACCCAACACAGCCATAAATAAATATTTTTAAAAAAACTACCTAAGGAGGCAAAAGACCTGTACTCCAAAAACTATAAGATGCTGATGAAAGAAATTGAAGTTGATGCAAACAGATGGAAAGATATACCATGTTCTTGGATTGGAAGAATCAATACTGTGAAAATGACTATATTACCCAAAGCAATCTACAGATTCAGTGCAATCCCTATCAGATTACCAATGGCAATTTTCACAGAAATAGAACAAAAAATCATAAAATTTGTATGGAGACACAAAAGACCCCGAATAGCAAAAACAATTTTGAGAAAGAAAAATGCAGCTGGAGGAAACAAGCTTCCTGAGTTCACGCTATATTACAAAGCTACAGTCATCAAAACAGTATGGTACTGGCACAAAAACAGAAATATAGCTCAATGGAACAGGATAGAAAGACCAGAAATAAACCCACACACCTATGGTCTATTAATCTACAACAAAGAGGCAAGACTATACAATGGAGAAAAGACAGTCTTCAATAAATGGTGTGGGGAAAACTGGACAGCTACGTGTAAAAGAATGAAATTAGAACATTCTCTAACACAATACACATAAAATAAACTCAAAATTGATTAAAGACCTAAATGTTAGGCTGGATACTACAAAACTCTTAGAGGAAAACACAGGCAGAACACTCTTTGACATAAATCACAATATCTTTTTTGATCTGTCTCCTACAGTAATGGAAATAAAAACAAAAATAAACAAATGGGACCTAATTAAACTCAAAATCTTTTGCACAGCAAAGGAAACTATAAACGAAATGAAAGGACAACCCACAGAATGGGAGAAAATATTTGCAAACGATGCGACTGACAAGGGATTAATCTCCAAAATTTACAAACGGCTCATGCGGCTCAATATCAAAACAAAAAACAAATAGCCCAATCAAAAAATGGGCAGAAGACCTAAATAGACATTTCTCCAAAGAAGACATACAGATGGCCAAGAGGCATATGAAAAGATTCTCAACATCACTAATTATTAGAGAAATGCAAATCAAAACTACAATGAGGTATCACCTCACACCAGTCAGAATGGCCATCATCAAAAAATCTACAAACAATAAATGCTGGAGAAGGTGTGGAGAAAAGGGAACCCTCCTACACTGTTGGTGGGAATGTAAATTGGTACAGCCACTATGGAGGACAGTATGGAGGTTCCTTAAAAATTTAAAAATAGAGCTACCATATAATCCAGAAATCCCATTACTGAGCATATATTTGGAGAAAACCATGGTTCAAAGGGATGCATGCACCTCAGTGTTCATTGCAGCACTATTTACAATAGCCAAGACATGGAAGCAACCTAAATGTCCATCGACAGATGAGTAGATAAAGAAGATGTGGTACATATATACAATGGAATATTACTTGGCCATAAAAAAAGAATGAAATAATGCCATTTGCAGCAACATGGATGGGCCTAGAGATTATCATACTCAGTGAAGTAAGTCAGACAGAGAAAGACAAATATCATATGATATCACTTATATGCAGAATCTTTTAAAAAATGATACAAATGAACTTATTTACAAAATAGAAACAGACTCACAGACATAGAAAACAAACTTATGGTTACCAAAGGGGAAAGGTGGGGAGGGAGGGATAAATTGGAAGTTTGGGATTGATATATACACACTATTATATTTAAAATTGATAACCAACAAGAACATACTGTATAGCACAGGGAACTCTGCTCAATATTCTGTAATATCCTAAATGGGAAAAGAATTTGAAGAATAATATATATATATGTATATGTACAACTGAATCACTTTGCTGTACACCTGAAACTAACACAACATTGTAAATCAACTATAGTCCAATATAAAATAAAAATTAAAAAACAAAATTTCTCCACCTGCTGCCTTCTGCTCTTTGAGCAGCCATTATCTAAAAGAACCATGGGTGAAGCCTTAGGTTTTCTTCCTTGTTAGAAATATGGTTTGGAAAATCATGTCTCATTTGTCCCTAAGATACTGGAACATATACTGCCTTAACATTTACACAACAAAAGGTCACATTTGAGGCACCAGATATTTTTTACATACACAAGACTCAGCCTTATGAGATGACAGGCTTATCGTTCATATTGGATGCTTCAAGGATCAGGAGTGAAGGTAAAGGCAGGATTCTTACTTCCATGGATCGGAAGAGCACGATCCTTTCTATTTCAGAAGGTTAATGTCATGTTAATCTTATGAAAGATTAATCAAGATGGCTACACATGTGTTCCTGTATTTTAAATTCTTAATGGTTCTATCAGAACATACTAACACTGAAATCTAGTGTTATAATATTTTCATATTTACAGAGTTTTATAACAAAATACTAAATGTCTTTGCATGTTCCCTGTTTAGGGTAAGAAATGGGAAAAGGTAGAAGTTACTTGAATCCAAACTCTAGTTGGAATCCAAGATAATACATCATTTGCCCAATCTCCTTGCTAGCTTATTATTTAAGGGCTGTGTGTAAAGGGCACAGCTTCTGAATAAGAATTTGACCTTTGGTTAAGCTCTGTTCCCTTGGAAATCAGAGAATATTATGTCAACTATGTTACATAAGTAAAATTGCTCATGGTTAAAATGACCTGATTGGTAAATTGCATCTGGGTAAGGAGAAACTCTAGATGCCCAGAGATAAACCATGCTTTGGACTTGAGCATGGTGACTCTTTGAGTACATCCCATATGGGGACACTAAAAGCTATGCCTGTGGAGTTGTAATAAGAGCTATTGGCTCCAGTGGAACATAGAGCTTCCGAGCCTGGGGGAACTCCTTTACCTGCCCAATATGAGTCCCCTGCCCTTGCACTTGAGCTGTCACTTGGCAGAGGAGAGGAAAGAAAATACTGGACAGCTATGTCAATGGTTGTGTAGACTGCTACATGGACTGTTGCCACAACTATGACTGTAAAACAGAAAGCCTGATACTGCCCTGTCTTACAGTCTCATCAGTAGACTGGGGCCAAGCGTGGTCTGTAGTCATCTGGGGAATGTTTACTTGAACTTAAGATCCCCTTGTGGAGGTATCAAGAGACATTTGCCGCTCTGAATAGAGTTTGTGCTTTCCCATCTCTAAGTTTTTGTTCCTGCCTCTTCCTCCACCTGAAAAGCTCCCACCTACCAACTCTGCCTATCGAACTTTCCCTCATCCTTCGTGGCCCAGCTCAAACACTTCCTTCATGCAGCCCCCTAGATCTCCTCCAGCCTTGAATGATCATTCCCTCTTCTGAACCACTTCTAATGGTGTTTATCACATTCTAGTTTTTAGCTCACCTAACAACCTTCCTAAGATGGGTTTGCCAACATGTATTCTGGAGCATACCTGTTCCCTGAAATGTTCTTAAATGAATGATTCTGTAGTCAATTTGGAAAACACTTCATACTACATTTCCCTCTGGGAAAGCCAGAGTACAAATTGACATTTTAAAGCTTCTACTGTTAAAGAAATCTATTTAAATTTAATACATATTCCAATTTATTCAACAATGGAAAACATAATGGTAAAGGAGTACCCATCATTGGGTCTATTAACACTTGGGGAAAGCTGCTCTAAGAAGAGTAACTAGCAAGCCTAGCACAAAATAAAGTTATAATAAATTTCAGGTAAATGTGAATCTGAACGACGCATCTTTGAGGCCACAAAACTTATCAATAAAACTTTCTAAGAAATAAAAAGGCTGCAGCTGCATGATTAAAATAACAACAGATCCTTCTCAACTCTGGTATGTTACCTTTTTTCCCATATGAAATGACATTTTTCTAAGGTCTTGGAGGTCTTAGAGCATTCATTGTCTTCTCTGTGACACTGACTTTCTACCTCCTTGCTGAAAAAGAAGACTGAATTTCCCCCCTTCAGCTGGAAGACTAGCTGAGGAGGATTAACACATGGAACTTACCAACAGTAACAAATTCTCAGTCTCACTCAGTACATTTAGTTTACTGTGAAATCTGAGTGTTACAACAGAGTAATGCTTATATCACTCTTCATGAAGAGCATATTTTACTGGGAAGCTACAGAATAATGTGTATATTATTACTTGAACAAAAATAATTCACTCCTTACTTTTATCTTCTGAGTTAAAAAATAAATAAATCACCCAGACGGAACTTCAAGCATAATAGATTTTTCACATTAAGAGATGTTACCAGCATTTTCTGTAAGGAAGAAATAATTTGTCAGGAAATTGTAATGCACTTTGGCTTTCCCAGCAGATTTTCCAAAAGTTCAAAGTAGAAAGATTTTTATTATTAGCTTTCCTTTAGATGATACAATATGATAAAAATAATTTGCATAGTGTTTTAATTTTATGAAGTACTTTCATATGTATTATTTCATTTAAACATAAATCTGTAAGCAACTCAGACATTATTTTTAACATTTTACAGGCAAGAAAACCACGGCTCAGAAAATCTAAGAGTTTTTCCCAAAGTTAATTAATAAGTGTTGGAGCCAGGACAAAAGCACAGACCTTCTGACTAGTCCAGTATTCTAAAAACAGTGTAGGATGTAACATTCCTTGATAGGGCAAAAGCTTCTGATCTTATTCAGTGTGAAGAAATGGAAAAATGTTTTATAGTGTTCATGAATCCAAAGAATCACCTGCTAGAGATAAAAGTTTCTTTTTCTGATAAACATTTATTAGCACACCACTGCTTAACAACCAGTTCGGGGAGATGGGGGGCGGGGGGAAGAGAGAGTCCAGATTTGTAGTATTTGCAAATTTTTGTGGTGTAAAGATTCCCAATGTAACTGATTTTAAGCCATCAGTGCTCCATCACTGAACACAAAGTCAGAAAGATTGCACAATCAGCTCTCATGAGACAGTTAAAACCAGCTCCAGCACACCACTGAATCTACATAACCTGATACTTCCATCTAATGGATGACATTTTTCATAAAGGATAGATAGAATTTCTAGAATTTATTAAGCACTTATATGCCAGACACTTTTCTAAACACTTTACACACATGAACTTATTTTATCCTCACAACAATCCGATGATGTAAGTTCTATTATTCCCAGCTTAGTGATGTGGAAACTGAGGAATATAGTTCATTAACCATGACAAAAGTCACAAAATTAATATTAGAGTCAGGATGCAAACACAAGAACTCCAAATCCAGAAAGGAGCTAGAAAAATTAATAGAACTGCCATGTGATCCAGTAGTGCCACTTCTGGAATTAAAAACAGGATCACAAAGAGATATCAGCACTCTCGTGTTCATTGCAACATTATTCACAATAACCAAGATATGAAAACAACCCAAGTGTCCATTGATGGATGAATGGATAAAGAAAATGTGGCATAAAGAAACTGAGATACACCACAGGCTTGCACTAGATCTAGGACAAACACAACAGAGAAAGGGATACCACCTTGGGCTGTTGCTGAGCAGAACCATGGATGCCTACATAGGCAGTGCCTAGGTCCTCTGTGAACACATAGTCCACACTTGCTTCAGCAACCACCTCTGCTGGGGCTGGGCATGCACTCAATGGCAATGGAGCCTGATCAAACCTGACCCTCAAGGTTTCTACTCCAACAGCTGGAGAGCAGACCCCATCCCTGACAGGGCAGGGACAGCCACAATGCAAAGAGAAAACCTTGCCTCACATCCTGCACAGGCTTTAAATCCACCAACACCAATCAAAGGGATAATGGCCAGCACACTCTGAGGAACAATGTGGCTGGCATCCATACCAAAACCAGCCGTCACACCAAAAACATTGAATGCATGCAATCTACATAGGGATGCTACCACATAAAAACACCCCTTTAAGGCCACAGGAGGTAACTGCTTCTCCTAAATCCATAGAGTCAGAGCAAGTCAAGTAACCTGAAAAGGCAGAGGAACTACTCCCAATTAAAGGGATAAGAGAAATCACCTGAAAGAATGAAACAGACCTCACCACCCTACTAGATCCTGAGTTCAAAAAAGGAGGTAATAGAAATGCTAAAGGAATTAAGAAAGATTATCAACAGAAATGCAGATTACTGTAACAAGGAACTAGAAAATATAAAGGTGAACCAATCAAAAATAGACAATTCAATTGCCAAAGTAAAAATCAATCTAGAAACAGTGAATAGCAGACTAAATGACACAGAAGAACAAACAAGTGTTCTGGAAGACAGAATAATGGAAATCACCTAAATAGAACAGCAGACAGAAATACAAATGAAAAAACAAAATGAAAGCAACATATGAGATATATGGGGTAATATAAAGCATGCCAACCTATGCATGATAGGGGTTCCCAAAGGAGAGAATAGAGAGAAGGGAATCTAAAATGTATTTGAAGAAATTACGGCTGAAAACTTCCCAAACCTAAACAAAGAAACATAGATCCAGGTACATGAAGCACAGAGGGTCCCAAACAAGATGAACCCAAACAGACCAACACCAAGACCTATAGTTAAAATGGAAAAAGTTAAAGATAAAGAGGATTCTAAAGGCAGCAAGAGAAAAACAGAGTCAGTTACAAGGGGACTCCCATAAGGCCATCAGCTGATTTCTCTGCAGAACCTTTATAGGCCAGAAGGGAGTGACATGATATATTCAAAGTCCTGAAAGGGAAAAATCTGCAGCCTAAGAGAGTCTACCCAGCAAGATTATCATTTAGAATAGAAGGAGAGATAAAGAATTTCTCAGACAAGCAAAAACCAAAAGAATTCTGCAAAATTAAAGCTACCCTAAAAGAAATATTGAAGGATCTTCTCTAAATAAAAAAAGCAAGAATCTATAGGAAAAGGAAAACCACAATAGGAAAGGCAAATATAAAAAAGGATTGAAAATCACTTAAATAAGCCAGTATATAGCAATAGAATAAAAAAACAAAAACATTTTATAAAAGTGATGACTACAATTAACAGTAAAATGATACGCATGAAGATGTAAAATAGGACATCAAAATCACGAGATGTGGGAGAGAAGAGTATAAAAATGTAGATCTTTTAGACTGTGTTTGAACTTGTATGACTATCAGTTTAAAGCAAGTAGACATAGTTATGCGTCAACACACTTGAACTCCGTGGTAACCACAAATCAAAAACATACAATAGATTCAGAAAAGCCAAAAAGAAAGGAACTCAAGCATACTACAAAAGAAAATCAAACTATAAAAGAAAATTTTCAAACCACAAAGGGAAAAACACAAAGAAGAAATGAACAAAGAAGAACTACAAAAACAACTGGAAAACAAAGTTTAAAATGGCAATAACTACATACCTATCAACAATTATTTTAAATGTCAATGGACTAAATGCTCAAATCAAAAGACATCGAGTGGCAGATTGGATAAAAAAAAAACAAGGACCTACAATATGCTGCCTAGAAGAGACTCAACTTCAGGGTGAAAGACACACAGACTGAAAGTGAGGGGATGGAAAAATATTTCATGAAAATGGAAACAACAAGAAAGTGGGGGTAACAATACTCATATCAGACAA
This sequence comes from Balaenoptera ricei, assembly GCF_028023285.1. Lineage (NCBI taxonomy): Eukaryota > Metazoa > Chordata > Mammalia > Artiodactyla > Balaenopteridae > Balaenoptera > Balaenoptera ricei. Next base: position 36,202,279 of record NC_082641.1, read on the forward strand.
AAAGACTTTAAAACAAACACTATAAAGAAGAACAAAGAAGGGCATTATATAATAATAAAGGGGTCAATACAAGAAGAAGATATTACACTCGCTAACATATATGCACCCAATATAGGAGCACCTAAATACATAAAACAAATACTAACAGACATAAAGGGAGAAATGGACAATAATATAATAATAGTAGGAAACTTTAACACCCCACTGATATCAATGGACAGATCATCCAGGAAATCAATAAGGCAACAGAGATCCTAAATGACTCAATAGAAAATTTGGACTTGATGTCTACACTACAGTACAACCAAAACAACAGAATACACATTCTTATCAAGTATGCATGGAACTTTCTCAAGAAGAGACCACATACCAGGTCACAAAACAAGCCACAACAAATTTAAGACAGAAATTATTTAAAGCATCTTTTCTGTCCACAACAGTATGAAATTAGAAATCAATCACAGAAAGGAAAATGGGAAAATAATGAACACATGGCGATGAAACAACATGCTACTAAAAAACCAATGGCTCAATGAAGAAACAAAAGAAGGATTCGGAAAAAATCAAGGCAAAAAAAAAACGAAAACACAACCTACAAAATCTATGGGATACTGCAAAAGCAGTTGTCAAGAGGGAAGTTCACAATGATACGGGCCTTCCTCAAGAAAGAAGATCTCAAACAACCTAACCTACCACCAAAAAGAATTTGAAAAAAAAAAAAAAAACCAAAGTCAGCAGAAGAAAGGAAATAAAGATCAGAGAGGAGATAGAGATGAAAAAAAAAACAATAGAAGAGATCAATAATACTAAGAGCTGGGTTTTTTAAAAGAAACAAAAATTAACAAACCTCTAGCCAGGCTCACCAAGAAGAAAAGCGAGAGGACCCAAACAAACAAAATAAGAAATGAAAGAGGAGAAACAACAATAACTGATACTACATAAATACAAAAAAATCATAAGAGAATACTATGAAGTTATATTTCAACAAGTTGGACAACTTAGAAGAAATGGACAAGTTTCTAGAAATAGAGCCTGCCAAAACAGAGTCAAAAAGAAACAGATAATTTGAACAGATTGATCACTAGAAGTGAAACAGAATCTGTAATTTTAAAAAACTTCCTCAAAACAAAAGTCCAGGACCAGACAGCTTCACTGGGGAATTCTACCAAACATGTAAAGAACTTATAGGTATCCTGCTCAAACTGTTCCAAAAAACTGAAGAGGCGGGGACACTCCCAAAGACATTCTATGAAGCCACCATCACACTTATACAAAAACCAAAGACACTACAATAAAAGAAAATTACAGGCAACTATCTTTGATGAACACAGAAGAAAAATCCTTAACAAAATTTAGCAAATCAAATCCGACAATACATAAAAAAGAGCATACACCACGATCAAGCTGGATTGATTACAGGGTTGAAAGGAAGGTTCAATATATGCAAATCAATATGATGCACAACATTAACAAAAAGTAAAGCCACATGATCATTTCAATAGACATAGAAAAGGCATTTGACAAAATTCAACATTCATTCATGATAAAAATGCTCACAAAAGTGGGCATAGAGGGAACATATCTCAACATAACAAAAGCCATCTATGACAAACCCACAGCCAACACAATACTCAGTGATGAAAAGTTGAAAGCCTTTCTGCTAAATTCAGGAACAAGACAAGGATACTCACTCTCTCACTTCTATTCAACATAGTATTGGAATTCCTAGCCACAGCAGTCAGACAAGAAAAAAAAGGTATACAAATTGGAAGAGGTTAAACTGTCACTATTTGCAGATAATATGATACCTGATATAGAGAACCGTAAAGTCTGCACATAAAAACTGTTAGAATAAATGAATTCAGCAAGATAGCAGGATACAAGATTAATATACAGAAATCTGTTGCACTTCTTTACACCAACAAAATATAAGAAAGTTAAAAAAAAATCCCATTTAATGTTGCATCAAAAAAAAAAAAAGTTTAAGTAATAAACTTAACCAAGGAGGTTAAAAATCTATACACTGAAAACTATAAAACATTGATAAAGGAAACTGAAGATGATTCAAAGAAATGAAAGATATCCCATGCTCTTGGATTGGAAGAATATTGTTAAAATGGCCATACTACTCAAAGCAATCTACAGACTTGATAACCCTATCAAAATACCCATGACATTTTCCAAAAAAATTAGAACAAATAATCCTAAAATTTATATGGAACCACAAAAGACCCAGAATTGCCAAAGCAATCCTGAGGATAAAGAACAAAATTGGAGGCATAACCCTTCCAGACTTCAGACTATACTACAAAGCTACAGTAATCAAAACAGCATGGTACTGACACAAAAACAGACATATAGATCAATGGTACAGAATAGAGAGCCCAGAAATAAACTCATGCACCTACGGTCAATTAATCTATGACAAAGGAGACAAAAACACAATGGAGAAAAGACAGTCTCTTCAACAAGTGGTGTTGGGAAAGCTGAACAGCTACATGCAAATCAACAAAATCTGAATATTCTCTCACACCATATACAAAAATAAACTCAAAATGGTTTGAAGACCTAAATATAAGACATAACACCATAAAACTGCTAGAAGAGAACACAGGTAAAACATTCCTGGACATAAATATAGCAAAAGAAAAGAAAAAATAAGCAAATGGGATCTAATCAAACTTAAAAGCATTTGCACAGCAAAGGAAACAAACAAAAAATGAAAAGACAACCTACAGAATGGTAGAAAATATTTGCAAATGATGCAACCAACAAGGGTTAACATCCAAACTATACAAACAGCTCATACAACTCAACATCAAAACAAAACAAAAAAAAATCAAAAAATGGAAAGAACTGGGTTGGACCTACATGCTGATCTTGGAGAGTCTGCAGTAGAAGCAGGAGGCAACTGCAGCTCAACCTCAGAATGTAGACACTGTAGGCAGCAGTTGTTGGGAGCTCCTTCTACCACATGGACAATGATACTAGCAAGCACCACTGTGGAATCCTCCTCTAGCTCATTAGCCAAAGACATGGTCCCACCCAACAGCCTGTAGGTGCCAGTGCTGGGATGTCTGAGGCCAAGCAACTAATGAGTGGGTTCACAGCCCCACTCATCAAGAACTCGCTGCCTTAAGATCCCCTGAGCCCACAGCCACCTCTAGACATGACCCTGCCACCCACCAGAGGGCCCAGGATACAGCTCCACCCACCAATGAGCAGGCACCAGTCCAAGAATACCCTGGGCCCAAGCCCTGCCCTTAAGGGAGCCTGTTCTAGCCTCTGGACCAACCTCACCCACCAGGGGGCAGACACCAGACTCAAGAAACCCAGAATCCTATAGCCTGTGGACCCAGCCTGCCCATCAGCAGGCCAGATTCTGTCCTGAGACTAGCTGGGCCCTGGCCCTGCCCACTAGCAGGCCAACAAGCTTCAGGACACCCTGAACCCCAGACCCAACTGTGTCAGAAACTACCCTGCCCCACTAGCAATCCAACACCAGCTCTGGGGTCCCTGGGTTTTGCAACCAGACTCCAGGACCTGGCTCTAACCCCAGAACTTGGCTTCACCCACCAGTGGGTAGGCAACACCCTGAGTCTTCTAGACTCTGACTCAGCCCAGCACTGAGCCACCATAAGAGCTGGGGCCCCCTGGGGTTCCATAGTCAGCTTCTTCATGTCCTGGTCCCACCAACCAGTGGCTGGCAGCCTCTGGACAAGGTAGGGCCTGGCAATCAACCTGACTGGGGGGCCAACCAACCCTACCAGAATCCCATATAGTAAGCCCACCACAACAGAAAGACCCCTGAAGCCCTCATAGAGGAAGCCTCTAGAGCCTATAGTTTGGGTTATGAGCAGGTAATATGCTACTTGGATGCCTAGTATGTCTCCGACAAAAGACCACTTCTCCAAGGTTGGGAACTATAACCAACCTACCAGATACATAAAAATAAAAACAGCAACTTAGGCAAAATGAGGGGACAGAGAAACATGTTCCAAACAAAGAAACATGTTCCAAACAAAGGAACATGTTCCAAACAAAGTAACAAGATAAAACGCCAGAAGAACTAAGTGAAGTGGAGATAGGCAATCCACCCAAGGAGGAGTTTAGGACAGTGATTGTAAAGATGATCAAAGGACTCGGGAGAAGAATGGATGCACAGAGTGAGAAGTTAGTTTTTAACAAAGAGTTAGAAAATATAAAGAACAACCAAATGAAGAATACAATAATTGAAATAAAAATACATTAGAAGAAATGAACAGTAAACTAAATGATACAAAGGAGTGGATCAGCTGGAAGACAGTAGTGGAAATCACTAATGCTGAACAGAAAAAAGAAAAAAGAATGAAAAGAAATGAGGACAGTTTAAGAGACCTCTGGGACAACAGTAAGCACACTAATATTCACATTATAGGGGTCCCAGAAGGAGAAGAGAAAAAGGTGCTGATAACTTATTTGAAGACATAATAGCTGAAAACTTCCCTAACCTGGGAAAGGAAACAGTCACCCAAGTCCAGGAAGTGCAGAGAGTCCCATGCAGGATTAACCCAGAGAGAAACAGAACAAGACAAATTATCTTTAATTTTATCATTTTAATTACACAGAGAGAATATTAAAAGCAACAAGGGAAAAGCAACAAACAACATACAAGGGAACTCCCATAAGGCTATCAGCTGATTTTTCAGCAGAAACGCTGCAGGACAGAAGGGAGTGGCACAATATATTTAAAGTGATGAAAGGGAACAACATACTACCAAGAATATTCTGCCCAGCAAGGCTCTCATTCAGATTTGATGATGAGATCAAAAGCTTTACAAACAAGCAAAAGCTAAAAGAGTTCAGCACCACCAAACCAGCTTTACAACAAATGTTAAAGGAACTTCTCTAGGCAAAAAAGAAAAGGACACAACCAAAAACAAGAAAATTACATAAAGTAGCAGGATACAAAATTAACGCACAGAAATCTCTTGCATTCCTATACACTAATGATGAAAAATCTGAAAGTGAAATTAAGAAAACACTCCCATTTACCATTGCAACAAAAAGAATAAAATACCTAGGAATAAACCTACCTAAGGAGACAAAAGACCTGTATGCAGAAAATTATAAGACACTGATAAAAGAAATTAAAGATGATACAAATGGATGGAGAGATATACCATGTTCTTGGATTGGAAGAATCAACATTGTGAAAATGACTCTACTACACAAAGCAATCAACAGATTCAATGCAATCCCTATCAAACTACCACTGGCATTTTTCACAGAACTAGAACAAAAAATTTCACAATTTGTATGGAAACACAAAAGACCCTGAATAGCCAAAGCAATCTTGAGAACGAAAAATGGAACTGGAGGAATCAGGCTCCCTGACTTCAGACTATACTACAAAGCTACAGTAATCAAGACAATATGGTACTGGAACAAAAACAGAAATATACATCAATGGAACAGGATAGAAAGCCCAGAGATAAACCCATGCACATATGGTCACCTTATCTTTGATAAAGGAGGCAAGTATATACAGTGGAGAAAAGACAGCCTCTTCAGTAAGTGGTGCTGGGAAAACTGGACAGCTACATGTAAAAGAATGAGATTAGAACACTCCCTAACACCATACACAAAAATAAACTCAAAATGGATTAAAGATCTAAATGTAAGGCCAGACACTATCAAACTCTTAGAGGAAAACATAGGCAGAACACTCTATGACATAAATCACAGCAAGATCCTTTTTGACCCACCTCATAGAGACATGGAAATAAAAACAAATGGGACCTAATGAAACTTAAAAGCTTTTGCACAGCAAAGGAAACCATAAGCAAGACAAAAAGACAACCCTCAGAATGGGAGAAAATATTTGCAAATGAAGCAACTGACAAAGGATTAATCTCCAAGATTTACAAGCAGCTCATGCAGCTCAATATCAAAAAAACAAACAACCCAATCCAAAAATGGGCAGAAGACCTAAATAGACATTTCTCCAAAGAAGATATACAGATTGCCAACAAACACATGAAAGAATGCTCAACATCATTAATCATTAGAGAAATGCAAATCAAAACTACAATGAGATATCATCTCACACCAGTCAGAATGGCCATCATCAAAAAATCTACAAACAATAAATGCTGGAGAGGGTGTGGAGAAAAGGGAAAACTCTTGCACTGTTGGTGGGAATGTAAATTGATACAGCCACTATGGAGAACAGTATGGAGGTTCCTTAGAAAACTAAAAATAGAACTACCATACGACCCAGCAATCCCACTACTGGGCATATACCCTGAGAAAACCATAATTCAAAAAGAGTCATGTACCACAATTTCATTGGAGCTCTATTTACAATAGCCAGGACATGGAAGCAACCTAAGTGTCCATCAACAGATGAATGGATAAAGAAGATGTGGCACATATACACAATGGAAAATTACTCAGCCATAAAAAGAAACAAAATGGAGTTATTTGTAGTGAGGTGGATGGACTTAGAGTCTGTCATACAGAGTGAAGTAAGTCAGAAAGAGAAAAACAAATACAGTATGCTAACACATATATATGGAATCTAAAGAAAAAGAAAAAGAAAAAAAGGTCATGAAGAACCTAGTGGCAAGACGGGAATAAAGACACAGACCTACTAGAGAATGGACTTGAGGTTACGGGGACGGGGAAGGGTAAGCTGGGACAAAGTGAGAGAGTGGCATGGACATATATACACTACCAAATGTAAAATAGATAGCTAGTGGGAAGCAGTTGCATAGCACAGGGAGATCAGCTCGGTGCTTTGTGACCACCTAGAGGGGTAGGATAAGGAGGGTGGGAGGTAGGGAGACGCAAGTGGGAAGAGATAGGGGGATATATGTATATGTATAGCTGATTCACTTTGTTATAAAGCAGAAACTAACACACCATTGTAAAGCAATTATACTCCAATAAAGATGTTAAAAAAAAAGAAAGAAAATTACAAAATGAAAAAGCTCACTGGTAAAGGTAAACATACAGTAACAGGTAGGAAATTATCCATGCACAAAACTAGTGGAAGGTTAAAAGACAAAAGTAGTAAAATCATCTATATCCACAATAAGAAGTTAAAGGATACACAAAACAATTAGATGTAAAATGTGATATCAAAAACAGTAATCATGAGGGGAGGACAATACAAATGCAGGGTTTTTAAAATGCATTGGAAATTAAGATATCAGCAACTTTTAAAAATCACGTATACACATTGCTATAGAAAAACCCCATGGTAACCACAAACCAAAAATCTGTAATATATATAGACACAAAAAGAAAAAGGAATCTAAACATAACACTAAAGATAGTCAACAAAATCACAAGAGAACAAAAGAAGAAAGGGAAAGAAGACCTATAAAAACAATCCCTTGATAAACTGGCAATAAAAACATACATACAATAAATACCTTCAATATAAATGGAGTTAATGCTCCAATCAAAAGACACAGAGTGGCTGAATGGATACAAAAACAAGACCCATATATATGCTGCCTACAAGAGACTTACTTCAGATCTAAAGATAAACACAGACTGAAAGTGAGAGGATGGGGAAAGATATTCCATGCAAATGGAAATCAAAAGAAAGCTGGGGTAGGAATACTTATATCAGACAAAATAGACTTTAAAGTAAAGACTGTTACAAGAGACAAAGGAGGATATTATATAATAATGAAGGGATCAACCCAAGAAGAAGATATAATAATTGTAAATATATGTGCACCCAACATAGGAGCACCTAAAAACATAAAGCAAATATTAACAGACATAAAGGAGAAATATACAATAACAAAATAATAGTGGGGGACTTTAACACCCCACTTATGTCAATGGACAAATCATTCAGACAAAAAAATCAATAAAGAAACACTGGCTTTAAATGACACCTTAGACCAAATGGACTTAACTGACATATATAGAGAATTTCATCTGAAAGCAGCAGAATACACATTTCTTTTCAAGTGTACATGGAACATTCTCCAGGACAGATCACATGTTAGGCCACAAAAGAAGCACTGGTAAATTTACGAAAATTGAAATCTTATCAAGCAGCTTTTCTGACCACAACTCTGTGAGATTATAAATCAACTACAAGAAAAAAACTGCAAAAAGCACAAACACATGGAGGCTAACCAATATGCTACTAAACAACCAATGGCTCATGGAAGAAAGCAAAGAAGAAATCAAAAAATACCTGGAGATAAAAGAAAATGAAAACACGACAATCCAAAACCTATGAGATGCAGCAAAAGCGGTTCTAAGAGGAAAGATTATAAGTGATACAAGCTTACTTCAGGAAACAAGAAAAATCTCAAATAAACAATCTAACCTTACTCCTAAAGGAACTAAAGAAAGAAGAACAAACAAAACCCAAAGTTAGCAGAAGGAAAGAAATCATAAAGATCAGAGCAGAAGTTAATGAAATAGAGACTAAAAAAACAACTGAATAGGTCAATGAAACTAAAAGCTGGTTCTTTGAAAAGATAAACAAAGTTGATAAACCTTTAGCCAGACTCATCTAGAAAAAAAAAGGAGAGGGCCCAAATCAAAATCAAGAATGAAAAAGGAGAAGTTACAATGGACACCACAGAAATACAAAGGATCATAAGAGACTACTAAGAACAACAATACACCAATAACATGGACAACCTAGAAGAAATGGACAAATTCTTAGAAAGGTATAATTTCTCAAGACTGAACCAGGAAGAAATAGAAAATATGAACAGACCAATTACCAGTACTGAAACTGAATCAGTAATTTAAAAACTCCCAACAAACAAAAGTCCAGGACCAGATGGCTTCACAGTTGAATTCTACCAAACATTTAGAGAAGAGTTAACACCTATCCTTCTGAAAATCTTCCCAAAAAAATGCAGAAGAAGGAACAATTCTGAACTCATTCTATGAGGCCACAATCACCCTGATAACAAAACCAGAGAAAGATATCACAAAAAAAAGAACATTACAGGCCAATATCACTGATGAACATAGATGCAAAAACCCTCAACAAAATACTAGCAAACTAAATCCAACAATACATTACAAGGATCATATACCATGAATAAGCGGGATTTATCCAAAGGAAGCAGGATTTTTCAATATCTGCAAACCAATATGATATACCACATCAACAAATTGAAGAATAAAAACCATAAATCATCTCAATAGTTGCAGAAAAGCTCTTGACAAAATTCAACATCCGTTTAAGATAAAACTCTCCAGAAAATGGGCACAGAGGGAGCATACCTCAACACAATAAAGACCACATATGACAAACACACAGCTAACATCATACTCAGTGATGAAAAACTGAAAGCATTCCCTCTAAGATCAGGAGCAAGACAAGGATGCCCACTCTCACCACTTTTATTCAACATAGTATTTGAAGTCCTACCCACAGCAATCAGACAAGAAAAAAATAAAAGGAATTCAAATTGGAAAGAAAGAAGTAAAACTGTCACTGTTTGCAGATGACATGAAACTATACATAGAAAACCCTGAAGATGCCACCAGAAAACTACTAGAGCTCATCAGTGAATTCAGTAATGTTACAGGATACAAAATTGATACACAGAAATCTGTTCCATTTCTACACAATAGCAGCAAAGTATCAGAAAAAGAAATTAAGGAAATAATCCCATTTACCATTGCATCAAAAAGCATAAAATACCTAGGAATAAATGTACCTAAGGAGGTAAAAGACCTCTACTCAAACTATAAGACACTGATGAAAGAAACTGAAAATGACACAAACAGATAGAAAGATATACTATGTTCAGGGATTGGAAGAATTAATATTCTTAAAATGACCATACTACCCAAGGCAATCTACAGATTTAATGCAATCTCTATCAAAATACCAATGGCATTTTCTACAGAACTAGAACAAACAATTTAAAATTTTTCATGGAACACAAAAGACCCTGAATTGCCAAACCAATCTTGAGAAAGAAGGACAGAGCTGGAGGAATCATGCTCCCTGACCTCAGACTATACTACAAAGCTATAGTAATCAAAACAGTATGATACTGGCAAAAAACAGACACATAGATCAATAGAACACAACAGAGAGCCCAGAAATAAACCCACACACTTATGGTCAATCTATGACAAATGAGTCAAGAATATAAAATGGAGAAAAAACATTCTCTTCAACAAGTGGTGCTGGGAAAACTGACCAGCTGTATGTAAAAATTAAATTAAAACATTCTTTAACACCATATACAAAAATGAACTCAACATGGATTAAACACATAAATGTTAAGACTGGAAACCATAAAAATCCTAGAAGAAACCATAGGCAGAACACTCTGACCTAAATCTTAGCAATATTTTTTTGCATCTGTCTCCTAAAGCAAAGGAAATAAAAGCAAAATTTAAAAATGTTACCTAATTAGACTTAAAAGCTTTTGCACAGTAAAGGAAACCATTGACAAAACAAAAAGGTAACCTACTTAATGGGAGAAAATATTTGCTAATGAAATGAGTGATAAGGGCTTTATATCCAAAATATATAAACAGCTCATACAGCTCAACATCAAAAAAAAACCAACCCAATTAAAAAATGGGCAGAAGACATGAATAGACATTTTTCCAAATGAAAATGAAAAGATGCTCAACATCATTACAAGAAATGCAAATCAAAACCATAATAAGATATCACCTCACACCTGGTAGAATGGCTATCATCAAAAAGAACACAAATAACAAATGTTGGTGAGAAGGTAGAGAAAAGGGAACCCTTGTACACTGTTGACTGGTCCAGCCACTGTGGAAAACAGTATGGCAGTTTCTCAGAAAACTAAAAATAGAACTACCATAGGACCCAATAATTCCACTCCTGGGTATATATCCAAAATATATATATATAAAACACTAATTCAAAAAGATACATGCACCCCAATGTTCATAGCAGCATTATTTACAATTGCCAAGATATGGAAGCAAACTATGTGTCCATCAACTGATAAATGGTAAGGAAAATGTCTGTATATATACATATACACACACACAATGGAATACTACTCAGCCATAAAAACAAGGCTGGAGAGGACGTGGAGAAATGGGAACCCTGGTACACTGTTGGTGGGAGTGTATATTAGTGTGACCACTGTGGAAAACACTATGGAGAGGGCTTCCCTGGTGGCGCAGTGGTTGAGAATCTGCCTGCCAATGCAGGGGACACGGGTTCCAGCCCTGGTCTGGGAAGATCCCACATGCCACGGAGCAACTGGGCCCGTGAGCCACAATTACTGAGCCTGCGCGTCTGGAGCCTGTGCTCCGCAACAAGAGAGGCCGCGATGGTGAGAGGCCCGCGCACCGCGATGAAGAGTGGTCCCCACTTGCCGCAACTAGAGAAAGCCCTCGCACAGAAACGAAGACTCAACACAGTCATAAATAAATAAATAAATAAATAAATAAAAGAACGTGAATTTCTTTAAAAAAAAAAAAAAAAACACTATGGAGATTCCTTAAAAAACTAAAAATAGAGCTACCATATGATCCAGCCATCCCACTCCTGGGTATATGTCCAGAAAAAATGAAAACTCTAATTTAAAAAGATACATGTCCTCCAATGTTCATAGCAGCACTATTTATAATAGCCAAGACATGGAAACAACCCAACTGCCCATTAACTGACAACTGACTTCAGATGTCACACACACACACACACACACCACAGTGGCATATTACTCAGCCATAAAAAAAGAAATATTGCCATTTGCAGCAACATGGATGGACCTAGAGATTATTATACTTAGTGAAGTTAGAGAAAGACAAATATTATATGATATCACTTATACGTGGAATCTAAATAATACAGATGAATCTATATACAAAACAGAAACACAGAGAACAAACTTACGGTTACCAAAGTAGGGGAAGGGTCATATAAGGAGTGTGGGATTAACAGATGCAAACTACTATACATAAAATAGATAATCAACAAGGGTTTAATGTATAACACAGGGAACTATATTCAATATCTTGCAATAACCTATAATGGAAAATGTCTGAAGATACATATTATATATAATATACACATTATACTCACTTTGCTGTACATCTGAAACACAATATTGAAAATCAGCTATACTCCAATTAAAAGAAGAAAAACTATGAGGTAGATAGATACATGATAGATATTGATATATAACACATTGGAATATTACTCAGCCTCAGTAAAGAAATACTGCCAACATGAATGGAGGTGGAAGACACTACACTAAGCAAAGAAAGGCAGACACATAAAGAGAAGTACTGCATGATCTCACTTACATGTAAAATCTAAAATAGTCAAACTCACAGAAGCAGAGTGTCCAGTGGTAGTTTTCCAGGGGCTGCGGGGGCGGGGGGGGAGAAATATGATGATGTTAGTGAAAGGGTACAAAGTTCCAGTTATGCAAGATGAATAATTTCTGGAGATCTGATGTACAGCATAGTGACAATAGTTAATACTAAATTGTATACTTGTAATTTGTTGAGGATTAAATCCCCTTCCCACCACCACACACACAAAATGGTAACTATGTAGAAGTAATATATATGTTATATATCGACCAAAGAAAAATGCACAACCTAAAAGTTGTGAGTTATGTTTTATGCTGGGACCTTACTGAGGACTATAGCTCAGGAGGCAGCCTCTCAGATAGCTCTAAGGAACTGTTCTGGAGAGGTAAGGGAGGAGCCAGGATATATAGGAGTTTTTATTGGGAAATAAAACAAAAAAACATGTAGTCCAACATCAAGAGATTACTACTAATTACAAAAAAAAAAAAAAACCAGAAATCTCAAGTTAAGAATTTTAGTACTTTTTTATGTATGGAAAGATGCAAGATTCTGGGCTCTTGGAAATTATACCTTAGATATGAATCTTATCTGGGACCAGTATCCTATTTTTCTCCGTTGTGAATTCCACTCAGGGTGCACTGTCAAAGGCAGCTGCAGTGGCTGACGGCAGGCAACATTTGTTGTTTACTGAAATGACAGGCAACATTTTTTTGTCCATAATTAGCATGATTGTGGTGATCATTTCATAATGTATATGTATATCAAGACATCAAGCTGTATATCTTAAATATATACAATTTTATATGTCAATGATATCTCAACAAAGCTGTTAAAAAAAATTAAAGGAAATTATTTCAAGGAATCCTGGTCAGACATGTGTTCCCCAGGAACGCAAATATCAGCTATTTTTTTGAGAAAATATAGAAGAACTTGTGACAAGAACTTAAGGTTTTGAAATGTGATTTTTACTTCAAAATTACAAATAATTCCTATCCCTTTATTCAATCCAAAGTTGCATCCAGGGCCTTTTTGACCCAAATTCCCACCACTTTTCTCTTTCTCCATAAAGAGCAAGCCTATTTAATGTTCTCTCTCTTCCCTCCTTCTCTCCATCAGTGTTTTGGCTGCTTGCTGCCACTGTTACTGTGACATTTGTATTGCTACTTCTTTACTCCACTATATCCCTGAACCACCATCATGTATGGAGTCTTCCACTTTTCTTCCCACTATTTTCACATTTATTCCTTAATTTTTTTTCCCTTATGCGCCCTGTTGATTCTACAGCAGCCTTGGATCTCGTGCAGAATATCTGGACTTTAGAGACAGAGCCAGACCACTAGAGTTCCTTCTGCCAGGAAATAACTGTTCAGAATGTAGGGGATGTAATTATCAAGAGAGATAACTCTGGCTCTTCTTGGCTGTTTCCATGATTGTTCATTGCTTTAAGTTTCTTCTCCACCGTCAGATATTTTGTTTTACTTGTTTTTTCTGTCTATATTTAGAGTGACTGAAAATTCTTGTAGTAACTGGAACACTAGTTTCTATATAATTTCAGTTTTACTGTAAAAGAAGTGACAGAGGGTAAACCCTTGATTAACTAGAATGCCCAAGGAATGGAATGCTTGATTATACTTTCTGTTGAACATTACTAAATATCTTAGTCCACTTCTCTGAAGTCTCATAAAGCATCAAGGTCATTACTCTGGCTTTCAACTTAAATTGCGCTGACTCTATGTTCATAGATGCAAGTAGTCTACTTATCATATGTATCCTGGAAGTCTTATAAATTATTGTCATTTATGACAATACCTAGTGAATAAAGGTGCAAGTTCAAAATCGGCACTTTTTAAAAGAATATTTGACAATATGTGTCTCGATCCTTGACAACATTCATAAACTGTACCTAGTAATCACACATCTAGGAATTTAATTATAGGACTAATTAGAGATATATCCAAAAATTATGTGCCTAAACGTCACACATATTTTGGAAAATTAGAACATTATCTTCCAACATTAGATATATTTTGATATACCCATAAAACAGAATGCCATGCAAACATTAAAATTCATATTCTTAAGGGATAGGAAATGCTCATAATAAGAGAAAAGGGGAACATATAAAGCAATATAATCATTATGATCTAAATTGGGTAAAATACACATATATGTACATATGTACTTTTGTGTAGGTATGTGTGTGATATAGAAGATTTATGGTATATACATCAAAATGTTAATAATGGTTATCTCTGGCAGGTAGGAATATGGGTGTTTAAATTCCCTAATTTTTACTTTGATGTAATTTCCTACATTGTCTCTAATCAAAGTTTATTATTTTAGGATCATAAAATAATACATAACATTTTAAATTTTCTATTGAAATTTAGTCCTATCATATAACTTTCTCTGAAAGGCAAAATGCTGGGAAATGAACTTGAGTTCTAGCCTGTGGTCTTTTTCTCAATCAACATTTTCATAGTTTGTTGTTCCCATCATTTTTTTTTAACTTTCTTTGAAATTTTATGTGCACAAGCTTATTTGAATTATTGTCTTCACTTATATGACCAGTGCTTTGAAGGGTAAAAACCAAGTTACTGCACAATTTGGGATTTTTCAGCAGCTTCAGTTATTGGGATTCTCAGGACAATCATTGGCACACAAATCTTTAATTATTCACAATACAGGAAATGTTTGTAAAATGAAAATGTCATCAATAGCCCGGCTCAGGAATCAGACCTAGAAGTCTGAAATACCCATTAACCTATTCTTTTATTAGCATACTCACTTCCACTACCTTAGTTCAGGCTCTGGTTATCTCAGTACTTCACTCTCCTAAATTGTCCCACTGTTTACATCCAATTAAGAAAGCTACATTTTACCTAATTTGAAAGAGGATCATTTCTGAAAAAATGGCAATAAATGGAAAAAAAAGTCAAACTTCTTTCCATGGCAAATATTTTATGCTCTTTCATGTTTCAAATAATAGCAATATACTCAGCCTTTGCTGCATAAAATATCCCTCCAAAACTTAATGGCTTAAAACAATGATCATTTATTAGTTCACAAGTCAGCAGGTTGGGCTTTTTAGCTGGGCTTAGGTGGGCAGTTTTTCTGCCTGTCTCAGCTAGGCTCACTCATCAACTGTCAGCTGATGGGCTGGCTAGGGCTGAATGGTCTAAATGGACACATTTACCTGTTGGGCAGTTGGTAGGCTGTTGGCTGGAGAGCCTCAGTCTCTTCCACATGACCTCTGTAGCAGTGTAGCTGAGGCTTGTTCACATGGTGGAAGTGGAAAAAGATGAGTGAAAGGTGCAAAACCTCTTAAGGTCTGGAAAATCTCACATTCCTTCTTCCGCAGTATATGAAGGCCAATCTAAATGAAAAGGATGGGGAAACAGACCTACCTCTTGAAGGCAGGAGCTCCAGTGGATTTTTGGCCATTTTTTATCTACTGTACTATGTGATGGATCTTAGTACATACATTAAAAAGTAAGGAAGCCAGAAGCAAAAGAAGTCACATTCTTGGCTACCAAGCCAGGCTCCAACAATGACCCAATAATTTTTATTAACTCTTCTTTTTCCTCAGAGGCATTCATCTAGTGATCCCTCCCCTCTAATCCTGTCCTATTCCTGGAGCTCTGGCTCTCGTTATCTATAGTCCTCCTTTTACTTCCCGGCACAGCCCCAGAGAGAAGTTCTGATTAGGTTGGGTAGTCTCAATCCATGTAGATCATCCCTATCTGGCAGCATTCTCACACTAGATCACCTCCAGAAGGTGCTGGCCTGTTTAAAATTTTCTGATTCTCAAAGGGGAGAGGAGGAGAGAGTCAGCAAGAACTCCCTGCAAAAAGGGCAAGCCAGAATCACCTGTTGACATCATTTTTTAATTATGCAGCATGAAAAACTCTTACCATCTTTCTACAACAGGCTCAAACCTATAAGAATTACCTCCACTGTAAAATCTTCCCCAGCATCCACAGGCAGAATCAGTGGCTCCCACCTCTGTGGTCTTATGTTATCTCAATTTTTGGACTAGTTACATTTTATAGTAATAGTGGACAGAGCACTGGGGAGTATAGACACAGTTATAGGAACATTTCCAGTAGGCAAAATGGGCTCAGACTGAAGATTCCTAGAAGGTTGCCTCATGCAGTGTTTACCCTTATTAAAAAAAAAAAAATTTTCGGGGATTTCCCTGGCAGTCCAGTGGTTAGAACTCCACACTTCCACTGCAGCTGGTGCGGGTTCAATCGCTGGTCAGGGAACTAAGATCCCGCATGGTATATGGTGTGGCCAAAAAAAAAAATTCAACTGAGTAAATTTTAAAGAGCTTATTGGCTTTATTCAATGATTCATGAAATAGGCAGCATCCAATCTAGGATACAGAAAGGAGCACTGAGGACCTGTACAAAATGAAAGACTTTTATAGGCAAAAAGCAGCAGGAACAAGGAAGTTATACTAGACATAAAAGAGGGTTGGTTATCAAAAGGTTTCTTTCCTTTAGGGGATGGCAGGAGTCTATCAGGCAGATTACCTAATTAGTGTTCATCAGGCAATTCCTGATTGGTTGAAAATTTGATTTCTGGAGAGCCAAAACTGTAATTAAGTCTGAGTTTGGTAACATAAAGCTTAGCATAAGTGACTATTTTGGGTCTGTGGTTTTTAATACCTCTGAAGGCCTTAAAGTATAATTATTGACTAAGCCTCATAGTTCTCATAATTCTGGCAAGAGACAAGTCCTATTACACAGTTAAATTAGTTAAACAAGGAGGCCTTTAGTGGAGCTTCAAGATGGTGGAAGAGTAAGACATGGAGATCACCGTCCTCCCCACAAATACATCAGAAATACATCTACATGTGGAACAACTCCTACAGAACACCTACTGAACGCTGACAGAAGACCTCAGACCTCCCAAAAGGCAAGAAACTCCCCACGTACCTGGGTAGGGCAAAAAAAGAAAAAACAGAGACAAAAGAATAGGGACAAGACCTGCACCAGTGGGAGGGAGCTGTGAAGGAGGAAAGGTTTCCACACACTAGGAAGCCCCTTCGTGGGCAGAGACTGCGGGTGGCAGAGGGGGTAGCTTCAGAGCCACGGAGGAGAGCACAGCAACAGGGGTGTGGAGGGCAAAGCGGAGAGATTCCCGCACAGAGGATTGGTGCCGACCAGCACTCACCAGCCCGAGAGGCTTGTCTGCTCACCCACCTGGGCGGGCGGGGGCTGGGAGCTGAAGCTCGGGCTTCGGTCGCATCGCAGAGAGAGGACTTGGGGTTGGTGGCGTGAACACAGCCTGAAGGGGTTAGCGCACCACAGCTGGCCGGGAGGGAGTCCGGGAAAAGGTCTGGAGCTGCCAAAGAGTCAAGAGACTTTTTCTTGCCTCTTTGTTTTGAGGTGCGCAAGGAGAGGGGATTAAGATCACTGCTTAAAGGAGCTCCAGAAACAGGCACAAGCCGCACTCTCAGCGCGGACCACAGAGACGGGCATGAGACGCTAAGGCTGCTGCTGCCGCCACCAAGAAGCCTGTATGCAAGCACAGGTCACTATCCACACCTCCCCTCCCAGGAGCCTGTGCAGCCCGCCATGGCCAGGGTCCCGTGATCCAGGGACAACTTCCCCGGGAGAACACACGGCGCGCCTCAGGCTGGTGCAACGTCACACCAGCCTCTGCCGCTGCAGGCTCGCCCCGCATCCGTACCCCTCCCTCCCCCCGGCCTGAGCAAGCCAGAGCCCCCGAATCAGCTGCTCCTTTAACCCCATCCTGTCTGAGCGAAGAACAGATGCCCTCAGGCAACCTACATTCAGAGAAGGGGCCAAATCCAAAGCTGAACCCCGGGAGCTGTGCAAACAAAGAAGAGAAATGGAAATCTCTCCCAGCAGCCTCAGGAGCAGCGGATTAAATCTCCACAATCAGCTCGATGTACCCTGCATCTGTGGAATACCTGAATAGACAAGGAGTCATCCCAAATTGAGGAGGTGGACTTTGGGAGCAATGATATATATATTTTTTCCCTTTTTCTCTTTTTGTGAGTGTGTATGTGCATGGTTCTGTGTGTGATTTTGTCTGTATAGCTTTGCTTTTACCATTTGTACTGGGGTTCTGTCTATCCGGTTTTTTTTGTTTTCTTAGTATAGTTTTTAGCACTTGTTATCATTGGCGGATTTGTTTTTTGGTTTGGTTACTCTCTTCTTTCTTTCTTTCTTATTACTTTTTAAATTTTTTTAATAATTATTTTTTATTTTTTATTTTAATAACTTTATTTTATTTTATCTTCTTTCTTTCTTTCTTTCTTTTTTCTCCCTTTTATTCTGAGCCATGTGGATGACAGGCTCTTGGTGTGCCAGCCAGGCATCAAGGCTGTGTCTCCCAGAGGTGGGAGAGCCAAGTTAAGGACATTGGTCCACAAGAGACCTCCCAGGTCCACATAATATCAAACGGCAAAAGTCTCCCAGAGATCTCCATCTCAACATCAAGACCCAGATCAACACAATGACCAGCAAGCTACAGTGCTGGACACCCTATGCCAAACAACTAGAAAGACAGGAACACAACCCCATCCATTAGCAGAGAGGCTGCCTAAAATCATAATAAGGCTGCAAACACCCCAAAACACACCACCAGACGTGGACCTGCCCACCAGAAACACAAGATCCAGCCTCATCCACCAGAACACAGGCACTAGTCTCCTCCACCAGGAAGCCTACACAACCCACTGAACCAACCTTAGCCACTGGGGACAGATACCAAAAACAACGGGAACTACGAACCTGCAGCCTGTGAAAAGGAGACCCCAAACACAGTAAGATAAGCAAAATGAGAAGACAGAAAAACACACAGCAGATGAAGGAGCAGGGTCAAAACACACAAGACTTAACAAATGAAGAGGAAATAGGCAGTCTAACTGAAAAAGAATTCAGAATAAGGATAGTAAAGATTATCCAAAATCTTGGAAATAGAATGGAGAAAATACAAGAAACGTTTCACAGGACCTAGAAGAACTAAAGAGCAAACAAACAGTGATGAACAACACAATAAATGAAATTAAACATTCTCTAGAAGGGATCAATAGCAGAGTAACTGAGGCAGAAGAACGGATAAGGGACCTGGAAGATAAAATAGTGGAAATAACTACTGCAGAGCAGAATAAAGAAAAAAGAATGAAAAGAATTGAGGAGAGTCTCAGAGACCTCTGGGACAACATTAAACACACCAACATTCAAATTATAGGGGTCCCACAAGAAGAAGAGAAAAAGAAAGGGACTGAGAAAATATTTGAAGAGATTATAGTTGAAAACTTCCCTAATATGGAAAAGGAAATACTTAGTCAAGCTCAGGAAGCACAGAGAGCCCCATACAGGATAAATCCAAGGAGAAACACACCAAGACACATATTAATCAAACTATCAAAAATTAAGTACAAAGAAAAAAATATTAAAAGCAGCAAGGGAAAAACAACAAATAACACACAAGGTAATCCCCATAAGGTTAACAGCTGATCTTTCAGCAGAAACTCTGCAAGTCAGAAGGGAGTGGTAGGACATATTTAAAGGGTTGAAGGGGAAAAATTTACAACCAAGATTACTCTACCCAGCAAGGATCTCATTCAGATTCGAAAGAGAAATTAAAACTTTTTCAGACAAGCAAAAGCTAAGAGAATTGAGCACCACCAAACCAGCTTTACAACAAATGCTAAAGGAACTTCTCTAGGCAGGAAACACAAGAGAAGGAAAAGACCTACAATAACAAACCCAAAACAATTAAGAAGATGGTAATAGGAACATATATATCGATAATTACCTTAAATGTAAATGGATTAAATGCTCCAACCAAAAGACATAGACAGGCTGAATAGATACAAAAACAAGACCCATATATGCTGCCTACAAGAGACCCACTTCAGACCTAGGGACACATACAGACTGAAAGTGAGGGGACGGAAAAAGATATTCCATGCAAATGGAAATCAAAAGAAAGCTTGAGTAGCAATTCTCATATCAGAGAAAATAGACTTTAAAACAAAGACTATTACAAGAGACAAAGAAGGACACTACATAATGATCAAGGGGATCAATCCAAGAAGAAGATATAACAATTGTAAATATTTATGCACCCAACAAAGGAGAACCTCAATACATAAGGAAAATACTAACAGCCATAAAAGGGGAAATCGACAGTAACACAATCATAGTAGGGGACTTTAACACCCCAATTTCACCAATGGACAGATCATCCAAAATGAAAATAAATAAGGAAACACAACACAAGCTTTAAATGATACATTAAACAAGATGGACTTAGTTGATATTTATAGGACATTCCATCCAAAAACAACAGAACACACTTTCTTTTCAAGTGCTTATGGAACATTCTCTAGGATAGATCATATCTTGGGTCACAAATCAAGCCTTGGTAAATTTAAGAAAATTGAAATTGTATCAAGTATCTTTTCCGACCACAATGCTATGAGACTAGATATCAAATACAGGGAAAAAATCTGTAAAAAATACAAACACATGGAGGCTAAACAATACACTACTTAATAACCAAGAGATCACTGAAGAAATCAAAGAGGAAATCAAAAAATACCTAGAGACAAATGACAATGAAAACACGATGACCTAAAAGCTATGGGATGCAGCAAGAGCAGTTTTAAGAGGGAAGTTTAGAGCAATACAACCCTACCTTAAGAAACAAGAAACATCTCAAATAAACAACCTAACCTTACACCTAAAGCAATTAGAGAAAGAAGAACAAAACAACCCCAAAGATAGCAGAAGGAAAGAAATCATAAAGATCACATCAGAAATAAATGAAAAAGAAATGAAGGAAACGATATCAAAGATCAATAAAACTAACAGCTGGTTCTTTGAGAAGATAAACAAAATTGATAAACCATTAGCCAGACTCATCAAGAAAAAAAGGGAGAAGACTCAAATCAATAGAATTAGAAATGAAAAAGAAGTAACAACTGACACTGCAGAAATACAAAGGATAATGAGAGATTACTACAGCAACTATATGCCAATAAAATGGACAACCTGGTAGAAATGGGCAAATTCTTAGAAAAGCACAACCTTCCAAGACTGAACCAGGAAGAAATAGAAAATATGAACAGACCAATCACAAGCACTGAAATTGAAACTGTGATTAAAAATCTTCCAACAAACAAAAGCCCAGGACCAGATGGCTTCACAGGTGAATTCTATCAAACATTTAGAGAAGAGCTAACACCTATCCTTCTCAAACTCTTCCAAAATATAGCAAAGGGAGGAACACTCCCAAACTCATTCTGCGAGGCCACCATCACCCTGATACCAAAATGAGACAAAGATGTCACAAAGAAAGAAAACTACAGGCCAATATCACTGATAACCATAGATGAAAAAATCCTCAACAAAATACTAGCAAACAGAATCCAACGGCACATTAAAAGGATCATACACCATGATCAAGTGGGGTTTATCCCCGGAATGCAAGGATTCTTTAATATATACAAATTAATCAATGTGATACACCATAATAACAAACTGAAGAAGAAAAACCATATGATCATCTCAATAGATGCAGAGAAAGCTTTTGACAAAATTCAACACCCATCTATGATAGCGACCCTCCAGAAAGTAGGCATAGAGGGAACTTACCTCAACATAATAAAGGCCATATATGACAAACCCACAACCAACATCATTCTCAATGATGAAAAACTGAAACCATTTCCACTAAGATCAGGAACAAGACAAGGTTGCCCACTCTCACCACTATTATTCAACATAGTTTTGTAAGTTTTAGCCACAGCAATCAGAGAAGAAAAAGGAATAAAAGAAATACAAATTGGAAAAGAAGTAAAGCTGTCACTGTTTGCAGAAGACATGATACTATACACAGAGAATCCTAAAGATGCTACCAGAAAGCTACTAGAGCTAATCAATGAATTTGGTAAAGTAGCAGGATACAAAATTAATGCACAGAAATCTCTTGCATTCCTATACACTAATGATGAAAAATCTGAAAGTGAAATTAAGAAAACACTCCCCATTTACCATTGCAACATAAAGAATAAAATATCTAGGAATAAACCTACCTAAGGAGACAAAAGACCTGTATGCAGAAAATTATGAGACACTGATGAAAGAAATTAAAGATGATACAAACAGATGGAGAGATATACCATGTTCTTGGATTGGAAGAATCAATATTGTGAAAATGACTATACTACCCAAAGCAATCTACAGATTCAACGCAATCCCTATCAAAGTACCACTGGCATTTTTTACAGAACTAGAACAAATCATCTTAAAATTTGTATGGAGACACAAAAGACCCCGAATAGCCAAAGCAGTCTTGAGGGAAAAAAACGGAGTTGGAGGAATCAGACTCCCTGACTTCAGACTATACTACAAAGCTACAGTAATCAAGACAATATGGTACTGGCACAAAAACAGAAACATAGATCAATGGAACAAGATAGAAAGCCCAGAGATAAACCCACGCACCTATGGTCAACTAATCTATGACAAAGGAGGCAAAGATATACAATGGAAAAAAGACAGTCTCTTCAATAAGTGGTGCTGGGTAAACTGGACAGCTACATGTAAAAGAATGAAATTAGAATACTCCGTAACACCATACACAAAAATAAACTCAAAATGGATTAAAGACCTAAGTGTAAGGCCAGACACTATAAAACTCTTAGAGGAAAACATAGGAAGAACACTCTTTGACATAAATCACAGCAAGATCTTTTTTGATCCACCTCCTAGAGTAATGGAAATAAAAACAAAAATAAACAAATGGGACCTAATGAAACTTAAAAGCTTTTGCACAGCAAAGGAAACCATAAACAAGATGAAAAGACAACCCTCAGAATGGGAGAAAATATTTGCAAACGAATCAATGGACAAAGGATTAATCTCCAAAATATATAAACAGCTCATTCAGCTCAATATTAAAGAAACAAACAACCCAATCCAAAAATGGGCAGAAGACCTAAATAGACATTTCTCCAAAGAAGACATACAGACGGCCAAGAAGCACATGAAAAGATGCTCAACATCACTAATTATTAGAGAAATGCAAACCAAAACTACAATGAGGTATCACCTCACACCAGTTAGAATGGGCATCATCAGAAAATCTACAAACAACGAATGCTGGAGAGGGTGTGGAGAAAAGGGAACCCTCTTGTACTGTTGGTGGGAATGTAAATTGATACAGCCACTATGGAGAACAATATGGAGGTTCCTTACAAAACTAAAAATAGAATTACCATATGATCCAGCAATCCCACTACTGGGCATATACCCAGAGAAAACCGTAATTCAAAAAGACACATGCACCCCAATGTTCATTGCAGCACTATTTACAATAGCCAGGTCATGGAAGCAACCTAAATGCCCATCAGCAAACGAATGGATAAAGAAGTTGTGGTACATACATACAATGGAATATTACTCAGCCATAAAAAGGAACAAAATTGAGTCATTTGTTGAGACGTGGATGGATCTAGAGACTGTCATACAGAGTGAAGTAAGTCAGAAAGAGAAAAACAAATATCGTATATTAACGCATGTATGTCAAACCTAGAAAAATGGTACAGATGAACCGGTTTGCAGGGCAGAAGTTGAGACACAGATGTAGAGAACAAACGTATGGACACCAAGGGGGGGAAACCGTGGTGGGGTGGGGATGGTGGTGTGCTGAATTGGGCGATTGGGATTGACGTGTATACACTGATGTGTAAAAAATTGATGACTGATTAAAAAAAAAAAAGTGTCATGGGCTTCCCTGGTGGCGCAGTGGTTGAGAATCTGCCTGCCAATGCTGGGGACATGGGTTCAAGCCCCGGTCTGGGAAGATCCCACATGCCGCGGAGCAACTAGGTCCGTGAGCCACAACTACTGAGCCTGCGCGTCTGGAGCCTGTGCTCCGCAACAAGAGAGGTCGTGATAGTGAGAGGCCCACACACCGCGATGAAGAGTGGCCCCTGCTTGCCGCAACTAGAGAAAGCCCTCACACAGAAACGAAGACCTAACACAGCCAAAAATAAATAAATAAATAAATAAATTTTTTTAAAAAACAGAAAGAGTCACGTACCACAATATTCATTGCAGCTCTATTTACAATAGCCAGGACATGGAAGCAACCTAAATGTCCATCAACAGATGAAGTGGTAAAGAAGATGTGGCACATGTATACAATGGAATATTACTCAGCCATAAAAAGAAACGAAATTGAGTCATTTGTAGTGAGGTGGATGGACCTAGAGTCTGTTATACAGAGTGAAGTAAGTCAGAAAAAGAAAAACAAATACCATATGCTAACACATATATATGGAATCTAAAAAACAAAAACAAAAAATGGTCATGAAGAACCTAGGGGCAAGACGGGAATAAAGACGTAGACCTACTAGAGAATGGACTGGAGGATACGGGGAGGGGAAAGGTGAAGCTGGGATGAAGTGAGAGAGTGGCATGGACTTATATATACTACCAAATGTAAAATAGATAGCTAGTGGGAAGCAGTCGCATAGCACAGGGAGATCAGCTCAGTGCTTTGTGATCACCTAGAAGGGTAGGATAGGGAGGGTGGGAGGGAGGGAGAAGCAAGAGGGAAGAGATATGGGGATATATGTATAGCTGATTCACTTTGTTATAAAGCAGAAACTAACACACCATTGTAAAGCAATTATACTCCAATAAATGTTTAAAAATAATCATGGCATGCAAGAGAAATAAATAAATAAACACTGTAATAAAAATGAAAAAAAAAAAAAGGAGGCCTTTAGATGAGGTGGCTCTAATGCCACAGCAGCCTATGTAAGCAGACCAAAATCAAGCCTGTAAATGCCTCAAGGTTATAAAATTGTAACCTAAGGACAACCAATCACAAGTAGCCAAGTAGGCTTTAAGCTTTAGTCAATTTCCTCGCTTTGCTTCTGCCTTTTTTCTGTAAAAGTCTCTCTCCAGCTCTTGTTGATAGAGAACTCCTAACCACCTACCATTTGGAGCTGCCCAATTTGAACTGACTTTTGCTCACAAACTCTTAAAATTTTTAATATGCCTCAGTTTGCCTTTTTAACAACACCAATGCAACCTCAGAAGTTAATGGCCTAAGGTCACATATAAGGGCAAAGACTTGTATCCCAATAAGATATTTTTGAGTGATTCTCAGATGGGCTCAACTGAAAGATGACTTACTAGTCTTTAGTTTCATTATGCTACTATTCTGACTAGCATTCCTACTGAGTCTAAAATAATGGACCACAGACGGTCCCTGACTCAGGATGGTTCAACTTAAGATTTTTGGATTTTATGATGGTGTAAAACTGATACACATTCAGTAAAAACCATTTTTCAAATTTTGCTTTTTTCCCTGGCTAGTGATATGTGGTATGATACCCCCTCTTATGATGCTGGGCAGAAGTGAGCCACAGCTCCCCGTCACACGTGCAATCACAAGAACAAACAGCCAATACTCTTACAACCACTCCAGACTCTTACAACATTTTAGTTTTTCACATTCAATACAGTGTTCAATAAATTACACAAGATAGTCAACATATAAAATAGGTTTTGTGTTAGATGATTTTGCCCAACTTTAGGCTAACGTAAGTGTCTGAATTCTGTCAACTGAAAAAAAAAATGCACAGCACGAGGGTCGTGAGTTCAGTTTTATATGGGACAAAATGAGGACTATAGCCCGGGAGATAGCCTCTCAGATGGCTCTGACAAACTGCTCAGAAGAGGTAGCGGGGGAGGTCAGTATACATGTGATTTTAGTGAAGACAGACACATTCAATCTAGCACACATTTTGGCAGAATCTTATTGCTAGTCACAAGAAGCTTGCTGCTAGTCATGAGGAACAGATGTCTGTTAACGATTTTAGTGTTTTTCTAGATTTGAGAAGATGCAAGAATTTGGGCTCATAAAATCTTCTCCTGAAGATATCTAACTATCTGAAGGCCTGCCTGTTCTGCCAGTTTTTCCCAGAGCAGAGTGCCTCATTCCTGATCTCCACCCTGAACTCCTTTCAGGGTGTGCCGAAGGTCAGCAACTGCAGTGTCTAGTGACTTCATTCTTATAGAACCAGATAGCGAGCAACAGTTTTTAGTTGGCAGTGCCCCTCATGGTCATAAATTTGACGATGGCTTGGGAAGCATTTCATGACCATTTTGTCCCACGGTGCATGGAATGTTCATTCCTAGGTCAGGCAAGTATTTCATTGATACCACTCAAAGTGCTATCACTGGATTAGGCCCTATTAACTGTAGCCAAAAGCCTCTGGACCACCTGTCTTACTAGTCCGTTATGGTCCTAGAAATGATTCCCTCTTGTTTCTTCTTCTCATACTGAGAGTTACTATTACAATCATTGATCTTATACAGAACTATATGTCTGGTCAACTGCTTCAAGTCACTTAGTCATCACTTTATCAGAGGTTCATTCACACATTTGGTAATGTAAGAAACAACAATATTGTAAAATAAGCAGAATACAAGTAATCTAGCTAGTGGTATTAGTAAGGTCATAAGTAAGAATTTAAGCCAAGAACTTCCATTAGGTGCAACCCAGTATATCCCCAGGTCATTTGACTTAGTCTGTTCTGTACCAATTCTCATCTTTAAGGGAAGTGATATATAGGCTTATTCATAAGGCACCCAGCCCAGTTTCCTAGTGTTATTAAGCTGGTAATCCTTAGTATGGTTTAATTGTTCCCAACCAAAGGGGGAGGGCTTTAAAAATCATAGCCTGATGTTAGCCATATAAATCCAGCACACAACTGAGGGAAGTTATATTCTTTGGCTGAAAATTTGCTTGTTGCTCTGATTGAATTTGAGTACCTTTAAAAGAAAATTTATATTTTTGGTGATGGTTAGAGCAAGTCTGATTGATTGGCCAAGTGAGGGAGTCCCAGGAAAGAAATACATTTGGATTGTAAGCAAAAGTGTGAGCAATTATCAAAGTAATTGGTATACAGGCCTGATCCATCATCTTAGGTAAGCTGTCGACTTCAGATGTAGTCTTCTCATCCTGGTCTGGTAGCTTCTCCTCTGTTTAAGCATCGCTTTTAAGATGATTTTGAGGTCAGCAGTCCTCTCCATAGGCCAGTCCAATGCAAAGGGTCAATTCCCTTAGTTTTACTGTGCATGAGCTGGTTAAAAGTACCTGATAAGGGTCCTCCCATTTAGGCTGGAGATAGTCCTTTAAATGATGTCTTTTCCAGGATGCATAATCTCCTGGTTGCAGGTCATGGGGGCATCTTATCTTCCCCCCCCCCCCCACCTTGGGAAGTCAGGATTTATTAAAAGCATCAAGCTCCAGGGCATTTTTTTTTTTTTTTTTTACCAAATACCTTTAAATTTTTTTTATCCCCACAAAAATCCTTATCATTTAAAACCAGATATTCAAATTTCATGGCTAACATTTTTAGCGAATCAACTCTTCAGTACTGATCCTAGAAAACAACCTTCAATGGATCTTTGAATAATGGAGATTCAGCCACTGATATGAGTGGTGTAGGTAGTCACACCTTTAACTTCAAGCCACAAGCTGTGACGTTTGGAAGGGGTGAGGTCTACTGTCCTGCATTATCAGAATGTGTCATATTTTCAGTGCTACTGGGTTGCACGTTATCTGCAAGGTTTTGTGCATGCTCGAGAAATAAATCTTTCAGTACACTTAATTCCTTAGCAATTTAATTTTTGCTTCCAACCATTCATTCTCCTCCTTGAGCCGATTCACTCCGCAGCGTATCCTGCGCTTTCTGCTTGCTTTTCAACAGGCTCTTTTTCACCGCCATGTTGTTCCTCTCTCTGCGCTGAAGATACTCGTCACTGTTGCGATCCATGGGCAAACTCTTTTTGCTCTGCTTGCTTGGAGGCAAAGCTTTGCCTCCGCCCCCAGGGCCGGCGGGCCCCAGCTGAGGAACCTGCTGTAAGCCGCTGGCATGAGCCTGAGTATGGATGACGCTTATTCCATTCACTCCCGGGGTATGTTCTGCTGCGATACCTTGCTCATTTGGGCACGCTCCCTCGACAACTCAGAACAAGTAGAAATGAGGACAAGGTGATCAATGGTTTCCACACTAAACTGCCAAGAAATCAGCACATGTACCTGAACCCCTGAGGGTACTGCCCATCTGTGTTGGAAGAACAGATTCTCCTTCCCCTCAAACATGCATTTCTATCCTCTCCATCTAGACACCTCTGCTGGCAATTTTCCTTACTGTGTTCCCTCCAAGCATGCTAACAAAGCACTTTATTTTTTGCCCTCCTCTGTTCTATTCAACTCGTGGTTGGTGCACATTCCTCCAACCTGTGTTCAACAGTCAACTGCGCCTCCAGCCCGCCCGCCCCCAAGCTGCCTCCACTCCGAGCGGCCCCCGCGGCGCAGCCCGACCCGACCCAGGCCTCGCAGCCCGCGAGTCAGCAAGGAGGAGTGGTGGTTATGAAACAGGCAGCCTCTGCCGGTTCCGCAGCCGCCACCCGCTTCCCATCCCCGCCGGGCCGTGTGCACCAGGGGCATCTTATCTTCATCCAAAGATAGATTACTGAGGTAAACTTCAGAAACAAACTTAGAGTGTCCTTAAAATAATTCAATTAAACTTTACAATAATGTAACAGCAAGGAGCTACTGGGAAGTGGGTCTTAGTAAATACAGACCTCAACTAACAAAACTATAATTTAATGTCCACTGAAACGATCTTTTTCTCTCTAAAATTACCCTCATTTCTACAAAATATAGCCAAAATAAGACTAATTTGTTTGCAAAATAAATCTGGTTTCAAAAAACTTGGCCTGATGATTTATACAAGTGTAACTGATCATATAGATTCTTTTAAAGTTGGCTTTGCTGGAACTTCTTAAGTAACCTCAAATTAAATTTTTAAAAGGCCTTTCAAGGGTAGGAAAGCTATGCCAAGGGCTTGTCACTGATTTTGCCTTGGAAAACTTTGAGTGAATCTCTCCCTTTTCAAGGTCCTCAAAATACCTTGAGATTCCTGCACCTGTTAGGAGGTGGCCTTCCTAATTTACCTGATAAACCTGCTGGTAATCCAAGAGTTTCCAATCTCTGGAGGGATCAGGTAGAGAGAAAGGATATGTTTCAATTCTGCTTACAAAGGTATAATTTACTAAACTGATGTAAGTCATAATTAGCTTAAGGGGAAGTGTTCCTTATAGCTGGAAAAATAAAGATTAAAAGCCAATAATACTTCAGACAGAAGCCATAAAAAATTATAACCATATTCACCAGTTCACTGTCTCATGTAACTAATCTTTTTTGTTAAGTTTTATGAAGCCAAGAGATTTTCCGTTAGAATTCTTTAATTTCTTACCCATCAGCAGTATAATCTGAAAGTTATCAGAAGCCGGCACTTGTCAAAAAGTGCATATTCTTGCTATGAATATTCTTGAAGAGGAAGCATTTTTGCAAGGGCATCAGAGTAAAACAATAACTGTCTATGAATGATAAGACTTAAGGCACGGTTAGAGACCTAATTACAATGCAATTGACAAAGAAACTTGGTTACTGCTATGACATAAAACATTTTAAGTTAACTAGAATTATCACTGATAATACTTCACCAAGGCCTTCTGCTTTTTAGGAATTCCATATAATTTCTAGAATATCTATATTAATAACATTTACCCATACAATATAACCTAAGAAGATTTATTACTCATTTGCCAATGCTTCTCATGTAAGTTAACATACCAAATGAACCTAATTAGTTTAATATCTCTCTTTGAGAGGTTTCAGGGACCCTTTTGAAACATCCCAAAAGTTAGCTAATGGTCAAAGGAACTTCACTGGAATTTGATTTGGGAAGTTTGTCTAAAAATGTCAGAAAGGTTTTAAAGCACTTGGTCAAATAGGACCATAGATCACCGTGAAACAATACATATTCACTTAAGCAATGTGACAAAAGATTTCAAAGGAAAATACAGAACAGATCACTTAAAAGATAAACTTTAAAAGGTAAAGAGGGCTTCCCTGGTGGCTCAGTGGTTGCGAGTCTGCCTGCCAATGCAGGGGACACGGGTTCGAGCCCTGGTCCGGGAAGATCCCACACGCCACGGAGCAACTAGGCCCGTGAGCCACAATTACTGAGCCTGCGCGTCTGGAGCTTGTGCTCCGCAACAAGAGAGGCCGCGATAGTGAGAGGCTGGCGCACCGCGATGAAGAGTGGCCCCCGCTTGCCACAACTAGAGAAAAGCCCTCACACAGAAACGAAGACCCAACACAGTCATAAATAAATAAATAAATAAATGGATCATCACATTTAAAAAAATAAATAAATAAAAAAATAAAAGGTAAAGAAACTTAAGTTCTGTTATAAAAGCAGCTCAATAGTCTAAAAAAACTTTGTTTTCTTAACAGAAAGAAAACTGAACTCCAGTCTTGCATCAGCCTACTTTTAATAACAATTCATTTACTTAATTAAATTTATTCTAAACTTAGCCCATCCTGACCTTGCACAAAACTCTTTTCTCGGGGTCCCTTTCCACAAACTTTCCATAACTTTCTGTATCAGTATTAGTTTGTCTCTTATTTTTTCCCATGCAGAAACAACCATCTCTAGGACAAAATTACTTTTTTTTCCCTTAACAAAATGCAATTCTATTCTTCATACCTTCTTTTACTGAAAACCCACATCCTACTTTGCTACTGTATACTGAAATATTTCCCTAATTATTTCTGGTAGCTTTAATTACATATTTAAACTAGAATACTCAACTCTTCAAAACCTTAATTTCTAGCAAAAACTAAGGAGCAAGCAAATATGAACTGTCTTTTACGTTAGTATTCTGTAGATTGGCAAACATGAATACCAATAATAATTTCTAAAAATATGTGCTTTCTTATAGAAAATCTCATTGTGGCACCAAACATATTTATCAATAGTCTTAAATATCTTTAGTTTCCCTGTAAATAGAAGCCAATGTTTAGTAATTAGTGTTTCAGTACCTCATTTTATTTGGGAATGACCTAGCTATTCAATAAACTTTCCTCATTTAAATTAGCACAACTCTAAAATTTCAAGTTACCAAATACCTGGAGAGTTTTTAAGTAGACATTCCTAAAACATAATTACTCTTAAGACATTTACCCAAAAGCTCTTACCTCATTTACATTTTTTTTATAAAAATCATACCAAGTTTTTTCTTGTTGACAAATCTGCAACACATATAAGATCTTATTTGACTTCTATTAAACCTAGATACAGTAAAAGTATTATACTTAATATTGATGATTCTAAAGACATGTCTATACTAATTAAGTTGACAAACTTTAACTTTAATACCAGGTATTAACAATGAATATTTCCCAGTTCATGTGAACCTGAAATTCATTCTGGCAGTTTCCTTTTATATTTCTGAGAATTTGTATAAGCACTTAATTTCCTTTAAGCCAATTAAGTAGAGCTCATTTACAAATTAATTTTGATAATACCATCCAAAGGTAAAGACATATTTATAATGCACACATAGACATATAGAAAGACACAAGCAGAGGTCTCAACTTCACTTTAAAACTTAGTCATGAATTAGGCATTACAATATAAAACGCATTAGTTTATAAATAACATTTGGAATAAGTTAAATTTGAAAAGGCCTCTTCTCCCCCACCCCCTTTGTTTCCCTCAGTCTCGGGAATTACAGTCGTCTAGGTATGTATTCCTGAGAGCCCTGGTAGAACATTTACATCTCAAGGCACTGGGAGAGAAAAGCAAGTTTTCCTAGAAGGACTTGCTCCCTCAGGGTCAGAATTCTGGAAAGGTGTTTTATCATGCCAGCTTTCTCTAACAACTGTGTCTGCCATAAAGAGTCCACTTTGGCCATTTTCCGGGCAAGATTCTCCTTTAATGCCCAATTAGGTAAGTGCTTGTAAGAGTAAGTTTTGTTTATAAACTTGGCTGGGGTGTTGGTCAGAGGCTGGTTTTCTGACACCCCTTGTTTCTCTGTTTGAGAGCTCTATTTCCCACCTTAGAGTTGAATTTGTTGGGGATAAAATCTACTAATGAGATTGTGTGTGGGCCAGTGTGCTGCTTGCGAGCTTAACTCCTCTAGGCACCACTCTAGAGTCATCGCAGCCCTCTGACGTGTCTCAGTTTCTCCCTTTGGTCGTCTAAGACCACCGTTGGTACTCGGATCATTGAATGGCCAATTCTTATACATGATCCCTGGATGAGCACATCTTTTAATTAATAGGCAGGTTGCCCTGTGGGACCACTGTGCAGTGTGAGGATTCTGCCTCCACCACTCCCGTAAATTTCTCAGTTTCCTAAGAAAGTCTTAACTGACCGGAAGCAGTCTTATCCTCCTTCTTCAGAGCAAAGCTCTCATGTAATATCTTCACTCTTATCCCGACAAATTCAGTAAGGCAGCCAAATTGAGGAGAGGTGTCAGATCAGCCTTCTACCTAAACACTCAGCCCCGACAGCTCAGTGTCTTTCAACGGGGTGGGCGCCTTCCCCAGTGTCTTTCAGCTGGGTGGGCACACCTCTCAACTGTGTGTTTCACCTGAGGGGCCAGGTACTGTTACATACTGCCAGATAAATCTCAGGATATCAACCCATATGGGAGAGCCGAGAGCCAGGGAAGAGACACTCACCCAAATTCGTCTAGACTCTCTGAGGGAGATGAATGGGCACAAGAGGCCTCTGCTGGTACCAAACTCTGGCTCCTTGTAGAGTTCAGGCAAAGGAGAGAAGCCTGCTCTGGGTCCCTTCATTAGTTGCCAAACTGTTGACTGAAAAAAAAAGAAAGCACAACATGAGTTTAAGCTTTATTTGGACAAAATGAGGACTAGAGCCCAGGAGACAACCCCTCAGATAGTTCTGAGGAACTGCTCAGAAGAGGTGGGAGCGTGGTCAGTATATAATTTTAGTGAAGGGGGATACGTGCAATCAAGCATACATTTTGGTAGAATGTTGCTAGTCACAAGAAGGTTGCTGCTGGTCACAAGGGGCAGATGTCTGTTAATGATTTTAGTGTTCTTCTAGATATGAGAAGATGCAAGCATTTGGGCTCATAAAATCTTCTTCTGAAAGTATTTAACTATCAAAAGCCCTGTTCTGCCAGTTTTTCTCAGAGCACAGAGTGCCTCATTCCTCATCTCCCTGAACTCCTTTCAGGGTGTGCCGAAAGTCAGCAACTGCAGTGGCTAGTGACTTCATTCTTATAGAACCAGAGTGCAGGTGAAAATTTTTAGCTGTCAGCATCTTTAAGGTAGACTAGGCTAAGCTATGATGTTTAGTAGGTGTGTGAAATGCATTTTCAACTCGGGAAATTTTTGATTTACAATGAGTTCATTGGGATATAACCTCACCATAAGTCAAGGAAGATCTGTATTTTCTTTTAGATCAGTATCAGAAATATAACTCACTGACTTGTAGATAACTCCTTACAAACAAGGAATTTCAGTTTTGAGAAACAAAACTTGCTAGAGTCAGAAAATCAATTTTTAGCCTGTTAATATTGTTGGGAAGGAAAACTTTTCCATTCTACCCTTCTAGGTTCTGTGGCTGACTTAAGAACTAAATTGGCATAACAGATAAACAGGAGAAAAACACTATTTTAATTATGTACTTACACACAGGAGCATTCCAAAGATGTGAGACTCAAAAGGCAGCCAGACAACTGAGGCTTATATAACATCCTGACCTAATGAAAGTGATAAAGGTCTGCGTTTCAAAGGGAGAGAAGGCAATTCACGGGAAGGTGAAAAGAGGAAATGAAATATTTGTCAAACAAACGTTGCCTTGCCTTGTAAGTAAGCACCTCAGGTGACTTATCTCTGGTAATAAACTCTGTTCCTAGTACAGGCCCCCTTTCTAATGTAAATTAATCTTACAAAAGGGTAACTTCTACTGGTTTTAGAGCTTCTCCTGTGTCTGCAGTTTCTCAAAATAATCAGCTCAAAATAATCCTTATGCCAAAGAAGCATAATTCGGGGTGGCATATTCTGCTACCCTTCAATATTTTACTTCCTTTAATAGAGCTGCAGGGAGAAACTAGTTTTTCAAAAATAGAGGAAGCGGAACAAAAAGAATAGAATTTATTTTCCTAAAAACAATTATTTCAATGGTGTGACCAAATTAGGTGGTCTTCTCATTGGCATGTTGTAGCTTTTTGAGATTGACCATTCAAGTAATTTAACATAATTGCATAAAATTAAGCTTTAAAATTCAGTTGAAAAATAGCATGAAGTCTCAGGTTGGGTTCCGCAGGACGCAAAGTTTAGCATGCAGAATATTTATTAGGGAGTGCCCTAGGGACCAACATCTGTGGCAGGGAGGAGAAGGAAGCAGGAGTGGGCAGAACAAGAAGTGAAGATTCAATGCAGGCCAAGAAAGCCTCGTCTCCCCTGCCCCCATCCCCAGAGAGTCACAGAATATTCAAGATTGTCCTGAACTGTCCCCAGATGTCCAGGCCTTCGTACCCCTGATCAGTTAGGTGAGAGTATAAACTACCATAGCCATCCTAGGGATCAATTTAGCAGTATTTAGTGGAACTGGGTAGGCACACACCCTGCGACTTGCCACTATTACTTGTGTGTTCTTCAGAGAAACTCTTGTATAGGTTTATAAGGGAGAAATGGTATAACAGAGAATTGGAGTCTGTTGTCCATCATCAAGGAACTACATAAACCAAATGGGGTGGAGGCATATGACAATCCTATTCAGTGGTCAGAAACAATGAACTAGATGATGAGAGCAAATATTTAGTTAACAACTAGGTAATGATAATACTAGCTAACCCTGACTGATAATACTAGCTAACATCACTTACTGTTTGCCATGCCGTTTGTTTATCTGCACCACCTTTATTCAACCCAATGTTCCATTATCGTATTCCTAAATGTGGACACTGAGGTACGGAGAGGTGAAGTAATACGTTCAAGATCACATAGCTAAAAAGTGGCAGAACCAGGGTTTAAATGGAGAAATCCTAGTTTTGAGAGGTCATGCTTTTAACCATTACCTCAAGTGTAGACTTTGGGGATAAAACGTTGAATGCAAAAAAGAGAGACAAAACAAGAACTAGCACTTAATACTCCATGTAAATGTAAGGCACACCTAATACATAAATTACACCGTATCTTTGAATGATACATACCTTGCCAAGGATTTATGTTAATCACTTTAGAGTAGCAGCCTTTGATGGAAGAAGGGAAATAGAAGCAGGAAGATGAAGGGGAAAAGATATAAAAAGAGGAAAAGGGCCCAGCATGCATCACTGATGCTGTGCTATAAACTGATTATGACTAAGACAACTCCCTTCACTTGGGGCCCAAAGCAAGCAAAAAAAGTTACAGTAAAACTTCAGATCTGATCAGGTCTCAACTTACCTGATAAAAACATTTGTCATTTCTTCTGTGATAACTTACAAAATCCTGTAAAAAGGATACAAGACATGGGTCACTTCCACCTTACTCTCAAGGTCCAGCCATATAGCATCTCTCTGTTCCTTGAACACCTTGTGCCTTCCCGGGCCATCTTCCTTCAGCCTGAATGTCTGCTCCTCCCCTCCCCAGCTTGGCTACATTCTGCTCGTCCTTCAGATCTCAGCTGAAACATGATTTTTACAGGAAGTTCTTCCCTTGAGCCCCAGACCAGGTTAGCTCTTCACAGCACTTACTTTTATTATGTAGTTATTTGTGCCATTCTGTTTTCATGTCTTTCTCCCACCTAATATGAGGGCATGTGTTTTATATCCTATGTTCACTATCCCTAAGCCCAGCAGGGTATTTAGCCTGTATTAGGCACTCAATATTAAATGAATAAATTCAAGTTGTAGTTTATAAAAATGGCCACAAACTTTTTGATGCTTATCCCTTTAAGAGATAGAAATCTATTTCCATGCTTTGAATCTGGTGGGTTTGTGACTGCTTCAACCAATAGTATGTGCTAGAAGTGATACTGTATGGTTTTGAACCCTAAGTCACAAAAGGTGATACACCTTCCTCCCAGCTCTCCTGGGACACTCCTTTTGGAAAAGCCAGCTACCACATAAGAACTCTGACAACACTGAGCCCACCATGCAGGAGACATCATGTGTAGGCACTCTAGACAATAGTACCAGCTAAGCCCAGCCTTCCAGCCACCACTGTCAGGAAGCCAGAAGAGCAGGGACATCACCTTTTGCCCTGCACACCAGCCTATCCAACAGTTGGGTGCCATGGAATGACTTCAATTGAAGATACAAGAAGCAAAAGAATTGCTCGGCCAAGCCCTGCCAAAATTTCTGATCTACTGATTATGTGAACTATACTAAGAGGGTTGGTGTGAGTATCACTAAGTTTGGGGGTAGTTTGTTTTGCAGCAATAGCAACTGGACCATCCAGAAACTGGAGAAGAGAGATATAAAGAAACACTGAATATTGAGATAGCATGTATACACCAGGTGAACAGTGCAACAGGGTTATACATACAGTGTACAGCTGCACATATTCTGGTAATATTTTTAAAAACAAAGAATCTTGCAGTTATCCAGGATTTCAGGTATACATCTGTCCCCTGCATTATAGGATGTACCTTTGGTTTCCAGATACTAATTCTAATAAGGTCTTCAGTCGTTGTGACAACCCAAAAACATCCTTACACATTGGAACAATGCACAGATAAGACTGATTTCTCACACACTCATCACGAATTAAAGTACATTCCTTCTATAACCACAAACATTTGAAAAAGAAATTACAAGAGCATCACAGGATAGAGTTTTTAGGCCATATTAATAAAAAGCTTTATTCTAGTTTTTGAAACTTTTAAACTTTGTTTTAAAAACTTAGAATTTAAAAATTGTACCAGTGAAGTTGGGTTTAATCAGTGTATGGGTTCAGAATTACAGGCTCAGGGGGCTCCCTCTGGAAGATGAAGAGGGAGGGAAGAAAAAAAGTCTCCACCAACCTTAAGGATTTTTAATGTTTCTGGAGGTCTCAAATCCTGGTAATTTTCCTCTCAACTCAAACTTAGGAAAATATTGTTACTACATAGCTTGGTATTCTAAACTTGTGAGATTACAGAGCCATCAGAAGGTTCTGTAAAGAAAATCTCATTGCCATCACAATGAGTATGGGATTACAGAATTCAAACTTTTTACCCAAAATTGAGGAAGTCAGCAATTCTGATAGAGTTCTTTACATAATATTATGCATAGCATAATACTTTACATTATCACACCTTTTATCAGGACTCTTTGGAAGATAATCTGTCTCAGCTATATTCTAGTTATTTAGCTATAAAATATAGCTATATCTAGCCATATTTTAGTTATTTTAGCCTTATTTAAGGATATTTTCTAATTAACTTTTAATTTTGCTTGATAATTTCAAAAGTTATAATGGACTAGATCTCTAAAGATGTGACTGAAAATGGTGGACGTCAAAAGGATAAGTATCTTGGTTTATTATACTGTCTTACTATGCAGAATGGAGGCCCCCCAAATCCACCCCCATCAGGAATTTTAATGGCCAATTTGCTGATGCTCCCTATATCAAATAATGGCATCAGCAAATGTGATGATCTAAGTTACAAAATATCTAAGCCCCAAATGTCCACTCTGACTTCCAGATACCCATTCCATCACCAAATTCCACCACCAAAATTCAACTTCTACAAAAGGGAACACTCCTACACTGTCGTTGGAAATGTAGATTGGTACAGCCACTATTGAAAACAGTATGAAGATTGCTCAAAAAGCTAAAAATAGGAATACCATATGATCCAGCAATTCTACTCCTGGGTATATATCTGAAGATATAAACACTAATTCAAAAAGATACATGCACCCCAGTGTTCATAGCAGCATTTACTATAGCCAAGACATGGAAGCAATCTAAGTATCCATCAACAGATGAATAAAGATGTGATATATATACACAGTGGAGTATTACTCAGCCATAAAGAATAAAGTTTTGCCATTTACAATATGGCTAGTCATGGAGGGTATTGTGCTTAGTGAAATAAGTCAGAAAAGACAAAATACTATATGTTATCACTTGTATGTGAACTCAAAATGAGTGTATATAATGAAACAGAAACGGACTCACAGATCTAGCAAACAAACTAGTGGTTGCCAGTAGGGAGAGGGAAGAGGGGAGAGGCAAGATAGGGGTAGGGAATTAAGAGGTACAAATTACTATATATAAAATAGGCTACAAAGATACACTGCAGCACAGGGAATATGGCCAATATTTTATAACAACTTTAAGTAGAATGTAACCTAAGAATTTGAGTCACTATGTTGTATAACTAATATTGTAAATCAACTATACTTCAAGTAAAAAATGAAAAAATGAATAAGAATTCAACTTCTTCATCTCTTTTTTTTTTTTTTTTTTTTTTTTTTAAGAGTTCAGACTTTTATTGTCTGATTTCCCAACTTCAACTTCTTCCATAAGTTTTTACCTCGCCAGAATTATCTTTCTAGAACATAGGTATGATCATACCAATCCTTTGGCATCCACATGTCTTAACCAAAATAACCTTTATGTTCCTTAGCCTGATATTCAAAGCTCATCACAAACTTGTCCCGGGCTCTAGGCTGTTGCAGAGTTTCAGGTTAGGCATTTCTAATTCTTATCTCAATCTAGAGCCAACCCTTAATCAAAACTGAGTTTTAACTTTGGAAGATTGATGGCCCATGTGGATTTTATTTTTAATGAATTGACTTAGTGGTCTTATCCTGCCTTGTGTGCCAACTCTCCCTGACTCCATCAAACCTAACCAACAGAAAGCATCAGGGGAGGAGGCTTGGCTCTAAACAAATAAATTTGGAATAACTAAATTCACTGGTATCCTTCTGAATAGCTCGCTGACAGACACAGTATTTTCTGAGCTCGTTTTAAAGTATTGTTTACACTGGTCTATGGCTATAAAACTGATTGTGACAAAGTCCAAGAGGGAAACGAAGATGCTTGGGTTCCTCCCAGGAGATTGTGCAATGCTTGGAGAAGTCACCAGGGGGCGCTGCACCTCCCTCCACCTCTGCATCTCAAGCATTCCCAGCCCACAGCTACAGACCCTAAACTTTCAAGACAAAAAAAGAGGAGCTAGAAAAAGGTAAAAATCCATGGGGCAAGAATGCAGGAGTGGAAGGCAGGCCAGCTGCATGGGTGTGTGACCTGTGTACAAGCGCAGGGCTCCACATACAGAAGGGTCTGTCCTTGGTTTAATGCTCTGTTCTGCCTTGAAATTTAGCTTTTGTTCAAGGGCTCCACAGTTTATCAACAGTTTATTGGATAGAGAATCTTACCAGTCTGAAGCAGAAGCTCCTGGAGTAACACCCCACCGTGTATGGCAGACACCAGGAAGGACACGGCAGCAGTCTTCGCTACTCGGGGAGGAGGAGGCTACCATTTACAGGTGAAATTGAAGTCAGTTTGGCTCATCAGTTACTAGGGAAACCAGCGGCTGGGGCAGTGGGCAAGCACATGGGCAGTTACTGATTAAGCCCTATAATTAAGAGGATTGGATAGTCTTGTGAGGGATTTATAGTGAGCAAGAGAACAGTCATCTTGAATGGCCTAAGGATACACTCCACCCCTACGTACCCTGCACACCCCTTACAATTTGGCCTGCCCCTCTTCCACGATATCCCTGGGGTCAGGTATGTAGAGGTACACAGCAACCAAATACCACAAATGCAATACAAACAACAGCAGCTACAGAGTGTCAAGTGTAAGATACCTAGGATGCTAAAAATAGTGATTCTCCAAGAGGTGGGAAAATTCTGGAGCCAGGCGCCTGGCATGCAGGACAGGAAAGAGGTGAGTCTTCAGTCGTCCCCACGTAGTCACATTAGCCGCGTCGATTTTTCATGGCATCTCACTGCTCATCCAGCAATCAGACCCACTTTGCAGTGAGACCACCATTGTCACCTAGTCCTCAGACAGACTAGGGATGAAATGTGAGATGTTGGACAGGCACAATACAGGGGAGATCATGACCATTAAGCCAGTTACAAGCAGGAACAGCATTCTGAGAAAATACCACCCCTGCCTGTGGTTTGGTCCTGGCCTGCAGTGCCACACCGCCTGTCCACCCTCAGTCTCACAGCCGGTGCCGAGGCCTGGAGAACACATACCGTAAACAGACCACAGTGTTAATGGGATGGTACCTCTCTCCAGTAAGGGGCCCAGATTACTTTAGTAGTTTTGAGTGTGGCCAAGTAGAAGACAAGTGAGATCTGTAAGTCCCTTTCTAACCCTCTTCAGCAAACCCAAACCAGCGGGGCTTTACCTGCCAGTCCCAGGGCCATTTTATAGTGTGTTCCCCTGGCGGGGGGCTGTGGGAGGGATGGGGAGCGGTGTAGATCCTGCAGCAAGGGTGAAAGTGAGCTATTGTCCTGACCGATAGTTGACCACCAAAGGACCATTGCCTAGTTGCCTCTGGGTTAACATGGCGTAGCCACTGGAATGTTCAGTTGTAGCTCACAGGGCTTGAATGAGCTTCCCCGTCCACACGTGGAGAGAGCAGGTTTCCATCTCAATGGCTGTTTAAGTAGTCCACTCACCCTTTCTGCTAGCCCGGCAGCAGCAGGGTTGTAGGGCAGGTGGAAAGGCCAGTGTGTCATTTTTATTGGCCCATGCCTGAACTTCATGGCTGGTAAACTGGGTTCCTTGGTGGCTATTGAAGTCCGTGGGGAATCCCATACATCACGCACAGCTGTTATAGATCCCCAACTAGTGGTTTTATTGAGTTGCTGGATGACTTGGGTAGGGCTTTTGTACTGTCTTCCACCTGTTGTAACATTGTAGAGTAGCTGCCGTTCCATCACACTATCGTTACACTTCCCCCTTCCATAGCTCAGAGCAGAAGCCCAAGGGTACTCTTTTATTACTTTGCTATTGCCACAGGCCCAAACCAAACCCTTCTGGTTAACCGGCCACACCCAATTCACAAGCCTGTCCCTGGGTTAATATCCCTAATGCCTGTGTCTGTAATTGTTTAGGTTATGCTTGTCTTACCCGACCAGATAACACCCAAGTATTTGATATATAATCCAAGTCCTTGCATTTTGTCTGTATTCACTAGCCAGCCCTGTGCAGTCAGACGAGCCACAAGTGCAGGGCTGTTACTTTTAAAACTAGAAAAAAACTCTGAGGTTAACAGGATATCATCAATATGGTGGAAGAGAAAGACATCTCTCATGGTAGTCAGCTGCCTCTGCTCTGAAGGGAGCTGCTCTTCATCTCTATCCTGTGGGATAAGGACCTTTATGACCTCATCCCAATCTTCCTCTTCTTCGGTGCTCTCAGTAGGTCCCACACCTTGGGAGCCCAGTTTGGATGGGCCATGACCATCTGGACTCTCTTGTCGACACCCCTTCCTCAAGGACAGCCACCACAGCGCCCCACTTGCTAGTGGACAGCCATGCCGGGGTTCCCCCTGCAACTTTCCATTCCCCGTTCTTATTTCCTGACATCCTGGTGCTCATGGGAGTCTGTTTGGCTTCCTGGCTGGCTCGTCAATTGTTGGGCTGCACCTCACAGAACTACAAGCCTTGTAGTTACCAGACTTGAGACCGAAGAAAGAGCCTGGAAATAGCAACAGAAACATCAACAGTTTACTGGATAGGGAATCTTACCAGTTTGAAGCAAAAGGTCATGGAGCTACACCGCGCAGGGCAGGTGACTGCAAGAACCTTTACTACAGGGAGAAGGAGGCTACCATTTATAGGGGCAAGTGACGTCAGGTTGGCTCATCAGTTACCAGGGAAACCAGCAGCTGGCGCGGGGGCAAGCACGTAGGCAGTTACTGATTAAGCCCTATAATTAAGAAGACTGGATAGTCATGTGAGTGAAGGAGGGTCTGGTCGAGCAGGGGATGCACGGAGAGTAAGAGAAGAGTCATCTTGAATGGCCTGACCATACAGCTATTTTGCCAGTGTTCATTTTATTGTACCACTTGCTAACCCTGGGCAGCTGGTTTTCTGTGATTTTCTGTGATTCCTTCAGTGAGCAAAAGGATCCAGGTGGAATTTACCTCCTTTTGTTTCCCATGTGGTTATTTTCCCATTCTTTTCTTTTTTTGGCAATATTGGTTTTTAATATTTCTCAACAGTGATGATGGAATAGGCTTTATTGTTGGGGGCCGGTTTTGAGTGTTTTGGCCTAAAGATTCAGATGGAGAGTTGGTGCCTTCAGCCCAGCAGCTTAGAGGTGCGTTAAGCACCTTCAGCTGAGTCTGTGAGCCCATTGTAACTTAGGTTTCTGAGTATTTCTGGTTCCTAAAGCTGAAATGAGTCTTTTTGGTTGTCAGTGGTATTTTATTTCCCACTGTTGTCTTATTTGCCCCAAATAAGACAACTTTCTCAAAGCACAAGGCTTTGAGAAAGTTCAACATATTTTGGCAAATAAATAACGCAGCTCCTGATGGAGACCTGATTGCAAGGTGAAATCACACCATGGGATCCAGAGCAGCCGATAAAGGGGCCAAGGCACAGGTTGTCACGTCTTCCTGTTTGACCTAGATGCTCTCTTTAAAATCCCAATATAAACTCTGTAGGGATTACGATATCAGCTTAAATGGAACTGGAAATCACCTTTCTGCAGCAATGTCATTAAGAAGTGGACACGAAGTGTTCTTAATTCATGCCATGTAGCTGAGGAGACAGTGACACGAAGCAAACTGAGAATCATGCAGTGTCATAGGAAGCCAATAGATAAATTATTTTGTAGGAGTTATAATGATATTAAAATACTATATCCACTTATATCATTTCAAACTATATGCACAATTGCTTTACAATCAAATTGTTATTGATGCTTCTTGGTAAAGATGGAAGATAATAAACAGATCACAGAATCTCACCATATTATAAGCTAGTAAGATGAACAACAACAACAAAAAAGATGAAAGCAGTCAAAAAGTTCACAACAACAAGAATGAGACAAGAGAAAAGCCATGACCTTATGTCATAAATTTAGAAGATGACAACCAAGAGAAGAAACAGAGGAGGGTTAGTGAGGGCTCTTCTCCCCACCCTCCCCTCCTGCAAGCATCACTGTTGAGTCAGAAAAGTCCTGAGACTTCTGCTTCT
The DNA here is from genome assembly GCF_028023285.1 of Balaenoptera ricei. NCBI lineage: Eukaryota > Metazoa > Chordata > Mammalia > Artiodactyla > Balaenopteridae > Balaenoptera > Balaenoptera ricei. The sequence continues at coordinate 36,245,637 of NC_082641.1, forward strand.
ACCTTCTAACTATGGAGAGAAATAGACTAATTAAATATTGTTACTGTCTTGTGATTAGGGAAGGGTTGGGGAGTAGGAAAAGCTACTGGGTAGACAGAGGAAAGGGAAAAACCTGGACTGACTCTCTGGTAGAACACAGGCTCCCAGAGCTCCAGGCCAAGTTTGAGAAAGAATCTATGTCATAAAAATATCTCCCATGAAGTAGAAGAAGCTCTTATTAAAGGGGTAAACTCCATTCGTGACGATTTAACATAATCTCAGAGGAGATAGCAGAGTATTTTTCCAGGAACAGCTGCAGACAGATTTATCTGAGTTGTTCTCACTTTCAAGATACAGGAAAGTGGCTAGACCTCAATTCCCAGTCTTCAAATAGAATTCAGAGGCAGGGTAGATTAATGAACTAATTTAAGGCACAATATGAAATTTATATTTGAATTTACAATAATAGATATAATAGAAATTACATTTCGTCAACCTCCATAGAGCCAAAAGCCTCTCTCTTAACCTAGCCATGAAATTCAAAGAGTGAAAAGTGCCCTAAAACCCAGGAAGATGAGAACCAACTCCCTTCTCAGTGGTGAGTGCCATGAGGCATTCTGATGGGAGATCCAGAGATCACTAAGAGAGATTAGTGGGAAAAAAAATGTAAGAACACGACAGTGGATCAGGGAGAGTGAGCATTAAGAAGAAAGTGGGCAGAGAAGGAAGGAAGGGAGTGAAATCTCCAAGGAGCCCCATCAAAAGTAGGGCAGGGTCTGCCTGGACCACCACAGCACAGGCAAGTTAAGGGGCACCACCTGTGGCAGAGTTTGAGTGCCAATCTATCAGGAAATATAACAAGATGAAGAAAACCACTCAGAGTTCTCTTCCAGACAACCACGTATGGTTGGAAGAAACGTTTCGATAACTTGTGTTAAAAGATAAACTGAGGCATATTAAAAAGTTTAAGGGTTTATTTGCGCAGAAATAGATTCCAATCAAGCTTCACCAAACCACAGTGATTAGGAGCGCTCCACCGATAGGAGCCAGGAGAAAGACTTATATAGACAAAGTGTGGAAGCAAAAGAAATTAATTATTTGATTGCCTGTAGCTTAAAGCCTAGTGAGCTGTTTGTGATTGATTGTCTTAAGCGTTTTGATTTTGTAACCTTGAGGCATTTACAGGCTTAAATTTTGGTTTGCTTACATAAGCCCCCACTACATTAGCACCACATCGGTCTGAGAGCTTCCTTGTTTAATTATTTTACCGCTTGTTTGGGGTGGGGATTGAGAACTCCTAAAAGATGGTCCCAAAGGAGAGGAGGTCAGGTTAAGAGAGTGACTGAATATTTGGGGCCAGGCTGGGAGTGCTCAGGACATGGAGGAAAGACAGTGAACTTTTAAGCTAAGAAGTGGCTTTTCACTTTCTCAGCTTAAAAATGAGATTCAAAAGCTTCAGCTGAAATTGCAGATACTTCCTGGACTTCACCAAGAACCTGTAATGCAACTTTGCAGAAAATTAGTAGAGGAGGGTATTTACCACTTGCAAATAAAGAAAAAAATAACTTCCCAAACTGTATGAAAACATCAGCTGAATACTGATCCAGGGGGATGGCTGAAGACCTGGAAAAAGAATGAGAAAAAATGACTTCCTTCTATCAAGGGCAGGTTATCTCCAGTGAGAAAAACCTCAAGAAAGATGGTTGGCAGCTCTGTCAACTGAGAGAAAGCTCAAAGAGCTAAGGGGGGAAAAAAAAGATCATAATAAACAAAATTGGTGGAAACAGAGTTTAAATTTCAGTTTTTTCCAAGTGGCCCTTTTGCCCCTGCAGTTCACGTATAGTCCTGGGCAGAGGCCCGAGAGGATCAGGGGAACCGCTGGATAATCAAATCCTCGAGAAAAAGGGTAACAGTGTGAGGACACCAAGGAGCCAGGGGACATGCAGGGTTGTTTTTTTTTTTTTTATCACCTAGTCTTTATTCTTTTCTTTTTATCATCTTTATTGGAGTATAATTGCTTTGCAATGGTGTGTTAGTTGCTGCTGTATAACAAAGTGAATCAGCTATACATATACATATATCCCCGTATCTCCTCCCTCTTGCATCTCCCTCCCACCCTCCCTATCCCACCCCTCTAGGTGGTCACAAAGCACCGAGCTGATCTCCCTGTGCTATGTGGCTGCTTCCCACTAGCTATCTATTTTACATTTAATAGTATGTATATAGGACATGCAGGTTTGATTCAGCTTTCACAGCAGGGACCCCTGAACACACACAGCCACAACAGGGCATCTAACTGTGTTTTCTCTTTTTAAAAATAATTTTATTTCTTTTTAGTTTAACTGCGGTTATTTAACTGATGCTAGTTTTGCTCTTATTGAGGTTTGATAGAATTATATTTCCCCCCCCAAAATGTTTTGTGAGTAATTAATGCTTATGAACATCTTATTTCAACTACTCTGAACACTCTAGAATTTGTTAAATATAATTATAAGTATAGGGACTTCCCTGGTGGTCCAGTGGTAAAGAATCTGCCTTCCAATGTAGGGGACGTGGGTTCGATCCCTGGTCGGGGAACTAGGATCCCACATGCCGTGGGGCAACTAAGCCTGTGCACCACAACTACTGAGCTCAGGCACCTCAACTAGAGCCCGCGTGCTGCAAACTACAGAGCCCACGTGCCCTGGAGCCTGCGCGCCACAGCTAGAGAAGAGAAAACCCCATGCCACAACTAGAGAGAAGCCCACGCACCACAACGAAAGATCCCGCATACCTCAGCGAAGATCCCACATGCCACAACTAAGACCCAACGCAGCCAAAAATAAATAAATAATAAATTTTTAAAAAAAAATTATAAGTGTAATTATGGCATTTTGATTGAATAATCCAAAATTGAAGTTTTATGTGACCAGGTGGAGCCATTTTAAATAATAAAGACCATTTTTATAGGTTATGAGGATGTTATTTAAAATACATAAAAGTCATTTAATTTACCTCAATAAGTTTCATTGGTTTTAAAAGCAATATGCACAACCACCACAAAACTGGAGCTAAACTTTTTATGGTTTAGCCCTAAATTTATAGATTAATTTAGAGGAGTTGACATTTTGCAACCATTTGCATTTTATTTGGCAATTTCGTTTTAATCTTTGTTATTTTGTTCAGGATAGTCTATGTTGTTTAATGTTTCTGAACTTTATGTAGTCAATATGAAAGTTTTCTCTTTAAAAAATTAACCCGGTTACTTATTTTATATAATATGTACAATTAATGTGTTCCAGAATTTCATTTATAATTCAATCGTTCAGTAGTCTGAATGCATTTTTCTGTAGAAACACTGTCAGATTCTATGATTAAGCATACCTATGCTATATAAGCATACCTATAGTATACCTATACAAGCCTGTTTAAACCTCAGTGCAACTGAAATGCTATACATTCAAGGTGAAGTAGTAGATTCTGTGTACTACTTGGTTAAGAAACAATCTTAAAAGTATCTTTCATCTCATGTTTGACAAGAACATTTACCTAGCAGAGGATGAGGAGGCAGAGGGAGGCTTGTGTGAGAAGGATGAAGAGGACTCCCAGAAAATTCCAAGGGCTTCAGAGTTGGTGGTACTGGTTCCCAACTTTATATTTTCTTTTATGTAGGCCACACTGCATTTATTAGCCAAGACTAAGTTCATTTTGGTAACATACGAATGAACCTAAGAGAGAAAGAGAGAGAGAGATGTCTTAAGGTTACTGGGCACAAATTGAGTATAGTAGAAAGGAGTTGTTAAAGAGACTGTGAGAAGGCAATTATCTGAGGATTTACTGAACCATGACAAATAAAATGGTGAAGAAAAGAGGAGGACTTTTACTGAGGGTCGAGACGCATAGAGTAAAATCTTGATTTTTTTCTTACCTCACTAGGCTTCTTTTTCCAGAAGAATGTAATATCTCCAATGTTTATAGTTACCCTGCTTGCCCTATATTACCTATTTATAGATCTAGTTTCAATTTGTTAGTTTTTCGCTTTTTTGTTTTGTTTTTTACTTACGAATCCTTTCTGGAGATCCTAATGGCAAGGCTGCTAATGACTCCCTTCGTAGAAGGCAGAGGGTGGAGGAAGTCCAAATTAGCTCTGTTTTTGTTTTTTTAACATCTTTATTGGAGTATAATTGCTTTACAACGTGGTGTTAGATTCTGCTGTATAACAAAGTGAATCAGTTATACATATACATATGTTCTCATATCTCTTCCCTCTTGCATCTCCCTCCCTCCCACCCTCCCTATCCCACCCCTCTAGGTGGTCACAAAACAACGAGCTGATCTCCCTGTGCTATGTGGCTGCTTCCCACTAGCTATCTATTTTACATTTGGTAGTGTATATATGTCCATGCCACTCTCTCACTTCGTCCCAGCTTACCCTTCCCCCTCCCAGTGTCCTCAAGTCCATTCTCTACGTCTGTGTCTTTATTCCTGTCCTGCCCCTAGGTTCTTCAGAACCTTTTTTTTTTTTTAAGATTCCATATATATGCGTTAGCATACAGTATTTGATTTTCTCTTTCTGATTTACTTCACTCTGTATGACAGACTTTAGGTCCATCTACCTCACTACAAATAACTCAATTTCATTTCTTTTTATGGCTGAGTAATATTCCATTGTATATATGTGCCACGTCTTCTTTATCCATTCATCTGTTGATGGACACTTAGGTTGCTTCCATGTCCTGGCTATTGTAAATAGTGCTTCAGTGAACATTGTGGTACATGACACTTTTTGAATTATGGTTTTCTCAGGGTATATGCCCAGTAGTAGGATTGCTGGGTCATAAGGTAGTTCTATTTTTAGTTTTTTAAGGAACCTCCATACTATTCTCCATAGTGGCTGTATCAATTTACATTCCCACCAACAGTGCAAGAGGTTCCCTTTTCTCCACACCCTCTCCAGCATTTATTGTTTGTAGATTTTTGATGACGGCCATTCTGAGTGGTGTGAGGTAATAGCTCATTGTAGTTTTGATTTGCATTTCTCTGATGATTAGTGGTGTTTAGCATCTTTTCATGTGTTTGTTGGCAATCTGTATATCTTCTTTGGAGAAATGTCTATTTAGGTCTTCTGCCCATTTTTGGATTGGGTTGTTTGTTTTTTTGATACTGAGCCCCATGAGCTGCTTGTATAATTTGGAGATTAATCCTTTGTCAGTTGCTTCATTTGCAAATATTTTCTCCCATTCTGAGGGTTGTATTTTTGTCTTGTTTATTATGGTTTCCTTTGCTGTGCAAAAGCTTTTAAGTTTCATTAGGTCCCATTTGTTTATTTTTGTTTTTATTTCCATTTCTCTAGGAGGTGGGTCAAAAAGGATCTTGCTGTCAGTTATGTCATAGAGTGTTCTGCTATGTTTACCTCTAAGAGTTTTATAGCGTCTGACCTTACATTTAGGTCGTTAATCCATTTTTAGTTTATTTTTGTGTATGGTGTTAGGAAGTGTTCTAATTTCATTCTTTTACATGTAGCTGTCCAGTTTTCCCAGCACCACTTATTGAAGAGGCTGTCTTTTCTCCATTGTATATTCTTGCCTCCTTTATCAACGATAAGGTGACCACATGTGTGTGGGTTTATCTCTGGGCTTTCTATCCTGTTCCATTGATGTATATTTCTGTTTTTGTGCCAGTACCATACTGTCTTGTTTACTGTAGCTTTGTAGTATAGTCTGAAGTTGGGGAGCCTGATTCCTCCAGCTCAGTTTTTCTTTCTCAAGATTGTTTTGGCTATTTGGGGTCGTTTGTGTTTCCATGCAAGTTGTGAAATTTTTTGTTCTAGTTCTGTGAAAACTGCCATTGTAGTTTGATAGGGATTGCATTGAATCTGTAGATTGCTTTGGGTAGTATAGTCATTTTCACAATATTGATTCTTCCAATCCAAGAACATGGTATATCTCTCCATCTCTTTTTATCATCTTTAATTTCTTTCATCAGTGTCTTATAGTTCTCTGCATACAGATCTTTTGTCTCCTTAGGTAGATTTACTCCTAGGTCTTTTATTCTTTTTGTCGCAATGGTAAATGGGAGTGTTTCCTTAATTTCTCTTTCAGATTTTTCATCATTAGTGTATAGGAATGCAAGAGATTTCTGTGCATTAATTTTGTATCCTGCTACTTTACCAAATTCACTGATTAGCATTAGTAGTTTTCTGGCAGCATCTTTAGGATTCTCTGTGTATAGTATCATGTCATCTGCAAACAGTGACAGTTTTACTTCTTCTTTTCTGATTTGGATTCCTTTCATTTCTTTTTCTTCTCTGATTGCTGTGGCTAAAACTTCCAAAACTATGTTGAATAATAGCAGTGAGAGTGGGCAAATTTGTCTTGTTCCTGATCTTAGAGGAAATGGTTTCAGGTTTTCACCATTGAGAATGAGGTTGGCTGTGGGTTTGTCATATATGGCCTTTATTTTGTTGAAGTAGGTTCCCTGTATGCCTTTTTTCTGGAGAGTTTTTATCATAAATGGGTAGTGAATTTTGTCAAAAGCTTTTTCTGCATCTACTGAGATGATCATATGGTTTTTATCTTTCAGTTTGTTAATATGGTGTATCACATTGATTGATTTGCATATACTGAAGAATCCTTGCATTCCTGGGATAAACCCCACTTGATCATGGTGTATGATCCTTTTAATGTGCTGTTGGATTCTGTTTGCTAGTATTTTGTTGAGGATTTTTTCATCTATGTTCATCAGTGATATTGGCCTGTAGTTTTCTTTTTTTTGTGACATCTTTGTCTGGTTTTGGTATCAGGGTGATGGTGGCCTCGTAGAATGAGTTTGGGAGTGTTCCTCCCTCTGCTACATTCTGGAAGAGTTTGAGAAGGATAGGTGTATGCTCTTCTCTAAATGTTTGATACAATTCATCTGTGAAGCCATCTGGTCCTGGGCTTTTGTTTGTTGGAAGATTTTCAATCACAGTTTCAATTTCAGTGCTTGTGATTGGTCTGTTTATATTTTCTATTTCTTTCTGGTTCAGTCTTGGAAAGTTGTGCTTTTCTAAGAATTTGTCCATTTCTTCCAGGTTGTCCATTTTATTGGCATAGAGTTGCTTGTAGTAATCTCTCATGATCCTTTGTATTTCTGTAGTGTCAGTTGTTACTTCTCCTTTTTCATTTCTAATTCTGTTGATTTGAGTCTTCTGCCTTTTTTCTTGATGAGTCTGGCTAATGGTTTATCAATTTTGTTTATCTTCTCAAAGAACCAGCTTTTAGTTTTATTGATCTTTGCTTTTTCATTTATTTCTGATCATTTCTTTTTCATTTATTTCTGATCTGATCTTTATGATTTCTTTCCTTCTGCTAACTTTTGGGTGTTTTTGTTCTTCTTTCTCTAATTGTTTTAGGTGTAAGATTAGGTTGTTTACTTGAGATTTTTCTTGTTTCTCATGGTAGGATTGTATTGCTCTAAACTTCCCTCTTAGTACTGCTTTTGCTGCATCCCATAGGTTTTTGGTCATCGTGTTTTCATTGTCATTTGTTTCTAAGTATTTCCTCTTTGATATCTTCAGTGATCTCTTTGTTATTTAGTAGCATATTGTTTAGCCTCCATGTGTTTAATTTTTTACAGTTTTTTTCCTGTAATTTATATCTAGTTTCATGGCGTTGTGGTCGGAAAAGATACTTGATACAATTTCAATTTTCTTAAGTTTACCAAGGCTTGATTTGTGACCCAGTATATGATCTATGCATGGCTCTATGTTCCATGAGCACTTGAAAAGAAAGTGTATTCTGTTGTTTTTGGATGGAATGTCCTATAAATATCAATTGTGTCTATCTTGTTTAATGTGTCATTTAAAGCTTGTGTTTCGTATTTATTTTCATTTTGGATGATCTGTCCATTGGTGGAAGTGGTGTGTTAAAGTCCCCTACTATGATTGTGTTACTGTCAATTTCCCCTTTATGGCTGTTAGCATTTGCCTTATGTATTGAGGTGCTCCTAGGTTGGTCCTTTAAATATTTACAATTGTTATATCTTCTTCTTGGATTGATCCCTTGATCATTATGTAGTGTCCTTCTTTGTCTCTTGTAATAGTCTTTATTTTAAAGTCTATTTTGTCTGATATGAGAATTGCTACTCCAGCTTTCTTTTGATTTCCCTTTGCATGGAATATCTTTTTCCATCCCACTTTCCATCTCACTTTCAGTCTGTATGTGTCCCTAGGTCTGAAGTGGGTCTCTTGTAGACAGCATATATATGGGTCTTCTTTCTGTATCCATTCAGCCAGTCTACGTCTTTTGGTTGGAGCATTTAATCCATTTATATTTAAGGTAATTATCGATATGTATGTTCCTATTACCATTTTCTTAATTTTTTTGGGTTTGTTTTTGTAGATCTTTTCCTTCTCTTGTTGTAAAGATGGTTTGGTGGTGCTGAATTCTCTTAACTTTTGCTTACCTGTAAAGGTTTTAATTTCTCCATCGAATCTGAATGAGATCCCTGCTGGGTAGAGTAATCTTGGTTGTAGGTTTTTCCCTTTCATCACTTTAAATATGTCCTGCCACTCCCTTCTGCCTTGCAGAGTTTCTGCTGAAAGATCAGCTGTTAACTTTATGGGGATTCCCTTATGTGTTATTTGTTGCTTTTCCCTCGCTGCTTTTAATATTTTTTCTTTGTATTTAATTTTTGATAGCTTGATTAATATGTGTCTTGGCATGTTTCTCCTTGGATTTATCCTGTATGGGACTCTCTGCCTTTCCTGGACTTGACTGACTATTTCCTTTCCCATGTTAGGGAAGTTTTCAACTATAATCTATTTGAATATTTTCTCAGACTCTTTCTTTTTCTCTTCTTCTGGGACCCATATAATTCGAATGTTTGTGCATTTATTGTTATCCCAGAAGTCTCTGAGACTGTCCTCAATTCTTTTCATTCTTTTTTCTTTATTCTGCTCTGTGGTAGTTATTTCCACTATTTTATCTTCCAGGTCACTTATCCCTTCTTCTGCCTCAGTTATTCTGCTATTGATTCCTTCTAGAGAATTTTTAATTTCATTTATTGTGTTGTTCATCATTGTTTGTTTGCTCTTTAGTTCTTCTAGGTCCTTGTTAAATGTTTCTTGTATTTTCTCCATTCTATTTCCAAGATTTTGGATCATCTTTACTATCATTACTCTGAATTCTTTTTCATGTATACTCCCTTTTTCCTCTTCATTTGTTTGGTCTGGTGGGTTTTTACCTTGCTCCTTTATTGGCTGCATATTTCTCTGTCTTCTCATTTTGTTTAACTTACTCTGTTTGGGGTCTCCTCTTCACAGCCTGCAGGTTCGTAGTTCCCGTTGTTTTTGGTGTCTGCCCCTAGTGGGTGAGGTTGGTTCAGTGGCTAGTGTAGGCTTCCTGGTGGAGGGGACTGGTGCCTGTGTTCTGGTGAGTGGGGCTGGAAATTATCTTTCTGATGGGTAGGGCCACATCCAGTGGTGTGTTTTGTGGTGTCTGTGGACTTAGTATGATTTTAGGCATCCTCTCTGCTAATGGGTGTGGTTGTGTTCCTGTCTTGCTAGTTGTTTGGCATGGGGCATCCAGCACTGGAGTTTGTTGGCTGTTGGGTGGAGCTGGGTCTTAGCATTGAGATGGAGATCCCTGGGAAATCTCTCACCGATTGATATTATGTGGGGCCGGGAGGTCTCTGGTGGTCCAATGTCCTGAACTCGGCTCTCCCACCTGAGGCTCAGGCCTGACACCAGGCCGGAGCACAATGACCCTGTCAGCCACACGGCTGGATCCACATCAGAAGAGCAAGGAATAGAAAGGGATTCCTCAGAGCTAAAAGCCTCACTGTTGGCCTCCTGGCTGGGTCTCTGCAACACTTAATCCCTTACATCATAAGCTGATGGCAAATCCAAAGCATTGCTCTCCTCTGACTGGCTTCCTGAGTTGCCATAGTCTGCCCTGCAATAGCAGCCACCTTGAACCAGAAGCCTAGCTCTGTTTTAAGAATCACCTGACTCTTCATTTTCTCCATTTCTTTTTAATATTGCTTGATTATTTACAATTGCCTAGGAGGATACTTACGCCCCTTTACATGGATGATTAAAACTAGGAGTTGCCTCAAAAGACATTTCATTCTGCTATCTAACCACTATTAGAACTAATGACCAAATTTCAATTTTTCTTACACAAAAATCATTTTGCAGATGTCTTCCAAGTTTGGATTTAAACTTGGACTTAAACTTAACTATTATATGCATCAGGCCATGTATCCCCTTTACTTAAGTATGCATTCTACAACTATTTTATTTTGACAGGTATACCTAAAGATAGTTATTGGTAAATTTTTTTTTTTTTGCAAAATGGCTGCAATTATTGCCTTTCCTGTATTCACCCTGTTTGCAACTCCTGCCATCAAGAGGTGGAGTCTGTCCCTTCACCACTTGAATCTGGGTGGTCTTGTAATGCACTTTTCCCAACAAAACGGTGAGGAAGTGTTGAGCCTCACCCGCTAGAGAGCCTTGCATGCCTCTGCTTCCTCTCTTGAAATCCTGACACTCCCTGAGAACAAGCCTGGTCAAGCCTGCTTGAGGATGAGAGACCAAGTGACAGAGTGAAAAGCCATCCCAACTCACATCCCAAGATGTGAGAGGCCAATCAAGAGCAGCAAAGCCACTTACACCACTTACTTGATCCACAGTTGAACACAGGTACATAAGGGAGCCCAGGCAAGACTAGAAAAATTACTCACTGAGCCCAGTCTAAATTTCTGACCAGAATTAGCATTAGCTAAATAAATGGTTGTTTCAAACCACTAAATTTTAGAGTAGTTTATTACACTACAATAGCTTATTGATTCAGGAACTAACACTGTTCATTGGTTTATTCATCCCTTCAACAAATACTTCTGGCATACTCTAAGCCTGCCCTGATAAGATATAATATCTCATTTTAGCTCTTCCACAATCTTCAGAAGTTTGTTCCCATTTGAAAATTATGAAACTAAGGGGCAGAGAGATAAACTGAGTTGCCTAGAATCACACAGCTCATAGGTGTGGAGCCAGGATTGAAGCTAGGTATGGCTAAAAGTCTATTTATTCCCTCTACCCCCAACCGAGTTATCGCTAAGAAGGTATGTTATGAAAAAGTTGATTTTTCTGGGAGCAAAGGAATATTTTAGACCCAAATCATTAAACTCATGCTACATTATGACATCAAAGTAATCATGGATCATTTGTTTATGTACTTGTACAGACTTAAAACTGTAATTTGAGAAAAAATCTGACTTCTCCTGAGAGTACCCCATAGTCATCTCCAAGTAACTATGGAAGACCAAGCCACTAAGAGGTGACTAGATTCTTTAATTTTCACAAAAATATGTCACCCTTACCATAAGCTCACTGTCTAAAGTATATTGATTTCTTCTTAATAAATTAAATAGAATACTTGTACTTTCTGTCCTCAACCAAAAATACAAATTCTGCCCAGTTAGCTATATGATTCTACTTTTAACAGAAGCCTGTTTAGAGATGGAATATTTACATATATAAGGCTGATTTTTTCAAGAAAAGTAGTCCAAGTATTCCATGGTTTAGGATTTATCCTGGGATCGTGTCCAAATTCCTCTCTCTACATGAGGATGGATGGAGGGGAGTCCAACCAACATAGTTTCCTAGGGTCAGAGACCTGGTGCCCAGGGTGTCTTTTACCCAATTACTGCAGGTAATGCTGAGAACCAGGGAGCCATAGAACTGGGACCTGAAGTTGCGGTTGGAGCCAGGACAATATGGCTCAATAGCAGATATTGAAATAAGGGAATCAGATAAACACAGAGATAAGAGCAGGAAGAAGTGTGCCACGAGAGCAAGCAGGAGGTTTAAAAAAAAAAGAAAAAAAGAAAAAAAATAGCAACCCTAGTATTTATCTGTTGCCCACAGCTAACATTTTGATGTACCACTGAGGTCTCGCTTTCACCTTATCTGCTCTGAGACACTTCCTGACCACTATACCTAAAGCAACTCCTGTTCACTTTTTAAATCAACATAATGGATTTTTGTTTCTTTCCTTGCACTTATTATAATTTTTATTTATCCTTTATTTATTTGTTGATTATCTATCTCCGTCTCTATACTGTAGGTCCTCTGGGGTCAGGGACCATGTCTGTTTTGTTCATTTCTAGTGTTCTAACAGATCCCCAAACATGGTTGGTGCTCAACTTGTATTTTTTGAATAAATAGATGGGTAAGTGCTGATGGTCTTAAAAAAGCAGTCCTGTGAGACTATAAGCTCCAAAGCAGAAGGAGAATGACTTATTTGTCTTGCTCTCCTTAGCACCTAGACCCTCAGTAGCTGGTACCTTGCAAGTACTTAAATATTTAGAAATGAATTAATAAATGCTGTTGTTTGTAACCTGGAAAAACATCAATGTATCATTCATCTTAAGATACTTACATACATAAATTGGTGGCTTCTAATTTTTTTCAATTGTGTGGGTGCATATGCATCTATTTTTCCAAATTAAGGTACTTTTTAATGGATTCTAACATTACTTTCTTTACACTCCCTTTGTTAGTATGGCATAGTAACATAAGTTATTTCTCTCTTAGGTTTTCCAGGCAGTTTCTGAGCAAATGTTCAATGAGTCCATTCTGTTTCTCAATCAGATGGTATTTGATGAATAAAACTGTGAATACAACTGTGAAGACATCCCCTTTTTAAAGATGAAATCATGGGAAGCTCATATAGTTTCTCATTGACAGATATATCTCGAATTCACTAGGATTCTTTCCAAAATATGCTAACACCTATATAAATTGGAAGAGAAGCTTATGACTCATTTCAAACTAGAAAAATCAAGCTAAATTTTCATGATTTATTTCTGGTATGTTGATTCATTCATTTATTCTGACTATGTTGGCACTATGGAGAAATACACACACACACACACACACACACACACACACACACACACACACATTAGATTTCTTTCTCCAAGGAGCAGATAATGCAACAGGAGAGAAGGAGAGATAAAATATCAATTCAAACAGCCCTAACAAATGCCAAAGAAGTCCAGCATGGTCCAAAGTGTAATAAAAGCATAGAGCAAGGAAAAGTAGGTCATGTTGATTGATATGATTAGTGAATGCATCATGGAGAAGGCAGCATTTTAGGTGGATCTTAAAATGGGCTTAAGTAACTTATTATGATACAAGTGACATAGAACATGATATATATATATATATATATGTATGTATATATATATATATATATATATATATATATACTAATTGGATAAAACCAGCAATTCGAAAGGCCATTTTCAATATCCTTATGTGTTGTTACTAATGTCAAGGAAAGCCTCCTTGGGTAGCCAGAAGTTTCATCTCTTGAAAGACCTTTAAAAATTAAATTATGTGTGTGTGTACGTGTGAATTTTGTGAAATTAATGAGGTAATAAACATGAGAAAATGACATTTTCAAAACGTTTTGATGAGCAATGTCTTATCATAAGACTAGTTTAAAAATCTTAAAATTTTATCTCTGTTATTTAGTCTACCTCTCTTATTTTTAAATGAAAGAAAAAAAAAAGACAGGAAGTCCAACCTTCCCAAATTACTAACAGGTTAGCAACATAAAAAGGATTTCCCCCACCCCCCTGCCACATTTCCCACTTTCATCTAGTTCTCTTGCCACCATGCTATAATACCTTTCAAATAATAAAGCACGAATTATCCTATTACAGTTTACATTTTTCTGCATGCCAAATTTTGGGTTTCATAGAAAAATCAAATTAAGAAAAATAAATCTCCCATCTCCCACTCAAAAAAAAAAAAAAACAGAAGTAGATAAGGCAAAGTTGGCAGTGGATATACTTCCAGTCATTGAAAAAATTTTTTTAATTATAATAATTAATATTTTTAACACTTACCTTATGCCAGGAAGTGCATTATGCACTTTTAAAATGCATCATTTCATTTAAACATTGCAACAGCCCTATGAGGTAGACATTAATAAATTAATGTCTATCTTACAGGTAAAGAAGCTGAAGCAGGTATAATTTAGAACTTGCCCATGATCACCCAGTTGGTAAATAAAAGAGTTGCGGGTTGGATCCACGCAGAACCCATGCCCTTAACCACTAAGCTACCAAGACAAAACTCTATAGAAGAGAGATCATATCCATTAACTGACTCTGGACTGCACAGAATTCATTGTATCCACATTTTCATCTGCATCACCTAGCATAGTGTCTGGTACTTTATAAGCCTACTTTATGTTACTAGAAAAAATATGGATTATTATTTATTCAATAGTGCTGACTCATTAATCAAAACTTAACCCAATGTGATTTATTCTTTGCTCAGGAGATAATTATTGATCTGACAGTCACTAAGTGTTGAATCATATTCTAGAAACTCCATGAAAATACCTAAGAAGCCCAAGGAGGTAAGGCTGAAGGAGGTAAGGCTGGAGGAGGGGCCCTAGGGCAGCGCACAGGTGGGACCGGGAGAAGGGCGGGCCCATTGTTGGGGGAACCCGCTTCCCGGGGAAGGGACAGCAGTCAGGGGCGGACCAGCACCGGGAGGAAGCTGCGGGGGGCGGGGCGGGGAGACTGAGGGAACTGTGGGAGACGGCAGGTACGCTCCAGACCTTTCGCGGGCGGGTTCGGAATTCCCTTTTCCGTGACTATTCTTTACTTAACACCTCCTCACAGTCTCCTGGTTCAGAACAGAGTTCTGACCCAGGCACTTCTCCCACGCCTGAGGATGCTGGTCCTGCTGTAGAGTTGGACTCCTAAGGACAGCAGGATGCGAGTGGAGGAAACTGGAATCCCCGGGCCTCAGGACTGAGGGTGAATTCATGCAGGGCGGCAAGGAGGGGGGGTGGGGAGATAACACAAGCCTGTCGTTGGGCTGCCGCGGGCCGGCCTGAGCAGGGTAGGGGCGAGGGCAAGGCGGCGACACAGGAGAAGGGCACGGAAGGAAATGGGGCTGCCGCCCACTGTGCGGGTGGTTGAATTTGGGGCTGTGGAGGTCACAAGTCAGTCCCTGCTTCCCACCAAGAATCTGACGATCCCTGAATCACCAGCTTGTCACCTAGTTCACTGGTCAAGAAGACCATACAGACTGAAAAGATCTTGACCTTGTCCTTCGTACATCGGAGGAGGGGCAATGAAGACACTTAGAAACAATCAGATGGCTTGGCCAGTGTGACAAAAGGAACAGCATGTGATAACAGCCGGTGGAATGTTAATGATGATTTTATAAGGATGGTTTTATGATATTAGTGATGGTTTAAAAACACCTCAAGGGTCTCATTAGCGGGGGGGAGTTGGGAGAAAATCAAGCTCAAATTAAAATGAGTTTAGTTCAGGAGACACGTTCTGAGACAAAACCCTAGTAAAACCTTTTTTATTTAAAATGTTAGAAACTACAGGACTTCCCTGGTAGCGGAGTGGTTAAGAATCCGCCTGCTAATGCAGGGGACACGGGTTCGAGCCCTGGTCTGGGAAGACCCCACATGCCGCGGGGCAATTAAGCCTGTGTGTCACAACTACTGAAGCCTGTGCGCCTAGAGCCCCAGCTGCGCAAGGGAAGCCCCCACTCGCCGCAAGTGTGCAGCAACAAAGACCCAACACAGCCAAAAATAAATAATTTTAAATAAATTAATTAAAAATAATAATAATAATATGTTAGGAACTACAAAGAAGACATACAGATGGCCAGCAGGCACATGAAAAGATGCTCAACATCACTAATTATTAGAGAAATGCAAATCAAAACTTCAGTGAGGTATCACCTCACACCAGTCAGAATGGCCATCATTAAAAAGTCTACAAGTAACAAATGCTGAAGACGGTGTGGAGAAAAGGGAACCCTCCTGCACTATTGGAGGGAATGTAAGTTGGTGCAACCACTATGGAAAACAGTGTGGAGGTTCCTCAGAAAACTAAAAACAGAATTACCATATGATCCAGCAATCCCACTCCTGGGCATATACCCAGACAAAACTATAATTCGAAAAGACACATGCACCCCTATGTTCATTGCAGCACTATTTACAATAGCCAAAACATGGAAACAACCTAAATGTCTATCAACAGATGAATGGATAAAGAAGATGTGGAACATATATGCAATGGAATACTACTCAGCCATACAAAAGAACCAAATAATGCCTTTTGCAGCAACATGGATGCAACTAGAGATTATCATACTAAGTGAAGGAAGTCAGAAAGAGAAAGATAAATACCATATAATATCACTTGTATGTGGAATCTAAAATATAGCATAAATGAACCTATCTAGAAAACAAAAACAGACTCACAGACATAGAGAACAGACTTGAGGTTGCCAAGGGTGGGGGGGGGGGGTAAAATAAAATATAATAAAATGTTAAGAACTAAAAAAAAAGTTGAGAGGGAGGATTTTGCATCATTAACTACTTCAGATTATCCTATAGATCCAAACAGTATACAGTTCAAAAACAGTATATCAAATCATAATGATTTCTAAATTTTACCCCAAAAGGAATTTTACTGCATTTATCATGGGTTGCTATTACAGTTAGTCTCCTGTCTTAAGGATCAAGTTTTAACTATGGAAGAGTTTTACTAGTATATGTGATACAGAGGATAATAATTCAATACACTGAAAATACACAGCTAAAATTCAGATTGAAAACCACTAATAGTTGTTAATGCAATATAAAAAGAGGAAGGAAATGGGATTTCTTTATGAAGTAACAAATTGTCAAGCAATATCTATGTTTTGGTGTACCTCATTCTGAACAATATGTCCACAAAATTACTTTGAGTAATTACTTTAGGAATTTTACTTACCTTTACTTTGGACTACTTGTCACTGCCACTTTCACACACCAGGCATTGGCACATGCCCTTTCCTCAGTCTAGATTAAATTTCAAATTTGTATTTTCTCCTTCCTCTTTGCTAGAGAAAAGTCTAAAGACAAGTATTTCATACTTTTAGATTATATTAATCCTGATTCTTCTAGACACTCTCCCACCCTCAAATGTAAATGCTTACTGTTTTGCAAAAGTCAATTTCTCCATCCTAACTAAATGAGTTTACCTCTGGAATTCTGCAGAATTTCTTGTGATTGTTTCCATAGAACTAAAACAAACTCATTCTTCACTTCAACAGTTAGTTGGCTATATCCCAAAGTATTCTTATACAAAATAAGAGAATAGAAATACTTAGCGATTGCTTTGAGCATATTAATTTCCTTATGTCCTTTATTTACCAAACAGGTTACCATACAAAATATTAAAAATATTCAATAATTGTATTGTCTACTCAGGCTGCTATAACAAAATACTATAGGCTGAGTGGCTTAAACAGGAGAAATTTATTTCCTCATAGTTCTGGAAGCTGGGAAGTCCAAAGTTAAGGTGCCAGCAGGCTTGATATCTCACGAAGGCTCTCTCCTTGGGTTTCAGACAACCACCATCTCACTGTGTGCTCACAAGGCCTATCCTCAGTGTGAACATATGGAGAGAGAACAAGAGCACTCTCTCTCTTCCTCTTCTTATAAGGCCACAGTCCTATTAGATTAGGGCCCCACCTTTATGACTTCATTCCTTAATTATCTGTAATTAACCTTAATTATCTCCTAAAGATTCTATCTCCAAATACAGTCACACTGGAGTTTAGAGCTTCAACATAAGAATTTTGGAGGAGACACAGTTCAATTCCTAGCAACAGGAAGACTACCAAGAAATGCAGCAAAAAATATTTGTGGCATGATAATTAAATATTATAAACATCTAAAATTGAGAATATCTATATTTAAAAGTCATGCATCAGATTTAGTAATGCATCAGATTTTAAGTACAGCCATACTGATGGCAAAGAGATGAGTGTTGAACAGTGGCATAATTTGTTTTTTGTGTAATAGGGACAAATAATTTCTACATATGCACATATCATTGCACTAATTTTAGATTGGTTTAGAGAAAACTTGGCTGGTGTGGGTGTGGAGAGGAGTGGAGAAGCCTTAATTCATTTGACCATGGTTAATACTGGGGGTATAATAAAAATTCTCTGAGTGCAATGGAGCTCAAGTAGGTACTCCATGAGTACAGAAACTTTAGTATTTGAGCTATTACCACTATTATATGCTTTGTATTTTGTTTGTTTGTTTGTTTTAACACTATCTACTCTTCATTAGTTTAGATATGAATCAAAGCAGTGAAGGTTGTATGAAAAAGATTAGCAATGTGAATATTGACAAGCTTATAAATGACTTCTCACAGATAGAAAAGGTATGTAATGATATCAAACAATTGTAGAATATAAGGAAAAGTGGAACAGATTTTGCCAATGGAGGGAGTTGGGAAGAAAAAAAATGTACAAAAAAATAAGCAAGGTAAAAATAATGGAAATACATTTTGCTAAGCCCCTCTCTCTCATTTTTAAAATCTGTATTTAAAACATGTGGTTTTGGCTCGTTTATACTAATACATCAAAATGTTTTGGGGGCAAGGGAACGAATAATGAGACACTTTTGCTAAACTTAAAGGGGAAATACATGTGTAAGTACCCAGGATTTCCATAAATTCAAGAATGGTTTAGTAAGAATTGAAGTAGACTCAATCCTCAATCTCTTGCCATTATGACTAACTCTTAATTTTTTTAGTCTTTCCTATTTTATTTGTTCCCTTTTTCTTCTCTTTTGACTAAAAGCAGACTTTTTTAAAGTCCCCCTCCCCAACTCTGAACAAATTACATGGTAGACCATACCCACAAGTATATATTAGGCTTTTTCTCTCCTCCTCTGTCTGGGAGAGGAGTAGGAATAGCTGTTGAGAAATGTAGATGGATAAATTAAAGACTTGGGAGGTGGATTTGTGAAACAGGAAAAGGAGGGGGAATAATACCTACTTCTATTTTCTCTCCTTTTCTTATCATCCTTCTCTATTCCTTCTTTTCCTCTGTACAATGTAGTATTGCCATAATGAAAGAATTTTCGTGACGATGGGTATTTTGAGATAACATGAGCTTTTTTTTCAACAGTGAACTTGGGTTTTCTTAACCAAGTGATTCTGACCAAAGTAAAAGAGAAAGAGAAGGAAATAAGCACTTTGGTGGGAGAGGAATTTGTACAAAGTATTTGAAGATTAATTTGGAATTAGCTCTTATATTCTTAGACATTTTAAATAAGAAATATTGTTCATTTTTTGATGTGATAATGGTATTGTGATTGTATTTTTGAGTCATCTCTTAGAGATGCATATAAATGATAATATTTATGGATGGAATAATATAATGTCAGGGAGTTGCTTTGAGATAAATTCAAAAGTGGTGAGACTAGGGAATGGGTAGAGGTATAGATGATACAGGACAGGTCATGAATTGATGATTTTTGAAGGTGCTTGAAGGATACATGGCAGCTATTACACTATTCACAAAGATATCAAAGAGATATGTTCAAGAATATTTATTCATTGTCTATAATAGCAAAAAAGTGGGAACAGCACAAATTTTCCTCAATAGGGAACTATTTAAATAAATTATATTCATGAATGAAACAATGCAGCTGTTAAAAAGAATGAGGTAGACCTTTATATGCTTATGTGACATCATCTCCAAGAAAATAGTACTAAGTGGAACATCCAAGGTACAGAACAGAGTATAATATGACCCATTCCTATAGTTGTATAGTCATAAAATATTTTGGAAATATTTATAAGGAATTGTTAATCGTAGGACTGGAGGTTGAATAGTTGGAAAGAAGGAGGTTCAAATTAGATCATATTTTTACTTTTTATAACTTTTCATAAGTGTTCATCTGTTTTAACTTTTTACCATGTTACTCTTTAAATTAAAGATAAATTAGAAAGCTGGCTTATTTAAAAATATATGCCAGGCTTAATTATTAGACTCTCAGGTATTAAGTGGTTTGTATTTTCATTAGTCTTTATATACTTAGGTAAAAAAAAAAAAAAAATCAAAATAGCAGCATTGACTTAGTGATAATATGTATTCTGTTTCTTCTATAGAGAATGATAGAAACCAGTGGAAAGAACAATATACTGGATATGCAGTTGGAAAAAGCTAACTGTTTATTGAAAGTAATGCAAACAAAGGAGGTCGCAATTAAAGAAGGTTAGTTCTTTGCTGCCTACAGAAATAGTAATTCTAATGAGTGTGCTTTTTGCTGTAACAGTGATTTTACATTTGTAAAATATTTTAAATTCACACAGAACTTTCCAGACTATCATTTCATTTTATCCTTAATATAAACCTGAAAGACAGATAGGACTGGTATTACTATTCCACCTCGGTAATGAAGAAACATGAACAAAAGAAGGTAATCTGTCTGAGTCCAGTCAGCTAAGAAATGGCGAATCCAGGGACTTCCCTGGATTTGGCGGTCCAGTGGTTAAGACTTCGCCTTCCAACGCAGGGGGTGCAGGTTCAATCCCTGGTCGGGGAGCTAAGATCCCACATGCCTTGCAGCCATAAAACCAAAAACATAAAACAGAAGCAATATTGTAACAAATTCAATAAAGACTTTTTAAAAAATGGTCTACATCAAAAAACTCTTAAAAAAAAAAAAGAAATGGCAAATCCAAGGCTCAATCCAGGTCTTCAAACACATGGAAAAAGTACAGTTGAATTCCTGCCTCACAATTACACCAGAAGAAATTTCAGATGGGTCAAAAATTTTAGTGTTAAAAATGGGCTGTTCTAGCCTGAAGCTCTCCCCTCGCTTCTTGGACGTCCACGCCATGCGCTCTGCTCAGCTCCCAGCAGCCTCCATCCCCACTGCCTCTGCTTGCTCTACACCTTCTCTGTGCACCCGTTCGCCCTCAGGGAGCCTGGGAGCCTGGGCACCCAGCCTGGCACGGTGCTACTCATTGAGAAAGCGGCATTGCTCTGCGGCACAAAGGTCTGAGACTGCACTCAGATGAACCAGCTGCAGCGGCAACTTTGCCCCAGGCCTGGTAGTGCTGGGCGTCCCACGCAACCAGTTCCAGGCATCAGGAGAACACCAAGTACCAAGAGAGCCTGAATTCCCTCAAGCTCATCAGAGATGGTCACGCTTTTCCAGAAGCGTGTGATGAACGGCACGCAGATGCACCTGCTTTGCGCCTTCCTGTGGAAGGCCTTGCCCTAGCCCGCCGACAACCGCTGCTTTCAACAGATTCCAAGCTCATCACCTGGGCTCTGTGTGCTGCAACGATGTTGCCTGGAAGTTAGAGAAGTTCCCCAAAGGTGCGTCTGTGCCCAGCATGGAAGCCCTGCTGTCCCAGGAGCCCAGCTGTGCCTAGGGCTCCCCTCCTACCTCTGCTGCTTGCCAGTCACAGTGCTGCCCTCTGTCGGGGTCTCATCCATAAGGTATTTCCTCTACACCTGCGTGCGGAAGCCACCTGATAACCAGGAAGATCCCCCTAGACAGATGCTAGTCCTGTCCATCCCAGCCTTCCCTTTGCCAGACCGAGGGTCCTTACTAATAAAGAGTTGGGCATCAGAAAAAGGAAAAAGAAGAAGAAGAAGCTGTATACATATAATTCCTCACTACGTCAACTGAGAGGGCATAAAATCAGTAGGAACAAACGAACCTAGCACCAAGATCTTGGTTTCTAATACCGTCTTATAATAAAAGGAACCAGGGCTTCTTGAAGAAATGGTTGATTCTAAGACTGGGGCAAGAAATATATAAGATGAGCCTAAAGCATCTTGTAGTACCAGAAAATAAGCAAGTGCTCAAAAAGAAAAAAAACTCCACAATGATAGGGGTATGTTAAAGGGATAAAGGACCCAAGTGAAAAAGTTCTCAATGACCAAAGCTGGAACAATTTGAGCAACAAAATAAATAAAGTAGTATTGGATTATAACTCAAAGTATATAATAAATATCCATGAGTACATACTGATAAAAATAAATGATTAGGGCTTCCCTGGTGGCGCAGTGGTTGAGAATCTGCCTGCCAATGCAGGGGACACGGGTTCAAGCCCTGGTCTGGGAAGATCCCACATGCCGCGGAGCAACTAGGCCCGTGAGCCACAATTACTGAGCCTGCGCATCTGGAGCCTGTGCTCCGCAACAAGAGAGGCCGTGGCAGTGAGAGGCCCGCGCACCGCGATGAAGAGTGGTCCCCGCTCGCCACAACTAGAGAAAGCCCTCGCACAGAAATGAAGACCCAACACAGCCAAATAAATAAATAAATAAATAAATAAATAAATAAATAAATAAAAATTTAAAAAAATAAATAAGTGATTAAATAAATAAATAAATGGGGTGAAGAGATAAATCTCTGCAGAATTCCAAATAACTTATGTAAGTGACTTGGCCTCAAGGAAGTATATCATAACACCCCACTCATGAGGTGTGGGCTGTGTACAGTTACTTTCTTCACTGTAGGGAAACATACAGAATGGAAAGGGAGGTGGTGGAGAGTAACTATATAGTGCAGAAATCTGACATACACGTCCTAAGACAAGTAATCAAGGTCAACTGGGTGTAATGTTGATAGTATGTATGTTTGCTATGATGTGATGAAAATGGCACTTTACCTCTATGTTCTTCCCCCCCCATAACCTCATCTAATCATGAGATAAGCATCAGACAGATTCACATAGAGGGACATGCTACAAAATACCTGGCCAGTACTCTGCAAAACTGTTAAGGTCATCAAAAACAAGAAAACTCTGAGAAACTATCACAGCAAAGAGGACCCAAGGAAGACATGACATCTAAATGTAATGTGGTATTGTGAATGGAATCGTAGAACAGAAAAAAGACATTAGGTAAAAATTAAGAAAATCAGAATAAAGCATAGATTTTAGTTAATAATAGTGTATCAACATTGGTTCATCAATTATAGCAAGCATACTGTACTAAAGTAAGATGTTAATAATAGGGGAGACCAGGTATAGAATATTTGGCAACTCTCTGTAATATCTTCCCAATTTTTCTGTACATCTAAAACTGTTCTAAAAAATAAAGTTAATTAAAGGTCAAAAAATGAAGCCACAATTAAAAAAAACTGCAAGAGAATATAGGGGTTTTTGATTTTATATTTTTAAGAACTGAGAAAGCCTTTCCAAGAGTGACATCTATCAGTGGATATCTGGTTAAATAAATTATGGTATATTTATTTAATGAAACACTACGTAACTGATAAAAAAAATGAAGTACCTTTATATGATATAACATAATCTCCCACATACAGTAAATGAAAACAACAGTGTACACAACAGTATATTATCATTTTTATAAAAATATATCTTAATGCACACACAAACACCCTCTCCCCTATATATTTGTATATCTCTGGAAAGATAAACAATGTCCGGGTAACAGTGGTCACTTTGAGGGGAGGGAAACTGGTTAGTTTTGAGGCAGAGATTGGCGAGATAGTCACTTTTCACTAAACTTGTGTTTCATGTGTATGTATTACTTGAAAAACATAATCAAATACTTCTTTAAAATCCAGTTATACTTATTCTAAATCTAATGGCCTTTTTGCTGAATAATACGCAGTATAAGTGAAAGAACAAGTGAGAATATCTTAGAAAGCAAAATGTGTACTAATTCACTTAGAGAGGAAGAACAAACTACATATAATGATTGGACTTGTTCAACAATAAAGAACGATATCTTGATATTTTATTTTCTTCACCTGATACCAGATAAACAATGTCTTTGCCAGCTCAAGATGGTATAATATTGATATTGAGGATCATATACTATTAAAAAAAAACCTTGTCATACATAATTATTTAATATTTCCAACTGCTTTATGAAATAGATATTAATGCCCAAATTGCTTGTTAATGATAGAGCCTAAATGTGACCTCAAAATAATCACTGATTTACTAAATTATACAGTATAAGCAGTAGCTTAATATTCTGAGCTCTAGTTTTTAAGAATTGGATAAGATAGTATACTTCAAATTACACTGTAAAGTCCAACAGAAATGATAATGCAGGTAAAGATTTGCAAAGAGAATTAAAAGCTATTATTCTAAAATAATGAATGGTATTCTATTGATACCTTTTGAAGAATTCCTTATTGAGCCAGTTTCCTTTGTTTTTAAAAAAAAAAAGTGTGTTGAGAGAGCCACCTTGTGTTCTAAATTTGAAAATACACATTTTGGGAACATTCAGTATACTTTCAGTTTCAGGGCTCTGTTTTAAATTTGCTGATTACTGAGGTACCATATTTCATAAATGCTGGATTCATGCTTTTAAAGGCACAAAGACAAGTGATGGCAGGATCTATGCCTCCATTTTTAATTGTAGCCGCTAAAACAGTACCATACATGAAGTAGGTAATGTCAGTTGTCACTTAACCATCATTCTATTACTGGGAAACAGCAAGAGAAAAAAAATGGAGGACGGTGGGAACTTTGTCTGAGTTGGTGGTGGGGAAGGTAGAGGGGGAATGGGGAGGAGTAGAACCTTATACTAGCATAAAGATTTTAACTTCTACAAAATACTTTCATTTCTATTAGTGTAGTTGAAAAAAGTACATGGAGACTGAGTGCGGGACCTGTAACTGAAAGGTGAAGTTTTGAATTCTCCCCTCACAGTCCTGGTTCTTTCACTTAGTTAATAAATACAAAAACTATTGAACACCTATGAAATAGTTACCACTTTAGAAGCAAGGAATATCAAAATAAATATCTTTACCTGAAAGAGTTCACTATCTAGAGGGAGAAACCACAAATAACTAAAATGTAATGTGAACAATGGAGAAAAGCAATATATACAAATTGTTATGGGACAGAGAGGAGAGAAATAGTAACAACAACAACAACAATGTTGCATATTTGTAAGTGATTTTAGAAAGTATATTTTTTCATTTGTTTGTCAGAACAGTCTAATATATGAGAATAGTAGCTTACCCAGAGTGTCATAGCTACAAAGTAAAGAAAACTCTAATCTGGTTCCTCTGATTCCAAATTTCATGGTTTCATCAGCATATCCTACAATTCCTGAGGAAGTACTGAATTAAGAGCACAGGATTTGAAATGCAAAAAACCTATGTTCAAAACTAGACCTTCCATATACTGTGGAATCTTTGTTAAGTAACCAGACCTCTATGAGTGACTTCCTCCCTTTGCAAAATCACAATAATTATACCAACTTCTCAGTATCAGTTTGAATACTGATTATGATGTTTATAAGGTACTTAGTGTAATGCCTGGCAGGGTAAACATTCAATAATAGTACTTTTTTATACCTAGACAATTATTATTGTTAGACACAAATGTGGTATTTAATATTTAACCATCAAAACAGATACCCAAGTAAAATGGAAACTAGTCAGTGTGTCACACTAATGCATAGTGCCTGAATATCGGCCGTGGGCCTCTAAAACAGAAAGAAAGAGCATAAGGTTCAATATTTATTAGCTGTTAAGCCAAGCACATAAGAATGAAATTGCCCTAATCTTTCTTTTTAAAAATATTGTTATTCTTTATGAAGTTTTCATCATTACATATTTAGCTAGTATAATTATAAACTTAAACTAGTACAACCTGGGTTTCTCAAATTTATAGTAAAAATGTGATAGCAATAACTATCACAGAGTCTGTCTCTGGCTCTGTTCTTGCCCTCTTTCCAGGGCCTCCCACCTACTCAAATTACTCTGAACAAGTGGTCTTGCGCTGGTCTTCTTGGTGGTAGTAAAGTAGTTAGAATCATTGACTTTGGTGCTGGACTGCTGGAGTTCATGTTGTAGCTCTACCATCTACTATTTATAACTTTGGATAATTTGCTAAACTTCTCCATATGGATTTCCTCATACGTAAAATGAGGCAAATACTAGGACCAATGTCAAAGGGTTAAGAGGATTAAATGATTTAATATTTGCAAAGCACTTTGAATATCAATACAATATTATTTTCACACCACAGTTTCTCCACTTATTCCTTTCTTACTATGATATTGCCTGTCAATCAATCAATCACTTAACAAATATTTATGGAAAGACTATTATGGACCACAACTGTTCTAAGTACTAGGGAGAAATAGAAAAAAAAAGAAAATAGTCCCTGCTATCCTGGAGCTTACAGCCAAGTGGACTGATTAAAGTTACAGAAGTTTCCACCACTGTTGCTACCATCAGCTGTTGCTGGTGATAACCAAGGGTATACTGAAAGCTTATATGCACATGTCAGGGCACTAATGCTTGCAAAGGAGGTTCCATCTCCCATTATGCAAGAAGACATTGGCACCAAAGTTGCTGATGCCTTGTAACTCAGCACATTGAGTTTTTACTCCTTTTATTGCTACTCCCTTGCCCTAGGACTCAGGCAAAGAGGACAGGTTAGAGGACAGTGAGGAAGAAAAGCATTGTCTTCTCCCAAATGACACCATCTCATCAGCTCTCTCTATTTTTGAACAGAACTTAATGTTCCTTGACTCTCTTTCCTTAGAATGTTCTTTTATGGAAAATTCACTTGGATACAAACCTCATAGTTCTCCAGACATGTCCAAATGTGCCTTACTTCTAGGGCAGATGTTACTAAGTCACATGGTGGGGAATCCCTACTATACTGGGTTTATCGTGCCTTAGAAAACTCATTACTAAATCCTGGAGTGCATTTGACCTAAAGAGTGCTTAAAGAGTGATTAAAAAGTATTTATTATATAATTTATTTTGAGATATCTGGTTGATTTATTAAGTCTCATAATTGTCAATTAAATATTATTTTAAGTATCTCAACTTTGAGATAATAATTCCAAAATGAAAGCAAATAATATTCAAATAAATTTATCTTTTATGTTTTAGAATGTGCTACTCTTCATAATATGATAAAAGGGCTACAACAGACCATTGACTATCAACATAATTTGAAAGGTAAGTTAGAAAAAAAAGTAAAATCTAAAAAAATATGATATATTTAAGCACCTTTAAGCATAGAGAGTTTTCATAAACAAAACGAAAAGACAGCCCTCAGAATGGGAGGAAATATTTGCAAATGAAGTAACTGACAAAGAATTAATCTCCAAAATATACAAGCAACTCATGCAGCTCAATATCAAAAAAACAAACAACCCAATCCAAAAATGGGCAGAAGACCTAAATAGACATTTCTCCAAAGAAGATATACAGATTGCCAACAAACACATGAAAGAATGCTCAACATCACTAATCATTAGAGAAATGCAAATCAAAACTACCATGAGGTATCACCTCACACCAGTCAGAATGGCCATCATCAAAAAATCTACAAACAATAAATGCTAGAGAGGGTGTGGAGAAAAGGGAACCCTTTGCACTGTTGGTGGGAATGTAAATTGATACAGCCACTATGGAGAACAGTATGGAGGTTCCTTAAAAAACTAAAAACAGAACTACCATACAACCCAGCAATCCCACTACTGGGCATATACCCTGAGAAAACCATAATTCAAAAAGAGTCATGTACCACAATGTTCATTGCAGCTCTATTTACAATAGCCAGGACATGGAAGCAACCTAAGTGTCCATTGACAGATGAGTGGATAAAGAAGATGTGACACATATATACAATGGAATATTACTCAGCCATAAAAAGAAACAAAATTGAGTTATTTGCAGTGAGGTGGATGCACCTAGAGTCTGTCATACAGAGTGAAGTAAATCAGAAAGAGAAAAACAAATACCATATGCTAACACATATATAGGGAATCTAAAAAAAAAAAATAGTTCTGAAGAACCTAGGGGCAGGACAGGAATAAAGACGGAGACTTGTAGAGAATGGACTTGAGGACGTGGGGAGGGGGAAGGGTAAGCTGGGACGAAGTGAGAGAGTGGCATGGACTTATATATACTACCAAATGTAAAATAGATAGCTAGTGGGAAGCAGCCGCATAGCACAGGGAGATCAGCTTGGTGCTTTGTGACCACCTAGAGGGGTGAGATAGGGAGGGTGGGAGGGAGACGCAAGAGGGAGGAGATATGGGGATATATGTATATGTATAGCTGATTCACTTTGTTATGAAGCAGAAACTAACACACCATTGTGAAGCAATTATACTCCAATAAAGATGTTAAAAAAAAAAAAGAATAGAGAGTTTTTACATCTCTGACAGTAAACTTCTCTTAATCTGGTCTTGTTAAGTTCATCAGCTAAGGGCAGGGCTCCTTACTACTTAATAATACTTCCTAAATTATTGTGAAATAAGAAATGTCATGCTGAACAGAACAATTCAGTCATATCCTGACAAGGACATCAGGGTTTTATAATTGATTATAATAATTCTATTACTTTTGAAAGGTTAGAAGTATATTTATTCTCAGTAGTATTCTTGGTCTGATAACCCTGTGTTCCGTTTTGAAGGATGGGTATTACTAGTAATCACATGATGAGTATTCTATTCAAACTTCAGTGATAGTTTAGTTTACATTTTAATTTTTGTCATAAGCTAAGGCTATGTTTGTGTA
This sequence comes from Balaenoptera ricei, assembly GCF_028023285.1. Classification (NCBI taxonomy): domain Eukaryota; kingdom Metazoa; phylum Chordata; class Mammalia; order Artiodactyla; family Balaenopteridae; genus Balaenoptera; species Balaenoptera ricei. The sequence goes on from NC_082641.1 coordinate 36,273,977, forward strand.
AATGAAGCCAACACATTCAGCTTATCTTATTTTTGTTAGTCATGCTAACCCAATCAATAGGCCTACCATTTACAAAATGAAGCAACCTAGTGTTTTGTCCTGTTCTGATTTAGCTACAGTGCAGTGTTAGTGGGATTTTCCTCTGCTATATTGGAGTTTAGACTAAATTGCCTCCAAGGTCTCTTCCAACATAAAACTCACATCAAACAGGAATTTTTCATCTTAGTCCTCTGCTTTTATCACAAAGAAACAACTTTACATATGTAGGTGAGATACAGTGGTGATCTTATATGCTATTTATTTGATTTGACGTGTTATTCCTTGTAGTTGTTATAATATTCTAATTGAGATGTATCTATTTTTAAGAATTATTATTAGTTCTTACTTTTTCCCCATTGCTTTCCCTTAAAATATTTCCTCAAGTGTTGATGAAACAAATATAGAAATTGTATAAGAATACTTCACACTTACATTGTCAAACAGCATCTGCAGTACATAAAGGACTCATTTCCATATTAATACATCACTAAAGCTGTTCTGGAGATCAAGAAGGGTGATAGATAGGGAACCATACCATCTCCAATATCTTTTCTTTTGGTTAATTCCTGCAGACGTCTGATCGCCATTTGTCCATTAGATTTTCACTTTACTTGGTTCTAGCGTTCTGCTCATTTTTTCCCAGCATTTGATCCCCATCCCACACCTGGTTTGGGCTTTCGTTTGTCCATCTCAATGCTGATGGCTCAAAACAACTTTTCCCTTCTCTGACTAAATACAACGCCTACCTGCACTTTTTAAAAACTGTGTATGTTCAAAATCCTTTACAGGATTCAAATGGTATTTAACGCTTTCCAGTATTTTGTTCAAATAAAATATCTATCAGAAATTAATGTTAAATACTTTGAAGTCCCAGAAAGTCAATTATAATTCAATAATGAATATGTTAAATGTTATTTCTTTGTAAGAGGAAATTAAATATCAACCAATGGTCAAGAGCACCATCTTTTCACAGATATGGTAGTACAAATTTTTTAATAACCCATTTCTGAAAATAGATATTCTATGGTGTCTCTCAGGAAGAAATAGCAATTCATTGATTTCATTTTTCCAGTGTTTCTACAGGCCTTGGTTTGGGCAAAGTGATAGATGTGAACTACCTGTCTTTCTTCTGTTTCATCCATTTGATTGTCAAGATTGTATGGTTAATTTGCTTATCTAGGCTACAGTGGTTACAAATGTCTGCCTCCCCAGAAAGTATTTCCTCTTCTTAATAAAAACCTGATTTTTTTTTTTTCTGACATCCATTCTTCATCCACACAATCATATGCCTCAGTGGAAGCTAATTACACCCCAACTCCAACAGAGGGCTTCTGGAATAATTTTCCTCTCTTCCAAAAAAATGTTTTCTTCTAGTTGCTGATAAGTCTGCATATAATGCCTGAAATTGTTGCAGACTCTTTGCTTTCAGCTTGAAAATTATGACAGCTTGAGGATAGCAGGAAGAAAAGACTAAAAAAAAAAAAGAAAAGACATGGTTTCTTGACAGCATTATTGAACTGGTGAATCAGTTACACTCTAGGCTTAAGAGTTTCTTCTACCACTGTAAGAGAAATGATACCTCCCTTTACTCTCATCCATCAATCTTTTCAGTAGGGGCTTATGGGCTGTGTAAAAGATGATCCATTGAGATGCAGAAAGAAAACAATGAAATTCCTATTTACATTTTTTTTATCTAAAAATCAAGGCAAATAATTTGATGAAAATTTAATAGTGGAATGTTATTCCTTACTCTTTCTTTTTTTTTTTTCCCCCGAAACTAAGAGAATATTTTATTTTTATTTTTATTTATTTATTATTATTATTCCTTACTCTTTCTGTATGTCAGTTATGCATCATTTATAATGCACAAGATTCCTCTTCTCCCAAGGAGAGTGGGAGTTCTAAAACTAAACAGTTCCATCTTTATTTTTTCTCCAGTCTCAGTGTATTGACATGTAGTATGGTTTACATGTACCTGGTTAAGAGGGTTTATATATTATATTAGCTACTTACCATCAAACTAATCCTTTCAAAATAGACGGTAGCTTTAAGAAATAAAATACATTTGACAATAATACTAATAACACAAACGCAAGTCAAGAATAAGAAAGTAGCAGAGCTGTTACTTGTTACCCTTGTACAAGTTCATCAGACATATTAAAAAGTTAAAAATTATGAAAATCTATCATACCTGATGAAATGTCAGCCAATGGTGGCCAAGTAACTGCCTTTGGGAGAAAATTAATCTATAGCAAGACTGTTTTCAAATGAATATTTGGAAATGGTTCTATCATTAAGTGATTTGGAAGCTGAAAGTGTGTCAACTTTAAGTATTCTCACCTGCATATTAAATTTGGCATAGAAATGCTAAATTCAGTAAAAAATTTTCAATGATTCTCAGTGATTTTGAACCCTTTCGTTAAATGTTTGTTTGGTTTTTTGTTTTTAAAAATCTTTAGAGAGGCTTATGAAAACAATTAACACCAAAGAAGATGGATTTTGACAAAATTTCAAAAACAATCACTTTTGCATAATTGGTGTTTGGGATTGTAAAACGAATACAGTAGTTCCTCCATCTCTGCAGGCCCTGCATCCATGGGTTCAACCAACCTAGATAGAAAATACTTGAAAAAAAAATTCAGAAAGTTCCAAAAAGCAAAACTTGAATTTGCCAAGGGCTAGTAGCTATTTACATAGCATTTACATTGTATTTATAATTATTTACATAGCATTTACATTGTATTAGGCATTATAAGTAATCTAGAGATAAAAAATATACAGAAGGATATGCATAGGTTATATGCAAATATTATGCCATTTTATATAAGAGATTTGAGTATCCATGAATTTTGGTACCCACAGGGAGTCCTGGAACCAATCCCCCAAGGATAATCAGGGATGACTGTATTGTGATTTAGTAAGTGCAGCCAGTGATGAGTTTGTTCCATTAAAACCAAGTATCAAAACAATCTGAATATTAAAACCAGACTTTGAAGAGTTAAATCAACATTGTAAAAACTGTTGATGCATTTTCATTTCCATTGTTTCACTAAAATGTAAACAATAATAATGATTCAATAATTTTAAAGTTTTATAACAGTACTTTAAATAATATTAGAATAAATTAACATTTTTCCTCTTTAGTTCACCTTTTTTACTTCTATTTTATCTGTTTTAAGAATTATATACAATTAGAAAATAGTATATATATAATTTATAAATAACTAAACATGAATTGGGATGTACACACTTTTTTTTCATAAATTTTATTTATTATTATTATTTTGTTTTTTGGCTGCATTGGGTCTTCGTTGCTGCACGCGGGCTTTCTCTAGTTGTGGCGAGCAGGGATACTCTTTGTTGCAGTGCACAAGCTTCTCATTGCAGTGGCTTCTCTTGCTGCAGAGCACAGGCTCTAGGCGAGCAGGCTTCGGTAGTTGTGGCACACAGGCTCAGTAGTTGTGGCTCGCGGGCTCTAGAGCGTAGGCTCAGTAGTTGTGGCACATGGGCTTAGTTGCTCCGTGGTATGTGGGATCTTCCTGGACCAGGGCTCGAACCCGTGTGCCCTGCACTGGCAGGCAGATTCTTAACCACTGCGCCACCAGGGAAGCCCATGCTCGTTATTTTTATCAAGAGGGCACACAATTCTAAGAGTTTGGAGACTATTAGTTTAGAGCACTTCATCTGTTTGTCACTACTTTTTAGATTTTGTTATTTATGTTGGCCAATCTATTCCCTCCTAACATCCTACCAGTTATACATGACATAGTGGTTGGTCCCTCTTACCAAGGTATTAAAACTTTTATGGCAATACCATTGGAATTTCATAGCTTAAGGGAAAACATGAGCCTCTCATTCTCATGAGTGATTGGATGATCAAGTTAAATATATTTTCTGAGATGTTCTCATTGTCAAGGACCAAAGAAGCTCTTCCTTTTATTACTGCTAACCTGACACCAAGAAGGAAAGTCATGAAACAATATTTAGTGAATTGCATCTGATATGCTGTCTATCAGGGTGGAGAGAGGCAAGGGCCCATCATGCAGGTTATGCACGAGTGTTGGCAGCACTTTATACTATGGACTTTTTTTCTTGTTGCTTGATTACCCTATCCTCTACTCCTCAACTTTAGTCTTTATACCTCAAAGAATGAATTCATCCTATCTTTGAAGTAATACGTGTTTGGAGTTCAGGATATGAACATAGAAAGAGAGTATGATTCATTACAATATATCAAATGATAGGAATATTTCTTATATTATTGTATATTATTCTATATACTGGTTTAGGAAAGAAACTTCAGTAGCTCATTATATGAAAGATGGTGACATTATGCCTTTTGATTTATGACCAGTGACTACTAATACCAGGGCAAAAAGAAAAAAAAGACTTGGAGATTTTTCTCCATTAGAGGAGAATTATCACCATATAACCAGTCCCAGATCAATTGAATTTCAGGAATTTAAACACATGGGCAGTAAAAAAAGAGAAAAGAGAGAGACACATGAAATCAGCTGCAAATATGGAGCACCTCCAAATTCAGTAGAATTTAAACTTATTTTTGCCAGTTTTCTCTAGATAATTTCTTACAACTTAATATTGCTTTTTTCCTATCTAAACTGAGTCTGAATAACTTGAATTTATTTAGGACCTTATACTCTAACAGGGTAAGTTTTAAGGAAGACATTGTTATGTACAGTGCAACTTTACTATACAAAATTGTACTAAACAAAATGATTTAGTCAAAACTGATCATTGATCAGAATGTTTAAAAAGGGGCAATAGCACGTATTTAGTGCTATTCTATAAGAGAATTATCTGAGAAAGTAGGCTAATCCATGATCAGCTATTTCTTAAGAAAAAAGTATTGCTTAAATTAAAAGTAGTTTGAAAAGTGTAGAAATATTTCTTTCAACATAATTGTGAAAAATACATCCGTGGAAAGAATGAAATAGATTCTAGAAATAGACCCCAATATTTGCTAGTGTAATGTATGACACAAGGAGTATTTCAGTTTATTGGAAAAAGAACGGCATTTTAAAGTATGGTACTGGCCTAACTAGCTTACCATCTGGAAAGCTTTCCCACCACATCAAAAATAAATTCCAGATGGATTAAAAAAAAACTTTAGTGTAAAAACAACAATAAAAACTTAAAAGAAAATCCAGGAAAAATGTACAACTTGGAGCTGAGGGATATCATCTTAACCAATCTGGGAACCTCAGATACTATATAAAGAAAAAAAAGACCAGCAGACTTTCTTAACATCAATGCAACAAAAGCACAGACAACAATGTAAAAAGAACTTTGCATGTTATTTGTCACACAAAAGTCAAAAAGCCAATAATTTATTTGAAAAAGTGTTTTCAAATACCAATGTAGTTTATATCTGCAATACAAAGAGCTCTACTAATTGATCAGCAGAGATAAAGAGAATTTTTAAATGGGCAAAAGATATGAATAAAAATATGGAAATGTGTATGTGTGTGCATATGTATGATCCAGAGGTTAAGAACATGGAGAAAAACACAAAAGGATACACAATTACACTAGGGGTGTGGAGGCAATGGGAAAAAAAGAGGGAGAAGAAGAAGGCAGAAAGAAAGAGAATGGAAGAGTTCCCTAAAAGTATCTCAGCATGTATGATACGACCCCATTTATGTAAAATTATTAAAATGTATGTACAAAAATGCAAAGAAAAAGTATAGACTTGAAGGAATGTCCATTTTTAAGAAATAAGTTTTTTTGCAAAGTAATATATATGGTACAATTTTATACTGTTAAAAACAAATAAAACCAGTACAAATGTGTGGTATGTTTATATATAATTGTATAAACTGGGAGAAAAATAGAGAAGGGATACAGACCAGGCTGTTAACATTGATAGCTTCAGTGAGGTGAGTGGATAGGATAGGTGTATAGAGATGATTAGCTTCCCTTTACAGTTGCTTCACTTACTAAAAGAAGCAAGCATGCTTTTATAAATAGGAAAACATCGAATACCTTTTCTTTTATTTTTCAGTGATGGATACTTCAGCAATTCCAATAGATACAAGAGATATTTTTTGCCTAGTTAGTACAATCTCTTTATACTGAATGGTGAGACACTAGAGGCTTTCCCACTAAGATTAGGAACAAGGCAAGGAAACCCTTTCTTACCACTCCTTTTCACCATTGTGCTGGAAGTTCTAGCTAATACACTAAGACAAGAAAAGGAAATAAAAGGCATACAGATTGGGAAGGAAGAAATAAAACATTTTTCAAAAATGACATCATTATCTACATGGAAAATCTAAAATATTCAACAAAAAAAACTTCTAGAACTAAGTGATTATAGCAAGGTTGTGCTATACAAGATTAATATACAAAAGTCAATTGTTTTCCTATGTACTAGCAATGAACAAGTGGAATTTGAAATTTAAAACACAATACTTGGGGCTTCCCTGGTGGTGCAGTGGTTAAGAATCCACCTGCCAGTGCAGGGGACATGGGTTCGAGCCCTGGTCTGGAAAGATCCCACATACCGCGGAGCAACTAAGCCCGTGCACCGCAACTACTGAGCCTGCGCTCTAGAGGCTCTGAGCCACAACTACTGAAGCCTGCATGCCTAGAGCCCATGCTCTGCAATAAGAAAAGCCACCTCAATGAGAAGCCCACGCACCACAACGAAGAGCAACCCCCACTTGCTGCACCTAGAGAAAGCCCGCGCACAGCAACGAAGACCCAACACAGCCAAAAATAAATAAATAAAATAAATTTTTTAAATTAAAAAATAAAAATAAAAAAAGAAAACACAATACTACTTACATTAGCACCTCCCAAAATGAAATACTTAGGTATAAATCTAACAAAATATGTATAAGATATATATAAGAAAAACTACAAAACTTTGATACAGTAAGTCAAAGAAGAACTAAATAAATAAAGAGATAGTCCATGTTCATGGATAGGAAGATTCAATATTGTCAAGATGTCAGTTCTTTCCAACTTGTTCTATAGATTCAAAGTGATCCCAATCAATATCCCAGCAAGTTACTTTGTGAATATGACAAACAGAGTATGAATAATACAGAACTTGGAATTATTGTTATCCAGGTCTAATGTCTCATTCAGCCCTGTCACTGATCCCAGTTGGGCACTGAACTCAAGTCCTGACCTCTATCTCACACTGATTTCCAGTTCCAGTCCTGGCTCCAATCCTACTTCTGGCCTAATTTTAGCTCTGAACACCTTTAATGTCTGGCTCAGGTAGAGATCCTGGCTCTATTTTGAACTCTCACCATGCACTATACCAGGGTTGGCTCTTTCCTGATCTAAGTATATCTGATTCTCCTAAAAACACCTATAGGTTTACAAGAGTGAATACAGAAAACTGTGAAGCACCACTCCTTCTCCATCATCCTTCATCAAGAGAAACATTTTGGTTATATACAAAAAATGTCAATTATGATAGGTGTGAAACAGTAGGACAAATTAAAGATGCACAACTACATTTTAATTAATTTCATTTTTTCTTATTTAAGTTCTACATGGAAAGGCATTATATAAATACAACTGTGGTTCTTAATAATGTTGCTGAAAGATAAAAACCTCCCTTTCTTTCTAGCTTAGGATATCACTCATCTTCTCTTTTGACAGTAGTTTTGTTTCCCTCACCCGTTCTGCAATACAAACTATACTAATCCTCAAATACAGATCAATCCAACCGTACACTGTTTTACTTGCATTGCTACAGCTACTGAAGGCTATTGGTTAAAAATCATACACTGCAGACTCCTTTTAATTTTTGAGTCCCAGTGTCACTTATACCCTTAATTTATCTTGGCTTTTTAAATTTTCATCCTTTAAGCCCCCAACTTTAAATGTTTCTTTCTCTTTCAACCTACTTTACTTTCTATATCACAGAAAAAATGAAAGCTCTCAGGTATAAACTACCTCATTTCCTGTCATCTACCACCCCTTCTTCCCACTGCACTTCCTCCAATGTATTCATACACAGGGATATCCTTCCTTCCTTCCTCATTAGCTTAGAAAAAAGAAAATCCTTCTTCTTATCCAAAGTTTATTTCTCCGCATGGGTTTAACTCTCATCTCTCTTCACCTCTCTCTTCTGGGATGTTGCATCTTCAGTTGTCTCTTCTTTTCTCTCTTTCATTTCCCTCTTTCTATTGGCCATTCTTCTCAGCACTTAAACAACTCAGATCTCTCCCATCTTTTCAACAAACAAGACAAAGTTTTCTTGACTTTGAGTTTATTCCTTCCAATTACCCTCACTCTTTCCTTTTACAATCGAATCTCACGGGAATAGTCTGCACTCGCTATCTCCATTTCCTTACCTCCACCTAGTCTTCAACTTAGAACAATTGAACATCTCCCAAAGTTTTCAGATTCAAAGTTCTTTCATTTTATCTTTTTACTGCATTTACTGCCATTGATTATAACCCCCTTAAACTCTCTTTTCTTAGTAACACCCTCACCTGCGTCTCTGGACACTTCTTAGTCTTCTTTATAAGATAGTCTTCCTTTGGCCACCTCTAAATGTTTCTCAGCCTACGAGAAATATTCTCCTGGATACCTCAAGCATTTCAAATTTGGTGTGGTGAAGATCTAGATTCATCACTTCACTCCTAAAAATCTTCCCCTTTTAATTTTTCCCAAACCAATGAACAGTTTTCAACCACTTAAATCAGAAACCTAGAAGGCAAACGTTCCCTTTTCTCTTTTGCCTCTGCTATCCAATCAGTCACTAAGTCTCCTGTTAATTCTATCATCTAAATAGTTATCTTTATTTTCCTTTTGTCTCCTACTGCCAGTGACCTAATTTAGGCTTCTGTTATTTCTTACTAGATCTATTGTTACTGATATCCATTCCTCTGGGGTCAACCCCCACCCCCCATTCATCCTCTACACTGCCGGATAATCTTTTTAACATGTAACTAATCATTTCACTTCATTGTTCAAAATTCTTTGATGATTCTGTAACCTATAAAATAAAATTCAAAGTTATTCATATAGAATATGTCTACCTCCTATTAGGCTACATCTCCAACCTATTTAACACATTCTCCTTACAATTTACACGCCAACAATACTGTATTTGAATTGTAATTTTCCCAAATGTGCTATATTCACTCAAGCCCAAAGTCTTCTGTGCAGTTTTCTGTATCTGGAACGCATTCCTCCAACTTAGCATTTAAGTCTCAGCTCAAGTGGTTCCTCTTCTGCAAATCCTTTCCTGACTTCAAGCTGACCTAAGCTTTTCTTCCACAGCTCCCCGCCATATTTCAGACACACTGCCATTACAGAGCAATTATCATAGCATATCATAACTATTTACACATCTGTCTCACCACTAGGCTGTAAGTTCTTTGAGGAGCAATAATTTTTTTGTTTCAACATTCCCAATGTCATGCACAGAGCCTGGTGTGTAGTTGATGTTGTATGCATGTGTTGAATACATACATGAATGGAAACTTGAAAGTTAAACATATTCCCATATTAATTAAAAAGTTCTATATATTAGGATATTCTTTGATGTTTTTTACACAGGTGAAAATGAACAACTAAAAAGAAATGCTGATCTTATGAAAGAAAAGTTAAAAACTCATGAACAGGTGAGTTTGTGTGTCTTCATATTCAATCAGATCCCTGTGGAGCACTGTCTTCCCAAATTAGAAAAAAAAAAGTTTTTTTCATTAATAAAGACAGCCAAAAGTTTTAGAGTAAATATATATGGAAGTGCCAGAATTTTTAATAAATAAATTTTTTTTAGAAAATACAAGTTTTGAGGACCCTTGGCTTTTTACAGACTATAATGCACTAACATATCACTTGCATTACTTTTTCTTTCTAACAAAAAAGGATGAAATAATTTTGCCATATATTTTAAAATTATGTTAATAGACTTTTTACTGTAGAATATACTCAATTAGCACTTTAAAACTTTTTTATAATAAAGTGAATGAGTCTTCAATATTTATGATTTGAGTAATTTATTGCAATTTTATTGTACCATCTAAATGAAGAGAGCATTTTATGTGGATCACCAATTAATTTTCTCCCAAGGGCCAACATACCCTCTGCTACGTTTTCTTCTCTCCTATAAGAACAGTGCCATGATGGCAATTATAGAACATAAAACACAGTACCTAGAACATAAAAGGTCCTCAGTAAATGTAAGTTCCCAACCCTCTGCCCTTTGGGAAGTTTATTATGCTAATTTTTTCTCATCTCCTAAGAGCCAATATGTCAAACTCTGGCAGACCTAAGATTTCCAAAACTCAACTTGGATCTGTATCCAGCTTAGAACTTCAACTTGAAGGATCATCTCTATTTCAATCTGGTTCTTCACTTGAGGAGCCTTTGAAGAAATACAGGCTAATTCTGTAACCCTTCCAGGGCTTCTGGGTAATACTCAGGAGTAATGAATGGCATCTGACTGTGCTCTTGGAAAATTTAGCTTCTCATCACCAATTTTGAAATAATTTAAATATCTCGGGATTATATCCCATCCTTTATTTTTCCATCATTTTCATATCTTGCCTCTAGAGTTCAACAATAAAAGTGAAGTCAGGGTGTAACTGGGACAGAGCGAAAGGGGGAAAATTTTGCCTCTTTTCTCTTCTAAAATGTCAAGTCATAGAATGCTGCTTTATCTAGAATACTATGAATTTTCAGAGGGATGGGAATTACAGAGAAAACGCCGTGATCCAAGATTCTGAACTTATTAATCGCTGTCCAAAGCAAACGAAAGATTACCTCAATCCAATGAAAATTCTCTAGTACAAAACCTCCAGGCACATCCAAAACATATGGAGAACCACTCCCTAGAAACAAACTTAGGAGTTACTTAACAGCCATATTTATGGAATATGTTAAGAATTATTAAGTTTTATAAGAACAAAAATATAACCAGAAGCTGTCCCTTGGAATTTAAAGTTCCCAGAAAGCAAATGAAAAGAAGGCAACCAAGAATAACTTGTTGGAACTTTGTCCTCTTAAAAAGAGGAAAGGATCGGACTCCTTGGGGCTGGCACAGGCTAAACTAGGGGAGAAGAACCTAATGAGATACAGCCTGGCCCCAGCCCAGACATTTAGGATAGCCTTATGCCTCGAGGCTGCAGTGAAAATCCTGGGTCTTACCAAATTAATGGCAACATTTCAGGTGGCAAAGTCAATGGGGAAAAGATACATAGATTTGTCTCTTGTGGTTTCCCAGGGCAGTAACTGCTTAATGCAACCATCTGAGTCAGGAGTAGTTTATGAAAGGCACTCTATAGTTGCCCATCTAGAAATCTAGATACAAACATAGGAAAAATAGCAGTTCATGAGATTCACCCCTTTAGTCACCTGCCCAGCTTTAATCAAAGGCAATGGTTGGATATGTTCAGCCATTCCTGCAAGTTGCCTGGCAAAAAAAAGTAGCCCAAGTAGGACTCCTGACTATATCCCCTTGAATTTTTGATAATCTAGAGGAGCTATTCACTGGGTCTAGGCTAAGAACCTCTGACTTAATTCTTATTTGGACTCTCATTCATTCAAAAAATATATATCAAGGGATATACACTAGGAGTTAGGAATACAACAGTGAGTAAAAACAAAGTCCCTGCTTTTACGGTGTTTAGAGATTTTTCTGAGCCTCTTGCCTTGATCATTGTCTCTTTCTTACTATCCCACCTCACTTTTATTCTTCCTGCTTTCCTTTTCTCCTGCCTGTGAGTGGTTTCTTTATGTAGAAACATACCTCTGGAAAAATTGTAAGTTTTATCTTTGGAGGATTTCTCTCTCAACACCTCTCTCAATGCCACTCTCCGTATTAGCGTAGTAAATCACTTCTATGCTTCAACAACCTAAGAAACTAACCTCAGGAGGCTGTTGAGCACTTCTCAAACCCCAAATTCATCCTTCTTTAGCCTCCCCATAAAACTAACCCTTACCATAGGTAATGCTTAACCTCCTTCTGGGAATTAGGAATGTTTATATAATTTTCAGAAACAGAAATTCAGCCCACATTCAAAGGGATTCATCCTACATTAGGGTAAGCTCGCAGGCTATCAAACAGTGCCTAAAGTTGGCTTTAAAATATAGCTTTGGCGCTTTTTTCACATACTTTAATGCTGTCACGGCATTTATTCATACAATTAAACAAAATATTTTGAGCATCTATGATATGCTCTGAATATAGTGATGAGAATTCAGAGGCAAAGATAAAAAATCATTGTCTCTAGATGGTCTCTATCTACTTGGACCAGAAATTGGTCCTTCTCAAAGCTGAGCATTCAAACAATGAACAATATCTTTCCCCTCTAGATACGATTATATACCAAAAATTAATATAAACTACGAAAATTTCATCTTTCTAATTAATCAAAAGTTGTCTACACATACTCAAATTGAAGGATGAATGTATATTTTAATCTTTAGGAATATAAGAATAGTATTGCCAAACTTATGAGTGAAATGAAAATCAAAGAGGAGGAACATAAGACAGAAATAACAAAACTTTATCAAGATATGCAGAAAAAAGGTAAGTTTTTTATTTTTAATTTACTGAATTTTAAGATACCATAAAACAATTTACACAGATATATAAACTTTTTTCAGTAATTGCCAGTATTCTGAATAAACATTGCCTTGACACATTTGAATTTAGTTTTTGTTCCTTTCTATATATTTATGTGATATAAATTATAGCATTTAGGGGCTTCCCTGGTGGCGCAGTGGTTGAGAATCTGCCTGCCAATGCAGGGAACACGGGTTCGTGCCCTAGTCTGGGAAGATCCCACATGCCACGGAGCAACTAGGCCCGTGAGCCACAACTACTGAGCCTGCGCGTCTGGAGCCCGTGCTCCGCAACAAGAGAGGCCATGACCGTGAGAGGCACGCGCACCGCGATGAAGAGTGGCCCTCACTTGCCGCAACTAGAGAAAGCCCTCGCACAGAAATGAAGACCCAACACATACCATTTAAAAAAAAAAAAAAAAACTATAGCATTTAGAAATTGGACTCATGGAGTTTGCACTTAACATTATTTAATGTGAAATAGTTAATATCATTGTAAAATCAATATAAAATGTATAGTTAACTTTGATATTTATATACTCAGCATATTGAATATAATTTCACTAATGAAATATTCTTCCTTCAGCAAAGTCTCATGAACTTATGTTGAGAGTTAACTGGTTTCATAAAGGTATTAAAAACTTTCTTAATGAGCCTAGATGCACACCATATGCAAAAATTAACTTGAAATGGATAAGTCTGAATGTAAACCTACATCTATAAGACGAGTAGAAGAAAGCATAGAAGGTAATCTTTGTGACCCTGAGTTAGCCACAATTTCTTAGAAAGAAGCAAAAAGTACAAAAAATAAAGGAAAAAGTTCTAAATTGAACTTCCTCGAAACTATTAACTTCTGTCCTTCAACGCTGTTAAGAAAATGAAAAGACAGGCCACAGACAGGGAGATAATACTTACAAATGCATAGCTGATAAAGGACTTATGTCCAAAATCTATGAAGAACTCTTATAACTCAATAATAAGAAGTTGGGCTTCCCTGGTGGCGCAGTGGTTGAGAATCTGCCTGCAAATGCAGGGAACACGGGTTCGAGCCCTGGTCTGGGAAGATCCCACATGCCGCGGAGCGGCTGGGCCCGTGAGCCACAACTACTGAGCCTGCGCGTCTGGAGCCTGTGCTCCGCAACAAGAGAGGCCGCGATAGTGAGAGGCCCGCGCACCGCGATGAAGAGCGGCCCCCGCTTGCCACAACTAGAGAAAGCCCTCGCACAGAAACGAAGACCCAACACAGCCAAAAATAAATTAATTTAAAAAAAAAAAAAAGAGCAAATTATTAAAAAATAAGAAGAAGAAGAAGAAGAAGTCAAACAACCCAGTAAGGAAATGGGCAAAATATTTGGACACTTCCCCAGAGAAATACGGATGAAAAGTAAGCACATGAAAACACGTTCAACATAATTGGTTAGTAGGGAAATGCAAATTAAAACCACAATGAGATACCACATTGCACCTTTTAGAACTGCTAAAATCTTTTTTAAAACTATCAATACCAAGAGTTGGTGAGGATGTGGAGCTATTGGAACCCTCTACATTACTAGTGGGACTACAAAATTATACAGTCATTTTAGAAAAGAGTTTTGCAGTTTCTTTGGGTTCTCTGAGAAGCAGATGCCTAGACAGAATTAGACATTCAAGAGGTTTGTTAAGGCAAACATTTGTGAGGGTAGATAGGGAGGGAACTGGGGGAGACGGGGTTAGCTGTGGGTTTATGATACAGGTCTAACCTCTGTGAAGAAGAGAAGAAAGGAAGGTGTGTTGGGCAAGAGAAGTCTTAGACTGTGACACACTTATAAGAAAGTTTCAGCAAAGTTGGGCCAAATTTGCCCATCAACCAAGTTCTGCAACTCTCAGGAACAAGTCTGCCTTAGTGTCCCTGCCAAGTTCAGTCACTGGCTAGGAGCAGCTCTTGGGAATCATGACCTCAGCATAAACATGGTCATGAAGACAATGAGCCAATTATGTTCCCTGAAGTTGGAGATCTGAAAGATGCATTTTCATGGCCACAACTGTCCCCTTCTTATACTACACATACCTACTTCTCCATAGGAGTTCAGGTAGCAGGTTCTCCGTGGTTCTTGTGGATGTTTCTTCCTCAGGAGAAACCTAGAAGAGGGATTGTTGAAATGTTCTTCCTCCTAGGGACCTAACCGTGTCTTTTCAGCCAGCAGGTTCTAGACCAAAAACGTGGTTCAGACTGGGGAACTGAGCAAAGGATCATAATTTTTAGCTGGGGCATGTACCCTCAGCCTCCTGTTCCTCCATTTGGATTCTTTTGTACTAGGTGTTAGGCAGGTTGGCTGCTCATCCAGTAACTAACTCTACAACTCTCGAAAATCAAGCCCCTTTGGCCGCTCTCTGACCTTCCTGCTCATTATGATAATTGTGGCCTCCTGGTTTTTGGCAGTTAAGCACCATCATCTGGCTTCTACAACTTGGTCGGGGAGGGGGGACACCATCCCCATAGATATTAATGAGCCCAACTGTATACCCACCTCTTCTGTCAGCCCTAGCTTGCAGATGAGAGCAACCATTGAACTTCTTGGTGGTGCTGGTTTTTCTCTCACCAGCACATTCCTTGTGGTCCTGGTTTATAGTGTGTCTTCTGGGCCCTCCTAAGGAACATAATCTTTTGCTGAGTTATCTTGCCTTACATAACATATCCACTCAAGCATGCCAACTTTCGAGAGCCTCCTTATGCCTTTCTCTACTATCTGCCAGGGCATCTCAGGTATTCCCACTTCACTCAGCTTTGGCCAGTGCTTTCTCTAGAGGTCTAAGGCTACTCTAACAGAGTTTGTCCCATATCCTAGGTCCTTGCTAGGGTATTATGTCCCCTGTCCCTAAAGAGTATCTTCAAGTCAATGAATTCTTGCTTACCTAGTCTTACCTTCCGTCTTCTTCTATCCAGCACCCTCAAAGTCCATTCTCAAGGGTATTCACATGGCTCTTTCCAATACAACCTAGCTAATTCTTGCAGCTCTCTGGGGTATAATCACTTTCCCCCCTTATCAGTCCCAGCACTCCCCCAACCAGGTTATACTGCGCTTTAACCCTAGTTATTGGCCTAGCAGCCAAAAGAGGAGGGAGGGGCATCTTCTGAGAGGAGCCTCCGCAACATCTTTCATCAGCTAGGTTAGCGCTAGTTCTTAATAGGAAAAAGTAGGTCTGCAATTTCTGAGCATTCAGGGGAGTTGTCAAAGCCAGCATCCTCACAGGTGTTTATCCAGATGTTCCTGTCCTATTTTTCATGATCTTAGGTGTTCCCAACTAGGACCCTGATTTAGCATAGCAGACCTGTTTTGGCTGAACATTTCAACATCTCTGGAGTTCTGCAACTTTAATGATTAGATTTTCTGTTGCTCAGCTCTACCTGCTCTTCCACTAGAGTTGGTGAGAGCCTGTTTGTAAGCTACCAAAGAGTCCCTCTGGCTCTCACACCTATTCTTTTTGTTTTGTTTTGTTTGTTTTCCTTTTCTCTTTTTTTTTTTTTTTGAATTTTATTTTTTTTATACAGCAGGTTCTTATTAGTTACCTATTATATACATATTAGTGTATACATGTCAATCCCAACCTCCCAATTCATCACAGCACCACCATCCCCCACCCTCCACCCTTGGTGTCCATATGTTTGTTCTCTACATCTGTGTCTATTTCTGCCTTGCAAACCCATTCATCTGTACCATTTCTCTAGATTCGATGGGCATTTAGGTTGCTTCCATGACCTGGCTATTGTAAATAGTGCTGCAATGAACACTGGGGTGCATGTGTCTTTTTGAATTATGGTTTTCTCTGGGTATATGCCCAGTAGTGGGATTGCTGGGTCATATGGTAATTCTACTTTTGGTTTTTTAAGGAACCTCCATACTGTTCTCCATAGTGGCTGTATCAATTTACATTCCCACCAACAGTGCAAGAGGGTTCCCTTTTCTCCACACGCTCTCCAGCATTTGTTGTTTGTAGATTTTCTGATGCTGCTCATTCTAACCAGTGTGAGGTGATACCTCATTGTAGTTATGATTTGCGTTTCTCTAATAATTAGCCACATTCTTTAAATCTTTAAATTCTTGTTAACAGCTGTTTCTCATTATCCCTCAGTAGGATGTCAATTTAATTTAGCAGTAACTCTCCAACTCTACTGTCTTTGTGGGCATCATTTCCCTCTATCTTTCAAATGCCTGAACTATTCATTACACCTGCAAGGCATTCACCTCCACCAGGACATTTCCCCCAGATTACTTCTGGTAAAATCTTCAGCAATCAGACCCCCGTTGTATACTAGGAACCACCAGTACTCCATATACCACTAATCATGGCTTCCTCATTTCTTACAAAGCAGTAAGTGCCCCATCATACCTGTTTTCTTGTGCTAGCTCAGGTCCTCCAAAGAGCCGACAAGATGGCAGTAGACAGTCAAAGAAATTTATTGGACAAAATGCTTATGAAGGGAAATGGTGAGGGAGCCAGAAAAAGCTGATGTAGTTCTAGAGTCATCCTGTAATTTGAGGCCTTCTATAACTAGGAACCCAGGATTTGTGTCCCTCTTTAACCATTAAATCCCCTATTTATTCTCTAGGCATTTAGAGAATATTATTCTCTAGATATTTAAGAGTACAAATTAGTTTATTCATTCAAAAGCATTCAATGGGCAGCCTTTGCATCGCAAGCATTTTTCAGGGGCTTGTTAAAAGTATATAAAAGCTACCCTGCATGTAAACAGTTTCTAAAATACATGTTTTTATTAATAAATTCCACTTTCTTGTAGATTGTTTAAAATACAAAAAAAAAATTTAAGATTTTTGAAATGTTAAGATGAATTTATGTTTTTATGCAGTTGAATTAAGTGAAGAAAAGAATAAAGAACTGATAGAGAAAAAGGAGGTGGAAATTTCAGAGTTAAATGCAAAGTTAAGAACTCAAGAAAAGGAAAAACAAAATGAAATAATCAAACTACAGCTAGAGGTAAGTGTTTAAGGCTCTGCTAAATTTGAGGATGCATCCCTTAGTCTAGGCCATACTTCGGTTATTTGTCATCAGAGTGAGATAAATTTCAGGATTAGAAACAACCCTGTGAGAGGGCTTCACACATGCTCATTCTTCATCCATCACATGCAATGCTTAAACCTTGTACAATACAACTGTTAGCTACACTGCCTTTCAGCACTTGGCCTCAAGGTGGGACTCTTCAGTCATTCAAAAGGTCCTGGTTTCCAGAGAGGGTATTTTCCTCTGACAGCAGACACAGATAACTCATATTACCTGCATTTTACAGCTGAGTCTATGCAGCCTTTTAGGACTACCATTCCAGCTGTGGGGAGAGTGCTTCTAATCCTTAACATTACTCTCTCCTCAGCAGAAATTGTGGAACCCTGGTGAACTAACTGGAAATTTCTTTTTCTTTATTTAAAATAAAAAGAGACTAATTTGTTCCTAATAAATATGTAAAAATAAAGAGGCAGACAAACCAGATTTTTTTAAAGGGACTTTAAGTAGGGCATCTCAAAGGCTGAGGTTCCGGTTCTTGGGTCAAAAGCCTTCTCAGTTGGTTGCTTAATCAGGTGTCAGAATCTCAAAGACATTGATATTTTGACAATATATTTGCCGTTTACATTTTTGTCTAGATCCTTCTAATCTCCCTTTCCATCATTCTTCCCTCAGCTTGACTCTCACTTTACCTTACGTCGTTAGAATTCACCTACTTAGTTAAGATAACCTAGTTTTCATGTTCTTTAAAGTTTGGTATCCTGAGGTGCTTGGTGAGATACAGTGTTGAAGATTCTATAATTATTGAGCAAAAGGGGACTGATGTTGACTTTCGAGGCTCTTTGCTGCTGTTCCTGCCTTCTGGTCAAGTGTACCCACAAACCACAGTGAGGGATGGATGGCCAACTGAGATACAGTAGACTGTGTTTCAAGATTGGCTATCAACTTCTAATCCACTGATTGGGAATGTGCATTTTGTTTGCCATCGTGGCCCTGTCACTGGTCTAGCCCAAGTTTGTTGTTTGATATACAGAACTCTTTGCTATTTATCTTCATTATAACTATCCATTTCTCTCCCCAAACCAGAACACAATCTCACAGTTTATTCTTAGTTCACAGTGAGGCTACACTAAAGTCAACCTGAAGGAAAAATTGTAATGGAAGATTTTGCAAAAAATATGACTGTAACAATGGCCCATGAGAATGTTTTTAACCCAATTCACTTTAATGCCAAACCAGCAAGAGTTCAAACTAAATCAATAAAATCATATCCAAATTCTACTATTTAGCCTCAAAGTTTCTGCAGAAGGGTATATGTTTTTCTCCCATGACTGTGATTATACTACATATTCTTTACAAAGTACCCTCATAGTAACATGAAAATATTTTTATTTATCTTTTAAGTTAACTAGATTCTCAACCCTAATTTACTAGATTCTTAATCCTCCATGATAGAATCAACTGATGTCTTGAGAAAAAAATGATGCTGACCCCACCCCAGAGTTTCTAAGGTAGTGTCCAGGTATTTGGTTCTTTAAAAAATCTCCCCAGGTAATTTTAAAATGCAGCCAGGGTTAATCTTGTTTGGGTATTCCTTGTTCTTTCTTAAAGACTTTTCTATCTTCTGTTATACAGTGAATACACTTGAATTACAGATATGTCTAAGGATACAATGGATTATACTTATATTTATAGAAACAGTTGTTTCTAATTGTTTAACTAGAATGTTCTCAACTTTCTTTTTAAACTTGATTCAGTTTGATGCCAAACTAGCAAGAGTTCAAACTAAGTCAAAATCATATCCAGATTCTACGGTTTTGCCACACAGTATCTACAGAAGGGTATGTGAGTTTTTCTTCCACAGCTGTTGCTTAAAAAAAATTAATTCTCTTAGTGTGTTTCCATAAAGGTTATATTTACTAACAACATACTTAACAGTTTTCCTTAAAATATATCACACAATCAGAAAGATATTAGATTTTTAATAATCTTTATAAGTCTCTTTCAATTTAAATTAGTAAATCTTAGTAGTAAATTAAAACATTAGAGAAGTCCTCTGACTCTTTGGACCATCTAAGGAATTCCATAATGTACTTTGAACTAAGGCTGACTTACTATTCTGAAGTTATTTAGGTACTCAGCAGATTTCTTCTTGTTCAACTCCTTTATTTATGGTTTATAATTTCAAGCTATATAGGGAGAAGGGAACAAACTAAAACAAATGGTGCTGATGTGTGTTTTTGTATCCTTGTACCAGTTTTACCCCATTAAATCCCACAAAAGCAAAATTATAGACCTTTCAAAATATGGTATCTTTTTTAATACCTACTTCTACTTAAACCAGAAGCATAGTTTTTGCTGTTGTTTTGTTGTTCCTTGTACTTAATCTTATTATTTATGAACTGCAATAACAAAATCTTTCTGCTCTATTTAGAAGCTTCAGCATCTTCAAGAAGAAAAAAACAAGGAGATTGCAATTCTTCGTAATACCATTCACGATTTAGAGCAACGCCTCTCTGTTAGCAAAGATTCTCAATTTAAACTTGCTGGCAAAGATTATCACTTTAAGCGTAGACGGTTTTGAGTATGGAAGTAAATTCATTAGTTGCTATTTAATTTCTTTAAAAGCAATTGAAAATTCACTTCTATTGTCAATATAACATACTACCTAAGTAATTACAATGAAAACAAAAAGACAGCTTTAAACTTCATTGAGTTTATTTAAACAAATGCACACTTTTGCCAATCGTGTTCTGCACTCTTGCTTAATAGTATTAACCATAAAAAAGTTCAGGTTTATAGGACTTAGTTTACCTATTGAACCATCATTGACTATGGAAATACTTTCTAAGCAATCAAGAGATAGACAACATTCTTTTATCGTTTCCCATCTATCTTTCAAGACTGGCAATCTTAAATTTTAAAGAGTACGATACAATGCCAGATAAAGAAAGCAAGATATAAAGACTTAATTCATATGTGATAGTAAAAATCAAGATATGAGTCTTGGATGTAAAAAAAAAGTATAAATGGATATCTAAAATGTAATCATAGCAAAATATTCATGTATGAGTATTTCTGGATCTGAAAAGACAGAAATCACTTCTTTCTTTAAAGGTTTAATTTGTTAAAAAACGTAAGATTAAAAAGACAAAGATAATATTGTTTGAGAAATAAGTAAAGAAAAAAATGGAAAACATGTCTTTGTCGTTCTTCCTCCACTCTAAGCTGCCGACTATCCAACAGAAACCCCTAGGTCATAGTTTATGTTTCTGTTCTCATTAATGCAAGTAGAATGCTGGAGAAAGAAAAAGAAAAACATATTAACCAAATGCTGCAACCACCTTTCAGTTGCCCTGTAATAAAAATATGGTTGGGGTCAAAATTTTTTGACTTAAATTTTAAAATGTGGAAGCCAATTTCTCCATGTTTACACAAATCCAATTCCTACTTTTGGATCACTATTAATTAGGTAGCCTATAAAAATGCTGGAAATGTAATTGTCTAGACTGATTTAGGCAGTATATCCGATTTTAAATATTTAATTTGAAGGTCATTTTCACATTTCTGCCTTCTTTTCTCAGCTTCATTTGGTGCTGGCTTCTGTAGGGTTGAGCTGCTGACTTGCCTGGCAGGCAGCTGGAGGCAAACGTCACTGTCAAGATTCAGTGACGTGCTCCTCTGCCAGAAGGCCCTGTCAGCTACATAAAGAGGGGAGGTTTTCTTTACACTGTCAGGTGACTGCAGACCCTGTTTTTTCAAATATCAGATGTCGGCAGTGTCAGCATCAGCTACTCAGAGCTGATTCTGAATCTTTGGGAAATTTTCAGCGTAACTGATTTATGCATCCCCTTCGTCAGAGCTTCTTTTGCGGAAGAGAAAGTTGTAATGTATCTCAGTTCTCTGAGTGCCCCTGTCTTTGGTGACCCCGGTGCCTATGGTGGCGATGAAGACCTGAAGGAGGGGGATGCTCCGGGTTATCTGGTGCTTCTGGTTTTGGATACTCTGAAAGATGACCGTCCTCAAGATGGTGATGGTGATGGGGATGGTGATGGGGATGGGGATGGGGATGGGGATGAGGCTGTGGAGCCTCGGTTGTTTTTTCCTCAGTAGCCAAAGATACATTTTTACAGAAGCCTTCATCTTCCAGTGTCTGGAATAAATTTATAAATCACTTATCAACAAATTTATAGATTTAGCAGGAATGCGTGAAAAAATGATTTGTAAAGGTAACATATATGAAATTCAAACTGGTTAATTAGGATTGAACTGGCTTTGTTTTTCCAGCATCATATTAATGAGAAAAAAAATTGATGTCAGTCTCAATACCTAGACTTTTTATTAAACTTTGGTTCCCATCCATACCTAATTATAAACTGCTTCTTGTGCAAAGTTTGCATTTAACCAAAGAACCCTCAAGCATTTTGCAAACGAATTAACATTAAGGTTTTGAAAATAGATAAAAAAGGATGTAATACAATTAAAGTTTTAACAATTCACCTAAGCTTCTATACTAGTTAAATCAACAGCAGAATTCCAATTTTCTTTTTCTTATCAAGAGCATTTCCTAAATTTTTAAGAATTCTGAGGAAGCATTTGAGAGATACATAAGGCTTAAAAAGAAAGCCAGACCACTATATTTATATCTGCAGAAGCAAAACTTAATAAGCTGGTTAGAAGAACTTAGGATTGATTGCAGTAAAGTCAAATATCAAATCCTAAAATCAGTTCACCTATATGGAACACCTGTGTCAACAAGGCATCAAATCTAATATTATATTCTGAAACAAACTAATTCCTCTTTGATAATTCAAAAATGCCAATAAAATAAACTTTGCTCAAAATCAATAGATTTTTATACCTCGGCTTTTGCCAGGAAATGTTTTGAACTTCATCAAAGCTTTGTTAATGTGTTTCTACTGTACTGCTGTCTGCTGAAAGTAGCAAATCACTGCCCATTTTTGATTGAGCATAATATTCCACTCTGCATGAATCTAGTTCTTTAATTTGCTGAAAGTCTTTCTTCATTGTTTTCTGTGCCCACAAATCATAGGGTCAAAGCTTATAGATATGACAATGTAATATTAAACCTCAAACTAAAATTATTTGTAAATAAATTTACAAAATCGACTTTAGCGACCAAACACTCACTAAGTGATATGATTTGGTATTTTGAAGATTTTGAAAAGTTATAAATTCCACTGGATTTTAGCATACAACTAATAAATGGTACATTTTTTGGTTGTTTCTGAATTACTTTTGAGAACTTAATAGTGTTTAATTAAAAACATAAACAATTAGATATATGTATTGGTTCCAAAAAACCAATTACTATATTTCATTGATTCTACAATGTATATTTTTCACATTTTAATATCTTTAAAATTTGAATGCATCCTACTATTGATAGTGTTATAGTATTGTATCCTACTCTAACTGACAGCAGTTTTTAATAACACATAAATAATGTGTCATATAATTGGCGGCATCTAGGATGCAATGAAATAGAAAAACTCCAATTTGATTTGACATATCAGATAATACGATATATTATTTCTATTTACAGATGTTTGTAAACTTTACACATGTTATGAGAATTGTTTCTGCCTTTGTTTCAATATACCTAGGTATATTTACAACTATTAGGCATTTGTGAAAATGCAAAATACTGAAAAAAAGTCCCAAAATATGAGGAATCAATATTGCTGACATTCATTAAGCACTTAGTATAAGTTAGACATTGAGTTAATACTTCGTTTGCATTACTTCAGTCTCCTCATCTGTAAAAGCAGTAAAATAACCCTCACGGTATTATTATGAAGATTAAAATGTGAAAAATGACATAACTAGAGTAATTAAACTGTTCAGCTTCTTAACAACTTAAGTGATTCATTAAAATTTGAATGGCTTTCTTTAGAGTTGGGAAAAATATAAAGGAAGCAGAGCTTCCTTTATTTTAGAAATAAAAATTCAAAATTGTTTTTAAACCTGAGTTCGAATTTTGCCCACTTGCTCTGTCAAGGAAACACTGTTTGGAATTATTTTCCTTCTCAATTTGAGAGGAAAAGAAGTTTAGTTAATATAAGTTAAAATCAATTCCTTGTGTATCTTTTTTATAAACCACTTGTAAGTATAGTGTCTCTCATGACAAGGAATAAATATTCTCATGGTTGTTAAGAAAGAAATATCAGTAATGAGTAAAAAAGTTATTCCATTGTTAAATAAATGCAGTAATTCCAAGTGCACTGTGTAAGGTCTTCACAGAAAAGCTGACAGTTTTACATTCTTGGTAAATTAAGTAGTTATCTGGGCCCCAATTCCACTTCAGGTAATGCCATGGATAATCTTTGCTATCACTATGCTCTTATATGAGCACATTCAGAATATTGCAATAATGTATTTTATGTTGGCTGAATTCTTTAAGCACTTATATTCATGCAATATCATTCGGTGTTAATTGAAATACGTAATCTACGTTGATTTTTTGTTTTCTAAACTTCTGCTAGATAAAAGCAGCAATATGGATCTTGAAAAGACGTTTCAAAGTATATGTTACATAAAAGGAAGCATATGTAATTATATTAATAAAAATTACTGTTGTAGTTTATTTTTAGTATACCAACAGAAACATTGACTAGCTAATTAGTCATGAAACACTAACTTATTTAAATAGTTCTTAAAAGATTTCCTCTTTTCTCCAAGTAAAAATAATTGAGAAAAATACCTTGAGAGAGCAGTTTCCACATTTACTTTCACAGTAAACAGTCTTAATGGAGTCTTCTACATGTGAGGAAGTTAGGAAGGAATAAGGCAAACCAAGATGATATACAAGGCGGCCACATCTGAAAAAAATAACAAAGTCATTACAATATTTTCTGTATCATGATCCTACTCATGCACCATCTGGGATAGGTATTGTAGGTTCAATGGTCTTATAACTAAGACCCTTTCATAACTTCAGTAAATTTCCTTGAATGGGGTCTCAAACGACCTCCCTGGCACTGCATACCAGGTCAGGTCATGACAAGACTATAGTGAGTCTGATTTTGAAATGTGAAATAGATATGTCACAACAAATAATGTCAAAACTATGCAGTCTAGTTATTGTGACTTGGTCAAATACAATTTTGTAATTGACTTGTAAATTCTATCAATGCTCAAACCACTGACATCATAAATTGGGCTCTGCAAATCACACGATCCTTTCATAACTGCTAAAGCAGCACAAATTCCACACAATAAGAAATCACAGCATAACAAAAAGATCCTCAAGTCTTGGCCAGTAGCCCACTGATTTAAAAAAATATCTGATGCAACAAAAATTTCAGTACAGTGAAAGAAATGGAAATACAACACTTGACATTTTCAGAAATAGTGGAGATGAAATGTCCTTCTTACCCCTATTTTACCCTGTATATACAATTTTATATGACTATCAAAGGGTTACACTTTGCAACAGAATAAGAAGTTTGCAAGCCTAAAAGAATAACATGTAATATTAAAAATATTTAGAGTAAAACCAAGTAGGTCTTAGGCCTTGGCAGAGTCTGGCTTACCATTTCTGAAGAGCCAAAAAAAAAAAAACCAGCACCAACTAGAAATGTTGGTGATGTCAAATTTATTTATTTATTTATGTATTTTTTGGCTGTATTGGGTCTTTGTTGCTGAGCATGGGCTTTCTCTAGTTGCAGCCAGTGGGAGCTACCCTTCCTTGTGGTGCTCAGGCTTCTCATTGCGGTGGCTTCCCTTGTTGCAGAGCACAGGCCCTAGGCACGCAGGCTCAGTAGTTGTGGCTCGTGGGATCTAGAGCACAGTCTCAGTAGTTGTGGTGCACAGGCTTAGTTGCTCCACGGCATGTGGGATCTTCCCGGACCAGGGCTCGAACCCATGTCCCCTGCATTGGCAGGCAGATTCTTAACCACTGCACCACCAAGGAAGTCCCAGTGATATCAAATAATGTATGCCTTGAGGTTCCTTGAAAATACAAACGTTTTACTCATTCATGGAATCAAAAGCAGATTCATGCCGATTATACCTAAATAATTAACATATTTTATAGTTCAGAAATGCAGGCATGTAAACTTAAAATTTAGTAATTAGATTAGAGATAAGCAAGTGGCCTGCAAAGTATGGTTATTCATCTGTAAAATTTTTAAGTTAGAATTGTATGTGAGGTACAAATTGATCCTTCTTTTTATTTAATCAGAATGCTAATTTACAGGGGAAAAAAAGTATAGTCAATTTTCTTTATTTCCCTACTGGAGTGGTGAATTCCCTTGTGTGAAAAGAAGTCATTTCAAAAATACTAAAACCAAACATTTGAATGGGCTCACTTTGAAACTGAGTATTTGGTAATAAAAGCAGATGTGTTATTTTAAATTACTTATTAAATTAAATACAAAGCAGGTATCTTTTAATTTGGGGGGGTGGGTATGTATGCATATGTGTATACATGTGTGTACACACCTGTCATATATGAAGAAGTCATCTTTCGTTCCATTTAACAGAGTCCAGACATCTGTTTGGTTTTCTTCTTGTTGGTAAACAGGAATATGCTCTGAAACCTTATTTTTAAGATGCACATATTTTAATCGAGAAGAGATTCCTTGATGATTAACAACAACATAAGAGATGTTCGAATATCCTTCTTTCTCCAGTTTTACTCGCAGGTCTTCCAATCTAAAATATTTGGAAAAAATACAAAAAAAGGAATAATTTCATTTAATTTTAATTTAGTGACTTCTCCCTTTTTCCTCACTCTATTTCCCTAAATGAAACTCTTCTGTTATTTTTTACTTAACTCATACCTCCTTTTTGCATTGTTTTAAAAGACTAAAACTTTTGTTTTTCTAATTACTTACCGAGCACTTATGCTCAGTTAAAACCATATGCCAAGCGCTTGCACAAACATCAGCTCGTTTAGTCCTCAAATTAATCCTATGAAGTGTATATTTTTAATCCATCTCGCAGTTACAGAGAATTGTACCCAATAAATATTTGGCAAATAACCCAACAAATATATATTTATAGATTTGTTAAATGACTCAAGACCTTGGGTGGCAAGTCTAGTGTTCATTCTACTCTAGCAAAGCTCTTGTCTCTGCTTCCTATATTGAAACAACTAATCCATTTCCAACAGTAAAATTTAGAACATTTTCATTACACAAGTAATACATATTTAGTAGGGTACTATAAAATACAGGTACACAAAAAGAAGAAAAATCTTCCATAGCCCCAGGAAAACAACTGTAAACACCCTCCTAGTCTTCTTTCCTCTAACATGTTCTAGGCAAACTTGTATAGTTTTTCAAAAATGCAATTTAATAAAAATATCTTTTCTGTTTTTATTTTATTTTATGTATGTATGTATTTAATAGCTATCCCCTTAAGAAATGCTAGACCACAGAAAGACTACCTTACCTAGATGCCTGCAGTATGCACAGGTATCAGCTGGCTTGAAGAAGAGCAACCACCGTCACTGAACCATAGGAGTTCAGCATGGGGTCTTGATCCTTTATGCTCCAGGCTGGAGGTTGCTTACAAAAGGAGCTTTGCCCCTGGCTCTCTGTTCCTCCCGTGGGGAGGAGACAAAGAGCCAGGGCCAGCCCCAGACCTCTCCACATTGCTGGGGCTGTCCTGTAAAAGAGAAAACCTTTCTGTCATCTTCACAGTCATAACAAGGAATTTCTATAAACCCAGCAGGTACAATTCTACTTTGTACAAATATCTAGCCAGTGGATTCTGTCTCCATGTTGTTGGACTCATTACATTGGGCCTCTTAGCCCCAAATCTCCCTGTAAAGGGGAAAAGATCAGCCAGAGTCAGGGAAGCTGTCAAAGTACCTCTTAACTATCTGGCTTAGCAAGATACTTTAGTAAGCATGCAATGGAGATCTGCCTGAACAGGCAGCCAAGTACTTCTCTAGTAGAAGATATATGTCTAGGAGAAAATACATGTCTAGGGAAATTTTGAGAATGTGGCCTCTACAACCACGTAACATTCTGCGAACATGATTTGATTTTTATTTGAGACACACCAAGTTCTGCCTGCTTCTCTCTATCTACCAATCTAAGAAAGGAAAGGGTAAGTAGGGGATTCTGCACAGAAATGAAAAGACAGCATGGAAAGAGAACCCAGGAAGAAAGAAGGTGGCAGTGAGGGCAGTCTACCAACGTGAAGAGATTCAGATGTTACTGCCTGCCAAAATGTTGCTATCACATCCAAGACAAACACCAACCAATGAAAAAACACCAGACCAGGAATAAATACTACAAATCACTGGCCCCTGTACCATTTAAGATTCACTGAAATCTACACTCGATTAGTCTACTTATTGGCTACCACTACGTTCAGGAAGTTCCTGTGACTAGATGGCACATTCTTGGGTAAAAAAGATGACTCCTCTGAGTAGGAAATACTCAGACAAGAAATGTACAAGTATTAAATACGTGACAAGAAATATTCCCAAAACAAGGGCTAGCGCTCTCTGCAGAGAGGTACAAATAAAACACGTGATTTGCAGACAGGTGGTGGAAAAAAGAGCATATTCAGCAGAGATGAGCAGAGAAAGAAAAATCCACACATTTATGCAAACATGATTTAATTTTTATTTAAGACACACTAAGTGAATCAGGTAATCAAAGTAATCAGGCTCATTTTGATATAAGAGTCTGAGGGAGAGAGATCAGGACAAAATTCCAGAACTAGGAAGTTGGCACATTTTCAGGCACTGATCTGGGATTAAAAAAGTTAAAAGTACTTGGGCAGGGGGGAGGGTGGGCAGCTAACGATAAGTAACCTAGAGTGAGCCCAGGGTTAAGAGGGGAGTAGAAAGGCTAAAATCAGATTGATTTGGGCTCTAATGCACTGGTAGCTATAGATAGAACTTTTTAAAACCTGATTATCTTTCACATTATTTGACACCACAAAATTCCTAGCTATATAGAATATCTTGATAAGAGCCTAACTAAAGGAAGAAAAATAAAGGGGGGGGGGGTGTTAAGAGAGGATAAATTAAATAATTTTTTAAGGCCATCCCAACTATTCTAATATCTTTAAAATTCCAATATTTAAAAAAAGGAGAGGATATATCTGGACTAAATCTAGGGAATTTCTTTAGGATAGTACTTATACTAATGATACAATTATCCTTCTTATAGCTACCATTTATCGAGCATTTATACAACTATTTGCAGGTGGCACAAAGCACTTTTTTAATATCATGTCAGTTAATCCTTACAACTATGTGACCATTATCTCCTTTTGCAGTTGAGAAAACTATGGCTAAGTGACAGTTTAGGCATCTTGCCCAAGTCCACACAGGTACTAAGTCACAGGGAAACTGGATTCAAACTGGTTCTACTAATTCCAACACATGACCTCTTAGCTACTGCAATATATTGACCGTTTTTAGCTGGGTCACCTTTAGTAACTATAGTAGCCAGGATCTGGGTTTTTTTAATGCCCTAAGATGACAAAGAAAACATCAAAATTATTCGAGTTATTTTGTTTCTTACTAGAATGGCTAGATTTCCCTACTTTCTAGAACATAAATTCAGTAGTTATAGACCCCAGCATAAACTCAGCGCTTGGCGCCCTCACTTTGCATACCGTTCCAATTGGCTGAAGAGTGAATACAAATGAAAAGGTTATCTCACCCATTGCTCTCATTTAGTTTTTTGATGAAAAAATAACAGAAGCCGTTGGCAGAGTGGATTACAGAGTTCACACTTTCAGATTTTCCTGTTACTATAATCAATATGCTGTTCAACTTTGTTTCCTTAAAATCACTTTTTACATAATAAACTTTTGATTAATTACAGCTGTCAGACAACTATATAAAATAATGTAGATAAATAACAAAACTAGATTTACTGGAAGCTGACGCAAAAACAGTTAAAATGTAGTTATGAATTTCACTAATCTCACCACTTTCAATCACAAAACCTAGATTCATTGGCCACATACAGACCTACATTTGCTTAAAATTTCCCATCAAAAGGCAAAACATGCAGAAACTTTTCCCACCCTCTTCCCCTGACCTTCAGACCCGCATCTGAGGGTCCCCCCTCATTCTCCTGAAAGCACCCATCACCACGTAAACTGCAAAGCATTGTGTTTAATCGCAGACCACCCGATTCTGACATGGGTTTTAACTCTTTCAAGGATGATCATTTCTGCACAGTGGACTAAACCTGCTCTTCCTTCTTTTCTTTTTTTTTTTAACCTTGAAACTGCTCACAATATCCCTGGCCATTTCTACAGCACTGTAGAAAGGCCATATCTCAGTCTCTGCTCTTCAAACCCACAGGCTGTTTTGCCCTTAGAGCTCTCACTCTGCATTTCGGTAGGAAATATTTAAGCTTGAACATATAATATTGCCTATATAACATCACAACTTTTTGCAGAGGAAAAGAATTCAATTTCTCCAGCCTCCTCTGCCCCCATGTTCATCCTCAGCTGTGCAGAAAGCAGGGCAAAAATCAGCAAGAATTGTTAGTGTCCCCACTGCACCCGGTGTTTAGACTCTTTTGTTCTTTCTTTTGTATTACTTTTCTTTACCCATCTCTTTTCTTCAAATCTATTCTAAGGACAGAAACATTTTATCAAGACTCAAAAATCAAATCGTTTACCAAACTGTCAAGGAATCAAGTTTGGAAAACATGAAGTTTCTACTTACACAACCCCTTCCAACTAGCTTGCTTCCTTTCTCTTGCTCAGCCAGGGCAGCTCCACAAAGCCACAGCCAGAAACTCAGATATTTATAGTCCCTGCTGTCTACCTCACCCCTCAGCTATAGTCCAAAGTTCAGTGCCCACTCAGGCTGTGACCTGGCTAGCAGAGACAACCTCTGACTGATTATTACAACCAACTTTAAAAAAGTAGCAAGTGCTGGCATGCACAAAATGGGGGCGGGGGGAGTTTTTGCAATTACTGATTTATTCCCTATCCTTTTTAGTCACCCCAGTAGCTAGGATTTAATGGTACAGTCGGGGGCGGGAGGAAGGGCTAAGGGTAAAGAAGGCCTCCAAGTTATGCTCTTTTCCAAACTATAATAGGGAAAAACATTTGCTGAGCCAGCGAGGTAAGCTGTCGTTTTAAAAAAAGAAAAAAATTTATTTTTCTTTTACTTTGTTTGTAGTGGTCAGGTGCTAGCCTAACCCAAATTGTGTGAACTTTGTTAGAAAAGTCACCTGGTGTTTCAAATCTTTCCCATCCCCTGCTGTTACAGACCTGCTTAGATTATTTTGCAGTGGTTAAAACTTGAATCTCTGTGGGATCTCACAGGACTTCTGCTCTTTTCTTTTTCATTTAAGGAAAGGAATAAGGAAAGAGGCCTCCTATCTGAGAGAAGCCAGGCCTCATTTTTCTCGTCACAGAAGTCCCACTCTCTGGAAGACCTAGGTATCCCACAGAAGCTTTTAACAATCTATTGTAAATTCTTTACAAATTTAAGTACCATACAAATAAGTTAGCTGTGATAGTAGCTGAATATGGAAAAGGATATGGAAATTTCAAAATGTACAAATAAAATGGAAAATTCCTACCCTTTCAGAAAGGGATACATTCTCTCCACTAACTGCTACAAATGAGCACACGCATGATGGGTAAGGCAAGCAGCAATTTCAAATGACTTCAGCCCTGGATAGCGATGGTTTTCAAGAAAGCCTCGCTTTCGCTACCGATGCATTTTTGTCCAAACAAACCCCTATTGATTGCTGTGAGCTGAGTACTGCTGTACAAGGTGCAGAAAGTACAAAGAGGCTCTGATGTTATCTTTCCTGTAAAGAAATTATCAAAGTAGAAGCTTGGACTTCCCTGGTGGTCCAGTGGTTAAGATTCCACGCTCCCAATGCAGGGGACACAGGTTCATCCCTGGCTGGGGAACTAAGATTCTGCATGCCGCGTGGCGCTGACAAAAAAAAAAAAAAAAGAATCCTTCCACACTTGCCTCCATAAAGTGGGTTGGTTCTAAAATCCTCTGCCACTTAAAGCACTATTGAATAAAGCAGCAACTTTCTTTAAAAAAAAAAAAAAGGAAAAGCTTGACATTTGAAAGCCAAATTCTATTTACTCACACCAAGCAGTAGGTATTAACCTTTTGGGGTCCCAGATCTCTCTGAGAATCTAGTGAAATGCTTAGTTTTTCTGCAGGAAAAAAAAATGCATATATACATACTTGTTTTTTAAAAGAACCGTGTGAAAAAATTTTGTATGAAGCAGATAATCCCCCTATAGTTCATTTTCTTCACAAATGTAAATAGTCATGTTGGGTCTCTCTGCAGCAGGAAACTGAGTATTTCACCATCACCACCTTCCTTTACATGTGGCTTAGCAGCTGCCTCCTGTACCAGAGAATTCCCTGCAAGTGTGCAGCTAGCTCCAAAGCAAAGTGCCTGGGAGTGTGTGTGTCCAGGTCAGTGTATATCTAAAACCCTCAGATGGCAAAAAGAGATGATGGGGAGCTTGCAATGTTTGAAGGGAATCCATGGGTTTCTTTTAATTGAATATAGTGGATTTACAACATTGTGTTAGTTTCAGATGTACAGCAAAATGATTCAGATATATATTTTTTAGATTATTTTCCATGATAGGTTATTACAAGGTATTGAATACAGTTCCCAATTTTTTTTTAAATTTTACCTATTTATTTTTTGGCTGCATTGGGTCTTCGTTGCTGCACGCGGGCTTTCTCTAGCTGCGGCGAGCGGGGGCTACTCTTCGTTGTGGTACACGGGCTTCTCATTGTGGTGGCTTCTCTTGTTGCGGAGCACGGGCTCTAGGCGCGCGGCCTTCGGTAGTTGCAGCATGCGGGCTCAATAGTTGCAGCGAGCGGGCTCAGTAGTTGTGGCGCATTGGCTTAGTTGCTCCCTGGCATGTGGGATCTTCCCGGACCAGGGATCGAACTGGTGTCTCCTGCACTGGCAGGCAGATTCTTAACCACTGCACCACCAGGAAGTCCTACAGTTCCCACTGTTACACAGTAAATCCTTGTTGCTTATCTACTTATGTACAGTAGTTTGTATCTGTTAATCCCATACTCCTAATTTATCCCTCCCCTTCTTTCCCCTTTGGTAAACATGTTTGTTTTCTATATCTGTGAGTCTGTTTCTGTTTTGTATATAGATTCATTTGTATTATTTTTTATATTCCACATATAAGTGGTATCATATAATATTTGTCTTTCTCTGTCTGACTTACTTCACTTAGTATGACAAATGGCAGTATTTCATTCTTTTTTATAGCCAAGTAATATTCCATTGTAAATATATACCACATCTTCTTAAACCAGTCATCTGTTGACGGACACTTAGGGTGCTTCCATGTCTTGGCTATTATAAATAGTGCTGCTATGAACATTGGGGTGTGTGTATATTTTCAAATTGGTTATATTTTCAATATTTTCAAATTTGCCTTTTCTGGATATATGCCCAGGAGTGGGATTGCTGGATCATATGGTAACTCTATTTTTAGTTTTTTAAGAAACGTCCATACTGTTTTCCATAGTGGCTGCACCAATCTACATTCCCGCCAACAGTGGAGGAGGGTTTGAAGGGAATCCATTCGTAACAGCCTCTTCTGTGCTGGGCAATCTGGGTCTAGTCAGCATACTTAAGAAAGGAGAGTTTTCAAACAAACCTTTATAGACTATTAAATCAAATTACATTAAGTTGAACAAAATCAAACATTTATTAGGTGCTTACGCTAGGCACAATGCTGAGTTCCCTGTTCTTAAGCACCTCAAAATCTAATAGAAGAGACAGACACGTAAGCAGTGAAAACACATTGGAAAGTGTGACAATGTCTAGGATGGCTGTAAGCACAAGGGTCTGCTGGAACCTTGGAAATGAAGAGAGGAGTGTTTTAACCCAGCCTGGAGACAGGGCCAGCAGGATAGGTTAGCACAAGTTCAACAGGCACTTTATCTTAGGATTCACACTCTACCTCCAAAGCCCCCA
This sequence comes from Balaenoptera ricei, assembly GCF_028023285.1. NCBI lineage: Eukaryota > Metazoa > Chordata > Mammalia > Artiodactyla > Balaenopteridae > Balaenoptera > Balaenoptera ricei. The sequence continues at coordinate 36,307,531 of NC_082641.1, forward strand.
GCAAAGCTGATCACAGCGCTGTCTAGAAAAATATTTTGTTTCAATTTTTATGAATGATTAAAATCTCCTGATAGGTTGTTCCAGGCACCACCATACAATGAACCTTAAGATTACTGACTGTATCCTATCAAATTGAACTTTATCCTAATGATCTCATCTCCCACAACTTCCAACCCTGGAGTAAAGAATCTATCTTTCTTCATACTGTCTCATTCTTCCACATCCTTATCATTTTTCCCCAGAAGGTTTATGCATCTATTTAATCCATGTTTTTAATAAGCATTCTCAGGTTCTTAGGGGTCGTGGGTGACTTCCATGGAGAATAGGGCCCTAAGAATCTGTGAGTTCATTATATACTTAAAAGAGAAAAAGACTATGAACTGTGATTTTAGAAATCAGTTTATTAGCTACAGCAGGTGATAATATGACATTGATCCATTAACATTTGTAAAACATTGATGTCTCAAATTATTAAAAAGCATCATTACCATATTAAGGGCCTATATAAAATATTAACCCCCTTAACTTGGTTGTTAGGTGGTGTTCTACATACAAAGGGAAATGAAGACTTTTCCAGTATTTTGGGAAATGGACCCTTTGATCTAAATGATTCTTCCTCCCCTTTCATGTACAAGAAGGTGCCCTAGACCTCACCTTATACATTGTACCCAATATAAGATTGTTTGAGCATGCATGTTTAAAGGTAAGCCATTGAGTATGCAAGGGGTACCCAGGAAAAAAATAAGATGTTTTCAAAGTAAGCAAGCAAACTAAGAACAATGGCCAGAGGAAGGCACGGACCAGGAGCTTGGATTAGATAAGGAGTAATGTGAGCCTTTGAGTTTCATATGAAATATGCTTTGAAGGGAGCTCTTCTTCAAGCTCTCAAGTTTACAGATCTGAGAACTGTTTGATATATCAAACATGAATGCAATTAAGGGGGTAACTACATAGAGTGCCAAATTTCATGCGGGACTGAGCACATTCAGAGAGTAACAGACATCAGAAGAATTTTTGTTTGAATTAAGATGTTATTAATTTTTTTTAAATTAAAAAAAAAACTTGTCTAAACCAGAGCCAGCACCTGCAGCTCCTCACAGGACAGAGAATTGGCACCAAGAGACAAGAAGCAAGGGGGCATCAAATAGCCTCCAGACGACATGTAAGGGAGGAAAAATAATTTCCCTCTGCCCTTCTAGGTTCTTGGCTGAGACACCCCCTGTAGTACAAGATAGAGCAACAAGAGAAAAACAAACAGAGGTTTAATAACATGTGTACCTCCTGTATTCACGGGAGATACTCAGAAAAACTGAGTAACTCCCAGAAACGGCTCAAGTCACCACCTTAAATACCACCTCCAGCTAAAGGCAAAAGAAGGTGTTGGGAGCTAGTTATGGGAGGCTACTGGGGAAAGCACAGTAAACAAGGGTAAGGTTATTACACAGATTTAGGTCATTGTCTTCTCCATTGATACGTTTCTAGAGATTTGGTTCTCCTCCTCCTCCCGTTACAGAGAGGGAGATACCCTTACAGACGGAGTTTTCCCTTATAAATGTAAATAGCCCTTACAAAAGGATAACTTCTACTCAGTTTCCAGAGCTTCTCCTGTGTCTGCAGTTTCTCCAAAATACAGCCCAAAGTAATTCTTATGCCAAAGAGGCATAAGAGTAATTCTTATTGCCAATGCAGCTCAAGTGATTATTCATTTCCTCACATATCCTAGACATGGAAAACATGTCAGCCTGATGAATTCCTTCTCAACACTAATAATGCCTTAGACTAGCTGCTAAAAACCTTTTATGCCCATTTTCCTTAAAACTTAGAGAGCTTTCTGTTGTGCGTCTACCATGCTATCCATTTTGCAAAGAGGCCAGTTTTGTATAGCTGAAACATTTCAACTATACAAAAAGATAATAAATAAAACATTTCAACTATACAAAAACTGAAATATCTCAGTTAGATGGATATTTCAAGACAACCTACGTTAATTTTCTGGTGGTCTTAATTTGCCACTTCACTTTACATACTACCAAAAAGTCTTCCAGGACTTGTGTTGATGATTTCTCAAATATTAAGAGTTTTATCACAGAATCTTAAAGCAAATATTTTGAATTTTCTGAAAGAACAGTCAAGTAAGTGTAATAATTTCAGACCAGGTAGTTTTGTATAACGCTCATTAAAAATAATTCAACTTTTCAAAGAAGGAAACATGGTCTTAATTTGTATCCCATACTGGTAGAAAAGTATGTATGTGCTGGGTATAAATAATTATAGTCATTCTCTACATACTGTTTCACAACTATTTTTAATTTAATAATATATCATGGACATCTTTCCAAGCCATAGACATCTTTCCATGTCAGTGTGTACAAAGTTACCTCATTCTTTTTAAAAATGGCACATTATTTCATTCTATGAATGGTCCATAATATGTACTCCCTTTTAATGTAGGTTTTGTTTCCAGTTTTCAAAATTTAATTGACCATATTTTTGTATGTATCTTTGTGAATGACATATAATTTCTGCTTGAAGTAAAATTGCTGGTGAAAGGGAATGCATATTTCAAATTTTGAATGCTATTACCAAATTGCCCTTCCAAGTATACCAAATTATACTCCCACCCAAAAGTACATGGCAGTACTTATTTCCACTGTCAAATTATTGTTTAATTTGAGTTTATTTCATTATTTGTAAGTTTATTGATTGTGTTAGTTCACTAGGGCTGCCATCACAAAGTACCACACATTGGGCAGCTTAAATAACAGAAATTTATTTCCTCACAGTTCTGGAGGCTAGAAGTCCAAGACCAAGGTGTCAGCAGGGTTGGTTTCATTTGAAGCCTCTCTTCTTGGCTTGTAGATGGCCATTTTCTCTCTGTGTCTTCATATGGTCTTCCTCTATGTGTGCCTCTTTCCTAATCTCCACTTCTTATGAGGACACCAGTCATATTGCACTAGAACCATCCATATGACCTCATTTGACCTTAACTACCTCTTTCAAGGCCCCATCTCCAAATACAGTCACATTTTGAGGTACCGGGGTTAGGACTTCAACATACAAATTTGGGAGAACACAATTCAGCCCCTAGCATTGACCATTTGTACTCTCTTATCTGTGAAATGCCAGTTCATGCCATTTGTCTATTTTACTATTAATCTTTTTTAATTTATTACAAACATTATTTGTATATTCAGGAAAGTATTCCTTCTCTATGTTTTTCTTTGCTGTTTTATGTATCAACATACATGAATGCATCTTTTAAATTCTGGTTTATTAGCAATGTAAGGCTAAGTGCAGAAGGGATTTTACTTTTCTCACATCCTTAAATCACCACTTAGAAGCATGACACCTCAATTTCCCTTGGAATTTTCAGACTAGGTTTTGCTACAACTTATTTTCAATGTAATGCTGATAGCGTGGGACCATCCTAGCTGTTAAAGGCCAGCACTCACATTTAGCGCTAAATTCTCCTCCTTTATTGCCCTCTAGTGCTGGTACAAGCAGTCATGTCATTCTACACAGAAATTTTTTTATAAAGCAGTTGTTTTCGGAACCAGCTGTCTTTGTAGACAGGTAAATAATCATCTATATGGTTGAGTTTGAAGGGCACAAAAATCACTTCCTCTGTGCCTTAAGTCCTCCCAATAAAATCTTCCTTGTCTCCAGAAAGGCCTGGGATAAAGCAAATGGTTCTCAGAGAGGGAAGGGGGCCATTCCCAGTTACTCAGTGCTGCAGCAAGGTCGGCGCCTAAGGAAATGAGGCCCGGAGGGTCAGATGATGAAACTTAGGGCTGAGAACTGTGGAGAATATAAATAGCCAAGTTGGCATCATCACACATTATCTACCATGTGCTTATGGGGTGACGTTTTTCACTGATGAGACATATGGTCCCTGGGCCTGTGGGAATCATCATGTGATGAAGTGAAGAAACTGGGTAGAGAATGTTCCTTCTGGAGGACAGAGAGCAAACAGGAGACATACCCACTCCTAGTTCTCCCTGGAAACTTGGACTTTATCACCCTCTGTTCCAGCTTTCTGATCTGTGTAACAGTATCTATGGTTCTTTACCACATTCTAGGAGCCTAGAATCACAAACTGTCAGAGAAGGGAGAGATCACCCCTCTCAAAGATAAACAAGTAAGCAAAGGCCCACCCGACTTCTCTACATGGAGAAGGAAAGTGAGGAAGGCAGAAGCAGAACAAGGTGGGAAAAGGGATGTGTTAGCTCCTTGAAACACTATTGGCAATTCATGGGGAATTCACAATTACAGCTGGTGATACACTCACTTTCCCTTTTGAAATGAAACACAGGTTGTATAAATGAGGCATGTTTCGGTGCTAAGGTCTTTCATGTTTATGTAACTCAAATATATACTCAACAAAGCAGCCAATAGTAGGACACACACTTTCCTCAATTTGAGGATTAATGGAAAAATGGCAAAATATTTGTTCTTTTTGAAAAATGACTCCATAATAACTTTTAAAGCAAGTTTTGATCTTTTAGTGCACAGCTTAATCCTGAATGCATACTTGTGCAGGGTTATTTAACCATTAAAGCACATAGTTTAATCTTTGCAAGAAGCATAGAAAGGTGTGAGTGTGCATATGTGCCTGTGTGTGCACGCGTCTGTGTGTGCATGCCCACATGCCCTGGAACCCTGGACACTGGAGTGTGACTCCAGAGTGACAGTAAACAGAAGGCGAGCACGTGAAAGAAGACTGGGAACATAGAATTAACAGTGGTTCTCCTTTAGTATAAGGGTGAGTTTTAGTTCTTCTTTGTGCTTATGTGCTTTTTTCTAAGAAGTCAATAGTAATGATGGCTAAGAAGTCTATAGTAGTGATGGCTAAAAAGTCTACGGTAATGATGGCTAAGAAGTCTACAATAATAGAATGGCTATCATTTATTATGTGCCTGCCACTATCCTAAGTCTTTTCTAGGTAATAGCTCATGTAATCCTCTCAACAGCCTATTACCCTTGCTTTATAGTCGAGAAAACTGAAGCAAATGGAGGTTAAGTAACTCTCCCCAGATTCAGATCTGGAAAGCAGAGGAGCTGGGTTTCAAACTCAACAGTTCCAGTGTTCAAGAGCTTAACTGCTACAATAAACATGAATTTACTTTTCTTCATAAATGTGTATGGATGTATATATGTGTATACAAATACGTTTTTTTAAGGCTAGGCACATGCATGCTGAGGCTCGGTACCTTTAAATAAATGCACAGCACCTGTAGCTGAATTCCATTCTCTTGTTTGCTGGAGAATAGTCATCATAACTATTTTCCAAAATACTTTAACTGCTAGGTTTTTCAATTGGAGAAAGAAGAATCTTGTACTAAGCAGAAGGCCGCTCTGCAATCCCTCCTACTGTTTGGTTGCCACCTGACTCAGGACAGAAGTGCTCTCAGATTACTACGTGGAGCCTAAAAATCAGATTAATTTCAGAGGAGCACGCTGAATCCTCAAACTCCATCCTCACACTGCATACAAGGAACAATTCTGAAACCTCCCTCCTCAGCAGTCTTCTAGGCTCTTCTCAAACATTTCTAGAATGAAGAGCTCACCCCTCCGAGAGCTCACCCCTCCATGTCCTCTCATGGAGCCTCCCACATTGTACGTGAAGTCTCCCCACATGAACCTGAACTCTTCGCGGTACAAGCTCTGCACTCAGGAACTGCACAGAAAAGTACATAGTCTAAAGCTGATGAGGTGACCATTTTGCCCAGCTCCCTCCTTCTGAATTCTACCTTTCTCTTTGGGTTCCCACTCCAGTTACCCTGGGAGATAACACAGGTGAAGCTAATATTTGAAAGTAATAAGTTCCAATGGAAAACACTTCCCTCTATGGTGCTCTGGTGCTGTAATAGTCTGGGGTCATCACATCCTCTTGAATGTTAAGTGTTTAACTAGAGCGGCTGAAAGCTAGTGCTGAGTAACGTGCCAACAATGTTGCAAAGGTGCAGGAATGGACAAATATTGCCATGAAATGAATCAGGCCTTAGGTATGTAATATACCAGGGTTCCTGTTCTTTAACCCTCTGACCCCAAACCATCAGACCCAGACCCTGGCCTCCGGCTCCTGTATCTTTAAGACCACTGAGGCATCTGAACCTTCAGAACATGGCTGGACCTAACCTTGGCTGCAGCTTCTCAGCGTGTTCCAGCTTCAACCTTGGATTTGCCACAAACTGTGGGTTCTGGCTCTGCTCACATTTGGCATCTCCCAATGTACTGACCCTGGTCATATTCACTGACCTGGATTTTGCCTTCTGGACAAGGTTTTCACTTCTTGCCAACACTTGCCTATTTATGTCATCATTATTTCAATCTCAGGACTGACGAGGCTCATGACCCTGAAGGCTTAACCAGGCAGACGGAATGAAGCCAAACCACTTCTCTCACCTTATCTGCCACTACTCCTGGGTGGGGCTCCCCTACCCAGCCTTACGGCTTCACCTTCTCCTGGTCCTCCCCACTTTGTCAACACCATCCCCCTGCCCCAGAGTCCCTTTCCTGCTACTCCCCAGTTCAGATCCTAGCACAGGGTTAAAAATTCAGGCTCTGGAATCAGATTGCCTGGGTTTGGGTCCAGTTTCTCTACTTATTAACTAGGTGGCCTTGGGCAACTGTGACTTAACTCTCAATACTTAGGTTTTTTCCATGTGTAAAATGAGAATTGTAGCAGCACCAGCTATGGGGGCACCACTTGCTGCCAATCCAACATCCAGATCCTTCCTCCTCCTTCAGCTCTGTCCTTAGGCTGCTCTGTGCTCTGACAGATAGAAACCAAAAAAAGCCTCCATTTCTCAGCCAATCCTGCCACTGGGGTGTCTGTATGACACAGTTCTAACCAATGAGATGGAGGGCAAGTCTGAAGTCGGCTGGGGATTCCTAGGGAAGTTTTTCTTTCCATTTATTAGCATTCATTGTTTTCTTTATCTTTCTGCTGGGATGCCGATTCACAGCCTGCAGTGGATCGGCCCTTTTGTTCCACGGGGATAACCACACCCAGAGCCTGGAGCAAGAAGCTAGAAGGAGCTGGAAACCTGATGATTTCTCAAGCACCCATATCAGCCCAGACTGCCTACTCCTGGACTTTTTTTTTTTTTTATTCATTTATTTGTTTATTGATTGATTGATTGATTGATTGCTGTGTTGGGTCTTCGTTTCTGTGCGAGGGCTTTCTCTAGTTGTGGCGAGTGGGGGCCACTCTTCATCGCGGTGCGCGGGCCTCTCACTATCGTGGCCTCTCTTGTTGCGGAGCACAGGCTCCAGACACGCAGGCTCAGTAATTGTGGCTCATGGGCCTATTTGCTCCGCGGCATGTGGGATCCTCCCAGACCAGGGCTCAAACCCGCGTCCCCTGCATTGGCAGGCAGATTCTCAACCACTGCGCCACCAGCGAAGCCCTGGACTTCTTATATGTGAGGAAAAATAAGTCTCCACTTGACTATGCCACTATGGCCAGTTTTCTGTTGCCTAACAACTTTGTAAAAAGAACTAATGACACATAGCCTTCTGTCTTTCTTATCAAATGATACAATATTTTAACAAGCTACCCTCACCTCAGGAATTGGACTATGAATGACCTAAGGCTGGGAGACAAAATGCACTGTCCACAGTAACCTCTTCTTCACGTGCCTAGGCTGGCCTGCATGACCCCCTCCATCCTGGGATTGACGCAGGAATTGGCAGACCAGGAAATCCTTCCCTCCTTAGATCCTTTACAGCACTATTTTGACACCTTCTGCTCTTGGTGTTAAAACCATATTCTGCCTCTACTCCAGCTATTTGTTTATTTTTTGCCACCCTTCCAGATTATGAACTCCTAAGGGCCAAAAGTGTGTCTTACTCAGTTTGTATCCTCTGCAGCCACCATCCCAATACCTGGCACATAAAAGTTCCTCAGTAAGTATCTACTATGTTTCATTAAGCTAAATTGCTTTGAAACTGACCAGTAAAAAGGACCAGAAATAATTAGTCAGACACCTGGTTTCCTGTCACTTGTTCGTTGGGTGCAATTTGCTTTCTTTATAGCTCTGCTCACCTAAAGAAGATTTGTTTCCCTCTATTATCCAGAAATGGCTTTTTTTTTTTTTTACAGTATGTCAAAAATTCCAGGCAATCCCAAGAAGGGAAGACACCATGTTTGTAGTATCTTGGTCAGTCCTTACAATGTGTTTTTTGTACATTCAAGAAACAGTTATTGAGTATCCAAGTGCTGACATTGTTCCTATGCACTGGATATACAAGCAAGCAAAAAAGAAAAAGGCAGAAGAAAACCCATTCCTACCCTTATGGAGCTTATAGTCGGATGGCAGAACAAATGTCAAGTGCTCAGTAACAGAGAGTAGAAAACAGGGAAAGGAGCTGGTCCGTAGGTTGGCGAAGGCTTCCCTGAGGAGGTAGCAACTGAGCTGCAGTCCGAATGAGGTGCAGGAGTGGAGCAGAGACAGCTGGAGGGAGACAGAAGAGCAGTGCAAAGACCGTCGATGGGAGGGAACACGGCTGAGGGAAGGAACTGAATCTGTACAGCCGGAGCAGAGGGGAAGTGATAAAACAGGAGACGCGCACGGGGGGGCCAGGCCACGCCAGGCTGTGTAGACCTGCGGGAGTTTGTGTGTAACATGATCAGATTTGGATTTTCAAAGATCACTCTAGTGCACAGTGAATGGAAGGCAGCAAGCGGGGCAGGGTGCAGCCTAGACAGTGCAGAAAAGCTTCTCCAAAGGCCAATCTCTGCCTTTTCCACCATCAGCCCTCTTCTCGCAGGAGCCCAAGGGCTCAACAAGGACCTGGGACGGGCCACTGATCCACTTGGCCAGAAAAGTTTGGAAGTGTAAGATGGGTCAAACTCAACTGAAAATGTTGTAAGGTTATTGCCAGACTCATAGCTACCCTCCTATCTTTCAACGGAGACTTAAAACACGCCTTGCCATCTTGATGACCATAATTACTTACTACGTGTGGTTTGTTGTCTTGAGAAAAGGGAGAGTTGTTTTTCCTAAAGTAATGCAACTTAGGGTCACCATGAAAAGTAAAGAAGTGACTGATAAAAGGAGTCAAGAGTCTTAGCAAGATTCTGTGTTTGTGTCTGGGAAAGATATTTAAATTAAGGAATCTGTGAGTTGGCGTGACAGCCTGGGGGAAAACAGATATATAACTGACTTTCTGGCAGGTTCTCAGCAGGCTCCTATCTTTCTGGGTTTCCACTGGCAGAGCCCAGACACAGCCCCTCAGGCCCGAGCCCAGGTAATCATGTGTTTTGATAAAAGTCAACAGAGCATTCCTTGGAGCTGAAGAGTTCAGTCAAAATCTTACTTGCATTTACTCCAAGAAAAGCCTGGAGTTTTCTTTTCTTGATCTTAGTCCAAGGGCGAGGTTTTCCGGAAAGTCTGAGAAGAAATTTACGCCTAGCAGTTAGAGGCCCATAGGGAAAGAAAACAATATGTTCCTTTTTTTCTGAAGAAAAGTCCAGCAAACAGCCTTGCAATCAATTTCTCTGGCACTCCTAAGCCCCTGGAGGAGGCACACTGGCCATTTTGTACCTACACACAAAATATCATTTAGTCCAATACTGATACCACAAGAGCTGGGTCTATATACAATGGTAAACGTTGCTTAGCAAAAAAACTGGCTGTATTCCTTCCTTCACTTACATGTTTATAAATAACTGAGCATCAGTTAAGTAAGCACACACTGCTAGATACTGGGGATTGCAGTGGTATGTCCAGCATCTTCGATTTCACTAGGGTTCCACCAGGGCAAATGTCTCATGAGTTCTGAGATCTAAGTCCCCACGAGTGAAGGCCTTGTTCTGAGCAATCAGGTTAGAATTTCCATCCTGCAAACTCCTGCAAAATACGTGTTGTGGGTCACAACAATGTGAATACACTTAACAATACTGAACTGTACATTTAAACATGGTTAAAATGGTAAATTTTATATTATATCCAGACAAAACTATAACTCAAAAAGATACATGTGCCCCTATATTCACAGCAGCATTATTTACAATAGCCAAGACATGGGAACAACCTAAATATCCACTGACAGATGAATGGATAAAGTGGTACATATATACAATGGAATATTACTCAGCCACAAAAAAGAACAAAATAATGCCATTTGAAGCAACATGGATGGACCTAGAGATTATCATACTAAGTGAAGGAAGTCAGACAGAGAAGGACAAATACCCTATGATATCACTTAAATGTGGAATCTAAAATATGACACAAATGAACTTATCTACGAAACAGAAACACACTCAGACATAGAGAACAGACTTGTGGTTGCCAAAGGCGGGGGGGTTGGAGTGGGAGTTTAGGGTTAGCAGATTAGTAAGATTTTATATACAGAATGGATAAACAACAAGGTCCTACTGTATAGCACATAGTGAACTATATTCAATATTCTGTGATTAACCATAATGGAAAAAATATAAAAAGGATATATATATATATATATATATATATATATATATATATATATATATATACATACACATACACACACACATATGTATATCTGAATATATGTGTGTATATATATATATATATATATATATATATATATCTGAATCACTTTGCTGTACAGCAGAATATTAACACAACATTGTAAATCAACTATACTTCAATAAAATAAATTTTAAAAATAAATATATACAAAAAATAAATAAATAAAATAGCTGTCCAGTTACCCATCACCCCATCTTATTTTAATCCATGGGACAGCTCACACTATATTTGGATTTTTCTAGGTATTTATTTACGTGTTTGTTTATTATCTGTCTCCCCACTAAAATCAGGGATCATGGCTGTCTTATTTACTTCTGTAGCCTCAGTATCTAGGAAAGTGGCTGGCACATAGCAAACACTCAATAAATATTTGTTCATTAATATTACTAAATTGCATCATTATACAAGGCAACATAGCAAATACATTAAAGGCACATATTTTGAGTCCAAACCAATGTTTGGGTTCCATCCCTTCCACATTGCTATTGGCAAAATGACAATTTAACCTCTTTGTCTGTTTCTATACCCTGAAAACGGGAACAGTAACTACTTCACAAGATTGACATGAGAATTAGATAATGTCTTACCTTTACATGTGTATCATATGTGTTAGCTATTAATATTACAGAAAATTAAAAAGAACAAATGACATATAGCCTAACTATAGCCCCTCCAAATTTACTTCTATTGTTTGCCTAAAGGCTTGCACTCACATATTGTTGTAACTCATATGCACATAAGAAAACTAATTTATATTGAGAACTTACTATGTACCAGTTACCATTTTAAGCACTTTATATCTGACTTATTTAATCTCTATTGATCATATGAGAAAGCTACTATTACTACACCCATTTTACAGATGAGAAAAACTGAAGCCTAGAGGGATTGAGTAATTTGCCCAAAGTTATACAACTAGAAAGTTGGCTCAAACTTGAAAGTTGTGCTCTGTAGACTCTGTTCTTAACCATTATTAGCATGGGCCTCTCCATATTTTGATTAACTTTTTCAAAAACTTAACATTATAAACAGCAAGGTACTACTCTATAGCACAGGGAATTATATGTGTATGTGTGTGTGTATAACTGAATCACTTTGCTGTACAGAAGAAATTAACACGTAAACCAACTATAGTTTAATAAAATAAATTTTACAAATAAAAAACATTAGTTCATGCCACTATTTTCATATATCAAAAAAGTCAACATGATTGTCATCTTTTAAAAATAGATTATCCAATTTTGATGACAGAAAGCAGTTTTTTAAACTGTTGGTGGATATAAATTATTTTAGTTGATCTTAAAAAAAATACTGTAAGGTCACTATTATTAGTTTCACTTTATACAGGGACTCCAAGGCAGAAGTTTCAATGATTCTCCTAACATCACACAGCAAGTTTAAGAGCCAAGTCTTCAACATCCAGTTCTAGTACTTTTGGTCCTTTTGTAAGAGCTGCTAACTGCCTACATTAATGGAATATTACATGTTTAAATGGTATATCCTGTTCAGTTTTGAATTAACAACTGGTGGTCGGAATTTGATATTTGGAGCATAAGTATTTCTTACCCCAACTCTAAAAATCCTCTCAACCTAAATCAAGATCATGCAATGGCATTCTACACAATCAAAGTTTTCTCCTTTTGGTTTCTGGATGGACTTAAAAAGTTTGGTCAATTTGAAACCATAATGGCCTTCATAGTGACATGGTGGGAGAAATCCTACAAGGGTAATGGATCAACAAGAAACCCAGAATTATAGTTCGGCCTATAATTCTGTAAAGAGTAAAGAAAGCTAAAAATCCAGGCCAATCACTCAAAATAAAGCCCAATCAATGCCATGAAAATGAAAGAGGAGCAGGACCCAATATTTGGATCCTTCTGAGGCCTTCTTAAATTAAAGTAACAGTTATTCATTCAGACTTTGGATTTATAAACCTAGCCCAGAGTTGGGTCCCCCAGAAGCCTATTTTATGGGGTTAAAACTCACTTCCTAGAGGGAACAGAACCAAGTGCAACAAGAAAAAATGCCTGTTGAGAGTGGAACTGGGACAGGCAGCTGCTAAGCAGGCCCCAATGATCCCTTCCTCCTGGATCTCATGTCCTTGTGTAATTACCTCCCCTTGAGTGCTGGTGGGACAGGGATAAAATATGGCAAAAGTGATGGGATGTTACTTCCAATATTAGGTTACAAAAAGACTCTGGTTTCCATCTTTCTTCCCTCTCTCACTGGCTCGCTGGCTCAGAGGGAAGCCAGCTGATATGCTGTGAGCTTTCCTATGGAAAAGTCCATGTAGCAAGAAACTGGGGGAGACCCTCAGTGCAATGGCCAGCAAAGAAATGAATCCTGCCAACAACTGCATGAGCCAGCTTGGAACCAGATCCACCCCCCGTTGAACTTTCAGATGAGGCTGCAGCCCCAGCTGTCACTTTGACTGCAACCTTGAGAGAGACCTTGAGGGAGAGGTATTCACATAAGCTGTTCCCAGATTCCTAACTCCAGAAACTGAGAAATAATAAATGTTTGTTACATTAAGTGACCAAGTTTTGGGGTCATTTGTTATATAGCAATATATTTCTAATACAGAAACTTTGCCAAAAGCAAGGGCCCCATTATCTGAGGCTCACTCATTTATTCATTCACTTAGTACCTATTTATTGAGCATTACTAAGATAAAGTCATATTAGGGACAAGAAGAGTTCCTTGTCTTCAAGGAGCTACGTTCTAGACAAGTCTACAGATATCTAAGAAAGGCAGCAATATTGACGGTCCAGTCCAGGAAGGCATTCCCAAAGAAGTGAATTCCCAAAGAGGTTCTTGGCCAGACCTTGCTGGATAGACAGTACTCAACTGGCAGGCAGAGATGGCGAAAGGAAAAGCCAGAGAGTGAAGTGGATGGTGGCAGGTAGGAAGCAGGTCTAGACCTCTGAGAGTCTACAAGCTAGTGGAAAAGGCATGAGGAAAAGCCACAGGGGAGAAAGAACAAGGTTCATTCAGGGTTTCCTTTCTGGCCAGTCACCACCAGCATCAGGGACTCTGGAGAAAGAGCCCATCCTCTGCCTGGTCCTAATACTGTATACACAATCTGTTGATCTTGTCAAAGATGGGGGCAGGGAGTGGAATTTCTTCCCTTCAGTTTGTACCATCTCTGAGGTCATTGCTATACTGTTCCATTGTTCCTAAGCTTGAGTAAACCATTCATCACTGCAAACGACTAGGGGAAAACAAAATGCACAAAAGGCATTTTCAGATACAGCAGCCTGAGGATTTATGTCTCATCACTTGGAGGCTAGAAATTTAGCTAAAATGATGCATATGTCTCATGAAATGTGGAAGAGAGAAATTTCTGACTCACAAATTCAGACCACTAATAAAGATGATTTAATGATGATTGTTGTAGGAGTTTGAATTCCTATTGCATGACAATTGCACGTCTGTATTATCATCATTAGACCTTTCTTTGGCTCTTTTTGGAGTCTTTGGAAAAGTCTTATTTTACTCTAAAAATATTATTTCACAAATGAAGTATTTGAGTAGAAGACATAGGATACCCTCAAACTTCGGCTAATGTTGTTTTCATCACTGGTGTTAGTTTTTAATTTCTTGAGTTATTTAGGTCAAACATTTCTACCATGCAAGTTGTTACAAGCTGAACTGTGTAACCCCAAAATTCATATGTTGAAGTCCTAACCTCCAGTACAACAGAATGTGGCTGTGTTGGAAGACAGGGCCTTTAAAGGGATAGTTAAAGTAAAATGAGGTGATGTGGGTGATGGGTACTAATTCAGTATGACTGGTGTCCTTATAAGAAGAGGAGATTATGACACATGCACACAGGGGAAAGACCATGTGAAGACACAGGAAGAAGACCGCCATCTGTTAGCCAAAGACAATGACCCTCAGAAGAAACCAACCCTGCCGATACCCTGATCTCAGACTTCTAGCTTCCAGAACTGTGGGAAAATAAATTTCTATTGTTTAAGGCACCCAGCCTGTGCGGTACATTGTTATGGAAGCCCTAGCAAACTAATAACTAGAAGTCTTTATAGTTTCATGAAAGAAATAAAGAGAATTCTCCCAAAACTTTTTAATCATCCTTTCACAGTAAATATATTTAACTCATCTGTGAACTATTCGGTATTTGGTATAAGTTATTCATTTAAAAAAAAAACCTTTCTGTTAAGAAAAGATGTTCATTGGAGATAAATTAGAAAATATACATAAGCAAAATGAAGAAAATAAAAATCATTCATCCTTTATCAACCAGTATTATGATTTATCACCAATGATTTATCCTTGCAGATATATATAGTAATGGTTCAAAATATTCTGATGGAGCATGGACTTTTCCCACAGGACTTTGGTCAAATTTGGGCAAGCTGGAACCTTCATGAGCTTCCATTTTCTCATCTATAAAATGGGGATAATAAGAACTGCCTTCCTGGGTTTTTGTCAGTTGTACAATATATAATAAAGTACAGTAAATAAGCACTTAACAAAGTGCCTGGCACATAGTAAACAAACGATAAATGGTCTGTATATTTTATATAGCCTGTATTTTACTATAACAAGTCATTCTGCACATGCTATTTTTACAGTCTGGTTTTTTTTTTTTTCATGCTTGGTATAGTTTCATTACTAGCTGTTTATGAAGTTCTGTTTCTGGGTATTTAAGCACCTCACATATAAGAATATTGTTTTCTGGTTTCATGGTGTTTTCATTTGAATAGCCTTTCTTCAGGCCTCTTGGTGTAGAATTTCATGCCGCTTTAAGACTCTTGGTCTTTTAGCAGCCTCCTTGCGTTTAGGAAGACTTCCAAAAGCACAGTTGGGGATTGAGAACTCATTCAAATTTGAGACGGTGCCAGTGGCAAAGAGAAAACAGAACTGTTCCTGCTGACTCTGCACCGCAGCTGCCAGATGCCTTGGTTAACTTGCAGAAAGGGAAACAAAATGGAATGGCGAAACGAAATGCTTTGGAGACGACATGGTGGTGGCAGAATAGGGGTTTCCGCTGCTGGTGCTCTTAGCAGTGGTTCTAAGGGTCAGGATGCCCCAGGCCCACATGTCTGAGTCAGAGCCAGGCCACCCCATGATGCGGTCAGCCTATAGTCTACAGGAGGGGAATCCAGCCGGACTGCCACGGGTCCTGGAAGTCACCGCCTCAGTGCCCCTGTACCACCACTACCCCCAAAAGCGACCTCCTTCACCCGAAGCTTTGCTCACTGAGGTTCTTAAAGTGCAAAAACTCAGGACAGTATCTAAGTGCTTAGAATGAATGAGTTTCAAGCCCCTTCCTAAAGCAGGGGAAAGGTAAACAGCTTGAGAGAATACACAGCATGTGTGGGTAAGAAAGATATCAATTCCAAAGCGGAGGCTGGAGGCTGAAGTTAAGTCCTGTTTATCTCCAACTGTGCAAGGGTCAGCGGAAGCTGTGCAGGGGGAGGGGATGGCGCCATAGGTACTCAAGGTCTCTTACAAATACTCTACAGCTATCACGAAGAAAAGACTACATCCTAACCTGGTATCAGGATCTTTCCTAAGGACACGCAGGCCAAGGCTGCTTCCATACAGAAAAGAACTGCTTTTATCCATAAAGTGGCACCTTATGGAACAGCCTTGGGCTCTACGGAACACAGGGAGTGAGGGCGGTGAGCTCCCACCTGTTAGCAGCAGTTCTTTCCTCCAGGAGTTCCATTATCACCTCAATTCAACTCAACAAATATTTGCCAGGCGTCCACTGTGAGCAGGACGTTGCTTTAAGGTGGGTGGACCAAATGAAGGCTGCTCCAGGGAGCTGGAGCTTGTTCGTGCAGCAGCTTTGGCACCGGAGGCTGTGAGGAACCCACCCCGCCGTACTCCAAGGTCAACTGCTGGGCTCCCTGCACTGGAAGGGAAGGGTCACTATAATACCACCCACTGGGGCTTTCCTGACAACCAGCTTTTCTAAAGACAAAGTGAGACTCTCTCTCATCAAGATAAACAACTTAACACGGATCTTGGAATCACCCTGAGAAACACATGTGACTGTTTATTTCATAAGAGAGCGATTTTGTGGAAGACCGTATTCAGGACTGTGTGTCAATGGCAATATATTGCTGCAGCTGGCTATATATATTTTAATGTCTTTTTTTCTGCTGGTTTTTCTACCAGAGTTTGGAAGCACAGAAGGTCACCAATATAAACTTTATGCTATAAAGATGCCTCAGTAGAACCCCTAAAATGACACAATTCCCAGAGTCTTGTTTACAACTAAGCAATTCCACCCATTTTTTGGGGATGCCTGAAGACACAGGGTCTTCATTTCTTCATGTGAAAAATGAGCACTGCCCTGGCCAGATGAATCACAAGGCCTCCCAAGCCTACAGTCACCTTCCAAAGGAAACTGCCACTTGGAGCCCTGTGGAGGAAAATTGCTCCAGGCCATCAGTCCCAACTCTGGCTGCACATTAGAATCACTGGAGAGCTTTTAAAACATGCCACTATCCAGGCTCAACCCCACAGATTCTAATTTCAGGGTTCCGATTAATCCTGGATGGGGTCTTATTTCTAAGTTATCACAGAAGATTCTGTTTTGCAGCCTGGATTGAGAACCACTGCTTCAGACCATTCCATAAGCTGGAGAGACCAAGCACGACTCCACCCTCCCTCCCCCATATGCAATTAATGGGACCAATGTTGAACTCTTAACCCAAGGACAGCCAAGACCTAAGTTGGCCTGGGTCCTTTGAGGCAGCCTGTGTTGGGATCCCCAAGGCAATCCCCAAATTCAGAGATTTGCTACAGGGACTCATGGTTAAGATTCATTACAGTGATGGAGTAAGGATACACAGTCAGATCCTAATGGAAAAAGACAAGCAGAATCTAGAGAAATCCATGCACAGGCTTCCTATGCTCTCTTTCTATGAAGGGACACACTTGAACACATTACTTTCTCCAGCAATGACGAATGCAGTAATATGTGTGCAATGTTTCTTCCAGGAAAGGCCAGTAGAGACAGGGCATTCAACATGTTTATTGGGGGCTGGTCACATCTGCACTCTCTGCCTAGCATGCATCAATTCCAGACTCCCAGAAGGAAAGCAGGTGCTCAGCATCAATATCCTTGTTGGCACAAACACAGTCTAGGCACAGAGAACCACCCTTATCAGTTTTGAGAATGGTGGAAACACCCAGATACCAGCCAAAGGCCAATCTTGCAAGCAGGCCCTTCTAAAGAGAGCAGTCTCAGGCCTGCTGTGTTAACTCTTTTCTGCACACGGCCCGAAACAAAGATGCTGATTATCAGTTAGATGGGTAAATTCTGTCTCAGGAATTTGACTTGGGAAATAAGAACAGCCTCGGGAAGTTGTTTTGAGAGGAGAAGCGACCACACACAAAGAGAAGCGAAGATAAGAACATGACTGAGTCACATGACGGCAATGCTTCAGTGAAGAGCACAAGCTCCAGTGCTGGGGATTCAGCGAGGTAGCTCAGCTATTAGATCTCCGTCGGCTCCTCTGCCTCCCGAATCCTGTTGTTTTTCATTCCCTGAAACCTATCACCCCAGCCGTTCCTGGTTTTCCATGAATATTCTGTGGAGCCACTTTATAAGTCTGTCCTCCCTGTATGTAGCTTATCCTCGCGCTAAACCTCCATCGCGCAGCCAGAGTACGTCTTAATATCTTTTAACTAAAAGAGCTCACAAGCTCGCTCATCACACGATACTGACCCAGGACCACCTCAGAGGTAGGCAGAGAAAGAGCAACCAACCACAACCTCAAAAAGAGGAAAAAAGGCGTGGGAGTCGTCATCCAGACCAGGCTTCACAAAGCCACAGTTAGCCACACACTGCCCTCCACGTCAAGTGGACTTTTGGCTGAATTGGGTGATACCTTTGCAGATATGATTACAAAGTTTTGGTGATGGGAGAGCACAAAGATTTGGTCTTTGTGGTCCCAGAATACA
Source organism: Balaenoptera ricei (assembly GCF_028023285.1). Lineage (NCBI taxonomy): Eukaryota > Metazoa > Chordata > Mammalia > Artiodactyla > Balaenopteridae > Balaenoptera > Balaenoptera ricei. The sequence goes on from NC_082641.1 coordinate 36,325,998, forward strand.
AAACAACTAATGGAGAATTGTGGAAAAGTTCCCAGCTCTATGAAACTCATCCAGTTATATCTTGGTCTCACTCATTTAATGTTTAGCTGGACATATCTATGGACTTCAAAATCATTTTAAACAGTGAAATAATCACATAAGTATTCAGTTCAGATGCTGTGAAATTCAAACTTTTAGGTTGAAGGATTAAGACCTTCCTCTATGAAAAGAGCGCGAGTTTATTCCTCTCCATTCTACAACCCATCTTTCCAGTGCTAACAGTGTCACCATCACATGTTCTTCCTATCACAATGGTTGTTGACTTAAATAAATCAGAGAATGTTAGAACTGGAAGAGACATTACCAATCACCTGACATTCAAGCCTCTGGTTTCAGAGATGAGAAGCTATAGGCCCAGCAAGATTTATAGGCTTATCCAAGGTCTCACAGCTGGCTTGAACCAGAGCAGAACTAGAACTCTTAATCTCCTGACTCCCAGGCTAATTTATTGCCACTCTGGGCTCTTCGCGTTGGTCTTTTCCTGTGCAACAGAATTCAGGCTCCAAAACTGTGGATAACTTCTGACTATTTTTGCAGCTGTTATCTTTCCAAAGTCTATTATCATTCCCAGAAAATATTAACATTCACAAGGCTGTGGATTTGTGATTGTGCAATAAGTAAATAATACATCGTTCTCAAATGTGCTAATCTTTGCAAACCAAGATCACGTGTTTGTAAATAACAGGAAGCTACACTCAAAATATGTACTTTTGAATCTCTAAGAACAAGTCAGCACGATCTGTTTTCTGCTATAGTTACACTTAAAAGAGAATTTAACCTTCACTCACTCATTTACTTTTAAAACTATGTCACATGACAGTATTCAGTTCAAAAAAGGTAAATGTTACCTGTATAACAACTTTACTCAGACGTTAGGCATCAGTTAATCTATCAGTGATCAATGAAAAATAACTTAGTTAACCATTATTAGAAACCCAGCTGTTCCAGGACTGGGCGTGGTGGAGGGAGACAAAGCAATACAAACTAAGACACTCTCAGAGCATTTAATGTGCAGAAGACAAAATGCAGAAAGATATTAAAAATGTGCAGAAAAATATTAAAAACAATATGCACTAGATCATACAGTATATCTTACAATAATACCCCAAGAACTCAAGGATGAGAGAGAATAGCAGAGACAGGATGGGTCCAATTAATAGTTTTCTGAATGGGCATTTGTGATTGGACATGGTTAAAACACAGCATTTTTGCTCCGAGGCATAGTAGAAAAGCAGGACAACTTTGATGTCAATCTGATTTTTATTTCTAATTTTTTCATCCACATAATGAGTATTTATTGAGCACATTTTTATGTGCCTAACACTTTGCTGGCCATTGCAAAGGATCCAACTATGGGAGCATTGCTTAAATTCTCAAGGCCTCAGATTCCTTACCACTGAAATATGAAAAGCGTATCAGATAATATTAGGTCCCTTCTAGTTCTTACTTTCTATGAGTCTAACCTCTCCAAGATGAAGAAGGAATTCCTGATAAGCTCTTACAATCTGTTTGAAACAACAAAATTTGTGTGCATGGAACTAGGAATACACAATACCTGATTTTCAGGGGTTCTAAAGTTTTTTGCCCTCCTAACACACAGGAGAGTTATAACACATTTCTTTCAGTGGCTCAGTCAGTACACTTGGAGAACATGCCCCATAGAGGGGAGAATCAAAATGGCAGTGGAAAACTAAATAGGTTTGAAAAGTTCTCCCAGGGGATCCAGACATGAGCCCCTCTTCTCAGAGGGCCTCTGCCACCTCTTTGCTCAAGTAAGAATCATTGGATTAAATGTTCAAATGAATGGAATAGTTCTGATGAAATGTGCTGAAATGATAAAGAATAAAAACTTTCTTCTTTCATTCAAGATAAATTCAAATACCTACCGTGTTCCAGTCATTGTGCTAGGTACTACAGATTAAAAGTAAAGAAGCAAACCAGAGACCCAGCCCTTAAGGGACTTAGAGCATGGTAGCCTAGGTCAACTACAGGACACTACAGGCTACAAATATCAGAAAACCTGACAGGCTTAAACACTAAGGACTGTAATTGGATGATGTAGCTGGAATCCTAAAAGTAAGGCAGGCATCACAGTTGGCTTCATCTAGTGATTCCAATTAGTTGGTTTCAAGGAACCTTGGCTTCAAGTCCCAGCTCCTCACTTACTAGCAACATGACTCCGGCGAGTTGTTCAGTTTCTCTAAATCTCAAGTTCAACATCTGTAGAATAGGAATAATAATTGTTCCTACCTCACAGCGTTGTTATGAGGATTAAATGGGACAATGGTAATGAAGCACTTAGCCTGATGCCTAGAAAAACGCAAAGGCTCAAAACAGTTATTATCACTATCATCATAATTAAAGTGGCTGACTATGTGGAAAAGTGAGATTTAAAAAAAAAAAAAAAATACCGAATTTTACAACCCACAGCTAAGCTTGTGAAAAAAGACAAAAAGTTGGTTGAAAAGTGATTTGGGAAGGATAATTTGCAGAACGTAGCAGAAGCCCTTTCAGAGAAAGGAAGATAAAAGGGTGGTAACTGGAGGTTGATCTCAGGATGGAGATAGAACTTGTTATTTTGGAATTAAAGAAACCTGGGTATTTTTATAGTCTGCGAGGTGAGATCTAGTAGAGGTGAAGAAGCTGAAAATACTAGAGAAAAAGAGAATATTGCAAATTGCAGAGGAGATAGACACCAAACACAGGTGTAGCGATTTGCCTTGAGCAGATGACATGATGACAATTTTTAAATTATTCCATTTTATTAAACGCTTACTATGCCAGGCACCAGCCTGAGTACTACGCATGTTATCTTATTTTAGCCTCACAACAACCTTAAGAAGTAGATACTTTTTATCTCCATTGAGCTCCTCTGTTCAAATCTAAAACTGAGGCTTGGAAATTGTTAAATAACACCTAGTAAAAATGGAACACAAACATGAACTTGACTTTCACACCAAAACCTGTGTCTTGATACCTAAGTTAAACTGAGGTAAAGAAATGAGAAGAGGTGCATATATTAAAACATCTGTAGCTTGGGGATAGCAATTAGTGGGAGTCTGTACTGGATAGAATCCGTATTCTCCAGGAAGTATACAAAATTAACTATTGAGATAGAGGAGTTCAGACAATGTCTAGAAGTCACAAAGGAAGGAACAGAATGACTGGGGGAGAGGCAATAGTCAATAAGAACTTTCCAGAATCAATGAAAGACTTAAATGTTCAGATTTAAGAATCACAATGAATACTAAGCTAAACAAGTAAAAATTAAGCCACACTTTGAATCACCCCAGTAAGACTGCAGAACACCATTGATAATAAGAAAATTTCAGTATTCAGAACAAAAAAAAAAACAGATTACCTACAAAGTAACAATTAGACTAAAGCAGACTTCTCAACAGGAAAAAACAAAGACCACAAAATAATAGAAAGTGCTGAGGAAAAATATCTGCTAATATCATTCAAGAGGAGAGATAAAATAAAGTTTGAGTGTATGTGTTTTCAAACAGTCCCTGAAAGAACTACTAAAGAATGTACTTTAGAAAGAGGAAATTTAACAGAAAAGGAATGAGTGGAGAGCAAAAACCAGTATGGATCAAAGAACTTGGTAAATACTGATACTTTGGTAAATATTCATTCACTGTTTGAAATAACAACAATAATAATGACTACTGAAGAGAGGAATTTAAATGAAGTAAAACTAAGATACTTAAAAAATAGAAGAAGGGGAAGGTGATTTAAATTAAAGAATTCTAAAGTCATTATTTTGTTCAGAAATAGTGTAGACATATCAATTTCTGACTTTTTAGTGTATGTTTCTTTTTAATGTAAGAGTAACCGTTATCAAATTACAATCTCTAATTTTAAAGGGAGAGAACTTCAAAATCATGGTTTTAGAGTGAACATAGGAATGGGTGTGACTAACTGTAGGTGTAATTAATTTCTATAGAGAAAAGGATCTAAAGGAAATAGGACAAAATGTTAGTATTTGTAAGTATCTATTATTTTCTGTATTTTTGAAATATTTTGCAATTAATTTTTTTTAAAAAAGAAGAAGCTTCTGGTGCTTTTACTTGACAGGTTTTGCTTGATCACATATCAAGCCACAATCGCTGAATCTTCACTAAATGAAGAAGCTGAACCAGCGAAGCTCATATTTGTCTAGCTAGGGCCTCACCATCTGCAGAAGCAGAAGTAGATGATATGTTCTTTTCTGTTTCTGTAAGCAAAGTATCCCTGTGAGGCATCTGGACTTTGAGCTCGTGAGTCAGGCTCATAGTTACAGCCTGTCTCACCAGGTCACAGTGACCTTTGTGATTATCGCTTAGATGCTTCTGGAAGGATAATCTTAGTAGTCTTTCAAAGTCCTTTCCAAGTCTCTGTCAGTCTATGTTTATCATTTTCATGGTCTAATTGGGCAGTTTTCATAAATTGATACAAAGTATCTTCTGCATGAGCACAGTCAAGCTTTACAGCTGTTGTAAAGAGAGTATCACTCTAACTCTGCCTGGCTAGAGTTGGTTGGTTGGTTGGTTTTAATGGGATATGAGTCCTTTAATAGCAGTCTAATCCCTTCAATTTATAAAAAAAGTGAGGGCTAGAGAAATCAGTCTTCTTGCCCAATATCTTACAACTAATAAATGAGAAAGCTGAAAATCAAATTTTGGACCCATCACTATCATCATTCTCTAAGATAATGCCTACATTCCTAAGCTGTTACAGGAAGAAGTATGTTATCTGTGAAGATCCTGAAAGTATCGATCACGAAGACATCCTGATTTATAGCCACCTGATTTAACCCCAGTGGAACAGCAAAGTGCGGTGCCTCTGGCATTCGAGGCCACAACCCCGGGCTATTCATGTCTAGCCTGTGCCTGTCCAGTGCAGCCAGGCTCCTGGGATCTTCAGAGATAAGCCCTCCCGCATGACGCCAAGTTGTGAATCCAAGTTGTGAAGAGTTTGAGGAAGACACGTTTGCTGACAACACAACCTTAACAACAGCCAAAATGTTGCTAACACGGTTAGACACACCTCACTGGAATGATCAAAACTGCCCAGGTCACCTGCTGTTGGGTTAAAGAACCACAACCCTGGAGAGGACTCTGAGAAGTCACAAAGGACACCTAGATCTAACTACAGCACTTTTCAAACTTTAATGTGCACATGAATCATGCAGGTATCTCATGAAAATACAGATTCTGATTGAGTGGGCTGGGGTACGGCCTGATATTCTGCATTTCTAGCAAACTTCCAGGTGGTACCCATACTGCTGGTCCCACGGGTACCCTTCAAGTAGCCAGGCTTTTCCCCGTGCACAGAATTCTCACAGGGTCTGTGATGAGGAGACTGTGCTTCTCGAAGGCAGGACTTGGGCCGCCAGGGAGGGTTGGAAGCAGGTGGATTGTGTGAGCGGTATGCACAAAACTAGTCATGTGCCGCGAGAGTTACGGGGGTGAACACATGACCGTGAATGATTAATGAACCTGAAGGAGACATTTCCTGAAGGCTTCTGGGAGAGAAACGTTTCCTTTTTTTGAGAGAGGTTTTGAAAGTGGCTCTTGATGGTTCATTCACCTTCCAGCCAAGATGGCCAGTACCCTCCTGCTGGAAACTACTAAAACACAGGGTAAAAATACATGAAACAATGATTTTCAGACATTGGACATCAGGTTGTGCAGGACAGTAATCCCTGGGAAAGGGGAAAAACTGAAAAAAATAAAACAGAGTGTCAGTGAGCTGTGGAACAACTTCAAGCAACCTAATTTTATGTTATTGGATTAACTGGGGTGGGGTGGTGATAGAAGAAAATATTGGAATAGATAATGGTTGAAATTTTTCCAAATTTGATTTAAAAAAACAGAAACTCAAGATTTAAGAATCTCAATGAGTCCCAAGCACAAGAAAAAAGAAGAAAAGAAAGGGAAGAAAGAAAGAGAGAAAGACCAGATCATTATAGTAAAGATAATTTGTCAGTGGTGGAAATCTGTAAAATATTTTCCCTTAAAAGAAGTCTGTATGTTAACCAGTTTTGAAGAACCTGTTTTAAATGAATTGCTGTTCTCCTTTAAGTCAGTACTGCAATGATGATAGTTTGATTTCTGTTTCTGCAGAACTCAAAACTAGCTGGGATATGTGAACAGATCTCATTGTTCTGCTAATGTATTATTCATCTTGGTCACATGTTCAGGCCAGACCAGGCTCAAAAGGCAGCCACAAAGTCTGTGCCCATGAAATTATCTGTTTCACCACAGCTACAAATCCTATATTCCTTTCATGTATGTATTTAGGGGCTAGATTTCCATCCCATCCTTCATTTAGATATACTGAAGGCTGGCATGGCCTATAGGACCTCCTGCAAACTATTGTGAGTGAAAATATGATGATGATTTTTTCTTACTTAATTGTTCCAAGTTTCATATACCCTTCATGTCTGGAATGTCCTCTCAAGCACTGCTTCCTCCCCCTCTCACAGTTTCACAATACACACCACTTATTGTCCAAGAGCACAAGGAGCATCCAAGAATCAAATGATGAAAGAGGGAGAGAGAGAGCTGGACATTGTCATCAGCCGCCTAGCACCACTGTCACTCCCGGCCCTGCTCCAGCTAATGATTGCTTGTCCCTGCTCTGGGTTATAGTTCCAAGGTTTCAGCTCTTCCACCCTCTGAGGCTTAGCCATTTTTTCTGCAAAGGCTTGAAATCATGCCAGAGTGAATGTGTCATCTAGGAGGGGTTCCTGCCTTCAACACACTCTGCCCTGAAACCAGCCTTTACCCAAAATCCTTAGACCTCCTGCACTGAGTCTTGAATCCCTTGTCCTCCTGGTAAGGTCTGCTTTAGGGTCCATGCTGTCCTTCCCTGTCAGCAGACTCCAGTTCAGCCTAAAGGTTTCTCTAATCTACCTTTAGCAGGTCCAGGGCATTCCCATTTCTTCCTCATAGGAAGGCCTGATCTCTTTATGTAATTGGTCTCCCCTTCTCCGGAACTCTGCATACCAAGCCAAGGGCTTGTATAAGGACTTGTATCATCAGATACAAAAGGTTCTGTCCCCTTTCTCAGGATATCAGCTCATTTGAGTCTCATCTTTGATAATTAAGAGAAGGCCGCTCATCCTTCTCTTAAGGAGGACTTCATGCATAAAAGTGAAACAAATGTCAATGCTTAGGTGATTTTTTTTATCTCTTTCTATAAATATGGAATTTGCTCACACGATATTTTAGAATTCTGCTTCAGCCCCTCACCCTATTATTCAGAATCTCCACCATACTAAGAAAGCTGAAAGAATTCCAAAGGACATATATCTATAGGTGGAAAAGAATTGCACTGCTTTTGTTTGCCTATTTTAATACCAATGATCATTTTTAGACATCAAGACCTTCTAACAGATTCTAATTCCAAGGAATCCCAAGCTCCCTATAAGTCCACCCGGCTCCTATCTTGCCTATCTTAACATAAATGAGTCCTCTCCTACCGACTTGGGTGCACAAGAATTTCCTTTCTTCCCTGCTCCCAGGCCAGGGCCTCTCTACCAGGGAGTTGTCTCCACTTGTGCCACAAAGGGTAAGCTCAGATGCTCATAGTTTGGAACTCTTCCCTTGCCCTTCCTGGGTGTGACTGAGGAACAAAAACTAGGAAGGAGACATCCCAGAGAGTGGATGTTTCTCATTTAGATCTAAAAAATCTCTATCCCAATAAACAAGCCCTTCACAAATGACCAATCAGAAAAACTGTCAGTACCTCTAGCATCTAGCCATTGCCTAGCACATAGTAGGCACCTGTTCAATACTGAATAAATAAATGAACAAATCTATGCCTTTCCATGTGTCTCTGACTGCAGCAAATATCATGAATTTCAATCACTTAATATATTATACTTCTATATTCACACTTTAACAGGACTCTCCCAAAATCTTAAGGCAAAAGAAATTATTATTGCTCTGAAACACCATGGTTACTCTAATAATAGGATTCCAATATTGGTTATTTTTGCTGTCTGAGCATCATTAACACTAGCTTCTACAACAAACAACCCTAAAATTTCATCAAGCCACAGCTGTTTTATTTCTAGTCCACTCACATTCTGATGTTGATTGGGTGGCTCTCCCAGGTGGATTTCTTCTAAGCTTTGACTCAGGGATCCAGGCTCCTTCCATCTGTGGCTCTGCCTCCTGGAAAGGAAAAAGAGTAGAAGATCTAGGAAACGTTAGTGGCTGTATCACTTCTACTAATATTCTATTGTCCAGAACTAGTCCTGTGGTCCCAGCTAGATGCAAGAGCATCTGGTGGGAAACGTGATTTTCTTGTTTGCTCAGGAATTGAATGTATACAGTTTGGTGAACACATTGCACTACCTTTGCCATAGGGGCTAAAGGAGAATTTCATGTTGGGGGGCCAGGACCTCACTAACATTGTAACCTTTACCCTATTTCTCCTATGCCTTTCTCTTCGGTGCAATTCATCATGCATATCCCCTCAGTCAGTCACTTAGAATATAAAAGCTTTCACTATGATCTGAAAAATTATAGTAAACACACTATACAAGTAGGGTTGTTCCATGTAAACAGTTTGGTTTCAAAGTCCATGAGTGTGTTGCTTATGAGACAAAAATTGTCTAGAGATTCAGCAAATATTTGCTATTGATGGTGAAAGTGACAGCAATGATTTCCTCTGCCTGATCTCTGGCCTTAACCCTTTCCATCTCAAAACTCTCCCTACAAAGTCCTGCTACTCTTCCCAGTTTCACTCTGTTCAGTTCCCAGTTCTACTGGGGGAAGTAAAGTCATTTCTACAGCCTCAGGTCAAGCCAAAATGAGTCTTCTCAAGTCACGACTTTTGGTGCTAATCCTAACCTTCTATAGCTATTCCCTCACTGTCTACTGCTATTCATTGTATGTACTTCTCTCTGCATCTAGGTAACTTCTTTCTTACCTATCATCCTCTACAGATCTGTGGGCCTAAGTACCACCTCTGTGTGGCGTGATCAACAGCATACATTGAAGCAAGGGTCCCTTATCACTACATCCTCAATGCTTACTATGGTCTCCTAATCAGCTGTTGTCACTGACCTTCTCACCAGCTTCCAGAAAGGAGAGGATTCTATTGACAAATTCTTCTTCTCCACTTCCCGGTTAGCTGTTTGTACCCAGGATCCCCCTCACCCTCCAGCCAGTGATCGAAGGGCCTCGGGGAAATCAAAAGGGCTTAGCAGCAGAAGGAGCCCTGATTTCTTTCGGCATTTGCTGAGAACCTACTGTTGTCTACACAGTTCTAAGAGCTTTCAATGGATTGTCTCAAGGAATCCTCAGAATGCCTAAGGACTATTATGACTCCCCTTTTACAGAAAGTTACGCAACTTGCCCAAGGCACACGCTAATGGTGGAACAGCGTCATGGTGTGGATGTGTGTGGAGAGAAACAGGAAGACGAGGAGGGTGTTCCCTCCTCTGTGCTAACGGTGGGACTACCATGTGAAGAAAATCTGGGCGGGAAGATGCTAGTGCCCTGCTTCTCCCCCTCCTCCCCCTCCCCCAGCTGCTGCACCCAGAGCCAGGGGCTCCCAGCCTTCCTCCCTCTCTGGCAGGCCCAGCTGCAGTTTCAAATGGCTCACTTTTCAACTCTCAGTACCTAAATGGGTCAACTCCATTCAAAGGGGAAAAGAGAAGGAAGCTGTGTTTCGGCATTTAATCCCAAAAGCATTCTTCCAGCCAGTTTTTCCATTAATAAAACCGGCCCTTTAAACATCCAGTTTTCAGAAAACTTGTACCGTTTACACAGTCACGGAAAGACAATCAGCAAGCCTGATACTCTCAGCACACCGCCTCTGACTACTTGATAAGGAACCTCAGGAGACTAACTGCAGATGGGTTCATTGAACTCTTTCCTCGGGAACACGGAACACCTCGTTCCTGTCATGTCCCTGGTGACAAGGAGGAGCCACGGCTCTCCTCACATGGAGCAGCCGGGATGCAAGCTGAGCAGAGCCTTCATCTGCCCCGAGAACCCACGCTGTCACCCTTCACGCTCCTGGCCGTGCTGGCTCAGCTGCTGAACAGCGCGTACACTGTTGCCACCTCCTGGGGCTCCTTTCCCCTCCTCCCTCCCAGCTGGATCACTTCTCTATTGTGCACATTTAAAAAGCACAGTCAGGTGAACAGAAACACAGCAGCTTCTGAGAACAAAGTCAGATTAGAACAGCCTATGTTCCAAACTGAACTTTCTGATCTTTTTGTCTTACTTGCTGTTCAGAAAGGAACTCGCAAACACCATCCCTGTCCGGTTTTGCTTTGCAAAGGGAGCCAGCAAAGTTCATTGAAACCTCCCCACCTTCCCAGGGTCTCAGGTACGGAGGGATGTTGCCAAAAGAGGTGTCAGTTCCCTTTTCCTTAAAGAACTGACACTTAGAGAGGGTCAGTTAACCACCTTCTTATCGCAACGAAATGACTTAGTTTCAAATTCTTACAAAAATCACATCAGAATCATGGACTCTCAGAGTCTTTTTTGGATGCTTTGGCCACATTTGCTGGCATTTAAAAAAATCAACAAATCCTTTCTGACCAAAAACAATTCTTTTCATCCCTCTATTTGAGAATTTATTTCAATTTTTCCTAACAATCCCAGTGGAGTTTTTTTTTTTTTTTTTACTTTTTATCTTCTATTGGAGTATATCCGATTAACAATGTTGTGATAGTTTCAGGTGCACAGCAAAGCGACTCAGCCGTACATATCCATGTATCCATTCTCCCCCAGACTCCCCTCGCATCCAGCCTGCCACATAACATTGAGCAGAGCTCCCTGTGCTGTACAGTAGGTCCCTGTTGGTTATCCTTTTTAAACATAGCAATTGAAACCAGTGGAGCTTCAATTTGAGAATGAGCAACAATATTTAGGATGAAACTTCTGGTCCACTCTTGCTGGGCAGCTGCTCCCACAGGGGGTCAGGGAGCTGGCAGATCCCCTGGGCTTCTTGGGATCTGCCTTCTGACAGTCACTGCAGGACAGGGGCAGCCGGTGCTTGGGTGGGGTGACAGGAGCCCTACCTCACCCAGCTCCACACCTACTCCCATCGTGATGGAGACGCACTGAGATGAGAAGGGAATCATCTAATGCAGGAGGGAATCCATACAACCACACAGTTTATCTTCGTTTTCAGTGTTCAAAATCTCATACCACACCACACACACGCCCACCCCATGTGTGCCAAACCCACTGAGCTGCGGCTTAGGTTCCACGATTTAAGTAGCAGATGTCATGCACTATCTTGCTTCGTGGTTTATCACGTGTTGCACAGTTGCAGCTGCTCTGCCCCCTCTGAGCCGACAGGACGTCATGAGCTGCTGTGGCACATGGGTGGGGTGCAGTGGGGGGATTTACTACTATGTTACTGAGGACACCTTTTAATGCTATTAGTACAACAGTTTTTACTGACAAGGAGACCAGGTTGCTGAGTATCTAAGGATCACTGTCTGCATCTCCCTGAGAGGACCCTGTCAGAAAAAAAAAAAAAAAGACAAGAACGGTATCGCCTATCAATACCAGGTTTTTGGTTCAGAGGCTACTGTCGCGTAGAAGCCACATTATGTGTAAGGGTTCCCACTTCTAGACTCTTTTTGAGCTGTCGTTTGATCTTCATCTAGACCGTGATTCTAAGCCAGCACTAGTCTTCATCACGCTCCCCTGGAGTTACTGACTTGCGTTCTAGAACGGGGCCGCGGCTCGCCTGTTTCGTATCTGCAACACGTTGCCCACGCAGGGCACACCACAGGGCACTGTCACAGGTGTCCTCCGTCCGCCCCGCCCTGCTCTGTGCCTGCATCAGGAGGGGTTCCTTGCCTCCAGCTTCTGCATGGATTCCACCCGTGGAGCGCATTGGCAGGAAACTGGAGGGAGGGAGGGTGCAGCGATCAGAGCCCCTTCCCACCAGGCTTCAGTCTGGCAGCAGCTACCTCCCTCTGCTGAAGCCACAATGGCCACGGGCAGCCTTTCCTTTGGCTGCGGCTCTCACTAGCTCTCAGCGATGATTACTCCCTCCCTTTGCCCTGCAGGCCCAGGATAAAGGCTCCCTCTGCTGCTCATCTTAGCCAGCATAGGGGGTCTGGGTGGACCTACCCACACAGTATTTGCCAAATCGGGAGTCACTGCGTTCTCACACGCTAAGTGCACGTGAAGAAATTTCTAGAAGTAGTTCTCAAACAGTGCTCCCAAAGTTCACTGGAAACTGGGGCTCGAAGAAGTCCCTGCTCTTAATTCCTTTTTATTTATTTTACATGGTGGATTTCCAAGTATGATTATAATTGCACCTAACTTTTAAATTAAAAAAAAATATATTGAAAACCACAGATGCATTATGGAATGTAAGTGGTTTGACATCAGAGTCCTCGTCTATCTTGTTCACTGAAAACCCCCAAAGTCTGGAGGAAGGTGGGCACAGAGTAGGCTTTTGATAAATATCTGTTGAAAAAAAAACATAAATGAACAATCTGTTAACCCACTGAATCCTCACAATAGCTGTATGTGAAAGATGAGGTGGGTATTTTCTCCCACACTTTCCTAGGAGGAAACTCAGCTTCAGAGACTTGACCAAAGGCAAGGTCGCCTGTGCCCACCATGAGTTTGGTCTCGGTGGTTTATTAAGAATAAATAGGCCTGTGCATGGGGGCTGTGATGTGTTCACACCCTTTCTCCCAACCATGTTAAAAGGTGCCCAGAAATGAACAAACAGCAAAGATGACAGAAAATTCGAGTATTTTGTGCAGTGGAAGATTAACAAATCTAAAGTTAGTAACTTGGTATAAAATAAAAAGTCTTTCATCTGACGTGAGGGCACCCTCATGGTCACCCTCCTCACCCCCTTCACTAGGTCTGGGACACTGGTCCCCTAATTGCAGTGCTGGGACCTCTTTTACCAGATCCTATTGGTCTGATGGATTTCTTCTTTTCTCCCGTACCCTTTCTTCTACCCTCAGATTCCCAAATATTTAAGATCCAGAATCTACCCTCAGAATGTCCACCCCCTACCTCAGTGAGAACTGCTGAGCCAGCCACCTAAGCCCCTAGACTCCGCAGAGCTTCTGTTTCCCCCAGGGCATCACCCTTCCTTTTCCCGTGCTTCCTCTTCCTCAGGCCACAGAGCAGGAGGAGCCCAGGGGTCAGAGCTGAACACGGGAGGTGGAGGGGCACAGGTCTCAGTCTGCAGCAGTAAGAGACCAGGAGTCAGTCCAGGGACGGCAATCTTGGTGAGCAGACCATCAAGCTATTACTTTAAGACGCCTCAGGGCCTGGGCCACCTGCCTCAGGTATAAACCAAAAGATAACTGAGTGCGGGTGGAGAGGTCCCAGCATGCCTGGGTCTATCATCTCCTCCCCACCTGGGAAGCTCACCAGCTCTCCTTAAGCCCAGAACTCACTTTACTCACTCCTGGAGCAGGTGGATGCCCACCTGGCGTGTGATTTCAGAGGAATCGGAAAACCCTCTCAGCCAGAAACCCCACCGACTCGAGGTTCCTTGTGGGTTAATCACCTTCCTTTACAAAGTCCATTATTAAAGAGGAGAAAGAGGTTAACAGGCAACCACATGGTGCTGTACTAACAAGAGTGCAGACAGAGGTAGGCTTTGAATCTGCTGGAAAATTGGGCCTTTGGGTCCTTGCTCAGGAAGAAAGAGGAAAAGAAAGAGTGTCTGTCAAATTAGCAATCACATATGCTGACATTCCACCTAACAACAGTCACAGGAAAACCAAAAAATTCTCGAGCTACTCCATGATTTGAGGCCCTCCCCTGTTCACCCCACAGAGGAAAACAAAACACAACCAACACAGCAGCCTGACTGGGATGACTTATTGCATCATGTTGTTTCCTTCCTAATGACTGGTTGATACCCACCCACCGAACTGGGGCATGTGGGAGATGGGACAAGAGGTCAGTGTGAAATATGAGTATGAACACGTCTCCCAGTTCATTTGGGACAATAATGACCTCAGATATTCTATGAGAGGGTCCCGTTGTATACTGTATCTGATCAGAATGTGTGTTTTAACTTTTAGCTAAGAAAGAAAGGTCATGATAAATAGCCTTGGGAAGGCAATGTTTTTCTTTCAATCAGGAAAACAGGTTTGCCTTTTACTAGCTGGGTAACTGGGCAACTCAAACTCTGAGCAACAGTTTTCTCATAAGCAAATGGGGTAATGCTAGTTGACTCACAGGGTGGTGAGGAATAAATCAAGTTAGATAACGTACCTAAGGCTGCTATTAAAATGCCTGGGAGTTAGACCTTCAACAGATGGTAGCTTTGAAATGGAGGGTAATTATCAGTTAGAATCCATTAAACCTTTAACCTGCCTTCACCGACCAAGCTCGCTTTAATTGTCGCTACAAAAAACTTGCAAAAAACTCCAAGTGTCACATAGCCTAAACAATAAGATGTTTGTTTGCCCAAGTTGTTTTTCAGGAACTTGGAATCAACTGTGTCCAATTTGAGCTCAAGCCAGTTAGGACTGGTTAAGACCACCAACCCTCCAACTGGGCATTCACGAGGCTCCGTTCCATGACCTTTTGACATCAGAGGGCCCAAAACTCACCCTCAGAAGGTGCTAACACCACCATTCTCTGAACATGTAGCCCATGAGAAAAGCCTGTAGCTTAGTTGCACCTGCACAGGACAATGATTACCTCACCTTTTCTTATTTCCAATCACCTTCCCTCACACTCGCCACACCTCAGCTTTATCCCATAAATATCCCAAGCTCCTCGCCTTCAGGGAGGTGGATTTGAGATTTGTTTTCCCGTTTTCCCACTTGGCTGTCTCATGAATAAACCCTTTCTCTGCTGCAAACCTCAGCATCTCAGTGTTTGGCTTGTTGCACATCGGGCAAATGAACCTAGTTTGGTAACAGCTTTTATTGTTACTTGGGTGTTCAGAGAGCAACCTGTAGGCATGGGATACAGGCTTTGGGAAAAAGTTCTTCTGGGTGAGTTATATGGATGGATGCAGAAAGCTTAGGTACAAGACTTCCTGGTGGCACAGTGGTTAAGAATCTGCCTGCCAATGCAGGGGACACGGGTTCGAGCCCTAGTCCAGGAAGATCCCACATGCCGTGGAGCAACTAAGCCTGTGTGCCACAACTACTGAGCCTGTGCTCTAGAGCCCGTGAGCCACAGTTACTGAGCCCGCGTGCCATAACTACTGGAGCCCGCGTGCCACAACTTCTGAAGCCCGTGTGCCTAGAGCCCATGCTACGCAACAAGAGAAGCCACCGCAATGAGAAGCCCATGCACTGCAACAAAGAGTAGCCCCCGCTCGTTGCAACTAGAGAAAGCCCACGCCCAGCAACAAAGACCCAGCGCAGCCAAAAATAAAAATAAATTAATTAAAAAAAAAAAAAGAAAGCATAGGTACAGGTAAGCCCCTTGCACTGCCAGGAGCGCTGGGAAGAGTGGGAAGAGGACCTTGTTAGCACAGGAACATGAGGTTCCAGGTAGCAGAAGGCTCTGGCTCCCAACGGCAAGCAGGGGAATCCATTTGGGTGGAGCCCAGATGCCAATCAGTTCTTGCTTCCCCACCTACACCCTGCCCCTGGCATTGCTGACTCCCACATGAGGGGTACAGAGGCCTCTGGGGACCTCAGGTCAAGGCCAGGTGCACTAAAGGGGAGGAGAAGGACATGGGGAGGGAGTGCCTTGAGGGCTCAGAACAGGGCCTCCAGCTCTCACTCCACCAACTAGAGCCCAAAGGACAACGATCCCTGGAGATTCGCTCAGACTTGTCCCCAGCCCGCATCAGGCACACATCATTCATCTACACGAGCAGGTTATCCGAGTCCAGCCTGCATCCAAGCCTTCAAGAATGCAGGAGAACCTGGTCAGCCTTCCCTCCGCTACTTAATCCTCCCCCTGCCCAGGAGCTTACTGATGCAATGCCTCCTTCCTCCCAGTGTTTAGACTTGGGGGACACCAGAACCTTGGCACAGCAGGGGCCTGAGATGTGGCTGAACCCCTCACCTCGTAGAGAAGGACGCTGGTGTTCTAAGGGTTAGGACACTTGCCCAGTCACACACCTAAGTGACGGCACAGCCTGGATCGAAGGCAGTATCTCAGTCGACACTTAATTATGCTGCGTGCGGGTACTTGTCCTGCAGCCCCCGAGAAATGTGATCATTCTCACAGTGTCCTGCAGTGAACACACTTCAAAGTCTGGAGTCACATCCAGGCTCTAATCGCTGAATGATCTTAGACAAGCCACTGAACCTCACAGAACCTCAGCCTCATCCATAAATTAACATAATAATCTGCACTGGTTTCCTTGAGGATTAAATGAGACAGTATCTAACATAGCGAGCGCCTGCGCGCAACACCAGAGATACTCAGTGCTGCTTACTACTATCATTAATTAAGCTGTGATCAGTCACTGAACTTCAGATTCCTGGGGAAAGCTAGAGGGTCAGGAATCTGGGGAAAAAAGGCTCTTCTGAGAAGGAGAAAGCAAAGGCCGGTTAGCTTCACGTCTTTCGTCATTCTGAGGCCCGCTAAACTCAAGATCCTACAGGGGAACTGGATCCAAGGCCAGAGAACAGAGAGCTCAAAACTTTAAGTTTCTCTTGGCTGTTTTATCACATTCTTTCTCAAGCATTTGACCTTGTAACATAGGGGACTCAGGGTCAGTAGGAAGAGCACCGAAAGTGACTGGCACGGTGCAGCAGAGCTGTCCTTGGGATGGAAGCAGAATCCCTGGGACGGCGGCGTCCTCACTGGGATGATGTGTCTAATAATCCTCCTACAATGACTTCAAACTTAAAAAAAAAAAAAAAATGAGAGACAAGAGGAAGAAAATTAACCCTGAAAATTATTCAATATCAAATTACAGCAACTGATTCTTTGTCAACAGCCATAGAGATAACAAAACAAAAGCTGCTGAAACAAGATGGCGTCTGCCCCACTGACGAGTTTTATGCTGGAATTCCAGCTGCTGCCCTATTGACCAAGATACATTCACACGTTTTTTGAATTATTGTTGTCCTAAATTTAACTACCCAAAATGCAAAAAAAAAATCTTTCTTATGGATATTTTTTAAAGGGAGGATTGGAAGGAAAAAAAACTCAAATTTTAAGGACCAAAGCCAACTACTTAAAAATCTGAGTGTTTGATCTAGAGAAAGATAACCTGGCTTCACTCTAAAAATTGTGTTTCCCACTTAGAGTAGTTTCTTTAGTGTTTGTTGTAAAGCTGGGTTGGTGGTGCTGAATTCTCTTAGCTTTTCCTTGTCTGAAAAGCTTTTGACTTCTCCATCGAATCTGAGTGAGATCCTTGCTGGGTAGAGTAATCTTGGTTGTAGGTTTTTCTCTTTCATCACTTTAAGTATATCCTGCCACTCCCTTCTGGCCTGCAGAGTTTGTGCTTTGCGATGACCTAGAGGGGTGGGATAGGGAGGATGGGAGGGAGGCTCAAGAGGGAGGGGATATGGGGCCATGTGTATGCATATGGCTGATTTGCTTTGTTGTGCAACAGAAACTAACACAGTATTGTGATGCAATTATACTCCAATAAATATCTATTAAAAAAATTAAAAATAAAAATTGTGAATTCAACGTTTAGCCCTTTCAATGAGAAAGAAAAGATCAGAAAAGGAAGGGAGCACGTTTGTTCTAATATTTAGCTCTTCTCAAGGTATAACCCACATCTGGAATCATTAGATGTCAAAAATGAGAAAGCGCTTTGTAGACATGGGCTTAGCAAACCATGTCCTAGGTCCATTCCTGCTCCTAAGTACAAACAGTGTGAGTGTGTGTGTGTTGAGAAAGAAAGAAGCTGAGGACTGCATTCAGGGCTCTTCTGATGTCTTACTCCCCTCTACTGGAGAGAGGCCCGAATCTGTGTGCGGTGTGTACATGGGGTGTGTACATGGCGGGGCTGGAGGTGCGGGTGGAAGCGTGGGAAGATGGGGGAAGGGAGAGTGTAAAAGCGGAAAGACTAAAACTTCTCTGTCTCAGGCTTGAAGTAAAGCTTCCTTATGATCTGCTGCCGGCTTATGATCAGGCCCCAGCATAGGCAGGAGCAGCAGACAGGCCAACTCTGACCTCACAAAGGGGAACTTCAGTCTAAAAATGCTAATCAAACATTTTCTCTGCAGAATCCGCTGGTAAAGAGTCACCTCCAGCATGGACTCAACTATGAACTCATCTCCCAATGGTCAGGGCCCTCTCTCTGAGACTATTTTATGATCTTAGGTTACAAGATAGTCAGGCATTGGAAGGCTGATAATTTTGAATTACCAGGGCCCTAGACTTGATTGGTACCAAATGACCCAGAGAGACTTCCAAGAAACAGAAAAGTGATCTAAACCAGTGAGCCTTAATCTGGGGTCTTCAGATACTAAAGACTCCTTGAAAATAGTAAAAAAAAAAGTCTGAGAATTTTCTTTAAGACTGCACTTCCAAAAAAACTGTATCTTTGGATTCCATATATATGTGTTAGCATACAGTATTTGTTTTTTTCTCTTTCAGACTTACTTTACTCTGAATGACAGACTCTAGGGGCAGGGCAGGAATAAAGACGCAGGCATAGAGAATGGACTTGAGGACACGGGGAGGGGGAAGGTAAGCTGGGACGAAGTGAGAGAGTGGCATGGACATATATACACTACCAAATGTAAAATAGATAGTGGGAAGCAGCCACATAGCACAGGAAGATCAGCTTGATGCTTTGTAACCACCTAGAGGGGTAGGATAAGGAGGGGATATGGGGATATATGTATACATATAGCTGATTCACTCTGTTATACAGCAGGAACTGACACAACATTATAAAGCAATTATACTCCAATAAAGATGTAAAAAAAAAAACACACACACACACACAAACAAATAAATTTTGATCAGCCATGCAAAAAAAAAAAAAACGTATCTTTGGGACTTCCCTGGTGGTCCAGCGGTACGACTCCGCACTCCCAATGCAGGGGGCCCAGGTTCGACCCCTAGTCGAGGATCTAGATCCCACATGCTGCAACTAAAAGATTCCACACACCACAACAAAGATCCCGCATGTGGCAACGAAGATCCCTCGTGCAGCAACTAAGACCCGGCACAGTCAAATAAATAAATAAATTAAAAAAAAAAAACAAAACTGTATCTTCCCTTGCCTACTCTAATGCTACACTTACTAGACTCCCAAGGTTGTTTTGCTTTTAGCTAAAATTATGTGAATTCATTTCAGTAATACAGGTACTAACAGTGACTCACCATGTAATCCAATATTTTAAAAATCCAAGCAGAAATTAGAGGGGTTCCTTACATGATAGAAGTATTTCTCACTTCACCAAAATATTCAGTGCTTAAAAACTAGCGTTTTTATATGCATTTCACCTTAACCTTTCAATATACATTGAGTCACAGTAAATTTATAATTATAGTTCTACCAAGTCCCCTGGGAATTGTATTTTCAGTTTAGTTCTGACACAAATATTTTAACTGACAGCTGTTCTGGGAGACTGGCTAGCATCCTTTCTGAATGTTGAGAATTTTAATGAGGATAAAATCTAAATCTGAAACTATCCTGTCTCTGCATGAGTAAATGGACATCCTCCTCTTCCTCCCTTTTAAAAAATTTTTTACATACAAAAATCTGTGCATAATTAATGTGTACAATTTGCGTTTACAGATAAGCATAGTGACTTTAAACAGTGATAACATGTTGATGAATTCCGAATTTTTTCACGTAGATTTCTATTGCATAAAGTAAGGTATAGCCATAATTTGTAAAGACAGGTACAAAGAGGACAAAGGGCATTGATGGAACAGATGTCTTCCCTCCCCTTCTCCCATATGCCCAGAGTAATTGAGATTTGTTTTAAAGTCACTCCCCAAGCATTGGATTCTACATAAAGTTGTAAGGGTTGGTACATGGTCAGCCCAGGAGACGTCAGATTGTTCTTTGTACTTTGTTGACACATCAGCAAGCTGGAAATTGTCCTGAGTAGTAGCTTTGGCATGTTCTATGTCTGGGCCAATGAGGACCGCAGCCAGGGTAAACCCTTCTTGTTTAAATGGCGGCATCTCATTCCCTAATGACCTTACCTGCCAAAGGAGCTAGAGGTCTTGATTTCTCAAGAGAGAAGATGCTACATATGGAGGATCTAAGCTACTTTCTTTTTTTTAGAGGAAAACCCTTGTGAATTTTGAAACTTATAGCTTAGAAAACTCCTATCTGGGAAGCAATGTTTTCTATTAGCATCTATTATGCAGCCTGTTGTAATGTGTTAAGTAAAGGAAATAAGGAAATGATGGTTCTTAATCCAAAAGCATAGTAAGACAAAGTATGAATACAATGTCCCACATATTTCATAGAATAGCAAAGAATCCTTGATCTTTTCTGGGACTTCACAGTTAATTCAACAGGATGATTGCTATATAATTATAAAATCCTGCTGATTTATTTAGCATTCTCTTGAAATCAGACCTTGAGTTAAGCACTTGGTGCAAGGAGTTTATCTGAGAGGTGATGCCAGAAAGCAGGAACCAGTGATCTGGGAGAGTGAGACAGAGAAGGAGGGAGAGTTCAGGTAAGGGTGCATTATCTGTCTCCCTGTCTCTGTCTCTGTCTCTCTCTCCTCCCCTTTTCTCTCTCCTCTTTTAGATCACTCTGCAACCGATGGCCATGTGAGTGAGCTTGGAAGAGGAGTCTCCAGTCCCAGTCAAGTCTTCGAGAGCTGCAGCTCCAGCTGCAGCTTGACTGCAAACTCATGACAGACCCTGGGCCAGAACTACCCAGCTAAGCCACACAAAGTTTCCTGAGATTCAGACACTGTGTGAGATAATAAATTTGTTGTTTTAAGCTGCTAAATTCTGGGGTAATTTGTATTGCAGCAATAGATAACTAATACAGTGTTAGTATTAAGTAGAATATTAAGTGGTAATCAAATATCAGATTTTCAAAGAATACTTGATGACATGAAAAAGTGATGAGTATATATTAGGTGGAAGCAGCAGAAAGCAGAACTTGTGTAGTGTAGTGTGCAGTGTGCTGCATAAATGTTGTTTTTGTCTGATTAGCCCATGTCCATCCCTTCCTTCTTCCACTAACAGAATTTCCCTTTCTCATAGGAAAACAACTCCACGTGTTTCAAGTGGTGCTGACTCCAACCCACATAGGCCAAACAAGTGAATCAGACCAAATTTAAGTTCCTCATTCCCTTGACACCTGGACTTTTTCTTCCTAGAGATGTTAAGGGAGAGAAGGGCCTTAACTTCCAAAAAAATTAAAGATGGCAAAGGTAGCAGATGCCCTGGATTGAGTAGTTCTCCAAGTCAGAACCAACCTTAGAATTTTCAGTTAGGGGCCAGTAAACTCTTTTTGCTTAACTGGGATTGGGGTTTTAATACACAATATTAGCCCAAATTTTTATAAAAATAAATAAAATTATTTGCAAACAGAGAAAGTGGTAGAATCTACAAAATCAATGAACTTGCTGCACCAGAATTTCTAAAACACAGATTCTCAGGCTTCACACTTGGGAACTTCAACTCAGTAGTTCTGGATTAGAGACCAGAAGTGTGGATTCTTAACAAGCTCTCCATATAATAATGATCAACAAACAGCAGTGGAAACAACTGAGCCTACAGGAGTAGATTATAAGTGAATATTTCTTTTCCTCTACACGTATTGTCCAATTTTATAACGAACAAGTATTATTTGTGTAATGAGTACATTTCTTAAAAGGACAACTGTAACTTAATAATGTTTAATTTTTGACCTGAAACGTTTATTGTGAGGAATCAAATACCCCACTGGTTAGTAGATCAGCAGAAATAAAATACTCAGACATGTATTCATTGTGATAGTAAACATTTTCTTGTCTCTGATAAAGAGTACGGTCCAGCTATTGGGGCAAAGTATACAGCAGAAGGGAAAGAGAACCCAGCTCCCCAGGGCCTTTCTTATCTCTCAAAAAGTGGATGAGGGTCACACCAGATCAGAGGAGTCTTGAATCTCCTCACACTCAGGCTTCTATTTCCTACTAATGCCAGAAGCACATCATTAATATCCTAATTCCAGCCCCTTCCCTACAAGACAAAGAAACTTCCCCATGACTGTCACACAGACTTACTATCCGTCCTGGTCAGATTTCTTCTTTATAAGAACCCACAAGAGTTCTGCTGCTGCCCAAGGGACTTCTTGCTAAGGGCTGACCAAGGCAGCAGACCTATCCAATGCCCATTTCCACCATGTTTAAATCTGTGTTTTGTCTACATGTTGATTTTTAAAATTGAAAACAAATAAGGAACACTTATATTGTTATGTCTATGTAATATTGATCACTACAGGGCCAAACAATGTCCTGGGATTGCAATTCCTTCTCTCACGTCCAAATGATGCCGATGTTTAGATCTAATGGCTTCTCCCTTCTTACAGGCTATTCATTCCTCAAAATCATCAGCATTTTTGTTTGTTTGTTTGCTTCAAATTTGGACCTTGGCTTTAGGATGTAGATTTTTTTTTTCCCCCACAGAGTTTCTAAATACTCTCTTGGTTGATCCAGAGTTCCAGTCTCCCTTATATCCCACATATTCTGCCTACATGCTTCTCATATCCATTTCCTTCTAGGACATCCTCAAGTAACTTCTCCAGAAATACTGAATAAGAAAAACGTCTGAGCCACTGAATGTCTGAAAAGTCTTCGTTTTTGTTGACAATGATTCATATTTTGTCTGGCTATAAAAGTATAACTTCGAAATAATTTTACCACTAGTTTTCTCTTGAATAGGAGGACTGAGTAAAAGCTCTGTGTATATATAGCAGAGTTTATCCATTAACAAGATTTTAGAAGGAAGGATGAAAAACATAACTGATTACTCAGCCATAAAAAGGAACGAAATTGGGTCATTTGTAGAGATGTGGATGGACCTAGAGACTGTCATGCAAAGTGAAGTAAGTCAGAGAAAGACAAATATCGTATATTAACGCATATATGTGGAATCTAGAAAAATGGCACAGATGAACCGGCTTGCAAGGCAGAAATAAAGACACAGAGGTAGAGAACAAATGTATGGACACCAAAGGGGGAAAGCGGGTCAGAGGGATGAATTGGGAGATGGGATTGACATATATACACTACTGATACTATGTATAAAATAGATAACTCATGAGAACCTACTGTATAGAACAAGGAACTCTACTCAGTGCTCTGTGGTGACCTAAATGAGAATGAAATCCAAAAAAGAGGGGATATACGTATACATATAGCTGATTCACTTTGCTGTACAGGAGAAACTAACACAGTATCGTAAAGCAACTATACTCCAATAAAAATTTTAAAAAAAGAAAAAGAAGAAGAAAAACATAACTGAAAAGCATTGACACATATGTTAGTAGCCCCCAGTTTTCCTTGCATGCTCAAATTCTTTAGGGAAAAAACCTCCCAGTTTTTATTCAGGACATATTACAGCTACCTACTCTCAAATGGAGACATAAGAGCGGGAGTGGGAAGTCAGTGGGCACAGGCTTTTATAGGCAGACTTTTAAGTAAACACTGTGCTTCAGCACCCCCTTCTCTACTTGCTAACAAGGTCACAACTTTTGGGGGTTTGCCATGGCAGAAAACTCCCTCTATCACTGCATTTTCCCACCTTGGGTTGGAAATTCCTCCTCTCTTATCTTTCCCAACTTGCAATAGTAATTGAAATATCTCATCTATTGATACCTCCATCCCATTATCTTTACTTTTTTTTTTTTTTACATATGCTTGTTGCTTATCTATTTTTTAATTTTTATTTATTTATTTATTTATTTATGGCTGTGTTGGGTCTTCATTGCGGGGCACGGGCTTTCTCTAGTTGCAGTGAGCGGGGGCTATTCTTCGTTGTGGTGCACGGGTTTCTCATTGCGGCGGCTTCTCTTGTTGCGGAGCACGGGCTCTAGACATGTGGGTTTCACTAGTTGTGGCACGTGGGCTCAGTAGTTGTGGCTCATGGGCTCTAGAGCGCAGGCTCAGTAGTTGTGGTGCACGGGCTTAGTTGCTCCACAGCATGTGGCATCTTCCCGGACCAGGGCTTGAACCCGTGTCCCCTGCATTGGCAGGTGGATTCTTAACCACTACACCACCAGGGAAGTCCCTTTACTTTTATTTATTTGACTTTTAAAATTATTTGTTGGCTATTAGTTTAATGAAGCAATGAAAAGAGACAAACATATATCCTCAGTTTGCCATCTTGAATAAGAATCTGCCTTCTTTAGGAAGAGCTTTTAAGGTTGGCAAGGAATGGAGCAACTACTGTATAGACTCTAGTGACACATCTTTTAATCAAGGGCAAAACTCACATGATTTAGAGCAAAGATGAGACATCCTTTTTAAGATGAAGATGGAGATGAAGACCAGGGATTAGCTAATATCTAGGCTCATACATATCTACTCAAGAGGTATTAGACAGTTCCAGCTATCCTGGTCTATCTGAGAGCCTGGGGCCTCCCAATTCCAGTTTGGATGACCAACCAGCCATCACACAGACCTCTTTGACACCTTTAAGAAGGAAGAGGGGGAGTTTAAGATATTTGAGGATTTTCTCTACAGTTTATAAATTATTTCTATTAAAAAATAAACATTATCAGCTTAAAAAAGACTGTTATAAGATGTTTTAGATAAGCTTCATGGAAATCACAAAGGGAAAACCTGTAGTATTTAAACAAAAGATAGAGAAAGGAATAAAAGCATACCACCAGAAAAAAAATAATCAAATCACAAAGGAAGACAGCAAGAGAGGAAGAAAGGAACAAAAGAACTATCAAATAGTCAGAAAATAATTAATAAAATGGCAATAGTAAGTCTTACCTATCAACAATTACTTTAAATGCAAATGGATTAAATTCTCCAACCAAAAGAATAGAATGGCTGAATGGATTTTAAAAACAAGATCCAACTATATGTGCCTATAAGGGACTGACTTTAGCTTTAAGGACACATATAGGCTGAAAGCAAAGAAATGGATAAAGATATTCTACACAAATGGTAACCAGAAGAGAGGAGGGGTGGCTATACTTATAGCAGGCAAAATAGACTTTAAGTCAAAAACTGTCACAAAGAAGGTCACTATATAATGATAAAGGGGTCAATTCATCAAGAGGGCATAACAATCGTAACTGTATATGTACCCAACATAGGAACACCTAAATGTATGGAGCAAATATTAACAGAAATGAAGAGAGAAATACACAGCAATACAATAATAGTAAGGAACTTCAATACCCCACTTTCAACAATGGATAGATCATCCGGACAGAGAATCAATAAGGCAACAGTGGACTTGAACAACACTAGAGACCGAATGGACCTGACAGACACATAAAGAACATTTTACCCAACAGCAGCAGAATACACATTCTTCTCAAGTGCAACACAGTACATTCTCTAAGCTAGATCATATGTGTTAGGCCACAAAACAAGTCTTAACAAATTTAAGATTGAAATCATATCAAGTATCTTCTCTCACCACCATGCTGAGAAACTAGAAATCAATCACAGGAGGAAAATTGGAAAATTCACAACTTTGTGAAAATTAAACAACATACTCCTGAACAACATATGGATCAAAAAAGACATCAAAAGAAAAGTAAAAAATTATCTTGAGACAAACAAAAATGGAAGCACAACACATGAAAACTCATGGAATGCAGCAAAAGCAGTTCTAAAAGACAAGTTTATAGCAATGGAAAACAGAATGAACGTTCTTCAAAAAATTAAAAATAGAACTATTATATGATCCAGCAATCCCACTTCTAGGTATTTATGTAAAGAAATTCAGATTAGGATATTGAAGAGACACATACACTCCCATGTTCACTGCAGCATTATTCCAAATAACAAAGATATGGATAACCTAAATGTCCATCAACAGATGAATAAAGAAAATGTGGTATATATTATACATATGTGGAACATTATTCAGCCTTAAAAAAAAAAAAAAGAAATCCTGCCATCTGTGACAACATGGATGGACATGGAGGACATTATGTTAAGTGAAACAAGCCAGACACAGAAAGACAAATGCTCTATGATCTCACTTACTTGTGGAATCCAAAATAGTCAAATTCATAGAAGCAGAGGGTAAAATGGTGGTTGCCTTGGGGGGGGGGGGGGCGGGGAATGAGGAGGTGATGGTCAAAGGGTACAGAGTTCCAGTTATATGAGATAAATAAGTTCTTGAGACCTACTAAACAGCATAGTACCTACAGCTAACAATACTATATGGTATGCTTAAAACTTGCTAAGAAGGTAAATCTTAAATTATTCTCACCCCCCCAAAATAATGATGATGATGATAATAATAATAATAAAGAGGGCAAGAGAAAACTTTGGGAAGTGATACATATGTTTATAGACTTGATGGTGATGGTTCCACAGATGTACACTTATCCCCAAACACATCAAGTTGTATATATTAAATATGTTTGGATTTTTACATGTTAATCATACCTTAATAAAAAATGTTAATACATAAATAAGTAATAAACAAGAGTTTTTTGGGGATTCATCTGTTATGGTTACTGGATCGTCTGAGACAAAGGGGATAAGTCTAGCCCTGAGGAAGGAGGGTGCAGGGGGTTACATTCCTAAATGAAGTTTTAAAGAGACCTCTGTCTTCAAAAGTCCACCCACTGTTCCCTGCTTCTGTGAGCATGTCCAGATTTTAATAATTCTTAACTCGGCATTCTATTCAGTTAAATCACTCTGGATAAAACCAAACGAAGTCCTACTGACTTTGTTTTATAAAGAAAACTATAACCCCACAAACTGCTCTGGGAATAATTCTAGAACTCTAAATAGGAAGCATTTAAGTGTAATTTGTCCTGATGAGATTATCACATCTTAGAGTTGAATTTCCCTCTCATTTTGATGCCTAAGTTTAATCTTCTTTGGCTGTAATACTGAGTGGTAAACATTAAACACTGTTCACTCATTCAGTATTTTCAGATCACATATACCGAGTGATAATTGCTGATTTTATGCATATGTATTTTATATTCACAAATCAGAGGAAGCTACTTCATGGCTCCATTGTTAGGCAAATTAGTGAAGTATTAGAAGAACATTTCCTTTTTCTAAAATTTTCTTTAATATTTTAATTTGAAAGTAAAGTTTAAAGTTATATATGGAAAATAAAACAAAAAATTCTAAAATATGACATCTGAATTATAAATGGATGCTGCAGATTTTATAGAAAATGCGGATTATAACATTTACATTGTAGGGTTGTTGTAACCTTTAGAATAATTATAGACGTAAACATGCTTCTTCAATCGTAAAGTGTGACACAAATGGAGAACATTATTGTTAACTGCACAGTGATTGGGCTTCTGTGGAAGGAAGATTTTTGTAACTGACTGTGGTGTACCAAGCATCGCTGGGTTCAGATGGAGGTAAGAAAGCTAGGGAGAGGCTGAGCAGAGAGGCAGCACCCCTAGTTTTGGAGATGAAACCCATTTACCCCTCACTTTTCCCTGGTCTACTCACCTTTGCAAGTAAAACTCATCAAACTCAAAGCCAATAGGATGGGAAACCACAATCAGGTATCAGAAGGGCTTCCACTGGTTTAATCCATTTCTTGGAGGGGTCAGTCAGGTGGAGGGGTGAAGCACAGGCTACCTATCAATATACAGTAAGAGCCTTCAACAGACTGTTCTCACAAAGGCCAGTTAAGGCTGTGGGCAATGTAAGGAAAAAAGCAAATTAAAAATAAGAGGCTTACAATGAGGTATCACCTCACACCGGTCAGAATGGCCATCATCAAAAAATCTACAAACAGTAAATGCTGGAGAGGGTGTGGAGAAAAGGGAACCCTCCTACACTGTTGGTGGGAATGTAAATTGATACAGCCACTATGGAGAACAGTATGGAGGTTCCTTAAAAAACTAAAACTAGAACTACCACATGACCCAGCAAATCCCACTACTGGGCATATACCCTGAGAAAACCCTAATTCAAAAAGAGCCATGTACCACAATGTTCATTGCAGCACTATTTACAATAGCCAGGTCATGGAAGCAACCTAAATGTCCATCGACAGTTGAATGGATAAAGAAGACGTGGCACATATATATACAATGCAATATTACTCAGCCATAAAAAATGAAAATGCCATTTGCAGCAATAGGGATGGACCTAAGTGAAGTAAGTCAGACAAAGAAAGACAAATATATGATATCACTTACAGGTGAAATCTTAAAAAGTGATACAAATTAACTTATTTACAAAACAGAAATAGACTCACAGATATAGAAAACAAACCTTCAGTTACCAAAGGGGGTGGAGAGGAGATAAATTAGGAGATTGGGATTAACATATACACACTACTATATATAAAAATAGGTAAATGACAAGGACCTACTGTATAGCACAGGGAACTATACTCAATATCTTGTAATAACCTATAATGGAAAAGAATCTAAAAAAGAATATATATGTGTGTGTATATATATAAACTGAATCACTTTGCTGTACACTTGAAACCAACACGACATTGTAAATTAACTATACTTCAATAAAAAAAAATAATAACAAGAAGCTTAATTCTCCCAGTTGAAAAGAAGGGAAGAGACATCTTCTCCTTCCCTTCTCTTAGAACAGTTACTTTAGAAAACTTATCATTGTAAGTTCTTTCTCTCTTTGTAATGTGTACAAATTTTTAAAAGCTAAATAAGCCTCTTGTCAGTTTTCCCACCCAGGAATGTCTTTCTCAAGGACCTCTTGGAAATGGAAACATCAAGGAAGATAGGGCCCCAGTCCCTGTGAGAGGCGAGGAGCCCAACTTGAGTGGGTGCCTTGCTTTAAATTGTAAAACTTCATGTCATAAAGTTTGTTTCTCCTTTAGGTAAAGCCAGTTAGCTAACACAGATGGTCATCCCAATTACCAGGTAAATTTAGGATGAACTGTGTGTAGCAAATGGTGTTAATTCCTCTTTCTGAGGACTAGTGTTATTTTTTTTTTAATTTAACATCTTTATTGGAGTATAATTGCTTTACAATGTTGGGTTAGTTTCTGCTGTATAACAAAGTGAATCAGGACTAGTTATTGTTTATCTAGAAAATATTTGTGTAACAGGTTGTATCCACTTGACTATATAAGAGGGTAAGATTTCCTTCTGTCTTTGCAATCTCTTAGTGGATTGCCTGGGATGCTCACTGAATTCTGGTTTAATGCTTATTCAGTAATAAAACTGTTTTCTTTCTCTCTACCTTTGTGGAGAGGTCTTCTAGCTTGAGAGAAGATTTTGTTTTTAATTACATTTCCTCAACAGCAATTACGTCTGTACACGTGAGCAGTAATTACTTAGCCTGCCTCAGAGAATCACATAACACAAGATAGCCATTACTATGAACTGCTGAGGCAGAATTTGATCTGGAGAGAATTCAGATGGTGGCATGAGTCTCACAGAGCCACATAAACAAGCTGTAAATGTTATCATGTAGCCATCATGTTATATGATTGTGTTTTCCTCTATCAGATTTCTGTGAAACTTAAGGACAAGGGGCAGGAGATTAAAATGTTTCAGTTAAATGTGCTGTGGACAATTCACGAAGACCAGAGGGCAGGAGGTTTTTTTTTAAAGTTACAAATTCTGGGTTGTTCAAGGGGATGGGTTAAATTATAAAAGAACATATTTATTTTAGAAACATTTTGAAAATAGAAAAGTGTCTACTACTCATGGAAAACTGTTGTTAACATTTAGATGCATATCTTTTCAGTCTTTTCTCCATGCATAGTTTTGAGCTTGTTTTTGTTTTGTTTTTGTTGTATAGTTGTCATCAGACTGTGTATACAGGTGTATACCTTGCTCTTCATTATTCTTAACTAAACATTGACATGGGTCTTCTTTCATGTTTCCAAAACTTCATTGTACCTGCTTGAAAATCAACTGAGTGAATGTAGTAATAATTTATTTAACCATTCCCCCATTGGGAACACTCGAGTTATTTTTAATTCTGGTATTTTTCAATACCAGAAATTAAACTGGAAAGAAAATCTGCATGCAGAAAGCTAAATCTTAGAATATATTTACAGAAGTCAGGTGCTTTCACCAGCAATTTTCATTCTTTTCTAGTAAAAGGAATGAGTTTAGTATGTTTCTTGTAGTCACGATTTACTCATAAGGGAATGATCATGCATTTCTTGGGTACTGTTCTCCGGGTTCACAAAGCTGGTTCTTCACAAATTTGACTTACTAGAGTGACACCTGGCGTTTTGATTTAACAATTCATTCCAGGGAAATCTTAAAATTTGCTGTCTCCAGTGGATGTCAGCAAAGCCCTAAAGCAGCCTCTCCAACCCTCCCGTGCATGCAAATCACGTGGGAATCCTGATAAAATGCAAATTCTAATTCAGTAGGTCCAAGTGTCTAACCACCTGCCAAGTGATGCCTGTGGTGGCGGTCCTGGCTCTAAAGTGGTCCTGCTAC
Source organism: Balaenoptera ricei (assembly GCF_028023285.1). Taxonomy (NCBI): domain Eukaryota; kingdom Metazoa; phylum Chordata; class Mammalia; order Artiodactyla; family Balaenopteridae; genus Balaenoptera; species Balaenoptera ricei. The sequence goes on from NC_082641.1 coordinate 36,356,466, forward strand.
CTTGGCTGTGCATACTGGGATCACTGGGGAGGCTTAGGAGTTTTTAAAGCTCCCCTGGATGATTCCAATGTGCAGCCAAGGTTGAGAACCACAGCTCTACTCACACTGCAACCGCAAAATGTATACATCACAGAGCTCCAGCCTGATAAGCAAGTGAGACTTTAGATACTGTCTTGTCCTCCCCAAAATTTCATTTGGTAGGTGAAGAAACTTAGCCCAAAGATGATAACACACTTGATCAAGGTCATACCATGGTTTCAGTTTAGTACAATTTCCACTAAAACATAAGATAACTAGGATATTCTATTCTCATCCGTATGCTTTAATCACACTCTCTAATGGGATTCTTATGGCTAGTACCTCAGCTGAGGTCAGTCCATGTTAATTTACTTTTCTTGTGGAATGGAGATGTAGAGGGTGTGCTTGAGATTCTCCTCCTTCACAAACAGGGCAGAGAAGGTAAAGAGAGAGAGAGAATAACTCCAGTAGATCCTCCCTTGTTAACCCCATCTTGAGAAGGAAGCACGTGGATGTGTCCTTTGCCCTTGAACTCTCCCCCAGAACACAACCCCACTGCCTGTAATAGTCCACAGATCTCAAAAACGACACATCAGCTGCTTAGACTCAGTTTCACCAATAACTGGGGGTGGTGGGGGAGGAAATAACACATGTGGAGCTCCTGAAGGCTGCATGATCAGGCCACCCAATTAGAAGTTCACAGTGAAACTTCAGGACAAAATGGGGATCTGAAGACCAGCGCTATCTGCCCATCGGAGCTGTTATGCTGGACCCAGTCAATGGGCTCCATTGCTTCTATCCAAGCTAAGTTCTCAGGCAAAAGTCAGTCCCTTCTGAGTGCCCCTGCTGGGAGCAGGGAGCAAGCTCTGTCCTCCAAGCCCTGTATCTTTGCTCTTAAAAATAAATTCTGAAAGTAGAACCATTCTGCAATATCTCTCAAGGTTAGCAAGTGAAGGTGCCTCCTTAGGCCCTTCACCCCCCTCCAAGTGCTGCTTCATTTCTCAGCTCAATAGAGTTGTCTATATTTGTATCTTCATTTCTTTACTTCTCATTGTGGTTTCAACCCACACTGATTGAGTGTTCACCCCTACCACTTCCCTGAACTTGATCTTGTCCAGAAACCAGTGGTCTTGGTCTTAATTGACCTACTGAAGCATTGCTGAAGCAGATAATCACCCCCCTTCTCTTGAAAACTCTTCAGACATGACCCCTCCTCCTTCTTCCAACATCTCAGGGCTCAGTCTTCAACTCTCTTATGTATATACTTTTCTCCCCTTGGATGGTCTCACTCACATCCAGGACTTTAAATACATCTAGAGACTCAAGAATCTCAAATCCACATCTTTATCCCCGGTCTTTCCCCTAAATTCCCAGGCCATGTCTCTAGCTGTCTATGTTTGGTGAGCTCCTCACCCTCATCAGCCCTCCCTCCAGCCTTCCTCATTTCAATAAACATTCCCCTGGTTTGTCAGACTCAAAATATAGGAGACTCTTTTTCTCTTTCCGCCCACATCCAATTCATCAAATTGGATTCAAACTTTCAAACCCACCACCTTTCACCACTTCCACTGCCACCATCTAGACCAAAGCAACCACCACTATCCACCTACATCACCGCAATAGTCCTACACCTGGACTCCCTGATTCCTTTCTCACTGCTCAGTGGTCAGGTCTCCAGAGAGCAGCCAGAATGCTCTTCCTAAAACATAAATCAGATCTGTCTCACCCCTGCTTCGATGGCTTCTCATAATACTTTAAATAAACCCCAAACACCTTATCACATCCCATAAGGTCTAACACATCTGGCTCTTGCCTATTTCTCCAGCTGCAACTCCCTTCATTCTCCGCCTCATTCCCTTCAGTTTGGCCAAACTATCCTGCTTGCTTTTCCTAGAATGAGCCAAGCTGACTCTTGTGTTGGCTGGCCTTTCTGTCTGGAACATACTTCTCCCTAGACATTCACAGGTTTCATAGTCTCCCACGGTCCCGATCTGCTCAAATGTCACCTTCCCAAAGAGACTGTCCCTAACTCCTCTCTTAAATCACCACCCCCTCTGTCTCCTTACTCTCCATCCCACTTACATGTTTTTATATTCCTTCTTACATATATAATATGTCAGGAAAAGTATTTATTTATTGCTCTTTCTCCCTTGCTAGAATGCAAGCTCCATGAGGGCACAGAGATATTGAATTATGAAATTCTATATGCCCAGCACCTAGAACTGGGCCTGGCACCTAGTATGTGCTCAATAAGTGTTTGTGAGGTGAATGAATGTATGGAGGGCAGGTGACTGACTGGAAGACTGTCAGCAGGTGAAGGTAGGGGCTTGGAAGGTAGGTCCCATGAGGAAGGAACTCCCAGGCGACAAGTCTCCATCTCAGGAACTGACCTCCCCCTCTGATTTTCAGACATATTAAGTCCTTTTACTGAAATTTCACTTGGGGATTTCCAGTGACACGTGCATTAAACCAGTCTCTGAATAACCGCTGAAAGCCAAGATTTCACATACCCTTTTCAGAGAAAAACAGGAAGTAGAAGAAGCAGTCAGGCGACCAGCTCCAGTAGCAAAGGGCATGCAGGAAAGGGGACCTGGTATGTTTCAATTTGAGTTCATCCAAGGATTTAACAAAGCAAAGAAATCTACACTGGAAACTAGCAACAGATCACAAAGAGAAAACAAAAGCCCACTCAACACGGAGGGATTGTCCCAGAGAGTAATAAATAAAAACAAACCCGAGTCTAATTTTTTTAAATTTTGGTTTAAATTTTTAAACTTACATTAATATTTTAAGTAGTAAGGCTGACGACTTTGGGCATACACGTTATATGCTGTTGTAGTTATCCACGTGCGGGTAAGTCAGATTGTTACTGAGCAAAATATGAGGGCACAGAATGGTGTCTCTGCTGCTGAACAGTCACAGGTGACATGCTGGCTGCTGTCAATGAGGATGCAAGAGACAGGCCTGCCGTCAGAGTGTCTCTGCACAGCCAAGGTGTGAACTAACCCGAATGGAGACCAGGCCGTTATGAGGCACTGACGTGACTCCCGATGCTGAATCGGACGCCTCACCTCCATCTCCAGTGACCCCTCCTCACCACGTCCCCTGCCTCTCCCTGCCAGGAACCTCTGCCCTCTGATGTAATATCTAGCCCGTATCTTCCTTCCAGTTACCCTGACTTCTTCAATGCCCTGATTCACCGCACAAAGGCACAAAAGTCTCTTTGCTGATTTTCCTAATAAGATATCTCTTCCATAAAGTGATGAATACCTCCTGGTCTAGATCTGGGCTGCCCAATATAGTAACCACTAGCCACATGTGGCTATTTAAATCTGACTTAAAGTTAAATAGAGTTTAAAGCATGGTTCCTCTTGGGGAGTTCCCTGGCAGACCAGTGGTCAGGACTCAGCACTTTCACTGAGGTGGCCCAGGTTCAATCCCTGGTCGGGGAACTAAGATCTCGCTAGCTGCGCGGCACGGCCAAAAAATAATATAAAAATTTAAAAATATATATATAGTTCCTCTGTCACACTTCCCACATTTCAAGTGCTCACTCTCCATGTGCGGCTGGTGGCTATTGTCCTGCACAGACACAGAATGTCTCCACCATCTCAGAAAATTCCATTAGACAGCCCTGGTCCGGATTAAGTGGCAGGAAATGTATGGAGTAAAAAGGACAAAAAATAATAAATTGAAATGTTATTCTGCTACAGAGAGGGATTAGAAAGAACTGAAGGCATTATCCTGAAGAATGCCAGAATTTAAGGAGTAGACCAGAAACCCAACATTAGTGAATGACAAAGGATAGCTAGTGGGGCAGAAAGAAAAGCATGACAATGTGATATCACAGACACTAGGGAAAGAAGACATTTCCAGAAAGAGAGAGAGTGCTCAATAGTTCCAATGCTGTTGAGAAGTCAAGCAAGATAATGATTGAAATGTATACGTTGGATACAGTGACTAGGAAAGGATTTTGGTGGCACTGGAAATAGAACTTTCTGAGAAGTTTGGGGTGGGGGGGGGGCTGTAAGCCAGACTGCAATGGGTAGAAATGTGACTAGGAAAGGGAGAAAAAAGATGAGGGCAAACATAGACAACTATTTTAAAAAACTGGTTATGAATTACAGGAGAAATGGGAAAGTTAGAGGGTGATATGCAGTCCGGGGTAATTTTTTAAGGAAAGAATGTGACTATGTTACAAGTTAATGGGAGAACTCTGCTTCTAAGCAGAGCATGGTAAATCTTGCAAGCCAATGTTTCCACCGTAAGAATCGGAAAAAGCTGGAAATATAAAAATATTTGCAGGGGGGCTTCCCTGGTGGCGCAGTGGTTGAGAATCTGCCTGCCAATGCAGGGCACACGGGTTCGAGCCCTGGTCTGGGAAGATCCCACGTGCCGCAGAGCAACTAGGCCCGTGAGCCACAATTACTGAGCCTGCGCGTCTGGAGCCTGTGCTCCGCAACAAGAGAGGCCGTGACAATGAGAGGCCCATGCACCGCGATGAAGAGTGGCCCCCGCTTGCCGCAACTAGAGAAAGCCCTCGCACAGAAACAAAGACCCAACACAGCCAAAAATAAATAAATAAATAAATTAATTAATTAATTAAAATATTTGCAGGTGATTCACAGAGCTGTAGAATCGAAGAAAACTACATGAGCTAAAATTCCAGGGAAAAAAGAAGTGTTCTGAGATGAGCTTACAAGTGCCGGCCACAACCCTCAAAACACACACACAAACACACACACACACTCACACCCCACAGGGAAATTTATCAATTCCAGGTGGAGCAAATAGACTCACTCTTGGCTCAGGCCAAGTGCCTCTGCAGGGAAAATAGGAGGACTAAAATGACAAATGGAAATTTTGATGTGCCTCAAATACATAGGCTTTTCTTTCGAGGTGACAGCTGCCAAGTTCTGGGGCTGAATGAGAGGCTGGGGAGTTGGTCAGAAAGCTTCTAAAAGGCAGAATGACTTATGCCATTTAGGCAACAAGACCCATGAGCAGGGAAGACCATTCTCAAGCCCATGGCTACTCCCTCCCCCAAGACATCTGACAGGAGCTGCACGGAGCAGGGGCAAGAGCTTCTGAAGAGCAGAGCTGGGTCTCCCTCAGTCTTCAGGGCTGCAAATGGAGCCGAGCATGGCTCTTAAGGTAAAGGACAGAATGGCCTCTCCTGAGAAAGTGGGACACAGACAGACTGCAACCCAGCTTCAATTTTCCTCAGACCCTGATAAGCCCTCATTCCCTCTGCCTAAGAGGGGAGAAGGGGAACCCTCTGTGGTGGAGGTTCTACTGACCTTTATTTTTTCCGTGCTATTTGGCACACAATCAACTGGTATGTAACAAGGCAAGAAAATATCTATAATTAAGTGGAAAAAAACAGATAATAGAACTAAACCCACAGATGACCTAGATATTGATGTTAATAGAAAAAAGGAAAACAGTAAAATCAATATATATCATATTAAATAAATAAGTCCAGTTTGTTTTCATCCCTAGTGTAATCACTAAAAATATACAAATAACGTATGTAATAACCAATATACAATATAATATATAACCAATAATCTGTAATAACCAAAATATAATATAATATATAGCCAACAAGTCAATAAAGAAAATAATGGAAAAATTAAAATATTTGGATATTCCAAAGGAAGAAATGAAGAGAAATGGAACATAAAACTTATGGGCCAAATAGAAAACAAACAGTGAGCTGGTAGATATAAACCCAATTATATCAAATTATGTCAGTTCATCACCAAGGCCTGAATATTTTATGTGCTATATACGCCTGTGGCTTCTTCTCTACTCCCACCACCACTGCCCAAATTCAAATCTGCATAACCAGTCACCTAGACTATTTCGATAAGCCCCTAACAATTGTCCATGCTTCTCCTATGGCCTCTTCCAATACACCCTCCTTAGAAACACCACCATAACTTTTCTGATGTGAACGTGACCATGTCCCCCTTCTGCTTAAAATGTTTCCGTGGTTCCCATCAACTAAAGGAAGACATCACAAATTGAAGATTCCCTGAATATTCTGCCTTTCTGGAAAAAATAAAAGGGTCCAAGAATACTTGTGTTGAATTATTCAGTGACAACAATTTCCCAAAGAATTGTGCTTTTAGAGCAGGGGGTTTCCAGTTTGCTCTTCCCCATTAGTCCCCGTTTCCTGCCTGGCTCCGGAGCCAAATATCAGTTGCTTTTTAGCATCACCCTCATACAGTTTTTTAGGGCCTATGAATGAGGGGAGAAATATTGCTCTGGATTTCTGTTCCCAATAAAAGTGATAAAAAGAGAGACAGGGCAATGTGTTTTGAGAACAAAGGGAAGAGAACCTATTCCTTCAAAGACCCCTTCCTGCAGGTGTAATGTGTAAACTGTCAGCCTGCTTTCCTCCTTGGAAACATTGTCTGCCTGCCCCTATGGGCACGGCTCCTTAACACAGCACACAAGGCTCTTAGCAATTGGACTTCCGCCTCAGTCCCCATCTTTGTCCTCTGCCACTCCCAGCCTGGGTCCTTATGCTCCCTAAAATGATGAACTTATCATAGGAGGTCACCTACCCACCCATGTTGCTCTATTACTTTGTGCCTTTCCCATGCTGTTCTCCTTAATTAAATGATAATCAATTTATATGTCATCTGCTCCGAGAATCTTCCTTGAGTGTTCTCCCTGAAGCTGGGTCCTTCTCCATCTTCCCCAACATCTATTTAACATCTTTGTCTTTATATTTAGCAGAATATACTGTAATCGCCTTTGTGTTTTCTTCCCTACTGGTTTATGAGTGCCTTGATATCTGTCTTGTCTTTGTAGCTCCAAGGCCCAGCATGGGAAGGACACAATCTTCTAATAAGTATTGTTGAAATAACATGAAAAGAAATCATTTGTACTCAAAATGTTTTGTCCCTGTCTCACCCCACCACAAAACCTGAAGATTTTGAAAGTAGATACTGTCTTAATAACACTTTACTAATTAGTATACTTTTAACTGGAAACATTTTCCAAAGTTTTCTTACACCAGTTATCTCGTAACGTACACTTGCTATGTACCCACCATCCTTACTCAGGGCATTAGGAATCCGGCCTGGTCCAATGGCTCCACCTGGTGGCAACATCGAGGAACTGTTCGACTGCCTAGAAAGCAGCCACAGAACTGAGGAATGTTACTTGATTTAACTCTTGCCTTCCTCTTCTAGGAAATCATGATCAGCTGCCTTGAAGAAGAATCTGTGGCAAGTTGGACCTGAACCTCTCCTTACAGGCAAAGAGTGAGGACATTTTTGTTCCCAAGGAAGAAAAGGGAATCCCCATATTGTGGTTTGGGAGCTGGATATACTGGGAAGGTGTGAGTGGATCTTAAGTGGGAAAAAGTTTAAGACACAAACTTAAGCATTTTCTTAGATGCCCTCAACTACCCTCCTTTCTCCTTCTTGGTTGCCATACCACTTTGGGTCTTGGATGAAGCACCAGCCCACCAAGTATGGAATCTAACATCCTGAAAAGCCTGGAAGATTGGGATGAAACAACCCCAATGGAAGAGAGTTAGCTTCCTGAAAGGGAAAATTTGACCAATGAGAAATGGAGACATCATTCTTTCTACGGCAGACCATCCAGGGTGTTGTTTCTCCCCACAGTCCAGCCGGAGAAGTCCTAAGCCAAGTCCCCCAACCTGCTGGGTCATCTGCTGTGTGTCTTCCCCACTCCTGGTGAAGGCAGAGGCAGCAATAACATCTCATCACCTTGCTCCTGTCTTCCCTTTCCTCTCTTTCTTTCTTCCCTCATAATCACCAGAGCTTGCACAACCCAAATGAACTGTCGGCATCTTAATTCTTGCTTCAGCCTCTACTTTCTAGGGAACCCAGGTTAAGACAGTCAAGGTGTTTCTTAACTCTCTGTATCCCTCTCTTTAAATCTGTAACAGCTTTTTTCTCTTTTACGTTGATATTTACTAAAGAAATTCCATTATACTTTCCTGTGAAATAGTCCACATTCTTCATTTGACTAATTGCATTCCCAGGGTGCCACTTTCTAAATCAGTAGTTAGATCTGAAGTTGGATTCAACTCAGGTTTGAGTTTGAGTTTTTTGGCAAGACTGCCTAATAAATGGTGCTGCATACACCTATTGTATTACTTCAGGAGGTACATGTTGTCCGGTTGTCCCCTTTGGGTAAAGTTAAAATTGATTATAGCGCTTTCAGGCCAACCCATTTATTCCAAAGTTCCCCATCAGACTTTCACCTAATGGCTTTAGGAGCTGTTGATTGATATTGTCTAGATCCATTATTGAAAGTTACAAAATGGCAATATTGTAATTTTAACATTCCACCTTTACTAGTTGGACTTCTTATAAAAGAAGGAACACTTCCTTATCAACTATATGTTTACCCTGAAATTTGGCTTGTGAAGAAAAATCAGGATAAACATTTATTTACCAGTTTCCTAATAATTATTTGGTGTGTTTAAAAACTTCCAATTTTGTGCAATGAGTTATTTTGTAATATCATTATGAATTTTCACATATTCAATATGTTTCAACCCATTGGCAGGTAGATAAAGAGGAATCAGCGGTGGATATTGAATTGAAGAGCCATCAGAAAGGTCAGAAAAGTAAACAGCTGGGTCAAATGCTACAGATAGGCCAAGTCAGATGAGAACTTGAGGGTTTCCCTGGTGGCGCAGTGGTTGAGAATCTGCCTGCCAAGGCAGGGGACACGGGTTCGAGCCCTGGTCTGGGAAGATCCCACATGCCACGGAGCAACTGGGCCCGTGAGCCACAACTATTGAGCCTGCAGGTCTGGAGCTTGTGCTCCGCAACAAGAGAGGCCGTGACAGTGAGAGGCCCATGCACTGCGATGAAGAGTGGCTCCCGCTTGCCGCAACTAGAGAAAGCCCTCGCACAGAAACGAAGACCCAACACAGCCTAAATAAATAAATAAATAAACAGCGTTCCCCTTAAAAAAAAAAAAGATGAGAACTTGGAGTTGGTAATCATGAATTTATAGGTTGGTAATCATGAATTGAAAGTTAGGTCAGTGAGCATGGTGGTGTGTTTTTCTTCAGGCATTTTTGGCTGTGAAGGTACAGGCATGATTAGAGAGATGAACTTAACCAGAGTCGTGGTTTCACCAAGTAAAAGATGGTAAAGGGGCAAAGATGTTGAGGGTTTACGCAAGAGTGCACATATAATAATTAAACATGGAATTTAAGTTGGGTAAAGAGAAGACCTGAGGGGAGAAAGTAAAAAGGTGTAGAATTAAGAAATTAAAGGCCCTTGTGGGGTCGAAACTGTAGGAGTTCAGGTACTTGAGAAAAACGAGCTGGAAAAACAGAAGGAGATTGCCAGAGGGTGAGATGGTTAAAAGTGAGAGTATGGAAGTGTTGAAGTTATCCAGAGTCTTAGAAACAGCCAAAGGTATGACTGATACACAATTATGAGAGAAGAGGACGTCAAGGAACAGACCAGGTAGATTGGTTTCCAGTTGCTGCTGTGACCACAATCTATGCCACAAATATATCACCTCCAAAAGTTTCCTCTCACTCCCTTATTTTTTGCATGTGACAAGGACACAAAGTAAGATCTCGCTTAGCAAAATTTTAAGTATAAACCAGTATTGTTAACTACAAGCACGAGGGAAGACCGGAAGCAGGGATGAGAGAGCAAGGAAAGCGGAAGACACGGGGGCTTCTCGGGGTCACCCTGAGCTTTGCGTTTTAGTCTAAAACCACTCCCTTCCCCATCAGGGCATTCTAGTTCCTTCTTTCTTTCTCTCTCCCCAGCACCTCTTTTACAGCCGCATCTTTTGAAATCCTCCTTCATATACACTCTTAGCTCCAAAGACTCCAGCCAAAGGCGCATCAGGGTTTTGTGGAGCAGAAAGCTTATATAACGGGGGGTGGGGGGGGTCCTTTAAGAAAGACAGGGGGGAAAAAAAATCTCAATTTTGCAAATTTTACACTCCCTGAAAGCTAAAGTATCATTAGCTTCAAGGTGAACCTTCCTCACACTCCAGCCTATGAATGTTAAAGGATCTGAATGTTCCTTTCCCGCAGCATCCTTTTCGGGAGAGGATGGAAAACGCCAAGGAGGGCGATCCGAGAAAGGAACCTGCACTGGAAGAGAATAAAGGAGACGGTGGGGGAGGAAGAAGGTGAATATTCCGACCTCTCGCAGAGCTTAATTTCTGCCGAAAGCCGCCCCCACGAGGAGCTGCCCCTTTCTAGAGAAGCTTCTGCCCTCCGCTTCACCCGCTCACCCTAGCTCAGGCCCGCCGGTGCTCCGACGCTCGCTGTCCACTAGGTGGCCCCTCGTGGCCGCCAATCCCCGGCGACTTTCGGGAATAGCGCGGAGCCCACCCCGTCCGCACCCTCGCCCCCCGCAGCCCCCGGGCGGCCCCAAAGCGACAGGAACCCTCGCTCTCTTCCTGCGGCGCTGCTGATGCTTCCGTGGGCCGCTGGAGGAGAGAGGCCAGCGGCTCCAGCCATCTGGGTGGGTGGTAAACGGAAGCCGAGGGAGAGGTCACGGACGAAGAGCGGGAGAAACCAGGAGACGCGCTGCGCTGGGGCGCCGAGTGCGCAGGGGCCGGAGCGGCGGAAACCCAGCCCGCTCCGCGACCCGCGCGCCCTGAGCGTGGCCCGGCCGCCTCCCGGTTCCAGCTGCTCGTGGCTACAGCCCTCCGAGGGTAGGAACTTTTCCGGCCCTTATAGGCCTCTTAGCGTCGGGCCTCCCACCGACCCCGAGGCTTCCTGCTCCGGTTCCGGGCAGCTCACCCCGCGCCCCCGACCCCCGCCCTGCATGCCTTCCCCGCCACCCCGGGAGCGTGGAGGGTGCCATCCGCCTCCCAGTTACCCGCTGCGGATCCCGGTCTCCCCCCTGTACCCACCGAGAACTCGTGGAGCCTGGGGAAGAGACTGCACCTCATCTTTCCGAGGCCGGCGGGGAGAAGGCATCACCCCAACAACCAAGACGCAGAAGCGAAAGGAGGCAGCGGCACAGGCCGGCGCAGGAGCAGCCGCCGGGGCCCCACGCCCGCCCCTTCTCCAGCGCGGAAGGCGCGGTTACAGCAACACAGCCTTAGATTAAGGGTTGGACTCCTCGGTCGGTTCGCTAACGAAAGAATCATTATTGAATGTGCCTGAGTCCCTACAGGTGGTATCATTTAATCCTCACTAGGAAGAAATTTATTATCCACGTATATCAACTAAGAAAACCTGCTAGGAGAGGTTAGATTATTTTAATGTACCCAAAGTCCTACAGCTGGTGAGAGGCAAAGTTGGAATTTGCAGGTCTATTTCCAGAAGTTATTTGTTATATTTAATGCATAGTAATCCCCGTGGTAACCCTTTTTAGTATTACAAAAATAATATGTACTCATTGTGAAAAACATGGAAAATGAAAACAGACCAAAGAAAAAAGTAAATGACCTATAATTTCAACAGGTACTAACACCACTGTTGGTTGACATTTTCATATATTTGTCTCATATATATGAATGTTTGAGGAAATGCATGTAATACATACATATTTAAAAATTAAGCTCATTCTCTATATTTTGTAACATTAGCACTTAACATTAAAGGGTCAGTTTTGATATTTTTCTAGGAATTTTTTATTTCAAATCTACTGACAGTAAATTTATTTCAAATTTAAAAACAGTTGAGACAGACACAAATTCAGTATTCTTTAAAATGTTGGTAAGAATAGTCAATGAAAACTGCTCAGTAAGCTAAAGGATTAAAAGAAGCAAGTAAATATGGTAAATTGGCTTCCAGCAAGCTATTTAGCAGATTCATTGTTTAATGATTTGCCTTTCATTATGCAAATTGAGCTAGAGGAAAAGAATAAGTAGAAGATGGATAGTTTTAAATGGTGTTTTTCAGCTATATAAAGGGGTACTGGAGACAAATCTCGGACAGTGTAACCCACATTTTGATTTTTAATTTTCTACTTTTGGTTTTCCCTATGAAAGCAACTCCAGGAATTGCAACTAGTAAGAATGATTCCATAATGGAATGGCCCAATTACCCCCTCAATTCCATCAATTCTGGCATTTTTAAATCAATGTCACCAAAGAGCAATGTCAACACCCACCATGACAGCCCACAAAAACAGTGGAGTAAGTCCAAGGAGAATTCAGGGCTGTGGCTGAAGGGGATCACCCAGCTTGGGGTAATAAGGCAGTGCCCACTGGCCCAGAAGATTCCTGGGCTAGGGCTAATGACGCCTGAGGCTCTGCCTCCTCAACTGCAGAATTCCAAGGCTGGTTTCTACAAGAAAAGCACAGCTGTGCTATAGCTTTGTCTCCAGGCCTAAAGAAGCAGTGTGTCTGGGCTAAGAGATAAAATGAAGTTTGTTCCAGGCCTCTTAAAGTGTCAGAAATCAAAAAAGGGCAGAATGGTGGGAAATTGGACCATCCTAGATGATATTTTTCAAAGTTGAATTGACTGTAGTATGGGTTGGAGGAGAAGCAGAGTTGGAAATAACTTCAGTAGAGGGCCTGGTAAAGAAAGGTCATTTGGGGGTAGTTATTCACAGCTTCTAATCATGCTATAAAGTCTGCTCCAGACTATTCATGGTGTCTACTTCTCATGGCATCTCTTCCAGGTAGCACTTGTCTGATTTTCTGCACGAAGTTCAGCTCACAGTACTACTTAATACTGGGGCAAGAGTGGAATTCATGTCTCCAAGCAGCCTTATTCTAGGAAGAGGGAGCAACCTGGTACTTAGGTTGGGCAGTGGGGAGAGGGTAAGACAAAGGCAGGTGGAAAAACACTAACCCCTCTCTCTCTAAGATGGACTTATATCTACCTATTTTCGTTTTCTACTTTTGAACATCCCAATAAAAGGGCACAGATTTTTTTTTTTTAAGTGCAAGTGAGCAAAATTACAAGATCCTGAGCTCTGGGATTCAAACTATCTGAGTGCAAGTATGGATCCCGGATCTTCCTCAACTTATGATGGGATTCCATTCTGAGAAACCCATTGCAAGTTGAAAATACTGTAAGTCAAAAATGCACTTAATACATCTCACCTACCAAACATCATAGCCTAGCCCAGCCTACTTTAAATGTGCTCAAAACACTTACATTGACCTACAGTTGAGCAAAATCATATAACACAAAGCCTATTTTATAATGAAGTGTTGAACAGCTGGTGCAATCTATTGAATGCTGTACTGAAAGTGAAAAACAGAATGGTTGTAAGGGTACAGGATGGTTGTAAGTGCATTGGTTGTTCACCCGCGTGATCGCATGCCTCGGAGCTGTGCTGCCACTGCCCAGCATCATGAGGGTATCGTGTGGCATATTGTTGTCCCAGGAAACGATCAAAATTTGAAATCTGATATGTGGTTTCTAAAGCATGTGTATCGCTTTTGCACCTTTATAAAGTCAAAAAATTGTGTCATACCATCGTAAGTCTGAACCTGCCTCAGAGAGTTAACAGGTAAATTGCTTTCCAAAATGCCAGCTACAAAGAAAGTGCTCAATAAGTATCTCTTATTATTTCTTAAGATAGAAACTTAGCATCAATGAAGAATAAATGCCCCCCCAAAAAGAGTAGCTGTTAAAGAGTTTTAGTGTGTTCCCGCTGTGAAAGGATAATTTTGACTTTTTAAATCAAATATACCGTGAAATTACTTTATAATTATGTTGATAGTTAATTTCTAATCCTCTGCTTTCAGAAACATTGATGGAAACAAATATAGTTTTCCTCCATTTTGCGTATAGATTGATCACGCCTTTTTTCTAATGGACTAATTCTGTCCATTAAACATAGTCAAATTCAATTAACAGTCAGAGAGATTAACAGACATACAGTATCTACTTTATCCTGGGCGCCCAAAAATTGAGTGCAGCCTGATTCCCATCCTCCTTACACTCCCAGGCTAGTTGGAGAGCCAGACAAGAAACACCAGGACCCCATAGGGTTGACTTAAAGACCAAAAAGACCAAAAGACTGAATGCTCATGAAATCTTCTATAATGGCTCATATTTTATGATGTGTACTGAGGATGAAATAATAAAAGGTGTTTTTGAACCTAAGAATTTAGAAGAAGGAATCCAAGAAGGCAGTTTAGACCCCCACAAAGTGGCAGCAATTAGAAGCTTAGGCAACAGGAGAGGGAGGTGGCCCAAGATGGTGCAGTAGGAAGACCCTGAACTCACCTCCTCCCATGGACACACCAACATATCTACTTACAGAGCTGCTATCTATGAGAACAACCTGAAGGCTAATAGAAAAAACTTTTCCAACTAAAGATATAAAGAAGGAACCACAATGAGATGGATAGGAGGCGCAGAGACAAGGTATAGTCAGGACCCACACCCCTGGGTCAGCAACCCACAAATGAGAGGATAATTACAATCATAAAGTTCTTCCCCAAGGAGTGAGGGGACCAAGCCCCACATCAGGCTCCCCAGCCCAGAGGGTCTGCACTAACAAGTCCCCCAGAAGGTCTAGGTTTGAAAACCAGTGGGGCTTACATTCAGGAGAACCGGATGGCTAAAGAAAGAGATTCTGCTCTTAATGGGCACACACAAAATCTCACAGGCTCCAAGTCCCCATGTAGAGGCAGTAATTTGAAAGGTGCCTGGATCAGACCCAGTTGGTGATCTTGAAGAGCCTCCCGGAGAGCCAGGAGGCAACAGGGACTACCCCCGTGGATGGAGATGCTGGTGGCAACCATTCTGGGGAGCTCCACCAGTGCTGGCAAGCACCATTTGGAATCCTCCCTCTAGCCTATTAGCAATATAGTCTTTGACATCAGTCTTAGCAATATGTTTTTGGATCTACTCAGGCAAGGGAAATAAAAGCAAGATTAAACAAATGGAACTATATTAAACCAAAAAGCTTCTGCAAAGTGAAGGAAACTATCAACAAAATGAAAAGGCCACCTATGAATGGGAGAAGTTATTTGCAAATGATATATCTGACAAGGGGTTAATATCCAAAAATATACAAAGAACTCATACCACTCAACATCCAAAAAACAATCCAATTTAAAAATGGGCAGAGGGCCTGAATAGACTTTTTTCCAAAGATATATAAATGGCCAACAGACACATGAAAAAATGCTCTACATCACTAATCACCAAGGAAATGCAAATCAAAACCACAGTGAGATACCACTCACACCTGTCAGAATGGCAATCATCAAAAAGACAAGAAATAAGTGTTGACAAGGATGTGGAAAAAAAGGGAACCCTTGTGCACTGTTGGTGAGATTGTATATTAGTGCAACCACCGTAGAGAACAGTATGGAGGTTCCTCAAAAAAATTAAAAATAGTTACCATCTGATCCAGCAATTTCACTTCTGGGCATTTACCTGAAGAAAACAAAAGATATAACAAAAGATATAAGCAAAAAAACCCAACAGATATAAGCAAACCAATGTTCATTGCAGTATGATTTAAAATAGCCAAGATATGGAAGCAACCTAAGTGTTCACTGATAAACAGATAAAGATGATGTGATATACATATATACATATGGACTATTACTCGGTGATTAAAAAATGAAATCTTGGGCTTCCCTGGTGGCGCAGTGGTTGAGAATCTGCCTGCCAATGCAGGGGACACGGGTTCGAGCCCTGGTCTGGGAAGATCCCACATGCCGCGGAGCAACTAGGCCCGTGAGCCACAATTACTGAGCCTGCGCGTCTGGAGCCTGTGCTCTGCAGCAAGAGAGGCCGCGATGATGAGAGGCCCGCGCACCGCGATGAAGAGTGGCCCCCGCTTGCCGCAACTAGAGAAAGCCCTCGGCAAAAACGAAGACCCAACACAGCTAAAAATAAAATAAATAAATAAATAAAAAATAAAAAATAAAAAAAAAAATGAAATCTTGCCATTTTCAACAACACGGATGGATCCAGAGGGTGTTATGCTAAGTCAGAAAGAGAAGGACAAATACTGCATGATCTCATTTATATGTGGAATTTAAAAAGACAAAACATAAACAAAACCAAACCAGACTCAGCCTCATAGATACGGAGAACAAACAGGTGTTTTCCAGAGGGGAGATGAGGGAGCGAAATAGGTGAAGGGGATTGAGGTACAAACCTCCAGTTATAAAATAAATAAACCATGGGTATGTGATATAAGCATAAAGAATATGGTAAGTAATGTTGCAATAACTTTGTATGGGGTCAGATGGTTACTAGACTTATTGTGATGATCATTTCAAAATATATGCAAATGTCAAATCACTATGTAGTACACCTGAAACTAACATAATATTATACATCAACTATATATCAATAAAAATAAAATACAAGTATCTTTAAACATGTAAGAAATCAGAGAAACCATTTGTAGCCAATTAAATTAGAAAAAAATTGTAAATACTACTATGCAGTGCTGCCCAAACCTGAGCTGAGGTAAGCATTATTACATACTACTGAGGTTATAAATTAATAGAACCTTTCTGGAGAACAATTTGGAAATATGTATCAAGAGCTCTAAAGAATGTTCACACCCAGTAATTTCAATAAATTATAAGAAATAATTTGAAATGTGGAAAAATCATTGTACAAACATTTCTCAAAGTTTGCTGTGATTAAGAAACAATGACCTGGAGATTATCATACTAAGTGAAGTAAGTCAGACAGAGAAAGACAAATATCATATGATATTGCTTATATGTGGAATCAAAAAAAAAAAAAAGATACAAATGAACTTATTTACAAAACAGAAACAGACTCACAGACTTAGAGAACAAATTTATGGTTACCAGGGGAAAAGGGTGGCGGGGAGGGATAGATTGGGAGTTTGGGATTGATATGTACACACTGCTATACTTAAAATAGATAACCAGGACTTCCTTGGTGGTCCAGTGGTTAAGACTCCTCGCTTCAACTGCAGAGGATGCGGGTTCATTCCCTGGGAGGGGAAGTTCCACAGGCTGCACGGTGTGGCCAAAAAAAAAAAAGATTAGATAACCAACAAGGACCTACTGTATAGCACAAGGAACTCTGCTCAATGTTCTGTAATAACCTAAATGGGAAAAGAATTTGAAAAAGAATAGATACACGTATATGTATAACTGAATCACTTTGCTGTACACCTAAAACTAACACAACACTGTTAATCAACTATACTCCAATATAAAATAAAAATTCTTTTAAATTAAAAAAGGAAACAACCTATAAGTCCAGCATTAGGGAAAATGATTAAATAATTTTATAATCCATAAAATAATATATTATGCAGCCATTAAAATATTTGAAACAACCGAATACAATGTGTAACCCTGGATTGGATCCTGGATTAAATATATATATATAATACATATATAGAGAGAGAGAAAATATATATATATACAGATATATATTTAGAGAGAAGGAGAGAGAATGAATTGGGGATTAAAAAAAGAAGCTTAGGCAATAGCAGCAGATGGTAGATACAAAGGAAATGGGAACAACAGGCTATTCACACAGCTGAGCTGAGGCTGGGGATGAGATATTTGTGATAAAACAGTTATGCTGGGGCAGGAGGGGATCACAGAGACCCATGTACAGCAAAATGTAGTCTTGATGACCCAGCCATAGAGATCCTCTCTCCCGAGTAGGTGTGGATACCAAAGGACTGGGTGTATCCCAATGCTGGTATATCACTCATCTGAATTCAAGTCCAGGAAGAACCGGGGGGAGCGGGGGTCAGAAAGCGATGGCTATAAACAGAACAAGGTGGCATATCTATCAAATGGTTCAAGGAATACAGAAGAGGAGCATTAAGAGGAGGAGAAGATGATGAAGAAAGAAGCTAAAAGGGATCATTTATAAAAAAGGGAAGACAGGCTAGGCCTGGAAGGGAAACCATGCCTAGCCCCAACTCTAGCCAGTTTCCATTTGCCTAAAGACCATTTTCCTTTGGGGCAATGATTTTCACACTTAGTGGCCATACAAATCACTTTAGGATCTTGTTTAAATGCAGACTGTGATCCAGTAGATCTGGGACCAAAGATTCTGCATTTCTAATGAGCTCCAGGTGATGGTAATGCTGTTTGTCCTCAACTTTGGCTGCACATTAGAACCACCTGTGCAGTTTTAAAGACACCAGTGCTCAGTCCTCACACTAACAATGATTGAATCTTGGAGCATGGTGCCCGGGCATCAATGTTTTAAAAGCTCCCCAGATGATTCTAGCCCCAGCTAGAGCTGAGAAACACAACTCTAAGGAAATAGAGTGATTCCTGAGTCTCAGTACTTCCTGTAGAAATGTTCACCAACCTCCTTTCTCTTTCTTTACCATTTGTATCTATGCTAGTTCTCCCAGAAGCCCCTCCATCTCCCCCCAAGATTAACCTCTCTCCCTCTGTCCTCAAGCCATCAAGGTTGGAAACGGGCTGGGAGCCAAGACAGCTGCAGTGCCTTACTGCCTGCCTCCTCCACCCCAGGCCTCCTCAACTTCAATGGTTTTAATTAAGCCCCCACCACCTGTCAGGATGACCAGGGATGGGTGCCCAGCATCGACCTCAGCTCCCAGTTTGCTCTTGCATCTCAGGTCACTCTCCCATCTGCTCCTTGATGGAGGATAATAAGTGCCACAGGTAAGTTCCCAATCACTTGAGCTCCAGTCCTAATAACCTGATCTTATTCCAGTTCTTCACCTAATTCCTAAGTTCCTTCCAGGATTTGATTTGATGCTCAAAGAGTGAGATAATGAATGAGCAACAAAGTGGTGTAGTATATACCAAGGATCTAGGGAACTTCATCTTCTGCTCCCAATGGAGCCACCAGAAAAAAACATTGAGAAAGCATCCTGGTCCCTTTCCAGTAAGTCCAGATGAATTACAAGGGATGGTGGTTGACAAAAGAGTAAGCTACCAAAGGCCGGAACCGGACTTCCCTCATGGTGCAGTGGTTCAGAATCCACCTGCCAGTGCAGGGGACACGGTTCGAGCCTTGGTTTATAGGGCTTGGTTTTAAACATCGTTGCTTTTTAGTGTTATGATTATTATGACAAAAACACAATGTATTCAGGAAAAGAGTAAACACTGAATTTGCATAAAATTTCCAAGTACAACACTTTCTAAGTTTTGACAGATTTGACAGTTATCTAGTATCAGTAAAGTTATAACTCATTCTTGTTGGTAGAGGAAAAAAAACTTTTCATTGAAAAAAAACTGAATTCACTATGCAAGAATTCTATTTAAGCCACAAAGTGTATTACAAGACCATGGTTCTTGATGTTTCATAACATTACAGAATTAGCCATGGTGACATTCATGGTTCAGAATGTATCCATCCCTACCCTGGCAAGATCTGGGGGCTGGGGTCCAACCAAGCCTTGTTATTTACCAGGATTGATTGCCCTCAACATCATCTCTCCAGGAAGCTAACTTTTTAAAAGAACAAATAAGTCTACACTTGCACAAGCTTCCAAAGACTGGAGAAAGGGAACATTTCCCAACTCGTTTTGTAAGGCCAGAATAACTTTGATACAAAAAACTGAAAAGGATATTGCAAAAAAGGAAAACCACTAGCCAATTTCATTTATGAAAAATAATGCAAATATTTTAAACAAAATATCAGGAAATTGAAACCAGCCATATATACGTGTGTATATATATACACACTGACATATATATACATACATATATATATGTAATATCAAGACCAAATTGGGTGTATCTTAGGAACAGATTGACCAATATAACTCAAATTGACCATATAACATGCATTAAAAGAATAAAAGAAAAAATCTCAACAGATACGGAAAACTCACGTGACAAAAATTCAATATCCATTCATGCTCATTTTTTTTTTTATCCACTCATAAGGATCTTTCCATCTGCCTCTGGATTCAACCTCTAAGTCAATCTGTCCAACAAGAATCAAACGATTTTAATTTGTATGTAAAATATCACAGACTAGCAGTCCCACAGTAATTCTCAAAAACAAAAAGGTAACTGTCCTCACGTTTAGAGCCAGGGGAAGAGGAGAGGAAAGAGGAGAGAGATACTGTGGTACTTGTCGCCTGAGGTGTCCCCTTCTCTAGGAGCGGACTCTGGCTTCAGCTGGCTCGGAATCACGCGGGCAGTCCGGCCGCTGCTCAGCAGGAGGCAAACGACAGCTCTCAGGAGCCGTGGTTCTGGGCTGAGCAGCAAGGCGCCATCCGCGTCCCAGCCGGCGACCGAGGATCGGACGACCGCATCCTCCTCTGCGTCCCCGGGGCCTCTTACAAGGAGCTGGTTCCCAAACTCTCAGAACCCAGTCTTGCAGAGTGCTTCTCAGCTCTAATGTGAACACGAATCACCTGCCAGTGACTTTAAAACGAGCTGCGGATTCAGTACATCTCCCAGGTGATGCCCGCGCTCCTTCTGCTGAGCGCACTTTGAGCAGCAAGGCAGACTACAAATCCCAGCTTACATCCGGCCCAATAGGAGGACAAGGCGGGAAGCGGGGGGGAAAAGCCTTTTCTGTTTTCCATTAACCAATCAGGCCCTCCTGCTGGCTGTTGCAGCAGCACTGACTTACCTGTGCAAAGGAGAGAAGGAAAGGTCCGCCTCAGGAGGTATGAATGGACGTGTTTTGAGTGTGGCAGTTGGGCATGGGGAGGTGGATAATATCTAGGTATAAACAAAGTTCTGCACTGTGTCTGCTATGAATCGGTCACAAATACTCATCTTCCAGACTGTGGTCCAGAGACAGCAGTCAGACTGCAGTTTCAAATTTCTGAATGACTCTGAGGTTTTGATGATGTTGGAAAATAAAGAGTTATTTTAGGCAGTGAAAACCATTTTTAAATCTCATGCCTTTACATTTTAGGTTCAATGATCTCTAAAGTGATTAATAATAGATTTTATGAATTATCACTATCTCCTACCCCAGCCATGTTTTAAGTATTTTCTCTATTTTCTAAAACATTTTTTCACAAACCTCAAAATAACTATAAACAATGGGAGATCAAAAGAGTCTTTATCTTTTCACATCTCTTGGTAGGAAACCAGAAGACTAGAATCCATTTATCCAAACGCTGTCAATTATGAATCAAAATTAAGTAGCTTTATTCCTGAGAGGGAATGCCTTTTCTCCTGTTCCACCCTCTACCTTTATTTTTCCCCCTCTAGTTTTCTCACTCTAAATCAATAAGAAAGGTGGGAAGGAAGAGGAGGAAATTTCAGTTTTCCATCACAAATTATGTCCTTTACCAATAAGATGTAGTGAGAACTCCCTTATGGAATCCCGAAAGATGGGGCAAGGATTGTAGCCAAAGGAGAAGAAGCCAGGCTCTCTCTCTCCATATATCTAGCTATCTGTCTATCTATCTATCTATCTATCTATCTTTCTATCTCTCTCTATATATATATATCATGTAGATAGAAGCTAAACATCTCTGACTATAATTTGTAGATTTTGGTTTGGGAAAATTTTTAATACTTTAAAAATTGTTTATAATTATGTAAAATAATTCTTAAAATCGAAACCAAAATGAATAAAAAAGATCCTAAATGTGTAACAAGTTGGCATCATAACCACACAAAGCAGAACTGTTTCAAGTGACTTTAAAAGACAGTGATGTTACAATTTCTCTCTAGTGGGATAGACCTAAGATTTGAAAAACTGCCCCCAAATTATAATGATTTGGGTTATCACTTTATTGGTGTTGGAATTGTTAGAATAATTGACAAGGCTGTGTGTGCATTGTGTTTGTGTTGTCAGAAGTGATTGGGTGATAGGAGGGGAGAGAACAGGGAGGAAACTTGTTTCATCTGGAGGAAGTGTCTCTGGTTCAAACTTCTTCCTGTGCTCCCATTCTTTTTTTTTTTTTTTTTTAAGATGTACAACATAATGATTTAATATACTGTATATGTTGTGAAATGATTACCATAATCAAGTTAACACATCCTTCACCTCACAAAGTCGTGTGTGTGTGTTGAAAACAGTTTAGATCTACTCTCTTTATGTTCCCCATTCTTCCACTAGGTTTAAGCTTTTTCCTTTAATAGCTACTAGCCGCTTGCTCATTTTTAATGTGAATGTCTTTTGTTTCTTATCATTACCTAATAATGCTGCGCAGTTGGGTCACTAGTCTTATTTTAAGCAAACTTAAATTTGAAATGCAAGCTAATACTTGCAAATACATGTTAGGGCTTAATGTGAAAGGCAAACGATGAGCGCTAAGGACTTGCATTTCCCCATCTAACTGCGTTTTTTGTTCTCCTCCTTAACATCTAAACGAATAAATGAACGAAATTACTTACTTCAGGGCTGGGGGGTAAATTTTCATTGAAAAACATTCCCTCACAGTCTATAAAACCTGTACGGACAAATCTTGTTCGTTATTATTGACCAAATGCGGGTGATTTAAATTCCGAAAACTTTTAAAATACGTAGAAAATGAAGGGCCCCGAAAGGAAATGGCCCCGGCCCTTAAGCCCTCGGATCGCTGTGTACCCCAGGCTCACGACCTCGCTCAGCTCTGCACCCGACTTCCAGCCTGCTCCGAGCGTTCCCCACGAGGGGAAATCCCGCAGCGCCTGATGCGGTTCAGGCTGGAGCCCTGAGGCTGCAGAATTCTGCACCTGCCTCAGGCAGGAGAGGGGAAACGGGCCTCAGTTGTTTTTGTATGTGTACCTCTTTTCATAAAACCTGGCAAAAGGCAGGCTCTCAATTAAGGCTTGTTAAATTAAGGATTATGCAAAGTTTATAACACTGGAGAGTAAACTTTGGTCATGGAAGGTGCTAAGTGGAAGGTGGCTATACTTGTTACGGTTTTACTGTGGGTCCATATAAGAATGTAAAAATCTATCTAGGGATATTTTTTAAAGCCATTTGTTCTTCATTGGGATTATACTTCTATCATAATAGTATTGATCAAATAATAATAATTATACCTTTACTAAGGTTATTAATTATATTGTGTCAGAAGCTATCACCTTACCTATATAATTTTATGAAATCATCAAAACTATTTTTTATGTATTTTTAAAAATTCTTTGGCCAAACCACGCAGCCTGTGGGATCTTAGTTCCCCAAACCCACGCCCTCTGCGTTGGAAGCGTGGAGTCTTAACCACTGCACTACCAGAGAAGCCCTAAATAACTTATTTAATTCTTAATGGAAGGGCTTATAAGAAAGGAAAGCTAAATTTTTAAGATGAAATATTGAGAATTTGGGGGTTTTGTTTTACATTTCCCTTTTTCTCATCTAAAAATCATGAACAGGGCCTTCCCTGGTGGCAGAGTGGTTAAAAATCCACCTGCCAATGCAGGGGACACGGGTTCAAGCCCTGGTCCAGGAAGATCCCACATGCAGCAGAGCAATTAAGCCTGTGCACCACAACTACTGAGCCTGTGCTCTAGAGCCCGTGAGCCACAACTACTGAGCCTGAGCGCCACAACTACTGCAGAGCGCGTGCCTAGAGCCAGTGCTCCACAACAAGAGAAGCCACCGCAATGAGAAGCTTGCGCACTGCTACCAGGGGTAGCCCCCGCTCGCGGCAACTAGAGAAAAGCACACGCACAGCAACGAAGACCCAACACAGCCAAAAATAAAATTAATTAATTAAAAAAAAAAACAAAACTAACCACCCCATATTTTGGGGCCACTCGTCTTCAAAAATAAATAAATAAATAAAATGAACAATGTCAAACCAATATTCTCAAAATATCCTGAAAACGGGAAAAAAAACTTTGAATACTTGAATATTTTCTGAGGAAAATCTAGATTCATTCTATCAAGGTCGTTAAAAGGTAAAGAGACTGCAACAAGCTTTAAAAAGTATAAAGTTGAATGTTTTGTCACTGTTGTTTCTTTTTCTGGTGTCTAGCAACAGAAATGGAATGCACTTAATAGTTTAAGCAGAAAAGGATTTATTAGGAGATAAAGATAACTTAAAATCCAATAGAAAGGTGAACAGAGATTTTAGACCGAACATCGGAGAATAACTCTCAGAAGCACACTGCAAGCTGATGCACAAGAGAGATTCTGCCAGAAATCAGAAAATACTGCATCTGTGGCCACCAACCCACAGCTGCTCTCTGAGGAACTATGCAGCCCCTGGCAAATGTTAGAATTTGGTGTCATTCCAAGTGTTTGTGTGGAATGTGCGCATCAAGTAATTCTCATGCACTATTGTTAGAGGGTAAATGCGGCATTCATTCTAAAGAACAACCTGGCAAAAGTCAGTAAAATTAGGTTTATGCATTTTCCATGGCACAATTCTGCTCATGGGTACATATCCTAGAGAAATTTTCTCACAGGTCCTATAAGGGACTATTATACATGGTGATGGTGACTAAGTGGCCATCTGAGCACCCACTGGGGACGGCAGATAGGTAAAGTGGCAGAGACACATCAGAGGCTAACGTGCCAGACTTGGAAGCAGCAGATCAAATGTCCATGTAAAGATCTTGGGAATTTGCAACTGAGTGGGAAATAATAAGTAAAATCACATGTATAACCTAATACTTTTTACATGAATTGAAAATATAAGCACACAAAAGAATAAATAACATATTACAAGACTGACACAAGAAGAGACTTTTTAGATAAAATATTCATGGGAAGAATTGCAGTGGAAGAAGGGAAAGCATATAAGGGGAATAAATAAGAATACACACAATTACATAAAAGAGGATAGGGACCAGCAAAAAACACTCTTGAAAATGTGACATCTCAACCCAGTGGCCCTTTAGATTTGAAATTCATAACAATTTTGAATGTTCCTTTGATTGAGGTAATCTAGTGTAGAGAAGAATAGAAAAATTACAGTTCTAAGTAGTCATGAGAGTTTCCTTTTCCCAACCTAACATAATGATTCCTTTGCTAATTCCCCTGCCTGATACATATGCTTGAGGACCTAGGTTCTCAGTCCAGTGACAGCATGAACTAGCAGCTTTGTGATCTTGAATTACGATCTAACCTCATGGAATCTATTCTCTGCAATCAGGCAATGCCTTTCTGATATGGGAAGAAAATTAGCGAGAGTAATTTGTCTAGGCTTGTCTGAAACATGGAGCGGCTTTCTATAGCCTATGGAAATTGTCAATAACCGGACACTTCTCACCCCACTGCTCTACCTCTGCCTGCCAAAACCCACAGAATTTCAGTAGTGACTTCCAGAAGTGAGCTGATCCCTTCTGCTTTATTTTCCTCACTAAGAAAACAGAGTATAATTATGGAACCCACCATATCAATGTTTAATGGCCACACTCCCTTAGGCAGACACCTAACACAATGTAAACTCAAAAATGTTAACTAGAATTTTATTCTAATTGCTCCCTTTTAGAAATTTTGGGGAGTAAGATTTTCACCAGCACTAGTTCTGTGGCTCTTGAAAATTTATACTTTCTCCCCTGTGAGTTATTTCCTCAACCCTTTGCTCCACACCTCTTCACTTTCTAAGATACCACACCACCCTTTCCATCATTTCCTGTTGCGAGATTTTCTGGGCTGCCTTCACTGGAACTGAGGCTGTAACTTACTCAGGCCTTTCCATGGAACATTGAAAAAGCATTGTCTGTGTCCATTTGTTGGACCACAGGCTGATATTCTTATTATTTCAGTCAATTCTGAGTCCTTCAGTTGGGGTTAGCCTGTGAAACATAAATTATACCACCTGAGAAATTGGAGTATGTTGCAGACACTGCTGTGCCTTTACTTAAATACTTCAATTTTTTTGTTTGATCTTTATTTCTAAGAAGTGCACATAAAGAAGAGAAATTGTTGAAGATAAAAGATTGCCAGAAATTCTATCTTTACTTTTAACTCTACCATTTGTTTCTTTTTTCCAAGCTAATAACTAATCACTGGGAGAGAGGAGATAAAAAGTGAATACATAGTCCCTGAATGTACTTAGAGAGGACAGTATTCTACAATCCTCCTGGCCAATAACACAGAGATTGCAGTACAATTTCTTAGCAGTAGTTCTAAAGTCCAATACAATCTACAATATAACCTTATAATCTACTCTTTGTAGATCACAGTTTGGCCCCCAAACTATGTGATATCAAAACAGATCTGATCTTAGGTGAATGTATATTATGCTCTTTCTTTACTCCAATTAGCATGAATACTCATTCTTTCCACACCATGAGTATCAATGACATGCTACAGAATGCTACCCCACACCAGGATGGTCACAGCTATATTATCTCAAGATATGCACCTTCTAATCTGTCTAAAATCCTCTATATTCTGAACCCTAAAGTACATCTACCCTAGTATTTCGTAAAAGATATTGAGGACTTGTATTTTTCCTAGTTACATATTAATATGAAATCATGATATACACATTATTATGTAACTAACTCTCTCCTCTTAATATCCTGGCCAATTTTTTAAATGACTACGTAATGAAATTCTCTCTTTCAACAATTACATATACCCTTTTTGGTGGGTGTAAAAATATTCTATTTCAAATTTCCTATATTAGACATTTCCTTGTTTTTACTTTTCGGCTCAAATAATCTCTATCCTATGGAGTTTTTTTTTGGTGGAATACAGTGCTAGAAGTGAAATTTTTATGTTGTATAACGTTCTGTGCATAATAAACTTAACTTACATAATTTAATGTTCTTCAAAATACAGCAGCCATAATTTCCTACTTGAATTATATGTCTACTGCCCTACTCTCAATAGTAGTGGTTATAACCAACTTAAAATATCTATGTTAGGCAAACTATGTATATCCCAGTTTTTTCCACTTCTTTGATTTTGGGGAATTTGAGCGTAGTTTTTTAATTTCTTCATAGGTGCTTTTGCAGCATTAATGGTATTATCTATCACCCTTGAGAATTCTGTTGCAACTACATTTTCTTCCTTTGGACTAAACTTTAAAGTGATTTTGTAGCCAGCCTCTAAGATGACCAACAATGATCCCTGCCTCCTGGTATTCACAGCCTTGTGCAGTCCCCTCCCACATTGTTCCAGGGTTGGTCTGTGTGATCCATAGAATATGGTAGAAATGATAATGTCTCTCCTGAGGTTGGGTTACAAAAGATGCTACTGGTTCCATTTTGATCACTCTACCATGCTATCTCCTCCCTCTTAGATCATCCCCCCTGGAGGCAGCCAGCTGCCACATCATGAATAGCTCTGTGGGGAGGCCCTTGTGTTAAGCAATTGAGACCTCTTGTCAAGAAGGAGCTTGGAAGGTGATTCTCCAGCCCAAGGCAAAGCTTCAGACTGCACCTTCATGAGGAACTCTGAGCAAGACCACCCAGCTAAGCTATTCCAGATTCCTGATTCTCAGAAACCGTGAGATAATAAATATTTTTGGTAAGCTGCTAAATTTTGGAGTCGTTTGTTACAAAGCAAGAGATAACTAATTGAATTAGTGGATTTTAAATGTAATTATGTGTCTCCATATATAATTTATATTGAGTGTATGAATGCATTTTAATGTATTTAATGGTACGCTGACACATGTCTCTTTCTGTTTAAGTTTTCACTAATGATTATAATTTTAAGATTAATCAATGTAGCTATATATATAAAACTTGTTTATTTCATCTAACTGCTGCAGAATGTTTTATAGAATGAATACACAGCATTTTACATACACATCATGGATGCCTCCAACTCCCCTTTATCACAAAAAATACTGAGATAAACACCATTATGTGTGTACTTTAGGGACCTGTATGAGATGTTTTCTGGGATATAGATGCTGGAGGGGGTTTAGAGGGACAAAGAACAAAAGCCTACATAACTTCCACAAATACTGCCATATTGCTTTTCAGAATTAATATTAACACCAGGCCTCTTGAGAGGTCAGTTCACAGCAAATCCTCACCAGCTCTTTGAATAATCTACATTTCTAATTTTTGCCCTTTTGATGCTTTCATAGTTTTAATTAATATTTACCTTACATATAATGATTTTCAGACTCCATGTAAGGTTTAGACATTCTGTGTTGATCAAATATGGATTGCCTATTGCTACCTTCTTTCACATTTTTCCTCTGGGTTGCCTGCTTTATCATTTTGATTTGCAGAGCTGACATTGCTTGTACATAGATATTCAGTACTTCTGAATTTTAGACTTTGATATTATGGTCTTCCAGTCTGTAATCTAATGAATAGAAATTTTTCTTGTTTCCATGTACTATCCTTCCTTACAACCATTTTTGGTAGTGTACTATGTCAATATTTTCAGGACATATAACAATTACATATTAGAGTGCCCAGATACCTCTTCATTCCTGCCCTGCTATTATTGTCATATACTTTGCACCTTGTTGGTTGTTGATACTGAGCATCTGCAGACGAACGCCATTGCTGGATCTCAACTGTAGTGACTTCTTCTGTGTGTACCCACACCACAGACTAGCTGTGCCTCCCCTCTGCCTTGGATTTCAGCTTTGACTAGGTT
Source organism: Balaenoptera ricei (assembly GCF_028023285.1). Classification (NCBI taxonomy): domain Eukaryota; kingdom Metazoa; phylum Chordata; class Mammalia; order Artiodactyla; family Balaenopteridae; genus Balaenoptera; species Balaenoptera ricei. The sequence continues at coordinate 36,384,814 of NC_082641.1, forward strand.
CAAACAATTCTGAGTTGGCCTCATCCTCCATCCACCAAGGCAGAGCTCTTCTGTTCTGAGTATCTTTGTCCGAATCTTCACCTCAGCTGCGAGTGTCCTAAATTGCCCTCACAAAACTTTCAACTAGCTAGAGTTTTCAGTCATCTGCCATCTTTACTGTCCTGTTGTTTGATTTTTCTGTTCTGTTACTTATCATTTATTGTTTCTACTATGGTCTTTTCCCCCCTGAAGTTAACAATAAAAATCTGGCTTTCAAAAACAAATATAGATCAATGGAACAAGATAGAAATCCCAGAAATAAACCCAGGCACCTATGGTCAATCAATCTATGACAAAGGAGGCAAAAATATACAATGGAGAAAAGACAGTCTCTTCAATAAATGGTGCTGGGAAAACTGGACAGCTATATGTAAAAGAATGAAATTAGAACATTCTCTAACACCATACACAAAAATAAACTCAAAATGGACTAAAGACCTAAATTTAAGACCAGATACTATAAAACTCTTAGAGGAAAACATAGGCAGAACACTCTTTGACATAAATCGCAGCAATATCTTTTTGGATCCACCTCCTAGAGTAATGAAAATAAAAACAAAAATAAACAAATGGGACCTAATTAAACTTAAAAGCTTTTGCACAGCAAAGGGGACCATAAACAAAACAAAAAGACAATTCACAGAATGGGAGAATATATTTGCAAACGAAGCGGCCGACAAGGGATTAATCTCCAAAACATACAAACAGCTCATGCAGTTCAATATCAAAAACAAAACAAAGAAGCAACCCAATCAAAAAATGGACAGATCTAAATAGACATTTCTCCAAAGAAGACATACAGATGGCCAAAAAACACATGAAAAGATGCTCAATATCGCTAATTATTAGAGAAATGCAAATCAAAACTGCATTGAGTATCACCTCACATTGGTCAGAATGGCCATCATCAAAAAGTCTACAAACAGGGCTTCCCTGGTGGCGCAGTGGTTGAGAATCCGCCTGCCAATGCAGGGAACACGGGTTCGAGGCCTGGTCTGGGAAGATCCCACATGCCGCGGAGCAACTAGGCCCGTGAGCCACAACTACTGAGCCTGCGCGTCTGGAGCCTGTGCCTCGCAACAAGAGAGGCCACGACAGTGAAAGGCCCGTGTACCATGATGAAGAGTGGTCCACGCTTGCCGCAACTGGAGAAAGCCCTCTCAACAGAGACAAAGACCCAACACAGCCCAAAAAATAAATAAATAAATAAATAAAAATTACATTTAAAAAAAAAAGTCTACAAACAATAAATGCTGGAGAGGGTGTGGAGAAAAGGGAACCTTCCTACACTGTTGGTGGGAATGTAAGTTGGTACAGCCACTATGGAGAACAGTATGGAGGTTCCTTAAAAAACTAAAAATAGAACTACCATATGACCCAGCAATCCCACTCCTGGGCATATGTAAAGAGAAAACCATACTTTGAAAATATACATGCACCCCTATGTTCATTGCAACACTGTTTACACTAGCCAAGACATGGAAGCAACCTAAATGTCCATCAACAGACGAATGGATAAAGAAGATGTATATATATATACAATGGAATACTACTCAACCATAAAAATGAATGAAATAATGCTATTTGCAACAACATGGATGGACCTAGAGATTATCATACTAAGTGAAGTAAGTCAGAGAAAGACAAATATCATATGATATCACTTATATGTGCAATCTAAAAAAATGATACCAATGAACTTCTTTACAAAACAGAAACAGACTCACAGACTTCAAAAACAAACTTATGGTTACCAAAGGGGAAAGCCTGGAGGGGAGGGATAAATTAGGAGTTTGGGATTACCGTATGCACACTACTATACATAAAATTGATATTCAACAAGGACCTACTGTATAGGACAGGGAACAAAAAAAATCTGGCTTTGAAGGGAGGCATCACATTTAGAATGTTTCTTTCTGGTCATCAAATCAGCTATGGCAATGCTCATGGACTTGGCTGTATTCTTTTTTTTTAATTTATTTATTTATTTTTGGCTGCGTTGGGTATTCGTTGCTGCGCGCGGGCTTTCTCTAGTTGTGGCGAGCGGGAGCTACTCTTCCATGCGGTGCTTGGGCTTCTCATTGTGGTGGCTTCTCTTGTTGCAGAGCACGGGCTCTAGGTGTGCAGGCTTCAGTAGTTGTGGCGCGCTGGCTCAGTAGTTGTGGCTCGCGGGCTCTAGAGTGCAGGCTCAGTAGTCGTGTCGCAGGGCTTAGTTGCTCCGCAGCATGTAGGATCTTCCAGGACCAGGGCTCAAACCCGTGTACCCTGCATCGGCAGACGGATTCTTAACCACTTTGCCACCAGGGAAGTCCCTTTGCTGTATTCTTGAATGGTCTCTTGACTGCCTTTTTGCTCTCTCATTAAGATGTAAGGACTGAAAACTGTAGCCAGGTTTTCATCTTTTTGTGTGTGGCTCCAATCACAGCACCCGGTACAGGGAAGAACATCAAAATGTGCTTCCCAAGTCTTAGGAATGACTATAACTTATCACAGTAAAATAAATTCCTAGTCAAGGAAATCTACAATGTATCTACTTATACTTCTCTCAACAGGTTGAAAAGGATGCATTACAGTGCAATACACCATAGATGTGATATGTCTAGGAAAAAATCCATTTAGAAGGAAAAAACTCCCCTCAAAAGACAGTGTTTAACATTTATTCTCATTAAGACTGACTGGACTTGTATCCATGATGATATCGTTAATATGATAATGATAATAATTGGGCAAATAAATTTCTGCCAGGTAATCCTATTTACTTTTATTATTGAATGCATTCATGAAAGCTGCCTTGTAATGCCTTCCATTTCAGAGATGACAAAAGGAGGCCTAGAGAGAGGAGAATCTGCTGAGAGTCACTCATTCAGAGGGGTGGAACTGCCCCTCCACCCAAGCAGTCGATTTCTGGGGCTTCTTGCCATGACACTGGTCTGAACACAGTCTTAATTCCTTTGAATTGAGCAATTTACCAGGAGAAGACAACATTAGGAGACTGAAAGTTCAAGTTTAGAATTGGGTCACCACGCTTGCCCTTCTTTCACTTGGAAAATCCGCCTTTGGCATTCTGCCCCCTTCTCCGCCACACGCTTCCCTCTCCCCGAAAGCATTCTTCTGCTTGGAGACCTGGGTTTCGGTTTCTGTTCCAAGAAAGCAATTTGGAGCTTTCTACACCCCAGTGTCGGCCCAAACATTTTCCCCCTCCAGTGTGCTAATACTTTTCCTTTTCAACCGTAATCTGTAGCTTGAAGAGATATGACCATGAATAATTTTATCCAAGATGACTGGTTTTTGTATTAATATTATCAGGTCTTCTGATGCAATTATCTTGTAAGATTAATGTCACCACCCAAACTCCTCCTATCTCGCCAGGAGGCCGGAAGAGCATAAAAACTCGCGGGCTGGGGGCTTCCGAATCCCAGACACTCGGTATCGCCTGGTGTGAGATCCACGCGATGGCGCAGCCCTTTCTCGGCTGTGAGCGCCGGGGCCCCAGACGCCGCCAGCCCCGAGCTCAGCCGACTCTGCGCCCTGGACGCTCCCTTTCTACCCCGCCCCGTGCGAGCTCTCCTGGGACGGCCCAGACTCCGACTGGGAAATGCTTTCCAGTCCCTGCGGCGGGCTTCTGCGCTGGGACCGTTCGAGAAACGGACACTTTGCTGGAGGCCGAAGCCCTCGCGACGGGACGCAGAGCCACCTGCCCCGGACCAGACGCCCGCGACCCACCCGGACCCAGAGGCGCCCCAGGAGAGGCGGCCGCCGCCCCCGCAGCCTCCCTCGGCGGGTGGCGCCGCTTCCCGGACGGACGAGCGGAGCCCGAGAACCCTGACGGCGGGGACCCTATGGAGCGTCGCCCGGCTCCTGCCCCCGGGAGCCGCCGCACGTCCCAAGGCTGGTGGCAGCGGATCCGACACGCAGTGGCCCGGAAGACCCAGGGCTGCCAGGAGCCCCGAGATTTGCGCTGAGTCCCTCATCTCCGCGGACAAATTACGTTACAGCATCGTCTCTGCCTTTGCTCCACAAGGATGGAAGCCCTTTGTCTTCAGAGTCCTTTCCTCTAATTTCCCTTTCGCTAGTCAGTAAAGATGACGAAAAACGATGTCACAGTCTGTTATTCCTCCCGTGAGTCCCTGGTTTGTCTATTTGGGAAGACGAGGCTCGCAGGTAGCGGTGGCCGCTGCCTGTTCCCGGGGGGGAACCTAGGTCACCCGGCTTTGCTGGGCGCCGGCGGATGCTGGGGTAGCCTGTGCACACGGAGCCGGGGATGGTGGATCATGGCCTCTCGTGTGACTCCCGGATACACGCTGGGCCTCCAAGAACAGCAGAGGGGCCGCCCGCAGCCCTGAGGACTCCACTCGCCCGGGAAGCGTCCCTCCTCCGTGGCCCTGGCCCTTTCTGGCCCCGAGTCCCTCTCAGGGCCCTCCAGGCATCTGCAGGCGGCTCTGGCGCCGCCTCCACCGCATTCCCCCCACCCCTCCCCGAACTTGCCCAGAAGTTCAGGCTTCCTCAGGCGCTAACCAAATCCCAGCAAGTGTCCCTTACCCCTCCGACCCTCCGCAGCCCCCTTGCCCAGTGCCTGCCAGCGACTGGCCGAGCTGACCTGCTGTGAGATTGCTGGCGTGGAAGCCAAGGGGATAACGACCCTGGACCAGCGGCTGCGGAGACCAGCCACCCTGCCTTGATAGGATGGGCTGAGCGCCCTCGGATTCGGGAGGGGCGTGATCGCTGCAGTCCCCACTCCAACCCAGTGACTTTGCTTAGGTGTGCCTCCCAAGCAGAGAGGCGTTTTCTAGTGAATGGAAACGACCAGGAATGGGCCTCTCTCCACAGGGACCTTCCTCCCCTCCCATCCCCTTTCTTTAACTCAATCAGCAAAACCACTCAGAAATTTCATAGCGCCTTGCAGAAAGATGCAGTTTTCTCCTTAATCTCGCGAGGCTCCGAGGCAATTTGCAAGGCAAATTAGTGTCCATGCCCACCTATCTGCGCAAGGGTTTCCGAAATCCAATACGGGACAGACTCTATAAAAGGCACACTCAGAACGGGGCTGAATCACTCGCCCCTTTGCTTAGACCCGCTACGCGTCTGGCCTGGGAGGAGGCTGAAGCCATGGAGACGCACGCGTACTACACCTGGGAAGAGCTGTCCCGGAGGAGGGCGCATCCAGAGCCCCACGTGCCACCGGGCCTCAACCGAGAACAGGCCTGGGCCTGGGCTCTGGATAACTTCCCTGCGCTGAGCCGCCCCTCCTGCCGAAGCCCCCGGTTCTGCGAGGACGCACATTACTGTGCATGTGGGCTGCCGCGGCGCGCTTGCCCCGGACACGCAGACGGTCCCCAGGTGGAGAGCGGCCACAAACGCTGGCGAGACCCACAAGTCCAGGAGCCAACGGCTAATCCGGGGTGGAGCGGCAGCCCCGTCAAGAAGAGGCCGAAGCCGCACACCGCAGGGCACAATCGGGCCTGAGCAGCCAGGAGATGCCCGCAGCAGCGGAGGCCGACAGACACGCGGCCAGATGGCCTCCAGGAGCCCAGGACGGTCCCCGTCCCCTACCCCGAAGCTGCGGGAACCCTGTGGAGGCTTGCAACCCTGCGGAACTCGGCAAGGAAAGGAGTCGCAGCTTTCTGTCCGGCCCACGGCGCCCCTTCAACCCATGCCCTGGCCTGGAGCCTGAGTCACCCCAGTGGAGGCCTCCTTCTGCCTGGCTGGGCTTCTCCCCTGGGCCCCGCCTCGCTCTGGGATGAGCCTGGAGGACTCTGTGGGGCAGACCAGTCCTTATTTGTCCCTCCTTTCCTGGATTACCGACAGCTTTCTCAATTAGAGATCTCTCTTCAGGGAATCCATACTATCTTAAGGAGCTTTGTTGTAGTTGTACTCAGAATTGTCATGTTTCTTACGTTGATTCCAATTATGAGCAATGATTAAAACGTGCTTCCTTATTCTCTGCCTGTGGATTGATTTGGGTGGGTAGAGTCAGGCGTGGAAGTGGTACAGGTGGGCCTCTCCTGAAAGGAGAGCTGGGACCCAGGTCAGGGCTCATTAACATCAATGAAATGCAAAGTGAAACCATGACATAACTCCGACTACCTTAGTGACCTATATTAAACTTTTTCATTTTATCCAATGTTGGTAAAGTAGTAACTCCACAACACAGCTTTTGGGAATGAATCTGAAAGGATCTTTGGAAAGGCAATACTGTATGCAGATACACATCAAGCATTTCAATATGTATACTCTTTGGCCCAGAATTACACTTCTTACAAGCAAGGAATTATACTTTAAAAAACAAATGTGCTTTTCAGTAAAGGATTGGAAGAAAATAAATTATGATATATCTGCAGGAAACCCTCTCCCATTTTAACAACTGCTCCCCACTTCCCCATCCATATGTCTGCAGGAGTAGGCAAGTTAAGGCTTAACCTTTCTGCTAACTGGGTGTTGGTTGATGGTCTAGGTCTTGGCATCTTACCCAAGCCAAGTCAGAAGTCCCTACCATGGAATGTGCAACTGGGACTTAGACTTTGATCTGAATATGTATTCCAGGTGCCAATTTCCCTCCCAATTTCTTGTTATCTTTCTCAAGTCTACGTGTAAAGGGATTTTCTCATGTCTCTTCCTGGATCATTCACACAGCCATTACATCACAGTCCTCACTGTGGTCCACTCCACTATTTCCAGCTCCTGTATAAGAAAACTTTGCATCACTGCTTCTCTCCCCCTGGATGCCAGGACACGGTCACCCTAATAGCACACTGCTTGCTGTCTGTGCACTGGTACCAAAAAAGGGTTACTCTGTTTCAGGATGCGTTTCCTCTACTGCCCATTCTTTAATCCCACCAAGTATCATCACACAAGGTTGAACAGCTGTGTCGATTTTTACAGAAGGATGGAGGTAACTGAAGGAAATTACACATCAAGAGAGAGAAAATTAAACTAAATATTGATTTCTTTTTCAAGTTATCATTACTGAAAGTACCCTATGACTCACTATAGAAAATGAACCTCTTTAGAATGCATCCACTTACAGGGCACAATTACAGTCCAAAATAGAATCAGAATATCTACTGACCTCGCACACTAAAAAGTGCCAACCAGGTTTCCCAGACTCTCCAGATCATACTGCTCCCTTAAATCACGTGGGCCCACAGCTATCACCTACTTGTGTTACTAGGGCTGAAAGACATAACCGGTTCCTCCTTAAGGAGCCTACATTTTGTTTCACTTCTTTCTCAAAAGCATAAAGATTATCAATAAACAGGCAGTCAATAGGCAAGGCATCCTCACCCCCAAACTGGAATCTTAACCCCCAAGAAAAGGAACCCACTTTTTGAACCATATACTTAGGATCCCTGGGAATATTTGCCTCACACTAAGACTGTCCCTGACTCTCTCACCAGAAGGCAATCCCTGCCTACAAATGTCCTTGTTAACTCTTCTCACAGATCTATCTATATTCTTTCATGACACCCTTTTCCCTAACAATAGACCAAAACTTATTTTTGGTATAGGTGGGAAAAGAAATGGACTTATTTTATTCTAATATCCATCTATACATTATTTCACATCCACTTCAATGATTATTTGTGGAATCTATAAAATACTCTTTCTGCCTTCCCTTCTTGAAATCACCTCGTTCCTGTCTTGAGAAAATAGCTACCTGGTAGATATCTTGCTATTTCACGTGCCCAGTATTGAAGGGTTAGTTTGCTTCATGCTGGCTTACAGGGTCAGTGGAACTTTCCCATTCTTGATGCTCAGGAAAGTCATCTATGAATGAAACTTTAAAAAACAGGTAGGACATAGTACTTGACATACCATTTTCTGCAAAAATTGAAAGGGAAAAAATAAAAAAGAATGGGAACTCATACAGATTAAAAGAGATATTAAGACATCCCAACTACATGTAATAATGGGTAGACATTGTCTGAAATCAGGTGATCCCCACTTCATTGGTGACTGATATTGACCATCCACAGTCTGACCACATTGCTGGTTCTCACTGTAGTGGCTTCTTGCTATGCATCTATGACACAGGCTAGCTGTCCCTAACCTCTCTGGGGGAAATTACACACAGGTTCAAACAACTCTCTGGGAAGGTTCTACACTACCAGAGCTAAATAGTTCCATGTCTTCAAAGGAATAGTGTTGTTTTCCCTCCCTTAAACCTGGCCAGCAGAGCTTTCTGTCTTTATTAGATTCTCCCAAGTCAGCTGCAAAAATTCCATGTTGCTCCAATAAACCCCTTCAATTTACCACTGCCTGACTAGAGCTTCCAACCCTCTACTCCTTCTGTTGTCCGTACTTTCATCCACTTTCTTTATTTCCTTACTTCTCATTTTTTTTCACTTTGATTGTCTTCCTTCTTTTCTCTGTTTCCTTTTTCCTCTACTTTCATCCACTTTCTTTATTTCCTTACTTCTCATTTTTTTTCACTTTGATTGTCTTCCTTCTTTTCTCTGTTTCCTTTTTCCTCCACTTTCATCCACTTTCTTTATTTCCTTACTTCTCATTTTTTTTCAGTTTGATTGTCTTCCTTCTTTTCTCTGTTTCCTCTTTCCTCATATTTATCCTACCATTGTCTTTTTTCCTCACCTCATGCAAAAAGACTGGCTTTGGTGGGAGTCATCTCAAACATTAGCATTTTCTTTCCGGGCAGAGAATCAGCTACCATAGGGAACAAGATTTGGCTGTGTCTTCATGGTCTCTTGACTGTGACTTTGCTCTCCCCTTAAAATTCAGCTCTGCCAAAGCAGGAGCCAGTTCTACAGCTCTGTATGTGCAGAAACCATCACAGCACCTTGCTCATGGCAGGTTGTCAAAACATGCTTGTTAAAAACTCTTTGAATTAAACTAACTTTGTTACATTGAAGATGAATGACTGATAGAGGAAATCTGTGCTTGGATGCACTGACACATTTGCCAACAGAAAGTCTGAAACATCTGAGGAAGGATGTAAAGGGATGAAATTTCACTATAGATCTGACACAGAAGGAAAAAGCAATCCACTCAGATTGAACACACACAAAAGGATAACATTTTGAGTTTGCTATTCATTGATGTTATGTTTAATATCCATGATCATATCACTAAGAATGACAATGAAAATAATAATAATTGTAAATGAATAACATGTTTTCTGCCAGAGATATCTAATTACTTGACTTTGTTATTCAATTTAATCATAAAAGCTACTTTGTAAAATGTTAAAGTTTAGCTATCATCCAGGTAAAAATATGAGGACAAGAGAGGTTAGGTAACTAGCTGAGTCATATAGAAATAATAGAACTTGTACCCAAACAGTGTGCATCTAGGTCCCTAGACCTGACCCCTCCCCTCCTACATGTTGGCTGAAATTCTGAAACTATTTTAACTTACAAATTGACAAACAGAAGACCAGGGTGGGAGTCTGACTTCTGTCACTGACCAGCAGCGTGATTTCATGCAAAGATGACCAACTTTTCATTCTGATCATCTGGGTAAAATCTGATGGTACTTTTCAAGCAGAAGGGCCCTGAGAATCAATGAACTTACAGTTACCTAAAAGTGTCACCACACAAGATACTTTTCATAAAGGAGTAACCTTCCAAAATAGCTTGTCTTGACAGAGCCCTGTACCTGTTGTTCCTTTAAAAACAAACAACACAAAAACGTTAATTCTCTCAATCTACAAAATCAACTTGAATAACTTTATCAAAGATGACTGGATTTTCCCTTAATCTCCTCAGGTCCTGCCTTCTGAACCAATTTGAAACCTGAGGAAAAACGACACCACCCATCCTCATATCCTCTGGTTTGACAGCTAAAAAGTTGGACGGGAAAGTATAAATCCTCAAGGAAGGGATCCCTGAAAACTTCTCCTCCTCTCAGGGGCTGAAGCGATGGAGCCGAACTTTCCCCGCTGCGTGCGCGAAGCCTGGGATTCCGCAGAGGAGTCCCAGGAACCAGAGATGCTGCAAATCTTGAGCTTAGCGGACCCTGAGGAATGGCAGCTCCCTTTCTATCCTACGCTGGGCCAACTCTCTGGGGACGACGAGGACTTCAATGGGGAACAACTTTCTACCGCCTGCGGGCGTCTGCACCCACACTGCCCGAAACACGGACCCCGAGCGCAGAGCACCTGCAGGCGGGGCGCTGGGCCGCCCGCCCCGGACACGACGCCCGCGACCCGCCAGGAGCCACAATCGCCCTCAGGAGGTGGGGCCGCCGCCCACCCGCAAAGCTTCCCTGGGCGGGTCTTGCGGCATCGGGGACCCAACATCTGGAACCCGAGACCTCTGACCGCGGGGACCCTTCCGGAGCATCGCCCTCCTCCTGGCCTGGAGAGACACCACCGGACGTCCCAAGGCTGGTGGCCGCGGACCTACACGCAGTGGCCGGCAAGACCCTGGGCTGCCTCTCCCGCCGCCTTTGGACCCAGGAGCCCTCATCTCCGCTGAGACCCGTCATTGGATGATCCCTTGCGACAGATTGTATTACAATAACACCTCTCCGTTTAGCAATCATGGAAGAATTCGTCTTCAGAGACATTTGTGAATTTTTCTTTCGATTACTTAATAAATTATACCAAATTCCAACGCCTTTCTCTCTCTTACTTTGTCTTTTGGGGAAGGACCTGACGCAGGGGCGGGGTGGCCGGGGCCAGTTCTCACCAGGGACCCTCAGTCCCCTGATTTGCTGGGCGGGGGGAGGCCGGTGGGGTCTCTTGGGCACACCGGGCGGCCAGGGGTCCAGCATAGGCGTTGCCAAACTGGGTCCCACGTGCTGGGCTCCGAGACATCCAGCAAAGGGCGGCCAGCAGCCCTGAGAACTCCACTTCGCCCGATGAACGCTCCTGCGCCCTCGCCCTGGCCCTGGCCCTTCCAGTGCATCTGTGGGGCCGTCCAGTCACCTTCACGTTGCTCCACGGCCCCCAGCGCCTGTCGCCGCTCCAAACGCATCGAGAAGCACTGGCCTCCGGTAGCGCAGAGATTCCGTCTCCCTCAGGCACTCTCCTGGGCGTGTCCCTTCTTCCTGACTCGCCCCAAAGCCGACTTCCAGCTCCCACCTCAGAGCTGACCTGCAGCCAGAGCGCTGGGGCCCCGGACAAGAGAAAACTAGGGATTGTCTTTCGCGGTGGGGCGTTTCTGCGGCCAGATTCTGGAGCGGTTAGGCTCGCGTCACTTCCTAACTCCAACCTGGCGACTTTCCAAGGCGCCTGACTTCTCATTACCATTCGCAGTTGAACTAGAGTGTCCACCCAAACCGGGGTTTGAAATGGGGCCTGAGAGAACAATGGCAGGCAAAGTGTAAGTGCTTAATAAATGTTAATGCAATTATACTGAGAATTTCTCAACTGCTGTGATTTCTCTGGGGGCAAAATCCTTCACTGGGATTAATCTCACAGGAGTCTGAATGTGGGGACTCCCGGCCTCGGGAGCGGTTTCCTCGAGTCCCTTCCCCTCATCGCTCTGGTTTCTGGCATCCCACCCAACCTCACCCTTTCTCTCCTTTCCCTGCCAGGATTCCATGGGCCACCTGTGCAGCCTGGATGCTGGGGCTCAACCAGTATGTAACCCTGGCCGGTCCCCAGGGAATGCAAAAAAATATTCTTTTCACCCATCTATTAGACCACAGGGTGATATTTTACTTTTTCAGATTCAAACAGAACTTTTCCATTGAGGCCAGAACATGGGAAATATACAGCTCATAACAAGAGGATGTGATGACATGGGTGTGTGTTGTAGACACTGCTATGTCTTTATTAATGTACTTTAATTTCCTACTTTGTCCTTTAATTCTTTTTTTTTTTTTTTTGTCCTTTAATTCTTAAAGAGTGTATGTGAGAAATGAAATCAGTGAGAACTGGAAATAAAGAAATAAATTATTTTAAAATTTCATCCTCACTTTTTCAGTAGTCATTTCAAATCTTCAGCTCTTAGGCAAATAAATGAAATAGGCCTTGAATTCATGGAAAGACACAGTTCTCTATAAATTCACTTGTCAGGAGTCACTAGCAGGATTTGGAGTACAGTCCTACAGTTCCTTTAGCAATTCTAAAATCCAAAATTGTATGGAATCTACCCTTTTGGGTGTAAATTTCTGTGCAAAACTCATTTGACAGCAAACTATGGCATAGATTGATGTGAGGCCATAGTGTTCTCTCTCCAAACTAACATAAGTATTCATAGGACTGACTGATTACTGGAACTGTCCTAGACTATGCAGAGAGGTACACTCTACCAGGCAAGCTCTTATTATCACTTTATAACTTCTTGCATTTTAAATTACAGCATACATCTAGACCCTAGTATTTTATTAAATATATTAGAATATCTTTAATATTAAATAGTGTATTTGCAATATGTAAAATTACAAATTTAGGTTGTTTTTGGTTATGAAAATGACAAGCAATGCTGAATGCTATAGAAGTGCCCTTTGCTGGTGGAAAGCTGGAGTTATTGCAGTATATGATCATCTATTCCATTGTTAGAGAAAATTCTTTTCTGGCATAGATGGCTGCTGCCTTTACCTGTAAATATTTCTAGTAATGGGGTTTATGTGTTCCTTTTTTTTTTTTCATTTTATTTTTCTTTCCTTTTTTTCCTTTTCCTTTTCTTTTATTTTTAACTGTCTTGAACCTGAATGGCACCAGCCCCTGCCTGGGCTCCTTGTCCTTCCACAACAGCCAAAGCAGGATCCCATGGGATAAAGAAGGATGTTGGAATTTTTGTAGAATTTATTAAGCAAGCAAAAGGAATTTTCACAAATGTCTATGATGGCAAAATTTCTTGCATGATTGCTAATTCATGTAATTCAATATTGGGAATGTGAAACAGCAAGGTATCTACCAGGTAGCTATTTTTTCAAGTCTAGAAATGGAATGATTTCAAGAGGGGAAGGTAGGCAGGGAAAACAAAAGCAAAAATAAACTAGTGGGACTACATCAAACTAAAAACTTCTGCACTGCGATAGAAACTATCATCAAAATGAGAAGGCAACTGGGACTTCCCTGGTGGTCCAGTGGTTAAGAATCTGCCTTCCAATGCAGGGGACTCGAGTTTGATCCCTGGTTGGGGAACTAAGACCCTACACGCTGCAGCACAACTAAGCCCCCTGCCCTGCAACTACTGAGCCCGCGCGCTCTGGAGCCTGCCTGCCACAACTAGAGAGAAGACCGCACACCACAATGAAGAGCCCATGTGCCACAACTAAGACCCGATGCAGCCAAATAAATAAACAATTTTTTTAAAACATGAGAAGGCAACCTACTGAATGAGAGAAGATATTTGCAAATCACATATCCATCAAGGGGTTAATATTCAAAATATATAAAGAACGCATACAACCTGACAACAACAAAACCCCCAAACAACCTGATTTTTCAAATATGCAGAGGACCCAATAGACACATGAAAGATGATCAACATCACTAATTATTAGGGAAATGCAAAGCAAAACCACAATGAGATATCACTTCATACCTATTAGAATGGCTATTCTCAAAAAGACAAGAAATAACAGGTGTTGGTGAAGACGTGAAGAAAATTGTACCCTCATACACTGTTGGTGGGAATGTAAATTGGTGCAGCCACTTTGGAGAACAGTATGGAGATTCCTCAAGAAGTTAAGAATAGAACTACCACACAATTCAGCTATTCCACTTCTGGGCATTCATCTGAAGAATACAAGAACACTAATTTGAAAAGATAGATGCACCTCAATGTTCTCAGCAGTGTTATTTACAACAGTCGAGATATGGAAATGAACTCATAGACACAGAGAACAAATTGGTGGTTACCAGAGGGGAAGGGAGCTGGGGGTGGTTGAAATGGATGAAGAGGGTCAAGTGTACGGTGATGGATAGTAAGTAAACTTTTGGGGATGATCACTTTGTAATGAACATAGATGTTGAATGATAATGTTGTACACCTGAAACTTATATACCAATTTTACCTCCATAAAAAAAGAAGGAAAGGCAGAAAGGATATTTTATAGATTTCACAAATGATCATTGAAATTGATGTGAAATAAATGTAGATGGATTTTTGAATAAAATAAGCTCCATTTCTTTATCCATTCTTCCCACCTAGAGAGACATATCCAAATTTATATAACTAATGAGTGCCCACACAATCTATTCACTTTATTTTTTTCAGTAAAGAAAGATAAAAATGATGTACATTTCCTGTAAGATATGGGGAAAATAATGTGACTTCAAAAGAGTCCCCATCTAGTGACAAATCCAGAAAAATAAGCCTCCACACTGCACTGCAGTATCTAATCTAGAGAACTGATGAGGAAAAATATAAATTTCTCTATGGCAGGACAAGCTAAGTCCGAATTGAAACCCACATAACATGTCCCCATTTGGGATGGGGTTTTCCCAGTTTGCAATGTGCCTCTGCATAATACATTAACCAGACCTCCTCAAGGCAGGAGGATGCAATCAACCTTTGAGAAAAATGGTCCCTTTTTTCTGACACCAGCATTGTAATTTTTTTTTTTTAAAGGAAAGCCCTTTAATTAATTTATTTATTTTATCTTTAGCTGTGTTGGGTCTTCGTTTCTGTGCGAGGGCTTTCTCTAGTTGTGGCAAGCGGGGGCCACTCTTCATCGCGGTGCGCGGCTCTCTCACTATCGCGGCCTCTCGTTGGGAGCACAGGCTCCAGATGCGCAGGCTCAGTAGTTGTGGCTCACGGGCCTAGTTGCTCCGCGGCATGTGGGATCTTCCCAGACCAGGGCTCGAACCCGTGTCCCCTGCATTGGCAGGCAGATTCTCAACCACTGCGCGAACAGGGAAGCCCAGCATTGTAATTTTTAAGATTACTATTTCTTTCTCCTCCTGCACAGGGGGTCACATTGACCTAACAACTCACTCTATACGTGCACACCTGACCAAAACATCCCTGATGAACTTTATGTATAATGTTAACCTCTCAATGAGACATAATTATTTGTCTCAAAAATGTATAAAACTGCACATCTAGTGTCTGACAGGTGGAACAGTCCTCAGAACTTTTGACAGTCTGTCTCCTGGGTTATAATCCTCAGTTTGACTCAAATAAAATTCTCTTTTTTCTTCTTAGCTTGATTATTAATTGAATTTTCATCAACAGAACCAAGAGGTAAATACATTTACATTAGAAACCAGAATGGGAACACTCTTGAGACCAGAAATGTAAAGCACTTCCATAAGTGGACTCTAGGTGTCTAGATGATGCATGCTGAGAGCAGGAACAGCTAACTGGCAAGTGATTATTGGGGAACATCAGCAGTGACCCCCACAAGCTGACTGCAGCATTGCTTTGCCAAGTAGTAGAGATACGTCTGCGTATCTCTTTCTGACTTACTTCACTCGGTATGACAGCCTCTAGGTCCATCCACCTCACTACAAATAACTCAATTTCATTTCTTTTTATGGCTGAGTAATATTCCATTGTATATATGTGCCACATCTTCTTTATCCATTCATCGGTCGATGGACACTTAGGTTGCTTCCATGTCCTGGCTATTGTAAATAGAGCTTAAATGGCGCTTTTTCTAATGCTACTAAGAATGCCAACACATTTGCCCCAAGTCTAGTAGGAAGCTCAAAGGCATGACGTTACATGATGGCTTAAAAGTGAAAATGAGGACTTTCCTTAAACCTAGCAAAGGTTGGTAGCTACGGTGGGGGTGTCCAGACTGCAGGGTTTGATTAAAAGGGATTACCTTGTACCATTTTTGTAGGATGACATTCGTTTTATGGATTTCAGAGGCATTTACAAGAAATGCCCTAAATTAAGTCTCGCTTATGTTCCTGAAATAGGAGAGATTTAGTTTTGCTTAGGGGGCTTAAATACTTTAGCTTGGGGGATTTTCAAGCATGGTCTATTTTATTTTAATTTATCATATTTTATTTAAAAATTTTTTAATTTTAATATTTTATGTGCAACTTTAGGAATTTTAATTTTTACTATTTTATTTCATTAAAATTTATTTTTTATTTTATACTGTTATTTTACTTTTTTTTTTTTAATAAATTTATTTTATTTATTTATTTATTTTTGGCTGAGTTGGATCTTCGTTGCTGCACGCAGGCTTTCTCTAGTTGTGGTGAGCGGGGGCTACTCTCCATTGTGGTGCACGGGCTTCTCACTGCAGTGGCTTCTCTTGTTGCGGCGCATGGGCTCTAGGCGTGCAGGCTTCAGTAGTTGTGGTGCATGGGCTCAGTAGCTATGGCTCATGGGCTCCAGAGTGTAGGCTCATTAGTTGTGGTGCACGGGCTTAGTTGCTCTGCAGCATGTGGGATCTTCCCGAACCAGGGATCGAAACTGTGTCCCCGGCATTGGCAGGCGGATTCTTAACCACGGTGCCACCAGGCAAGCCCCCATAAATTTATATAATCTTTTGGCTGCACAGGGTCTTTTTTTAAATAAATGTATTTATTTTGTTTATTTATTTTTCGCTGTGTTGGGTCCTCGTTGCTGCACGCGGGCTTCAGTAGTTGTGGCACAGGGGCTCAGTAGTTGTGGCACGCAGGCTCTAGAGCACAGGCTCAGTAGTTGTGGCTCACGGGCTTAGTTGCTCCGCGGCATGTGGGATCTTCCCAGACCAGGACTCGAACCCATGTCCCCTGCATTGGCAGGCAGATTCTTAACCACTGGGCCACCAGGGAAGTCCTGCTTTACTTTTTATTTTTTTTTTTTTATTTATTTATTTTTTTTTTTCTGCTTTACTTTTTAAATATTTAAAGTCTTTACATTTTCTCTTGGTTTATTTGAAGAAAACAAAAACACTGAATCGAAAAGATATATGCACTCCTATGTTCACTGCAGCATTATTCACAATAGCCAAGATATGGAAGCAACCTGAGTGCCTATCAATAGTTGAATGGATAAAGAAGATTTGGTATAACTATACAATGGAACATTACTCAGAAACAAAAAATGAAATTTTGCCCTTTGGGACAACATGGATGGACCTAGAGGATATTGTGCTAAGTGAAATAAGTGAGACAGAGAAAGACAAATATTATATGATTTCACTTATATGTGGAATCTAAAAAAAGAAAGAAACAAACATAACAAAACAGATCATCTGTATGTCTTCTTTGGAGAAATGCCTATTTAGATCTTCTGCCCTATTTTTTTTTTTTTTTATGTGTAGACGTGAAAAATTTATTTAGACACAGAAGCAGTGAGTAGCAGTGGTTGCCTCTGGGGAGAACTGGGAGCTTAAAGTGGCAGGAGACTTCGTCATCCTTTTGTAATGTGCGCAATTTACTATTTTTACATGTGAATAATTTACCTATTATTTTGAAAGATTCCTTCAGCGCCTCCATGTGGCCTTCAGGGTGAAGTCCAAAAGCCCTCTTGGGTTCCTCAGACTGCCGCTGGCTTCCACCCCACCTCTCATCAGCTCTCCAGCCACCAACCCCCAGTGCTCGGTGTTCCAGCACATCAATCGGCTTCCATTTCTGCCCATTTTTTGATTGGGTTGTTTGTTTTTTTGTTATTGAACTTCATGAGCTATTTGTATATTTTGGAGATTAATCCCGTCGGTTGCTTCATTTGCAAATATTTTCTCCCATTCTGTGAGTTGTCTTTTCGTTTTGTTTATGGTTTCCTTTGCTGTGCAAAAGCTTTTAAGTTTAATCAGCTCCCATTAGTTTATTATTGCCTTTATTTTCATTACTCTAGGACAAGGGTCTCCAACCCCTGGGCCGCAGACAGGTACCGGTCTGTGGCCTATTAGGAACCAGGCTGCACAGCAGGAGGTGAGCAGCAGGCAAGCGAGCAAAGCTTCATCTGTATTTACACCCATTCCCCATCACTCGCATTACTGCCTGAGCTCCGCCTCTTGTCAGATCAGCAGAGGCATTAGATTCTCATAGGAGCGGAAACCCTACTGTGAGCTGCGCATGCGAGGGATCTAGGTTGCGTGCTCCTTATGAGACTCTAATGCCTGATGATCTCAGGTGGAGCTGAGGCGGTGATGCTAGTGCTGGGGAGCGGCTGCAAATACAAATTATCATCAGCAGAGAGACCATAATGAATCAATTGCTTGCAGACTCATCAAAACCCTATCAGTGAGTGGCAAGTGACAATTAAGGTGCATCTGGTGGCAGGCTTTATAGTGGCAAGTGAGTTGATGTACTTCAATTGTACAGCTGCATCTGCTGGCAGGCTTCAAGTCAGAATCTGACACTTATTTTAGTCCATGCATAGCCCACCTATTATTTTATTTACCACTGCCATCCATGCCTCTTTCCCACACTGCACACTTTTCTCAGTCACAGTTTTGGTAAGCCCACAAGCTAACCCTAGCCAAGATGAGTAAAAAACAAACGTTGCTGGAGAGATTCTTTGAAAGGGGGGAAAGACCCAATGATGAGACAACAGAAGACTCTAAGACTGCCAACAAAAAGAAAGCTTTAACAGGAGGGCTGCTGATGTGTGCTGTGGACACTGATATGCCTTTATTCTAAAATACTTTCATTTTCTACTTTGGTCTCTGTTTCTTTTGGAAGAAAACCATATTTAAGGATTGTGCACTTGCACAAGCTCAAGGATACCTTGAGAATCTCCTTTATATTGATTCTATTTTGCTGGAAACCATGACTACTGCAGCTGGTAACCACTGAAGGACCAGATGAAGAAACCATCTACAAAACTAGCCAAAGCCTTAAATCATGTAAGACATAATGATGAACCATGCTGGGTGCATTTGACTTAACTTCTGTGAGAATCAAGGTGCTGGAATCTTCTCAAACATTTAAGGATAAGGACTTAGGTAAATTTCTTTCTGCTGAATCTATTCGTTGTTTGATACATAATTGGGATTCTAGTAAATATTTTAGAGTGTCTTTAATATTTAGATAGTGTGTTAGAGCATACATAATCACAATCATAGGCTCTTTCAATTATGAAGCTGAATAGTAATGCTGGATACTGTAGAAGTGCACTTTGCTCAGTGTAATCCTGGAGTCACTGCAATATTTGATCATCCATTTGACTGTTACAGGAGATTATTTTCTGGAATACATCAAGGTTGCCATCACCTACAATTCAACCTCTAGCAGTGAGCCCTCTGTGCTAGACTTTTATATGCTTGAGCTTGTGCAAGTGCACAAGTCTGTTAACCAAGAATTCCAAGAACACAGGGGATATATGTATATGTATAGCTGATTCACTTTGTGCAGAAACTAACACACCATTGTAAAGCAATTATACTCCAATAAAGATGTTAAAAAAAAAACTTGCATTTGAGCTTTGTTAGGACTGCAGCAGGGGATGCATAGATTCAAGAAAGCACTTGAATTGTGTTCTGATGAACTACAAAATGGGGGAAGCTTAAAAATAGAGCAAGGTTACAGGAATTATTTTTTTATAATTAGGATTGGCCTTGGCAAGAAGTAAGACCGCTTGCTAAGCAGGGTTTGGTTGGTGTTGGAAATCATTACACAGTTGTGAAGGGGAGGAACTGTGAAACTACAAGATTGGGCTAGCAGCTGCTAGCAGGTATTGTTTTGAAAAGGACTGGTGGTGTCCTTGAATTTGATACAGTTCAGAAAGTTCAGGTTCTCAGTGATGCAGAAACGTGCCTGAAACCATATTCACAATGGCCACTTGGCTCCATTTTGGAGGCCTGAACCATAGTTACTTCATTTTTATTTTCTAAACAATCGTAAGTATGTCATCAAGTCCATAAATATAGTATTCTTCCAAAAGAATTAAATTACATGGTTCTATCCAGAGGAGCAGAGGTATCCTCACTTATTCCAATCATCTTCTATGACATAAAGTATTAGGATTTAAATATTTACTCCATAGATGTCACGTATTAATATTGCATTTTTCATTTGAAACTCAAGATCACATAGCTAGCAACTACAAAGGGCTTTGAATAAAACCCAGATACATAAGCAAAGACATAGTGGTGGATGAGAATGCAAGAATATTTGAGAGGAGTAATTGTATAATGTAACTAGTGGATTTTGTCCCAACATTTATATCAATTAAAAGTTGAATGTAGTTAAAAATTTTGTTTGCTTTATTTATAACTAAATTGGCCATTCTTCTCACTTTCACCTACAGTTTTTTGGGAATAGGGTAAAATGAAGTCTATTTAAACATAATCCAAAAAAATTAGCTATAAAATATCTGTTGAAAGCATAATGCAATAAAATAGCACGAGCTTCTTTAAAAATAGAGTAAAATGATGTTCAAGCTCACCAAAATTTGAAAACAAAATATTAAACAAACATATAAATTCAAAACATACCTTATTACACCAATGATCATGACATTGTAGGGCAATATACACTTTCTGTAATGCAGTGACAGTACATTTGGTACAGTAATTTAAAGGGGAATATAAAGATATGAATTAAATTCACAACGAACATATTCTTGAAACATAATGTTAACTTTTGGTCACTGTAGTACACACACAAACAAAATTCCCACAAGTTGAGGATGATCAAAGCCAAAACATGGATGTTGGAAAATCTGTAATAATATTAGAAATTTAAAAAATTGAATCCGAAATGGAATATATGCACTTGACAAATGCAATGTTATTATGTAGATACAAGATATTAAGTAAAAAAGAGCTAGTTACATAATGGTATGTATGTCATAATTCCATTTCTGTTTTTCATTTCTATATAAATAGAAAAATTACAGGTCTACAAAATCGTCTCAGAAATTATTTTGGTTAGAATTCAGAATGTGTAAATCATGAAGTGATGATATGTGCTTGCCCTGCAAGACAGTAACCCTGCCTGTGGGGTCAGGACATTATCCAGTAATCACCCACTCCTATTAATATTCATGTTAACTGGATATAGAGTACACTTTAACCTCTTCTTAGGTTAAACTCAAAGGGGTATGGCTGCAGAAAATTTTGGATTTTAGAATTGCTCAAAATAACTGTAGAATTGTACTCCAAATACTACCAGTAATAACGGCAAATAAGTTAATACAGATAAGTCACTCTCGCCATGATTCAAGGGATGTTTCATTTATTCTCCCCAAATTAAGTATTTTGAAATACTAACTGGAAATGTTGAGGATTAAACGAAAAATTTATTAAATTCAAGAAGGTCATTTATTTCCTATGCTTTCTGATTTCCTTCCTCATGTCTACAAAGGACAGGTAGAAACCCAAAGTATTCAAATAAAGGCTTATCAGTGTCTACAACACACATCAGCAGCCCTCCTGTTAAAGCTATACGTTCCACAAGCTAGCCCTTACTGGAAAATTTCTTTTTGAGTCTGAAAAAGTGAACTATCACCCCGTGGTCCAACAGATTATAAAAATAATATGTTTGCAATTCCCAGTGTACAGGCCAGGGTTTCTGCAACAGCTGAGTCACAGCACCCACGTCTACAGCGGTGGCACATGGAATCCTGGCAGGGAAACGAGGGGGAGGGTGCGGTTGGGTTGCAGTGCCAGAAACTAGAAAAGCGAGGTGAGAAGATTATAGGAGATAGCTCCCAGGGAAGATAGTACGAATTTTCAGACATCGCCGAGTTCAATCCTCTTGAACTTCGTTGCCCCTGAGAAATCGCTGTAGGAGAACGATTATAAGAAGAACTGTAGTTAACATTAACCGAGCGTTTATACCGTGCTGGACAGGGTTCTAACTCAGTGCCCCATATCAGCCCTGGACGCGGCATATACTCTAGTTGAATTCCCCTTTTCTTCAGCGAGGTAAGGCGCCTGGCGCCTTGGAAAGTCCCCAAGAAACTCTGAGAAACTAGCGATCAGCGGCCGAGAAACCTCGGGGTTGGAGGAAGGAACGGTGCAGCCGCCTACAGGACACCCACTGGGTGCAAATTCGCGTTGTGTCGGGAAAACGGCGGCCCGTTTCGCTCCTAGCGAAAACGCCAACGGAGCGCCAGGTGGGCGCGAATCACGGTGCCGCGACGCTGAACCGGCTGGCCACGAACGGAGCGGTGCTAGGACCGAGAAGGCGACGGCACAGAGGACCCAGGCCCACGCGAGGGAGAACAGTTCCCTTTGGCGTCGTGAGGGTGGCGGCCAAAGTGAAAACGGCCGCTCCGCGCTACTGGCGAAAGTGCGGCTGAGAAAACGCGGACTGGGCGGCAGGAGCCGGGCCCCGCCCAGCACCCGCGGCGCGCGGAACGGGGCGCTGGCGCGGCTGAGACCCAGCGGCGCTCCTCCGCTCCAGGGCGCAGGCGGCCCAGGGAGCTGCCGCTGAGCGCAGACACGCTCAGGAACTCGGTAGAAAACTACACGTAAATTAAAATACTACAAATGCATAAGAAATCCTAAAATGCAGATACAAGCGAAAACAAAACAACAGCAAAACACACCGGAAAAGAACTTTTACAAGCCAACCGTTCAGAGAAACTAGCCCTACAAGAAACAAACAGCAAAACACCGTTGAAAGGGGCAGTCCTAGGATTAGATGATCGCTGTCACTCTCGCTAAATCGGTGTTTGCCACGCTCCAAAGCGCATTCCCGGGCACACTCCGACGAGCATGCGAGTGAAATGGGCAGCATAGCTAATGCGGAACTCGCTATTTGAAACCGGCTCAAAGCAAGTGCGTTGCTGCCAGCCACACGCTGCGAGGGATGGGGAAGGCCGCGGGGCTGCGACCCTGAGAAAGCTCCGGCTGCACTCTAGTGGAAACTACTTCTGAGAAAACGCCGGCCCAGTGCCCTTGCCGGGGCCGCGACCGACCAAACACTGACACAGAGCACCTAAGGGTGCCGGGACCCAGCAAGGCAGGCACAGCGCAGATAGCGGCGTTGTGGCCAAAGTCAAATGTCCGTTTTGGCGCTTTCGAGGGTGCTGCCACCTAGAAACTGCGGACGCTGAGAACTGAGCCGTGCTCACACCGGGAAAGATGGGAGTTGCAGGTGATAAGATGAGGTGAATGAAGTGGGGTGAAATGAAATAAAATAGAGACTAGGTTTGAAAACCCCCCTAGCAAACAAAACCGAATAAGCCATGTAAACAAAACTAAATCGAGTTTATTTCAAAACATAAGGAAAATTTAACTCAAGCTATTTCTTGTAAATGCCTTTGAAAATCATTTAAAACCAAAAACAAAAAACCCTTGTCTTACTGAAACGGAATAAGATAATCACTTAACCAATCCCCTGCCCTCTGGATACCCCCATTGTATTTAATAACCAATCATTGTAAAGGTCAAACAACTTCCTCTTGTTTATTTTATAAGCTTCCCGGAGATGTCAAGCCTTTGAGCTTCATACGAGCTTTCAGTTTGAAATCTAAATTTTTGCGAACAGTTTGTTTCTTCCTCAATATCCAGTAAAACTCTGAGTTTTAACAATTACTGTCGTTAAAAGTAGGATGGAAAGACGACCCCTTAAGAATCCGGGGGCTGGTAAGTAACTGGTGCTGGAACCCATTGTGCTCACTGATTTGTGACTGATCTGGGAACCCAGCTCTACTCCCTTTGTGTTGAGCTCTCCAATTCTGTTGAGGGACCTTTGTGGAAGCTTCTTGGTAAGTCACCCTGCTCTGTTCAAAAGGGGGAAAACTCGTGATTCCATGGTTTTTGAACCGCTGTTGAAAAACGGGCAGAGTTAAGTTGCCTTAGGGAATCTAAAGGCAAAGATGGGTTCTACTTGGTCCAAAACGGGAAATACAATCTTGTGCCTTTTGGGAAAATAGGTGAACTATTGGATGATTAAATTTAAACATAAAACTCTCTCTCTCCCTTCCTGCACCCTTTTCGGCCTCCTCCTTCCCTCCCTAATGTGCATCTGTATCACACATCAACCAGACCTCCTCAAAGACGGGAATGCCTGCTCCACAGCAAAGATTTTTTTTTTTTTTCTGACGCTAGCAATGCAACTTCTTAAAGATTATCATTCTTACACAACTCTATAGAGGGTCATAGTGACATACCACTTGCTTAGTATGTGTTTACCTGGACAATGTATTTTTGGTGAACTTTATGTAAAATGTCAGCATGTCATTTTGTTGTAGGATCCTTTGTCTCGAAAATGTTTATGACTGTGCCTTCTACTAACAGGAGAAACAGTTCTCAGAGCTTCTCAACGTCTGTCTCCTGCGTTATAATCCCCAGTTTGACTTGAATCAAAATTCTCTTTTGCTTCTTATCTTGATTCTTAATTGAATTTCCGTCAACATTTGCTTGGCATAGTTGGCAGGATATCAGAGACACCCACCAGTGGAAACCTGGAGTCTACCCCGAACCGGTGCTTGGTACCAGCCCCGACCCTTTGAGCCCCACAGGCTTCTAGGTATTCCTCAGGTGCTTTGGTGAGTTCTCCTGATGTCTGGACAAAATTGCTTTAAATGACATCCTAAATTTTACTCAAGCTATTTTTCTTGGGACTTAGAGTCCCAGGGAGGTACTGACGTTTCCTAGGCAAGGACCTAGGGGGAATTTTAGAGTGAACTGGCTTGGCTGGCTTTTTAAGTTTTTGGCTAAGTTGGAAAGATTGTGTATATGTGATGTATATGTGTATATGGTGTATATGTTGTATATATGTTTGCTAGTGAAATGAGAGACTTAGCCTGCAGCTCAAAAGAAAATAGACCCTTGCTCCTTCCGGCCACAAGGCATTCTCAGGCAACTGAGAACCTAGCGGAAGTGTCTGAGGGTCAAGCCTCATGACTAGCGGTGGTCCCACAGGGGATCCCACTACAACCATTAAATAAATTCTGCTCATGGGGATGCACAATAATTATGGCTGATCACCCAATGCTCCAAGCACTCACAGCAGTTTTAGACTGTCAGAGGGAGAAACCGAGACACATAGAAGAGTGGAACCAACCCCAGGGTAACTCCTTGGGGAGCTAGACTCAGAAGCAGCACACATGGGATTCATCACACTGCCCTGAGAAATTTGTTCAGATCATATCTAAATTAGACTACCAAATTAGTAATGGGAAAACATGCTTCAAAGGCTCTACAGCTCCCTGATGGACAGCCAGCCACTGGAACGCCAGCTGGCTTCATGTACAATTGGAACGAAGCCAACATTTGCAAGTATTATCTTAACTCTTAAATGGCCAGGATAGAGCTCTTTTGACATTCCAAAACTGTTTTTTTCATAAGCAGAGAAAGCGAGCTTGATAAAACATGTTTCCAAAATTCTGACTCAGAATAAAAGTATTCCTAGGGGAAAGCTTGGATTTATAATACTTATCATGCCCTTGAAATTTAAACACAGTGCTCATCGCCTGAGACTACAGCTTTGGCTAAATTAGAACTTAAAACTGAGAGAATAAAAGGGAAAAGAAACCTTTTTAAACTCAAGCAGGAAAACTATGAGAGCTCTGTGTCTTTCTGGATATTCATATGTCTGTGTGTATGTTATAAATATGTGTTTACCTTCGGATGGTGTTATCAAAATTAATTTGTTAAAAGAGCTCTGTTGACTTAAAAATAAGCACTTACAAATCAAATATTTCTAAATATAACATAAACTAGCCCAAAATTTTTAAAGAATCACATGATCTAGGATTAATTTTTAATGAATAAAAATAAGATTAAGTTGATGGTTTAATTGATATAGACATGTCCTTAGAGTCATCAACATTAAGTATAGTACTTTTATTGTACTATACAATATACTATACTAAACCTAGGTTTACTGAAAATCAGTAAGCTCATGTTATCTCTGTTATAAAATTGGTCAACAATAAAATTAACTTGGTATGATATTTTCATAAGTAATAGAGATAAATAAGATAAAAGTTTTTGGGTGCGCTCTTTAGAAATAATGTTTTATATTTGCCTAAAAACAGTTTCTCCAGGTATTTGGTAACTTGAAGCTTTAGAGTTCTGCGAAATTAAGTTAAATGATGGAAATTCATTGAATGTCTAGATCTTTTTTTTTTTGGCCTCGCTGCCCGGCTTGTGGGATCTTGGTTCCCCCACCAGGGATCCAACCCGGGTCCATGGCAGTGAAAGCCGGAGTCTTAACCACTGGACCGCCAGAGAATTCCCTCTAGATCATTTTTTAATAAGATAAAATACTGAACATTAATTGCTAAAGGAATTTATGTTTACCTACTTTTGACCTCTTATTACCGAGACACAGAATATGTTCCAGACTATTAATAAATATATTTTCTGTTTTATTGGAAGATTGTGTTATGAAGTGGAGTGTTTGTAGAAATTATTTTAAATCTAAAAAAAGGAACCCTGAGTAACCCAAAAGTGGCGGCGGGCGGCGGGCCTGAGGGGGGTTAGGGGCGGCGCGCTGGAGCCGGCGTGTCAGCCGCAGCCGTGGCCCGCGGCTTTGTGTGCTGCGCGCGGGCCCCGGCCGCCTGCGCCTCGCCTGGCCGCCCGGGTCGCAGCTGACCCGCCCCGGCTCGAAGCGCCACGCCGGCCAGGCCAGCCCCGCCTCGCCCTTCCTGCGCCTCCCCTTCCGCTCCTCCTCCTCCTCCTGCCGCAGGGCCGACGGGCTGCAGCCGCCTTGCTTGGCCGCTCGAGGCCGCCCCGATGCCCGCACCAGGCGTCAGGAGGAACGGCTTCTCGCCGGGAGAGCTGTGCTGGCTCTTCTGCTGCCCGCCCTGCCCGAGCCGCATCGCCGCCAAGCTGGCCTTCCTGCGGCCCGAGCCCACCTACACGGTGCTGGCGCCCGAGCAGCGCGGCCCCTAGCCGGCGCAGCAGCCTAGCCAACGCAGCAGCAGCCCGAGGAGGGAACGGGCCCCGGCGCTTGCAGGCAGCTAGCGCGCCGACTGGCCGTACTCGCGGCGCAAGCTGGACGCCGTCGAGATCTTCTCGCTCACGGCCCGGGACAACCCGCTCGGCTGCATGTTCGTGCGCTGCGCGCCCTCCAGTGGCTACACGCAGCTCTTCTCCCACGGCAATGCAGTGGACCTGGGCCAGACGTGTAGTTCCTATTGATGCATCGGCCTCCGCTCGCGCATCAACTGTAACATCTTCTACGACTACTCCGGCTACGGCGCGTCAGCTCGGGCAAGCCCTCTGAGAAGAACCTCTACGCTGATATCGACGCCGCGTGGCAGGCGCTGCGCACCCGGTAATGGCGTAAGTCCTGAGAACATCATCCTGTATGGTCAGAGCATTGGGACCGTTCCCACTGTACACCTGGCCTCCAGGTATGAGTGTGCAGCCGTTAATTCTCCGTTCGCCTCTGATGCCTGGATTGCGTGTGGCTTTTCCCGATACCAGGAAAACATAGTGCTTTGATGCTTTCCCCAGCATTGACAAGATATCTAAAGTCACCTCTCCCGTGTTGGTCATTCACGGTACAAAGGACGAAGTCATCGATTTCTCCCATGGCCTGGCCATGTATGAACGCTGTTCCCGGGCCGTGGAGCCCCTCTGGGTCAAAGGGGCCGGGCATAATGACATAGAGCTTTATGCACAATACCTAGAAAGACTAAAACAGTTCATATCTCACGAACTTCCTAATTCCTGAAGATGACTTGATTTTATCTCATCTACAAGAGTCCTCTGTTTTGCACATTCTTTAACTGGATAGCTGTCATGGCGTGATAATCACGGGGAAATGCTCAGCTTTTCAGGCGTCCTAATCAAAGAGCTGAGGACATCTTGGTCTTTTGTATCTAGAGGTTCTACCACTTCACACATGTTAAACTGAACAGTTGTGATTTCCAGCTTCATTGCTTTGCAGAATGGGAATGAGAGCTGTGTGGGGGAACCGTTCTCTCGTGCTGTAAAAAGGATGCTCACACCCTTTTCTCTACCTAACCCATCACAGTAGGATTCATTTATGCAGGACTCAAACTCTCTCCATCCACGTTCTCAGTATTTGACTTGCAGCTCTCTTTCAGCCACTGGATTCAGGGGTCCAATCCATTTGTGAAACTGTGATAGTGTAACTGGAAACCACTGTGATGAAAATTCCTTCGTTAATTTTTGTTAACATGCCGATCTTTCCCCCAAACAAATCAGTTAAAGGGTAATTTACTGGAACTGTTGTGAACAGCTTCATCAACTGGAACCATATAAATATAATATTTATAATTATTATAAATTATATTCTTAAGAATATTCTGGAATATTCTTAAACAAAAGGAAACTGGTTTGTTTCTTTTTAATTTATTTTCTTTTTGGCTGCGTTGGGTCTTCGTTGCTGCACACGGGCTTTCTCTAGTTGTGGCGAGCAGGGGTACTCTTTGTTGCAGTGCGTGGGCTTCTCATTGTGGTGGCTTCTCTTGTTGCGGAGCACAGGCTCTAGGCGTGCAGGCTTCAGTAGTTGTGGCACACGGGCTCAGTAGTTGTGGCTCGTGGGCTCTAAAGCACAAGCTCAGTAGTTGTGGCACATGGGCTTAGTTAAAGCGCAAGTTCAGTAGTTGTGGCACACGGGCTTAGTTGCTCCGCAGCATGTGGGATCTTCCCAGACCAGGGCTCGAACCCGTGTCCCCTGCATTGGCAGGCAGATTCTTAACCACTGTGCCGCCAGGGAAGCCCTGGGGCTTTTTTAAGAGTAAATTTATTACTAGTCCACAGAGTTTTAATATTTCGTTCGTCTGGTTGGTCTAACAAAGAACCTAGCCGACTGTCCTTCTGTAAAGTCCTCCTTGTAGGCTTTTTTAAAGTACTCTACATATTTTCAATTACATTGTGCATAGATTCTTTTTTTTTTTTTTTTTAATTTATGGCTGTGTTGGGTCTTCGTTTCTGTGCGAGGGCTTTCTTCTAGTTGTGGCAAGCAGGGGCCACTCTTCATCGCGGAGCGCGGGCCTCTCACTATCGCGGCCTCTCTTCTTGCAGAGCACAGGTTCCAGATGCACAGGCTCAGTAATTGTGGCTCACAGGCCCAGTTGCTCCGTGGCATGTGGGATCTTCCCAGACCAGGGCTCGAACGCGTGTCCCCTGCATTGGCAGGCAGATTCTCAACCACTGTGCCACCAGGGAAGCCCTGTGCATAGATTCTTAATGGGTAGTTTTCTTTTGTCAGTCTACAACAACAAACTGCAAATTCCTTGTTTGTAATGTAAATGATTGCCTACATTTTGTTAATATGTTTTTATTCCTATGTTTTCTATTAAAAATTTAATAACACTTCCAAGACAAAAAATTACAAGTTTATGCTTTGAAAAATTTATGTAATTAAAATTTCACTAAACTAATCTTTCTAGTTTAGGAGTTATTTGGGTTTTCACACTGGAGTTGCTCCAGTAAGCATCAGAAGTGTAAGATGCTTAAAATTGCTACACTACTTGATTGGTTGGGGGTTTGGGTTTGAGGGTTCTTTGGTTTTATTTTTAAAAAATTATTCCAAATTTAAAAGCCTTAAATGTACTGTAAGCCTCAGATCGTTGTACAGGTGAATTGCGGTTGGTTGCCAGTTTGTGTACTCTTGCTTGGATGCAGCACAGCGGTTGGTCATGGAATAAAGGATGCATGGATCAGAAAAAAATTTTTTTAATAAAAGAAATTTTAAAAAATTTAACAAGGAACCCTGAAAAAAGAGTTTTATGCATGGTCAGGACGGACTAAGAATAGACTGAATTTAATCAAGTGAATGAATTTTGATAGTAAAGTTGTACAAAACTAGAACTTGTTTTTTCACTCTGTTAAGAGAAATAAGTTTTCTTGAAATATTGATCTCTTTTGATAAATAGCTTGTAAAGTTTCTTTACTAACTCTTAAGCAATCTGTTGTAACTTTCTGTACTTGCCTTTGAAATCTTTTATTGTCACTTTGGTTAAATGACTATTGTTTCACAGCGACTATGATCCTACTTAGCCAAACGTTTTAAACCTTTTGATATCTTTGACAAACTTCCTCAAATCAAATTCTAAATGTTCTTTTGACCTCTAGTTAACTTTGGAATGTTTCAGAGGGTCCCTGAACACCTCAAAGAGAGATATTAAACTAATTAGCCTTATTTGGTTATGTTAAATTACATGGGAAATATTGTCAAATAAGTAATGATAAAACTACTTAGAAGGTTCTAATGTTCTAGAAATTATATGAACTCCCTAAAATTTGAAATGTTGTGGTATGTTCTCAGTCATATTTCTAGTTATTATTTTAAAGTGTTGTATGTCACAGAAATAGCCAAATTTCCTTGACAACTGCATTGTAATCAGGTCTTTAACCATGTTTTTTAAGTCTTTTGTCACTTATAGAGTTGTCTTACTCTGATGCTTTTACAAAAATGTTTGTAGATGACTTGCTTTTATGCTCTAAAACTAAATTTGATTCCGTAGCAAAAGGACTTCCACCTTGTATGGGGGCTATTTCACTCTTATGTAAGACTACTGAAGAAATAGCAATGGGGGTGTTCTTTATTTATGTTCCACACTCAGTTGAGTCCTTCTAAACTCTCACCACACTCAGCACTTCTGTAAACCGACTAATTTCTTATGAAGTATTGTTGCTTTCTGTAATAACCCTAAGCCTGCAACTTTGCTTCCAGAACTACAGGAAGAAGACAATCACGACTGCATTTTATTAACAGATTATCTTCTTGTTCCCAGGAATGACTGACAAGAAGCTCCTATTGATAAGGCTAATCTAATTTGATTTACAGATGGGTTCTACTTAAAGGATAAGCAGGGGCATTATAGAGTTGGATATGCAATAACATTCACAGTGAATATAAGTGAAAGCTCTTATTTACCAGAAAAAGTCAGCACAACAAGCTGAATTAATTGCCCTAACCTTAGCTTTTCAACTTGCTAAAGACCAGCTAGCAAATATTTATACTGACAGTTGCAATGCCTTCTGGAGTGGCACACAACTTTGGAATGCTATGGGAACAATGAGGTTTTTAACCTCTTCAGGACAACCTAAAAAACGAAAAACAGATTGCAATTATTAACTGCTATACAACTGCCAAAAAAACAGCAATTATTAAGACACCAGGACATTCCAAATCCGACACTATGGAAGCTAAAGGAAATCAGCTTGCTGATGCTGCAGCGGGAACAGGCAGCTTTAAATACTCACGCCATAAAGCCTTGAAATTTTCTGTCCACTGCTCTCTGTTAACCCTGCTAATCCAGTAAAAGATGTCATCTATAAGCTCAAGAAATTGCTACTAAAGAAGACAAACAGATACGGTAACAAAAAGGTGGAATTTTGACCCCACCACACAAATATGGTTTGGACCTAATTTTTTAAAAAAGCTGTAAGCGTCTGTTGGAGCACGATTGTCTATCAGCCTTTGCCAAGCATTCTACTAGCATAACTCCTAAAAAGGAAAGAAAGAACTGGGCTATTAAGACTGAGGGACGTGATGGATCCAGAGCAAGTAAGCAAAGACCCTGTTATTGGGGGAACAAATATTTGATCACCTAATGCTGTCTAAAGATTAATGATCAAAAGGGGAAAATGAAAAAGGAAATTATATTTTAAGACAGGTAAAGAAAAGTTAAGCATAAAATTCTCTGTTCTGTCTTCATTTGAGCCTCCTCCCTCCCTAATACATCTGCATCACATATTAACCAGACCTCCTCAAAGATGGGAATGCCTGCTCCACAGCAAAGATCAATTTGTTCCTTTCTTCCGATGCTAGCAATGTGACTTCTTAAAGATTAGCATTCTTTCCAACTCTGTAGGTGGTCATTGTGACTTACTGCTCGATGTGTTTGTGTTTACCTAGACTGTGTATATTTGGTAAACTTTATGTAAAACATCAGTATGTCATTTTGATGAAGGATCCTTGGTTTCAAAAATATAAATGACTGTGTCTTTGCTAACAGTAGGACCAGTTATCAGAGCTTCAGACAGCCTGTCTCCCACATTATGATCCTCAGTTTGACTCAAATAAAATTGCCTTTTTTCTTCTTAACTTGATTGTTAACGGAATTTTCATCAACAATTGTAATTACTATAGCCACTTCGGGGAACTTTTACATGAGACCACTTTCAGGGTTCCCAGAAAAACAGAGAATCCCAGAAACTCTGGAGGCAATAGAATTCATTCTTTCATTTGTGTGCAGAAGCTACTAAAGGACAAAATGATTCCATAAATAGCTTCACTAAAAGAATCTTTATAATGGAAAAAAAAAAACATTAGTAGAAAGCTTTGGCCATCTAAACGGGTAACGTTAACTTAATCCATCTCCCAGCATCACAGTTTTGAATCAGCTAATCTTTTGAGTTTTGTATTATTGCACCTGACACATAGATAAAAATTTAAAATAAAATCTACAATATCTACAAATCTACAATCTGTGTATGTCTATTTGTGTAAATCTGTTACTGTGTATCTAAAGGTTTATGTATATGTAAGTATGTATGTTATGTATGTGTGATATGTTTAAAGATCTCTAATTGGCAAAAGAAAAATAAGTAATTATATAAATTACATCATAAACTCTCAGAATTATAGAAACTAACCCAAAAGGTTTTTCAAGTTCGTATGTCCTGGAATAATCTTTGGTAAATATAGGCTACTTTAAGTTTTTAGGTTTCAATAAAATGCCCATGTCTTCAGAATTGTAAAGATTACTATAAAGCAAACATAAAACTTTATCTACATGAGCTTACTGGTCAAATAAGCTCATGCTATCTCTATCTACCAAAATTTGTCAGCAAGAAAAGTAACCTAAGATGACAGTTAAATGTCTAATATCAAATCCAAACATATACATAATACACAGCAATGTAAGGAGCTATAAGTAACATAAATGTTTATACAAAGTTAAATGATGGATGTTCTTGAATATCTAAATCATTTCCAAATAAGCTAATATACTGAAAATTAATTACTAAATTAATTACTTAAAGGTGTACATAAAACAATACACAATTTTAAAACTTCAGTACCTTCAATGAAGAATGGTAAATGAATGTACAATCCACCATGCTTCAAAATAACCAGAGCCAACCAAACCATTTAGGCCGCCTAAGCAATATTAAACCTACGTTATCTCATAAACATAAGCAACAGTTGAATTTATGTTATTTCTTGAAAATGCCTCTGATAGGAATAAAAGAATGTCATCCTTCGGAAATGGAACAAGGTAATCACTAATAATAAACCGTGCAGTCTGGACACCCCCAAAGTAATTACCAAAATTTCAAAGGTTAAAAAAAGGTCCTTATTTTCACCGTAATCACATCTAGGCAAACGCGTTCTGTGAGAGAAAACCCTCGGGCTCAGAACAACCGCGGAAAGTGCCAACGGGAACAGGGGCTCCGTGCCACCCCAAGGGATACGACTATGAGATAGGCGTGGGAGGGCGGGGCTGCGGCGGTGCCAGGACCCAGTTAGCTCCTGGCCGAATTTAGGGGTTCTGCAGCGGAGAGCTTCGCCACGCCCCGCACTCCGATGGAACTGGAGGGTTAGAAACCGGCGGTTTCG
Organism: Balaenoptera ricei; assembly: GCF_028023285.1. Classification (NCBI taxonomy): domain Eukaryota; kingdom Metazoa; phylum Chordata; class Mammalia; order Artiodactyla; family Balaenopteridae; genus Balaenoptera; species Balaenoptera ricei. The sequence continues at coordinate 36,418,109 of NC_082641.1, forward strand.
GTGCAGCTTACCGCTTTTGCGAAGGAAACACCCGGGGCTGCTCAAGTAGCTGTGCTGTCGCCGAGAAAGAGTCAACCCGCCTGCGGCCCAGAAACACGACCGGGTTTGGCGCGCTCCTTCGGAAACACTTCCGGATGGACGGGGAAACCGCCCTCCCGGTGCACCAATCAGAGACTCGACCCAGAAAACAGCGTCCCCGGACGCTTAAAAGTACCGGGAAGGAGCGAGCGCCCGCAGGAAGCGGCTACCGCTGCTGCCCGCCGGCGAGCAATCTCCGGCTCCGCAAAACGGGCGGTACTGCCACGGGCAAACGACCAGCTGGGCGAAATAGCGGATATATCAATATTTTTTTTCCCTGCGCTCGCTGTCCAACAAGCAAGTTGCAAGTGCTAAGCGACCAGAACTGCAACGAGAAACTCATGGGGAAAGAAAAGCAAATATTGACAACGAACTCGGAAGTTAGGTCTTACTGCATTTTTATTCCATGTAAGAGGGCAGGTTTTGTAACCCAGAATCTTTTCACGGGGCAAGTGCCCAAAACTCCGGCTGCAATCTCAGGGTTCCTAGGCGCCGAAGATGGTCCTGCAGCAGCCGCAGCTCAAGGTGCGCAGGGTGCGTCCAAACCACTCCAAGCAGCCCGAGAGGAGCCGCTCGTGGCTCCACCAAGCGGGGACCGGAGGAGGGCGGCTCTCACAAGGGGGCCCGCTGTCAGGAGTCTCGATGTCCTGCTGTCTGTCGCCGCCGGGTCTGGCCGGCCTGGCCAAGGGAAGCTGCTGGAGCAGGGAGCCGTCGAGTTCCTCGGCCGGGTCCCTCTCTCCTGCGGGGGTCAGCTGGGCTGGGCTTGGTTCCAAGGTGCTCGGGGCTCTGGGACCGAGTCTTGTCTTGGCTCCCGTCTGAGCCTAATTCAGCTCCAGCAGAGAAGAGTGCTGCATACAAAGTAGCTGCATGTGATGAAGAAATGCCAGAATTTCCCATTTGGACTCAGAACTGAGAGACAGTGCTCACGGAGGCAGGGGTCCTGGAATTCTGTTCTTCTCTATTCGTAGCTGGGCATGGGAACCCCAGTGCTTCCCCCTCCCACTCAGACCATGCCTTCCAAAGCCTGGTGCTACGGCCACCAGCCTGTCCAGAGATGAGGACCCCATACTATAATGATAACCTCTGGGATGTATTTTCAAAATAATGCATCCATTCTATTTCTAAGGACTGCATAATTTTGGATTGTGCGGATGCATCATGTTTCTCAGTCCTTTACTGAAAAACACGTGTGTTTTTAAATATAATTTCTTGCTTATACAAGAAACGAAATTTCCAGTCAAAAGAGTATTGATGTTGAAATGTTTAATGCACGTTGCCATATTACGATTCTAAAGATCCTGTCAAATTCATTCCTACCAGCGGTGTTTGGGAGTGACTAGTTCACCAACATTGGTTATAATGAAAAGTTTCACATATTAGCATATATTAGTCTAAATTATATCTCATTGTTTTAATTTGCATTTTTAAAAAATTTAGTGAGCCCAGTCTTATCTCTCTTGTTTGAAAGAGCTTTTTCTATTTATGGAATTTAACCTTTTGTAAAAAATTAAAATTATTCCCCCACTTCTTGGTCTTTTAACTTTTATTAGGGTTTTTTTTTTTTAAGGGGAGAGAGAGCAAAGACTAACATTTGTGTTCATCTTTTTCTTTTTACGCTCTGAATTTACATTCAGTTTTCTTTGGACAACTGGGAACAGAAGCCCAGGGCAAGGACAGCAAGTGGTAAAATGCTAAAAGAATAAGAAAACCATATCATTAACTTTGAACTCCTGAGGTAGGAGATGTGCAAAGTACTTCACATCCTCAATGGGAAACTATGGCTCAGAGAGTTGCCTCATCTATCTTTACAAAGTTGCAAGAAAGTAAGATGTGAGGAAATAGAATAAAACATCCTTAAATGACTACAGTGTCGCCTGCCAAACACACAGTTGCCAAATTCCCCCTCCATTCACATTTTTTTTCCTTGACCCATAATGTTTTCAGAGTAAAAATGTTACAAAAGGGACTTCCCTGGTGGCGCAGTGGTTAAAAATCTGCCTGCCAATGCAGGGGACACGGGTTCGATCCCTGGTCTGGGAAGGGCCCACATACCGCGGAGCAACTAAGCCCATGTGCCGCAACTACTGAAGCCCATGGGCCTAGAGCCCGTGCTCCGCAACAAGAGAAGCCACCACAATGAGAAGCCCGAGCACTGCAACAAAGAGTAGCCCCCACTTGCCGCAACTAGAGAAAGCCCACGCGCAGCAATGAAGACCCAAAGCAGCCAAAAATAAAATAAATAAAATTTTTAAAATGTTACAGAATACTTAGAGGTTTTCCTTTTTATTTTCCCCCCAAGTGGCCATTAGAAACATGATATTGAGCAACAGAGTAATCCTAATCTTTTGTTAAAGACACATTTTTCCCAAATGGTGCATACATTTACATTTATTACTTGTTTACAATAATGCATTAAACTGACAAATCTACCACTCAAAAAAAAATTATGAATTGACACAGTCTAATTTTCAACAGTTACCACATCAGAGACACATGATACTCGGTTCCTATTGTTCAATTTCTTTCATCACAGCCTGTGGATGAAAAATGTTGCCTACCCTATCAGCAAACAAAGGATGCTGCAGCCGTCAAGCCCTCAGGCACTACAGCCACCCCAGACGGTGAGTCCTGAGGGAATTCAAGATGGGAAAGAACAGGATACTGGCCTTAGATAGCTAAGGTGCATATCAAAGAAATGTTTTCAATGAGCCCAGACTCTTGCATCTTCCATACATAGAAAAGTGCTAAATTCACTAACTTGAAAAATCTGTTTTTTAAAAATTAACAGTAATTTTGTGATGTTCCGACTACCTGGTTTTCGTTGCAAAACTCATATATCCTCTCATATAGGCTCTCTCCTTACTTATATCCTCTCATATAGGCTCTCTCCTTACTTCTCTGGAGCAGTCCCTCAAAGCTATTTGAGAGGCTGCTTCTCCAGCTTGAAGTCCTCAGAAAGTCCACTGAATAAAACATAATTCTCAACTTTTATGTTGTGCATTTTTTTCAGTCTACAAGCTCCATTTACATGCTGTTTTTTTTCTTACCTTCTCCCTGTTCTATACTATTTCCTCTCAACCCTTCTCATTCATATTCTCAAACCTTCCTATACTCTGATCTTAAATTTAAAAATTTTTTCCTGGAATTTTCCTTTCTTTGTGCTAGCTTATTCTTGTTCCTAGGATTCCAAAGTTTAGCAGCCTTCTGGTTTCTCTTTGTCTGCTGTTTCTATTCCACAAGCCTATTCTGTTGAGCCCTCCCATCCCGTGTGAGTAAAACCACAGGCATTGTCCAGTGAATGGTCTCAGCGGAAATCCCAGGGGTCCTAGGAGCTCAGACGGCGGAGGCAGAGGCTCCGCTTCCAGCAGCACTGGGACGGGTGATGGTGGCTCCTTGGGGGCAGGAGCTGAGCTATGAGGCTTGGAAGGGTCCACACCACGAGAGATCTCAGGCTCCAGGGCTCAGCCCCCGGAGCCGGGCGACCCCGCCAGGAGAGGTTCTGAGTTCCGTCATCAACGGGTCTGCGCGGCGTCCGCCTCTCCTGGGGTCGCCTCTTATGGATCCTTACGGGTCGCGGGGGTCGGCCCCAGGCCGTCTCTGCGCCCCGCCACTGGATGCGCTGTGATCTGGGTCTGTGTCGCCGACAGTTGCAATGCACAAGCCCAGAGACCGGAAAACAATTCTCACTGGAGGTCCCAAGAGAGCTGGCTCACCATGGGATAGGATCAGAAGCCGAAACTCCAATCCTCCTGGTTCCCACATCCCAGACCATCTTTTAGGCGTCCCCTCCACGGCCATCCCCCTGGGCAGGGGCCTGCGCTTCAGTCTCTACTCCAGCACTACTAGTATGGAGCTCTGTGTCAGCTGGTCTGAGAGCTACGTGCTGGAATAGAACTTCCCGGTGGTGAGCAGCGGGCCTGGGGTTGCACAAAAGAGTCGCCAGCGCCGAAGACGCCCCCAGCCTAAAGATCGACAGATTCTGGACCCCGCCCGAGCCACCTCTCTTGGGATCACCTGGATTTAAATTGCAAACTGCTTTCCAGTCTCTGCGAGCCTCTGCTTTAGGGTTCTGAAACCAGACCATCCCCAGGCGGGGCGCAGAGCCGCCAGCCCAGGACGGGATGCCCGCGACCCACCAGGAGCCAGAGGAGCCCCCGGGAGAGGTGGCCGCCGATGACGAGGAGCTCCGCAGCCACGGCCAGGCAGCCTCCCTCAGCAGGTGACGCTGCTTCCTAGGATGAACGAGTGGAGCCCTGGCACCCTGACGGCGGGGACCCCTCGGAGCATCGCCCTGCTCCTGCCCCGGGAGCCACCACCGCACGTCCCAGTGCTGGTGGCAGCGGATCCGACGAGCTGAGACCTGTAAGCTGCCTCCATCTTCGGCGCCTAGGAGCGTGAGATTTCCGCTGAAACCCTTCCCTGGGTGATCCTCCGCTACGGATATTGCAGCAACATCCCTCCGTTTGCTCACACGATGGGCGACGTTGTGTCTTCAAAAAATGTGTACCCATTTTTTCCGCTCTTTTAATAAAATTGTCCGTAAATGCGAAATTCTTCTTTCTCAGGTCTATTCCTACTTTGACTGTTGGCGATGGAAGAGGTGCAGGGGTGGAGGTGGCTGGTGGCCTCGCTTTCCTGGGCGTGAGGAGGGCGGTGGAGTCCCCTATGCACACGGAGGTGGCCAGGTGGCTGCTTGTCAAACTTGCAGACGTGCACTGGTCGTCTAGGAGATCCGGCAGACAGGATCTCTGAGAACGTCGCTGGGTCTGGGATCTACCCCAACTAAGTCTTCCTGTACCTCCTAGGGTCCTAGCCCTCCTCAGGGGCCTTTCTGAAATCTTCCAGGTGCTCTGGCATCTCTACCTCATTCCTCTGGCTTCTTAATGATTTGCATCAAATTAGTAGTCTGCAAATGAAAAGGGGTAGGGGACAGATCTCTGATCCTGACTTTTGCGAGGGTCATGCTAACATGGACTTCCAGAAGCTCTTTCCTCCTCTTGGTGTGTGGGCAGGTGCCCTTCCTAGCCCTAGGCTTGGTGTGTGTACGAGGTGGGTGTCCAGAGTGGCCAGTGGCAAAGGAGTTCCAATTGTTGGTCTCAAAGTCAGCCTTCAAATCTGGGACCAAGACGAATGTGGCTCTGGATTCTGGTTCAGCTAGAAACCTTCCTCTTGGATAATTTTCCTTCTAGGTCTAGCTAAGGAGCTGCTCTTCCATCTTCAGTTTCAATTCTTCTCCATTCCCTGCGCCCCTCATCTACCACCACTCCTGGCCCCTCCCCGTATTCAGACTCCTGATGCCTCAATCACTGGGCTAGTTTAGTGACCAGCAAAGATCAGAGGAGCTCCTGGCTTTGTCCTGGGATCCTACATTAATTAAAGTAACACATACAAAAGAAACAAAACATCATTATTTAAATATTTTATTTATTTCTTGATAGAAATACATGTACAAAGGGAAAACTGTAAAAGTTCAAGATGAAATATTGTGAGGAATTTTTCTCCTTTTTCCTTTTTTCTCATTGAAAAATCATGATCATAACAAAACAAACATCCTCAAAATACCCTGAACGCAGAAAGTAAACTTCAAAAATATATATTTCATTCAGGGCACCTAGATTCATTTTTAAGAGGTTAATCAAAGAAAGAAGATTGTAATAAGTTAGTAAGGATGAAGATGAGTGTGCTGTCACTGTTTTATTTATTTTATGCTTTTTAGGAAACAAACAGAACCCTGGAATTGTTTACACATGTGATTTATTAGAGGAAGAAGATAACTGAAATTTGATGGAAAAGGAAGACGCAGACATCAGGCTGAACATTCCTTGGGAAAAGACTGAGAACCACACTGTAAACTGGTGCCTCAAGAGAGACACTGTCAGAAATCAAAAAAGAAAAACGTTGAATCAGAACACGCACCATAGCTGCTCTCTTCGGAACCGTGCAGCTCATGGCATGAGGTAGAATACTGGGTCGTACCAAATATGTGGGGAATGTATACGTAGAGTAATCTGTAATCCTCCTGCACTGTTGTCTGTCAAGGCTGCATTTGGTCCCGGTGAATTTAAGGTTCTTGTCTTGTCAAAAGATTTCGGAGATGAAGCAGGGAGGTTAAGAAAGTAACGTGAGATTTTATTTAAGCAAGAATACACTCTCAGAAGGAGAGCGGGCAGATGAGGAGCGGCTGCCCTGGGTTTCTTTGGCAAGCTGGTTATGAGGGGCTTACAAATGAAGGGGCGGAGTATTCACTGGGGAAGGAGGAGTTTGGGGGTCATATTCCCTGATTTTCATCCCAGCTCCGTCTTCCCGAGGGGAGGAGGGCTTTTTGTCTTTATTTAGCTTAGATCAGAAGTGTCATGGTGTCGGTGCATGATGGGTACTTTTTTAAAAATATAGTTTAATGTATTTTAATAGCAAACTTACAGGAACAGCACACAAGACAGACAACAATAAAAACATGTACTTGCATGTAGGACAACTCAGAAAAAGTACAGTGAATGGATGGAATCTATTGTATGATAAAAATGCTACAAACACCATTTAGTTTCAGTCAGTAAGAAATTTACTTGTTTTAAAAAAATCCAAATGCTGGCATTGTCCAGAAAATTTTAACAGGTTTATTTATAATTGTTATAAAGTTGAACTGCTGGAACTTGTTCACTGAAACATTTTGACTTGCGTTAATGCTTTATGACCCCGCATTTATGTAAAAAATACACACACAAATGAAAATGGAAAAACTGCCAATATTTTATTTCTGTCCCCTATTTTTCCACTTGCAATCATATACTTAGGTACCTGTTGACCCCGTGGGGGAAAAAATATCTAACGTTCAGAACTACCAATAACAGGAAGAAGAGAATTTTTTTTTAAAGAATGAGATGTTTCCCATCTTAGTGGATTCTTAAGCACGTTCTCCACATACGCGGCGCGCTAGCTGGATGTCTTTTTGGCATGATTGTTACACGTTTGGCATGGATAGCACACAGGTTGGTGTCTTCAAAAAGGCCAACCAGATAGGCCTCACTTGCCTCCTGCAAAGCACCAATAGCTGCACTCCGGAAGCGCAGATCTGTCTTGAAGTCCTGAGCAATTTCCCGCACCAGATGCTGGAAGGGAAGTTTGCGAATCAGAAGTTCAGTGGACTTCTGATAACGTCTAATTTCAGGGCATGCCCCGGTACCAGGCCTGTAACGATGAGGTTTCTACATCCCTCCAATAGAGGGCGCACTCTTGCCAGTGGCTTTGGTAGCCAGTTGCTTCCTTGGTGCTTTTCCACCAATTTGCGGGCAGTCTGCTTTGTAAGAGCCATGGTATAGAGACCTCCTTACTTACCCCCCTTCACCTTCAGCTGGAGCTCGGGGAGCTAGAGAAGGCGCTAGCGTTGGAGAGCGAACGGCATCGCAGCGGTGGCTGCGAACATAATTGAAAAGATGATGGGTACTTCTTATCTGCAAGGATAATTTTATTGTAATGAGAGCATAACGAGCAACAGGTTACATTCAGGTGCAGGACATTCCCACCTTTCCTCACCTTTCTTTGTCTGCTTCCAGGACACATATCACCCCAAACTTGTGGTTTCCTGTCAGTCTGGAGGTTCCTGCTTTTCTTTGTCTTCCTATGGACCCCTGCTGTTTACAAGATGCGTAATTTCCTGCCACCTGGCCCCTGCCCCCATTCCTCTGCTCATATCTAGCTACCTGCCTGCTGTAACACAGTCATCCCAAAGAATGATCTGGTAGTACTCTCTTAAATTGGGCTTATACATTTTCTGTGCCACAATTCTGCCCATGGGTACCTATTCTAGAGAAAGTGTCTCACTGATCCATAAGAGATGATTCCATACAGTAATGGTAACTCAGCAATCTGAGGGTCCCCTGGGGTACAGTGGAGGGGTAAAGTGTGGCAGAAGCTCATCAGAGGGGAATAGGCATGAGTTGGAAGCAGCAGATGAAATTTGCATATAGAGATCTTGTAAATTACCAAACGAATGGAAAGTAATGAAAAAAATCAGAATAGAACACATTTCCTTTTACATGAATTGAATATGTGGCATGCAAAACAGTATTATATAGTACAACACTGAAAAATACCAAATACATATTAAAAATACAATAGTTATTAATAGGAAAAATTACACCTAAGGGGAGCAGAGAAATGAGAATCAGTAATGATAGAAGGTCCATAATTACATAAAACAGGATAGGGGCCCTACCAACAAACACGATTAAAAACATGGTGTTCACTCAATTCAGTGTGCCCTGTAGCTTTGAAAATCAGGGCAAACTTGAGGTGTCCCTTTGATTTGGCTGAGCTAGTGTAGAACAAAATAGAAGTATTAGAATTCTAAGTAGGCATGGGACTCTCCTTTTCCCGCCCCTACCTAATCACTCCGTTCCTCATTTCCCCACCTGATGTGGGAGGAGGAGGACCTAGAATCTCAGTCCAGCTGCAGCATGAACTACCTTTGTGTTCTGGCAAAGATGGAACCTGGCTGTCTCATCTCTTAACACCGGGCCATCCTCTCTGTTGTGCTAAAAGAAGAGAACCTGAGGTGTGATATGCATAGCTGTTCCTCCCAAGTAGTGAGGCTTCTTCCAGTGAATGGAAACTGCCAGGGACCCTCCTCCCCTCCCATCCCCCTCCTTTAACTCCATCACCGAAACCACTCGGAATTTCCAAACCCCTCCCAGCAAGATGCAGGTTTCTCCTTAATCTCGCGAGGCTCCGAGGCAATTTGCAAGGCAAATGAGTGTCTAGCCCCACTTATCTGGACGTGGGTTTCCGATCTCCTGTACTAGACAGACCCTATAAAAGGCACACTCAGAACGGGGCTGAATCACTCGCCCCTTTGCTTAGACCCGCTACGCGTCTGGCCTGGGAGGAGGCTGAAGCCATGGAGACGCACGCGTACTACACCTGGGAAGAGCTGTCCCGGAGGAGGGCGCATCCAGAGCCCCACGTGCCACCGGGCCTCAACCGAGAACAGGCCTGGGCCTGGGCTCTGGATAACTTCCCTGCGCTGAGCCGCCCCTCCTGCCGAAGCCCCCGGTTCTGCGAGGACGCACATTACTGTGCATGTGGGCTGCCGCGGCGCGCTTGCCCCGGACACGCAGACGGTCCCCAGGTGGAGAGCGGCCACAAACGCTGGCGAGACCCACAAGTCCAGGAGCCAACGGCTAATCCGGGGTGGAGCGGCAGCCCCGTCAAGAAGAGGCCGAAGCCGCACACCGCAGGGCACAATCGGGCCTGAGCAGCCAGGAGATGCCCGCAGCAGCGGAGGCCGACAGACACGCGGCCAGATGGCCTCCAGGAGCCCAGGACGGTCCCCGTCCCCTACCCCGAAGCTGCGGGAACCCTGTGGAGGCTTGCAACCCTGCGGAACTCGGCAAGGAAAGGAGTCGCAGCTTTCTGTCCGGCCCACGGCGCCCCTTCAACCCATGCCCTGGCCTGGAGCCTGAGTCACCCCAGTGGAGGCCTCCTTCTGCCTGGCTGGGCTTCTCCCCTGGGCCCCGCCTCGCTCTGGGATGAGCCTGGAGGACTCTGTGGGGCAGACCAGTCCTTATTTGTCCCTCCTTTCCTGGATTACCGACAGCTTTCTCAATTAGAGATCTCTCTTCAGGGAATCCATACTATCTTAAGGAGCTTTGTTGTAGTTGTACTCAGAATTGTCATGTTTCTTACGTTGATTCCAATTATGAGCAATGATTAAAACGTGCTTCCTTATTCTCTGCCTGTGGATTGATTTGGGTGGGTAGAGTCAGGCGTGGAAGCGGTATAGGGGGTTCTGTGGCTGAAAGGGGAGCTGGGACCCAGGTCAGGGCTCCTTAAGATGAAAGAAATGTAAAGTGAAACCATGACGTATAACTTTGACTACCACAGTGGTCTGTATTAATCTTTTCCATTTGTTCTAATATTGGTAAAGTAGTAACTCCCCAACGCAGCTTTTGAGAAATGAATTTGAAAGGATCTTTGGAAAGCCAGCATGACAATATGCATTAAGCATTTCAATATGAATACCCTTGGAGACTTCCCTGGTGGTCCAGTGGTTAAGACTCCAAGCTCCCAATGCAGGGGGCCCCCAGGTTCAATCCCTGGTCAGGGAACTAAGATCCCACATACCACAACTAAGCCCGCGCTCACTGCGACTAGAGAAACCTGCACACACCAATCAAGAGCCTGCACACCAAAACGAAGACCCAGCTCAGCCTAAATCAATCAATCAATCTCAAAAAATATATATGAATACTCTTGACCCAGAATTCCACTTCTACAAGCCAGAAATTGTGGTTAACAGGCGATTTTCCAATATAAGATTAAAAATAAATGATAGTCATATTTGCACAGTTCCAAACTATGCTGCTCTTAGAGGTAAAATGGAAGGCATGACTTTGAAAAGATACCCAGAGGCTGAATGTACCAGGCTGAGCCCTGGACAGGTTGACTGTAGCAACTAAGGGTGGTTCTAAGCAAGTTGGAAGGGAAAGCACTAAGGCACAGCCACCCATTAGGCTGAGAGAGGGCAGGGTTTCCAGAGCCTTGCCTATGTAAACACTCTGCTGCAGTTCCTTCCACAAGTGCCTACCTTGGGAATTTGCAACTGAGACTTAGAATTTGATCATGATATGTAAGTCAAGCATCAAGTTGCCTCCCAATTCCTTGTTACCTGTCTCAAGTCTACGTGTAAAGGGATTTTCTCATGTCTCTTCCTGGATTGACATACAGCCACACAGTCCCCACTGCAGTCCACCCGGATATTCCCAGCTCCTCTATAAGAAAACTTTGCATCACTGCTGGTCTCCCCCTGGATGCCAGGACATGGTCACCAATAACACACTGTTGTCTGTGAGCTGGTTCCAAAAAAAGGTTGCTCTGTTTCAGGATGCTTTTCATCTAGTGCCCATTCTTTAATCCCACCAAGTATCATTACACAAGGTTGAACGGCTGTACCAGTTTTTATTGAAGGATTGGGATAACTGAAGGAAATTACACAGCAGAAGGGAAAAACTTAAACTAAATACTGAATTTTTTTGAAGTTATCATTACTGAGAGTACCTTATGACCTACTATAGAAGACGAACCTCTTTAGAATTAGTTTCCTTACAGGGCACAATAATGGTTCCAAGGAGAATCAGAATGTTTACTGACCCTGTGCACTAAACAGTGCCACCCAGGTTTCCCAGACTCTCCAGACCACAGTTCTCCCTTAAAAAATGTGGACCCGTGGCTGTCACCTAATTGTGCTGCTAGGGCTGAGAGATAGCACTGTGGTTTTCCTCTTAGGAGCCTGCGTTTTGTTTCACTTCTTTCTCAAAAGCAAAAAGATTAGCAATAAGAAGACAATCCATAGGCAAGACCTCCTCACCCCAAAACTGGAATCCCAACCTGCAGGAAAAAGGACCCACTTTTTGAACCATATACTTAGGATCCCTGAGAATATTTTCCCCACACTAAGACTGTCCCTGACTCTCTCACCAGAAGGCAATCCCTGCCTATACATGTCCTTGTTAACTCTTCTCACAGATCCATCTATATTCTTTCATGACACCCTTTTCCCTAACAATAGACCAAAACTTATTTTTGGTATAGGTGGAAAAAGAAATGGACTTATTTTATTCGAAAATCCATCTACTTTATTTCACATCCATTTCAGTGATTATATGTGGAATCTATAAAAGACTCTTTCTGCCTTCCCTTCTTGAAATCACCTCATTCCTGTCTTGAGAAAATAGCTACCTGGTAGATACCTTGCTATTTCACATGCCCAGTATTGAAGGATGAGTTTGCTCCATGCTGGTCTATATGGTCAGGGGAACTTTCCTACTTTTGATGCTCAGAAAGGTTGTTTATGAATGAAACTTTAAAAAAATAGGTGAGACATTGTACTTGACATACCCTTTTCTTCAAAAAATAAAAAGGAAAAAAAATAGAAGAGTTGGGGAAATCCTACAGATTAAAAGAAATATTAAGACATCCCAACTACATGTAATGGGTAGACTTTATCTGAAATCAGTTGTTCCCCACTTTGTTGGTGACTGATATTGATCATCTGCAGTCTGACCACATTGCTGGTTCTCACTGTAGTGGCTTCTTTCTGCTGCATGTATAACACAGGCTAGCTGCTCCTAACCTCTGTGGGGAAAACCAAATATCACTGGTGTTCAAACAACTTTCTGAGAAGGTTCTACACCACCAGGGCCTATTAGCGCCATGTTGAGCCTTCAAAGGAAACAGTGTTGTTGTCCTTCCCTTAAACCTGGCCAAGCAGAGCTCTGTGTCTTGAATATCTTTATTAGATTCCCCCAAGTCAGTTACAGCCATTGCATGCTGGTCTAATGAACCCCTTCAACTTACCACTATTGGCTGCCTTGACCAGAACTTCCAACTCTCTGCCTCTTGCATTGTCTATACTTTCATCTTCTTTATTTCCTTATTTCTCATTTTTGGTTTTGATTCTCTTCCCTCTTTTCTCTGTTTCCTTACTTCTCTCTTTTTTTAAAAAGTTACTTCTTTTAAAAAAAGTTATGTATTTATTTATTTATTTATATTGGCTGCATTTGGTCTTCGTTGCTGTGCGCGGGCTTTCTCTAGTTGCGGCAAGCAGGGGCTACTCTTCGTTGTGGTATGCGGGCTTCTCATTGTAGTGGCTTCTCTTGTTGCAGAGCACGGGCTCTAGGCTCACGGGCTTCAGTAGTTGTGGCACGTGAGCTCAGTAGCATAGCTCACGGGCTCTAGAGCGCAGGCTCTGTAGTTGTGGTGCACCGGCTTAGTTGCTCCACGGCATGTGGGATCTTCCCGGACCAGGGCTCGAACACATGTCCCTGCATTGGCAGGCGGATTCCTAACCAGTGGGTCACCATGGAAGTCCCCTTATTTCTCATTTTTATTGATACCATTTCTTTTTATCTCAGCTCATGCAAAACACTGGCTTTGGTGGGAGTCATCTTAAACGTTAGAGTTTTCTTTCCTGGCAGAGAATCAACTACCATAAGGAACAAGTTTTAGCTGTGTCCTCATGGTCTCTTAACTGTGACTTTGCTCTCCCCTTAAAATTCAGCTCTGCCAAAGCAGGACCCAGTTCTACAACTCTGTATGTGTAGCACCATCACAGCAGCTTGCCCGTGGCAGGCTGTCAAAACATGGTTGTTAAAAACTCTGGGGCTTCCCTGGTGGCGCAGTGGTTGAGAATCTGCCTGCCAATGCAGGGGACACGGGTTCGAGCCCTGGTCTGGGAAGATCCCACATGCCGCGGAGCAACTGGGCCCGTGAGCCGCAATTACTGAGCCTGCGCGTCTGGAGCCTGTGCTCCGCAACAAGAGAGGCCGCGATAGTGAGAGGCCCGCGCACCGCGATGAAGAGTGGCCTTCGCTTGCCACAACTAGAGAAAGCCCTCGCACAGAAACGAAGACCCAACACAACCATAAATAAATAAAATAAATTTAAAAAAAAACAAAACAAAAAACGGACGTGTTTTCCAATACAGGATAAAAAAAATATAAACAATAGGCATATTTGCACAATCCCAAACTATGCAGCCCTAGAAATAAAATGGAAGGCATGATTTTGAAAAGGTATCCCAGAGAACAAATGTACAGTAGGGGGACTGGGCAGGAGGTGACTGTAGCAAGGGGACTTGAATTCAAGGGGATGGTTCTAACCAAGTTAGAGGCGAAAGCGCTGAGGTAGCCAACCAGGTAGGCTCGGAGAGGGCAGAATTCCATGTCCTTGCCCTGTGGGCTCCCCATGACTACCTGCACCGGGGTTTTGTAGCTTTTCTGGATCCAGGCAGCCACCTGATCTGCCATATTCGGCTTCTCTGGGGCTGAAGTTGGACCAGGCAGGAACCCAAGTGTCAATTCCCAGGCAGGCCTTGTTGGGAGCTTCCAAACTACTCATGGCACAGAGAAAGTCTCTGAGTCCTCATTATTTCTCTCCCACACAGTAGGTCCTATCCTACCAGAAGTGGAGCATTCCCCTGAGCCTCTGCTCAGTCCCTGGAGGTTGTCCAGACCCAGGCTTCTACCCAGTGCAGGGAAGGCAGTAGCCAGGTTCCTGCCTCTTGCTTGCAGACAACCGAACCCTCACAGCAAGACAGATGAAGTTCCAAACCTTCACTCTCTTATACCGTGAAACAGCATGTCTGGGCCAAGAGAGAGGAGCAGGAAGCAGAAGTTCTCTAGCCTAGGACCTCTAAGACATCAGAATTAAGATGCTGAAACACAGACGTTGGTGTTAACCTTCAGTGCACATTGCTTCAGGATACCAGACCCCCGAGAAGAAGCAAATTAATATCCTCTTCTGAATGACATCCAATAAAACCGAGCTGAATGTGGCTTTGTTCAGATCTGATTGATTGGGTCATCCCAGCATTTGATGCTCACAGCATGTTTACCAGCATTTCTGAGAAGCAGCAAGGAAAAACAAACAAATAAATCCTCCCAAGAGTTATTTTTCTCCTTTTCAGTGATATCTGATCTTCCTCTGTTCAGCCTGTGGCTGGAGAATATTTTTTTCTATATTCATTCCTTCTTCATTCCCAAAGCCTTACTAAGCACCAATATTATACTACATGTACACATGATCCTGGAGCTAAAGCCATCAATCAGCAGACATGGGATCTGCCATAAAGTGTCTGACTTTTTTTTTTTTTAATTTATTTTTTATTTATTTATGGCTGCGTTGGGTCTTCGTTGCTGCGCGTGGGCTTTCTCTAGTTGCAGTAAGCAGGGGCTACTCTTCACTGCGGTGCGTGGGCTTCTAACTGCGGTGGCTTCTCTTGTTGTGGAGCATGGGCTCTAGGGCGCAGGCTCAGTAGTTGTGGCACACGGGCTTGGTTGCTCCGTGGCATGTGGGATCTTCCCGGACCAGGGCTCGAACCCGTGTCCCCTGCAATGGCAGGCGGGTTCTTAACCACTGTGCCACCAGGGAAGTCCTAAAGTGTCTGACTTTCATGGGATGGACAGACAGTAAACATGCCAACAAATAAGCAGATAGAACTATTTTAGTATAAGTGCTATAAAGAATGTTTTCTAAGTTAATTGAAAGAAGGTAACTGGGAGGGTACTAACTTTGAAGAGTCAAAATAGCATTATTAGAGGTATGAGCATGTCCTTTCAACTTAGATCTCAGTAGTGTGATGGAAAATCTAGAGGAAGGAAAATCTCATCATCGAGAGAGAACATCCAATTCACAGGCTCAGCCTAGAAAAAAATTAATATGGTCATTGATGGAGGGAAGGCAAATACTGGCTTTCTGTGGCCCTAGTGAGATATATCTGTACCACAGCAATCTCAGAGTCCTCTGTCTCTGCTAGCATCCAATCATACTTAATAGGTAATTATGATGAAAGATTTAAATTTTGTGTTAGATTTGATTGAATAGTTTAATTGCTGACTTTGACTGCTCAAATATATGCTATTGACCTAATCAGTTATCAGATTGACCATAGATGTAGCCAAGGAATTGATAGGGGAGACCTAACTGATGGTATTTGAAGGTGTGTTCACAATTTCTTCTTCACTCTGTCAGATTATATGACCCCATATATGAGCTGAGCTATTTAGTTTCTATGTTATGACACTGTATTTTCCAGGGTAGATACAAAATAAATAAAATGGAAGAGAAAAATATTGTGATTATTCAAGAAGCTTTTCCAAGACACTAGAGAGCAGTAAAATTTGATTTAAATAGTATAACAGTGTAATCTGGAGTGTGTAAATTGAAGATCCCCTAATACATCATCTCCCCTCTTAGTGAGCAGCTTCCGTCTAGGGAAGTTGAAAGGAACTAGTGCCATGATTTGCACAGTTTGGAGGGAGAGAGATGTCAGCTGGAGGGCTGCTCAGTAGGTGTTTGTCTAGGGAATCGGGCTCCCCATTGGGAAACCTCACTCCTCTGTGTGTTACAACCATCCAGGCACCTTCCTTTCTCTACGATGCAAACGTCCATTCACTGTTCACACCTGGGCAGACGTATCTCTGCTACTTAGCACAGCAAAACTGCAGTCAGCTTCCTGGGGCCACTTCTGAAGTTCCCCAATAATCACTTGCCATTCGAAGCTTCTCCGGCTCTCAGGATCCACCATCTAGACACCTAGAGTCCACTTACAGAGATGCTTGAAATTTCTGGTTTCAGGAGTTTCCGTTCTAGTTTCTAAATAAGGCTCTCTATTTACTAGCGTAAATAGTATTTATCTGTTCTTTCTCTAGATTGGATATTGCAGTGCAGGGTGCAGGCTCATTTCTCTGGATTTGTTGCTGGACAGGGACTCTTTTGAAGCCACATTATTTCCCCCAAATCTTCCAGGAAATGTATATTATTTTTATCTTTCCTTCCTGAAAAAAAAGTAAATTGAATAGATTGTGTAGGCATTCATTAGGTATATGACTTCGGTTATATCCTGTAGGTGGGAATAGTGGATAAAGAAAGGAAGCTTATTTTATTCTAAAATCCATCTACATTTATTTCACATCAATTTTAACGATCACTTATGAAATCTATAAAATATTCTTTTTGCCTTTCATTCTTTTTTATTGAGGTAAAATTGGTATAGGAGTTTCATGTGTACAGCATTATGATTCAACACATGTGTTCATTACAAAGTGATCATCCTCAAAATCTAGTTACCATCCATCACCATGCACTTGACCACCATCACACATTCCAACCAGCCCCCAACCCTCATCCCTTATGGTAAATACCAATCTGTTCTCTTGTTTTGTTTGTTCAGTTTTTTTGTTTTAGTTTTTTTGGGGGGGGTTGGTTTAGGGTTTCTTTAGATTCCACATATGAGTGAAATCATATAGTTTTTGTCTTTTATCTTTTGATTTATTTCACTTAAGGTAATACCCTCAAGGTCCACATGTTGTCGCAAATGGCAGGATTTCATTCTTTTTATGACTGAGTAGTATTCCATTGTGTATATATACCACATCTTCTTCTTCTTTTAAATTGAAGTACAGTTGATTTACAATATTATATTAGTTTCAGGTGTACAACATAGTGATTCAGTATTTTTGCAGATTATATTCCATTATAGGTTATTATAAGATAATGGCTATAATTCCCTGTGCTATACAGTATATCCTTGTTGCTTATCTATTTTATACATAGTAGTTTGTATCTGTTAATCCCATACCCCTAATTGTCCCTCATTCTTCCCTCTCCCCTTTGGTAACCACAAGTGTGTTTTCTATATCTGTGAGTCTGTTTCTATTTTGCATACACATTCATTTGTATTATTTTTAGATGCCACATATAAGTGATATCATGCACTATTTGTCTTCCTCTGTCTGGCTTATTTCACTAAGCATAATATTCTCTAGGTCCATCCATGTTGCTGCAAATGGCAAAATTTCATTCTTTTTATGGCTGAGCAATATTCCACTGTATATACTTACCACATCTTAATTCAGTCATCCTTTTTTAGGCACTTGTGTTGCTTCCATGTCTTGGATATTGTAAATAGGTGCATGTATCTTTCTGAATTCATGCTTTCATTTTTTCTGGATGTATACCCAGGAGTGGAAAGCTGGATCCTATGGTATTTCTATTTTTAGATTTTGAGGAACCTCCATACTGTTTTCCATGGTAGTTGCACCAATTTAGATTCCCACCAACAGTATATGAGTGTTCCCTTTTCTCCACATTCTCTCCAACACTTGTCATTTATTGTCTTTTGGAGAATAGCCATTCTGACAGGTGGGAGATGATATCTCAATGTGGTTTTGATGTGCATGTCCCTGATAATTAGTGATGCTGAGCATCTTTCATGGGTCTGTTGGCCATCTGTGTGTCTTCTTTGGAAAAATGTCTGTTGAGGTCCTCTGCCCATTTTTCAATGAGGTTGTTTGCTTTTTTGGGAGTTTAAATTGTATAAATTGAATTGTATAACTTGAGTTAAAACCTTAAGAGGATATAAGAGTTCTTTGTATATTTTGGATATTAACCCTTTGTCAAATATGTGATTAGATATATCTCCCCTCATTCAGTAGGTTGCCTTCTCAATTTGATGATAGTTTCTTTTGCTGTGCAGAAACTTTTTGGTTTGATGTAGTCCCATTAGTTTAATTTTGCTTTTGTGTCCCCTGCCTGCCTTCTCTTCTTGAAATTATCCATTTCTAGACTTGAGGAAATAGCTACATACAGTTACCTTGCTGTTCACATGCCCCATATTGAATTGCATGAATTAGCAATCATGTAAGAAATTTTGACATTGTGTACATTTGTGAAAATTTCTTTCCCTTACTTAAAAATTACACAAAACATTTCTTTTGAAAAAAACAATCTTTTTTGATAATAAAACCTAACAGCTTAAAAAAATTCTCTTTATACTGTGAGTCATTGCTTTGGCTGTTGGGAAGTACAAATGGCAGAGGTAGAGGTGGCTAGTTCAAGTCAATTTTTAAAAAATTTTTAAGTAAAAAGAAAAGAAAAAATGGAGCACACAAACCCCATTACTAGAAATAGTTACAGGTAATGGCAGAAGCAATCTATTCCAGAACAGAATTTTCTTTAACAATGTTATGGATGATCAAATACTGCAATGACTCCAGCTTTCTACCAGCAAAGGGCACTTCTACAGTATTCAGCACTACTAGTCAGTTTTACAACCAAAAACAACCTAAAATTGTATTTTTAGGTATTGCTAATATACTATTTAATATTAAAGATACTCTAATATATTTAATAAAATACTGGTGTCTAGATGTATGTTATAATTTAAAATGTAAGGAATTATAAAGTGACAATAAGAGCTTGCCTGATAGAGTGTACCTGTCTGCATGGTCTAGGACAGTCCCAGTAATCAATCATTCCTATGAATACTCATTCTACTTTGGATAGAGTACACTATGGCCTCACATCAGTCTATGCCATATTTTGCTGTCAAATGAGTTTTGTACCAAAATTTACACACCAAAGTGTAGGTTGCATACAATTTTGGATTTTAGAATTGCTAAAGGAACTGTAGAACTGCACTCCAAATCCTGCTAGTGATTCCTGACAAGTGAGTTTATGGACAATTGTGTCTTTCCATGAATTCAAGGGCTATTTCATTTATTTGCCTAAGAGATTAAGTATTTGAAATGACTACTGAAAAAGTGAGGATGAAATTTAAAAGTGATTTCTTTATTTCCAGTTCTCACTGATTTCATTTCTCATATACACTCTTTAAGAAATAAAAGACAAAGTAGGAAATTAAAATACATTAATAAAGACATAGCAGTGTCTATAACACACACCCATGTCATCACATCATCGTTATGAGCTGTATATTTCCCA
The DNA here is from genome assembly GCF_028023285.1 of Balaenoptera ricei. Classification (NCBI taxonomy): domain Eukaryota; kingdom Metazoa; phylum Chordata; class Mammalia; order Artiodactyla; family Balaenopteridae; genus Balaenoptera; species Balaenoptera ricei. The sequence goes on from NC_082641.1 coordinate 36,437,465, forward strand.
TGTTCAGGCTTCACTGGAAAAATTCCGTTTGAGTCTAAAAAAGTAAAATATCACCCTGTGGTCTAATAGATGGGTGAAAGAATATTTTTTGCAATTCCCTGGGGACCGGCCAGGGTTACATACTGGTTGAGCCCCAGCATCCAGGCTGCACAGGTGGCCCATGGAATCCTGGCAGGGAAAGGAGAGAAAGGGTGAGGTTGGGTGGGATGCCAGAAACCAGAGCGATGAGGGGAAGGGACTCGAGGAAACCGCTCCCGAGGCCGGGAGTCCCCACATTCAGACTCCTGTGAGATTAATCCCAGTGAAGGATTTTGCCCCCAGAGAAATCACAGCAGTTGAGAAATTCTCAGTATAATTGTATTAACATTTATTAAGCACTTACACTTTGCCTGCCATTGTTCTCTCAGGCCCGGTTTCAAACCCCGGATTGGGTGGACACTCTAGTTCAACTCCGAATGGCAATGAGAAGTCAGGCGCCTTGGAAAGTCGCCAGGTTGGAGTTAGGAAGTGACGCGAGCCTAACCGCTCCAGAATCTGGCCGCAGAAACACCCCACCGCGAAAGACAATCCCTAGTTTTCTCTTGTCCGGGGCCCCAGCGCTCTGGCTGCAGGTCAGCTCTGAGGTGGGAGCTGGAAGTCGGCTTTGGGGAGAGTCAGGAAGAAGGGACACGCCCAGGAGAGTGCCTGAGGGAGACGGAAGCTCTGCGCTACCGGAGGCCAGTGCTTCTCGATGCGTTTGGAGCGGCGACAGGCGCTGGGGGCCGTGGAGCAACGTGAAGGTGACTGGACGGCCCCACAGATGCACTGGAAGGGCCAGGGCCAGGGCGAGGGCGCAGGAGCGTTCATCGGGCGAAGTGGAGTTCTCAGGGCTGCTGGCCGCCCTTTGCTGGATGTCTCGGAGCCCAGCACGTGGGACCCAGTTTGGCAACGCCTATGCTGGACCCCTGGCCGCCCGGTGTGCCCAAGAGACCCCACCGGCCTCCCCCCGCCCAGCAAATCAGGGGACTGAGGGTCCCCGGTGAGAACTGGCACCGGCCACCCCGCCCCTGCGTCGGGTCCTTCCCCAAAAGCCAAAGAGAGAGAAAGGCGTTGGAATTTGGTATAATTTATTAAGTAATCGAAAGAAAAATTCACAAATGTCTCTGAAGACGAATTCTTCCATGATTGCTAAACGGAGAGGTGTTATTGTAATACAATCTGTCGCAAGGGATCATCCAATGACGGGTCTCAGCGGAGATGAGGGCTCCTGGGTCCAAAGGCGGCGGGAGAGGCAGCCCAGGGTCTTGCCGGCCACTGCGTGTAGGTCCGCGGCCACCAGCCTTGGGACGTCCGGTGGTGTCTCTCCAGGCCAGGAGGAGGGCGATGCTCCGGAAGGGTCCCCGCGGTCAGAGGTCTCGGGTTCCAGATGCTGGGTCCCCGATGCCGCAAGACCCGCCCAGGGAAGCTTTGCGGGTGGGCGGCGGCCCCACCTCCTGAGGGCGATTGTGGCTCCTGGCGGGTCGCGGGCGTCGTGTCCGTGGCGGGCGGCCCAGCGCCCCGCCTGCAGGTGCTCTGCGCTCGGGGTCCGTGTTTCGGGCAGTGTGGGTGCAGACGTTCGCAGGCGGTAGAAAGTTGTTCCCCATTGAAGTCCTCGTCGTCCCCAGAGAGTTGGCCCAGCGTAGGATAGAAAGGGAGCTGCCATTCCTCAGGGTCCGCTAAGCTCAAGATTTGCAGCATCTCTGGTTCCTGGGACTCCTCTGCGGAATCCCAGGCCTCGCGCACGCAGCGGGGAAAGTTCGGCTCCATCGCTTCAGCCACTGAGAGGAGGAGAAGTTTTCAGGGATCCCTTCCTTGAGGATTTATACTTTCCCGGGCTCTTAGGGGTCCAACCAGAGGATATTAGGATGGGTGGTGCCGTTTTGTCAGGTTTCAGATTGCTTCAGAAGGCGGGCCCTGAGGAGATTAGGGGAAAATCCAATCATCTTGGATGGAGTTATTCGAAGTTGAATCGATTTTGTTGATTTGATAGAATTAAATTTTTGTTGTTGTTTGTTTTTTTTTTTTAAGAATTACAGGTACAGGGACTCTGCCAAGACGAGCTCTTTGGAAGGTTACTCTTTTAGGAAAAGTATCCTTTGTGCCTGACACTTTTAGTTAACTGTATGTTCATTGATTCTCAGGGCCCTTCTGCTTGGAAAGTACCATCAGATTTTACCCAGATGATCAAACTGAGAAGTTGGCCACCTTTGCATGAAATCACACTGCTGGTCACACTGACACTCTGATCTTCAATTCTAAGTTAAAATTGCTTCAGACTTTCAGCCAACATATAGGAGGGGAGGGCTCAAAGTCTAGAGATCTAGATGCAGACTGTTTGGGTACAAGTTCTGCCTATTATTTCTATATGACTCAATTAGTTACCTAACCTCTCTTATCCTCATGTTTTTACCTGGATGGTAGCTAAAATTTAACGTTTTACAAGGTAACTTTTATGATTAAATTCAATAACAAAGGTCATGTAATTAGATATTCCCAGGCAGAAAATAAGTTGTTCAATTAGAATTATTATTATTTTCATTGTCATTCTTAGTGATGTTAAACATGGATATTAAACATAACATCAATGAATAACAAACTCAAAATGTTGTCTTTTTGTGTGTGTTTAATCTGAATGGATTGCTTTTTCCTTCTGTGTCAGATCTATAGTGAAATCGTATTCCCTTACATCCTTCCTGAGATGTTTCAGACATTCTGTTGGCAAACATGTCAGTGCCTCTAAGCCTAGACTTCCTTGATCAGTCATTCATCTTCAATGTAACAAAGTCAGTTAAATTCAGAGTTTTTTTTTTTTAATTATTTTTTATTAATTAATTAATTTATTTATTTATTTTTGGCTGTGTTGGGTCTTCGTTTCTGTGCGAGGGCTTTCTCTAGTTGTGGCAAGCGAAGGCCACTCTTCATCGCGGTGCGCGGGCCTCTCACTATCGCGGCCTCTCTTGTTGCGGAGCACAGGCTCCAGACGCGCAGGCTCAGTAATTGCGGCTCACGGGCCCAGTTGCTCCGCGGCATGTGGGATCTTCCCAGACCAGGGCTCGAACCCGTGTCCCCTGCATTGGCAGGCAGATTCTCAACCACTGCGCCACCAGGGAAGCCCCAGAGTTTTTAACAACCATGTTTTGACAGCCTGCCACGGGCAAGCTGCTGTGATGGTGCTACACATACAGAGTTGTAGAACTGGGTCCTGCTTTGGCAGAGCTGAATTTTAAGGGGAGAGCAAAGTCACAGTTAAGAGACCATGAGGACACAGCTAAAACTTGTTCCTTATGGTAGTTGATTCTCTGCCAGGAAAGAAAACTCTAACGTTTAAGATGACTCCCACCAAAGCCAGTGTTTTGCATGAGCTGAGATAAAAAGAAATGGTATCAATAAAAATGAGAAATAAGGGGACTTCCATGGTGACCCACTGGTTAGGAATCCGCCTGCCAATGCAGGGACATGTGTTCGAGCCCTGGTCCGGGAAGATCCCACATGCCGTGGAGCAACTAAGCCGGTGCACCACAACTACAGAGCCTGCGCTCTAGAGCCCGCGAGCTATGCTACTGAGCTCACGTGCCACAACTACTGAAGCCCGTGAGCCTAGAGCCCGTGCTCTGCAACAAGAGAAGCCACTACAATGAGAAGCCCGCATACCACAACGAAGAGTAGCCCCTGCTTGCCGCAACTAGAGAAAGCCCGCGCACAGCAACGAAGACCAAATGCAGCCAATATAAATAAATAAATAAATACATAACTTTTTTTAAAAGAAGTAACTTTTTAAAAAAAGAGAGAAGTAAGGAAACAGAGAAAAGAGGGAAGAGAATCAAAACCAAAAATGAGAAATAAGGAAATAAAGAAGATGAAAGTATAGACAATGCAAGAGGCAGAGAGTTGGAAGTTCTGGTCAAGGCAGCCAATAGTGGTAAGTTGAAGGGGTTCATTAGACCAGCATGCAATGGCTGTAACTGACTTGGGGGAATCTAATAAAGATATTCAAGACACAGAGCTCTGCTTGGCCAGGTTTAAGGGAAGGACAACAACACTGTTTCCTTTGAAGGCTCAACATGGCGCTAATAGGCCCTGGTGGTGTAGAACCTTCTCAGAAAGTTGTTTGAACACCAGTGATATTTGGTTTTCCCCACAGAGGTTAGGAGCAGCTAGCCTGTGTTATACATGCAGCAGAAAGAAGCCACTACAGTGAGAACCAGCAATGTGGTCAGACTGCAGATGATCAATATCAGTCACCAACAAAGTGGGGAACAACTGATTTCAGATAAAGTCTACCCATTACATGTAGTTGGGATGTCTTAATATTTCTTTTAATCTGTAGGATTTCCCCAACTCTTCTATTTTTTTTCCTTTTTATTTTTTGAAGAAAAGGGTATGTCAAGTACAATGTCTCACCTATTTTTTTAAAGTTTCATTCATAAACAACCTTTCTGAGCATCAAAAGTAGGAAAGTTCCCCTGACCATATAGACCAGCATGGAGCAAACTCATCCTTCAATACTGGGCATGTGAAATAGCAAGGTATCTACCAGGTAGCTATTTTCTCAAGACAGGAATGAGGTGATTTCAAGAAGGGAAGGCAGAAAGAGTCTTTTATAGATTCCACATATAATCACTGAAATGGATGTGAAATAAAGTAGATGGATTTTCGAATAAAATAAGTCCATTTCTTTTTCCACCTATACCAAAAATAAGTTTTGGTCTATTGTTAGGGAAAAGGGTGTCATGAAAGAATATAGATGGATCTGTGAGAAGAGTTAACAAGGACATGTATAGGCAGGGATTGCCTTCTGGTGAGAGAGTCAGGGACAGTCTTAGTGTGGGGAAAATATTCTCAGGGATCCTAAGTATATGGTTCAAAAAGTGGGTCCTTTTTCCTGCAGGTTGGGATTCCAGTTTTGGGGTGAGGAGGTCTTGCCTATGGATTGTCTTCTTATTGCTAATCTTTTTGCTTTTGAGAAAGAAGTGAAACAAAACGCAGGCTCCTAAGAGGAAAACCACAGTGCTATCTCTCAGCCCTAGCAGCACAATTAGGTGACAGCCACGGGTCCACATTTTTTAAGGGAGAACTGTGGTCTGGAGAGTCTGGGAAACCTGGGTGGCACTGTTTAGTGCACAGGGTCAGTAAACATTCTGATTCTCCTTGGAACCATTATTGTGCCCTGTAAGGAAACTAATTCTAAAGAGGTTCGTCTTCTATAGTAGGTCATAAGGTACTCTCAGTAATGATAACTTCAAAAAAATTCAGTATTTAGTTTAAGTTTTTCCCTTCTGCTGTGTAATTTCCTTCAGTTATCCCAATCCTTCAATAAAAACTGGTACAGCCGTTCAACCTTGTGTAATGATACTTGGTGGGATTAAAGAATGGGCACTAGATGAAAAGCATCCTGAAACAGAGCAACCTTTTTTTGGAACCAGCTCACAGACAACAGTGTGTTATTGGTGACCATGTCCTGGCATCCAGGGGGAGACCAGCAGTGATGCAAAGTTTTCTTATAGAGGAGCTGGGAATATCCGGGTGGACTGCAGTGGGGACTGTGTGGCTGTATGTCAATCCAGGAAGAGACATGAGAAAATCCCTTTACACGTAGACTTGAGACAGGTAACAAGGAATTGGGAGGCAACTTGATGCTTGACTTACATATCATGATCAAATTCTAAGTCTCAGTTGCAAATTCCCAAGGTAGGCACTTGTGGAAGGAACTGCAGCAGAGTGTTTACATAGGCAAGGCTCTGGAAACCCTGCCCTCTCTCAGCCTAATGGGTGGCTGTGCCTTAGTGCTTTCCCTTCCAACTTGCTTAGAACCACCCTTAGTTGCTACAGTCAACCTGTCCAGGGCTCAGCCTGGTACATTCAGCCTCTGGGTATCTTTTCAAAGTCATGCCTTCCATTTTACCTCTAAGAGCAGCATAGTTTGGAACTGTGCAAATATGACTATCATTTATTTTTAATCTTATATTGGAAAATCGCCTGTTAACCACAATTTCTGGCTTGTAGAAGTGGAATTCTGGGTCAAGAGTATTCATATATATTTTTTGAGATTGATTGATTGATTTAGGCTGAGCTGGGTCTTCGTTTTGGTGTGCAGGCTCTTGATTGGTGTGTGCAGGTTTCTCTAGTCGCAGTGAGCGCGGGCTTAGTTGTGGTATGTGGGATCTTAGTTCCCTGACCAGGGATTGAACCTGGGGGCCCCCTGCATTGGGAGCTTGGAGTCTTAACCACTGGACCACCAGGGAAGTCTCCAAGGGTATTCATATTGAAATGCTTAATGCATATTGTCATGCTGGCTTTCCAAAGATCCTTTCAAATTCATTTCTCAAAAGCTGCGTTGGGGAGTTACTACTTTACCAATATTAGAACAAATGGAAAAGATTAATACAGACCACTGTGGTAGTCAAAGTTATACGTCATGGTTTCACTTTACATTTCTTTCATCTTAAGGAGCCCTGACCTGGGTCCCAGCTCCCCTTTCAGCCACAGAACCCCCTATACCGCTTCCACGCCTGACTCTACCCACCCAAATCAATCCACAGGCAGAGAATAAGGAAGCACGTTTTAATCATTGCTCATAATTGGAATCAACGTAAGAAACATGACAATTCTGAGTACAACTACAACAAAGCTCCTTAAGATAGTATGGATTCCCTGAAGAGAGATCTCTAATTGAGAAAGCTGTCGGTAATCCAGGAAAGGAGGGACAAATAAGGACTGGTCTGCCCCACAGAGTCCTCCAGGCTCATCCCAGAGCGAGGCGGGGCCCAGGGGAGAAGCCCAGCCAGGCAGAAGGAGGCCTCCACTGGGGTGACTCAGGCTCCAGGCCAGGGCATGGGTTGAAGGGGCGCCGTGGGCCGGACAGAAAGCTGCGACTCCTTTCCTTGCCGAGTTCCGCAGGGTTGCAAGCCTCCACAGGGTTCCCGCAGCTTCGGGGTAGGGGACGGGGACCGTCCTGGGCTCCTGGAGGCCATCTGGCCGCGTGTCTGTCGGCCTCCGCTGCTGCGGGCATCTCCTGGCTGCTCAGGCCCGATTGTGCCCTGCGGTGTGCGGCTTCGGCCTCTTCTTGACGGGGCTGCCGCTCCACCCCGGATTAGCCGTTGGCTCCTGGACTTGTGGGTCTCGCCAGCGTTTGTGGCCGCTCTCCACCTGGGGACCGTCTGCGTGTCCGGGGCAAGCGCGCCGCGGCAGCCCACATGCACAGTAATGTGCGTCCTCGCAGAACCGGGGGCTTCGGCAGGAGGGGCGGCTCAGCGCAGGGAAGTTATCCAGAGCCCAGGCCCAGGCCTGTTCTCGGTTGAGGCCCGGTGGCACGTGGGGCTCTGGATGCGCCCTCCTCCGGGACAGCTCTTCCCAGGTGTAGTACGCGTGCGCCTCCATGGCTTCAGCCTCCTCCCAGGCCAGACGCGTAGCGGGTCTAAGCAAAGGGGCGAGTGATTCAGCCCCGTTCTGAGTGTGCCTTTTATAGGGTCTGTCTAGTACAGGAGATCGGAAACCCACGTCCAGATAAGTGGGGCTAGACACTCATTTGCCTTGCAAATTGCCTCGGAGCCTCGCGAGATTAAGGAGAAAACTGCATCTTGCTGGGAGGGGTTTGGAAATTCCGAGTGGTTTTGGTGATGGAGTTAAAGGAGGGGGATGGGAGGGGAAGGAGGGTCCCTGGGGAGAGAGGTCCAGTCCTGGTCTTTTCCATTCACTGGGGGAAAAAGCTCTCTACTCGTCAGGAAAGGCTGACAAATTACGCTTCGCATGTCTAATAATTTAGCATATTAGAGAGGATTGCCTGGTTTCAGAGTTGAGACTCCACGATGATAGATTCTTGCCAGGACACAAAGCTAGTTTGGGCATTAGCTGGATCGAGGTTCCAGGTCTTCATGCAGGCATATCAGGAAGGGAAACAAGTAAAGGAGTGATCAGGTTGGGGCGGGAAAAGGAGAGTCCCATGCCTACTTAGAATTGCAATATTCTTATTTTTTTTGTTCACTAGAAGATCTGAATCAAAGGGAGATGCCATATATACGGTGCTTTTCATACCTAATTCACAAATGCATTGAGTTAATGCCACATTTTCAAGATTTTTTCCTTTTTTTGTTTATTTGCAGAATTCCTATCCTTTTTTATGTAATTGTGTTCATTCTATTATTAGAAGCTCCTCTTTCTCTCTTCTCTCCCTACTTCTATTGCAATTCTTGCCATTTGAAGCTATTTTCTGTGTGTTTTTGTATCAGACTTGTCATATGTGACATACTTTTGTGTACATATGTCTTCAGTTCATGTAAGGTTATCAGTTTATTATAAACTAATAACTTAGTTTATTATTTTTCATTCATTTGCATGTTTCTAAGATTGTTATCTGTGCATTTCATCTATTGCTTCCTATGCTGCCATGTTAACCTCTGGTGAACCCCTGACACATTTTGCCTATCTGATGTCCCACAGTGGACAAGCACATTGCCAGTTACCCACCTTCATCACATATGATAGAACCCTCATGAGAGAACTTCTCTAGGATATATATCCATAAGCAGAATTATGTCATTAAAATGCATACACCTAAGTTTATTGAATATTGCCATATTATTCTTCAGGATGCATGTGACATTGACCCTCCAACAATAATGCGTGAAGATAACGGGATGCACACATTCCCGCAAACATTTGGAATGACCACAGTCTTTTAACATTTCCCAGGGGATTTGTGAATCTGAAAAGAGCAGCTCTGGGGCTGGTGGTAAATTCAGTGTTTTTTGGTTTCTGACAGTGTCTATCTTTGGGGGCCACTTTGTGGCTGTTTGGTTCTGTGAGCCATTCCTGAAGTTCAGGCAAAAATCTGTCTTCGTTATTCCATTAAATTTCAAGTTTTTTTTTTCAGTGTAATCATTTTATTAACAAAAGGAACCCATGGTGTTCAGATCAGAGTACAAAATACAATCTTTATTTTTTTTCCTTGTGGGTTAAATTGTTACATTTTTATAATAAAAATAAAAAGCTTTCATAGTTAACTTATCGAAAACATAACCCCTGCCTACTGAGTTTCTTATCGCTCAAAACAAAAACATGAAAGTAAAGTTCTGCTCATGGAAGGATTCTGTGTGCCAAAAGATGCACATTCTCAATTTCAAAATTTTTGCATCAAAAAGAAAATTCTAAGGCCACGGTTTCTTTGTAAACTAAACAAGCAAATAACAGCTAAAATTTTATCTTCATTCCCAAGTATTCTCTGTTCTAATGTAGAGTCTTCAACATTCATCAAATAATTTCTTGATTACAAAAAGATATACAGTTTCAACCTACTTCTTAAGGTCAGATATACCAATATCAATTCAGTAAGGCATATCATATCTTTTAGCTATTCTCTTAAGTGCTACAAAATCAGCTTTGTTTTAATTTGGTGGGTGCACTTCATGATTTCTTTTAAAAAGGTGACAAAACAATCCTAGTAAAAAATTCCAGTAAGCAGTTGCTTTTCTACATGCAACCAGACAATTAAACTTTCTCTTCCTCCATACCATATTGTTTTGTTTATTTCACTTTGTTTTGGCATCATGTAGATAGACAACGTCTTAACAAAATGTATAAACTACAACTCAGAGGTCAAGAAATAGCTGAAGATGATCTTTTTTTAAGTAAAAATAAAACAGTTTAGACAGCACATAGCTACAAACACACAAAAGCGAAGCAAAATAAAAGATCACCAAAAAACCAAGGCAGGGAATAAAAATTTGTGACAATTTCAGTACCACAATTATTGGTAAAACAGTTTACACTGTGATTTTCAACAGTGGCTTACAATGAAAGAACAGCTTAAGATGCTTACATGATTACAAAGAAGAGAGGTATATCCAGAAGGGTGAAAAGCATACATTTACCTAATGTTTGTATAAAAATCCCTGATCAAATGTCTAACTAATTTTTACATACAAAATTTAATTTAACCTTAGAACTTTTCTATTTCAAACTGAATGTACTGATTGAAAGAAAAGCTAATCATTCGGTTGAATGAAGTACAGTATTCTGCATGGGAAGTACCAGAGTTTCTAGATCAAACACTTAGGACATGGAGAAAACCAAAGTACTGGGCTGGTCCAAAATCTCTATCATGGGAATCCCTACCGTCCTTCTACTTAGTGTCCAGAAATGCTCTCAGCTCACAAAACCAATAGATTAAAGTAAAAACAAGTGAACATATGACCATGACTAGGAGGAGAGAGGGGGACAGTAAAAACACTGCTCAGACTTTAAGCAGCAGCACAGTATTGTTGGTCTGAATATCCTGAGGTTGAATGGTAATAAAATATTGCACCAAAACAATAGAAAAAATCACAGTTTGAACAGAATTACTAAAGAACTGGAATAACAATGTACAACACAGTGACTGTCATCAGTAGACTTAAGTCTCTTGACAGAAATTAAGCTTATGACTTTTTTTTTAAATGGTAATTTTGCCTTCTTGGTTTTGTATTTATGTTGAAATACCCTTTGGTATACACATAGTAACTTTCATCTGGTGCTAACCTTATAGATTTTGCCCTTGGTCCAGTTTCAGGTTTAGTGATAGGAGAGATGAGATTGCTACCGCAAATGAGCAGAAACTCCAAAGAAAACTTCTCAGGCCTGGAGTTTTCAACCGTATCTGATTCTGATAACCCCACTAGAGGTAGGTAAGAAAAGGCCTTTCCCCACCCCTGTGCAGTTATCAAGGCATCCTAAGGATGCAAGCTTTTTTTTTTTTTTAAACCTCTTCTTTTTCTAATATGCTTCAAGGTAAATAAGACATGAGGAAAATCAAACGCGTACCCTGCTAAAGTACTTAAAAGGGAATAAAAACCCTTCAACCTTCAACTAAAGGACTTAAGGGAATAAAAAGTACAACCTTTCCCCTTTCAACTGACAAGCCTTTCTAGGAACTCTTTCTTGGTTTCATAATACCATATAGCCAATTTATAAACTACCTCTTAAACTACGATTAAAAGAGTGAAAACTGTATTACTTCATTAGAACCTCATAAGACCATGACCTCAGAAAAGGATTCTTTTAAGGACTTCAGTCCTATGGAATATGAAGACCCTGACACCGGAGGGTCTCGCTTTGTAGACTGGGCCCCTTTCCTGTCCATGTACATACAACCGTGTGCTGCGATTTCTCCAAAATCGACTCTCCCCACAGTGCATCCATACCGCCTTAAAGCTTAGGATACATCTGTGCCACTTCCAGAAACCTTTGTAAAGATACGCTCGCATAGTGTTTCCACTATTTACAGGCACTTTCTCTTGGGCCAGCACAGGCATCCCTCCACTTACTCTGTCACCATCACGACTTCCATTACATTCTGTGACTTTTCACATCTTCGTCCCATTGTTCAAAGGGGACACAAGACCACATCACAAACTTGTGCAACAATCCTGTTGGCCCACTCTTGCTTTAATTTCTATCACCTCAGTCTTGATGTTCATTTATGTTCTTAAGCTAATCTTCCCTCCCTCTTCCCCAAAAAGGCAGGGGGGAGGAACTGACATTCTAATTTGATGATGAACACAGTGATTTCTGAAATATGTTCAGAGAATGAAGGAAACAGGCTGGGTCTCTTCTATGTCACTAGGATGTGGATCAACCTCTGAATAAAGAGGCAGAGGCTGAAATCTGAATTCCTGAGTGCAGGCAAACAGAGGACAGCATGACTCGCCCTCCCAGTTAGGGGGTTGAGGGTAAGGAGGAATGTGTCTAGAGAATTCTTCCTCAGATACCATGTCTGCGCAGTTTGGTGGTGCTTCAGGCTGTTCTCGCAGAGTCAATGTCAACCAGCTCATATCCACAATGAACTGGCTGGCAGTGCTGGAGTTCCTGCTGCCAAAACCATTGTATGGGACCATGCCAGGCACTAAGGGCAGCTCAAGCATCAATTTTTTAGCAGCAGGAATGTGAATATACACAGCTAAGGAGTAGTCCACTCGGATGATGCAGCACGACGTCCCGGGCGGGATTTTGAGGGTCTTCCCGTTGCAGGTGCCGGTGCTCCCGGAGGCGGTGTGGTTCCCACGCACGTTGGCCACCGTGGCCGCACGGTCTTTGTTTTCCCGCTGGCGAGGTACGTCTGCGTCTGGAAAATGGCAGCTTTGGGAACAATCAGACGAGAGGAACAATTCCCTATTTCTGCATAGATTGGAGTAGCTTCTCCGTTACAGTATCCCTTTCTTTCAGTTTTGGCACTCAGCGAGACTGGACCAGAAGTGAAAAACCAACAGCCAACCATCTTCTGCTGAGTTTTCAATACAGGGGTTAGTAATGCTGGTGGGTTGACATCGATGTGACTGACGACCTGGAGTTCCCGCTTAACACTCTGATCAGGTCGTTCCAAAACCGTTCTCACACAGTGCTGAACACTTCCGTATCTCCAGGTGAATGAGGTTACCAAAGGTTCCGACGGAAGCTGAAAGCTGAATGGGAATTCATGTTTTCCAGGCTGTAGTAAGAGGATACCTTCACCGGCCGGGGGCTCGCGCAGGCTCAGGCGCACGGTCAGGCTCTCCACCCCCGAGGCGGCGGCGGGGTCCGCGGCGCCGGCGGCGCGGCCCTGGGCCTCCAGGCGCTGCGCGCGCAGGGTCACCGGCTCGGCAGCCTCCAGCAGCACGTGCCCAACCACAGCCTCGCCGCTCGAGTCGCAGCCCTTGCGCCTGTCCTCGAACAGCGGCCCTCGGAGCCCACCCCCGCCGCGGACCCCGCCTCGCCGTCCATCCTACCGGGCGACGCTGCCGCGCCAAGGAGGTCGGCACCGGCGCGGAGCCGGGGTCGCGAGCAGAGCGGCGCCGCTGTCACAGGCGCCACCCGCACGCCGAGGGCCACCGCGGCCGCTGTGCGGGGCCCGGTGGAGGCCCCATAAGTTATTTTTTTATCCCCTAATAAATTATTTTATGCTTAAACTGTTTGAGTTATTCCATTTCTGTTCCTAAAAACCACAAAAAGAAATACAACAGGGACATCACAGTCAACATTATATTTACTTATTACAATCTTTTTCTTTTAGAAATCTTAGAAGAATGAATCTAGATGTCCTTAATAACATATGTAAATGTTCACTTTTTTTTTTTGCTCTTCAGGATGCTTTGAGGATGTTTGTTTTATATTCATCATGGTTTTTAGATGAGACCATAAGGTTAAAAGATGAAAATTCTCCCTCAATATTTTATCTTGAAATTTTACATCTCTCCTTTCTTACATGTCCTTCCATCACGAATTAAATAAACCATTCTAATAAAGACATTTGAATGTCTTTTGCATGTGTTAACCTTTTTAACACAGGGCTCCTGGGACAGGAGAAAGGAGCTTCTCTAATCCCTGCTGGGCATTGAAGTAGCCCAGAGACTGGGGCATCTGGAGTCTCGTGGTGAGGGGCTGAGCCTAGTGGTAGAGTGAGTGTGGAGGGTTGAAAGAACCCTGAAACTAAAGACCAAAGTGCAGCTCCTTAGCTAGACCAAGAGCGAAAATTATCTGCGAGAAAGACTTCATGCTTAATCTGGTTCCTTCCTCACCCTAATCACACTCCCAAGACTTAAAGGCTGACTTTGCTTGAGATCAAGAAATAGAGTTCCTTTGCCATTAGCCTTCTGGAAACACCTCACCCTGCCCACTGCCCACCATAGGGAGGGAAAGTTTTTCTCTTAAGTCCATGCTAGTCTCACCTAAGGGTCACTAAGGATGAGAGTTTCTCCTTACCATTCTCCAGCCCAGTTATTTGAAACAAACCATTAAACAGCAGGGCACATGCAATAGAGCTCACAGAGGAAAAGAAGATGTCACTTAGGATACCGAATGTCATGGAGTGTCACTTTCAAGAGGAGATTTTAAACACCATGACTGTGTCCTGCTGGCACTCCCTGTCTGGCTCTTCTCTCCTGCTTGCTTTACTGAAGCAGGATAACTTGTGGCTCCCTGCCCCCTGCAGAGGCCCACTTGGCAAGGAACTCAGGGCAGCTCCTAAACTGTGTCAGCAAGGAACTTAATCCCAAACAGGTAAAATTCAGTTGTACAGTTTTATTGAAAGCAGAATACCAATCATCTTGCATAAATTTCTTTTTTTTAAAGTTTATTTAACGAGGTTCACATTCCTACCAATGAAAAAATACAGAAATTAAAACAATAGCACGTATCTTTCATCTTGTTATACAAATTCAGAAGACATTGTACATTGATTTTACTAATGATCTTCACATTGCAGGGTAATACGCATTTCATAAACTGTCAATGGGACTGTACTTAGTGAGGGACTCAGTGCAAATCTCGGGGCTCCTGGCAGCCCTGGGTCTTCCGGGCCACTGCGCGTCGGATCCGCTGCCACCAGCCTTGGGACGTGCGGCGGCTCCCGGGGGCAGGAGCCGGGCGACGCTCCATAGGGTCCCCGCCGTCAGGGTTCTCGGGCTCCGCTCGTCCGTCCGGGAAGCGGCGCCACCCGCCGAGGGAGGCTGCGGGGGCGGCGGCCGCCTCTCCTGGGGCGCCTCTGGGTCCGGGTGGGTCGCGGGCGTCTGGTCCGGGGCAGGTGGCTCTGCGTCCCGTCGCGAGGGCTTCGGCCTCCAGCAAAGTGTCCGTTTCTCGAACGGTCCCAGCGCAGAAGCCCGCCGCAGGGACTGGAAAGCATTTCCCAGTCGGAGTCTGGGCCGTCCCAGGAGAGCTCGCACGGGGCGGGGTAGAAAGGGAGCGTCCAGGGCGCAGAGTCGGCTGAGCTCGGGGCTGGCGGCGTCTGGGGCCCCGGCGCTCACAGCCGAGAAAGGGCTGCGCCATCGCGTGGATCTCACACCAGGCGATACCGAGTGTCTGGGATTCGGAAGCCCCCAGCCCGCGAGTTTTTATGGTTTTCTGGCCTCCTGGCGAGATAGGAGGAGTTTGGGTGGTGACATTAATCCTACAAGATAATTGCATCAGAAGACCTGATAATATTAATACAAAAACCAATCATCTTGGATAAAATTATTCATGGTCAAATCTCTTCATGATAGATGGGATTAGGGTTGAAAAGGAAAAGTACTAGTACACCCGAGGGGGAAAAACTGTTTGGGGGGACAATGGGTGTAGAAGGCCCCAAATCATACTGCTAGTGTTGGAACAGACTTGGAAACCCAGATCTCCAAGCAAAGGAATGCTTGTAGGGGTGGGGGAATGCCGAAGGAAGATTTGTGATGTAAAGGAGGGCCAAGGGTGGTGACCTAATTCTCAAATTGGACTTACTGACTTTCCCAGTTTTGTCCTCTCCTAGTGAATTGCTCAATTCAAAGAACTTCAAATTGTGTTTGGACCAGAGTCACGACAAGAAGCTCCAGAAACTGAACTGCTTGTGTGCAGGGGCAGTTCCACCCCTCTCTGGAAGAGTGACCCTCAGCAGATTATCTCCTCTCTCTAGGCCTCCTTTTGTCACCTCTGAAATGGAAAGCAAATAAACAAGGCAGCTTTCATGAATGCATTCAATAATAAAAATGAATATTTAGGATTACCTGGCAGAAATTAACGTGCTCAAGTATTATTATCATTATTATCAATATCATCATGGATAGAATGATAATTCAATGAGAACGAATGTTAAACACTGCCTTTTGACGGGAGGTTTTCTTTCCCTCTAAATGGATTTTTTTCCTTAACATAACATACCATGGTGTATTGCATTGTAATATATCCTTCTTCATCTGTGTCAACCTGTTGACAAAAGCATCAGTGGCTACATTATTGATGTCCTTGACTAGACATTTATTTTACTGTGATAAAGTACATTCATTCCCAACACTTAGGAAGCACATTTTGATGTCCTTCCATGTTCCAGGTGCTGTGATTGGAGCCACACACAAAAAGATGAAAATCTGGCTACAGCTTTCAGTCCTTACATCTTAGTGAGAGAGCGAAGCGGCAGTCAAGAGACCATTCAGAATACAGCCAAGTCCATGAGCATTGCCGTAGCTGATTTGCTGACCAGAAAGAAACGTTCTAAATGTGATGCCTCCCTTCAAAGCCAGATTTTTATTGTTTGCTTAACTGCAGGGAGGAGGGAAGAGCATGGTAAAATAATAAATGATAAATAACAAAACAGAAAAATCAAACAACAGAACGGACAGTAAAGATGGCAGATGATTGAAAGCTCAACTAGTTGCAAGGTTTACGGGGGCAATTTAGGACACTCACAGCTGAGGTGAAGATTCCCACAAAGATACCCAGAATAGAAGAGCTCTGCCTGAGTGGATGGAGGTCGAGGCCAACTCAGAATTGTTTGAACCCAGTCACAGCTGAAATTCAAGGAGGAGGGGAGGCACCGCAAGCAGGTGATGTGGGTGCACAAGGAAGAAGTCACTTCGGTGAGATCCAGCAGCGGGGTCCGTCTGCAGATGCTCAGCATCAATCACCAACAAGCTGTACAATGTATGACTATAGTAGCAGGGCAGGAACAAAGAGGTATTTTGGCCCCCATAGTTGAGTGTGCAACATCTCCCTTTGGATTATCTAAAGCTCTGAAGTTCAGACAGAATCCTGATGCATAATAACACCAGCACATTCATATTAGAATTAGTCTACCCCTTTACCTGGCAGAAACTGTCTGATCTGCATAGCGGTCTGACAGCTTTCCTTCATTCTTTTTTCCTTTCATAGGTGTTACTCTTCAATATACATTTGCATGCCTAACTCCATCCCTACATCCTCTAGAACCTGACCAGAGAGAGTGTTTAAATAAATTCTACTCATTATTTTATTTGATATTCAAGTTTTGTTATCTTTGGTCAATGACAGCCCTGTAATCTCATTCTTTTTTCTTTGGTAGCATATGATCTCATAGTCTTTTACAGTTTCTTTGTTTTCTGGTGCAATGAATTGTCCCGGGTGCAGCTTTTACTTTCCTTGCCCCAGACCTGCAATCAGTCTTTTCTTCAAGGAAACTAGGTTCCTTTCATTGGTAACTGGTATGTGAAAACCACAGTTTTTAAGTTGATGTGCTCAATACTATTTTGTTGATAATTGCACCTAGTACTTTCAAGTAGATAAATCTAAAAAGCACAATTTTTTAGGAAAAAAATCATGAATTTATTCTTACCTTCAAGTTTAAAGTTACAGATTGCTTTGAGCATAGAAGAACTCCAGGGTAAGAAAATATAGAAATTATTAGAGAAGCTTCCGGGTAAGAATCATGCTTCAGTATAAGCTTCCTTTTATGAATTATGTAGAAAAATTAAACAATGGGACAACAGTTGCTAAAAGTATGTCATTGTTGTATGCTCTGGAAATAATGACACAGCACACTCTCCAAAATGGGATGACAAACATAGTATATAGAAAGAAGTATTTCTATACCATGAAGGACACATGGGTAAAACTGATTGATGACAACTAGGAAAAGAAATTTTCAACGTCTAAAATTCACAAGGTATTACATCTATATACATATAGCCTCTGCAAATTAAATGATAAGGCAGGAAACCCAAAGGAAAATGTTCAGAAGATATGAATAGGCAATTCACAAAAGAATAGTATAATACAGGGACTTCCCTGGTGGTCCAGTAGGTAAGACTCCGCTCCCAGTGCTGGGGGCCCAGTTTTGATCCTTGGTCAGGGAACTAGATCCCGCATGCACGCCCGCAACTAAGAGTCCGCATGCTGCAACTAAGAAGTCCACACACTGCAATGAAGATCCTGGGCGCCGCAACTGAGACCCGGCGCAGCCAAAATAAATAAATAAATATTTTAAAATAATAATAATATAATACAAATTGGCTAAAGAGTGTGTGAAGAGAAGCTCAAAATCATTATAGATAAATAAATGTTAGCTTTTTCTGCTGCACAGCACTTGTGGCCTCTTTCAATTTTGAAGACAGCATAGCACACTCTTGACAATAGTACTCCAACCTATTTAGTCAGTGAGTCAGAAGGCTCTGAATGTTGAATGGGGCCCAGAGGAAGAGAGGGATCATGTCCAAAGGAGGACAAGGCAGCAGAAAAAGCCAACTTGCCACTTAGGCCTTATGACTCAATATATCCAATACTGGGCACCGAGTGACTATGCATACGTTTATTAGATCCATTAAGCCATAAAGTTGAGTAGCATCCATTATATGCTGCATTCAGAATTGAGCTTCCACCACTTTAAATTCTCCCTGGCAGTTTATAGCATATATTAGTTCCCTGCACTTGCTGTAACAAATTACCACTAACTGGGTCACTTAAAACAACAGAAATTTATTCTGTCTTAGTTCTGGAGGCTAAAAGTCTGAAATCAAGGTGTCAGCAGTAATTACCCCCTCTGAAAGCTCTAGGGGAGAAATCTTTCTTTGTCTCTTGCAGCTTCTGGTGGCTGTCGCATCCCTTGACTTGTGGCTGCACTACTCCAATTTCTGCCACCATGGTCCATTGCTTCCACCTCTGTGTCAAAACCTCTCACTGCCTCACTCCTAAAAGGGCACTAGTCATTGGGTTTGAGACCCACCTGGATAGTCCAGGACAATCTCCTCATCTCAAGATCCTTAATTTAATTATATTTGCAAAGACTTTTCCCAAATAAGGTTAATTTCATAGGTTCTGGGGATTAGGACAAGGATGTATCTTTTGGGAGGCGACCATTCAACCCACTACAAACACTATGTCATATCTTTATGTATACAATTTCTTCTGTGTATTTTCTTTAAAAGGAACATCAAATAAACACATCTGTCTATTCCTATAATATTCAGAATCCAGGCAGGTGACAGAAACCACACCAGTTATTTGAGCAGAAATTAAAATATAGAATTGGAAACTAGGTAGAAAGCTATCAATTATGTAACTGAAAGAGTAAAAAGAGAAATCTAAGATATCACAGAGATCGCAACTGCAAGGGCAGCTGGGGAAACAGAAGCAAGAGACTGGATTATTAAACTTTGAAGTGTGAAGAACAGGTGTTGCTGAGCTGAACCCAGACTGGGGAGGCAGGGGCAGCACTGGGCTGGCGCTATTTCTCTGAGCTCACAGGGCTGTGCGGCTGGGACCCAGATCTTTGATGAGAGGGTGAGCTGATGTGGTGTTTCCAGGGGGACAACATGAAGCTATATGTGTTAGGAAAAACAGCAGATTGGGTTCAGCTGTTGCTTTGAAAAGGCTAACTACACCTCTAGAGAGAAAAATGCTGCTTTGTGGGAACCAACAGGAAATCCTCAGAAAGCAGCCAGGAAGAAGCAAGTGCTTTCTCTTTCCTCCAGCCTAGCCGTCTCCCTCCAGCTTCTTACGAACAGGGAACCTACTCTGGAGCTAGGTGACAAAGCGGAAATGTGATTTGCAGAGTCCCAGCTCAGCATTACAATACAAGAGCGCAGAAAAGTGGGTTTAGGGTCCAGAGAAAAATACTTTAATAACTCACATATTCCCATACGTCAATTTCATTAATTCCCTGAAGGCTACTCCATATTATCCTACAAATTGATCTTGGCAGGAAAAGGTAGATGAGGAATTGTGCAAAAAGTAAAGAGACGGCTTCATTTTCCTATCCATAAATTTTTTAAATATTTTTTTTAAATTAATTTATATTTGGCTGCGTTGGGTCTTCATTGCTGCACGCGGGCTTTCTCTAGTTGCGGCGAGCGGGGGCTACTCTTCTTTCTGGTGAGCAGGCTTCTCATTGCGGTGGCTTGTTGCAGAGCACGGGCTCTAGAGCTCAGGCTCAGTAGTTGTGGCGCACAGGCTTAGTTGCTCCGCGGCATGTGGGATCTTCCTGGACCAGGGCTCGAGCCCGTGTCCCCTGCATTGGCAGGCAGATTCTTAACCACTAGACCACCAGAGAAGCCCAAATCCATAAATTTTTTAAAACACCGTTTTTTTTTTAAATCTAGAAAATTCAAACTAATCTATATGGACAGAAGCAGGTCAGTGGTAGCCTGGGGGAGGGAGCAGGGGACAGTGTGGAGGGAGTACAAAATGGCACAAGACAACTTGATTGTGGTGATAATTTCACAAATTGTACACCTTAAATTATATACTGTAAATTATACACTTTATATGTATGCATTATGGTGTCAATTACACCTCAATAAAGCTTTAAAAAAACTCATCCAGTTTTCTACCTTGTCAGGACTTCAAATGCAGGGGGCACCACTACTGGGCATGTACCCTGAGAAAACCATAATTCAAAAAGAGTCATGTACCACAATGTTCATTGCAGCTCTATTTACAATAGCCAGGACATGGAAGCAACCTAACTGTCCATCAACAGATGAATGGATAAAGAAGATGTGGCACACATATACAATGGAATATTAGTCAGCCATAAAAAGAAACGGAATTGAGTTATTTGTAGTGAGGTGGATGGACCTAGAGTCTGTCATACAGAGTGAAGTAAGTCAGAAAGAGAAAAACAAATACCGTATGCTAAGGCATATATATGGAATCTTAAAAAAAAAAAAAAAAAAAAAAGGTCATGAAGAACCTAAGGGCAAGACGGGAATAAAGATGCAGACCTACCAGAGAATGGACTTGAGCATATGAGGAGGGGGAAGGGTAAGCTGGGACAAAGTGAGAGAGTGGCATGGACATATATACACTACCAAATGTAAAATAGATAGCTAGTGGGAGGCAGCCGCATAGCACAGGGAGATCAGCTCGGTGCTTTGTGACCACCTAGAGGGGTGGGATAGGGAGGGTGGGAGGGAGGGAGACGCAGGAGGGAAGAGACATGGGGATATGTGTATATGTATAACTGATTCACTTTGTTATTAAGCAGAAACTTACACACCATTGTAGAGCAATTATACTCCAATAAAGATGTTAAAAAAAAAAAAAAAGCAGGGGGCAAGGGGCAGGGAGGGCAGTGGGGCTCCTAAAAATGGAAGGAGGCAGAAAGGGGAATAGGAGATAGTGCAAGGGGAAGAAAATCAAAGAGTAGTGTTTGGCTCCCAGAAAATTTTAGAGGCCTCAGATCATGGAATTTTCCCCCAAAGTCTTAAGTCAACCCTTCCCCCTTCCCACTCCCTCCACAGCTCACACATACACCAACACCCTCCCTCCTGCACAGGGGCTTTTGCAGGCACTGCACATAAAGATGACCACTCTGGAGCACCAACCCCTCAGCCTCAGCTCTTGGAAAGAGGAACTCTGACATCCTGCTCAACAGGAACACAAAGAATCTAGAAAGTCCAGGGAATCACCTTTCTACATCTGGAAGGAAATCACCAGGTCCAGGCCACACTGGAGAGAAGGAGATTATAAGAGGGACATGAAGACTAGGAGGTGGGGATAATGGGGGGTCATTGCGAAGGCTCCCTGCCCACTGGGAGAGAAGAGCACCCATTCCGGGGGAACAATAGGCTTTAGGTCCAGGGGTTTGGGAGGGAGTGGGAGTGCCAGAGAAGATTGGACATTGGTTACATGCAGAGGGACTGTAAGACTTTTTAAATTTTAATTTTAACATATGGAGAGTCAGGGCATGTCTCACAGTGGTGGTGTTTATATTCTAGATATACTAGAGATACTGAGGTTCCATATTGTGCAGAGTTGTTTTAAGTCTCAGTGTTGTGTTCCATTGGTCCGTTGGTCTATCCCTTATAAGGCATTTGTTTCACTGACTCTCTCTTCTGTGACAATGGACTCGAGTGTATCTGTGAGAGGCAGAGACAAACGATGAGGAGAATAAGGGAGAACTGGGGCTCATTTTAAACACATCTGCATTTATGCCACACCCCTCAAAGGCCACAACGGTCTTGGTTTTAGGCTTGGAAAAGATGACAATGGTGCAGAGGCTTAGAGCTATCAGAGCAGGGGAATCTAGGGAGAAAAATAAGTTGGAAGAAAGAAGAAAAGTGAGAGGGAAGGAAACTTTGGGTCACAAATCCTGTAGAATTGAGAGGGAAACCAAACTGCGATGGCGACGTAAAGTTTTGTCTGCTAGAGTCGCCCCCTCCAAAACCAACGGTCACCAAAATTCATTTGCAAAAGCTAAGCAAAACAAAACAACAAAAACTAACAAACAAAAAAGCCCAGACAGTTTAGATCTGGGTCCCTGCCAGAAGATCCACTCTGTCCACTTTCTATGTCGTGTTCGTTTTGCATCCCTGCAAGCATGGGAATAGCGCTGACTAGGTAAGGACTCCTGTCCTGCACCTCCGTTGAGGGACTCTATCTCAGCCCGCCCTCCCAGTGCTGGGCCTGACGATTCCTGCTGACTGACTCAATTATTTGGGGAGGTTTGAGGGGAGGAGATGAACTGTGGGTGGTTTCAATAGTCCAGCCAGGTTCAGCCTTTGTTAACCTCCAGGCTGGAAGTTTGGGGCCCCCTCAGGCTGGAAGAAAAGCAGTGGGGCCTTTGCCGCCCACTCACCATAAGGGGCAGCAGCACGCCAGGCTCTACCGTGACACTGTGGTTCAGGGGCAAACCTGGAACCTGCAGTGGCCTAAATCGGCACACTTGGTCTGAGAGGATGGATCAACGTTACCGTTTTAAATTCAGCCACCAGGGGGCGGTGCTGTTTTCTTCAAAAAACATTTTGGTTTTTTTTTTTTTTCTTCCCCCAGTTTTTTTGAGATATAATTGACATATCATATTGTGTAAGTTTAAAGGTGTACAATGTGTTGATTTAATACACTTATATACTGTGAAAGAATGACTACTGTAGCATTAGTTAACACCTTCATCACCTCACATAATTACCATTTCTTTTTCTGATGAGAGTATTTATCTACTCTCTTCGCAACTTTAAAGTATACAATGCAGTACTGTTAACCATAGTCTCCATGCAGTACATTAGATTCC
Organism: Balaenoptera ricei; assembly: GCF_028023285.1. Taxonomy (NCBI): domain Eukaryota; kingdom Metazoa; phylum Chordata; class Mammalia; order Artiodactyla; family Balaenopteridae; genus Balaenoptera; species Balaenoptera ricei. The sequence goes on from NC_082641.1 coordinate 36,460,212, forward strand.
CCAAAACTTATTCATCTTCTAACTGAAGTTTGTGCCCTTTGAGATCTCTCCATTTCCCCCGCACCCCAGCCCTGGCAACTATCATTCTACTCTGTTTCTACGAGTTCAGCTTTTTTAGACCTCACCTGTAAGTGAGACTGTACGGTATTTGTCTTTCTCTGTCTGACTTATTTCAGTTAGCATAATGCCCTCAAGGTCCATCCATGTTGTTGCAAATGGCAGGATTTCTTTCTTTCTCATGGCTGAGTAGTATTCCATTTAGTATATATACCACATCTTCTTTAGCCATTCATCTGTTGACTGACACTTAGGTTGTTTCCATGTCTTGGCTATTGTGAATAATACTGCAGTGAACATGGGAATGCAGATATCTCATCAAGATCTTGATTTCATTTTCTTTGGATATATACCCAGAAATGGGATGGGTGGATCATATGATCATTCCATTTTTAATGTTTTGAGGAACCTCCATACTATTTTCCATAATGGCTGCACCAATCTACATTCCCATCAACAGTGTACATCCACATCCTCACCAACACTTGTTACTTCTTGTCTTTTTGATGATAGCCATTCTAACAAGCATGAAGTTTTATCCCATTTTGGTTTTGGTTTACATTTCCCTCATGATTAGTGATGTTGGTATATTTTTTTGTACATGTTGGCCATTTGTATGTCTTCTTTAGAAAAGAATGTCTATTCAGTTCCTCTGACAATTTCTTAGTTTTTTTTTTTTTTGCTATTGTGTTATGAATTCTTTATGTATTTGGATATTAGCTATTTATAAGCTGTATGATTTACAAATATTTTCTCACATTCTATAGGTTACCTTTCCATTTTGTTGATTGTTTCCTTTGCTATACAGAAGCGTTTTATTTAATATAACCCCACTTATTAATTTTTGCTTTCGTTGCTTGGGCTTTTGTGTCGTATCCAAAAAATCATTGGCAAGACCAAAGTTAAGGAGGTTTCCCCTATGTTTCCTCCAGAAATTTTAAGGTTTCAGGTTTTATGTTTAAGTCTTTAATCCATGTCAAGTTAATTTTTGAGAGTGGTGTAAGATAAGGATCCAATTTCACTTTTCTTAAAGTGGTTATCTACTTTTCCCAGCACCATTTATTGAAGAGACTATCCTTTCCCCATTGAATATTTTTGGCTCCCTTGTCAAATATCCGTTGATTATACATGCTTGAGTTTATTTCTGCACTCTCAATTCTGTTCAACTGGTCTACTTTTGTGCCAGTACCATGCTGTTCTGATTGCTATATCTTTTGTAGTATAGTTTGAAGTCAGGAGGTGTGATGCCTCCAGCTTTGTTCTTCTTTCTCAGGATTGCTTTGATATTTGGGTCTTTTATGATTCCATACAAATTTTAGGATTATTTTTCTATTTCTGTGAAAAATGTCAATGAATTTTGATAGGGGTTGCACTGAATCTATAGAAGGCTTTAGATAGTGTGGACATTTTAATTATATTAATTCTTCTGATGCATGAACATGGGCTATTTTACATTTATTTGTGTCTTTTTCAATTTCTTTCATCAGTATCTTATAATTTTCAGTGTACAGATCTTTCACAGCCTTAGTTAAATTTATTCCTAAATATTTTATTGTTTTTGATGCTACAGTTAATGGGTTTGTTTCCTTTATTTTTTTTTTCCTTATTTCTTTCTTTTTATTTCTCAGATAATCTGTTGTTAATATATAGAAACACAATTGATTTCTGTATGTTGATTTTATTTTATTTTTTATTTTTTAAATTTATTTATTTTTGGCTGCTTTTTGTCTTCGTTGCTGCGCGTGGGCTTTCTCTAGTTGCAGTGAGCGGGGGCTACTCTTCGTTGCAGTGCGCGGGCTTGCTTCTCATTGTGGTGGCTTCTCTTGTTGCAGAGCACGGGCTCTAGGCGCACGGGCTTCAGTAGATGTGGCTCGCAGGGTCCAGTAGTTGTGGCTCGCGGGCTCCAAAGCGCAGGCTCAGTAGTTGTGGCTCACGGGCTTAGTTGCTCCGCGGCATGTGGGATCTTCCCGGACCGGGGCTCAAACCCGTGTCCCCGGCACTGGCAGGTGGATTCTTAACCACTGTGCCACCAGGGAAGCCCTGTATGTTGATTTTTAATCCTGTGACTTTGCTGAATTTGTAGGTTAGTTCTAACAATTTTTTGGTGGAGTCTTTGGGATTATATAAAATCATACCATCGCAAAGACAATATTGCTTCTAGCGTTCCTGGTGGATGCTTTTTGCTGTTGTTGTTTTTGTTTGTTTTGCCTGATTGTTGTGGCTAGGACTTCCAGCACTATGTTTATAGGAGTGGTGAAAGTTGGCACCTTGTCTTGTTCCTAATCTTACAGGAAAAGCTTTCTACCTTTCACCATTAAGTATGATATTAGCATGGCTTGTCATATATGACCTTTATTATGTTGATGTATGCTCCTTCTATACCAAACTTGTTGAGAGTTTTTATCATAAAAAGATTTTGTATTTTGTCACATTACTTTTATGAATCTATTAAATTATCTAATAATTTTTGTCTTTTCTTCTTTTAATGTGGTGTGTCACATTTTTTTATTTGTGTATGTTGAACCATCCTTGTATCCCAGGGTTAAAACCTATGTGATCATAGTGTAGGATCCTTTTAATGTGCTGTTGAATTCAGTTTGCTAGAATTTTGTTGAGAATTTTTGCATTTGCATTCATCAGAAATATTGGCCTATAGTTTTCTTTTCTTACAGTGTCCTTATCTGGCTTGGGTATCAGGGTAAAACTGACCTCATAAAATGAGTTCGAGAGTGTTCCCTTCTCTTCAATTTTTTTGGAAGAGTTATGAAGGATTTGTGTTAATTATTCTTTAAGTATTTGGTAGAAATCACCAGTAGAACCATCTGGTCCTATGCTCTTCTTTTTGGGCAGGTTTTTGATTACTGATTTAATCTTCTTACTCATTATTGATCTGTTCAGATTTTCTATTTTTTCACGATTCATTCTTGGTAGGTTGTATGTTTCTGGGAATTTTCTATTTCTTCTAGGATATCCAGTTTTTTGGTGTTCGTAGTAATTTCTTATGATCATTTGTATTTCTGTGGTGTCAGTTGTAATGTCTCCTCTTCCATTTCTGATTTTTTTTAATTTGATTCTTCTGTCGTTTTTTTCTTAGTCTGATTAAAAGTCTGTCAATTTTGTTTATCTCTTCAAAAATACAGCTCCTAGTTCACTTGATCTTTTCTATTGTTTTTGTGGTCTCTCTTTCATTCTTTCTGCTCTGTTCTTTATTTCCTTTCTTTGCTAACTTTGGGCTTAGTTTATTCTTTTTCTTCTAGTTCCTTAAGCTTTAAAGTTAGATTGCTCATTTGAGATTTTTTTTTTCTTAATATAGGCATTTATCACTATAAACTTTCCTCTTAGAACTGCTTTTGCTGTATCCCATATATTTTGGTATATTGTGTTTCCATTTTGGTTTGTTTCAAGATATTTTTTATTTCTCTTTTTATTTCTTCTTTGACACATTGTTTGTTCAGGAGTGTGTTGCTTAGTTTCCACATAGTTTTAATTGTCCATTTGTCATCCTGTTATTGATATCTAGTTTTATACCATTGTGGTCAGGAGATACTTGGTATGATGTCAGTCTTCTTAAATTTGTTAACACTTGTGCTGTGACCTATGATGTGGTCTGTCCTGGAGAATGTCCCAGATAGAAGGATGTGTTGGATGGAGTGTTCTGTATATGTCCGTTAGCTTTATTCAGTATAAAGTATAGTTCAAGTCTAATGTTTCTTTGCTGATTTTCTCTCTGGAGGATCTCTCCATTGTTGAAAGTAAAGTATTGAAGACTTCTACTATTACTGAATTGTTGTCCATTTCTCCTTTCAGATCTGTTAGTGTTTGAATAACATGTTTAGGTGGGTATATGTTGATTGTTATATCTTCTTCGTTAATTGACTTCTTTATGATTACATAATGACCCTCTTTGTCTCTCGTTATCATTTATGGCTTAACGTCTATTTTGCCTGATACAAGTACAGCTAGCCTTGCTCTCTTTTGGTTTCCACTTGTATCAAATATCTTTTTCCATCCTTCACTTTGAGCATATGGGTGTTATTTAATCTGAAGTGAGTCTCTTGTAGGCAGCATATAGTTTGTTCTTGTTTTTTTAATCCATCCAGCCACTCTATGCCTTTTGATTGGAGAATTTAATCTGTTTCCAAATAGAGAATTATTAATAGGTAAGAACTTGCTAATGCAATCTTATTAATTGTTTTATGGCTGTTTTATAGTTCCCTTGTCCCTTTCTTCCTCTCTTGCTGCCTTCCTTTGTGAATTGGTGATTTTCTGTAGTGGTATGCATTGATTCACTTCTCTTTATCTTTTGAGAATCTACTGTAGGTTTTTGCTTTGTGATTACCAGATGGCTTGCATAAAACATCTATAGATAGAACAGTATTTTATGCTGATAATCACGTAACTGATTGCATACAAAAACTACCCTTTTACTACATCTTTTTGATGTCACAATTTACCTCTTTTTTTTTTTTTAATTTATTTATGGCTGTGTTGGGTCCTCGTTTCTGCGCAAGGGCCTTCTCTAGTTGCGGCAAGCGGGGGCCACTCTTCATCGCGGTGCGCGGGCCTCTCATTATCGCGCCCTCTCTTGCTGCGGAGCACAGGCTCCAGACGCACAGGCTCAGTAATTGTGGCTCATGGGCCTAGTTGCTCCGCGGCATGTGAGATCCTCCCAGACCAGGGCTCGAACCCGCGTCCCCTGCACCAGCAGGCACATTCTCAACCACTGCGCCACCAGGGAAGCCCCAATTTACCTCTTTTTATACTGTGTATTCATACAAATTATTGTAGCTATAGTTATTTTTAACACTCTTATCCTTTAACATTTTTACTAAAGTGGTTAACACACCACCATATTACAGTGTTAGAGTATTTTACTATATACTTACCTTTCCCAGTGTGTTGTAGGCTTTCATGTTTTCATGTTACTCCTTGATTTTTCATGTTCCTTGAAGTTTTGCATCATTGTCTTCTCATTTGAAATAGTCACCTCCTTCAGGCTTTACTAACTGCCTTTGGGAGAGAAATGTCTTCTGTCAGTCCTCTTAGAGAATCTGAGGCTATCTCAGACCGGCTATAGGTACACCTCCTCCACTCTTCTTGCTCTGTCTTGTGGCCGAATTCTTAAGCTTGTATGTCTTCTCTGGATTCTGCAATGAACCTGGCCTAGGGCTGACTGCCTCTCTTTCGTTTTCCCAAAGGTGGCGCTCAATCTCAAGTTTGGGCACACTCTGGCTTGCAGAGTTGGGCAGGCTTTATGCACATGCTCACTAGCCATCTACCAAAGCTCACTTCTGCTACCACAGTGGGAGAGGGCCTCTTTGTCAGCATCTTGCAGAGCTGGGGAAGCAGTGTATCTCATTTTAATATAAGGAAGATCATAGACCAAGAAAACCTCTCTTGGCCTTACTGTACTGCTTTGGGGGAGGGGTGATGCAAGTAAAGTCAAGCTGTTTTCCTACACCCTTTGATGCATCTAAACTCATGTGTGTGTGTGTGTGTGTGTGTGTGTGTGTGTGTGTGTGTGTATTTTTCCCTCCAGTGATGTGCTAGAACTTCTCTGGAAACCTGGACTTCCACAAAAGGGTCTTGTCATCCATTGGTGATTTTCTAAAACAGTGCTTTCCAGGGGCTCCTGGGCCCCAACCAAGGGAAACTGGAGATGGATCACAGACCACCGTAGTGCCCATATGCAGGATCAAGGTCTAAATGCATATTACCTGGTGCACAGGTGGGCAAGACTTCTCCTGGGTCCCTTGGCATATGGTACTAGATCCCACAGCTCCCACAAAGGCACCTCTGTCCGTAAACAGATGGGAAATTAATGTTGTTGACGGGGAAGACAGAAACAAGGGACATCGTATTCCACCATGATGTTGACGCCACTTTTCTGAAAACTCCTTTTGTACCAGTCTTCCTAAAAATATCTACTGGGAGAGGTGAAAGGAAAGAATAGAAGGCAAATCTTTGTAAAGTTCAGCGGAAGAAAAATCAAGAGCCAGGGATGACTTGTGCAGGTATGGCCACTGCTGACCCTTTTAGCCAAAGGTGGTCTAAAGGAAGGGATGAAGATTATATTAAAATAAGACACAATCCAGGAAGAGCAAGAAATGGAATTCTAATACATTTATCCCTTTTCATTTTATTTTTTACATTATAAAGATTCATTTAAAATTATTTATTAAGCATCTGCTATATGTAAGACACTGTTCTGGGCACTTCAGATACATAAGGGAACAAAAAAAATGTATCTGTCTCCATGGAGCTTACATTTAATAATAGCACATGCTTGGTGTAAAACATTTAGAAAATACTGAACCTTGTAAGGAAGAAAAGAAAAACAGACTATTACTCCACCAACAAAAGATAGTGAGTTTTTAGAGAATGGACTTGAGGACACAGGGAGGGGGAAGGGTAAGCTGGGACAAAGTGAGAGAGTGGCATGGACATATACACACTACCAAACGTAAAATAGATAGCTAGTGGGAAGCAGCCGCATAGCACAGGGAGATCAGCTCGGTGCTTTGTGACCACCTAGAGGGGTGGGATAGGGAGGGTGGGAGGGAGGGAGATGCAAGAGGGAAGAGATATGGGGATATATGTATATGTATAGCTGATCCACTTTGTTGTAAAGCAGAAACTAACACACCGTTGTAAAGCAAATATACTCCAATAAATATGTTAAAAAAAAATTCCAGATAGTTAGGAGACTAGAAAATGGAATTATCTAGCACAATTATCCTCCACAGAAGATGAGTTGATAAGTTTCTGGTTTATTTAGTGATATGGACATAATCAGCAAAATAATTAAAATTTTAAAAATTTTAAATTTAACTGTTTCAGTCTGGGAATGGGATAAGAGTGTGGAAAAATGAAAACTGAAAGGACATTTTAAAAAATTCATTTATTTTTATTTAAAAAAAAGATAGTGAGTTTTAACATTTTGATGCATTTTTTAGTTCACTTTTTGCTATGCCTATACTCACACATCTATATAGTTTTAAAATTTGGGATTTTATTGTACCCTTGATTTACATTAACACTATACAATTTGGAAAAGGATATGAAACTGTCAAGCCTCCTTCATAAAAGTTGCCAAATGGCTTCCAGAAATTTTGTTAGTCAACAGTCTGAGAGTTATTAGGGGCTTAAAATCAACAGAACTTGGTAATACATTGATTAGATGTATGTGTGTCAGAGAGATAGAAAAGTGGGAGAGAAAAAGAAAAGGGATACTTCTCAGATTTATGACCTGTTCTACTAATGGACAGATGTAAGTATCAATAAACAAGAGTAAAATTCATTAAAAGGAGTAAAGTTGATATGCAGAAGATGTTGTTTTGAGGTACCCTAGGGGCAGCATCCGAACAGAGCCACCAGCCTGGAGCTGAACTTTAATGTCTGAGCTGGAGATATGGGTCTGTATTGTATATTAAGCAAGGCCAAGGGTGAGATCACCTAGTTAGAGTGTACAGAATAACAAGAAGATAGAAGTTGAGTTTCAGGGAACTTACACTGTCCCAGAGACTTAGCCTTGGCCTTCCCAGTCTGGGGGAGCCTGGGATGGTTGGGATGTTTCTAGGAAAGCCTAGAATTTTCATCTACTCTGGCATTCACTTAATATGGCTCTAGAGTTCCCTGATTGAGTTATCCCTCAGGTTTATCCCTAATCAAATTGGCTTATGGGGTCAGAAGTTGAGGTATAGATTCCCTGTTTACTTCCTTCTCCCTCTACACACTCACACATTCCTTGAGTTTAGGTTAGATTTCTCCGTATAAGAACTTGTAATCATTCTAGGAAATCATGCGGGAAAATTATACACTGGAAGTTCTAGTAACATCACTGCAAAGTCTCGAAATTATGTGTAAAACAGAACTTTGGGGGTCCTAGCAATGGAATATAAAACTCATATTTTAGTATTGATAGTCCATTGTATATATGTACAACATCTTCTTTATCCATTCCTATGTTGATGGACATTTAGGTTGCTTCCATGTCCCGGCTATTGTAAATAGTGCTGCAATGAACACTGGGGTGCATGTATCTTTTCGAATTATGGTTTTCTCAGGGTGTATGCCCAATAGTGGAATTGCTGGATCATATGGTAGCTCTATTTTTGTTCTTTAAGGAACCTCCATACTGTTCTCCATAGGGGCTATGCCAATTTACATTCCCACCAACAGTGTAGGAGGGTTCCTTTTTCTCCACACCCTCTCCAGCATTTATTGTTTGTAGATTTTTTGATGATGGCCATTCTGACCAGTGTGAGGTGAGTGATGTTGAGCATCTTTTCATGTGTTTGTTGGCAATCTGTATGTCTTCTTTGGAGAAATGTTTATTTAGATCTTCTGCCCATATTTTTTTTTTTTTTAATTAATTAATTTATTTATTTACAGCTGTGTTGGGTCTTCGTTTCTGTGCGAGGGCTTTCTCCGCTTGTGGCAATCGGGGGCCACTCTTCATCGCGGTGCGCGGGCCTCTCACTGTTGCGGCCTCTCCCGTTGCGGAGCACAGGCTCCAGACGCGCAGGCTCAGTAGTTGTGGCTCACGGGCCTAGCCGCTCCGCGGCATGTGGGATCTTCCCAGACCAGGGCTCGAACCCGTGTGTTCCCTGCATTGGCAGGCGGATTCTTAACCACTGCGCCACCAGGGAAGCCCTGCCCATATTTTTTTAAATAAATTTATTTATTTACTTTTGGCTGCATTGGGTCTTCGTTGCTGCGCACAGGCTTTCTCTAGTTGTGGTGAGTGGGGGCTACTCTTTGTCACGGTGTGCGTGCTTCTCATTGTGGTGGCTTCTCTTGTTGCAGAGCACAGGCTCTAGGCACGCGGGCTTCAGTAGTTGTGGCACAAGGGCTCAGTAGTTGTGGCTCACAGGCTCTAGAGTGCAAGCTCAGTAGTTGTGGCATACAGGCTTACTTGTTCCTCGCCATGTGGGATCTTCCCAGACCAGGGATCGAACCCATGTCCCCTGCAGTGGCAGGCAGATTCTTTTTTTTTTTTTTTAAAGGTTGTTGACCAAATTCTTTTTTTTTTTTAATTAATTAATTAATTAATTAATTTATGGCTGCGTTGGGTCTTTGTTTCTGTGCGAGGGCTTTCTCTAGTTGCGGCAAGCGGGGGCCACTCCTCATCGCGGTGCGCGGGCCTCTCACTGTCGCGGCCTCTCCCGTTGCGGAGCACAGGCTCCAGACGCGCAGGCTCAGTAGTTGTGGCTCACGGGCCTAGCCGCTCCGCGGCATGTGGGATCCTCCCAGACCAGGGCTCGAACCCGTGTCCCCTGCACTGGCAGGCAGACTCTCAACCACTGCGCCACCAGGGAAGCCCCAGGCAGATTCTTAACAACTGCGCCACCAGGGAGGTCCCAAGGTCTTCTGCCCATTTTTTGATGGGGCTGTTTGTTTTTTTGATATTGAGCTGCATGAACTGTTTGTATATTTTGGGGATTAATGCCTTGTTGGTTGCTTCATTTGCAAATATTTTCTCCCATTCTGAGGGTTGTCTTTTCGTTTTATGGTTTCCTTTGCTGGGCAAAAGCTTTTAAGTTTAATTAGGTCCCATTTGTTTATTTTTGTTTTTATTTTCTTTAGGAGGTGGATCAAAAAAGATCTTGATGTGATTTATGTCAAAGACTGTTCTGCCTATGTTTTCCTCTAAGAGTTTTATAGTATCCAGCCTTACATTTAGGTCTTTAATCCATTTTGAGTTTATTTTTGTGTATAGTGTTAGGGAGTATTCTAATTTCATTTGTTTACATGTAGCTGTCCAGTTTTCCCAGCACCACTTATTAAAGATACTGTATTTTCTCCATTGTTTATTCTTGCCTTCTTTGTCATAGATTATATGACCATAGGTGTGTGGGTTTATATCTGGACTTTTTATCATGTTCCATTGATCTATATTTCTGTTTTTGTGCCAGTACCATATTATTTTGATTACTATAGCTTTGTAGTATAGTCTGAAGTCAGGGAGCCTGATGCCTCCAGCTCCGTTTTTCTTTCTCAAGATTGCTTTGGCTATTTGTGGTCTTTTGTGTTTCCATACAAATTACTCAGCCATAAAAAAGAATGAAATAATACCATTTGCAGCAACATGGATGGGCCTAAAGATTGTCATACTGAGGGAAGTAAGTCAGACAGAGAAAGACAAATATCATATGATATTGCTTATATGTGGAATCTAAAAAAGGGGAACAAATGAACTTATCTACAAAACAGAAATAGAGTTACAGACGTAGAAAACAAACTTATGGCTACCAGGGGGTGGGTGGAGGGACAAATTGGGAGATTGGGATTGACATATACACACTATTATATATAAAACAGATAACTAATAAGGACCTACTGTATAGCACAGAGAACTCTGCTCAATACTCTGTAATGGCCTATATGGGAAAAGAATCTAAAGAAGAGTGGATATATGTATATGTATAACTGATTCACTTTGTTATACACCTGAAACTAACACAACATTGTAAATCAAGTATACACCAGTAAAAATTTAAATAAAAACCATTATAAGAACCAGAAAAAATAAAATAAAATAAATTAAGAATAAATAAAAACAAATTTCAACAAACATTTGTTGAATGTCTGCTATGAACCAGCCACTGTGCTAGGCTCCTGGTACAAAGATGAATAAGACCAGGGCCAATGCAAGAGTTGGAGCCAGAGGAGGCAGGAGGCCCATTTGAATTAAGACGTCATATACTTGAAAGGCCTCAGAAACAGAGCTACAGTGACAGGAATGAAATGTGGTAATTCTACAACTTTAACTTTTTGTCCCTGTTTGGCACTATTAAGTATCTTCTTTTTAAAAATCCTGTCATTTTTTTTGGAAAAGCATAACTATATTATATTACACTTTAATTTGTGAAAAAGCAGAAATTTGTTAAATCAGAATTTTTAAACAGGCTACAATTTTTGGAAAATTGTTTCAGGATTTCTCGGTGTTTTAATATGTGAGGAACTTCCAAAAATGAGGGAGACCCCTGAGAGACCACAAACAAGACATAGTCTCAATCCTCAAGAAATTTGCAATCTAAGGGGAGAGAGACACACATTAACAGGCCATTTCAGTTTTGTGTGAATCTGAAGCTTTCTTAAGCCCTATGCGAGAATCTTTCAAGACAAATCAGTATCAACAACAACAACAACGGTTTGGCCAGAAACAGATACTAAATTGCAGTACTTAGTGGTGAGGGGGAAAACGCTAAATTTTTTCACTCCATTTATTCTTCAATTTTCAATTAATTCCATGTCCCATTCTGCTATTCCTATCATTTCATTTCAGTAAAGGTTCAAAATGTATTGAACAAGTTACTTTGCCTCTTTCATCTAGTTAATGTCATCTTATGAAGTGAGATTATGAGCTATCTCTAGTTCAGGGGAAAACAAATTATTTGGTTGGAAGTCTATCCAAATTAAGAGTCTGCACTAAGACCATCCCAGGTCTCCTCCCCACTACAGGTTATAAACAGACAGTTCATACAGCACAATCCTCAATGTCTTTCTTTATACCCACTATAATGTTATTTTTCTTTTTTGACTGACATAAACTGCAGGACTCTGTTTGCCTGATCCTCAGAGGAAAAAACAAAACAAAACAGGAGTTTAAAAGATTCAGAAGAAACCAGGGAACATACAAGAAATTGCTACCTTCGTCAATAAAAATAACATTCTGGGCTCTAAAGCTTACGCAAAAGGGAGTACCTCCTGGTGGTGAGACAGGGATCCTCACACTAAACCCATGTGCCCTCACCCTAGCTCAGTGGTTTTCCTTAGACCTGAAAAACTCTTATTTATCACTATCACCATCAGGCTAGCCAGGGCATGGGCACTACTTCCCCTTTAACTCTGTCTGGCCCAAGTAAGTACAAAATATTGATTACCAGCATAGACAATTATGGAATATTATAACATTCCAGAAACAGACAATGAGAACAAATCCAAACAATATTAACAAAGAAGAAGCTTTGATGTGGGTTAAGAACCTATACCCTAGGATTAAAGGAGAACAAGAAGTAGATTGTTCCTCAAGGGGCAAGAAGTTAATCTTTGAATCGCCTCTATTTCTGACATTGGATAAGGTTATCCCAATTACCAATGTCCCTAGCTGCCTGCCAAAAGCAAAAATAAAACCTCTGTGGAGGCACGCTCTGGAGCCCATGAATCACAACTAGACAGCCTGTGCAGCACAACTATTGAGTCCGCGCACTCTGGAGCTCACATGCCACAACTAGAGAGCCCGCGTGCCGCCCAAGAGCCCATGCGTCGCAACAAAAGATCCCTTGTGCTGTAACTAAGACCTGACAGCCAAATAAATAAATAGATTTTTTAAAAAATCCTTTATGGAGGAAGATAAAGTCATCCTAGGCCTCAAATTATTTATAAAAATTTTCACACATAATGTTCAGCATTCAATAAAAAAAATTAAGAAATAAGGAGACAAAACAACATGATAAAAAAATCGAGACGCAACAAAGAAACACAGAGTCTCCAGATAATGAGACATAGACTGTAAAATAACCACTGTTAATGTGCACAAGAAAATTAAAGACAAGATTGAGAAACTTAGAGAATTTGAAATGATAACAAAAAGGTAAAAATAACTAAAATATATAGCAGTCAAATTAAGAACTCAATAAATTAACAGATTAGACACACCTGAAGAGAGAATCGGTGAGCTGCAAGATCAGAAGAAAATGTCCATGTGAAAGCAGGGAGAAAAGGCAAGAGATGGAAAAGACATAGAGAATGCAAGTAGAAAGTCTAATACACAGGTATTTGGAATCTCAAAAGCAGATAGCAAATGGAACAGAAGGAATATGAAAAATATTATGCCACATCCCTCTGACATTCTGGCTTCTGTTGAGAAACCTACAGTCATTTGAATTGTATTTCCCCTATAGGTAAGTTTTAATTTTTTTTTTTTTTCTGGCTGCTTTCAAGAATTTGTCTTTAGGCTTCATAAGTTTAATTATGATGTATCTTGATTTTGATTTCTTGTGACTTATCCTGTTTGGAGTTTGCTCATCATCTTGAATCCATAGGTTTAATCTCTTATCAAATTTAGGAAGTTTTCAGCCATTATTACTTCAAGTACTTTTTCAGCCTCACTCTTCTTTCCTTTTGGGTCTCTGATGACATGAATGTTAAATCTTTTGTTATAGTCTCATGGATTCCTGAGGCTCTGTTCTTTTTCTCTCTCTCTTTTTTTTTTTAAGTCTATTTTTCTCTCTGTTCTTCAAATTGAGTTATTTTTTGATTCTTCCATCTTCCAATTCTCTGATTCTTCCCTCCGTACCCTTCATTCTTCTGCTGGACCCATCCACAGAGCTTTTTATTTCAGTTATTGAATATTTAGCTCTCAAATTTCCATTCAGTTCTTCTTTATATCTTCTATCACTTTGCTGAGGCTTTGTATTCTTTTTCATTTGTTTCAAGCATGTTCATAATTGCTCCTTGAAGCATTTTTATGATGGATAATAATTGTCTACTCATTCTCACGTCTCTGTCATCTTTTTGTTGGCATCTATTGATTGAAAATAGTTTGAGATCTTTTGGTTCTTGCTTGGTAGGATAAGTGATTTTTTTCCCCCTTAGGATGAATGACTTTTTAAATTGAAACTTGGATATTTCACATGTTATGAGACTCTGGATTTTATTTAAACCCTCTGTTTTGACTGGTTTTTTTATGACACTGCTCCTGCAGAGGAAAGAAGCATCTTATTACTGCCCAATGGAGGTAGAACTCCAGGTTCCCCACTTGGCCTCCATTGACACACAAGGAAGAGGTTGATCCTTGTCATCATTGGGCAGGAGCGGACGTTCTGGCTTCCCACATGGTCTTCATTGACACTGCAGTGGAATTGGCCTCTTACTGCTGAATAATGGTGAAAGTCCTGATGCTCCACTAGGCCTCCTGTAACATCACCCCAGGGGGAGAGAGAGGGGAACCTTGTTACTGCTGGGTCTGGATTAAAACCTGGGTTCCTACTTGGCCTTCTCTGACACCACCCCAGGAGAGGAGAGCAATTGGGATGCCTCATTACGACCTGGAGAGGGCAAACGTTTAGGCTCCTCACTCAGCTTTGCTGCCATGGATAGAGGTGGGACCACATTCTTCTCTGTGGTGTTTGGCCTCAGTAGAGCAGTTTCTGTCTAAAAGCTTTATGTCTTGTGAGGCTGCCCCTTTCTTGGTCCTTTGACTAGAGAGAGCATGCTATTGTAGGGTTTTTTGTGTTTTTTTTCGTGTGTTCATTGGCACCTCTGACTTGCTGGCTTTTTTGCCTACAAATCTGGGATACGTAAGCCAAAAGAAAACTCAAGGAAGTTACCACTGTGTTGTTCCTCGGGTTCTGAGGTCCCTAGTCAGTCTCCTTTCTTCTTTCTTTCAGAGTCTTCTTATGTTTGTTTTTTACATAAAGTGTCAGGTTTTTAGTTGTGCTTAGTGAGTGAAATAGTGAAAAGCACATCTACTCTATCTTCCGGGCAGTAGAAGTCTTGCATTCATTTTGTTTCCAAAAACATCGTATAAGAATATTATTTATCTTGATTTATGAGTTTTGACCCCCTCTTAAATTTGGCAACTCAGACAAGTGCTTCCCTCACCTTACCCTAGTTCCAGTCCTATTTAGAAGTCATCTTAGAAGCCCAAAAAAAAAAAAAAGATCCAAAATAAGGCAAGAAATGAGAGAGAAATAACACAGAACAGTAAGACAAATAGAAAACAAATGTTAACAAAGTAGATTTAATCCCAAATATATTAGAATTACAATAAAAGTAATGGGGGGGGGCACATGAACATTGAGAAGTTAAGGAAAACAGGAATATCCAGAGAGACCAGGAAGAGTTCAGTGAGTTTCATGTTTGCAATAAAAATTTAACAATAAAAGCAGAGTGCATGGATCCTAAAGGACCCTTTGACAATATCAGCATTCGTGAGTTTCTCCAACTTCCGGGAGAATAGTAACCACTTCCACACCTGGGTGTTATTACATTTCATATTGTTGTTATGCCAAGATGGGACCAGAGCTGAACTTGAACACTCAAGATTTAGCAGCCACTTGGGGGCAACAATGCTGAAAAGAAACTTCTAGGTCTGGTGTGTCATCCCCTGCTTAACTTGCTGTCTTCTGTGATTTTTGCTATCCAGCTGCTGTCCTGCCTTCCTCCTCAGCTCCACAGGAATGATTGAGTACTCTCCTAATTTGGAGTTTCCAACCCAACGTTAAAGTTTGACTAGTATAAGAATGAAGGTCACCATCTACAAGTTGGGAAGCAACTAAGTAACTGTCCTCAAGCACATACTGACATCCTGGTTCCAGCATGTTGCCTGAAGGAAGAAAAGGAGGAAATAACCCTAATAATTTGGTCAGTTTCTTATTTGTGGCATATGTAAAATATTATGTGCTGCTCTGAAAAATCTGGACTTGTTATGATCCCTTTATCAGCTTGCTGTATTTGTGGGCTCACTGGGGACATCCTGGATTTTTAGTTCCTTTGGGCAACCACAAGAAGATTTCTTTTTTTCTTTTTCTTTTTCTTTCCTTTTTTCTTTTCTTGCCATGCCACGCAGCTTGTGGGATCTTAGTTCCCTGATCAGGGATTGAACCCAGGCCCCAGCAGTGAAAGCACCAAGTCCTAACCACTGGACCACCAGGGAATTCCCAAAGATTTCGTTTTTTGACCCATAAATAGCTTTTTAAAAATTTTAGCAGGTAGCAAACAGAATATAAACCTTATACTGGGGCATAACAATGAAGACCATGTAATGAAAGCTTACTATGTACGAGGTACTATTGTAGGTGCTTCCCATGTATTATCTCATTTGCTTCCCCTAACAACACTATTTTAAAGATGAGGAAATGGAAGGTAAATGAAGTTAAACAATTTGCCCAAAGTCACCCCACTATTAAGTTGAACTAAGACTTCAGCCCAGGCTATCTTTCAAACCAAACTCTTAACCACAAGGCTATCTCCTTCCCAATGTTGCCTTAAAACATATACAGGAATATGGTAGCCAGAACTACCCTTAGTTTGTCAACTCTCCTTAAGTTTGAAGAATCCATTTTAACTCCAGAGAACATCTATAAACCTGGTTATTATTAACTGACACAAAATCTGCACCACAGAGAACTGTGTTTTAACACTAACTTCATTCTTATGTCCTCATCCTTATTATCCTTCTAGGTACCTGATTACTAAATGCTTCTGGAGGAAATCACGATGTCTGACAGACTGCTATCACAGAAATTCGAGGTCACCAACTTCTACCAGATCCTGTTGATGCTACTGTGATATTATTATGTCCAAGATCCATTTGAACTCTTTCCATTCTGCGGTAGGCAGCTTCTAAGATTGCTCCCAAAGATTTTGCCTCCTAGGACAAGCATACTGCACTTTTAAAAAATTTATTTATTTTTATTTATTTATTTTTGGCTGCGTTGGGTCTTTGTTGCAGTGCGCGGGCTTCACACTGTGGTGGCTTCTCTTGTTGCAGAGCACAGGCTCTAGGCGTGCGGGCTTCAGTAGCTGTGGCATGTGGGCTCAGTAGTTGTGGCTCACGGGCTCTAGAGCGCAGGCTCAGTAGTTGTGACGCACGGGCTTAGTTGCTCCGTGGCATGTGGGATCTTCCCAGACCAGGGCTTGAACCCATGTCCCCTGCACTGGCAGGCAGATTCTTAACCACTGTGCCACCAGGGAAGCCCTGCACTTTGTTTTATTGCACTTCACGGATATTGTGTTTTTTAAATAAATTGAAGGTTTGTGGCAACCCTGTGTTGTCAGATGATGGTTAGTATTTTTAAAACAATAAAGTTTTTTTTTTTTTTTAAGATTTATTGATTGATTGATTGATTGATTACTATGTTGGGTCTTTGTTTCTGTGCTAGGGCTTTCTCTAGTTGCGGCAAGCGGGGGCCACTCTTCATCGTGGTGCGCGGCCCTCTCACTATCGTGGCCCTTCCCTTCCCACAGGGAAGCCCTAAAGTTATTTTTTAATGAAGGTATGTACATTGTTTTCTTAGACATAATGCTATTGCACACTTAGTAGACTACAGTATAGTGTAAACATAACTTTTGTTTGCACTGGGAAAGCAAAAAATTCACGTGACTCACTTTATTGTGACATTCACTTAATTGCAGTAGTCTAGAACTGAATCTGCAATATCTCCGAGGTGTGCCTGTAGTTCCACCACTGTATGATTACTTTCCTTTGACTGTGGGCTGCACCTGGTGACTTGCTTCTAACAAATAGGATACAGAAAAGTGATGGAATGTCACTTCTGAGATTAGGTTACAAAAAGACTTTGGCTTCGGGCTTCCCTGGTGGTGCAGTGGTTAAGAATCCACCTGCCAATGCAGGGGACGTGGGTTCGAGCCTTGGTCCGGGAAGATCCCACATGCCGCGGAGCAACTAAGCCTGTGCACCACAACTACTGAGTCTGCACTCTAGAGCCTGCAAGATGCAACTACTGAGCCCACGTGCCACAACCACTGAAGCCCATGTGCCTACAGCCCATGCTCTGCAACAAGAAAAGCCACTGCAATGAGAAGCCCACGCACCACCACGAAGAGTAGCCCCCTGCTCGCACTACTAGAGAAAGCCCACCTGCAGCAATGAAGACCTAATGCAGCCAAAAATAAATAAATAAATAAATAAATAAATAAAATTTTTTTAATCTATTAAAAAAAAAAAAGACTTTGGCTTCTGTCTTGCTTGTTCTCTCTTGCTCTGATGGAATCTAGCTGTCAGTCCCTATTGTGAGCCCCAGATGGAGGGAGGTGGTATAAAGAAAATTGAAGTCCTCAGTCTAATAGCCCAGGGGAAACTGACCTCTATCAACAACCACTTAAGAGAACTTGGAAGCAGATCCTGCCCTAGCCAAGCGTTGAGATGAGAGCAGCCCCAGCAAACATCTTGATTAGAAACTTGTGAGAGACCCTGAAAATCCAGCTAAGTGATATCCTCAGACCCACAGAAATTGTGAAATAACAATATTGTTTTAAGCCACTACATTTTGGGGCAATTTGTTACACAGCCTTAAATAACTAATACATCTCCCAATCTCAAACTTTTCCTCCCCAACACACACACACACACACACACACACACACACACACACACACACCTTTCTTCTCCTAATCTTGGCTTTTAACAGATGACCTGGCCACCTATTTCATAGAGAAAATAGAGGTTTTCAGTTAGACGGGAATTTTCTCAACCTCCTGGAAGCAAATCTACACTCCTGAGAGCACCAAATCTATTAATCCTTCCAGTGCTAACAGATGTTCTTCTTGTCTAAAGCTGATTCATTCACCTATCCTCTCAACTTCATCTTCTTCAGTCTCTTCCTCTCTTGCACAATTAGCCCCTTTTCCTCCTGTATTTTTATCGTCTTCCACTGCTGGATTCTTCTCTATCAGCATTTAAGTTGTTTAAGTCTCTCCCATACCAAAACACAAAAACTAAAACTGGCTTGACCTATCACCCTCTACAGGTACTCCTTTCTTTCCTCCCTTATTTTTTAATGAGAGTTCTGTCATTGTCAACTCAACTTATTTTCCTAATTATTCCTTAACCTACTTATTTATTCCTAGACTCCCCCACCCCCCATGGAACATTCCTAATCTTTATTTAACTTGAGCACTTTGCAGCATTTGGCACTGCTGATCATACCCTGTCTTTTGAAACACTGACCTCCATGAAGTCATACTCCTCTGGTTTTCCTCCTTTCTCCAGCTGCCATACTGTCCTTTCAGGTTCTTTTTTTCCTACTAAACCCATAAACGTTGATACTTCTCAGGGATAAAGTCCTACACCTTCTTCCATTCTGACCCTGTAAGGCCAAGAGAGTCCAAATTCAAATGCTTTAAGAAAAAGGCAAGTAAAAATGAATGATACGCACTGGGACTAAGACACTAAAAAGTGATGGGGGCTATGGTGAACTAGATAGTTCAAATCCCATTTAGAGACGGCAATCTCTATTTGGCTTAAGCCAATTGTTATTTTATAGGAAAGTAGCCGTATAGACTGGAATTTCCAAAATGCTTATTTCTAGGTGCAATTTCTTCGTCTTAAAAACATGCTGTGAATAATAATGATAATGATAATATTAAACCACAGCAGTCCAATTTAACCTACAAGCTGCTCGTCTCTCATCCCTGCAGATTCTCCCTATCCCTGCAGATCTCATCTATTTCCATGGCTTCAATATCCACTTTATGCTAAATTTTTCCAAATCTCTAAGGTTAGCTCTCTGCTCCATGTTCTATACGGATCCATATATAGTTGCCTTTATTTTTTTTTGGCTGCACCACACGGCTTGCAGGATCTTAGTTCCCCCGACCAGGGACTGAACCCCTGCAACGGAAGCGCAGAGTCCTAACCACTGGACCACCAGGCAATTCCCTCTATCAATTTTCTAATCCCATTCGCCACCATGGTTTCATCTAGATTACTAACAGCCTCCCAACTGGTCTCTACTTCTATTTTGTCCCATTTAATCTATTCTCCGTAGAATTCTCTTTAAAAAGTAAAATTTACGATGTCACTATCCTGTTCAACCTCCAAGACTTCCCTTTGGGATTATAAGAAAATCTAACATCTTTAACACTGTTTCCAAGGCCCCTGTGGGTCTGCCCAGCAACATTCCTTCAGTTCCCGGAATGCTATAATCTTGGTGCCTCTGCATGTTCTTGGCTAAGAACACTCAGACTTCATATTGCTTCTTATAGGTCACTAGTTTTCCTTGACCTCCAGATTATCTTGTTCTTCACATCTCATAACACTCAGCAGTCAGCACCCAGCCAATTCACTGTTCAGAATGTCTATTTACTCCATCATACTAAGATTGGGAAGGCAGAAACCACATATGCCTTGTTCCCCATCGGAATTCCCAGTCCCTTAAACTGCGCCTAGCACAACGCTGGCTCTCAATAAATGTCGGTTGAAATAATGATTACATTTACTCTTGCAGACAGCTATTTAAATCCTTCCCTAATCCTAATCTTTCTTTTGAGAGAAATGAATAAGTAAGTCTTGACTATCTCATTCTCAAAAAGCCAATTTCAGAGGCATGAATGAATGACCCAGTCACGTGAGGCTGATTATGGGTCACTGGCCACTTTAAGCGCGGGGGTTGGGGAATGGAGAGCTGCAGTAACAGCACCATGCGTAAATAATCGAGCAGCTACAGGTCCTGAGCCTAGCAAACACGTGCTGCCCGCCGAGCACGGAGAGGGCGGGCACCCAGGAGGAAGATCCTAGGCGGCCGGAACGTGCTCGCGCCCGTGGCCGCCGCCGCCCGCGCCGCGGCCGTCCGGGTCTCGGAGCGAGCGCACGTGCGCCGGCCGGACCCAAGCAGAGGGAGCGCCCGGGCACTCGCGAGGAAATGGCGGGCGAGGCGCTGTTCAGGGTTAGGGAAAAGTGTGGGGCGAGTTACGCCCCGAGAGGGGAGAGTAGAGAAGGTAAGGCTTTCGGGACGGAAAGGAGAGAGGGAGGATCGTGAGCTAGGTAAGGCGGCCCGACCTAGGCCTTGGGAGGAGAGGGGGCGGGGTGGGGGCAGTGGTATAAAGGTACACCTGAAACTGGCTGCGAGTTTATTCTAAGGTCCGGGTCGGAAGTGCTCACACCTGGAGTCTGGTGCGGGTGGGTGGAAGGTGGAGCTCCACCCCGACAAAGCCAGGCCCTCAACCGGCCCAACCCCACCACAGCCCGACTTCCTCCTCCCAGCGCGGGCGGCCTGGCCTTCTCGAGCGCCAAATCCCCTCGGTTAGCTCCGCCCCGCCACTAGAGGAGGGCGGGTGGGGGCGTGGGCCGCCCACTCCCTCGTCTGCGCTCAGTCGGCGTCCGCGTCAGCCGGAGCCCGACGCGGTGACGCGGCACGTCGACGTAAGTGACGCGCAGGCCCGGGCCGCTCCTCCTTCCTTGAGTGAGTGCCGGCCCGGTCTGGGCGGGGGAGAAGAGGGAGGGCGGGGGAGAGAGAGGCGACCGGGGAGTCGTAGTGGGCCGCGGGCCGGACCGGGTCCCGGGGCGGCGGGAGCCAGGGCCGGGCCGAAGGGCTTGGCGGGCCGTTAGAGGGCCGCGGCGGCTGTCGGGTCTCCTCCCCTGCCGGAATTGCGCGCCCCGGAGCCCGGAGCCTCCGGCGCTGTGCCCACCCCGCTCCAGCTCGCGTCTCCCGACTCCAATTAGGTCAGGCTCGGAGTCCCGCGGCCGCGGCTCCGGCCCCCAACGCGCGGCGGCCGCCCGGCTCGCCTTTCTTTCTTCCCTCGCCTTCCTCTCCTCTTGCCTCACCCTCCCCCCTTCTTTTCACGTTGCTGGGGTTTTGTTTTTTGTTTTATGCTTTAGGGGTTTTGTTCCTCAGCCCGAGCTCATGGGTGTACATTATCATGCTCCTCTTTTGTAGAACAACCCGACGGCCATGGAGGCCGAAGAGACGATGGAATGCCTTCAGGAGTTCCCTGAACATCATAAAATGATCCTGGACCGATTGAATGAACAGCGAGAGCAGGACCGGTTTACTGACATCACCCTGATTGTCGACGGTGGGTAGCGTGGTGGGCCGAGGAGCGAATTTGTGGCTTCAGATCTTCTCTCCCCTTCCCCCATCCGCCTTTTTTATCCACCTTCTATGGACTCCCTATCGAAAGTCTGCGGACGGTGTGCTCTGGACCCCGAGGACACTTATCTGTGTCTCTTCACGTAGACCATGCTGCAGAAGGATAGTCACGCTTTCAACATAATCATGGCATTTTAACTTCTTGCAGCCTTTTGAAGTGTTCGCATTGTACACTGGAGTGCAAGGTGGCGGGGATAGGGAGGATGTCTGTAAATGTTTGGTTAGTAGATTTCTGCTGCTAAGCTGCTTTGAGCAGTCTTTCACAGGAGTCATTTGGGAAGTGTTCTTTCTAGTTTCCCAAATGGTCTTGGAGGGAAAATGTGAGAGATGCCTTTGCAGCACTGGTACCCCCTTTGGTAACCCCCAAAATAAAATGTGGTCTTTACCAGTCTTAGGAGTTGTTATTATAATGGATGCAAACCCAGCTTGGGTATCTTTTCTGTTTAGTGAAAATAGACTTCTTGAGGCAAGCTATTCTTTATTATAGCCTACAGCAGGTCTGCTGTAGGTTGAGTGTCCAAATATTAGGCATACTAAAATGTTTTGCATAGCAAACACATCCAGCTCGGTGCTTATTCTGTGGCTTTTTCTTCTCTTTTCAAATGACGTATAACCTTTTGGGTTGTGTTTATATTTAGCAGTTTCAACTGAATAGGATATGCCTTTGACTTAAGTGGTACCTCCTGAAATGTTGTAAGGTGGCCTTTATAAAGCTGACTTAATAAGGCCCTTGAGATAAAGATCCTACTTCATGTCTAATTGAGATTTAAATTTGTCAAGATAGCTGCCCAGAATATAGTTTTATAATTATATTAAGAAAGACCTATTTTACTTTAATTTCTTAACTTGTTTTATAGTTTTATATTTGATTTTTGTGAATATGATGATTTTATTTTGTTTTTTCTCTAGGACACCATTTTAAGGCCCACAAGGCTGTTTTGGCTGCTTGCAGCAAGTTCTTTTACAAATTCTTTCAGGAGTTTACTCAGGAACCTTTGGTGGAGATAGAAGGTAAATGCTTGTTTTAAATACAATATCTAGCAAGCATTATAATTTGATGAAGAAGTTTTAGGCAGTTAATTTAGCAAGATACCATGGGAAACAGGCATCAATGGTTTCTATTCGGTGACTGGATAAATTGTTCTTTTGACACCTGAGAATTCTTACTTTTAGTAACGTGCTTCCTAAAATGATCTTCCAGGAAAAACTCTTACGTTAAACGGTTGGTCTCTTAAAGGAGTCTTTTTCATTGCTAATACCAGTGATCACTGTCTTTTGAAAACATGTATTAAAAGTGAATTTCCATCTTATTTAGTGGGCTTATGTTTCAGACTGGTCCAGATGCTGCAGGCCTCTGTATTAGCAGCATGACATGCACAGTGTGAAGTGGGCTGTCATAATATGGAAAAGGCTAGGAAAGATTAACTGAAGTAGCATTCAGAAGAAGTTCTAGTGGCTATAGAAAGTCTAGGATGGAAGGGGGTCATCTACTAGATACTGTCTTAAAATAGAAATTTTTATACTTGTTTGACTTTTTGTAATAATAGCCCACCAAGTGCCAGGTATTATGCTATGTAGTTTGTGTGCATTTTCTGAGGTTCACAGCAGTGCTTTGAAGTAAGTGGTTTTATGTCCAATTTACATATCAGGGAGCAGGCTCTAAAAGGTTACTTGACTGAGGTTGCCCAGCTAGCAAGGGATTCAGTTTGTGCTATTAATTCTGCTACTACAATACCTAGCCCTCTATCCCTCAATCCAAAACTGTAGGAAATAAATCAGCTTACCTACATAAATACAGGGTTCTTGAGTTTGGGTTTTGTATCTCTCTCAGTGTGTATATATTCTCTGTTATGAATGGGTTGCCTAGAAACAGTATTCCCTTGGAAAAATTTGGTGTCTAGGGGAGTAAAGAAAACGTAGAGTTAAGAGTATTCTCTTATTTTGATAGTTCCAGCTTATCTAGCATTCTGGCTGGTATCCATAGATAGATTATCTTTGATTATCTGTGATGGACAGAGCACAGGCATGACGGAAATCCTCAAAGCTTACTAAAGTGAGAATCCATCAGCCTAGATGGTATTTGTTTCTGTTACAAGGCAAAGTTTTGTCCATTTATTCACCTGAGGTACTGAGACCCCAGGCAGGTTACTTTAGCTCAATTGCATATTTGCCTCTTCATCTGAAAAGTGGGTTAATAGGCCTGTACTAATGATTAATTGAAATAGCATCTGCAGAGTGCCTGGCGTAGTGTTTGGTGCATTGTCAAAGCTTAATAGATTGGGGCTATTTATCAGATTTAATACCTATTATAGTATACCGTGCCAGACCCAGGAAATGAGAAATTGATTAATAAGACAGCAAATTAATAAGACAGAGAATTTGCAGATTTAATCATTGATAAGCAACAGTTAAGGAGTGCAAAAAATGTTGCAGAGAATTTTGTTGCAGAATGGTGTCACTAAGGAGGGAGGATGAGTGGTTTAGTTTACTTTAGAGAGAAGGATTTCAAAGATTAGTCAACTTCTGGGCAGAATCTTAAGTCGAAAAATAAGTGGCCCAGGCTAGAATATGCATTGCTGGTGGAGTGTGGAGTACTGACCTACCTGGAGAAGTAGGGTCTTTTCTTCTGAAGACTAATCACCTTGGGATTATCTCTTATACTTCTGATGTGTCCATTATAGTACAGGACACACAACTTTCAGTATTTAAACTATAGAAAGTAAGAAAAAAAAAATGTAAAAACATTCTTTCTGTTTTTGTTATTTGCCAGATTCAGGTTTAAAAAATCAATTTGGCTCAATGTCTTCTTAAGCTCTTAACTTTGGAATTGCTGTACTATCTGGCTAGGTCACCTGGCTGTAGAGAAAGCCCTGGGCATGCACTTAGAAAACCTGACTTGTAGTCCCAGCTTTACTGTTTGTCAGCTGTGTAACATTGGGCGTCTTAGCTTCCTTTTTTCTCTTTTAATCTGCAGGATATGTCAAGTAATTTTGGATTATGACATGGGCATTATTTTTTTCCTCTTTTTTTTTTTTTTTGGTCTGTGTCAGGTCGTTGAGGCATGTGGGATCTTTCGTTACGGTGCAAGGTCTCTTTGTTGCGTGTTTGGGCTTCTCTCTAGTTGTGGTGCACGCGCTCTGTAGCTTGCGGCACGTGGGCTTAGTTGCCCCGCAGTATGTGGGATCTTAGTTCCCCAACCAGGGATCGAACCCGCATCCCCTGCATTGGAAGGCGGATTCTTTACCACTGGACCACCAGGGAAGTCCCTGTCATGTGCATTTTGAGTATTATGTTTTGACACTCTGCGTGCTGTTAGAATCCTCTGGAGAATGCTTTTGGTTTTTGTTGTTGTTTTGATTTTGTTTTGTTTTAGCAGACAATCAGCCTGATTAGGTTCAGACTGCCTTGTGTGGACTGTGGATCCAATTCCGTTTTCAGAACTTTTGTGGTTCTATTCAGGTCCCAGGTGTGCCGACCTGGGTGGTAGTCCACAGTGTAATTCTCAAAGCCTTTGCTGTGCTGCCTCACGTCATTTTTGCACACGTGCAGCTGGGTGGTGAGCTCAAGACTGCACACACAGATTTAAAGGACCTTTCTCCAGCTCCCCCTCCTGATTTTCTCTGTACTTCAGCTCCCCTGAGCTCCCTTTCCTGGTCCTCTGGCTGGAAAACTAGGAGTTTAGCCTCCCTGTGCTGTCGTACATTTTCTGCAGTGGAATCCATTTCCTGGATAATAACATGGTGAGAGAAGAAAATAACAAGAATTCTCTCCATGCTCTTCAGATGATAATCTCTTTACTAGTTCTCAGCCAGAGAGAACTTTCTCTTAGAGTTGAGGTGCCTGCTTGGTGGCAACTAGCCATAGATGTGCAGCGCCAGAACTGGGGCTTGTCTTGAGGGAGGGCTGAGAGAGGAATAAAAACCAGCTATTTTTCCCACCCCCACACACTCTCCATCCCCTTTGCTGGTTCTCTAGCCGGAAAGAGTTTCTCTCGGAGCTTTTTCTGTCTGCACCTGCTACCCAGTTATGGGAGTTGGGCTGTCCTCAAGCTGGGTTACGTGGGAGGAAAAATATAAAACCAGGAAACTTACTGCTGTTCTTTGAGTTTTGATTTCTCTCCCCAGTCTTTTTGCTTCTGTGTTTTCTTCAGAGTCCTTGTATATTTGCTTTATGTATTCTTTTCAGGATTTTTAGTTGTAATCAATGGACAAGATAGGGTGGAGTATGCGTTCTTCATCCTAGCTAGAACTAGAACTCCCATCTGTAAGATAGGGACGGTTCTCGTCTTTAGCCGCTCATTAGAAACACCAGGGGAGCTTTTGCAAGTACTAATACCCAGGCTTTTTCTCCAGATCAGTTAAATCGGTCTTTGAGGGGTGAGATCCAAGCATCTGTATTTAAAAGTTCTCTAGGTCCTTGTTATTCAGGGTGTGGTCTGAGGATCAGTAATGCATGGGCATCACCTGTGAGCTTGTTAGAACTGTAGACTCTCAGGCTCCACCCTAGACCTACTGAATCAGAACAGAATCCTCAGAAGATTCCTTTGTACAGCAAAGTTAGGGCAGCACTGCCCTAGGACAAGTCCAGTATGCAGCCAGTGTTGAGAACCACTGCCTTATAGGGTTTTGTAGAAGCAAATGTATGTGAAGAGAATTTAAATTGTAATATGCTCTATGAGTATAAACTGTCATTAGATGCAAGCTGAGCCAGCTTTCTCCCTGTTTTCTGGGTCCCTGGTGAAGTAAGTTACCTTTGATTAGGACTGCAGGTTCACCTTTGACTTAAGTCAAAATTGTTGTCCTCGAAGCCAGCTGCCTCCCAGCTCAGCTTTGTGACTTGGATTCACACCATATAAAATCTTCAGCAGACATTCACTCCCTTGTTCAGAACACAACAGCCTTCTCCTAACCCGAGCCTCCAATTTTCCAAATCCATTCTTTACTTATCCTGAAACCACAGTTCCATAAGCACCTAGTTTCTCTCAAACAGCAACTCTACCATTGTGTCCAAAATATTAGCCCCTAATATCAAGGACAAAACATCCAAGCACATATTCATACATCCTATTTGAGTAGGAGTTTTCCACCAGTTGAGGAATTCTGTAAGACTAGAGAAATTCCAGAATGCCCACCCCCCCTTTTGCCTCTTCCTAAGGGGAAAAATGACTCAGGTTAAGGTGTTTATATTAACATTTTTCTTAGATACTTAGAAAAATTGTATATTATGAAAGGAGTAAGGAATTGAGAAAATGGGCTGAAATTTGAAAGTTACCAAACTAGTCCTGATAGAGTATAAAATATTTTTGCAGCTGTACATCATCTATCAACGCTTCACTTACCTCGACAGGTGTTATAAGTTTGGTTCCTGTTAGCTAATTAGGTCAGTGGCTTATTCCTAGGACCAGTGTTGGACTGGCCACATAAGAAGCACTTAGGGTGGGCTTCCCTGGTGGCTCAGCGGTTAAGAATCCGCCTGCCAATGCAGGGGACAAGGGATTGATCCCTGATCTGGGAAGATCCCCGATGCCGCGGAGCACCTAAGCCTGTGCGCTACAACTACGGAGCCTGCGCTCTAGAGCCCACGAGCCACAACTACTGAGCCCGCGCGCCTAGAGCCTGTGCTCTGCAACAAGAGAAGCCACCACAGTGAGAAGCCCGTGCACTGCCACGGAGAGTAGCCCCCGCCCGCCGCAATTAGAGAAAGCCTGTGCGCAGGTATGAAGACCCAGCGCAGCCAAAAATAAAACAAATAAATAAATAAATTTATTTTAAAAAAGAAGCACTTAGGGTGCTTATAAAAAACAGTTCCCTATCCCAGTTTTGATTCTGGAGATCAGGGACCTATGCTTAAGTCTACAGGTGATTCTGATTAACCAAGATTGGGAGCTAAATCCACAAATTCTTGGAGGCCAGTTGCTTCTTGAAATTACTAATTTTTAGAATTTTCTAAGGTAATCCACTGTGTGTATTACATAATACTCCCATTGGGGTCTGGGGCAATATCCTATAACCAAATAATAATGCAATGTATTATTAATAAGCAGCATAGCTTATTAATGTTTAAGTGGGATAAAGATCATAAATAGCCTCATGTCAGTTCAGATCAAATTTTGCTGCCAAATTTATGGGAAAACTTCTGGTTTTAAGAGATTTGGGGGACTTTGGAAATATGAGTAAAAGATTGCAGTCCTGTAGTGAATGAGACATGGGTATTCAAACTCTACCAAGCAGGAATGTTTCCTACCATCATCCTATTTAAAAATCTTTATCATGGACTTTGGAGTCAGGCCATCTGGGTTTGATTCTAGTATTATCACTTAATAACTATGTGACTTTCACAAGTTACTTAACTTCTCTGTGCCTCAATTTCCTCATCCGTAAAATGGGGATTATAATAGTACTTCATAGGGTTGTCAGGAGGATTAAGTCAGTTGATTATTTGTAAAGTGTTTAGAGCCCTGCCTGATATGTATAGTAGGCATACATATGTGTGTTTGATTAAAAATCAAAATCTCATTCTGCTTCAGGAAAAATTTACACATTGTTTTTAGGAAAGATTTCTGTTGCACTTTTAAATGTTTGGTCAAAACACCTTAAAAAAAACCCAGCAAAATCTAAGTTGTCTGTTCCTCAGGCTACTCTCATATAATAAAGAACATGGTTAAAAGACAACCAGGAGAAAAAAGATTAGGGGACCCAGTAAATTAGCCATTAATGAATCCAGTTATTTTTTGTTTGCTTATTTGGTAGCATGTAACTTGGTCATATTACATTATATTTTATGGTGCTTCTCAATATTCAGATTGTTTTCAGGCATTTTGAAGATGAGTTTTCTGAGGCTCAGAGGTTCTGACTTGCCCCAGATTGCACAGGTCATGGAGAGACTGAACTGAAACTTGAAAGTTGGCTTCCTGAATGATGTTTTTTCCTAACACAAATAGAAGATGGTGGATAGTCCACCAGTATTCTTACTGTTGTCCTGAAGGCCACATTCAGGTGTATAAAGTGCATGGGAAAAACATAAAAATATTTTTTCTTTTCCTTTTTGGCCACCCGGAGCGGCTTGTGGGATCTTAGTTCCCCAACCAGGGATTGAACCAGCGCCCTTGGCAGTGAAAGCGTGGAGTCCTAACCACTGGACTGTCAGGAAATTCCTGTTTTGTATTTGTAATTGTGCATATTGTGTGCAGCTTGGTCTTGGGCATTTCTTAGCATTAAAAAAATCTATAAAAACAAGTTTTCTCTTTGTTCCTGTCAGTAGCTTTTCATAGCCTTGCATTAGCAGGCTGAAACAATATTATATAGCATTGAAGAGCACAGAGAAGTATAGAGTATCATTTTGGGCCAAAATTTAAACAGAAACTTGCAAAGCAAGCTTGGAATTGTGGAAGCTTAATTCTGAAAGTGACTTTAGCCTTTATCCATTCATACCTACCGTTGTGTGCCTGCATTTTAGGAAGCCTTGTGTTAGATACTGTGAGGTGGGTGTAGAGGCAAATTTCCGTAAAGCAGCTTACAGTCAAGAGTTGTCCATGAATTTCAACTATAAGACCAGGTACAGAGTTCAGCCTGAGGGAACTATTAAAGAGGTTCATTAAAGGTGTGGCATTAAAATTGGTCCTTCAAGGGTGGTAGGATTTGTTGAGGTAAGGTGATTAAGCATTCAGGATGGAGGGTGTTAAGGAAGGCAAGGAAATTCTTAGAAAGTGAAGGGTTTGTTTGAGGATCAGTATATAGTGTGGATTTGATATAGTTTAAAATTTGGAAGGAAAAATAGTGGTAAGTAGAAAAATAATGTGAAGGACCTTGAAATAAAGGCAGAATGGTACTGAACTTTATTTGCTAAGCTTTTGAAAGCTATTGATGATTTTGGAGCTGAGTTGACACAGAGCTCCCTGGCAGGAAACATAGCATGTCTGATGTTAATAGCCCATTCGTGTATTTGAGTGATAGATTTTACTGTTCTGTAAGAGCCTTAGGAAGTCTTTGGGAAAGATCTTAAAGTAGTTTGCTAGTTAGTGCTGAACTTGGCTACAAAATTATTATACTGTAAATGAGAATTCTGCCAGGAAATTATCTTCCAAAATGACAAATACTAATCATTTTCCAAACACTGGGCTTCTATTTTTTCTTTACTAAATGTTATAAGATTTGAATCAATGTGAATACATGTTAATGCATGTCTTTTTTTTTTTTTTTTTTACAGGTGTTAGTAAAATGGCCTTTCGTCATTTGATTGAGTTCACATATACAGCAAAATTAATGATACAAGGAGAAGAAGAAGCCAACGATGTATGGAAAGCAGCAGAGTTTCTACAAATGCTAGAAGCTATCAAAGCCCTGGAAGTCAGGTAATTACTTATTTCCTTAATGAGGAACAAATAGTTATATTCAGTCATGTTCACCCTGACTGTTAGTCAAGAATTTATTATGTCATGCCCATAAGGAACTGATTTCCTTAGTGAGGCAGAGGTAGTTATATTCAGTCATGTTCACCCTGTTAGTCAAGAATGTATTGTATGTATCATGCCGTAAAGAACTGATGTTTTGAAATTAAGAATATGTATTTAAGGATCTATAAAGTTCTACTGGTTATGATTGTTCTTTCCCTCACGCTTGATTTCTTGTCCTTATGTAAAAGCTGTGCTAATATTAACTCAAGTAGCATCTTTTGTTTCTAATAAAATAAGGAGGACTAGGCATCTTTTTAAGAGTTCTCTGGGCTCCTATAAACTATTCTGTGGATTCAAGTTGTTAATTGTACCAAGACTTACTCTAAAAACAGTTTGGCTTACAAAGATTAATATGGTACTGTTTAAAAATAAGTGAGGAAATCGGTGAAGATATAAGAAATAGGCCAGGTGGAAGTGATAATCAGTGAAGTTAGAAATGTGATGGCCAAAATGCATGCTGTTTAAGTCTGTACAGTTGCTAGATGGGCTGAGTCTAGCTTTGAGTTCTGAAGTACCTAGCGCAAAGAAAAAGGGGAAAAAAACACCTCAGTTACATTATTTATAATAAGATGAGAACAAATCAATTGCTTAGGAGCCATTCTTGGTATTAAAATGCACAATTTCTCATAGGAAGTTATTAGGAAAACATTAAGTGATATAATGAATAAAGACCTCAACATCTTACATAATGAATAGTGGCATGGTAGTGTCTAAGAACAAGAGCTCTGGAGTCAGACTGCCTCGGTCTGCTATCAGCTGCTCAGTTTCCTTATCTGTCAAATGGGGATAAAAATGGTGCTTTCTACATAGGATTATTTGTGAGGGTTAAATGAATGTAAAGTGGTTAGCATGGAGTCTGGCACGGGGGTTGTTATTATCTCCTGGCTTTGTTTCTTGTGACCCTCAATATAGGTCATTGGTATAACACTAATGTGCAATTTGGTAAAATCAGTTTCACATGGGACAGAATGATCTAGTCTGACTCACTGATGTGGTTCAGTCAAAAGATATAACTTAGAATAACTAAGAAATAATTGAACTGTAGTCATCCAAAAATACTGTTTCTCCTAATGAGCTTTTAATTAGTTTGGTGACAGTTCAAGATTAGACTTTTCTGACAAGAGCATGGTGTGTATATTTTCTCTGATGACTAGTGCCTGGCACATAGTAGGTGTGCAGTAAACATTTATGAATGGATGGATGGGTGCATGCCCATTAAAACCAAGCCAGTATTCTCCTGCAGAGAGAGCTAAGACATGGATAACAAAATAGAGGTGTGTTGAGGACATATACCTGATTAGGTCATACCTTCTCAATATGGAGGTAGACTAGGGGAATATATATGCATGAGGCAACATCATATTTGTGGTTAAATCCTGTATGAAAACTTTTTGAAAACATGTTCTGTGTGGTCCCTTTGCTGCTCATGGTAGCGAGTAGCATCTTACTACAGGGAAAGTCCTGAGTAACAGAACATTGGAATATATTCTGTGACAATGGCCCAGGTTGGATTTGGTAGGCATTTAATTGAGTTCATGTGTCTAGTCATTGGGTAAGAACAGCTGGGTACAGCTGTTTCACTAGGCCTATTTAGAACCTTTTAGAAGGTTTATTATTATAAGACTGGGATCCTTATAATAATTATTAACCGTCAGCGCTTTACAATATAAATATAGTAGCATGTTGAATTGTTTCATGAACCAGTTAGGCATGCAGTATACTCTGAAGAATTCTTCAGAAAGATAGCAGTATTACATATTGGCTGTTTATAATTGGCTGTGTATAATGTTATACAATTTAGGAATAAAAATTACATAATGTAGTTGTGTTTAAATCAACCGGTGAAGGCAACTCTCTATTGAGTAGACTATTGTATAACTTTTGCAGGTACGGAAGGTGAATAAGGCTCTTCTCACATTTGCAATATGCAAGTATTTTTGGAATATAGTGTACACTTTTTGAATGGCACTGAAAAAAAATACTAGGACCTTATTTTGCTGAAATTGCATCATTGTTTATTTAAAACTGTAGGAGAAGGTTCCTGTTATTTGTTAGGAAGAAGCATTTGCCTTACAGATTTTTTCCTCCCCAGCCTTTTAAGATGTAATTTACATATAATACAATTCACCCATTTTAATGTAGAGTTTGAATTTTGTTAATTGTACACAGTGGTGTAACTACCACCACATTCAAGACATAAAAACATTCCTATCACCGTAAGTTTTCTTATGACCCTGCAGTCGACCCTGATCCCCAGCCCCAGGCAACCAGTGATCTGATTTTTATCACTGTGGCTTTATCTTATTTAGAATGTCACATAAATGGATTCCTAAGGCGTGTAGTCTTTCGTCTTTGACTTTCTTCACTTAGCGTCATGTTTTAGAGGTTTGTCCATGTTGTTGTGGGTTCCTTTTTATTGCCGATTGTTATCCCATTGTATGGATATACCATCTGTTATGGACATTTAGGTTGTTTCCAGTTTTTGACTATTACAAATAAAGTGGCTACGAATGTTTGTGTGTAGGTCTTTGGACATATGGTTTTATTTCTCTCAGTAAATACCTAGTATTGGAATAGTTGGGTTGTATGGTAGATGTATTTAATTTTTTTTTAAGAAACTGCCAAACTGTTTTCCAAAGTGATACATTCCAACTTGCAGTGTATGAGAGTTGCAACTGCTCCACAGCCTTGCTAATACTTGGTATGATCATACTTTTTCATTTTAGCCAAGTTGGTAGGTATATAGTGGTTTTAATTTGCATTTCCCTAATGACTAATGATGTTGAACATTTTTTCATGTGCTTTGTTGCCATCTGTTTATCTTTTTTGGTGAAGTATCTTTTGCCCATTTTTAAAATTGGGATATTATCAAGAACTGTGACAGGTGGAAGACTTTATCCTATTTGCAAGCTAATAAGTTGGCCTGCCACATTTTTATGGATGCTGGCAGAAAACATGAAACTCATGAGTCAGAAAGGACTTTATTTCTCTCACAGCATATGGAGCAGCATGAGTTTCATGTTCGTATCAACATGAAGCTCATGCTGCCCCCCCCCACCCCCGCCCCGCCCTGAGTCCAATGGGGAATGATGCAGTGGCCTCCGTGTGTACCGTGCTCACAGTGATTTACATCACAGTTGAGGAACTCTGGGCTTTAGGAAACCCAAATCTTTTATAATGAGCTGTAAGCAAACCTGCCCAGCTTTTGCCCCAGAGGGGCTGTTATCTTTATTATTCTGGGTAATAAACGAACCTGCCCTCCACTCTGGTGGAAGACAGGCTCTATCTTCTAAGGCAATTCGCTGTACAGACAACCTTGAAAAGATAGAACAAAAGACTGCCAGTGCGTTTGTGTATAAGATATGCAGAAGCATGAGGGATCCATGGAGAGTTTTCTTCTACACTGTTTCAGCTTCTGGTGAATTTTCCCATGAGCACACTACTCCGTGACCACTCTGATTAATCTGACAAATAGGGGACTGAGACCTAGTCCATTCAGTTTTTCTTACACTGGATTTAATTAAGACAACTATCAACAGCACTCCAAGTAGCAGGATGTGGCCACCCTGCAGTGCTAAGCTTAACCGTGCACCTACCCCCGCTAAGGTCCTACACTCAACCAACTGAACAAATCCCTAGAAAGCCAGGTGGCTTTCTCCTTTAGTTTGTGTATTGACTTTTCCACTTAGCCCTAAGCATTAATCTAAGTATCGCAAGATGTTTTAGCAATTGCACAGCCTGAGCATTGGCCCACAGGGAGGAAGTCTAGGGCAAGTCTAGCCTCCGTAATAACCCTCGCCAGTGATTTGAGGCTGACTTGAATACCTTCCAGAGCCCAAGTGGTGTCATTGATCACATTGTCTTGAGTCAGGCACAAAGGTACCACCTTTTTATTTGGATGACTCCCATTGTAGGGAAAACTGCCCGTAGGGCTTGCATAAATAAGTCAGTTATTCCTCCAGGACGCTCCCCCAAGTAACCAAGGGTAGCCTCACTTTTCTTCTTTTGGCTGCCCAGGCGGCATGTGGGATCTTAGCTCCCCGACCAGGGATTGAACCCGTGCCCCCTGCATTGGAAGTGTGGAGTCTTAACCACTGGACTGCCGGGGAAGTCCCAAGGGTAGCCTCATTTTGGAGAGACCTCCATGGTCATCTGAGAAAGTGATCTACCAGTGGTGTTTCCCTAAACACTGGATGGTCCCTTCTTCCAACCTCAGAGTTGCAAGGCATATTTTTGGGAGGGAAGGAAGTTAGTACCTGGCTTCCACACAGGAAGTATAGTTGTCTGTGCTCCCAGAGGGGGACCTTCATCAGTCAGGGGCACAGGTTGACATTGTCACCAACGTGGTCTCCCTCTTTCCCAGCTCAGAATGATTGGGTCTCGGCCTTGTTTTTGGACTGAATGTCTGAGGGCAGCCAGTTCAGTCTGTTCTGTTTATCCTGAGCACCTGGATGCCAGCTGAATGGCAGTCAGCCACCTCACGAACTGAGCCTCAGCTTTGGGAATGGTAGTGGGCAAACGTCTCGTGTTTTGCATGGGGCATGCAGGACGCTTGGCCATCCCCTGCTGTTTGCAAAATACTTCTCGGTAAAGTTAAGGGAGATGGTGATCCAGTTGTCAGAGCCCTCTGGCGTGGGATGACAGATCCAGCAAGTTGCAACAGTTGGGGAGAGCTGCATGAGAGCCTCTTCCTACCTGAGGAAGTCTCTAAGAGCAGTTCTGAAGAACAAAGATTTTTAATGTCCCTTCTTCCCCCATACCTCCTGGAGTCTAAGAGGTTCTCTCTCCAGGTTCCAGGGTGGTGGTTCTCCCTCCACCTCCACAAAATCAGTGTATCCCATTCTAGTAGCTGTAACTTAATCCCTTTTCCAGTCATCTCCTCCCCTTACCCAGACCTTTCATCTGGAATGGTCAGGGACAAGAATATTTTATAAAACTTAAGAGACCCGTTAATGTCTCCCACTTTGGCTCACAAGGGCCAATCTGATTGTACTTGGCAAGCAGTATATTCAACCAAGTCATTATTCTTAGGATCTAAGATGATGTCCATTCAATAAGAGAGTCCAGATGGCTGAACTTGAACTAGGTTTGAATCTGCTAGGCCCACTTTTGACCAGGCTGTCACCTGGAAGTGGTACCAACCAGGCTGTCCCAGGGTTGCCATTAGGCAGAAGGAAAAAGATCGTGTCTGTGAATGGTCGGGACAGATCCTAAACTTCCATGTAGGTTTATGTAACTTCCCACCCCATTAGGCTTGCTCATTACCCAGGAGGCAGCTAAAAACAGATGATCCTTTTCTGGGGAGAGCTGAGTTTGATGACCAAACTGCCTTAATAGGACTTTTGGACAAGGAGGAAGTGAGGGAAGTAGAGTCTGAAATCTTTTTGAGTCAGTAATTGAGGAAACTATTGCAATTCTCTACAATATCAATATCTGTGGATGGCAGGGAGCTTGGAAGTTTTAACAATACCTTGACTAACAGCCAATTGAATAGCTTTTGGTGCATCATTATCAGACTGCAGATGGTCCAGAAAGCTAAACATATCACACAGCTTAGTTTCAAGAGCCATATGGTGTGGCCAGAACCAACTGCTCAGACTGGAACAGCAACAGTGTAACCTGAAAAAGTGTCAGTAGTTGTGAGGCATCAGGGATAGCCCTGAGATGGGGTGAAAGGTCTAGTGTAGTCAGTCTGCCAGGAACAGTTGGACACAGTGCCCTGTATGATTTGGCCTCATTCACCGTGAGACAAACAGGCCACCTTTGGCAGGTGTCACAAGTCTGACACGCGGTAGCAACTTCTCCATCAGAAGCATAGGGTCTTTGACTTTCTGCTCAGTCTCTGATGGTGGATGTGTCACCATGTTCAGAATAATGTTGGGCCTAGGTGGCAGTGATGGAAGTCTGGGCAGTGTAGGTTGATAAGCAACTTGATTCCAGTTGGTATCAGAGAACAGGCTTTTACCATGAGCGTCTAATCAGTTATCCAGAGAGTTGAATCAATAGCTGCTCTTCGTTTCCACAGTTGTGGAAAGATGGGTGTCTAATCTGCCAAGACTTCCAGGTCTCCCAGACAGCTTGGCCATTTGCAACAGCCCAAGAGTCAGTAAGAATACAACAAGGCTCATAGTGGAGAGTGTCGTCCAGAGCGACGAAGACAGCCTTGAGTTCTGCCTTCTGAGCAGAGCAGCCATGTCCACTTTTGGTTTCGCAGAGTTGGTGCTGAGGCTGAGCATCTGCAGCAGCCCAGTGAATACCAGCCTTCTGCTTAGCCAAACGATTAGTGAATCAAAGACCCCATCGATCTAGTGGCTTTCTCTGGGCAGCAGCGTGGGGGAGCTACCACTTTCTCATGTAAAGCCTAGAGACCAACTGCTTTCTTGACTGTCACTATTTCTTTATGACCAGTGAGACTTGTTGGGCACATCTTACCTTGCTAGTCATGAAGTCTTAGTTAACACACTCCCGAACGGCGGTATCAGGCTAGAGAGCCTCAAAGTTTCCATGGATCAGGCATCACTTAACAAGAGTCCAGTAGCAAGCTAATCCTTTCTTGTCAAAGGGAGTGTACCTTGTAGCCATGTCAGGGAATTGGCAAGTCTAAAATCCAGGTAATACCTTGGGGTGCAGACGATCTCCCTTTGCCAGAAGCTCTGATCTGCAAAAAGCGTCAGTCTCAGAGACTTACAGCTCAAAGAGGTCGTTAGGGTTTTGGGGCCCTAAGGTAGAGATTGTGCCACAGCTTGATGGAAACTTCCAATGCAGCCTGTTGGTTGGAGCCCCGCTTAAAAGACGCTGTTTTGCAGATTAACTGATATAACGAAGAAAGTAGAATGTGCAGGTGAGGCACATACTGTCTCTGGTATCTAAGAAGTCCAATAAGATGCTGGGCTTCATTTTTTTTTTTTTTGGCTGTGTTGGGTCTTTGTTTCTGTGCGAGGGCTTTCTCTAGTTGCGGCAAGCGGGGGCCACTCTTCATCGCGGTGCGCGGGCCTCTCACTATTGTGGCCTCTCTTGTTGCGGAGCACAGGCTCCAGATGCGCAGGCTCAGTAGTTGTGGCTCACGGGCCCAGTTGCTCCGTGGCATGTGAGATCCTCCCAGACCAGGGCTCGACCCCGTGTCCCCTGCCTTAGCAGGCAGACTCTCAACCACTGCGCCACCAGGGAAGCCCCTGGGCTTCATTTTTGGTGGGAAGAGGGAGGAGGTGAAAAAACAGTTTTTCTTTTACTGCTGCAGGGGATTGAGTGTTGTGAATCTGCCTGTCTAGTCCCAAGAAACTTTACCTGGTGAGCAGTCCTCTGAATTTTGTTGGGATTTGTCAGCAACCTCTGCTGGTAGAGGTGTCATAACACTACGGTCAGGGCCTTTGAGACTGAGACTTCTGGCTTGCCAGTCAGTAGGATATCAACAGTACAGTACAAATTTTAGATATCAGAAGATAAGACACTTGTGCTAAATCCTGACCCAGCTACTGGTGGCTAACGTTAGGGGAGTTTGTTCCAGTAGCTCTTCTCTACGTGTGGCTCTTCTCAATTGGGATGTTCCATCTCTGGTACTTATGGGATGAGAAGTGGTAAATGCACATGCCATATCAATCCCTGCTGTGCATTCAGATGTCAAAGCAACAACGGTATGTAGAATCAGGCCCACCCACAGGGTCAGGACAGCCTCCCTTTCCTGCTGTGAACCTTGCCTAAGCCCCATCAGTTGAATGTAAGCGCCTCGTCTCTGTGGAAGCAGGTGGGATGGTGAGTTGGACACCTGCTGGATAAAACAGAGCCATGGAAGTTTGAGTCTCTCCCATTCTTGAGTTTTCCTCAGCATACTTGGATGCATATATGGTGTCTTCACTGTTTACCCTTGGGAACAAGGAGACCTTGGCTCCAATCCTAATTATCTTTCTCCAAGCTAGTGAGGTCAAGTTAGAGGCAAAGGGAAGGTAGAAGGGGGGGGAAGTGGTGTGGAGGGAGAAAGTGATTCTCTGCCAGTGAGCAAGGCACATTTTGGTTTCAAGCAGCACTGGAGCTGCATGTGGCTCAGCCAAACAAACCTCCAGTGTTTTCAGCCCACTCAAAGCCCTCTATCAGGCAGCAGAGTCATCACTGCTGACACGCTCAGTGTCAGTTTGGGGGACTCCTTGATTCAGTAGCCCCATCCACATTGATTTCTAGTTGGGGCCATGTGCTTTATGCCTTTTAGCTGACTCAGACTTGACTTCTGCAGTGGTGGCTTTTTTTTAAAGAGTGTAGCTTAATCTTGGACATTTGCTGCCCCACTGTCATGATAACGTCTCTTACACTTTTTCCTGGTCTAACATAAAAGGGGGCTTTTCAGCAGGCCTGACCAAAGAATGTTATATTGCTTTGGATCCTTTTTTCATTCCTCAGTGACTCATCTTCATGAGCATTATAAACCCAGTTGGGCAGGAAGACTCTTACTAGTCAATGCCTCATCGTAGGAATTTGCTTCAGAGAAGTCTTTTCAAGAGCATCCAAAGCACCCTTATGGCAGCCAGGACCCACTGCAAAAAAACTCAAACCTTTTACAGTCATCTCCAAATAGATCTGAGGTGGACATGACAAACTGCAGGAGGAGCTGAGCCCTGAGATGGCCCAGGTGTTGCAGTTCTTCCTTGCTCTACAAGCATTATGTCGCCCCCTCATCTCCCATGTAGACCAGCCAAAGTTCTAATGACTCAACTGGTTTCTGCTTGTAGCAGTTGTGAATTTCCCTCCTGGCACACTTGGTTTAGGTACATGTGACAGTAAGTTGTCTATAAAGGGGCAGAACCTTCTGTCTCCACCCTCCTACTCCCTTTGAACCTTAGTGTTAATTGTTACTGTGGGCAGACTTCAGGCTGACCACCCAATTGGCAGGGAAGTCCTCCCCTGCCTCCCCCACCCCTAGCAAGTTTGCAGCAACTGGGACACCATTCCAGCAGCTGTCCGTAAACTTACTGACCAGTACTCATCCTGTAACCACCTTCTCAGTTTTTCCTCATTAATGGGTGTTTTCGTTTCCTGGGGCTGCCATAACAAAGTACCATGAATTGCATGTCTTAAAACAGCACGAATGTATTCTCTCACAGTTTTCGAGGCTAGAAGTCCTAAATCAAAGTGTTGGTAGGGCCGTGTTCCCTCAAAAGCCTCTAGGGGAGAATCCTTCCTTGCCCTTTCTAGTTTCTGGTAGCCCCAGGTGTTCCTTGGCTTGTGGCAGCATACCTCCAATCTCTACCTGTATCTTCACATTGCCGTCTTCCTTCAGTGTTTTCATATGGCCTTCTCTTCTTTGGGTCCACATGTCCCTCTTCTTATAAAGACTTAGTTCGAGTAGGGCCTGCTCTAATGACCTCATCTTAACTTAATTGCATCTGCGAAGACAATTCTAAATAAGGCCACATTCACAGGTATCAGGGGTCAGGACTTCATCATATCTTTTAGGGGGCACACAGTTGAACTCAGAGCAATAGGCAAATAAGTAGAGGACCATTTATTGCCCAGTTGACTGTACAATTTGGTAAACAGGTTTACTGCCAGCTCTAGTAGACTTCCTCAGATTTCATTTGCTCTGTGAGGTCTCATCCTTCCTGTTCCAGAAAGCCTTGTCTTTTTCAGCATCCTGTTCTTGGTTGCCAAACTTTGGCAAGATCTGTGAGGGATCTGAGTTTTTATCCTACTTGCAAGCCAAGAAATTATCCTGCCATGGTTTCATGGATGCTGATAGAAGATAACGGGACTCGTAGGTCAGAAAGAAGGACTTTATTATTCTCTGCACAGCAGGCAGCATGAGTTTTCTATTTGTGCCACTTTTCCCTTCCTCAAGTCCCACAGGGGTAACATAGAGTGGCCCAGGTGAATGCTCTGCATGTGGTCATTTTTCATCACAGCTGAAGGATCTCCAGCTTAGGAAACCAAAATCTTTTAGAATGGGCTGCAAACAAACCTGCCTGACCTTTCTCCCACAGTGGGGGACATTATTATATTGGACAGTAAGTAAAGGTGTCTTCTTCTCCAGAGGGAGCCACTCTATCTTCCCAAGCTGTTGGCTCTTCAGCAAACATCCTTGAAAACTAGTCCAGAACCAAAGCTGTCAATTCACAAGATATGCAGAAACACAAGGGACTCATGGGGAATTGTCTCCCAACAGTGGTCTTAAGCCGTTGAGTTTATTGAATTGTACGAATTCTTTTTGTATTCTCTATATATAAAGACCTTTGACAGATACATGTTTGCAAATATTTTCTCCTGGTCTATGGCTTGCCTTTCTGTTAACTGTGTATTTCAAAGGACCAAGTTTTTAATTTTGATGAAATCCATTTTATCAATGTTTGCTGAAAGTCTCTGCTTTCTGTGTGCTATTTAAGAAATCTTTCAATGTTGCAAAGATTTTTATCCTGTTTTCTTCTAGAAGTGTAATAGTTTTAGTTCTTACATTTAAGTCTATGATCCATTATTAATTTTTTTGTGTATAGTATGAGAGAAAGGGTCAAGGTTTATTTTTCCCATATAGATACCAGTTGTTCCAACACCACTGTTTTATATTTTCTCCATTAAATTACTTTGGAACCTTTTTTCACAAGTCAGTTGACTATATATGTGTAGATCTATTTCTGGACTTTATTCTCTTCCATTAATCTCCATGTGTATCCTTTCACCAATATCACATTGTCTTAATTTTGTAGCTTTATAGTAAGTCTTGAAATCAGGTAGTATAAGTCTTACAGTCTTGTTTTCTGCCTTTCCATACAAATTTTATTATTAGCCTATCAATTCTTCCAAAAAGCCTGGTAGGATTTTGATTGATCTTATAGATTTTTTTAATCCATACATTGTGTATTTCAGGAACAAAGAAAACTCAGCTCCACTAGAGGAAACTACCACAGGAAAAAGTGAAGCAAAAAAAAGAAAGATTGCAGAAACTTCAAATGTTATCACTGAGTCATTGCCATCTGCAGAATCTGAACCTGTTGAAATCGAGGTGGAGATTGCTGAAGGCACGATCGAAGTGGAAGATGAAGGCATTGAAACATTAGAGGATGTGGCTACTGCCAGGCAGTCCATAAAATATATTCAGAGCACAGGTTCCTCTGATGATTCCGCTCTGGCATTATTGGCAGATATCACCAGCAAGTACCGTCAAGGTGATAGAAAAGGGCAGATTAAAGATGAAGATGGCTGTGCCTCTGACCCCACAAGCAAACAGGTAGAAGGTATTGAAATTGTGGAACTTCAGCTGTCACATGTGAAGGACTTGTTCCATTGTGAGAAATGTAACCGTTCATTTAAATTGTTTTACCATTTTAAGGAACACATGAAATCACACTCCACTGAGAGTTTCAAGTGTGAAATATGCAATAAAAGGTATCTTCGGGAGAGCGCATGGAAACAGCACCTCAATTGTTACCACCTTGAAGAAGGTGGAGTCAGTAAGAAGCAAAGAACTGGGAAAAAAATTCACATATGTCAGTACTGTGAGAAACAGTTTGACCACTTTGGACATTTTAAAGAGCATCTTCGAAAGCATACAGGTAATTAGCAAATACTTTATGTTAAAAGTATAGATTTTCCACATTCACTTGAAGCTAAGTGTCTAAATCCTTTTTTTTTTTTTTTTTAATTAGCACCACAGGAACCACTTCCTGTGTTCCCTAATGTGCCGGCTGAACACACAGTGTTTTTATAATATTAGCTGAAATATTTATGCTTTCAAAGCAAAATCAGTACTAACTTTGAAAGTAATTTTCATTCTTACATCTTGCCAATTTTTATATTTTTTAAAAAAATACATAAAATGGTTTGTGATTCTTTTTTTTTTTTAATTTTTTTTTAAAATTATTTATTTATTTATTTATTTATCGCTGTGTTTGGTCTTCGTTTCTGTGCGAGGGCTTTCTCTAGTTGCGGCAAGCGGGGGCCACTCTTCATCGCGGTGCGCGGGCCTCTCACTATCGCGGCCTCTCTTGTTGCGAAGCACAGGCTCCAGACGCGCAGGCTCAGCAATTGTGGGTCACGGGCCTAATCGCTCTGCGGCATGTGGGATCTTCCCAGACCAGGGCTCGAACCCGTGTCCCCTGCATTGGCAGGCAGATTCTCAACCACTGCGCCACCAGGGAAGCCCGGTTTGTGATTCTTTATTAAGGGTTATAGATTATGAGATTTTAATTACAGTGAAACTTCACTGTTAACTGTTTTTGCTTTCCCTGCCTTATGTTAACACATTACATAGATGGGTACATTTGCAAACAATCCCAAATATGTTTATACCTTTGCATACATTTGGTTATCTGTTTTGACCTGGCAGATAGGAAGGCAGTATTTGTCCATCTCCTTCATCTCTCCAAGGGCAAACATGTCAGGACTGGTGCACAGCCAGGGAGATGAAAAGGGTAAGGTCTCTGTACTCTCCTAAGAGCCATCCCAGACATGAGGGAGATGTCCAGGGAGGCTACCTTAGAACCTCTGGCCCTTACAGTTCTGCATCCATCCCTGAGCCTATTTTTCTTCCTGTCAGATTCCCTGTGCTTGGTCCCACACCCTAAGCTTTCTCTGCTAGGTCTTCTGTGCCATACACAGGAGTTACCACCACGAATGACTTGGAATCTTGGGGAGTCCCTAAACCCACTGTGACAAAGGGGTGGGGAAAGCAGTTGCTGCAGAGCGCTACGTGTCAGACTTCTGGACACTTGTTCCCAAGTTCTTACTATGTGAGATGGTTAAGGCTGTTGAGACTATTAATACAGTGAATACAATATAGTTATCCCACACTATTCAGAATCTTTCTCTTTGATGCTAGAGTTTGGAGAACTTTGGATGAAATTTTTTCGAAGATCCCTTGCTGTCCAGAGTTGCGTGCTACATACTACTTGAAACTGAGAAAACAGATAGATTCAAATAGTGTGGTATCCCTCACTATTCAGACCCTTGGTAGTAATACTCAGGAACTGGATAAATAAGTGAGCAGCAAGGGAATCTCCTAATTTACTTAAAGGCTCACTATGAATTTAGAAGGCTTTAGGGTAACTAATTTGGGGTAACTAATAGGCATTCATGAAATCTTTGGGGGAAATGCTTTCTGGTTTTACAAACATTATATGTAAAGACCTGTTGTATATTTGGAAACTGCCTAAAGGTATAGTTTTTGGTCCTTAAAAATCAAATAAGCACCTATGTTAATGGTCTTCTGATGAACATGTTTGTGGTAACTGTGGATTAGTTTTGCAAAAGCATTGGT
Source organism: Balaenoptera ricei (assembly GCF_028023285.1). Taxonomy (NCBI): domain Eukaryota; kingdom Metazoa; phylum Chordata; class Mammalia; order Artiodactyla; family Balaenopteridae; genus Balaenoptera; species Balaenoptera ricei. The sequence goes on from NC_082641.1 coordinate 36,503,572, forward strand.
GTATGTGCAGCACAACTTAGTAAATAAATGTTACTTGGTAACTAGCACACTTTGATAGGAGTTTCCAGTACCCCAACAGATAATCACTTTTATATTATTTCCTATCAGTGTGAAAGTAGAAACAGTTGTCTATTTTACCCAAAACATTACCTAGTGACTTACCTGTTTGAAAATAGGACAACACAGACCATTTTGGAAGTTTTTAAATATGCCTTCCAAGTCCTGCACATTGTATTTTGGATTGAACAGAAAAGTATAGAGCTAAATCTCATTATGTTTTTTTAAAAATGTATTTATTTTATCTTATTTTTGGCTGCGTTGGGTCTTCGTTGCTGCACACGGGCTTTCTCTAGTTGCAGCGAGCAGGGACTACTCTTCGTTGCGGTGCGCGGGCTTCTCATTGCAGTGGCTTCTCTTGTCGCAGAGCAGGGGCTCTAGGTGCACGGGCTTCAGTGGTTGTGGCACGTAGGCTCAGTAGTTGTGGCTTACAGGCTCTAGAGTGCAGGCTCAGTAGTTGTGGCGCATGGGCTTAGTTGCTCCGCGGCATGTGGCATCTTCCTGGACCAGGGCTTGAACCCGTGTCCCCTGCATTGGCAGGCGGATTCTTAACCACTGCGCCACCAGGGAAGCCCCACATTATGTTTTATGTCTGTGTTTCCCTTCAAAATGATGTGAGATAACTTAAGTACCTTAAAGAGTTGTTACAAATTACAGAACCAGATGCCCTTTGAAGGAACAGTTTAGTATGTAAAGCAAACTGAACTTTTATTGTCTTTTTTAACCTCGATCAATTATTGTACTAGTAATTAGTGACAAGACAGTAGCATATGTGATCAGTGATTTAGTAAATTCAAGAGGAACATAAGTAAACAGTTTTTAATTGTGTTTGTGTTAATAAAGGGTGGATCATTTTTCACTTATAACAAACTAAGTGTAAAGATAAATGGTCCTGTCCTACTCTCAACATACACATAATACAGCCCTCTCAATTTCATATTTTGCGTACTTTCATTAGTTTAGTGCTTTGGTTTCTTGTATGTTCTTAAAGCATGCACAGTAATCCACGCTTGATTTGCAAAATTTTGGCTGTTACTTGTCCTGAATTACCTTGTTTCCATTTGGAAAATAGTGATGATAATGCCAGCCTGCTAGGTCATGGAGATAAATTTTAGAGTCCCTGCCTTCAAGGAGTTCACAGTTATGTTAGGGGAGACAAACAGGCACAATCAGCGAAGTGCTGATAGAGGTAAGCACAGAGTCTTATGGGAATGCCTGCTTGTGCTGTTTATGATGAAAGAGACAAGGATGGCTTCCTAGAGGGTTTACCCTATGACTCCCAAAGGAAAAGGAGTTAGCCAGGAGATGAGCATTCCAGACAAAAGAAATTAAGTGTACACAGACATAGAGGAGAGTTAAGTCACTCATTTGGAGTACTTGCTAGCAGGTTGTTATGACTGGAGGATTGGGTCCGAATGCCAGGAGATGCAGCTAAAGAGTTTGGAGGGCTGACCATGTGGCGTGCACTTAGGCATCATGGACGATCTCCCAGTGGTTCAAGGACAAGAGAGAGAAAGTGATGGGAGATGAGGCTAAGATCATGTAGTTATTTTCATTTAAGTGCTCTAAATGAGTTTGGATTTTTATCTTGAAAGACTCTGGGTCACTTTAAAGAAATTTAAGCCAGGGAGTTTTCTGATTAAATTTATGCTTTAGAGAGAGAGAACTGGCAGGATAGATTGGAGTGGGTGAAGCCTACTGGGTCTAATTCGAAGGCTGTTGGAGTAATCTAAACAAGGATGGGGGATTGAATAAAGCCAATAATAGTGAAAAAGGGTTGGGGATATAACATTAAGTAGGCAGAATCAACAGGGTTTGGTGATTGGTGAGATGTAGGGGTAAAAGAGAAGGCGACTCCCAGCTTTCTGATTTGGGTGGCTACATGATTGGAAGTTTATTAATTTAGAAAGAAAAATATAGAAGGGTAAGATTTGTGGGTGGGGGAGAGAGAGCAGATATATTGACAGATATGCCTGTGGGACACCACGTGTGAAAGAATCCAAAGATGACCTGTAACCATGTTTTCAAATAATTGTTCCCTAGTTGCCCAGAGAGGTAGTGTGGAATTGTAGAAAAAAATCCGGGTCCGGAAGCCATAATTAGATTCAGGCTCCAGTTTTTTTTGGTTTTTTTTTTTTTTGGCCACACTGCGCAGCTCGCGGGATCTTAGTTCCCTGACCAGGAATTGAACCCTGGCCCTGGCAGTGAAATTGCCGAGTCCTAACCACTGGACCGCCAGGGAATTCCCAGGCTCCAGTTCTGACATTTTGTCAGCTTGATGAACTTTATCTTTGGGCCTCTTTCCTTGTCTGTGTAAATAAGAATAATGACTCCTACTTTACAGGGTTGTGGCAAATAAGAGAAAATGATAAAAGCACTTGGAAGACTGTGCTTTCTACACATCTAAAGTATAATTAATCTCTTACAATTCCTAGATTTTATTGGGCTTATTAAACTAATGATTTAATTTTTTTTTTTTTTTAATTTTTTTAAAAATTTTATTTAATTTTGGCTGTGTTGGGTCTTCGTTGCTGCATGTGGGCTTTCTCTAGTTGTGGCGAGCGGGGCCACTCTTCGTTGAGGTGCACGGGCTTCTCATTGCGGTGGCTTCTCTTGTTGCGGAGCACGGGCTCCAGGCACGTGGGCTTCAGTAGTTGTGGCTCGCGGGCTCTAGAGCACAGGCTCAGTAGTTGTGGCGCACGGGCTTAGTTGCTCCACGGCATGTGGGATCTTCCCGGACCAGGGCTTGAACCCGTGTCCCCTGCATTGGCAGGCGGATTCTTATCCACTGCGCCACCAGGGAAGCCCTAAACTAATGATTTAAATAGCAGAAGCTCAAATGATGTGCACTGAAAAGTGAATCTCTTTCCTACTTAAATAGATCTCCCCAGAAGCAGTTACTGACATCGTTTTCTTATTTATCCTTCCAGATATATTCTTTGCATTTTCAAGTAACCATAAACAGACACACACAGAACTTTTGAAACAAACAAACAGGAGCATGCAATACAACGTTACGCCATTTAATTTATCTTGAACTCTTTTTAATGTGTGAAACATTCATGAATCTACTTAATTTTTTTTCACTGTGGCTGCATGGTATTTCAGTGTATGGGTATGCCATAATTTACTTAACCACTCCTGTTGATACACTTTTAGGTTGTTGCTAGTCTTTTACACACTGTGCTGCAATAAACACACCTGTACATAATCTTTGTGTACATGTTCAAGTAACTTAATTTTTGACAGCAGAATTGCCAAGTCACAGAATATGTGCATTTTAAATCTTGGCAAATATTATCAAATTGCCCTTTAAAGAGGTTATGACAATTTTTATCTGTAGGCTTCATTTATAGTGAAAAATTATACACTATTAAAACAAAACTATTCTAGTTAGCAGTATCGCCCAACATTTGGGGAGTTGTAAAGGAGTTTCTATACCAACAATAATTCTAGGTGATTAGGTCTTCTCTCTCAAATTAATGTTTTCATCTCATGAAAATTATATAAAAAATAATCTATAATTGTTTTGTCAGGGATAAAACACAGCTCAGAGTTACTTGACTGTGTCTGTTCCACGTGAGTATGAGGGTCATGTCTAGGACCTGATCATCACTGAGGCTCCACCTCTGAAATCTTAGTCCTGTTCTCTACAAGCGTCATCCTGTCTCTTGAATTCTCACTGCTTTCCTTCCTTTGACTGTGGGAGTCTACCTCATTTAGCCTTCCTGTCTTTCCATACCCCTTTCCACCTAGTTTATTGCCCCGTTTCTGATGTTACCTTGTCCTCATTGTATATATCTTGAGTCACTTTTTCTTGTACTCTAAGCATATTCCCTTTGGCTTTTTTTTTTTTTCCACATTCAGTATTTTTATTTAATTTTTTAGCGGACAATTTACATACCCCCCCCCACCCCTTCCTTTAAGTTAGTGTGACAATTTTCCATAATAAACTACTTAAAGAGAAGCTTTGGTCAAGAATGGAATGAAATAGCAAAACAACAAAAAAAACAAACCCCAAATCACTGCTGCTTTTAAAAAACCAACACTTTTAACCAATTATCCTCAAACAAAACACACAAGGTTTGCGCCATATGTGTCTTCAGTGTTTGCTGGTGGCCGGCTCTCCTGCCCATCATGCAAATGGCGCAGCTGCCCGGCGCAGCCTGTCCGTCCTCATGCTGGATCTGGGAGGCTCGCTCAGCTTCACATTATCCGAAGGCCCTGGATAGAAGACTCTAAGGTCTTGAAATCCCAAATGGTCATGGCTCCATCGATGCCAGTAGTGCAAAATTTGCGACAATCTTGCTTGTCCACCTCATAAATAGACACTTGAGTGATGCTGTTCCGGTGCAGCGTCTCCAGGGCCGTGTTGCGGTCCCCGGTTGTGGCCCGCTTGTCCATGTTGCGGAAGCACCCCATGGCCGACATGTTGCGCTGGATGCTCTGTTTTGGGATGTCTAGCTTGGAGACGAAGGTCAAGCAGCCGCGGTCGTCGCAGCTAAAGAGCATGGGGCAGCAGTCACGGCCAGCGGCCACGACGCTGTTCTCCAGGACGAAGTGCGCACTCAGGAGGGGCAGGAACTCTGTCTTCAGAGTTGAGACCTGCACACTTTTTGAGGCATCGGCAACGGACACGGTGCTGTCGTGGCTGACCCAGGCCAGGCGGCTCCCGCTGGCGGAGAAGCTGACCCCGTGCACCCAGCCGCCAGTGCCACTGCCACTGCCACCAAACTCTGACATCAGCTGACCAAAAGGCATCTTGCTGCCCCAGGGTGTACTGGCTGGCTTCTCATCCACTTCTTTAATGTAGGCAGAAAACACTCTGCATTTGAAATCACAGGATCCTGCTGCCAGCAAGACGTTGTTGGGATGCCAATCCAAGCTGAGGACCGTGGAGCGAATGGGTTTTTTAATGTGCTTGCTTACCCACCAGTCATTTTCGGACTCGAAGTAACAAACAGAAATGAGGCGTGCTCCGCTGCCCACAGCAAATTTGTTCTCTGGCGGGGACCACTTGACAAAAGTGGCTGCATGGTTAATTCTCAGGATCACCAGGGTCGGCTTCCAGACACCATCTTTCTGACTCCACACGTAGGCATTGCGGTCAGCCCCGCAAGTGACGATGCGGTCACTCTTGGGAGCCCAGTCGATACCTGTGATGTGTCCGTTGTGCTCCTTGAGCTCATGAGCTTTCACCCACTGGCTCCCGTTCTTCTCATAGATGTGGACTTCGTGGTTATTGGGGCTAAGGGCAATCTGGGTACGATCCCTGTTCCAGGCATGATAGGTGACTGGCTCTAGTAAAAACTGATGCAGGGACATTATTCTTAGTGTCTTCAAAGGACACTAAAGAAAGCTGGGGGTTGGGGCCGTCCAAACGGGCTCGGAGCGTTGAATTTGCAGACTCTGGTCAGTCGACGCGGACAGGCTCCGGCGGGTGCGGGCAGAGGACCGAGGGAGGCCCTGCTCCCTTTGGCTTTTGAACCCTACATCCTGGAATTAATTATTGCAGTCATTTACTTCTGCTCCCTGCTGAGCACTGCTGGAAAAAATTCTTATCAGACCTTAAGTTAGGCCTTTTGGTGTCTGATTTATATCTTTCCTTTCCTAATTGGCATTCTAGACCTTCAGTGCAGCACTCAAGACCTCTGCCCACACCCCACCCCAGCAGGTGACATGTCTATCTGACTTCCTACCCCCAACTTAGCTGTGGGGTAAACTATGTGGTTCCTTCGTTGTCTCCTCTTTTATTACAGAGAAAGATACTTCCCTTTTCTTCAAGGCCAATCCTGAATCCCACACCTTGATGTCTCCTCCAAGACCATGTTTCATCTGTCAATCCTACTACTCTCTCCTCCACTGGTTCCTTCTCCTTCAGCAAATAAGTAATGACTCTCTTCTGGCTTAGAGAACCTCTTATTGACATGTCCCCCTCTAGCCACGTCTCCTCTTTACTTCCAAGCCTTCTTGAAAGAATTTCTGTACTGACAGTTTCCATTAACTTGCCTCACTCATGCTCCCTTATCCCACTGTAGTGTGGCTTCTGATTCCACCATACCACTCACAGTGTTCTTGCTAGAGTTATTCTAGTTCCCTGTTGTTACCCTACCTGATCTTTCTGTTCAGTGTGGCGCTGTTTATTACCTCATCTTCCTGAAATTTCTTTCTTAATTTTCCTCAGTGTTCTTTCCTTCTACTTCTGGCTGTTCTTTTGGTTTTCTTTGCTTGCTTCATCTACCTGCTGTTTTAACTGGATGTTTTATTGGATTCTGTATCTTTATGTCAGTCCACCCTCTGTTTAGCTCCAGATTTGTCTTTGTAACTGTTTGCCAGATTTTCCACTTTGCTTTGAGTACCTCAGACTCACCGACTCAAAAATGAATTTATAATCTTCCCTATCACATCCCACTCCAAACCTACTTGGACTTCTCTGTTCTTTATTCTGGTTGGTATTCTAAGCCAGAGATCTGGGAGTCAGTATGACACCTCCCTCCTTACTCCTCACCTGCCATGCTGTTTTACACCTCTGTGCCTCTGCCTAGAATAACCTACTTCTTTCCTGTCCTTCTCTCATTCCATTCCAGGCAGAATTCATCACTCTCCTCCTGTGTACTGCTGCAGTCCCATTTCCCATTGCCCTCTTCTCTGTAACAGGCCTTCTGTGGTGCATTGCATTTGTTTATGTTCATGTATTTCACCTTCCTGAAATACTCTGGCCTATGATACGAAGTTTTTAAAAACAAGGACAGTTTATCTTCATTACCTAGCACATGGCCTGGCACCACAATAATTGCTCAAAAAATGCTTGTGGAATGGAGAGGGGTGCATGTCCCCAGAAAGGAAATTGACCTTGATTTTTATCTAAGGGAAAATATACAATTTTTTAAGAAATGCAAAAACATGGAACAACATTCAGATCCAAATTTTATTTCTTTGCCAGAGCACAGATACAATTATAAGAATCATTAAAAACTGACTATTTCTACCTCTTAGAATAGTCTTTTGGATGTGGTAGAAACATTTGAGTTATAAATTCTGATCCTTCTTTCAAGAAGGTGCTATTAGAATTAACCAAAAAGAAAAAACTTTTTGCATTTTCTGTTTTTCTTAATTGTCAATATGATTTTTTTTCTTTTCTAACAGGTGAAAAACCTTTTGAATGTCCAAATTGTCATGAACGATTTGCTAGAAATAGCACCCTCAAATGTCACCTGACTGCATGCCAAACTGGAGTGGGGGCAAAAAAGGGAAGAAAGAAGCTTTATGAATGTCAGGTATGTGTGGGTGTACTCCGTCCTTAGCAAAGGAGTCTGCGTTTGAAATCATTAGAAGTGAAGGGTGACAGACCTAGAGCAAAGGTATAGAGCTGACAAGTTTAGAAAGAAATGAGTAAAGAACATCATTGTCTTGCTTTCATAAGGGGGAATAGTAGTAGTAGTAGTTGTTGTTTTTACCCAACCCTAGATGATACCAATGTCAATAAAATTATGTCCTAAGTAACATAGTCTGAAACTATGGTTATTCTTAACCATAGAACAGTCATTAGAATTCAGGAGTGGGGTGGAGGAGGCAGACCAGCTATAATTGGCTCTTCTTCCGTGATTAGTGTATATTTATCCCACATGGTGAAATTGTTCTTAATGTTGATATCATGGAAGAAATTATAATAGTGTTACTTTATAGTCCTTTAATATAGACAATATTAAAATGTTTCCCCAAAAGGATTTAAGTTGTTAGCTAATCAGGTAAAAGATCAAATAAACAAAAGAATTATGAAATTCCCTTAGACTATGTTACAGATGTCATATTTATAACATTTTCAGAAAAATCTTCAACTTTTTTCTTATAGAGAATAAATGCATCCATATTTCCTTCAGTTTGAATATAAGTGTTAACACCAAATGTTTGGTTATTTCAGGTCTGTAATAGTGTGTTTAACAGCTGGGACCAGTTCAAAGATCATTTGGTAATACACACTGGAGATAAACCCAACCATTGTACTTTGTGTGACTTGTGGTTTATGCAAGGAAATGAATTAAGGAGGCATCTCAGTGATGCTCATAATATTTCAGAGCGTCTAGTAACTGAAGAAGTTCTTTCAGTAGAAACACGTGTGCAAACTGAACCTGTGACATCAATGACTATTATAGAACAAGTTGGGAAGGTGCACGTGTTACCATTGCTTCAGGTTCAAGTGGATTCAGCACAAGTGACTGTGGAACAGGTCCACCCAGATCTGCTCCAGGACAGCCAAGTGCACGATTCACATATGAATGAGCTTCCAGAACAGGTCCAGGTAAGTTATCTAGAAGTGGGTCGAATTCAGACTGAAGAAGGTACAGAAGTACATGTAGAGGAGCTGCATGTTGAACGGGTAAATCAGATGCCAATGGAAGTACAAACTGAGCTTCTAGAAGCAGACTTGGATCAAGTGACCCCTGAAATCATGAACCAAGAGGAGAGAGAGCCTACGCAAGCAGATGCTGCTGAGGCGGCCAGAGAAGATCACGAAGATGCTGAGGGTTTAGAGACCAAATCAACAGTGGATTCCCAAGCTGAAAAGTCAGGAAATGAGAACAGAACACCTATGCCAGTTTTAGAATGAAATAACAAATGAATATATTTTTAAATTTATGTGTTGAGTTTTTGAACTGATGATGGGCAGTGTGACTGTCCTTAAGCTAACAGACACGTGGACCAAAGTTAAGCTCTTTCCTGTTGTGTTGGACTGTTTCTATTGAAACAAACTGATTTTCCCCCACTTGATGCCACAGAGGAGAGATCTTTCCCATAAGTGAATGGGAAGCTTTGAGAAGTATATTTCTGGAAAACTGAAACGGATTATATTCTTATTATATAGTTGGGTACGAATGTATCTATTTTCATTGTGGTAAGGGTTCTCCCTTCTCTCTTTGCCCAGTCATGTCCTTCCTGAAGTTTTTTTTCCCCCATATTGTAAAATCAAACGTAAAATCATTAGAATACAAGTTTATGTATTCTAATGCATGTTAGAACATTTGAATATATAGGAAACACAAGGCTGCATGAAGAAAAGTGCATTGTTACTGTGCAGTTAAATTTTGGCTTCTGGCTTTCTTTAGCTTGAACAACACTCTTGTCTACCCTGACAGTCACAGATGTCATCTCTGCAACAGAAACGGTGGTGGTGGCGGCAAATTTCTAGAATGTTTAAAAACCAACCACACCCATGTGCCTTTTCAAACTCAACTAAACTGTAAAGCGCCTCTGGTTCTTTCAGAGTTTGTGTTGCAAGGAGCAATGTAGGTCATGCTATAGCACTCTATATTTTCCTTACAATGACAGCTACCAGTTCTTTTTCACTTCAGTTAGATTGAGAAATTTCATTTAATGGCAGCTGAAGGGCCATTTTCAATTGGGAAAATTCACTTATATCTGTGGTAAACTTTATTTTGAAGAAAAGTTGCACTAGTATTTTACCACCAGATGAAAAAAAGATGAGCATCACTTAAAAATTAATGTATTTAAAATAAAGTACAGAGAAAAACATGTATATAATATATCAGGCTTTGTTTTGAATGAATCTTTTTCCCCAATCCTTAATGTAAAGATGTTGTGCTATAACTTTTAAAGCCATACAAATAAGAGTGCTAAACTGTGGACTTAAAAGTAGGTGTGTAAATATTTTTAATCAGTATTACTTGGAAAATAAAATATAACAACCACATACACCAATATGCTATTTTCTTTACCTGTTAAATATTGGGAGATATTTACATTTTTAAAGTAAACTTTAAAATTATGTGTTCATGACTCTTTTTTCACCTTACCAGTGTGGAAGTTGGTTTGTGGTCAGAGATGTCTTCTCATCTGTATTAACATGACTGATACACGAATTGAGATATAAAATTCTCAGTACACATCTCCAGTCCCCAAAAATCAGTTCGAAAGAAAGGAAGGAGGAAGAGGTTGATATTTGCTTTTCTATATGGTGGAACACAATAGCCAATGGAATTTTAGTACAGCCTATTTTAAAAATACTTTCTCCACTTACTAGTGTGTTAAATTTAAAAGATCAACATGACTTTTAGTAATGCTGATGTTAAATGGTATCACATTTATGAAATATACTGAAGAGGATGGCTTCCCACAACTGGAGAAGTCATGGATTTAAAGATAATAGGAATTAGAAGGTTGTTTTTATTTTAGGATCAAAGTGTATGAACATTTCCAAGTCTCTTCTCTTTGGCAGTTGGGTATCTGCTACAAAGCTTATATTTTTATTTATATATATATATATTTTTTTTTTTTCTTTTTTTGAAGTCAGAAAATACTAATGATAGAATTATATCATATTGAATTTTTCAGTTTGCCTTAAGATGTCCACGTTCCTGAGTTAGTTGTAGTTTAAAGAAATGTTTAAATTCCTGACAGATACAGTGGTCTCAAGTATATAAATTACTAGTTAGTATCTAGTGAATTTTGAATGCTGAAAATAGCTCATGCTGTGCCCTTAAGCCAAGGTATGAAACAAGGTTTATTTTTAAACATCATCTTTCAAGAGCCCTGACCACAAGGTAGAGATCAGGGACAAAGGCACAGCAAAGCATTAAAATTATCATTTGAGTTTTTAGATTTGGCAAGGCCTTTCAGAACAGGTTTGAGGGACAGGTATAGTTCATTTTACTTTTCCCAAAAGGTGTGAAGGCTGTATCAGTGTGCTCCAAATGCCAGTAAATTTGATTGCAGAAGAGAGAAAGCTACCCGCTGGTGGTAAACCTTAGGTTGATTAGGACTTTGCAGTTCATAAAGCATTTTACATGTAACAGCTATTAAAACCCATGATGTATATTGAAGTACTGAAATGGATATTTTGTTCCTCTCACTTTACTCCTACTGGAGTTTTTAGCTAGGTCTACAGTGTGACACCTGGGCAGTAGTGCCAGACATTGGTCATCATAGGAATCCCAAGAGCACTGGAGAATGAATGATAGGAGAGCCTCTTCTGTCTCCCCTACTCCACTGTTCAACAGCAGTTCTTTGATTATCTGACACCAACTGGGTTTCCTTCAATTCTGACAGTACCAAGAGTGAACGTAGATTCCAGAAGTTAGAAGTACCACAAGATTGCCCCCACTTCAGATACCAGCCGACAATAGAGTCCCCAGGGTACCCACACTTCTGCCTGGCCGACTACATATTAGGTGTTCTCACCCCCTCCCAGGTTCAATAATGTGCTAGAATGACGCAGAATTCAGGAAAGCACTGTACTTAGGAGTGTAGTTTTATTATAAAGGCTACAAACCAGGAACAGATGGGAGGAAGGACCTGCATAGGGCCAAGTGGGGGAAGAAGTGTGCAGCACTGCCCTGTCCTGTCCTGGTGCTCCACCCTCCCAGCACGTGGATGTGTTTACCCAGATGCTCCTTTTAACACTGTTTACTTAAGTTTCATTACCTGGACATGATTAAGTCATTGGCCATTGATTATTGAACTCTCTCCAGCCCCTCCTACTTCCCTGGAGATCTTGGGGGTGGGGCTGATAGTTCTAGCCCTCTAATTCATATGGTTGATTCCTCTGGTGACCAGAGCCTAGAGTCACCTCATTACATAAACTCAGGTATGGGCTTGTTAAACAGAAGACCTAACTCAGGAAATTGCGAGGGTTCTAGGAGCTTAGTGCCAGGAACCAGGGACAAAGACTGGATACATATTTTTTTATTATACCGTATGTATCATCTGAGATTCAAAGGAAAACTAACTGAACCCTAATAGCAATACATTTAAAATCTAGAAATCTTTTGGATATGTACACAAACAGAAGGATCTTACAGTCTTACCATTTAAAAAGGCTGCCATCCTCATCCTACTATTGAAAGTAGAAATATTTTCATGGAAAGGTAAGTGCTTCTGCTCCAACTACATTCAGTTTTGAAGTAATGTTTCAAGATTAAAAAAGTCCATGAGAGTCTTCTAGACTAATTACCCACTTTATACTTAGAATAAGCAAACAGTATTGACTGAGGCCTAGATGTAGATAGAGTGTCAACCAGTAAATCAAGTGGATTTTAATGCACATCTTCAACATGGCTTGATTGTTCTAAATGAACAAATGAACAATTAAAGACCAAACAGATGGTCTTTAAAGTAGTCACATGGAAACAGTTTTTTTTATAACTGTCATGTAAAATTACAAGTAAATGACCTCTTAAAAGTTTAGCCTGATTTTGTTGGAGGTAACATAATAGCTTTGAGTTTATTAACACTGACCACTGTGTTATATCAGGAGAGAAACCTAAGCTGAATGTTTTTCATGTGTAATGTGCTGAGCTGTGCCATGGCTCTTAAAGAATTTGTCATAAAGCATTCAAGTGAGAAGCAGAACGAATTAAAACTATCACCACCAATTAATGAGATCCATTATATTTGGAGGCCTAGAAGTGTATTGCTTTAAAACCATAAATGTAGAGGCTGTCATTATCATAAATGTATGCTGAATTTACAGACTATCTTTAAACTACTCCATGTTCTATAAATGTTACTTCATTAATTCTGTTGACATGGTACATAGGAAGGCAGCATGTGAATTCGTAATTTTTTTCTCCTCAGCTTTCTCACAACCTAATACGGCACTAAATATGACACATAATTATACAACTGAAGTGATGCCCACCTTGATATTTGTACCAAAATACAGCCTAGGAGAGAAAAATCTTGTAACAGAATAGCGTCATTTATGAATCACTTATTATATGCCAAGCACTTTACATTTAATCATCTCAATGACCTCATGAGGTAATTAACATTATTAGCTATCATTTTACAAATAGAGGAAACTAAGAGGAGGAGATAAGAAATAGCTGGTAGAAAGTGGGGCCAATATCTGAAACCAGGGAGTCAGACTCCACAGACTACACCCTTGATCACTAAAATACAGTTACCTCTGTATGAGATCTCTTTGTGGCTGACAATATTGGATTGCACAGAGCATAAGTAAAACACCCATTTTCCTTTTGTAATTTACATCAGCCCTTGATGGGGTTAGGGTGGGGGAACAGGAGATCAGAAAAGGTGGCAAAACACAAGGAGCAAATTGCCTTTTGGTAGCTCCTTGCCAGTCTCCTTGCCTTGAGACCACACCATCTAGGCAATGGTTCTGCAACAACAGCTTGCATCAGCATTTTGTTAAAACGCACAATTCAATTGGTCTGGGTTAGGACCCAAGAATGCATTCCTAACCTTCCCAGGTAATACACTGGGTTTAGTCTTGGAACCACACCTGGAGAATGGCTGACACAGAGTACTTAAAGGAAGCGCAAATGACTAGCCAGTGGCATTAACTTGTTTTGAGGGTCTCTTATTTTTTTGTAGCGTAGTCAGGTGCTACTCAAAATATCTTGTTACCTGTTGTTCATGTTTACTATTCATGTAATGGACTGGACTAAGACAACAGTCTTGGATTTTTTTGTTTCAAGAGCATTCTACGTATTCTCAGTAATGAATTGCCTTCATAATGTTTCTGAAATGAAAATGCCACAAAGACATGAAATGTTAGAGAATAATAAGAAATTAGAAGCTGGAAAATCACAATAATTGAATAATTTTGCTTCCACTGGGTAACTCAAATATACTTTAGAGACAAAACGATAGCTAATTATCTGCTGAGGAGCAAATGTCAATGTATGAATTCACCTAAGAGAAGAGCTAGATCATTAACTGGTTGGGGGTTTGGTAGACCACCCATATTAGAGCAGTAACTGTGTCCTCTGAAATAATAGCTATCAATTAGATACAGCTAGGAAACACTACGGAGGGAATAATAGGGGCTCAGAACCCTAGTCCAGTTGAAATGGTGCTTATGAAAAACTAAAGACAAAAATCAAACAAAAGTAACTATTTGATTCTGACAACTTTTCATGAGATAATTTCCCTACAGGATCAATGGGCCTCATCTGTCCACTGTCCAACTGTAAATAACACCCAAGTGCTGATTATAAGAAACTATCACACTTATTGCTATACTTGGCTACATAGGCAAGAAAAGTTTGGGGTATAGTTGCTACTATAGTGGGAATCTCAGCAACTCAAATTTTTTAATGAAAATTACTTTTATAATGAAAACTTTTTATATGAAAATGTCTCAAGATCACAATTTGGGTTTTTTTCTCTACCCCCTCCCCCCCTCCTCCCTCTCTCTCTTTTCTCTGTTGTACTTAACCTTTAGGAAGAAAGCTCAATATTGAACATTAATGACTAAATGATAAGGCAGGAAAGTCTAAAGTGAATTAAAGTACCCAGTATATCAATAGAATTTAAGCTGACTGGCAGAAGGAGTAGTGGCACCTCACTCAGCTGCTGAAATTTACAACCTTTTTTTCTACTTTGTTGTTGTTGTTCAATTATACTTGCTCAAGTAGAAGATTCACCTATTTTAGAAAAATAAGAAAGTTAAAAACTACTCCAAGACCCATTCATCAGAAATAACTATTGTTAACATTACATGAATATCTGTCCATATACATATGCACGAGAGAGAGAGAGAGAGAGAGAGAGAGAGAGAGAGAGAGAACTTTTAAAAACAGAATTGCCATGCTAGTCTTAATTCTTTTGGTTTAATTTTGCTTGAATTTAACAGAAATAAGAAGGGAAGCAGAATACATGAATAAACCTCAGATAAATGTTTCTTTACTACTAGTCCTTTAAAGGTTCCTATAAAATTAAGGGAAAAGGGATTTTAATAAATACTAATTGTCAGTGACTCAATTTGATTTGCTCATTATATTTGCATTGTCAAGGCTTATAAAGTCAGTGTGCAGATTAAACAGCTGATTAATTACAGCACAGAGAGAATTTGTGAAATAGAAGATAGAGCTGAAGACATTACCCAGAATGTGAAAGAAGGTAAACAGAAGGTAAAAATCTGGAAAATATGAAAAAAGGCATGAGATAGAATGAGCGGGTCTGACACACATAATGTTCAATTGGAAAACCTGAAAGAAAGATAAACGTGGGACAGGGATCATATTCAAAGAGCTATTGTCTGAGAATGTTTCTGAATTGTCTGTAAGACATGAAGTCTCAGACTCAGGTAGCACACAGAACCTGAACAGCATAAATAAAACAAATTTTCCCGGAACAGGATATACCTTTTGAGTTACAGGTTCAACTCTACAGCAATATGCAGTCTTAGAAAACTTTTGCTCTGTGTCCGCTCCCAAGATATGTCAAATATCCCTACCAGGAGAGAGAAAGGAGAGTGGAGGTAGGAAAACCCCATGAATAGCCCAGGTTCACATTCAATAGGGATGCTATGTATCAGGTAACTTAATGACCAGAAAATTAGAGAAGAATGTCCCTATATGCCCTAGAACAGCACTAAAGGTGGAAAGATCCCTCAAAACCTGAAATAAAAATAATAGCTACCATTTATTAGGCATTTATTAGAGGAGGTTCTGACGTTTGGGCCCCAACTACTTAGAGACTGTGATGAAAGGAGTAGACAGATACATTGTCAATGGGGGATCCTCCTGCCTACCACCTGAGCCCACGGACTCCAGATTAACAAAACCTAGTTTACTGTTTTCCAGAAACTTTGTCTCAATTCTCACAACTCCCAGATTACAGGTGAGGAAACAGGCTAGAAGGTGCTTGAAACCAGAGTGTCATATAAGTAGTAAGTAACAGAGCTAGGAGTCAAGGTGTAGCTTTATGACTCAAAAATCTAAACTTTTAGCCACTGTCAATGTTACTCAAAGTATAGAACAAGGACCTTCTGTATTAGAGTCTGTTGTTCCTAAGAATGTATTTGACTTCTTTTCCGCTAACACAAGGGAGCAGGGTTTAGCAAACTAAATTTTAATGAGCTCCGCAATAACATGAAACTGTCTATACTGTCTTTATAGGTCTTACAGTTTCATCAATTCTTTTGGAAAATAATATTTTTCTGACATTAAAATTTTTTTCTGACATATACACCCATTGTAGAAAATGCAAACAACACTGGAAAGTATTAAGATCATTTAAATCACCTGAGATTCTGCCACATAACCAAAAACATTTCCAATGTCTGGTGTAGTTCCTTCTAGTTATATATATCACAAATTTGTGTCATTCTGTTTTGTAACTTTTGCTTTCACTTAACATGTTGAAAATATTTCCCCATACTATTCAAAACAAGAAATTTTAACCTCTATATATTACTGTTACATTGTAATCAACCTATTGTTGAATGGCCCTTTCTAGGAGAAAAACAACACTTTTTTCAAGTGAAGGGAATTGAACCATGAGGTCAGCCCTGTATGGCTGGGTATCCCGGGACTCCCAAGGGAAGGGAAGGCATGAGGGAAGGGTTTATGATTTGAAAGGGAGCAGGCCCTAGCAGCACGTCTGCAAGAGAAATTGGGGTATAAGGGGCTCCTGGAATGGAGTCTGGCCAATGGACTTTAAGAGAAGTGGTTTCTGATGCTGAGTTTTAAGTTTTCCTTTTCTATGATAGCCTGAAGTTTTCAGTAACCTCTTAATTCTCTAGAATCGAGCATCGGCTTTGCCCTCTGGTGCTCTACGGGTACACGGTGGGAGGGCCTATGACAGAGTACATGTCAGGTTGGGAGTTTGAGGCTCTTGGTATCTAGGCAGTTTCTTTATGAAATCCTGTTCTGTGTATTGTCATGTAGGATTCAAGGAGTATTTTATATTTTTAAAATATGCAATGATTTATCCTGTATTTTATTGTTTTAGAGAGACTGACGGCATGTATTAAGATTACTCTATTTTTTAAAAATTTTTATTTATTTATTTTTGGCTGCATTGGGTCTTCGTTGCTGCGCACAGGCTTTCTCTAGTTGCGGCGAGTGGGGACTACTCTTTGTTGTGGTGCGTGGGCTTCTCATTGCAGTGGCTTCTCCTGCTGTGGAGCACAGGCTCTAGGCACGTGGGCTTCAGTAGTTGTGCCTCGCAGGCTCTAGAGCACAGGCTCAGTAGTTGTGGCACACGGGCTTAGTTGCTCTGTGGCATGTGGGCTCTTCCCTGACCAGGGCTCGAACCCATGTCCCATGCACTGGCAGGCGGATTCTCTACCACTGCGCCACCAGGGAAGTCCCAAAATTACTCCTTTTAAAAAACGTCCTTTTGTCTTTTGAGAAGTCCTCCCTTTAAAGTCACACTTTTCTCACAGAGAACCTTTATCCTACACAGGTAGATGACCACTCTTACAAAACGAGGAAGCAATTCTAGGTTCTCTTGGTTTTCCTGCCAATCTCAACGGTCAGTCTGTGGAGCTGTCCAAGGTTTTATTTCTTGCCTTTCCTGTTCTGGCCCCTTTAATCATCATACAAAGAGGCAGCAGAGGGTAGTAAGGAAGAGCTGCAGACTCGAGTCAGACTACCAGGTTTGAATCCCAGCACCAGCACCGGACAGCTGTGTGACCTTGAGCAAGTGAAATAACGTTTCTGGGCCTCAGTTTCCTCATCTATCAAAACAGGGATGGTAATAAGAGCACCTAACTAAAAAGGTTATTGTGAGGATTTAATCGGTTACTCTTTGTGAAAGTGTCACAGTTCCTGGCAAGTAGTGAAAAAAGGAATCTTTGGATACCCTAATTTCTACCATAAAAGGGTTTTAAACTTAGGTTATTTTTCTCCTCAGCTCTTTCGATTTTGTAAATACACCCTGGTAATCATGAATTGAGGATGCCACAACAGGAGGAGGAGGAAAGAGTGTTCACTGAGCTGTGACTTAGGGCCCCTAATCATGGCTCTGCCATTAACTAGCTGTGTGGCCCTTGTTAAGTTAATTGACCTCTCCGACTTCGATTTCCTCCTCTGTAGAATGAAGGACTTGAACTTCAATAAATCATCTCTATGCTTTAGTATTCGGTGAATCGCATTCCCTCCTTGTTTGTAAACTGGAAAAATATTTGGCACCTACCATTAGCCAGAGAGTCATAGCTGCGGAGTACACAGGAAATTAGGGGTCCACTGCCTAAGTGGCACCAAAGGAACAGGGCCTAATATATGCAAGGACTCCGCTCTGAGGGTGGCATTAGCGCTTATTTCTGCAGAGCCTAAACCCTGCCATACTCACCTGAAGGAGCCGTCACTGTGGTGTGCTAGAAAACCCCGTTCTGTTAGGAAGATTACTGGGTCGCTGTCTCCCAAGGACACGGAAACCTTTTTTATCCAGAGGCTGGAGCGGCTCAGGTCGAAGCGTGAGTTGATGGGAGCTGTGTCAACCCTCTTTCGGTTGTGCGGCCACTTCGCATCCGTGCTCTAGGCGGCGTCCTCTCTGCGGCAGGGCCAAACGCCCTCCTCGAGTGTCTGCGACGGGTGTCCCCGCGCCGCGCGCCCCACTCCCTCTAGCCCCTCCCTCCTGGCTACCATAGAAACCGACCTAAGAGGTCCAGGCCCGTGTCCCGGTACCCCGCGGGCCTCCCCTTCCCCCCTGCGCCGGGCCAGCCCCCCGCTCCGGATTGGTCCTTCGGGAAACGCTGCGGGGCGACTGGGTCCCCTTGGAGGAGCCCGGGCCGGGCCGGTGGGCGGGGTTTGCCGCGG
This sequence comes from Balaenoptera ricei, assembly GCF_028023285.1. Classification (NCBI taxonomy): domain Eukaryota; kingdom Metazoa; phylum Chordata; class Mammalia; order Artiodactyla; family Balaenopteridae; genus Balaenoptera; species Balaenoptera ricei. The sequence goes on from NC_082641.1 coordinate 36,522,159, forward strand.
CCGCCGTCCGTCAGGTCGGCCACCCCTGACAGCTCCGGGAGCCTACAGCGCGGCCGCGGCGCCCCGGCACCCACGCACCGTCCGCGCGCGCGCCAACCACCGGGAGCGCCTGGCCGGGCGCCGCGCAGCGGACCCCGCGAGAGGAGCTCGCCACCAAGGTAAGCGAGGCCCGCGGGGCTCGCAGCCAGCACCCCACCCGGCAGCCCCTTCCTCCGCCAGGCTACCGACCTGGGTGCTGAGGAGGGACGCCTCTCCTCCCCGTGACCCGAGGGGAAAGAGAGACACAACTCCTGGCGGGGGTGGGCACTTGGGGTTAGGAGAAGGTTAGGTGCTTTTTAGGGGCGCCCCCTCCCAGGCCCAGCGCGCCTGGGAGGAGAGCGCGTTGGAGGCGGAGACCGGGGTGTGCCGGCGCGTGGGGCCCGTGCCCGGGGTCGTGCGCCCGGGGGCGTGTGCGCCTGTGTCCCGGAGTCCCGGCTTGGTGCGGGCACCCGTGTCTGGGGGCGCGCCCTGAGCCTCGCCCCGCGCACACCAGCTGCGCGCCACCAGCGCTCCCGGGCGCAAGCCCAGAGCTCGAGAGTTTGTATCGAGGGCCGGGGACCTGCGTGACCCCGGCTGGCAGTGGGCAGTGGAGGGAACTGACAGTGAACGGCTGTGGCCCAGAGGAAGGAACCCTCCACCACACCCCACGCCACGACGCGCCCGAAAGAAAAACGCTCCTTTTGAAAGACTGTACAAGTAAGGAAGAACCTGTCTCCTCTTCCCTGAGGTCCCTTCAGCAATATTAGGAGCTCGAGGATTGGGCGATGCGACCCGGAGAGGATCGCAACAGGGTCTTTAAAATGCCGTCTCCGATCAGCTTTGTGTGCCTGACACAAAATCGGAGCGGATGGAGAGGTCCAGGCAACAGATAAAGGAGCTCCTAGCCCTAATAAGGGTAGCGGAGGTTCAGCCCTCTGCACTTTTTTTCTTCCCTTCTCTCTCTCCCTCCTCCGCCGTCCCTCCCGGCCTGTCTCCCCACCCCCTCCCCGTTTTCGTCCTCCCGACTTTATTAGACAAGAGGGCTCTCTGTTAGACCCACCCTCCCCCACCCCATTCCTCACCCCGTTTCAAACCGAGAGCGAAGGAACCACATTCTAAGCTCTCACCCGTGCAATTTTGGAAGTTAAACAAATCGCCTTTGCACTCGAGGCCGCGGGAATCCAAAAGGGAAACAAACAAAACCAGACCGAAAAATCGATTCCAAGTTAAGTCAAGATTGCAAAGGGGAATCTAAAACGAGTGTTTGTTTATGGCGATATGATTTTTTTTAATGTTTGAAAAATATGTATCACTCAAGTTTGCATCATCAGTATTCAATTTGATTCACAGAAGAGCTTCAAAAGATGGTTTCTGTTAGTGTTGCAAAAGCACTTCTAATTTTGGTTGCCATGGTAACTGAAGAAGTCGCCCGGCACTGTTGAGAGACTGCCTGGCTGGATCCAGGAACTGTTCTTGAGGAGATCTCCCCACGTCGCCTCATGTTACCATGGTAATAATAATCGAGCCTGTAAGATACTTGTTTCTTTAAAGTACTAAAAGCCCAAGGCATGTCGTTGTTCCTTAATTTTACCTTTTCAGAGTGTGCAATTTGTGAAACAGATCTTCCCTCTCAGACAACTGAGAGTAAACACTGCCCTCCAGCCAATCAGGCCCGCTGGCCCAGCTCTCTTCCCACAGCTCTCTGCACTAAGGACGGAGGCGGAGGAGTGTTTGATGTTAAAGGAATCCTGGCCTGTGACCAGATCTCCCTCCCCATTAAGCATTAAATTTGGAATCCTAATTAGCTTTCTAATTAGGAGATGGGGAAATGTGAGTGGGAGGCCCAGAAAGAGGCTAATAGGGAAAAAGCTAAGTCCAGCTCTCCATGGACTGGTGTTTTGTGTGCTGTTGAATTGCCTAGTAAAGTCCTCATAGGTTTATTTTTGGCTTGACCACTGTTAAGTGGTAAGCCTGTAAAAACCTTCAGAGAGGCCTCATTCTGTGCTAGGAAAAAAATGTGGATTGATATTTAGTTTGAGGTGTGTGCTTTTTTCTAATAACAACTGCATTTAAAATAAAGACAGTTTTGTGTGAAATCTCAATTTCCCAGTAATAACTACAGATAGGCCATAGAGCCCTTTATGCTCTAGGTTTGGCCTTAAGTTTTCAGTTAAAAAGGCTTAATTTGGGCGGAGCAATGGTCCCAGTCAAATACTTCTATTAGTAAGTGTTGATGTCTTTAAAGGACCTTAATTTTTTACACATTCACAATTCCTGAGCATTGAATCCTATAAATTAAATTTACATATTGATAGCATATGACTGGGAAATTTGAAAGCCCCTAGACTTACAGTTAAAAAAAAAAAAAAAGAATTTGTCTTAGTAGCTTAATGTTTTCAGCCAAGTATCTAGTTCCATTTTAAGAAACTTAAAAATTAAAATATAATGTAAAATCCAACTGCATTCTTTGAATCTCATTACAGTATTTCTCTAGGGACTAAAGAGCCTTAATTCATTGGCTGATTTTCTTTCAGTTGTTGAAAAGACAAACTGTTTATAAAATTAGTCTCAGTCTATGGTTGTCACCTCCTATGGTCATTCTAGAAAAAGTTCTCTAGAATTGAAGTTATAAATTTCAAGAAAAGAAGAAAATATTCAAATTTCTTATGAAGACAATAGTCTACAATTTGAATTAATCAGATCACAGTTCTTAAATTACTTTTTTCTCAAGAACTTCAAAGATAGCTCAACCATTATCATACAGTATACTGAAGAATATTAACCAGTTTTATGGATGGGCAAGTCGTGTTCTAAAGACTCAAGTCATCTCAGCTAACTACTTGGAAAATTAAGAGATGAAAACTAAAATCACCTGGCATGTCTATGAACATGAGTATCAGGTAGGACTTAGAGAAAATCTAGGTGAGAAGAGAGACAAGGTAGAGTGGCAGGAAGAATTTAAGATTATGAGAAAAATAAAACAGTAGGGAAAAAGTCTTAAGTGAGAAGAAAACTCACAGATTAAAGGAAAGGGAGTAAAAAGAAAAAATTGAGTGTAAAGAGAGTTGCACAGAAAAACGAAAACAAAAGCAAAAGAAAAACAAGTTGGAGAAAGGAAGCTAAAAAGAACTCTACTCTTCATCTTCCATGGAGAACAGAGAATCTGATGCTTTTCCAGAAAGCCCCCACTATCCTATTTAGCAAAATCCTCCAACTTAGAGGATCTCTGGGAGGCCTGAGTGGTGGACCAGAAATCTCTCTGGGTCACTGCTTCCTCTCAGTAGTATGGGCTGGGGCAGCCTTCCCATCTGCTCGCTAGACCTCCTTCTTCCCAATCCTTAAGCCACTAAGAAAGCTTTCTACATTTACACTTGTTGGGATAATTTGTAGACACACTTGATTACATAATTGCAATATTTAAACTTTAAATTGCAAGGTTCACTTTTAAAAATTGCTTAAACTGTTATCAAAGTAAGGCATTCATCTAATTTTGTGAATTAGAGCATGTGAAAAGATTCTAACAAAACAACAGTCCCGGGCTTCCCTGGTGGCGCAGCGGTTGAGAATCTGCCTGCCAATGCAGGGGACATGGGTTCGAGCCCTGGTCAGGGAAGATCCCACATGCTGCGGAGCAACTAGGCCCATGAGCCACAACTACTGAGCCTGCGCGTCTGGAGCCTGTGCTCTGCAACAAGAGAGGCCGCGATAGTGAGAGGCCCGCGCACCGCGATGAAGAGTGGCCCCCGCTTGTCACAACTAAAGAAAGCCCTCGCACAGAAACAAAGACCCAACAAGCCAAAACTAAATTAATTAATTAATTAATTAAAAAAAAAAAAAAACAACAGTCCCCCTCCTTGGGAGACTCTGCTCTTCGCTGTTTGATCACATACCTCCCCATTTCCAAATAATTCCACTTATGTGGCTGGTCCTTGAGTTACCAGTTTTAGACAGAATCTATGTACTTTCTCTTATTATAGGGGAGGATATAGCTGTCTTACTCCACCCGTCCAACTTCCCCTTCCTCCATTTTTGCAGCATAGTTGGTGGAAGAAAATCAGCCAGAGCACCATTAGTATAACCCCTTATTTGCAAATACCAGGCAGGGGAGAGCTCCACAGAGCATCAGGCTTAGGGAAGGAGGACTAAATGTTTCCTAGGACTTTAGCCAGAGCAGCCAAAGTTCTGCTAATTTCAGAAATAGTTGGTCAAGGATAGAAAAGGGAGAAATTGCTCTTTTGGATTAGTAACCATTGTTTGAGTAATTTGGATTTTATACAGGGGAATGGGGAGGAAGATTCAGGGGCTAATGTCTTGTGCTAGGACGGTGAGGAGGAAGAGTGCAGGAGACAAGGACTTGCACACCTCTCTGTGGAAAATCCTGCCCTATAGTGCTTCTCACAAGTGACATCGCAATGTTAATTAAATCAACGTTGTGTTTGCATTGCTATGACTGTGTGATTATCGTTCACTGCAGGGCCAAGTCGTGAACTATGGTTGTATTTCTTTTTCTCTACAACTTTTTTGAGGAAAATAGTTTTTCATTTGTTTACTTTTTAGAACCTATAGCCATTTCTTCTAGTGGCTCTTGAAAATGCCTCTCCTGGGTATTTTCCACACAATGAAATGCATCGGCCAATCGTCTTCCTTCTGGGACCCACACCAGCCCTCCAAAATGGACCCCTCAGTTCTCCAGTCTGAACCAGTTTTCTGATGGCCCTGACACACACTGGCATTCCAGGATTTCTCTTTACCTTCCTTCTGTGCTGATTCCCTGTTCCCCCTGTTCTCTTGTTTTCTTCTTTCTTGGTTTATGCTTTCATTTTATGGAGCATCCATTTTGCTAGCTTCTTAAGAAAGGGTACAGGAAGTAAATTTGGGGGACCTTGCATGTCTGGAAAAGTCTGTTTCACTCTCACACTTAATTGATGGTTTGCCTAGGTATAGGATTCTAGACTGGCAATTCATTCCTGCAAATTTCCAAAGATTGGTTTATTGTTTTCCAGCTTCCAATGTTTCTGAAAGTTCATTGCCATTCTGTTGCTTGATTCTTGGCATGAAATCTGTTTTTTCTCTTTGGAACCTTGTAGGATTCTCTCATTGTTTTATGAAATTTCAGTAAGTATGGATTCACTTTCTATGGATTATGTTCATATACCTGGTAGAGCCAGGAAACTCATGTCCTGCAGTTACAGGGAATTAATAATGTAGGCACACTTGGGAAATTATTGCATTTTATTGGTTTCTTTTCCTCGTCATGTATTGATTATTGTTAATTGTATCAACTCAGGATTTTTAGCTTTGAATAAATTGGTTGCTGCCCTTTGGAATCATGCATGCTGCCAGACCAGTTTCTCTTTTCTCACCACTTTTGGTCTTTTAAAAACTGATCTCTACTCTCATTCATATAGGACCATATCCTTAGCTCTACTAATAGTTTTGGTACTCTTTGGGCATTTGTGTTACGGTACATATTGGTTTGAAGATGTTAATCTAAGCACAAAGACAGCAAATTTGCTACAGACTAATCAATGATGTGCAGGCCAAGCCTAAAATGATGGTGCAGGTTTCATGACCTTTCATGTCAACTAGTGGTAACCTGCAGAGTAAAATATCTCTCTAGAATATAGACTTGTCCACCTTCACATTTTACAGTGGAGGAAACCAATCCTGAGATGTTAAGTGTGGAGTCATTTCTCCTGACTCCTTTCTAAACCATTATTCTTTCACCTTGTCTCCTCTCTCTGCTTGGCTACCTTGTCTTATATTTCTTTTTCTTTTCATTTCTTAATCTTCTTTTCTTTAGTGTAAAGAAATATTATAGTTCTTTACTGTAAGACATATTATATTTATACATAAAGTATGTATTCTAAAATAGTACGTATTCCAGAGGCAACAAGAAGTAGGGGTTAAGTCTAATTCCAGAACAGCTTGCTGAGTTTGAATCCTGGCTCTGTGACTCACCTACAGTGTGACCTTGGGCACATTATTTGACCTCTTTGTACCTCAGTTTTGGGGGCCTATAGTAATGGTACCTACCTTCTAGGATAGTTGCAAGAATTAAATGAGTTGATTCATGTAAAGCTCTTAGAACGGTGCCTGGTATACAATAAATATCAATGTCGCTAGTATTCTTGTCAGAAGTACAGAAACAAATGTTAAAATGAAAGAAATAATTATCTTTTTTTTTGAAATAATTATCTTTAATTCTGTCTCTACTACCATCTATAATCCCAACTAGAGAGATGACCATGGTTAACATTTCCGAGGGTTGTTTCTTGGTAGTTAAAAATAAAGCCAAAAAAAAAAAAAGCATATTGTACATAATTTTTTTTTTTAATTTAATTAATTAATTATTTATTTATTTGGCTATGTTGGGTCTTCGTTTCTGTGCGAGGGCTTTCTCTAGTTGTGGCGAGCGGGGGCCACTCTTCATCACAGTGCACGGGGCTCTCACTGTCGCGGCCTCTCTTGTTGCAGAGCACAGGCTCCAGATGCGCAGGCTCAGTAGTTGTGGCTCACGGGCTCAGTTGCTCCGCGGCATGTGGGATCTTCCCAGACCAGGGCTCGAACCCATGTCCCCTGCATTGGCAGGCAGACTCTCAACCACTGCGCCACCAGGGAAGCCCTACATACAGTTTTAATGTTGCTTTTTCCACTTGTCTTTATAGTTTAAGCTTGACTGTTCAATATTCTTCTGTGTGGTATATTTGCTTCCTGTATTGGTCCTAACACAGAGCCTTGCAAATTAGGTTCTTCCTAAGTACTAACCGACTGGGAAGCCAACTCTTCCTTCTGGACCTTTTGGGTTTGGAACAGGTGTAAAGAGGTCTTCCTGTCATGAATTCGAGAAGACTCAGTTACAGTTAAGACAGGTCTTATACTTCTCTAGACAATGAAAGCAGTCTGGCATCTGAAGAATCTGGAGATGGCATCTGAAAAGTGTGGATTAGAACAAAATGAGGGGATACTCACATGAAAAGATGATGGAGGAGGAGAGGGAGGGCTGGGTGAGAACCAGAATGGAAGTGGTGGGGGGGGACTCAGTGGGACCATTAAGCATGGAGGTGTGGGTCTCTCCACCCACATGGCAGAGACCACATGGAATGTGGATCTGATATTTTGATTTTTTCCTTGGAACCTCAGCAATTAAGTGAGGCTGGGAAGCCAGTGAAAAGGCTTCTGCGTGCAGACACATCCTGAAAGCTGAGGCTGCTTTGATCTCCTGGGAGATCCGACATGATTTGGCCCTTCCCCAGTGCATGACAGTCACCAGTCTGCTTCACTCACACAAGACCTATGTAGCCAGAAGCAGTCGGCTTAGCAGTGTTTCCAGAGTTCTGGAATTAAGCCTTGAGCAGCCCCAGTGAAGATTCATGCCTCTTGAGAGCACTCCATGTAACACTGAGACAAATTTATGTTAGTGGGTTTGTGTTCTGTCATGTTGCACGTGCTAGAGAATTACTGTCTTCTCGGGAAGCAGAGAAGTTCTTCAGAGGCTTGTGGTCTGGGTGGTGGGTTTTGGATGGAGATATATAGAAGGTGATGTAGAAGGTGAGGAGGAACGCTTCTGTCTTGCCTAAACTCAGGCTTCCTTAAGAGTCACCCTCTCTGTATAGCACATCACATCCATGTGAGAACTAGTCTGTGTGGTTTGGTGACTACTATCTACCGAGAAAAGTAAAAAAGATTTAAAACAATAAAACAGGTGACATGGTTAATAGCTATAGGAAACAGGATGCAACATTTTTTTAAAGGTTAGTATATAGCAGGGCTAAGTAAGTAGACTCTGGGTTTAAAGCTGTTTGTCTCATTGATGGAATGTTCAGTGATAGTTGAAATTTGGTGACTTAAACCTTTTTTGTTCAATGCTAGATTAATTGGTGAAAGTTGCCCATCAGAACAGAGACTAAGATGCAAATACAGACTATTACTCCCATTCTTGGCTAATAAAATACACTCTGATCATATTTAATTATGAAGGTTTTTAAAAAAACCTTTTAAACTTTTCTGAACTTCTAGTTTAGACAAATACCCTTTGGACATAATCAACAACACTAGTTCTTGTAGCAGACAATGAGGTACAGATTTTCCCACCCTTTACATTGCCTCACATTCAATGGCCATTAAAAAAAAACAACAACCCACATTTCACTTTCTGTTTCCCTGACCTACATTTCCTTATCTTAGCACTTGCTTAATCACAGGGGCAAATTCTTTCAGGTTTCATCTCATTCAGGAAGTTTGCCCTGAACATTGACCATATGCCACGTGTTCTCTGGGTGCCCACCCTACCTTTACATATGTCTGGCCCAGTGCTTTGAACATTATATTTAAATTATCTGTTTAGGTGTCTACCTTACCCCACTAGCTGATGATTTAATCATACCTATGCGGCTCTTGGGGAGGACCTCGTACCCACTGGCTTAAAGTAGGCAGGCACTTAAAAATAGTCTGCTGAACTGGATATTTCATCTTGTTATTGGAGGAGTATTCCACAGCCCTAGCTGTGAGGGAGGAAGAGAAACTGGCCTTTCCAGCCCCTACAGCAGAAGAAGGCAAGGAAGGGAGAGTTAATAAAGATGTTGAGTGAGCCAGCCTACGGTGACTGCCACACCATCACTGATTGATAGGGTGACCATGTGTCCCAGTTCATCAGGGAAGGCTCTGGATTACATCTGTTGTCCCAGTGTGATTATTAATAGCACCTCCTTCTACTCTCAAAAGTGTCTTGGTTTGAGTGACAAATTCTGTGTTCACCCTACATACTGAGCACTTGCTATTTATTGTAGGCTCTCATTAAACAGTAGCTATTAATAAGGGAGATAGACCACAACCATAAGATAAATAACAAGCCAAGATTACATGTGGTGGTCTAACAGCACTTCATAGGTCTAACCGTTTTGACACAGTCTGTGGCTGGTTGATCTTCAGCTCCACCCCTCCCACTCCCATGTTTCCTACTGAAACAGGAGGGAAGGGGACAGGGCACAACCTTTAAAAGAATGACATAGCCATAAGACATGACAAAAACTGGTTAGAACCAACTAGGTCCAAGATGGTGGAAGATTCGACTTCCAGTGGACCTTGAGCCTCATTATACACTCATTGTAATACATTAGCATCTAAATGACACACCCACCAGTGCCACGACAGTTCTGAGGCTAACCATAAAAGGCCAAAAACTGGGCGGTGGCCCAATTCCTGGAAATCCCCACCCCTTCCCTGAAATAGTTGGAATAATCCTTCCACTTATTAGCCTATGAAATTACCCAGCCCATAAAAACTAACCACCCCACATTTCGGCACCTCTCACCTTCTGAGATGGCCCACACTCCATCTGTGGAGTATGTTCTCTCTAAATAAATCCACTTCTTACCTATCGCTTTGTCTCTCACTGAATTCTTTCTGCGACATCAAGAAGAACCTGAGCTTTATTAAATCCTGAGACCAGGTGTGTAATCTCAATTAAAAGACCATAGGTTCAGGGACTTCCCTGGTGGCACAGTGGTTAAGAATCCGCCTGCCAATGCAGGGGACATGGGTTCGATCCCTGGTCTGGGAAGATCCCACATGCCGCGGAGCAACTAAGCCGTGTGCCACAACTACTGAAGCCCGCACTCCTAGAGCCTGTGCTCTGCAACAAGAGAAGCCATGGCAGTGAGAAGCCTGTGCACCGCAATGAAGAGTAGACCCTGCTCGCCACAGCTAGAGAAAGCCCGCGCACGGCAACAAAGACCCAATGCACCCAAAAAAGAAAAAAAAAAGACCATGGGTTCAAGTCCCAATCTGAGTTGCACGGTTTCACTATGACCTCCTTTCTAAAGGACCTCTCTTAGGTTTTGCAACATTATTTTCCAATCTGAGTTGCACGGTTTCACTATGACCTCCTTTCTAAAGGACCTCTCTTAGGTTTTACAACATTATTTTCCTATCACTTGTATTTTTGAAACGAAAGACTTAGAATCTAGAAAATTTGCATGTTCAATCATCCCAACTAGTTTTTGTTTAGATTTTCCCTTGGGAAATCATGTTATCAAATAGCTGAATATATTAGTATTCCAATGTCACACTGCCACTTCAAGGAGTAACCATGTTATAGATTTTGACATTTAAGTTGCCTATTGAAATGGTGATGCTGGACTAATGTCTTAAAGGTACCGAGAGTTCCTATTCCTGACCCATTCCAGGCTCCCACCTCTGACCACCCTTAATGTGGTTTATAATTATTTTGGAATTTTTCTTCCTTGGAAGTTCTCACCTCTACCTTCTCTGCTAACCTCTCTTCCCCATTCTTAAAAACGCATTTATTTTTATGAAATCTTCCTCAGGTAAGATTTTCATTTCCTCAACTTTTCACTTGTCAGAAGATAGAATCATCTGCTGAGCACTTCCTGATTGAGCTAACTGATGGAAATGTTGAAAAATGTACCTCCCCCGTTTTATGCCCAGGACCACTCATTGCCTTTTTGGAAAGTTGCTTAAAACCCTACACTTCTGTGGCTGTTCTAAATGACTCATGTTAACAGTTTTGCTCATACCTCTTTCAGAGGGCATGAAGATGTTTGCCGTCCTGAAATTTGGAGTTGAGAGCAGGTGTACCAATCTAAAACATGAAATTGGAACAAGCCCGTTCCATGTGTTATGGAATACAAGACTAAATATGCCGTTTTAAGCATACTCATACACAAAAACAAAAAACAATTGAGATTTCAATTGAAATTCACTAAGTTTGTAGATTCATTTGGAGAAGAGTTTACATCTTTATGATATTGAGTATTCTCTTATTAAACATAGTATGTTTTTTCCATGTATTAGTTCTGCTTTTTTGTTCTCCAATAAGCTTTCATAATTTTCATGATTTATGTCTCTCTCATCTCCTTTGTTGGATTTATTCTTAGGTATCTCATGAATTTTTATTGCTACTCATATGAATGGAATATGTTTTATTATTGTTATATTTTCTTATTATTGCCAGATTATTATTGGTGAATACAAATGTTATTGAATTTGCACTAATTTTGTCTTCAGCAACATTGTTAAACTTATTAGTTTTAATCATTTGTGAGTAAAGTCTCTAGGATTTTCAATGTTTAAAATTCTTTGTCAGCAAATCAGAACAGTTTTGTTTCTTTTCAGTATTTAGTTCTTGTCTTCTTTCACTGGCCAGAGGCTCCAATAAATATTGAATAGAAGCAGTGTTAGCAGGCAACCTTGTCTTCTTCCTGATTTTGTAGAGAATGCTTCTAATATTTCACCATTTAAAAAGATGTCTGCTGTAGGTTTTTGGCAGGTAGACGTAACTTGGTTGAGCAAGTTCCCCTCTATACCTAGTTTGCTAACATTTTTATTAATAATGAGTGTATAGTGTTTTTGTTTGTTTTTTTAATTTCATTTTATTTATTTATTTTTTATACAGCAGTTCTTATTAGTTATCTATTTTATACATATGTGTATATATGTCTATCTCAATCTCCCAGTTTATCCCACTACCACCACCCCTCCCCCCACATTCCCCCTTGGTATTCATATATTTGTTCTCTACATCTGTGTCTCTATTTCTGCCCTGCAAATCGGTTCATCGGTACCATTTATCTAGATTCCACATATATGTGTTAATATACGATATTTGTTTTTCTCTTTCTGACTTACTTCACTCTGTATGACAGTCTCTAGGTCCATCCATGTCTCTACAAATGACCCGATTTCGTTCCTTTTTATGGCTGAGTAATATTCCATTTTATATATGTAATACATCTTCTTTATCCATTTCTCTGTCGATGGGCATTTAGGTTGCTTCCATGACCTGGCTATTGTAAATAGTGCTGCAATGAACATTGGGGTGCAGGTGTCTTTCTTTTTTTTTTTTTTTTGGCTGAGTTAGGTCTTCATTGCTGTGCACGGGCTTTCTCTAGTTGCGGTGAGCGGGGGGGCTACTCTTCGTTGCAGTGTGTGGGCTTCTCATTGCGGTGGCTTCTCTTGTTGCAGAGCATGGGCTCTAGGCGTGAGGGCTTCAGTAGTTGTGGCACGTGGGCTCAATAGTTGTGGCTTATGGGCTCTAGAGCGTAGGCTCAGTAGTTGTGGCACACGGCTTAGTTGCTGCATGGCATGTGGGATCTTCCAAGACCATGGCTCGAACCCGTGTCCCCTGCATTGGCAGGAGGATTTTTAACCACTGCACCACCAGGGAAGTCCGCATGTGTATTTTTTTTTTAATTAATTAATTAATTTTTATATTTATTTTTGGCTGTGTTGGGTCTTCGTTTCTGTGCGAGGGCTTTCTCTAGTTGCGGCAAGCGGGGCCACTCTTCATCGTGGTGCGCGGGCCTCTCATTATCACGGCCTCTCTTGTTGCGGAGCACAGGCTCCAGACGCGCAGGCTCAGTAGTTGTGGCTCACGGGCCTAGTTGCTCCGTGGCATGTGGGATCTTCCCAGACCAGGGCTCGAACCCGTGTCCCCTGCATTGGCAGGCAGATTCTCAACCACTGCGCCACCAGGGAAGCCTCCGCATGTGTCTTTTTGAGTTACAGTTTTCGCTGGGTATATGCCCAGTAGTGGGATTGCTGGGTCATATGGTAATTCTATTTTTAGTTTTTTAAGGAACCTCCATACTGTTCTCATAATGGCTGTATCAATTTACATTCCCACCAACAGTGCAAGAGGGTTCCCTTTTCTCCATACCCTCTCCAGCACTTGTTTGTAGATTTTCTGATGATGCCCATTCTAACTGGTGTGAGGTGATACCTCACTGTAGTTTTGATTTGCATTTCTCTAATAATTAGTGATGTTGAGCAGCTTTTCATGTGCCTCTTGGCCATCTGTATGTCTTTTTAGGAGAAGTGTCTATTTAGGTCTTCTGCCCATTTTTGATTGGGTTGTTTGTTTTTTTAATATTGAGCTGCATGAGCTGTTTATATATTTTGGAGATTAATCCTTTGTCTGTTGATTTGTTTGCAAATATTTTCTCCCATTCTGAGGGTTGTCTTTTCATCTTGTTTATAGTTTCCTTTGCTTTGCAAAAGCTTTTAAGTTTCATTAGGTCCCATTTGTTTATTTTTGCTTTTATTTCCATTACTTTAGGAGGTGGGTCAAAAAAGATCTTGCTGTGATTTATGTCAAAGAGTGTTCTCCCTATATTTTCCTCTAAGAGTTTTAGAGTGTCTGGTCTTACATTTAGGTCTTTAATCCATTTTGAGTTTATTTTTGTGTATGGTGTTAGAGAATGTTCTAATTTCATTCTTTTACATGTAGCTGTCCAGTTTTCCTAGGACCACTTATTGAAGAGACTGTCTTTTCTCCATTGTATATCCTTGCCTCCTTTGTCATAGATTAGTTGACCATAGGTGCATGGGTTTATCTCTGGGCTTTCTATCCTGTTCCACTGATCTGTATTTCTGTTTTTGTGCCAGTACCATATTGTCTTGATTACTGTAGCTTTGTAGTATAGTCTGAAATCAGGGAGTCTGATTCCTCCAGCTCTGTTTATTTCCCTCAAAATTGCTTTGGCTATTCAGGGTCTTTTGTGTCTCCATACAGATTTTAAGATTTTTTGTTCTAGTTCTGTAAAAAATGCCATTGGTAATTTGATAGGGATTGCACTGAATCTATAGATTGCTTTGGGTAGTATAGTCATTTTCACAATATTGATTCTTCCAATCCACGAACATGGTGATCTCTCCATCTGTTTGTGTCATCTTTGATTTCTTTCATCAATGTCTTACAGTTTTCTGAGTACAGGTCTTTTACCTCCTTAGGTAGGTTTATTCCTAGGTATTTTATTCTTTTTGTTGCAATGGTGAAGGGGATTGTTTCCTTAATTTCTCTTTCTGATCTTTCATTGTTAGTGTATAGGAATGCAAGAGATTTCTGTGCATTAATTTTGTATCCTGCAACTTTACCAAATTCATTGATTAGCTCTAGTAGTTTTCTGGTGGCATCTTTAGGATTTTCTATGTATAGTATCATGTCATCTGCAAACAGTGACAGCTTTACTTCTTCTTTTCCAATTTGTATTCCTTTTATTTCTTTTTCTTCTCTGATTGCTGTGGCTAGGTCTTCCAAAACTATGTTGAATAAGAGTGGCGAGAGTGGACATCCCTGTCTTTTCCTGATCTTAGAGGAAATGGTTTCAGTTTTTCACCATTGAGAATGATGTTTGCTGTGGGTTTGTCATATATGGCCTTTATTTTATTGTGGTAGTTTCCCTCTATGCCCACTCCCTGGAGAGTTTTTGTCATAAATGGGTGTTGAATTTTGTCAAAAGCTTTTTCTGCATCTATTGAGATGATCATATGGTTTTTATTCTTCAGTTTGTTAATATGGTGTATCACATTGATTGATTTGCGTATATTAAAGAATCCTTGCACCCCTGGGGTAAATCCCACTTGATCGTGGTGTATGATCCTTTTAATGTGTTGTTGAATTCTGTTTGCTAGTATTTTGTTGAGGATTTTTGCATCTATATTCATCAGTGATATTGGTCTGTAATTTTCTTTTTTTGTAGTATCTCTGTCTGGTTTTGCTATCAGGGTGATGGTGGCCTCATAGAATGAGTTTGGGAGTGTTCCTTCCTCTGCAATTTTTTGGAAGAATTTGAGAAGGATGGGTGTTAACTCTTCTCTAAATGTTTGATAGAATTCACCTGTGAAGCCGTCTGGTCCTGGACTTTTGTTTGTTGGAAGATTTTTAATCACAGTTTCAATTTTATTACTTGTGATTGGTCTGTTCATATTTTCTATTTCTTCCTGGTTCAGTCTTGGAAGGTTATACCCTTCTAAGAGTTTGTCCATTTCTTCCAGGTTGTCCATTTTATTGGCATAGAGTTGCTTGTAGTAGTCACTTATGGTGCTTTGTATTTCTGCAGTGTCTGTTGTAACTTCTCCTTTTTCATTTCAAATTTTATTGATTTGAGTCCTCTCCCTCTTTTTCTTGATGAGTCTGACTAAAGGTTTATCAATTTTGTTTATCTTCTCAAAGAACCAGCTTTTAGTTTTATTGATCTTTGCTATTGTTTTCTTTGTTTCTATTTCATTTATTTCTGCTCTGATCTTTATGATTTCTTTCCTTCTGTTAACTTTGGGTTTTGTTTGTTCTTCTTTCTCTAGTTCCTTTAGGTGCAAGGTTAGATTGTTTATTTGAGATGTTTCTTGTTTCTTGAGGTAAGATTGTATTGCTGTAAACTTCCCTCTTTGAACTGCTTTTGCTGCATCCCATAGGTTTTGGATCGTGTTTTCACGTCGTGTCATTTGTCTCTAGGTATTTTTTGATTTCTTCAGTGATCTCTTGGTTATTTAGTAACGTATTGTTTAGCCTCCATGTGTTTGTGTTTTTTACGTTGTTTTCCCTGTAATTTATATCTAATCTCATAGTGTTGTGGTCAGAAAAGATGCTTGATATGATTTCAATTTTCTTAAATTTACCGAGGCTTGATTTGTGACCTGAGATGTGATCTATCCTGGAGAATGTTCTGTGTGCACTTGAGAAGAAAGTGTAATCTGCTGTTTACACAGATTTGATGGAATGTCCTATAAATATCAATTAAATGTATCTGGTCTATTGTGTCATTTAAAGCTTGTGTTTCCTTATTAATTTTCTGTCTGGATGATCTGTCCATTGGTGTAAGTGAGGTGTTAATCTCCCCCACTATTATTGTGTTACTGACAGTTTCCTCTTCTATAGCTGTTAGCATTTGCCTTATGTTTTGAGGTGCTCCTGTGTTGGGTGCATATATATTTATAATTGTTATATCTTCTTCTTGGATTGATCCCTTGATCATTATGTAGTGTCCTTCTTTGTCTCTTGTAATAGTCTTTATTTTAAAGTCTATTTTGTCTGATATGAGAATTGCTACTCCAGCTTTCTTTTGATTTCCATTTGCATGGAATATCTTTTTCCATCCCCTCACTTTCAGTTTGTATGTGTCCCTAGGTCTGAAATGGGTCTCTTGTAGACAGCATATATATGGGTCTTGTTTTTGTTTCCATTCAGCAAGTTTGTATCTTTTGGTTGTAGCACTAAATCTGTTCACATTTAAGGTAATTATCAATATTATGCTCCTATTACCATTTTCTTAATTGTTTTGGGTTTGTTATTTTAGGTCCTTTTCTCCTCTTGTGTTTCCTGCCTGAGAAGTTCCTTTAGCATTTGTTGTAGAGCTGGTTTGGTGGTCCTGGATTCTCTTAGCTTTTGCTTGTCTGTAAAGCTTTTGATTTCTCTGTCAAATCTGAATGAGATCCTTGCCAGGGAGAGTAATCTTGGTTGTAAGTTCTTCCCTTTCATCACTTTAAATATATTGTGCCACTCCCTTCTGGCTTGTAGAGTTTCTGCTGAGAAATCAGCTGTTAACCTTATGGGAGTTCCCATGTATGTTATTTGTCATTTTTCCCTTGTTACTTTTAATAATTTTTCTTTGTCTTTAATTTTTGCCACTTTGATTACTGTGTGTCTCAGTGTGTTTCTCCTTGGGTTCATCCTGCCTGGGACTCTCTGCGCTTCCTGGACTTGGGTGGCTATTTCCTTTTCCATGTTAGGGAAGTTTTCGACTATAATGTCTTCAAATATTTTTTTGGGTCCTTTCTCTCTCTCTTCTCCTTCTGGGACGCCTATAATGCGAATGTTGGTGCATTTAATGTTGTCCCAGAGTTCTCATAGGCTGTCTTCATTTCTTTTTGTTCTTTTTTCTTTAGTCTGTTCTGCAGCAGTGATTTCCACCACTCTGTCTTCCAGATCACTTATCCGTTCTTCTGCCTCAGTTATTCTGCTATTGATTCCTTCTAGTGTATTTTTCATTTCACTTATTGTCTTGTTCATCTCTGTTTGTTCTTTAATTTTTCCAGGTCTTTGTTAAACATTTCTTGCATCTTCTCGATCTTTGCCTCCATTCTTTTTCTGAGGTCCTGGATCATCTTCACCATCATTATTCTAAATTCTTTTTCTTGAAGGTTGCCTATCTCCACTCCATTTAGCTGTTTTTCTGGTGTTTTATCTTGTTCCTTCATCTGGTACATAGTCCTCTGCCTTTTCATTTTGTCTATCTTTCTGTGAATGTGGTTTTCTTTCCACAGGCTGCAGGATTGTAGTTCTTCTTGCTTCTGCTGTCTGCCCTCTGGTGGATGAGGCTATCTAAGAGTTTTGTGCAAGCTTCCTGATGGGAGGGACTGGTCGTGGGTAGAGCTGGGTGTTGCTCTGGCGGGCAGAGCTCAGTAAATCTTTAATCTGCTTGTCTGTTGATGGATGGGGCCGAGTTCCCTGCCTGTTGGTTTTTTGGCCTGAGGCGACCCAGCACTGGAGCCTAGTGGCTCTTTGGTGGGGCTGATGGTGGGCAATGGGAGGGCTCACGCCAAGGAGTACTTCCCAGAACTTCTGCTGCCAGTGTCCTTGTCCCCGCATTGAGCCACAGCCACCCCCTGCCTCTGCAGGAGACCCTCCAACACTAGCAGGTAGGTCTGGGTTAGTCTCCTATGGGGTCACTTCTCCTTCCCCCTGGGTCCTGATGTGCACACTACTTTGTGTGTGCCCTGCAAGAGTGGAGTCTCTGTTTCTCCCAATCTTGTTGAAGTCCTGCAATCAAATCTTGCTAGCCTTCAAAGTCTGATTCTCTGGGAATTCCTCCTCCCGTTGCCGGACCCCCAGGTTGGGAAGCCTGACGTGGGGCTCAGAACCTTCACTCCAGTGAGTGGACTTTTGTGGTATAATTGTTCTCCAGTTTGTGAGTCACCTACCCAGCAGTTATAGGATTTGATTTTATTGTGATTGCACCCCTCTTAACGTTTCATTGCGGCTTCTCCTTTGTCTTTGGATGTGGGTTATCTTTTTTTGTGAGTTTCAGTGTCTTCCTGTCGATGATTGTTCGGCAGTTAGTTGTGATTTTGGTGCTCTTGCAAGAGGGAGTGAGTGCATGTCCTTCTACTCTGCCATCTTGAACCAAATCCTCACAAATAGCTCGAGTGTACAGTTTTATCGAATGCTTTTTCTGCACCTGCTTAGCTGTTCTTTTATTTTTCTCCTTTAATTGATTCATGTGTTAAATTAAATATACACATCTTCTATTGTTAAGCCATGCTTACATTCTTGGGAGAAGTTTTAGCTGGTCATACTTTTATAAATATACTGCCAGATTTCATTTACTACTATGTATTTTACATTTTTTATATATATGTTAGGGAGCAAAATTGGCTTATAATTTCACTTTTTTGTGCAGTCTGCTAAATTTCAACAGGTATTCTATTCCAAGATGGCCTGAGCTGTGATCTAGCTTGTTTCTTCTCTGGTGTATACATATACAGCAAGTATTGCTGTGTATTCTTTTTTTTTTTTTTTTTAATTATTTTTTTAAACTTTTTTTTAAATGTATTTTACCACAATTTTTTTTTAAATGAAAGTTTATCTATTTATTTATTTATTTATTTATTTATTTATCTATTTTTGGCTGTGTTGGGTCTTCGTTTCTGTGTGAGGGCTTTCTCTAGTTGCGGCAAGTGGGGGCCACTCTTCATCACGGTGCACGGGCCTCTCACTGTCATGGCCTCTCTTGTTGCGGAGCACAAGCTCCAGACGCGCAGGCTCAGAAGTTGTGGCTCACGGGCCTAGTTGCTCCGTGGCATGTGGGATCTTCCCAGACCAGGGCGCGAACCCGTGTCCCCTGCATTAGCAGGCAGATTCTCAACCACTGCGCCACCAGGGAAGCCCCTGCTGTGTATTCTTATTTATTTATAACTTCCATTGAGTCATTTGAACTTGTTTAGCAATAATAATAATCATAGTGAACGATTTTGATCTTTCTCTGTGTAGGTTGTCATCCAATAGCATAGGGTTATCTAGAGTTTCATCAAGTCAGGTCGGGTACTTGCAATGGGGAAGGCAAGTCTATTATGTAGTTTCGAATAAAAGATACTTCCATTTGTATATTTACTGTCACTGATATTCATCAGGCCCAGTGGTTTATTAGAAAACAAAACACTTTAAAGACTCTTCCTTTCTGATTCTCCTGCCTGCCCTTGCTGCTATCTGTAACTCATGCCCAAGCTTGGACCTCAGGGCAACGGCCTGTTCCTTTGAGCGTTATGTTCTACTATAGTGTAGACCACATGGAGGCAGCCAGTGGAGTCAGGAGGGCCTGGAGCCCATGCTGCCCTGACACTCACTTGCTCTCTGAGTTTGGGCCAATTCCTCAGCCTCTATAAACTTTAGTTATTTCATCAGTGCAATGGGAATTTTAATATCTGTCTTACAGGGTTTGTCCTAATGAGTGATCAATAATACAAAAGCACAGTGTCTGGTATATAGTAATTGCTTATAAAAGTAGCTTTTAGTATACCTTCTCTGTCATATTGAATAAAATGCTAGTAGGACTATGTTAACAACCAACTAAAAGCACGACTGCTTGCAGTCGTCCTTCCAAAGGTGCTATTAGTTTGTGGTTTATAGGTTTATGTTACTTCATCTTTCGTATATTGTTTTAATTATTTTAAAACAAATATTTTTTTGGCACCTACCATATCCTAGGACTAGATGCTGGGGAATATTAAGGATACAAGGTAAACAAGGAGCTGAGGTCAGTCTAGAAAGGCCAAACATAATTAGAATATGAGCTGATAGGTTATCAGATATGAGATAGCAAGACAGAATATCAGGATAAGATCTGAGAATATCAAGAAATGAATTTCAGTGGGAGTGATTAGGGTGGAACAGCTAACTCTGTCTGGTCTAACACCAAGAAGGTGATACTTCAGCAGGGTCTTGAAGGCTGAGTGAGACAAGGAGCAAGTGTGCTCCAGTCAGGGCAAGTTGGGTATGTCAGGCTACCTGGGCATGAAAGGATATTTTACAATAGGGATGGTAAAACTTTAGGAATAAATTGCATAATAGATTCAGATCTCAGAATTCCTTTCAGGGCTGCATATTTAACTGTGAGTCTTTGAGCTTGGGACAAGGGACGAGGGATGCCTTGGAATCCTGGGTAAACACTGATCCTCTAGTGTCCTAGTGGTAGGATTTAATTCACCACTAATTAGTGTTGGTTTTGGCTCCCATGGGGAAGTGTAAACACAAAGAAGGCAAGGAGTAGGGAGAAGGGCAAAGGCAAGTGCATGGGTGTGTATATTTGCAGAACCATTTTGGAGGAACTGAGGAGTGCAGAGAAGGTCTTGAAAATAGAGCAGGGATTATTTCTCATGCTTTAAAACACAGCAAAATCTGCTGGAGGCTACTAACATGTCACACCCTTAAAATAAAAACAGAGGGAAACGGAGCCTTCTTTACTTGTACTGTGATCATTTTAACCTCAGTAGCCTTCCAAAGGGAAACCATAATCGGGTTGTTTTTATTGTCTGTGGGCTGGAGCAAGCGTTGGTCTGTAAACATTGGATGCTTCCAACTCAAATAGCCTTCTTAGGAATGTCTACCCACATTTGAGGTGTGCTTCACTGGGAACCTTAGAATGCTGTACAAAAGCAGTAGGGCATCTCCTCAAACTCACAAGGTTTCAGAAATTTTCCAGCCAGAGGTGCTCGGGTGAGGGGCACTTGTAACAAACCTGCCCTTGTTTTAGGAGACAGCGCTTGAAAGAGTTTTGGTTTTTGTTTTGTTGTCTTTTTTAGATTTTTGCCTTTTCTTCTTCATCATACAACAGTTGTTTGTGGTGGGTTTTTTGTTTTTTCAGCCAGAGAAGGATGTCTGTGAGAGAAATATCTGTATCTTCCAAGATCCACACTACTTTTTTTTTTTAATTTACTTACTTATTTATTTATTTATTTTTGGCTGTGTTGGGTCTTCGTTTCTGTGTGAGGGCTTTCTCTAGTTGTGGCAAGCAGGGGCCACTCTTCATCGCAGTGCGTGGGCCTCTCACTATCGTGGCCTCTCTTGTTGCGGAGCACAGGCTCCAGACATGCAGGCTCAGTAATTGTGGCTCACGGGCCCAGCCGCTCCGCGGCATATGGGATCTTCCCAGACCAGGGCTCGAACCCGTGTCCCCTGCATTAGCAGACAGAGTCTCAACCACTGCGCCACCAGGGAAGCCCCACACTACCTTTTAAAGTATCTGTACGATTCAAGTCAAGTCAGCCAGCATTTATGTACTCCTCCTGGGTACTGGGTGCCCAGAATCCTGAAATTAATAAGATTGAGGACCTTCCCCATAGAAACCCACGTTCCGGTCAGGAGGACAAATATGTACCCAAGTAACTCAAACACCAGACAGGATTTGAAGATGTTGAAGGAAAATGTTGGTGTTCATGGGAGAAAACCAGAGGAGGAGCTAAATTCTTGCGAGGAGTATCAGAAGGAGAACAGAAGGGAAGGGAAAGGAAGGGAAGGGAAAAGAAGGAAAGGAAAGGAAAGAGAATGGAATGTAGTCTTAATTTGAATACGTAGAATTTCAACATTAGGTGACTGAAATTAAGAAAAGGAATGAAATTAATCTCTTGTAAAACAAGAATTTAAAATAATTTTTCTGCTTACCAACAAAATAAACCTGTTTTAATTCATTGATTAATTCTTCTACTCCATAAACTTGCATTGAGTACCTATGATGTGCCAGGCACTGTTTAGAGATAGAAAAGGAATAAGACATCTCTGCTCTCAGTTCCTTCATTGTCTAAACAGGTAGACAGAGATGTGCATACAAACAGTGACACCACAGAGAGGCAGATATACCTAGAGGGATGCATGAAATACTCTGAGAGCCCCGTGGGTGTAAGAGAGTAAAGGAAGACTTCACGGACAGAGTTTTAGAGGTCTGATGGTGAATGGGTCATGGAAACAGTCCATGTAGAGGGCATGTCATGTACAAAGGCAGAGAAGCATGAAGCAGCCTGGGATGTTTATGAGACCTCAGGTGTTTTGATATGTCTCAAATATAGGGTTATAAAGGATGGAAAGTTTGGCTGGGTCTGGAAATTAAACTGACAAGAACAGATTAACAAGAGAAAAGGATACAAATTTATTTCATATACATCTTATGTGACATGGGAGCCTTCATAAGGAAATGAAAACCCAAAGAAACAGGCCTGAGTGTTTTACACTGGGTTTGATGAAGAGTGGACAGTCATGGAGGAATATGATAGGCTAAGGAGTACGAGTTGAGTGTAGTCAACTGGTAGAAACTTAGCAAAGCCTCTTTGTTAGGATTCTTCTCTATGACCCTTTGTCTTCAGAGATAAGACTGCTCCTTTCCTCCAGGTATAGGGAGAGCCCATCTCACCTGAGGGTTGTATAACATGTTTCAGGGAAGAAGGGTAAGGGGAGAAGAAAGTCGGAGTGACTCTCCTGCTTAAAATACTATGGGGCCATATTTTGGGGTAGCATGTCCTGAACCCCATCAGGGTATATGGAGGGGGCAAATGAGAGGAAGTGGGGGAGATGAGAAATGAAGCTAAGAAATAAAATCAAGAGCCAGATCTTGAAGAGCTTTCTAGACCATGCAATGGAAATTGAATTTTATCCTGTAGTCTTTTTTTAAATTTTTTTTTGCTGGGAGATTCTTTTTTATTCATTTTATCCTTAGAGAAAAGAAATTTAACTTACAAAGACCCGAAGCAACAATTTGTCAAAATAAGTAACCCATCCAGGGTTTACAGACACCAAAGGCATGAAAAGTGGATTCCAGCACAGAGCATGAGGTGACTCCCAGCTGAAGCCAAACCGAGAGGCCGGCGTCTAGGCCTCAGGGCAGCGCTAGCCCCCCAGGGTGGCGGCCACAGCAGCACCTACCCCCCTATAAGGCTCCGGGGGCAAAGGAGGCCACCTCCTCCCTCTGGCCCCAAGGGCTCAGCCCCTCCTCCTCACGGCTGTGATCTGCTTTGTGGAGAATTTACAAGATGAGGATGACCTACAGAAACCATAGGAACTGACCGTACATCCTTCCTTATATCTATCTGTGTTCAGTGTCCCACCATAGAAAGTTCGTATCCAGAGAGAGCAGGTACGCCACGTGGAAGGGGGTCTGCGCTAGGAAGACAGTCGGGAGGGCGGGGCAGGGGAGACCGGGACCTTGACCGTGACCGGCGTGGAACCCGTGATGTCAGTGGATCCAAGTGGAGGTTGGAGAGCTCCCCTCGCTGTGCTACGGCAGCTGCCCCTTCCCTCCCGGTCCTGCCGCCCGCAGGCGTGGGGCTCCCACAATCCATTCGCGGTGGCGCTGGGCTGGCAGGGGCAGCGGGGGGAGGAAGCGGGGGAGAAGCTCCCTGTCCTCGCCGCTCCAGGGCGCCCGCCCGGAGCTGAGGTCCTCCGACCTTCAGACCGTGATGGAGTACTGAGGTATATAGTTTCTCGGAAAGTTTAAGAAACGGAATCAATAACGTGCTCGTCGTGGGGCCCGACGGTGCGGGAGGACTCGGGCGGCTCCCCTACTGCCCACGTGCTGCAGCTTGGAATTGCCCTCAAACTGCTCCCATTTCTGGTCTCAGGACTTAATGAAGCTCAGGTTCTTGATGTCTCGTCGCAGAAAGAATTCAGTGAGAGACAAAGCGATAGGTAAGAAGTGGATTTATTTAGAGAGAAACACGCTCCACAGATGCAGTGTGGGCCATCTCAGAAGGTGAGAGCGGCCTCCTGCAGTCATTTTAATGAAGGATTCTAAGTGGGAAAGTAATATCTACATTTTAGAAAGAGCCTGCAGGTGGTTTCCTGGAGAATAAAGTTGAACTGGGCAAGACAGGAAGTAGAAAAGCCTGCTAAGAGGCTGTTTCAGCCAACTAGGTACCGGGTGGGATTGAGACCTTTAAAGGCCATCACCATCATCATCCCCCACATGCAATTCAAAATTTAAGCAAAGCTAACCATAAAATAAGAATAATAGAACCCAAGTTCTGATTTTTCTTATGATGATTGTTTAGATGCATTGAAAAAATTATATCAAATATCAAAATATTTTAAGACTTCTATTGCCTCTTCTCTTTGGTGCCCTGGTCCGCTGGTGCCCTAAAGCATGTGCATCACTGTGTCTTGTGGGATCCAGCCTGCCCAGTACAGGCGGTGGTCAGGATGATGGGTAAAAAGACTGGGGTGGGTTGAAGTGGGAGAGTCAACAGGACTGAGTGATGGGTGAGGGGAAGAGAGAAGCCAGGGGCGGCGCCGAGACTTCTGACTTGGATGGCAGGGTCATGCCCTGCCTTTGGATTTCTACTGCTTGTCATTGCTGACATTTGGCCGTGGCCCCTCCCAGGCAGGCACCCTTCCAGCATCTGTTCCCTCTGCAGAGTGCCTCCATCCTTTGCACTTAGTCCAGGCTCCAACGGGTATTTTAAAGTGCCCTCATCCGAGGGCCCCCAATAAATCCCTCACAGACTTTAAAATCCTCAGGACCAGATCCAGCCTCTGACATAACCACCGTTTCAGCACAGCTCTGTCATGAGACTCCTGACACAACCTTGGCTCAGATCGGAGGCCTCAGCAGGGGCCCCCATTCCTTTCACCCATCTCTCATCCTCCCCTTGTAGGTGGCTCCTCTGTGCAAAGGTAACCTGGTCCCCTTACTTACTCTGGAACTGTGGCTCAGTGACAAAAGGAGAAGATTCAGCCTGTGGAGACACAGCTTTATCCCGATGACATGCATCATGTCATCACCCACTGTCAGCCCCCAAATCTGTCTGGGAACAAAAGGCCCCAGGCAGCAGCTAAATACATCTCTGGGGTTGTTTCTGAATATTCTGAAATATCCATAACTCAATTGGGAAGAGAATTCCCCCCATGATCCTGAGACTAGAGTTCATTATGCTGTTTTCTTCAGGATTCCCAAAGCCCTAACTTTGAGAGAAACAAAAACAAATTCAGAGGGCACACCAGCTAGTATTCTCCATGAGGGCTTTAAGTCCCTCTTCGTGTTCCTCCAGGCCTGGTGTCAGATACTGGCACCATAGTGCCATGTATTGTTTTCATCACCAATATTGGAGCACCCCCTTCTGCCTGGGGGTGTATTCTACAGTCAGTTGGTAATTATGTCACCATTTCAACCACTTGACACAAAGTGCCAGATTTCATTTCTTTCCAAGTCATCCTACTTCCAAACTCACAACTCTGGAAAATCTCAGCTTTGGAATGCTGGACTAGACCATGCCAGGTGGGTAGGCCAGTTTATTGTATCAGAGATGAGTTACTTTTACATACACAGTCACCAGAGAGAGGCCACGTTCCCCAGAAATCGGTGGAGGTAAACGTATATTTTTAGTCCTTAAGCCAAGAAAATTGCTGTCATAATCATAAATAGTCCAAATAGCAACAACAACAAAAGGGCACACTGAAGTATACAGGGTGAAATGTGAAAGAGCTTCTTGAATTCTCCACCTCTGCCCCTACTTCATTTCCCTCCTCCTTGGCAACAGTTGGGTACTGCGCATCCAGAACTTTTCCTGCACTTTGTAGATATCTTTCCTTATGTGTGCATAGATCGCCACTTAAATGAAGTGACTGTTATCATGAAGCGCTCAGAGATGTGCCCATTTCACAGATCCGTACATACCCCTTATCTTTACAATGATAAATAATTCATAAAATTCAAACTAAAGTAGTACAGGGCAGGGAGGAGGGGGAGTGTGGGCTGAGAATCACAGCAGAAATCTTCTTGGTGCATAATTCAGAATCTTTCCGTGTTCAGTCTGTGATCTTTTTGCAGTTTTATACATTCAAATAATACCTGGTTTCTAGAGCTCATGCTCTGTTCGTGGGCTGCCCCATGAGATGAGATCCTTGTTATCTACTTTCACTCACCTCCTTGGGGAAATATTTTCAGCCTGAAATACCGGGTCAATTAGCAAGCACCATGGAACAGTATGTAATTCTCAGAACTGGCTCCAGAAGCCTCCTGGCTCCCTGGTGGGTGCCCCTTAAACTGCCTCGCCAACACTGTGTAATCACTTCTTCTTCAACCAGCCTCAAAGTGTTCCCGCTCTGGGGAAGAAAGCGTCTCTAATTACATTTGCCTTTCTCTTCCTCAGTCGCCAAGGTCCTCTGTGCAGACGCCTGTGCTCAGCAGTTCCTGGAGCAGCAAAGGCGCAGCCAGACAGGAGGGCCCTTCCTCTCCTTTTAGAGAGCAGTGAATTTTGCTTTTCCAAGCCAGGTAGGCCTGCGTGATCTTTGACTTCATGACTCATGTTCTTTAACGGATTTACATTATTATTTACTATGTTACTCCCTTCACATGGAAGGCCAGTTTGGTATTAATGTATTTTCTCTTCATGTAAAATCCAGAATGACTGCTTACACCTACATGATTTATGAATTTCCTGCCTCCCTAGAGGATATTCTATTTCTCATCAAGATGAATATTTATTTGATTAAAAAAAACAACTAATCTTTGATCCTGGTATACCTACGGGTATCGACCTATAAAGACATGTAAATACCCTTTATTACCATTTTCTTTCCCGAGAGCATTTAAAAATGTGGAGATGCTGTATTTTCTATGGGCTAAAGTGCTGTTTACTGAAGACCTCAGGAATGGTTTTCTGTGAAGTGAGTTGAGGGAATGTCCTTTATGGAAACCGGGTGGGGGGTTTTTCCCTGTGTTTGCTCCTGGCTGGTTTGAGGACAGCCTCCTATGAATTTTATTTTATTTTATTGAAGTTTATTTTATTTTTTTTATACAGCAGGTTCTTATTAGTTATCTATTTTATACATATTAGTGTATACATATCAATCCCAATCTCCCAGTTCATCCCATCACCACCCCCCCGCTTCCCCCCCTTGGTGTCCATACTCTTATGAATTTTAAATTGTTCATGACAACAGAAGAAGAAAAAGCTACAGCAGCTGAGACGTCAGATATAGTAGCCATGGAGATAAAAGCGCTGCTTTTTTCCCTCTGGGATGCAAAATTTGTGTTTAAATGTGAATGACATCTTGAGATCAATGCATTTGGTACAGTTCAGTAGTACAATAAAGACTGGTGTCAGAGATTGGGTAGAAAGATAAGGAAGTGTTCACTTAATGAATGAAGGCTTTTTGGAAGAGGTGGGCCAAAGACAAAGTATTTTGGGAACTAGGGACAAGTCATGTAATCTCTCTGGCCCTTGTCTCCTAAGCCCTAAAGTGAAGGGGTGGGAGGGGAGGAGCACTGAAGTGTCCTCAGTTTCTAACATTCTGTAATTCTTTGTTCTAGCCATTTTGGACAGTGTAGGCAAAGAACAGCAGGCAAGATCTAAATAAAAGTCTGAAAGGGGAGCTAGCTGTTAAGAATGCAAGCTGGAGGGACTTCTAGCCATTTTGGACAGTGTAGGCAAATAACAGCAGGCAAGATCTAAATAAAAGTCTGAAAGGGGAGATAGCTGTTAAGAATGCAAGCCGGAGGGACTTCCCTGGTGGTCCAGTAGTTAAGACTCTGCACTCTTCCACTGCAGGGGGTGCAGGTTCAATCCCAGGTCCGGGAACTAAGGTCCCACATGCTGTGTGGCACAGCCAAAAAACAAAAAGTGAGCTGGGATGGAAGATGTGTGCAGAAATGTGAATGGCAGAAAGGGAGCATGAATGGTCTGGAATCAGAAGGTTGTATTTAATCCAAAATATGGTCAAGGTAGTAGGAAAAAGATTTGAAGGCAGCTGGCTGGGTAGTTTGCATTAAGTGAATATTTTCTAGTGTAACATTTTAATTCCCTTAATTGTTTCAAATGTATTTTTTTTTTTTTTAATTTTTTTATTGTTTATTTTTGGCTGTGTTGGGTCTTCGTTTCTGTGCGAGGGCTTTCTCTACTTGCGGCAGGCGGGGGCCACTCTTCATCGCGGTGCGCGGGCCTCACTATCGCGGCCTCTCTTGTTGCGGAGCACAGGCTCCAGACGCGCAGGCTCAGTAATTGTGGCTCACGGGCCCAGTTGCTCCGCGGCATGTGGGATCTTCCCAGACCAGGGCTCGAACCCGTGTGCCCTGCATTGGCAGGCAGATTCTCAACCACTGCGCCACCAGGGAAGCCCTGTTTCAAATGTATTTTAACAGCTTTATTAAGATGTAACTCAAATACCATACAATTGACTCATTTAAAGTACACAGTTCAATGACTTTTAGTATATTCACAGAGCTGTGCATATTTACATCACCACAATCAATTTTAGAATATTTTCATTACCCTAAAAAGAAATGTTGCTCTGCTTAGCCAGTATTCCCAACTCCTCCCTCTAAACCCTAACCAACCACTAATCTACTTTCTGTTGCTATAGATTTGCCTATTCTGAACACTTCACGTAAATGGGATCATACAATATACGGTCCTTTATGACTGCTTCTTTCACCTGGCAGAATGTTTTCAAGGTTTGTCCTTGCTGTACATATGTCAGTACTTCATTTCTTTTTACTGATGAATAATATCTACTGTATAGATATACCGCATTTTATTTATCCATTCATCAGTTGATGGATATTTGGGTTGTTTCTACTTTTTAGCTATTATGAATTATGCTGCTATTAACATTTGTATATAAGTTTTTGTGTGGACATGTTTTCATTTCTCTAAGGTATATACCTAGGAGAGGAATTGCTAGTTTATGAGATAACTATATTCAATTGTTTTAAAAACTGACAGATTGTTTTTCAAGGGGGTGCACCATTTCACATTCCCACCAGCAGTGTATGAAGTTTCCAGTTCCTCCACATCCTCTCTAACACTTGTTATTACCTGTCTTTTTTATTCTAGCCATCCTAGTGGGTGTGAAGTGGTATCTCATTGTGGTTTTGCGTTCCCTGATGGCTCATGACGTTGAGCATCTTTATACGTTTTTACTGGCCGTCTGTATATCTTCTTTGGAGAAATGTCTATTTAGATCCTTTGCCCATTTTTAATTGGGTTGTCTTTTTATTTGAGTTATTTTTTGTGTTATCTTTTTATTTTTAATTGAGTTATTTTATTTATAGATTCTCGATACAAATCCTAACACTAGACCACCAGGGAACTCCCAGAACCTAGTTTAAATTTATACTAACTCAATTTTAGTGAAATCAAGAAACTTTACTCCTTTATAGCTCCATTCCCCCCTCCTCTTTGTTGTACTATTATTGTTATAACTATTGTATCTTTTTTTAAAAATTATTTATTTATTTATTTATGGCTGTGTTGGGTCTTCGTCTCTGTGCAAGGGCCCTCTATAGTTGCGGCAAGTGGGGGCCACTCTTCATCGCGGTGCGTGGGCCTCTCACTGTCGCGGCCTCTCTTGTTGTGGAGCACAGGCTCCAGACGCACAGGCTCAGCAATTGTGGCTCACGGGCCTAGCCGCTCCGTGGCATGTGGGATCTTCCCGGACCAGGGCTCGAACCCGTGTCCCCTGCATTGGCAGGCAGATTCTCAACCACTGCGCCACCAGGGAAGCCCTAACTATTGTATCTTTATATGTTAAAAATAAAACAACATATTGTTATAATTATTCATTTATATGATTTAATGTCTTTTTTTTTTAAAGAAATTCACGTTCTTTTATTTATTTATTTATGACTGTGTTGAGTCTTCGTTTCTGTGCGAGGGCTTTCTCTAGTTGCGGCAAGTGGGGACCACTCTTCATCGCGGTGCGCGGGCCTCTCACCATCGCGGCCTCTCTTGTTGCGGAGCACAGGCTCCAGACGCGCAGGCTCAGTAATTGTGGCTCAGGGGCCCAGTTGCTCCGTGGCATGTGGGATCTTCCCAGACCAGGGCTCGAACCCGTGTCCCCTGCATTGGCAGGCAGATTCTCAACCACTGCGCCACCAGGGAAGCCCGATTTAATGTCTTTTAAAGAAGCTGAGAGAAGAAAGGATAGCAAGTGTAGATAGACTTGAGGATTATTACAAACCCCTTGAGTGAAGAAATCCTCTCTACTTTCCTTCATTATCATATCCCCTGCACCTAGAACAGTGTTTGTCACGTAGTAGATGCTCATTTAATATATAAATGAATGAATAATGATCTCCATACAGACAATTAATGAAATCCCAGAGAGGGAGAGTCCCAATAAGATGTAGAGATGAGTAACGAAGAGATTAAGATTAAGAGAATAAGGTTGCATGAGTTGTGTGTATTGGGGGAGAGGTAATAATCATAGTGAGAAGAAGTGAGAGTGTCTTTCTCATTCAGTGCCATATGTATCTGAGGCTAACATGGTGTTGGCATATAGCAGTTGCTCAATAAATGTTGAATGAATGAATGATGCATCCTATGGCTGGTGCAGATCTTGGAGGATGAGGCAAGAGAGTTTCAGTCTTAGAAGTCCCTGTGTTGGGACTTCCCTGGTGGTCCAGTGGTTAAGACTCTGTGTTCCCAATGCAGGGGGCCCGGGTTCGATCCCTGGTCAAGGAACTAGATCCTGTTTGCCGCAACTAAGATCTCACCTGCTGCACCTAAGACCTGGCACAGCCAAATAAATAAATAAATAAAATTTTTTTTTTAAAAAAAGAAGAAGTCCCTGTGTTCCCCAAGTGAATACAATCTCTGTCTCTTCTCAGTGCCTCTGGCTCTAAAGTGGTGCTTTTCCTGGGGTCTCACCTTGTGTCCCACGTCCCCACTGGATTGCCTGGACCACCTGCTCCCTTTGTGGGTCCTAAGCAGGATGTCCAATTACTGAAGGATGAGAAGTGCAAGCCTATTGGTTAAGACTGAGCAGAGGGAAGACAGAATAAATTTATCATTAACCAAGCTGGTAGGGTGGTTTGAAGGAGAAGAAGAAAATTATTAGTGATTGGCAGAGGCAACTGAGAGAAAACCTGTGATCTTCTACATTTATATGCTCATTCATTCACCCACAACAGTTATTGAAAGCTTGCATAGAACAAAGTGTTCAGCTTTCCTTATGCCAAATATTAAATCCTAGACATAAAAAATTACTGTATTGTAAAAACATTCTGGAAATAACTATATAGCCCGCTGTGGTGGTGAAGATGAGCCCTGAGACTGGAGCCTCCCTGCCTGGGCTTGAATCCTGGATGGGTGGAGTCGCCTGACCTCCCTTTTTGTAAAATCGAGAATTCATGTAAGGATTAAATGGTTAATACACATAAAGCACCTAGAATAGTGCCCACCCCATCGTATATATTATAATATGTAAGAGCTAGCTATTATTATTGGTGTAATAATTGCTATTAAACAAAGACTAGAATAGTTGAGATTATCAGTAAATTTCAATAAAATTTTAGACTTCCCATTTTCCATACTACATATCTATCTAGGCTTCTCCTTAGTAGCAGCCAATTATGTATATATGTATTTATTTATTTTACAGCTTGAGCAAATGAGAAGCAACAACTCTCTTCTTACATATATTTATTTCATTTTGTTATGTGGTTACTGTGGTAAAGAGCTGTTTTCTACCTTTGAAAAACCAGCTTTACTCCAGAGGTTACCAGAACAGAGAGGAGCCCCATGGATGGATAATTCAGAGGGCAGGAAAGCGGTTGCTTTTCTTTCAAATTAGGTTGATCTGAATGAATTCCTGCCTGAGATTTCAAAGCTATGGCAGATCAATGGACTCAGGAATCAAAGACATCAAAGGTGATGTTTCTAATGTAAATGTATGAGCCATTCAAAACACTAATTAATGACTGTTCCTAGCTGGTTGTATCATGTAAAAGAGCAGTGTCATGAAAGATTCTTTTTTAAGGTTTAAAAAAAAATCTTTAGATTAGAAAGATACAGTAGAATGGTTGGATGTTTATTTCCATCACTGAATGCAAGAACCACCCCTTCCCCCTACTCCCCTATTCCCCATAAGTGTTCCATAACCCACTTGCATTGCTTGGACCCTTAAAGTTCACTTGTACAATTAAGATTTGTCTTACTGTAGAACTGCAGGGTCCCTTCCAGTCAATTTTCTCAGTTGAAGCGTAGAACGCGCTTCAAACACCGAACATTGGTACCCAATGTGCTTATCTCAGCAGCAGATCGCTTATTTTAAGTCATGCACGCACAGTGATTGTCCAGGTCGTTGGAGCCTTAGTAAACTCATCATGTGGAGAGGGGGTTTTTGGCACATAATAGGTGTTTAATAAATGTTTGTTAAATGAATGAATGTTGGTGGTGATGGTGAGCTGAAAATACCTTTATCATAAATAGGAGTCTTATCTAGATTTTTCACCC
Organism: Balaenoptera ricei; assembly: GCF_028023285.1. Classification (NCBI taxonomy): domain Eukaryota; kingdom Metazoa; phylum Chordata; class Mammalia; order Artiodactyla; family Balaenopteridae; genus Balaenoptera; species Balaenoptera ricei. The sequence goes on from NC_082641.1 coordinate 36,554,190, forward strand.
TGAATGATCCCAGACAAGCCATTTAACCGGATCATTTCATGCCTTGGTTTCCATGTCTTTAAAAGAAAGTATTGATATAATTAGTGGTTTTAGGAGTAGACTAGAGCTTTGTTAATTCAAAATAATTACACTGAAGACTTCTACTGCCGAACTCACCTGGTTACAGCAAGGAGCAGGGAAGCAATCTAAACATCAGGTTATACATTTGTCAACACAGTCTTACACTGGTCATCAGGAAAGTGAGCACTCGCTCTTATTTGGCCTGAGGTGCCTTCCAGGGAGGGATGCTATCAGGTAAAACAAATAACACAGCGGATATGCAGCTACACAATTATTTATCCTCATTAACCATCCAAAGTAAGAGGAAGAAATAACACATTTAAGTAAAATGATCACATTATATATCACCCAAACAATGACACTTTTGAGAATAAAAAAAGGAGGTAATATTAATCACATTGGGAAACGCATGGACAGCATTAGGCAAACCAGAATGTACAGTCAACCTGGGTCTGTGCCATGTCCAGAAGCAGTCTCAAGTGTGCAGGATCAGTTTTGCCCTTTTTTACCTAACTAAAAATTTTCCCTTCCTGACCTCACCGTTTGCCTGTGATAGAACTCTCAATCCTCTTAAGATCTACGGTAGATCACTTGTAGCTTCACCTTTATTTGCTAGTTACAGCATCTGTGTTTCTCATTCATTATAAAATCATTAGCATTAACTAGGCAACTAAGAATGAGGCATATGCCTTCTGCTCCATTTGGTGAAATTCTTCCTGTGTTTTTAGCTAATTTCCTTATGTGAGTGTTCTACTGTTACTCACACCTTATTTTGTCTGATTTTCTACAGGTCCTGGTGCCCTGTACACATTCTCCTAAATTTGCTGACGACACGTTTCAGTTCTACTAGTGAATCTTGATAACTTTTCTTCCTCCTATAAGATAGATTTCCCCTCTAACTAGCACTGCCCACTCAATAGTCGTAGGATATTGACACCTCAGCTGGCTGTACCCGCTAGAATATCCATGTATTCTAGTGGAAAAGAGCCAGGTCTTTTATACATTTGCTCAACAAATATTTAATTGAGCTCTTATTTGTGCCAAATACTGTTTAGAGTCCTGGATATATAATCTAGTCTGTGATCTGTCTGTTGGTTTTCTTAATGGTATCTTTTGATACCCGTAAATTTTAAATGCTGATGAAGTCAAACTTACCAAATTTTTTTTCCCTCTTACTGTTTGTGCTTTTTGTATCCAGTCCAAAAAACTTGCCCTACTTCAAAGTCCTGGAGATATACTTCTAGAAGCTTTATGGTGTTAGGTTTTATGTTTAAGTCAATGACATATCTCAGATTAATTTCTGTGCATGGTGTGGGATAAAGGTCAAGGTTCAACTTTTATTTACACAGACATCCAGTAGATCCAGCACCATGTGTTAAAAAAGACTTGCCTTTCCCCACTGAATTGGCTTGGCGCCTTGGTGGAAAATCAGTTGACCGTATATATGGGTCAATTCCTGGACTCTCTTTTGATTTTTTGGTCTATCCTTACACACTGTCTCAATTACTGTAGCTCTTATGAATATAGTCCATATAAGTCAAATATGATCACTACCCTGAAGGAGCTTACAATCTGATTTATGAGAGAGACAGTCAACATAGAAGTCATAACAGTACAAAGAGGTGGAGAAAATCACTGTGCTAGACACAGATGTTGGAAGTACAAAAGAGAACTCCACCTGGTTTAGGTGTGTAGGTACACAAGCTACCTGAAAGAGGTAACACCTAAAATGATCCTTAAGGGATCAGTAGGAATATGCAGAGGAGTAGGCCTGGTGCCCTCCAGTAAGAGTGAGGAGACCAGTGTGGCTGGGTGGAGTGAGTGAGGTGGAGATTGGAAGAGGTGACATCAAAGAAGAAGGGGACCACACTGGGCAGAGCCTTGAAGGCCATTTTAAGGGTCTTAGCTTTTACTCTGAGTGAGAAGAGAAGCCATCCAAGGGTTTTGAGTAGAGAAGTGACACGATCTGACGTCTTTTAGAAGGATCTTCCTGGATGCTCTGTCTGAAACAGACGATGTCTGAGCTGGTCTCAGAGCTTCTATCTTACCTGGCTGGTGGGTGCCAGATAAAACAGAAGCTCTGAGACCAGCTGCAGAGACTGTAACTAAAATCCAATCAAAAACTGATGGTGGCTTGGACTCAATGGTAATACTGGGATGACTGTGGTTTGGGTAATAATGGGATAAAGGGATTGTGTTCTGGATATATTTTGAAAATAGAGCCAATGAGATCTGCTGACAGATTGAACATGAGATGTAAGATAAAAAGAGGAGTCCAGGTTTTCGGCTTCAGCTAGAAGGATGTGTTGCCAGTCATCAATATGTGAGAGCAAGTCTGGAGAAGAAAATCAGAAGCTTGGTTTTCCTACTTTAGAGTAAATATGAGAGATTACTACCCAAAGTACAAGCAGTTTCCCCTACAGAGAAACCAGGTGGAGATAAAGTCATCATGTGAGTCGTCAAGCCCAGTGTGTGCAGCACTGGCCTAGGTGATGGGGAATCTAGGGGAATGGACGTGACCCCTGCACGTGGACCCTGCTCCTGAGGAGAGCTGCGAGGAGGCTTGATTCACACCAATGAAATGGAAGAAATGTGAAGTCAAGGACCAGATTGTGGATACAGATCTCAGGTGCCACAGGACAGTAGCGGTGTGGTCAGGAGTACTTAAAGTATGCTTCTAGAAGGAAATGGGAAAGGAGCCATCTTCGCAGGTTGGGGAAAACTTAGAGAGGAAAAGGCAAAACTGTGGTACTAAGCAGGAACCACTAGAGACACAGATATTCTAGGCCTGGCTGGAAGGGTTGTCAGAAGGATTTTAAAAATTTGGTTCCTGGCACATAGTAAGCACTTGAGAAAGGATAGCTAGTAGTAGGTGTTATATGGGGGGAATAATGGAGATAAAATTGTGAGTCAAACTGTCCTGAGTTCAACCCCACCCCCATGTCAACACCTACTCCTTTGATGCCCTTTGCCCTTTCTCCTTTCCTAGGTTGTCTTCTTATACCTCTATTAGAAACCTTCAAATCTGGCTTTCTAAATTGTTTGTGAGGGGAAAAGGGAATTCGACTATCCTATTTCAGCAGGTCCATGCAGGCTTATGGGTTTTTAATCATCTCACTTGTGTGAAGACTACAAAGGTCCAGAAGGGGGCAATGTGACTCTTGGACTTCAGGCGGGCTTTTTTTTTCCTACAAATGCTTTGGAATTCATCCCCTTGTCCCCTGCCACCAGCACCCCTCACTTACCTCCACTGCTGGATAACTATTTAAGAATCCTCAGATGTGTTTCTTGTAGCGTGTAAAGGGATCACTTATGATGGATGGGAGGATCTTAGTAAAGGTTTCAAATTTTACTTGAAATTTGAATTTTTTATGATGAATTTTTTATGACGGTGAAAGTAAGAGCTTTTATTCTGAAATGCTGTTCTCCTCCATGACCGTAGCACTCCAGCCCTCCTGCCATGATAGACTTTCTTGAGTTCTGCTCAAACAGAAAAAAATGTTTTTTCTAACACCCCCTATGGCCATCATTCAAACGTTGTTCCTGCTTCTTAGTGAACATACTACATTAGAGTTGAAGAAAGTTATAAGGCAGCAAAAGAGCAGTGTCTGCTTTGACTTGCAAATATTTTTAATCCCTTAAAAATAAACCACGAGCTGCAAATAGGCATGAGTGTTCCTGTACTGTGTTTCCTAAATTAGTTATTCCTGAGGAGATGTAGAATACATTTTGTTTTTCTGCTCAGGGCCACCTGCTTGTGATTCAACCCATGGGTTCATTCTGCACCTTAATGCCATTCCTTATTTGTATGGAGGCAACCACGCTCCCTCAGAAGAGCTGGGAAGATCTGTGTTTTGGAAATGAATTATAACTGAGATTCATATCTTTATGGGGAAGGGCCTGAGTTTCTGCCATGCTGCTTCTGGAACTTGACCCCATTCTCTTCCTCACATGTTTGAAATTCCTGGTTTCACATGTTGTAAGGTTAACTTAAATATACAATCTCCACGCTCTTGGAGCTAACAGTCAAGACATTAAGGGCAACTTTCTTAATTTCAGTTGGCCTTAGTTTTGTTTTTCGTTTTAATCTGTGAAAAGGAAGTGACGGTACCTTACCTCACAGGGTTGTCATGTCATTCATCCATTCATTCACTTATTCATCCATTTCACTGTTGTTGTAAAATACCTAGCATTATAAAATTACAAATATTATATTTTTTGAACTAGTAGATTTTAACAAATTTTAAAATTGCATTATAGAAAAATTTAATACAGATACAAAAATGGTGTGAAGAACGTTATAAACCTCCATGTGCTCGTCACCCAGCTTCAAAAATGATCAATTCATGGGTCAGTCTTGTTTCATTTAAATTCCCATCATTTTCTCCACTCATTATTTTGGAACAAATTCCAGACATATTATTTTATCTAACAATCATTTTTAAAGATTAATGTTTATCCTATTAAAAACCTAATTAGGGCTTCCCTGGTGGCACAGTGGTGAGAATCCGCCTGCCAATGCAGGGGACACGGGTTCGAGCCCTGGTCTGGGAAGATCCCACATGCCACAGAGCAACTAGGCCCGTGAGCCACAATTGCTGAGCCTGCGCATCTGGAGCCTGTGCTCCGCAACAAGAGAAGCCACCTCAATGAGAAGCCCGTGCACCGCAAAGAAGAGTAGCCCCCTGCTCACCGCAACTAGAGAAAGCCCACGCGCAGCAACGAAAAAACCAACGCAGCCAAAAAATGAAGAAAGAAAGAAATTTATTAGAAAAAAAAGAAGAATGAATTCGATGGTCAAATAAACTTGGAGAACACTGAATTAAACAAACAAACAAACAAACAAAAAACAGATTTTATTTGTGTGTGTGTTTTAAACACCAGAAGATCATGAGGTACTAATACGAATATCTAAGAAGGGTGTAATATGCACCATTCCCAGATGTAGTCGACCATGGACCTATGGACTGCCATCCCCTATTTTTCTGATGATGTTCCTATAAAACCTAGAGCAGAATTGGCAAATTAGCAACCTGACGGCCAAATCTGGCCTGAAGGTTCAGTTTCACTAGGCCACACAGTGTTTTTAAAATATTTAAGCCACCATTTAAAAATTGAGAGTGTTGACCAAAAATTTATTGATTTCCAGTTGCCTTTAAAGAATTAAAAGGCTTGGAAAAAGTAAGCCTGCCTTCCAGCATGGCTACCCAGGCTGTTCGTGAGCCTGGGCTGCCTCGTCGTGCTGGGCATGGGGGCTCCCCTAAGCCCCATTGAACACCTGGATGGCCCTCCTGGGCATTTGCGTCTGTGACCTTGACAGTCAAGAGAACCTCAAGTGAGGTAGAGCTCAGTGTGGGAAGAGCTGATGTAAGCCCATCAGCCTGGGTGGACTGGCCATGGATGTGAGTGTAAGCAGAATGGGGAGACCCCAGCCTCTTGGCTGGGAAGGTAACTTGTGAGATCAAGTGGGGCAAGAGAGCGTGTCAGGAGCCACGCTGCTGTTCATCACTAGGGCAGAACCAGTTCACATTCATTTGCCATTTGCTTCAAAGTTTCCCAACTGCCACCGCCCCCAACTCCCCTCCCATGGGGATCTTGACAAATATGCTGAGGAATAAAAAGCTAGGGCCAAAAGCTAATATGGTGCAAATAACTTTTAAATGTTAAAATAGATCTTCAAATGAAGCATGTTTGCTAATGATCTCCCCCGAGGGCCCACCATGTCTGAGGAGGATTACGTGGGCTTAGGCTGTCCTCGCATTCTGTTGTCACACATAGAGAAAACCCAGCTATTTTCTAAGCAAACCAGTGCCTGGCCTTGCCAACCAAGGAAGAGGTTGTCTGAGAGCCTTGCCCAGAAGTTTTGTAATTTAAACTCAGACAAAGAGAACAAAGACGAAATGGTTTTCTTTGATATTATTTTCACAGTGGGTTGCAAGTCAAGAAAATAAATTACCAAGTAAGCTCCGTTTTCTTTAATCTTATTTAATGCATTGCTATGCAGCCACAGTAAGCTAATAATTAAGGACCATTCTGCCTCCTCAGAGGCTTTGATCTATAATGACACGACTCTATATTTTTGGCTGGTTGGGTTTCTAAGCTCTCATTAATGTCCATAAAAATTGGTCAAAATCAAAAGGGCAGAGAATAAAATGACAGCAAACCATGCTTGCATCTAAGAAAAGGGAAGATTTCGTCTGCAATTAGGTATGTCATAATTTCCATTATTTGCTTATTTTCAACATGATATAGCTTGATATTTTAGGACACTGCTAGAAAGCAGTCCAAATATAAACTATTTATAGCAATTCCACAACCTGTAATCAGGATTTCTGTTTCCAGACATCTAAGAAAAGTCTTTAGGAAAAAAAATCCTGCAAAATAAAAATGAATATTCACAGCCAAACAAGATTTATCTTTCTAGTTTGATTTTTTTACTTTTTTATTCTATTGGAATATGTGAGAATCTGGAGTTTTTCCTCACTCATTACTAATTTTGAAATTTCTGAGATTTGTTGGCAATTCAAGTACAGTAGAAACCGTATGTCTTTGTTTATTGGGAGCACAATAGTGTGAGTCTGGGAATTCTAATAATTAGATGTTGGACTTCATGAATTGATTACCCGCTTTTCTTGTCTTTTTTTCTCTATTGTTCATCTCTTATAGATTTTTTTAAACAACTCTTCAATTGAATTCCTTAATTTAAATTTCTAATAGAGCTCTTTCTTGTTCTCTGAGGGTTTTTGTTTTGTTTTGGTTTGGTTTTAGAATTTTGTTATTTGGTTTGGGTTTAGAATTTCTTATTTTATGGATGCAGTATTTTGTCTTTTGTCTTCTGCTTCCTGCAATGCTTTCTATTTCCTTCAAGTTCCTTTCATTCACTACTGTTTTGGTTGGGTATGCTTTCTTTCTTTTTTTTTTATCATCTTTATTGGAGTATAATTGCTTTACAATGGTGTGTTAGTTTCTGGTGTATAACAAAGTGAATCAGCTATACATATACATATATCCCCATATCGCCTCCCTCCTGCGTCTCCCTCCCACCCTCCCTGTAGGTGGTCACAAAGCACTGAGCTGATCTCCCTGTGCTATGTGGCTGCTTCCCACTAGCTATCTACTTTACATTTGGTAGTGTATATATGTCCATGCCACTCCCTCACTTCGTCCCAGCTTACCCGTGTCCTCAAGTCCATTCTCTACATCTGCGTCTTTATTCCTGTCCTGCCCCTATGTTCTTCAGAACCTTTTTTTTTTTTTTTAGATTCCATATATATGTGTTAACATACAGTATTTGTTTTTCTCTTTCTGACTTACTTCACTCTGTATGACACACTCTAGGTCCATCCACCTCACTTCAAATAACTCAATTTCGTTTCTTTTTATGGCTGAGTAATATTCCATTGTATATATGTGCCACATCTTCTTTATCCATTCATCTGTCGATGGACACTTAGGTTGCTTCCATGTCCTGGCTATTGTAAATAGAACTGCAGTGAACACTGTGGTACATGACTCTTTTTGAATTATGGTTTTCTCAGGGTATATGCCCAGTAGTGGGATTGCTGGGTCGTATGGTAGTTCTATTTTTAGTTTTTCGAGGACCCTCCATACTGTTCTCCATAGTGGCTGTATCAATTTACATTCCCACCAACAGTGCAAGAGGGTTCCCTTCTCTCCACACCCTCTCCAGCATTTATTGTTTGTAGATTTTTTGATGATGGCCATTCTGACTGGTGCGAGGTGATACCTCATTGTAGTTTTGATTTACATTTCTCTAATGATTAGTGATGTTGAGCATCCTTTCATGTGTGTGTTGGCAATCTGTATATCTTCTTTGGAGAAATGTCTATTTAGGTCTTCTGCACATTTCTGGATTGGGTTGTTTCATTTTTTGATATTGAGCTGCATGAGCTGCTTGTATATATTGGACATTAATCCTTTGTCAGTTACTTTGTTTGCAAATATTTTCTCCCATTCTGAGGGTTGTCTTTTCGTTTTGTTTATGGTTTCCTTTGCTGTGCAAAAGCTTTTAAATTTCATTAGGTCTCATTTGTTTATTTTTGTTTTTATTTCCATTTCTCTAGGAGGTGGGTCAAAAAGGATCTTGCTGTGATTTATGTCATGGAGTGTTCTGCCTATGTTTTCCTCTAAGAGTTTTACAGTATCTGGCCTTACATTTAGGTCTTTAATCCATTTTGAGTTTATTTTTGTGTATGGTGTTAGGGAGGGTTCTAATTTCATTCTTTTACATGTCGCTGTCCAGTTTTCCCAGCACCACTTATTGAAGGGGCTGTCTTTTCTCCATTGTATATTCTTGCCTCCTTTATCAAAGATAAGGTGACCATGTGTGTGGGTTTATCTTTGGGCTTTCTATCCGTTCCATTGATCTATATTTCTGTTTTTGTGCCAGTACCATATTGTCTTGATTACTGTAGCTTTGTAGTATAGTCTGAAGTCGGGGAGCCTGATACCTCCAGCTCTGTTTTTGTTTCTCAAGATTGCTTTGGCTATTCGGGGTCTTTTGTGTTTCCATACAAATTATGAAATTTTTTGTTCTAGTTCTGTGAAAAATGCCATTGGTAGTTTGATAGGGATTGCATTGAATCTGTAGATTGCTTTGGGTAGTATAGTCATTTTCACAATGTTGATTCTTCCAATCCAAGAACATGATATATCTCTCCATCTGTTTGTATCATATTTAATTTCTTTAATCAGTGTCTTATACTTTTCTGCATACAGGTCTTTTGTCTCCTTAGGTAGGTTTATTCCTAGGTATTTTATTCTTTTTGTTGCAATGGTAAATGGGAGTGTTTTCTTAATTTCACTTTCAGATTTTTCACCATTAGTGTATAGGAATGCTAGAGAGTTATATGCATTAATTTTGTATCCTGCTTCTTTACCAGATTCATTGATTAGCTCTAGTAGTTTTCTGGTAGCACCTTTATGATTCTCTATGTATAGTATCATGTCATCTGCAAACAGTGACAGCTTTACTTCTTCTTTTCCAATTTGGATTCCTTTTATTTCTTTTTCTTCTCTGATTGCTGTGGCTAAAACTTCCAAAACTATGTTGAATAATAGTGGTGAGAGTGGGCAACCTTGTCTTATTCCTGATCTTAGTGGAAATGGTTTCAGTTTTTCACCATTGAGAATGATGTTGGCTGTGGATTTGTCATATATGGCCTTTATTATGTTGAGGTAAGTTCCCTCTGTGCCTACTTTCTGGAGAGTTTTTTTCATAAATGGGTGTTGAATATTGTCAAAAGCTTTTTCTGCATCTATTGAGATGATCATATGGTTTTTCTCCTTCAATTTGTTAATATCGTTTATCACATTGATTGATTTGCATATATTGAAGAATCCTTGCATTCCTGGGGTAAACCCTGCTTGATCATGGTGTGTGATCCTTTTAATGTGCTGTTGGATTCTGTTTGCTAGTATTTTGTTGAGGATTTTTGCATCTATGTTCATCAGTGATATTGGCCTGTAGTCTTCTTTTTTTGTGGCATCTTTGTCTGGTTTTGGTATCAGGGTGATGGTGGCCTTGTAGAATGAGTTTGGGAGTGTTCCTCCCTCTGCTATATTTTGGAAGAGTTTGAGAAGGGTAGGTGTTAGCTCTTCTCTAAATGTTTGATAGAATTCACCTGTGAAGCCATCTGGTCCTGGACTTTTGTTTGTTGGAAGATTTTTAATCAGAGTTTCAATTTCAGTGTTTGTTATTGGTCTGTTTATATTTTCTATTTCTTCCTGGCTCAGTCTCGGAAGGTTGTACTTTTCTAAGAATTTGTCCATTTCTTCCAGGTTGTCCATTTTATTGGCATATAGTTGCTTGTAGTAATCTCTCATGATCCTTTGTATTTCTGCAGTGTCAGTTGTTACTTCTCCTTTTTCATTTCTAATTCTATTGATTTGAGTCTCCTCCCTTTTATCTTGATGACTCTGGCTAATGGTTTATCAATTTTGTTTATCTTCTCAAAGAACCAGCTTTTACTTTTATTGATCTTTGCTATTGTTTCCTTCATTTCTTTTTCATTTATTTCTGATCTGATCTTTATGATTTCTTTCCTTCTGCTAACTTTGGGGGTTTTTTGTTCTTTCTCTAATTGCTTTAGGTATAAGCTTAGGTTGTTTATTTGAGCTGTTTCTTGTTTCTTGAGGTAAGGTTGTATTACTATAAACTTCCCTCTTAGAACTCCTTTTGCTGCATCCCATAGGTTTTGGGTTATCGTGTTTTCATTGTCATTTGTTTCTAGGTATTTTTTGATTTCCTCTTTGATTTCTTCAGTGATCTCTTTGTATTTAGTAGTGTATTGTTTAGCCTCCATGTGTTTGTATTTTTTACAGATTTTTTTCCTGTAATTGATATCTAGTCTCATGGCGTAGTGGTCAGAAAAGATACTTGATACAATTTCAATTTTCTTAAATTTACCAAGGCTTGATTTGTGACCCAAGATATGATCTATCCTGGAGAATGTTCTCTGAGCACTTGAGAAGAAAGTGTAATCTGCTGTTGTTGGATGGTATGTCCTATAAATATCAATTAAGTCCATCTTCTTTAATGTATCATTTAAAGATTGTGTTTCCTTATTTATTTTCATTTTGGATGATCTGTCCATTGGTGAAAGTGGGGTGTTAAACTGCCCTACTATGATTGTGTTACTGTCGATTTCCCCTTTTATGGCTGTTAGCATTTGCCTTATGTACTGAGGTGCCCCTAGCTTGGATGCATAAATATTTACAATTGTTATATCTTCCTCTTGGATTTATCCCTTGATCATTATGTAGTGTCCTTCTTTGTCTCTTGTAATAGTCTTTATTTTAAAGTCTATTTTGTCTGATATGAGAATTGCTACTCCAGCTTTCTTTTGATTCCCATTTGCATGGAATATCTTTTTCCATCCCCTCACTTTCAGTCTATATGTGTCCCTAGGTCTGAAGTGGGTCTCTTGTAGACAGCATATATATGGGTCTTGTTTTTGTATCCATTCAGCCAGTCTATGTCTTTTAGTTGGAGCATTTAATCCATTTACATTTAAGGTAGTTATCGATATGTATGTTCCTATTACCATTTTCTTAATTGTTTTGGGTTTGTTATTGTAAGTCTTTTCCTTCTCTTGTGTTTCCCACTTAGAGAAGTTCCTTTAGCATTTGTTGTAGAGCTGGTTTGGTGGTGCTGAATTCTCTTAGCTGTTGCTTGTCTGTAAAGGTTTTAATTTCTCTGTCGAATCTGAATGAGATCCTTGCCGGGTAGAGTAATCTTGGTTGTAGGTTTTTCTCCTTCATCACTTTAAATATGTCTTGCCACTCCCTTCTGGCTTGCAGAGTTTCTGCTGAAAGATCAGCTGTTAACCTTATGGGGATTCCCTTGTATGTTAATTGTTGCTTCTCCCTTGCTGTTTTTAATATTTTTTCTTTGTACTTAATTTTTGATAGTTTGATTAATATGTGTCTTGGCATGTTCCTCCTTGAATTTATGCTGTATGGGACTCTCTGTGCTTCCTGGACTTGACTGACTATTTCCTTACCCATATTAAGGAAGTTTTCAACTATAATCTCTTCAAATATTTTCTCAGTCCCTTTCTTTTTCTCTTCTTCTTCTGGGACCCCTATAATTCGAAAGTTGGTGCGTTTAATGTTGTCCCAGAGGTCTCTGAGATTGTCCTCAATTCTGTTCATTCTTTTGTCTTTATTCTGGTCTGTGGTAGTTATTTCCACTACTTTATCTTCCAGGTCACTTATCCGTTCTTCTGCCTCAGTTATTCTTCTATTGATTCCTTCTAGAGAATTTTTAATTTCATTTATTGTGTTGTTCATCATTGTTTGTTTGCTCTTTAGTTCTTCTAGGTCCTTGTTAAATGTTTCTTGTATTTTCTCCATTCTATTTCCAAGATTTTGGATCATCTTTACTATCATTACTCTGAATTCTTTTTCAGGTAGACTGCCTATTTCCTCTTCATTTGTTTGGTCTGGTGGGTTTTTACCTTGCTCCTTCATCTGCTGTGTATTTCTCTGTGTTCTCATTTTGCTTAACTTACTGTGTTTGGGTTCTCCTTTTTTGCAGGCCACAGGTTCGTAGTTCCTGTTGTTTTTGGTGTCTGCTCCCAGTGGGTAAGTTTGGTTCAGTGGCTTGTGTAGGCTTCCTGGTGGAGGGGATTGGTGCCTGTGTTCTGGTGGATGAGGCCTGATCTTGTCTTTCTGGTGGGCAGGACCACGTCCAGTGGTGTGTTTTGGGGTCTGTGAACTTATGATTTTAGGCAGCCTCTCTGCTAATGGGTGGGGTTGTGTTCCTCTCTTGCTAGTTGTTTGGCATAAGGTGTCCAGCACTGTAGCTTGCTGGTCATTGAGTGGGGCTGGGTCTTAGCATTGAGAAGGAGATCTCTGGGAGAGCTTTTGCCATTTGATATTACATGGGGCCGGGAGGTCTTTGGTGGACCAATGTCCTGAACTCGACTCTCCCACCTCAGAGGCTCAGGCCTGACATGTGACCAGAGCACCAGGACCCTGTCAGCCACACGGAATCCCTGCCTCACCTAGCGGGCGAGCAGCCGAGGGGGGTAGGTATGCTTTCTTCCTTTCATTGTGGAGCCTTTCCTCAGGTGTCTGGCGCCTCTTGGCTGGACATTCATTCTAAGCAGAAGGCACTTAAATCTGATCAGAAGCTCCTTGCCTGCAAGTGAAACTGGCACCTGGAGGATTGCACAGTAGGTGGTCAGGCGGGTTTTGGGTTGGAGAACCTCTGAATATGGGTTTCAGGAGGTCTTTTCTCTTTAACCAAAAGAGGAATCCCCTGCCTGGCAGATTATATACATGTTTCCTTTTATCCTGGAAACTCAAGGGTTTAGGGGTGCAGAGAGAAGAGGGAAACAGTGATCCCATAACTGGATCTGAGCTAATGGACTGTCCTGTGCCTTGTGCTCCTGAGCTGGCCTGGGAGTGGGCAGGGAGAGTAGCACACTGGCTCTGAGGAGGAAAGGGGCTGGGGCTCTCACTGCTCTACATTCAAACAATCCCTATTTTTGGTCTGCTTCAATCCTCCAAACTTTGAGGTAGTTGGTCTCTTACAGTTTGAAGTCTCTTGAGCGTTCAGAAAGGTATATCTCATTGGCGTATCCAGTTTTGCAGTTTTCTTCACTGTCTTTGCAGAGTCATTAACTACTCCTCAATTTGCTTTCCATCTCCCCCAGATGTGTTGGTATCTTACATCTGCTATTACCTCTCGTACTCTGTTTGTCCTTATGGGTTTATGCCTTTTTCCCCTCTTATTCCTACTGTGGGGTTTTGGCAGGAAATAGAAATAAATGAAAGCATAAAATTCTGTATTTAACTAGAAGTCCCTAATTATCTTTTGATTTTAAAAACAGTCCATTAGTATTAGACAATCAGGTGTGGCAATCTCCCTGTATAACCAAAAGTAAAGCAAACTTTCTGTACACCAATTGTGTAAGATGGCAACATATTACATATTTTTAATTTTCTCTTTAAAGGTAAATACAAGCACATGAAAAAAAGGTAAATCATATAAAAAGAGTAAATAGTGAAAAATACTCTACTGACCTCTTAACAATGTATCTTGGATATCATAACTCATTCTTTTTCACAAGTACAATGAATTATTTCACAAATAATCCACTATTTTTGTATATGTATGTATTGTAACTTATTTCACTTGTCCCTACTGACGGGCATTTAATTAATTAATGTCTAGTTTTTTCCTACAAAACAATGCAGCAGTGAATATCTATCTAGCCATCTTTATATGAGAAATACGTATACCTTTGTGAATGTACGTGCAGGATAAATTCAAGTGGAATAGCTGAGGCAAAGGATACGTACACTTGTACTTTAATACCTATAGCCAATTGTTCTCCAAGCAATTGTACCAATTTATACCCTCTAACAATGAATGAGAGCTCCTGTTTCCCTCTCTAACCAGTGCATTATAATTTGAAGACTTTGGATTTCTAAGCAGTACTGTAGCAATTCTCAGTTGGATGGTGGAATTCAGACTAAGCTTTCACCTACACAAGAAGGCGGGGCCAGGAATACTATTGGCCAGTAGCAGGTAGCCCAGGCCTTGGAAATGTGGACTGAAATAAGCTTTCTGAGATAATTCAAGTAAATGCTGGGATAGTGTTATGTGTCTATAAATAAAATATTTACCTCTACTCAATAGATCATACCTGAATGTAACGATCAATCAGTTGGTAAGTTAATTCATTCCTTCTTCAACAAATGCTTATCATACAACTGCCAGGCACTGGGCTGAGCCCTGGGAGTTCGAAGAATAAGGTGCAGGTTCCTGCCCTCCAGGTGCTTATCTAGTTGGGGTTGGTAATGACAGCACCGTGGCGAGGCACTGGGAGAGAGGCAAGCCTGGAGTCCTGAGCAAGGCCCAGGAAGGACACAGAGCCAAGAAGTTCTGGAACCTGCAGGAACACGAGGCGATCGAGCACTGCATCCTGTCGAAAGGCCTCACTCTCGTTGAGTAGGTGAAGCTAAAGTTTCTTTCAGAATTAAAATTGTTACACCACTTCTTGTCTGTGTGGTCTCTTTCTGCCAGGGATTTGAGGAGATCTTTGTAGAGCTTCTTAATCTGAAATACAGGGATGGGTCTCAGAGGGTCTGTGAACCCCTTAAAACTGGATGCAGATTAGGTGTGCATGCTTTTTCCTGGGGATAGGGTCACAGGCTTCATCAGAATCTCGAAGGAGTGTGCAACTCCAGGAGGTTTAAGAACCAGTGGCTTAGATTTTTCCTCAAGCTAATTCAGGCTCTTTTACCTTAAAATGTCTTTTAAAACACCCTACTCAGACTCTAGCCTAGAGATGTGTGTGGTTACTAATACCTGGCCCCTTTTAAACCTCTGTCCTTTATCCTTCATCCAGCTTCCCCTCCCCCATGCAGAAATAGGCACAGCGATGGGCAGCCTCCCACCACTCCTCTTCCCTGTCCTTGTTTCTCTTTATTCAGCAACCCCATATTTAAACACAATTACAGTGTAAGCAATTCTGTACCTAACTGTAATAACGTGATACCATCAAACAGAATTGGGAATTCCCATTTCCAAGGCAGTCTCTCATGTTTTCGCTCAGGTTTTTTGGTTTGGAACGCTCAAGTCCAAAAATCGAGTTCGACGCACATTTAGCAAACACTTTATTTTTTTTTAATCTGTACCTGGGGTCCAGATTATCATCATGCTCCATGCTGAGGGAGAGAGGAGGAGAGCAGGATATAGAGATGAATTAAACCCAGTTCCCACCTTCAGGGAGAGGAGACCCGTTGGAAATTGTACAGAGTGCTGTGGGGACCCAGGGAGGAAGTGATTATTTCTTACTGGAGGCTGCATGGAAGAAAGTCATGAAGATATTCCAGCTGGGCAGTATTTCTCATCACTGAGGAGGCCATAGACTTTTGCCCTCCAGTAACATTACCCTGTTTCTGAACCTTCAAAATGAGCTGCTGGGCCTGGAGGCTGACACCTGATTAGAAATACCTAGAAAATAAGCCTAGGAGAAAAATTAGCCGGTGTATGAGAACATACAGTGTAAAAGGAAATATAACACATTGTTATTTGAATCAGTGTAAGAACTTTTGAAAACTGATAGGAAATCTTTGTCATTATGATGATCATATTATTTTATTTCAAAATTTGACATCGTGGTCACTTTATTTTATAAATGATGTGACCAGAAAAGCTGACAGATTTTACTAAAGACACTTCCACTGTACCTACCAATTCCTTTTTTTTGGGGGGCCGTGCCATGTGGCTCGTGGGATCAAACCCTGGCCCCCGGCAGTGGAAGTGTGGAGTCCTAACCACTGGACCACCAGGGAATTTCCTATTGTATTATTATTTTAAAAGTCTGGCTTCAAAACAAGCCAGAAACAGAAGTAGAAAAATTATTTTGCTAGAAATATTTACAGGCTGTGAGGGCTTTTCTGAGATGTAGATCGAGGAGTGTGTGTGAGTACATTTTCTTCTTACTAAATTGTATGTGATCAAGCATTTACTACAGATATGAGTCATAACTGAAATTTGTAGAGTGCTTTTAGACTGGTGCTCACCGAGCAGTTTCACATTCATTATAAATCCCGTACTGTACATTAGCATGGGCTAATACATTTCCTTATTCTCCGTTCTTAGGATGAAGTAGCACCCACCAAATTTTTGAGACAGCTCACGGCTTAGAGGAAGGCTCATCTAAATAAAGGCCGGCTAAAGTGGCATTGCAGGGATTTAATCCTCCTCTGGCTGCCCGTGTGACCAGAAGGCTGATTTGCAAGTTTCTTCTTTCCTGGGGTCCAGATTATCAGGTCTCCGGGGCCCTGCAACTTGACAGCAAAAGCGCAAAATGAAGAAGATCAGAGATACGCGCCAGCAGCAGGGACCTGAGGGCCTCTGCGGGGCTTTTACACACCAGAGCAAAAGATTCTCTGGCCATCAAAGGAAATAGCAAACTGGAGCCTTTGTTTTGGGACACAGCCACCTACCACAGAGCACCAGCACGGCCAGCCAGAAAGTTCTTGGAGCCTGATCAGGGAAGCGGCTCTGGTACCTGGACGTGTGCCTGATGGTCCAGTTAGAGCTGGGAAGTTCAACGTGAAGGAAGGTCTCGAGTGAGGGCGGCTTCGCGCTTGGCTGGTAGGCGGTTCTGGCCTTGGCCTCTGCCCTCCCCCGACTGAAGCTGAGAAGGGGGTTTGCACATTCAAGAGTCTTTGCCCAGCTCTCGAGGACACAGGGCTCTGGCAGTCAACTCCCGTCTCCCACCCGCCGGGCCCCTTCGGCTCCTCCCCAGCCTGCCCCCGATTGGTGCCTCTGCTGAGATGGAAACGTGGGCCTGCGGAGGACGATGACGGCCGTGTATGTGAATGGAGGCGGCCTGGAGAACACCCACTATGCCAGGTGGGACCGGCGAGAGAGCGTGGAGAGTGGCGGTCAGACGGAGTGCACCAAGGAGGACGGAGAGGGACAGCCTCGCCAGCTGACACCCTTCGAGAAGCTGACCCAGGACATGTCCCAGGACCAGAAGGTGGTGAGGGAGATCACTCTGGGGAAACGGATCGGCTTTTACCGCATCCGAGGGGAAATCGGAAGTGGGAACTTTTCCCAGGTCAAGCTCGGGATTCACTCCCTAACCAAAGGTAGGATCCAGCCTCCACGGGTGATGCCCAGGGTGTCGGGACCTGGTTGGGGGTCGGGTTAGGCGTCCAGGGCCAAGGAGACAGGTGAGGCGCCATCACTGAGCCCCTGCTAAGTGCAAGTCCTATGCCAGCCGCCGTCCATTGTTGCCGCAGTTCATTTTCACAGCCATGGTGTGAGCTCAGTATTTTTATTTCACTTTATAGATAAGGAAACTAAGATCCAAAGACGTCAAATGTGGCTTTAGCAGTTTAATCTTAGATGATTTTGACTCCAAAAACTCTCCCACTATAGCATGCAGGTGAACTCACTCAAACATTGAGGGCAATCCGTCCTCTCCAATTACACCTTGGAGAAGCAGAGTGGAGTGTGGACCCACTTGTATTCCGGATCCTTATTTGCAACTTCTGTTTGTGTTTGGTTGTCAATACCAGTGGCACAGGGGACCTCCTGGATGGTCAGTGGATAGCAGGGTCCAGCCTCTCCTGCTTACCAGAGGCTGCTGCCTCTGTTAGGTTTGGGGACAAAGGACTTGATCTCAAGAACTTCTCTGCTTCAGTCTGCGCTGTACTAGTCCTCATCGTTGTTAGCTCCTTGCTTGCTACCAAATATCCACGCTGGCTTGGTTGCTGGCCACTCTGGATTCTAGACCAGCAGTGCCCACCGCTCTGGCCTCAGAGAGGAGCTGTGTGGAGAGACCAGCAGCCCTTTGCTGCCCAACCCAAGTGGGCACTTCTTCAAGTTACCTCTAATTTAGCTGACTAAGCCTGGAGATAGTCATAACGGAGTCACAGGACAGAGAAAGAATGCCTGCAACTTGGTATAATCTACAGACTTCCTAAAGCCCATGGGCTCTGCCCTCTCCCTGAGAGTCCCATACTGACATTTATTCTCCTTGCGCTCAGGCTGCCACCACGTCTCCAGGGCTGCTGTTTCTTGTGTCAGAGTTTTGTTTTCTTCTCCAACCCCCAATCCCACTTCCCGCTCATCCCTGTTTGGCCCTGTGGAGAAAGTACCACAACCTCCTCTACCCCCCCCCCCCAACACACACGCACGCACATGCGTGCACACACGCCCAAGTCACTGGAGCTCCAAGTCCCCTTCTATCTTGCTCTGAGCCCGAGTGTCTGGGTTCATGCCTACTCACCTTACCTACCTGGAGACATTACAGCGCTCCTGTGAGCCCTCAGGTTCCTCGCTGACAAAATGCAGCCACTAGCATTGATTACATTACTCATAAAAGCAGCTCTAGGACTGGGATTCACACCTAATTGGGAAAGATGTTGCTTTTCAATGGTCTAGAGCAAGAGTGAAAGACAACATAAAACACATAAGGAGATGAGGGGCCAGAAATTGAGAGGAAGACATGATCAGGAAGAGGAGAGGAGAAGTTGCATAAAGGCAAACCAGGAGAGGAATTCAGAAAGGGGAGAGTGTCCATGGTGACAGAGAGGTCACAGGGGCTAAAGCCTGAGCAGAGCCTGTTGGAACTGCTTCCCGAGTGTAGGTTCAGATATTAGATTCTAGTGGAGAGGATAGGATAGTGGAAAGAACATGTGCTTCAGAATCAGACAAATCTGTTCAAATCCTCGTTCAGTCACTTACTAGGTATCTGACTGCATGTATATTACTTAGCCTTTTTGGTCCTCAGTTGCCTCAGCTGTAAAATAGAGGTAATGATTCTTATCTTAAAATTGTTGGGGAAATTAGGAATAATATATATGAAGTACATGGCACAGAGTAGCCACTCAATAAATGGTAGCTATCATTGTGCAAGTCTATTTTTTACTTACACTTATTTCAGAAGGAAATTTGATATTAAAGTCATGAAAACCCATGAATAGAAGGTAGTGGTAAAAATAAATACAATGCAAACAAATTTCAAAGTTCTGTTTATTTATCTTTCCAGCTTTATTGAGACGTAATTGACATATAATATCGAGTACGTTTAGGGAGTATAATGTTCTGATTTTATGTATGTATATATTATGAAATGGTTACCGCAGTAAGGCTACCTAACGCACTCACCACGTCATATAGCTACAATTTCGTATGTGTGTGGTGAGAACTTTTAACATCTATTCTCTTAGCAACTTGCAAAAAATTTTAAAGGGGGACTTCCCTGGCAGTCCAGTGGTTAGGACTCCACACTTCCACGGCAGGGGGCACGGGTTTGATCCCTGGTGGGGGAATTAAGATCCCGCACGCCGCACAGCATGGCCAAAAAAAAAAAAGAAATTTTAAAGGAAACTTACGAAGTGACTGAAAGTAATTTAAAACATGCCAAAAACCCATCTGTGAGTTTCCCTTCACCTTACTTAGGAGAGTGAAGGGAGAACCGATACGGAAATAACATTTTTATGCCGTGATTCGGTGCTATTTAAGGCTGTTTTCAGGCACTGAAATCACTGCATGCCCCATGAGTGTTCAAGGTTCCACTTCGGGAAACACTGACCTCGTCTAGCCCTCCTGAATTTTACAAATGGGGAGTCGGAGGCTCAGAAGTGGCTGTCCCGAGGTCACGGCAGAGACAGGGTTAGAGCTCGGCTTCCTTTTCGCTGCAGGCTACCTCGAACAGGGTGGAGGGGGCAGCTCTTTCACACACTGCCCTGGACAAGCCGACCAAGTGGGCTACCACTGCCTTCTTCAGCCCCAGACCCCCGCCAGACCCCAGGCTGCTCACCAGCCATTCTGCTTCCTGGCGGCCGGACTACCGAGGAGTGATCCTGCCCTCCAATGCCTGCAGCAGGGAAGCAGGGGACAAAGTGCAAGTCATAGAGTGTATAACCAAGACCCAGAAGCAGCACCTACCTTCTGCCCGCCCTCCCTGTTCAGACAGTGTGTAAGAGAGAGCGGCACCTTGTCTTGAAGGTGGCAGAAGGTAGTGCAATACTGTGGAAAGATATCAGCTTTGGAGTCAGCCAGACCTGCGTGGAATTCCAATTCTTTTTTCCTCTAGCTGTGTGACCCCCGAACAAATTATTTTACCATTCTATGCCACAATTTCCTTATGTATACATGAAGAAAATATATCAGCTGCCTAGGATTGCTAGGAGAAGCGAATTTTAAAAAGATATAATATACTGAATATTTACCATGTACCTAGACAGAGCATGTAGCAAGTATTCATTAAGTGCCAGTATTAGTCTGCTTTCAAAAAAGTCCAGGTCCTTTAGGCCTGTGTGAGTCACACGTCATTCGTTTCATGGGACAGAAGCCGACTCAGAGGAGCTCACGCTGACAGGGTGACTTGTGTGCAGGGGAATTTTGTGGCCCCTCAGGAGGGAGGCAGAGCCACGTTTCAAGGATGGAGGTTACCCTCTCCATCTCCCCTTTCTCTGGGGTTGTGCGGCTTCTCATTTCTACTTCGTACTTCTCTCTGCGGAGTGGCCTTCTCTGCTTAATTATCCAAAGGCATATGGCCAAGAATAATTGTTTCCAGTCCCATATCTACATAACCTCTCAGCTTTATCCCATCTCCATCCCACTAGTTTCATTCTATTTCAGCTCAGATTTTGAAAAGAGAATATAATCGCTCACTGACCTGCCGGCGATGGGCCACCGCTGAGTCAAGGGCCTGCCTATGTCAAGTCAGCTGCAGCCTTTCGGGTCACACGACCCACTGCACTGTCAGCAGGGCCCGAGGTCCAGAGAAGCGTCTCTGAGACGGGAGAGTGGAGAACACAGTAAATTGACGGACACATCATCACCGGGACAATAACCAGCTAAGCAGGGAAACCGCCACAAGCCAGGAGCAGGAGAGCGTCTAATTCTGCAGACAGGCTGTTACGTGAGGAGGACAGAAGAAAGAGGAAGGACCACAACTGGTGTTTACATAGTGACTTTCTTCTTGAATGCCAAAGGCTTCTTGCCTGTCATATTACAGAATTAACTTAATTCTAGTCCCTTGAGTTTCAGAGAATGCGGCGTTTTCCTGCTGTGTGGATGGGGGCCTCAGTGGCCTCACTATCATGCTCTCCTCACTCCTAACCCACCACAGAGTAGCCCTATTGCCAAAGGCTCGATGTCAGCCTCTGCTTACGGGATGGGATGGGTGCACAAAAGGAGAGGAAGGCCAAAAGCACAGGCAGAGGAAAAATCAGTTCAACAAGCACGTTTAAACAAGCCAGAAAATGTTAACAGCAGGTCATTGTGCACATTGTACTGATGCAACAGGAAAATGAATCCCAGACTTCGCCTCCCAACTTGCAGACTCATCCCGTGAGGGCCTCGTCCTGGTACCGTGCTGATCTCTCTTCTGGGTTCTATCAGAAGTGAGCCCAGGAAAGAGTAGAAAGGTGAGGACAAAAGGAGCTGAGAGTGTAAAGGAGGGGAGACCCAGATGCGGATCGATGTGGGGATGAAGAAAGAGGCGGGCGGTGTAGGTACTAGGAAGTGAGAACTCTGGGAGGATGACAGAGGCAAGACTGGAAGATTGTGACTTATGAAAAGAGGGAGGACGTTAGGCTACCGGGAGCAGACTGGGATGGAAAGACAGGGGGACGTTCCTCTAAAATCTTTACCTCTACAATGGAAGGAGATTTATCAGGGAGTGGTTTAGCCTTGCTGGGAATTACAAATACCCTGTCCCATTACCAGGCCATGTCAGATGACATAGTCTGAATAGTGATTTGTATAAATAGGGTTCCCATACAAAGCCAGCTTGCCCAGAATTGTCATTAGGTTTTCTAGGAAATATGGACAACCTGGATAAGATAATGGAGGAGATTCCCAGGGAAGCGGAGAGTTTCTGTGCCAGGGGCAGCTCCCAAGACAGTAGTTTAAAAAAAGACACCAGCTGCTCTGGATCCCTAAAGAGAAGGCTCCAGTATCAGCCCCTGCTGGCTGGAGTTTATTTTTATAGCTAATGGCTCAGATTCTCTTGGGCCTTGCAAGCTGATAGGGCAGGCTGAAGCCATCATGAGTCCCCTTTTAGGCTGATTAGAAATTTCTCAAAAGAAATGACGCACTCGGCTTCTGAATATTTTATGTCCCATCTGTTGCCTCAAACAAAAGTAAAAGAGGCCATGGGTGCCTGTCCCCTTCTCTGTTGCTGTCCTTTCTGACCCCTTCATCCCTGGTCTTCTTCTCTGTTACTCTAGTCTCATGTTTCTAGAAGCCTTTCTTCTTCTCTCTCAATTTATTTATGCATCGGTTCATTCATTCTCTTTTAAAAAATATAATAAACTCTCTTGTGCCTTACAGAGATGAATAAGATACAGCTCTTGCCTGATAGGAACTCGCAGTAGGTAATGGAGACAGACAGGAAACAATTGATAAATGCTGTCACAGGGTGAGGTTACAAAGGGTGTGTTCGACTGTGGCTGAAATCAGGAAAGGGTCAATTGATCAGGAAAGGCTTGCATTAGGTCTTGAGGTTTGCAGAGAAATAATGCAGGACACAGAGGAAAGGGAATTCCAGTCAGAGAGAGAGGATGTAAAGTGACTGGAGATATGAGCCAGGGTGCGGAGTGTTTGGAGATTTAAGAGTAATTCAATGAGGCTAGTGCACGGGATGCACCCACAGAGTAGTGGGAGATATGGTGGGTGATGTAGGCAGGGACTAGATCATGGAGAATCTTCTTGCATATTTGGATTTTGTCATTCATGTATCAGGAAGCCATTGAAGAACTTTAAGCAAGCAATTAATAAAATGATTAACTATTAATAATTTCAGTGAGGAAAGTGAATTGAAGTTGGGGCATGACAAGAGTCAGGCATGTCAGAATAAAATATTAGTCTAATGGTCCAGATGAATGATGATGTCCACCTCAACTAAGGAAGCGACAGTGAGGATGGAGAGAAGGGGATGCATTTGAAAACTATTTTAGAGTATTGGAAAACCTGTGGTCAACTGCATGGGGGAAAGCAGGAGAGGACAGGGAGGGGAAGAATTAAAGATGACTCCCAGGTTTCCAGCCTTAATGACTTAGCAGTGAATAGTGAATACAGGAGAAGAAGTGGATTTGAGAGTGCAGATCTGGAAGCACTGACTTGGAGGTACATGGAGGTCAAGTAAAGGAGCCCAATGACCATCTTGGAACCCAAGAGAAAGTATGCATGAGAAATAAAGATTTGGGGCCTAACAAATCTGGGGTATAGTGAAAGTCTTGTATGTCCTGGTCGTAGGCTCCTTGGTGTCAGACATTGTGTCACATTGATCCTCAGACGTCCCCCACATTCATTATAACTAATAAATAGTCAACAAATACTTGGTGAATTAAGTTAGTATAATAACTTCCCCGGAAAATCCAGTAGTGGTGGGAAGAGATATGGGAGGGAGCAATGCATGGCGGTACTCTCTGGTGGGTTCTTCATGCTGTAGTCTCCTAGCAGGACAGGGCTGGGGGCTCTAGTAAAGCTTAACCGAGAAGGCCCAGTGGTTTTGAAAAAGGGGTCCCTCCTCTTGAGTACATTCATTAAAACAGCAATTGAAATTTATGTTTTCTGGATGCAACTAGAGATTATCATACTAAGTGAAGTAAGGCAGAAGAAGAAAGACAAATACCATATGATGTCACTTAGATGTGGAATCTAAAATATGTCACAAATGAACACATCTATGAAATAGAAATAGACTCACAGACGTAGAGAACAGACTTGCAGTTGCCAAGGGGGAGGGGGTATGGGGGAGGAATGGACTGGGAGTTTGGTGTTAGTAAATGCAAACTATTGTGTATAGAATGGATAAACAACGGTCCTACTGTATAGCACAGGAGACTATATTCAATATCCTGGGATAAACCATAATGGAAAAGAACGTAAAAAAGACTTTGCTATACAGCAGAAATTAATGCAATATTATAAATCAACTATACTTCGATAAAAAAGTAAATTAAAAATAAATAAAATTATGTTTTCTTACTTTAAGAATGGTTAGTTAGTGGCTTTGGTGAATCCATCCTAAAAATAAATTCAGTATTACTATAACAAAAAAGTTCCCTATTTATAACGCAAAGGACTCAAAATAATTTATATGCTCCAATGATACAGGAATGCTCACGGATATTAAAGCATATGCACTTGGATGGAAGTCACACAGCCATTAAAAATCACAATTGTGGAGAGTCTGTGGTAACATGGAGGATGCGTGGGACACGATAATAAATGAAAAAGCAAGGCGCAAAATTGAGTTACACTGCAATGGGGATACTTATCCTGGGCTCTTGTGAGCGTTCAGTGAGATCATTTATTCAACAAATATTTGTTGATCACCTCCCGTGTAACAGGCACTGTTCTAGGGACTGGAGATACAGAAGTGAACAAAATAGACAACAATCTGTCCTGTGGAGCTTATGTTCTAGCCGGGAGAGACAGACAAAAGTAAGCCAGTAAAATATTCATTGTGCTACGTAGTGATAAGTGACAGGAGGGAAGATAGAGCGGAGGGGAGGGGAGGGAGCATTGGGGGCTGCAGTTTTAGACAAAATGGCCAGGGACAGCCTCCCTGAGGAGGTGATCATTGAGCTGAAGGGAATAAGGAAACTGGCCATGGAGTCCATGGGGGAACGTGGTCAGGCAGAGGGGAGAGCAAGCAAAAGAGCGCCAAGGCGGGAGAGTGCCCTTAAAACTCTAGGGACGGCTGAGGCGGGTGACAGCAGAGAGTGGCAGGGACCAGACCACGTAGGGTTAATATGCAATATGGCATAGTCAGGACTTTGGCTTTTCCTGTGAGGGAAACCCGAGCCCTTTGAGGGAGCAGAGAAGTGAGGCGAGACCTGGCTTAGCTTAATAGGATCACCTTGGCTGCTCTGTTGAAAATAGGCTTCGAGGGGTCAAAGGCAGAAAAGGAGAGATCAGCTAGGAGCCTATCGGAATAATCCAGGCAAGAGAGAATGGTGGCTTGGACCAGGAAGGGAGCAGTGAAAGGCTGAGAAGTGGCTGGATTCTGGCTGTATTTAGAAGTAGAGAGAACAGGATTTGCTGACAGATTGAAAGTGGAGTGTAAAAGAGGAGAGTCAAATAGTCAAGGTTTTTGTTCTGGATGACTGCAAGAATAGAGTTTCCATTTACTGAAACTGGGAAGACTGTAGAAGGAACAGGTTTGGGGTGGGGGAGATCAGTATTGGACGTGTTATGCTGGGAGTGCCTGTTACACATGCATAGCAGAGGCTGTTGATGCCTCACCCGTGTCTCCTTGGGCCTTTCCATTTCAGTGCATGCAGGCCAGACCTTCAAATGCCAGTCTCTCCATCTCTTTGCCTCTGGGCTTTCTCTAGCTGCCGGAGCTGCTCTTCCTGCATGTGTGGGAAATAGAGGGGAATTAATGTCTGCCAGGAACAGCCAACAACTAGTTACTGGCAGTAGTTGATGTACAAATACCCCAGCTCTCTCACTCTTCTCATGATAAAACTCAAACGATAACTCGCAGCAGGATCTTTGGAAGACGGAGGGAACAAAAGATGCCCATCGAACTGAGAAGTCATCTTGAGACTGAAAAATGAGGCAGGCAGCTCCATATACTCAACGGATCAGTTTATTGTAGGTGCCTGACAAGGTGGGATGAGGATCGGGCCGACAAAGATCTGGAAGCATTCGCAGCTGTACTCTGCACCGCCCGAAGGGCCACTGGGGCAATTTTGTAGCTAACCTAGGGTATGGGAGTACCCTTGAAAACAGGAAGTACATTCCTAAGTCAAGATGATTGAATGGGTAACTAGTCTCGTGGGTACCAGGAAAATGTCAGCGAAGGTCTTCATCATTATTTGGGGACTAACGGATCATAGAGGCCACCTGGACCTACCGATCATTAAACAATATCTGTTAACTACAAAGCCCTTGACAGAGAAGTGATTTGCCACATAGTGCAGTCCTGGGTAGGGTCAGTGGAAGGACAGGAGGAATTGTATGAGCCCGAGATGATGTCAGTTATGCTAACAGCCATACAGGATTAACTGGTAACTTGCTTAATAACACATCCTTAATTGGCTGCCTTTCCTCATTCTTCTACCGGTGTTTCCTGGGTACCACCTCCTTTATCAACCATTTGCACCTGAATCACTGCCTCATGATCTCCTTCTGTAAGAAGCCAAACTGAGACAACCAAGTGGAGAGGTCTTGTAGGCAGGTGTATTTATGCATCTGGAATTGCTGAGGAAATTGTAGAGATGTCCAAGGACTAAGCCTTCAGGTGTCCCAACATTTAGAGGCTGGGCAGATGAAAAGAACACAGCAAAGGAGCCTTAGAAGAAGTGGCAAGAGGTAGGAGAAAAACCAGGAGCGTGTGTTTTCCTAGAAACCAAGTGACGAAGGTGTTTCTAGGAGGAAGGATGAAGCCTGAAAGCTGGCCATTGGTTTTAGCAACTTGGAGGTCATCGGTGACCCTGAGAGGAGCTTTTTTAGCAGCAATATCTCTTAGGTTCAAGACATAATGAGGGGAGGACTGGAGACAGTGACGTAGAACCAGCTCTTTAAGAGAGTTTTCCTACAAAGAGAATGAGAAAAAGTCTGATGCTAGAGGGGGAAGTGGAGTCGAGAGAGGTTTTTCGTGGTTTCTCAAAAACTTTTTTTAATGTTTAACATACATAAATACAAAAAGAAGTATGAAAATCACAAATATGCAGTTAAATGAATTTTCCAAACTAAAAAGACCCATATAACCACCACCAAGTTCAAAAAAGAGAACATTCCCAGTACTTCAGAGGCTCCCCTATCCCCCCTTCTATTTACTACATCCCCAAGTATAACCACTACCCTGACTTCTAACATCACAGATTGTGTTTGCCTGTAAAGCTTTATATAAATGACATCATACAATATGTGTTCTTTTGCCTTATTTCATTTGCTCAATATTAAACTTGTGAAAGCTGGGGACCTCCCTGGTGGTCCAGTTGTTAGGACTTGGCTCTCTCACTGCCGGAGCCCCGAGTTCAATCCCTGGTGCAAGCTGCAAACACGGCCCAAAAAAAAAAAAAAAAAAAAAAATGGGGGAAAACCATCCATATTATTTTATGTAGTTTAGATGCTTCATTCTTATTGCTATATAGCAGCCCATTGTACAAATATACCACAATTTACTTATCCATACTACTGTTGATGAACACGAGGATAGTTTCCAATTTGGGGCTATTATGAATAATGTTACTATGAACATTCCAGTACAAGTCTTTTGGTAACATGTATGCATTTTTGTGGGGAAGACTTTGTTTTTTTTTAGATGGGTAAATAGCATGAATGTATGCAGATGGAAAAGATTCAGTAGAAAGGTTAAAACTTATGATGCAGGAGAGAAGGAAGAAATTTTGGATGCCTGTTCTTGAGTAGAGGAGAGTAGATGGAATCTATTCAACATGTAGAGGGGTAGCTAGGCCTTAGATAGGAGCAGGGACTGTTTATCCAGAGAAACAGGAAGGAATACAGAGTTTATGGGCACAGATTCAGGTAGGCTGGAAGAAGTGGCAGAAGGAACTTGAAGAAATTCTCTTCTATGGCTTTCTTTACTCAATAAAATAGAAATCAAAGTCATCAGCTATGAGTGAGGAGAGAGAGAAGGTATTAGAGATTTGATGGGAGAAGAGAAGCCATGAAAGCGTCATCTAAAAGTGTAGGGACGCTATTGGACCAGGGAAATGTAGTGTGTCTGCCAGGAGCAATAAAGACGCACCTGAGGTTATAGATCATGAATTCAAAGTGAGACAAGCCATCATGGTCACTGCATGGGTGTAGGTAGAGAGTAGGTGGGAGGCTGAATTTAAGCAGGGTGTGGTTCAGCTGAGTAAACACAATGAGAGAGACCAGAGGTGTTGAGGGAGTACACAGAGCCATGACAACAACAATAAAGATGCTCCTCCAGGACTTCCCTGGTGGTGCAGTGGTTAAGAATCCGCCTGCCAATGCAGGGGGCAAGGGTTCGAGCCCTGGTCCGGGAAGTTCCCACATGCCGCGGAGCAACTAAGCCCATGCGCCACAACTACTGAGCCTGCGCTCTAAAGCCCGCGAGCCACAACTATTGAGCCCACGTGCCACAACTACTGAAGCCATCGCACCTAGAGCCCGTGCTCTGCAACAAGAGAAGCCACTGCAATGAAAAGCCCACACGCTGCAACGAAGAGTAGCCCCCTGCTCACCGCAACTAGAGAAAGCCTGTGCACAGCAATGAAGACCAAACACAGCCAAAAATAAATAAATAAATAAATTAATTAATTTTTAAAAAAAAAGAAAAAAGATGCCCCTCCAGTGCACGCCACCAATCCTCCCCATTCCTCAACCCAGAAACCTTTACCTCTTCTTCAACCCTAACCCTTGGCTGAACCCCAAGTGCTATTGATGCTCCCTTCTAAATATCTCACCCTTTCCTAGTTGGATTAAATTGCTGTAATCTGTCTCCCTCATCCATATTTATCTCATCCTCTGCACTGCAGCCAGAAGCGGTCTTTTAGAAAATGCAAGCCTGGTCATGTAGCTCGCTCTCTGCTTGAAACTTTCTAGTGGTTTCTCTTGGTTACCAGAGGGGGAGGGTGCAGGCAAGAGATAGTTAGGGAGTTTGGGATTGATACATACACACTGCTATATTTAAAACGGATAAGCAGGGCTTCCCTGGTGGCGCAGTGGTTGAGAATCTGCCTGCCAATGCAGGGGACACGGGTTCGAGCCCTGGTCTGGGAAGATCCCACATGCCGCGGAGCAACTAGGCCCGTGAGCCACAGCTACTGAGCCTGCGCGTCTGGAGCTCGTGCTCCGCAACCAGAGAGGCCGCGATAGTGAGAGGCCCGCGCACCGCGATGAAGAGTGGCCCCCACTTGCCGCAACTAGAGAAAGCCCTCGCACAGAAACGAAGACCCAACACAGCCAAAAATAAATATAAATAAATAAAGTTATAAAAAAAAACAAAAAACAAAAAAAAAAAACGGATAAGCAACAAGGACCTACTGTATAGCACAGGGAACTCCGCTCAGTATTATGTAACAACCTAAATGGGAAAAGAATTTGAAAAAGAATGGATACATGTATATGTATAACTGAATCACTTTGCTGTTCACCTGAAACTAACACAACATTGTTAATCAACTATACCCCAATATAAAATAAAATAAAGAAAAAAAAAAAGAAACTCTCCAGTGGTTTCTCAATGCCCTTAATCTGAGGTCCAGAATATGACTCACGGACTTTGGCCCTGGCTGACTCTCCAGCCTCGTCTTGGCTTATCTTTCCCTTCATTCCCCATGTGCCAGCTCCACTCTCTTCTTTCAATTCCTCAGAGGCAGTGGTCTCCAAAGTAGGGTGCACATACCACCCATGGAGGTGCCCACTGGGATGAGGGAAGAAAATATTAGAACTTCTTTTCTATATTTATTTGTAATTACATGTTTTTAATTTCCATGATTACATACATTTAAAATGTGTATATTAGTAGTGCATGCATATAATTTATAAATAAATATACATAGACAGCAATGCTCAAAAATGTTTTATTAGTAAAGGAAGCTCATCAAAAAAGTGTATAGACCATTACCCTAAGGTATTAGGGTCTTTCCTGCCTCAAGATCTTCTCTCCTATACAACCCTACTATTAGAATCTCTCCTTATTGCTTCCCCCCTACATTCCTCTAGTCAACACTTAGACTCCAGGGAAAGTGTTAAAAATCTTCCCTGACCCTCTGACTCGGGGAACATCCCCTTGTTTTTTGCTCCGCTGCATCCGGCTCTCTTACCCTCCTAGCCCACTGTGCCGGACATCTTCCATCTGCTTCCCCAGATCCATTTCCCACCCTTCATTTTGCTCTCTGTCCCAGACTACATCACGTCTCTTTAGTCCAATGGGTTCCAGTTGGCTTTGGCTTGTAGGGAGCCCTTGCATTGGATCAAAGGAAGGAGAGCGAGAGCCTGAGATCTGTTCCCCCAGCCTGACTGTGAGGTTGATTCAGGCCAGCTGTACGTCTGGAAGGATGTCTCAGCTCCCCTCAAGGCAGCTTTCTCTACACAACACTCTCTAGGTTCTAATATCTGCTCCCTCCCCCTGTCCCTTTGGTCCCAAAGACAGATTTTGCTTGGTCCACTCTAGGTTTGAAATTTTGAATTAGTTGCTGACACTTAATGATTAGAATGATTGCATTACAATTCAGATGTCTCTTGAAAAAAATTAGATTTGATAACACTGAGTCTACATCTCAAACAGTAACAATTGTCTGGGGTTGAGTAGCAGCTGCCCCTTTACTCTGGGGCATGTACTCCTCAGGACTCCACAGTCCCCACTACTCCCTATTGCCTCACAATAAGCTTGCCACCCTATTTCCGCCCTGGCCTCTAGAGACATTTGAGTTTGCAAGTCCTGGTTTAAGGAAATGTGTCAGTCTCTTCACCAAATTTGGAGAAAGGGGAGGTTTACCTCTCGAATTTCTCTACTTCTCTCTCTCTCCTCTCCGTCACTACCAAGAGAGTCCTCTCTCTGCCGTTGCTATCATCACCTCCAAAACCACCACCCTGCCCTCAGGTGTGCTCTGCTCCTATCCCTTTCCCACATTGCAGCCAGAGTACCCATCCTAAAGTGGATATTATGACAATCCCTTAAAACCTTGTAGTGTCTTCCTACTGCCCTAAAAATAAAGGCTACTTTAAAAAAAAAAATTGAAGTATGATTAACTTACAATACGGTATTACTTTCAGGTGTACAACATAGTGATCCAATCTTTTTATACATTACAAAATGATCGCCATGGTAAGCCATCTGTCACCATACAGAGTTATTACAATATTACTGACTATATTCCCTGCACTATACATTACATCCCTGTGACTTATTTTATAACTGGAAGTTTGTACCTCAATCTTCATCACCATGTCAACCGAAAAAAAAATGCACAACCTAAAAGTTGAGAATTATCTTTCATTCAGCAGACAAAACTGAGGACTTAAGCTGGGGACACAGTCCCTCAGATGGCTCTGAAGCGGTGAGGGGGGAGCCAGGGTATATAGGAGCTTTTACAACAAAGACCAGGTAGTCAGAACCTCCAAAGATTACTGTTAATTAAAGAAAACCAGATATTGCAAGTTAAGGAATTCAGCACTTTTCTGTGTATGGGAAGATGCAAAAGTCTGGGCTCATTGAAATCACTCCTTTGATATGCACCTCAGCTCCCTGGGGCCAGTATCCTGCGCTTTCTCATTCTGAGTCTCCTCAGGATGCAGGGGGGGTCGAGTGGCTGCAGGGCTGACCGCTTGATGGCTGGCATCCCATTTCCATCCTGAGTTCCCTCAGGGCTCACCTTCAACGGCTGTAATGTGAAGGCTTAATGGCTGCAACATCCTTTGTTTACTGATATGTCCGGCAAAGTTTTTTTTTCTCTGAGAGTGTAGTTCTTCATCTTCCCACCCCTAAGACTACATTTCTTGAAATAATTTTCAGGTCTTTGGGTAATGTGACGGCTGCCTGCTACTGCAGGCTGGTTTGGGGCCTCCTTCCCCCCAGCCTCCCAATTCTCCATGCTCAGCATAGTGGGTTCCCCTTAGATCCTCAAACACAAACGTGACATCTTGCCCAGACCTGGCACACTGTCCCCTTCTCACGGACAAGTAGTGGGCCTCCCTCCTCACCTCCTGTTCACAAGGCAAGTGTCATTTCTCAGGGGGTCTCTTTGTTCTCCTATCTGCGCCCCTTCCTAACACGTGCCACGCTTGTAATAAGGGTTTTTTCAAAGTCTCTCTGTCTCACTGGACCGTAGGAACATGTCTGTCTTTTTCACAGTCTGGTGCAGAGTAGGTACCGCCTGAACATTTGTTGAAAGGGTGGACTTAAGAGACCTAGTTCTTCACGAACCGGCAATTTCTACCACTTAGTGACAATTCAGAACACCAGGGCTTTTTTAAACGTTTCATATGATTATACATTTACGTTATGCGGCATGACTATAATCTGATTTAACACAAAGTGGAGGAAACAGGCTGGGGCTAGAGTGAGCCATCGGACGCCTAGGGTGTAGAATTTCAGAACGCATTTCCTCTCACAAACCTTCTCCTGCCTCACTCTGGTCCCGGCCGTGGGAGGGCAGCCTTTCCTAAGAACCGCTCAAATATAAAACTGAAAATCTAAAACTAGGATTGTCCTAAAGGGAGGTTTGAGACAGCGGCCTGGACGCACCCCAACCGGATTCTTGGGCGGTCGCAGGGTGAGCAGCGCGCGTGCAGCTGCGGCGGCCGAGGGGGCGGCAGAGAGGGACCCGCACCTAACAGAAGCCTGGCCCGCGCTGGGGACGACCGGCCGGAGCAGCGGCCTCTTCTGCAGGCAGGCTGCAGGCTGAAGGATGGAATTCATTATTCTAGCCCTTGGAATAACAGCTCGCCTACCAGGCTGCACAAAACCAGAGTTTCTGTTCCAGGTAAACAGCGGCGGGGAATCTTAATCCTAAAGCCTCAACAGTAGAAAGGACGCGACCAGCGCGGGGAGAATGCCCCGGGGACCGGCCGTGGCGGTCCATCCGTCTGCTGGGAGGATTGCCTGCGGAGGTCGCGGGGGCCCTGAGGGTCCTGCTCCGTCTAGCTTCCCTCCTCCTTCCCCACCCGAGCAAGCGCGGCCACCTCAGGCACCAGCGAACCCTGCCTCTTCGTCTTCCAGGAGTCCTAATGGACCTACTTTAATAAACCGATAACACTCCTATTTTAAACTAGCAGCTTCTATTTTCATGCCCATAACCACTGCGCCAAAGTTCCTCAAACCAGTTGTTTTGCAAGTAGGTCAAACAGGCGCCCTGCCATCCCGTTCTCCCTGTTTA
The DNA here is from genome assembly GCF_028023285.1 of Balaenoptera ricei. Classification (NCBI taxonomy): domain Eukaryota; kingdom Metazoa; phylum Chordata; class Mammalia; order Artiodactyla; family Balaenopteridae; genus Balaenoptera; species Balaenoptera ricei. Next base: position 36,587,094 of record NC_082641.1, read on the forward strand.
TTTGCCTGGAAAATTCTTTCTTATCTAATAGAAAGTCTGGTCCAGTTTGAACCAAAAAATAAATGAAGTGTTACTTTGGAGTAGAGATTCATTCATTTTCAAACATTAACCATTTTTATTACACAATCTATGTTAATTGTATAATTAATTGTAGGAAAATTAGAAAGCACAGATAAGTAAAAAAAAAGAAAAATTAAAAGAAAACCATCCATTAGCGGGGGATAAATTGGGAGATTGGGACTGACATAAATACATTGCTATAAAATAGATTAATAATAACCTGCTCTATAGCACAGGGAACTCTACTCAGTACTCTGTAATGGTCTACATGGGGAAAGAATCTTAAAAAAAAAAAGTGGATATATATATGTATAACTGATTCACTTTGCTGTACACCTGAAACTAACACAACATTGTAAATCAACTCTACTACTCCAATAAACGTTTTAAAAAAAGAAAACCATCCATGATCCCCCTATTAATAAAATAACTATTCTAAACATTTTGGTGTATATCTTGCCAGATTTTTTCCCATGCAAATGCATATTTGTGTTTTTCCTCGCTTGTTCTATATTGAGCAACTTTCCATGTTCGTAAATAAAGATCAACGTGGTTATTTTGATAGCTGCATGGTGTACCATTAGAGAGATAGATGAACCACACTTTAACCATCTCTCTTGCTGGACGCTTAAGCTGTTCCCAGTGTTACAGAAGTCTTCTTACACAAGCAATCTTGTACATGTGTCAGATTATTTCTTTAAGATTAATTGCCAAAAGTGAAAAGGGTGGGTCAAAGGGTGTGATCATTTTAAAGACTCTCAAGACGTAATACCAAACTACAGTCCAGAACCATCTTACCAACTAGGCCTCCCACCAGCAGCACCTTGCAGTGCCCGACTCTCCATGGCTTTCCAACAATGCAGACCCACCGAGCACTGGTGTTTCCTGTACTGGTACATGGTGTGCCAGGCGCAGACAAAGTCAAATCAGATCAAACAGCCCACGCAAGGAAGGGGGTAGGAGGAAGAAACAGATGAGGAGTCAATATTTATAGGTAAATGTGCTGAGATTATAGTACAGAGAATACACAGAAACTGGATGTCATCATCTTCCTGGGACAGGTGTCATAGAAGGCTTCCTGGAAGAGGTTGGTTCTGAGGCTGGCCTTGAAGACTCATCTGACATTAACTGAGTAAAGAACAGGAAGGAGTGATGAGCCAGAGAGAGGAAATAATCCAGGTAGATCCAGGTAGAGGAAAGATCCCAGGCATGAATGTCCTGTACCTTTTCAGTGAACAGCAAAATGTTCTGTAACGGTTAGACCACAGGGTGCATGGGGAGGTGGTTAGGAGCGGTGGGCCATGAGGCTGAAGAGGTAGCTTGGGCCTGATCAAGAGGGGCTCTGTCGGCTAAATAAAGGTGTTTAACTTTATCCAGAAAACTGGATAAAGCTCACCAAACTGAAACCTCCTTGGGAGGCAGGAGTTGGCATTAAAACCTGTACATGGTAGAGTCACATTGATCTAAGGGACCAGCATGGATGTTGAACTCAAAAATTGCCGTTTGTCACTACTCCTGAGGAGCTTTCTGAGCTGGAAATAGCCACTTAACCTCTGTGTCTAGTGAAATAGAGGGACTAGGTTCCTTCCAGTTCTAAATAGCTATGAACTCAGGCACATTCTTTGACTTTTTTTTTTTTTTTTTTTCCAGAAAAGGTGGCCATTAAGATCCTGGACAAGACCAAGTTAGACCAGAAAACCCAAAGGCTCCTATCCCGCGAAATCTCCAGCATGGAAAAACTGCACCATCCCAACATCATTCGCCTTTATGAAGTCGTGGAGACTCTATCCAAGCTGCACTTGGTGATGGAGTATGCAGGGGGTGGGGAGCTCTTTGGGAAAATCAGCACCGAAGGGAAGTTCTCAGAACCAGAAAGCAAGCTCATCTTCTCCCAGATTGTGTCTGCCGTGAAGCACATGGTGAGCGGGGCGAGGAGGGAGCGTCTTGCTCCCATTCTACCCACAATGGGAGCGTGGGGCTTTAGTTTACCATCATCTAAGCACCCCTGAAGGCTTTAGTCCTACAAGGGCAGACAGCAGTCCCTTCTGTGAGAGTCAGATGTCTAGCTGGGATTGTGCTCCCTGCCTCCGAAGCAATGCCCAGGGATCTCCAGTTACACGGCAGCCTCCTGGCCTCTGCGGAAGTTGGCAGGAGTCACTCTGAGCAGCCCAATGACCATCACCCCCTCCTTGGCCACACGCATTCCTCCAACCCCGTCTTCCACTACTCGGAGAGCTGGCTTCTCACTGCTTCTTGGCCTTGCCTCCCTAATTCTGTGTTTATGATGCCCTCTCCCCTCTTTTCACATCTCACATCCCCAATCCCATCCACACGTCGTGACCCAGCTCAGTTCTGTCTCTCTCTGTGAAACTTTCTTCAATCTTCGGTCAGCCTGCGCTGATCTTCATGCCTTTGGTGAACCCCACTAGCTCTTGCCGCCTCTGTGCTCAACACATTAACACTTGCTTGTGTCATTCTTATTTTAGTTCTCTGATTATGTCTTTAGATAAATCTGGACTCCGTAAGCATACTCCCCAGTTCCTCCATGAACTGGTTCTCCTGTGCCCTCCCTATTGTTGGTTGTACTGCTGGGCACACAGGAGGAATCTGACTTGCAGACCTGATGACCACTTGTACCACTCTGTTAGTGCAAAGGTTTTGGCTGCCCTCTTTGCCCAGCTCTCAGTCCAACTGGCAGGAAGAGACACTTGTCTGGTGTCTATATTAGTTGAGAGGCTGTTTCTAGTTTGCTCCTCTGTTCAGATGTCGTGAGACAAGAACTGGGATCAATGAGCTCCTGGTCAAATTATTAGCAGGTTACTAGTGACCTAAGGGGCCCAAGATACCAGCTGGGAGGGAGGGGGGAGGAAAAAGAAGTGAGCAGGGAGAACCTGAGTGTGATGGTAGTGGCTGTTTCCGACCTGTGGTTGTCATCTAAGTGGCCCTGTGCTGGGGTGAACTTTCCCTGGGCCAGGGAATAAGCCAGACCCATACCAAGCAATGGAGCAGATGGGCAGAGTCTTGCACATTCTACTTGGAAAAGAGATCTGGTGGGAGAGCAGAAGAGGATCCAGCAGGAGAGGATGCAGACTGAGTCTTCTGAGGCTCTACACCCTGACCTTTCTCCTAGCTCTCTGGTCTCCAACAAGAGGAAGGGTGAACGATAGACATAGATCCAAATTTTATCGGGTTTGTTTGCTATGTGCCAGGACCATGCTGAATGCTATAGATACAGCATCACATACAGTTCTCACAACAGCCTTATGAGGCGGTTCTCAGTGTCCCATTTTACAAAGAAGGAAGGTGACACTCACATACACAGCTGGTATAGTTGAATCTAGAATTAACCAAGATGTCAGGCTCCAAAGCCTGGATTCTTGCCACAGGAGATCCAGCCGGAAAAGTGACATTAAACCATTTCCCAAGTGCCCTTGGCATTAAACTGGTCAAGGGTCTTCAAGGGTGTCTGGATCCAGAATTCAAGGGTAGGGATTGGATCTGCTGCCAGAACCTTGCCCAACATAGTATCCTCCCTTCTATTGAATTCGATAGCGATAAAGGAGCCCACCCAAAGGAGCAGGGGTGTGGAGTTGGGGGAGGGCTCCTCACCTTCTTGGGGTTGGCCCTACTCAAGAGATTGCTCAGCCAGAAAAACCCATACATGGTCTCAGAAACGAAGGATTACTGTTTCACTGTGTTTCACAAGATCTGGGTCTTACTTCTGGCCCTAATTCCTGAGTCCACGTGTGTGGGACAGACTCCAACCCTCACCCCACAGAACAGAACCTTTGGTCTGCTTGGAGGGTGTGGGCTTTACACTGGACTAAAAGTTATGACAGGGCAGCTCTCAAGATCTGAGGTTTGACATGACTTAAGTTGATCTCCATTGAATTTCTGTTGTTACGCCGTTATCACCTCATTGTTTCAGAGCAACTGATGCCTCTTTAATGTTGGTATTTTACTTTGAAAACGATGACTTTTTCCCCCTTTGTCTTCTTTCCACAGCATGAAAACCAAATTATTCACAGAGATCTGAAAGCAGAAAATGTGTTCTATACCAGTAATACTTGTGTGAAGGTGGGTGACTTTGGATTCAGCACAGTAAGTAAAAAAGGTGAAATGCTGAACACTTTCTGTGGGTCTCCTCCCTACGCGGCGCCCGAACTTTTTCGAGACGAGCACTACGTCGGCGTTTATGTGGATATCTGGGCCTTGGGGGTGCTTCTGTACTTCATGGTGACGGGCACCATGCCATTTCGGGCAGAGACCGTGGCCAAACTGAAGAAGAGCATCCTGGAGGGCACGTACAGTGAGCCTCCGCACGTGTCAGAGCCCTGCCTCCGGCTCATCCGGGGCGTCCTCCAGCAGGTACCCGCCGAGAGGTACGGAATCGACTCCATCATGAACAATGAGTGGCTGCAAGGAGTGCCGTATCCCACCCCTCTGGAGCCTTTCCAGCTGGATCCGAAACATTTGTCAGAAACCAGCACCCTCAGAGAAGAAGAAAATGAGGTTAAAAGCACTTTAGAACACTTGGGCATTACGGAAGAGCATATTCGGAATAACCAAGGGAGAGATGCCCGAAGCTCCATCACAGGCGTCTATAGAATCATTTTGCATAGAGTCCAAAAGAAAAAGGCTTCGGAAAGTGTCCCAATAATGATACTACCAGACCCTAAAGAGAGGGACCTAAAGAAAGGGTCCCGTGTCTACAGAGGCATAAGACACACATCCAAATTTTGTTCAATTTTATAAATTGCATTAGACTGCTGGTAATTAACCAAGATCATTGTTTGCTGCTTTTAAATTTTTTCACCAACTTGAGTGGAGACATTTTTGTAATTTTTAAATAAATTTAAATTTAAGATATGCATTTCCCCTCCGCCGCCCCGCCCCCCCAAAAAAAGTCTATTAGCTCAGATTCTGGCTTGGTTTGTAACCTCATCTTGTTTTCAAACTCTAACATTCACTCAGTTAATCGAGAAATGCTTATGCAGTGCCTACCATGTGCCAGGCACTGTTTAAGGTACTGCAAAATAAAAAATAGGCCAGGTCCTTCCTCTCCTGTGCAGGATAGTCTAGTCATTACTGCAATTTGTCCTGAGGCTGTAACTGGACTCATACCTTCCTTCCTCCATCAACCATGGTAAATTTCCCTCGGCTTTGGCCAGCATTTCGGCTGGTCTGGATTGGGTGGTATGACCCAGACCTTTAGCGTCAAAGGATCTGAACCCTTAGGTGCCTTGCTCTTGTTGGCTCAGGGTTGCTGCAATTGCCTCTTCACCATCATCATGAGGCTCTAAAGTAACGCTCTTGGGTTCAGACATAACTCCTCTTTAGCTCCTTACGAAAATCAGGGTCAGTAATTCCCACCACTATAATAGCTCCTTTCTTTGCCTGCTTGTCACCTGGCATGGGGATCCCAAAGTGACCATGTGGTAGCCATAGATCTCAATTCACTGGACCCCTACTGGGTCTCCCGGTAGAAGCATCCCCCTGCCCCCCAGGATTGAAAACCTCTAATCTAGCCAAGCCGAGACTGTAGCAAAGAGAAGTACAAATTCTTCAAGTGGGTCCCTGATTGTGATGGTAAGAAAAGTCAATCATGCTTCTACCCAGTGGTTCCCAGACCTGTGTATTTTAACAGCAGGGGACACGTACCTATGAGCCATTGTTAAATCATGTATACTGAATCCTGGGGGATAGCACCCCAGCCCTGCAGGGTGCTGCCCTATAACCGGTGCCTTAGCTGAGCCACTCCATCCATCTATGCTGGCTGCTTCTGGTGTTGAGGTATATAGTAAGAGGGGTAGATCCCATGGTCATGTGCCCGTTGCCCACACGGCTTTTACCAAAACTGTGGTCCTTGAGACAATGTTATGTAATATACGTGATAATGGACCAGGTATTCTCTAGGACCTAGCATGATTGTATTGGAGGATTCACTGAAGGCAGGAAAGGTGAACCTATATCGTGAGTAGATGTCAATTCCATAAGGATGAATCACTGCTGTGTTCGTCTGAATTTATGACTCTGTGGATCCGATAATGCCCAGCTCATGAGGAGACAGCTCCATTTACTTGGTCCCTCAGTGACCCATAATCAGGTGCTCAGTCTCTCCTAGAGCCTAGAAACACACCAAGAGCCTGAGTAGTTCTCTGCTGCAGAAAGCATGGCCTCACTCCAGGACCCTGCAGGGCTGTGCTGTAACCTTCTACAGCGGTTGCCAAAGAAAGACTCCACACCGTATTCTTAAGCACCATGTAGACAGTCAGAGTAGCAATGCAGTTTGCACTGAAGCCTGAAACTGCTGTAGATTTTTTTTCTGTAGCATCCACTTGAAACCAGCAGTCCCGACAAATGGGTTAGAGGAATATGCCAAGTATAATACATGTGCTTCCAAGACCCAGCTAGGCCTACTAAACCCTGTGCCTCTATCTCAGTGCTAAGGGGTACAAGGTGCAACATATGTAGGCGTGCCTCAGGTCATTGGTCCTCTAAACACTTCATCAGTGTGGCCAGACCCCTGAATCTTCATGGAGCTTATCACCCACACTCTGGCACACATAAGTCTTAGTACGGCATCTGGAGGACTCGCCACTTCCTGATGCCACATCCACCTAGCATGCTGTCACATGGACCAGCATATGTTCCGCAGAATGTCAAGATGAGGAAGGTCCTTTTAGACTATCTTGTGACATAGAGCAGGAGGCTTAACATCATCGCCTAGGGGCAATAGAGTAAATGAGAACCTCTGTCTATCCCAAAAAAACCGCAAACTGCTTTTAATCCTCCTTTCTGGTGGAAAATGAGAATGAATTTTCCCCCCAAAATAGCTGCATATCAATGCCAGAGTCTCTGCGTAAAGATCCACATCCAGCATGGCAGCTAAAACTGACTGAGACAAACACTGGTCCACCAACATCCTCCGTTCACCATCTGCTCTTTTAAGGAGGCTGATGGGTAAATTAAGTAAATTAAATGAGGTTATGATGGAGCCCATTACCTCTGTGTCCCACTGATAGCTGCATTTCCTCATGTGACTGCTTATGACTTATTAACATGGCTGGGGAGAGGGTACACTTTCAGAGGTTTCCATGTGCCTCCTCCTCCCAAAGCGGCTCTTACTCCACACATTAGGGGTCTGAATGTATTTATCCCAAATAGGTACTTGGAGACGAGGGAAAGGACCCCAAGGTGACATCCCCATTGTGAGACAGACTTTGGCCAGAACTCCATCCATCAGCTGGTTTCCATAGGCCACCCCTCCCATCTACACATAGGGCCGTAATGGTACTCAGGGTTCTCTGGTGTCCATTTCACTTTACACTTTTTATCCAAAAGTCCTTAAACTTTCTGGGTATGCATATCATATATACTTGTGGCAGTAGGGCCTTCCTTCAAGAAGTCCTGGCCTCCCCCTCACTGTGCACTGGATCTGTAAAGTAACTCAGATCTGGAACCATAATTTTCTCACTGTGACAGGCTACACCAGACTTCTGCTCACCAGCTTGCCTGAAGGCCCTTGGGCTTTCAGTGTGCCTTGAGCTGATAGTTGGCTGACTTAAACCTGTCATTTTTTCCCCTCAGGCTTCCAAAACGGTTAACAAAAGCTAGCCAAATCCAGAGGCTTTATCGTCGCCCCATCCCGTTCAGGTGCCGCATGGTCCAGTATTCCATCTCCCCCCTCTACCTCTAGATGACAGCCTCGGTAGTAATTGTGCTGCTCCTGCAAGCCAGGGCTTGTCCGCACCCTCTTACCAACAGCACATTAGTGTTCTATTGATGCCTTAACAAATTACCTCAAATGTAGTGCCTTAAAACAACACAAATTTATTATCTGACAGTTCTGTGAGACAGAAGTCCATCGTGGGTCTCATTGGGCCAAAATCAAGGTGGCCTCAGGGCTGGGTTCCTTTCTGGGACTAGGGGAGAACCCATTTCCTTGCCTGTACCTGCTTCTAGAGGTGGCCCGTATTCCTTGGCTTGTGGTCCCCTTCCTCCATCTTCAAAGCCAGCAATGGGCCATCTCTTCGCTCACCCTTGTATAGTGACATCTCCCACTGATCACAGCCCAGAAAGGCTCTCTTCTTTTAAGGGCTCCTGTGATTAGGTTGGGCCTATCCAATCTCCCCATCTCAAGGTCCTCAAGCTTAATCACATCTGTTTTTGCCATGTAACACAACATATTCACAGGTCCCAGAGGTGGAGATCAGAGGTGGGAATCATTCTGCCTACTACAAACAGCAATGGGGTTTTTGCCATGACTGGTCAGTAAACCTGCTCCAACCACCTAGCCTGAGGGTCTGCTTTATAGGGCTGTTCTGGGTACCAATTGTATTAGCCTGGGTTGTCCAAAAGAACAGAGCCTGAGACAAGAGTTTGCATGTAAGTAAGTCATTTATTTAGGAAATGATCCCACGATGCAGGAGTGAAAAATAAGAGGCAAGCCAATATAAGGATGTGTTGCCAAATTGGCTGTAGGCAACTGGTAGTTGATTCAGCAGGATCTTCTGAGGCACCTTCTGGAATGCTTCTCAGAACTGTCTGCCCAGGGGAATGAAAGGAGGAAGCATTTATCTACCAGCAAGTAAGTGTCCACTATTGTTAAGGGTGGCCCCATGGGAACTTAACTTCTCTGCCCTTCTGGGCCATGATATTATGAGTTCCGAATGACTTCTATGGGCACCCCGCAACACAGAGACCGAAATGAGGGGTGTGTAGCAGGAATCCGGAGGGAGGTACTATCATATTCTCTGAGATCCTGGTCAAAGACTGCATGGAAGCAATTGCCACAAATGTGGCTGGAGTAGAAGGCAGGGCAAAGAAGGCCTCAAGTGGGCCCAAGGTTTCTGATGCATAGATCAAAGGCTCTAAGGCTGGAATAAACTTGGCATGTTTGAGGAACGGAGAAGGCAGGGTGGATGAAAACATAGTAGGCCTTGGTGGGTGTGGTACTGAGTTGAAGTAGGCAGGGGCCAGATCCCTCAGGACTTTGCAAGCTTGAATAAGGAATTTGATACATAGGGTGAGAAGTGCTTACTACTAAGGTAGTCCAGGCAGCCTTCAGGGAGGAAGCAGATCTTGAGCTGAGACCCCAAAGATGAACAAGGTTTTGCTAAGATGGGTTGGAGGTGCTAGTTTAATAGCATGTAAAAAAACCTGGAGGCAAAGGGAAGCTTTTGCAAAATTAGATCAAAACTTTCATTATTTTTACTGTAGATGCCTGCACAATGATGAAATAAGACAAAAAAAGTAAAAGGTGAATTCCTTGTTTTTCACTTCTAAACATTTAAAATGAAAATGCATTTTTTATAATTATAAGCTAGAACCCCGATATATAAACTTCCTGAGGATTGGTGTTCATAATCTTCATCTCCTCAGTACCACGCTTGTAACAGTTTGAGGAGAGAAAAAAAAAAAAAAAAAAAAAATCACAGGTCAACTATTTCCTTCCACCACCAATTAGGAAAAAAATAGGAAGAGAAGTTGCTAGAAATTTTAAAGAAAGTGTTCACTTTTATATCAAGATTACACAGCTGTAAATTGTTTAAAGATCCTGTTACATTCCTTGCTCTCTTCACTTCCACTTTAGTGTGCCAGGACATTTCAAACAGCAGACAAGAGATAAAGTGTTTCAACTAAGTCACAGGAGGATCAAAAGGAGCTGTTGCATCTGTTTGAGTTGTCTAGCATTAATCTTAAACATACTGATCACTGTTTATGAAATAAACAAAACCCAGAAGGTAGAAAAAAAAAAAGTGCACAAATTCCCAAAAGGAGGAGGGGAAGGAGAGAATCCTTAAAGCCATATGAATCAGGATCCTAGAATTTGTAGAATTAGAGAGCATTGGCCTCACCTTCTAAATGACCCAGAGATATTGGAGACTGGCCCAGAAAATAAAAGAATTACTAAGTACCGAATCTAGACATGACAGCATTATAAAACAGCTGATCAGTACTAGAAAATAATCTGGTTTAATTCCCAATTCATACAGTCCTAAGAGTTCACAGGGATTGAGGTTATCTGGTCCAATATTACTGCCAATGCAGAAATTCTCTCTGTAAAACCTCTGGGAGCACCAGCAACCTGAGACCCTCAGGCTGGAGGCTCTAGATGGCAGTTCTATATTGGCTGTAAAATGTGCTTTTAGTGTTTAATTGCCAACCCTTAATCTTACGCTGTTTTTAGGAAAACACAATAAGTCTCTTCATAAATATTTATAGTGAAATTTACACATGCTTAGCACCCAATTTGGGAGTTAATTTCTTTGTTTGAAGTGTAAGAATGATAAACCATCAGTATAAATTCCCCCATACTAGACAGATAGCTCCTTGAAGGCAAGACCATATATCTTGTAAATCTTTATTTCTGATGGAAGCAGAGTACCTTGCTTATATCAGGTCTGCACATTTTTTGAATAATGAATGAATGAGTTAGTGAATTAATGGACTGAAATGAAATCAATGACTGTATTTTAAAATAGCATATTAGCTGATTTCTTGTCTAAACTGTTAGTTCAGGAGGGAAAAAAGAATACTCAAATATCTGAAATATTTCTCTAAAACTTTATTCAAAGTTACTCACCTCACTGTTAATAAGGTGTACAGTTTATGCTCTGTGCCAGTATTAGTAGACCTGCCCATTGCCGGCAATGGACTTTGAGAAAACCCATTTCCTGACACCCCAAAATTAAATTACTCTTTTCAAAACATACTGAACTCCCAATACTTGCAGAAGTATTACATGCACCATTTTCCCATCAATCTTTAAATCTGAACTTACGTTATTAATCTACATCCGTGGATGTTAAAATGAAGTCATTTTAACAAATTATGACTGTACAAATCAAAACACTGCTAGTTAATATTAGACAAAGAGTATTTTACAAACACTACATTACATATTACCTTGCAATCTGAAACTTACATTTCATATTTGTGTAAGTTTATTTTAGATAACTGAAACATCACAGAATTCAATGGCAAAGTTTAAAAAATTTAGTTCTGTACATTAGTTCCAACTATCCTATTTTACAATCTATAAGGCTCATGTCATAGTTCAGCACCAAAAAAGATCTACAAAACTGTCTAACCAGTCTTCTTATTTATTCCATATGATGGTTTTTGTTGTTTTTTTTTTTTTTTTTTAAGGTGAAAGTCTGAGAAAATGGTTTATATATCCTACTTCCAGACCTTGAGAAGTGGGATACTTTTTGGCTGGTCATACTATGTAAAAATTCGGTTGTACCTTTTAATTTTCATTGAACGGATACAAAAACCAAAAAGGATACTTACAACATGAGTTTAGGTTGTCAGTCTTTAAGTTGAATTTATAACACTGAAGCATCAGAAATAACCTAATAATAATGCCCTGCCCCTATCCTTCCTTTTTGTTTTAAATTTTTAAAAGGCAGCCATAAAAATGTTTTATTTATTCTTCAAAATAAGGTGCAAAGAAGGATTGCAACCACCAACTTCCTCATACACAACTCCAATAACATCTCAATGTTGTTCCGCAAAATACACCTTGAACTGAGTCAGGAGCAGACCTAGAACTACATCCATGTTTTCTATACCAGACGTCTCCTCAATGCCAGCATCTCTCTGTTCACAGAGGTCATTACAGTAACGCGTCACTGCTGGCCTGGATTTAAAGCAACGGTTTTTAGAACTAGTGTAACTGTCCCAACTCTTCTCCTTCTTTAGGATTCATAAATTCTAGAAAAAGAGTATGTCTGTCTTGCCATTTTCAAACAGGGTTTGTGCATATCTCATTAAGACCACATTCCCTAAACCAGAAACTTTTTTCAAAAACCACAGGAACTTTCAGTCATCTTGTTTGTTCAAAGTATAAAATTCTTACATGTTTAAAAAAATTAAAATTGGAGACTAGTACCGCTGCTTTCTTCGCCAGAAGTGCACGATTCATAACACTACATTTAAAAACTAAGCTTCATGCATACAAATGGCCAGAGGGGTATGAAGTTTTACAGAGCCCTTAACATCATTCGAGTACATTAAGCATTGGCTCGACCACAACAGGAAGCATGTTAGGAAACTGAGCAAAGAGACTTTCCCAAGAACACGATAATTTTCCAGGCTCCATGTCAGTCACATAAAAATTTAAGCAACATGTAATCCTTTAAAATTGTCCCCAGACAACCCATTCCCCCAACCGTTCCCATACATACCCCCCACCCCACCCTGAAGTCCTCCACCTCACGGAAGTATCTTAATGCTCCCCATTACTGATGACAGCTGCTTCAGGTTCTGCTGCTGTTGCAGGGAGTCTTGGCACTTTCTTAGCAGGGCTTGGAATATGCTAAAAATCAAAAGAAAGAAGTTGTTGCCTCTTAGCGTTTTTTTTAAGGAAGAGTCAAGTTGCTAATTAAAGTTCTAATAGGAAAACTGATAGAGGGCAACTTTGGAGAGGCTTATGCTCAATATATATTCTATATAACTTTTCATGGAGGGAGCTAAATATCCATTCTTTACCTTATAGTGAATTTATTATACAATTATCCGTGTATCAAGAGACAGGAAGGCCACGGAGATCCACCATACCCAGTATTTCACTTGTCACATCTTGCCTTTGCAACTCAAACACTTGTGGCTTGACGTGCAACCTCAAGGAGCAAGACTATGCCTTTAGCAAATTTGTGATGAGTGGATAAGATTAATAACTTCAAAGTTTTTAAAGTCCTCAGTTTGAAGCCTGGCTCTGATCCTGGTTAAGTCATTTAGCTTTTTTCAGCCTCATCTCTAAAATGGGCACAGTATCATTTAAGTCAAGGGGGTTCTTATAAGGATTAAATTTAAAAATTAAATTAAATTAATTAGAAAATGAAAAAAGTGGCTAGCATGTAATAGGAATTCAAATCATAGCTATTCCTGTTCCTTCTCGACAACTGGAGACAGATTAGACAATGGGCTGAGAGAAGGGATGTGAGGAGCCCAACACGCTGCCCCTACTTCCTCTCTCACCAAGACACGTACCACAAGTGGGCCTTCTCTCCAGATCAGTTTTCCTTTAAATTCTGCTCTTGTTAACAAAACCTCGTATTTACTGTGCACTTAAAAATGCTAATAATTTAACTGCAAAGCACTTTATACAACTGGAAAATGGCATAGCTAGAATCCAATACCAGAGCCCTGGCTCTGAATCACTCTGCTTTATTGACATTCCTTTAAGTTGCTAAATCTCAGTTAGATCCCCTAAGCCCTGAGATCTGGGGATGGAAATTTCTTACCCTGTCAAAGCCCAAGACCAAACACAATGAGCTTTCTTTACCTCAGTTGCTGTGCTTGAATGCACAAGCCCTACGCCTTCATCCAAAGTGTCATCATTTGGAGAGGGGCGCCGAGCATAAGTTCTTCTGTGCTTCTCATCTACTCGAACTAGGTACCATGTTCCTTCAAAGAGTGAGTCTATTGAACTCTGGGGAATATAGCTGACTAAAGGAAAGGCAGAGAATGTGAAAAATTAGTTATGACATACAGCTCATCTGGTAATAAAACTAAAGATAAAAGTTGCTATTTCAGAACTTCCCTGATGGTGCAGTGGTTAAGAATCGGCCTGCCAATGCAGGGGACGCGAGTTCGAGCCCTGGTCCAGGAAGATCCCACGTGCCACGGAGCAACTAAGCCCGTGAGCCACAACTACTGAGTCCACGTGCCTAGAGCCCATGCTCCGCAACAAGAGAAGCCACCGCAATGAGAAGCCCGCGCACCGCAATGAAGAGTAGCCCCCACTCGCCGCAACTAGAGAAAACCCGTGCGCAGCAATGAAGACCCAATGCAGCTATAAATAAGTAAATAAAATAAATAAACTAAAAAAAAAAAAAGATGCTATTTCCCCATAATTTTCACCAACATCAGGCATGTACTGAATACCGCCTAGATATCTGGACATCCTAATCTGATACGTAACATGTTTAATGTTATTAGAGCCCTCCAATAGGCTTCTGGGTATGTATTAACAATTTAATATTTTTACCCAAGTGATGAGTGTCCTCTCGGAGCTTCATGTTTTCAGCAAAGACATCTGGTGCCACACAAGTTCTTGAGTCAAGCCTTGATTTAAGATCACATAAGCTTGCTATTATTTTATCAAGAGCAGACCCTAAAATAGCAAATAATTCCAACATTAGAAGACTAAAAATAGCATGCCCCAAAGCCTGAACAAAATGTTGCCAAACGAAAAAAACAACTTTGCATTTCTTTCAGAACTACTGGCTATTGTTTAGTTAAAAGATAAGCTGTTATTTATTTGGCACAGCTTCCGTTGACCTCTGACTAAACGTTTGTTCTGTATCAGCCAGTAGACAAGCTAGGAAATAGGTGGGATTTGAAACTATAAATAACTTGTCTACAGTCAACCTACAGTACAGTTTTAGAGTAATGCCAAGTCTTCCATCAGTTTTTCTCCATATTTTTGCTCCTCCCTGCTCAGGGAAGGCACAAAAGTGTCCTTAAATACAGCTAAGACCATACCCTTATAAACATTAGACAACTCAGTAAACCAACCAACAAGAAATGACCTGGTATTATTCACTCATATGATCAGACTCAATCATTGGTGTGAAGACTCAAAAGCCACCTGCCTTAAATAGGTATGCTTCCCTTTCTCTGCCTACGTCCCCTGGCTACATATGCTTTAAAAATGAGATAAAAGAGAAAATAAAGTTACTTGCCAAAGAAGAAAAAGTCACACTATGCCATTAAAAAAAAAAAGTTTCAGCTGATTATACATTTTTTTCTGACTCGGAAGGAAGGAAAGATATTCTGACTCAGACATAATCCTGCCCTTTACCCAGTTAAGGCAGATTTTTGGAGAGTATGTTGAAAGATGTAATGAAGATTAAAATGTCATAATGATCTACGGGACAGATTCAAGCACTCACTTAAGAAGCCTGCTAAGTCAACCTTACCACAGTAGGTTCTCAAGACATTCTTGTTGAAAGACTCAGCATTTACCTGGTGTGGCATCTTGTGTAACTTTGAGGGAGTACAGAGTGGCAGCTAAACCAGAACCATAAGAGAACACACCAATCCTCTTTCCTGCCAGCTGCTGAGGTGAGTACCTGTGTAGGAGGGACAAAACCATTAAAAAGTTTAACTGATCCAACTACAACGGGTGGAAAACCACGAGTTGGAATAAAATTCATCCTAAGCCTAGGGATCTAACCTAAAGCTTTACTATTACAGTAAGCAGACTGAAAACAAGAATTCTCATCTCTCTGGGAATGATGGGGTTTTTGAAAGTTATCATGTCCTAATATAAGTTATTTGCCAACTGGGGTTCAACTGTAGGTCAAGAATAATAAAACCGGGACTTCCCTGGTGGCGCAGTGGTTAAGAATTCACCTGCCAATGCAGGGAACATGGGTTCAAGCCCTGGTCTGGGAAGATCCCACATGCTGCAGAGCAACTAAGCTCATGCGCCACAACTACTGAGACTGTGCTCTAGAGCCCGCGAGCCACAACTACTGAGCCCACGTGCCACAACTACTAAAGCCCATGCGCCTAGAGCCCGTGCTCCGCAACAAGAGAAGCCACTGCAATGAGAAGCCTGCGCACTGCAACAAAGAGTAGCCCCCGCTCGCCGCAACTAGAGAAAGCCCGCATGCAGCAACAAAGACCCAACGCAGCCAAAAAAAATAAATAAATAAATAAATTTATTAAAAGAAAAAGAAGAATAATAAGGCCATGAGAACAATAGCCAGGAAAGCAAGTATGAAATTAAATACTCTGGAATAATTGTAGCCTCATCCCATATCTCCTTCAAGTCAACAGACAATAGGCTAGAGAGCCTGGAAATAAAATACCATTCTGCGACCTGCCACCAACATGCCTGACACCAGATCTGGTCTTAGAAATCTAACATCTCCAAACGAGGGGAGTGAATCAGCGGAAATTTATACTTACTGTGCAAGAACAGAAGCGAGGGAGCCATACACTGAAGATGTGTACATATTTCCATTTTGATTTGACACAAGCAAAGATGCCTTTGTTTTCTGATTGAAGAGTTCTGAACTAGCCTTCATAAATGCCTTTTCCACATCTCTATCGAAGTAGGTATCTTCTAACTTAACATCCCTGAAAGATTTAGAAAAAAGAAAATCTTACAGTATTCAAAGACTGTATTTTTATTATATTACTTAGTGGACCTAACTATAAGTGTGTATGATTCTGATTTCCCATTTATTAAAAACCAAGTAGCAGTATGCTAATTGCTTGGTAAGATATAACAGTTGTACATATATGGTCCTTTTTCTGAAAGGTTTTTTTTTTTTTTTTTGATCAAATTAAAACAACATAATTCTAATGGGTTAATAACCCATTAAAGCTGTCATCACCAAACAGAATATACTACTATTTCAAGTCCATAATAATGTCCATTTAGTTAGAAAAGTCACATTATAGGAGCCAAGTCTTAAAAAGTTGAATAGAATTTTATCAGAGGGAGAAGAGACACAGGAAAGGAGAAACAGAATGAGTTTAACAGGTATAGCACACTAGGAGGCCCTAGAAGTTGGGAAAACGTGGAAGGAGTATGAAAGCAGACGTCAGTAGTGGCTATGTGCAGGATGGATATGGGCACAGGGGCTCGGGAGAGGCAGGGAGAAGAGTTAAGAGGCTGCTGTATAAATACAGGCACTTGTGGGGCTATATTATCATGGTGACAATGGCAACAGATCTAAAAGGAGGAAATCAGAAAATCTGAGTAGAAATGACTAAAGAATTCATGTAGGTAAGCGACCACCTCTCTGGGACTCAGCTTCTTCATTGATTACATAAATAGGTTAGACAAGATGACTTCTTTTGACTAAAATTTTCATGTCTGTACGAATATTGCTTTAACAGATATAAAAAATACTCTCACATAGAAGGGAAAAAATCATAATTCCTCTTACCCAAAGGCTTCCAGGCCACTATAGATACTATTTTTATCTCTGTTCTGGTCATTAAGGAAGTCATTCAGCAACATCCGAGCTACAGATTTCTGAACCAGTTTACAATAGGGTGAGTGGAAGATCATGAAACCAAAGTCATTCAAGGTGAAATCTCTATCATTTCCCTCTGAAAGAGAAATCCAAAGAAATTATGAAATTCATTTAAGCCACTAACTTCTGAAGTTTGATTTTAGAACAGGGCTGGGCTGTTTTTAAATCTTTAAGCAGCAACCAAAAATACACTGTATAATGAAATATCTCTATAGTTTAAAATGTTTATCAAAAAGACATCTAGAAATAGAACAACATACACTACTATATTACTGGTTTTCAAACTGAACTACACAACGCATTAGTGGGCTGTGTAATCAATTTAGTGGGTCAGGGCCAGTATTATTTTTTTAACCTTAATAATTAAGAGGTTTTTGTTTGTTTGTTTTTGTTTTGTTTTTAATGAAACAGACTAGAGTAGAAAATAGCAAACTGTATAACCCGCAGCATGGGCAGGAAATTTCATGACACTTTAGTTTCCATTTAACTGCACATACAATGTAAAGTATATTTTTTACTGTGGGTTCTAATAAAAAGTTAGAAAATCACTGTACTGTTAAATACTGGCAAACAGTATGATATTTTACATACTTCAAGAATACTTCTTGGGCTTCCCTGGTGGCACAGTGGTTGAGAATCTGCCTGCCAATGCAGGGGACACGGGTTCGAGCCCTGGTCTGGGAGGATCCCACATGCCGCGGAGCAACTAAGCCCGTGAGCCACAACTACTGAGCCTGTGCGTCTGGAGCCTGTGCTCCGCAACAAGAGAGGCCGCGATAGTGAGAGGCCCGCGCACCGCGATGAAGAGTGGCCCCCGCTTGCCACAACTAGAGAAAGCCCTCGCACAGACACGAAGACCCAACATAGCAATCAGTCAATCAATCAATCAATCAATCAAATCTTTAAAAAAAAAAAAGTTAAATCTTTAAAAAAAAAAAAACTTCTTATCCAGAGCCACTATGTGTTACCTCATATCTGTTATTGATTATTATTTTTACCCCTCACTCACAAACCCTATAAAGCAAAGTTGGACTATGGAAAAAGCATACTTTATATGATATTGTGTGTTTTAATAGCATTAATTTGAATACTGTCCTTCTCAGTATCTCAAGAACTTTCTCAGGGTTAAAGATGGAGACTGATGATGACACTAAAAAAGCAAGTATGAATTCACAGGTCAAGTGCAAAAAGACTATGTGGGCAGGGGGATCACTTCGGTATAATTTATTTTCATTAGAGTTTTCTTGGGATCACAGTTGCAAACTAAAACCTTGTGAGAATACCTCTCTCAGAATATGTACAAAATTCAAGTTACTTTCTTTTACCCTACTTTTGATTTTCTTACTGGGGGTAAGTCATCCTAAGTATTTTTACAGAAATACACTCCATTTGGAAAGTTTACCTGTTCTCTTAAATTACACATTCCCAGAAACTATGGGAAAACTATGCTATTTGGTGGGTGAGAAAGAAATGGTTTAAGGAGACACTAATGAAGGATGCCCAAGAAGTAGTTTCTCACTAAAGACAGTCAGCACATTATACTGTCCTCAACAGATACCAAAACCAAGGAAAACAGATAAAGCCCACCTTTCTGCCACTGGGCATAGATCTTCTTGCGGTAGACAGAATAGCAGCGGTCTAACGCACTGAGGTAGCACTGAATGGATAGTTTTCCATCTACTATAGGATATTCAGAAAGCATATCAGGCTTGTAAAAGTCATAGGCATGTTGCATATGTGTCCCACGAAGTCCTATTAGAACAAAAAAGAAAGAGGTCCATGTATCTCTGCTTTTTGATATATGTTAGTAACCATATTGCATCATCTGGGAACTTCCCTTTAATCTAGTCAACTCACTACTCACAGAATAGAAGTCACAAGGTGAAACCAATATGTAATTCAAATGAAACATAACAATATCCACGGACAGGCCTAAGACTCTTTTGATATACAACATTTTATGCAAGTTTCATATACCTAACCAGGAGATCATAACTGCTCTACTGAACTGAAAACAAATTATCGTATGACTACGGGTAAGTTACATCTCCCAGTTATTACTTGAACCCTACTTAAACCCATTTTACTCCTCTGTAAAGTGGGGATGACATCACTTACCTCGTACAATTGCTATGAAGACTAAATATGATAACACACATAAAGCACTTAGCAGGTAGTGACTGCATTTAATGAACACCAAGTACTAGCTTCTATTTTTATTTTCAAATTTCTCAGCATATTGTACAAATAAAAAAAATGCCTTACCAGACACTCACCTCGTTCAAAAATTAAAGGCGCATTAGGCCCAATTAGCATAGCAACGGCTCCAACTCCACCTGTAGGTCTAGCATTTCCTGTGGCATATACAGCAATATCCCCTGCAACTACCATGGCATACCGTCCTGAAAAATATTTTGTATTAGTATACAAGAATGTGATCAACACTCTAAATATCATACATATAAACTGAATCTGTTATATTTTCCCAGAATATCCTTTCCCCATCTTTGGTAAAGACAAAAAATATTCTGACTAAATTTTGATAGATAATTTTGTCCTACATGATAAAGATAACCAATTCATAATTCAGATAAGCTGAAAGTCATAGCTATCTTTCTGAACAGGTTCAAACAAGCATAACAGGTAAGTTTGCATATGGCATTAATTAAAGGTCATTTGGATGTTTTCATCCTCAAGGAGTTTCTTTGGAACAATATGTAACATACCATCCCAAGAGCTGGACTCAATCCAGTTAACAGCATTGAAGACAGCAGCTGTGCCTCCATAGCACGCATTAGTTGTGTCTATTCCTTCTATATCTGTATTCCCAGACTCTTCAAAGAGCTGCATCAAATTCGTCTTCACTGACTTTGATTTGTCGATGATTGTCTCTGTTCCAACTTCTAGCCGCCCAATGCAATCATAAGAAAGGCTATTTCTCTCCATAAGATTCTGGACCACAGTCATGCAAAGAGAGTTGATATCTTCTCTATCTGTGCAGAAGCCCATCTTGGCCTGGCCCAGGCCAATAGTATACTTTCCAGCATCTACACCATCATATTTTTCCAACTCTGCTTGATCAACATATTGAGAAGGAAAATAGATCTCAAGGGCAACAATCCCCACATCTTTTGGCCAGCAGGCTTCTGCGTTCAAAGGAAGTGACCCAGGCATGGTGAAAGAACTTTAGAAAGAAAAACAGAAAAAACATTGTTGTAGATTATAGGTTGCAGATTGTCAAGTTCAAACTTGAGAAATCAACATTAAGACTTTCATTATCATCTAAAATATTAATTTCTAAGTTTAGTTTACTTAGGGAGTCAATTTTAATATGTGGAAGTAGTAATTATAGTATGAATGGAGTTATTATTAACTCCATTATTATTTAAAATTATCATCTTTTAGGGACTTCCCTGGTGGTCCAGTGGTTAAGACTCCACGCTTCCACCGCAGGGGGTACGGGTTCAATCCCTGGTTGGGGAACTAAGATCCTGCATGCCGCAGGGCAAGGCCAAACAAAACAAAAAAATTATCATCTTTTAGAAAGGCTTGTACTTTATTCAGAGTTGGATATATTTAGATTTAAAATATGATTATTAGAGGTAAAGAAAACTCAAATAAGATTCTTCTATGTTGTAAAGAACTATAAGATAAAATACAATGACAATTTAGTAATATGGCCCACAAATCAGAAGTCAAGTATCTGATCTATTCCTGGCCGCTCAAAAAGTTTAAAAAAAGTCATTCATTCACTTATCATAGTTATATTGATTATTCATAGCTATTGACTTTATGGGACTTTAAAACTGTTAGATCAAACAATATTGCAGTTTTTATTGATCTAAACAATACCAGTAAGTAGAAAAGCCACACTGTAAAGTCTACCATAGCAATCTACTCAAGGTCGCTACTATTATAATCCCAGCTTTCCAAAGAAGCCTCTACCCAGAACCCAAATGATTAAAATTTAAAGCAAAGACAAGTTCCTGGACCCGTAACAGGTCAAAAGTCAATATTCTATACTTTCTACAGCTGGTGTATAGGCAATAAATGATCATAAAATCACAAGGTATCACTTCGCTTCTAAATCAGGCAAAAAAAACCCAAAACAGATTCAAATTTGAAAACTGATAATCCACATATTATTTGTGTGGCATCTTAGATAACATCTCTTAAAACAACCCCTTCTGTTTTAAAAAGGGCCTTAAAAAGTTGGACTGTTGCCACACTGTAAACTAGTGTCTAGATTTATTTACCAACAGTAAAAAAAAAATGTGCTAGCCTCTCAAGAGTGTTGCTATGGCCTATGGGTAAGTCATATAACCTATCAGAGTTTCAATTTCTTTAGAGGTTGTATCAATCAGAAAAAGAGAAATTATTCTAGGTATTTCTAACAGAGGAGGATTTAATACAGGGAAATGGTTACCAACTTGTTGGCTGGGCTAGAGGAGCAAAGGGGAGGAAGGTGGTTACTATTCAGACCCCATGAGCTCACATTCCTACTGAGGCTGCCAGAGCTCCTGGTCCCAGCACCTCTGCTGCTGAGTTAGAGCCAAAGCCCCACACTCTTGCTGCTGCTGCCACTGACAAAAGGCAAATCCTGTATCTATGTCATTTGTCCTCTGCCACTCTGCCAACTCAGGTGTAGCATTAGGGATAATGAAATTACAGACTATTGCCATAGTGCGTTGCTAATCACTGAAATCTTGAGAAAATATCTAAAGCAGAGAAGCTGTCCTTAAATCATGAGATCTACCCTTAGCCCATAGGTTATCAAGGTATGAGTATATTAAAACCTGAAAAATAAGCACCTGGAAATATAATCACAAGATCTAAGTCAAAGGTCTTAAGAACATCTTCCTTCTAAATACAAGAATTTTTCATGAAAATTTTGTTTCAATCATTCACACATATCCTGGGTTGCAACTGTGGATTCCTTACTGAGGGTCATAGTCAGAAAAGTTTGAGAGTCACCGTTTTACACAGTCACTGGTGCTCTGTGGAGAATGGATCTGAGTTAGGAAGCTGATACAGAAGTCCAGTGAGATGTAGGTCATGAACTAGATCAATTACTACATGAAGAGTAAAGGAAAAGCTTCAAAAAAATATGGAAGCAGAAAATTGGCAGAAATTGTGACTGACTAGATAGCAGGAAAAGGATGAAGTATTGAGGATGACTTCAGATTTCTAGCCTCCACTGTTTTATTTCTTGACAGAATCACTCACTGTCAGATACACAAGTGAACAGAGAAGCACCTCTCCACTTTGTCCTATCTTTCCCCTGTTCCATGCAAACCCATCAATTTTATGATAATCTAAACTTTGCTACACTGAAGTTGAAATGAAGACATAAAGGGACTATCTAATATGTCATGAGGCAGATTCTAAGTTTATAGTAAAATAAGTTAAAGTCCTTTGCACAGTCCACAGAAAAAAACTCAACTAGTGTTAAAAACAAAAACACAGTCCATATACTTATAAGAAGAACCCCTCCTATATGCTACCCTTTAAGTCACCAAAGCAGAGGCAATAGGATTAACTACCTTCCCAGCCTTTCCCACTGGGTTAACCTTTAGATTCTTTTCAACTCTTCAAACCGCTCTCAACATGCTGAGGACAGTATAATTTTCCCTGCCTGGCCCAACAGCTTGCAGTGCTGTTGGAAATAAAATGGACAAATATATATATAATCTTCTGAAGATATAAACCAGTTTATGAAAAGCCAGAAAGAAGGCTTTAATTCCAGAATTACTCTATATTTACCATAATCTAAATAGCTCTGATCAGTCACTGCTATATGGTACTTACTAAATAAGGTGTAACTCTATTTTTAAGCCTCCTAGAGTGAAATAAGTGACTTGTTTCATTTGGGGGAAAAAAAAGGTAGCTAAACTAAAATAACCCATACCCATCAAAGCGACTCATGAAAGTGAATCATGACTCTGATCTTGACGTGGAAAAAATTTTTACATTGTCTAACTCAGTCAATATTGCTCGTTCTCTGAGGATTTTTGACAGCCAAGGTGTTTTCATTACATTCTTGGTAAAACACCACCTAATTTGAAATATTTACCTTTTGGTTGAAATTGAGGGAGAGTGAGAAAAGTAGAAAAAAAAGAGGGAAATTAATACAGGGAGTAATTGGTCCATGGCATTTTGAACAACAAAATGATTGATATAGTTTAGGGTCTATAATCTTTACTTTTAACTATCCTGTTGTGTGCTCTTATGTTGTGCTCTCAAATGCTCTCTTAAGTAGGCCAGAAAAATTAGAAAAAGAGAGAAAAAAAAGAAAAAAAGGCCAGCTAAAGATCTGGTATGTTCACATTATAGCATTAACTTTAGTCAAAGAATGGGATATTCTGGTTAATTCACTATTCTAAATATCACAAAAATTTTCTAAATAGAGTACAGTTTAAACATCTGACAGTTTAAAAAATTACCTGCATGTATTCTTAATCTTTTGCTGATAAAAAAGGTACTTCATGATTTTTCAGAGCATTGTGTTCACAATTAAAAAAAAAAATCTAAGCAGGATAATGGGGATTCTGTATTTCCAATAAAAAGATGTAAATATTCTTTTTAAATTTCATCTTTAAAAAGGAGGAGAGGGCTTCCCTGGTGGCGCAGTGGTTGAGAGTCTGCCTGCCAATGCAGGGGACACGGGTTCGAGCCCTGGTCTGGGAAGATCCCACATGCCGCGGAGCAGCTAGGCCCGTGAGCCACAACTGCTGAGCCTGCGCGTCTGGAGCCTGTGCTCCGCAACAAAAGAGGCCGCGATAGTGAGAGGCCCGCGCACCGCGATGAAGAGTGGTCCCCGCTCGCCGCAACTAGAGAAAGCCCTCGCACAGAAACGAAGACCCAACACAGCCAAAAATAAATTAATTAATTAATTAATTTAAAAAAAAAAAAAAGGAGGAGAAAGGTACACTTTTACCACAGAACTCTGTAAATCTTCCAAAGCTATCTTCCGACAAGTACCAACAGAAGACTCCCAAGTCTGTTCTCCTAAAGTGAAGGCTCACCCCCACTGGTGGACAAAAGGAGCTCCAGGTCCTACTTCCAGAGTCGGCAAAGCAAGATAATATAGAAGCCTTGCCTTGTTAACAATTTCTGAATGCTTCCTGCATAGGAGGACACAAAAGGGGCCAATATGATCCCCTGAGAATCTTTTAAATCTGTGAATGAAGGACAACTGGAGAAGGAAAAGGATAAAGAGAAAAAAAAAAGGCAAAAAAGCGGAGAAATCAGCTGAGGATGCTGATGCAAGGGTAGCCCTTACCTAGCTCCTCAGGGCTCGTCAGGGAGGGACTTTGGCATCAGTCCCCAGAGCCTCCTAACTGAGCTCTCTGCCTCCATCTCTCCCCTGTCCTACGCTAACCTTTCTAAAATGCACATCCGAGCTTTGATAAGATGCTATTTAAAACTATTCCAAGTTTATCCTCTATTATTTAAAGTCAGCCTCCTCGCACTAGAAAGGAGCTTCTAGAAAGCAAGAAATGTACCCGTTCGTCTTTGTGCCCCTAGTACCCAGCCCAATGCTTGGCATATGATGGAAGCTGGATGTTGAATAAATGAGACCCTACTAGCCTTCTAATCTAAAATTACTAACAACCATAGGAAATCATAAAACTGAAGCAGGAAAAAAGCAGACTCATAAGAGAGGCGCTCCATGGTAATACAAGAAAGCAATAGCTGCAAATAATTAGATTATTGTAACCACTGTCCAATCTTACATAAACATTCAATCTACAGCCCTGATGGATATCTTTCGAGGCTGTAATTCAGAAAGCACTACTGGCACACATGCTTACCTGTGATTGTTTCTGACTAAGCAGTTTATACGGTTACATTTTATTATCTAGATTTTTTTCTCTTATGAGTGAATGCTAATTTTTAAAATTAGTTTCTAGATTTTAAACATTAGTCTAATAAACACAAAATCAGACAGTCTCCTGAAGCATTATGGCATTAACTAATATTTAAAGACAAGGTATAATCCTATAATGGGGTTTAAGAATGTGTGGTGCACACAAATGGTTATTTGCCTTAGGATAAAAATTAAATTTCCCCCTTCCATTAGAAAGGAACACTTTCCTTTAGCAGCATGACAGGATGCCATACCTGTGTGAGGGATAAAGAACGGCAGTCTCCAGGTCTGTCACTCTGTTTCCTCCTTCAGGCACTAGGAATTTCAAATAAGAACCTCTTTTAAAGTCATAAATCACCACACAAATTCAAATAATGACTCCAATTCAAAGTGAGTTAAAATAAACATTTCCTTGTCCAATTACATTATGTAGAACAGAGTTTGACTTTGCTTAGAAAAAATGGTACTTAAAGCTTATAAAACTTTTTCCTCCTTATCTTATTAGCTCTTACAGTGGTAGGTTCAGTCCTGGTAATGAACTGACATAAGTAGTTCATATCACTGATTCAGGCTTTAAACCAAATATGATGCTGGGAGAGTTGTAGTCTTCTTTACTAAATTAGGGTTTTCAAGAATTGGGGGAAAGGAATATAAATGAGTTGCACTAGGCTAATAAATTTCTGGAGTAAAGAGGCTTATACATTGAAGAGCTTGCTGTGCACTTGGGAGTTTGTGACTTGAACAATTTGTGCCTCTTTGAGCTTCAATTTCCTCATCCATAAAATGGAGCTAATACCTGCCCTCCCAGTTCATTGTGAAGGATGGTTGAGAAGATAAAATATGTGAATAATATAAAGCATTTACTATTATCCTAGTTCTTAGTATTTTTCAAACAAAATATGTATCTTTCTAGCAAGACCTAATTATCTTCATTATTTAATCTTACGCTCCTAGTTTTCAACATGGTCACTTTCACCTGCCCCAACCTTTTAGAAAGTGATTTTCCCCTCAGTGCTTGGGTTAAAAAGGTAGGTATTTGATATCAAGACCAAGGAGCATTAAGCTTTATCATCATTTAAATTATGTGGAAACAAAATTACATGGAAGCAAAATGCTTTGGAGCATTTTCCTCAGTCCACCTGTTCTGAAGGGTTGTTACTTGAGACAACAGTTCCTGTTTAACACAAACAATTAATTACCTTTGCTCTCCATTTAATTGTTGGTGAATATAGCATCCGCCCTTGCCTGATTAACTGGAGACTACCCTCAGCTGCTGTTTAGTAAAGCTTTACTTCTTTTACACGATTAGATCATTTAAGAGCTTAGAGACTTAGCTCCTTTCCCTTCATTAAGTTTACCCCCCCATCCCATAAATCGATCCTGAGGTTTGTGAGAAAAGATAAGATTTCTATATTCTGAAAAACCTCTGATTCCAGGATGATATATACATTTTGAGAAAATAACTTTTTTGTTCCTTATTCTCTCAAATTATTCTTTTGTAATCTGCAAATTAAG
Source organism: Balaenoptera ricei (assembly GCF_028023285.1). Taxonomy (NCBI): domain Eukaryota; kingdom Metazoa; phylum Chordata; class Mammalia; order Artiodactyla; family Balaenopteridae; genus Balaenoptera; species Balaenoptera ricei. The sequence goes on from NC_082641.1 coordinate 36,613,548, forward strand.
CATTCCATGGGGACTAGTTCTCACTGGTGGAGGGGGGCGGGGACATGATTCCTTCTTAAGTGTTGAGACTATTTAAATAACTTAATAATATTTCTTCTTGAAACCACATTTGCATATGCATTTGACACTATTTTCGTCAAGGACATTTCTCCTGAACTGCCAATATTCCCTCTTTCAATTTTTATTATTTAAATTGGGGAGGGAGGTTAGGTGGGAAGGCAGAGAGAGCAGGAGGGAGAAGGGAGAAGGAGAACTCCAGCGCACAAAAGAAAGCAAAGAAAGAAGAAAAAAGAAGATTCAGAGAACTGCCATGCTACTTAAGCTCTCAGGAGAAAGAGAGGCCTGGAGTCCAGGAAAGGAAATGGAGCAATAAATGCCACTTTGGGGAAGAGTCAATCAGAAAGGGATTAGGCTTTCCATTCTCTTCTGCAATTGCTAGGAGTGTTCTCTATCCTGACTAAAACAGCAGTGCCGAAGTCTCAAGCAGGTCATCAGCTTATTTCTAACAGAAGGTCTTTTCAGAGCAAGTGATAGAGGGAAGCAGCGTGGCTCAGAAAGCAGTTTATGAATCACAAGCGGCTGGGCAGGTTATCACAAAGCATGTTTGGAGGAGACTCCTGAGCTGAAATATAGGCGTTTCGAGTTTGGCAAAGATTAAAACTGAAGAATGATAAGACTGCCTAGGGCCAACCAACTTTCTCATGGGGTTTATTCAGTGCTCTGAATTCCTCCTTCTGGCTCCCTCGTTAGCCTTGATTCAAACAAATGGTCGGAGAAGTTCACCCAGTACACATTTTGGTACACGAGAAACCACAAGCAGTTACCTGCTGATCTTTTTCACTATCACAGGAGAGAAATCCAGGAATCCTTTTAAACTGAGAATGAGCCTTTCCTCCTTAGGAGCAAACAAGCAAAACTACTGTTAGGAAAGCCTTGCCCACGCCTGTACATCTCTGGTCTAGTTCCCTAAGTAAAAATCACAGACACCCTGCCTCCCCCCAGAGGGACTGGTCCGCTTATCAGAGATTCTACTCATATTTCAAGGTCCTGTTCTAAGCCCCTCTTCCAGGAAAGTTTCCTAGAGCTTTCTAATCAGGACCCTGCACTCCTACAGCAGGTATGTCATTCACACCCACACTGAAGCCTTCATATTCTACTCTCAATGGAAAACTAGTTACTGGCAGTCTTCTTAAGAATACTGGATACTTAGACTCCTATTGGGAGAAGGGCTGTATTTTGATTCTTTTGAAATCCCTTTGAGACCTTAGAGTAAAGGGCACACAGAATTGCTATTTTTTGAGCGGCTGAATTTGGAGTTATAATTAGATGAAAAATCTTTTAGATTCAAGTACTCAATAGCAGCAGCCCTCATTAGTGAGTTCTTTTCACTGTCACTTTTAAGATGAGCTGCAGCACCAAACTGTCCAGAAGTTTAAGAAAATTGGCTTTCTACTGCTGCTGTTCAAAGCAAATGGTAGGTTTCAATTATTCCTTGAAAAATGTAAGGAGTTCAAATGGAATCAGAAGAGAACATTTGTTGGTCTTACAATCATTCCCAAATGCACACACCCCCAACCACGAACCCTGCAAAGATGAAGCCTGTGAGCTTTGGAAGATTAGCTTCTCCTCTACTGCTCTTACTACACTCAGTTAACAGCAAGTGGACATCACCACAAGCTAAGCATTAGGGTGACTAAATTATTAAGAATTGAGTCCTACCACCCTCCCATTAGATTGGGTAACATGTTTTTAATCTAACATTTTTTTATCTGTATGTCTTGAGAAACAAAAATATCGCACCCTTCTCTGATATTTAGTTTTTTTAATAACCCAGCATAAAATTATGACTCTATATTCCTTTCCAAATGAAACTAAATAGAGATTCTGATATATAGCCCATCAAGCTCCTCCATCCACAACCCCAATGCATCTCCCCGCATTCAGTTCCACTGACTTACTACTGTTTTAAATAATGCTAGGGTACCCAGGAAACACACATTACACCAATATCAGGGTTTTGCATTTCCTGTGAGAAAAGCTATCTAAAATCTCAATCAAAAAAAATCTCAAAATCAATCCCACAGTTAAGAGAAACAAGATGTAAAAGCACCCTAGAGGAATATTTAAGGAAAAAAACAAAATGAAAAACAAGGCCCAGGATTAGTCTAACAGATGACGTGGTCTATGGCCCCAAATTATAATACCATTTAACTCTCCCCATCGGAAACACCTTCTGAGAACTAGGGTTACTGACTAAACTAGAATTGAACTGAACTAAACTGGAACTGATTTACGGACAAACTTACAAACTTAGGAGAGAGACCTACGAAGTTTAGACACACAGAAAAGAAAGTCTCCTTTCCCATAAGATATGCTATCCTTGCCCTCCGTATCCACAGAAAAATAACTGAATTGTTAAAAATAAAGGACACAAACTGCTTAGATGTCTCAAGCTGCAAAGAACCATTTGGCACAGATACAGGTTAAGGACTTTCAATTAGCCTTCTAACAAATCTGTGCAATAAAAGTCCAAACTCCACCTCAGAAGGAAAAATCTGCTAACTATACGGGCACTTCCATTTGTCTCAATCTTGTCATTTACCTTGCCATTGTTTTTCATGACTCATCCCTGAAATAGAGCAAATGTTACTCAGCAGCAGCCAGAACACATCATCCACTGGCAAGAGCATCCGCAGGAGGGAAGAGTTGCAGCAGAGGTGAGCAAAGAAGCCTGTGATGCGCTAAACCAAGGCCGCAGGGCAAGCATGACCGGCAGGGCCAGCCTCACTTTACCTGTTGTCCAAATCTCTCCTCCAGGGTGGGTCAGAGTAATTCTTTCTCTACCACTGGTCACGGCAGGACACACATTTTTCAAAGACTCCATATACCAAGCTTTGAAATGTCCTTGGTTCAACCCAAACCTATTGTGGGTGAAGACCCTGTGCTTGCCTGCCCATTACATCATCATAGCAAGTCCGGCTGGTCCTGAGGCTACTAGCAGGAGGGAGATATGGAATTTCAAAACACCGAGGAAACTTATATATATATATATATCCTAATGGGCATTAATATTATGGAGGCGGGAAGGTGGGAAGCAGGAATCTGTGATATCTGAAGCAAGCACAGACCGAGGCAGTCAAGAGTTCAAAGTACTCAGCCAGGTTAAACCACAGTTGTGATGCTTTCTCGCACCTGAGCTAGGGACGAAGAGTAATGCTGCCCACCTCCCTTCCTCCCAGCAACTCTCTATCTCTGGCAGGAGGACACACCCCCCTGCCAACCTACAAGCCTCCATCTAAGCGTGATCTTCCCCATCCTTCGGCGTCCACCCCTAAGCCAAGGCTCCGGGAACACCCTGACAGTCCAACTCCTTTCTCGTCCCCCTCATGTGGGCACCCCCATCCCCTCAAGGCGGTCACAGCCACGCCCCTAGCACCTCCAGCTCCTATGTCATCAGAAGCCTAGCCCTCAATGCCCTCTCTCCTTCTCCCCTCTGCGACTCGCCTGCCCACATCAGTGGCCCCGGCCCCTCCTAGGACCCACCGCGGTCGGCCCCAGGTCCCTGACAGGGGAGGCCCTGCACGGCCCCCGATCACGGTGCCCCATCCTCCCGGGCTAGGTCCACGCTTCAGCCCAGACCCTGACGGACCCGGAGCTCCTTCGGGCCTAGTCAAGGACACGGATCCGCTGGGCCCTCACCCTGCTGGCAGGGCCTCAGCAGCCCAGGTTTCTTCCTCTACTCGGGACACTCACCGAAATGTGAGCGGGCGGTGGCCGTGGAAACGCAACGACCAACGAAGATGCAATCCGCGGCGCCTCCCCTCCGCCACCAGCTTTATAGCCGCGGACCCACCAGACTCCGGCACGGCCCGGAGTCGGTGGGAGGCGGGACCGTGGCCCCAGTAGCCAATCGTGGCCGGCAGAGTAGGCCGGTAGCGCCCGCCTCCCAGTCCGGTTTCAACCAATCCGAAGGAAAGTGGAGGCGGGCACTCGCTGGGGTTTTCCCTCGTGGCTGGAAGGGCGGGGGAAGGGGCGGGGTCAAAGCCGGAGGGCCGAGGAAGTGGGGTGAGAGAGTGACGTGTGGTGGCCCGAGAGCCGGCCTACCAATGACAGAGCAGCGAGAGACGGCGAGAGCCAACGGGAGCGGAGTGAGAGGTTCTCCGGTCAATTGGAACCCAGTGAGAAGAGATGTGAGCCAATGAGGCCTCCACGTCCCACCACTGGGGAGAGATGGTCAAGTGTGGAAGGCAAGTTGGTCCCTGCTGGAGAGTCTGTCAGGTTGCCTAGCAACCAGAGCTAGGCTTCACCTGTAAGATTTGTGAAATACTTGATTTGAATTCAATCTTAACCTTTTCTAGTTTCCCAGAGCATGACAAATTGGAGCAGAATACGTCACCAAGAATTTGTAATTTTGTAAATATTCTAAATACCAGATTTGCAGATACTCAATGTTGTCACCTCTATACAAACTAACTAAACCTAAAACAGGATGGTTTGGGATTAGACACCAGTGAGGAGGGTAAGGGGCCTTGCCTAAGCAGGGAGTTGGTCCTGATTCTAGGATTTTTGCTAGCCCATATATTCTGAAGGAAGGGGCTCCATGTGGCGCATTCTCCACTGTATTTTCTGAGCTTAATACGCGGTAGTTGCCTAATAAAAGGTTGTTGAAAGAAGGAAGGGGTCCCATAATTCTCAGTATAGCAAATCCACAGAATAAGCACTGGCTAGTTCCCCCAGAAGAGAGGAGCAATTCTAGCTGGAGGAAATCACTGAAACACTGTTTGGGAGAATCCAAAGGAGGATAATTATGGCCTTAAATTAGACTCTGCCTCATCTTCTCAAACAGAGAAACTGTAGCACTTAGCTTTGGTGGGAGATCATGAGAGATTGAGAGTTGTTTGTATCTCTCTCCCCCTCAGTTTCATTATGACCCAGGAATGCTGTTGATAAGGGGTCACTGATGATTCTATGCATCACAGAACTACTTTTACGTGAAATTCATTATCCACTATAGATACTAACCTAGTTAGAGACATTCTCAGCTGGGAAGTGGCCAAACATATTGGCAATGGAACCACTGTGAAGCGGTGGCATAAGTTACTTGGGAGAGAGGACTACTCAATAATGGTTATACTCCACAGTGTAGCTGATGACATTCATTCTGTTCCAGAATCAATGTCATTTATACCTTCATAAAGTAGGTGACAAAGAGAAAGACACTGCTTGATTGTGACCAACAGATATTTTGAGGGGAGATTTAAACATTCTTGGCATATTAGATTGCATTGAAAGGCAGTAAAGATAAACACAAGAAAGAAGATGTAGCTTTGTCCTTAGAAAAAGATAGCAAATAGTTCCAACTCCAGGAGTACACAATAGGAAATAATTAGCTAGATAGTCTTGAGGAAGATCATTTTGCACAACAGGAAATTCCCGCAAGATGCAGACTGTCTTTTTGATCAAATTAATCTCCAGTTAAGCAAAGTGAGCATGGTTATTGGAAAGTCAAGCAACAGACAATGAAGTGGGTTAGTAATTAAATATAGAACATCTCAACAGAATTTTAAAAAACAAGCCTCTGTGATTCTGTGAAATATAATGGTAGATTATACCAGGCTACACATATATTAGCTCTCCATGCAATTGAGGACAAAATACATATATTTATTTTAGTAGGGGCTGCAAGCATTTTTGAGCTACAATCTGACATAAGCATGTCATACTTGAATGTGCATTTTTAAGACATGTTAATATATATGTTTTATTACATTGTTTCTAAATTCAATTCCAAGCAGTATTAGTAAAGCACTGTAGATGCTGTACATCAAAGGGAAAGTATAATTTATTGTTGTGCCCTACTTGGAAAGGAGCAAGTTTCCTAAGAAGCAGGAAGATGTAATGATAACATTTAGTATTATAAATTCATCCATTGAACAACTGTCTTCTTTTTACTCTGTGACAGGGATTGTGCTAGACCTATGCTGTCCAATAAGGCAAGTGCTAGCTGTAAATGGCTCTTGAGCACTTGAAGCGTGGCTAGTCCAAAGTGAGCTATACCGTAAGTGTAAAATACACACCAAATTTTAAAGACAGTACAAAAAAGGAACTATCTCCTTAATAATTTTTATATCGATTACTTGTTGTAACAATAATATTTTAGTTATATTGGGTTAAATAAAATATATTATTAAATTAACTTCACCTGTTTCTTTTTAGTTCTTAGTGTGGCTGCTAGAAAATGTAAAACTACATCTGCAGCTCCCATTTGTGGCTCTCATTTGAGCTAGACAGTAGGAAGACACAGTTGAAAGACAGACTCTGTCCTTAAAGAGTTCATAGTCTAAAGAGTGGAGGAGAGAAAAATGAATATAACAAAGGGCTGGCTTTCCAGCCACTATCTCACTAGACAAAGGGTAGGAGAGGGTGAGGTAGGAGGAACCTTCACATTTGTCAGTTAAAGGTATTTCTATCTCTTCAGGTTTAAACAGCTTTATTTTGCTTAAATATTCTGTCCGTTCAAAGTTTAGTTCCGTATCAGAGCTATTTCTCCCGAAGCCCTTTTTCTTGGCAAGATGGCAATGGGCAGAGCATACTGGGTTGTTGTTACATCCAAAGAGGGGCCTCAGCCCTAGTTGTGGGGTCTTGTACTGGCCTCCCTTTGCTGACTAGGATTTGGCCTTGGCCTTGGTGCTCTCTTGTGCTGCAGAATCCCAAAGCTCACTTTCATTTGATGTCCTACCCAGTAGTCCGCACTCAGCAGCCCAGCAGCAGCCCACTATTAGGCTCACTCAGCCCCTTTTGCAGCAAAACCCTTCCATGCTGCCAGCCAGAGTTTCAGCCGTCTTCCTTCCTCTGCATGACATAAGGAACTCCTGTAGGACTTCCCTGGTGGTGCAGTGGTTAAGAATCCGCCTGCCAGTGCAGGCGACACGTGTTCGATCCCTGGTCCGGGAAGATCCCACGTCCGCGGAGCAACTAAGCCCGTGCGCCACAACTACTGAGCCCATGTGCTGCAACTACTGAAGCCCGTGCGCTTAGAGCCTGTGCTTTGCAACAAGAGAAGCCACTGCACTGAGAAGCCCGTGCACTGTAGCCCCCGCTCGCCACAACTAGAGAAAGCCCACGCACAGCAACGAAGACCCAACACAGCCAAAAAATAAAAATATAAATAAATACATAAATACATAAATTCTCTACATAGAATCTAAAAAAAAAAAAGAAGGAACTTGAGGGAGGCTCAGGGCCCAGTCCCTACCTGACTGCAGACTGATGTTAGTACAACTCTACTGCTACACTCTAAAGTAGGTCTGTGGTTCCCAGGGAGAGATTCTCCTCTCTCCAGAACCACTTTACCACCCCTAATGAGTACTTGATTGAAAACCCTACTGATTTAGTACTCCCACCCCAACAAGCCACCATTGTTTCCAACACTACTTCCCTCTAGGGTTTTACCTCTTACCCTTCTCACCCCTGAAAGGGTTACTACCATTCGAGGATACATGAAAGGTATTTTTAAAAATAGCACAATTAACGATTACAATACAGTTCAAGGGCTACATAACGAAGCATGCCCAAAAGACAATGGAAGTTCAAAGGAGGAGTATCTAGTCCATCCCGGTGGTTAAGGCAGGCTTTCCAGAGCAGGTGATATTCATTCATTTATCACATTCAGGAGTCTTTACTGAGCACTACTGTGTGCCAGGCACTGTTCTAGGCTCAGGGGGTTCTGTGTGGTAAGCAAGACAGACACAATTTCTGATCCAGTCAAGCTTAGTTGGTGAAGACTAAACATTATGTAAGAAAATAAGTTGAGGTATCTTCAGGCAGTGATAATACTACAAAGAAGATAATGCAGAGTAATGAGACAGACACTTACTGTGGGATGGGTAAGCACTCGAGGTGGTTAGGAAAGATCTCTCTGAAACAGTGACACTTGAAGGATGAGAAGGATCCAGTCTATGAAGCTCTGGGGGCAGAGTGATGCAGGGAGAGGAACAGGCCTCAAAACAGGAAACAAAAGGCCCATATGTCCAAGCTGAGTTTTGAAGGACTAAGAAGTTATCTGGGTTGTGGACCAGAGGGCAGGAAGAAGAGGAGGGGGACGGGGAGTCATTTCAGGAAAAGGGATCCATCAACTGTATATGTGAGAACTGCAGCTTTAATCAAGAATGATAAAATAAGTTGAGATTACGGTAACAGTGAAATCTCCTTTGTGCTAGGTTTTTCAGGTAAAAGGAATGTTAATGGAGCAGGGTGCAGGATTTTCTCTGTATTATTGAGGGGGAAAGGAATGGATTCAATGGAATGTCCTTCCCAAAATGTGATCCAGAGAGCAATCTATGTCTCGCTTGTCAACATTTGTAAAGAGAGTTTACTGAGCATCTACTATCAATATTTTCAGGAATTCTAATAAGTGTCTTATACACATTATCCCTCCAGTTAACCCCACTGGATAAACCCCAATTTACAAATTTGGAAACTGAGGCACTGAGAGGTTAGGTAACTTGTTCCAAGTTAATTACAAAGTAGCAAAGCTGGGATTAAAACTCAGGTCTACCGATGTCAAAACTCATATTCCTTCCACTATTCTATATAGAGAAACATAATTGTGCTCAAAGATAGGGTGGACTGGGGTGAGGTGGTAGATGTCAAATAAGGGAAGGTAGGTAGCTTCTCCCAAGAAGCCTCAGAGGATAGCACTTATTACCCTTGGGGAATCTTACCATAGAACAGGTTTGGTGCTTGGCTCATGGGCTCAGCAGACCTCTTTTATCAGCTTGCTAGTAGCAAGTCCATCTCTGAGGGGTGCAATACATTAATCAAGTTCATGATGCATAAAATCAGAATGCCAGCCTACTATTTATAATACAAAAGGGACCACAACCCTCAAAGTCTACATGACTCAACCTCTAGATTAACTACACAGGAAATCAAGTCATCCTCAGAACATTGATTGGTAAACATGGAATTGGGAAGACATTGGAAAGACAGCTCTTTCATGCTATTGCATTAAGATACCAAGATGTATCCATTTCTCAATAGGATGGTCTTCCCAATAGGAGTGGAGATATGCCAAAGGCCATAAGCCATCGATTGCCTTCACCCGGGCCCCTTTAAGACCGGCTTTGCTAATGAGACTAGGATACTTGAAATTTGCTCCTAAGCTCTCTTCTTCTGTGGACCGTGCTTAATTGGACACTGTTTGCATTTGTATCTATGAATCCCCTTTTCATGAGTCCATGGCTCACCATCTCCACTTCCAGGGCTCAATTCTCTAAACAAGTCAGTATTATCAGTCAGGTTAATGTCTAGTCTTGATTGCCTGCGTGACATTTGGTTTCTTTCAGGTAATTTTTTCTATCTCTGCTCCAGTATGCGTCAAGTTCTTAAGGCTTACTCCTCAGCAGATGATCTTGTTTCCATTTCCGTAGGGGGCACCGCACAGTGGACTCCACCTGCTGAGAGCCCATACTGCCCTCACTCTCCCTCACAGTAGTGTACGGAAGGAATGTATTAAGACAGCATCCAGCCCACAAACAGCCTGAATTATGCAATGTGATTACAAGTGAGTCACCCTAGATTGGAGCACACAGGCAAGCATGAACATAGAGGCCCAAAGCCGAGATACAAGATATGAGGTATTAAATACCTTACACTCTGAAAAGAGCAGTGCTGGGGCCAGATACATTCCTACAAAGGGCTTTTGTTTTTTAATAAATTTATTTATTTATTTATTTTTGGCTGCATTGGGTCTTCATTGCTGCTCGCGGGTTTTCTCTAGTTGCGGCGAGCGGGAGCTAGTCTTCATTGCCGTGCGTGGGCTTCTCACTGCGGTGGCTTCTCTTGTTGTGGAGCACAGGCTCCAGGCATGTGGGCTTCAGTAGTCCTATTAAGGGCTTTTGAATTGGTGAAAGAAAAATCTTTCTAAAATCAACCACCACTTGCTCTACCTTCACAACCTAAAAGAAGGTGGGATGGTGAGGGTAGGAAGAGAGGGAGGTCTAGAGTCATCAGCCCTGGGAGGAGTCCAGTATTTTGGGGAGAAGGTAATTTCTTCCTGCCCTGTGGAGGAAGGGAGGGTAGTTCTTCCTCTATTCCCCTCCCCCAGGTTAAATCCAGGTTTGCGGTTGTTGATAAGAATCAAGCATTATGGGCTTCCCTGGTGGTGCAGTGGTTGAGAATCTGCCTGCTAATTCAAGGGACACAGGTTCGAGCCCTGGTCTGGGAAGATCCCACATGCCGCGGAGCAACTAGGCCCGTGAGCCACAACTACTGAGCCTGCGCGTCTGGAGCCTGTGCTCCGGCAACAAGAGAGGCCGCGATAGTGAGAGGCCCGCGCACCGCGATGAAGAGTGGCCCCCGCTTGCCACAACTAGAGAAAGCCCTCGCACAGAAACGAAGACCCAACACAGCCACAAAAATAAATTTAAAAAATAAATAAATTAATTAATTTTAAAAAAAAAGTAACAGTGGACCATGAGAATAGGGGGAAATGTGGAAGTTATAGTCAGTAGCATAAAAATCCTCGCGTGTGCTGGGTTTTTCCTCTGTTCCAGTCTGGGCAAAAAGAGTGAGTTCAGTGGCATACTCCTTCCTCACTGTGATTCTAGGAGTTACCTGCTAATCACTTGAAAATGTTTTAACACTAGCTACCATTTATTGAGCATCTACTATTTTCTAGGTATTATAATAGTCAGCTTAGGTACATTATCCTACCCACCAAGCTATAAGTAGATATTATTCCCAATTTACAAATGAAGAATTGAGCTTCAGACCGTTTAAGTAGTTTGCCCACAGTAAGTGACAAAGTTGGGATTCAAATCCAGGTCTTCTGTGCCAAAACTCATGTTCTTTCCACTATTCTGTGTACCCCTCAAAATCACAGTTGTGTCCAAGGACAGAGAGAGGTGGTAGACACTGGAAAGAAGGAAGGTGGGTCACTTCTCCAGATAGGCCACACAGACCAGTTCTCATTTCTTTGAGGGACTGAACATGCTCAAGGATTTGGCACTTGGCCCTGTGGGCTCAGAAGCCAGCTTTTAGTAAAAGGCACAGAAGTAAACTCATATCAACCAAATTTATGGTGTGTATTATAATTAGAATGCCAGTTTCAGAGATGGTTGCCTGGAAAAGCACAGACAAAATATGTAATCAAGAATATGAAATGTCAGTTAACAAATGTTTAAAAAAACACTTTTTTGAGAGTATCTTTGATGCATGCAGGTATGTCCTGTCCAGGATGGATGTGTTTCCTTTCTGTGGGAAAAGTGCAGGGAGCTCTAAACTCTCATGGCTTCCAACCTAGCAAACGAAATGTTACTCTGCAAAAGTTATTTTCAAATACTGTTTATACTCCCTTATAACCTTACTCTGAAAAGGAGAGTCCCAAATTGTAGCAACTATTAGGATAATTGGGATAATTAAGGAACAATATGCCCAGAACAGTTATCAACATAATTACCAAATCTGAATACTTAAGAAAAAGACAGGAAGGAAAAAAAATGAGAGTTTGGTTGCCATTGTTGAATACTGGCTTGAGGCTCACTTTCTGAAATGAGAAAAGGATGTTAAAGCACTGTCCCCACATACTGAATACTTCCAGTTTAAAAACTAATAAAAACGTATAATATAATAAACATAGAACTATTACTATTTCTTGGTTTACATATTTTCTTGATTCCTAGTTGGAATGAAGATAAACATTTATTGCTGTATTAATTTTTTGTCTTACGGACTTTAATTCTTTAAAAGTCACACTTTGTGGGAGTTCCCTGGCAGTCCAGTGGTTAGGACTCGGCGCGTTCACTGCTGTGGCCCTGGGTTCAGTCCTTGGTTGGGGAACTAAGATCCCGCAAGCCTCAGGCCAAACATAAATAAAATAAATAAATAAATAAATACATAAAATAAAATAAAATTCACTGCGTATTTTTTTTTTAAAGTCACACTTTGTATTTCATCTCTCTGGTGATCATAAAGGTACTACAGAATACAAAATTGTGGGTTTAAGCATGTCCTATTTTAATTCACGCAAACGTTTGGTTATTTGCACTAATGCCAAAAATGACAATGCCCATTTGTCATTCTTTTCTCTTGACTTCTTAGCATGTGGACCTTTTTCCTATATTTGGGAAATTCCCCATGAATGTCTCTTTATGTCTTCCTAAAGATGAGAACAGCAGATAATCACTTTCCCAGAACACCTAAGAGCTAAGGAGAAAGCAATCTGTCAGATGCATCCACCTGGGACTTTGAAGCTAGTGTGGCAAAGAAGCAAGGAAGTGGAGAATTCACTTTGATAGTGGCTGCACCATCCATTTTCCAAGGGCAAAGTCCAAAAGTGCGTTCACAGTCACTTCCTAGCTGGCATGACTCCGGCTGCTGTGCTGACTGGCTGGCCTCCCTTCGTTTTTGCCCATCTTCCAATCCTAATTTTAAGGAATTTCTCTGAAATTCCCCAAGATGCCCAATACCATTTCAGTAAATCCCTTTTCTGTTTAAATCAGCCAGAATTGTTGTCTGATACAATGGCTAACTTTCTATGTTTGCACCGTGCTGAAGTTATTATACTGAATTTTATGATTTAAAAAAAAAACCCTGAATTTACTTCATTCTCCATATTGGTATTGGGAGATTATGAACATGGGATTTTAACTGATATGTGTTATAATCCAACCGTGCCTGTGTCTTTCTTAAATTGGTCCTTGTGAAACCCAGAAAAGTAACATAAAAATGGCATAGACCTTGTTGGGGTGGTGAGGGGGAGGCATGTGGAGGGTATGACTGTATAATCCTACTGGCCTCTCCATACCACTGACTCCCCCCTCCCCTGGGAAGAAGGAGCAATTTACCTAATTAGAGGCTTTGGAAGAACACACCAGGTGTTGGGAGTGGTTGGTTGGCCTGCAGAGAGGGGATGCTCTCAGTTGCTGTCTACCTTGCTGTATCAGCCTGGCCCTTCTGAAGGAGGCCTGCCCTCATCCACCACTGCCTATGCCTGGGGGGTGAGTCTATGATTCTGGGGCACAGTATTGGGAAACCCATAGACACCACACACCTAGACCACGTCCCTTACCTTGGCTTTCATCAGGAATAAAGGCAATACTTAAATCTCAACCAGAGTTGTTTCAGAACTTGACAGTTCTGAGAGTCCAGAAGAGGACTGCTTTTATTTAAGCCCCCTGAGATTCTAAGAGGTCTATACAAATTGTTCCATGTGTACTTTCAGAGTAAACATTTTTTTTTTTTTTTTTGGCCTTACCACTCAGCATGGGGGATCCTAGTTTCCTGACCCGGGGTCGAACGCGTGCCCCCTGCATTGGAAGCACAGAGTCTTAACCACTGGACAGCCAAGGAAGTCCCTGAGTAAACTTCTAAAAGTTTAATATTTCGCTATTTTTCCCTCTGACATCAATCTGGATCCAGTCAGGAAAGAGAAAATGCACAATAGTTTAAACAGGAAAATTTTAATAGGAAGAATTATTACTGAATGATATGATTGGTCTAAGAGGGATCGGCTAGTCCAGAAGTAAAGGGAACTCTAAAGCGTACAGCAATAGCAGAGAGGAGGAGCCGCCACCATCCGCAGGGCTGAGAGAGAGCCCGGAAGGGAAGCCCCGCTCCACCAGGCTTTGCTGGCGAGAGCTTAGCTGTGGCTCGTGGAATGGCAGAGAAGTCACTTTATAATTTGCTGGAAATTTGCCCTCTGGGGCGCTGGGGAAGTAGCTGGGGCTCACCAGAGGCACCGGGCTGCAAACCTGCGGAGGATCAGGGAGCAAGTATAGGGGAGGGGGACAGCTGCTGGCCTCTGGGTGCCACCTACCCCTACCCCCGCAGGCACCGTGTCCTGCAGGAGCCTTTTTCCTCCTACAGTGTCTTTGTAGCAGCCCCTCTACCGACAAAGCTCAACACCATGCCAGCCGGCAAAGGAAAGATATTTAAAGGTACCAGAACTGTTTTCACAGAGCAGGCAAAAATGGTGAATTTGGAGCTAAGAAGCAGCAAATCCATAACCAGTACACCTAGAAATGGATTTGATTGTATTTCGTAGTGACATCAAGTCAATTGTATTTTCTGACACTCTTAACTGCTTTTTAAAACTCGGGGTAACCCAATACCAAAGTAGTAAATATCTGTGTTTATCCAAATGCACCTGAGAATTTGGAGTTAAGCATTTGCATTCTCTGTTGTTCCCTGTAAAGGAATACTGAGAATTTTTCTTCTCTTCAAATAGCTGGTTATGTGTGCAGATGATACTGATAGCTTTTGCTGTTTTTTGTTTGTTTGTTGTAACCACTGCTTTACTTCCTTCCCAACTAAAGTTTGTTCCTGTTGCTTCTTTTTCTAAGCTTCCTACCTTTATAGATTTATGGCTTTATAGTAAATCCGTGTATGATCACTTTAGTCAGTTTTCACTGGAAGCTAATGTCAATGTGTGTTTAATTCAAGTCTTCACTTGGAAGTCTCCATCCTGGTTTTAGTAGCTTCTTGGCTGAAGGACTGAGCCCACCAACTCTCATCCTCAGCAGTTGTTACCAGCCTGTGCTGTCCCACGCTTCAGGGAACACATGTCAAACTCTCAGTGGTCCCATCGAAGCCCCACCTAACTTGAGGAGGAAATCAAAGCACACCTCCCTCCAAAGAAACTCTCCTCACTGTATTGTCTCTTAAGCTGTCCTCTGTCAGCTCATCAATACCCTTTGTATCAGTCAGCGTTCAACCAGAGATACAGAACTAATAGGAGACGTATATTAAGAGATTTATTGCAAGGAATTAACTTATGTGATTGTGGAAGCAAATCCATAGGGCAGGCCTTCCCAGAGGGCAGGCTGGAACTCCCTGGCAAGAGTTGAAGCTGCATCTACAGGTGGATTGTTTTTCTTCAGTGAAGCCTCAGCTGTGCTCTTAAAGCCTTTCAGCTAATTGAATTAGGCCCACCCAGATTATTAAAATAATCTCCCTTAAAGTCAACTGACTTTGGATTTTAATTGCATCTACAAAGTACCTGCTCAGTAACACCTAATTGGTGTTTGATTGAATAACTGGGGGCTGTGGCCTAGCTAAGTTGACACATAAAACTGGCCATCACACCCTTATTATGGTCCAATGTCTTTATAATTGTTAAACTAGTGCTTTAGTCTTTCCTTTGAAAAGCTGCATCTTATTCTAGCACTCACTTTGGAATTTTCTATTACATCAATTTAATTTCCTTATATACCCCCTTGATGCCCAGCATAAGAGAACAGTCCAGACTGATGAGCCTCTTATTTGTAGTTTCCTGAACCCCCTAGCCCCACCTTCATCTTATTCCATAGCTCACTACTCAGGACATCTCTTGGTCTCCCTGGTTCTTAAACTGGCCGCAAGTTTTATCCGTCCTTCCTCTGATGCATGTCCCATTCCTCCTGGGTCACACATTTTCCTGGCTATGCTTGCGTTGCCCTACTTAAGCCCCATATCCTCATAGGACACTCTGGTTCCCCGGGCTGTTCCCGCCTCATTCAAGGGGGATGCCTTCCCCCAGTCCATCTTATGCTCTGCTTCCACGCTGGGGATAAGCGTGCCTCTGGCCTTCTTACCACTCTGCAGTGAAAACACCAAGCCAAGCCAGGTAAGATGCTCCATCTTCCCTACCAGCAGCACAAATCAGGCACTCCTCATTACGTACAGAATTAGATACCAAGCCACAATCATTCAAAGCCCTCTGTAATATTATACCGGCCTATTGCGGAACTTTCTCCCCAAACCAGGTAATTGGCTCTTCCTCCAGTGCAGTCTGTACTTTCCCACATTTCTGACTCGGCTGGTGCTCTCCTTCTGCCTAGAATTTCTCCCCCACCACCATGTCTACCCATCAAAATCTCACCCATCCTCCAAAGTCCACCAGGAATGATACCCCCTCCATGAATCCTTTCTTGATATCCTTAACTGGATGTCAGGCCTCCTTACTACCTTATCCCTCTTACGGCGCACATATACTCTTGCTTACATTACAGTTATTCCGCATGCTGCTGTTATTTCCCATCCATCCCTAGATTGGAAGCTCCTTGAGGACTAATACTGTTCTAGCTCACGTTTCTATTGCCTCTAACATCAAGCACAATGCTTTGCCAAAAGTAGATCCTTAATAACTATTTTCTGATATGAATACAGTTGATCTGGGTCATTATTTCCCTAAAAGTTTCGTGTGGTGAACTGCACATACGATCTCTGAATCTGGGAACCCAGCTTTGTGCTTACCCTTGTCAACCTTATCTTTTCTGGCCCTCATTCTCTTCATCTTTAAAATGAGAGGTTTCGGCCAGATGATTTTCAGAGTCCCTGCTGTGTTCTTAAATTCTAAGATTTTTTAAATGCCTAAAATGAGAATGCTGGCTTGTTTTCACAGTTCCTCAAAGAAACAGCCTTTGCTCTGAGAAGAAAAATATGCTATTTAAGGTGACAAAGTTTGAGTTGTTGACATGACAGTAAGTCAGCAGTCCTGACCTGCCCTGTCTTATCCAGCCTGGGACATCATCCTATCCTCACCCACCAATCCGGGAGCTGGAAACCTGGTCAGATGTACTAGCATGACAGCAGGCAACATGGGAACAAATGAAGGGTAATAAGAGAGATTGAGGGCACTATCTCAAAGACAGGTGGGTGAACTAGGGCTTGAGGAATGAGAGGGAAGAGATATGAATGAGTGAAACCAAGCTAAAGAGCCTTTTGGGAAAACTGAGGATTTAGTTAAGAAAATCGACTCTTCTAATTTTTAAAATACACTTTTATTTTAGATTAATTTTACATTTATAGAAAAGCTGCAAATTTCGTACAAAAGAGCTCCCCTATACACCACAACCAGATTCCTCTATTGTTAATTCCTACATATGATACCTTTGTCACAACTAATGGACCAATATTGACACATTATCATTAACTAATTTAGATTCTCAGCCTTTACCTAATGTTCTTTTCTTGTTTGTGATCCCATCCAGGATACCACATTATATTAAGTTGTTATGTCACCTTGGGCTGTGACAGTTTCTCAGACTTCCCTGCTGTGGTTTTGTTGTTGTTGCTTTTGTTTTGCTTTTTTAAAAAAATTTATTTATTTTATTTATTTTTGGCTGCGTTGGGTCTTTGTTGCTGCGCGCGGACTTTCTCTAGTTGCAGCGAGCGGGGGCTACTCTTCGTTGCAGTGTGCTGGCTTCTCATTACGGTGGCTTCTCTTGTTGCAGAGCACGGGCTCTAGAGCCCTGGCTCAGTAGTTGTGGCTCACGGGCTCTAGAGCGCAGGCTCAGTAGTTGTGGCACACGGGCTTAGCTGCTCTGCGGCATGTGGGATCTTCCCGGACCAGGGCTCGAGCCCATGTCCCCTGTATTGGCAGGCAGATTCTTAACCACTGCACCACCAGGGAAGCCCTGTTGTTCGGCTTTTAGTTATTTTTCTTTCAGTTTTATTGAGATACAGCACTGTATAAGTTTAAGGTGTACAGCATAATGACTTGATTTACATATATTGTGAAATGATCACCACAACAAGTTAGTTAACATCCACCATCTCATACAGATGCCAAAAAAAGATAAATGTTCTTTTCGTTGTGATGAGAACTTTTAGGATCTACCCTCCTAGCAACTTTCTAATATATAATACGGCAGTGTTAACTAGAGTCATCATGTTGTACATTACATCCTCAGTACCTATTTATCGTAAAACTGGGAGTTTGTACCTTTTGACCACCTTCATTCAGTTCCTCTACTCCTCAGACTTTCCCTGTTTTTGACAGTTTTGAGAAATGTTGGTCAACCATTTGGTAGAATGTTCCTCATTTGGGGTTTGTCTGATGTTTTTTCTCACGGTTATTCTGGGGTTATGTGTTTCTTGGAAGATGATCAGAGGTCAAAGTGCTATTCTCATCAGATCATATCAAGGTTACTTCCTATCAAGGTGACTTATCACTGTTGATGTTGACCTTGATCACCTAGCTCAGGTAGTGTTTGTCAGGGTTCTCCACAGTGAAGCTACTCTTTTCCTCCCCTCCATACTATACCTTTTGGAAGAAGTTTCTTTGTGCAGCCCCTTCTTAAGGGGTGATACTGAAACCAAGCCAGACCCTGCGGGGCCCTCCCAGGTACAAAAGCCCCTCTGTGTCCCACGTTTCGTGTTTGTGGGAAAAGGCTTTAGTCTCCTAGGCCTTCCCTGAGTTCCAAAGAGCAGACAGAGGTAGTTACTAACTAGGGAAGTGAGGGAATGCAGAAACAAAGGAAAAGCAGTCAAGAAAGAATAGTGCAGCGATAAAACAGAGTCCTAGTTCCTCCTCAAGGGATATACATAACAATCTGACACATATCCTTGAGTTGTTCTGCAGGAACTAAGACCCCTACCCAGTTGGAGGATGGTGACTACATGTTAACCACAAGAACAAAGACCCCAGACTGGTTGGATCCAGAAAGTTGGTTATGAAGATTCCTGAAACACCACCCAAACGTTACCTTTAAAAACTCTTCCCTGAAAACCATCAGGGAGTTTGGGTCTTTTGAGAATGAGCTGCCCTTTCTCATTGCAGGGCACCTGCAATAAACGCTGTCCTTCACCACAACTTGGTGTCAGTAAATTGGCTTTGCTGTTCTGCAGGTTAGCAGATCCAAGTTTGGTTCTATAATAAAGCTCTTCTGATTTTATTTTCTCTTATCCATCAGATTTATCTTGTTTTTCTCATAGCCTCATTGTCACTCTGGCCCCATCACCTCTTTTCTTCTCCTCCATTCCTTGATGTAGCAGAATTTCCCCGTGACAGATCCCTATGAATCCCCACGAAAAGAATATTCCTTTCTCTCTACCTCCTTTCCACAGAAATATGGTGCATTAGTCAACTAGTACTGATAACAAATCACCCCAAAACTCAGTGATTTAAAACAGCAATCATTTATTTGCTCACATGTCTGAGTGTTAGCCAAGGATCAGCTGATTCAGGCTGGGTTCAGCAGAAAGAGCTCTGTTCAAGCTCTGGGTCTGGCCAGCTCATATCTCTCCTCTGTGTGTTTTTATCCTGGGACCCAGAATGGAGGGAACAACTACCCAAAGTGGAGGATTCTTCTTCAATGATAGAATGCAAGAGGGCCAGCCCTACCCCAAAAGCACTTTTTAAGCTCCTGTTGTATCACACTTACTAACCTGCCAAGGTAGATCATGGGGTCAAGTCCAAGGTCAAGGGGAGGGGAATATACTCTGCTTTTGTTGGAAGAGCTGCAAAGTCACATGGCAAAGGGTGTGGCCACAGGGAAGGATAAGAATTGGGGCCAGTAATTCAATATACCATGGATGATCATAGTAGACACCAGTTTCAGCACAGGAAAGAACCACTTCTTTGACACCACTCCTGATATGGACACAGGAAAGGGGTTAAGAGTTACTGTCATTGATCTTCAGCTATGGCATTGGGGAAGTAGTCTTGGTGGCAGGTAGAAACAGAGGAAAAACAAAAACAAAAACAAGAACACTATGAAGCTCCCCACATCTTGCCCTTATCTCAAAGAGCTATAGCTATAGTTGGGCCTCTGTATCCACAGTTTCCGCATCTGAAGATTCAACCAGTATTTTGATGTTCAAAAACATTCGGAAAAAGAAAATTCCAGAAAGTTTAAGAAGCAAAACTTGAATTCGCCACACACTGGCAACTATTTACATAGCATTTACATTGTATTATAAGTGATCTAGGGATTATTTTAAGTATATGGGAGGATGTGTGTAGGTCATATTGCAAATACTGCGCCATTTTATATAAAGGACTTGAGCATCCATGAATTTTGGTATCATGGGAGTCCTGGACCCAATCCCACCCCCCGCCGAGGATACCAGGAGACAGCTGTACTTTATCCTTTTCTCTTGTGTTCTCCAACTCCCTCCCATCCAGGTCTCAGAGGTTCCAGATAAAGAAAGGGCCAAGGGAGGGTAGGCTATGATATTTTCTCAGATTTCTCCCCAATCCAATCCAAATCAATGAAACAGAAGCTATTTCCATGTTGTGAAACAAATAACACATATGACTAAAAGATCAGGACATGTTATTTTGATGCCCAATTAGGATATTTTGTAATCCCTCCAACGAAATGGTCAGATTTTGCCTTTCTTCCGTGTGACCCCCAGGGCCCAAAGGCTATTGTCCCTCCTGTGCTCAGCGACAGATGATTTGTGTGCTTTTGCTCCGGCCTTGCTTCTGCTGCCCTGTTGCTGCCTCAGCTACCAATGACCCATGTGAGGTTGCTGCTCTTAGGGGCACAGACGTCATCTGTTCTGTTAGTAACAGCTCCCATGTCACCCCTCTGGGCTTGTGAGGACACTGCTTTTCCCCTTAGTTATTCTTTCTGAAGCACAAAGCAGATCTTTCCCCAATTCTCCATGGCATGACTGAGACCAGGTTATAATGTCTAACAGGTGCTCAAGTACTAGGAATCAGAAAATGAAAGTCAGGTTGGAGAGAATACCTTCACTTTCAAAGGTTTTTCTCACTTAAACAAACCAGAATGCAGTCTTCCTCAAAAAAGAACAAATAGTTCCTAAGTACCTCTTATGTAGCCAGCACTATGCTTTGCATTAAATCCCCACACCAATTTTTTTAAATGCCTTAAATCAACAGAAATTTATTGTCTTAAAGTTCTGGAGGTCCGAAGTCTGAAGTCAGTCTCACTGGGCAAAATTCAAGGTGTCTGCAGGGCCGCATTCTTTCTGGAGGCTCTAGGGGAACATTCATTTCCTTCCTTGCCTTTCCAGCTTCTAGAGGCTGCTCACATTCATGGACTGTGGTCCTCTCCCTCCATCTTCTAAGGCAGCCATGGTGGCTTAGAATTTCTCACAACATACAATTCTTCTTAGAGACAGATTATTCTTCTGTTATCACATCGCCTTCTCTGACTACACAACAATCTTTAGAGGCTGGCTTTATTATCTCCATTTGTAAATAAACAAACCAACATTCTATGTAAGGATTCCAATCAAGGCCTGTCTGACCAAAACAACCCAGTGCTTTTTCTACCACATAATGCTACACAAACAAAAAAAATCAAATGTCGACATTAGCTTTTAAAAAATTATATTCATTTTATCCAAGTATTTTTGGAGAAATTTCTTTAGGTAAAAAACTGTTCTACTTCACTTAAAATACAGTTCAATTTACAAAAATGAATTGAATAATGACATAGTTTTGGAGAATTTTTGATTTATAAAAAAAATTCACATATAGTTTCTAAGTTTTGTGTGTGTGTTTTTAAAATAGCAATTGCTAACACCACAAGACTCAAGTAGGATTATTAAAACTAATATTTTATTTGAATTATTTACATCGCTATCATTATGAGTATATTAGCTCCAAATAATATAAAATATCTGCTCCATCTTCACTGCCTCTGATTTCTCTGTCTGAAATATGGGGAAATTGGCCTGATTATGAGGTTTGGTTGGGGAAGCTAGAAATGTCAAGTTTCTCCTTTTACCGCTGGAAAGTAACTTGAGCCCATTTTGGATCAAGGAGCTATTTCTAACAAAAAAATTGATGTGTTCATGTTGCAGGAAAGAGAGTGGGGCCGTAGAGAGTGGTCACGTCCCAGGTCTCAGGCATATCTGGGACGGCCGCCAAGTGTGGGTTCTTGGCTTCGCGCAGGAAAGAATTCAAGAGCGAGCCATAGTAAAGAGAAAGAAGGTTTATTCAGGGAGATACACACTCCATAGACAGAGTGTGGGCCATCTTGGAAGGTGAGAGAGACAAGAGGCCCCATGATATGGGGTTGTCAGTCTTTATAGGGCTGGGTAATTTCATAGGCTAGTGAGTGGGAGGATTATTCCAACTATTTTGGGGAAGGGGTGGGGATTTCCAGGAATTGGGCCCCCCCCCCCCCACTTTTTGGCCTTTTATGGTCAGCCTTGCAACTGTCATGGCACTTGTGGGTGTGTCATTTAGCATGCTGAGGAATTATAATAAGCTATACTGAGGCTCAAGGGCTAGTGGAAGTTGACTTGTGCACCATCTTGGACCTAGTTGGTTCTAACCAGTTTATGTCATGTCCTCAACGGCTGTCATTCTTTTAAATGTTGTGCCCTGCCGCCTTCCTGTCTCATTTATATTAAGGGTTACACCCAGTTGAAATAAACCTTGTTCAGGCCTGTCCTTTCGGGGAATCAGAACCTTGCAATTGGCACCTGTGTTCTACAAGATTTAGATATCTGAAATAATATCTTATGCAACCCATAAGACTTGCTCCACTGGCTTGGGATGTATAAATAGAGTCACATTTCTTTTATTCTTCCAATCAATTGATTGCAAATCAATTTACCTTTATTCACAAGAACTAGAGTATTGCCTTCTCAAGGACACTCTATCTCCTCTACCTGAATAGTCTAAGAATTCAGTCCAAAGCAAGGCACGCCTGCTTTCCAAACACCAGGTAGAGAGATTGGAGTCTACAGTTGGTGTGGTTGCTACCATAGGGTGTTGTTACTGAATTTTGGATCCTGGATCCTTTATTAGGATATTTTATGCTCAGATATTCACTGAGCATCTGCTATGTACCAGTCGCTGCACTGGACACCAAGGATGTAGCTGAGAACACACTAGACCTGGCTTCCATCCTCATAAGACTTTCCCAACACCATGGTCCAGAGGATGATGCCCTAACTGGACCAGACACATGGACCAGCTTAGGGAGATGCTCCATGCTTAGTTCCACAGTTGCAGCTCTCCTGGGTCACACACAGGCTCAGACAATATACCAAGTGGCCAGGTTCTGAGAGCTTTGACTGTCAACCACACACCGAGGTAAAAAGAATATACGTTTGTGTGCAAACACCGAGCCCCTGGTGTCAAGCCTGAGTCATCAGCTGAGAAGAATACTTCCATTCAGGTGAGGTTGCCTTAGTGGCAACTGGTGCTTTGCCTGCCAGCAGACCTTGGGAAATTACCATGACATTAACTCCCATCTCAGCAGTTAAAGTTAGACTGTTGGTCCCTTTTCCCAGATGCTCTGGTCTCCTTGTTCAAATCGTACACTCATTCCCCAGAATTTTAGAAGACACTGCTCCTAAACCATAAAGGGGAGAGGTAGCTCTTACTGTGACATTTGCCTATGTCCACTGACCTTACATTTATGCAGCAAAAGGAAGCCACTCAGGAAACCCACCACAGAAAAACTGAGACTAGCAAATCACCATCCCAAGGTGACTTTCTGTCTGCCTAGAAAGAAAGAGACTAAGACCATTGAAACGATAACAGTACTGCTTTACCTGTCTCCGTCTTTGGGGAGAGGGAGAGGGATGAAAGTTTCTCTGCTTAACTCCAGAGAATTCTTATTTATAGACTTCATTTTCTAATAAACATTGTGGGTTTTTTTTTAACTGAGATATAATCGACATAAAATATTATATTAGTTTTAGGTGTACAAAGATGATGATTTGACCTACATATATATTGCAAAACGATCACCACAACACAGTTAACATGCATCATCACACACAGTTACAGTTTTTTTCTTGTGACGAGAACTTTCAGGATATACTTTCTCAGCAAATTTCAAATATACGATGAAGTATTGTTCACTGTAGTCACCGTGCTATATATTACTTCCTCAGGACTTATTTATCTTATTATTGGAAGCTTGTACCTTTTGATCACCTTCACACATTTTGCCCACTGCCTCAACCCCGCCTCTGGCAACCACCAATTTGTTCTCCGTTTCTACGAATTTGGGGTTTTTTTTAGTTTTCACATACGAGAGATCATATTTGATTATTTTTTAACTAGAGCAACACAGAGCAAAATGATGCCTTGGGGGGTGGAGGTGGGGAGGCAAGAAAGAAAGGATAGTGTTGCAGGAAAGAAAGTGGGACATGAGAAGATGCTCACGTCCCAGATCTCAGGCGAGTCCCTGGGACGGCCAAGTGTGGGATCTCGGCTTTGCGCAGGAAAGAATTCAAGAGCGAGCCATAGTAAAGTGAAAGAAGGTTTATTCAGGGAGATAGATACACACTCCATAGACAGAGTGTGGGCCATCTCGAAGGCGAGAGACACCAGGGTATGGGGTTGTCAGTTTTTATAGGGCTGGGTAATTTCACAGGCTAATGAGTGGGAGGAGTATTCCAGGTGTTTTGGGGAAGGGGTGGGAATTTCCAGGAATTGGGCCACCGCCCACTTTTTGACCTTTATGGTTGAACTTGGAACTGTCATGGCACCTGTGGATGTGTCATTTAGCGTGCTGATGTGTTACAACGAGCGTTTACTGAGGCTCAAAGTCTAGTGGAAGTTGAGTTGTCCGCCATTTTGGACCTAGTTGGTTCTAACCAGTTTATGTCATGTCCTCAACGGCTGTCATTCTTTTAAAGGTTGTGCCCTGCCCCCTTCCTGTCTCAATAGTAGTTTTCCACAAAAGCAAAATGTGTGTGTGTGTGTGGTACATGTGTGTGCACCTATGCGTGCATGTGTATTGTGTAGGGTGTTATATGTATATAATCTTTTATATATTTATGCCATTGTGTGTCTGTATATGAAATTTTGGTTGCCTATCACTTTGCTAACCCATGAAGTCTAGAAATGGGCATTTCTGATGTCTCCCATACAAATCTTCAAGTCACCGACCAGAACCGAGGCTGAAGTGAGCTGAAATTGAGCAGTTACCAGTAAGGCAGGCATGCTGAGAGCTGCTGGCCAGTGTTCAGGATGCGATGGGTGTGGTGACATTCATCAGGTTTCAGCACCAGACAAAATCCTCAGCTGGATTCCAGGCTCCAGCTTTTAATAGGTTCAGCTTTGGGCAAGTTGCTTAATCTCTCTCAGCCTGGGTTTCCTTTTTTGAAATACGTGGGGAAAAAATATCAACTTTTCAGAGTTATTGTGAGAACTAAATATAACATTTCTGGTATGGTAGGTAGTACTCAAAGAGTAATTATCAGTGCACTTTGGAGGAAGATGTTAGCTCTCTGCTTCCTAAGATTTTTGCAAACTGTAATGTGTCTAAAGCTACTTGTTGCCCGGATATCCATCCTCACATTCTTCCTCTAATAATAGTTTTAGCTGAGCATGTGACCACCAGCAAGAAACTATATTTCCTTTTTCTTTTGCAGTTGGGTGTTCATGTGGCTAATTCCTGGCCGAAGGATTCGAGGGAGTGTTATATACAACCTCTGGGTCATGCACTTAAAAGAAAAGAGCATTTCCTCCCTCATTCCCACCTCACTCATCCTCCCTCCCCTGGGTTGAATTGTGCTCCCCGCCCCCAAATTCTTACATTGAAGTCCTAGTCCCCCAGTACCCCAGGATGTGACTTGTTTAGAAATAAGGTTGTTGTAGATGTAATTAGTTAAAATGAGGTCATTAGGGTGGGCCCTAATGCAGTATAACTGGTGTCCTTATACAAGGGGGAAATTTGGGCACAGAAATAGGCACGTGTAGAGAAAAGATGATGGGGAGAGACACAGGGAGAAGACGACCATGGACAAGCCAAGGAGGCTGCCGGGAGCTGCTCCTTCCCTCACAGACCTCAGAAAGACCCAAGACTACCAACACCTTGATTTCAGACTTCTAGCCTCCAGAACATTGCGAAAATAAATTCCTGTTGTTTACGTCATCCCGTTTATAGTACTTTGTTATGACAGCCCTAGCAGACTACGGCGCTCTTACTGCAGCCTGGGGTGGCCCCAGCACATATGGTGGTGAGCCGTGTTTGATCATGTGGACGAGGGGACAGCAGAGAAACAAGGCAAAAGGCAGCACGG
Organism: Balaenoptera ricei; assembly: GCF_028023285.1. NCBI lineage: Eukaryota > Metazoa > Chordata > Mammalia > Artiodactyla > Balaenopteridae > Balaenoptera > Balaenoptera ricei. The sequence continues at coordinate 36,639,282 of NC_082641.1, forward strand.
GGCCACCATTTCAGCCCTGGACTGTTTACGCTTGGAGTGCTGTGTGAGGAGAGACAAATAAACTTGTGTCTGGTTTGGACTACTTTTTGTTTCAGAATCTGGACCAGAGTCCTAACTAAAACAAACGATGATTAATAAACAGCCCGTTTACCAGAGGAGGCTGTCTGAGGCAGCATTCAGTGTAATTCTTAGCTAAGTGGAATGTCCTATTTTGGGTGGAAGATATTTATAATTTGGGGTTGGAGGAAGGGAGAAAATGGGCACACTCACTCCTTTCAATGAAATACAACCAAAGGCACAAAGTCAAAATTCAGTGAACTGTTCTCAGGGCATTATGTGGTTGAAAAAAATGATCTTGTCTAGGTTTCTTCAGATAACTGGTTCTTTTGCTACTCAAATTAGTTCCTATACTAATTACTATTATTATTGCATCTACTAATTATTATCCTCCTCCCCATTAGAGCATTTACTTCCTTGTAAGTGTATTGTTTTTTAACATTTTGCCTTCTGGTTTGGGCTTTGAACTTCCTGGGGAACTGCAATGAACAAGGCTTCTTTGATCAGCGGATTTTAGGCTGAGTCTGACTGAAAACAAAATCAGATAATTATCAGGATTTTTAGAAATTCAGATGTATGGGACTTCCATGGTGGCACAGTGGTTAAGAATCCACCTGCCAATGCAGGGGACATGAGTTCGAGCCCTGGTCCGGGAAGATCTCACATGCCACGGAGCAAATAAGCCCGTGTGCCACAACTACCGAGCCTGCACTCTAGAGCCTGTGAGCCACATATACTGAAGTCTGTGTGCCACAACTACTGAAGCCCGCGCGCCCTAGAGCCCGTGCTCCGCAACAAGAGAAGCCACTGCAACGAGAAGCCCACGCACCACAACGAAGAGTAGCCCCCGCTCGCCACAACTAGAGAAAGCCCGCACACAGCAGCAAAGACCAAATGAAGCCAAAAATAAATAAATTAATTAATTTAAAAAAAATTCAGATGTATGGCACCGTGTCAATGACAATGAAAGATATTTGATTCTAGTATTTGGCTTTTATATAGTCAGAAATGGGATCTTCTCAAATTATTAAATAAGAAACAATTCCTCTTATTCCTCAGTGTCATTTCTGACATACCATGATAATATCAGTCTTTCAAACCCAAACATTCCTCTCATTCTCACTCCGTTTGGCTTCAGATATCCTGTCACTCAGGTTACTGCCAGCCTTCGAATATCTGTGTTTGAAGTTAAGCTCTTCCTTTTTCCTCAGCTTCTCTTTGCCTTTTATATCTATAGCTCTCACTGTCAGCCATATTTTCTACTAATATATTTAAAAGAAGCTAACTCAGAACTTCCCTGGTGGTCCAGTGGTTAAGGCTCCATGCTCCCAATGCAGGGGGCCCAGACTCGATCCCTGGTAAGAGAACTAGATCCCACATGCCTGCCACAACTGAGTCCTCATGCCACAACTGAGACCCGGCGCAGCCAAAATAAATAAGTAAGTAAATAAATAAATATTTTTAAAAGTACAATAAGAAAAAAGAAGCTACCTCATCTGATTCTCAATCTCCAGTGTGTGTGTGTGTGTTCTTTAATTGTAGAATTTGTCGCCATTTTTGCTTTTCTTTGACTACACTATCTCTTTATATTCATTATCTATTGCTGCATAACCAATTGCCTCGAAATTTATGGCTTAAAACAACACACATTTATCATCTTACAATATTTGTGCGTCAGTAATCCAGGTACAGCTTAGCTTGGTGCTTTGCTTCAGACTCTCTCAAAAGGCTCAATCCAGGGCCTCTTGCCTCCTGAGATGACCCATACTCTGAGGAGTTAGTTTCCCCCTTGGCCGCTCTCACTTTCCGAGACAACCCCATGCGCTGGGGCTGCTCTAGCCTCTTGAGACGGACTGCATTCTGTCTATGCAATGCGTATCTCTCTAAATAAATCCACTTCATCACTTTGTCCGTCACCGAATTCTTTCTGCAATGAGACATCAAGAACCTGAGCTTCATTAAGTCCTGAGACCAGGGCAATTTAATTTTTGGTCCAGAGCCTCCAAATGTGCATATCCACACCTGTACAGATGTGTTTCCTGGACCACCCTAAAATGAGATGTACTAGAGGCTCGGAAACACAGTACACTGAAACCCCCACCAGCTGGGAGAAGTTAACGGTACGCTGCCCACCAGCACGTAGACCCCAGACCAGTTGGAATTAGAAGGTGGATGATGCTGACTCCCACTTACCTCACCACCAACCAATCAGAAGAGTGTCCACGAGTTGATCACACCCTCTTTGAACCACTACTCTAAAACTTCTCACTACTCCATCCAGGTTGGGACACACAGTTTTGAGGGCATTAGCCCGCTGTGGCCCCCTTTGCCTGGCAAAGCAATAAAGCTATTCTTTTCTACTTCACCCCCCCTCCCCAAAAAAAAGGCTCAATCAAGATGTCAGCCCAGGGCCTCTCACAAGCTGTCATCAAGGTGTTGGTCAGGGCTGTAGTCATCTCAAGCCTCAACTGGGGAAGGATCCACTTCCAAGCTCACGCACATGGTTGTTGGCTGTATTCAGTTCTTCACAGGCCACTGGACTCTGATACTCAATGGCTATTGGCTAGAGGTCACCCTCAGTTCCTTGCCAAGTGGGCCTTTCTCACATGGCAACTTGCTTCATTAAGACAAGTGTTAAGGGTTTAATTGTGTGCCACAAATTCATATGTTGAAGTCCCAACCCCCTGTGTGTCAGAATGTGACCTTATTTCTAAATAGGATCATCACAGATGTAATCAGTTAACATGAAGTCATTAAGGTAGGCCCCGATCTAATATGGACTGATGTCTCTATAAAAGGGGGAAATCTGAATATAGATATATGCACACAGAAGGAACACCCTGCAAAGATGAAGGGATCAGTCTCCTGTTTAGACAAGCCAAGGAATGCCAATTGCCAGCAAACCACTGGGGGAAAGGCATGGAACAGATTCTTCCTCACAGCCTTCCGAAGGAACCAACCCTTCCTACACCTTGATTTCTAGACTCCAGAGCTGTGAAACAATAAATTTCTATTGTTTAAGCCACCCAGTTTGTGGTACTTTGTTAAGGCAGCTCTAGGAAAATAATAGAGCAAGTAAGCCAAGAACACAAGAGAGAGTGCCAGCAAGAGGAGGATCACAAAGCATTCTACCAACACTCAGATAAGCAAGGAACCAACAGCCAAGTGAGCAGGTCACCTTAGAAGAGGGTCCTCCTGCCCCAGTCAAGCCGTCAGATGCCTGCAACCCCTGCCAACTTTTTGACTGCAACCTCATGAGAGACCCTGAGCCAGAATCATGCAGCTAAACCACTTTAAGCATTAAGTTTTGGATTAATTTGTTACATATCAATAGATAAATAATACTGGCTCCTTTGTGTCTGATCAATATACGTGTGAGATACATCCATGTTGATGCATGAGTTATAGATTGTCATTTCTCATTGATGGATGCTGTTTCATTTTATGAATGTAACTTTTTTTTTTTTTACTGAAGTATAGTTGATTTACAATGTTGTGTTAGTTTCTGGTGTACAACAAAGTGACTCAGACCTTTTTCAGATAATTTTCCATTATAGTTTATTACAAGATATTGAATATAGTTCCCTGTGCTATATACAGTAGGACCTTGTTGTTTATCTGTTTTATATACAGTAGTTCATATCTGCTAATCCCAAACTCCTAATTTATCCCTCCCCAGCACTTCCCCTTTGGTCATCATAAGTTTGTTTTCTGTGTCTATGAGTCTGTTTCTCTTTTGTAAATAAGTTCATTTGTATCATTTTTTAGTTCCCACATATAAGTGATATCATATGGTATTTGTCTTTCTCTTTCTGACTTACTTCACTTAGTATGATAATTTCTAGGTCCATCCATATTGCTGCAAATGGCATTATTTCATGCTTTTTTATGGCTGAGTAGTATTCCATTCCACTCACATCTTCTCTATCCATTCATCTGTTGATGGACATTTAGGTTGCTTCCGTGTCTTGGCTATTGTAAATAGTGCTGCAGTGAACATTGGGGTGCATGTGTCTTTTCGAGTTAGAGTTTTGTCTGGATATATGCCCAGGAGTGGGATTGCTAGATCATATGGTAACTCTATTTTCAGTTTTTTAAAGAAAAGTCCATACTGTTTTCCATAGTGGCTGCACCAATTTACATTCTCACAAACAGTGTAGGAGGGTTCCATTTTCTCCATACCCTCTCCAGTAATGAGTGTAACATTTAAAATCTATCCATTCTACTGCTGATGGGCACTTAGGTAGTTGTAATTTTGGGAGTGCTATGAACATTCTTATGCATGTGTTTTGGTGAACATATTTACTTAACCAGATATTGCTTAAGTGTGGAATTTCTGGGTCATAACGTAGGTATCTGGCTTTAGTAGATACTACTGAACAGTTTTCCAAAGTGATTTTTATTAGTTTACATCCCCACCGGCACACATAAGGGTCCCAATTACCCCATATCCTCACCAACATTTGGTATCTTCTCCTTTTTTTTTTTTTCCGGCTGCATTGGGTCTTTGTTGCTGCGTGTGGGCTTTCTCTAGTTGCGGAGAGCGGGGGCTACTCTTGGTTGCGGTGTGCAGGCTTCTCATTGTGGTGGCTTCTCTTGTTGCAGAGCACAGGCTCTAGGCGTGTGGGCCTCAGTAGTTGTGGCACACAGGTTCAGTAGTTGTGGCTCGCGGGCTCTAGAGCACAGGCTCAGTAGTCATTGCGCACGGGCTTAGTTGCTCCACGGCATGTGGGATCTTCCTGGAGCAGGGCTCGAACCCGTGTCTCCTGCATTGGCAGGCGGATTCTTAATCACTGTGCTACCAGGGAAGCCCTCTCCATCTTTTTAATTTTAGCCATTTTGGTGGGTCCAGGGTAACTCTGAAAGTTGAGAATCAAATAGGGAGTCACCTCTTTTCTTCACCCTTTTATAATCCCCAAGACCCCTATCACCCCACTTCTTCCTAAACCTAGGTTTTCTCGCAGATTGTACAATTTGCCTTCACTGTGATCTGGGTTTAGCAAAGTCAATCTGCCAGAAGCTGTTTCTTCTGCCCTACCTCCTCTGCAAAGAAAGTTCTGTAATTCCCTGATACAGATGATTGTGCCCTGGGAGAAAGATAATCAGTAATGAAGATAAAGTCCGTGTTATGAACAGGCTGGAGTCAGAGATGTAGGGAAGAGGTAAAAAAACGTAAAACTTCTGAGATTAAGAAAAGCTTGAAAACAATGGAACCCAGTCATACTGGGTTTAGTTGGTGTACTCTCCCAGGCCAGGAACTTGCAGAATTTAACCCTTAGTATCCCTCTCACTCTTCAGTAGAGGCTGTTCATTACAGGAATGCAGGACTCTTCTGTGGTGTCTTATTTTCATTGGAATTGGCCAAGCAAGAGGTCAGTTGCCTACAAATGTTTTCTCAGTAAATATACATAGCCTACTATGTGCTAAACCCTGAATGAAAGAAGGAGATGTTTACTTTTTCAGTAGTTTCTGCAGTGGTAGAATGGCAACAAGATGGAGAGACTACAATATACCAGTTGATCAAATTATCTGTCAGTGAATTATAAGGAAGAGCATAATCACAGCATTGGGGGTAGGATGGGATGAACTTGGAGTTCTCTTATATTTACCACAGGGAAAGCATGATTTTATAAAAATAAAATAATAAGAAGAAAATTGCTACAATTGTCAAAAGAGCATCAAATTGGTTATATAAATTGTGAAACACGTCAGATTTCCATTTGTTCATGGATAATACAAAAATCCAGAGTTCACAGGGAGACCTGGCTACTCCTGAGAAAGAAGTAAAATATCTAAAACACGCAAATAATGTAGAAAGTAGTCATGTTTCATTAGGCTCAAGTTGCCTGAATAGTGAATTATACACAGTTCATTGTTAGAGAAGGATATTAAACTCTAGCACACTACTTGGCCCGGCAGCGAACAATACTTACATAGTCAGGATGGTAAATAAAAGCGCCATTTATTGGTTGTGTTAATTTCCTATTGCTGCATAACAAAGTACCATGAATTTAACCACTTAAACCCACACCCATTTATTAGCTCACTGTCTGTACACCAGAAGTCCAGACGTGGTGTGACTGGGTTCTCTGCTTAGGGTTTCAGAAGGCTGAAATCAAGATATTGGCTGGACTACATTCCCTCTGGAGGCTCCGCAGGAGAATCTGCTGCAGGCTGATTCTTGTTCCTGGCTGAATGAGGTTCCTTGTAGTTGTGGGACTGAGGTGCCTGTTTCTTTGCTATCTGTCAGCCTGGGGCCTCTCTCAGCAGCTACAGGCCATCCACATTCCTTGGGACTTGGCCCTTCTGTTTTCAAAGCCAGGTACGGCATGTTGAATTCTTCTCATGTTTTGAAACTCTCTGACTACCCTTTTGACCTCTAGACCCAGACTTACATGGCTCCTGTGATTAAGTCATTCCCACCCAGATAATCTCCCTATCTTTTTTTTGTTTTTAATATTTATTTATTTGGCTGCGCTGGGTCTTAGTTACAGCACATGGGATCTAGTTCCCTGACCAGGGATCGAACCCGGGCTCTCTGCACTGGGAGCATGGAGTCTTAACCACTGGACCCCCAGGGAAGTCCCTCCCTATCTTAAGGTCAACTGATTTGTGACCTTAAAAACTTTTGCTGCAATACCTAGATTAGTATTTGGGAGAAGGTTTGTGTCAGGGCAGGGAAGTTTGGGGATCATTTTAGAAAATTTCCAGCAATATAGTTTTCAATTTTAGAACCTACCTTAGATTCTAGACTAGTGATTCCCAACTAGGGTTGGGAGTAATTTTACTCCTCTCTCCTAGGAGATATTTGGCAATATCTAGAGACATTTTTGAATGTCACGTAGTAGGTAGGGGGCAGAGATACTGCTAATCCACCTATAACATATAGGAGAGTCCCCACAGTAAAGAATTACCCAGCCCAAGATGTCAGTAGTGCTAGAGTTGAGAGGCCCTGGCTTAAAGCATGAAAGATGATTATTATTATAGTACAGAATTATAGTTACATAAATGTAAAAATATAGCTGATATGACACAAGATGCAAGATGGAAGGATAGGAGGAAAAGAAAAGGAGAATGGGGTATTATCTACATCTTACATGAGGAGGAGATTGAAATTCTAGGATTAACAGACTAATGAATGGAAGGTGGGTATATTATGTTATAAAGATAAGGAAAAACAGTAGTGATAAAACTATCAAGATGAGGAGGGAGAAGGGAAGGGAAATAGGAAGTAATGAGGAGACAACAGAGATTGCCTAAAATTGATAAAAAAATAAATAATATTTTAAGCATTTCACTTGAAATTATGGAGGTAACCACTGATGGGCTTCTGTACACACTACCCCAAAATACGGCACCTTGAATATTGAATATTTTAAGCTGAAGGAGTTTGAGAAAACAGCAGAAGCAGGAAGGTCACTCTGACCTGCCCCCACCCTTCCTCCCTGAAACAGGTCATAAAACCCTCAGGTGACAGGTGTTCTCCCTATACATGGAGGAGAGGAGCAGTCTTATTTCTGAGGACAAAGGGACATAGAAAGGAATCCTAACAAACAGGTCTTGCTAAGTTTCTCCCAGTTGACTACACTGCCTTCATATTCTTTGACCTATCACATTCCTCTATGACTATCCACTCACCATCAAACTCGGCATAAAAGTACTCAGGTCTGTTTCTTTGGGTCTTCATTTCCCTTTGAAGTCTCCCATGTCACATAAAATGTATATTAAATAAATGTGTATGTTTTCTCCTGTTAATCTGTCTTTGTCAGTTTAGTTTGCAGACCCAGCCAGCGACAATAAGAAGGTGGAGAAAAACTTTTTCCTCCCCTACACCTCCAGAAGAACGAAAACTTTTAAAAAACTTAAGAGGGTGCCTCAAAGAAGCAGGTCTGGGAAGAGGGAGGACAGAGTGAGAGGATGTTGTTTTTCATGCTAAATTCTGCTGCACTTTTTCTTTTTCTTTTATTTTTTACTACACACTTGCATTATTTTAATAAAAATGTAATCTAAAAAAAAACTTAGAGGGTTAACGTGGGTGATATATTCATAGTGCAGTATTGGTGACACAGTAATGTTTTAATAAGCACATGTGATGGCCTGTAAAATGGAATTTCTTTAAGAAGCTGTTCTCCCAGGCATGTGGTCCTTATACAAAGCTTCATTTATTTGCATTGCAGTAAAATCAAAATTTTAAAATATCGCATAAAACTTACTGTCCTTATAGCTACAAAAAATTGTGCAGAATTCTGGATCTGGACTGGAAGGGAGACAAAATTGAAAATAATTCAAGTTGTTGGTTGAGAGGATTAGAGACCAATGTTTTTATTTTAATTTTTCATTAATGTTGTCTGTTATGATTAATTAATTTTAAAACTTGTGATTGGCTTTAAGTTACTCCCATATTATTATCTTATTTTATTAATTATTTTTAATTTAATGTCACTTTCTTCAGCTTTTAGAACCTGCAATTTGATGACATTGGATGATAGGACTACAATATCAAAAGGGAACATTTAGCGCTATGGTCTGAATGTTTGTGTCCCCCTAAAATTCATATGTTGATATATTAACCCCCAAAGTTGATGGTATCAGTAGACGGGGGTCTTTGGAAGGTGCTTTTGTCGTGAGCATAGAACCCTCATGAATGGGACTAGTGCCCTGTGACAGAGGTTCCAGAGAGCTCCCTAGTCCTTTCCACCTTGTGAGGACCCAGAGAGAAGTCAGCAGTCTCCAACCCAGAAGAGAGCCCTCACCAGACACCGAATCTGCCAACACTGTGATCCTGGACTTCCCAGCCTCCAGAACTGTGAGAAACAAAGGTTTGTTTATAAGTCACCCAATCTGCGGTATTAGATTTTGTTATTGCAGCTGGAACAGACTAAGACATTTAGGAATTGTTTTCCTCAGGATTACCTGCTTTATCATATTATCATATTAAAAAGCATGATGGAGTTGAGTGGAAGCATGCCTCATTTTCTGACAAAATCTGTCTTTAAGTTGAAAAGAAGCAGCTGGTGAGGGAGATTTTGCAGAACAAAGGCCATAAATAGTGTGCAATTTCCTTCACTGCCTAAGAGTGCAAAACTCAATAAAATCATGTTGGGGCCTGTTCTAATCTATGAAGACGTTTTTTGCCAGTATTAGCACCAAGGCCAGTAGCAACATGTCTTAATTCTAGACCCAAGCAAAACTGTCAGCAGGTATCCCTGGCCCTTTGTGGAGCACCTGATGCCCAGATCTTTACCTGAATTCCTCCTCTTCTGCCCCACTTCCATGTCCACACCTTCCAGGCTCGACTGCTGGGGCTGATGGGAGAACAGGAGGCGTCTGGAGACCTGGGTACAAGGCTGTCTCTGCCACTTACTGTGTGCCCTTGGGCAAGTCATTTTACCCCATGAGCTTCTGGTTTCCTCATCCATAAAGTAGAAACAGCAATACAAAACTCGCAGGATTGATGGTAAGAATAAATAAATCACATGCTAAATTAGTGTCAATGAGGAGTATTAGACAAACGGTCATTTGGTGATATTTTAACCTACATTAGGTTCAGCACCTCCGTGTGCTTCATGAACACCTCGAAGTCATGCTGGCAACACCGGTGCCAGAGAGCGCCGGCAGCGACTCAGACGCCTGACGCCTGGCTGAGTGGAACCTGTGCTCCTGCCATCTGGTGGCTGTTTATGAAAACTACCTCTTACTCTACATCCCGAAGCCTCTGAGCAAGGAGGCCAAAAGAGCAGCAGAGCCTTGGGGACCAACCCACAGGGCGTGGGAAAGGTGGGTTAGGAATGAAAGAATGTAGGCTCCTTGTTTAGGAAACCCTAAAATCATCCCACACAGGACCCAACTCTGGACCGCTTACAAGTGCCAAGAACTGACTCTGGGAGGCAGATGGCCCCCAGAGCAAAGCAGGCGTTTTTTTTCAGCATCCAAATCTGTCAGTCCAAACAACAGCAGATACACAAACTAGTACATGTTTTAAGGTGATATTCAGCTAAAAGTTTCCTATGTAGAAAATGAACTCCACTGCTCACGAACTCTAAATGGTGCAATAAGAAATATACTAATTCACATAGGAAGCATTCTTACCAAAAAATGTTAAATCTGAACATGATCCTGAGGAAACAGACAAACCCAGAATGTAGAACAGGTTCTGGCCTACAATCTTTTTTTTTTAAAGTTCATGCCATGGGAAGAAAGAAAGAAAAAAAGCAGAGGGACTTTCTTAGATGAAAAGATACTAAAGAAATATATAGAGACGTGGGTGGATCTAGAGACTGTCATACAGGGTGAAGTCAGAAAGAGAAAAACAAATATCATATATTAACGCATATATGTGGAACCTAGAAAAATGGTACAGATGAACCGGTTTGCAGGGCAGAAATTGAGACACAGATGTAGAGAACAAACATATGGACACCAAGGGGGGAAAGCGGCTGGGGTGGTGGTGCTGTGATGAATTGGGAGATTGGGATTGACATATATACACTAATATGTATAAAATGGATAACTAATAAGAACCTGCTGTATAAAAAAATAAAATTCCAAAATTCCAAAAAAAAGAAATATAACAATTGCAGTATGTGAACCTTGATTAATTGGTTGAAAAAAATCTATGCTCTGGAGATAGTTGGGGAAATTTGAATGTGGAATATGAACATATATATTATATCATATATATGATGAAATTGTTGCTAGGTATAAAGCTGATTATGCGATTATATAGAGAATGTCTTTATTCTTGAGGGATGCCAAGTTTTAACACTAAAAAAAGTTTAGGAATGAAGTGTCATGATGTTTCTAACTTATTTTCAAATGGTTAATGGTTCAGCAAAAAAAATTATATCTTTATGTATATAATGTTTTATATATACATGTACAAGGAGAGAAGGGAGAGAAGATAGAGAACAAAACAAATGTGGCAGAATATTACCAAGGATTAATCTAGGTAAAGGCATACAGATGTTCGCGGTACCATTCTTTCCACTTCTCTGTAGGTTTGGAAAACATCATAATAAAAAAGCTGGAGAAATTCGATTTGTATGCTGCGCTTAAAATATTATGTGAAGATAAGTATTCTCTCTTCATTTCATTTTTCAGTTGATTATATTATTGGCTACATTTGCATCCGTATAATTGTTCCTTTAAAAAAATATATTTTGCTTTGCCCTGTTCCCTCTTGGAACATTCACATGATATATTTATAGCCAGCCATGGCCAAGTTCACTCAGGACTCATCTGTGTACCTTCATCTGTACTCTCTCTAATAAGGAGTTTTATGGCCATGTGTTTCATGCCTCCGCTGATGTGCTCCTTTACTGTTCCTCCTGCCGTGGTGTTTCTTCTTATGGCAAATGTTGCCTTTAGCATCTTTCTTGGCTGCTTGTTCTTTCATCCACTGCTTAATAACGTGATTGTGCGGGCTGACACAGATTCTTCTGCGCTTGACGTGAAGGCTGCCAAGAAGGGAAGAAAAAAAATCACTGATAGAAAGTACAAGTCAGTAAAAACTTAGTGAACTTATAGGCAGTTCCCACTTTGGGACAGTGTATCTTTGGACATAGACTGAATCCTAAAGCTGAGGACCACAAGGATGAATCTTTACTATGGTGCTGCCTGTGGTTCCTCAGACACCTGCAGAAAATACTAAAAGGAGAAGGAGAAGGAATTGGAGGGGGAGGGGAGGGGGAGGGGAGGGGGAGGAGGAGGGTGAGGGAAGGAGAGAAACCATGTGAAAACAATTCTCTTTCCTGACCCCAAGCACCCAACAAAATCAATTCCTTCCTCACTGCCCATCTTAAACACATCCTCCTCCTTAAGGTTTCTCTAGATCCTCTCAGCTAAATGCCCTCTTTTTTCCTTTGAATCTCCGTGGCGCTTGTTACCTCTCTTCTGGCACTTAGTTTACTCCACCTTTTATCTGAGTACTTGTCTCAGACTCTCTCCTTTTTCTGTGGAGCCTCGAAGGAGGAATAGTCTGGAAGTGTCTTGAAAAGGCCTTGTTCAGAGCAGGAATCCAGTAATTAGTTGTAGATATGAAGTGAAAATTGTTCAAAATAAGGACAATCTGGTTTTGTTTCAACAAAACAATCAACTAAAATGTTCTAGACATTTATTAACATTTTAATATAATATAGATCTATACCATGTCTCAGAATTTGTTTTCGTTTTCATTTTTTTATATGAAATGTTGATATTGGGGTGGGAGACTCCTAGAGCACCATTCACAATTTCTTGTTACAAAAGTATTGTGACGTTTTAATACCCCATCAGATGCCATCCAGCTTTTTATTAAATGTTGCAGATCCTGCTGGCTCTACATATACAATATTTCTGTATCTGGATAAATTGAAACCCCCTACCCTTTTCTCTGGGGGAAAAAACCGTGATAGAGAGTAGGCTGCCATCTCTCCAGATGACCCAAGAGGAATCATCAGCTAATGTGGGGACTCCTAAAATGGGAGGAAAAGTTGGGAAAGGCTTGAATGCACTTGGGCATAATAAAGCCAGCATGTGGGATTGTTAATTTGAAAGAAGTGAGGCATCTTAATAGGAAGACAACACATTCTCTAAGTGTAGTAGATTGAGAGGTCTTCAAAAGAGAAGCTACTTCTCACTATGGCCAGTTGGTTTGCCTTAAGCTATTATAGGAGAAAACGTGGCTATAGCATTAATGTGGAGGAAAAAACAACAAACAAGAAAGAGCTAAAGCTCCTACCCTTTCCAAAGGACTAAATTCTCTCCTCTCCCGGTGGTGTCAGCAAGAACCACTCCACCGACACCCAGATAAGCCCATTGGTTACACAGGAGAGAACTAGGACTCAACGCCACTGTTCCTGGGGGAGTGAGGAGCCTCAGGGAGGGGCACTGGCTCTGGGGCTGCAGGAGAGACCTGGATGGGGGAATACAGACAGAGGATCCAGGGAGGAAGAAAGCCACAGGAAAACAGGCAACACCTGCCACGTGGGACACTTTTCAAAGGCCTACCCATTGGGGCCTCGACCTCTTAGTGTAATACAAAGGGAAAAATCAGCTGCCAGAACACAGCTCCCAAATCCAAGATGCTCTGATGTTTTAAAATCCTAAAATTTAAAGACTGCTTAAACTTCCACTTGTATCCCATGTGTCTCCATCAGGATAAAAAGAGACGAGGTAATGTCAGGCAAGGAGGTAGCCTATTTCAGACTCCCTCCCCTCCCCCCAACTCCACAATATTCTGGTGGCACTGACCCACCCGGTTGTGAACTTCTAGGTGAAGAGGTTTGACTCTAAGAAACCATTAGGCTGATCCCTTGATTTTTTTTTTTTACCCATAAGAGAGTAGCTAGCGACAGTCCAGCGGATTTAAAGGGGTGGCCCTGCCATAGATTATACTTATAATTGATCCCTAAACGTTATTTCTTTACCTATTCCTCTAAGCACAACAGCCCTTCAACACCACTTTTGAAAAAGTACTAAAGATTCCCAAATATCTTTATTCAATAACTCTAAATTTTCTTCCCAGCGGATAATGTCTATATGATTCAAGGCAACTCAGGGACTTCCCTGGCGGTCCAGTGATTAAGACTCTGCGCTTCCACTGCAGGAGTCAAGGGTTCAATCCCTGGTCTGGGAAATAAGATCCCACATGCTTCACGGCATGGCCAAAAGATGAAAACAAGAACAGAAACAAAATAACGCAGTGCTCTGCTCAAGATATACAACTTTGCCTTGTGTTTATGTTTAGAAAGAGCTAGAAGCTCTTTAATGAAGTCACTGTAGAGAAATTTTAAACAAACTGCTGTCTCAGACATCAAATATTCCAGTGATTGTTTAAAGGGTGTGAAACAAAGGACCTATTTCTAGGCTGAAAGGACAAGGAAATAAATCTAGTGAGTTCAATGTAAGTTAATTTATATTAGTTAATTGTGATTAATAATATTGATACATGCTTTTTGGGAATTGTATTTTCAACGCTTGCAATATTTTCTACATCTAAAACGCTTGTCTCAAATCTTAACGTCTTTATACACAGTCAAGGTTAAGGGACTACATTTTGGATAAGTAAAAACATGGTCTGTAGTAAAACAATTTGAAAACAAGAGAACATTTATTTATTTATGTCGAATCAGAAAACACAACAGAGATGACCTGTAATTTATGATTACAAAATACTACATAGTCCAATTTCATCTTATTTGAGACCAAGTCATAACTACTCTATATTTTTCAGCTGTCTTATCAGCACAGAGGGGCCAATTTAAAAACTCGTACTTGGATGAAGTATTTTTAGATCCAAGTGATTGTCTTCAGAGTTTCCCTTTAATTAAAATTGAGTCCTTTTTAAAATGAAGACTCATGTTTTTGATCATATTTTCCCTTATCGAAGTGAGGACTTGCAATATTTCTGTACCTATACCTTTTATTTTTTGGTATTTATTTATTATTTTATTTATTTATTTATTTTGGCTGCACTGGGTCTTAGTTGCGGCATGTGGGATCTTTAGTTGCGGCATGCGGACTTTTTAGTGCGGCATGCGGGCTTCTTAGCTCCTGCGTGGGGAATCTAGTTCCCCGATCAGGGATCGAACCCAGGGCCCCTGCATTGGGAGCGTGGAGTCTTACCCACTGGACCACCAGGGAAGTCCCTGTACCTATACCTTTTAGATCTCTATCTCACACCTGCTTAACCCAAAGAAACTTCTCTGAAAATTCTGAGAATAGTGTCCCCTGAGAGTCCCCAGCATCTATCTCTTACTCATATACACACAGTCACCTCCTCTGGTTCTTTCTCTGTGGCTTTCTGCGAGCCCCACGGGAGCCCTTACAAGTTCTGAAGTCTTTTTTAGTCTGAGGTGACATAAGCCAGTGAGGTGGAGGGAATTGAAAGATGAGAATCTAGCATTTCTGAGAGCAGCCTCAGGCAGATTTACTTCAGCTAGGTAGGGCTGACACAAATACCCAGGTGTTTCCAATTTTCCAGAGCATTGCCTATCCATGAACTGCCTATGAATTTTCACTCTCCAACTATTACCAGCACTATTTATTCAGATTAAATAAAAACTGATGGGATCTTGGCCAGGCATATACTATGGGAGCTTTTCAAGCCCGTTGGGAACGTGAAGCAACCCCTCAGAAGGGAGCTCGTCAGTTAGTACTCCCCGGATTGCTATGGGAGTCACTGGTTCCCACCGACTAACCCCCCTGAGCTGAGGGCGCCAATGAGGGGGCGTGATCTGAGGAGACACGGAGAGAATTTCCAGTCCTCTCCTTCTCCCCCACAGACACCCGTGCTTATTAAAAGTTTGGGTCAGGAATTGTCTTCCTCCGTACATCTAACCCCAAGTGTGATATTTAAACTTTGTTGGATATGAGATCCTTTTGAGGAGCTTATAAATTCTATGGACCTTCTCCCTAAGAAAATGCTCACACATTCATACCCACAAGTTTCAGGGAATTCACAGCCCCCTGACCTGAAGAAAGTCTCTCCATGGACAGCTTACAAACTCTTCCTCTGAACTTCTGAGAATCTTTTCTTGGAGAAGTGTTTCTCAAGGATGAGTAGTGGATGGATTCCTTTGAAAGGGGGGAAAATGTATCTTAAATCTCAGAGAATGGTCTGCAGGACCCAGTTGGATAGAGTCTCCTGGGGACTGCAGGAGGGCAGAGTCTGTTTTGTTGCTGCTGTATCTTTGCACATAGAAGGGTACTTGGTACATAATCGCTAATCAATATATATTTGTTGAATTCATTCAATTAATAAAGAGGTTCCCCAGTGACTCAGGAACTCAGGCATTGGGCTTATTTGTAGCCCAAAGGGCTTATTTGTGTCACCTGGAGCCACAAGTGGTATTAAAACCAGCACTCCTGGGAGATGCCTAATGTGCCCTTGTTATGATTTGAAGGTGCCAAATGCTTTGGAGTTTGCGAGAACATTTTATGGGTAGTCCCACCATTGTTTTGAGAGACCTTGGAATATAGTGTTCTGAACGAAGAGACCTGGGTTCTCATCCCATTTCTGCCGTTCACTAGCTATCTGTCACCAGGTGAGCTCTGTCATCTTCTCAGTGACAGCGTTCTCCTGTGTGACATGGATATGATTTATGCCTTCCTCACAGCATTATTGTCAGAACCCAGATTTGCTAAGTACCAATGCATTTCCGATTCTAAAGTCTCTGTGGAGACGTTGAGTACATATATAAGTCCAGAGTTTTGAATAGCTGAGCCATGGGTGGAGGTAGAAGGGGTGAGAGGGTTCACCAAGAGCCAATAGCCCAGAATCAAAAGCAAAGAAGGGCATTTGAACTTGATTGCATGTAGCACTTGTGACAGGTATGGACACCTCCACGCTTCTGTTTGAATCTTACATACACTTCTGATGAATTCAGAGAGGAAAAATGATAGCAGCCCATTACTTGCAGGGAAAAATTATAGTTAAAGCCATGAAATTGAATAGAGTCACCTTCTGTTTTTATTTTTGTTTTTGCTTTTGTTTTCACTCAGAATGTCCCTTGTTTGGCTGAGGAAAGTCGTGCACACTTTTTGGTGACTAAAGGCATTTCCCTCTCAGCACAGCAGTGCAGTGCAGGGAACAGAGGGTTAGCATGTGCCTCTGGACATCCTGACACAGAGAGAGTGCACATTCACGCCACCCTCCCCTCCCTTGTTCAAATAATTATTTGTATGCTGTGTATCAGGCAAAGTCTCCCCAACCTATTGTTCACTAGATGAGAAATGATCACTCTGCAGGTCTAGACCTCCCTGCCCGAGAACACTCACATGACAGCAGCCAAGTCACAATCCCCGTCAGCTCTCTGAATGCTACATGTAGTCACTCTTTCCAGAAGCCTTCTGGAAATATGATGTGAAACCTCAGTGCAGCAGCTGGAGGCAATGGGAAGTATGGCTAAAAGAGGAGAAGAAAGAAATGTGAACTCTTACAGTTTACCCAACACTGGCCTGGCTCTTATCTTGAAGACTCTAGAGAAACAGACTGTTAACCCATTGGAGCAAGAGGCAAACACTTACTGGGGGTTTTGTGCATGCAGACTCCAGGGCAGGACACGTCTCTACCTTCCAGAACTTACACTATATTGGGGGGGGGGGGGAGATAAAACTAAGCACAAGCAAAGACACAAAACAAGGCAAGAGTTGAGAAACAGCTTCAGATGATGTTACTGGGGTTGCAACCGTACTTGCTTAAAGAGGTGAAGTTGACAAAGTGTCCCGTGAGCTCAGAAGGCAGCAACCACATGGGTCCCTGGAGCAGGTTTGAAATTGACCCACCAGGGAAGTTCTTAACTGAATCTTTAAGGACTTGGATGGGTGGAGAAAAATGGAGAAAACTTGTCCAGGCCAAAGGAAGTGCATGGTCAAGAGTTCTGAGATAGGAAAGCCCAGGGCACATTTAGAGAATAGAGAAAAATAGACCACTTGGTCTGAACTGAGTGGCTGGGAAACTGAGTAATGGGAGGTATGTTCAAAGCATAGACTGAGGTCACACCCCATTGAATGTCAGTCTAAGGAGGCTTATCTTTTATGAAATGGAGTCCATTAAAGATTTGAGAAAGGAGAAGGGTTTTAGGAAAATTTGTCTTGCAGTAATGAGCAAGTGGGGATAAGATAAGTGAGGAGTGACCGGGGCAGGAAGTCGGGTTAGGAGGAGTTTATGTTACCCAGATATAAGGAGAAAAGGGCAACACAAATATGCAAGGAAACCTAATCTCCTACTAAAATGTGTATCTGCAAATTCCTACATGCCACATGCACACAGTATTCTATGCTCCTCATTCTTCCAAGTGGGTAATACACTTTTTTAAAAAAAAATTAGAAATTATAGTCAACAGTGGCTGCAGGTGGCAGTCTCATAATAACAGACAGAAGTTAGCCCCTGAATTAGAGGTTAAAAGAAATGAGTAAAACCCCTCAGTGGTGTCAGCTCTAAGCCATAGAGGTCCCTGCTCTTGGGACAAGTAGAGATTATAAGTGAAAGAAGCCAGATTCAAAAAGCCACATATTGTATGATCCCATTTATATGAAATGTTCAGAATAGGCAAATCCATCAAGACAGAAAGCAGATTAGTGGTTGCCAGGGGTGGGAGTAGGAGTAGGAGGGAATGGGAAATGACTGCTAATCGGTACAGGGTCTCTTTTTCGGTTGATGAAACAGGCTGAAATTAGATAGTGGTAGTGGTTGTACAATTCTGTGAATATACTAAAAATCACTGAATTGTGTCCCTTTTTTTGTTTGTTTTTGGTTTTTTGGGTTTTTTTAGCCACATCCCGCAGCTTGCGGGATCTCAGTTCCCTGACCAGGGACTGAACCCGGTCCACGGCAGTGAAAGCCCAGAATCCTAACCACTAGGCCACCAGGGAACTCCCTGAATTATATGCTTTTTTTGGGGGGGGGCGCGTGCTGAGCTTCGAACCCAGGCCCACAGCAGCAAAGCGCCAAGTCCTAACCACTGGACCACCAGGGAATTCCTTATTTCAATTTTTTAAAAAGTACGGTGGGAGAAGGACACTGGTTGTCCTCACATTTATTAATGCATTGATTTCCTTAAACTAATTGTTTCTTTCTTTAGCTACGCTGTGCTTCCTATTCTCCAAGTCAAACTGTTTTAATATCCCAAACAAGGTTTTGGGTTTATTCATGTAACCATTCATTCATTCACCCATCTTACTATATAAGAATTACTATGTGGGGCTTCCCTGGTGGCGCAGTGGTTGAGAGTCTGCCTGCCAATGCAGGGGACACGGGTTCGAGCCCTGGTCTGGGAGGATCCCACATGCCGCGGAGCAATTGGGCCCGTGAGCCACAACTACTGAGCCTGCGTGTCTGGAGCCTGTGCTCCGCAACAAGAGAGGCCGCAATAGTGAGAGGCCCGCGCACCGCAATGAAGAGTGGTCCCCGCTTGCCACAACTAGAGGAAGCCCTCACACAGAAACGAAGACCCAACACAGCCAAAAAATAAATAATTAATTAATTCTAAAAAAAAAAAAAAAAAAAGAATTACTATGTGAATTCTTATAAATGAAACACTATCTATATCTATGTCTATGAGTTCTTTTACAGTGAATCACTATGCTGGACCCTGGGGGTAGAAAGATGAAGAGTTACTACTACACATACTTCTGTTATTAGTTGTAACCCAGGCAACTATAAAATATGAAATGGACTTTCAGAAGCATTGTGGGAATTAAGAATCATAGGCAAACCTATGTGCTTAAGAATTTGAGTTATTGGAGTGCTGACATCAATTCAAAGCACAGTTTTAAGCCAGAAAAGCACTCAGGACCTATATGTACTTAATAAACTGAATTATATTTCTCAGATATAAAGGTAGGCTGGGCTTACCTGGAGATCACTTAACCTAAGACAGATTAACTATCGACAGGCAAGAGGCAGGCCAGCATTTATCATATGTTCACAGATGTGACTGGTGCCCTAGTGAGGCAGCTGGAAATGTAAAAGGCCCAGAAAGATGGAATCCTCTGAAGCGTGCACAAGGAGTTAAGCAATGAAGAATCTTAACAGCGTGGTTTGGACTACGGCAAAGGTAAGATTCTTTTAGATAACATCGCCCCCTAGAGGTTTTCTAGAGCAGCTTCCTATCAGAATATTTCCATTTTTAAAGAACCACCAGGAACTTCCTCTGATTTCGATGATAAATATAAATATAAAAACATATTTTTATTTTTGCATTTTTATATTTTTGCATCTATGTTCATAAAAAAGATTAGTCCATACTTTTATCCCCTGATATCATCCTTGAATGTTCTGAGTGTTAACATTATATTAATCTCAACAATGCATTGGGTAGCTTTCTCTGTTTTTCTATTATTTGAAAAAGTTTGTGTAAGACAAGGATTATCTGTCCCTCCAATGTTTGGTAAAACCTCTAAAACCATCTAGGCCTGCTGTCTGTCTGAAGAAAAGATGTTCAGTTCTGACTTAACTTCCTTAATAGTTACATGTTTATTTAGATTTTCTGTAACTTCTCCAGTCAATTTTGATATCTTAGCCTTCTAAGAAATTGTACATTTCATCTACAATTTCTAATGTTTTGTCACCGAAAGAGTTCAGAACACGCCACCCCAAAATATGCCACTCTGGCATGTTGATTATTTTAAGTTAAAGCCACTTAAAAAACCAACAGATGCAGAAATGGTACTCTGACTTTCCTAAAAACAAGAGAGAAAACTTCCAAGTTAAAGGTACTCTCCCAACACCTGGGGAAGAAAGAAATTTTTAGCAGCAGAGGGTGGTACCACCCCACCTTCTGGGTGAAGTGAGATGGTATCTCCACCCCACAGGAAGCTGAAGACAAGGAAACTCTGCACAAACGAACCACAAACGAACCTTGTTAAACTAAGCCTTATGTTCCTAGTTACTCTTCCATGCTTAACTGCTTTAGCCCAAGTTCCTTTGTCTTCCCACGTTTTCACAATTACCACTCTTTGTCCAACTTATAAGTCGTAATGTTACTAAACCCAGGTCCAGCTGCTCCCACTCAAAAGCCAACAAAGAGGCCAGGTTGGTGGAAAGGAAAGTTTGCTTTATTTTGGACGCCGGCAACCGGGGTGGGGGCAGGGTATGGAGGGCAGACTCCTGTCCAAAGGCCGACTCCCCCTCTGACAATCAGGGGGCAAGAGCTTTTATAGACAGAAGGAGGGGGCTACGTGCAGAAACAATACAGTCAGCTCTGACAGTCATCGGTGGTCTGACCAGCGTCATATCGATTGTTTTAGGTACAGTTAATCTTCAGTTCCGGGGTTGGTTTGTTCCCATTTCTTTCGAGGCCAATTCTTGGAACTGTGGCAGCTTATGTACAGCTCACAGGGTATGGCTCCGAATATTATCTATAGCCCTTAAGGAGAAACTAAAAGTCCTTGACTTTGCTTAATGACTAAACTATTATAATTTGGTCTCCTTTGACTGTTTTCCTGTTTCTGCATTTTCTCACTTCTCTGACGAAACGTATTCTTTGACTCAATTTTTTCCACAGATAAAAGGCAGGCTGACGACATGGAGGGTGGGGGGAAGGACCATAGGGTCCTGCTCCATTTCAGTAACTCAGACAGCTTCTTTAGGTCTTCATTTCCTCGTGAAGGTGATTTCGGACGCACGCAGCAGTAAGCGGCAGCTTGTAGCAAGCAGTAGTGAGCAGTAGCTGAAAGCAAGATCTTAGTTCCCTGACCGGGAGTCCTAACTGCTAGACCACAGAGGCCAGCGGCTAGGGCCTAAACCCCCAGTTCTTGCCTGCCTTGTCAGGAAAGAATTCAGGAGAGGAGGCAGAAGGTAAAGAGAAAAGTAAAAAGTGTTTTGGAAGAGCAGAGTACATGCGGAAAGACGCACAGGCAAACTCCGAGAGACTCGCACCTTCGGGAAGTTTAAATCCTTTATGAGGGGGCAGTTTTCTGGGTCCTTGTCTCCCTTCTGGCCAATCATCTTGCTTTGTCCCCCTAGGCTAATTTGTCTCAGGACCCTCCCCGTAGGTCAGCACGCACTTATCAGCTAAGATGGATCTCAACACAAAGGATTGGGGGTGGGGGGGAACGCAAGACTCATCATGGCCTGGCGTTGTTCCCTGACTTTTGACCCCCAAGGAGGCTTTCTGTGCATGTTTAGTGTCTCCCTTGCCCCAAGGAGGGGGGGGAACGGAGATCCCTTGATCCTTTACTCAAACAACGTTTTGCCCCTCTTTGTTCTTGCCATAACTGTTATCCTAAGGCATCCACAAGAGACAAAGCTTGGCTATTTACCCTGTCCCTGTTATAGCTTCCATTTTGGACAGTAAACAGGAGGCTGATTTTAAATGTCTAACCTGGAGCCCATCTAACTCCTGTCTCAGGAAATGCAAACAGGAGGCTAGTTGTAAGTGTCCCGCCTGAAGCCCACTTTTTTCCTGCCCCAAGAAATGTAAACGGAGGCCAGTTGTAAATGCCTAGCTTGGGGCCCATCTATCTCCTGCCTCAAAGGCACCCATTAAATAAATTTGTATGCTTTTCTCTTGTTAATCTGTCTTTTGTTACAGGGGTCCTAGTACAGAACCTAGAAGGGTAGAAGGAAAAATTTTTTTTTCCTTCCCTACATCACAGCACTATCTTACCGTATCTATAGTTGAGTTCTTTTTTAGTATATAGTGTTTGAAGAGGCAGTTCCTGTGCAAAGTAACCGTTTAAAAATCTGGGTCTAAATAATAAAGAAAATATATTTATAAATTTACAAAAACCATTTGCTTAGAAACTAAAAAATGCATTGAACTCATTGGTTAAAAGTGAAATCACGAAACATTTATTCTGGAAAACAGCGGAGGTGCTATTTATTATAACAGGTAGGATACAGCTAACTTTAGCCTAAGTGCATTTATTTAAAACACAAACACGATCAAATAAAGGGTTCAACTCGCGACCCTAGAAAAGGAAAATCAGAGGAAACTAAAACGAAGATGGGAAAAAGACACCAGCACGACGCTGCGGCGCTTTACGGCTGTCGCGCTACACCTATCTGTAGGCAAGGCGGCCTTGGATCGGGAAACTAGGTGCTGAAGCCGAAGCCCCCGCCCAAAGACGGGGAGGAGGAGGAGGAGGAGGAGTGCGGGGCGACAGCCGCGGGCAGCGGGTGGTGCTTGTCGTCGCTTGTCTGGGCCACGTCCCGCCGCTTTTCCGGTCTCCGCGCCTGTGCAACCTTCTGGGCGCCACAGGCAAGGTGGGCCTGCTTTTCGCTTAGCGGGTGTTTGGTGCGTGCGGCGCAGGCAGGGCGCGGGAGCGGAGAAGCGGGCAAGTATAAGGAGTGCGCCTCCGGGAGGGTAACATCACGCGACCGGCGTGGTGGCCGGGTTGCTCACGCACCCACGGACGTCCGCTAGCGCGAGCCTCCCCTGCCGCGACCCTGGAACCGCAGGCACCTGCGCCCGCCGCCCGGACCTCCCCGAGCGGAAGCGCGAGTCCAGCCTCTGCCCGGCGGCTCCTGAGGACGCGCTCTGGCGGCGCGGGAGAGCCCGGCCGGGGCGCGCAGGGCCAGCCTGGCGTACGGCGGGCTGTCCTTCCTGGACCTGTGGGGCAAAGTCAGTTGCTCTGGGCACGTCTTTCCTACTTCCGTTAGTGCTTTGGGTGCTTGATCTATCCGTTTCTGATGCACGTAGGTAAGAAATCTTACACTGTTCTTGAGATTATGTCAGTTTTGTTTTTTTTTTCTTGCCAGTCTGTCTGCTTTTACAATACATCGCTTGGGGCTATATTTTCAAACGCGTACAAGTACCCTTCCGGTATGCAGCCGGGATTCGAGTAGAAGCACTAGCCTCGGGTGCCAAATTTAAAGGGGCGCCAAAAAACTCAGTAACGAAGACAAGTCACATTTTAATGCAGCATTTTTAAAGATAAGAATTAATACAAAGACGTATATGATGAATGAAATACTGCAATTTTAAATAAAAACGAAATTCGACCCTGCGCTTGCACGACGCACCTCGGTCACATCACTTCCTCACCCTATTCTCAGCCTTGGGTGAACCTTCTTGGTGGATTGATTGTATTTATCCTTCCCTAAGATTCCTCTAGTGCTATTACAGACTTTTGCTTAAATTCTGTTTTTCTGATATTAATAGCGTGACACTAAACGTTTGGTTAAATTTATTTATCCATCTTATTTTGTATTTTCAGTCATCTTTTTTCTTTGCTTTTTTCCCCTTCGGTTGGATTGATAAGTTTTCTACATTTCCTTAAAAAAATTTTTTAATGAAAACTTAGGCTTCGTTAGGTCAAGAAAAACCTTCCCTGGGAGAAGAGCAACAATATCTGATACAAATCTTTTTGAGTTCGAATCGTTTAAGTATCATTTTACTAATGAAGGTAATTGCCACATCAGTACAATTCAGCAGCGTTTATTGAGCGCCTACCTTGTGTCAGTCATTGTTCCAGGCACTAAGTATACAAAAATTAGTGAGTCACTGTACCTGAACTCAGAGCCCCTACCCCAGCAGACAATTTCCTTACATCTTAGAAGACCTCCTTGCTGCATGTGACATTTTTACCCTTTCCTTCCTAGAAATTTTCCATATCCCTGATTTTCAAGACACTAAATTCCTCATTCCCCTAATGCAGTCATTCCTCTGTACCCAACTGAGGACATTATCTCCTGCCACTTTAAACTTAACTCCTTTTCATTTTCTCATCTCATTTAACCATTGTTTACAGTTACCCAAGCCAGAAACCCGTGTGTCATTCCATCCTCCTGCACTCCACAGCCAGTCACAAACACCTGTAAATTTTACTCCCTGGACATTTCTCAGATTTGTCTCCCCCTTTTCGTCCCTGTTACCACTGCAGTATAAAAAAATTTTTTTTAATTAAAAAAAGAATGATAGTAGTTAAATAAATGTTCCCAATATGGTTGGGGACACATTTCCCCTTCCAGTGAACTTCACACCTTAATGGAGTCATACCACACTGTGGATGCCTACAGACAAAGGTGTCCACTGCTGTCACCATATAGGCAAGAAGGAGTCATGAAGATAGGATGCATGAAACTGCTGTGCCCAAATAAAGTTCTCCCAGAGACTTCTTGGAGCCCTGAGATAATGTTTGTGTAATGGAGAGTGAATGAGGGTTTTTCTTTAGTTAATCTGAACCACTTTGGTCACCAGTACTTCTTACATCATGGACACTGGAGTGCTCAGGGGGTAGTCTTGAAGGGGGTTAGGTAATTTTTTGCCGTAGAGACATGCTGACAGGCATTACTGCACAGTCATTAGGTGTGTGGAGACAGACTACCAGGTTCAAGTCCTGGCTCTGCCACTTACTAGCTGATGTTGGGTGAGTTACTTAATACTCTGTGTCTCAGTTTCTTCATCTGCAGTATGGAGATGGTAATACACCTACCTCATAGGGTTGTGAGGATTGTATGAGTTTATACATTTAAGTGCTTAGAACAGAAGTGACAAATAGTAAACAATAAATGGAAACAAAAAAGACATCATCTGGAGGTCAATATACAACACAGTGCCAGCTCCATTGTAGGTATCCAGGTGTCTGAGTGTTTGTGGAATGTGTCCATTGTCAATGTATTGCCCCTTAGCTTCAGAGTCACCCTTAATTGCCTATTCTATGAAATTAAGATGGGCCCTTGTAGTGTAAGTGCCTGAAAGTCACCTGCTTGTTTTGATTGTAATGTAAGTGCCTGACATTAAGCTTTTGATTGCCAAGGCATCCATTTCAAAGGTATCCACAGAATAAACATCGTCAGCTGCACAACTAAGGAGCCAGACTGCCCCATCCTTGGCCCCCCTCCCTCCAGTGAGACACCTCCCTGTGAAGAACTTTCCCCTGCAATCTGGGGAGCAGACCTGGTGATTTTTTTTTTGCCATTCAGTGAGCATGGCTGTGCCCTCTCCGACAAGGTCTTGGTCTCAGCCTGGCACGGCAGGGGTGCAGGATCTCTTTCTTGAGCACTCTGTTTTGTCCTGGGAAAGTCTGCTATTCCTGTATGCTTTAGTGTCCTCCTCCTAGCCTGTCTCTTGTTATAGTTGATAATTTGTTGTATTAAACTTTTGCTGTACAAATTATTGTCTGGTTTCTGTCTCTTGATAGGACTCTTGATTGATAATGAATGAATGAAAGTTTAATGTTCCAAGAAGTTTATTTGTTGTCTGTTAAAATGAATGATGCATACTTTTAAGAAATGACTATGAGTGTTGTACAGATATGCTGTTACCTTTGATTAAGTGGGAGAAAATTACAGAGCAGTATGTAGATTGTGTTCTGTGATTTTGTGATTTATAAGAAATATTTATATTTGGACATTCAGACAACCAAAATATAGGTCATTCACATGACGTAAATATATTTCTCAGATATATTTGATCTTCAAATATACGTAAGTTCCTGGCTCACAGCTCCCAAAACGCTTGGAATTGCCTTGTAATAAGAGCAATGGGAGCATCTGTTGTTAAAATATTTGGTTTTCTTGTCCTCAGTTCCTGAAAACGCTTCAAACCATAAAGGTGAAATGAGTGTCTGGTCATTACTGATAATAAGCCCTTTGCACCACAACTGGGTCCATGTTAATGAAGGTAACTTTGGCAAAGCACCTAAGCATGCAGGCTGCTTAGGGTTGGAACTTTTAGTTCCACCCAGATTTACAGGGAGGAGAGAGGGGCTGGAGGTTTAATCAATCACCAATGGCTGGGAATTCCCTGGCGGTCCAGTGGTTAGGACTCCTCGCTTTCACTGCTGAGGGCTCGGGTTCGATCCCTGGTCCAGGAACTAAGATACCACAAGCTGCACAGCATGGCCAAAAATAAATAAATAAATAAAAATCACCAATGGCCAATAGGTTAACCAATCATGCCTATGTAATAAAGCCTCCATAAAAGCAAAAAAAGGAGGAGGTTTGGAGAGCTTCTATGTTGGGGAACCAAAATGCTTCCATGTGCCGCCATGCTGGGCCCGAAGCTCCACAAGGACAGAAGCTCCTTTGTTCGCGACCTCACCCTATGTATCTCTTCATCCAGCTGTTGATTCGTATCCTTTGATATCCTTTGTAATAAATCAGTAATCTCGTGAGTAACCAGATTTTCCTAAGTTCTATGAGCCCTCTAACAAATTAATCAAACCCAAGGAGGGAGATCATTGGAACCACCCATTTGTAGCCAGTTGGTCAGAAGCACAGGTAACAATGTGGGCTTGCGATTGGCATCTGAAGTGGAGGGCAGCCTTGTGGGGCTGACCCCTTTGCCTGTGGAATCTGATTCTATCTTTGGGTAAATAGTGTCAGAATTGAGAGGAATTCGGTGTTGTTTGTTGGTGTGGGGAAACCTACACACATGTTGGAATTGGGTACAGGAACGTCTTCATGGTCCTATTTAATGTTTTTAAAAATCTGTGTGGCTTTGGTTAAGCAATGGTTAAGCAATTCCCCAAGTTCATGTAGTTAGAATTCTGACCTGGCGTTTTGGAGTCCAAAGCTCACCCTCTTCCCAGTATGCCAGCATTTCTTAAACTGGGTTTCATAGACCTCTGGGGATGTGTTTTCAGGGTCCGTGAGCTCTCCAGACAATGCCTAAATTTAATATTTCATCTCAATGATAATCTTTAAATAGACATGTTTCGGACCTTCTGGAAGACCATCTTAAAGGAGCACTTGCAGGACATTTGAATTTTGCTTTAAGTTTATGCTAGTGTTGTTACCAAGTCAGATACTATCTTAATTGTCCCAGGCCAATAAGAAGAGAACAGAGTGGAATTTCAAAATGGGTTCATGCTAAGGGAGGGGCCAATTATACCATCAGGGTTCAAACAGAAAAAGATGGTGGGGGAAAAAACACTTCTTATTCTGAACAGGGTAGTTTATGCACATGAAACTCAAAACCTGCACCTCGAGTATCAGTGCTATATTCATGTTTGGAATAGCGATTTTCGTTTTGGCCAAACATTAACTATTACATTAAATTAATATTGTTACATTTAAATATTCTTGGCTTTGTAGTTGTGTTTTTATTTAAATTTTAAATTTATTTTGGTTTTACAATTGCAGAAGATACATATATATACACATATATATGGGGTTTATACCTAGTTATATATTTATACATCAAGTGATGTAGTAAAATAATTTAAAGGTCATCATTGAGAATAAAGAGAATGTTTTTCTTTAAAGGGGCCCATATATGACTGAAATTTGAGAAGATTGCTATTATAAGAAGCCACTCTGCTTCTCTAGATATAGAAAAGGACATTAAAAACAAACAAACAGACCTGAACTACATTATAAAGATGATGCTTGGGTTTTTTTTAACCAAATCTAGATGCTAAATCCAATAATGTTATTGAACTCAGGGAAATCAGGACCTGTTGTTTTAACTAAAGGGCACACTTGGAGAGAAACTGAAGGGCAGATTTACTGGGCACATCCTGTCTGGCTTCTCAGGAACCACTCCTGGTGAAACTGAGTCCCAACTGTTCAGAACAACTTTCAAGCACAAATGTATATTCTTCCAACCCTCCTTAGTGAGTCTTCTATGATTAAAACAAACAAAAGATAAAGTTTTCTTTCAGGATGCAAGCAGCAAGTCCCTTAGCAAGTGTCTCTAATCAGGAGCCATCCTGCACTGAGAAAGTAGCTTGTCACAGGAAATTTGAAGAAAGCCAATTTGGGACTCAAGCAAAATCCCCCAACTTGTATCTGCTGGACAAAGTGGACCCTTAGTCTTTAACACACAATAAAAACAGCAAGGCCCACAAAGCCCTAGATTGTGGCTTTAAATAATCCGGCTCTTGGCCACTGGATGATAGACATTTTTATGGAGTCGGAATTGAGTTCTGGGAGCCGGCAGCCGTGTCAGCAGGTGTGGAGTATGCCCTATCTTTGAGGAGGGCCCAGGGCTTCTAATTATGGGTCAGTCAGCTGCTCCCTGATTTATGCAGAATATTTTGGGGATGCCAGTTACTGAGCCATCACACCAAGATGGACACTTCAGGCACCATTAAGATAATGGAACATTTAATGCCTCAAAAAACAAAATGTATTTCCCAAAGTCCCACACTGGCACGGGCCGCTTCCCTATCCCCTCCCTCAGCCTGAGACAATTGCCAGGGCCACGTATACCTCCTTCCCTGCGCTGCTCAGTATTCACTTTCCTCCTTCCCTCCCTCCCTCCCTCTCTCCCTCCCTATCTGACCTTCCTCCCAGCCTGAATTCATTACAGCCTCCCACAGGGCACCTGAGACACACAGACACGTGAATGGACGTTTGGCACGGAAAGCAGTGGGCTTGCCCCTCAGTTCCACAACTGTTCTCAGGCCTACTCTCATGTATTTTAACCCCGACATCACTTATTTTTAAATTGCAGAAAGCTGGAGCTTCTCAGACAATGTGATTTTCCTGTGACCCAAACTGCCTTAGGAAAAAGCCCCAAGACTAACCCAGAAAGTTACTGTTGGGTCTCCTCAGCTCTTTCTTATCATCACCAACTGTTCCTTTTCAAACACCTCTGTGTTTTGTGGTCCCGCCCTCTCTGCCAGAGCTCAGTCCCATGCAGACCTTGGCCTTGGGTCTGGCAGGGCTTCCCTCATTACCCTGCCCCCTCCGCCAGCCTCTCCCTCCCTCCTCTCCTGGAGGAGGGCTGCTTCTGCTGCTGCGGCTGGGGGGAAGCTAGAAACAGGCCCGGAAGCTGAAGCGGGAGTTGTATACACTTTTATTTCAAATCTTTATGTGAGAAAAAAAAAAAAAATTGCATTGCTAAAACTAGGAATAAAGCCTTAGCTGGTAGACTTCTGTTTAACAATGGGGGTGAGTCCTAAAATTTCAATGGCGAAATTTTCTGAAAAATTTACAGAAACATATAAACTGAAAACCTTTTTGTTTTGCTAAGATAAGTGGATAGAGATGAAGAACTGTGCTCAGTAATAAAGCTCAGTAGATTGGGGCACTATATCGGGAGTCCCTAAGCAAATGCCTCCAGGAACCAGGCAGCTAATAGGATGATAGCCAACTCCACAGTAGGACAGAGGCTGGTCTGCTCTAGCTCGTCCTTGCCGGGGAATGTGGAACCATTGTTGCCAGATCTGATTTTTCAAGAGAAGCTCTAAAATCGAATTCGTATGTGTGTATATATGAGTATGTGTATTTGAAATCGGTCAGTTTAAAAACGTTGGCTCGGGACTTCCCTGGTGGTCCAGGGGTTAAGACTCCGCGCTTCCACTGCAGGGGGCACCCGCTCGATCCCTGGTTGGGGAACTAAGATCCCACAGGCCGCCTGGTGCGGCCAAAATAAATAAATAAAATTTTTTAAAATTAAAAAAAAATAATAAAAGTGTTGGCTTAATTTTTCAAAAAGCAGACCAAACAAAACTTACATTTCACCTCTGTTCTGAATTTAGAGACTCTATTCAGGGTAAAGTTTCAGAAGAGAAGACAGTGGAAAAGAGTCAAATCAGTCAAGTATTAGATACCTATATTTAGGGTTTCCTAAATACAGTAGAAAAGATTGCCTCCAGTCCAGATGCAGTTATAATCTCCACATATATGCTAGCAAATCACAATAGAAGTTCTCTTTGATATAAATTGTATGGTTCAATCATCTCCTTTATCCTGTGTCCCTTTTTAACGATCAGACTGAAGTTTTGGTTTTCAGTAACCACAGGGCTGACTTTGATCAGAAAGCTTGCAACTTACCAAAACATAAACCAGAGGTCAAGTCTATCTTTCTTCCAGGAATATGCACACTTGTATTCAGACAGTTTAGCAGGTCAGGGTAAGGGGGAAGACAGTTGAATAATAGGGGCTTTCCTCCAGCCTCTACCCAGGGATTCTCTTAAGATACTATCATCAGAAAAGAAAGCACTGCTCAAAGTTGCACTGGTGGCAAATTACTGATATTTCAGTTCAAATGATGTTCCTTCCTGAAATTACCTCTTGGAGATGAGGAATTTAAACCTATGCCACTCTCATGTAGATAATTGGAAATTCCGGCCCCTAATTGCTGGAGTACCTCACTCCTTCCAGCTCCATCTTGGAAGGCAGCCCCCCTCCTTCCCCTGGAGGCTTAGATAGCCAGCCCGCCGCTCACCTTCCGAGGGGCGAAGAGCCACCCAGGCAGCCAAGGCCAAGAGAGCGAGTCCTGTCCGCTGCATTCCTGCCTGCCCCAGCAGCTCGACAGCACCGCAGGTGAGGCTGTTAAGATCAGGAAATGAGGCTAAAAGTGCGCTTGGGTACAGAGAAAGAGCGTGGAGGAAAGCAAGCCAGAAAGCTCCACCCTGGTAGGTGCTAGGGTACCTCTTTCTCATGTTTCTTTCCTTGAAACCAGGCTCTTTCTTAAGACCAGACCTGTATTCAGCCACCTGAGGGATCAGGTGATGTCTGTGGTGATCTGACCTCTGGTGAGATTGTTGTGAGTTTGGAGGTGTGCATCAGAATTTGGGGACCATTAAAAATAGCTACCTACATGAATTCCTCCACAGTTACAAATCAGAATTTTGGAGTAGAGGACCAGTAATTTGAAGTTTAAAAAGCTCCGTAGGTGATTCTGATGGATACCTCTATTGAGAACCATTGCATAAAGGAATCAGTTTTTTAGTAGCTTATTGAAACTGAGTTTCTAGGGACAAAGGTGGCAAGTCATAAAAAACATTATCTGGTGGAAAGATGGGAAAATTCAACCCCATTCTGGTCTTGGTCTGCAGCCAAAGTGTTTCCAGTGAGGCTGTTAGTTTATTTAGGAGAAAGGTAATATGACAGGTAGAGGGGCTGTGCCTGGTAAAAAAAAGCCCCAGACTTGGTACAAAGAAATATGAAATATCTCGTTAATAATTTTTGTATTGATTATGTGCTGAAATGATAATATTTGGATATATTGAGTTTCATAAGCTATATTATTAAAATTATTCACCTGCGTTTTTACTTTTTTTAATGTGACTACTCAGAAAATTACTTATGTAGCTTACACTACAGTTGCATTGGGCAGCGTTACTTTATAAGGTCAAGAGCTCGAGGTCAGAATTGTCCCCCAGCTGTCAAGTTGTGGTACTTAAGCAAGCTCTAATTTCACTGTCAAGAACTGGAGTTATAATAAAATAGGAAATGGGAGCTTTGTGGGCACCGGGCTAGGCCAAGAATGGGAAGACCTAGTCATGCAGAGCAGCGATTCCAGACTCTGCCGCTAACCAAGGGTCTTAAGACTCTTGCCGAAGATCTCGGAAATAGAGCACATAGAGCCTGCAGAGGTGACTGTCAAGGCCCATGAAGCTATATGCGCCCACCACAACTGCGCAGCCTCTGGACCTAGCAGAGGACCAAGTGCTCTGAAGGTGAGTCAGGGAAGCTGCACAAAAGTTATGTTCTGAAACAGCCACAGTTAAGAAATTATTTTGATTTACAGAAACAACACAGGTGCATAAACATTCAGTCACCAGCCTGCCACTGTGCCTGAAGTTCCTGCCCTAAGAGGCCTTCCTGAGGGTGGCTTCTGTGCAGTAGAAAAAAGCCTCTGTTCAGATGAAATGAAGGATGACTGTTGGGTAATAGGAGTGGTTTTAATCCAACAGGAAGGCTGGGCTCAGTTCTGATGAACCTGGGATTAGACAGACCCTGTGTACTTTTTCGAGAACTCTTATTTGCTTCTCTATTTAACAGGAAAGCTTCCCGTTCACTGTGTGCCTGTCTCCTCTGCTAGGAAATGTCACCATGGGCCTTCCAGGAAAAAGACCTAGGGACAGAATCCGGACTTGGAGAGCACAGGGGCCCCTCCTTGAGTCGTCACCGGTTATTAGTACTTTCCCTCTCCTTCCTGGGGGTCACTGCTGAGATGGTGGCTTGGGTAGTGGTAACCTGAAGGCAGTTGGTGTGGTTCATGGAACCAAAAGCATTAAAGCTTGCACTTGTGAAATTACCACCTTTAGAATGGCAGCCTTGGGGCAAGGCATTAAGTCAGCCTGGTGTTAAAAAGCAAACCTGACATCCACCAGCAGATCAGTTTGACTGGGGTGAGGGCAAAATTGGGATGGGACTTTGCCTGGAGAGAACATGGTACAAGCTGTAATTATGGGGTGTGTATGTCTGTGTGTGACAGGGTGTTCACTAGGCAGATGTGGACCAGAATTAACTGGGAAGGAGCTTCAAGAGTGGTATCAGAACAACTCTGATTATTTAAATATTGTTATCTGGGCTCAGGGCTTCTACAAAACCAAATGAGGAGGAGCCTGGGAAACGTATGCCTTTAGGACCTAGGGGAAAGATAGTTGGAGGGGAGAGCAATAGAATGAAACAGTTTGAGTACAGTCTAAAACTGTGTGGTTTTCTGTTTTCCATTGTCCTTGGCAAAGAATACCAGACTGCAAACCTAAAAGAAAAAATTTATATATACACACTCACACACACACACACACACACATACACACGTACATATATTTTACTTTACCCGGAAAAACCAAATCGTTTTCACTTTAAAGAGAAGTAAAGTGTGAACCTCTGACTGTCATAAAAATACTTGATGCCATCCAGGCCCTAGGTAAAATGGCCAGTTTGGGTTAGGGGGATGAAGAAGATTTCTAAACAGTAGATTTCACAAAATAAAATTAATTTCCCTTGAAGATTTGTCTTGAAATAAGTATATAGATTGATATTTTGAAAATCATGTCAACTTTTATTTTTATTTTATTTTTTATTGTTATTTTTTGGCCACGTCACACGGCATGCGGGATCTTAGTTCCCCGACCAGGGATCGAACCCCTGTCCCCTGCAGTGGAAGCGTGGAGTTCTAACCACTGGACTGGCAGAGAAGTCCCCATGTCAACTTTTAAATGTCCTAGAAGAATTTACAATTTAATGGGCTCCTCCATTAATCTTTTGCTGATGAGAATAATCACCTTTTAACCTCTGTGATATGAAGGGCCAAACAGGGGTCTCTGTTTCAAAACTGAGCTTCAAATACTTTATGGTAGGCTCTGAGTTACCATTTTTGAATATAGTATGTTGTTCTCTTCTGATTATAAAATTATATTGGGTCCACTGTAAAAAAATTGGAATATGTAAAAAAATATAAAGAAGGAAAATGTTTAAATATCCAGAAATAAAGTTTCTTAACCTTTGGTGCATATTCCTCCAGTCTTATTTCTGTGCATATTCATTCATTGAATAAACCTTTATTAGGGATCTACTCTTATCTATGCCAGATGTTGTGTTAACCAACGGTGAGCAAAGAGGCCATAGCCCCTACTGCAGGGAGGACAGACAATTCAGCAAGCTGTAATAGTACAGTCCGCTAAGTGCCAAGACAGGGAAGAGCAGTGCTTAGGACACTCGTAGCAGGGGCATTTCACCCAGTCTTTTAAACTGATGCCTGGTTTAGTATCTCGTAACACAGGAGTATTGTACTTTATTGAACCCACCTCTTAATACTGAACTTTTAAATTGTGGATTTCTTTTCATTATTATAAATAATTCTGCAGTGAATCACATATAATGCAAACCTGTATGCTCATTCTTTACAATAAATCTTGAAAAGCAGAACTGCAAAGTTAAAGGGCATAGTTACTTGAAAGGCTTTTGATATATATTCAGGCTGGTCAGCTGAAATATTTACCCACATTTTTTATCTTTAACACTCTGCAGTTCTCTAGCGTCCTACAGTGATGACTCTAATTATATAAAGCAAATCCCATGCTTTAAAATGGCTCTGGAGAGCACATGGCAGGGCCCTTCCAGCCTCTGAAGATCTATTTGCCAAGTCAGGTTTAAAGACTCGCTTGTGCGGGGCCCTCAGTGTACCTTGTGTGAATAGAAAACACTGTCCCTCGCTGGGTGGACACAGCCTCAGGACCCACAGCTTGACAAGCAGAAGGTGCTGACAGAAACAAAAGGCCCCTTTTCTCTATTAAAAAAGTGGGATGAGGAGGTGCCCCTTCCTCTGGGAAGATGCAACCAGTACGTAAGACTCGGCAAGTGAAGCCCAGCCTACATTTTTGCCCCCACTCCTTCCTCAACAAGTAGCCTTCTGCAGTGCACAAACCGTGCAACTGTCCACAGCAGCCCTGGTCTTCCTGTGTCTTCTCTGATCTTGTTGCCCTTGTCTGGACCATCTTCCAAACCGTTCCCATGCCATCTAGAAAATTCCTACTCCCTCTTTAAGGCCTAGCTCCAGTGTCACTCTGATTCTCCCTGCCCTCCTTTGCTTCCTCACCCACAGCCTTCCAGGCTGCTCCTTGAGAGCAGCAAACTCCTCTAGTTAGCTTTACCTGCCCCAAGTGGGGCCCAGGCCAGACACACAGAAGGTGCTTCACTCACATTTGTGAAAGAATGCCTCCTCTTATGTTTTCATAAACTTTTGTTCTGAATGAAAAAAAAAAAGCGCATGCTCTTTGTAAAATATTTATATGAATATAAAATATAATAATATATATCAGAATACTGTATATTATAGGAAAATTAAAAATAATTTATAGCCAAATAGCCAGTCAAATGTGAACTCTTTTAACATTTGGATGTTTATCTTTTTGATTTTTTATCTGTAAGTATAGTTTATTCTTACAAAAATAGTCATATAACACTTCCTGTTTTGTGACTTTTTAAAAAAATTGAAGTGTAGTTGATTTAGAATATTATAGTAGTTTCAGGTATACAGTATATTGATTCAGCATTTTTACAGATTACTCTCCATTAAAAGTTAGTACTAGATAATGGCTATAATTCCCTGTGCTATGCAATATACCCTTGTTGCTTATCTATTTTATACATAGTAGTTTGTATCTATTAATCCCACACCCCGATTTTGCCCCTCCCCCCTCTGTTTTGTGACTTTATATTAATCAGGAATAGCTCTCCATAGCCAAACCTATGCATTTGTATTGTTTTTTTTATCTTGGAAGGGTTTAATAGTATTCAATCACATGGTTTTGCCATAGTTTATTTACTAGATTCTACTCAGTTGCTGGATATTTAGGTAGTTTGGTTTTTTCCTTTTCTGGTATTTATTACTATTACGGAAATGCTATGATAATCAGTTCTATACACTTTGTTCAGTCATCTCAAAATTTTCTTAAATAAATTCTTAGGAATGGAACTTCTCAAAGGGTATGCCTATTTAAGTCGCTTTTTAATGTATATTGCCAACTTATCTCACACTGTTGTATATATGTGTGTGCCTCTGCCCTCCAATAGAGTGGGGCTCAGTGAGGACAGGGCCTGTATCTTACTCATCATTATACCCCCAGTGCCTCACTCAGTGCTCAGCAAATACTAGAGGCTTAGGGTTGAATGAACAAGAAATTGGATTATTCGAACAAGCCTTCACTATATGGGCAAAATCTTGCCAATGTGGTCACAGATGTCCACGGTTGGTACTTGTGGCCTCTTCTGAATGTCTATAGTCTAATTGGTAATAATATTTCAAATGTTCATTTCTCAGAAGGAGTTGTTTTCTATACCACACAGAAAACAAAAAAATTATGCATTGAGTTTTCCTTAAAGCATGGAGGACGGTTAGTTATAAAAATATATATCACCAGGGAATTTGTAGGCTTGAAACAAGGGTCAAGGGTGAGTGATTGAGTGAGTGAGAGAGTGAGTATGTGATATTTCAGAAATTTGTATTCTTTAGAAACGGGTTAGAACATCTTTCAGCTGAGATGGCTTTTAGGAGAGCCATGCTAGGTCTCTTTCCGTGCCACAGTTTCTGATATATACTCTTAACTAAATGTTTGATGGGGCTGGGTATCAGGTAGGCCAAAGTAAACAGAGCAAAGAATGCAGGACTAAGTGGAAACAGTATAACCTGAGAGCCTCAGTAGGGAATTTCCCTCTCACTGGATTTCTTATTCCTGGTTAACACTGTAGTTTCTGTTCCAGACTTAAATTTATAACTTTTCTTTTTTAGCATTCATGCTTTCCACATATATAAATCATCCAGATTCAGTCCAGTATCATCAGTTTTTTATGATGGTGAGGTACAGAAATATAGTGACTTGCCTAAGATCAGTCAATAAATTGGGAATCAAAGCAGAATAGTACCTCAAGCTAATAAAAACAAAAAGAATCTCCTCAGGAAAATCTGAAAAAGAAGAGCTGTGAGTAATGACTAGTCTTTCTGGATGTTAAAATATATTGTAAATCTACTATCATTAAAAGAGTTACGGTAGACACAAGACACCAGTGCATAAATCCAGAAAATATAATGTGTGAATTTACTATATAGTAAAGTTAGCATTTTACATCAGGAAAAACTGGATTATTCAATGAATTGTTTGAAACAACTGGTTAACCATGGGAAAAAAAAGTTGAAGCTTTGAATTCCGGATGTATTACATATTTAATGTAAATAAAACATAAAGGTATCCAAAGGAAATATGAACTTAAAAAAATAGAGCAGGAAACAACTTTTTAAGCATAAAACAAGACTCAGAAGTCATAAGGAAAAGAATGAAAAATTTGACTGTACAGAAAAGTGAAATTCTGTCATGGAAAAATAAAACTCTATAAAAGACAAATGGCATAAAGTTGCATGTGGAGGGGGGTGACATTGGTAAGACAACAGACAAAGGGCTATTGTATAAAGAGATCTTGTATATCAATAAGGAAGAGGCCAGTGACTTAATGGAAAATTTGGCTATGGATATGAACATGTAGTTCACAAAAATAAGGCTTATAAACATTATTCAACATTATTCAACATTCAAAACTATGTAAACAAATAAAAAGAAAACAAAGTGAGATACATTTTTCACCTATGAGAGTGGCAAAGGTCAAAGTGTGTTAGCAAGTATCTATTTATCACAAGTGGTTAGAAGGAGTGTGATTTGGTGCAGTCTTAGGACATTAGTTTGGCAATACCTATCAATTTAAAATGAAGACGTAAGAGTTTGACTATTGGAGTTTATACTACAGACACATGTATGCAAAGATGTAAGCATAAGAATCTCATTGTAGCATTTTTTAATAGCAAACTATTAAAGACAACCTGCATACCTATCAGTAGGGTGCTAGAAAAATAAATCATGGCACACAACACAATGGACTTTACTGTAGCAGTAAAGATAAGGTGTTGTAAGAAAAGATCTCTGGTCTGTAAGTGAAAGGAAAAAAGAAAGTGGAAAGCAGTGGAAAAATAGTCTTTCTTCTCCACTTTGGCAAACTAATGCCCAACCCCATCACACATTTATTTACAGAGTGTAAATCATGAAACCACCTAAGCACTTAAGAGGACCTATTCTGTCTCCCCTAAAAGCCATTTCAGCTGGAAGATGTTCTATATTGTTTCTAAAGAATACAGATTTCTGAGATAACACACTCACTCACTGCCCTTGGCCCATGTTTCAAGATATATACCCATATTTTATATATATATATGCACTATATATATATCCCTGTGTTTGTGTGTATGAAGGAAATACAGATGCATGTAAATGTTTTCATACGCATAGAAAATTTCTGGAATGATGAGGCACAGGTTTTTTCTAGTGGTTGCCTCTGAGGAGGGTGAATGTCTAGGGTGGTAGTAAAATCTACTTTTCATTGTATATACTTTTTTATGGTTTGAATTTTTACTAATTATATTTGTTTTTATTGCTGAATAACATTAGCACAAACTTAGTGACTTAAAACAACATCTGTTTATTTATTGGCTCACAGTTTCCACGGGTCAGGAGTCAAGTATGATTTCTTACCTGGATCCTCTGCTCAGCGTCTCACAAGCTGCAGTCAAAGTGTCAGCCAGGGTTGCAGTTTCTCCTGAGGCTGGGGGTCCTTTCCAAGTTCCTGTGGTAGTTAGCTTTCATTTCCTCACAGTTGTTGAACTCCTGGTGGCTGGCTTCTTCCAGGCCAGCAAGAGAGTCTGACCTCTAGATTCTCTTTTAAAGAGCTCTTTTTAAAGAGCTTACCTGATTAGGTGAGGTCCACCCAGGATAATCTCCCTTTTTGATTCACTTCAAGTCAGTTTTAGGGACTTTAATTACATCTGTTGACTAGAAGCAAGTGACAGGATTCCATGAAGCAGGAGTCACTGGGGTTTTAGAATTCTGCCAAGATTACCAACTATAAAACACACCAAGATTACCAACTATAAAACCACCATCACCACCACAACAATATCCAATCCTTATGTAGAGCTTATTTCGTAGTGGGCACAGTTCCAAACACTTTGCACATATTAAGTCACCTAATGATGAGCGCCATCCTATGAAGTAGGAACTATTATTACCTTCATTTTATAGATAAGGAAACAGGCATGAGGTTAAGTGATTTACCCAAGGTTGAAAGCTAGTAAGTATTGGAGCTAGCATTGGAACCCAGGCATTCTATGTTCAGAGTTCTGTGTTCCTTACTACACTATGTATACATTTTTCAAACACAGTGGTAAAAAAATTGTTTTGACTGAGGCTGCGTAACAAATATGCCAACACTGTGGCTTAAACAACCACAACATTGGGGACTTCCCTGGTGGACCAGTGGTCAGGACTCCACGCTTCCACTGCAGGGGGCACAGGTTCGATCCCTGGTCGGGAAACTAAGATCTCCTGCATGCCACGTGGGGTGGAAAAAAAAAAATCAGCGTTTATTTTGCTCATGAATCTGCACTTGTGGCAGTGGATGACTCACATCTGCTCCACTCAGCATCACCTGGAGTAATTTGAAGGCTGGGAGCCTGAATCAGCTGGAGGGCTCACTCCCATGTCTGGCAGTTCATGCTGGCTGTCAGCTGGGGACCTCGGTTGGTCTCTGCATGGGCCTCTCCATGTGACTAGTTTGTCTTCCTCACAGCCTGGTGGCTGGCTTCCAAGGCAAGTATCCCATGAGCGAGAGAGTGAGCCAGGTGGAAGTTATATGGCCTTCTGTGACTTGTCTTGGAAACTTATGCAGGTTCATTTCTATTGCATTCGATTAGCTGGGGCAGTCACAAAATTCTACACAGGTTGAAAGGAAGGAGAAATAGACTTTACCTCGATGGAAAGTGGCAAGGTTCTGGAAAAGCATGAGAACCTGAAATATTGCTGTGAACTGCCTCTAAAAGGGTGATTAATGTATTCCTCTATCTCAGAGCTAGCTTGTACCCAAACCACCCCAATAATTCAGCAATTCTTTAAAAGCATCAAAAAAAAGGCCCCCAATCTTAAATAATAAAACATCAAAGTAATGTCTATCTTTCTTTTTCCTGTGTTTGTACTCCTAGGTCACCTTTCCCCTTGCATTTCCCTTAGGGTGGAGAACAAATGAAATTTTAACCTCCCACCAGGTCTTTGCTGCTGGCTTTGAACCTGGATAATTATATTTTCCTTTTTTTGGCTGACATTTCAGGAAAGAGTCCTGAGTTAAGACTGTCAAGGACATGTCAGCGCTTATCTTCTAAGAAAATAGGGAAGGGTGAAATAGATATAACCATTCAGTCATTCATTCAACAAAAATGTACAGGCATACCTTGGAGACACTGTGGGTTCTGTTCCAGACTCCACAATAGAGCAAATACAACAATAAGGTGAGTCAAGCGAATTCTTTGGTTTCCCGGTGCATATAAAAGTTATGTTTAAACTATACTGTAGTCTATTAAGTGTGCAATAGCATTATGTCTAAAAAAAACAATGTACATACCTTAATTTTAAAATACTTTATTGCTAAAAAATGCTAACCATCATCGGAGCATTCAGGGAGTCATAGTAACAACAAAGATCACTGATCACAGCCCACCATAACATATAATAATGATGAAAAAGTTTGAAATATTGCGAGAATTACCAAAGTGTGACATAGAGACACATAGAGTGAGCAAATGCTGGTGGGAAAATGGCACTAATGGACGTGCTCAATGCAGGGTTGCCACAAATCTTCAATCTGTGAAAAATGCAGTACACATCTGCAAAGTGCAGTAAAGGGAGGT
This sequence comes from Balaenoptera ricei, assembly GCF_028023285.1. NCBI lineage: Eukaryota > Metazoa > Chordata > Mammalia > Artiodactyla > Balaenopteridae > Balaenoptera > Balaenoptera ricei. The sequence goes on from NC_082641.1 coordinate 36,679,676, forward strand.
GTGCCTGTATTGAGTCCCCACCTTGTGTTGAGCACAGCTCTAGGGAAAGAGTAAGAGGTGCAGACAGTGTCTTTGCCCTCAAGGAATCCTTGCTGGTGGAGGGAGAGTGCAAGAAAATCAAAAATTTCAATGTTAATTCCTGTGATAGGTTCTGTCCTATTCTGTTCCTCAGGGTGAGCCCTAGGTCACTCTGAAGTGGGGAAAATCAAAACAACCACGCTTACAGGTCTTCGGTGAATCTTTGTCTTGTCTGGGATTGATGCTTCCTAGAACCCAAGTCCTCAAAAAGAAGGCTGCTATTGCATTGGTAATGTAGTTCCCAAACTGTGTGCTGAGGCCCACCCAGGTGCTGAAACGAACTCTTAGAGGTGCTGTGGGATATTCTAAATTATTGAGAGACATACAAGGACAACTGTCGGACGCCACACAGCTACCACTATTAAGTCATTTGGATCCAACCAAATAACAGGCACTATTTGGTATTTCTTTTGGCCTAGTGGTATGCTGAAAAAAAATTACTGAGACATTAAGAACATCAACTGTAAACCAAGAAAGTTTGGGAACCTCCAGTACCTCATCTGTCAACTTTCCTGATACTTCCTGATATTTTTCTCCACAGTGAACACGTTGTTTGAGCCATTCCTTCTCAGGGGCAAGGCTTATCACCTGGGCCTCCTTCAGGGACTTCTCCCTCGGCCTTCAGAGGGCATCCTCATTTCCCACCTCAGTGCCCCGTTTCCCTCCCAGCAGCCTTCTCCCCTCAGCGCTCTGCCGTTTCACAGTCCTCTGCACAGGCGCTGGCACCTCCCTGTGGAAATAATCACGTCTCTGTCCTCACCAGTGCCTTGAGACTTGCAGATTCTGCAGCCCTGTCCTTTCCTCCTCTGCCCAGTTACTGCTGCCCAGCAAAGGTGAGTGTGGGGGAGAAGTTGTGCAGGGTTAGGATTGGTTCAACACCCCAAGATTAATTCCCATGCGAAGCCCTGGTGAGATGAGAAAGTCCTAACCCTTTCATTAACATATCTCTGAACTGGTTTCTTGTTAATTAATACCCTGGGGCTGCTATACCAAGATAGCATTCCCCTTGCCAAGCATCCTGCATTGGTAACAAAGGGTGCACATCCAGATCTGTTCTAATTACAAGACTTCTCCTCTGGACTTTGTCGTAGTGGTGGTGAGGGGGAGTAGCTGAATAAGGGTAGGACAAGAAAAGCATTTAGCCTGCATCATACTGTGATAACCACAAAACAGAGGGATGCAGAACACTTGACTGAAGTGGAGCCCTAGCTCAACCTTGGAGGCTGAATTGAGAGGATTTAAATGATTTACTGACAGGACACACTTGTGGTGAGTCTCAAAGGGAGAGTAAGAGCTACCCTGACGCCTAAGTGGGGAAGGAAATGGCTTCCTTCCAGCATGTGCACAAAGGTGTTGCGGAGCACGGTTCGTTCCAGGCACCGCAGAGTCCAGGGCTCCATGTAAAGGGGCCAGACCTGAACCAAACAGCTGCAATCAGCGGGAGAGGGACCACATCCCTGGTTTGCTTAAGGTAGGGGTGATTTTGCTTACATAGTATTTCTAGTGCTTTATTCTTAGATTATGAGTAGCCAGATTCAGAGGCAAGTGGCACCGAGAACATAGGCTTCTTATTGCTCTTATGCCTCTAACCTCCAAAGATCTTCATGGGAAGGCCGCATGATTACGTGACAGCAGTTAAAACGCAGGAGCTCTTGGATTGAGCCCCCAATTAGAGTCTCCAGGAAAAAAGGCAAACCTGATCATGCCAACCTCAGGCTTAAACCTTTCAATGCTTCCACATTGCCCTCAGCATAAATTCCCAACTCCTTAACAAGTAAACAAGGTTTTCCAGGCCCTAGTCATGGTCAGCTGACTGCCATCAACCCTCACCACTCTCCCACTTCAAACACCCTGCTCCAGCAATGCTGAATTACCTACAATTTGGAGTCTCTCCAGGCTTTTGTAAACACTGTTCCCTCTGCCTGTGGGGATCTTCCCACCCGCCTCCCATCACCTCACTCTCACCTTCACTGGAGCTCTCCTGCTTTTCTTTTAGTTTCAGGGAACCCCCCTTTCTTCCCTAGTGGGACCTCAGAGGCCCTGCGCTTGCTTATTGGAGCACTTACACGCTGTACTGAAATGTGCTGTCTCTTGTATGTCCCCACTACTAGCCTAGCTGTTCTTTTTTTTTTTTTTCTAGCTGTTCTTTTAATATAGAGATTGTCATTTTCACCATTAGAACATTAGTTTTTAATTGAAAGCCTGCAACACAGCAGGAATACATTAAACATTTGTTTCAGAGCTGACTGAACCGGTGTTATGTGAGGGTAGGTATTGTGTTCATTTTCACCCAAAGGAATGCTGAGTGTTTCACGGGCTAAGAATTTTATGAATTTAAATCTTTTTTTTCCCCCCACGGAGAATAGAGAAAGGGTATGTATGAAGATTCAGTAGTTCCACATGGAAAAAATAAAGAGAAATAACAACCAAAGGTGTTACTAGCAGGGGAGAAAAGGACATTATTATCCCAAGGTTAAACTTAACTCTGACAAGTTGAAGGTCATTTCCCCAGAAACTGAGGATCCCCATTACTAGGACAAGGAGACGAAGGTTATAGAAAGAGCAGGAAGGGAGTCTTGGAAAGCACCTGGCTTATTCCTGATAGGCTTAAAAAAAGACGAATGACTTGTTCAACGACACCAGGGCTAGAATCAAAGGGTAAGCAGAATAATGGCCCCAAAGATCTCTACATCCTAATCCCCGGAACCTGTGAATGTTACCTTACACAGCAAAAGAGGCTTTGCAAATGTGATTAAGAACCTTGAGATGAGGAGTTTATCCTATATTATTCAGATGGACCCAATCTAATCACATGGGCCCTTAGAGCGGAGAATCTTCCCCATCTGTGGTCAGAGGGAGACGTAACTATGGATGGAGGAACAGAGAGATGCAATGTGAAAAGGAAGCTGACCTGCCATTGCCGGCTTTGAAGGTGGAATAAGGGTACCACGAGCCAAGGAGCGCAGGTGACAACTAGAAGCTGAAAGAGGCAAGGAAGCTGATCCTCCCCTAGAGCCTCCAGATGGAAGGCATCCCTGCTGATGTCTTGATTTTAGCCCAGTGAGACCTGTGTGGGATTTCTGACATACACAACAGTAAGATAATACCTTTGTTTCAAACCACTGAGTTACAGTAATTTGTTACAGCATCAAGAGAAGAGTAATGTAGGCTACACACATCATAAGCAGGCCAAGTAGGCAGGCTTCCCATCTCTTGTCCATAATTTCTTCTCACTCTTCTGTAGTATTCTTACCCTTTAGAGATCTTGGGGTTATCTAATCCCTTCTCACTTGGGTTGATATGTCGAGGTGGGAGCAGAGGGCTTGCGGAGTGATTTGCTCTGGGTCTCACACCCTAGAAATGGCAGAGCCCTTTCCAGAAAGATTGGCCTGGGGCTCGTGCAACCCTTTGTGAGTCCAGATTGACCAAAGGCAGCCTTGTGCCAATCAGTTTAGAATCTAGAGAAACGACACAGTCTTTGCTGGCCATGGAACAGGCCTAACACTGAGAGACTATTGTTATTGACTCTGGGCAAACAGCCACGGAGCTTCAGGAAGAGGGAAGTATGGTATTTACACATGGCTTTGGGCCTCTGCCGCATACATTGTGGTTCTGATAGGATCTCTTATGAATGCTTTAAAAAGCTCCAATTACTCCCTGCGATTGCGTGAAGTAGCTCAGGGTAGCAAGGTATGACCACTGTCATTTAGATATGCCACCCCTGTATGCGGTGTGTTATGTAACCACTATACCACATTTTTACACTTTATTTAACATCACCCAGATATTTATGGAAAATTTTCTCTGACTTCCACTTTATGTGCGTGGTATCAATATTGCTAATCTGAGAACCTGGACAGTGCTTAAATTAAGTCAAATGAATATTGAATGAGTAAGGATGTGTGAATTCAGATGGGTGCTTTCTTTGCGAGCTCACACAGATATTTGAGGAATATCAGAGTGTTAGAGCCCTAATCTGACATTCCCCTCCCGTTCAGGCAATCATGGGGCCGATGGAATTGGAAGGCTGCCCAAACCTTGAAGCAGCGGTAATTAGTGCTGCTGGGTATATAAGTCAAATAACTCCTTGCAAGGTCAGTCAAAAGGGTAATATGCTTCAGAAACCCTTTGATTATTATCATGATCCCTGGGAAGTAAAGAAATGCCAAGGGACGCATGTGGCAATGCTTTGGATTTATGCAAAGTGCAAAGTAACTGTGGAGATTGATTATTAACAAGAGTTTCTCAGATCAGTGGAATGCTGTGAGCTTCCTGGCTTGTGGCTGGATCTAACATGGGCAGATATTCTGAGGCTCGGCTTGTCTAGTACAATATTTGGGAAAAAATTGTTTGGCAGCGAGCAAAGTATTATTAAGTACCCAGTCGAAGTTAGATAGTATGAATTGTAGTAGGCCAAGTCAGCATGGATCCATAACTACTTTAAACACATGTGATCTAAAGGAGAACTGGGGAAAGCAGGCTATGGATTATTCCGGGTTGGCTAATTGGATAGTACACAAGGAAGTCTGGGGTACTAGGCTGTTGACATAGTAACTTACGCACTGCATATGTGGAGCCAGGACAGAATTAAATGTACCCAGCAGCGGGCTGGTGGACCTGCCGGCAAAGGAAGGTTAAGAAAAATTAAACATATCAGTAAGGCAAAGAGTTGGCTCAATGAAGAGAAGCGAGGGGAGAAGAATGAAGTTAAACAGGATGGGTCTAGAGCAGTGGCTCTTAAAGGATGGTTCCTGAAGAGCAGCATCAATATCAATTGGGAACTTGTTGGAAATGCAAATTCTCAGGATGTACCAAGTCAAAATTCTGGGGTGGGCCTCAAGCAATCCCTGTTTTAACAAGCCTTAGAGGTGATTCTGATGTATGTCAGTTTGAGAACTACTGGTTTAGAAAAAGGAAACAAAGTTGGAGCTCTCCTAGATGAGCAGTGTCACCTAAAAAGGAGGTACAGAGGCCTACTGTGCTGGTGGATGGCTGATATGATGTGGTGATGAGAGTTAGTGGTACAGAAGAAGAGGGGATACTGAAGTCCAGATTTCAGGTGAGTCATCTGATGACTGAGGATAAAATCAAGGGTTAGAATAAAAGGAAAAAAGTGATCCAGTTGCTCATATCATCAAAGAAGGTGAAACTGAGTCTTAGAGGGTAGTATGTGAGGGTTAGGAGGATTTGGAACGGATAATGAGATATCAAAGGAAGAAGACAGAATTGTGATGGATAAATGGTTTAGCTGTGACGGTGGTGAGCAAGTACCGGAATAGCCCCTATTCCTCTCCCCTTCAGTTGGGAAAAATGGGAAAAACCAAGTAATTGTTCCACCAGCTAAAAGAGAAAGGAGCCAAGAAGTATGTGTTTGATTGGGAGAAAGAGGGTGGCTGCCTGGGAGAAGAGAGAAAGAAGAAAGGAGGTGAGGATAAATGGGAGTTTTAACCCATACACAACTGGGGTTCTTAGCCCACCACTAAAAGAAAGTAGGCTTGGGATGAGTAGAAAATAGTTCAGTGGTGGAAGTTCTCCTGAGTAGCCAGCATAATGAACGTGGCTCAAGAAAACAGTAGATCGGGAGGTCAGATCAGTGAAACAGCCAAGAGAGAACACTAAGTGAAAGGAGGACGTCTGGAGAATGGAGAAAACACACACGTGCAAAGAAGATACAATCCAACTTTCAACATAAGTTGTATTGAAGCAAAGTCTTTCTCTAAAAAAAGGAACAAAATGGCGGCATGGGAAGTTGGTTACTATATCTCTAGAGGTTACAACTACAGCTTTCAGAGACCACTTAGAGGACAAGGAACATTTCTGATGAGGTAGGAACAAAGATAAACAAAGATAAACCCACACTTAAAATTTGCAGTTATTGTTTAAGCAAGGACTCATGGTCAAAGTGAGTTCCCATTCTAATAAAGTTAGGACAACCCCCAAAATGTCAATGTGACATTCTTAAATAAGGCCTTATATTTTTATGATATTCATTTGTTTAATACAGAGAAAGAAAAAAAGGGAGAGTTTTGTGATTTAGTCAGAAAGAGTTACACAACATATATGCTTTATTTCCAGGGATTTCTAAAATCATATGCTTTTAAAAAATCTCTACCTTAATCAAATTTACCCCCACTATATAATGTTTACTATTAAACCAACTAAATTGACAATAATTGCTCTCAAAAGACAATAACACACTGTAAGAGCTAATACATTATAAAATATAACAGATCGCGACCAATTGGTTAACAACAAAAAGTAAAGAGCCTGACCCTTTATAACAATTTACAGAACTCTGTTTAACTTAATAAGAAAAATCTGCTTTGGATAAGGCACTGTTTAATCACTTCTCAGAGATTAAGGCACACAATCACCAGCATTACAAACACAAATGTGTAAGAAAATCTGAAGACAGCAGCTGGTACAAATGCTACAAAAAAAAAAACAGGTGCCTTTGAGGCACTGACTGTTATATCAAAGTATATTAAACTGTGCAAATGTAAAACTTACAGCAACTCAATTTTCCTTCTCTAATAAAGGTTAATCATTTTTAACAGAATATTAACCTGAAAGAACAAAGGAAAAAGCCAATTTCCTAAAACTATTTTTTTGAAAAAAAAAATGGTTTGTCTCTTAGTATCAGGCAAATTTTTAAAAAATGATTTAACTGGTATAATATTTTAGAATAGTATGTAAACAAATTGACAGCAACTTAAACAATTTTAATGGCACATTCAGGAGTTTACATTTGAAATGACATTATTGGTTAGGTCCTTTTTTTGTGAATTTTATGGCTATGAGTCAAGCATCAATATTTTGTTAATGTTAATTTTAAACAAATATTTTGTTAAATTTAGTTATGTTTTTCAAAACAGTTAACACTCCAACACATGAGATTTGAGGGCAAAGATAATGAAAAAATACTACTTTGGTAGAATGTTACTACAGTCAACATATTATAATAATTATTTCCTAAAGTTATTTCGGAAACAATAACCTAGGTCTAATGTTACTGTCTTTTAAGAATATTATAACATAAGTGCACGAAAGCAGTTTCTGCCAGTGATCACAACTCACTAAAGTACTTGGCAAATTAAACTTCAGTCAGGATGAAAATATATGAAATAAAGAAATGTTAGCATTCATTATACATCTTATAATTAATATAAGTACCTAATATGTTTTTTAAATTCACTTTAATGTTGGCTGTCATTGTCTCAACCATTGGTTCTTTAAGACTGCCATATGGTTATCTCAGACATCAATATGAATTCCATGTTTTGAAGACATCACTTGGCTGGTCCCTGTGAAATACATAACAAATGAACAGATGTGAGGTAAAGATGATGTGATTATTACATAAAGCCAAAATGGCAAAGGAGAAGTTTCTCCAAATGGGCATATCCACAAGCCATGGCGAATTCCATCTCGAACATGGTGTGAGGTCCAGGATATAAATAACATCCAGGGAAGAAAGCACCATGAATCTTTGAGCTTGAAAAGGTGCATCGTAAACTTCAGGGTCAGAACCACAGCGGGTATCACAGTAGAACAGTGAAGGAAAGGTCTTCGTGGAAGAGTAATAGCAGCCTGCACAGGGAAAGCGGTAGCTAGTATCATTTCCTTCTTGGCAAACAAAATTTTATAGCTGCTTCCTAATATTGTCACCATCTGTTTTCCTGCAGGCTATTGGAAATGCAAAGGAAACATTTTCTAGGCCACCTCCTCCAAAAACACTTTGCACTAAAAATGAAATCACGATCTCAGGATCATGTGATTAATTTTTAAAAGCTTCCTATTATTTACTTAGAAAAGTCACAATACAAACAATTTATATCCTAAATGTATGGTTAGTGTAAACTTGGAGTTTTAAAGAATTGTCTGGGACCTCTAAGAGCACTGAAAAAGCCTCACAACTGAATAAAATATTCTTCAATTAAACTTTTTAAAATTGAAGTATAGTTGATTTATAATGTTATATTAGTTTCAGGTGTACAACATATATTTTTATTGATTATACTCCATTTAACGTTATTATAAAATACTGGTGATATTCCCTGTGCTGTACATTACATCCTTGTATCTTAATTATTTTATACCTAATAGTCTGTACCTCTTAATCTCCGTCCCCTATCTTGTCCCTCCCCCCACCCCATTCTTCAATTAATAAATGCATAAAAGCTGAGTATTTTTGTTGTAACCATTTATATTAGCCTTGAATACTTTCAGAATTTATTTATAACAACATTTAGAGGCAGTATATTATTTTAAACAAGTATTTGAAAGTTGAGTTAAATAAACCAATAGTATTTCTAAACCACTGTAAAAATGTAATCAATATCTAAACAAATGAAAATTTCAGGCTTAACCCCTGAATGATCCAGGAGTAAGGTTTCATTCTCACACATTCTAAAGGCTAATTTCCAACTAGATAATTTTTAATAAAAATAAAGCTGAAGATAGAGAAGATTGCCTGATTTGGAATCTCTCCACACATCTTCAAAAACACTACAGAACAATGACAAATAAAACTATACCAAGCCCCACTTAGCATAGCCAGAAGTCAGAGAATGCCCAAACTTCAATTACTCTAAAGTACTAAAATAAACACCAAGTCAGTGAGCGCTCTCTCACACTCCCCCCTCAAGCCAGGAAAAACTGCATTGAAGAAAGATGAGGGGAAATCTAAGATTGATCTAAAGTTACCACTAGAAAGAGAAAGTTCATCCCAAGTGTGAAAATACTGAAAAGGGGTCCTGGTACATAAGAGCACTAACTACACAGAAAGGACTTAAAAGTGGGCACGATTCAAGGCTCTGAAAGGCATTAGTTTTCCAGGAGAAGATGGTACAAAGGAAGGGAGAGGTAGCCTTTGGAGACTGGGTGGTAAAGGGAAAAAAGAAATAGTAAAGGGAAAAAAGAAGTAGTAAAGGCAAAAAGTCAGGTTCCTATTTTTAAAAAAATAGAGGACACAACCTTCCCACCACATTAAAAAAAAAGTCACCCATTAAAGAGACTGTACCTTGCAACACTGTCAAATCAGACCAACCTTAAACTGGGTATCTTGTAAAGCCACTCCTTAAACCAGTATTCTTTAATTCCCACCTACCCGCTGAACATCAAAGAGTTTATTTATTCTACATTCCTAATTCCCTCTCCCTACTCCTCCACATTTTTAGTTGTTTTACTTTTACTTTGTCAGAACACATAACATTTCTGTATTATGCCATTTTAGCCTCCACCTTTGTTTTTAAGTTATATACCCACAATATGTCATGCTCCTCAATAGCAGCGTGGGATGGGGGGCGGGATGGGCTACAGTAATCAGTACTTGGAGGAGAGCAATAGCCTCATGTTGAGATGATTAGCAGTTGTGCTCTGGATGTGTGGACGGATATTGACTATTCACACTTTCATTTGTGAAGTCTATTTATATTAATAGTTGCTAAGGAAGAAACAAGAAGTTTCTGTTGCTTGCCTAATTTCTAAAATATTCATGCAAATTTTTCGTTCATAGATAAATAATAAAACAAAGACATATCATAAAATTATACAAGTAAAACCAGATATCTTAAAAATAGAAGTAGCTACACACCACCAGTCCCTCCTGTCAGGAAGCTTGCACAAGCCTCTTAGATAGCATCATCCACCAGAGGGCAGACAGCAGAAGCAAGAAGAACTACAATTCTGCAGACTGTGGAAGGAAAGCCACATTCACAGAAAGATAGACAAAATGAAAAGGCAGAGAACTTTGTACCAGATGAAGGAACAAGATGAAACTGCAGAAAAACAACTAAATGATGTGGAGATAGGCAACCTCCCAGAAAAAGAATTCAGAATAATGATACTGAAGATGATCCAGGACCTCAGAAAAAGAATGGAGGCAAAGATTGAGAGGATGCAAGAAATGTTTAACAAAGACCTAGAAGAATTAAAGAACAAACACCTAGAAGAGTTAAAGAACAAACAGAGATGAACAATACAGTAACTGAAGTGAAAGATACACGAGAAGGAATCAATAGAAGCATAACTGAGGCAGAAGAACGGATAAGTGACCTGGAAGACAGAATGGTGGAATTCACTGCCGTGGAACAGAATAAAGAAAATAAGAATGAAAAGAAATGAAGACAGCCTAAGAAACCTCTGGGACAACATTAAACGCAACAACATTCACAATATAGGGGTCCCAGAAGGAGAAGAGAGAGAGAAAGGACCAGAGAAAATATTTGAAGAGATTATTGTTGAAAACTTCCCTAACATGGGAAAGGAAATAGCCACCCAAGTCCAGGAAGCGCAGAGAGTTCCAGGCAGGATAAACCCAAGGAGAAACATGCCGAGACACATAGTAATCAAATTGACAAAAATTAAAGAAAAATTATTAAAAGCAACAAGGGAAAAACGACAAATAACGTACAAGGGAACTCCCATAAGGTTAACAGCTGATTTCTCAGCAGAAACTCTACAAGCCAGAAGGGAGTGGCACAATATATTTAAAGTGATGAAAGGGAAGAACCTACAACCAAGATTACTCTAACCGGCAAGGATCTCATTCAGATTTGACAAAGAAATCAAAAGCTTTACAGACAAGCAAAAGCTAAGAGAATTCAGCACCACCAAACCAGCTCTACAACATATGCTAAAGGAACTTCTCTAAGTGGGAAACACAAGAGAAGAAAAGGACCTACAAAAACAAGCCCATGACAATTAAGAAAATGGTAATAGGAACATACATATCAATAATTACCTTAAACGTAAATGGATTAAATGCTCCAACCAAAAGACACAGGTTTGCTGAATGGATACAAAAACAAGACCCATATATATGCTGTCTACAAGAGACCCACTTCAGACCTAGGGACACATTCAGACTGAAAGTGAGGGGATGGAAAAAGATATTCCATGCAAATGGAAATCAAAAGAAAGCTGGAGTAGCGATACTCATATCAGATAAAATAGACTTTAAAATAAAGAATGTTACAAGAGACAAGGAAGTACACTACATAATGATCAAGGGATCAATCCAAGAGGAAGATATAACAATTATAAATATATATGCACCCAACATAGGAGCACCTCAATACATAAGGCAACTACTAACAGCTATAAAAGAGGAAATCGACAGTAACACAATAATAGTGGGGGACTATTATTAGAGTTAGAGAAGAGCTAACACCCGTCCTTCTCAAACCTTCCAAAAAATTGCAGAGGAAGGAACACTCCCAAACTCATTCTATGAGGCCACCATCACCCTGATACCAAAACCAGACAAAGATACTACAAGAAAAGAAAATTACAGACCAATATCACTGATGAATATAGATGCAAAAATCCTCAACAGAATACTAGCAAGCAGAATCCAACAACACATTAAAAGGATCATACACCATGACCAAGTAGGGTTTATCCCAGGAATGCAAGGATTCTTTAACATAAGCAAATCAATCAATGTGATACACCATATTAACAAACTGAAGGATAAAAACCATATGATCATCTCAATAGATGCAGAAAAAGCTTCTGACAAAATTCAATACCAATTTATGATAAAAACCCTCCAGAAAGTGGGCATAGAGGGAACCTACCTCAACATAATAAAGGCCATATATGACAAACGCACAGCAAACATCATTCTCAATGGTGAAAAACTGAAAGCATTTCCTCTAATATCAGGAACAAGACAAGGATGTCCACTCTTGCCACTATTATTCAACATACTTTTGGAAGTCCTAGCCATGGCAATCAGAGAAGAAAAAGAAATAAAAGGAATACAAATTGGAAAAGAAGAAGTAAAACTGTCACTGCAGATGACATGATACTATACATAGAGAATCCTAAAAATGCCACCAGAAAACTACTAGAGCTAATCAGTGAATTTAGTAAAGTAGCAGGATACAAAATTAATGCACAGAAATCTCTTTCATTCCTATACACTAATGATGAAAAATCTGAAAGAGAAATTAAGGAAACACTCCCATTCACCACTGCAACAAAACGAATAAGAGAGAGACTAAGTAACTTCCCCACAGTGTGCAGTTGTCAAGGGGCAGAGTTGGAATCTAATACTGGATCTGCCTGACTCTATGGCTCATATTCTTAACACTACTGCTTATCAATGAATCAGGGAATAAATACAGGATACAGCCTAAATGTTTTTAAGAATTACAATAGAAATACTTAAATTCTAGATGAATGCATTTATAAATTACACTTTTTCTTTTTTGTTTTTGTTTCTAATTGAAATACAGTTGATTTACAATGTTGTGTTAGCTTCAGGTATACAGGAAAGTGATTCAGTTATACACATATATTTATTCATTTTCAGATTATTTTCCATTATAGGTTATTACAAGATATTGAATATAGTTCCCTGTGCTATACGGTAGGTCTTTGTTGTCTATCTATTCAATATTTTCTATATAGTAGTGTGTATCTGTTAATCCCAAACTCCTAATTTATCCCTTCCTCCCCCACCTTTCCCCTTTGATAACCATAAGTTGGTTTTCTATGTCTGTGAGTCTATTTCTGTTTTGTAAATAAGATCATATCATTTTTTTAAGATTCCACATATAAGTGATGTCATATATTTGTCTTTCTCTGTATGACTTCACTTAGTATGATAATCTCTAGGTCCATCCATGCTGCTGAAAATGACATATTCCATTGTATATATATATATACACATATATATATACACCACATCTTCTTTACCCATTCTTCTGTCGATGGACATTCAGGTTGCTTCCATGTCTTGGCTATTGTAAATACCGCTACTATGAACATTGAGGTGCATGTATCTTTTCAAATTAGAGTTTTCATCTTTTCCGGATATCTGCCCAGGAGTGGGATTGCAGGATCATGTGGTAACTCTATTTTTAGTTTTTAAGGGAATCTTCGTACTGTTCTCCATAGTGGCTACACAATTTACATTCTCACCAACAGTGTATGAGGGTTCCCTTTTCTCCACATCATTGCCAACATTTGTTATTTGTAATGTTTTTCATGATATTTATTCTAACAGGTGTGAGGTGATATCTCACTGTGGTTTTGATTTGCATTTCCCTGATGGTTAGCAATGTTGAGCATATTTTCGTGTGCCTGTTGGCCATCTGCATTTCCTCTTTGGAAAAGTGTCTATTCAGTTCTTCTGCTTATTTTTTGATTGGGTTGTTTGGTTTTTTGATATTGAGCTATATGAGCTATTTGTATACTTTGGAAATTAATCCCTTGTCAGTTGCATCATTTGCAAATATTTTCTCTTATTCCATAGGTTGTTTTTTCATTTTGTTTACAATTTCCTTTGCTGTGTGAAAGTTTTTAAGTTTAATTAGGTCCAATTTTTTAATTTTTGCTTTTATTTCCACTACTCTAGGAGACAGATCCAAAAAAATATTGGTGTGATTTAATATCAAAGAGTGTTCTGCCTATGTTTTCCTCTAGGAGTTTTATAGTATTTGGTCTTATATTTAGGTCTTTAATCCATTTTGGGTTTATTTTTATATATGGTGTTAGAAAATGTTCTAATTTCATTCTTTCACATGTAGCTGTCAAGTTTTCCCAGCACCACTTACTGAAAAGACTGCCTTTTCTCCATTGTATATTCTTGCCTCCTTTGTGGTAGATTAATTGACCATAAGTGCATGGGTTTATTTCTGGGCTTGCTATCCTGTTCCATTGATCTATGTGTCTGTTTTTGTGTCAGTACCATACTGTTTTGATTACTGTAGCTTTGTAGTATAGGCCAAAGCCATGGAGCCTGATGCCTCCAGCTCTGTTCTTCTTTCTCAAGACTGTCTTGGCTAATCGGGGTCTTTTGTGTTTCCAGACAAATTTTAAGATTATTTGTTCTAGTTATGTGAAAAATGCCATTGGTACTTTATAGGGATTGCATTGAATCTGTAGATTGCCTTGGATAGTATGGTCATTTTAACAATATTGATTTTGTAATCCAAGGACATGGCATATCTTTCCATCTGTTTGTGTCATCTTCAACTTATTTCATCAGGGTCTTATAATTTTCTGAGTACAGGTCTTTTCCCTATTTAGATAGTTTTATTCCTAGGTATTTTATTCTTTTTGATGTGATCGTAAATGGAATTGTTTCTTTTATTTCTCTTTTTTATATTTCATTGTTAGTGTATAGAAATGCAACAGATTTCTGTATATTAATTTTGTATCCTGCAACTTTACTGAATTCATTGACGAGCTTTAGTAGTTTTCTGGTGGCATGTTTAGGAATTTCTATGTATAGTATCATGTCATCTGCAAACACTGACAGTTTTACTTCTTTCCAATTTGGATTCCTTTAATTTCCTTTTCTTCTCTGATTGCCGTGGTTAGGATTTCCAAAACTATGTTGAATAAAAGTAGCAAGAGTGGACATCCTTGTCTTGTTCCTGATCTTAAAGGAAATGCTTTCAGCTTTTCAGCATTGACTATGATGTTAGCTGTGGGTTTGTCCTAGATGGTCTTTATTATGTTGAGATATGTTCCCTCTATGCCCACTTTCTGGAGAATTTTTTTATAATATATAGATATAGAATTTTATCAAAATCTTATTCTGCATCTATTGAGATGATCATATGGTTTTTATTTTTCAGCTTGTTAATGTGGTGTGTCACACTGATTGATTTGTGGATATTGAAAAATCATTGCATCCCTAGGATAAATCCACTTGATCATGGTGTATGGTTCTTCTAATGTATTGCTGGAGTCAGTTTGCTAGTATTTTGTTGAGGATTTTTGCATCTATGTTCATCAGTGATACTGGCCTGTAATTTTCTTTTTTTGTGGTATCTTTGTCTGGTTTTGGTATCAGGGTGATGGTGGCCTCATAGAATGAGTTTGGAAGTATTCTTTCCTCTGCAATTTTTTGGAACAGTTTCAGAAGGATAGGTGTTAACTTTTCTCTAATTGTTTGGTAGAATTAACCTGTGAAGCCAACTAATCCTGGACTTTTGTTTGTTGGGAGTTTTTTTTTAATTTAATTAATTAATTTATTTTGGCTGCGCCGGCTCATAGTTGTGGCACACGGGATCTTCACTGCAGCATGCGGGATCTTTAGTTGCGGCATGTGGGATCTTTTAGTTGCGGCATGCAGGCTTGGGCTTCTTAGTTGCGGCATGCAGACTTAGTTGCAGCATGTGAAGTTTTAGTTGTGGCATGCATGTGGGATCTAGTTCCCCAACTAGGGATCGAACCTGGGCCCCCTGCATTGGGAGTGTGGAGACTTATGCACTGGACCACCAGGGAAGTCCCTTGTTGGGAGTTTTTTAATTACTGATTCAGTTTCAGTACTGGTAATTGGTCTGTTCGTATTTTCTATTTCTTCCCGGTTCAGTTTTGGGAGACTGTACCTTTCCAAGAATTTGTCCATCTCTTAGAGGTTGTACATTTTATTTGCTTATAGTTCCTCATAGTAGTCTCTTATGATCCTTTGTATTTCTGTGGTGTTGGTTGTAACTTCTCATTTTTCATTTCTAATTTTATTGATTTGGGCCCTCTCTCTTTTTTTCTTGATGAGTCTGGCTAAAGGTTTATCAATTTTGTTTACCTTTTCAAAGAACCAGCTTTTGGTTTCATTGATCATTTCTATTGTTTTCTTCATGTCTATTTCACTGATTTCTGCTCTGATCTTTATTTCTTTCCTTCTACTAACTTTGGGTTTTGTTTTTTCTTCTTTCTCTAGTTCCTTTAGGTGTAAAGTTAGGTTAATTATTGGAGATTTTTCTTGTTCCCGAAGGTAAGCTTATATCGCTATAAACATCCCTCTTAGAACTGCTTTTACTGCATCCCATAAGTTTTGGCTCATCATGTTTTTGTTATCATTTGTTTCTAGGTATTTTTTGATTTCCTCTGATTTCTTCAGTGGTTCATTGGTTGTTTAGTAGCATACTGTTTAGCCTCCACATGTCTGTGTTTCTTGCAGTTTTTTTCCTTGTAGTTGATTTCTAGTCTCACAGTGTTGTGGTTGGAAAAGATGCTTGATATGATTTCAGTTTTCTTAAATTTACCGAGGCTTGTTTTGTAGCCTAGCATGTGATCTGTCCTGGAGAATGTTCCAACTTGAAAAGAATGTGTATTCTGCTGCTTTCGGATGGAATGCTCTCTCTATATCAATTAAGTTCATTTGGTCTAACGTGTTATTTAAGGCTTGTGTTTCCTTATTGATTTCTGTCTGGATGATTTGTCCATTGATGTAAGTGGGGTGTTAAAGTCCCCTACTATTATTGTGTTATTGTTGATTTCTCCTTTTGTTGCTGTTAATATTTGCCTTGTATATTGAGGTGCTTCTAAGTTGGGTGCATATATTTACAATTGTTATATCTTCTTCTTGGATTTATCCCTTGATCATTGTGTAGTGTCCTTCTTCGTCTCTGGTAACAGTCTTTATTTTAACGTCTATTTTGTTTGATATAAGTATTGCTATTCTGGTTTCCTTTTGATTTCTATTTGCATGGAATACCCTTTTCTATACTCTTGCTTTCAGTCTGTATGTGTCTCTGGATCTGAAGTGAGTCACTTGTAGGCAGAATGTATACGGGTCTTATTTTTGTATCCATTCAGCCACTTTATGTCTTTTTTTTTTTTTTTTTTCCTTCACTCTATGTCTTTTGTTTGGAGCATTTAGTCCATTTACATTTAAGGTAATTATCCATATGTATGTTCTTTTTCTCATTTTGTTAATTGTTTTGGATTTTTTTTGTATGTGTTTTCCCCCCTTTCCTCTTTTGTTCTCTTGTGATTTGATGACTATCTTTGGTGTTATGTTTGGATTCCTTTTTCTTTTTGTGTGTATATCTATTAGAGATTTTTGGTTTGCAATTACCATGAGGTTTTTGTAACAGAGTGTCTCTCTCTCTCTCTCTCTCTCTATATGTATATATATAATTGTTTTAAGTTGTTGATCTCTTAATTTCAAATGCATTTTAGATACCCTGAATTTGTACTCTCCTGCCCTCACGATTACTGTTTTTGATGTCATATTTTACATCTAATTGTTCTGTGTATCTCTTAACCGCTTATTGTGGATACAGATGATTTTTACTACTTTTATCTTTTAACGTCCCTACTAGCTTTCTGTTTGGATGATTTCCTACCTTTACTGCAGGTTTGCCTTTACCATTAGTTTTTCCTTTCATAATTTTCTTGTTGCTAGTTGCAAACTTTTCTTTTTGGCCTAGAGAATTTCCTTTAACATTTGTTGTAAAGCTGGGTTGGTGGTGCTGAATTCTTTTAGCTTTTGCTTGTCTATAAGCTTTTGCTTTCCCTCTGAAATCTGAACAAGAACCTTGCTGGGTGGAGTGTTCTTGGTTGTAGGTTTTCCCCTTTCATCACTTTAAATATATCCTGCCACTCCCTTCTGGCCTGCAGAGTTTCTGCTGAAAAAATCAGCTGATAGCCTTATGGGAGTTCCCGCGTATGTTATTTGTTGCTTTTCCCTTGCTACTTTTAATATTCTCTCTTTATCTTTAACTTTTGTCATTTTGATTACAGTGTGTCTTGGTGTCTTCCTCTTTGGGTTAATCCTGCATGGGACTCTGCAATTCCTGGACTTGGGTAACTATTTCTTTTCCCACATGAGGGAAGTTTTCAGCTGTTATCTCTTCAGTATTTTCTCAGGCCCTTTGTCTCTCTCTTCCCCTTCTGGGACCACTACAATGTGAATATTAGTGCATTTGATGTTGTCCCAGAAGTCTCTTAAACTGTCCTTATTTCTTTTCATTCTTTTTTTCTGTTCAGCAGCAGTGATTTCCACTACTCTGTCTTTCAGCTCACTGATCCATTCTTCTGTATCGTTTAGTCTACTATTGATCCCTTCTAGTGCATTTTTCATTTCAGTTATTGTATTCTTCATTTCTGTTTGGTTTTTCTTTATATTTTCTAACTAACTGTACTTTTCACTCTGTGCATCCATTCTCCTCCTGAGTTCTTTGATCATCTTTACGATCATTACTCTGAACTTTCTCAGGTACATAGCCTACTCCACTTCACTTAGTTCTTCTGGGTTTTTATCTTGTTCCTTCGTCTGAAACATATTCCTCTGCTGCTTCATTCTGTCATAGGTTGCTATTTGTATTTTTGTATATGTGGTAGGTTAGTTACATTTCTTAACTTTGGAGAAGTAGCCTTTTGTAGGAGACATCCTATGCATCCCAGCAGTGCACTCCCCTCTCATCACCCAAGCTATATGGTCTAGGGGTCCCCCTAAGAGGGCTGTGTGGGTGCTTCTTTTGTGTTGGGCTGACTATGTGGGTGGCCTGGTAGGCTTGGTTGGCTCTTAGTCCAGTTGGTTGCCAGGCCCTGCCTTGTGTGGATGCTGCTGGTTCCTGTTTACCGGGGCCTGGTCGTGAGGCAGCTGGTTGCAGAACTCTATGGGGCCCCACGGCTAGTTGGCTTACTGGTGAGCAGAGTCAGGGTCCCGAAGACTCTGGGGCTATTGCCTACCCACTGGCAGGTGAAGCTAGATCCTGGGGTTAGTGCTGGACTACTGGCAGGCAGAGCTCATTCCTGGTCTGACTGCAGGGCCCAGGGATCCCAAAGCTTGTTTCATATCATTGACTGGCGGGGGGATGGGGGGCAGTTCCTGACACAGTTGGGTATAGTGTGTGGATTGTCCCAAAGATTGCATTGTTGTGCTAGTGGGCAGGGCCAGGGCCCAGCTTTTCCCAGGGTCAGGTCTGGCTTGCTGTTGGCAGGCTTGGTCCGCAGGCTGCAGGACTGTATTTTTCTGCTACTGGCATCTGCCCCCTGGTGGGTGAGGCTAGTTTAGGAACTAGTATAGGCTTCCTGGTGGGAAGGGCTGGTGCCTGCCCACTGGTGGGTAGAGGTGGGTCTTGGCCCCCTGGTGGGAAGGGCCATGTCTAGGGGTGTGTCTGGGCTCAGAAGTATTTAGGCAGACTTTCTGCTAGTGGGTGGGGCTATTCCCCACCCAGTTAGTTGTTTGGCCTGAGGCATCATTGGCGCCTACAGGCTGTTGGGTGGGGCCAGGTTTTGGCACTAATGAGCTAAGATGGCAGCCCCCAGCAGCAGTATTTACACATTTGGATATTTCCCAAAATCTCTGCCACCAATGTCTATGTCCCCAGGTTGAGCCATAGCTGCCCTGTCTCTCCAGGAGACTCTCCAAGACCAGCAAGTAGGTCTGGCCCAGGCTCCTATCAAATTAACATTTTTGCTCTGGGTCCCAGTGCACATGGGATTTTGTGTGCGCCCTTTAAGCGTGAAGTCTCTTTCCCCCAGTCTTGTGAGGCTCCTGCAATTAAACCCTGCTGGCATCAAAGCCAAATGCTCTGGGGGCTTGTCTTCCCGGTGCCAGACCTCCAGGCTGGGAAGCCTGCCGTGGGGTTCAGAACTCTTACTCCTGTGGGAGAACCTCTGCAGTATAACTGTCTCCAGTTTGTGGGTCACCCACCCAGGGGGTATAGGATTTGATTGTATCACGAGTCTGCCCCTCCTGCCTATCTCGTTGTGGTTCCTTCCGTATGTCTTTAGCTGTAGAAGATATTTTCTGGTAAGTTCCAGTCTTTTTCACTGATGGTTGTTCTGCAGATGATAGTTGTGATTTTGGTGTGCTCGTGAGAGGAGGTGAGCTCAGGGCCTTTCTACTCCACCATCTTGGCAGCTCTCCTAAATCACACTTTTTATCATCTCTACTAACATTTATTGTTTACTATTTGCCAGGGTGTGTCACTTAACATACTCATTTAATCCTCACAACAACCCTATGAGGGAAGTAACGTTATGATCCACATTTTAGAGATGACAAAATTGAGACTTAAGGAAGAAAAGTGCTCTGATGAGACCATATACTAGGATTTAAACTCTGGTCTTCTGATTCCAATCTTAAACAGCAATGTTATGCTGCCTCCACTTAGAGCAAAAAAGAAAAAAAATAGTTAAAATTTGTCTTTAATCAGGAATTACTGATTCCTTACTGATTAAATTTCTAAATAAGTGAGACAACCTCTGAGAAGTACCTGGTACGGGACTTGACACATACTAGGAAGAACAAAAGATCATTTCTTATTCATTCAACACATGTTTACTGAACACCTACTAGGTAAGCCAGACAGTGTTCTAGCCAGTGGTGAACAAAGCTAAGTCCTTGCTCTACAAGTTTGTATTTCTTTCCTGAAGTGTTTATAGATCATAACTACACAAACAGTAGGTAAATCCGTTGACACTTAGAAAATATTATCTGAACTGCCATTTTAGGCTTAGTGCATTTTCAATACTAATAGGTCACTGTATAAGCTATACCCCTAAAGCCTCAATGAAATTCCTCAATTTCTACACCAGGGACTGTGTCCTCATCAGCCTGCTGAAATGTACAGCTTGGCCTCAAGAGGGCCTTGAGGAATGAATGAATCCATTACAGTCATTCCCCAGGCCTAGGAATCATCTTAAAGCGATTCAGCTGTTATGGAGCACTTAGGAGCTTCCTGTTAACTGTAAAATATGAAGAATAGGGGAAAATTTTAAGTGTGGTCCTAAAGAAAGAACCCTGATACAAAAAGGACTAGGATGGCCTTGAGAATGACCCCCATTACTTTAAAGCAGTTAGCTAATCTTTCCTTCAAGACTTGGGTAATGGATAAACAACAATATCCTACTATATAGCACAGGGAACTCTATTCAATATCCTATGATAAACCATAATGGAAAAAAATATTAAAAAAAAGAATGTACATATACATATAACTGAACCACTTTGCTGTACAGCAGAAATTAACACAACATTGTAAATTAACTATACTTCAATTAAAAAAAAAAAAAAGACTTGGCTAAACACATCCTCTGTAAAGCCAGAATGGAACTCCTTAGGTACAATTAGTGAGCCCTTGCTCTGGGTGCATCCACGGCACTTTGTGATGCCATATGATGTGGTCAGCAACATGTCTGTGCTCTAGGGAAGTACTCGGTGCTCAAAAAAGTTGGAAGAATGGGCTTTCCTGTTTTAAAATAAGGCTAATCTTCTCTAGCTCTAAGTAGAATGATGCTGTGAAGATAAATAAAATGATGTTAAAAAAATGAAAGACCAGAAAAATTAAACATATACGTTTCTTACCTTTAAAGATAGGGATCCAGCTAGAAAAAAGTGGTCTATATCAATAACAGAGGCTAAAAATCCAGCTAAAATGATTTCTCCAATGTCAGTCTTCTTCTTGATTCCAATGACTATTGCCCATGACCACATGCCAATCACGCAATGTACTGAATTATCTGAGAGTGCACGAAGCCAGTCATTTTGTTGAATTATGGAAAACTGAAGAAGTCTGTCAGCTACTAGGCAGAAAATGCCCAGACCAAGGCTGGAAATAAGAGATTCGGTGCTACAAGACTGGAGTAAAGCATGGGTCTTCTCAGTCTCAGATGCCATCACAAACAGTATGTCAGTATATGCTAAAAGCCATCAGGAAACAAACAGCTTATTCTTGTTTATATTCCCAGTCACCCTAAAATAGAAAGCAGAGAAAATGAAGATTATGGGCTGCCATATAATATATAAACAAAACAATATTGAGAATAATTTTACAAGTATAAAACCAAGTTGTAAAAACTGGTATTTCTTTTTTTCTTTAACTGTTATCAGTAATTTCATTTTACTTTTTCCAGCTTTATGGAGATATAACTGGTACATAGCACTGTTTAAGTTTATGTTACACAACATGATGATTTGATATACGTATGTATTGTGAAATGATCACCACAATAAGGTTAGTTAACACAGTCATGACTTTACATGGTTACCTTTGTGTGAGTGTGATGAGAACATTTACGATATACTCTCTTAGCAACTTTCAAGTATTAAAAGAAATGGTATTTCTTACATTTATATATAATATGCCATGTGGCCCAAAGAGAACAGATTAGCTTTGTAGGAACAACAGTTTAGATGGTAGCATGTATCAAGGGAAATTTAAGAAAGCCCACTGACTAATCTACTACTTTGAGGTCATCAAATAGTTTTTTCTTTCAGCAATGTGTACTACACAGTAGTGGGGATCCATTGTGTCTGTGTACCCAGAAACTGCTTTCCATACTTTTTCTGATAACAGCATCCACTTCCTTTGGGAGAACTGCTCATCAAAATACCCAAACTCGGGCTTCCCTGGTGGCACAGTGGTTGAGAATCTGCCTGCCAATGCAGGGGACACGGGTTCGAGCCCTGGTCTGGGAAGATCCCACACGCCGGGGAGCAACTGGGCCCGTGAGCCACAACTACTGAGCCTGCGCGTCTGGAGCCTGTGCTCCGCAACAGGAGAGGCCGCGATAGTGAGAGGCCCGCGCACTGCAATGAAGAGTGACCCCCGCTTGCCGCAACTAGAGAAAGCCCTCGCACAGAAATGGAGACCCAACACAGCTGAAATAAATAAATAAATTAAAAAAAAAAAATACCCAAACTCTGGAGCTGACCAATTAGAATTCCCTGTCTCCCTTTCTAATAGTAGTGATTAACAAGCAATTACTAATAAGTAATAATTTTATAGTAGTGATTAGTAGTGATTACTCCGCTTATGAAGGTGACCCCAGCTGGGCCAATCAGACTCCTTTCCAGAATTTTTCCTAGTGGAGCTGATCGGGAAAGTTCTTTTTCTTCTTACAGACCATGGACTCCACTACATGGAACAGCCTAGGAAAAAAGAATCATAAGGACCTCAAGTCCTCAGGTCCAATCTCTAAGGTTCTCAGAGCTGCCCTGGTTCCTGCAGCTCATCTTTCACCTTCTATGAGCTACCTCAGGATTTTCCCAATAAGTCCCCTTTTCCTTTCTGTTACCTCTAACCAAAGAACCTTAACTGACATAAAAAGGTAATCATAATTCTGAGTGCTTACCTGGCATAGAATATTGAAATCACTTATCTAGTTAAAGTTATCAACATTGTGTGATACCTGAAGTTTTTGTATTGTTTTGTTTTAGTTCTGAGACTTAAAGAATAACTAAATGATTTATTGAGAATGATTCAACCTCCATTCTGTAATAAAAACTATACATAGCTCATTGTATATATTCTAAAATTTATAGGGAAATGCAAAAGACCTAGAATAGGAAAATACCTTTAAAAAAGAACTAAGTTGAAGGACTTACACCATCTGATTTCAAGTCTTATTATAAAGCTACAGTAATGAAGAATGTGGTATCGTTATGAAGATGGACAAATATACCAATGCAACAGAATAGAGAGTGGGATCACAAATAGATCCACACATAATGGTCAACTGATTATTTGACAAACATGCAGAGGAGAGTCAATGGAGAAAAGATATTCCTTTCAACAAATGGTGCTGGAACAATTGGATAGCCATATGCAAAAGTAATGAACCTCAATCCATACCTTCCTCCCTATACAAAAATTAACTCAAAATGGATCACAGACCTAAAAGTAAAACAAAACTGTAAAACTTCTGGAAGAAAACACAGGAGAATATTTTTGTCCTTGGGTTATACAAAGAGTTCTTAGTGTCAGTATCAAAAGCTCCACCTGTTTTAAAAAGTTGATATATTGAACTTCATCAAAGTTAAGAACTTCTGCTCTTTGAAAGACGTTAAGAGAATGAAAAGACAAGACACAGACTGAGAGAACGTTTTTGCGTATTTCATATTTGGTAAAGGATTTGTACACAGAACAAAGAATTCTCAAAACATGATAACAGAAAAACAGACTGATACAAAGATGGGTGAAAGATCTGAAAAGGTACTTTACAAAGATGATATACAGGTGGTCAAGAAGCACATGAAATAGATTCAACATCATTCATTATTAGGGAAATGGAAACTAAAACCACAATGAGATTCCAAACATAACTATTAGACCTGCTAAAATTTAAGACTGACCATTCCAAATGTTGACAAGATGTGCAGCAACCAGAACTCTCATACACTGCTGGTGGAAATGTAAAATGATACAACAACTTTCCAGTTTCTGAAAAAGTTGAACATACTCCTACCATATGACTCAGTCATTCCATTCCTAGGTATTTACCTATGAGAAATGAGAGCAAACATCTGCGCAAAGAGTTGCACATCAAAGACTTGCACATCAATGCTCATAGCAGCTTTCTTTACATTAGCTCCAAACTGGAAACAACCCAACTGGATAAACAAAATGTGGAAAAAAGAAATAAAAAGAAACCAAAATGTGAATCATACAAAAACATGAATGAACCTTAAAATAACACTAAACCAGACCGAAAAAAAAAAAGATTACATAGTCAAAACCCATAGAACTGTATAACACAAAGAATGAACCCTAATGTAAACTCTGGACTTTAGTCAATAATAATGTATCAATATTGGTTCATTAATTGTAACAAATGTGCCACACTCATGCAAAAAGTTAATAGGGAGAAATGTGTGCAGAGGTAGAAGGAATATACGGGAACACTCCCTACTCTGCTTCATTTTTCCATAAACCTAAAACTGCTATATTAAAAAAAAAAAGGCTATTTTTAAAAAGTAAATAATTGAAGCAAGTATGTGAAAATGTTATAATTGTTAAATTTAGGTAATGGATATACTTTAGTTCATTATACTCCTTTTATGTTTGAAATTTTCATTTAGAAATTTTTTTTTAAAAGGGTACATAGTATGAGTCCAGTTATATAAAATTCTAGAAAATACAAACTAATCTAAGTGACAGAAAGCAGATCAGTGGTTGCATGGAGACCGGAGGGGCAGGAAGGATTAAAAAGGAGCATAAGGACACTGGAGGGACAGATACGTTCATTATCTTGATTGTGGTAACAGTTTCACGGTTCATAGTCTCATACCCACATGAAAACATATCAAATCGGGGGCTTCCCTGGTGGCGCAGTGGTTAAGAATCCGCCTGCCAATGCAGGGAACACGGGTTCGAGCCCTGGTCCAGGAAGATCCCACATGCCGCGGAGCAACTAAGCCCACGCGCCACAACTACTGAGCCTGCGCTCTAGAGCCCGCGAGCCACAGCTACTGAAGCCTGTGCGCCTAGAGCCCGTGCTCCACAACAAGAGAAACCACTGCAATAAGAAGCCCACGCACCGCAACAAAGAGTAGCCCCCACTCGCCGCAACTAGAGAAAGCCCGCATGCAGCAACAAAGACCAAACACAGCCAAAAATAAATTAATTAATTAAATAAAAATTAAAAAAAAATATCAAATCGCACATTTTAAATATGTACAGTTTATTACATGTCAATTATACTCTAATAAAGATGTTAAAAAGTTAGGGAAAATATTTTATTGTCAGTAACAGTAGCAGCCTTTCATGTAAAAGGAGCAATCTGAAAATAAGAAAGAGATTATGGGGATAAAAAACCTGATGGCCCAAAAAAAAGTCAATAGAAGCAATGCATAGTAAAATGAATGCTTCAAAAAACACAATTAGTGAGTAAAAATACTTTCAAAGAATTTTCCCAAAGCTTGAGGGAGAAAAAAAGGACAAAGAGTTGGGCATTGAAAGAAAAAACAAATTCAAAAAATAAAGAGAAAATCCTTAAGAGTTTCCAAGTCCAAAAACAACACCATCATCAACAACAATGATTATCTGCAAAAGAAAGAGAATGTGATTAACACCAACACCAAATATTGTGGGACAGCAATTACAGAGCTCTGGGAGAACAGGATTCTGACAATAGGGTTCTAAACAACTAAATTATGGCCTCTATGTGACAACTGCAAATTTTAAGATTCTTGCCTTAGAAATTATAACACATTTACATATGATTTCTGGGGAAAAAATAAGGAGCAGCACTTCTAAATTTCTAGGGGAAGAAGAGAGGAATACAGAAAACTTGCTCAATATAGCAAAACAGAAAAGGAAAAAAATGAAGAAGAAAATTTTACTCCCACCCCCACCCACCAAAAAAATAAAAAAGGAAACAAACACATCAAACACAAATACTATAATATATGTGAATGTATTAAATTTCTCTATAAAGAGACAGATTGGAACAGAAGTAAACATCTCCCAAGTTACTGTTCATAAGAAAACATCTCAAACAAAACGTCTCAGCAATATAGAAAATAAAGAGATGAGAAAATACATATCTAGAAAACACAAACAAAATTAAGCAGCTGTGGTAATACTACCATCAAACACAATTTATGGCAAAAGACTTAGTGGGATCAAAAGGGATAAAATATTCAAGTCATAGTAAAGTTACATAAGAAGATGCTTACATGTCAAATCGTGCTTACATGAATTAGGTCAAGTAGCAAAAAAAAAAGATATAGTCTGAATACTTTAATTACAAATTTTATTTCATATACAGGTCTAAAACTGTGTATATTACATAGACTACACATTATTTCCAAATGTCTCTGGCTCATTTATAAAATTTAATTACACATTTACTCATCCACAAGAAAAACTTCAACAAAATCTAAAAAGTGGAAATGTTCAGGCCAAATTCTCTGACCACAATGCAATATATAATTCATCACTTTTAAACTGCTTAAAAGAAAAATAAAGTGACCTAATTAGCTCAAAGAAACTAAGCTTAAATGGTGGTGCAAGTAATTCCGTTAGAGCCAGAAGACTTGCCTACTTTTCAAGTGTTTATGCTCTGTAAACATTTCAGGAAAGAAAACAAAAGCTCAGAGAGCAGACTTGGTCTATTTATTCACCACTATCTTTTAGCACACAGTGGATGCTCAACAAGTATTTATTGAATGAATTAAATAAAAATCATCATACACTGTATCTGTTATCCACCAGGTATTGCCTATTAAATGATTAAACGGCATTTAGTAAAATGTAGCATGTGTTCCTGGAAATCTCCATTTTTAGCAAGTGCGAATACCAGGTAATTCTTATGTTCACTAAACATTAAGAACTGCTAGGTTATAAGAAACCAGAATGAATGAAAACCAAGAAACATTATCTTTAAAGTCAAAAACAGTACAGCTATTATAATATTGTTCTGGCAGTTTTAATCAATGTAATGAGGCAAGGAAGGGATAGAGGGAGGGAGAGAGAAAATGTATCATTACTTTATCAGGAAGAAAATAATTACATTAGTTTGTAAGTGAAATGACTGCCTATCCAAGAGAATAAATTGAAAATTGTTAGAATTTAAGTTGCAAAAGGCGGCTAATTCAAGATAAATTATTAATATACCAGCAATAATCATAAGGGGAAAATACAGGAAAATGAACATTCACAACAGCAATAAAAATTTCAAATATCAAGGAATAAACTAAACAGGTAATGCATGTGAAGAAAATGACAAAACTGTACTTGATCAATCAGCTATTTAGAGCTCTGGTGGCTTTGTGCTATGTTAACGCAGCTAAGTTGGAAGGACATTTCCCAGAATCCCCTTCCTTTTATAGTTCTTTGTAGTGCTGGCTACAGGAGACACTGTACATGGGACTTGGAAGGCAGAAGTGAAGCAGCAGCCACATTTTTTAACTCTAAAGGTTGGCGCCGGACGCGCCGTGGAGCTCGCACGTCTTGCTGCTGATCTGTCAGCTCACCTTGCTGGCATGGGCAAGCAGCTAGGCCTGCAGCTCCTTCAGCCTTCACCATATCTTCCTTCAGCTTCTCCAAATCCTGGGCCTGCATGTGCAGCCCCAGGGTCAAGAGTGCCAGCCTCTCCCGCAGGTCACCCACAGCATCAAAACTGGAGTTGGTGAGAGGCCAGTGCAGGTTCCATTCTGTCCTTGTTCTCATCCACATCCACCTTCCCCTCCCGACTTGCTGCAGCTTCAGGTTCAAAAACAGACTCATAGGCAACGGCTTGCAGCGCCTGCCCTCCGAGCCCCACGATTACAGCAGGTCTAAACTTCTTATTCCTTAGCACGCAAAGCAGTTCTGCTCCTTTGATGGAACTTTACTGAAACAAGAGCCAGACCATTTTACTGAGGAAGAAGACGACATGGATGGTGTTCTCCTCCTCAAATTAATCTATAAATTTAATGTAACTCTCATCAAAATCATAAAAGGGATTTTCTTTTAGCAACTTCACAAAACATTTTCAGATTGGCATTTGAAAGAGTAAGTGCCAATAAACTTGCAGAAGCAGAGTAATATGAATACTGAAAGGTAAATGCAAAGTCTGAGACAGGTCAAGTGTGTGTTTGGGGAAGGCGGAAATGTATGTATAATTCCAAATTGGTAGGGAACAATGATTTCACTCAGATCATGTGTCAGTTAGGGTCCTTAAGTGCACGGAACAGAAAGCACTCTAAAAGCAAAAACCATTCAAAGGATATTGGGAAATCACAGACTTGCCAGGTTTCAAGAACCAGGCTTCAAACTCTGCCTCAAGCACCTCAGTGAAAATGACACCAGACACCTGTGGTGAAGACCTCTCTGCCCCTGAGCCCAGCTTACACTGCCTGACCCATCACCAGATATTACCATTGGCATTGCTGCTAGTACTGCCCTATCTGCTGCTGTCATACAAGATTCTTGGCATATTTGTTTCTTTGCTCTCAAAATTTGGAGTTGGGCATTGGCTGGGCCTAGGTCACATGCCCGTTCCCTAGTTGCAAGGGAGGTTGGAAAAGATAGATAGTATTTGGCCTTTTCAGCCTATATAGAAGGTGGGCTCCTTTCTCCTTCTAGATGCATTAGATGAGGAATCTCACAAATATACTATACTGAGCAGGACGACCAGTCCACAATGGTAATCGGTCTGTTACAAAAGGGTTTAACTGCTAAGTATTACTGGAGAGTCAATCATCAGAAGAAACCTGAGATTGGATCATCTGTGCAATGCTCAGTTTTATATGGTAGAGTTGTTAAATCAAACAATTTTAGATTTCAAAATGTCACAATCCCATGGATTAGTTTTGTAATGCAGACCGTTTCTCTGGTTAAATTAAGAAAGGGAATCAGTTTCATTGACTAGATACCTGAAAATTTTCCATGGTCAGATAGTTTTTGTAATCAGTTTGGTTATCAAATTTGGGATATTTATATGAATTTGTAAACAGACTTCTACATAGTCCAGCTAGCTAGACTTTTAGAGAGGAGCTCAAAATTATTTTAAAAATACTGATAGACATGACTATATAAAAATGTAGACTTCTGCATGTCAAAATTAAAGACTAATAAATGGAGGAAATTTTGAACATTTATGATGGAGAAAGATTAGAAAGCCCTACTTTACTAAGGGCTTTTAAAACTAACAAGAAGAAAAAATACGTATCCCAATAATAACATGGCAATGTCTATGAAAAGGCAATTTGGAAAAGGAAGAAATACAAACGGTCAAAGAAAACTATTAAAAGATTTCAACTTTATTGGTAATCAATTGAATTTAATTTAAAACAATGAGATTTCAATGTAAGATCGACAAAAGATTGCTAATGATTTGTTTGTGGTGGGGAAACGATCACTCAGAGTATTAGCAGTTGTATAAATTGGTATAACTCTTCTAGCAGACAATTTGACAATATGTATCAAAAATGATTAATAAATGAGCAAACACTTTTGACTCAGCATTTCCAATTCTAGGAAATTATCCTAAGAAACTAATTAGATAAATACAAAGAGTTACACATGGATGTTCAGCACAGCATTGTTTATAATAAGGAAAAATTAGAAACTATGTGTCCAAAATACAGGACTAGTGAAATAAATTCCATACAATTATGAAGTCATTAAAAAAATACTTATTCCCATATTTGTTGACATAGGAAATGCTCAATAGATATTAAAATTTAAAAGGTAGCCTAAAAAATAATATGTAAAATATTACATTTTTGTTAAAAATATGTACATATGCATAAAAAATCTGGAAGGCTGTTCATTTAGCTTGTCTCTCACTGGTGGGCTTACATGTGATCATTACTTTTTTTTCCTTTTCTTTGATTTCATAAAAATTTTTAATGTCTTACTATCATGAAAACAAAACCAATAAAGCTCCTTTGAAAAGTTAGAAGTAATTAATAACTCAGACCATGATGCTAAACTCAGCTTCTTAAACGTATAATTTTTAAAAATGTAGAAAAATATTTATAACATTATAAATACTAATAAAATATTAGAATATATAACATTAATAAAATTGTATGCAAATCTCACAAGTCAAATTTATAGTATAATATAAAAATAATGTATTTACATATATGTATTAGTTGGTACATGAAAGGCCTGTATGAAAGACTTCTGTATCTCCAGATGAAATAAACTTATGCAGGTTCCTTTAAGTTTTTTTATTAGTGTGAAGAATACTTGCTTTGCAGAGAACAACTATTTTGTTAATGACAATGGAATCTAAAACCATCCTCAAATTCTTAGTCATTTGGAAAAATGAAAATTGTTTTCTAAAGCACTAAGATTGACTTATAGTCTACAGATTCTTCCAGGATTAGGAAATAATGATTTCAAGATACTTTCAACCAAGAGATATGACCAAAATGCAAAAGAAACCTCCAAGGTCATGAATCCTTTCCATATACCTTAGGATTTATAGTTCCACACATCATGAATCAGGTCTCTGCTTTGCAAAGTAAACATTTGACACGTGAATGGATAAAGAAGTCAATGTGCTTAAAGGCTCAGGGCATATAATTTTAAAGTTTATAAAATATTCCTTTGAACCAAAGATAATGTCATTATCCACTTAGCGGATAGGAACTGGGACACAGAAAGCTTGAATTAATGACCAAGCCAGAGAGGTACAGCCGCAGAGCAATATCCCCCTCCTTCGGTAAGCCGTGGCCTGTAAATTGGCCCTAAGAAGAAAGCAGGCCAGTCAGGTGGATGAGTGTGAGGAGAACATAGGCTGGACACAGTATACACAGAGGCCTAACAGAAAAGCTCTTCTGCCGCTCAAACTATGCTTCTATATGCATTTAATTGCAAATTTATTGTCAAGCCTCATCCTAGAAAGCAGACAAAAGGTCGTTATCCACCTAATGGCAAATTGCATGATGTCTCTATAAAGCCATTTCATTACATCCATCTTCTTTTACTCTCTAAACAATTTTTGTCATCACTAAACATATTTAAATGTACTCACCTTATGTTTTACTCGATGAGTTCAGATACAAAAAGGACTGAGTAGCTAACGAAGTGTCATGAGCAAAGTGAAACATGAAAAGATCACTTAAAGTATTTAAATGATGATCCAAATTTAAAGCGACGTGAAAAAGAAAAACTTACTGTTTTCCAAATGTCTATACACTGTAGTAGTTTATGAATAGGAACAGATACACATAATGGGGCAGCACAAAATGCATTTTAAATGGAACAGATACACATAATGGGGCAGCACAAAATGCATTTTAAATGGAAAGTTTAAACAGCTTGCTTGATGAGAGAGGAACAAAAAGCTCACCTGAGTGAACCCAGAAGCAGATCCTTTCAGCCCTAGTCAAGCCTGCAGATGTCTGCAGCACTGCCAACATCTGGACTACAGCTTCATGAGACCCTGAGCAGAACCATCCAGCTAAGCCTCTTCCAAAAGTTCTGGCCCAAAGGTACAGTGAGATAATAACTGTTTACTGTTTTAAGCCTCTAAGTTTTGGGGTAATTTGTTATGCAGCATGGATAGCTAAAACAGTAGTTTCTCTTTTCAAGAAAGGTATAATTATGGTCCCAGAAACACACAGTTCCGACATCTATTCCACTGCAACTACTGGTGTAGATATTTAGAGTAGATTCTGAGTATGAGAAAGTAATTTAATAGGTGTACTTCCTCTTATTTATTGTCTCTGACTAGAACACCTAAGTGTCCCATTTTTCTTCTCTCTGCTTCCTTTTTCCACTTCCTGCTCCTCCCGCATAAATAGAACGGACTCCAGAACCTCTTAAACTGTAAAATACTTTTATTTTACATATTCACTTTTGTTGGGCAAGTTCATTAAGAGCAGTAATTATAATTTTCTTAAACTTGTCATGCATGAAGTTAATGTGCTCAAGGTGTTTAATATTCCATTATACTAATACAGGGGGCAAGCAGGTTAGCAATCCTCAGCCTGTGAACTGAAGATATTATTTGGAATGATTTCTGCCATAACAGCCAGTTACCCAGATCATAAATGTCTCTCTAGGACTTGCGGGAGCCATTTTCGGCAATGGCCAAACTCTGCCACGCGCCATTCCCATAAGAGTACTATGCCATCAACTATGGGGTCTTCAAAGTATACCTAGTAGTAATCCTCCCTTTCCTTAACTCGACAAACACATACTTAGCCAGTTACTTTACACACTGTTGTGCATTGTTTGTTAATAATCTCTGACGTTATTTCTACCAAAAAAATAAGAGGTAGCAAATTCCCAACAGAAATGTCCTATTCTGCTTCACCCCCTTCTCCCCCCCCAAACCCCATCACACATATTTACAAAAACCTGAGGAAAAAGCACCGTCTAAAATCCGAAAACTGCCTTTATTATGCTTTACAAATAAGTCCTCTTCAATGAACTGTAGTTGCTGTGAAACTTAATATATATTTACTTTCTTTAATGCTATGGTACTCAAAGCAGACGCCAAATCTTAATTCAGCTAATTTGCAAAGAAAGGAAACACAAATCTTGCTCACTTTCACGGATACTTTTCGTAACCTGCATATAAAACGTTTCTTTCCTATGACCATTACAAATACATACGATTCTGAATTTCAACATGTTTCAAGTCTTAGCAAATTCCCAAAGTCATTCTTTCCTAAGGTTGGCATGATTCAATGATTTTTAAAATGTCGATTAAGAAAATAGGTGGAAAGCCCTAGCGTCTGCAGGGAAGGGAACAAGTTACAATCTCCACAGTCACGCCTCCCGGGAGCCTGGGCGCCTTAAGGACCCTCGTGGCTGGTAAGGTGGCAACGGGCAACTCTGGCAAGATCCCCGGCACCCCGCCCAGAGCCAGGGAAACGCCAGGGGCGCGAAGCCTAGGCGAGGGCTTGACGCCCATGGGATCTATAAGGCGCGACGAAGCAGGAGGGCCGTGCAGGGATCGCGCAGATCCCGGAGACACCGGCCAGTGTCTGTCGAGCACACCCCGCCTGCTCTCGGGTCCCACGCGACTGCCGCCCCTCCACGCCTTCCCCATCGGGAACCTGGATCTTCTAGACTTCAGGTTCAGGTGGTCCCCGCCTCCGGCCTGCCACCTCAGGACGCAGTTTCGCGGCGTCCATACAGTCCCCCTCCCGCCCAGTCCCTCGCTGAGGATCAGCCGCACCCACCGTCTGCTCCCCCAGCTGAAGCAAGCCAGCCGCGCGAACGGCGGCCCCGCCCCTCTACACCCTCTTCTGTCGGTACCATAGAGACGCCGGCCGCGGGCCTGAGCGGCTCCAGCCCGCGACGCCGGCCGAGAGGACGCTGGGATACTGGTCCTACTCTGAGCGGCCAGGAACGCGGGTTGAGGGCTCTTAAGCCGAGGGGTTGGGTACCTCGAGTTCCCCTACCGTCGTGCTCCCCAAAAGGACACATTTGGGACGACGGGTGGGAAGTGAAAAGTGCCTTGTTGGTTCCCCTCTCTCGACCCTGAGGATTCATTCTCGGCTTAGCCGGCGCCGTCCACAGCGCACCCACGCGGCGGCGGGAAGCCGGGGACGCGAATTAACCTCACCGAATATGGGACGCGCGGCCTTCTGCCCAGCGGTGCCGCCGGCTGTCCCGGACATGTAGAGATGTTTCCGACTTCCTGCGCGGGATCCTTTAGGGTGGCCGTAGGAGAGTTTTTCACTCCGCAAGACCGGGCGGCTTGGCCGACCTGACGCTCCGCTGTGGCGCTCCGCCGCCCCCTTGGGGAGCTCTTGATAATTACTCTTTGCCGCTGTGCGGTGGGCATTGGGGGCAGCTTTTTCTTGTGGACAGCGGTGAGAAGGCTAGAACGCTTAATTATGACTACTGAATGGCCAAGAGTCGAGAAAAGAGACAACATAAAGGGCAGCTTGACTCTAACTGGACTGACAAGGTGCGGCTTGTTTAGTGGGTCTGTGGCCAGTTCCCATCCCGACTCCCTGCCTCGGAGTGGTGGCTGCTCTGCGAGCACCAAGGAGACATCGAGCTTGGCATGTGGCTCTAGTAAGCACTGGGCGAAAAGCGGGGGCTCAAAGACGAAAATTTCTTTCTCCTTCCTACTTGGTTTCTCAAAACAAGTGTTGGATGCAATGCAGGGGCGGCAATGGGATTATAGTAAGTACATAGTTGAAGGAGACCACAGAAAATCCGAATCTTCAATCTCAAGCAAACTTCTAGGTCTTTCACGGAACCTTAAAGTGTGGCTTAGTTTCTGTTACAGAACTTTTCATTGCTTGTCACACTCTTGGTTCTTAGCCAACGGGAAAGACTCAACTGAGGGAGGAAATTATACATATTTTACCTGCACAGCTTAAAAGCTTATTAAAAATATTACTGAGCACATTAACCACAATATTGGGTGCTTTTAGTCATGTTGAGAACAAATTTTTTCTGTCTGAATGCAGTAACAGTTTGGCATTACCCTTATGGCAGCATGGGTGCATTTCTTATAGTCTAGGCTTTCTAGAGTTATTTAGGGACAACATAGGTGGTTTCCTGCAACCAAAACAGAACTTGGTTATTTTCTCTGTGGACAGTCTACTGCCCAAAGGGACTGTTCATTACACAATACATACTGAGTGCTCTCAATATGCCAGGCACTATGCTTGGTAATAAGACTATAAAATAACTTTATGGAGCTCAAGTTCTAGTGGAGGATATAGACCACAAAGAAGTTGGATGATTGAAATATGTGCTCTAAAGGAAGTAAACATGGTGATGTAATAGTAACTGGGTGAGGCCCCTCTGAGGAAGGGATATTTGTGCTGAGACCTGAAGGTGGCAGGGAGCCCATTGTGAGAGGAGCTAAAGAGAGCATTGTGCCCATTCAAATTGCTTACATTACCTCTCCTAACCTACTACACTCTGCTTGCTTTGCTCCATTTTTCTCGTTGTTTCCTCTGTTGCTTCTTCTCTTTTATGTGAAGAGACTGGTCTTTTCAAGAAATCATAAGTTAATTTGAACATTTCTGATTATAGCTGGTATAATCTTGAAGTCTTTTTAGATGTATGGCTTTGTTCTTTCCCAAGAGACAGGTGTAATACATAGCACTTTTGGTGAGCTCATTCCTCTTTTGGTTTCATACACGTTGTAGCATAAATCTTTGGAGATGTTCAAAACAAATGAAAATATCTGGTACATGAGATAGTCCAGATAAAATTTAGTCTTAGCTAAAGTGCTCGATTCTTAGCTTGAAGCAATATTGCCCACATTAAGGTTTTTTGTTTTGTTTTTTTAAGACCTAATTCTCTTTTCATGGTTCTACTGAAAAATACTTGGAGTAGAGAGACTACATAGCAAATGATCAATGTACACAATTCTGCATTAAGTAAAATGAAAAAACTTGATTAATAGTGAATGCTCCACAAGACAAAACAGCAACAACTACAGTTTTATAAAATTTTTTCTCAAATCTGAGATAAGAAATTGTTCAAATTTTTAAAATAGTTCTTTATTAATAAAATACATATTTTAAAATTTACAAGTTAGGTAAAATACCTCCAAAGTTAAATGTCATTTCTCATATAATCATTGTACAGAAGTCATATATATAATTTCTTGGCTTTCTAGTAATTTTTTAGCAGTCACTTGAAATAACATCCTCAAGGTTTAATAATATATGGTAATAATTCCATATTTCACCTTTTAGAGTTTGATAGAAGACAGTCAATATCCTGAAGGATTTCAGAGGTTTTTTTCAATGCCACTGATACACTCTTTTCATTAACTTCTTTTAGCAAGGTTTCTGAAGATTCTGGTTTACAATGATCCAAAGACTGTTCATTTTTCTTGTTAGAAATCTGGCTTAGGACACCACTGTTCTCCAATAATACTAAGTTGCTTAGTTAAGGAGCTTTTTCCCTATATTTTTCATTATAATTGTTTTTAATTCAGAAAGCCTAGCCTTCATATTAAAATATTATTTCTCCATTGGGAGGAAGATCTCTTGGATTCATAATAGAGTTGGGACTTCAGAATTTATCAAGTCTATCCCTTATAGATGAAGAAACTAGTTAAGACTATAAGAGGGAAAGGAAAAGAGAGTATGTATGTCTGTATTTGGATGGAAGTCTGGTGACAGGGAGGAAATAAAAGAATTAAAACCTCAGTAACATTTCTTTAAATGAAGAAGTGGTATGGGAATAAAAAGGGAACCAAAGTAGGGGTGAGAGGAATATAAACAATCTGTGTAGGGTATTTTTAACTTAAAACATCTAGAGTGAAAAGAATCTGTCCTCTGTTACAGAGCTACTTTATTATTTGAATAGGATTATGGAAAAATAACAGGATAAAAGAAATTTAGATGAGTGGGATAGGAATGTACAGAACAAAAGGTTTAATAAGAAAAAGAAGTAAGAGTCCAGTCCAAGCTGGAGATGTAGGAGGTTCCTGAACTCACCTCCTCCCACAAATGTGACACTGAATCTGCAGCTACACACGGAGAAATTCTCCCTGTCAGAAATCCAGGAACTACCCGAGTGACTCCTATACAGAGTGAATAAGAAAACATCCACAATTAAATGGGTAAGAAAGGTTGAGACACACTTTCACTATAAACCCCACCCTTAGCACAACAGGGGGGAACTCACAATTCCCAGCTTCTCCCTGAGGAGTAAAGGGTTTGACCCAAGATCTAATGCTCCAACTTTTAAGACTTCCAAGTGTGGGACAGGCCCCTAAAACTCCTAGCTCTGAGCACACAGAAACACCCATCTCCCAGTCTTTCCCTCAAAGAGGGCTATTTGCATACTTTAAAAGCTTCCAATTTAGCACATGCCTAGGGGCTGAATGTGATCCTCCCTGGAGACTCAGGAGGCTGGCAGATGATATCTCCACATTCTTTCTCTGGCCTACTCAAGGTTGCCGCTATCTCCCTGGAAGGAGCTTATACACAAAAGAAAATATCAATGAAACAAAGAGCTGGGTTTTTTTTACAAAGATAAAATAGACAAACCTTTAGCTAGACTTATCAAGAAAGAAAGAGAACTCAAACAAATAAAATTAGAAATGAAAGAGGAGAAATCACAACCAATACCACACAATACAAAGGATCGTAAGAGACTACTATGAACAATTATAGGCCAACATATTGGACAACCTAAAAGAAATGGATAGATTCCTGGAAACATACTGAATCCAGACTGATTACTAGTAAGGAAATTGAATCAGTAATCAAATACCTCCCAACACAAATGGTTTCATTGGTGAATTCTACTAAATATTTAAACAAGAATTAATACCGATCCTTCTCAAACTCTTCCAAAAAATGGAAGAGGAGAGAATACTTCAAAACTAATTTTACGAGGCCAGGGTTACCCTGACAACCAGAACCAGATAAGGACACTACAAGGAAAGAAAATTACAGGCCAATATCTCTGATGAACATAGATGCAAAAGTCCTCAACAAAGCATTAGCAAACCAAATTCAACAATATATTAAAATGGTCATACACCATGATCAAGCGGGATTTATTCCAGGGATACAAGGATGGTTAAACATATGAAAATTAATGTGGTACACCACATTAACAAAATGAAGGATAGAAATCATATGTCAGTAGATGCAGAAAAACACTCAACAAACTGGGTATAGAGGGAACATACCTCAACATAATAAAGGCCATATATGATTAGCCCACAGCTAATACCATATTCAACAGTGAAAAGCTGAAAGCTTTTCTTCTAAAATAAGAAACAAGACAGTAATGCTCACTCTCAACCCCTTTTATTCAGTATAGTACTGGAAGTCCCAGCCAGAGCAATTAGACAAAAAAGAAGAAATAAAAGGCATACAAATCAGAAGGGAAGAAGTAAAGCTGTCTCTATTTGCAGATGATATGATATTATATATAGACTCTGCTAAAGTCTCCACCAAAAACCTGGTAGAGCTAATAAATTTAGTAAAGTTGCAGGATACAAAATCAATATAAAAAAATAAGCTGCATTTCTATACATTAATAATGAATTATCTGGGCTTCCCTGGTGGCGCAGTGGTTAAGAATCCGCCTGCCAATGCAGGGTACACGGGTTCGAGCCCTGGTTTGGGAAGATCCCACATGCCGTGGAGCAACTAAGCCCATGTACCACAACTACTGAGCCTGCGCTCTAGAGCCCAAGAGCCACAACTACTGAGCGCACGTGCCACAACTACTGAAGCCTGCGCTCCTAGAGCCCACGCTCTGCAACAAGAGAAGCCACTGCAGCAAGAAGCCCACACACCGCAACAGAGAGCAGCCCCCGCTTGACGCAACTAGAGAAAGTCCGTGCGCAGCAACAAAGACCCAACACAGCCAAAAATAAATAAATAAAATAAATAAATTTATAAAAATAAATAAATAATGAATTATCAGAAAAAGAAATTAGGAAAACAATTCCATTTACAATTACATCAAAAAGAATAAAATACCTAGGAATAAATTTAAGCAAAAAGGTGAAAGATCTGTACATTGAAAACTATAAGACATTAGATGAAACAGAAGAAGACACAAATAAATGGAAAGGTATTCTGTACTCATGAATTGGAAGAATTAATATTGTTAAAATGTCCATACTACGCAAAGCAATCTACAGATTCAATACAATATTCAAGGTATTGAACAATACAAAATTCCAATGGCATTTTTCACAGAAATAGAACAAACAGTACTGAAATTTGTATGGAACCAAAAAAGACCTCAAATAGCCAAAGCGAACTTGAGAAAGAAAAACAACGCTGGAAGTTTTCTGATTTCAAACTATAGTAATCAAAGCAGTATGACATTAGCAAAAACCAGAAATATAGATCAATGGAACAGAATAAAGAGTCCAGAAATAAAGTCACATATGTATGTAATGGTCAATTAATTTACAACAAACAGTCAAAAATATACAATGGAGAAAGGATAGACTCTTCAATAAATGATGTTGGGAAAACTGGACCTCTACCTTATACCATACACAAAAATCAACTCAAAATGGATTAAAGACTTGAATGTAAGACCTGAGACCATAAAACCCCTAGAAGAAAACATAGGGTGTAATAAACTCCTCGACATCAGTCTTGGCAATGACTTTTTGACACCAAAAGCAAAGAAAACAAAAGCAAAAATAAACAAGCAGTACTTGTCAAACTAAAAAGCTTTTGCACAGCAAAGAACACCTTCAACAAAATGAAAAGGCAACCTATGGAATGGAAGAAAATATTTGCAAATTATATATCTGATAAGAGGTTAATATCCAAGATATTCAAACAACTCATACAACTCAATAGCAAAAAAACAAAAAACAAAAAACAATTTGATTAAAAAATGAGCAAAGGAACTGAATAGGTATTTTTCCAAAGACATACAGATGGCCAACAGGTACATGAAAAGGTGCTCAACATCACTAATCATCATGGGAAATGCAAATCAAAACCAATGAGATATCACCTCACACCTGTTAGAATGGCTATCATCAAAAAGATAAGACATAACAAGTGTTGGTAAGGATGTGGAGAAAAGAGAACCCTTGTGTACCTCGGTAGAAATATAAATTAGTACAGCCACTGTGGAAAACAGTATGGAAGTTTCCTCAAAAAATTACAAATAGAACTACCATATGATCCAGCAATCTTACTTCTGGGTATATATTCAAAAGAAATGAAAACAGTCTATTGAAGAGATAGCTGTACTCTTATGTTCACTGCAGCATTATTCACGATAGCCAAGATATGGAGACAACCTAAGTGTCCATTGTTGGATGAACAGATAAGAAGATGTGGTACATATACATACACACAATGGAATACTACTCAGCCATGAGAAAGAAGGAAATCCTGCCATTTGCAACAACACGGATGGACCTTGAGGGCATTTTGCTTAGTGAACTAAGCTAGACAGAGAAAGACAAATACTACATGGTGTCACTCATATGTGGAATTTTTTAAAAAGTCAAACTCATGGAAACAGAATGTAGACTGGTGGTTGCCAGGGGCTGGGGGTGGGGAAAGAAGGAGAGGTTGGTAAAAGCATATGAACTTTCAGCTATAAGATGAATAAGGTCTGAGGATCTAATGTATAACATGGTGACTGTAGTTGATAATACTGTGTTGTATGACTGAGGTTTGTTGGGAGGGTGGAAATCAGATGTTCTCACCACCCCCCTCCCCTAGGAGGGGTGGTGAGATAGAGGAGAGGAGGAAGATAGATATGTGAAGTGATATATGTGTTAATTAACAAGATAGGGTGATCCTTTCACAATGTGTATGTGTGTCAGGTCACTATGATGTACTATTTAAGTATCTTATAATTTTTTCAATTATACCTCAATAAAGCTGAAATTTTTTACAAATAATAGTATATAAAAATCCTACAAATTTTAAAAAAGAAAGAAGTCAGAGATAGTTCCCAGTTATAATTTAGAATATAATTATTTAAGTGTGAAAGTCTCCATAGGATATCTTAACCCTAGTTCACTGTCCTTTGCTGAGTTAAACCCAATGAAGAGTACAAATGCTAACATGATGTACCTCCTACAGACAAGATACATCTTAAATTACAATCTTAAATATTATTCAATAAAGCTCTGTAATATATAAGTATGGATTAATATAAAGTACAGAGTCATGAATTAAGCCTACAATGGAAAGGGAGAAATTATGCAGGACAATACATTCTGTTTAAAGGATACAGTTAAACTTCTGTATCTTTTCAAGTTCAGAAGCCACAGACCTGTGCAAAAAAAAACCTCATGCTAGTTGTCTCATTCTTTTATATCCACAATATTTCAAATAAGCATACTTAATTTTTTTTTTCATATAGGTTAGAATTTTTGACATAAGAACCTAGAGGTTAAGAATTCTCTTTATATTGGCTTTATTTAGCAACAAATCACCTTGACTCAACTGATACTTACTGAGTGCCTTTCATGAGTAAGGCAAGTGAATTAAAGTCCTCCACCTCCAGGACTTTTGAATTAAGTATTGAGGTTTGAAGGTAATGGGCCTTCCTGCTACAACTCAGTACTGACGTGGCATATCTTCTACTTTCCTCCTCAAGGTTTACAAAACTTTAAAAACCTACTAAAATCTCATCACTTCTATGAAAGAAATACTCTCTCCTTAGAATTCCTACAGCAGTATGTTAATTAATCATAAACTTCTTTGTAATGCTTTCTCTTGAACTATTTAATTTTCTGATCCTCATACCTAGATAGTTTCTTTGGAGGAGAAGGGATCTTACACATATAGTAAGACCTCATTTATATGGAACTCTTAGGGAATGGATGGTCTCCAGGGCCAACTTTTTATACGATTGAATTAGGTGTGAAAACATAATAACTATTTTCTATTAAATTTCTTCTGGAATAGACTACCTAATCATTTAATTGTTTTCTTAAGCACAGTATACTAAACATTCTCTTCTTGACTTGAAGGGTTAATATATGAACATTAGCCCTTACCATGTTCCATAGAAACAGATATTGGGGCAACTGGTATGGGATAGAAGGCTAAATGTACACAAATCCAGCAGAACCTCTTATGTGTGTGTTCTTTGTGTTTTCCCTCATCACTAGATGAAGTATGAGCAGCGGCACACAACTAGAAAATAGTGTAACTGGACTAGCTCTGCAAAATTAATGAGGACATTCATGCAAACATCTCTTTATTCAAGTCACTAGAATAGTCTTTTCACAGCTCACAATAGGGTATACGACTTGTCTGCTTTACTGGCAGACAATGGACCACACGCAATGGACCACATGCACCTCATCAGCCTGCACTCTTTCCTTGTACTCCAGCCTATGAACGGAGAATAAAAGAGATCTTTCATCATTTTAAGCATCTGTAGTAAAAACCTGGATGTGACTTATTCCAAAACCCGCTGACTCTTCGTCATTGCAAAACACACTCCCCCCGCCTTTTTTAAACATGAGACACATTTTCTGGGTACACCCAGAACCATACAAACTACCTTTAATACTGTCACTCACATGATAAACCAACGTCTTATGAAATATCTCCAGTACTATTTTTTGACAAGCATCCCTATTAAAAAGTTGAACGAGTAAGCTAATAATATAAGGTGAGTTGGAAATAAAATATTGAAATACAATTTAGGTAGCTGTTTATTATGTGATTTCTTCTCTCCCTTCAACCTATCCACTTTGACAAGAAAACAAGAATCACAGTGGAGATGTCTTAGGCTTCGGGAGGGGAATGGAGCTGTTCAAGTGCTGTATCTCCCCTCCCCACTCCTCAATTCCTTTGCCTCCCCTCTGCTCCGCATTGCTTCCACCCATAGCTGCTTTCACCAATCTGTACTTCTCTTACCCCCTCGCTTCTGAGTTTGTCTTGACAGTTATCCTCTTCTAAGCTCTCATATAAAAAGGCTGGCATTTTACAAACTTTGCCAGCTGAGCAATGATGAAGTAACCAGTTTTATAGCCATGCACAATTTCCCTTTCTTCCCAACTATGTTTTTTGCTAGCTATTAAGGCAACTTTTCTGCTCCCAAACTGTAGCTGAAGAGAGGGACCTGGAAAGCTGAATCCTTAAGATATCTGGATATTCAAATAACATCTACTGATTTGATTGTACTTCTTTCTCTAAGGAACTTAGGAAAAGGGGATAAGAATCAAGCTTATTGTTTCTATATTTTTTTCACCATGCACCATGCACTAAGACACCTTACAGCTTACTTTATTCTGTTTATTTATTTATTTGGTTGTGCCAGGTCTTAGTTGCAGCACGCAGGATCTTTAGCTGCAGCATGTGGGCTCTTAGTTACGACATGTGGGATCTAGTTCCCTGACCAGGGATCCAATCTGGGCCCCCTGCATTGAGAGTTCGGCGTCTTAACAGCTGGACCACCTGGTAAGTCCTCTTACAACTTACTTTAATTTAAAGCTTCCTAAATTGTTCCTGATATCCTTCTTTTCCAATATAATCAGATTATACTCTTGCAGTGACACTAACCTTCCTAAGGCTCTTTCTTCTTGTCATTTTTCCATATAGGAACTTGTAATTCCATGAAGTCTGAATTCCTCTATTGATGACAAGGTCTATTCCTGTCCATCAAAGTCACACTACACCCAAGCAGATAAGTGTCTGCTCCATAAAAACTAACTTCTTGGACTTCCCTGGTGGCGCAGTGGTTAAGAATCCGCCTGCCAATGCAGGGGACACGGGTTCGACCCCTGGTCCGGGAAGATCCCACATGCCGC
Source organism: Balaenoptera ricei (assembly GCF_028023285.1). Taxonomy (NCBI): domain Eukaryota; kingdom Metazoa; phylum Chordata; class Mammalia; order Artiodactyla; family Balaenopteridae; genus Balaenoptera; species Balaenoptera ricei. Next base: position 36,722,897 of record NC_082641.1, read on the forward strand.
GGGGCAACTAAGCCCGTGTGCCACAACTATTGAGCCTGCGCTCTAGAGCCTGCGAGCCACAACTACTGAACCCACGTGCCACAACTACTGAAGCCCGCACGCCTAGAGCCTGTGCTCCACAAGAGAAGCCACTGCAATGAGAAGCCAGCACACTGCAACAAAGAGTAGCCCCCGCTCAATGCAACTATAGAAAGCCCGCGCACAGCAACGAAGACCCAACACAGCCAAAAAACAAATTAATTAATTAATTTTAAAAAAATTATTAAAAAAAAAAAAAAAACTAACTTCTTACTATCTCCACAAGCCAAAATACCCTTTTTTACCTCTGACCTTGCTTCCTCCCTAAAATGTCGTAATTTCCCTAAATATTCCTTCGAAGCCCAGTTCTAGTCCCCGACACACTGAAGGGCACACAGGAGGGACTGAAATCTTGCTTTATTTGTTGATTTATCAATTAATTTAGGGGAGGCAATTAATATAATAGAAATTATTTAAAAATCAACTTTTTCTGAAAGCTTGTTATGTTAGTCAACATTTTATATCCTTTAATATTACTAAGATAAAAAAATATATATCCTCTAAATTTTTCCATAAAGTTTTCAGGATGAATTTATTACACTAAAAGAGTCACCCATTTTGATATGAAGTTTTCAAATCTTCAGATGAAATATACTGTGATGAATTGTAATAAATGAAATATCCAATTAAAGATAAATTATTTTCCAGATTTAAGCTATCAAAACATCATAGGAGTTAAATATATTTAACTAAGAGAAAGTTTTTTTGGGAAAAAGAGTCAGTTTACCTTTTAACATTTTAATTTTTGAGGATTACTTGGCTCTTCTACACAGATTAAGTTTAAAATAAATACAAATACCAGTTTTCTTCTGGAACAGAAGATGAAGGATGTGTAGGCATTTCTTTCTGGCTAGCCTGGGTCAGTCTTCTGCACCATGATATTACTGTTGTCACATATCTAGATTGAATACATTAAGACAGATATTTGAAAAACGAACTTGTAGAATATTTATAAAAGTATTTAAAAATTGGAAAAATCATTAAGACGGTTTGGGAAAAAAGAATAAAGAAAAAATTCTAAAGTAGGGCAATTTTTTAAATCGTTTTCATTGGAAAAAGAAAAGCAAGTTTTTCTCACTCATCAGGAATAAAATGATTTACTCACATTCATGATTAATAAAGATGAGATATAAGAATCAGAACATAGGTTAACACTTGGATTTCATTCAAAGTTCAAATGTCTAAATTCTCCTTTTAGTTTTTCAAAGTAAAATGAATTTCATTAAATTTTACCATGAAAATGTCTTTACACACAAGACTAAGTGAGCATTTGCTTTCTAAAATTTAAACCAGAACACAGCTATTAATGCACACACACACATCCAGAATTACGTATAACTCATCAAACACACAAAACAAGTATCAAGTTCAATAAAATGAATGATTTGGAGTGACTGGCTGAAATAAATAGTTAATGTTTGCTAAATAGACACTATCTTTTGAGGCTAATTATTCAAACTAGCAATGAATGTTGGAGCATTTAAACCAAAATGCAATAAATCCCAACAGAAAAATAAATTCAAGGGGTAAAAAAAGCAATTGTTTTGTGACCATCCTCAAGTAAAATCACTAACATGTCAAGAACATCACAAGGAGAATGATTATTATAACAAATTACATAAGCCAAAAGAGAAAAAGCATATTCATAAAAAGCTGATTTCAAGAATCTTCTCCATTTTAAGAATAATCATTAGCTAGTTTGTTTTATTTCACTTTACAGAAATATACATAAGTTGAGTTATTTGTGGCTGTAAGCCTTAGTTTAAATTGGTTAGGGGATTAATTAGTTAACTGGTTAACACAGCTGACCACAGTCCAACCTCCACAGCAAGCCAGTTATAACACATTTATTTTGAAAAATCACTAGAATACAAATGGAAATGATTAAAGCTGACCTGATCTATTTAGTTATGCTAGAGACCAATATAACTGTAAACCCTGAAACCTGCTGAGGAATTCCCTGGAGGTCCAGTGGTTAAGACTCGGCGCTTCCACTACAGGGGGCGCGAGTTCGATCCCCAGTCGGGAACTAAGATCCCACAAGCCACGTGGTGTGGCCAAAAAAACAAAAACAAAAACAATGCAGCTACTGAAACCCGCTGAAATGACTTTATGCACATTTTCCACATGGAAAAACTAAAAATATATACAACATTTAAATAATGTTTTTATGCTTCCTCTCTGTCTAAAAGGAAGTTGTTTACTAACATGAAATTATTTTTTTAACTGCTTTCCAGTACCTTTCATATGGTCCAGGGTGTTGAATCTGAATTAACTGATTTTGTCCATCAGGAAAAGTTAACTTACACCAACCTAAATTGAGACCTCGATTTACCTTAAGAAGCAAGGAGGAAAGGTAAGTTTTAGTATTCTAGAACTGAAAAACAAAACCTTCTTTTAAATTAATTTTCAGTAAAAAAAAAAAAAAATAAGAAGTAGATGAATCATTAAAACTTTATTTTGACTAACTTAAAAGTTTTATTTTACATGGGATATGGGTATTATTTAACCACCACCCTTATATAGATAATTATCAAAAGAACAAAAATACTAGTCCCTCTCTCTATAATGAGTTACCTTTATAAAAATGACGATTTGTCACACCTTTCTGATTTCTGCTAGGAAATCCAATGAGATCAGTAAAGCCTCTTGACAGATTTTATACTTTAAAAAATAGAGATACTGTGGTACTTCATTTTCTTTGTACTATTTCCACAGATTAAAAATAAATAAATAAAAAATAGATTTCAGTCTGAAGTATAATTACCTGTCTCTTTTCAATAAGAGAGCTGAAATTCCAATTCATGGTTAGAGTAATGCCATCTAAAAAGACAGCATGTACTTTGTCATCAGAGTATGCAAGAAATCTTCCCACGTTGGGTATGAACGATTCTCTCAAAAGCAAAGGCAGTATATTGCTATCATTTATCCCAGGTACCTAAAACCAGAAAACAAAAATAGCAGGAAAGAGAGTTATCCACTAATAAGATTGAAATGATTAATGAACACTGAGGCAACTTCAGATTCTCATTCAGAAGTTGAATATTGTAGAATCCTTATGGATGTTTTGACTTTTCCAGAAGTGGCTACCCAAAAGAGTCTATTGTAAGCAGATTAAGTACTAATACCTTTGGAAAGTCACCATTCTGCTGAACCTTACATAGAAAATAGACAAAGATTAGGAACTACAGCAACATATAGGTTTATAATCAAAGCAGTATAGATAAGAAATCAAGGTCTGAGAATCACTTCCTCCAAGTCAGCATTAAAAAAAATTTACTTTTACAGTTATGGAAATAGAATGAATACTGTAATATGTTTCAAAATAACTATGTTTTCACATACTTCAAATCCAATAAATTCCCCTGCCCTCCCCCTCTAAGAAAAAAGAAACAACAAACTATATACAGTAAAAGTATAACATAAAAGCCCAATTTTGCAGTGTTTATCTATTAAATGGATTTTTTAAATAAACCAGTATTAATATTACAAAGACTTTCTCACATGACTTAGATGAAAGTAATTTGAACTTATGCGTATGTATACAAATAATAAAGCAATTAAAAATATCTTGCTTTTAAAATAATTTAAGATACCATTTTCCAGCAGCATATATGATAGTTATGGCTTAAAGAAAGCTTCATCTTGGCACAATGCTGAAGAATTCTGTGAACAAGAAAAATACTACTTAAACATTTGCAAATAATGTCATTTTCCAATTCTAGCAACCCATTCTCACCGCTATACAACATTTTGGGCAAGTAACTCATTTCCACAAAAATATGTTTGGACCTCTTTCTTCCTTAAGCCCCTAGAAGGGAACTACTACTGTTGCTTCCCTTTGTGCTAATCTTACATAGTTAAGGTTATTCCTCTAATTTTTAGCAATGAAATGGAGAGGATTTTCAGAATTTGCTCCTTTTTAAGAAGTGACAGATTCACAGCACCTGAAAGGTTTAGCATAGTCTAAGAGTGGTGGGGATGTGAATCAACTGTCCCTAGAAAATCAAATAACCAGTTCTGCTCCTTCAAATCTACTTTAGAAGTTGCTTAAACATAAGTTTATAAAACAAATAATTTAATTCAACAATCCACTTGCATTCCTCTCAGTGCCACAGACTGATTAATGAATTAAAAAACATAGGAACCAAAGAACCAAACTACAGTTCACCTTCTGTTCATTCTCAGAAATTGTTATTACTCCTAGGATAATAAAGAAGTATGAAAATTCAAATGTATCATCAAATCTTCAACTTGATTCCAAGGAACAATAATGATGCCACACTTACCTAGAGAAAAGGCACTTATTTCCTTCCAGCAGTTGCTTGCCATATGCGGATGTTTCTCCATATTTAACTTCAAATTTCAAAGCCAGAAGTACTTTTTTTTTAATAATAATTGGGTTTTTTGTTGTTGCTGTTGTTGTTGTTTTAATCTTTATTTATTTATTTGGCTGTGCCGGGTCTTAGTTGTGGCACACGGGATTTTCGTTGTGGTATGTGGGATCTTTAGCTGCGGCATGCAGGATCTTTTAGTTGTGGCATGCGAACTCTTAGTTGCAACACGTGGGATCTAGTTCCCTGACCAGGGGTCGAACCTGGGCCCCCCTGCATTGGGAGCATGGTAGCCACTGGACCACCAGGGAAGTGCCAAGAAGTACTCTTATAATGACATTGTGATCACTTTATTTTATAAATGATGAGACCAGAAAAGTTGACAGATTTTACGAAAGACATTTCCACTGTACCTACCAATTCTTAATCTTATCCTAACCACTAGAAAATGTATCAAGTTTCTCAGACACATAACACTTGATTCAGTTGAACGTGAAGCACTTACCTGGTTGCCTGTTTAATTAGAGAACAAACAGAAAATGGACTTCCTGGTCTATCTGGAGGAAGGTTATTTACTGAATAAGTTTTCTCTTCTCTCTGAAAATTAGTTTAAAATTTTAAAAAAGATTCAATAATAAATTTTGGCCATTATTACTTAGCTATTTTTTTTCCTTAAAGTATGTATTTATACAGTGAAAAGGCAAGCAGTTATTTTAAGTTAATCAACAGCCCATAAAAGGTAACTTTAAAAGGTATCTTATGATGCTTTTCCATTTTCCCTTTTTTTTTTAAAGTCTAGAATTCCTCCTATCAAAAGTTATCCTACTCAAAAATTACATTCTAATAGCCTATAACTTACTGCTCAATTTAAATCTTGCCTGTATTCAAATTAACAAACTAATTTCCCTGTGCATTAACAGGAAACCTACCATAAGCCCCTTTTTCCCTTTAGACAGAAAAAAAAAAAGAAGGCGGCGGCGGCTAAATAGGCTTAAAAAACTGTTTTAATTACTATTTTAATTGAATGACTATATCATTTTGTTATATTTTATTAATGGAAGAACAATTGCTAGTTTGTGTAAGACAATATTATTATTTACAAGCTCAACTTCTTGAATTAGAAAAAAATGTTGTTTTGTTATTCCCTCTGAATTTCCTCTTTCTCAGACTCTTTCATGCTAGTGTTTACCAGGACTCTGTCTCAAGCCTTCTCTTCTGATTTCCCGGTTTCTTCTTGGGTAATCCCAGGAGGGTCCAAAACTGTGTTCATAATAAATATCACAACAGCAACAACTAACATTTATTAAACAGATGATACTATGTGCTAGGTGCTACACTATGTAGTTTACAAAGGATTATCTCATTTACTCCTCAAAATAATCCTGAGAGATATGAACTATTAATGTCTATTTTTTAGATAAGGAAACTGAGGCTTGAGGGCTAAGTAGTAGTAGAGGTCTGAACTGAACCACAAGAGAGTGTTGCCCATACTCTACCATCAGTGAGAGAAGATAAGCTTCAAAGTCGGAGCTGGATTCAAATCACAGGTGTGCCTCTTACTACTATAATGATGGGCAGGTTATACAAACTTGTGTTAAGTCTCAGTGCCTACAACCTATGAAATGGGGATACTACCTACCATCCAGATTGTCCCGAGGATTAATGAAATAATACATATATAAAGCAACTGGGACAGAATTTAGTCTATAGTATGGTACTCAAAAAATAGTCTCTCCTCTTTTATCCTGGACTGTAGACTTGAATATCTAAATCTCTACCGGGTATCACAAAGACATTTCAACTTCAACAATGTCAAAATGAAATGACCTTCCCTTCAAAGTCTGCATTTTTTTTCCCTCTCTCCTACTTCATATTTACCTCTGATATGTCAATCCTTACATGTTATTCCCTCTTCCTAGAACTCAGCTCCCTCCCTCCATCACCTCCCTTTGTGTGGCTAACTCCTACTTTTCCTTCAGCATCAGGGAAGCCATTAAGGAGGTCCCATACGCTAGGTGAAATCCCCTAGTTATGTCTACAAGCACAGAAAACCTCTATTCCTGCTTCTTGGTTTCCATTACAATTTCAATTTAATGTTTTATACTTAATGTTGGTCTTCTCTGCTAGAATGGAGCTTCGTGAAGGTAGGGGCTGAATCTGTTTTGCTGACCTCTGTATCCTCAGCATTCATTAGCACAGTGGGCTAAGTCACATGGTAGGCACTCAAAATATCGCACCTTAATTATTTATGTCTTTCTCTATTGGATACTGAGTCCCTCGAAGGTTCTTGTCTTTTTCCACTGCCCTAATTTCATCAATTCTAAAATGCTTATTTTTCACAATTTAACCTCTCTGAAATAAAGATGCATCTTACAATTAAGAGTTTCTTTCAATTACTATCAGGCAGATGGGATGGAACTATAATAGAATTTAAATCTTTTATGGAAATCTCTTGGTAAGATCAAAAAATGCCATCATCAATACACTTCAGGTTTAAAAAATTTTTGGTTTAATCCAGTGCCTGGTACCACCACTCACTGATTAATTCAATAACTTGGCATCATTTTCAACTCCTTCCTCATCCCCAATATCCCATCAGTCATTAGTTCTGTTTCCTTAATATTTCTTGGGTCCATTCTTATCTTTCCATTCTCATTACCACTGCCTGGCCCTCACACTTACTTCTCTGCACTACTATACATGTCTTCTAACTGGTTCTACAGCTTGAAGTGCCACTGCTTCCCCATCTCAGTTCATCTTCCTCTGAGAAGACCTAACAAAAATATGTCACTTCCCTACTTCAATCCTTCAGTGGCTCTCCAAAAGCAATAGGGTTTCTCATGCTCCATTAATGAACTGGCTCAACTTGGTGGTCTAATCTCTTCTCTGGACATTTCCCCCACCATTCTACCTCTGTTTTAGTCTACTACAGCCTACCACAGCATTTTCATTTCCTTCAACATTCCATACTGGCCCCAGACTCTTGCCTCCAGTTAGATGACATTTATCTACCGTTCTATGCACTAGCAAAAGAGTGTGTTGAACAAGACAAGGCTTACCTCTAGGTGGGTTAGTTAGTAAACAAACATTGATCAATATGAAAATGTCACAAAGTACTAAATGCCAAGAAGAAAAAAGAGGGTACCTTGATAGGGAGTGTCATGGGTAGCTTCTTTAATGTGGACAGTCAGGAAAAGCTTCCTTGAAGAGGTGACATTTAAATAGAAATTCTAATGACAAGAGGCCAGCCATGCAAAGAGTTGAGCAAGAACAGTGTTCCCTTAGCTATATGCTCCTCTAACATCCATCCCTCTTTTGCATAACTCCTCCTGCCATGTCTTCCTCCAGAAGGCTTTCCTGGAGCCTCCCAAACAGGGTCAGGTACCCTTCCTTATGTGGACCCAAAGCACCAAGTGTTTATCTCTATGGAAGCACTTACACTGTCGGTCCCTGTCAATCTTTCCTCTTTAAATTTTTAACTATACAAGCAATGATACATTACTACATTTTGGCGGGGTGGGGGAAGAGTTCAAAAATATAAGATTTCACTCCCTCCCGGCTCTTCCTCCCTCACAAAATCCCAGATTCCTCCCCAAAAGTAACCACTTCAGTTTAGTTTTTATCTGCCCAGATCTTTCCCTGTGCATTTACACATGTATTATATACAGTAATATAATTGGGTTTGGGGTTTGTTTTTTGTTCTTTACACAGAAGATATCATTGTACATCTTCTCATGCAACTTTTTTTTCACTCAACAGCATTTTGGAGATCTTTCAATATCTGTCTTTCTATGCGTCTACATCTTCCTCATTCTTTTAAACTGCTTCCAGCATTCCCACGACCTGATCACCATAGCTTATTTCACCATTTTCTACTGATGAACATTTAGATTGCTTCCAGTTTTTCGCTACTACAAACAAGACCACAGTCCACATCCTTGGCCATGCTTCTTTGTATATATGTGCTCATATTTTTCTAGGATAGATACCTTAGAAGCAGAATTTCTAGCCAATTTTACTTGATATTATCAAGTTGGCCTTCATGAAGGCTGAATCAATTTACACTCCAATCAACACTATGAAAGCACCCCTTTTCCCCATACCCTTGCTGGCAGTAGATATTATCAACCTTTTGACAATTTGATGAGTGAAAATTATTATATCACTGTTATTTTAATTTGCATTTCTTTGATGCAAGTAGTAAAGTTGAACATGTTTTCAAATACTATGGGTTACATGGCATAATCATTCTTATCCTTTGCTCATTTTTCTATTAGGTATTTTTTTGGTCTTTTTATTAATGATTTATAGTGTACAATATTTTCTTCCAGGCCTTTGTCTTTTTTACTTTATCTAATTTAACAAAAGTTAAATATTTAAAATTTAACATACATTTAAAAATTTCAAGCTGATCAAACTTTTCTTTATGCCTTCTAGTTTTTTGTATTGTACTTAAGAAGGCCTTCCCTATCACAAGATTATAAACACTGTCCTTCTACTTTCTTTTAATAAATATAAAGTTTGGTTTCTTACATTTAGCCCTTTAATCCACCTGGAATTTATTTTGGAATATGGGTTAAAGTAAGGAGCAAACAATTTTACTCCCAAAAGAAAGCCAATTGTTTCTAAATCTTTTCATTCAAGTAGACAGAGGAGAATGAATGTGTTGCTCACTGGGGTCTGAGTGTGTAAAGCCCAAGGCAGTCCACCACAAAGGCACAACTAACTTGCCTGGAAGTTTTGTTTTATCTCCAAAGCACATGTGATATGTTTGCTTCAGTATAAAAATTATCACCCCCTCCCCATGACACCTTTGAGTAAAACTGAAGCTCCAGGAAGATGTTCTGTATTTGCCTTGTAGTTTTTTGAACTCTCGATACATAGCAGTCAGTAGTGTGGATGTATATGCATACCCACTCTATTTGCCTGTTTACTGAATCACCTCATGCACTACACGTGTGCGTGCACACACACACACATACACACACACACACACACACACACACACATACACACACACACTACTGGTCATGCTTTCATCTCATTTGCCTGTTTGCCTGACTGACTACTAGACTGTGAACTCTTGACTGCAAGAACGCTTCATCTTTACTTCAGTGCTTAATAGAGTGCCTGCCTACGAATGTTCAATTAATATTTATTGAATAAATACTTTCCTACAAATAGACTTCAACAGGGAATCTGCTCTAATATATACTAAAATATTTATGAATAAAATGATACTTGGGATTTACTTAAAAATAAATAGGGAGTGGAGGGGGCAGTGGGAAGTATAGATGGAACAAGCTGGGTAATGGGTACATGAAGGTCTGTTACGCTTGTCTTTCTGCTTTTACATATGTTTGAAATTTTCCCTAGTGAAAAAAAATCTGCTCTAGTTTTAAGTCTTCTCCCTAGCAACCCTGATAATCTTATCACTCAAATACTCTGTAATAGAGAAAGAAAACGTATTATGTTCCATCCTGCGAAGCAAAGCTGTGTGATACTATAGTAATCCCTATAAAAGGGTGGATTTCAAGTGTCAGACTGGGAACAAGCAAATTTGGACTATTAACAAAATTTCCACATGATTACATTTTGGTCTGATATATTAAATAGATCATGTTATGTTTCACTGTTTTCAACAACAGAACGATCCTGTTCAATGTTCTAATTGTATATGAAGATTTAGGAGTTAAGTTAAAAGGTATTTTAAATATGCAAGCAATTGTATGTGGGGAGAACAGAATGTGCTTTTTAATATGCAAATATTAATTCAAAGAAGTATACTGATTCAAAATTATATTGCTGGTTTCAGTGTTTCCTATTGATAAATTCTATGACAGAAGAAATTTAATTTCTGATTTAAACACAAACTGCTTAGGCAAATGGATGACAGAATACTGGATGAGAATACAGCAAAAATAAGGCGGTTAGTAATTACTGTGCCAATGCTGGCAGTAAGATTATATTAATTCTCTAGACTAAGAAGTAGTAGCAAGAAATTTTATAAAAGATCAAATTTCCCATATATATATATATTCAGAATTATTTAGAAACAGCTATGTACCAAAAATCTTCTTGAGCTGAGACCTCATTGTCAACTTACCTTTTCTGATCCTTCTTGAATGGAATAATATATAAAATAGTTTCCCAAATAAGCTCCTTCTGATTTGAAAACAGATCCATCTCCAGGATAAACCTCTATTGAGTTCATATTTTTGTGGGTAAGTCTAAGGAAAAGAAATAATCATTAAAAAAATATTTTTCTCATTGAGATTAACATATAGATGACGGCAATCATATTAAAAATAAAGGTAGTATGAGGGGTTTTTTTGCCTATCTAAAAAAAATGGATAATTTCATACTCTGCACATCAGCCAGCTAAATTAATTTTTTTGCAAAAAATAAACAGAACACCCAGAATTGGTTAATGTATCTATTTCAACTAAGCTCAACTTCTAGAAGTCAGGCATCTTGTCTTATCATCCTGGTATCCTACTGCCACTCACAGTGGCTGGTACATTATAGTCATCAAAGCAATGCCCACTGCATAGGAGTTAAATATGACAACTCCAGAACCTAAAAATAATATTATTCTGTAAAAATGAAACTAGTAGAATCAATACCTGATGGATGAGGTTAGCCATGTGTAAAAGGAGCCACCCCTAAGAGAAGGTGACTGTACCTGGAGCAGCCAGGTACAATCAAGGTATTGGGTATATAATTAAAAAAACTTAAGCCAAGTCAATTTTATTGAAACATATATGAAGAACATATTGTCAGAAGGGGGTGGGTTTAGGTCTCATTTGTTTATTTTTGTTTTTATTTCCATTACTCTAGGAGACAGATCCAAAAAGATATTGCTGCAACTTATCTTTTGAACACTCTTTGGAGTGTTCTGCCTATATTTTCCTCTAGGAGTTTTGTGGTTTCCAGTCTTACATTTAAGTCTTTAATCCATTTTGAGTTTATTTTTGTATATGGTGTTAGAGAATGTTCTAATTTCATTCTTTTACATGTAGCTGTCCAGTTTTCCCAGCACCACTTATTGAAGAGACTGTCTTTTCTCCATTGTATAGTCTTGCCTCCTTTGTCATAGATTAATTGACCAGAGGTGCGTGGATTTATTTCTGGGCTTTCTATCCTGTTCCAATGATCTATATGTCTGTTTTTGTGCCAGTACCATACTGCTTCGATTACTATAGCTTTGTAGTATAGTCTGAAGTCAGGAAGCCTGATTCTTCCAGCTCCATTTTTCTTTCTCAAGATTACTTTGGCTATTTTGGGTCTTTTGTGTCTCCATACAAATTTTAAGATTTTTTTGTTCAAGTTCTGTGAAAAATGCCATTGGTAATTTGATAGGGGTTGCACTGAATCTGAAGATTGCCTTGGGTAGTATAGTCATTTTAACAATGTTGTTTCCAGTCCAAGAACACAGTATATCTTTCCATCTGTTTGTGTCGTCTTCAATTTCTTTCATCAGTGTCTTACATTTTTCGGAGTACAGGTCTTTTGTCTCCTTAGGTAGGTTTATTCCTAGGTATTTTATTCTTTTTGATTTGATGGCAAATGGAATTGTTTCTTTAATTTCTCTAAATTTCTCTAAACCTAATTAAACTTAAAAGCTTTTGCACAGCAAAGGAAAGCATAAACAAAACGAAAAGGCAACCTATGGACTGGGAGAATATATCTGCAAACGATGCTACCGACCAGGTATTAATTTCCAAAATATATAAATAGCTCACACAGCTCAATATCAAAAAAACAAACAACCCAATTAAAAAATGGGCAGAAGATCTAAATAGACACTTCTCCAAAGAAGGCATGCAGATGGCCAACAGGCACATGAAAAAATGCTCAACATTGCTAATTATTAGAGAAATGCAAATCAAAACTACAATGAGGTATCACCTTATACCAGTCAGAATGGCCATCATCAAAAAGATCACAAATAACAAATGTTGGTGAGGATGTGGAGAAAAGGGAACCCTCCTACACTGTTGGTGGGAATGTAAATTGGTGTAGCCACTATGGAGAAGAGTATGGAGGTTCCTTAAAAAACTAAAAATAGAGTTACCATATGATCCAGCAATCCCACTACTGGGTACATATCCAGAAAAGACAAAAACTCTAATTTGAAAAAATACATGCACCCCAATGTTCATAGCAGCACTATTTACAATAGCCAAGATACAGAAGCAACCTAAATGTCCACTGACAGATGAATGGATAAAGAAGATGTGGTATAATATACAATGGAATACCACTTGGCCTTAAAAAAGAATGAAATAATGCCATTTGCAGCAACATGGATGGACCCAGAGATTATCATACTAAGTGAAGTAAGCCAGACAGAGAAAGACAAATATCATATGATATCACTTACATGTGGAATCTTAAAAAAAAAAAAAAAAAGATACAAATGAACTTATTTGTAAAACAGAAATAGACCCACAGACATAGAAAACAAACTTGTGGTTACCAAAGGGGAAAAGGGCAGGAGGGATAAATTGGGAGTTTGGGATTAACATATACACACTACTATATATAAAATAGATAACCAATAGGGACCTACTTTATAGCACAGAGAACTATACTCAATATTTTGTAATAATCTCTAAGGGAAAAGAATCTGAAAAAGAATATATGTATATATACACACACACACATACATATATATACACACACACATACATATGTATAACTGAATCACTTTGCTGTACACCTGAAACTAACACAACATTGTACATCAACTATACTTCAATAAAACAATTTTTTTAATAAAAGTAAAAAAAACAAACAACAAAAAAGAGAAAGGGGTGGTTTTCATGCAGGAAAAGGAGACCCCAAAGAACAAAAATTTCACAAATTTCTTCTAGCATTATTTACAGAAGTGAAACTCTGATTCTAGCCAACACTAGTATTCCAGTCACTAGAGAGGTGTACTTCGTGGTAGAAGAGGGATAATTCAATAGAATAGTTCAGACACAGAGGAGACATTCAGTGAATATCTGTGGCATGAATGGTGGCTGAAATCTCTACTAGGCTAGCTAACTTCTCCTCTAATTCCATGCTCAACAGGCATCCTTCTGATGTGACTGATTCAGATGACTAGATCCCCTATTGCTTGGAAGCGGTATCCTAAATAACTGGCAAAATATTTCATTCACAAGCAAAACTAATCCCTCATTGGCTTTGGAGTTGTCACAAAAATCTTGTGAATATGGTTAATGTGAATTAGTCACAAGACATCTATGTGCACTAATAAAATTATTAATTAAATTTTATTTAGTTTTAATTAAAGTTAAATTTAATTTTAATTAAATTTTATTAGTACACATGAGATCTGTAAAACTCAAGGCCAAACATAGGAGAATGGTGGCTGCGGCAAAACTGTCCTCAGGGGAGAGTCTATCCACAAGGCTAGTCCTATACCCTCCGTGACATTGCTAAATAGCTCCAAATGCAACACAAGTGCCTTACCTATAGGTAATACCCTTGTACCAAACCACTTTCACTAGTTCAGGATAGGAATATTCTTCTTCACCGAACTGTGAAAGTGAATCACAATAATGCCACCTGTGAAGGACAAAATACAAGCTATTAATTCTGGTTGCCTAACATAATTACCTTTAGAAGTGAACAGAACAGTGCTACTGTAGTAAGATTTATTTCTTGCTTAAGTACTAGATCAAAGAAAAGTAGAAATTAATATGAAAGTGCATTAATGAAATTTAAAACTACAGTTGACCCTTGAACAACATGGGGGTTGGGGGCACAAACCCCAGTGCAGTAGAAAACCAAGTACTGTTATCTCTGCCTCAAAAACAAAGGAGTTTATAAATGACTCACCCAAGGGCAGGAAGCTGAAACAGTTTGGATAAAATCAGGACTCAAACCCTAGTTCTGTTGATTCCCTAAATTGTGATCTCTAATCGAACACAAACTTTCCCCCCACACTTAGTTCATTTAAAGATCTGAAAAATAAAAATACAGGCACTATATTTATTGAAAAAAACCTGTGCATAAGTGGACCCACACAGTTCAAATCCGTGTTGTCCAAGAGTCAACTGTAATCTTATTTTTCCATGTATTTTTAATAATCTCATTATTGAACCTCAGCATAAATACATAAATTAAGTTTCACTAACCTTTAAAATTTAGGATTCAAACAATAAATATTTACTGAAATAGCTATGGTGAGCCAGGCACTGTGCAATACACACTATGGATATGACACCCAAGAAAGCAAACATGGTCCCTGCCCTCAATGGAGATTCTATCTAGCAGGGACATAAAGTAGTAGATACTGAACATAAAGAAAAGAGAATTACTGTATGCGATGGGATTGTATAGAGCCTAATCCAATCTAGGGACTTCAGAATAATGACCCTAAGGAAGATAGGCTTATTTATGCTAAGACCTGGAAATGAGCATAAGTTAGCGAGCTGAGAGAGATAAAGGGAGTGTTCCTGGCATGGAAAGAGTAGGTGCCATGGTAAAAGAAAGCTTGGGCAAGAATTCTAGGGACCGCAAGAAGTCCAGTTTAGCAAGAGTAGAGAAAGCAAGGGCAACAGTGGTGAGGATTACAGACCCACGAAGAGACCAGATAACAGAAGGCCTGTTAAGCCATGCCGAAGGATAATGGATTTCAACCAAGGCCAGTGGCAAGTTACTGAAAACCTGTTAATTTAGAAGCATAAATCTCTTTTGATGTGTACTTATAATACTGGAATTCCCAATTCTAACTACATAATCATGACAAGGCAAAAAATCATTCCCATTTTTTGTTTCCAATAACAAATATGTACTCAGAAGACTACCTGGGATCATATCCCAATTCTACAAGCACTAGGTGTGAGACTGTGCTTGGGTTATTTAACATTTCTGTGTCTCAAGTTCCTCTACCAAATGGGGTTGATAACAGTATTTACCTCATGGGGTTACTGTGAGGACAAAATAGGTAAGTATAACCATGACTGGCACAAAGTAAGTGCTCTGTGTTAGCTATTATCATTATTACTACACTACTTATACAGAGTTCATGTTACAAATCTATAACCATTAGGCTATTCATTCCTTAGTGAAGGTAAAAGGTTTGTACCTAGCAATCCAGAAGCCTCTCATGTTTATCCCTTTTGAAGATGGACATATTTACAGTCAGTTAACCAAAGACAAGGGTGTCCTCTGAGGCTATGTATGAAAGAAAGAACCCATGATCACACACTTGTCAGGTCCATGCTCCAGCAACAGAACTAGTAGGTTCCACTGAGCAGCAGCGCATGCTTCCCAGGGCTCGCTCCCACCGAGCTCTGTGCCATCACTTACCACACTTCAGTAATCTTTTCAGTGATAGTGACCCTTACTAGACTCTAAGCTCCTAGAAAGCAGGGACTCTTAATCATCTCTACAGTCTCCATGCTTAACAAAGTACCTAGTGTAGTCAGCCTTCCACCAACATCCAATGCATGGATGTAAAGTAAGAAATATAAGCAACACATTAGCCGGGGACATTATTTACTATCCGTTACAAGCAAAGTTTTAGATCAACTGAACTTTCCTTATGAATGGTATCAGATGATTCAGAAAGAAAAATAATCCTTAGGTAAGGTCTGGTTCTGACAAAAGCATTAGGACAAATAAGTCATTCTTCCATTACCTGTGCAGGTGTGGGACAGGACAGCTTAGTAACAGGGCCCTGGGAAGAACAGAAACTTCTTTTCCTCTTTCCTCAGAAGTTAAAATTCTCTTCTGGGTGATATCTGCATCAGTTCCAGACATATTGCTGATTTTATTATGAAAACAAAGTGCTAAAGACAAAGGATATTTCCATTCCTCCGGACAGGAGGCCACAGACCAGCACTGCTTTACCCACGTGTATACACACGTGTCTTTTGTCCCAGGTGAAGACAGCGCCTCCCTCCCTTCAGTTCCATTTACACAACTCTTCTCTAAAGGTTCTTTGGATTTCGTGATCTGATAATAAAGTTCATTTTCTTTATTCTTCTGTCTCTGTCCTGATAAACTTCCATATGTACAGATTTTGCCAGCTTTTTCAACTAGTTTGTCCTTTTTGGCTTTATTATTTTTTTCTGACAGTACTATAGATGAGTCTGGCTTCTGGCTTACTTTACACAAAAAATGTACTGTAAATTCATGCTGAGATTTGGGCAGGCAAAGGTATGCGTGACCATCTAAAGATGATATCTTCACGGTGCCACTCTGCATACATATCATGCCATCATCCGTATCAAGACCGGGCCATCTCACTTCTGAGATGTCAGTGAAGATACGCTGAGTTGAGGGGAGAAAAAGGGATGGTATTTTCTGTTAACAGTCCAATTTTTCCATACATTTGATACTTACATATTATGTAAGAAACCTCTTAAAGTTTTGTGTTCTACTACCTAGAAAGAATGAAAAATGTCTGCCTATATATGGTTTTCCAGAGAACATTTGATATTGTTAAGATTATTTCTTAGAAAGTAGACATAAAACACACACACACACACACACACACACATACACTCTCTGACAAAAAGGACAGAAAAGAAGAAAAAGAAAAATCATCTTGGTTATATTTAATGTTAAACGTATTTTGATTTAAAGTGTACAATGAATCAGAGATAAATAGATTTGCAGCCCCTCCCAAAAAGTCTATTCTGAAAAAGAATATAAATGAGGGAAGACCAGCACTGCTGTATGAAAAGCAATCATAACTTAAATGGTATGGAACCAGCATAAAAATCACTGACAGAACAATTTAGAGAACACAGAAACAGACTCAACCATATCTCAAAATGTTACATATGATAACATAAGTTTTTCAAAACAAGGGGGGGAAGGGAGATTACATATTTAATAAATGGTACTGAAATTATTGAACAGCATTTGGGAAATGCTATCTCAAAGGATTATCACATGGACTAAATAGGATAACATGTATAAGGTACTCGTCCTACATAGCACCAGGTACAGCACACACTAAAATAAATTCCGGGTGCCTTAAAGGGTAACATTTAAAAAAATCGAATTACTCAAAGGTAAACTGATCTGGACCAATAGCAAACAGATTCATAACAGGTAACAGTGCCTGTTGCATCTTTTCATATAAGATAAAAACGGTAAGTGTCACATAACAGTCTTTTAATCAGTTAAGCTTGCCAAATTACACATTTCACCTTCCATTTATATGAAACCGTAGATTTACGAAAACTACTGTCAAGAAAGCCTCGTAAATTTACAGTGCTATCTATGTGTACAGATGTTAGTGTGCTAAAATTAAGGGCAGTATTCATGCCATTTGCAGCAACATGGATACAACTAGAGATTACTGCACTAAATGAAGTAAGTCAGAAAGGCAAAGACAAATACCATATGATATCACATATATGTGGAATCTAAAATGTGGCACAGGGCTTCCCAGGTGGTGCAGTGGTTAAGAGTCCGCCTGCCAATGCAGGGGACACAGGTTCGAGCCCTGATCTGGAAAGATCCCACATGCCACGGAGCAACCAAGCCCGTGCACCACAACTACTGAAGCCTGCGCGCCTAGGGCCTGTGCTCCGCAACAAGAGAAGCCACCGCAATGAGAAGCCCGTGCACCACAACGAAGAGTAGCCCCTGCTCACCGCAACTAGAGAAAGCCCACACGCAGCAATGAAGACCCAACGCAGCCAAAAATAAAACAAATAAATAAATAAATATAAATAAATAAAATGTGGCACAAATGAACCTATCTACAAAACAGAAACAGACTCACAGACATAGAGATCAGACTTGTGGTTGCCAAGGGGGTGGAGGGGGGAAGGGAGAGGGATGGACTGGGAGTTTGGGGTTGGTAGATGCAAACTATTACATTTAAAATGGATAAACAACAAGGTCTACTGTATAGCACAGGGAACTATATCCAGTCTCTTGGGATAAACCGTAATGGAAAAGAATATTAAAAAAAAGAATGTCTATATGTGTATAACTGAGTCACTTTGCTGTAGAGCAGATTGGCACGACATTGTAAATCAACTATACTTCAATTAAAAAAATTATTAAAAAAAAGGGCAGTATTCATTGATGGCAAAGCTGCTTTATAAGGATGGTCAGTTCAGACAATTCTTTTTTCTAGAATTAGACTACCTAATGATCCTACTGCAGCATCAACAGCAAGTTACATAGTTTCAATGAATAATTACTCAAAAGATACAGTGGATGGACTTCCTTGGTGGCGCAGTGGTTAAGAATCCACCTGCCAATGCAGGGGACACAGGTTTGATCCCTGGTCCGGGAAGATCCCACATGCCATGGAGCAACTAAGCCCGTGCGCCACAACTACTGAAGCCCGTGCACCACAACTATTGTGCGCCACAACTACTGAAGCCCGCATGCTCTAGAGACCATGCACTGCAAATACTGAGGCCATACGCCGCAACTACTGAAGCCCACGCGCCTAGAGCCCATGCTCCCCCCCCAACAAGAGAAGCCACCACAATGAGAAGCCTGCACACCGCAATGAACAGTAGCCCCCGCTCACCGCAACTAGAGAAAGCCTGTGTGCAGCAACAAACAAAGACCCAATGCAGACGGAAAAAAAAAAAAAAAAAAAGAGATACAATGGAAAAATGGCCTTGTAAACTAAGTCATTAGCTTACAATTTTTCTTGACTCCTTTGCCATGAGACAACACAACAGAAAATTACTCAGTAAGCAGGCAAGCATCATGACTGTAGCAGAAAGTGATTAAGAGACACAGTCTTCAGAGTCAGATAGACTGGGTTCAGATCCTGACTTTGCCACTTAGAAAATTTTCATGGACAAATTAGGTAAACTCTCTGAGATTTAGTTCCCTCACCTGTAAAAAGGGGTTTGGTAGGTAACCAATACACCTGATTTTGATTGTTTGGACATCCATTTTGATCAGCAGGTACCCATGCCATACTGGTGTTATTAAATATTTTTAATACTATTCCTAGTTCTTGGCACATAGTAAACCCTCAAGAAATGATGGTCATTATTACTCCTAAAAGTTCAAAATAGAATAAAAGAATAAAATGTGTATACCCATAAGTAATTACACATCTC
This sequence comes from Balaenoptera ricei, assembly GCF_028023285.1. NCBI lineage: Eukaryota > Metazoa > Chordata > Mammalia > Artiodactyla > Balaenopteridae > Balaenoptera > Balaenoptera ricei. Next base: position 36,742,383 of record NC_082641.1, read on the forward strand.
TACTACACATTAACAAATAACTACACATAAGCTACTTAAAATGGCCACAAAGTTTGTTAATTTTGACACCTCTGAGAATCAAAAAGTCACCAATCTGTAAAGTTCTGAGTATAATCCTCTGCTACAAAAAAAAAGGCAGAGAATCATCAAAAAATCTACAAACAATAAATGCTGGAGAGGGTGTGGAGAAAAGGGAACCCTCTTGCACTGTTGGTGGGAATGTAAATTGATACAGCCACTATGGAGAACAGTATGGAGGTTCCACAAAAAACTAAAAATACAACTACCATATGACCCAGCAATCCCACTACTGGGCATATACCCTGAGAAAACCATAATTCAACAAGAGCCATGTACCACAATGTTCATTGCAGCTCTATTTGCAATAGCCAGGACATGGAAGCAACCTAAGTGTCCATCGACAGACGAATGGATAAAGAAGATGTGGCACATATATACAATGGAATATTAGTCAGCCATAAAAAGAAACGAAATTGAGTTATTTGTAGTGGGGTGGATGGACCTAGAGTCGGTCATACAGAGTGAAGTAAGTCAGAAAGAGAGAAACAAATACCGTATGCTAACACATATATATGGAATATATATGGAATCTAATACATATATATGCTAACACATATAAATGGTTCTGAAGAACCTAGGGGCAGGACAGGAATAAAGACGCAGACATAGAGAATGGACTTGAGGACTCAGGGAGGGGGAAGGGTAAGCTGGGACGAAGTGAGAGAGTAACATTGACATATGTACACTACCAAATGTAAAATAGATAGCTAGTGGGAAGCAGCCGCATAGCACAGGGAGATCAGCTCGGTGCTTTGCGACCACCTAGAGGGGTGGGATAGGGAGGGTGGGAGGGAGACGGCAAGAGGGAGGGGATATGCGGATATACGTATACATATAGCTTATTCACTTTGTTATACAGCAGAAACTAACACAACATTGTAAAGCAATTATAATCCAATAAAGATGTTAAAGGAAAAAAAAGGCAGAGAGATAAACTATATAACTTCTGTGTCTCAATGTACAAAATATCAAAACACCCTAGTCTGTGAAAATATATAGGTCTATGTGTTCTATAGCAACATGTCTATGCTCAAAGTGTCATGAAGAAAAAGACTAAATATTAAACTACCTGTTTGTAATTACTTGTCCTCAAATATTTGTTTTAAAAATGAAGTTTAAAAAATATTACCTTTTTCCTTTCAGAAGGTATGATGCTTTCAGATAAAAAAGGGCAAGTAGCAAAAGAGTTACGGAAATCTAGGGCTCGCTGTAGCTGCTCCTACAAAAAGAAATACAAAGTAATTTAAAAAAATGATTTGAAAGTCAATTTAGAATGACAGTAATCCGGAATACTAACTACTTTCCATATTCTGGCCACCTCAACAATATTTTGGTATTAAAAAGAGTAGTTTTTGTGTCATCTTTACTTACTCGGTACGTGCTAATAACAAAGTGTGTCCTTTGGCGAATTCTTTCTGGTTGTTGTAAAGGATGTACTGAAATAGGAGGTGCTTTTTCAAATAAAAATTCAGAGCCACAGGGAGAAAGCTGCAATCTGGAACCATCAACATATTGTACTTGCACTGAGTCATCTTCATAAAGTACTATTTGCACTTCAGCTGCCATTATTGTGACTACGGATAAAATGTCCTTCCAAGGCAAAGGCTGAGGAAATAAGAAATACAGTATCTCCAAATAGTTCTCTTCATGTACAAAAGTTCTATCAAAATAAGTGGATGAACATAAGCAAAACACAAAATTGCCATTGCATTTACTTTTGTTGAATGAAAAGTGATTATCTTGCTATACACGCTTATGTGATCTGAATGCCTTCATTAACCCCAAGGGCTCTACTTCAGTGTGGGAAGATAACTGAGAGGGAAATGGCCCACCAAGTTATAAATGCCCTTATCATTTTAGTAACTTTACTTCTGAAGTTTAACTTCTGAAAATTGTATGCTCAGTGTCTCATTTCAAATAACAAGCAAATTCCATCTTTGCAAAAAGAATACAGCAAATCATTTGTAGGACATGTAAAAGGCAGGCCAAAAGTAACTATTAGGCCTAAGGGAAAAGAACACCTGGATTCCTGCCCCTAGCCTGGCATTAAGGAAGTAGATCCATGTCACGACTCAGAAAGCTAAGTAACCACCTAGTGTCTTAGATTCATCCTTATTTCACTGAATTCAATTTCCTCTTCTTTACCTCTAAATGTCTCTGTATTTTCACTTACGCTTTCCATATAGGTATGATGGAAGGGGAATGGAGGGCTGGGTTCCAACTCCACCAGCTCATAGCTATAAACCACAGGTTGGTTGGGTTGGTTGTTTCCTTATTTGTAAAATGGGGGTAACAGGATCATTGTGAGGATTAAATGAGACAACACGTATGACAGCGCCAGTAGTGTGAATGTTGCCTTGTAGAAGCTCAGTAAATTTTATGATTCTTTCTAAAACTAACTCCATCCCCTTCTAGGACATCATCTCCTTCTGTTACTCAGGTGATAAAGTTTCACCTGTCAGAAAAAAAAACTTTCCATAGATACCACCTTCCCCAGTTTACCTCTATTGCCTACCAATAAACTTCTCAGGTATAGTATCCACTCAGTGTCAGCTTTCTCTCCCAACAATCTTCGATGAATTGCAATCCAGTTTTCTCCTCCACCTCTCTACTGAAATTGTTTCACAACGGTCACCAGTATCTTCCTATACCCAATGACTTCAGTCTTCACCCTGCTAAACTGGTCAACGTGTGACAATGTTGTCTATCTTCCCTTGCACCAAACTTCCTCTTCCTCTGCCTTTTATTTTAAAAAAAAAGGGGGGGTGGGTGCGCCATGGTCCCTCCTCCACCACCCCCTCTATATCTACTGCTCTTTTTAATCATTCCTTTTCTTCACCATTCTCTCAAATCAAGGATTCATCAACACCTGACCTTAGTTAGTCCCCATTTCATCTCTTCTTACTAGATACACTCATGTTGCTTTTATGCCCACCCTTGCTTTTTAAAAAAAAAATCTTACGGGCTTCCCTGGTGGTGCAGTGGTTGAGAATCCGCCTGCCAATGCAGGGGACACGGGTTCAAGCCCTGGTCCAGGAAGAACCCACATGCTGCGAAGCAACTAAGCCCGTGCGCCACAACTACTGAGCCTGTGCTCTAGAGCCTGCGAGCCACAACTACTGAAGCCCGCGTGCCTAGAGTCCATGCTCCGCAACAAGAGAAGCCACCGCAATGAGAAGCCTGCACACCGCAACGAAGAGAAGCCCCCGCTCTCCGCAACTACAGAAAGCCCACATGCAGCAACGAAGACCCAACGCAGCCAAAAATAAATAAATAAAATAAATAAATTTATTGAAAAAAAAATCTTACCCCTCTTCAATGTATGTAATTAGCTACGTATGATATAGCCTATAATCTTTTGCAGAATATGTCAGGATATAAGTAAATATTAAACCAATATTAAATGATCTCTCCTGAGGAAATTCACACTTTAATCATTTTCTTTCTTTAGAGAACTTCCAAATCTACCTGACCTCTCTCCAGAGCTTCCAGTTGCCTGCAGGACCTCTCTTCATGTCCCTGTTCCACAGATACATCAAACTCCACATGACCAAAATGGAACTTAATCACTCCCACCAAAAGCAGACTTCTGTAATACCCCCTAATTCACTTTCACTCTTAACTCCCTGGAGGCCAGTCTACAAACAGTAGCTAGAGGGACCTTTTAAAATAAAAATGAGATCTAACCCTTCTTGACTTACAACCCAACATTTGCACTTAGATAAAACCCAAATTCTTTTTTTTTTAAATTAATTTATTTTATTTATTTATTTTTGGCTTTATTGGGTCTTCATTGTTGTGCAGGGGCTTTCTCTAGTTGCAGCGAGCGGGGGTTACTCTTCGTTGTGGTGCACAGGCTTCTCATTGCGGTGGCTTCTCTTGTTGCGGAGCACAGGCTCTAGGCGCACAGGCTTCAGTAGTTGTGGCACGCCGGCTCAGTAATTGCGGCTCGCGGGCTCTAGAGTGCAGGCTCAGTAGTTGCGGTGCATGGGCTTAGTTGCTCCTAGGCATGTGGGATCTTCCCGAACCAGGGCTCGAACCCATGTCCCCTGCATTGGCAGGTGGATTCTTAACCACTGCACCACCAGGGAAGCCCAAAACTCAAATTCTTAACCACAGCTTATAAAAGCCATACAACCTGCCCCCATCTACCTCTCCAATGTCATCTCCTAACTCTCTCCTTGTTCAGGACAACTTAGCTACGTTCGCCTGTTTAATGTTTTTTTAAGGAAGCTGTATCGCATGTCAGAACCTTTGCACTGTTCCTTCCACCTAGCATGTCCTTTCCCTGGCTCATCACATGGCTGGTTCTTTGGCACCATTAATATCTCAGTACAAATATCTAACTTCCTCAAAGGCCTAACTTGACCAGTTAAAGTTGTTCCCAACCATCTCCCAATCACTTTTTATCCATTTCATCGTTTTTCTTCAAAATATCTATTGCTATCAAAACTGTTCTATTTATTTACTTGCTTTTAGTCTTTTCCCACTAGCACATAAACTCATTCAGAGCAGGGCCCTCATCTGTCTTATTCACAGTTCTATCCCTGGCATCTAAAACAATACTTGGCCAATAATAAGGGTGCAATAAATTTTTTTTTTAATGATAAATATATAAGTAATATATAAGAATATATAAGTGAATTTTAAAATTCTTGCTCCTCCTGAATTTGCAATTTGAGTTAATGGCATCTCAATGTTAGCAATATTTGATTTCTCAGTGTTTCCCTTTACATCCTTGTAACAAGTCCTGTTGATTTTGTCAGTCTCTCCCATAAATCTGGCTCCTCCTTTTCTGTTTCAGGCCGACAACTTGCCCCTCCATTCCTGTAAACTGTCTGGGAACTTTTTCCAATTTTTCCCCTCTCTAATCCATTTCCAGTACTGCCCTCACAAGTAACTTTCCACAACCCGACCATACCAACCACTTTACATCACTTGTTTACATACTTGTTAAACGGCAATAAATATTCATAGCAATAAATATATTTATATTGCAGCTATACGTATCATATATATGTATGATATCAACCTGCTATTTCTGAAAAAAAAGGTGCAGATACACAGTTGGAAAACATATTTTCTGATAACAATTGGAAAAAGGTCTTTATCTTTAGCCAAGTTTTCTTTTTTTTTTTTTTTAACAGCTTATTGGGGTATAATTGTTGTTTAGATTATTTAAATAATTAAGCATACACAGGAAACAGTAGAATGTCTAAAGTTCCTGGCATCATAAAAAATAATCCAGCTTCAACCTAAATTTCCAGCCTCATCTCTACTGTCTTATTCCTGTTTGTGTTTTCACCACCCAGCACATTACGTCCGAGTATATTTAACGATCAAAAAGCCTCAAGTTTGTTCTTGACATAAACGGGAACCTCATTTTTTAAAATGCGCTATCTAGTTACAGAAAAAGCCTCATCAAAACAACAACCAACGTCTTAAACTCACACAGCAAGCAGTTCTGAGCTGAAAAGTCGTGGAAATGAGGACAATCAACGGCCCTTGTGCTTTTAATTTGCCAAAATGGTCGGAGTAGAAACGTCTGCGCCTGCCCACGACTGCTTCTCGAGGAATTTGTCTTGAGTTTAACAAATTACCAGCAAGTTATGTTTCTCGATGAAAGAAAACAATCATAACCGAGAGGAGTAAGGCCACAGGGAGAGTGTTTGGCGGTCTTTCGTCGAGTCCGAGTGGCGGAGGAGCAGCGGCAGCAGCAACGACAGCTCTGACCCCGGAGAAGAAGCGAAGGCAAACAGCTGCGATTCAAACCTTCCCGCACCCTAGGAAAGCCGCCCCACTTTACAAATGAAGACCGGAAGTCCCGACCTGACCGCGCCCTCCGCTCGCATCGGGGGGCGGGACCGGAAGTAGGGGAGGCGGGGCTCCCAGTCCGGAAGCTGGTCCGCTCCTCTCCGGCTTTTACTTCCGGTGCCCCACAAGGAACTGGTCTGACCTGGTTGTTCCAAAGCTGGCTGGGGCTTGCATTCTGATGGTCTATCCGAGATAGCTACAGAGGTGTAATTTAGTGGAGTAATGCTTATTTAAATAATCTAAGCAATTATACGTCAATAAAGCCGTTAAAAAAATTGGGCAAAGATAGAGACCTTCCTTTCCTGGTTTGGTATCAGAAAATGTCTTTCAACAGTTTCTCTGCACCTTTTAAATCTTTTTCTACAATGGCAAGTGGACGCGTCTGCTATATTTATTTATTTCCATTAAAACAAGTATTTATGGAGAGTCTTTTACGTGCTGGGCGTGCTGGGGATAAAGCAGCGAATGAGACCCAGGGTTGAGGATGGGGGCTAGAGATTAACTGGAAAGAAACGACTGGACAATAATTTGATCACAGTTGTGATAAGTGTTCCTAAGATAAAATACAGAGGTCTGTGGGAGTATATAGTGGGCAGACCTAACCTAGACTGAGGAAATATTTTCACTGAAATCCAAAGGCTAAGTAGGTGTTAGCCAAGTAGAGGGGGAAAGTGTTTCAAGCAGAGGTAACAGCCTTGTGTTAAGGCTCTGAGGCCCAAAGGCAAGATCTGGCCCCTTAAAAGGGCTGGGGAAAAAGCCGGTTTGGTTTAAGAATGATTAAAGAGAGAGGCTCTTCTTAGGGGAGAGAAGCCTGAAATTGGGCTATAGAGGTAGGCAGTACAGATTTATGAATTATGGACTTTATCTTAATAGCAGTGGTAAACTATTACAAGGGCTTTAAGCAAAAGGTGGCAGCACTAAGGGATTGAAATATAGCTCCTTAAATTCATCTCCATTTTTAAAAGTCTGATATGCAAGTTGACCTCAATCTTATGTAAAGTGTAATAAGGGCATCCTCAGACAGCCATGTTTTCATTGATCTGTAACATCAGTTTTATTACAGAGTGCTAACTTAGGTCCTATCCAACTCCCACCTTTTCCCCCTCCAGTGTATAAGAACCTCCTATATATAAATTCTGGCTACTAAGAGGGGTTTTGTGGTGCTTTCTGTGCTTTAGAAAAATTCCTGGAACTGCTGAATAGAGAGTGGATTGTAGGATACGAGAACAGACGTGTGGAGCCCAGTAAAAGGCTTTTGAAAGAGCAACAGGAGAGATGACGGCAGTGCAGACTCAAGACTGGACAATGAGAATGGAGAGTATAGCTCCAAGAAATATTTAGGAGATCAACTCTTTGGTTTTGGGGATGATTTAAGAGTAGGAGTTGAAAACAATTCCAGGGGTTTCTGGTTGGGGAAAGTGAGTAGGTGTCAGTGCCATCAATGAGAGGGGAATGTAAGAAGAGTAAATTTAGGGAATAGTATGACAAATTTTGTGAGAACTCCCAGTGGAAACAAGTTAGTAAAGGTCTAGAATCAGGAGATTAGAAATAAATATGGAGGTCAATGGTGATAGATGCTAACTGAAGCTTCAGGAGAAGATGAAATAGTCCAAGGATATTGTGACGTGAGAAAAGAATGCTTAGGACTGAGCTTTGAGGAACACCAGTTCTTACAGATTAGGTAAGGGAAAAGAATCCTCCCAAACACTGAGAAACAGCACAAAAGCTAGAAAGCAAGCTATTGTATTCTAGATGCCTGGGTGTATTCAATTTTGGTGTCAGATATTGCCTAGAGAACAAGCTAAAGAATGAAGTGTTTATTCAACTTAATGACATGGACGTCATTGTTGACTAATGAAATCTGTTGTATATAGTGGTGGCAGCAGCTATAGTGGGTTTGAAGAGCAAATGGGTAAGGAAATGGAAAAAAAATGGGGAAACACTTGAGAAGTCTGACTAGGAAGCAAAGATAGGACTGTAATTGGAGAGAAATGTAAGGGCCAGATTGCTTTTGATGAGAGGAATGGCATGTTCAACAGTTCATGCAAAGGGCCAATGGAGAAAAATTTTTTTAAAAATTACAGACCAAGTAACAATAGAGTTCACGAGAGTGAGAGGGCATGGGATTCAAGCACATGTTGAATAACTGGTTTTTAATAGGTGGAGGGATACTTCTTATACAGGAAGAGGAGGGATGAAGTATATGCAGATACATTTGTGTACATTTGTCCGGTGGCTTTTTTTTTTTTTCCCAGTGAAGCAAGTCTTTAGGGAATAAAGGGGCAGGCAGAGTAGAGAGGGTTTGAATTAAACAAGAGAATGAAGAAATAGTAAGATAACAGGCAGCACTGACAGCCTAAATGAAGGTGGTGACTATGAATGTATAGCAGTACAAACCTACCAGAAACATGACCTCCAGATGCTTGGATGCAGCTGCAGTGTCCAGTTCATCCAGGGCTGGCATTTTGCTAGGCTTACACAATACACCAGTAGCATACATGACCTTAAATTATTTACATCTGCTAAAGTCCAGTCAGCCAAAGACCACCAGGCTCAAGCCTGTAGTCTGACAAAATATTTGACATGTAAGCAAGAGAGCACACTTCAGAGGAAACACAAATGGTGCTGTCCACAGGGGGAGGAGGGCCTCATCGTTGTAAGGTTTGGGTTTCTGCTGAAGAATTCTGAGGAAGCTCTAAGGGAAGAGAGACCAGTTCCTGGTTGGATGCTGTTTCTGCACAGGATTAGCAGCAGGGTTTAACTGAGGGACTGGCTGTTATCATGAGGTGAGGGCAGTTTAGCAACTGGGTATCCCCATTAAAAGATGGGTGAGGATGGCAAAGCACGTCTGGAGGCATCACTGGTAACAGAGCAGTGGTCACGCAAAGCAATGGTCACGCAAGGTGGTCATGACCTTGGGGAAAAATGTTTCCTGTTAAATTTGCAGCTGGCTTTACCTGTGTCTGTCCTCCCAGATTGATGAATAGGCAGGGCTACTTCCTTCTTTTTCAGTTTGAGCTAATTTTCAGTCCTTCCGTCCTGGACAGGTTTTTACTCTTTTACACCAAGCATCCTCTCTCGATAAATGTGACGATTTTTTTATTAAACAAATTACAACTTAATCCATGCTCTACTGTCCTCCCTATAGATAAGATTGAATGAAATACCTAATCATAGAATTGCCCCTGCTGACAGCACCCAAGCTAGAGTGAACCTCCAGTTTCTTAGGCCCTCTCCCAAATTATCCAACCAAAGCCCAAATCTTGTAAGTTCTTTTGAACAACCTCTTACTGACATACCCCACAGTTCCCCATGGTGTATATTCTGACTCACGACAAGTACTAAACCCAGCACATTCAGGTACAGGTGTGGTCCTGGTAGTCTTTGGCTGAAAAGCATTGACAATATAGACAGAGGGTCTGAGTTGATGACACAACTGCCAGGTTCAGACTAATATTTGCACTGTTACCAGACACAAGACTAACATCCACTGGCACCTTTGTGTCCTTGCTCATTAAAGATTTGTACTAATAGTCCCTGTTACAAAAGACTTACTGATCCATATTTCTGTCGAAGATATGGCAATCCTAAAGGCCAACTGTCGTGGTACACGGCCAGCTCGTCCTTTCAGTATGTACTGTTGCAGTTTTAAAGCATGTCCACACATTCTTTGAAGGCCTCCTATCTGATACAGCTTTATAGCAAGCGTCTCACTTACAACCAAGACACTGTAGCAGAAGTAATGCTGCATGCAGCTTCCAAGGCAGCTCCTTCCGGGTCTTTTGCAATGCCCCCTCAACACCCAGCTGCCACGTTGCAAGAAGCCCAAGCCATGTGGACAGGCCTTGCGCAGGTGGTCTGGTCGAGTGATGGCTTCAAGTCATCTCAGCCCGGTCATCAGCCGTGTGAGTGAAGACGACTCCAGATGATTAGAGCCACCAGCTGTGGGAGCCACCCCGAGTCCTTAGTTTTCCCAGCCGAGGCCTCAAAACACTGCAGGATAGAGAAAAGCCGCCCCTATTGTACCCTGTCCAAATTCCTGAGCCACAGAAGCACGAGCATAATAAAACGCTGATTGTTTGAAGACACTAAGTTTGGGTGGTTACTTAAGTAGCACTGGTAATTGGAACATATGATCCTGTTGGTAGCTGTTGTGAGTACAGCAGTAGTTGGTGACAATGAGCTGGCAGATAAAACTGGGTGGTTACGCACAGAGCGACTGGGCAAAGTTTAAAGTATATTCAGTTAGCATATTCTTGGCCCCAGTCTAATGTCGGGCCCCTTCCCTACACCCGCTTCCCCCTATCCCTGAGACTTACAGTGAGCACACTCTTTAGAGAACTACAGATTAGAGTACTAGCCACCATGTTAGGAGCCATTCTTAAAAATAAGAATTCTGACTATTACAATTTCCAAAAACCCCAATTACATACATATTTCCCTTTTACAGTAAGGACGCTAAAGAGTTTTAATGTTTTATAATTGCTGTTTTTTTCCGAGTAGATGTATATGTTATTGAAACTCTTGTTCAACAGACACTGAATAGAATATCTTCTATTCTAGTATAGTTTCTGATTTCAAATCTGAACTTTATGATGTCATGTAAAAAAGTTCAACAGAAACTCTTTAAAATACCAGGATACCACTCCAAAAACTTAGAGGAAACAAAACTATTTAAATTTTATTTTTAAACTCTAATTTTAATCCAGACCAAACAAACAAGCAGAAAAGTGAGAAAGCTGATTGTATAGGCAGACACAGATGTACCAAATGTAAACCAGTGGGTTATGAACAGAACTATTTACATGCATATTTACAAGCAATCCTTTTGTACATTAAGTTTTACTTTTGGTTAGTTGGAAAAAGATTTTTTGACATTGGTAAAAATATTAATTAGGTAGGGCTGAGGTGGTACCACATTATAGTAATAAAAGTATTAGAAAAGTGATTCTCAAGGTATAGCAATTATAAAGCAGATGAAAACTTGAGTGACAAAGATCTAGTAAAATTCTCTAGTAAAAAAGTCAATGCAACTCATGCTATAAAACAAAAATGAGAAAGTCATATAAATAAAGCAGAATAATGTTCCAGGCTTTAGGGTAGTGAGGTTAGGTGAAAAAAACCAATTCTAGAATTGCAATAAATCCTCAGTGAAGAATCTTGGTTGTTTAGTTGGGAGTTCTTAGTCTTTTTTTTATTCCATTTTAAAAGCCCTTGGTCTCAAATAGCATCTGGATATGTAAATCAGTTGTTAATGATATATTCTAAGACTTCAGTGCTAAAGATATTCATGATTCTGATTCATATTTGAAACTCAATTCACTGAGACACTAAATGTAAAACTAAGTGAAACCTATAATACTCATATCTAAAAAAGGATGCTACATTTTGCAGTAATATGTATTTCCAGGCTAAGAATTTTTCCCTCAAGAAAAGTAGAATTTAAAGGATAAGCTTCTAACCAGCTAGCAAAATTTACTTTCGACATTTTTCATTTTTTTCAAAATCGATTTTATTGCAGCCAAAACAGTGGAATTAACTGTACATAATAAACTATTATATATATATACACATTTTAAGTTATAGGGAATAAAGTTTATTTTGGCAGAGAGTGTTAAACAAAATTAAAGTTGCATACATTAGTAACATAACTCAACATCCTTAATTTGGTATAAGTGTGACACATTTTCTTGCTTTCCTGTGTTCTGCTAAATCACCATAACCTAAACTGCTTTATAAAATTGATATGCTGAAACTCAATTTTACTGTTTTCGCTTACGCTCTGATTCCAAACAAAACTTTTCATAAGCTTCTTCTATCTCTGGGTCCATCTCATCATCAATATCATCCAAGTATCTGTGAAAGAAGCAAATGTGACAAGTTTAATGTTTTTTAATTCAGAAAATGTCTAAGATACTAAGCCATGAAAGTTAAGTATGTGTCTCCCCACCCCCCATGACCCTTTCTACCAACATGTGACAAAACTATCTTGCCAATCCTACCAATTGCTGATGGGTCTTTCTCCTTCCTCCTCCCCCGTTTCTAGTACAAGGCCATATGTTGAAATGCCACAAGTTCATTAGGGCAAAGAGAATATAATGCTTACCAAACAAAACTTTAGAGGATAACCTGAAATTCAATGCCAAGGACAACTTTAATTTCCAGTAGTATACTCTTGGCAGGGCTGAACCTTCCTGATTGTGCTTGGAAGCACATCCCTGTATTTTTTTCTATTAAACTAGTACATAAAAGTATGTTAACATTAGAAAATCTTACACTGACTTATAATTAAAATGTTACTACTTAGAGACAGAATAAAGGTGGTTCTTTTTTTTTTTTTTAAACCTACAACACATGGGATGGGATAAGAAAAACTGAAGTCACAGATTTAATTTATTTCCACCCTCCACTTATGAAGAGGAGAATCTAAGTAGCCTGTCCAAATTCACATGAATTGTTAACAGAACTGGAACTAAACCTCACAAGTTCTTGGTCCTTCTATATACAAAATGCAGTACAATCTAACGATAAATGAGTAATACAGTAAAAGTTTATTTTATTACGAAGAATGGCAGATGAAGATTGAGAGATGAGAATAGGACTATAATTTATATATGTCTATCAGTCCAAACATTTTTATATAGTTATCTGTGTTTTAATTTTAATCGTTTTACAGCTAAGCTTTGAGCCTTTTACTATGTGCCAGGGGGCTGTTTCAAGTATTTATGTATCTCACTTAGTTCTCAAAAAAACTCAAGGAGGGGTCTACTATTCCTATTTAATAGATGGAGAAACAGGCACAGAACTCGCCCAAGATCTTACAGCATCAGAGTCACTTATTTAAAGTCTTAGGTATAACAATAGTATCTATTTTATAAAAACTAACTGTGTGAATATGCTACATTAATAGTTTTTCCACCTTAATTATATGTAATTTTCAGAACCATAGTGTTTTCTCTAATATGATTTTCTGAAAATTTTTGGTAAATAACTACTACATATATACCACTATAACACCATTAAATCAAAATGCACATTCTTTCATCATCTTTTCTAGTCTAAACTCCATCTACAAACTGTGGCCACAGAAATTTCACAAAGAAAGCAGCTAAAGATGAGAATTCCCTGGCAGTCCAGTGGTTAGGACTCCACACTTCCACTGCAGGGGGGCCGGGTTCAATCCCCGCTTGGGGAACTAAGATCATGCTGGCAAGCCGCGCGGCATGGCCAAACAAAGCAAAACAACCCCCCCCCCACCAAAAAACCCAAAAACAACCCCAAAAAACCCAAAAAAGAAAGCAGCTAAACAGAACTTACGGATCACCACCCCCTGATAAATCTGTTCCATTTTCTTCATAATCTGGAAAAAAGTCTTCTCTTTCAAGTAACTCTTGATATTTTTCTTGGTAATCTACAAAAAATAAAAAATTTTAATGCTGAAAAATATTCATATGAAATGGCCAGTTATCCCTAAAAAGTATTTTTTTAGTATTATGCCTTTTCATTTAAGCAGATACATTTAAGTAACAGTAAGGTTCCAATTACATATTTAAGAATATCTTTTACAAAACTTATATTCTAATTGGCTTGCTTTATCTCTCCCCGCCCCCAAAATATGTTCATAAATTATACAGTTGGCACTTGAGGGTCATTGACCCTCCACACAATCGAAAATCCACATATAACTTACTCCGCCCTCCTTACGCACGTTTCCTTTGTATTTGCGATTCAACCAACCCTGTGTAAGTACTGTAGTACATATTTAGTGAAAAAATCCACATATAAACAGACCTGTGCAGTTCAAACCTGTGTTGTTCAGGGTCAACTGTATATTTAATATTCCTCTAAATATAAGATGGAAATCAAAGCCACTATGAACATAACAGAGTACATTTCACACCCAGTGTGCATGCTGTTTACATTCTCTGCTGCTTCTTTCCATCAGACAAGATACTGTCCTCACTTGTTGGCGAAGAACATGTTTCTTCCATACTACTGTTTTTCCTTCCACAAGGAGGGATTTCAATCAAACCTCCTAGCTTCTGGCTCCCCCATTACTCCTTCCCAAGGAGGTAAAGTGAGTTACCTGGCTAGCAGGTAAGAGCCATCATTGCTTGAAGTTTCTCAATCAGAGGAGGCTAACCTAGCAAATGTTCTGAGCGTAGGAGATTTTCTTTTCTTCCCTCTCCTTAGAGACAGCTGGAACGTAGACACCTGATAAATGTTTCAGCTATACTAACTTTCCCTTGGTTGGGCTCTTCTAAGGCAATAATAGGTGATATTATAGCTCTCCATCTGCCAACTGTCTTAAGCAGAGTTACCGAGTATCTTTTAAGATTAGCATGTGTGTATGAAGTCCTTACTTCTGAATAATAAAATGGGTCAGTGTATATTAAAACTAGTTATCTTACAATTAGTTTCTTGTGAACAACAGCTACCTCAAATTTCAAGAGGATGATGTAATTACATTTAACTCGATAGAGACCATGTTTTTCCAAGATTGTCAGTCTCTATAAAACTCTAATTCCAGTTTAAAGGGTTAGTGATATTTTGATACCCAATCTTGGCAATTTGGAGACAATTTTAACTAAAAAACCTTCCTGCAACAAATACTTAAGGCAACAGATAAAACATTCTTTTAAATGTACGAATGAGTTCACTCACACACACACACACACACACACACACACACACACACACACACAAAATCAAGTCATCAGATGACAGAAACGAGAAGGGAACTGAAAGCCATACATAACTACTGCAGCTGGGAGGCTGACGGACCAGGTGGTCTTAGAACAAAGGGCTTGCGTTTTAAAACCCACAGAAGGTCAGAAAGCAAGGCCTTGAGTCCACGTGAAACAGAGAGATGGACTTCATGGCCCAAGTCCATCTCACCAACACAAAGGCTGAACATTCAAAGAACTGGTATTTCAAGCAAAAGGTGAACCAAGGAAAAACGAAAAACACCTCGGTGGCAAAGGGAGATGGCAAAGAAGCTTGTTTGTCTCTGCCTGGGTTTGGGGTGAGGACAGAAGTACTCTGAAGAAACTGGTTCCCCAGAGAATTTTTAACAATGGGCCTGCACTTCAAATTTCTATTATCCACGTAAAGAATCCTTACGACAAGAAAATAGAAACTTGTTCCAAGCCAGTATTACCCCTGTGGCTCCTGGGACAAGCAAATATAAACCCCCCTTTGGAGAGATGTTCCTACAATCCAAGCCACAAGTTTTCATAAAGAAAAACAAACAGGCAGTTAAAACGCTGGAGCAGTCATGAAGGGCCATAGTATATGCAGCTTAACTTCAAATGATTTAGAAAAATAAAGTGAGTGTGGAGAGAACAAATGATAAATGGAGTAAACTGCTGAAGGTACATCTGAGTAAAAGATAGATGGATGTTCTCTGCACAGTTTTACTTTTATAACTTTACTGTAAGTCTGAAATCACTTCCACAAAGAAAGTTTAAGAAAGACAGTTAAATATGAGATTGCAAAAAAAGATCACAACATAAATCATTTTGTATATGACAATTAGAAATTTTTGTAATCATCTTGTATATGACAATTAGAAACAGTAGGGTTAGAATGAAAAGAAAACAAAAATATGAAGCAAAAATAAGCATGTTTAGAATGATGAGAAAAAAAGGACTCAAAACTTTAAGATCAAGATACTTTGAACAAAATGCAGAAACAAAATTCAGTTTGAAAACCAAATTGAATTTCTATAACTAAAATAGTCACTAGAAGTAAGTAGGAAAAACAGATTGGACAAAGATGAAGATTGAAGAACCAAAATGAATCAAGGTAGCCTCAAAGAGTAAGGGAAGAAGGAAAATTTGTCTCACCAGACGTAGCAAGATTTACAGTAGGTAAGAAAAATTAAGAATGCAGTATTGGCGTCAAGACAAACAGAAGAAAGATCCACATTCATGGACACAGGAATAAGACACAAATCTATAGGGAGTTACATGGTACACAGAGGGACGTTTTATCCAAGAGAGGAAGGATGACCTGTTGCTGAGATGAGTAACTATAGAATATTTAAGTCCTACCATTTACCACATATAAAAACTAGCCAGATGGATTAAACACCTAAATATAAAAAGCAACAAGGTTTAGAAGACAATGGAATTTGATCATAGTAAGGAAACTAAGTCACAGAGAGCACAAAAAGGACTTTAACACTCAAAGCTTCTTTGTGACAAGACATAAAATGGAAAGACAGCACATACTGGGAGAAATTAAGGATCACTTTCCAGGCCATGTAAGTAATTACAAATCAGTAAACAAATCAATAAGAAAGACAAATGATCCAACAGAAATACAGGCAAAGGACACAAACAGATGATTCTCAAACAAAGAAATCAAGAGGTCAATAGAAACATGAAAAGAAATTCACTACCACTAGTAGGGAAATACAAGTTTACAATTTCGTACAATCAGACTGACAGAAAAATAGGTCTGGTAACAATAAGTGTTGCCAACAATGGGAAATAGGAACTTTCACATGTTGCTGGTGGGAATATTAAGTGGTATAATCATGACGGAAAGCAGTTTAGCAACATTTAGTGAAGTTGAAGATGCATATAGCCTATAACGTAACAATTCTACTTCGTTACCCTAAATAAATTCCTGCACGTGCACAAAGATCCTTAAAGATGTTTGCACAGCACTGTGGGAAGTAACAAGTGTGAACCAACCAACCATCCGTAAGTGGGAGGGGATCTATAAACTGTGGTTTACTCTGAGTAGGTTATTATTTGGCATTTAAAATGAATGAACTAAAGCTATATATACATCAATCAACATGAATACCAAAAATACTGAATAAAAAATAAGTTGCAAAAAGATGTGCACAATAAGGTACCATTTAGGTTAATACTACTGTGTATGGTAATACCTATCATTTACAGCCATATATGAAGTAAAAAGACAGCACAAGGACACCAATGTCAGGACAGTAATTACCTCTGGGGGGGAAGTTATGGAAGGACTGGACTTGAAGGTGAGGTATCAATTATAGAAACAGAGAATGGTTATTACTACCTATAAAGGGTTTTATTTCTTTGAAAAGACCCCAAGTATATACTGATAAGTGAAATTGGTTCAATCTTGACAGTGAATCAATATGCCCTTTTTTGTGTGTGGTTTTTATATTTTTGAATATTTCATGATTTAAAATTGAGAAGTTAAGCGGTTCTTCTTTCTACCCATTTGTGCCCGAGGCATAGGACAGTCAGTGCCTGCTATCCAGAGGAAACAAATGGGAAAATTCTGATAAGCTGGTTGTAAGTTTGCTCAAAGTGGGGAAATGTTCTCTTGCTCACAGTGCAGTTCTGTTTATCACAATTAAAGCACTCATTCTATAAACGGCTCTTTTCTGGAAGGGGAAGTGTGCAGAGATTTAGATTTTAATTAACTGACCCACCAAATATTAATAAGATCCACAGTTCTTAGTATCTGCAAGTATTAACCTGTACCATGAAAGCTGCTGACTATATAGTGAACTACAACCATCTTGCCCTTCCACTGTAACTACCTGAAGGTTTAGAGGATAAAAACAAAATATTAGAGGAAATATAAAATAAAAATGCGTGCATTTAATTGAGGGATTCTTCCAATCCTTCATTGTTAGGGTGACAAGACACTATATACTGAATCAAATGTTCCACCTGAAATGGTTCCAAGTGGTAACTATAAGAATATTCTAGTGAGACAAACCTTTACCCTATATTTTAGAACGATGTGAACTCTTCAAAAAGCTACAGCTTTGTGCCAGTGAGGGTATCGTTTTCTGTAATTTACCATCTTACCAAAAAATGGTCGGGAAATGACTGAGACCACATACCTGGATCAGCTGCAGTGAAAGGAACACCATCAGATGTATAAAATGTTGGCTCATTCTAGGAGGAATCAGAGAGATTAAAACATGTTATCATTTCAGAATTGATTTTTTAAAGCACATTAATTGAGCATGGCTGATTTCATTCATCTGTACCTGATAATACAAGAACAAGCAAAAAACTAAATTTCTAGCAGCCATTTTCATTTCACTGGGAAAGTCTATGGTCTTCAGATTACTATTCTATTATCTCAAGTTCTTGTGGGTCTAACCCCACCCTCTGCCGCCTGTCACACCCTTGGTGACTTGGTGTGTCGTGCACTGTAATTTAGTGTCAGCTGATTTTTAGTTGTGATTCCCACCCCCTGCAACCATTTTTTTCTTTAAGTAATTCCAAGACTGGATTGTAAGAGCATTCCTCCATAGTTTCTTTCTGTTTGATCCTGTCGAGAGCTTCAGGGCATCACTGGCCTGGTAACCATTTTCATTTTCTTAATTTACTTTACTACAAAATGCCAAGTAAAAGTTTGAAATGCAGGCCTTTGATCATGAATTCTCTGGAAAAACTGCTTTGAGGAATCCCTGCACTCACCCAAGTCCAAGTCAAGCCTTATTCATTTCCCTTGCCAGTGAACGGCGCTTTGTCTAGTCTACCCTTTCACTGAGGCTTCCTTCCATGGCTGCCATGTGACTCTAAGCCAGTGAAAAGCGTTATTAGGTATTAAATTCTGAGATAAGTTTATGTAACTTATCTACAAATTGCCAAAATTGAATTCAAGCAATAACCAAATTTAAAATGCAAACACTGGCATACCATAAAATAATTAGGATCATTTTCAGGTGTTGCTTCCCTGTATGTTGAAGTTGCATGGACTCTACCCCAGTTACTTGACCGGAGTTCTACAAGCTTCAAGAGCATCTGTTTTACATCTCTGCAGACAAAAGTTGAAAATGAGTTAAAACGAGCAAGTGTTATCATGCTCTAATATATCACAGATGCCTAAAACGTTGTTTCAAAAATTTAACATGCTTTGATATTCTAGACATTTCCTATAATAACACAAATTTATCTTTTTAAAAAAATGCACATCACTCCTTTACTATACTGATCTGGAAAAAAGGATTTAGTACAGTTATGCTCAAATGAGTACTGGGCCCAAGTGAAAGGCCAAGCAACTGGAACATGATTCAGAAATCTGGCACAGTGAAAGACACACTTGGACGTGATCAAGAGGCATTTCACTGCCATAAAACGATAAGGCAGCGGAGGGATTCTAACACACACGAGAGGATGAACTCCTACACCTTAGAACTCAAGGAGCTTATCCCATGTTGGTGTAAGGAATGGCTTATTTTCTGACCACATGTGGGAATATTTCAATAGCCATCAGAAACCCCAGAAGGTTTTCTTCTAATTATATAATTTTTAAATCTACAAACAATAAATGCTGGAGAGGGTGTGGAGAAAAAGGAACCCTCCTGCACTGTTGGTGGGAATGTAAATTGATACAGCCACTATGGAAAACAGTATGGAGGTTCCTTAAAAAACTAAAACTAGAACTACCATATGACCCAGCAATCCCATTACTGGGCATACACCCTGAGAAAACCATATTTCAAAAAGAGACATGTACCACAATGTTCATTGCAGCACTATTTACAATAGCCAGGACATGGAAGCAATCTAAGTGTCCATCGACAGATGAATGGATAAAGAAGATGTGGCATATATATACAATGGAATATTAGCCATAAAAAGAAATGAAATTGAGTTATTTGTAGTGAGGTGGATGGACCTAGAGACTGTCATACAGAGTGAAGTAAGTCAGAAAGAGAAAAACAAATACCATATGCTAACACATATATGTAGAATCTAAAAAAAAAAAAAAAAAAAAAGGTTCTGATGAACCTAGGAGCAGGACAAGAATAAAGATGCAGATGCAGAGAATGGACTTGAGGACATGGGGAGGGGGAAGGGAAAGCTGGGACGCAGTGAGAGTAGCACTGACATATACACACTATTAAATGTAAAATAGATAGCTAGTGGGAAGCAGCTGCATAGCACAGGGAGATCAGCTCAGAGCTTTGTGACCACCTAGAGGGGTGGGATAGGGAGGGTGGGAGGGAGACGCAAGAGGGAGGAGATATGGGGATATATGTATACGTATAGCTGACTCACTTTGTAATACAGCAGAAACTAACACATTGTAAAGCAATTATACTCCAATAAAGATGTTAAAAAAAATTAAAAAAAAAATTATATACTTTTTTGTAAAAGTAAATACAACACATAAACATTCAGGATTGATCCCGATCTTCTGGAGCCAGGGAGGAAACATTTGTTTGAATTGCCACGCATATTACATTCATTCTCCACTGGAATGACTAGAGCCACCCCGTCACCTGACTACAGAATAATACAGGACTGGCCCCTGGGAACATAAATAGGCTCTCTTGCTTTCCCTCGCTGGTCACGCCTTAACATGGTTCCCCCATCCCGTACTCAAGCAGGTCCTTAGTAATAAACAAAGCATTAGCTAACCCCCCTGAATTACTTCCTGTCCACACTCTTGGACGAGTCTTCCCTTGCTTGGACTGACAACCCTGCCCCCGAGGTGCCATTCTGACTAGACTGCATGAAGGGAGTGGGTGCAAGAGAAAAAAATGGCTACTATGAAATTGGGAGCCACTAGTCCCCATCTGGAGCTACAGCTTACAGACGTGGTCAGTTTGATATGTGTAGGGGAGAAGTGCAGAGGAATGGGATGGGCAGGGAGGGTGTCCTTGGGAGTAGCTGGTCTGCTGCTCGCCCTCACTTCTTGGCCTTGCCCTGGGCAGCCACAGCCTCCACGGCTTTACACACAGTCTCCTCATCCCCTAGGAACTGCACAGGCTTCATGGGCTTCCTGTTCGGGTCCAATTCATAGTCAGCAGGCTCAGCTCCATGACAACCTCTTCAGAGACCCTCTCTGCTTGACAATGCCGCTGGAGGTTGGTGCCATGGGCTACAGTCAATACCCCTTTCCTCTCCTTGATCTGGGAAACTATTTCTTCCTTCCAAAAGGGCAGAGCTCTGGTAATAGTATCCTCAGACTCTCACAGGAGGGTAGCTAATCTCCAGCGAGGTCTCCATCCCTTCGATTCTCACTGATGTTGCTGTGGACGGCGTGACTGGGCTCCACTGGAGGCAGGGGGACTTCAGAGGAGCGCCTTCAGGTCTTTACTGGGCCTCGCTACGCTTGGCAGTGGTTCTGCTTTCCTGAGGCCAGACGCCCTCGCTGCCGCCCACTGAGGAGCCAAGGCCTCACCTCTGAGAGCCACATCTGGTCAATGGCATCCAGCACTGTCCGGAGGGTCTGAACTGCTCTCCTATGCACTGAGGTGAAGTCTACATGCTCGCACCCCACTGCCTGGCTCCTGTTGTCTTTTTTTTTTTTTAAGACAGGCTTGAAATTTATTCCACGTAACTGTGGCTATATATGGTTCTTAAAGGCAGTGTGATCCTGCTAACACGTTTATACCTCCAACTGGACTTATAGTGATACTTTACCCAAATATTTATTGAGCTTAAAAGTATTAATCATTTTATTTTTTAATGGACTCATATTCCCACAGGAGTATCTTAACTTCTTCCATTTATAAGCATAATTGAAGAAAAGTGGCTAGGTGAGCAGAAGCCATAGGTAAAAAAAAAATTTCTGTAGATCTATAAAGAGTATTCTGATGAAGCACAACAGATTAAAAACAACCCCAAAGAAAAAGCAAGGAATTGAGATCTACTGGCTATCTATATTACTTCTTTTCCTACCTGCTGCAATTTGCGTCTAGGACAACATTTTCAATTCTCTGAATAATTTCTTCCATGTCAATCTTTCCTTTTTCCTTCCAGGCATCTTCTAAAACTGACCCTGTCAACTAAAAAAGCAAGTATCAGTAAAATAAAGAATTCAGTAAAGTACAGAAATTCTAAAAAGATATTAGTAGCAGTTAAAGCATTCTTTAAATAAGATGAATTTAGCAAGTTAAATATTCCTAATTATTTTCTACCATCTAACATTCAGGAATCGCTATACTTTTTCTTGACAGGGAAAAGGAATGAACTATAGCAGAAGTTTAATCATAGGCTTTATATGCCAATGACTATATGGCACGTTTGCTATATGACCAAGGCTATAAAATTTTAATCAACATATCACTTTTTGAAATATGCAACATCCAACAAGTATAGAAACTTAGAATTTAAAAAACACAATCAGGAAAAAATGAGTTAAGGATATAAACAGGTAATTCACAGAAACTAAAAAAATGGCTTACAAACAAAAAAAGGCTTAAATTCACTAGTGCTTTTAGTCACGGAAATGCAAATTAAAGTGAGGTTTTTGTTTTTACTCATCACGATGACAAAATAAAACCTAGGATTGATTCTATCCATCACTGATAAGGATATGGGAAAAGAGGTATACTCATTCACTGTTGGTGGGAACACACTCTGGCTCAGCATTTGGAAGAGAAATTTGGCATTACTTATCAAATTAAGGTATACATGCTCACTGAGCCACCAAATCTGTGGGTAAGAATTTAAGTTACATAAACAACTGCATATATAAAGATACAATGAAAGATTACTGACAGTGCTACAGTGGCTAAACTGAAAATAACTGTTCAAGGATGGAATGGATAAACAATGTGCATGCATACAATGGAACACTGGGAAGCTACTGAAGAAAGAGCCATGCAAAAATCCAAGATCTTCATTTGGTGGTAAGAAAGCAAGCCACAACAGAGTAAGATCTTATGAGAGCACACATGCAGATAGAGGAAAGGAAGGAAAGGGACTTTACGTATGGGGTGGAGTGAAGGACTTCCATTTTTCACTTCTAAATTTTGCTTCTTATATTAAACAATAAGTATATATTGCCTTTCCAATATTTAAATTCGAGAGTAAAGTAAAATGTCAATATTTAACTTAAATAACTTACTCTTGGATCTATTTGTGTATTATATGTACTTTCCTTCCTTTAAATTATACACTAAAGGGATGAAACAGTTACATTTTAAGAAAAAAAATAAGTAAAACCTACCTTCAGTAATTTTACTGCACAAATTAAGTTGTCATCCATAGGATTAGAAAAGAGGGCATTCAGCAACTCCCGAAGACCGACCTGAAGAATGTCTGCCCTTGTAACCTGTCCATTTGTTCCTTTGATCTTTTGGGGAAAAGAAAATGAAAAGCAACTATGCCAAAATATAACACAGATATACAAATGGTCTAACAAAGTGCTGGCAAAACAAGTGTTTTAAGTTAAACAATACAAAACATATGGTCAGGATAATTTAAGCCTCCTTTAATATTACTGCTTCATAAAGCAGTCTCTAGCCTATTAACACCTTTTTGGGAACACAGAGCTTTTTTCTGCTTTTTATACTATTTAAAAAGACTCTAATTTGCACCAGAATGGAATATGTATCTCAGCTCTCTGGCCTGAAGAACTGTAGGTTCAGGAGCCATGCCTTATCTTTATAACTCCCACCACACATATCATCATGACTTCTACACAGGAAGCTCAACTGCGTTCTTAAAGTGACAATTCATTTAAGGTACATTTTATATTGGTGCTCTTATTTGGCTTATACAAAAATAAACTGAGAAAGATTAAGGCATGAGATTTTTTTAAAAATTAAGGCCATCTGTGGTAAAAAGGGATAGTAAATTAGGCACGAGACTGGACAAAGACCTTTTAGATGCATTGACTGAGATGTACATTTGACGGTGGATTCGTGTGTCTTTTCAGTGGTATTTACAATACTAAGTCCTCAAATCAGGGTTTAAGAAGGTATACCGATATCTGGGACTAACTAGTCGAAAAAAAAAAAAATCAAGCAAATCCATTACAAAGTAATATTCAGCACTTATGTTGCCTACCAACAAGCATATACTCAAGTATACCACCAATTTAGCTGTAGACTTTGCACAAATACATTCTATATAGAAGATTAATATATAAAATAGGACCAAAAAGAACGACTGTAGGTGAATTAGGTGAAAAAAACCAAACAAAAAACACAGAAACTCTAGTCTCTAGTCTCTCCTCTCTTCAAAGTTTTATGCTCTGTGGGGCAAGTTGCTTTTGGGTCACCATACTAAATGTGCTAATATTATGATACAAGGATTCAAAAAGGTGTGATTGTCTGTATTCCAAAAGCTTGAAATCACATGTAAACCATGGCTTTCCAAAAGTACATAAAGACTTTAAAATGCTTAGTAACTATCTCCCAACACCGCCCATGAACAGGAAGACAAAATGGTACATATGTTCCATTTGAGGACTACCAGGATACTACCATGAGTAGGTACTGAGACTATTTTCTTTATACCCCATTTCACTCTTAATGTCACAAAAGAGTAAACACAAATCCCTTATTGAGATCAATTTATATTCTCAGGCTTTGTCAGTACTAAAAAGAAAAATTTCTCCTCACCTCCAGGTTAAGATAAAGTTCTCCCAGAAAGAGTACAAACGCATGGAATCGTTTTCGAGTCACTTCATCCCCTTTTGCAGCTTGATCTTTAACTTCATATTCAGTCCGACATCTAATAAAGACATACCTTTTGTAATCTCACATTGCTTTGTTTTTTAAATAGTCAAACAAGATGACCATTTGTCAGTTTGGTTGTTCACAAGCAATAGAGAGGCAAGTACAATGCACCAACACTCTGATTTTCTGAAATAAAAAGTGTTCCTGTCTATTGTAGCGATCAGAATATGTATTATCTTTTCATACAAAGATTCCTAGTTTTAAGAAACTGATAAGAATAGCTGAAAATAAACCTATTACTAGAACAAATTGTAACGAGTTACAGCTGCAGATTTCATGAGGTTCGCTGTACACTGGCACTAAAAACAAAACAAAAATACCTCACTGCCTCACCTTATTTATTGCCTCATAGGCTTTTTAAGAAAGCACTGTTTTTATGCGAAGTATCTCTAAAATATTCTGCTCTTGCTGAAATACGAACTTTGAACAGAGCTTTAAAATATATACATAAATACAGACGACATCCAACTAAGCTGAAAATGAATTCTTATTAAGCCCATTATTCTTATAATTTCTATTATACAAATCAGAGAAGTCAAGTAAGAGGAGAAGTCCCCAATTGAAACCACATAGAAACATAGAAGGCAATTAATTTGGTCTTTGTTTGGGTCTTTGTTTCTAATAGAGACTAAAGGAGTCAATTAATTTTCCCTTGTTTGATTTCTCCCTGACTTGGTCCATTCACCTTAGAGCTTACATAGTTCTTATTATCTAAAATAATCACAATAAGCCTGTCATTGTCTATACCAGTGAATTATGGTGTCAGCTACTGTTACTAAAATGAATTTTTAAAATGTACTTTTAATGCTCACCATTTTGGTGTTAAAGATTTTTAAATTTTTATTGATAAGGTGTAAGAACATGCTAGAAAAGTCATGTGTTTTATAAAATTGATTTTGATAGTTCTCCATTTAAAGACCAAGGGAGCAGCTTATGAAGGCTTAATGGCTTTCATACCTGAGGTACCAATTTAAAAATTTTTCAAAAAGAACCTAAAGAAAAAAGTCTTTTCTTGTCCAAGAATTTACCTTGGTTCAGTTTACGTATCAATCATAAACCCAGCTTAGCTTATTGTGCCAATGCTTACAAGCTATATTAAATGAGTAACATCTGCTGTTTGAGTCAGACATGGAAAGATATTGGTTATCTTCTCATACATACTAAGTTAATTCCTCATCAGAAAAAAAGTTGGGATATCTATAAATAGAACACTGGTTAATAATGGAAAGGATCAGTTAATTAATGCCAATTCAGTTATCCAAGCACCTTGCTGGCTGCTTTCCTTTCTGTCCTTCCTTTTACGACTTTTCTGGTAAGAGCTTCGATGAAATGACCTTTTTGTTTTATCATCGCCATGACTATTAGATTATATATTAATATATGTTAATGTATGTACAAATGCAAATTCCTACCCTTGTACATGGTTGATTATCTAGGTGAAAGACTCTAAAACTTTAAGCTAAAGATTTTCAATTATAAAAGCAATACGTGGCTATTTCAAAAAGGTTAAAACAGAAAAATATAAAGAATAAAGACACTGCAGCCCAGAAATAACTGCTATGAAGGTAACTTCTATCGGTTTCAAAGTATTCTACATTTTTAAGTTAACAGAATTATGACCTTTTCACTTGTTATATGATTAGTGCTTTTCCATGCTGATAGCTTTGACAGTATCCTAGTACTAGAGAAGCACACACAGGGGATACAGAGTCAAAAGAGCCAGAAGAGTGATTCTCAACCATGACTACACAGTAGAATCACTCGGGGAGATTTACAAACCATGCCCACGCTCTCCTTCAGTCTAATTATATCAGAATTTCCAAGACTGGGGGCTTAGCCCCATTTTAAGTCTCTAGGTAACTCTAAGGCAGAGCCAGGGGTGAGTAGCACAAGGGAAGATAAGCAAGCCTTTCTGCCATCCTACCTCCTCAAAGTACCAACTTTCACATCTTTCCAGAAGCTATAATTTGTACTTTAATTATTATGTAAGGTTAGATATCTTTGTAACTTTGTCATTTATATTTTTCCAAACTGCACCTATCCAGAGTCATTCCAAATACTTCTATTAAAAATAGAAATATTTCTGGCCTTTTTCTTACTCATTCCTAAGAGGCCCCTCTTTTCATATTAAATAAATGAGCTCACTGCCATGTGTTACAAATGTCCCTATTTTTACTTCACTTCTTATAAATTTATGACCCCTCCAATATTATAATCTATATGAAATTAAGTTTAATCTCTTGTTTTAGGGCCTGCAGGTATCATGTCTTGCTTAAAAAGGCTTTACCAACCTAATATTTTTGTTTGTCATTTTTTCCCCTAGTATTTACTGTTTTAGTTTTATATTTGAAATATATTTTGGTGTAAAGAATAAGACAGGAACCCATCTTTGTTTTTTTTCCCCCCAAACGACTAGCCAGTTATGTCAGCAGCACAATTTGTCTTTTACTTATGTATCTGAAGTGTCACCTTCGTTAAAAGCTTAATTTTCAAGTGTCTCTGGAGTGTACTTTTGGAATCTTTATTCTGTTCCAGTGCAGTTTAACCACACGATGGAATACTTTGCAACCATTAAAAGTATCTTTAAAGAACTAGCAGGCAAACTCTAATAAACTCAAAGACAACCTTGTTATTGAATAAAAGAACTCAGATTATAAGAAAATTCATTTCCCTACATTAGCTCATTAATTCAATGTCATCCCAAAACATAAATAAATAACAACATTTGTGTAATTTCACATGCTGATTCTAAAGTTCAGAGAAAATAAGCATGCAAGAATAGCAAAGAAGACTACACACACACACACACGAATGGGGAACTAACTAGACTAGTTGTGAAAAAATGAGTTTTTTAATAGCCTGGTAATAAAACAGGAAGAGAACAAGTAATGAATGGAAGATAATGAAAGTCCAGAATCAATGCAAATATAAGGATGTAGTGTGATAAAGGCAGCAGTTCTAATAAGGAATGGATCATTCAAAAAAGTGGTATGGGAAAAATTGGTTAAACATGTGGCAATAAATGACATTAGATCCTTACTCAAGCCAAAAGTACTAAAAAATATGTAAAGTAACCATTTTTAAGATCTTGGAAAAGGAAAAGGCCTTTCTAGGCACAAAACCAAAGGCAGAGACCATTATAAGAAAAAGGCATATATATGACTATAAACTTAATACTATACAAATAAGAATGGTCTGCCCTTGGACTTCCCTGGTGGCACAGCGGTTAAGAATCCACCTGTCGGGCTTCCCTGGTGGCGCAGTGGTTAAGAATCCACCTGCCAATGCAGGGGACACGGGTTCGAGCCCTGGTCCAGGAAGATCTCACATGTCACGGAGCAACTAAGCCTGTCCACCACAACTACTGAGCCTGTGTTCTAGAGCCCGTGTTCTAGAGCCCACGAACCACAACTACTGAGCCCGCGAGCTGCAACTACTGAAGCCTGCGTGCCTAGAGCCCGTGCTCCACAACAAGAGAAGCCACTGCAATGAGAAGCCCGCTCACCACAACAAAGAGTAGCCCCTGCTCGCTGCAACTAGAGAAAGTCCCTGCACAGCAACGAAGACCCAATGCAGCCAAAAATAAATAAATAAATTAATTTAAAAAAGAAAAGAAAAAAAAAAGAATGGTTTGCCCTATTCTCCCCTGCAACTTTCTATAAAGAACAGTCTTTAGCAAAGAAGAATGGTCAAATTCTAGTACATTTAGAAGTAGTTTTCCTTTAATTTCATATATACACACTAACCTTTGAAGTAGCAATTGGCGGAAGTTGCCACTCTGTGGGCTAATTGTCAGATGATGGGACAGGTAATTACAGAGGCGAGCTCCCATGTAAGAGAAATTTGGGATAGATGTGGCCTTTCAAAAAGAAAAAAGTTTTATATGACACAGACACATCAAGTTATTAATGCAAACACTTAACAGCAATATTCTAAAGAGGAAAAACATTCCTGCCCCCAAAACTGTACAGAAAAATGTACAAGTCATTTGTAATTGTTAGGCATAAGGATATTAACTCTCCCTCCCAACCTTACACCAAGAACCAGAATAAGTACAAAGAAAAACATTAAGGTAAGCTCTCCCCACCATTTACCCGAGGTTAGCAGAAAGCAAAGAGATAAATCTCTTCACACCAACTAATTTTTGCACAAAATATGTACATGTACCCAGTTGCATAGTGCCAATTATGAAGTATATTTGCCAAACTAATGATCTGTGGCATTTCTCAGGAATAGGATGGCACCAACTTTGGCATCTAGCAGTCCAGAACAAGAATCCCAGGCCTGTTTTGTGACCCTGGATATCTCTAAACCTCCCTGAGCTTCAGTTTCTTGATTCCTAAAGAGGTAATTAATGGTACCTGATGCAAAAGATTAACATTTCAACAACACTCCAAACGCTTGGGGTAAAAGAGGAAATCAAAAGAAATAAGCTATTTTTAATAAGAAGACAGTGGAAAAACACTGAGTATCAAAGACTGTGTGACATAGCCAAAGAAATACTCAGGAAGTTTAACTTTCACTGCAGTTTTTAAAGAACAGTAGAACACACACATTAAGAGGTTAAGGGACTTGGCCAGTCTCACAAAGGTAGCAGTTAACCAGGGTCTAGATCTAACAAATGGCCTGATGCCCCTCCAATCCTATGTTGGGTCTAGTTACTCATGTGCAACCTTAGACAAGTCATTTAACCTCTGTTAAGCTATGTATAAAATGGGGATAAGAGTAATACCTTGCAACCACTGAGGAGTGAATGAGTTAACTACAGGTCAAGTGTTTAGCACTGCCTGGCATGGAGTAAGTACTTTATAATTAGAACTTTTTATTTCTAATTATTTCCTTGCTCACACAGGACCCTGTACATTTCTCAGCAAGGAAGAAAGACTGATTTCTCCCGACATTCATGTATGTGCATCTGGTACCCCAAAAGACTTGAAATTCAAAAGTTATACTTTTCCCATTATTGGCATTGCCTGTTTTCCTTTACTTTTAAAATTTAAAGTAAATTTAAAGACAACAAGGCTGGTCATTAAAGTTTCCTGCTTCCCTGCTATACCTCAATTTTACTTCCATAGACAACCACTTTCAATTCTTTCAGCTGAAAAGGTTTTAACCTCCGTTATCTCCATGCTCCATGATTTGAGTTTAGCCATTTCTTACTAGCTCCCCACGAAGGAAGATGAGCATTTACTTTACACCCTGTTTAACCTTACTTCATTCCACTATGGTATAACTATAGATACACCGTGATTTTTTTAATTAGTTTTGTGTTTCCCTTTACAGCTGTACCATGTATTATGCTGATTTCTCTTCTCTTGCACAACCTTGTTTTCCCTAGACTTAATTTTTTCTACTTTTTAAATATTATTTCTCACTGACTTCTCATTAGTTTGTTCTTCTTAATATCTTCAAACATAAGGGAGTGTGCTCATCTTACCAGGGAAGTCTTTCCTGGAGCATTCTGCCCGATTCCAGCGAAGCCTTGTACCTCTAGGCCTATTATGTGCATGGCTACTATCTTGGGATCTCCTTTCACCATCATCTGGATGATTCACTTAGCCTCTCCTGTAAAATTCCCTGTTTCCTAGTTCCCATGTTTTCATCCTTAAATCATCCTTTTGGTGGAGTACCTTCTTCAATAACTTCAAGAAGGATTATGATAAAACTTCAAACTGGTTACTCAGTGCAAAAAGATCTAGACAGTCTAATTTTTTTAGATTTTCAAGCAATCTTTTTAGCCTCATTCCATCCTTATCCTAGAACCTTTTTGGAGATTCTGCATCATAAATCAGGGTGATTCTCGACTTTCCCCACTGGCTTGGAATTCAACTTTTTAAAAAACCCGCCAGGTCAGCTACCACTCACCCATCTGTGTTCTAGTCTCCAAAATGGGTACTTCTATCTCCTTTCGCCGTAGAAGTCCTTATGGGCTTTTGGTGTTTTAAAATCCCCACACTGTCATTTTAATAGTATTTGGTGAGGAATCAAAATTGAATATGTACGTTTAATCTGCCTTTTTTTTTTTTAAACAATAGGTCTTCTCTCATTAGGTGCTATGAGTAAATTCCCTCAATGAAACTTAAGAACTGTTGGTAAATCTATATCACTGACCATAGAATGTTAGAACTTAAAATAATACTAAGTACATCTTTGAAGCGTTGGCTTTGAGACAATCACAGAAATTGTAGTTTGTTAGGTTAGAGCCTTTCTAACCAACCCTGATATAATACGAGCATAATAAGAACTATAATAATAATATAATTCTGATATAAGAACTATAATCAAGCAGCCTACTGAAGGGCTGAAACTAAATAGAGCCAGAAAAGCAAAAAGAAAAAAGTAAAATTCTTCCATTTTCTTATCTAATGTTCCTTTTTAATCCATTTAGATGGCAAAAGTAGGAATCAGGACAAATAGAGCAGTTCTATCTTCCTAAAACCTCAGGCATTTTCAGAAATCTAAGAGTTAGCCAGGTAATACTGGGGTCCAGTAACAATGCAGAACAAACTGGAAAAGTAGTCAAATGAAACACTAGGTAGGATTACGAAAACACAAAAAAACAACCTGCTATCATAAGTCACCCTTACATATATTCCAAGTTTGAGCTGCTCTTTCAGCAATGACTGAAACAGAAATATAACCTTTGGTGGCGTTTATCTCCTACTCTGTTTCTGGCCAGTCTCCTCACTGACCTTAAATTTGTCTTCAAAATTGAGTGTTGTCTATTTTTTCCCCCTTAAAATAGCGTTAATGTGTCAATGACCAATATGCTAGAATTAAAACTAAACTGTGTGAACAACCTAGACTGACATTAGATTTTTTAAAGGAATTGAGATGTAAATCCTTGACATTTTTAAAGACAAGCAGAAATGTTAAGACTTAAATCAAGGTGTTTTGTGGTCCTTTTTTTTTTTTTTTTTTAAATAAAGAATCATTTATGAGGCAAAAAAGTTCTCCCATGACTTTTTTTCTCCCCTACTCCAATAATGGCAGATCCTTATAAAACAGAGGTTTGGAAAAAAGGCATGATACTCATGTAGTGTCCTCAGAAGTGTCCAAAGCTCCTTCTAACTGCCTGTACAGAGCCTTGGCTACACAGGAAAATTTGCAGTCTGGCTCTAGTCCTGGATCCCTAACTACAGAAATTCTGTACAACAGAGACTTAAAAGCTCTCATGAACCATAAAGAGTCAAGGAGTGTGGAGGCTGGTGAACATGTCCCTGGCCCCCCTCAAGGAGCAGCCACCACCTTCGGGCTTCAAGGAAACTATCCAGTGACTGCCCCATGCTATTAGCCAACCTACCTGTTGATAGATGAGTTCCACAAGTTCTTGCAAAGCATCATCTGTTGTAACCCAGCCATTCAGTGTCTCTGCAAACTGTTCAATTTCAGTTTCAAAACTGCCAGGCTGCTCTGTAAGATGATTCAAAAAATCCTGAACATATTCTGACAAAGTGGGATAATCCTCACAACCATCCTCATAGGATTCCTATAGATCAAAATGTTAAAAAAAAAAAAAAATTAATCCATGCAACTGGCTAAAAAAACATGAAGCAGCTTTGAGTTGGGATGTCTCTAGCTCAAATGATATTTTTAAGAATCCTTAACCTGATAAAATGTGTTATTTTCTTCAAAAAGTTAAGTCCACTTCTTCCTTGCCCAATAGCCAAAATGTTATAATAGAAGGGCTTCATCTAGCTGGGTAGAGAATTGTCTTCTCACCCCTGGTAGATTTACAAGATGGCTGAGAAATAAAGTTTAAACCAATATTTCATTATAATACCAAGATCAAAATTAAGATTTAGAGATACAATAAGATCCAGGATTTGTTTCAAAATGGGAGGGGGAGAGGGACCAGAGATATAGAAACAAGAATGGCCACCTGGAGCTAACTATTGAGGCCATGGGCATTCATTATACCATTCTCTATACTTGTAGACATTTGACAATTTCTATATTGAAAAAAAAAGTTTGTCATCTGTCAATCCCCAAGGACATGGAAATAAATATATAGTTAAGTGACTATAAAATATCATAGTGTACAGTGGTAGGAGACTTGCTATGTCCAAGTTTGCAGCCAATCTTGATAGTTGCAACAGTTTCCAATTAATATCTATCACTATCACCCCAATGTTCATAGCAACATTATTTACAATAGCCAAGGCACGGAAGCAACCTAAATGTCCATCGACAGATGAATGGATAAAGAAGATGTGGTACTTATATACAAGGGAATATTACTCAGTCATAAAAAAGAATGAAATAATGCTATTTGCAGCAACATGGATGGACCTAGAGATTATCATACTAAGTGAAGTCAGTCAGACAAAGATCATATGATATCACTTACACGTGGAATCTAAAAAAATGGCACAAATGAATTTATTTACAAAACAGAAATGGAGTCACAGATGTAGAAAACAAACTTATGGCTACCAGGGGGGAAAGGAGGGAGAAGGGATAAACTGGGAGAATGGGATTGACATATACACACTACTATATATAAAACAGATAACTAATAAGGACCTACTGTATAGCAAAAGGAACTCTACTCAATACTCTGTAATGACCTATATGGGAAAAGAATCTAAAAAAGAGTGGATATATGTATATGTATAACTGATTCACTTTGCTGAAACTAACACAACATTGTAAATTAACTATATTCCAATAAAATTTTTTAAAAAATATACCACTATCACCTTTAAGTAGTTCCCAACCTTTTAATTAAAAGAACACAGAGCCATATTTTAGTACTATTTAATTTTTAGAGAGACTTACAGCCAATAAAAATTTCTGGGAAGACAGACAAGGGATAACAGTAGTTACATCTGGAGTGAGGAAACATTTATGTTATAAATACCGACCCTTTATTATGAAATTGTGAAAGCAGTTAAGCATTATAAATGCATGTATATTAAATAATTACTTAATGTTAACCACAAACATGTGTGAATTTTACAATTAAAAACTAGTTTAAGTTTCTGATATACAGTTTAGAGTTTTACAGATTTGTAGTATCCTACTATTAATGACAATGAAAAGCAGGAAGTCTACAGGTCCCAGTTGATGGTACTGATTTCCTAACTGTTCCTATCAAACGTCATTCATTGTGGCAAAATGCAGTTTAGAACACTGATTTCAGTCTTTCTTTTTCCAAATAAGCATAACTCTTTTAAGAGAATTTGAAGTGTGAAAGTAGAAGAGGAAAGTAGAGCTGTTCTGAATAAAGCTGAAAAGGGGATTCAGAGCCTGTTGTTTCAAGCAAAAAGGGAGACA
The DNA here is from genome assembly GCF_028023285.1 of Balaenoptera ricei. Classification (NCBI taxonomy): domain Eukaryota; kingdom Metazoa; phylum Chordata; class Mammalia; order Artiodactyla; family Balaenopteridae; genus Balaenoptera; species Balaenoptera ricei. The sequence continues at coordinate 36,775,999 of NC_082641.1, forward strand.
CAGAGTATTCTGAACAGATGAGCACTCCAATGTGTTTGAATCGAAGCTTGTATTAGTTCTCTAGTAAGAGATTTTTTTTTAAACATTATCAGAGTTATTATTTTAATTAATTAATTAATTAATTTTTGGCTATGTTGGGTCTTCGTTTCTGTGCGAGGGCTTTCTCTAGTTGTGGCGAGCGGGGGCCGCTCTTCATCGCGGTGCGCGGGCCTCTCACTGTTGCGGCCTCTCCCGTTGTGGAGCACAGGCTCCAGACACGCAGGCTCAATAGTTGCGGCTCACGGGCTTAGTTGCTCCGCGGCATGTGGGATCTTCCCAGACCAGGGCTCGAACCCGTGTCCCCTGCATTGGCAGGCAGATTCTTAACCACTGCGCCACCAGGGAAGCCCCCAGATTTTTTAAAGTATACATTTCTTCAGTCTTCAATGTGAAGTCAAATGGCTTCCAAGCAGAGGAATATTTAAGATTTATTTTTTTTAGAAAGAGTTCTGTGACAAGAGGTTAGGAGGGACATCAACTAGAAAACTTACTTCCGGGGGGAGGCGGTGCATATGGGGGGATAGGGGTATATGGGAACTCTCTGTACTCTCCAATCAGCTGTGCTGTGAATCTAAAGCTGCTCTAAAAAAATAGTCTATTAATTTAAAAAAAACAAAAAAACAAAAACAACAACAAAAAAGAAAACTCACTTCCCAGTAGGTACTTTGAATACATTGTCAAGAGATGAGACCCTAATCCAAAGCAGTGGGGATAAAAGGAAATGATCACTTAGGTGGAATAGTCGAGACTATTTTAGTGAAGTTGATTGAAAGCGGGCAAGAGTGTGAAGGAGGAAAGTGAGTCAATACACCACAAGCTTTTAGCCTGAGCAGCTAGTTAGAATATAAAAGTATAAGAAGAGGTTTGCAAAAGATAAATTCTTTTTCGTTCTTGAGTTTGAATGTGAGATCCTCAGAAGAGGTCAAGACAAATGGAAACACAAGCCTGGGGTTAAGAGGAAGAATTAGATTCCAGAGTTATCAACAGGCAGGTTGGTGATGGTCAGATTCTAGGGGATTCTAGTATCACTAAGGGAGGTAATAAAACAGACAAAAGACAGAACCTCAGAGCCTGCATTCTGAGGGAAGGAGGAATGGTCTCAAAGTTGGGAGGATGAAGTACTGCCACAGAAGCCAAAGGAAAAGGTAAATGAGAAGAGGTGCTCATAATAGCAAATACTACAGAATAATTTCATTGGTTGAAATCTGAGAGAATGATGGTTGCATTGTGTTAGGAATCAGAACTATGCACACAGAGAAAAAAACTGAGAAAATTAGTTAGTTATCTTAAATATTCAGTTTTTATAAAAAGGAGGAAATCCTGAAAGACTGAAAAGGTACCCTTGGCACCTAGAACAGGACCCACACTGGGAATTAAACCTTACAGATCATACTGTGGTCAACAAAGTCTATTTAGATGAGGTTTAAGAGGACGATAGATTTTAAAACCCAAACAACATCAGCATCTGTCACAAAAATAGTATCAGAACAATTAAGAGGATCAGTCTGCAGAGGTTTGAACGGTCAGCGAGAAGTAAAGTGGTACCAACAGTGAATAATTTTTCATTTTGGAGAACATCACTATTGAAAGGCAGGAGAGAAACTGGGCAGTAAGTTGAAGGAGGGTGTTCTTAGCAAAAGCTGGGATTTTTTGTGCACATGGGGGTGGGGGGGGTTGTCTCTTAATAAATGCTTTATCAACTCCTATGTGGAATTTTTGGTTCTCGTAAGTGAACCGTGATTAAATATTCAAGATGTAATGGTTTACCTGAGAAGAAGCAATGGCCAGGAATAGATGGATAGAGCAACTCATTGGTAAGAAGGCATGTAAAGCAGTAAAATTCTAGCAGTGGCATTAGAGGAAGGATTGAAGATAAAAGGGCTTGGAGTTTTAGAAGGGTTATGCAAGCACAGCAAAAGACTATCAGAAAAAATTTTAAAAGCATGCATTCTTGAGAGCAGATCCAGCTCAATGATACCAGGCAATAGCTTCTCATGTGTATAACAAAAGCAGACTCAAGGAATTTCTGGAAACCCAGCTAGGAGACCACTAGAATAGAGGCTCTACAAAGACAAGAATTTTTGTCTATTTTATCCACTCCTGTATCCCCAGCCCTTGACTCGTGGTAAGCATCCGACTTTTTATTTATTTATTTATTTTATTTTTGGCTGCGTTGGGTCTTCATTGCTGCATGCAGGCTTTCTCTAGCGGCAAGCAGGGATTACTCTTCGTTGCAGTGTGTGGGCTTCTCATTGCGGAGGCTTCTCTTTGTTTCCGAGCACGGGCTCTACGCGCGCGGGCTTCAGTAGTTGCGGCTCGCAGGCTCTGGAGCACAGGCTCAGTAGTTGTGGCGCATGGGCTTAGTTGCTCCGCGGCATGTGGGGCTCAAACCTGCATCCCCTGCATTGGCAGGCAGATTCTTAACCACTGCGCCACCAGGGAAGCCCTCAACTATTTCTTAATGAGTGAGTGACTTTGGATTACGGTTACTACAAGGAAAAGTTTCCCTCATAACCAGATTTTATCCCAAGACTCGGGAAAAACAAGGATTTTGCTGTTCTGTGACTAACTGGATTGAGAAAAATTCCTAGCTTTGACAGAGGGTAAAAGGGTAAGGCCTGAAAATATATCAGGGCAGGGGTAGCAAGCTTGAATGCCTATAGAATCCAGGTGGATTACAGGCAAATGAAGTAAGCCAGTGAGCAAATTAGAGCTTACACATTCCATATAAAGGGGCTGCCTCTATTCAGCTCCAGCCAACTTTGCTCTATCAAAACAGCAGTCCAGTATGGCCAGATCTTATGAATTTCAAGAGAAACCAAAAAATTCAGATTTGCAATATCTAATTTAAGTACTGGTAAATTATAAAGCCCCTTTTAAAAATACTCAGGGCCAAAAAAGACACACCTGCTGGGTACACGTGAGCCACAGGCTTCCAGTTTGCAATCTTTTCTGGCAAAATGAGTGCAGCAGGAGCTGAGGAGACCAAGGAGCGCCTAAAAGATGGCAGTGGCTCAAAGGAAGTGGACTAACATGGCTCAACACATTGCTCTCAGGAATCACTTGAACTATGTATAAAACTAGTTGGTAAAGAACAGCAAAAAAAAAATTGCATCCCTCCCACCATAAGATAGCCCAAATCAACAGGAAGACAAACAAATGAGGAACCATTTGTGGTTCTTAAGGTAAGTATCCTTAAGAGTTATTCAACTACTCACAGCTCTCCAGTGGTTCCCTTCTTCTCTAAGCCAAATACAGTTTTGGGGCAAGAATCCAGCTGCTCTCATTTCTACTTTACCTGATTGATGGCCCATTCCACCCCAAATCAATTGCTCTTCCTACTATGCCTATATTTTCCCCTCTCTAGCCCCAAAGTTCTTCTTAATGCAGTCTAAGATGCATGAAGTTTCTAAAATATGGAATAAAGCTTTCCCATGCTTTCTATCAAATATGGAAGTCAAGTCCCCCCATTCTCCCCCCAAAAGTAACAAAAAAAGGTGTGCCACCATTAGTTGATCAGGTACATTCAAATTAAAAAACTAACACCCACCCACCAGAATGGCTAAACTTAAATAGCAAATACCTAGTGCTGGCAAGGAACTAAAGCGACTGGAAACCAAACAGTACTCAACACATACATTGGAACAGTCTCTTTGGAAAAATATTTGGCAGTCTACTAAAGCTGGCTACCTTAGTCCCAACAACTCCACTCCTAGGTATATACCAAACAGAAACAAGGGCAAATGTCCACCAAGGCATGGACAAGAATAGCAGTCCTAATTTTAAAAGCCCAAAAGTGAAAGCTACCCAAATGTTCATCAACAGACAAATATTCACACAATGGAATGCTATGAGAATTAGTCACCTCCAATTACATGCTACAATATGGATTAATTTTGATATTGAATGAAAGAAAAATATATTTTATATGACTCCATTTATATGAACTTTTAACAGAGGCAAAACTATTGTTAAAGCAAAATAGCGGTGACCTTTGGAGAGCAGTAATGATTAGAAGGGGACAGAGCGGGCTTTGGGGATGTTGATAATGTAATGTACACTATTCTGTATATTACATGTCAAAAAATGAAGACAGGAAAAATAGGACTTATGCTAAAGTATTATCATTTCTTCAATCCAGAATGGTTCCTGCCCTACTTATCTACAATTAATTGCTAAGCATTTACATAGCAAAACAAATTCCTTTCTATATATCCCAATTGTGCTTGGCATTTTTTCCTGCCATTTAAGTGTGATCAATTTCTAAAATTCTTACGTTATTGACAAAGATGACTCTGAAAGTTTAAAATACTTTATCAAAAGTTTAAAACACTTCATCAAAACTCCCTACATTTCTACATAACTGTTAATTAGAACCAGAAACACTTCTATTTTAACATAACAGAGCCCAGATGTGTATTTCTCAACATTCAAAAACCTACCTGAATTAGTCTGCAGCAAAACCACTGATAATTTACCCTGAAGCTACCAATGAGTATTCAGCTGTCCTGCTAAAATCAAAAATTAACTTTGCCAGGCCACTATTCTATAGGTTGTCCATAAAGTCAGGACACAGACTTTAGTTTTATAGACTGAAGATGTCCTTGACCGCCTTAAATTTATTAGCCTAGAGATAGTCTACAGATGCTGGAAATATAGCAGTGAACAAAACAGACAAGATTGTCTACTCTCAAGCTTACATTCTGATACCTTGAATATAATAACTACAAAATACATTCTTGAATCAATTTTGTTTCATGATTTCAATAAATCCATAAAATGTTTTATGTGTGGTACAGAAAGCACACCAGTATACTGATAAATGATGCAATAACCATATTATTCCAATAATATTAACCTAGGGTTGCAGTAAAAGTGTACTTACTGTATAATTAGAAGAATAACTTGATGGGTAAAATTCAGGGGCGTTCACAGACAGCTTAGACACTAACACAGGAGCTGCAACCACCTGGGGTTTAGCCATTGTTGACTCCGAATTCTGCTGTGGGCTATTATCCTGCGAACTAGGTGGAGCTCTCGGGGGCCTCGTTTGTTCTGAGAAAGGAAAAAAAAAATCGGTGTTAGATGCGTTCATTCCCTTGTATAACTTACAGTACACTGAGAAGCCATCTGAGCAGGGATGGTTTTTAAGTCAAACAAGAACCCTCACGAAATTTAAGGTTATCGCCAGGATATGTGCAGAGAGCCTACAAAAAGGAACAATAGACTTGCTTTAGCTCATTTATGAACAGACCTGCGTCCTGAATAAACACTTGAGGGCTTCTTTTTCTTTTTTTTTTTTTTTAAAAGTCGGTTAAAAAGAGATGGTTGCCCGCCTAAGGCCTCCCTCTCGGGGGCTGGGGAGGGGGAGGCGATTTTTACTTCCTCGCGGGACAACAGAACTCGGGAGACCGCGCACCGGGCCCCTCCCCCAGCCGGGGCGCACAAAGGATTCCAACGGCCACCTTCCAAACCACGTTCCGGGCCCGTCCCCACCCCGTAACAACCGGGCCCCTCGGGGAATGCTTTCGGGGAACCGGGAGGAAAGAGGAGACAGAGCGCCGCCCTCGCGCGCGGGCGCAGGGCCGTGGGGAAGCGTTTGGCCCAGGAGGACGGGGTCCCCTAGAGCGGCTCCGTACCTGGGAGCGCCCCAGGCCGGGGAGGCCTCTGGGGGCCGGCGGGGACCTCGCACTGGGCCCCTGGCGGCGGGGCCGTCCTGGGCTGGCGCAGCGGCGGCGGCTGCAGGAAGCCCGGGGCTTTGGGCTGCGGCGGCGGCGGGTGCCGCGGCCGCTCAGCAGGCCCAGCTCCGTTCGGGAAACCGCCGCCCTCAGGCCCGCCCCCTCCGCGGCCCAGGCCCAGGCCCCGGCTCCGGCCCCGACCAGCACCTGGGGCCCGATCGAAACCGTCCGACATGCTCCTCCTCCTCCTCCTGCTGCGGGGGCCACCGCCGCTGCGCTCGGAAGAGGACGCCGGGAGAGGCGTCGCAGGCCGGCTCTCGCCGCCGAGCTCACTGGGGCCTCATGGAGGAGGAGGGCGGCGGGCCCCTGCTCCGCGCTTCGGCGGAGCGGACGGCAGCTGAAGCACCCGCCAAGGCCGCCGCACCGGAGCGCCCGGCCCCCACGGCTACCCTCCGCTTTCTGATTCTCCCCCAAAACCCAGCTCCCCCGCCTTCGGCGCGTCGGGGGCGAAGGCGGGTCACAGCGGCCCCCCGCGGCCCGGAGGCCCTGTTCGCAGCGGGCCGGCAGCCGCGGCCCTGCAGGCCGCCGGGAGAGGGGCAGCTAGACCGCTGGACAGCCCTGCTCGCCTCGGGCCGGGCGAGGGCATGTCGGTTCCCGGGGCCGGGCTCGGGGCAGAGGGGGCGCTTACCCCTGGCGGGCCCGGCCTACACGAGGCTCTATGGAGAGAAGTCAGACACTGACGGTTGATGCCAGGAAAATAAAAATACGCGGGGAGGGGGCGTGGAGCCAGAGCCAGTGTTCGCGGACGCGCAGGTGTGTTCAATGACCCGGCGCCGGCGAGACCGGAGGACTGGTCGGGAAGGGGGCTCTGGAAGCTGCTCTGACACCTGCTACGTTAGCCGCGGGGAGGGGAGTAGGAACAGAATCAAAAATGCCCCCCACCCCGGCCCATCTCAATTCACTGTAGATATTTATCAAAGTAGGTCACACTGTGACCAAGCTTTACTCTCTTCCCTTTTCCCCTCCAGAAATTTTAAGAAAATACCCTACCTTTCAATGAAACTCTCCTCCTTTTCATCTTCTACCAGTGCCGTCCAATCAAAATATAATGCGAACCACAAATGCAAGCCACTTATGTAATTATAAATTTTGTAGAAGGCACATTACACAAGTGAAAAGAAACAGGTGAAATTAATTTTCATAATATAGTTTATTTAACCCAATAGATCCCAAATGGCATCATTCCAACATGTAATTAATATAAAGATATTAATGAGATTTTCTCTTTTTTCATACTAATCAAAATCCAAAGTGTATTTTACATTTTCTGCATATCTCACTTGGGATTAGACACATTTCAGGTGCTCAATAGCCCCCTGTGGCTAGTGGCTACCGCATTGCACAACAAAGTTCTAGACATTATTTATGTGTAAATTATTGTTTTAATCAGTCCTGACGGTGCTAAAGCCAAATGAAGGATGAATATAAGTAATGAAAAGGAGGGGGGAAAAAATGATTTCTTTACTGTTAGATTGAAACATCTCCACAAATTGATTGTAGCCCTGTATTTTAAGCAAGCCTTAATGTTTTTCACCATTGTCATCTTGAGAATCATTTCAGTTAAGAAAACTCTTTTTAACCATTTTCTCTTCTTGCTAATGAAGAAAACACTGACATCTTCGCCTAAATGAAAGAGGAAAATGGCTCTGATGAAGGCAATCGTGAATAAATGATTCATGCTGTTGATTGTTGGCAAAAATAATGAAGTCAGGGAAGGAAGCCAGCACAAAGTGTGGTTCCTTGGTGCTGAGAAAGAATGTAGGGTTCAAAGTAGGCCAGAGCATTGGTTTGGGTCCTGGCCTAGACCCTTAATGCCTGTGTGGTCTTGGGTAAGTAAGGGATTTAGCTTCCCTGGGCCTCAGTTTCCTCATGTATAAAGTAAGTATGTTGTAGCACTGAGCATATATTACAAAGACAAGACAAGATTACAATTTAAAAATTAGATGAGGTAATGCCAATAACATAAAAATCCATTTTTTTAAGTAGTCGTCAGTCACTTCTTGCCCGGTCTTTTCTACTGCATAGGAAAGCCGCACAAACTGTACACTCAACAACAGAGTTATCCTATATGTTCCACTAAAGCAGGTGCTCCAATCCTGTCTCAGGCTTTTGTTTGCATTCACCACCCTTTATTTCCCCTTAGAACTTTTATGATGCCTAACTCCTTTTCCTTACCTAAGACTTTCTTATCTGAGGATGAGGCTATTCTGCATCCATGGTGACATCAGGGTATCTTTACAGTCCCTTTTGTTAGACAAGTTAGATAATTGAGATGTTGTCCTTTGCCTCTCCCTATTTACTGTTATATAACTTTAGCCCTATTCTCATGACATATGAAAAGTGGACTTGCGGACAACATGAATGGATTTTTTTACACTGTTGTTGCTCTGATTCTCAGGTCTTCAGATTCAGGCTAGAACTACACTACTAGCTTTCCTGGGTTTCCAGCTTGCAGACATTAAATCATGGAACTTCGCAGCCTCCTTGAGCACATAAGCCAATTCCTCATAGTAAATCATATATATATATATATTATATATAATATATATATTAGTTCTCTTTCTCTGAAGAACCCTAAGAAAGAATCTGATACTCAGAAGTGGGGTGCAGCTGTAACAAATACCTTAAAAATGTGGAAGAGGCTTTTGAACTGGTTAATGGGTACAGGCTGGTAGTGGTTTTTGATGCATGCTAGAAAAAGTCGACATTGCCATGAAGGGGTTGTTAATGGTAATGCTGGTCAGGGCTGAGAAAGGAAAAGAGGAGAGCTGTAGAGAAAGCTTCCATCTTCTTAGAGTATACAAATAATCATGTACAGAATGTTGTTAGAAATATGGACACTAAAGGTGATTCTGATGAGGTATCAGACAGAAATAAAGTTGTTTTTGGACAACGGAGAAAAGGCAATCCTTATGATAAAGTGGTGAAGGTCCTCTCCAGCTGTGAACCTGTGAAACCAGCTAAGTGATGTGCTTCCACCCAGTCTGTGGTATTTTTGTTAAAGCAGCCCAAATTAGGCATTTATTCCAGAGAAATGAAGATTTATGTTCACACGAAAACCTGTACCCACATTTTTATAACAGTCTTGTTCATAATAGCCCAAACGGGGAACACCATAAGTTCTTTAACGGGTGAATGGTTTAACGGTGGTATTCATACCATAAAATACTGCTCAGCAAGAAAACCACTGATAAATGCAGCTTTGATGGCTCTCAAGGGAATTATGCTGAGTTAAAAGAAAGTAATCTCAAGAGGTTATTGTATGATTCCATTTATACATGACAAAGTTATAAAGATGACAAAATTATAAAGATGGAGAACAGTTTAGTGGTTGCCAGGGATTAAGGAGGGGGTGGGATTTGGAGAGAAGTAGGTGCAGCTATTAAAAGTAGGTACTATGAATAATCCTTGCGATGGAACTATTCCTGTCTTAACTGGTGGTGATCACACGAATCTACACATGTGATTAAATTGCATAGAACTAACTACATGTGTGCACACACACATACACAAATGAGTGCATGTAAAACTAAGGTGGGTGTATTGTATGTTGTCAGTTTCCTGGATGTGATATTGTATTATAGTAATGCATGGTTACGTAAGATATTACCATCAGAGGAAACTGGGTAAAGGGGTAATGAAATCTCTCTGTATTGTTTCTTACAACTGCATGTAAATGTACAATTGTCTCCAAGTAAAAAGTTTAAAAAATAAGCCTTATTTCATTTTATTCCATCACTCCCCACTCTTTCTTAGCTAATTCTGTTCACTTTTCCCTGCCCAAATCATCTTGGCAACTAATATATCATTTTTAATTAATGGGGGCCTCCTTAACAGAGAGAAGAATTAGCTGATGTGTTTGTTCTCTTGGGTCTCATTTGTGTGAATTATCTTCCTCTCCTAGTCTCCTGGGCCTGCTATGAAATGTAGCCCCAAGCCAGTCAGCACTTGACTCCCATCTGGATCAGGGCTCCAATCCATCTTCGAGAGCCAGGAAACTGCCTGGGATTTCCCCAACATCTAGTGCACACATTGGTTTAATGTTGATCTCTTCGCTGGACTATAGCTCCATGAGGATAGGAATTCATGCATTTGTTCCTTCAGTAAATATTTTTTGCACATCTACTAAATGCCAGACACTGTTCTAGGTGTGAGGACGCTCAGAGGTGTGAACTTAGTAGCTGTGAAGTGTGTGACACTAGAAGCAGGAAGACCTGTTTGACGGCTGTAGCAGAAATTCCGGTGAGAAGTGATAATGGCTACTAAGGTAATGGTTGTGGGGTCGGAGAGAAGGACCAAATGCAAGAGATGTTAGAAGGAAGCTGACAGATGTGTATAAGGCATTAATGAGAGGCCAGAGACAAGGACGACTCCCAGGTTTCTGGCTTTGGTGCCTCAGTCCCAAAGAGTGAGAAAACCAGAGGAAAGCAGACTCTCACCGGGCCTCTCGCTAATTCCATTTTGGACATTTCATTTGGCACCCGGAGCATCCAAGTGGAATTGTTCGGTCAACAGGTAAGTCATGGACTTGGAGTTCAGAGGGGTGTTGCCTAGAGTTAGAGATCTGATAGCTGAAGCCACAGGAAGAAATGAGATAACTTAGGAAAAAGTATACAGAGGCAGAAGAGGAAAGAGAAGCACCAAACTGAATGGCTAGGTCGAAGAAGAGGAATCTCTGTTTCTACATAGGACAAAAACTGAGAGAAGACAGTGAGGAATAGAAGATTAAAGAGGGAAAGCCCAGGAGTGTCAAACTGTGCCGAGATGTCAAACAAAAGTAGGATTCTAAAGAATCCAGGAAAGCACACCCATTCCCTGAGTTTGAGCCCTGAAGTCACTTAGGCAGCTGTGTGCTGTCTGGGGTCATTACAGAGCTCAATGAACAACCACCCCTGGGAACCACGCCCTCCTTCACCGAGCCATCTTCTGACTATAATTTGACTATCTGGATAGATTTGCATTTTGAGAGGAAAAATAACAACAATAATAGCTAATATTTAGCACCAACTCTGTTCCAAGTACACTTTACATGGATTATCTCATTTAATCTTCAAAACAACCCTATGAGGTAGGTTCTATTACTTACCCCATTTTATAGATAAAAACACTGAGATTCAGAGACGTTAATTAACTTGCCTAAGATCACATAGTTAACGAGCAACTCAGTTTTATTAAGAGTCCACAAACTGAGACAATATGCTATACTTTATCTCCAGAATAAGTGGATGACACTGATACAAACATTCTATTCTGTTTGGGTTATATTTCTCACTATAAATTAATAAATAGGCATTCCAGTGATATTATCAATTGGAATAATATAGATTTGTGAGTGATATGGGTGCAAGCAATTGCCAGTATTAGGAAGTATAGACAGCTCTAAGCTTGACTGTGAAATAAATGGGAGAGATATGAGAAGTTTGCAAGACAAGTGTATTAAGGACGTTTTTGTTGCTATTATGGGTTTGTTTTGTTTTTAATGGGAGAAAGATTAGTTTGTTAGCCAAAGACAATGAGGTAAGGGAACACATCAGGGAAGAGGGAGGAAAATTGAGAGATTAAAGGACCAGAGGAGGTAGCAGTTCATAAACTCAAAGTACAGGCAGCAGAAATAATTTGAGATGGGAGAGAAGCTATGTCACTAAGAAATGGAAGCAAATGCAGATAAACTGCAGGAGAGGGAAGGTGCTGGAAACTTCAGACAGTCTCCATGTTCTCAGCAAAAAAGAAGGAAATGTCTTTACTTTGAGGGTGGGAGACATAAAAGAAGGGACTTGAGGAGAGGGGCAACAGTTGGAAAAGCTGCTCTGGGAGAGGAAGCTGAGGAGGAAGGGGGAGTGCTCACAGGAAGACAGCTGGGTGGTACCGAAAGTCCCCCTGAGGTTGGAGACCAGGGTCTTGTAGGGGCAACACTCTGAACAATTTCGTGACTTTTCTCTAGCAACTCTTCCCAACCTGATGTGGAAAATGAGAAGCCTGTTAGTGGGAATGTAATTTCATGGTGCAGTTAAGGCAGAAGAACAAAAGCAGAAGGGGCTGAGAGGCTGTTCATGGTTTCAGCTAGCTAGAGGAAGGGTTAAAGATGAGGGTGATAGATTGGAAGGAAAAGGGGAATCAAAAGAAAGAAATAAGGGAGTTGGCATGAAAGTGGTGGTCCGAGCATGAGACATGAGAGTTAAAAATTTTAGAGGAAGTTTCGGTGAATAGTTCCATGTACAATATTCTACTAATTGTACAGTTCAACTAATTGAACTGAAGTGCTTGCTGGCCAGCAGGAAGGTAATGTAATAGCTGGGAATGCTATTTTCAGCGTTGAAATTTGGCATTCAAAAGACAATTAGGAATGTCAATGTCTAATGTATAAGTGTCAAGTATGAGGCATGTTCTGCTTCCCTATCTCTGGCACAGTGTATTCACTGCCCTTTCTGTTGGCACCTAGATTCTATCATTAATATTTTACTACACCTGCCAGGCTTATTTTTTAAATTAAATATTTTATTTTGAGATAACTGTTGATTCACGTGCAGTAGTAATAAATAATACAAAGAGAATATTTGTACTCTTTACCTAGTTCTCCCCAACGGTAGCATTTTGCAAAACTACAGTATAATGTCACAACCCGGATATTGACATTGATACAGTCAAGATATAGAACATCTTCATCATCATAAGGATCTCTCCTGTTGCCCTTTTATAGTCACATCCACCCTCCTCCTTAACTCTAGAAACTTCTAATCTGTTCTCTATTTCCATAATTTTGTTATTTCAAGAATGTTTTATAAATGGCATCATACAGGTATGTAACCTTTCAAGACTGACTTTTTTTCTCTCAGCATAATTCTCTGGAGATTCAGCTAAGCTGTTGTGTGTATCAATACTTCATTCCTTTTCATTGCTGAAAAGCATTCCATTGTAAGGATATACAACAGTCTGTTCAACCTGTTGAAGGACATCTGGGTTGTTTCCAGTTTTGGACTATTATGAATAAAGCTACTATGAACATTGATGTACAGGTTTTTGTGTGAACATAAATTTTCATTTCTCTGGGATAAATGCCCAGGAGTATAATTTCTGGGTCATATGCTAGTTGCAAGTTTAGTTTTTTAAGAAACCACCGAACTGTGTTCCAGTGATGAGTACCATTTTACATTGTCATTAGTGACGTGTGAGTGATCCAGCTTCTCCCCATCTTCGCCAGCATTTGGTATTGTCACTATTTTTTTTTTTTTTAGACATTCATATAGATGTGTAGTGATGTCTCATTGTGGTTTTAATTTTCATTTCCTTAATGGCTAATGATGTTGAACATCTTTTCATGTGCTTATATCCCTCTTTGGTGAAATTTTTTTTATGCCTTTTGCTCATTTTCTATTTGGATTTTTTTAAACTGTTGAGTTTTGAGAGTTCTTTATATATTCTAAATACAAGTCCTTTGTAGATCAGGAGGGAATTTTCTCATGTTGAGTTTAAGATATATGTGGATATCTCAGTGGAAATGACCAGCAGGCAGTTGGCTGCATGAGTCTGGAGGTTAGGAGAGAGATTGGGGCTGGACATTAAGCTCTGGGAGTTGTGATAGCACAGCTGACATTAAACTGGAAGGAAGACAATATTAGAGTTAAAAGGAAAGAGGGCCAAGAGAACATTTGCACATTTAAGCAGTGAAAGAACTGAGAAAGAATGGTTAAAGAAGTAGGAGCAGATAGGAAAGTGGTAAGATGAAAACCAGAATCTGGTTTTTGCTTTTTTATTATGGGTAACATCTAGCATTAAAAAGAGATCTACAAAGAGATGACGTTAACAAAACAGCTTAAAAAGTATTTGAACTGGAGTTTTCATCAAATGCAACATTTAAAAAGTTAAGTAATAAAAACCCTCCAGAAAGTAGGCATAGAGGGAACTTACCTCAACATAATAAAGGCCATATATGACAAACCCACAGCCAACATCGTTCTCAATGGTGAAAAACTGAAACCGTTTCCTCTAAGATCAGGAACAAGAAAAGACTGTCCACTCTCACCACTATTATTCAACACAGTTTTGGAAGTTTTAGCCACAGCAATCAGAGAGGAAAAAGAAATAAAAGGAATCCAAATTGGAAAAGAAGAAGTAAAACTGTCACTGTTTGCAGATGACAAGATACTATACATAGGGAATCCTAAAGATGCTAACAGAAAACTACTAGAGCTAATCAATGAATTTGGTAAAGTAGCAGGATACAAAATTAATGCACAGAAATCTCTTGCATTCCTATACACTGATGATGAAAAATCTGAAAGAGAAATTAAGGAAACACTCCCATTTACCGCTGCACCAAAAAGAATAAAATACCTAGGAATAAATCTACCTAAGGAGAAAAAAGCCTTGTATGCAGAAAACTATAAGACACTGATGAAAGAAATTAAAGATGATACAAACAGATGGAGAGATATACAATGTTCTTGGATTGGAAGAATCAGCACTGTGAAAATGACTATACTACCCAAAGCAATCTACAGATTCCATGCAATCCCTATCAAACTACCAATGGCATTTTTCACAGAACTAGAACAAAAAATTTCACACTTTGTATGGAAACACAAAAGACCCCGAATAGCCAAAGCAATCTTGAGAAAGAAAAACGGAGCTGGAGGAATCAGGCTCCCAGACTTCAGACTATACTACAAAGCTACAGTAATCAAGACAGTATGGTACTGGCACATAAACAGAAATATAGATCAATGGAACAGGATAGAAACCCCAGAGATAAACCCACGCACATATGGTCACCTTATTTTTGATAAAGGAGGCAAGAATATACAATGGAGAAAATACAACCTCTTCAATAAGTGGCGTTGGGAAAACTGGACAGCTACATGTAAAAGAATGAAATTAGAACACTCCCTAACACCATACACAAAAATAAACTCAAAATGGATTAAAGACCTAAATGTAATGCCAGACACTACAAAACTCTTAGAGGAAAACATAGGCAGGACACTCTATGACATAAATCACAGCAAGATCCTTTTTGACCCACCTCCTAGAGTAATGGAAATAAAAACAAAAATAAACAAATGGGACCTAATGAAACTTAAAAGCTTTTGCACAGCAAAGGAAAACATAAACAAGATGAAAAGACAACCCTCAGAATGGGAGAAAATATTTGCAAATGAAGCATCTGACAGAGGATTAATCTCCAAAATATACAAGCAACTCATGCAGTTCAATATCAAAAAAACAAACAACCCAATCCAAAAATGGGCAGAAGACCTAAATCAACATTTCTCCAAAGAAGATATACAGATTGCTAACAAACACATGAAAGGATGCTCAGCATTACTAATATTTAGAGAAGTGCAAATCAAAACTACAATGAGGTATCACCTCACACCAGTCAGAATGGCCATCATCAAAAAATCTACAAACAATAAATGCTGGAGAGGGTGTGGAGAAAAGGGAATCCTCTTGCACTGTTGGTGGGAATGTAAATTGATACAGCCACTATGGAGAACAGTATGGAGGTTCCTTAAAAAACTAAAAATACAACTACCATACAACCAAGCAATCCCACTACTGGGCATATACCCTGAGAAAACCATAATTCAAAAAGAGTCATGTACCACAGTGTTCATTGCAGATCTATTTACAATAGCCAGGACATGGAAGCAACCTAAGTGTCCATCGACAGACGAATGGATAAAGATGTGGCACATATATACAATGGAATATTACTCAGCCATAAAAAGAAGTGAAATTGAGTTATTTGTAGTGAGATGGATGGACCTAAAGTCTGTCATACAAAGTAAGTCAGAAAGAGAAAAACAAATACCGTATGCTAACACATATATATGGAATCTAAAGAAAAAAAAAAACTTGTTCTGAAGAACCTAGGGAAAGGACAGGAATAAAGACACAGACGTAGAGAATGGACTTGAGGACACGGGGAGGGGGAAGGGTAAGCTGGGATGAAGTGAGAGAGTGGCATGGCATATATACACTACCAAATGTAAAATAGATCGCTAGTGGGAAGCAGCCACATAGCACAGGGAGATCAGCTCGGTGCTTTGTGACCACCTAGAGGGGTGGGATAGGGAAGGTGGGAGGGAGACGCAAGAGGGAGGAGATATGGGGATGTATGTATATGTATAGCTGACTCACTTTGTTATAAAGCAGAAACTAACAGACCATTGTAAAGTAATTATACTCCAATAAAAATGTTAAAAAAATAAAATAAATAAAAAGTTAAGTATAAACATGTTAACTGCTATTATGGAGTTTATGATCAAGTAGTTTGACAATGGTAACTATGTAATATATAGTTATATTTTTTAAAAAATTGAAGGAAAAATTCAATTAGGTTGAGTATTAAAAAAGCAAACAAGTTTATAGGAAAATTCTTCTAATTATTAATACAAAACAACTTTCACCTGAATTTCCCCCAAATAATTTGAACTTTCACTTTAAACTCAAGAGCTAGTAAATCTACCCATGTTAAAAAAACAACAAAAACCTGTCTTTACATTTTGTACCCTTAAACACACAGACTGCCCCTGTAGTGGGTTGAACAGTGCCTCCCCAAAATTTGTGATTACGCTTATTTGAAAATACAGTCTTTGCAGATGTAATTAGTTAAGGATCTCATCCTGGATTTAGGGTGGACCTTAAATCCACTGACTGTTGTTTTCATAAGAGGAAGAAGAGGGAGATTTGGGCACAGAGAGACACACAGAGAAGGCGGCAATGTGAAGAGGAGACAGAGATTGGAGTGATGTGTCTACAAGCCAAGGAACACCAGGGATCGCTGACAACCAGAAGCTTTCTCCACAAGCTAGGAGAGAGGTGTGGGGTATTTTCTCCCTCAGAGCCTCCAGGGGAAGCAACCCTGCTGACACTTTGATTTCACACTTCTGGCCTCCAGAACTGTGAGAGAGCATATTTCTGTCATTTTTAAGACACCCAGGTTGTGGTAATTTGTTACAGCAGCCCTAGGATATTAATATAGCTCCTATCCCTCACCATTTTCCCAGGCCCCCAAAGATATCATTAAATAAATAATTTTTTGTATTCATTAAAAAAAACATAGATTTTTATCACTGGCACTTACTACATGGAGAGAACAAAGGTGTGCTTAGAGATGGTGTTTTAGGTGCTTACAGTTGTAAATGCAAACTTGTTTTACTTAGCTTAAATTGCCAATTATTTAACTTTGTGCTGGCTGCTTATTGTCAGTTCTCCTCTATCCTCTTCCAATTACTGTTGAGTAGTGTAAGTTCATTCAGTCAGTTAATATTTGCTTCCTACAATCAAACACACTTTTGATTGGTCTGCCTGAGAGAAGAGGGCTGAGACTGACATTAGTGATGGTTGCTTCAAAACCTGTCAAGTGCCTGTATAATTAAAAATCCCCGGAGTCTAAGCATATTATCTCATTGGAGTTGTTTACTTTGCTAATAATTACTTATAAAAGGGAAGTTTGAAAAAACAAACTGCCGATAACTGTTTAAAGTAATAACCACAATGAAAACACATTAAATTGACCTGTTCTCTGGCCTGGTTTTAACTAGATGCAGGGTTTTGGTAACATGTTATCTTTGGAGTTAGGTTTCTGATCACACATTTTCTCAGGCTTAGCCTACATTTTGATTTTTGGCTATTGGGCACCTCTGTGGTTTGAGGCTTCAAAGCTGACTCTAATGGTGCGTTACACTCTTCTAAAGATTTAAATCTTTTTTGCTTTGGATAGATTAGGACTCTAAATATTAAATAATATCTTTAAGCATTTGTGGGTACAAAGTCTCCTAAATTTTAGAGGGTTTAAGTTTTGATGTGTATCTTGACTTTAAAATATATTTATTTATTTATTTATTTTAATAGCTACTTTATTTATTTATTTTTGGCTGTGTTGGGTCTTCGGTTCGTGCGAGGGCTTTCTCTAGTTACGGCAAGTGGGGGCCACTCTTCATCGCGGTGCGGGGACCGCTCTTCATCGCGGTGCGCGGGCCTCTCACTATCGCGGCCCCTCCCGTTGCGGGGCACAGGCTCCAGACGCGCAGGCTCAGTAGTTGTGGCTCACGGGCCCAGCTGCTCCGTGGCATGTGGGATCTTCCCAGACCAGGGCTCGAACCCGTGTCCCCTGCATTGGCAGGCAGATTCTCAACCACTGCGCCACCAGGGAAGCCCCTAAAATATATTTAAAATTAAAATATCCAATCACAGAACAATCTGTAATGAAAACTTGCATATATGTGAGAAGTACTGTTCTAAGTGGGATTGAAGGCTGAGAAGGCCAAGGAGGAAGGAGCAGATATCAAAATGGACAAAGTCCTCACCACCTAATAGGGGATACAAAATCTTGGCAAAAATTTTATACAAGACAGTGTCTAAGATTCAGAAGCAACTAACTTAAAACAAACTTTTGGAAATATTCCTATTTTCTTTGGTAATTCCTATGACTATATTGTAATGATTATGTAGGAGCTTAAAGCCTAAAACAATCCTCCAAATGACAAATGTTTTCATCTGGAGCAATGCACTCAAATTACGTTGGACAAATGAGCAGAATGAATTTTTAAAATTACCATACACTGGGCTTCCCTGGTGGCGCAGTGGTTAAGAATCCGCCTGCCAATGCAGGGCACATGGGTTTGAGCCCTGGTCCTGGAAGATCCTCCATGCCGCGGAGCAACTGAGCCCGCGAGCCACAACTACTGAAGCCTGCGCGCCTAGGGCCCGTGCTCCGCAACTAGAGAAGCCACTGCAATGAGAAGATAACCCGTGCGCAGCAACAAAGACCCGATGCAGCCAAAAGTAAATAAAATAAAATAAATAAATTTATGAAAAAAAATTACCATATACTTACTATTTAACAGAAAAAGTGAAAATCGATATATCATCTTTGGATTTGCTCTCCAGTCATATAATCACAAATTAAGTCAAATTAAATAAGCCATTGAGCATTTATTTAAGCCAGGGTTTCTCAGTCTTGGCACTGTTGCTGTTTGGGGCCAGATAATTCTTTGTTGTAAGGGGCTATCCGGTGTAATATAGGGTGTTTAGCAGCATCCCTGGCCTCTACCCATTAGATGCCTCCCCTTTCCAGTTGTGATGACCAAAATGTCTCCTGACACTGTGGGATAAAATTGTCCCCAGCTGGGAACCACTGATTTTTAAGCCTTGGGAGAGAAAAGAAAACCCCTGCTCCACCCCCCAACACGTTTTAAACCTACCTTAGTTTTTTCCCACGTTTTATTGAGATATAGTTGACACACAGCAATGCATATGTTTACGGCGTACACCATACTGATTTGACTTACATACATAGTGAAAGGAGCTTAGTTTTAATCCTTATCAACTACTCATGCCTTACTGTACTTGCAGTATTTTGAAACTGTTTCTAGGGTTGCACTTATCACCGTTCATTATTATTTTAAAACATGAGGCTGTGTCCTTTCCTGTCTGTGAATTCTTCCAGGACAGGAACAGTGTTTTTACCTCGTCTGGATGCAGTGGAAGTCCTCAAGTTGTATGATCTTTTGTGTTGGTTAAAGACAAGAAATGTTCTCAAAATAAGGGTTTCCCTGTAGTTTATTTCTTTTTAAGGATATGGAATATCTGTTTGCCTCATGCCTTTGAGATTCATAATTTTTAACTCATCTTAGATATCTCAATTAAAGTAAAAATGCAGTGACCATACTGACACTTCGTGATAATTCAGCTTTGGGTAAGCGAACCAATTTATACTCTCTACCTTATTATTCCCACTTTTAATCAGAAGACACCTGTAGACTAAGTAACACAAGTCATTACGTTTCAGCGTCCTTCAGTTGTTTTGCCGAAATCAGCCTAGGCCTGGTCAGGACACTTAACGTCCACCAAAGGCGCTCTCCAGCCCCTGGATATTAATAAGAACAGAAGCACACGACTTTCTGTGGGCGTGCCGTAGGGAGACCAGTCAGCAGATGTGTGTTAATTTTGGAGCCTTGACTTCTTCTCAGAGGAATTTAACTCCACCCCTCCGTCCGGAATGGAAAAACAACGCCCCCATTCCCGCCCTTCACCACCTCCTGGCCTCCTCCCACTTGTCCTTTGGTCTTCTGTTTTAGAAGTTCTGATTTTTCCTAGACAGCTAGAGGAAAGTCAGGTACCAAAAGTGGAGGTCTGTTATTTCATTCGTTCTGGTGGGACACGGGAGAGGCGATCACACTTTGTAACTGGCTCTCCAGGAGAGGACCAATGTAGCCCTGGAAACTTCAGCGCCTGCGTTGGGCTCCAGGTTTGATTGACAAGGACGGGCCGAGGGAAAGTGCGGGGGGGCGGGGGGCGGGGAGGCCGCAGGTCGAGCCCGGGACAAAGAGGTTTTTGGCTGCCACCAAGGAGAGGGAAGGGCTCCTTGGGGTAACTGGCCTTTGTGCGCTAAGGGGCATTTCGTGAGGTCGTTTTCTCATTCGGAGAGAGGGCTGGCGGGCGGGCGGGCTGGTGGAGGCAGCCGGGCGGGAAGAAGGGCCCGGCGAGGAGAGGGCGCTGGGCCGGGGTGGGGACTGTGCCGTCGTCACGTGGCCTCAGCCACCACCGGCTTGGGGCTGTTCTTCCGGGTTGGAGGCGCCGCGCCGCGGGGCTGGAGCCCGGGTCTGCCAGCGCGGCGTCCCCTCGCAACCCGCGGCCGCCCCGCCTCCCTGCCAAGGTGAGCGTCAAGGCGGCGGCAGCCCGGGCGCGCTCCTGGGGCGCAGCTGGGGAAGGGGCGCGGGGCTGGTCCAGAAGATCCCGGCGCCCGCGGAGAAGGAGACCTGTCAAGGAGCCGAAGGGGGCGGGGTCGGCAGTGACCCCGGCACGTGGTGGACCCTCGGGAGCCTTGGGCCGGGAAGGAGAACTGTGCCTCGAGGGCCCCCTTTCTTGTCTCGAGCGGGGGCGACGTGGAAGCAAGTGGGGGATGGTGGATTCGAAAACTGCGTCTTCGCTGAGGGCAGGAAACGAGGTGTCAGCTGTGCAGGTGCAGATTTTGGAGCTTTGTGGGGCGGCGGGAGTTGTACGGGGTTGTTTCAGGTTACAGGATGGAAGGAGGGAAGGAGGTCATAGAGGACTCTTGGTACGGGGTGCACCCGGAGAGGTGGCACCTGGACGCCCCGAAATTGTTCTTGAACCCGGAGGGAATTTGGGGTGGGTGACTGGCTGGAGACACAGTTGGTGTCGAAAGTTGTGAGTGTATGTCGGAGGCGGGCTGGTGGTGGTCGGGGCATGCCTCTATTGGGCCGAGAGTGGGGCCGGGGCTGGCAATGCGGGAGAGACAGCGGAGGGGGCAGAGCTGATTCGAACCCCGGAGGCGGAATGACTATTACGCCGCCTCGGCCAATCGGCTTCCGGGGAAGGTTATAAATAGCGGTCCCGGGCAGATGCCAGCAGGGTGGCAGTTTAGTTGCAGAGGGAGGAGCTAAACCCGTGGCTTTGGGCGACGTCACGCTGCCTGCCAGTCTAAGCTTTTGTAGGGTATTGTGTCCTTGGTTGGTTTGTCTCGTTTTAGAAGTGTAACTTGTTTAATAAAGTTGCAGGCGTCCTTTATTTGCTCTCTGGTGCAGGGAAGTCCTTAAGGAATCTGTTCGTAAGGAGTCTTGTAGGACAGGCTCTGTTAGGAACGGTGAGGCTTGTGTGCTTTAATTTAAAATATTTCGCTCTTCTCCAGGGCACCCCTTTTACTTGCAAACTTTGGCTTTTTTTTTTTTTAATTGAATGGACAGTTTAGGATTGCTTTCTTATCAGCAAGTGTGCCCAGGCTGCTTAGCTTTGCTGATGGAATCACTTTTCCACAAAGCTACGTAGCATTTAATTTTTAAAGGAAATTTCCTGAAGCTCCTTGGAGAATGTGTTCATAGATCCCCAGGCTTCAGGTTACCTATCCCTAGTTATTCATTCACTCAGTCAAACAATACTTGTTGATTTCCTCTATTTTGTGCAAGGCACTGGGCCAGAGGTAATACCAAAGTGAACACTGATAGCAATTAAGATACTGTGTCCTTTTAATCCTCACAATAACCCTATATGATAGGTGCCATTATTATTTTCCCCATTTTAAAGGTGGTGAAATCAGACACAAAGAAGTGACTTGCCAGGGTGACACAGCTAATGCGTTGCAGAGTGGGGCCTTCCAACCAAGAGTTCACCCTCTTAGCCTCAATGCTATCCTCTCTCAGGTGCTTGCCTCCAAGGATTTTAATCTATTAGGGGAGATATTTACCAAAATAACTTACATTAAACGGCTGTATGAATGCCATACTAAAAAAAACAGTTTTTTTTTTCAATTTTGAGTTGTAAAGTTTTTCTCCATTGCTTAAAAGCCATAGAAGACATGGATAATATAACAGCAGAGCTTTAAAGTGAAGATAGGAGAAAATGTGACAATCAAGGTGGAATACAGTTGGCTCTTGAATAAGGGCCCTCTGTATCTGCAGTTGCTCCCCATCCGAGGATTCAGCCAACCATAGACTATGTATATTGTAGTATTGTTAATATTTACTATGGAAAAATAGCCGCCTAGGAGTGGACCCATGCAGTTCAAACCCCCGTTGTTCAAGGGTCAACTGTACTATCTTTGATGTAAACAAGTACTAGGCTGTAATAGCATGGTTCAGATATTCTCTGAATATCTTTCAGGGTCATTTTTATTTGATTTAGGCTTAGTGACATTTTCAAGTAGGCAGGGCTAATTTTCCAGGCTCCAGGCCATGAAATAGGACTTCAGCTTTAAAGCATTGCAAAATCTCATCTAATCATAAAACTTCTAGAGCCTAATGGGGTCCTAGAAAGGAGCTTTCCTGTGCTCGTTTTATAGATGAGCAGACTGTGGTGCTGAGAGATTCAGGTCAAACAGCGAGTGAGTGGCGGCAGGCTTAGACGATACTCGGCCTGTATTCTAGCCAGCTTTGTTCTTTTGCTGATGAGGTCTGGCTAAGCCTGACCAGTGAGAATGGTGGTTGTTGGGGAGCTGGGATGATCCAAGAAGAGAAACTAGGGTAAGTGGGGAAGTTGGGATAGGACTAGGTCCTTGGTAATGGTAGTTCAAAACCTCCCTCAAGACAAGAATTATCTTTTTTAAAAAAAAATTTTAAATTTAATTTAATTTATTTTTTTATACAGCAGGTCCTTATTAGTCATCAATTTTATACACATCAGTGTATACATGTCAATCCCAATCTCCCAGTTCCTCACACCACCACCCCCATCCCCCTGCCACTTACCCTGCTTGGTGTCCATACGTTTGTTCTCTACATATGTGTCTCAATTTCTGCCCTGCAAACTGGTTCATCTGTACCATTTTTCTAGGTTCCACATATATGCGTTACTATATGATATTTGTTTTTCTCTTTCTGACTTACTTCATTCTGTATGACAGACTCTAGATCCATCCACGTCTCAACAAATGACCCAATTTTGTTCCTTTTTATGGCTGAGTAATATTCCATTGTATACATATACCACATCTTCTTTATCCATTCGTCTGTCGATGGGCATTTAGGTTGCTTCCATGACCTGGCTATTGTAAATAGTGCTGCAATGAACATTGGGGTGCGTGTGTCTTTTCGAATTATGGTTTTCTCTGGGTATATGCACAGTAGCGGGATTGCTGGGTCATGTGGTAATTCTATTTTTAGTTTTCTAAGGAACCTCCATACTATTCTCCATAGTGGTTGTATCAATTTACATTCCCACCAACAGTGCAAGAGGGTTCCCTTTTCTCCACACCCACCCTCTCCAGCATTTGTTGTTTGTAGATTTTCTGATGATGCCCATTCTAACTGGTGTGAGGTAATACCTCATTGTAGTTTTGATTTGCATTTCTCTAATAATTAGTGATGTTGAACAGCTTTTCATGTGCTTCTTGGCCATCTGTATGTCTTCTTTGGAGAAATGTCTATTTAGGTCTTCTGCCCATTTTTGGATTGGGTTGTTTGTTTTTTTAATATTGAGCTGCATGAGCTGTTTATATATTTTGGAGATAAATCCTTTGTCTGTTGATTCGTTTGCAAATATTTTCTCCCATTCTGAGGGTTGTCTTTTCGTCTTGTTTATGGTTTCCTTTGCTGTGCAAAAGCTTTGAAGTTTCATTCGGTCCCATTTGTTTATTTTTGTTTTTATTTCCATTACTCTAGGAGGTGGATCAAAAAAGATCATGCTGTGATTTATGTCAAAGAGTGTTCTTCTTATGTTTTCCTCTAAGAGTTTTATAGTGTCTGCTTTTACATTTAGGTCTCTAATCCATTTTGAGTTTATTTTTGTGTATGGTGTTAGGGAGTGTTCTAATTTCATTCTTTTACATGTAGTTGTCCAGTTTTCCCAGCACCACTTACTGAAGAGGTTTTCTTTTCTCCATCGTATATCCTTGCCTCCTTTGTCATAGATTAGTTGACCATAGGTGCGTGGGTTTATCTCTGGGCTTTCTATCTTGTTCCATTGATCTATGTTTCTGTTTTTGTGCTAGTACCATATTGTCTTCATTACTGTAGCTTTGTAGTATAGTCTGAAGTCAGGGAGTCTGATTCCTCCAGCTCTGTTTTTTTCCCTCAAGACTGCTTTGGCTATTTGGGGTCTTTTGTGTCTCCGTACAAATTTTAAGTTTTTTGTTCTAGTTCTGTAAAAAATGCCATTGGTAATTGGATAGGGATTGCATTGAATCTGTAGATTGCTTTGGGTAGTAGAGTCATTATCATAATATTGATTCTTCCAATCCAAGAACATGGTATATCTCTCCATCTCTTGGTATCATCTTTAATTTCTTTCATCAGTGTCTTATAGTTTTCTGCATACAGGTCTTTTGTCTCCCTAGGTAGGTTTATTCCTAGGTATTTTATTCATTTTGTTGCAATGGTGAATGGGAGTGTTTCCTTAATTTCTCTTTCAGATTTTTCATGATTAGTATATAGGAATGCAAGAGATTTCCGTGCATTAATTTTGTATCCTGTAACTTTACCAAATTCATTGGTTAGCTCTAATAGTTTTCTGGTAGCATCTTTAAGATTCTCTATGTATAGTATCATGTCATCTGCAAACAGTGACAGTTTTACTTCTTCTTTTCCAATTTGTATTTTATTTCTTTTTCTTCTCTGATTGCTGTGGCTGGGACTTCCAAAACTATGTTGAATAATAGTGGCGAGAGTGGACATCCTTGTCTCATTTCTGATCTTAGAGGAAATGCTTTCAGTTTTTCACCATTGAGAATGATGTTTGCTGTGGGTTTGTCGTATATGGCCTTTATTATGTTGAGGTAGGTTCCCTCTATGCCCACTTTCTGGAGAGTTTTTATCATAAATGTGTGCTGAATTTTGTCAAAAGCTTTTTCTGCATCTATTGAGATGATCATATGGTTTTTACTCTTCAATTTGTCAATATGGTGTATCACATGGATTGATTTGCGTATGTTGAAGAATCCTTGCATCCCTGGGGTAAATCCCACTTGGCCATGGTGTATGATCCTTTTAATGTGTTGTTGGATTCTGTTTGCTAGCATTTTGTTGAGGATTTTTGCATCTATATTCATCAGTGATATTGGTCTGTAATTTTCTTTTTTTGTAGTATCTTTGTCTGGTTTTGGTATCAGGGTGATGGTGGCCTTATAGAATGAGTTTGGGAGTGTTCCTTCCTCTGCAATTTTTTGGAAGAGTTTGAGAAGGATGGGTGTTAGCTCTTCTCTAAATGTTTGATAGAATTCACCTGTGAAGCTATCTGGTCCTGGACTTTTGTTTGTTGGAAGATTTTTAATCACAGTTTCAATTTCATTACTAGTGATTGGTCTGTTCATATTTTCTATTTCTTCCTGGTTCAGTCTTGGAAGGTTATACCTTTCTAAGAAGTTGTCCATTTCTTCCAGGTTGTCCATTTTATTGGCATAGAGTTGCTTGTAGTAGTCTCTTAGGATGCTTTGTATTTCTGCTGTGTCTGTTGTAACTTCTCCTTTTTCCTTTCTAATTTTATTGATTTGAGTCCTCTCCCTCTTTTTCTTGATGTGTATGGCTAATGGTTTATCAATTTTGTTTATCTTTTCAAAGAACCAGCTTTTAGTTTTATTGATCTTTGCTATTGTTTTCTTTGTTTCTATTTCATTTATTTCTGCTCTGATCTTTATGATTTCTTTCCTTCTGCTAACTTTGGGTTTTGTTTGTTCTTCTTTCTCTAGTTCCTTCAGGTGTAAGGTTAGATTGTTTATTTGAGATTTTTCTTGTTTCTTGAGGTAGGCTTGTATAGCTATAAACTTCCCTTTCAGAACTGCTTTTGCTGCACCCCATAGCTTTTGGATCGTCGTGTTTTCACTGTCATTTGTCTCTAGGTATTTTTTGATTTCCTCTTTGATTTCTTCAGGCATCTCTTGGTTATTTAGTAACGTATTGTTTAACCTCCATGTGTTTGTGTTTTTTACGTTTTTTTCCCTGTAATTCATTTCTAATCTCATAGCGCTGTGGTCAGAAAAGATGCTTGATATGATTTCAATTTTCTTAAATTTACTGAGGCTTGATTTGTGACCCAAGATGTGATCTATCCTGGAGAATGTTTCGTGCACACTTGAGAAGAAAGTGTAGTCTGCTGTTTTTGGATGGAATGTCCTATAAGTATCAATTAAATCTATCTGGTCTATTGTATCATTTAAAGCTTGTGTTTCCTTATTTATTTTCATTTTGGATGATCTGTCCATTGGTGTAAGTGAGGTGTTAAAGTCCCCCACTATTATTGTGTTACTGTCAATTACCTCTTCTATAGCTGTTAGCAGTTGCCTTATGTATTGAGGTGCTCCTGTGTTGGTTGCATGTATATTTATAATTGTTATATCTTCTTCTTGGATTGATCCCCTGATCATTATGTAGTGTCCTTCCTTGTGTCTTGTAACATTCTTTATTTAAAGTCTATTTTATCTGATATGAGTATTACTACTCCAGCTTTCTTTTGATTTCCATTTGCATGGAATATATTTTTCCATCCCCTCACTTTCAGTCTGAATGTGTCCCTAGGTCTGAAATGGGTCTCTTGTAGACAGCATATATATGGGTCTTGTTTTTGTATCCATTCAGCAAGCCTGTGTCTTTTGGTTGGAGCATTTAATCCATTCACGTTTAAGGTAATTATCGATATGTATGTTCCTATGACCATTTTCTTAATTGTTTTGGGTTTGTTTTTGTAGGTCCTTTTCTTCTCTTGTGTTTCCCACTTAGAGAAGTTCCTGTAACGTTTGTTGTAGAGCTGGTTTGGTGGTGCTGAATTCTCTTAGCTTTTGCTTGTCTGTAAAGCCTTTGCTTTCTCCATCGAATCTGAATGAGATCCTTGCTGGGTAGAGTAATCTTGGTTGTAGGTTATTCCCTTTCATCACTTTAAGTATATCATGCCACTCCCTTCTGGCTTGTAGAGTTTCTGCTGAGAAATCAGCTGTTAACCTTATGGGAGTTCCCTTGTATGTTATTTGTCATTTTTCCCTTGCTGCTTTTAATAATTTTTCTTTGTCTTTAATTTTTGCCAGTTTGATTACTATATGTCTTGGCATATTTCTCCTTGGGTTTATCCTGTGTGGGACTCTCTGTGCTTCCTGGACTTGGGTGGCTATTACCTTTCCCATTTAGGGAAGTTTTTGGCTATAATCTCTTCAAATATTTTCTCTGGTCCTTTCTCTCTCTCTTCTCCTTCTGGGACCCCTATAATGCGAATTTTATTGCGTTTAATGTTGTCCCAGAGGTCTCTTAGGCTGTCTTCATTTCTTTTCATTCTTTTTTCTTTATTATGTTCCACAGCAGTGAATTCCACCATTCTGTCTTCCAGGTCACTTATCCATTCTTCTCCCTCAGTTATTCTGCTACTGACTCCTTCTAGTGTAGTTTTCATTTCAGTTATTGTATTGTTCATCTCTGTTTGTTCTTTAATTCTTCTAGGTCTTTGTTAAACATTTCTTGCATCTTCTCGATCTTTGCCTCCATTCTTTTTCCGGGGTCCTGGATCATCTTCACTATCGTTATTCTGAATTTTTTTTCTGGAAGGTTGCCTATCTCCACTTCATTTAGTTGTTTTTCTGGGGTTTTATCTTGTTCCTTCATCTGGTACATAGCTCTCTGCCTTTTCATCTTGTCTGTGTTTCTGTGAATGTGGTTTTTGTTCCACAGGCTGCAGGATTGTAGTTCTTCTTGTTTCTGCTGTCTGCCCTCTGATGGATGAGGCTATCTAAGAGGCTTATGCAAGTTTCCTGATGGGAGGGACTGGTGATGGGTACAGCTGACTGTTGCTCTGGTAGGCGGAGCTCAGTAAAACTTTAATCTGCTTGACTGCTGATGGGTGGGGCTGGGTTCCCTCCCTGTTGCTTGTTTGGCCTGAGGCAACCCAACACTGGAGCCTACCTGGGCTCTTTTGTGGGGTAATGGCGGACACTGGGAGAGCTCACGCCAAGGAGTACTTCCCAGAACTTCTGCTGCCAGTGTCCTTGTTAGCACGGTGAGCCACAGCACCCCCCCCGCCCCGCCCGGCTCTGCAGGAGACCCTCCAACACTAGCAGGTAGGTCTGGTTCAGTCTCCCCTGGGGTCACTGCTCCTTCCCCTGGGTCCCTATGCGCACACTACTTTGTGTGTGCCCTCCAAGAGTGGAGTCTCTGTTTCCCCCTGTTCTGTCGAAGTCCTGCCATCAAATCCTGCTGGGCTTCAAAGTCTGATTCTCTAGGAATTCCTCCTCCCATTGCCGGACCCTCAGGTTGGGAAGCCTGACGTGGGGCTCAGAACCTTCACTCCAGTGGGTGTACTTCTGTGGTATAAGTGTTCTCTAGTCTGTGAGTCACCCACCTAGCAGTTATGGGATTTGATTTTACTGTGATTGCACCCGTCCTACCATCTCATTGTGGCTTCTCCTTTATCTTTGGATGTGGGGTATCTTTTTTGGTGAGTTCCAGTGTCTTCCTGTCGATGATTGTCCAGCAGCTAGTTCTGATTCTGGTGCTCTCGCCAGAGGGAGTGAGAGCGCGTCCTTCTACTCCACCATCTTGGTTCCAAAATCCAAGAATTATATTTTATATATCTTTGTATCTCCCTCAGTTCTTGGCATAGATTCAGTGAATGTTTCCAGTGGGTGGCTGAATTCTGAACTTATTTGCTCTCTGTTCTCAGCCATGAATAACCCTAGAAGTGACCTATGAATGAATGAGGAAGGTATTTATTGACTCAGGAATGCTTTAGGACTGCGATGAAATGACATATATGGAAATGCTGTGAAAATATAAAACCTTCTATTTGAATGCAAAGAATTATTCCCATTTTTGATTGCATGCCTGAACACATCTTGCATGCTCCCTCTTCCTTAGCTTTTTTCATAGTATTCTCTCCTTCTCAAATGCCTTTCCCTTCCTTTTCTTAGCCTTGTAGGAGGACATGATCTCCTCTGATGCCTGGAACTTTGGATTTGTGTTACTCTGCTTTCTGTGTTATTACTTGTTGACTTTTCTTATCTCCAAGTCTGTGACCTATTCCAGTTTAATTCTACAGATGCTCCTAACGGCTGTGCCTCTGAGACTCAGCCCTCAGTACATGTTTGTTGAACTAAAGGACATCTTAAGAATAAGCCCTGGGCTTCCCTGGTGGCGCAGTGGTTGAGAGTCGGCCTGCCAGTGCAGGGGACACGGGTTCGGGCCCTGGTCTGGGAAGATCCCACGTGCCACGGAGCAACTGGGCCCGTGAGCCACAGCTGCTGAGCGTGCGCGTCTGGAGCCTGTGCTCCGCAACAAAAGAGGCCGCGATAGTGAGAGGCCCGCACACCGCAATGAAGAGTGGCCCCCGCTTGCCGCAACTGGAGAAAGCCCTCGCACAGAAACGAAACCCAACACAGCCAAAAATAAAATTAATTAATTAAAATACTTATTAAAAAAAAAAAAAAAAAAAGAATAAGCCCTACCTGGATCGAGCACTTCTGTTCCCATTGTTGCTTTCTGGTGTTTGTAGGAAGTTGCTTCAGGGAGTTGTGGCAGTAGTTATGACATAAAAAATGAGTTAGACCCTTCTTCCTCTGGAAGCTGGAAGTATGTTTATGGAGTCTGCTGGGTTTGGGTGCTGGACCCCAGTAGGGCCCGCATGATGGGGCAGAGCCTAAAGGCATAGTTAGTGGAGTTAGCTGAGGTTGATTGATGGAGTTCCAGGTCTTCTACTTCTTCCCATTTTTGAAGGAAAGAGAGCACTGGGAGTCAGGGGGATGGTGGGAGTGCCTTCCATGTACCCCTGGGGATCTGCCACGGAGGGTGGTTGAGGTAGCCACTGAAGCCTCAGAAACAGCAAAGGTCAATGACACTTCACCTAGCTCAGTTAGAGCTGGCAAAAACTGTCCACTTGTGGGAACCACTGAGAGAATTCCTAGTTATGCCCACATCTGCCAGCACAAACCTATGTGATAAGGTTAACCAGGGAATTTTTCTTTCTTTTTTAAAATTGGAGTCATATTCCATGCATGTTTAATTTTCTTGTGATGTACACCTAACAAACATGAATCTCTCATTCACTGAGTCAATCTGGGTTTGGGGGGGTATCTCACAGGATGAATACCCTGCTGCACTGAAAAGTATGCAGGTGTTTTCTGTATAACACGGTGGCTAAACAAGTACTACTGTATTGTACAGTATTTTAGACAATCTAAGGGAAATTATTGGTAATTTTGATTTTATGCAATTTTTGCTGGACAAGCTGACTTAGACAGTGACTTTCATGTAAGATGTGACTGGACTTTATAGCATTTTTTTTTAACTTTCCAGCTACATTAAGGATCAATTAGACTTATGTGACCTAGGCTTGGAATTGAATAGTGAGTTTATAACTACAATTTAAGTGGGAAACGAATTCCAAGTTTTAAATACCTGAATTGGAAACAAACTTTTGAAGCATCTTCTGTAAGTAAAGGACTTGGCAAATAAATTCATTGTAGATGCCCACATTTAACTGTTATTTTCCAACCTCTTTGAATTAGCTGGGTTTTGTTTTTTTTAATGTTTTTGATGTACAAAAGGCAAAGTATGTTTTTCTCAGCACATAAATGTTTCGTTTTCTTTCCTTTAGTGATTTACCTTCAAGGAAATTGGGGATTCAGAAAGTTGGGAGCTCCTGTGAACATGGCGAACCTACTGAAAACAGCGGTGGCTGGCTGTTCCTGCCCTTTCCTTAGCAGTTTGGGGTCCTGTAAGGTTCTACCTAGGAAGAAGGATTTTTTACGAACATTTCATACACATCAGGCGCTGTGGTGTAAAGCCCCTGTAAAACCAGGTAAAGTCTCACTTCATGTCATGGGAGCCAATAGATCTCCTGATGACAGATAAAATAAGGCACGCAGTTTTACAGCCCTGTGTTTGCCAGTGATCATTTTGAGTAAAAAACGAAATGAGTGCTTTCTTATATTTTCCATGTATGGAAGTTCCTGACTGTCAGTGCTAACAGAAAAGAAAATAAAACAGAAAAAAAAAAAGTCAAATCAGTTGAGTTGTACCCAGGGAACTATTGCTCATAGTATCTATTTCTCCTAGCAGCTCTTCCTCTTTCCTGGTCGGTGTTGGGGAATTGTACATATATGGCTCAGCTATGCTCAGGAATTAGGAACTAGGTGTATTAATTGATCTGCATTAATGTTTCTTGATTTAGTAAATGGCAACTTCATCTCAGTTGCTCAGGTCAGAAACCTTGGAGTCATTCCAGATCCTCATAATCGGTATAGGTCAGCTCTACCTTTTATCTAGAATCTCTCCTCTTCTCACCATCACCACTGTTATCATCCTGGTCCAAGCCACTATCATCTGTCACCTGGATTATTGCATTAGTCTTCTAAGTGGTCTCTGTGCTTTCTACTTCTGTCCCCGGCAACAGTCTGTTCTGTACGTGACAATGAGAATAATCTTTTTAAAATGAAAGATCATGTCACTCTTCTATTCAAAATTTGCAACTAACTTCCTAGGTCACACAGAGTAAGAGCTGAAGTCTTCTAGTGGCCTACAAGGCCTTCCTTGCTAGGACCTCCACTTGCTTCTGTTCTGGGGTGCAAGCCAGAAGGAGGAGAGTATCAAAGGGGAACCTTCTAAGCTGAGTCAGATCCCTTTAAGCATCTTGCCCAGAGACCCTCCTAGCACTCTGTATACACCTCATTGGCCAGAACTCAGACAGGTGGCAATATGTAGCTCTAAGGGAGACTTGGCCATTTAGTTTTTTATTCTAGATGGCAACATACTCAAATAAAAATAGCATTCTGTTATTTTTAGGGGAGGAACAGCGTGGTTATTTGAGAGAAACCAGAAGTCTTTGCCGTATAGAATAATTCCCTTTTTGTTTGTAGGACTATTTGTGCATTAAGGACGCCTAAACTGATAGGTTTTTTGAGTTCTTATGTCTGCCTTTTGTAGATTTCACAGCTCTTTTCTTGTTCTCTCATGATAAGTCACTACTGGCAGGGTACCTGCCTCTGAGAGCCCTCAGCCTTATCTTCAGATTTTTTTAAAGTGTTCTGAAAAGCCAGATTATCCAGTGTGATAAAATTGTGTATAAAGTAAAAGTCAGTAACTACATTGAGCACATGGGAATTGTCCTTGTGAGTGAAAGCGTGGACTTCAAGATCTCTATATCAACTGTGCATGAGACTTTTTTTGTTTGTTTAATTTCTGGTTCTTGACTGTTTCCTAGATAATTATTTTTTACCTCTAAAAGATGAGGGTCCTATTTATTCCTTAATATAACCACACTTTCATTACCACATTGAAAAGCATGAAAAGTAATTTCAGTCAGTATTCATATTTTCTCAATTTTTTCTTTTCTTTTTTTTTTTTTTAACAGTTGCCTTGTTCAAATGATGATCCAAACAGGGTCTCTTTTGATCTGTATGTTCCTCTCCTCTGTTTTCTTTTTAATTTATTTTTTGAAGAATTTAGTTGTCCTGTAGAATTTCTCACATTCTAGGTTTAGCTTATTGAATTCCCTTGGTATTATTTAACCAGTTTCTCTGTCGCTTGTATTTTCTGTAACATTTAGCTAGAGCTAGAGGCTTGATCAGACTCAGGTTTGCTTTTTTTGGCAAGTGTACTTCATAGGTGATGCTGTGTACTATCTGTTGCAGCACATCAGGAAGATTAATCAGTGAGTTTAGATGCTCTCAGTGTGATCCATCTATTGTGAAGTTCCCATCAGTTTTTCACTCAAAGGCTGTAGCAGTCATTTGATTGATGATCATTAACTAAATCTGTGATTTTATCAGGGGCTTTAAAATGGTGATATTCTATCATTTTATCTTCATTTATTAGCTAGAATTTTTCTATTAAAAAATCTTTCCCTGTATTACAGTCATCCCTTGGTATCCATGGGGAATTGGTTCTAGGACTTCCCGTGGATACCAAAATCTGTGGGTGCTCAAGTGCCTTATATAAAATGGTGTAGTATTTGCACATAACCTTCACACATCCTCCTGTACACTTTAAATCATCTTTAGGTTACTCATAATGCCTAATACAATCAAGTTTTGCTTTTCAGAACTTTCTGGATTTTTTTTTTTCTTTTTAATATTTTTGATCTGTGGTTGGTTGAATCCATGGATACGGAGGGCCAACTGTATTTAGTTACTCTGAGATTGTACTGGAAGGGTGGGTAGATGTTTGATTATTTTCCATTATTTACTAGTTTTGCTAATCTGTTCGTTTTCTTATGTATACATTTTCTACTTCTGCTGTAACAGATGATCACAAACTTACTGGCTTCATATAACACAAATTTATTATTTTACACTTCTGGAGGCCAAAGTCTGAAATGGTTCTCACTTCCACAGGCTCTAGGGGAGAATCTGTTTCCTTGCCTTTTCCAGCTTCTGGGGACTGCCTGCATTCCTTGGCGCATGGCCTCTTCCTCCGCCTTCCAATCCAGCAGGATAGCGTCTTCAAATTATTCTTTGACTCTGATTCTTCTGCTCCCTTCCTCCACATTTAAGGACCCATGTGATTACATCGGGCCCACCCAGATAATCCAGGATATTCTCCCTGTTTCAAGGTCAGCGGATTAACAACCTTAATTCCATCTGCTACCTTAATTCTCCTTTGCCATGTATTGGGTTCTGAGGATTAGGACATGGATATATTTGGGAGACCATGATTCTGCCTACCACACCTTACTTTCTCCAGAGTTGACCAGTGAAGCTTTTAGAAAATATTTATCTTTTGAATATTTTATTTTTTGAATTTTGAAATATTTATTATTATCCTGAACTCATGGATTTTAACATCTTTATAGATGTATTTTACTACATTGCAATTAATTATCCTTTTGATGCTCAAATTGGCTCATATTTGGCCAGCAGAAGCCCTTTGTGGTTGGATCCTAAATCCTTTTGATATGACTTCATTTGTCTTTGGTAGCTTCCTTGGCTTATATGTAGGACCTAGATAATTTGAGGTTGTCAGATAAGTGAACTCCAGATAAGTTTATGTAATTTAATTTTGCACATTAATTCAAGATATTTGCCAGCTTTCAATTATTTTCCTCCCTCTCTTTTAAGTAGAGAGCAAGATTCAGCATATGTTTGCCTTTGGCTTACTATCAATTATTACTGCTTAAACAGTGTGGGATCTAAGACTGTATGTCCAAATGCAGCTATTTTAGGTTGATTTAGTCTCTCTAAGGTCTCAATAAATTACTCTGTAGAGATAATTTGATTTATTTTTTTATTATATGTATTCAGAGTTTAGATTGCTAGAGTGGCTTTTCTAAACTTTAGTAAAACTTATATAGAAGCAGACGCTCTTCATTAAAAAAAAATATCTGTTTGTGTCCATATATTGAGTAAAACAACAGAAGAAACTAGTCTACTTTAGCTAAGTCTGGTCTGAACCATATATAAATAATTTAACTCTTGTGTTATACAGGTTCTTTTGTGTTGCAGGCAACACAATCACATCAGGTTATATTTTGTGATGAGGGTTTATTTTTACGGATTCTTGGGAAGTATGGGAGCCCAGGAAACCCTTCATCTACTTCTTGGAAAAGTGGGATGTTATTCTGAATTTCATAGCCATGACTCCTCTGCATGTCCACTAATGATGTTTCTACCACTGTGGCTGCTGACCTCCCTTTGATTATCTCATGGCTGTGTTTATGAATAGCTGCTGCACCATTCTACTCTCTTTGTCCTTTTTGGTGGGTCTTGCATCCAAACTCCCTCTGAGAGAAACTGATTGGGTTGGATAGTCATTGGCCAACATGGAGTGTCCTCGGGCAGAGTTCCTGTATAAGTCATCTCATGGGCTGCTGGTTTTCCTTAGGTCTGGCCTGTAGACTGTTATCTCTGATCCAGCTGCCGACCCCTGGTCTAATCAGTTGTGGCCAAGAATGGAAGGTCTTAAGATACAACACTTGGAAATCTATGAAGAATTGCCTGTGGCCAAATTGCCAAGAAAAGGACTTTGGGTGTGGCAGGCCATCAAAGTGTCTAGTGTAGGATTGTTTTTCAAAATAGTTAATTACTTCTGTCTTCCTTAAAGGTAAAGACCAGGAGACTATAAACCTGAGAGGGTTAGTTAGATGCGTGGGGTTAGCCTGTTGAGTGGCCTTTCAACGTACTTTTCCCTAAGAATAAACTAAGCTAGTTACAGACCTTGAAGAGAGCCATTTGGTTAAATAAAATATTTAGGATTTTCAGGAGAGTACGTATAAAAATTTCCAGTCATCTTATCAAACAAAGTCAAAAAATTATGAGTATGAATCAGGAACATCATTCTGAACAGCAACCTGTATGTGCAGCATATTTTGAACAGACTGCCCATTTCTGTTTTCTGAACCGTATTATTAAAACACTGACTTTTGGTGTTGTTATTTACCAAATTTTTTTTTTTCTCTTTGTTGTAGGAATTCCATATAAGCAACTGACTATTGGGGTCCCCAAAGAGATTTTCCAAAATGAGAAGCGAGTGGCATTGTCTCCTGCTGGCGTTCAGGCCTTGGTCAAGCAGGGTTTTAATACTGTTGTGGAATCGGGTGCTGGCGAAGCTTCCAAGTTCTCAGATGATCACTACAGAGCAGCAGGTGCCCAGATCCAAGGGGTGAAGGAAGTGCTGGCTTCTGATTTGGTGGTCAAAGTAATTATTCCTTTCCCCCTTCCATTTATGGCATGCTGACTTTTCTAAATCTTCTCGTAGAAAGATTAAATTACCTCTTCTATGCTTATAGTTTTTCATACTTTTAAATGATGCTTTTTTTCTCAAAGAAATGGTTGCATGTTGTGAATATTCTTCATGTTCCAGTAGAACTTTTATCAGGCAATGTGACCTATATTTAACCATGAGAAAAGAAGAAGTGATCTTCCTTTTTACATTTGCTATGTGGAAATTCCCTTCTTATTGCCTAGGGAAAATTTGCGGTACATGGTTCCTATGTGTCCACAGTACCCTCAGGTGAGTGTTTAACTGCTTCTAGAATGGAAAGGAGGCATGGAACTCCTCCTGGGACCGAATGTAGAATGATCTACAGGTATGTTCCTGATACCTTGAAGGAACAGTGATTTAACGACTTAGGTACTATTTCTAGAGAGGGAAGACTATTCTGGAAAAAGCAATGTTGGGCTTAGAGCAGCCTTACCTGCTTTAATAAAAGGTCCTAAGGTAATGTGTAATAGAGGTCTATATGCTAAAGAGCTTTACAAATAAAATCTTGAGTAAAAAATCATGTAGAGAAAAGAAGAGAGACTGTATCTGAACATTAACTTAAATCCTAAGCCTTCTGTAACCAAGGCAAGTAAGGAAGTATGGACTAAATAAGCATGATTATCTGGTTAAAATAAGCTTCTTACTTTTTCAGGATAGACCTGCTTTTTTTCTACATTAATTTCTAAAGGGGAATCAATAACATAGTTTTTTTAACATACAGTCCACTGAATAACTTGATAGGGTCTTAAATAGTGTTTTTTTGCAGAGACACAAAACTTTTCTTCTATAGGAAATTAATAACAATATGATATGGAGATAAATAGTAATTCAGGTTAAGTTTTTAAGTGTTTAGGTATAGTGATACTTGGTAATGTAACTTGGTATAATAAAAGAGCTTAGAGAAAATAGAAAAATGAGTATAATCCATTCTAATGTATGTTCTAGTGGCCAAAACCTTTTGAGATGTCCCACAAAAAAGGATTAGTAGGGTGCACATAAGTTTTAGAAATGCTCTGTGTTCCTTTTAGGGATTCACAATGTGTATGAGCATGTTAAATGCACTGAGAAATCCTACAATATAAAAACTTAAGTAACCTTATACTTGTACTAATAAACTACTTGATCTTAGGGTCTCTTTTTTGAGTCAAGTCTGTTAATATCCTGAGGAGCTAGTGACCCGAAAAGCACCTTCAGGGAAACGTTCTAGTGGCTTAACTCACTCAGATGTCAACAGTCTCAGCTGAGCATTTGATAGGGGCCAGGAGAATTAATTCAAAGTTGTCCTCTAATTTTTATTAAATCTATATTATAGATTCTCACTGAGGAAAAATAGACCTTGTCAGAGAGTCTTAATTAAAGTCCAGAACCTAAAATCACATGCAGCACCAGATCAACAACTGAAATGGGAATAGCAGATAAAGGTGTCTCATAGGTAAATTGAGATGAAATGCTGTGAAATGACAGTATTGACCCAGTGTTTGTGTTTCTGTTTCCTTTTAAAACATAAGTCTCAGAGCTGTTTTTTTTTTTTTCTGTGCTTACTAGCCTAAAAGCACTACTGCTGCAAATTGGGAGCTAATGAAATGATATACTTTAAGATTGATTTTAAACAGGGATGTGAAACACATTTTAAAACACCTTTTTAAATGGAATTTTAAAAAATTTGGCTTGAAAAAGTGGACGTTTGAAACTTTCAAGCATGTGCAGTGTGTGCTCATTGACTGATACTTAACAGAATATATTGTAGCTTTTTGCTTAAACCCAATTCAGTAAGGCTACTAGTTTGAGTTGTGTTCATCTATAAATATTCTTGTGGAATTTTAAGGTGACATAAATTGATACATA
This sequence comes from Balaenoptera ricei, assembly GCF_028023285.1. Lineage (NCBI taxonomy): Eukaryota > Metazoa > Chordata > Mammalia > Artiodactyla > Balaenopteridae > Balaenoptera > Balaenoptera ricei. The sequence goes on from NC_082641.1 coordinate 36,813,743, forward strand.
TTACCATGGATAGTTTAGTTTATGTTGTTCTTAACTTCTCACCACTCCAAATGTTTGTGCTTGCCAAAATTAATAATAATTGAATCTTTGAACACACAACAAAAACTTCCTGCCTGTTTATTCTAATGTGTCTTAATTTTACCAGAGTAATAGATTTTGGGAGAACAGGTTTGTTGTAGAACCTACATATTTTTTTACTGCTCTACCTGTCATTATCAAACCTGTCCCAACCCTATTTCCAGGTATGTGTGCTCCTTACTCAGACCAGGTCATAGGTTCAGTGAGACGATAGGTGGCATAGATCTTTGTGTGCTTTATTTTGTTTAGGAATTGAGTCAGAAATTTATTGCTGAGAGATTACTTCTGGAGTGTTATTTCAATCATGGCATATTATTTTAATTGTTTTGTTTACTTAAAAATATTATAAAGGCATTTACATTTTTAATTGGTGATGACTTTTTTCTTAGGTGCGAGCCCCTATGCTTAACCCAACGTTAGGTGTTCATGAAGCTGACCTTTTAAAAACATCGGGAACACTGATTAGTTTTATTTACCCAACCCAAAATCCAGACTTGCTAAATAAGCTTTCCAAAAGGAAAACTACAGTTCTGGCGATGGACCAGGTTCCAAGAGTCACAATTGCTCAGGGATACGATGCGCTAAGCTCCATGGCCAACATTGCTGGGTAGGTTGATTCTTTTCCATTCCCGCTGAACAAAAGCACAATGGTGCTATAGAAATACTCTCACTGTAGCTCTTCTCTCTTACAATGATTTTACTTGTAATGATTGTTGGAGATTGCAGCCTTCTGAGAGTGCACTTAAATTATTTTTAAGACTTGTATTGTTTCACAGTCATCAGTGGGAAATGACTCTTCACTTTGCATGCTATTGTACACTACTTTTTAATCTTCATGGGGAGAAGGGAAGTAGTATTTCCTTCCACCAAAGGAAATGACTTTTTTTTAATGAAATGCAATATCTTAATATCTGTTTTCATGAAAAACTGTATGGTAAGTAAACCACAGTGTTAGTAATTTCTAATTATCCAAAAACCTTAATAGAGTAAACTCATATTTTACTGAAGTCGATAGCAAGGGTAGTGATAACAATTTAGAACAAATGATTTAAAATTCACATAGATCTAGTACTGTTTTTCAGACTGTTAGTCATAAAGGATGAGAAAGGGAAAGGGTGCAATGTAGAAAGTCTTATTTTTAGTTTACTAATTATAAGGCTTCTGAGTCTATGCTAAGAAAGTACTTCTGACTTCTGAATACATAATGTCCCAAATTTTGTTCTTTGGAATTTATCTGTTCTTTAACAGGGATACACTGTATTTCATGTGTGTGTGTGTATATATGTGTATATTTATGTATATATTAGGTTGAAATTACTGTTTTTTTCCTCAGTTTTATTACAGTATGACTGACATAGAACATTGTGTAAGTTTAAGGTGTAAACAATGATTTGCTATATATATATATATATATAGTGAAATTATTACCACAATAAGTTTAGTTAACATAAATTGCTGTTGTCATAGGGTCAAAAATGGTTGGATATTAGCAGTTTCATATGGTTCAATCTAATATATACATATTGGTAGATTTACCATTTTAATTAGGTTTTACGTAGGTAAATTCATAAAATATTTAATGAATAGGGAAAATGCGTGCACTTGAGGAAGTTTCATCTGGTGTCAAAACCCATATTGATAACTGAGGGCTAACTATGGCCAAGATGGCAATAAACTTCATTCGCCCACCAGCACTAATGCATTCCCCATTGATTGCCTGGACCACTGTGTATAAAAGAATTCCAAGGCCCAATCAGCTCAGAGGAATGTGGCTGTGACTGAGTAACCATGCCTGCCACGGGGCAGGGATAGGAATAGCTATGTGAGTACAGTGTATTGCTGACTCTGCCTGGAGAGTGGGAAAAATCTGGAAGTCAGATGATGCTTATGAAATCAGCTCATCTAAGAAACCTGTTGAATTAGATTTTAAGCATGAAAACTATTAGTAGTGACAAATTGCTAATATGAATGAGGCACTGACAAATGAAAATGTTTAAAAAATAAAACGGTGCATGAAAAAAGACTAACCTGAATAGACTCTTAAAGCTAACACACGAACTGAAAGTTTTCTTAGGTTTCATATCTTAGATGTAGCATATCAAATGTGCCACAGATTCTACTTTGGGTTTCACCTTGTTCACATTTGATATAAATGAGATGCAGTAAACAAAGATGACAAGTTAACAACACATTTTGTTGTCCTTATGTAATATGGCAAGTGGTTGGTTTGAAGATATTTCTTGTGATGTGAATTAATACTAAGGGACAAAATAAACTTTTGTCATATTTATTTAGTTTTGGAAGAGTTATGCAATGTGGGACTTAAAATTTTATATAGGAAATGTACAACGTAAAGTTTTAAGGGCGCTGTTGATTTTTGTCATGTGAAATGCACATGTGTGAAAGGTTATCCCAACCAGTAGCTCTAGATCAGTGGTTTTCAGCTGCAGAATCTTTTGAGCAAATGAAATATGAAGCAATATAAACAAATCCAATAAGAACAGAGTGGTCTTCATTGAATTGAGGGATGAAAGGGTGTCTAGAAACATTCTCTCTCCGTTCTCCATCCCAACCACAGTGGCCCCAGAGTTGGCTGAAATTTGAACTTTTGGGGATCCAGGGACACAGCTTAAAGAATCACTGTCTTACGTCCTGAGCTGATATATGCAAAAGGCATAGTTTGAGATGAATCATCTAGTATACTTACCCATACAATGTGTGATAAGTCATTACCTAACTCACACACACAGCTGTATTACCGTGAAGACGTGCTCCTTCTGGTTCACTGATGTTCATTCTGAGCCTTTTTGCTTTCATCAAAAAAAAGGCCCACTTTTATCACCTTTTCCCACTATCAACGTTTTCTTGTACATTTTCTGTGTAATCAGTCTCGTTTTTGTTTTTTTCCAGTATAACAACTGAATCTTTTAAAACGTTAATTCCAAAATTAATTCCTTATAGTGACCTTTGAATCTTTATCACGTTTGCCCTTTGAAAATTTCTATCACTTGGATTCAGAACTAACAAATAATGTAATCATTAAAATATTTTTCTGCTCTAATATGATTTAACTTAAAGTAATAGTGGTAACTGTTCCATGCTTTTGCGTTAATTATTATATCAAGTATTATTTTACAAAAATATGACCAGGGAAAGGTTTTTTTTGTCAACTAGCAGGTGGATCTTATCATTATAATATTTGCATTATGATATTAATCTGTGTATCATAATGTTAAGGTAGAGTGTGTGTTACTGAGAGTGTGCAAAAGTGCCTTTTAAGTATAATATGAGAATGAAACTAATGTAATAGGAAATGAAATTAGTGTAATAAAAACATCCTGTTAAAGAAAAGGTGGTATAAATTACTAGTTTTTGACACATAGAGCGTTTCTTTAGCTAAAAACATATTTACCAAGCACTTATTGTAACAGGTTTTATGATAAGGGCTTTACCTGCATTATCTCATTTAGTCCTCACAACACTAAGAGACTCTTTGTTCCCATTTTAGAGATGAGAAAACCAAGGATTAGAGAACTAAAGAAATTTGCCCAAGGTCACAAAGCTAGTTAGTGATAGAACTTGGACTTGAACTGAGGTCACTCTGTCTCAAAATCCCATGGTTTCAACCATTAGAGATCAAGGGAAGTGTTTTTTGTTGTGAGGTTGGAATTTTGAATTTTATTATGTACAAGCATATAGCCAATCTACTTTTTTTAATTTAAAAGATTTTTTTCCTCTATTATGTAAAGACTACACAGTCAACAAGGAAAATTTGGACAATAAAGTAAAACAGAAAGTTTGAAGTATCTGTAGTCCCAGCTGCCAAAGAAAACCATTGTTAGCATTTTCTTGTCTTCCCTTCATTTCTTTTTTGTATCCCAACTGAGCTTCTGTAGTGCTCATTACGAAGAGGTCAGAGAGCGTCACGGGTAAGAGTGTGCCTCTGTAGGCAGCATGCCAGGGTCAGACGTCTGGCTCTGCCATTTACTAGCTGAGGGACCTCAGTCAAGTCTCTTCACCTCTGTGTGTCTGTTTCCTCACCTATAAAATGAAGATAATAGTTATACTTATCCATAGGATTGTTGTGAAGATTAGGAGTAAGCATATATACAGCACTTAGAACTGTTTTTGACAGATAGTAGTCACTATAAAAATGTTAGCTATTATTCTTATTCTTTAATAATTTCTCCTACATAAACTTAAGTTCTTTAATTTTATAGAATTATTTATCCATTTATTTTTCTATTTTCTTAAGTTACAAGGCTGTTGTACTAGCGGCAAATCATTTTGGACGTTTTTTTACTGGTCAGATCACAGCTGCTGGAAAAGTTCCTCCAGCTAAGGTAGGTAAAACTAATATTTCTTCATACTATGAATTAGGCAAGAGTATTATAGTTTTTAAATAGTTATTTAAAAATGTTTTGTTTGCAAATGATGACGTCCGTATCATATACAAATATATGGCAGAGCCTCAAAGCTACTTCAGGTTACTTGAAAACAATGAATTTTGACATTTCTGGAAGTTCAATGTTTTTTCACTTTCTAACTTGAATTCTTTTTTTTTTTTTAAATTAATTAATTAATTAATTTATTTTTGGCTGTGTTGGGTCTTCGTTTCTGTGCAAGGGCTTTCTCCAGTTGCGGCAAGCAGGGGCCACTCTTCATCGCGGTGCGCGGGCCTCTCACTGTCGCGGACTCTCTTGTTGGGAGCACGGGCTCCAGATGCGCAGGCTCAGTAGTTGTGGCTCACGGGCCTAGTTGCTCCGCGGCATGTGGGATCTTCCCGGACCAGGGCTTGAACCCGTGTCCCCTGCATTGGCAGGCAGATTCTCAACCACTGCGCCACCAGGGAAGCCCTCTAACTTGAATTCTTAAAGCGATTTTGGATGACTTGTTTATTAGTAATTGTTTAAAAAGCCTCGTGATACATTCAGCAAATTCTCAGCTTCCCAGTGATTGTGACACATTGGCTCAGGAAAGACTTGGTTTTCTCACTTTTTGCCAGATTTTGGGTCAAGAGGACAGGAAATAGTAGGTGGTATAATCAGGGTGTTTGGCAGGGGGAAAGGGTGCAGTTTCTTTAATCTATATTGAGAGCAGAGAAGAGCAGTTGATGAGAGGTGGTGGTGGCTAGGTGAAAGAATAGATTATGCTGTGACCCTTCGAGGCCACGGACCCTAAATAATACTGTAAGCCTCTTAGCAAAGTATAGGAAACAGGACCTTAAACGTTGTCATCTATCTGCAGAGTATACTCTGTAGGGTGCAGGTTTACTTGGTGCTTCCTGCTCTTAATTACTTTGTTATATCAACCCAGAGCTCTCACACAAAATAAATCTCCTAGGAAAAATGAAAAAAAGACAATAGCAGCTTTGAGAAATCTATTTATACATGGCTTTAAAAACAGACCAGGTGAAGACAGTGGCACGTGGTTCAAGTGGAGGCCAGAATACTTAACAAGAGAGTATGAGCAAGCAACACAGAGGTGTGATACGTAAAGTGATTACATCTGACTTCTTTCTCAGGATCATAAGAAAAGGTCTGGCCCTCATGGTGGCCAGAAGTTGGCTGCTGTTCTTAAACTGGCTGAATGCTTTGATGCACAAATCCACTACTCAGTTTTGGTTAGAATCTGTCTGGAAGGTGAGAGGAAAGCTGTTAGTATAAGGGATTAAAAAGTGAAACAGAAGACAAGAGGTGTAAAGGAAGGAGAATCAGTCAGCTTTTAAAAGGTGGAAAAGTGACTCTCTTTACTGAAAATTTAAATTGCAGCTTAAGGGATTTTAGTTACATGTCAGAAACACTTTCCTGATATTGAAGAATTGGACAATAGATGGACTTATCAAGGTAGATTGCTTAGGGACTTCCCTGGCAGTCCAGTGGTTAAGACTCCGTGCTTCCACTGCAGGGGGCGTGGGTTCGATCCCTGGTCGGGGAACTAAGATCCTCCATGCTGCGCAGCACGGCCAAAAAAAAAAAAAAAAAAAGGTAGCTTGCATAATATTTTATTTGGGTTTCCTTTAAACATGGTGTGTTCTTACATGTCTAGAATGAGCTAAAATCAATCGGTTGATGGCTTTTGACGTGCCAGGCACTGTTCTAGTAGCTGGGGATATGGCATGAACAAGGCAAAAAAATCCCTGCCACAGAAATTTACACATAGTAGGGACCACAGTGAGGAGATAAATAAACCATCAGACACATATGGGAGATCATTTTAGACATAAAAGAAAAGAACAGCATGATATGGTGGTGAGTCATAGGAGCAAGCTACTGTAGTTAGGGTGATGGGGAAGGCACCGCTGACATTTGATTGGGACCTAAAGGGTGGGAAGAAAGAAAGCGGGGTTCAGGATTCTAGGCCAAGGGAACAGCACATATAAAGGTGCTGTGATGGGAAAGAATTCAGTGCTTCTAGGAGAGTAAAGAAGGCCATTGGTCTTCGAGTGTGGTGAGCAAGGTGGAGAGTGATCTGAGATGATGTTGGAAAGGTAGGTCGGGGCTGGATGATGTGGGGCCTTTCTTATGGGTCATGTTACAGAGTTCAGATCCTCTTTTTTCTTTTTTTTTTAAAATTTATTTATTTATTTATATATGGCTGTGTTGGGTCTTCATTGCTGTGCATGGGCTTTCTCTAGTTGTGGCGAGCGGGGGCTACTCTTCATTGCAGTGCGCGGGCTTCTCATTGTGGTGGCTTCTCTCGTTGCAGAGCACCGGCTCTAGGCGCCGCAGGCTTCAGTAGTTGTGGCACGTGGGCTCCGTAGTTGTGGCTCGCGGGCTCTAGAACGCACGCTCAGTAGTTGTGGCGCACAGGCTTAGTTGCTCCGCGGCATGTGGGATCTTCCCAGACCAGGGCTTGAACCCATGTCCGCTGCACTGGCAGGCGGATTCTTAACCACTGCGCCACCAGGGAAGTCCCAGATCCTCTTGCAGATGAGGGAATGTCTGATTTAGGATTGTTTAGGAAAAACTCCACTCTTGCTCCTGTGTCTCTCCTTAACTTTCATATAGAACACTTCACTTCTGATACTTCCAGTCACCAAATGTGTAGGGATTTTCCCCAGACCAAGCAATTCTGTGACACCAGCTGGGTGTCCTACAATTTCACTTAATTCTGAACCTATCTGCGTGGGGATAGCATCAGATCTCACAGGTTAAGGACTCAGGCCCACAGGACTGTCCCCACCCCCCTTCAGATGCCAGTCACAAGTCTAGGTTGTCACCTGTGCTTCTGACTTGTTGACCGTAAGTCAGAGGTTCCCACAACCCCCCTTGGGTTCAGTTAATTTGCTAGAGGTGCTCACAGAGCTCAGGAAAACAATTTACTTCCTATTTACCAGTTTATTAGGAAGGCCTATGATAAAGGATGCAGATGAACATCCTGTTGAGAGAGATGACTAGGGAAAGGTATGTGGGATGGGGTGTGGGGCTTCCATGCCCTCTTTGGACACCATTCCTGGAAGCTTCCAGAACCTCCTGGAACCCTGTACGTTTGTGATTTTTATGGAGCTTCATAACGTAGGCATGATGGATCATTAACTCCATTTCCAGCCCCGCTTCCCTTTTTGAAGAATGGCTTCTGTCTTTTAAATTATGGGGTCTTTTGTTATTTCTTGATTCAGGATAACTTGGCCCAGTCCTATGACTTTTACTTATTTTAATTGCATTTTTTTTTTTTTTAGTGGTGGTGGGGCTTCGGTGTGTGGAGTGGGGATTGGTGCCTTGGAGCCCAGCAGCGTCTTGTTCCCTCTGGTCCCTCTTTGTCGCCTTTCTTGTAGACCCCCCAGAGAAAGCATTCCCATTTAGATCAATTCACACGATCTCTGAGACAGTGCCCAGGGGTCACCAGAGCACAGTTCCACTAGCCTAGTCTTCTTAAAGAGGCAGAAGAAGTGGGCGTGAGGGGTGGGTGGGAATTTATAAACTTCACTGTTTCTGTGGGTGGCTTTTTTTTTTTTTTTTTGACTGCAAAGTATAATAGGTCTTTTCTCTGGAAGGCCCATTCCAGATTACATTGTTCTTAGTTTGTTTCTTAGAAGGCGGGGAGACTCTTGTTTCTGAGGAATTCTATGATTTTCTTGGCTCTGATCCTTCCTTGGTTAGGGAGATTAGTTACATTGCTTTGGATTTCAGGTGCAATTCATTGAAAGTGGATCAAAATTAGGTGGTTGGTCACCTGCTGTTCCTCTTAGAAGCTCAAAATAGGAGTAGGTGTTTCACCAAAGTTGTACCCGTCTTTGAAACTTATTTTGATATTTTATGAACATAGAAAACCTTAAAATTTGAGAGGGGAGAGGGAGCTAGAATACTATAATATATAGTATTAGTAAAAGTAGCTTTGATAGTGTGGGAAAGAACCTGTCAGTCTTTAACATATGTAACACTGATGGTGCTGTATGTAGCTTTTACACTGAGATGCTGAAAGTCACACTAGCTTTAGTGAAGTTTTTGGCCTTTGCCATCAGCTTTAAAAAACTTTTTAAGGGCTTCCCTGGTGGCGCAGTGGTTGAGAATCTGCCTGCCAATGCAGGGGACATGGGTTTGAGCCCTGGTCTGGGAGGATCCCACATGCCGCGGAGTGACTAGGCCCGTGAGCCACAATTACTGAGCCTGCGCGTCTGGAGCCTGTGCTCCGCAACAAGAGAGGCCGCGATAGTGACAGGCCCGCGCACCGCGATGAAGAGTGGCCCCCACTTGCCGCAACTAGAGAAAGCCCTCTCACAGAAACGAAGACCCAACACAGCCATAAATAAAATAAAATAAATAAAAATAAAAAAATAAACAGGAGCTGTTGTTTAAAAAAAAAACAAAAAACTTTTTAAAACAGTGGTGGTCCGGGGGAATTCCCTGGTGGTCCAGTGTTTAAGAATCCTCCTTCCAAAAAAAAAAAAGAATCCACCTTCCAATGCAAGGGACTTGGGGGTTCGATCCCTGGTTGGGGAACTAAGATCCCACATGCCGCGGGGCAGCCAAGACCGCGCGCGGCAACTACTGAGCCCGCGAGCCACATCTAGAGAACCCGCGTGCTGCAAATACTGAGCCTGCGCACCACAACTAGAGAGAAACCCCTGCGCTGCAACAAAGAGCCCGTGCGCCGCAACAAAAGGTTCCACGTGCCGCAAGGAAGATCCTGTGTGCTGCAACTAAGAAAAAAAAAAACCCCGAAAAACAGCGGTGGTCCAGGTACAGAGTAGCCTATCCACACAGTACATTTATTCAGGGCTGATCATCACCACCAGCACCACCTGGTGTATTACTGCATGCTGACTGTGTACCCGGCCCTGAGAGTTACTAGCGGATGATTTTACATAATCAGTTGATCATGAACTTTATTTAAAACATACGGGTTCTGCCTTCTTTCCTAGATTCTGATAGTCGGTGGCGGTGTGGCCGGGCTGGCTTCTGCAGGTGCAGCAAAGTCGATGGGTGCAATTGTTCGGGGATTTGACACAAGGTGAGGGCTTTACTAGCGATTGCTGTTAAGGTAGAAACGTTTTGTTTTAGGTGGATGTTATGCTTTCCTTTTGCAAATTGAAGTAGCACGCTGAAACTGCTCTGTAAGCTCTTTTCATTTAAAAGTGTATCCATTTGTTCAAAGTTAACTCAAAGTGAAAATGTATTACTTAGTGGAAAAAAAAAAGTTTAAGGACTCAGGCCCAGTACAGCAGAAATAATTTTAAAAAATTGCAAACGAACTGCTCACACTCAGTCTTGTATTTTCATGTAGATTAGCAATGGGACCAGAGTTCTCTGTATCCTGACTTTCTACCGTGTTGCTCTGCTGTGTTTTATTTCTGCTCAGAATGTGTTTAGTCACTAGGTAGGGCATGAACAAAGATGTTTGTGAGTGTGAAGAAGGGGAGTAGTATGGGAGACATCTTGGAGAGCAGACTGGGGTGGGGGGTGAGGGACGTGCTCGGCATCGAACAGACGGAAGCAGATAAAGCTGACTGGGCAGCAGTAGAGCCGCCAGGTGAAAGTGCTTGATTATGTTCATTGCATATTTCTTTAAAGCAGACACATCAACATTTTCCTGGAATTTCTTTAAAGTAAAGAGAAGTTGAATTAAAATTGTTCTTCATTTCAGAAGACACTAGATACTAGCTTTTATTACGTGTTTTTTGAGTATTGTTATCATTTATGCGTTCCAATACTTTTTTAAGGTTGAAACATGTAGTTAGTTATTATCCGTTGAAGTCAGTAGAGGAAAAATACCATTACTAATCTTGAATATAGAATGATGAAAAAGAAATGCAACCATTCAAAGTTAAAAAGAATATGACATTTCAGAGTAAAGGCTGTTCCAATAGAATATGGTTTACAGTGCTTACCTGGAGTTTAGAGGGGTGATGTGCTGATAAAATGCTGTCTTGCTGAAATGAGAAAAGGCATTTCTGAAGTAACCAGGACACAAGCCAGGGATAGCCACAGTTAAGTATGTCATTAGTCCTAGCTTTTAATTTTTAATGTTTGCAGATGTGAAGTTATTGAAGACCCCCCAAATCTGGCAAAAGTAGGTTGTTCAAGTTTTCATTGTAGTGGACAATACTATTAAAGTGGAAGTGTATATATTTGACTTGGAGATGATGTGAAACTCAGTGTTGGGTTAACTACTGAGAATTTATAAAAGTTTTGTTGATGTCTTTGGTTTAGATTATGTAGAGAGTAGACAGCTAGAATATAGCTGTTGCTTAACTTCATTTTTATTTACAGTTTATTAAGATAACTCAAGTATACAGTGAAGAAAGATGTGGCTGATCTGATGTAATGCTTTTCTTATAATTATAGCTCATTAGTTAATCTAATCACTATTTTGAGACTGGGGGTTAGTATCATGTTATAAATGTGAAATCTAAATATGTTGGAAAACACACTTGATTATAAATTCTTGTTGGAAAACTGAATGGTATTATTTTCAGTTAAACACCCTAAAAGCAAGGAAAACTCATTGCCTAGCGGTATTATACGGGTGTGATTTTCTAAATTCTTTCAGACAATAACTAGGAAATTCCACTCATTGCCTATTGTCTCTATTACAAAGTTTATAAAGTCTTTACTTTCCTTTTTTGGTGTGTATTCCAAAAAGCTTTATTTGCAAAAACAATTGGCCGGTCAAGAGCTTTAGTTTTCAGATACCTGTACTAAATGCTTACTCTCTTCCAGGCATTGTGCTCTATGCTTTATTTGTTCTTTATTGTAAGTATATGAAATAGGAATAAATAACCCTATATTACATAATATTAAAAGAAATATAAATCAGTTTAATAACTTATCCAGTTTACTTTCTTTCTGATTATAAAAATGCTTATTTTCCCAATTCAGAAAAATATAAAAAAGTATGAAAAGTGAAAATAAAATACCCTACAACCCTGCTAGAGATAACTATTAACATTTTAGTATATGTTCCCTTTTCTACACATTAATTAAAAATGTAATTTTACTAATAGTACTATTTAACTTACTTTTTTACTTTTTTTTAACTTAGCAGTAGATCATGAAGCTCTTTACTTATCTGCAAATATATTTAATGGCTGCACAAGATTCATTGTATAGAAATACAGTGACTTGGGGCTTCCCTGGTGGCACAGTGATTAAGAGTCCGCCAGCCAATGCAGGGGACACGGGTTTGATCCATGTCCGGGAAGATCCCACATGCTGTGGAGCAACTAAGCCCGTGCGCCACAACTACTGAGCCTGCGCTCTAGAGCCCGTGAGCCACAACTACTGAGCCCACGTGCCACAACTACTGAAGCCAGCACACTCTAGGGCCCGCATGCCGCAACTAGTGAGCCTGCATGCTGCCACTACTGAAGCCCGCACGCCTAGAGCCCGTGCTCCACAACAAGAGAAGCCACTGCAACGAGAAGCCCGCGCACTGCAACGAAGAGTAGCCCCCACTCGCCACAACTAGAGAAAGCCCGTGCGCAGCAATGAAGACCCAACGCAGCCAAAAATAAATAATTAATTAAAAAAATAGACATTTCTAAAACTTTTTAAACCTGTATCCCTTTGGATAACACCAACTCAAATTGGCCTAAACTATAAGAAAATGTGTTATCTCTCCGAAGTGAAAATCCATAGAAAGGACTCCCTTTTCACGCTAGAGGCAGCCGCTGGTCGGTGCCATCCAGGACCAGGTTCCTTCTGTCTCTCCTCTCTGCTGTCCTCAGCTCTGGCTGATTCCCCCTGTGGTCACAAGTTGACCTCGGCAGGCAATTTGGGTTACAAGCTTCCTTGTTCAAGTCCGCAGAAACGGAGAGAAGCTCTTGTTCATCCATGTCTTACCTTTTCTGCCCTGCCTTCTGTATCCTATCTTTGTGTCTGCTCCCCGACCATGACAGTTGCCAGGGGACTGATGGGCTCAGTCCACTGTTTCCCAGACTTCCCTTACGGCAAGAATTACCTACAGCTCTTGCTGAAAATAGAGCTCCTGGCCCCTCTGCTGGAGATTGTAACTCACTGGGTCTCGGAAGGGGCCTGGGAATTTGAATTTTTAACAAGTGCCTGGAGCGATTGTTGTCGTTAGGGAGGTTTGGGATTCACTGTAGTGAGATGGATGTTGGTGAGTTAAACACTGTCCGCCACAGAGCTGAGAGCTTTGTTGGCTCTGGTTTCCCAACTAGTACACAGAACTTGGCTAGCATTTATTTATTTATTTTTAAACTGAATGTATTTTTACATAAGTTAAATGTGTTGGCTCTTCACATTTTGCCATTTATAGGTCGCTTTTCTCAAACACAATTTAACGAGGACTAGGGGCAAAAATCACTTTGTAACAATATTTCTAAGTAAAAGAGTCGTTGATGTGGGAAAAGTCCCCGTAAGTCAGAACATTTACAAGTGAAAACCTCAACCTGAGTGATTTGAATGATGTCAAATCTGAATGTAGGTCAGATCTCACATCATCAACAGTGGGACCACTGTCAAGAAACTCAGGTAATTGATGACTGGAGTTGGCAGTAGTGAAATTCCTTTTGTAACTTAACTAAGTAAGAGTTGGAATTTCCTATAGTTTTTTTTTTTTTTTTCCCAGAAAAAAATATTATCATAAAGTTGTTACCTGCCTTTAGAAAAAAATTCAAACGGTCTGGTCAGAGACCTCAAAAGAAAGTTTCTACTTTTGAATATGTAGAGTTTTCTTAAAAATGTGTATGTAAATGATGATATTGATTTCTGTATTAAGGACCTGAAATAACCACTGCTTTCCCTTCAATAATCACCAGGGCCGCAGCTTTGGAGCAGTTCAAGTCTCTGGGTGCTGAGCCCTTAGAGGTGGCCTTGAAGGAATCTGGTGAGGGACAAGGAGGATATGCAAAGGAGATGTCCAAAGAGTTCATTGAGGCCGAAATGAAGCTCTTTGCTCAGCAGTGCAAGGAGGTGGATATCCTTATCAGCACAGCACTTATTCCAGGTGTGTCATTACGTCAGTGGTTATCGATAAAGCACTTTTACTAATGATACTTCAAAATGAGGGTGAATAATTGTTTAACGTTTGCATTTCTTTAAGTAAAGATTGATTTAATTTCTAGAGAATGAGAAGGCACATGAAAGGCAGAAAAGACAAAATCACTGTGGCCCCTGCACAAAAACGGTCATTAATAATTTGTATATTTTCTTCCAGTCTTTTTTTCTGTGTATTATTATCTATGTTCGTAGATCATATTCTGTGTACAGTATTATATTTGTAAGCAGTTTGCTTTGTTTACACCCTTGATAATTGTTTTTTAATTTATTTCTGTTCTTTGTTAAGATACTACATTTCTATTGTAGGAAATCCAAACAGCACTGAAAAATATGAAGGAAAAAAGTACAGATTGGAAGTTCTACCAGAGTGACCATTATTAATATATATTTTTAAAATTTTATTTATTATTTTTAAAATTTTATTTATTTATTTATTTATCTTTGGCTGTGTTGGGTCTTCCTTGCTGCGCGTGGGCTTTCTCTAGCTGTGGCGAGCCGGGGCTACTCTTCGTTGTGGTACGCGGGCTTCTCATTGCGGTGGCTTCTCTTATTGCGGAACATGGGCTCTAGGCGTGCAGGCTTCAGTAGTTGTGACTTGTGGGCTCCAGAGAGCAGGCTCAGTAGTTGTGGTGCACAGGCTTAGTTGCTCCGCAGCATGTGGGATCTTCCCGGACCAGGGCTTGAACCCGTGTCCCCTGCATTGGCAGGCGGATTCTTAACCACTGCACCACCAGGGAAGTCCCATTATTAATATTTTGATGATCATTTTTTTATACATGAGAAAGAGAGGGGGACTTTGTGTGTGTGTATATATATTTATGGGATTTCCCATATATATTTTTTACTAAAGGTTATGATACTTTGTTACTTTGTAATTACTTCCTTTGACTTGTTTGGTCTTTGCAATCAAATCGTGAGCTCTTTGATGGCAGGAATTACTTTTTAGTCCTTTACAACATGCTCTTCTGAAGAATAGATGCTTGATGTCAAACCAGCCAGCATTTATTAATCAGTAATAAACAGTGAACAGTAGCTTGATCTAGCAAGACTTGGGAGTGAAGAAACTCTCTACCTTTTATATTTCTATCTCCTCTCCTGTCCTTTGCTTCTGTTATTGAATAATGACTACCATGCTGACTCTAATTTTTTTACCTTTCTAAAAGAAAGTGGGCCAGATAATGAGAACTTACAGGGTTCAGGTTACCTGTGTTCGATCCTCCTAAAGGAGCCTTGCTTTCTCTCGGGGACCGTGGAAAATTAGGAGAAGCTGCTTTGTCATGAGGTTCTGGGAAAGGAGAAGTTCTCTTCTGGCACCCCCTTCCCCCAATCTGGCTAATATACACCCAAGGGCAGGAAGCTGATTGGCAGCATATCTGTGAGCTTGTGGGGGAAAACATGCCTCTCAGGCTCTTCTTTCTGTCCTCTGTTTACCCACCTGATACCCAGTAGGTGAGCTCTTCTCTCCAGACATCCCCATCCCACCGGAGCTGGCTAGATGAAGCAGACAGCGGGAGAGTGACATGGGCTCAACCCATAGAAGAATCTGTGTGTGTGGAAATGAGGCTGGGGTTGGTTACTGGAGGTGGGTGCAAATCAGACAAGGCAGGGGCCACAGGTGGTGTTTGTGAAATCTGCCAGCGACAGTAGGACTCATGAACAGGTGGTGGCAGGAGAGCACTTCGGGATTCATCCTTTCCTTTTGTGGCGGTGGCTTCTGGCTCAGCTGTTGCAGGTGGCTTTCAAGGAAGGATGGGGTGGCTTTTGCTGTAGCCACCATTTGACCTGTGAAAGGTAGTTGCCTGTTGGGGAGATGAGTTGGGAACTGACTGTATGTAACAAGTGGCCAGCAGAGGGTGCTAAAGCATTTACTCATGCAGTAAATGATGAAGCCCTGAAGCTAGTAGTTTTAAATCATTCTCTTTATAAAGAACTGAGTAGATCCACAGACATTGAAAACAAACTTAGGGTTACCAAAGGGGAAAAGGGTAGAGGGATAAATTAGGAGTTTAGGATTAACATATACACACTACTGTGTATAAAATAGATAACCAGCAAGGACTTACTGTATAGCACAGGGAACTCTACTCAGTATTTTGTAATAACCTATGAGGGAAAAAGTCTGAAAAAGAATATCTATATCTATATATCTATATATAAAAACTGAATCACTTTGCTCTACACTTGAAACTAACACAACATTGTAAATCAACTAAACTTCAATAAAAAAATAAAATAATAAGAAAAAGAAAAAATAAAGTATATGTCACTAGGTTAAAAAAAGAACTGAGTATACTTTGGATATAGTATGTAGAATTATTATTGATGGTAAATCTTAAAGTAAGTTATAGAACTCAAGACTTCTTCTATAAAACGCATATGGACTTTTAGGACCTACCCCCTATAGTATCTTTTTTTTTGAACAAAAAAAGGGCATGTGAACAGCTGACTAAACTTTAACCTCTTATTTTTTATAAGTAGTTCACAGTAAGTGTATGTACCTTAGCAGCAGTTCAAATTATATGATAGTGTTAAAGAGGACTTGTTGAAGAAGTTTTACCAGTTTGTTCTGCTGAGCCTTTCCCGTTTTCAGCCTTTTCTGAAGCCATCTGGTCAAAGCACTTTAAACTTGCACAAAGTCCCTGACCGGTGGATTGACCCAGAGTTCACACTCACAAGGCTGGTCTGAAAAGCACCTTTCTGTTACTTTTTTGGTAAGCCCCCCAAAAAGAGAAAAACTAATTTGAATATAATAAGGAAGAAGATGATCTTTCTAAAGATCTTTCATATCCCTAGGCGACTGAAACCTGAAAACCTGTGAGCATTAAAAAAAAAAAAAAAGATTGAAAAGATTATATAAAGGTACACATGCCCTTTGAAAAACAGTGTCCTTGGCATTGTACCCTTACTGGTGTTTGTCCTGAGCCTTTGCATGGGTCACCTGATGATGTGTCTTGCTCCTGAAAGACTCCTGGAGCAGAAGTTGTTCTAAAGTTTTCCTTGAGTGGATCCAAAGGGGATTAAGTTAAATGTCAGAAGTTCTCCAAGTTGCGATTCCTTAGACCGAGATCCTCGTGGCTATACTGAAGACCTGGCGTGGATAAGAACACTGAGAGAGGAACACGGGCGATGAGCTCGCTTCAGGTAGCAATCCTGTGGAGTTGGTAAATTTTCATTCCTCCTGGGCACACGTCAATCAGTGGGCTTGGACACACAAAAACGTTGTACTTATGAGGATCGTAGGTAAAATGAGAGGTTTCTGTAGCTAGCTACTTATTATGCTGCCTGGTATCTTGTACCACTGTCTAGACCCCCTCATTTGGGTTGGGCGATGGATGCAGGGCTAGCATTTCACTTAGTGCAGGTAACTTCAAGAGAGGGCCTAGCGGACAGTCTCATTTTGTGGTGCTGTGCCCACGAGGGAAAGCTCCCAACCTTCCTCTCCAGCTCCGTGACCTTTCGGGTTACCACTAAAAAGTTCGGCAGCCCCCCTCTCTGATAACGTTCAGGCCGTGCTCATAATCTTTTCCAGTAAACCTTTTGAGACACAGGAGATTTTTTCAGCATTCTTATTGTTCTGAAACCCTTTTAGAGAGACTTTTCATAGACTTGGAATGTTTAATCAGGAAGAAACTGGATCAGGTTGAAAATCTGATTCGTAAATTAGGGATTATAGCGGTGGGGTGAGGAGAATCACAGTGGTTTAGCAGTGACTGTGTGTTAGGCAAATTTTGCCTAAATTCCTGTGAGAATTAGGAGTACTGTGGGGCACACGCTAAATCTACCCTGACGGAGACAACTTTCTCCATTTAGAACCTTTCCTGATGACGCCTAATTAAAAATCATAAGCATCATAGGGTCATCTGGCTTTCCTGCTCTCCCCTTCCCCACCTCAGGTCCTGCCCTCATTTCGTAATTGAACCATAGCTACTGGAAAGCCTGGGGTTTTGTTTAGTAATGACAGTAACTTGGACCACTCAAGTTCCCAGCATCATTAGGTAAAGGCATCTAAAGCCCTCAGGATTGGACCACCTCCCCTCCCTCCCCACCCCACCCTTAACTGTGCTCTAAATTTTGCACCCTTTGGTAAGGTGTTTCTTGCCTTTCAGTTTCTAGTCCTGATTGAGCTTTTGGACCTCATGTGAAACTCATTTCTTGCTCTCTGGGCCCGATTTCAGTCACGCGCGCTGCTATTATCTCTACAAGGAGGCCAAGGACTTTCAGGCCTTGCACATGTTGTTCCTTCTCTTTGGAGTGCTGTCCCTGCCCTTCCCTGCCTTTTTTTTTTTTTTTAAACATCTTTATTGGAATATAATTGCTTTACAATGGTGTGTTAGTTTCTGCTTTATAACAAAGTGAATCAGTTATACATATACATATGTTCCCATATCTCTTCCCTCTTGCGTCTCCCTCCCTCCCACCCTCCCTATCCCACCCCTCTAGGTGGTCACAAAGCACCGAGCTGATCTCCCTGTGCTATTTGCCTGCTTCCCACTAGCTATCTATTTTACATTTACTTATAGTATATATAAGCCCATGCCACTCTCTCACTTCGTCCCAGCTTACCCTTCCCCCTCCCCGTGTCCTCAAGTCCATTCTCTAGTAGGTCTGTGTCTTTATTCCCTGCCTTTTGAAGTCCTACTGAGCTCAGCAGTTTCTCCAGAGTTCCTGCCGTCTCCTGCTCCGTAGTAAACACTCTTTTTTCTGCATTCATAGCATCTGCCCGTGCCTCAAATTCCAGTAGTTCTCAGTCTCACTGCCCTTTAGTTGCCCTGGCTCATCTCTGCCACGAGGGTGCTTACCAGGGAGACTTGTGTACAGCTGTGGCTCAGCAGATGTTCCTGAGCTAATGTGGGGTCCTTCCTTAGTTCTCGGTTGGTACAATCCCTTTTATTTTTCTGGTGCTATCCAAGGAAAGAAAGAACACTCTTGGATAGGAATACTGCAGAGGCTAATTTAAGACTGGGAAGCTAGCTTTCTTAAATTTTCAAAAGTAGGACACTGGCCACGTTTGCAGTTTGAGGTGTTGAGCTAGGCCTCTCAGGAGATAGAATTAGGAAGTAGTGGGAAGGTCTGTTCAGGAGTTAGAAAGTGTCCTATCAGCCAGGAGGGAAGATATTCATTGCTTGATTATAAATTATGATCCCTTAGGCCGTATATCCTTGCACCTCTTTTTAGGTATGAACCAGATTAGGGTAACAGTCCTTTTAATTTTTATCTATATCAGATAGGCTCTGTAGTATACACCCATCAAAGGAGCTTTGTGGCAATTTTGCATGACTCTGGAGAATTGGGAGGGGGTGTTTTCCCTTGATATACAAGGGCCTTACACATATGAGACCAAACCTGAGGGATCTCACAGTCTCCTGGAAAATCAACATTGGTTCTCCATTGGATGCTGCCTGTCTCTTTGAAGCCATCTTTCATATGGAGTAGAAATATAGTACAAAAGAGTAACTTTCCATAGTAATTTTCACACTTGTTCGTTTAGGCAAGAGAATAATTGATACAGCAGTATACTCTTCGTTTGTGAAATTCCGCAAAGATAATATTGTTTTGATGACTACACAAGGTTTTCCCCTAAAGTAAAGCTTTATTTTTCAGATTGTTTCTTTCATTCTGTAAACATTGTGATCTTATAGGACAGTGATAAATCAGGGATTTTCAACTATTTTTGAATTATTTAACTTTCTTTTACTGACTAATCTGACTCATCTACCATCCTCTCCTTTAAATGCATTGTATGATTGTATGGAATTTTGTAATATTTCTTGTACAGAGTTTCATTTGTTTTGAGAATTTTGAAGGACAGAGAGAAATACTTAAATGTTGCAACATCAACGGTTGGTAACCACAGGCTGTCTATACACCTCTTGGTAGCTTTCAACAGAGACAGGGCAACTTGTCATCAAGAGGAAGATGCCAAAACTGTGGAGTTTTCCGTCGTCATTATCAATCTTGACTATTTAGAGTGTGTTTGAGCACATTTAGTGAGTGACTGGGCCAAATTTAACAAATGTCCTGGTAGGAAGATTTATGGCACAGAATTATGTTCTGGTTTGGTCTGTTATTTCTCCCAAAGTACGTTGCAAGATTGGAAAGCACTGTGCTTCCCTCCGTGGCAGTCCCTGAGTTGAAAAGGATTGGGAGGCTGAGGCTGTCCTGTCTCTGGTGAAACAGCACCCGATAGATAGAGTTACAGCTACAACCAGCACTTTCCACCATGGGCATTTCTGTTCTTCCTTCTTTCCACTTTCTCTATACTTTCTTATGCCTCAGTATTAGTTAGGATGGTCTAGCTGCTAAAACAAATTCACCCAAAAGCTCAGACATTATAGAAATTTACTTCTTGCTCAGTTAGCAGTAATAGGTGGTTGACACATTGGGGGCAGCTGTCCTTCAGGTGGTCCTCTGGGGATTCAGGTACAGCAATGTTGTCATCGTTATGAGGCTGTGAAGGTCACTCAGGGCACTGTCTCCGTTCCAGCCGGCTAGAAGCAAAGGGCCGTGGCGGAGTGCGCCTGGGACGCCCAGAAGTGGCACACACCACCCCGCTCACATTTCTTTTGCTAAAGACCTAGTCACGTGGCCAAACCTAACTATGAAGGAGGCTGGGAATTGTTGTCTAACTGCGCCCCCAGGAATAAGAGAACATTGTATTAGTTTGCTAAGGGTGCCGTAACAAAATCTCACAGACTGGGGAGCTTAAACGACAGAAATTTATTTTCTCACAGTCTGGAGCCTAGAAGTCCAAGATCAAGGTGTTGGCAGGTTTGGTTTCTTTTGAGGCTTCTCTCCTGGGCGTGTAGAGGGCCTCTTCTTGCTGTATCCTCACATGGTCTTGGTGTCTTTTTTGTGTCCGCATTTTCTCTTGTTTTAAGGAAACCAGTCAGATTGGATTAGGGCCCACCCTGATGGCCTCATTTAATGTAATCATCTCTTTAAAGACTCTATCTCCAAATATAATCGTATTCTGAGTTACCGGGGGTTAGGGTTTCAACATGTGAATTTTTCTGGGGACACAATTCAGCCCATAACAAATGTGGATTTTGGTGAGGAGCTAAAAGCTTCTTTCCTCTTCCCCAGTTTTTAATTTTATCTGCTTATGTTTAATCCATTCATTGGCAATCAGATCATGGATTTAGAACCAGATACAGTAGATTCCAATTCCAGTTCCACTGCTTGACAGCTGTGGCTCTCCGAACCTCAGATTCCTCATTGCTGAAAAGGAAGTAAACCTTTTTATCTTGCAGAGTTGTTTTGAGGACTACATGAAGAAAAAAGCCCAGTGTAGGGCCTGGCACATAGAGCATTAGCATAATTGCCTTTCTTCCATTGGTGATGCCTGGCCTTGCAAATGGTATCCAGACTGAAAAACTTATTGACTGTTGCAATAGAAAGTCCAGACATTCTTGAGCATTATGTGGCATGTCAAAGATGTTCTCTGAAATCATCAGGCTTATGGATATACTCATGAAGTTACAAAAGCATTGCCATTAGATGGCAATCTAGCATGGATTTCACTGTGGAAAACCTTGGCTTAACTTGCTTTTTATCTGACTTTTCTGAAGATATCCATTTCATTAAGGCTTTTTTGTCAATCTCATTCTGACCTAAGTTTTTTTTTTTTTTTAATTTTATTTACTTATTTTTGGCTACGTTGGGTCTTCGTTGCTGCGCACGGGCTTTCTCTAGTTGTGGTGAGCAGGGGCTACTACTCTTCGTTGCAGTGCACGTGTTCTCATTGTGGTGGCTTCTCTTGTGGCAGAGCACAGGCTCTAGGCGTGTGGGCTTCAGTCGTTGTGGCGCATGGGCTTAGTTGCTCCGTGGCATGTGGGATCTTCCTGGACCAGGGATCGAACCCGTGTCTCCTGCATTGGCAGGCGGATTCTTTTTTTTTTTTTTTTTTAATCTGAGAATCGGGTCCCAGACTTAATTAGTATGTTGCAGAGCAGTTTTAAATTTATTTATTTATTTATTTATGGCTGTGTTGGGTCTTCGTTTCTGTGCGAGGGCTTTCTCTAGTTGTGGCAAGCGGGGGCCACTCTTCATCGTGGTGCGCGGGCCTCTCACTATCGCGGCCTCTCTTGTTGCGGAGCACAGGCTCCAGACGCGCAGGCTCAGTAATCGTGGCTCACGGGCCTAGTTGCTCCGCGGCATGTGGGATCTTCCCAGACCAGGGCTTGAACCCGTGTCCCCTGCATTGGCAGGCAGATTCTCAACCACTGCGCCACCAGGGAAACCCCCGGCAGGCTGATTCTTAACCACTGCACCACCAGGGAAGTCCCCTGACCTAAGTTTTCTGACATAGAAAATGAGATAAACGGCATTATTTCTCTTTTAAAAAATAACCTCCTAATTATTTTATAAACAAATGTATAATAAATATTCATTAATTTTTTAGGGATTGGTAGCTAATGTACATCTAAACATGTATTGGAGGGAAGACAAAGAACATTATAATTTATATAAGAATATTATTTAATGTATTATATATAATATATAATATATATTATATAATATATATGTTTCCTTTCTATGCTACCATTTAGGTTTGGTAGGTTGTTTTCCTTTTTTTGAGAATTCCCATAGCTTATGAAGCCATGGTAAAGCCTTGACTGATTTTGATTTTTATCTATACAGAATTTTGCAGCTATGACAGGTCAATTATTGAGGTAATCCTCAAAAAATTTTTATAAATGTGTTCTTTAATTATTAGGTAAAGGCTTGTTTTCAGGTTTCTTCTTTACATAGATCTTTAATTTCTCTTATCTGCTAAAACATGCTGTTGGCTAATCATATTTCCTATGTATTACATTTAGAAATATCTCAAGGCATCCAATTTGTAACAGTCAAGTTTTTGCCACCTGGCTTTCTCTCTGGCTCCTTATACAAATAATTAATTAGGCAGAGAAAATTTTCATCTAGTTCCAGGAATAGAACTCACATATAAAGCTTGACTGGTTAAGCTTGGGTCAGAATCTCTTTATGTTCATGAACAAAGCTATCTGTAGCCTCTCTAGTGATAACAGAGATGGAGGGATTGTATCCGTGTGTTGCTCTGTGCACCACAGGGCTGGCAGAATCAGAGACTTATTAGATCAGTGGGTCAAATGTTCAGCAGTTTTTTGCCACATCCAATCTATTACATAACCAATTATCTTTTGTTTTTCATATGTATACATATATGTATAAAAAGCCTTTTGTCCTTATCTGTAACATTTTTATAGTTTAAGACTCAATATTTTGGACTTCCCTGGTGGCGCAATTGTTAAGAATCCGCCTGCCAATGCCGGGAACACAGGTTCAAGCCCTGATCTGGGAAGATCCCACATGCCGCGGAGCAACTAAGCCCGTGTGCTACGACTACTGAGCCTGCGCTCTAGAGCCCATGAGCCACAGCTACTGAGCCCACATGACACAACTACTGAAGCCTGTGCGCCTAGAGCCCGTGCTCCACAACAAGAGAAGCCACCGCAATGAGAAACCCATGCACCGCAACGAAGAGTAGCCCCCGCTCACCGCAACTAGAGAAAGCCCGCGTGCAGCAAACAAGACCCAACACAACCAGAAAGAAAGAAAGAAAGAAGTAGACTATCATAAAGAATAGGAATGTGTTAAAAAAAAAAAGACTCAATATTTTAACCCCATCTATGATTTTGTAATTCCAAAAGAGCCTTTGGTGTGTATCGATTAGGGTGCCTTTGGCTGCCAGAAGCAAAAATTCCAACACAGTCTGCCTTAAACAAGAAAGGAGATTTGCTGGGTCGCGTAGCTGAAGGAAGCTAGTTGTTACTGGATAGGTGTGCATCGGGACCCTGCTGTGCCGCTTTGTCCTCTTTTAGCTCCGCCCTCTCTGAGTTGGTTTCATCATCAGGAGCAGATGCAGGCCTCCACTGTGCGCAGCACACATCCAGAGGGCAAGGCAAGCCGTTCTGATGGCTCCCTCTTGAAGAGCAAGGGAACTTCTTTTTCACAGGCCCTTAGCACACTTTCCCTCATTCTTATTGGCCTTGACTGGGTTACATCCCCACTTCTGAACCAATCCATGTAGGCAGGGCAATGAGCTGCCCCTCAGTTTACACCTGGATTTCTGAACTGGTCTTCAGTAGGTGCTGAGATTACCCTTAGGCCAGCCAGGCCTGCCTCTGGAGTAGTTTCAGGTCATTTCTCCTGAAGCTCATGGACTGTGTGGAGAAAATGGAAATCAAAGTAGTGACAAGAGGATGCTGGATAAACACTAGTGCTCAGTATAAAATTGTATGCTTAGAATGACATTTCATAATGTATAAATACTAAAGTTCAGAACATTTTTACATGCTCTGTTTTGCATGTAGTCAATATATAGTATTGTGTTGCATTAAAAATTATCCTTTTATTTATAGTACTTGTTCATGAGATATCTATTTTGGTTTGGAGACATATATTCTATAATTTATATTATTAATCTCTTTACTACTATACTGTTAAATATACCATGTTCTTGTTAAAGCAGAAAGTTTTTCTTTTTGCTTTGTTTTTATAAATTTATTTATTTATTTATTTATTTTTGGCTGCGTTGGGTCTTCGTTGCTGCGTGCGGGCTTTCTCTAGTTGTGGCGAGTGGGGGCTACTCTGCGTTGAGGTGCACGTGCTTCTCATTGCGGTGGCTTCTCTTGTTGCGGAGCACGGGCTCTAGGTGCACGGGCTTCAGTAGTTGTGGCACGTGGGCTCGGTAGTTGTGGCTCGCGGGCTCTAGAGCACAGGCTCAGTAGTTGTAGCGCACGGGCTTAGTTGCTCCGTGGCACGTGGGATCTTCCCGGACCAGGGCTCGAACCACGTGTCCCCTGAATTGGCAGGCGGATTCTTAGCCACTGCGCCACCAGGGAAGCCCAGAAAGTTCTTCTTGAGCCTGCTTAATTTGATGCCTTACAGGCCAGGAAGTTAGGAATTTCCCCATCTGATTAAATGCCATTGAATAATTCCAGTAAATAATGCTAAATGCTCTTTGGAATTATTATAAAATTTTGTGGTAAGCGTTTTTCATCTTGGTGTCTTGTTGTTCTTAATATTTTTAGTGGTTTCCTATTTTTCTTTATTTCCTTCTTCCTTCCTTCCTTTCTTTCTTTCTTTCTTTTTTTTTTTTTTTTTGTGTGTGTGATTAAAGTTGTTTGTGAGGGCTTGAATCTTTTTCCAGTAAGATAGAATCTGAGAATTTATTGATTTCAGATGATCATGTTAGGCCTGATTTATTCAGAGAGGTATAATATATTGCAAAACTTTCCAGTAAATCTTTAGCTGTTGAGATTTAGTCTAAGCCAAATCTCTCTTTTTTAATTTACTGTTGTAGAGAGGCCAGTGGTATATTCTTTTGCCGCATAGTGATAAGTTGTTAAAGCTATTTTTAGAAAACTAATTTTTTTCTAGAAATTTTTGAATTTACTACTTTAAAAACTGCATCTTAGTATTCGTTTAATGAGAAAACATGAGTATGAAAAGATACGATGAATTCAATCACATTTCAGAATAACTTTGTGTGAATCACAGCCATACATACATACGTCTAGAAACAGTGCACATGTGTGAGGCATTTTTTTCTGTCTATTGTCAGTTCTCGGTGCACACAGAGATTCAAGGTTGCCTTACACTAATCTATGGCACCTCTACTCACCCCAAATAATGGCCATCCCAAGCCATCCAATTGGGAAACTCTATAATTAAAACTTTTAGATGAGTGCTATAAATATCTCAGCTATTCTCCTAATAAAAATGTTCACTACTCTTTGAATGCAACTTCTTTCAGTCCTAAACTATTAGACCTTAGAGCTGTAAGTAAAGCTTTCCTTCCCCATCTAGCCTGCACATGGTAGGCACAAAGTTATTACTTGAATCAATGAATGGATGAATACTTGAATGACGACTGTGAGTGAATGATGTCCTACCATTGTCTTGGCAAAAGTATGGAAATAAACTCCCAACGGGGAGGGAACTGAGTAATCTTACCAGGAACTTAATGTCCATGAACCATAAGGAACCAAGAAATATTTCATGAAGTTGAACATCTTTCACCCACAGTTTGTATTGTGCCAGGAAATATATTAAAATTTTTTTTTTCTCCTTGTTAATTTTTTCAATCATAGTGATTTTGGGGGGAGGGTGGTTTGAAGAGATGTAACAGTCTTGGTCTTTTTGTATATCTCATCTTTTGCAGATAAATGATAAAATTAACAGAAATGAGCAGTCAAAAGGGGAAAGCCCAATTGTGCCTCTAAAAAAATACCTCTTATCTGCCTTCTTTTATTAACTCTTCTGCCTTCTACAGTCCTGTCTTGAAACACCTGATATGCTCATTTGATCTTTTATCCTTGTGTCTAGGATCTGCCCAGGGCTGTCACTGGGGTAATTATGGGACATCTCTATATGGGACATCTCTAATTAAACATTGGATATATTCTTTTCTATGTTATATATTATTAAAAAATCTGTGCACATCTTCCTGTCTGTTATCCATCCTTAGTTATGTTTCTGTCTCCCTGTATAAGTGTTTGGATTCACTCTTTGAAAGGCTGTCCTAACTGTGTAGCTTCCCTTGCTGTAGCAGGGAGGGCAGAGGATTTTGATCAGTGTTTTCAATTGGTAAGTTAACAGACTGGTTAAGGGCATTTCTAAGTTATTTTAATTCTTCTAGTGCAACTCTTTAATCTCTCTCCTCAGCTTAAAGGGGGAAACTTTAAAACTTTATGCTTTATCTGTTTATTTATTTTTATAAAAATAGTATGTGACTTTTGTTGGAAATGCAGTAAAGTACAAAGTAGAAAATAAAGATCATTTGTGATCCTTCTACTCAGTGAAAAATACTCTTAACATTTTACCATTTTCTTTCAGCCTTTTTTCCATGCATTTTTATCATGTTAGATGAAGATAAAATATCTTTCTTACTTTCTCCACTTAATATTATTATATCATAAGTTTTCTCCCTTAGCATAATAAGTCATTAAGAACTCTTCGCAAATATATTTTCATGGTTTTGTGGAATTTTCTTGTTTGAATGTACTGTATTTTATTTAACTGTTCTCCCAAAGTTAGCCTTTTCATTTATTTCCAGTTTTTGTCAATTAAAAATAATGTTCTAACATTTTTTTTTTGCTTTATTTTTGTATCTGTATTTTCATTTATTTCCCCAGGATTAATCAAACCTTAGACGTAGAATTACTGGATGAATGAATATCAATATTTTTGGCCTGTTGATACACACTTGATCTACTATGCTTTGCTGAAAGATTATACAGTTCATAATTTCATTAGCAGGTTTTCCAGCTAATTGTTTCATTTCATCAGTATTTGGATTTTGTTGACTCTTTCAGTTTGAGGGCAAAAATGTTTCTCACCCTTTGTACTCACATTTCTTTCAGTCTTACTGAGGGTGAACTTTTTTCATTTGGTTGTTACCATTCTCTTTGAGTTGGCCATTTGTATTTGCTGTTCATTTATCAATTAGTATCCTAGTGTTTTGTTTTTATTTAAATTTCTGTGAGCTTTTTATTATATTAATTTTTTGTCATGTTTATGTTTTTTTTTGAGGATAGTAATACATACCTTTTTCATATTTAAGTCTATTGACGTTTTCCTTTGTAATTTTTCCCATTGCTGTAAATTTAGGAAGTACTTTTCAATCCAAAGACAGGAGAGATATTCACCAAGGTTTTCCTTTTTTTCTTTTCTTTATGGGTTGATTCTTTTCTTTTATAATTAATTCTGACCTATAGAGTTCAGAGTTTAGTTTGAAGTAAGATATTAGGTTTGGGTAGTTTTTTTCCCCCAAAACCTAACTAATCATCTTATTCCTTTGGTTCCTTCCATTTTGTGATGCCACACTTACCTTTCATTTTTATCATAGTAGGCCATCAGGGTAAGATAGTATTTTGAAATTTCCTTCTCAGTCTTTCCCTCCCTTGACCTAATCTTTTGAGGATTTGCTCATTTGGAACTTTTATGTGCTACTCGGCTCCTCTTTTGGCTCCCTTTCTTCCCCTCTTCTGTTTTTAATTTGCATTTCTGCACTTTTCAGAATTTTCAAAAAATTAAGCCACATGTGAGTTCTTAAAGGCAGCTGCACTGTTATATTCATCATTGTATTCCCTGTAGCCCTTACTGAATTTTTAAAAGTATAACATTAAAACAAGCTCTTCTAGAACACTTGGGAGATAAGAAAAAGCACAAAGAAGGAAATCAATTATTCCTAGTCTTACTACTCAAAAGACATCCTGATATTGTTAAACATTATACCCTATAGAATTTGCTAGGAACTATATAGTATATGTAATATTTTGTGTGTGTGTGTGTCTGTGTATCTATATACGCACACACACACACACACACATACTTGAAACATTCATATATATGTATATATAAATTTTTTTTTACTGAATGGGAACATCCTATACATACTGTTTTGTTGTGTGCTTTTTTTTACTTGTAATAATTCCATGTCTTTTAAACATTCCTCTATAACTTAAGTATATTTTTTTTAACTTACCCTCCAGTTATTTGGCTATGTACTAAGTAAAATACTCTTACGTGAAAGAAAATGCTATTCTTTCAAAAGTGGTTGAACTTCAGAGTGATACTGTGGATGGAACACCTGTTATCTCTGTTATGACACAAATATGTGTGTGTGTGTGTGTGTGTGTGTGTGTGTATTTAAAGTTGTGTCAGCCACTGAAAAATTGTTTTGTGAAGGTTGAATAAGTAAAATCAAAGAAGAGAAATAGGTGGTACATCAGATGTTTGCTAGGGAGCCTAAATGGTTTTGGCCACTTGACGTCTTATAAAGTGGGCAGCATTACAGATTCAGGGTCTGATCTGTAGCTATAGATATCTCAGAAGGAAGAAGGAATCCAGAATTTCTAGGGCAGGAGAAATTAGTTCGATGCCAAATCAAACTTGTGAGGTTGATGGTCGTAAAGTTGGTGTGGTTAGAATTCAAAGGGGTTGCACCTGGATCCAAATTGGTTCTAGCCAAAAGAGTAGCTTAAGGCACGTCGACCTAAGACTGGAGGGTACAAGTAAGGTGGGAGGAAAGGCTGTGACAAACGAGAGTCTGGTTAATAAAGAAGAGGCTCTGGACAAGGGGTGGGGGTGGGTGGTGATGACAGTAAATACCTGGAAAGTACAGGTTAGCCCTTTAAATTTGCCACTTTATGGCAAATTTATGGCAGCCACGTCACCCAGAGCTTTAAATCACTGCAGTGCTGGTCAGCATGACCTTTATTTTGGGACGAGTCCTCAGATGTATGTTGTTTGCATCTCCAAATTCTCACGCTCGAGTAAAGTTTAAGTATTCAAGATACCTTTAGTGGACTACAGTGCGGGAGGGTAGAGGACAGGAATACGTAATTCCAGAGAATTTTGAGAAGTGGCGAAACTACCAGGACTAAAGGGTGTTGTCTTTGGGAAAAGATCTCCTCATTCTTGCTCTTTTTCATGGAGACTCAGAAGAGAGAACCAGAGCTTCTCGAACAAACCATTGTGGCTGGAGCAGAAGGTCCAGTGGGGCAGGAGTGAGAAGAAATGCTAAGGAGAGTGCTTCAGCCCGGGGAGAAAGGCCTTTGGCAATAGGAGGCTTAGGAGTTGGACTTGATCTTGGCAGTATAAAGTTTGCATTGAGAAAGGAGGTACACCCACATGTATCTTTACAACTTTTTTTTTCACATGTGCTACAAAAAAAGGTTGTTTTTCTTTTTTGAATCACATATATTCCAGTCAAGTAGATTGAAAAGCAGATTATTACCATGCAAATTTTACTTTGAATTGATTTCCATTTATAAAACTGACAGTGCTTTTACTAAAATTCTGTAGACACAGAGTTGAAAACTTTCAAAAGAAGAAAAAAAGATAATTAGGCTATTAACTCTCTGCTTTCCTGTGGCCAATCTCACAAGTTTATTTCCTTTTTCTTTTGGCTTAGATATTTACACTGTTTTATAAAACTTGAACAAGGTATTATGCCCACAGTGTGGACCCCTGTTGAACATATTAATTTACGTTAGCTTGAAAAATCCTTATGTTTGGTGCTTTATCCTCTATGTAAGGATTAGTAAATGATTTGTTATAAAATGTGAAATATCTCATGAGGGGCAGGCTTCATGAGAGCAGGGATCTTTTCTGTTTATCTACCAGTAAACTCTCCAGCACTAGGCATGGAGCTCGACTTACCAGAGGTGCAGAATAAGTAGTTGTTGAGTGGGAATAAAAATGTATGAGTGGTTCCTAAGATTTTTTGGAGTTGTGGTATCCTACTGTTTTCATTTCATGGCACTTCCCTGTGTCTCCTCGAAGTTATCCTGTGTTAAATTAAAGTAGATTAATATAGCATGTGGGAAAATCTGGTGACATTGGTTAAGATGATTGGAAATACTCTATTTTGTAATTCATAGATTACTATTGAATGTTCCCTTGACATTTGTGATCTTTATGAATCGTCCAATTTGGGTGCACATAGTTTCCTTACTAGCTTATTTATTATGCATTTTTTAAAAAACAGGCAAAATGTTGATCTCTTCATGAGTGGTACTGGGTGTAAACCAGTTGGAAAGAGCAGTGCTAGCTGAAATTTTCATGCTTAGCAAATGACAAGGCTTGCTCTCTGGCTAAGCGGCTCCCTCCCACCCACTGGCTTTGCAGCTCAGACTCATCCTATTTCTTCCTTAGGAGACTGACCAGTCTCACCTGTGTTATGAACTTTAGGGGGTCTCTTTGAAAGAGTTAAATTTTCAGATGTTAAATTCCTGGGTATCCAGAGACTCCTGTAATAATTAGAATATAGAGTTTTAAGAAATTACCATGTAATTTGTACTGTTTTCTTTGGTTTTATTAGGTAAAAAAGCTCCCGTTTTGTTTAGTAAAGAGATGATCGAGTCCATGAAGGAAGGTTCAGTTGTTGTGGATTTAGCTGCTGAGGCTGGCGGAAACTTTGAAACCACCAAGCCAGGAGAACTTTATGTTCATAAGGTATAGCACAAAGCTTCCTCTATGAACCTGTTCCTATATCTTTAGTGATTTGTGAGAGGGTGTTTATTGCTTTAAATATTTAGAGAAACTGAGGCCTGAAATTTTCTAAAATTAAAAATAGTCATATTTAAAGCTCCTTTTGAAATATGTATTTGTGAGTGTGTGTGTATATTTATAAAGATTTGTAATTTCAGAACTTAGCCTTGACTGAGAACTGTCCTAGAAAGAATATGGGCATTTAGTAACAGACCTTTCTGACTGTATTTTTGTTTGTTTAGGGAATTACTCACATAGGCTACACAGACCTTCCCAGCCGAATGGCCACTCAGGCCAGCACCCTGTATTCCAACAACATCACCAAGCTCCTGAAGGCCATCAGCTCTGACAAAGACAATTTTTATTTTGAAGTGAAAGATGACTTTGACTTTGGTACAATGGGTCACGTCATTAGAGGAACTGTAGTGATGAAGGTAAGTAAAGAGATCTGTTTCTCCTGTGTTTTCATTATACATTTGTTTTAGGATTTTTGTTTATGGAACGATCCTATTTTGGAATTGGGATATATTCTAATAAAGTATCGATGTGTTGGGTTTATGCCAATAAAAATTGTTTAAAAATGTAGAACAATTTAAAGAAAAATATTGCAAGATTTATATACATGTGTGACTCACCTAAAATATGCATTGCTTTTGAAAAACAGAAACAAAAAAACAGGCAAAAAACCCAGAACTGAATAAAGTAAAAATTAAATATTCCCCCCCCACCTATCTGCTTTTAAGTTTGTTCTGTATTCTTCCTTATATGTTCTATACACATACTAATTGTACATCTATGTATGTATGCATGACACAGACATTATATATTTATATACATGTGTGTTATATATTTATATAAAGTGATGTTATAAATTATGTGAATTTCTATATTTATTTAAAATTATTTTTCAGAGAAGAGTTTTTCCCCAACACTGGATTGACTTCAAAAAGTGCTATTTTTCTAATTTCTGTTAGGATGGCGAAGTGATCTTCCCTGCTCCCACGCCGAAAAATATTCCTCAAGGTGCCCCAGTAAAACAGAAGACAGTGGCTGAGCTGGAGGCTGAAAAAGCAGCTACGGTCACGCCCTTCAGGAAGACGATGACATCAGCTTCTGCATATACAGCAGGTGAGGGTCCCATCTATGAAGATTTAGTCCAAATTCTTTGAACTTTGTGAGTAACGTATTAATTGTCAAAATTAGTAAATGAAATGCTGTTGTCCTTTGTTGGATTCCATCAGGACTTGGGCCTGTTAGAAGCAATTTTCACATACATGTCATCTGTCCACCTCTGTGGACGTGGAGACTGCATTGTATACCCTCAGAGATGCAGGCACTGGGATAAATGCTGGATTGAATGAGTATGAAATAATACATAGGCTGTTAATACTTTTCTTTTATAGAAAACATTTAAAATATAATCGTTAATATTTTTCTATATATCAAATGAGTATTGATGTATGTCAGATTGTGTTGGTGTTAAGTGCATGTAAATGTGGTTATTGGTTTATTTTTTGTGGTTTATAAAACATCACTTGTGATTATCTACACCTCTGGGTAAGACTGGGGAACCAAATATTTGCATTGAAGAATAAACAGTAAGTTATTCACCTAGTAAAAAAAAATTCAATTTTTAAATTTTTATCTCTGTCTTTACAATTTAACATAGATTCTTTGTTTTCTAATTCACCTTCATGAAGGCAGTAAAGAATTATCGTAAAATAATGATAAATATTCATTCTGGCTATGAACTGTTAGAGTCTGAAATATGGATATTTGATTTTAAATTGGTTTCTGTCTCATAGAATGAATTAAAAATGTTTAGATTTGCTTAGAGCCAAAATAAAAACAAAACAAAAGCAAACTATAAAGAATAAGGACCAGTACAAAGCACACAGAATTCTTGTAGCCTCAGCATTCTCCAAATTCCCATGTGAGTCCAGATGTTTTAAAGCTAAATATGTAACTCTCCTTGAATAAAGAGCAAGTCTCAGCAAAATGACTGAAAAAGCCTTTAGTTGCGAACATTGTGAATAGATGGAGCAGTGTCCCTATTTGCTCTTACTTGTTAAAAAAAAAGAAACCGTATTACTGTATTGTGCATGGAGAGTACTGTCAGCAGGGTTGTAAATTTCCATTTCTCTTTACAATTCATAAGGAAATGTAGTGAGGCACGAATGATGATTTATTTTTCTAGGTTTCTCTTATGTTTATTGAGTCAAGATTTATTGCATTTTAATAGATGTAACATTGGCATATTCCAGTGAATAAAAGGATGGCCTTATATTTGTTTTTCTGTACCCTAAAACTTCCTCCTTTATAATAAAACCAAGTGTTTTTCTTGTGTATATGTTAGGAATCTATTTGACTAGCATTCTTCAAAGAATGTGATTTGCTTTTTTTCCCTTTTCTTTTTTTCTCTGTTTTTCTTTTCTATTTCCTGTGTTATACAAACTAAATATAGCACATTTGAAATTACTGAATGTATTATAGAAAAGACTTTAGTTTATTAAATAGTTAAAAAGAAAACCTGGGGCTTCTCTGGTGGCGCAGTGGTTAAGAATCCACCTGCCAATGCAGGGGACACGGGTTCGAGCCCTGGTCTGGGAAGATCCCACATGCTGCGGAGCAACTAAACCCATGCACCACAACTACTGAGCCTGCTCTCTAGAGCCCACAAGCCACAGCTACTGAGCCCGTGTGCTACAGCTACTGAAGCCCACACACCTAGAGCCCGTGCTCCGCAACAAGAGAAGCCACTGCAATGAGAAACCCGCGCACCGCAACAAAGAGTAGGCCCTGTTCACCGCAACTAGAGAAAGCCCTCATGCAGCAACGAAGACCCAACGCAGCCAAAAATAAATAAATTTATTAAAAAAAAAAGAAAAGAAAACCTTCAGATGTGGGATTTCTATCTTAGATGCCCAACACAACTGAGTGCAGGTTATGGTAATTTAGTGCTTCTGAACTAATGTGGGCATTTAATGAGTGCTAGGTATTGTGCTAAAACACTTCACGTGCCTTAACTCATTTATTCCTTATAAGTACTCAGTAAAGTGGGCATATTATTATTTTCTTTTTCCAGATGAAGACAGAGAGGGTTAATAATTTTACAGATGAGGGTACTGGAGCACGGAGAGGTTGAGTAACTTGCCTGAGATCACACAGCTGACAGGCAGTAGAGCCAGGATTTGAACCAGGCAGTCTGGCTTAAGAAAACATGTCCTTAAATATAACCCTGCACAGCCCTTCTCTGATGTTTAACTGAAACACAAAACAATATTCTGTCTAACTCTCCCTCCAGATGGTTAACAGGCCATCCATTGGAACCCTGGAAATCTTGTATGTGGGTAGGAAAATAAAAATTAAAACTACAGAGACTTCCCTGGTGGTCCAGTGGTTAAGACTGCGTGCTTCCACTGCAGGGGGCACTGGTTCAGTCCCTGGTTGGGGAACTAAGATCTCACATGCTGTGTGGGGCAGCGAAAAAAATTAAAAAATTAAAAAAAAAATTTAAAACTACAGTCTTATTGACTGATTTAAAGTAAAATGAATGTCAACTGCTAATGTTCCAGCTATGCCACTTATAAAGAAATAGTTTATATCAAGGGATAAGAGTACCTTATTCAAAAAAGTTAAATTCCAGCTTCCTGGTCACCCATTATCATTTGGTTTTCACTGACCACTAGGTAACCCTTTCCTCTGTTGCAGAACAGCCATCCACATGTTTGCTATTAGGAAAGGCGATAATTAAAGATGTATGTTGAGAGCTGACTGTTTGTATTCTGCACATTCTTAATTTAATTCGCTTTTTTTTTTCCTTTTCTTTGTAAATTCCTGTTTGCTGACTTAGTGTTGAGGCTGGAGCTGACTGCCCTGGCCAGCAGTCCAGTCCAGATTCAGGAGCAATTGCAAAACTTCTGTCCCGGGTGGGTGGAAGCCATATGTTTTGGGGAGGTGCTGGAGTGAATGAAATCCTTCCTACTCTCTTAAAATCCTTCTTCCTCAGCCAAATCTGAGAGTGACATGAACTTGGCCTCACAGAAGTCTGTCTTATAAAGGTTGTGTGTTGCCCAAGTAGAAAATGCTTTGGTAGATCCTTTATAGGCCTATAATTCTGGAATAAAAACACTTGTATAAACACATGTGGCACTGTCAGTGAAAGTTAAAACGGGGAAGAGGACAAGTTATACAGAGGAAAGTGTGCAAATTGTTATTAAGGTGACTCATAAATTTTACTAGATGTTTAAAATTTATTTTATTTTGGGGAGTGGTGGTCAGGAAGTTGAATTTTGTTCGCAATACCTTTAACTCCCTTTCACCACCCCCCTTCCCAGTCATGGAACATCTCAAAAAAATCTCATTATTGGCAAGGGTGTGGAATTTTAAAGCATTGACTATCCCACATGTTTGTTTGTGTGTGGGTGTGTGTGTGCTTTTAATCCTCCCGAGATAATTGGATGTGAACTCACACTCTTTCCTCTCTTTCTCTAGGTCTCACTGGGATACTGGGTTTGGGCATTGCGGCTCCCAATTTAGCCTTTTCCCAGATGGTGACCACTTTTGGCTTGGCTGGCATTGTGGGCTACCACACTGTCTGGGGAGTGACCCCCGCTCTCCACTCACCACTGATGTCTGTGACTAATGCAATCTCAGGTTTGTTCGCCTCTTGTTTTCCCTCAGTTTAGGTTTTCAAGGGCTTATTCAACTCTAGGAGTGCTTTCCATGAGGTTTATAAAGTCTGTGTTTTCCAAATTGTAGGGCTTGGCATCTTGGTGGTTGCAGTGACTTGGGCTTCCAGAGGGTGCAGGGGTAGGGTTGGAAGTGAGAGGCCAATGGAGTGTGTCATACCTTTGGGCTGCTCCCATTTCAGGCAGTGCAGAGCTACTGTTCCTTCTTTCAGTTATGATTTCCTTTAAAGAAGGGATTCCTCTGATAAAATTTGGAAACTGTTTCACAGCAGCAGCATGGTCCATGCAACAGTCCGCACAGCTATGTGGACAGATGTGGGAGCTGCTGTGGCTTGGAAACCTCATGGCCCCAGTGGGCGTCTCTTGCACAGGCATGGCTTTCAGGATCTCCACCGGGAACGGGTCCAATTCCAAGAAGTACTATGCTCAGGAAAGGCCAAAGCTATGGGCTTTCACCATCATATATTTATAGTTCATGCATAGTATTTTCCAGTTCTGTAACCACCAGAGGTCCCTTTGCTCCATAAACAATGTTGTCTAATAACAATATTGATTTATATCTTTATCAGGGGAACAGAGCTAGAAAGTAAAGGTTAAAATTATTATGCAAAAGGAGAAAATGTTTTGGTAACTCTTTGCCCACAAAAGTACTTCAGTGAGAATGTGTGTGAGAACTTTCTCCGTTATGATGCATGTGCTTGTGAGGTCTTTCAGCGATGACATTTGATTTGGCAGCATGGCTATTAGCTACTGTTTACCGTATCCATGCTTTCTTCCCAGGGTTGACCGCAGTTGGTGGGTTGGTGCTGATGGGAGGACATTTGTATCCTTCCACAACTTCTCAGGGCCTCGCTGCTCTTGCTGCATTCATATCCTCAGTCAACATTGCAGGTATGAGGACGGTGAAAGAACCCAGAGTGCGATTTTTAGTGGAGACACGAGAAGCAAATATAAATCAATATAAAACAAACATTCTGATTTTAAGAATTTAATCGTGCCTTTAAAAAATGTTTCACTCAGATTATAAATGCTCTGTGTGAAGGAAAATTAGTTATTTTGCCCATTGGTAAGTTTTAGAAACTATTTGATAAGAGAACACCCCTCCCCCCTGAATGCCCCAAAGGTTAACTACAATGCCTACAGGTTAACTGGAAAGTTATTGAATGCATAGTTTTGAATTAAGCTGACTTAGAGCTATCACCATAGTATCTTTAAATGGGTATAATTTTAGATAAAACTTTAGCCTTTTGCCTTATCCTGGCCTGTGTTCCTGAAAACTGAAAGCCTAGCATATCACTTGTATATGAAACTCATTCGATGATATTTTGTAGCTATAAATTCTTTAATGTGTCCAAACAGACGTGGTGCCCGTTGATATGGTATTTTTTCTTTTATCACTTATTATAGGGTTTAACAAACAGAATAACCTATTAGAAGAAAAACACTGGCCTTTGATCGTTTGCATTCCCGAGCTGTTTGAATGGCTGTTTATTTTTAGTCATGCAGAAATAGTTGGTTTTGTACTCTGATAGCAAATTTTCTTCCTGAATGTATTAAGGGTTCCTCCCTTCAGTGTAACTGGCTTGAATAATAGAATAACTTCAATTTTGAGGTTCTAAAATGTTACTTAAAATGATATTTATTCCTAGATGATAAAGATGTACTTAAAATAGAAAAATTGTAGCCCTTTAAAAATTATGTTGCTCAATGAGATACCTCTTTCTGTTTCATATTTACTTGGATAAGGTGGCTTTCTGGTGACTCAGAGAATGCTGGACATGTTCAAGCGTCCCACCGACCCCCCAGAATACAATTACCTGTATCTGCTCCCTGCTGGTACCTTTGTTGGAGGATATTTAGCTGCCCTCTACAGTGGTTATAACATTGAACAAGTAAGAGTCTCATTTGAAAGCTTTTATTTTTGTTCTGTGTCTTCATCCCAGGTAGACTTAACATTATCATTACCAAAATTCAAATTCTGTCAAGCAAATACGACAATAACTTTTGAAACATCTTGGTCAAATACAGCATTCTCATCCTCTAAGAATCAGGACCTTGGATTCTAGAGGCAGATTTGCCTGCTAAGTCTGCAAGGATGGGTTTACCTGTTTGTCCCTAAGTTTTTCCACATGTACAAAGAGGCAAGAAGTTTATTAGTACCCTTTTTATGTATCTGGCTGGATTGTTGTAGGGATACAATGAAATAATCAGTAAAAAATTTGAAAAAATTTTTATTATTAGATATTATTAGTCCTTTTCCTACTTACTTTCTTCCCCTATGGATCCAGGAGATGTTATGCCAGTGCATTTAACAAAGATAATTTAAAAATGCATGCTGTATAGAGAAACAGAAATAATCAAGTTGAACTTTGAAAGTTCCATGTCTAAATATAATTTGTAATAGAGACTCAACTTTGTTCCAAACTCAGTCATACCTTTCTTTTCAATGACTATTTCAGCCTCTCTGACAGCTGAAAAATCATGTCTCCTTTGGTTTCTGCTATTTCTAACGTGTAGTATTTGTTGAATGAACACAATCTTTTTTGATAAGAGTTAGAACCGTGAGTCAGGGAGACTTAGGTCTGCATCCCAGATTTGCTATTTACTGATCTTTTGCCCTTAGAAAAATTACGTAGCCTCTTTAAGCATCGGTTTCCTCTTTTATAAAACGAGGATGATGATTCTTTCCTCCTGTGACTCTCATGGGACTGAGTTACAGCATAAATAAAGTATACAGCACGGTCTCTGACACTTACAACCTCAGGGGTTGGCGCCCTTATAGCATTAGGTCAGGTCTAGATCCCATAACAACTCTATTTAAATTTAGGTACTTTTATATGCATTTGTATGCTATCAAGTCCAGAAGAAGCCAATGTACATAAATGGTATAATTGCAAGTACAATTTAAAGTATTTAATATGGTAATATCCTTAATGGATAGGAAAATACATTGAAATATTAAAAAAAAGAGCTCATATTGGTCCTTCTATTGTATGAATTTAAAATTGTCCTCAGAGAATCATGTTTCCTCAAGAGGAGTTCTCCTTAAGCTAGTAGACTGAAGGTTTTGATAATCTCTCTCTCTCTCTCTTCCCTTTCCTTTGAAAAGATTGTGTACCTGGGCTCCGGCCTGTGCTGTGTTGGTGCCCTGGCCGGGCTTTCCACCCAGGGAACTGCGCGTCTTGGCAATGCATTGGGCATGATTGGGGTGGCTGGAGGCCTGGCAGCCACCCTTGGAGGCCTAAAACCGTGCCCAGAATTGTTAGCTCAGATGTCTGGAGCAATGGCTTTGGGCGGTACCATTGGTAAGCACTTGTGGGTTTCTGCCTTTATGTTAAGTCCATGCCCTTTGAACACCTGACGGCAGTTAGGCTCAGAGATTTAAGAATACCTTTTTTAGGAGTAAGAACTTTTTAATTGCACTTCAGTTTCTGAATATACATATTTCTGTTGGAGGCCCATATTGATGAAGGAATTAAATTGCCTTAATGGAAGTTCCTTCAGTAAATATTCTTTTGGCAAAAAGTCATCACAGTTGGTATAATTCTCATTCAGAAGTAAACATTTTAAAACACTGAGTAATATCAACTGTGTCCAAAGAGTCGGCTGAGAAATGCCTTGTGCTCAGTTCTTGTTTTCCTTTATTGACTCTGTCCAGTTAGCCAATAATAGAACAGGGAATTGGAATACTTATATGGGTACCATCTATAGGCTCATCTTTTATTCGGCTGGGTATAAATAACAGCAGAAGATTCTGCTTCAGAGACCTGTTAAAAACGTGAAAAACACGTGCCAGCAGAAAAAACACTCTTTTAGTCTTATTCAGTGGTGTGCTGGGGGTGGTTGGTAAATTTTCAAGAATCTTTCGAGCTGGTTATTAAACACAGCTATTATCAAAAATTAAATTATATAAACTTAAAATTAAATAAATTAGAAACAAAGGTAATAATCCTAAACACTCATGACTTTCTAATGAATTCACTAGCTTTTATTATCTCTTCTTTTGAGATTATCCATGTGTCTTGTGTCTGTGTGGTAGAAATACTGTGTAATGATGGGCTTCTGTACATCTCTTCCTGAATCCATATTTAATGACATCATGTTGGTAGCTTGAGAGCAGCCATGGCCGTTGTATTTACACCATGGAAATCAACAAACGCTACGAATCTGAGTTTCATTTATTGTTTTGTTCATTGTCCAGACCTAATAAAGTGATGGAGAAAATATGAATAATGCAAGCTTAAACTTAAAAGTGTGTTTTGTCATTACACTGTGAATTGCACAAAAAAAATTGAGCAAATATTCTTCAAGTACTTGGAAACTATTATCAGATTCAGCAAAATTGCCACTTACATGATTGACAGTGAGTGAAGTTCTTATATACATCTTGTTGTTTCACTCTCGTCTTACTCGTTAGAGTAAACAAAAATCTCAACCAACATTCATGTGGGAACCACACTCATTCATCAGTTGCAAACACTAGGTTGGCTACAGATACCAGAGTTTGGTAACATTCTGTGAAAGTCAATTGGCTATATGAAACTTACAGTAAAGAGTATTGTATATATTTTTATTGTTTGAAAATTGTGTGCTACATACATTTTTATGAGTAAAAACTCACGTATGTATTTACACACGCACGTTTTTATTCTGAGGGGCTGGTGGTTAAATACTTACCAAGCACAGCATTAGCTTTACGTCTCCTTTTATACTTACCTGGGAAAGCTGTGCATCCTTTCTTGACAGTCCCTGGAAAAGCACTTGAAGGAAAATGCTTGTGCTGTAGGTTCATGGCGGGACAGCCTTTAGGCATGGTCTTTGCAAATGTTGTGAGCCCCAGCCCTTCTATTCCCCCGCCTGTAGCCAGGCAGCTCCTTCAGAGTCTCCTGATTTGGTTATTTACTACTCAGATATTTGCATTTCATTACCTTTGGACTTGGCTCCCATCCACTCACCTGAAAACCTAGACCTTCTTCATATTCCAGTTGTTCCTTGTGTGCTCAGGGGCAAATGTTGGCTGATAGGGAAGAGAGCCTGGGTTATTCATGCAGTGGGGAGAATTTAAGGGGTTTAGCTGGAGCTTTAAGTAATCTGAAGAAGCGTTAGTCCGGGGGAGTGTTCAAAGGTTGTAAGAAACGTTGATGCTATGTGTTTGGGTTCTTTGGAGTTGGGCATTGGTGAGGTGTGTTAAAAGAGCCTGCTATTTGAAAGGGTATTTAAGCCAGTGTTCTTGCCTGAATGGTCCCTGTAAGAGAATATTTTGCCAGGAAGCAGATAAATACTTATTAATGACAATGATGAATAACCTTAAGTGGCCCGTTTTTAAATTGAGGTATAATTAACATATTATACTAGTTTTAGATGTATATAATAATTTGATATTTATATATATAGATTGCAAAGTGATCACCACAATAAGTCTAGTTAACATTCGTCACCATACATAGTTAAAATTTTTTTTCTTGTGATGAGAACTTTTAAGATCTACTCTCTTAGCAACTTTCAAATATGCAATACAGCTTTATTAGCTATCGTCACCATGCTGTACATTCCATCTCCAGGACTATTTGTTTTATAACTGGAAGTTTGTACCTTCTGACCCCCTTCACCCATTTTGCCCACCCCCCCCCCTTCCCACCTCCCGCCTCTGGCAACCACCAATCTGTTCTCTGTATCTATGAGCTTGTTTTTTTGTTTGTTTGTTTGTTTTTTCAGATTCCACATATAAGTGAGATCCAATGGTATTTGCCTTTCTCTGTCTGACTTACTTCACTTAGCATAATGCCCTCAAGGTCCATCCATGGCAAGATTTCCTTCTTTTTTATGGCTGAATAATATTCAAGTGTGGTCTTTATTGGGTTGTTTCTCAAAGGTCTGTCAAGTTTTAATTTCTCTTTGACTTTCACTTTCCAACAGGATTGACAATTGCGAAACGCATCCAGATTTCTGATTTACCTCAGTTAGTTGCTGCTTTCCACAGTTTAGTGGGCTTGGCAGCTGTGCTTACGTGCATAGCTGAGTACATTGTAGAATATCCACATTTCGCTACGGATGCAGCAGCTAATCTTACCAAGACCGTGGCCTACCTCGGTACTTACATCGGTGGTGTCACGTTTAGTGGTTCTCTTGTTGCCTATGGAAAATTGCAGGGTAAGTGATTCAGTATAACATAGAGGTAAATATCTATTATTTAGGGTGTTTAGGGGTCCATTTCAATTTCAGAAAATAGCTTAGTAGTAGAACCTGTTAGGTGAAGAGTATTTGTATGACATTATGAAAGTTTTTTTTTTCTCCATAAAGATGGCTTCTCTTTATTGATCCTTACAAATCTCACAAAGCTTTGAAGCCGTGTCTTCTGCAGAGAGCTAGTGAGGTAGACTAATGCACAGAAATTCACATAGAGGGACTAGTTGACATTTGA
The DNA here is from genome assembly GCF_028023285.1 of Balaenoptera ricei. Classification (NCBI taxonomy): domain Eukaryota; kingdom Metazoa; phylum Chordata; class Mammalia; order Artiodactyla; family Balaenopteridae; genus Balaenoptera; species Balaenoptera ricei. The sequence continues at coordinate 36,855,418 of NC_082641.1, forward strand.
TAATATGTATGAACAAAATAACGTCTTTATAATCCTTGGTTAGAGATGCCGGTGTAGTGTTCACAGAAATGATTTATACATTTTCCAGAATAGAGAGAGGCTTATTGAATAAATTTGTGTGATTAGTATACAGTACTTACTTTTTTTTTTTTTTTTTTTAAAGACTATTTTTCGAGGGGATGTTTTTTTTTTTTTAATAGCTACTTTATTATTTATTTATTTATTTTTGTTTGTGTTTGGGTCTTCGGTTCGTGCGAGGGCTTTCTCTAGTTGCGGCAAGCGGGGGCCACTCTTCATCACGGTGCGGGGACCGCTCTTCATTGCGGTGCGCGGGCCTTTTCACTATCGCGGCCCCTCCCGTTGCGGGGCACAGGCTCCAGACGCGCAGGCTCAGTAGTTGTGGCTCACGGGTCCAGCTGCTCCGTGGCATGTGGGATCTTCCCAGACCAGGGCTCGAACCCGTGTCCCCTGCATTAGCAGGCAGATTCTCAACCACTGCGCCACCAGGGAAGCCCAGTACTTACTTTTAAAACAAATACACATTTTAGGGGGCTAACCTGGCAGCTTTTGCTACTGCTGAAGCCAATCATGAAAGTAGAAGTGGACGGGAAAACCTCACATAGCTGCTTTCAGTGTTTTCATAAAAAAGCAAGTCTCTAGAGAAACTAGTTTGTGATTTAAAAACCTGGTCTTGTCTCTCAGTAATCAAGTCATTAGAATTAAGTGGGGGAACTTCCGTGAAACTTAAAAATCACAAAAGAACTTAAAGCCTACGATAGTCTCGTCTCACGCTTTGTCTTTATTATTTTATTTTTTTATGGAGCTTATATTCTTGGGGAGGAGACAGTCAAAAAGGAAGGTAAACCAAAAAATAAATAAAACAGCAGTGGCAACTTTTACAAAAGAAACAAAAAGGGGCTAAAAAAAGGAGAAGATGTACCATAAGTAAGATGTTAGTTCATGCTTTGTCTTTAGAACCAATTAACAAACAAGGACCCTCTCCCTTGGGCTCAGTTGATAGAATCAGAAAGGCTAATGTTCTAGGACTCTGTTTTGACATTTTCAATAAATAAAACCACACTTAACTTCTGTATTGGTCATATGGGGAAAAAAAAAAAATCACTTTTCATGGTTCCATGACAAAGAGTAAGGAAATTGTTGTGTGATCAAAGTAAAGGACAATTAAGTCGAGCCCTACTTTTCCTACTTCCGTTAGTATTTATGTGTAAGAACTCTAATTTACTTTTATGTTTCAGTAGCTGGTGATATAAAGTGATATTTTAAGTAGCATGTTTTTATCCTAATATTAAATTTTGGTGGTTTAGGATTAAATGACACACACTTAAGAGTGTGTGTGTGAGGGGGTTTCTTGTGACACGTTCTAGGTTCTGATTCCCACGTGCTTGGCCCTAGGTATCCTGAAATCCGCCCCTCTCCTGCTCCCTGGGAGGCACGTACTCAATGCCGGCCTGCTGGCTGCTAGCGTGGGTGGAATCATCCCGTTCATGCTGGACCCCAGCTTCACCACTGGCATTACCTGTCTGGGCTCTGTGTCAGCTCTCTCTGCTGTCATGGTAAGAGGTCAGAGATGGAAAGCACATTCTTAGCGAGGAACTAAGTATTTTGTTAGGTTACAGTCTAATCTTATTTCTGTCTCTTCAAGACCCCTGATGGAATAAAAATGTTTCAAAATGCTGTTATGTATTCATCTTTGGAGAGTCTGGAAAATATAGAAAAGTGTAAGGAGAAAATTACTCTTTCTCTTCACTTACTAATTCCTGTCAAAGCTGTCACATGGGACATCTTTTTTACTCTGGGGTCTTTTCACTGGATCAATGTGTTGGTGAATAGGAATTTAAAAAGCCAAGGGTTTCATTTCCGTTCATTAGGTGCCTGCTGTGTGACAAGCCCTATAAAATAAGTGTCAGAGAGTCCCTGCCCATTAGTTGCTCTCACATTTGTTGGAAGCTCTGATAGCAAGCCAAATGATCGTATGAAATGAAATGTTTTTAATAAACCCTGTGTGTTCAGTGAGGGAGTTAAGTGAAACCTTTCAGGATAGGTTGGCCCTCCTTTTCCTCTCTAGTTACTGCTTTAGTATATGGATACATACAGTATTCTTTAGGTGTCCGTATGTCACAGTTTAGCATTCTATTTATAGCAGTGTATGGTGCGGCTGTATATAGCTCTGTGCCATTCACTGATTACTTCATGTTTGTCTAGTATACTCTTAGTATATACTTTATAGACAAGGTTTATGCTTAAAAATTTTTAAATCATCTACAGTGCTTAGCACAAAGTTAGACATACAGTAATTGCTTAGTCACGCTAAACCCTATCCTCAGATTTTCAAGCTAGTAAGACTGGGCTTATATTTTAGTTTTAGCGGCTTCACTTGGCACCAACAGGACCCTCCTCATCAGCTAAAGTCATAAAAACTGTGACATTTACTCAGTGCTGTTACTTTTTTCCACGTGTAGACCCCTCTCCAATTTTTGCCTGCTCTTCATCACTGCCTTTTAGGGATTTAGGGATTTTTTTTGCACAGGGGTTGTGGTTCAGCGTTTGCACTTGTTACGTCTGTAGGAGAGTTGGTCCGATAGGGGTCACTCGGTCATTACCAGGTGTGGAACTTACGTGTAAATATATTAATTGGAAAACCAGAATGATTGCGAGCCATGATGCTCAGCGTCAGAGGTTTCTTTTCATCGCATGAATTTTGAGTTCAGCTCTGGTTTTTGTGCTAGGGTGTGACTTTGACGGCTGCCATTGGGGGTGCTGACATGCCCGTGGTCATCACTGTGCTGAACAGCTATTCAGGCTGGGCCCTGTGTGCAGAGGGCTTCCTGCTCAACAACAGTCTGCTGACCGTCGTGGGTGCGCTCATCGGCTCCTCCGGTGCGATACTGTCCTACATCATGTGTGTGGTAAGGAAGCAGCCAATGGAGGAAAAGGAAATGCTGTTCTGAAAACGAGGGCCTGTTTGTCATTTCTTTTATTTGCAGTAAAAATGACTGTGTTGGTTCTTTTTCTCTCCAGCAGAAATATCAGAGTGTTTCGTTTGAATAAATTTGCCATACTGCTTTTAAAGTACCCAAGTGTAGATAATTTGGAAAATTAAATATAAGATAAAAATCTTCTAACTCCCTGCATCTGGTGATAAACACTTAAGATTTTATTTCCTTCTATTCTTTTTCTTTGTGTATTACATATCTGTGTGTTTACTTATCAGATCATATTGTACACTGTTTTACGTTGTTTTTTTAATCTTCCAAATTATAGTCTTGCCACTTTCTTATCATTAAAAATGCTTTTTAAATATGATTTTAAGGGTCTTCATACTAATCTAGAATATGGATATTCAAGATTTATTTAATTTTCCCTAATGCTGTACTTTAAGGTTGTTTGATTTTTCTTTCTCTTTGTACCTAAATACATTTTGGCACTTCTGAGTTTTGTCTTAGGATGATTCCTAGAAGTGAAAGAGTGTGCTCATTTTTTGGGCTCTGTCTACTTATTGCTGTGTGGTTTCCGGAAAGCTTGCTCCAATTTACACTCCCACTCGTCATCTGTGAGAGTGCCTATCTTGAAGTTTTGTGGTCAGCATGATTTAAAAAAAAAAAATTAACAAGACACATACTTCCTAGCTTCCTTTTTGTTTCTAATTCTCTTCTTAATGGCAAGAAGATATCCTGCAAATAATTAAAGGTTTGACTAAAAAACTTTTTCAAATTATAGATATTATTCTCTAAATAATAGTTTTGAATGGCTGTGAAAGGACAAGCATGAAACTGGGTGAAGTTAGAATGTGACTTTATGCTGATTAATAACTCAGGCAGAAAAATAACTTCACCTTCATTCTTTTATTACAATTTAAAAAATACCTTATTTTACAGCTCAGAATTTCTCTTATGTCTTTAATTGAAAAGTCTCATTGTAAATTGAATGCTGTAGTTATTTTTTCATAATTAAAAATTAGTTTGCTTTGGCTATATTATAAAAAACAAAAATTTGAAAGCCTAAGTTCAAAACAAGCTGAGAGGTTTGAAATTAAATCCCCCAAGTTCAAGGAGTTTGGACAGGTGTTTCCTACTGGAAAAGTGTCCGGATTTGGAGTTTTTATTTATTTATTTATTTTTAACTAAATTTATTTATTTTTTAATTTATTTTTATTTTTGGTTGCATTGGGTCTTCATTGCTGCGCGCGGGCTTCTCGTTGCGGTGCACGGGCTTCTCATTGCAGTGGCTTCTCGTTGCAGAGCGCGGGGCTTTAGGTGCGCGGGCTTCAGTAGTTGTGGCTCGCGGGCTCTAGAGCGCAGGCTCAGCAGCTGTGGTGCAGGGGCTTAGTTGCTCCGCGGCATGTGGGATCTTCCTGGACCAGGGCTCGAACCCATGTCCCCTGCATTGGCAGGTAGACTCTCAACCACAGCGCCACCAGGTAAGCCCGAGGATTTGGAGTTTTTAAAAACAAATGTTTATGAAGGAGAAAAATTTATTCAGTTGTATTAGAAATAGTTTTCTCTAAAAATGAACTTTTAACCCTTAGTTTGACTTTGCTTCATTTGGTGAATTTCAGTGGCCAGCAGGGGGCAGCAGATTGTCATTAATACTTAAACTTACGGTTTGTAAAATACTGATTTTAAAATTAAATGGGAGTATTTGAATTTTTACAAGGCCAGTGGCATACTAATGGGGAGAGGAGGTCGGGGCTTGTATATAGTTCTTGGAGTGTCAGCATGGGTACCTTCTTATCTTTATCCTTTTTCTCTTAAATGGTTTTCTTTAGGTTCTTAAAATTATCAACAGTATTTCCCAAATTTCTGTCTTTTATTTCCTCTCCTTTCCCTTCTTTATTTAGTTTCTTTTATTGTTGGTTATAGTAACTATAGTAACCTTTGCAGTAGCATTAACTAGAATAAGGTATAAAAGATACTTGTTGAAAGTACTCTTTTCTACATGTGCTTCTGTAATTATACCATCTTTCTCCTAATTTTTATCCATTCTTTCATATTTCTTGATCTGTTTTTTTCTAGTTCTTCTGTTTCTTTTCTTTCTGTTTCCACTGCCTCAGGCATGCCATTCCACTGTCAGCATACCTCAGATATTTTTTATTCCTATATTGTATGTAAGGCTAACAAGGTCTCATAGCTGTCTGTGACCATAAGTATCACACTGGGTTAGATATTTTGTTTGTAATAGCAAATTGTAGTAATTTGGATTCGAGACCAGTTGAAGCTTTAATTTTTTTAAAAATATTACTCAATTGCAAAAATAAAAGATGTTTAATGAAACATCTTTCATTAAGGAAATAGAAAAGGATAAATAAGGGGGCTTCCCTGGTGGTTCAGTGGTTAAGAATCCGCCAGCCAATGCAGGGGACACGGGTTCGAGCCCTGGTCCAGGAAGATCCCACATGCCGCGGAGCAACTAAGCCCCTGCACCACAGCTGCTGAGCCTGCGTTCTAGAGTCCATGAGCCACAACTACTGAGCCCTCGTGCCACAACTACTGAAGCCTGCGCGCCTAGAGCCTGTGCTCTGCAACAAGAGAAGCCACCACAATAAGAAGCCTGCGCACCACAATGAAGAGTAGCCCCCGCTCGCCGCAACTAGAGAAAGCCCGCGCGCAGCAACGAAGACCCAATGCAGCCAAAAATAAATAAATAAATAAATAAATTTAAAAAAAAAAAAGGATAAATAAGGATATAAAATAATCTATAATCCCATTACCACTTAACTGTTAACACTTAATATTCTAATTCTTGTCTTTTTTCATATGTATATATTTAAATACATTCTATGTTAACGTTTAATTTTCTAACCAATAAATTTTAGTGTCTACATGTTATTATATCACAAACATATACCATAATTTATTTATCCAAGTCCATGATATTAGTTGTTCTTAACTTTTTTTCTGCAGTATTCTTCCTTGTGTGTTATTGATTATTTTCTTAGGTCAGATTTCTATAAGTACAATTACTTGGTTAAACGGAGTAAGATCTTTTTGTTGGCTATAGATATTGATAAATTGATCTCCAAAGGACTCTGCAGTCAAAGCTCCCACCACTGATGTGCAGAGTGCTTGTTTTACTGCTCATGTTCTACTCCTATGACTTATTACAAAACAGACAACAACAAAAACACACCTGCATGGTTTTCAATTTCAAAGATAGAAATTTCCTTTTCTTCTAAGTTTTCCTGCTCTCTGACTTTTCACATTCATACTCATTGACTCTTATCTTTATTATAAGAAATTGTTTATTTCTTATAATAAACTGTTTATTATAAGAAACTGTTTCTCCATGGCTTGTGCTTAGCAGCTCAGAGTGGTTCATAATAATAATACAAGTGAAATAGCTGCTCGTAATTGGGCGTAGTAGAATATGCTGGGTGCTTTACAAATATTAACTCTTTTAATCCCCAAACTAATTCTGGAGGTAGGAAATATTATTCTCACTTTACAAGATATTTTAAGACACCATTTATTTATTTATTTTTTATTATTTATTTATTTTTTAAATTTTAAAATTTATTTTTAAAAAATTTATTTATTTTTATTTTAGGCTGTGTTGGGTCTTCGTTGTGGTGTGCGGGCTTCTCATTGCGGAGGCTTCTCTTGTTGCCGAGCACAGGCTCTAGGCACGTGGGCTTCAGTAGCTGTGGCACTCGGGCTCAGTAGTTGTGGCTTGCGGGTTCTAGAACGCAGGCTCAGTAGTTGCGGCGCCCGGGGTTAGTTGCTCCATGGCATGTGGGATCTTCCCAGACCAGGGCTCGAACCCGTGTCCCCTGCATTGGCAGGCAGATTCTTAACCACTGCGCCGCCAGGGAAGCCCTTATTTTTTATTTTTTAAAATTTATTTGTTATTTTATTTTATTTTTTGGCTGCGTTGGGTCTTCCTTGCTGCATGTGGGCTTTCTCTAGTTGTGGCAACTGGGGGGCTACTCTTCGTTGTGGTGCGTGGGCTTCTCATTGTAGTGGCTTCTCTTGTTGCAGAGCATGGGCTCTAGGCGCGCGGGCTTCAGTAGTTGCAGCACGCGGGCTCAGTAGTTGTGGCTCACGGGCTCTAGAGCTCAGGCTCAGTAGCTGTGGTGCACGGGCTTAGTTGCTCCACGGCATGTGGGATCTTCCCGGACCAGTGCTCGAACCCGTGACCCCTGCATTGGCAGGTGATTCTCAACCACTGTGCCACCAGAGAAGCCCTAAGACACCATTTATTATTCACCTTTGTGTTTATGGAGCCTGCCCTAGCACCTGGCACATTCAAATGAGTATAATAATTGTTAAATGAACATTAGATGAATATTCTATTTGTTAGCTCATTTCACATTTTGGAATCCTCTCCAGATAGGTTATGGTAGCAGAAATACTACCACATATCAAATATCTATTAATATTACTAGTATGTTTACCTTCATTATTTTATTATTTATTGAAGGAAACATGCAAGTCCAAACCAGCACAGAGTGGTTTTATTATGTGAGAGGGAATGGAATGCACCCTAAGTGTAATCAGCATCCCAAAATTGAAGTTTTGTTCTGACAAAGAATTCTTTTGGGTATCCTCTGAGCCTAATGCTTGGTTACACAACACCCAATATTACAAAAGCTGAAAAATGTTGACAGTGTCAAACAGCCAGATCAAATGAATGATTTGCTTTATATCCAGATGTCGTATAGACATTAAACTCTTCATGATTTTGCAGTCCATTTACTTGAGATAGTGTCCAGATTGCCTGGGATATAGACGGCTTACAAAAATGCAACAGCATTCTCAGACCAAATTTTCTGATTTTTGTACTTTGCTGCTTGTTTCCAAATGAAAAGAAAACAGAATGAAGTAGATCAAAGCCAAACCAAAAATAACTTTTTTTTTGCCTTGCAATCAACTAATTAGCACCTACAAAGCATTGAAATGTGAGATGCTAGTCAATGGTATACATGTTGTTAATGTTGTTATTGCTTTGTCTATTTTATGACCTTTCCTTTGTTTTCATATTTATTTCTTAGTTTGCTTGGAATTATGTGAATTAAGGATCTCTTTAACGTAGCATACAATTTTCATTACAGGACTTAATAACTTGAAAGGAACAGTCTTGGACAGTGTTGCAAATACTTTGTCTTGGAAGTTGGGAACTCTTCAATCTGTCCATCAGTGGTCACAGGATAGTCTCATTAATCACTTAAGCAAGCAAAAAAAATAAATAAATAAAAGGAAACAAAACAAAGCCCTAAACCCTAAACATTTGTTGGAACTGTGATGTTGTTGCAATGGTAAATTCAGAGATGAAAATTAATTTAGTCTAATTTTTAAGAGACCACATGGAATTAGCTTAATGGTGATATGCTTGTGGATATGTATTTAACAAGTTGACTTTGATTGTTAAACTGCTGTGTGGTTCCCTAATTTCTCTTTGTAAGATACCTTCAGAAGTGGGTACACGTTAATTAAATGTCCTCAGAAATTCTTTCCTTCTCCTCCATTCAGTTTTATAGGAAGAAAAGGAGGGTTCCTTTTAAGCCAAGTTAAAGTGGTCATATTCTTCTACATCCTGTGCCTCTGTCATCTCTCCCTTTATACAGGACTGTGTGATGCAGGTGATGGAACCTCTTTGTACATTTCACTTTTTTATTTTTAAAGTTATCTATGGCAGAAATATCTCAGTGTCTGAAATGGGCCTTTGAATCAGTTTTTAAGGGCAAGAATTTGGTAGAATGTATTTCTGGTAATTTTGTTTCAGAATCCTGTGATTTAAAAGTAGAAAGGATTTATCAAAATCAGCAAATGTTGAATGTTTGGGAAGTGTCAGGTATGGCCATTTGGATTTTCATTCAACCTTGGATTTAAGTATAGGAAGTTGTGTTAAGAATTTAAAACTCCACGTTGGATTGGGATGAAGAACTTAATTAAAAGCATCACTTTAATTTTTCTCTGACCCTCTTATCTGTTAATAATATGCATAAAGATATTCTGAACTTTATTTTATATGTAAGAAACTTAGACAAATCCACCAGACTCTGGGCTTTGTGAAATGTGAATGTTATATCTGATAAATGGGGTTAGGTCAAAAGAACAATTTCAAAAATTCTGACAACATTTTGATCCACATCTTTGAAACTTATGATAAGTCAAGTGTGGCTTTTTGCTCATCTTCTCTGCTCTTTTCTTCCCTGCCTTTGCCTCTGTCCCACTTCAACAGTATATGTAAATCTCTCTCCTTAGGTGGTAGCAGGCTTGCCTATCTTTGGATGAGTGGTCATGTTTTTTTTTCTCTGATGTGTTCCTTATCACTGAAAATCTCCAGGTGCTTTTTGCTCTTTAATAATAAAGTGTTGTCTTTTTTTTAAAGTATAGGTTGACACTTACATAGCTTTAAAATAGTATAACTGATGGATCAATGATATGTTTATTACAACCCTTAAAATAGGATTTAATTTTTTGGAATTCTTTATGAAGTGATACATTCAGTTATGATCATTTAGAATGACTACTTTGATCACATAGTGATTTGAATTCTTAAAATGTTTTTGATTACTCAAAACATCTAGCTTCCTGTCTTTTTTTTTTTAACCACCACACCTCCAGAGGTCTACAAACAGTTTTCAAAACCAGATCCGTTATTGTCACATATTCCAGCCGTGGTGTTTGTATGGTACTTTGTTGGATGATTGTAAATGAGCATGCAATAAATGCCTTCCTCTTACTTTTTCCTGACATTATTTTTCTAGTTAAAGGGTGGGTGTAAATTTTAGCGAAGCAGTGTATAAACTAACTCATTTATCTTTTTTGGAAGTGAAATATTTTAGAAGGCTAATGATGAATCCAGTCACTTCTGTTATTGCTTCATGGAGCTGTAGTTGATTCGGAAAATAAGACAGTATCAACTCCTGCATTTCCTTTTTTCCTGATGACAGAGGGCAGCAGACTTGTAAATGATAGGGATCCCTATCCTTTGATTCCTCCCTGTTGCCTCTTGACAGCTTGCAGCTGGTAGCAGAATTCACCTGAGATCTGTAGAGTCACCTTGTAAAATTTCTTATAGCTATCATTCTCTTTTACTCTGGTGAAATACATGTCAGTATGGAGGTAGAACTTGCTCAATCAGTACACATATAATAATGACTAGATCTGAGTTTTTCACATATATGTCAACATCACTGGTAATTTTCCATTAAATTTTTAAAAGTTTATTTTGACTGAAAAGATATCAGTGTACACTTGATTTTATAGAAAAAAATGATGTGATTTCCCAGATGTCTTCTTATCATTTAAATTTTTGAAATAATTTTCAGAAGCTAGATCAAATTGATTTGGTTAAAATGTTTTAGGTGATCAAATAAGCCTCTTTAAATGATTCTGAATATCATATACACAAAAGGATTCTGAATACCATATACACAAAAGGGTTCACACCATTTTCAAAAGTTATGTGGATTAAACTCTCACAGCTACAATTTTACTCTCCAGGCAATGAATCGCTCCCTGGCTAATGTGATTCTTGGAGGCTACGGTACCACTTCAACAGCTGGTGGAAAACCCATGGAAGTTTCTGGCACACATACAGAAATCAACCTTGACAATGCAATTGATATGATTCGAGAAGCTAATAGCATTATTATTACTCCAGGTAAAAAACCAAAACCCCAAAGCAAACAAACAACCTGTAATAGCTGTTGTAATGGATTACATTAAAATAATTTCTTGTAATAGGGAAAAAAATCAAAGTGGAACGTCTTCACTTTTGAAAACTTAATGGAAATTTAGAAGCAGCCCTGTGATTACTAAGTGAAAAGTACTGAGAATTCTTGGCTTAGGTTAATATTTTGGGAATCACATAGAGATTCTATAAATTGAGGTAGTGGATTCTACCTGTGTCTTTTTGTGGTTCTGTACCAATGTTTAAATCATCTTTGAGTCTTGGTTATTTTTTGCTCATTGGTAAATTTTGGGCCTATGTCAGCATTAAATTAGTATATGAAAGTGTCTAACTTACTTGTTAGACTTGCTCAGTAAAGGTTGGTAAATGTTAATGTCTTTCTTTTCTTTTCAAAAGTAAATATTTAAAAAATCATTGAGAATCATGTGGTTTCCAACAAGATGAGGTAACAAGGCCCAGTAGAAAGGACTTCATCTAGGAGTCATAACACCTTACTTCTGTTTTTAATTTTGCCTCTAACAATTGACATATGTGGACCAAGTCAGTTAATCTCTCCAGGCCTCAATTTCCCAATTTTCTGAGGTTTAGCCCAGTACTTCTTTACTCATCGCAGAATGCCGTTGTATTTATTACAGGCAATACATTGATTCCAGATTAGGATTTTTAACTCTATCATGGTATCATAGAAGTTTTCTATAAAGAAAATCAATCGATTTGACATGTGGGTAGTTTGCTGGTTGGTTATATACTAAGATGTAAATAAATAACAAACCTTAGCAGGATTGAATATTCAGGTGCAAGCCTTCTCAAGAGGGGGCAATATCATTTTCTAGGGGCGTTTGAAACACGTGGGTTTGGGGTTTTGGTTGTCTCCAAGATGGGGCTGCTACTGTCAGCTGGTGTGTGGGAGCAGGTAAACTAAATATCCTGTAAAGCCTGGGACATTCCTGCAGCATGGATTGTCCCAGCCAGAGCGCTTCAGCATTACCTGTTGAGAAACGCTGTGCTGGAGTGTGAAGGGGAAGAGTAAGAGACAACACTCCTTTCCCTTTAGGCATTTTCCATCTAGTGGAGAAGTCAGATAGATAAATAATGCACGGTGGGTTATGATAAGGGCTGAACTGGATGATGTAGACACTTTTTCTATCATGGAAAACCTAAGCAGGATTGTTGGGATGTGAGGATTTGTATGGGGCCCTAGAGGATGGATGGCACTGGGGGGGAGGCAGAGGGAGTACCTGGAGCAGAGACTTGGTCTTTGGAAAAATGAGGGTAGGAAAGTGGGGACAGATGTGAGATTCATTGCACAGGGAGGAGGGACAGAACACAGGGGTTCAAGGGGAAGGGAGATGACTGACATTTTCGGTCATACCTGTAGGACCATCAGAAATACGGAGCACTTTATTCATTTATTTATTTTTTGGCAGAGGAGGAAGGTTTTAAGTTCTTATTTGGAGACGTTAAGTTTGCGGTGGAGCTGGGACAGCGGACAGGCTGAACTCGAGCTCAGTGACGGGCTGAGGCTGGAGACAGGTTGGGAGCCGTCAGGTGGTCGTTGAAGCCATGGGATGGGCTGAGATTTTCCAAAGAGAGAATGAGGTGCAAAGTTAAAGCCCTGGGGAGCTTCATCATTTAAGGGCGGGGGCACAGAAGGAGAAGATCCGTTCAAGGAAATCGAGGAAGAGTAGTGACAAAGTCAGGAGGGGCACCAGGGGACTGTAATGTTATCAAAGCCAAGTAGGGAGACAGTTTGAAAATGTTTATGTGAGAGCGAGTGAGAGCCTGTGCACAAGTGTGTGTGTGTGTGAGTGTGTGTGTGAGATGTGTGATATGTGATGTAGGGAGGGAGTGCTTAGCAGTGTCAGACACTGTAGGAGACTGAGAAGGGACCATGAGAATTTGAATTTGCAATTTAGGCCAATATTTTTAAAAGTCCATATTGTAAGTTTTTTGTTTTCACTTCTAGTCCTGTTAACTGATTGCCCTTTTTGGCATAAAAATATGTTTCAATCAAGAGAGAAATTGTAGTTCATAAAATCTGAAATAAAACCACATTCTTCTGTGTTCTTAATGTTCCTTGTAGGCTACGGTCTCTGTGCGGCCAAAGCTCAGTACCCCATTGCTGATTTGGTAAAGATGCTCTCCGAACAGGGCAAAAAAGTCAGGTAAGTGCTTGCAGTTCGTGTGTGAAAGGAAAGGAAAATAGATGACTTCCTTTAGGTGACTGTTTCTTCAAGTGGAGTTTTACCTGTGGATACTAGGTAGAGAAACTATTGTAAATTGTAAAAGACTCTATTCTAGCCTTAGTCTTACCTGTTAGTTGTCGCTATCTCTAATAGCCTCAAACCTGAATATAGTCTCATTTTAGAAAAGGAAATTTTATTGTACTAAATTCCAGGATAGTTATCAGTAGGGAAAAATAGAAACCTGGTTTCTCTGTGGTCTGATTTGGGGAAGGAGGTCAAGCAAGGCATCTGAATCACATCAAGTTGTGTCTTTTTGGTGTCTGTTGTTCACACTGAAGAAAAACATCTCAAACGAGTGGTCTCTGAAGGGTCAGACCCGGTGGTAAAACTTTGGCTGGTTAATAGCTGACTGATAAAGCTCTCACACTCAGGCTGGAAAAGGCTGCAGGAAAATTTCTTTTCCTATGTATAAAATAGGTAATCAATAAAGCCATACACTTTTTGAATTGTGAATTAGAATGGCAGCTGTTCCTGCTGCTTGCCATTTGGGCACTGGACTCTGCTCTTGGGCGGATATTAAGCAGAATGGCAAAGTCAAGGACTGTGCATTTCTAGATTATTCCCCGTGACCTTGGATAAAGGGTTTTGTGGGATGTAAAAATGGGGCAGGGGGTGGTGAACCCTTGCAGTACTTTGCGTCTGTTCTGCGCACCTTTGGATCCATGTTCTGGAACTCCGCTGTTAGGAAGCAGCGAAGAAGGGACCGTCTGGAGTTGTCCCTGGAGCATAGCTGCTTCGTGTTGTGTGGGGAGACGGGTTCCCTAGCAGTTTCACTGACATGGTACCGTAAGTCAGAGCGACAAGATAACTCTCTTGTTCAATAAAATTAGTTTGTTCACCAGGATGTTAATGTATGTTGACAAAACAGTTAATGTCTGTTAATAAAAATTCCTTTGAGCTGTCAATCTTACACTTTTGTCTGGAGGCAGATGATAAGAAAATAAGCCACAGTGTGCCTAGATCTAGTCAGACTATCTGTGCCAGACTGGATGCAGAGTCCTAATCTTCAGCTTGAATGTCCCAACTATTAATAGCGGTAAAAGAGACTTAGACGATGAAATCAGAGGGTTATCTAAAATATTTTAGTGTCAGCTACATTTTATTTCTTCCTTTCTTCCCACCCTTTTTTCCCTTCTTCAGTCCTTTTCTTGCTCTTGACCTTCTGTGATCTATAGTGAGTCTGTGCTTTTCAAATACACAGAATCCAAATACTGTTTCATGATAGGACCATCGTTTCTGTGATGTAGGCGGTTTCCACGTTTGGTAAAATCTTAGATGAATTGAAGATAGAAGATGAGAAAAGGCATCCTCTTTGTTTTCTAATTTTCACATAAGAGGTCTCATTTTAGTAACTTATTCCTGTTTTCATAGAGGGTGTTAAACAGTGCTTCCCTTTTAGTCATCGTCTTGCCACTTAAAGCATTTGCAGACCTGCAAGTGGAAAGGATGTGTTACAGAATCTTTCATGATTTTCCTAAAAAGAAATTGTTTCTCTTTATTCAATCCACATGTGAAAAATTCTAATGTATTAGTAATGCCTTCTGTCACCACATAACTGTTTAGGAGATGAGTGGCAATCATAATAAAACAGAGAAAGATGGCTTTCATGTCTTAGTTATCCTTAGGGAAGGGAATGATTAATTTGACATACCTCTCTTATTACCCACTGGTCAGTCCAGGTTGTGGGTGCAGGTTGAGCAGCTTGACGGAAGGCAGGATGTGAAAGGAAAGGAATTAAGAGGGAAGGAAAAAAACCATCTGAAAAGAAAAGGGATAAGACAAATGAAATTCTGGTTTCTGACCTGATTAAAATTTGAATTTTATCCGTGAGGACATAATATAAACTGCTGTTTTAGGAGGAGGATTTCTGTCACACTGCATTGGAAAAGTAATTATTTGACTTAAGATTTATAGCAGATATTTAATTAAACATATATGAAGAGTTTCTCAATTACAATTTGTTTTTTATTGAAGTAATTTTGTGGCCAGAACATCAGGCTTTTCATGAGAGCTTTTGTTTCATATAATTGTCATCAATTTTTCAAATAAGTTGTGAATAATAAATTTGTTAATAATTTATTATGTAGGATCAGAATAAAATTATTGGTCAGCCTAATCTCTACTTGTGAGTTAGGAAGAGTAAGCCATTTATATTGATCTCTCTATTTCATATTAAAGATGAAATATATATTAATATGTCCAAGGGTTTTTTTTTGACTATAATATGTTGAATTTTCAACGTGGGCTTTGTCATAAGTTATGTAAATCTCACATTTGAATTAAACAGAAGAGAACTATTCTTGCTAACATGATGAGAGTATATTATCATATTTTTCCTTCCTAGCGTCCGTGTGGGGATTTTTTTTTTTTTTTTTAAAGAGAATATAGCAACTTTGTTGATTTTGCTTTATTTGTGTCATCTTTTCGTAGGAGAGATGCAGATTTTCTTTATGAAGTTAGGACTGTGTGTATACATGGATGCTAGCTTTTTCTTAAGAGGCAAATGTCTGTTTGAACAAGAGATGGCTGCAGCAGTTACCTCGTATTTCAATGAAATAAATCTGTATTTACAGTTTGCAGTAATTTAGTCCTTTCGTCACTCTGTGGAGCGCCCACGGTGTTCATTGAGCACAGCTGCTGGGCCTCTGCTGTTAGTAGATCTTTATGCCTCCGGACCCCAGCATGCCTAGAATCCAGATGTGGTGACACATTAGCACACATTCCCCATGGAAATGTGCCAGTGTGGACGTACGATTGTCATCAATTAGTTATGCCCAAGTGGTGCCAAGAAAAATTGCATCTGTCATACAGTCTGTCTGGCTTCATGGCCCACGGTTGATTTAGAGACACTCCTGTTTTCCTTTACTCTGGCCATAGTCATAACATGCTCACAGAGAGTTGAGATTATCTAATGAAGCACATGACATTTCATGACAAGAGCTCGTTTCAGAATGTCATGGAAGTTCACTGACTTAGCTATTCTTTAGTGGCCAGGATATTGTTGCTTCCCGGGCACCCAGAACACCTAATTTATGCTTGATCTCGGAAAGCATTTTATTACAAAAATCTTATGATACAAGAGCACAGACATTTTTTTCTCTTTGTTTCCCAATCTTTGGATTGATGTGATAGGCTTTTCATTGTAAAGCTGAGATAATCTTTCCAAGGAATAATTCTTAGAAAGAGGTATATATTTTTTTCTTTTTGCAATTAATCACTGCTTGATTTTCTTTGTATAAAGGCATTATTGCTTTTAAATTTATGAAACCACCTTTCAACTTCTTTGATTGACTAACTGATGTTATATATTGCTTTCATGTTAATGTTCAACTCTATCTTTCTATTAATAATTTATTGATAGAAACTTATTACTAGGTACTGAGAATACAAGAATGTGTAAGCCCAGTTCCCACTCTCAAAAGTTTATAGATATAAAGAGAACAAATTGATCAACAAATGAATCAGTGAATGAATTCCATTTAATGTGATAGTATGCTAAGAAGAGTACAGTAGAAGGAAGGTAGGAATGCAAAAGAGAAGAGTAGATAAGTGTCCGGGGGATATTTTAAACTTTTTATACTACTCATAACATGACATTTTTTTTTGCAGGTTTTAAAAAATAAATATTTATTTTTTCATCCTCTGTCTAAACACTTCTAGCTGCCAATGGTATTTGCAGTTTAATAGTGTTTCACAGTCTTGTGTGACCTGGCTATGAGTTTAAATATATGTTATTTTTGCTAGGAAACCCATTCTTTGGAGATAGTTGAAGATGAAATATTTTGTTGATCTAACTGGATTTTCCTGTTTTTCATGGATTAAATGTAATCTAAATAAACAAGAGTTCAGCCGTCTTGGATTTTGTTATGTTTTGGGGTACAGGAAGAGCCAGGACATGCAAATTTATTAAGTAATAAAGGTACATGCGTCTGAGAGTAGAAGTTAGGCCAGATAAAAGATCCAGTATAGTAGTTAAATAAAGAAATAGATATTATTTATGAGTTTCTTACCGGCTTTGCAATACTTTCTTATCAGCCATGACTATTCATGTTAATGACAATTCACTGTATGAATAATTATATAGTACTTCGTTCCAGGCACTGTTCTAGGTCCTGAGAATACATCAGTGAATACAAAGATAAAAATTCCTGACCCTGTGGAGTTTTACATTTGCTGGGAACTTAGATAATAGGTGTTAAGATATTCTGAGTTGAAGACGCTTATAACCTCATTGTGTTTCCAATTCAGATGCTAGTTGAAATGATGAAGAACAGCAAGAGCGAAGGTCATTATATCAGAGTTTCAGAGTTACAGCTGGCACTATTTGGTGATGAATTAGCCAGTGCTTCTGGTTTTCTGAAAGAATATGGTGTGTTTCTTTGCACTGAGCCTGCCTTCTTGTAAAACATGGTGACAGGTGGGTGGGTGTGATGGGAGTTATTTGTGTAATTAGTCAAATGAGTGAAACTTTTGGTAGAAGAAAAGAAAGCTAAAGAGCACATGTGTAGTCACTTACATCTCTATATTCAATCTATGGTATAAAATTGCCAGTAATCCCTCAGATCAAAATATGTATTTATTTTAACATCTTTATTGGAGTATAATTGCTTTACAATGGTATGTTAGTTTCTGCTGTATAACAAAGTGAATCAGCTATACATATACATACATCCCCATATTTCCTCCCTCTTGCGTCTCCCTCCCACCCTCCCTATCCCATGCCTCTAGGTGGACCCAAAGCACCGAGCTGATCTCGCTGTGCTACGCAGCTGCTTCCCACTAGCTATCTGTTTTACATTTGGTAGTGTATATATGTCCATGCCACTCTCTCACTTCATCCCAGCTTACTCTTCCCGCTCCCCGTGTCCTCAAGTCCATTCTCTACATCTGTGTCTTTATTCCTGTCCTGCCCCTAGGTTCTTCAGAACCATTTTTTTTTTTTTAGATTCCATGTATATGTGTTAGCATACAGTATTTGTTTTTCTCTTTCTGATCTAATTTTATTGATTTGAATCCTCTCCCTCTTTTTCTTGATGAGTCTGGCTAAAGGTTTATCAATTTCGTTTATATTCTCAGAGAACCAGCTTTTGGTTTTATTGATCTTTGCTATTGTTTTCTTTCTTTCTATTTCATTTATTTCTGCTCTGATCTATATGATTTCTTTCCTTCTACTAACCTTGGGTTTTGTTTGTTCTTCTTTTTCTAGTTCCTTTATGTGTAAAGTTAGATTGTTTATTTGAGATTTTTCTTGTTTCTTGAGGTAGGATTGTATTGCTGTAAACTTCTCTCTTAGAACTGCTTTTGCTGCATCCCATAGGTTTTGGATCATCGTGTTTTGGTTGTTATTTGTCTCTAGGTATTTTTTTATTTCCTCTTTGGTTTCTTCAGTGATCTCTTGGTTATTTAGTAATGTATTGTTTAGCCTCCATGTGTTTGTGTTTTTTACATTTTTTTCCCCCTGTAATTGATTTCTAATCTCATAG
Organism: Balaenoptera ricei; assembly: GCF_028023285.1. NCBI lineage: Eukaryota > Metazoa > Chordata > Mammalia > Artiodactyla > Balaenopteridae > Balaenoptera > Balaenoptera ricei. Next base: position 36,873,803 of record NC_082641.1, read on the forward strand.
CGTTGTGGTTGGAAAAGATGCTTGATATGATTTCAGTTTTCTTAAATTTACCAAGGCTTAATTTGTGACCCAAGATGTGATCTATCCTGGAGAGTGTTCCACGTGCACTCAAGAAGAAAGTGTAATCTGCTGTTTTCGGATGGAATGTCCTATAAATATCAATTAAATCTATCTGGTCTGTTTTGTCATTTAAAGCTTGTGTTTCCTTATTAATTTTCTGTCTGGATGATCTGTCCATTGGTGTAAGTGAGGTGTTAAAATCCCACACTATTATTGTGTTACTGTTGATTTCCTTTTTTATAGCTGTTAGCATTTGCCTTATGTACTGAGGTGCTCCTATGTTGGGTGCATATATATTTATAATTGTTATATCTTCTTCTTGGATTGATCCCTTGATCATTATGTAGTGTACTTCCTTGTCTCTTGTAACATTATTTTAAAGTCTATTTTATCTGATATGAGTATTGCTATTCCAGCTTTCTTTTGATTTCCATTTGCATGGAATATCTTTTCCCATCCCCTCACTTTCAGTCTGTATGTGTCTCTAGGGTCTGAAGTGGGTCTCTTGTAGACAGCATATATATGGGTCTTGTTTTTGTTTCCATTCAACGAGCCTGTGTCTTTTGGTTGGAGCATTTAATCCATTCACATTTAAGGTAATTATCGATATGTATGTTCCTATTACCATTTTCTTAATGGTTTTGGATTTGTTTTTGTAGGTCCTTTTCTTCTCTTGTGTTTCCCACTTAGAGAAGTTCCTTTAGCATTTGTTGTAGAGCTGGTTTGGTGGTGCTGAATCCTCTTAGCTTTTTCATGTCTGTAAAGCTTTCGATTTCTCCATTGACTCTGAATGAGATCTTTGCCAGGTAGAGTAATCTTGGTTTTAGTTTCTTCTCTTTCATCACTTTAAATATATCATGCCACTCCCCTCTGGCTTGTAGAGTTTCTGCTGAGAAATCAGCTGTTAACCTTATGGGAGTTCCCTTGTATGTTATTTGTTGTTTTTCCCTTGTTGCTTTTAATAATTTTTCTTTAATTTTTGCCAGTTTGATTACTATGTGTCTTGGCGTGTTTCTCCTTGGGTTTATCCTGCCTGGGACTCTCTGCAGTTCCTGGACTTGGGTGGCTATTTCCTTTCCCATGTTAGGGAAGTTTTCAACTATAATCTCTTCAAACATTTTCTTGCATCCTTTCTTTCTCTCTTCTCCTTCTGGGACCCCTATAATGTGAATGTTGGTGCGTTTAATGTTGTCCCAGAGGTCTCTTAGGCTGTCTTCATTTCTTTTCATTCTTTTTTCTTTATTCTGTTCCACAGCAGTGAATTCCACCGTTCTGTCTTCCAGGTCATTTATCCGTTCTTCTGCCTCAGTTATTCTGCTATTGATTCCTTCTAGTGTATTTTTCATTTCAGTTATTGTATTGTTCATCTCTGTTTGTTTGTTCTTTAATTCTTCTAGGTCTTTGTTAAACATTTCTTGCATCTTCTCAATCTTTGCCTCCATTCTTTTTCCGAGGTCCTGGATCATCTTCACTATCATTATTCTGAATTCTTTTTCTGGAAGGTTGCCTATCTCCACTTCATTTAGTTGTTTTTCTGTGGTTTTATCTTATACCTTCATCTGGTACATAGTCCTCTGCCTTTTCATCTTGTCTGTCTTTCTGTGAATGTGGTTTTCGTTTCACAGGCTGCAGGATGGTAGTTCTTGCTTCTGCTGTCTGCCCTCTGGTGGATGAGGCTATCTAAGAGGCTTGTGCAAGCTTCCTGATGGGAGGGACTGGTGGTGGGTAGAGCTGGGTGTTGCTCTGGTGAGCAGAGCTCAGTAAAACTTTAATCCGCTTGACTGCTGATGGGTGGGGCTGGGTTCCCTCCCTGTTGGTTGTTTGGCCTGAGGCGACCCAGCGCTGGTGCCTACCAGCTCTCTGGTGGGGCTAATGGCAGACTCTGGGAGGGCTCACGCCAAGGAGTTCTGGAGTCCCAGAACTTCTGTTGTCAGTGTCCTTGTCCCGGTGGTGAGCCACAGCCACCCCCTGCCTCTGCAGGAGACCCTCCAACACTAGCAGGTAGGTCTGGTTTAGTCTCCTATGGGGTCACTGCTCCTTCCCCTGGGTCCTGATGTGCACACTACTTTGTGTGTGCCCTCCAAGAGTGGAGTCTTTGTTTCCCCCAGTCATGCTGAAGTCCTGCAGTCAAATACTGCTAGCCTTCAAAGGCTGATTCTCTGGGAATTCCTCCTCCTGTTGCCAGACTCCCAGGTTGGGAAGCCTGACGTGGGCTCAGAACCTTCACTCCAGTGGGTGGACTTCTGTGGTATAAGTGTTCTCCAGTTTGTGAGTCACCCACCCAGCAGTTATGGGATATGATTTTTTTGTGATTGCGCCCCTCCTACTGTCTCATTGTGGCTTCTCCTTTGTCTTTGGATGTGGGGTATCTTTTTTGGTGAGTTCCAGCGTCTTCCTGTTGATGAGTGTTCAGCAGTTAGTTGTGATTCTGGTGCTCTCACGAGAGGGAGTGAGCGCACGTCCTTCTACTCCGCCTTCTTGAACCAATCTAGGAAACAGTACTTTTTTGCCTTAATAGTATCTATAGAAGGGTTAAATGTGGCCTTTTGAAATTTGACACTATTCGACACTTGAATATTAACTACAACCAAGTTGCCAATGTGTGCACTGTTCACAATTATTGGCCTCAGTCTTTATTGACTATATACTTTCTCTAGTTTTTTTGTGTAGTTGCAAGTGCAAAGAATTTCTGGCTTTCATTGGACCATATTGATATTTACTGGGATTTCAAGGTAAAAATTAGAAAATTAATTCAGAAATGTTGACAACAAACCACATTTGTTTTACTGTAAAAATTTGTGTTTTTTTTAATGTAAATGATCATTAAAAATGTGCATTTATTTGAACAATACAGATGAGCATTTATATCACAAAATGTATTTCAATAGACTATTATAGTTTCAGGTTACTTTTTTTAAAAAAATTAATTAATTAATTAATTTATTTTTGGCTGTGTTGGGTCTTCATTTCTGTGCGAGGGTTTTCTCCAGTTGCGGCGAGCAGGAGCCACTCTTCATCGCGGTGTGCGGGCCTCTCACTGTCACGGCCTCTCCCGTTGCGGAGCACAGGCTCCAGACGCGCAGGCTCAGTAGTTGTGGCTCGCGGGCTCCGTTGCTCCGCGGCATGTGGGATCTTCCCAGACCAGGGCTCGAACCTGTGTCCCCTGAATTGGCAGGCAGATTCTTAACCACTGCGCCACCAGGGAAGCCCTCAGGTTACATTTATTAAGGTCTTATGTATGCCAGGCATTGATCTAAAGTATAAAAAGCTCTTTACATGAACTGTTTCCCTTAAATCTCACAATAATCCTCTGAAGAGGCTTTGTTATGAATCCCATTGTACACATGAGGAAAGTGAGGCACACAGGTAAATTGTCCAAATGTTTTGAACGCAGGCAGTGGCACTCTAGAGCTTTTAACTGCTACTTTTTACTATTTCCCTGAAATCTTTCTCTAAAAAGAGATAATAGAAAGTTTGAGTCAGTGTACTTTATTGGGCACACTATGTTCCTTAAAACCCTTTCCTTCCCTCCCTTTATTTGAGTCGCTCTAATAGAGTGCCAGGTACTGTGGGAACTGATAAATAAGACACAGTTCCTATTCTCAAGTTGCTCCCAGTTTGGAGAGCACAGTCTTCAGCCAGTTACTATGATGCAGTGCATCGTAAGGAGGAGGAGCATAAAGAAAGAGTCCTGGGAGCATGGAAGATTTTTCTGTGATCGCATTTTAGTAGTTATTCCCCTTCTGTAGAATTACGTTATGGACAAGGACAGCTGATCCTGTTTTGTTAAGCATGTATACAATAAAGATAATTTTCATGGTTCATAGGGAAGAACCAAAAGGCTGGTAGGCTTTGCATTTTGGAATTCTGGATATTCTTCATGTGATGATGGAATGTTGATGAGCTTTGGCCCTTAGTTCCTGGAAATTGCTGGTCATGGGCAACCAATGTCTGATATAATTAACTTTAATCCATACTTTGAAGATTAGCCAGTTGCATGGGCCAGAATTGTTGTAAGTTCACATTGACTCATCAGCCTGCACATGTATATTTCTACAAATTTAGTGTGTTCCGTCTTTTCTCTCAAAACATTGGCATTCTCTTGTAATAGTCTGGCATGTGTTTCTTTCCAACTTTAGATTCTTAAAGTTTACTATAACAAATTATTATGCAAACAGATATAAAGTGATCTGTCCTTTGGGATATTCAGCATAACATGTTAGTTAGCTTTATGATTATTTACCCTTCACAACTAGCTCAACAGAAACATTGTCTTTATGCAGTCTGCAGCTAATCAAATATTACAATAATAACATGTACATTTGGAGGTCTTTAATTTCTAATTTGGACCAAGACACCTCAGTTAAAGCATAAAGATGATTGCCAGATGGATTAATTTAAAAATAAGCAAAGGCAGTATTAAAAACAAATAAATAAATTAAAAAATTTTTTAAATTACTGGAATCAAGGAGGGATACAGAATTGAAATACAAAAGTAAATCACAAAATGTGTATTGGTTTACTCAGCTAAAATAGAATCTCTAGTTCATGGAATTTTAGGACTGGAAAGGGAGTTTGTGGTAGTCTGAATAATGGCCCCAAAGATACCCACCTCCGAAGCCCCCAAACCTGTGAATATGTTACCTTATATGGCAAAAGAAACTTTGTAGATTCAGTGAAGATTCTGAGCTGGAGAGCTGATTCTGAATGATTTGGGTGGGCCCATGTAATCACTAGGGTTCTTACAAGAGCGAGGAAGGAGGGTCAGAATCAGAGAAAGAAGTGTGACAATGGAAGCAGAAGTCAGAGTGATGTAGCCTCAAGCCATGTAATGGGGGCCTCCAGAAGCTGGAAAAGGCAAGGGACGGATTTTCTCCTAGAGCCTCTAAGAGAAATGCAGCCCTGCCGACACCTTGATTTTTAGCACAGAGAAACTGATTTTGGATGTCAGACCTCTATAATCAATTTGTGTTGTTTTAAGCTACTGAAATTGTGGTGATTTGCTATATCAGCAATAGGAAGCAAGTACAGACCTTAAATGTCATGTAGCACAGTGACTCTTAGTCTTTCTGAAGCCTCACCAATCAGGTTTTGGGGAGAGGAAGGGACCTGGGGGAAACAGGAAGCACTTGTTGATGCTCAGAAGGATTAGGAGATGAGGAGAAATTTTTGGTGTCCAAGATTTACTATGAAGATCTCAAAAGAGCACATTCATTGCAGTTAGTAGTATAGGACTGAGGTAGAGCCATGTCTTGCAGTGGTTCTGGGAATCCTCAGTTCCACCAAAGCTGCTGCTCTCTCTTACTAGTAGGTTTGATCCTTCCCCCTCCTCCCATAAATGAAGGGCTGTCTCAGCTATCGTAACTGCCTTGACTACGTCCACTGCCAGCCAACCATCCTTTACATTTATTTGTGAAATCCCCTTGAATCCATTTTGTACTAAATTGGTGGTTTGTATGTCAGCTCAGATTAATGAACCTGTCTCTGCCTGATCCACAGAAAAGAAGCCTGAAACTTTCCCTAACTAGGAAATTTGTTCTAAATTGTTGACAGAAAGTTGTTTTCTTTTTTTTTTAAAGTCTTAATTGAATTTGTTCTTCTGTTTTATGTTTTGGTTTTTTGGCCACAAGGCATGTGGGATCCCAGCTCCCCGACCAGGGATCAAACCCACACCCTCTGCATCGGAAGGTGAAGTCCCAACCACTGGACCACTGGGGAAGTCCCCGAAAGTATTTTTTTTTAAAGTTAATTCCAACTCTTTCTTTTTCATCTGAAGACTATTTTCTTTTCTTCTGTTGAATGAAAATGAGGAATATTTGGTCAACTTCTGTTTTATTTGGTCTGCTTGAAAATCAGTTTTGCCGTTTTTTTTCTAGCCAGTTTATCTTTTTTCACATAGAGCATGTTATTTTCTTTTTTTTTTTTTTTAATTTTTTAAAAAATTGTATTTTTATTTTTATTTTTTTTGGCTGTGTTGGGTCTTCGTTTCTGTGCGAGGGCTTTCTCTAGTTGCGGCGAGCGGGGGCCACTCTTCATCGCGGTGCGTGGGCCTCTCACTATCGCAGCCTCTCTTGTTGCGGAGCACAGGCTCCAGATGCGCAGGCTCAGTAGTTGTGGCTCACGGGCCTAGTTGCTCCGCGGCATGTGGGATCTTCCCAGACCAGGGCTCGAACCCGTGTCCCCTGCATTAGCAGGCAGATTCTCAACCACTGCACCACCAGGGAAGCCCTGTTATTTTCTAAGTTAGGTATTTTGTGTTTCTCTTGAACCTTATCCAAGTGCCCTCTGATCCTTTTAAGCTGCAACTCCCTGAACTAAGTCTAGTTATTTGGTTTTATCATTGGATCTAGTCAGTGGTAGAAGATAGAGTACCTTTTCCTGATGTGTGAAAACAACCCTGCATTAATTTTGAATGTTGACTTGAAATTGACACAGTTGAAATACAGATTGACATTAACTTTGAATACAAATCAGCTGATTAATGCAATTTGATATGTTAACTATATTACTAAGAACCTCCATAAAATGAAATGACCTTTTCAAACAAAGTTTTCACTTTAAGATGTGTTCTTTTGGAAATTATTTTGTTTCATCATTATTAAAAAATAATGACACATGAGGGTCCCTGAATTTAATTATAGAATCTCTGCCTTTGATGGGGCACATTCTTTGTGCCTTTAGTTCTTCCACTTGATATTTAATTGTTTTGTGTTTGTTTTTGTAGGTCCTTTTCTTCTCTTGTGTTTCCCACTTAGAGAAGTTCCTTTAGCGTTTGTTGTAGAGCTGGTTTGGTGGTGCTGAATTCTCTTAGCTTTTGCTTGTCTGTAAAGCTTTTGCTTTCTCCATCGAATCTGAATGAGATCTTGCCGTGTAGAGTAATCTTGGTTGTAGGTTCTTCCCTTTCATCACTTTAAGTATATCATGCCACTCTCTTCTGGCTTGTAGAGTTTCTGCTGAGAAATCAGCTGTTAACCTTATGGGAGTTCCCTTGTATGTTATTTGTCGTTTTTCCCTTGCTGCTTTCAATAATTTTTCTTTGTCTTTAATTTTTGCCAATTTGATTACTATGTGTCTCGGCATGTTTCTCCTTGGGTTTATCCTGTATGGGACTCTCTATGCTTCCTGGACTTGGGTGGCTAGTTCCTTTCCCATGTTAGGAAAGTTTTCGACTATAATCTCTTCAAACATTTTCTTGCGTCCTTTCTTTCTCTCTTCTCCTTCTGGGACCCCTATAATGCGAATGTTGTTGCATTTAATGTTGTCCCAGAGGTCTCTTAGGCTGTCTTCATTTCTTTTCATTCTTTTTTCTTTATTATGTTCCACAGCAGTGAATTCCACCATTCTGTCTTCCAGGTTACTTATCAGTTCTTCTGCCTCAGTTATTCTGCCATTTATTCCTTCTAGTGTAGTTTTCATTTCAGTTATTGTATTGTTCATCTCTGTTTGTTTGTTCTTTAATTCTTCTAGGTGTTTGTTAAACATTTCTTGCATCTTCTCGATCTTTGCCTCCATTCTTTTTCTGAGGTTCTGGATCATCTTCACTATCATTATTCTGAATTCTTTTTCTGGAAGGTTGCCTATCTCCACTTCATTTAGTTGTTTTTCTGGGGTTTTATCTTGTTCCTTCATCTGGTCCATAGCCCTCTGCCTTTTCATCTTGTCTGTCTTTCTGTGAATGTGGTTTTTGTTCCACAGGCTGCAGGATTATAGTTCTTCTTGCTTCTGCTGTCTGCCCTCTGGTGGATGAGGCTCTCTAAGAGGCTTGTGCCAGTTTCCTGATGGGAGGGACTCGTGGTGGGTAGAGCTGGCTGTTGCTCCCACTTGATATTTAAAGAACATAAAGTTAAAATATTCTGTACACCAAATATTTTGTGTATACCAAATAGTGCCTTAAAATACATAATAAATTAGTTTCAATTTAAGTTCTTCTTGGCTGAGATGTGGTGGGTTAATCTTGGTAATTTATTTTATTAGGTATTGTAAGGAACTATTAGCTGGGGAGAAAAAGAAATACAGACTCTGCCCACTTAACCAAATGCCCATTGAGCAAAGTATCCAGATGTTCTAACAACTACTTATTATTGATCAATTTCAATAAAGTAGCTGTCAGAGAAAGCACTGAAAGTCTTCACTGATTTTTTTTTTTCTTTCTCCGTTGAGCTCTCTTTAAGACCTTGCAAAATCCTGCTCCTCATTCAAACTTTACTCCTTAGATTGAGCATGTGCTGCTGATGATTTTTATTTGAACCAAACTTTATTATGATGGTGGCAAAATGGTGGTTTTATAACCCCATTACATTTATCAGTTGATGGTCTACCACTATAGGGGAGAGTGTTCCCACCCTCCCTTCCTTCCTTTCTTCCTTTCCTTATTGACTTATGAACCTGTTATCGGTCTTGACTCATGAATTCCCACTTTCCGCAGTGGGTTGTAATCCATGACTATCCTTATGTATTTTGATGTTCAAATTACTTTCTTTATACACCTTAGTGTCATATGTGCCTTTAAAGACACATGTCCATGTCATTCTTTCATGCGCATTTATTTTGCTTTGTGCTCTGCCTTCTTTCTCACTTTTTGTAAGGATTACACAAATTCAGTCTTTCCTCTTTTTTAAAATTCAATTGTTTATTACATGTAAGTGAGCTTTACCTTCTCTGAGTCTGTTATTGTCTTTTTCTTACTACTTCTGTTATTTCCTGTGAACCTAAGGGATTGTTCATCCCTCCCCATCATTGAAGAAAGGTTTAAAAGTCCTGAACTGGAGACTGTGATGCTTGTTTACAAAATCAAGCACCTCTGAAACTTCATTCATCATGCCTTTTCTTTTTCTATATTCATGTAATCAGCAGGCTTAGGAGTATATTTTGGTTATTTCAATATACTGCATTTTTCTCTATTTTTTATATTCATGCTTAAAATTCTATATTATTGTTAAAATATTAAAATGACATTCATGTTCAGAATTGAGGGTTAGTATTAGTAACTCCCATTTAATGAGCATATAGTTTGGTGCCTGGAGAAATTTTTTTTCAAATGTTTTATCTTATTGCCATTGTAAAGGTATTAAAATTTTAAAGTGGACATCTCAACCCAAGAGTCTGTGTAATGTTTTGGAAATGCTTTCTCTGAGGCAGTTTGAAAATAGCTGCAGTAGTGCTGAATATAGTTTGTGTTACTACATGAAGAGTATGAACATGAATTGTCAGTATTTTGCCTCATTTCTTTTGTTTTCAGGAGTGATTAAAAACCCTGGTTTGGAACAGACAATGACATTAGGATAGCAATGTCTAGCCAAAAAAAACCAATCTTGTTGTTTTTTTTTTATTTTTTATTTTTTAATTTATTATTTATTTATTATTTTTATTTTTGGCTGTGTTGGGTCTTTGTTTCTGTGTGAGGGCTTTCTCCAGTTGCAGCGAGTGGGGGCCACTCTTCATTGCGGTGCGCGGGCCTCTCACTATCGCGGCCTCTCTTGTTGCGGAGCAGAGGCTCCAGACGCCCAGGCTCAGTAGTTGTGGCTCACGGGCCCAGTTGCTCCGCGGCATGTGGGATCTTCCCAGACCAGGGCTCGAACCCGTGTCCCCTGCATTGGCAGGCAGATTCTCAACCACTGCGCCACCAGGGAAGCCCAACAATCTTGTTTTTAGAGAACATTTAAAAATTTTTACTCAACTGTTGAACTGTTACATTTCCAAAAAATGATTAATTTTATTTATTTATTAATTTTATTCTCACCAAAATAAAGTAGTAAATCAACTATACTTCAATAAAAAAAATAAAACTGTAGGTAGCCCACTGAGGAAAGAGATGATAAATGCCTTTTAAAAGAGTCTTACATATATACACCACTATATATAAAGTAGATAACTAATAAGGACCTACTGTATAGCACAGGGAACTGTACTCAGTACTCTGTAATGGCCTGTTTGGGGAAAGAATCTAAAAAAGAGTGGAGGGACTTCCCTGCTGGCGCAGTGGTTAAGAATCTGCCTGCCAGTGCAGGGGACACAGGTTCGAGCCCTGGTCCAGGAAGATCCCACATGCCGTGGAGCAGCTAAGCCCATGCGCCACAACTGCTGAGCCCGTATGCCACAACTACTGAAGCCCACGCACCTAGAGCCTGTGCTCTGCAACAGGAGAAGCTACCGCAATGAGAAGCCCGCGTACTGCAACGAAGAGTAGCCCCCACTCACTGCAACTAGAGAAAGCCCGCACGCAGCAATGAGGACCCAATGCAGCCAAAAATAAATTAAAGAATAAAAATATAAAAAAGAGTGGATATATATATGTATAACTGATTCACTTTGCTGTACAGCAGAAACTAACACAACATTGTAAATCAACTATGCTCCAATAAAAAATTTTAAAAAGTCTTAGATTATTAATAGTCCATTCTATACAGTTCATTCTACCTCCTACCGCTAGTAATTTTTCAGAACCTACTTCCCCAGCATTTAAGAGGTGCTGGTAAATGTTTTGCATTGTTGCAGGTACTTTGTGTACTAAGAGACTTTTTTTTCTCCTATGTCCATGCAAATACTTAATTAAATTAAAAAAATTTATAGCTTATAGTATTGTTTGAAACTTTCTGGGTGCTTAGTTTTTCTCAACATTGTAAATTGGATTCTTAGAACTCCTTATTTCACCCATTCAAGCAGAGATAAATAGGTATTTCTCAAACCTCTTCTACATGATGTGGGCTTGTAATAACAGGTGGTTAGTACTCTATGGGAAAATTGAGAGAGAGGGAGCTATTAAGTAACTTACTGAACATCATGTAACTAGTTAACTTGAGCTACTAACTAAACAAAAATACCTCTTAAATGCTTGACTATACTGTCTATATTGTATAGTAGTGAAAAGACTCTTGAGGCCGAAAGACCTGAGTTCGACTTACAGGTTAGCTATACTAAAAAAGTTGTATAGCACATCTCAAAGAGTCAGTATTAGCCATTATGCCAAAATATATGCCGACAGCCCCTCTTATATATATTCTTGCTCTCTTCTTTTTTTAAGGTACAGGAATGTAGCTCTAAAGCCCAGTTTGTTTAACTAAGTCCTGGATTTGAATCAGCTGCTCTAAATTCTAATTCTTGATGGAGATTATTAAAGATGATTAGGGATAGAATGAAATAATATATAAGAAATTTGTAAATTGTATCACAATATAAAAGCATGAAGTATTAATTTATTTTAAATGAAGTTAATTTTTTCCCACCATAAAATTGTTCATTCTCATAGAAAATTTGGAAAACATTTTTAAATAGAGGAGAAGTAAAATGATTATCTGTTGTAAACCATCTAGAGATAACTGTTTTGTTTCCTTTTAGCCCTGAGTTTCTGTTTTTTTAAACATAAGTTGGTTACTTAGGAACATTCAGTGGTCCCAGATGAAGATTATATAAAAGAGAATTTGAGGGACTTCCCTGATGGTGCAGTGGTTACAAATCCGCCTGCCAATGCAGGGGACACGGGTTTGATCCCTGGTCCGGGAAGATCCCACATGCTGCGGAGCAACTAAGCCTGTGCACCACAACTACTGAGCCTGTGCTCTAGAGCCCGCGAGCCGCAACTACTGGGCTCAGGCACCACAACTACTGAAGCCCACGCTCTCTAGGGCCTGTGTGCCGCAACTACTGAGCCCACGTGCTGCAATTACTGAAGCCCTTGCGCCTAGAGCCCATGCTCCGCAACAAGAGTAGCCACTGCAATGAGAAGCCCGTGCACCGCAATGAAGAGTAGCCCCAGCTCGCCACAACTAGAGAAAGCCCGCACGTAGCAATGAAGACCCAATGCAGCCAAAAATAAATTTAAAAAAAAAATTGATTAAAGAGAACCTATCATTTGATATCTTGTTTTCCAATTACGAGCTCCCCAGTAATTCAGGCTCTTCATTATCAGATTATCTTCATTTAAAGATGTAGAAAACCATATATCAGTTATTTGGACAATGTAAATAGCCATTTTATAGCTCTTTTCAGGTCTGCTTTTGGGAGGGGTCAATTCCTATGCTTTTTTAATCTGTTCCTAACAGGGACTGTGTTACGAGTGGGGAGGCCTGGCTTGGCAGCAGTTCCTGTGAAAAGTAACAGGGCATCTTTTTTTTTTTTGGAGTACAACTGCTTTACAATGGTGTGTTAGTTTCTGCTGTACAGCAAAGTGAGTCAGCCACACGTATACATATATCCCCTCTTCCTTGGATTTCTTTCCCAATTAGGTCACCACAGAGCACTGAGTAGAGTTCCAATAGGGCATCTTAAATAACTGTCAGTGATAAAAACCAGCAGTGTGGTGTGGGAGCTGTTACAGACTTAGGCTTCTGAAAGGGGCCTGAGGGTATGACTTTCTTGCTGTGCCTTGTGCATCTAGATCACATCCAGCATATTGTATTTACCGTGGGGGACTGAGGTTTGAGCTGGACGGTGACAGTATAGGAACAGGTGACTAGGACAGCAGTGAGTCTAGAAGTCCTGTCAGTCACTGAACAGTTGAAAGAATTGAAGATGTTTTGCTTAACAGGCATCCTAGGTTAGCTCAGAGGAATCCACATGTGAAAGAGGGAGTAGACCCTCAAACTACAGACCTTGGAAAGCAATGAGTTGGAGGTTCTTTTTGGTTTAATATAATGAGCGTGTGTGTGTGTGATATGTAATATATATTTATATAGTTATTGGGATTTTTCTAGTAATGGAATAGAGCTAGAATGGAGTTAGTTTCTGGTCACTGAAGGTATTTAAGCTGAGGTTGGATGGATCCCTGCCTAGAGGTAGTATAAAATGCATTTCTTCACTGGATTCATTCATTCATTCACTCACTCACTCACTTTTTATTTGGTCCTTCCTGTGTGCCAGGGACTGTGCCCAGTGCTGAGGAGACAGAGATCAATACTGTGGGCAAGAGGTTGGATTACATGACTTCAGAGATCCGATTATGGCTGTGGTTGAACGAAATTGCTTGATGCTTCAGTTTCTTTTGTGTTAATAAAAGAGCAGATGTCTGATTTGTGTATTACTCTGCCTTTTAAACACTCCAGCGTGTTACTCTCCCATTTCTTCTGTGATGTAGAGTAATGCTGCATATTACTCTCTGAAAGTAGGCCTTTAACTTATGTGCATGACAGTGTTTTTCATGGCAAACGTTTAATTCCAGGCAGACTTCAAAAAGATTCAAAAATTATCATAAAGTATCATGAGAGAACATAATGCTTATTAAATGTAAGGTGATATTATTAATGTTGTTGGGAGTTCATTGAACTTAAAACATATATGGAAGAGTCAGGTTCTAAAGTCACACTTATTTTTTTGAGAGGAGTTACAGTTTGTATATACTGAGATCTTGAATCTCCAAACCTTACTATTTGTAGATTGACCGTATATCTAGACAGATTCTATTCCTGCTTGTAGAGATCAGATAGTACCAGGAGAAGCAGAGGTGCCAAGAACAAAGTGTGCAGATTTGGAGGTGATATTGGGGTCTCTGTACATTTCGGCCCATCAAGTAAGGCCAGCTGTTCATTTGTTTCATGTCTAGGTTTGGAATTCACCCAGTTGCAGGCCGGATGCCTGGTCAGCTTAATGTGCTGCTGGCTGAGGCTGGGGTGCCATATGATATTGTGTTGGAGATGGATGAGATCAACCATGATTTCCCAGGTAAGTGATGGGGATAATGGTAAAGTTTAGGTATTCTTAGTATGAATAGAGTGATGCCAGTCTTAGGGCATAAATTGTGGGATTACTGAAGACCTACTAGTCAGATGAAGAGTAACCTGCTCCTAGTGAGTATGCAGTTGAAATTAAATAAGCGAAAGACAATACTGAACAAGGTGCAACAGATTTATAAGCAGCACGGGTAATTTTCTCCCTCTGAGGAGATCTGAAGGATGGTGAAAATCTTGGGGAGGCAGTGCAGTGGACTGCATTGCAGAGGGATTTGGAACAGACCTGGCTTTGGAATCCAGGTCCTGAGTCTCATTTGCTTGTGGCCTTGAACTAGGTACTCAACCTCAGGTTCCTCATTTATAAAATTGCTTCTGCTGATGATTTAGTGTCTGATTCTTGCCAGTGTCTGAGATTTTACTGGTTTTCAGTTGTACCCACTCATGGTCAGTAAGTAGTTTTCTGTTTTCTTGAAAGTACCAGGACCTCACTAGATAAGGTGTTAGACTTTGTGGCTGTCACTGGGTAGATGTTGAATGCTATGACATTTGGCCCCAGATCATGTTTGTGAAAATTAAACCAGTTCCCTCTGGTGCGTATCCACTGTAAACTTAAAAAGTCCTGTTTATTAGAGAAAAATAATGAAATTGTGTGTATGTCTAGATTCACATGGCATTTTTGGCAGAGTTCTAAGGTACCTTATATTATGATCCTTAAAGAGGGAATTTAGACCATTTTAATTTTATGCCCCCTTTCAGATTTCACTGTTGCTAAATTATGTGTGAAAGCTGCCAGTTCCAGGAATTATGGACACAGCTTTAATATAGTACAGACTCTTAGACCATTTTCTTTTAGACATTGAATTGCATATTAAGTAGTCATTTTAAAAGTTGAAAATGGAATGCAGATCCTTTTTTTTTTTAACATCTTTATTGGAGTATAATTGCTTTACAATGGTGTGTTAGTTTCTGCTTTATAACAAAGTGAATCATCTATACATATACATATATCCCCATATCTCCTCCCTCTTGCGTCTCCCTCCCACCCTCCCTATCCCACCCCTCTAGGTGGTCACAAATCACGGAGCTGATCTCCCTGTGCTATGTAGCTGCTTCCCACTAGCTATGTATTTTACATTTGGTAGTGTATATATGTCCATGCCACTCTTTCACTTTGTCCCAGCTTACCTTTCCCACTCCCCGTGTCCTCAAGTCCATTCCCTATGTCTGCGTCGTTATTCCTGTCCTGCCCCTAGGTTCTTCAGAACCATTTTTTTTTTTTTAGATTTCATATATACGTGTTAGCATACGGTATTTGTTTTACTCTTTCTGACTTACTTCACTCTGTATGACAGACTCTAGGTCCATCCACCTCACTACAAATAACTCAGTTTCATTTCTTTTTATGGCTGAGTAATATTCCATTGTATATATGTGCCACATCTTCTTTATCCATGTCACAAAGAAAGAAAACTACAGACAAATATCACTGATGAGCATAGATGCAAAAATCCTCAACAAAATACTAGCAAACAGAATCCAACAGCACATTAAAAGGATCATACACCATGATCAAGTGGAGTTTATCCCAGGAATGCAAGGATTCTTCAATATATGCAAATCAATCAATGCGATACACCATATTAACAAACTGAAGGAGAAAAACCATATGATCATCTCAATAGATGCAAAAAAAGCTTTTGACAAAATTCAACACCCATTTATGGGAATGCAGATCTTTAATGTTACTGGCAAGATCATTTTGGGATCATAAACGAGCTATAAAGTCAGATTAGGTAGATCCATTGAGGGGAGGGAAAGCATAATAATGCAAGTTCCAGTCAGGGTGCTCAGGTATCAGATGCAGGACCGATTGCTTTTAAGCTGTGTGACATTGGCTAAGTTACTGAACCTCTCTGATAAAGCTCTTTGTACAGTGCCTGGCACAAGTGTTTGTCCTATAAATATTAGCTTCTGTTGTTGTTGTTGTTATAAAGTCAGGTCACCATAATTTGCCTGAAAGTAAAAGTGACCCTTTTAATTTTTGTATTTTCTTTTATTATGTAGACACTGATTTGGTCCTTGTAATTGGAGCTAATGACACTGTTAATTCAGCGGCTCAAGAAGACCCCAACTCTATTATTGCAGGCATGCCAGTCCTTGAGGTCTGGAAATCAAAGCAGGTAAAGTTTCAGACTTGTGTTTCATTCTAATAATTAAAGGTCTCTTAAAATACATACACAGAACTTTCCTTGGTCACTTGATGAGAAATGATGATGCCTTTTAGGAGACTCAGGAGTTAGAGGAGATTTAGGGTCCAGCTCTCTACATCCAGCTTCTGTCTGTTCTGTGGTCACCAGAGGACCTGAGTGAATGCCCTGATCTGGATTAGAACTAGAAGAGATTATCTGGGTGGGTTAACACAATCCGTAACCACAGCTGAAAAAGGACCTGTGAGCTTTTGGGATGAGTCTGGCTGAATTCCAGGCCGAGTCCAGTGAAGCAAATGGCTTCCCTCCAGGACACTGAGGCAGTATCGTCGCCTTCACATATGACGATGAGCACAGTTTTTCATTTAATTTTTTTGAAAGGGAATTTGTATGTTATGGAGTGTACAGAAGAAAGGTGATTTAGAAAACCAAACAATCACATGGAAGGAAGCAAGCCCTGCTCACAACACATTACTTCTGAAAAAGCTAATTGCTAGATTGCAGAGAACGCAAACACTTATAAATTTTCCTCTGCCCCGACTGTGGGCAAGTCTATTTACCATTCTCAAGTCATATCTGCATTTTAAGAATCATTATGACGTAACGTATATTTTCCCTTTAATTTGTCTCTCTTTATTGTAAATGTGTGAGTTTTAAACATAGTATTTGTGGTGAGTGAGTAGATATGACATGCACTTGTTCATGTGTATATGGACAGTTGCATTGACCACCAATATTTGAGTTTGTAGGGTACATTACTGTATTAATGGTATATGGAACATGAATAACTTTGCTCTGCTTCCATTTTTGAATAGACTGCGTGTCCTAAAAGACCATAGAAAGGCTTTTCATTTCATGAAGAATTGACTTGATATTCAACAGGACAGCAACATCCACAATCCGTGTAGTTGTAAATGTCTAGAACACATCGGTATTAGGGATGGATGGACTTAGCCCTTCATTTTTCTTCGTGGAAGCATTCTGTTAGTCATTAGCTCTGTTCTGTGACACACTAGATTGCTCTTTGCGCTCTTGTCTTATATCCTTTCTGTCTGATATCCTTTACTTTAAAGCAATGGACTAAGAATCATACCGTTTTCCCACTCAACTACATTTATCTTAGGATGGGTAGTAGAAGCTTATGCACTAAATTTGTTCTCTTTAGCCCATTCAGAGAAGGATGCTTATTTTTCTGACTAGAAAATGTTATACATAGTCTTTATAGAGAAAAGCACTGAGAAAAAAAATCACTTATCACTTGGAGATATACTATTGTTAACATGACCTTTTCTCTAATGGATATAAGAGTATGGGCACATTTAAAGAATTAAAGTTAATACAAAGTAAACATGCATGTAAAACTACTCCTTGTGTATTTTAAGTCTTTGTAGTAAAGAATTAGTCATGGTACCTGCTTTGTTCAGAGTCAGGGCAGGGCAATGTTGGTTTGTCGAACAGGTCCTGGCCAGGTCTGTTAAATACACCGTCTCACTTAATCTTTGGTTCTCAGGTCATTGTTATGAAGAGGTCCTTAGGCGTTGGCTATGCTGCAGTGGACAATCCAATCTTCTACAAACCTAACACAGCCATGCTTCTAGGCGATGCCAAGAAGACATGTGACGCTCTGCAGGCGAAAATTAGAGAATCCTACCAGAAGTAACACACAGAGTCAAGCTGTTGTCCAACCAAGCCACCGCTTCACTTGTGGGAACAGGCAAATAAATTATTAACGTATACAGCTGATACACATCTACATCAGAGCTCTTGAAAGAAAAGGAAGACTCTGAAGAAAGCAAAGCAAATACAGGGAAAATTTTCAAGAGCAGCAATCCCTCAATTTTAAAAAAAAAAGGATTGACAAGTCTAAATGTCTTCCTGTGCATATTTTTTGTGTTATGAATTCCAAAAGTATTTTACACAAGGAGAAGGAACAGCCTCATTTTAGATGTAATCCGTTTGGATTTTCCTCAATAGTCAGCAGTGTTTTAAGAAATTAAGTCTTTATGATTTTTTAGGACTTACATTATACATAGATTTGAAAAAATCTGACACAGTGTAAACATCACAGCCACCTGCATTTATGTTTTTTCAACAAATGTGACTAATTTGAAACTTTCATCAACTCTTGAGCTGTCCCCTTACCATTTAACCATAATCTGAATTAAGCACATCAAATTAGTTTCAATTTTTCAAACTGTACTTCTGATTCTATATTTCAGGGGTGTATTTTCTCACTTCTATTTTAATACATTAAAGGACTAGATAATCTTTCAGAGATGCTGGAAACAAATCATTTGCTTTGTATGTTTCATTAGGACACCAACGAAACGTATAATTTGAAATCAGTATTAGTTGTATTTTTTGAACCCCATTTCCAATTGGAGATCTCTCTAATTTCAATCAATTTATAATGTGTAGTACTGTATTAAGTGCACTTGAATGGAATTCAACTATTTGACTAATAAAATGAGTTCATCATGTTTGCATAGTGATGTAGCAATTGTCTCTGGTGACGAAAGGCTAAAATCAAGTAATTCTTCCTGTTATTAATATCCGAGGAAGATTTTGTTACCATGAAATAGATGAGATTAATCTGTCTTAACTGCTTGGAAGAATAATTTTTTTCCCAAATCTGAGTGTGTTTTAAGGTATTATGTAAATGATAACATTTGAGAGAAATGGTGGCACTTTTTAGCTACCTCTTTGTTTAAGCGCACGTAAAGATTATGTCTTTTTAGCACCAGTAAAGATTATGTCTTTTGCAGTAAAAGTGTAGATTTTCTTCGTGACTTTGCCATTATGCCAAAAGCTCTGTATAGATTGAATGTGTGAAGAATATTTGGAATATCTATCTCTATATATAATTAATTTGGCATTAAGTTTCTTGAAATAATTATTAACATGTAAAAAGTATCTAAATCAGAAAAAGAAATAACTGGTGTGAAATTTTTTACTATAATACTCATGTTTATTGAGTTTAAAACTCATAGTATTTGTTGGTTTGGTAATCAGTTTCTTTTTTGCTGTGCCTGAGGTTAAGATCTGTTTGTGTGTGCATGTGTTTTAAATCAGGAAAGACTCCTTTTTAATTTTTAAGTGGTAAATGCAATTTGTTAATGGATCTCAGGTCATTTGTAACCTCAGGACTGAATTATATCATGAAGGTTCTATTAGAAGAAAGTAAATAGTATCTTGAGTCATGCCCTTTTCCTTTTCTCAAAGTAGTGGTAGGTATATCTGGGAAGCAGCAACTTGGATTTTTTTTTTTTTTGAGATAATTCCTGCATTCAATTTAAATTAAAATAATTATACTTTGATTTATTAATTTATTTCCATCATTTACAGTAAATATTTTTCTATATTTTAAAAATTTAGGATGATCTCATTTCTTTGATACTTGCTAATTCTTTGTCATTCAGTTGTGTTAATTGAAATGAAAATTCATGCTCTGGTTGGTTTTATTTTACTTTATTGTTTAAATGATTTAAGGGATTTTTGGGTATTTAATCTCTTAAAGTAATACTCCAAAAGATTGTTGATCTTGAGTTATTAATTATGGCGAGGTCTAAAAGCAACAAAAATAATTTTCGTTCACCTTATTTTATTATTCCTCCCTTTCTGATAAGTCATATAACTGGTAAATATGACTTATTTTTATTCTGTGTTGATCTGTTGTTCACTATGTCTTTTTGAAATTCAACTAGAAATAATTTTTTTTTTTTTTTTAACTTTTGGGTTTATTTTATTTATTTATTTATTTATTTTTGGCTGTGTTGGGTCTTCGTTTCTGTGCGAGGGCTCTCTCCAGTTGTGGCAAGTGGGGGCCACTCCTCATCATGGTGCGCGGACCTCTCATTACCGCGGCCTCTCGTCGCGGAGCACAGGCTCCAGACGCACAGGCTCAGCAGTTGTGGCCCACGGGCCCAGCCGCCCCGCGGCATGTGGGATCTTCCCAGACCAGGGCCCGAACCCGTGTCCCCTGCATTGGCAGGCAGACTCTCAACCACCGCGCCACCAGGGAAGCCCCACAACTAGAAATAATTTTTAAAAAATCCATTATACCCTACAGTCTGTTACCAAAAAAAAAAAAAAAAAAAAAATTAGGCAGTAAAGTGCTAACATTGATTTGTCTTTTTGGCCTTATTAACCATCCTTTGTTTTCTCACGTTTGTCTTAATTTGGGAGTTTGTGTTTAAGTTACGCATCCAACTAAGGAATAGTATATAGTAAATGTATAAGTTTTTATACATTCTATCTATCTATCTATTGATTTATCTATCTAACTTTGGAAAGTTTTCCGGTACATAAATCTCTTTATCATTCTGTATACTCTTCTTTCTAGGGTTGTAATAGAGAGACTAATAGAGAGGACTAATCTGTTCATGCAGTAGACTTTCAGTTTTTCCTGAGCCAGTGAGTATCAGTTAAGTATTTGGTAATGAATCTGGAAGGTGGGCCTTGGCCTTTCTGATTGCATTTAAGTCATTACCCTAACTTTCAGATTTTACTGTTTTCCTATCCAACACAAATATGGGATATATTATGTATCATTCAGCTTTAGGGTTTAATTCAATTTATCTGATCCCAAAGCCTTAGTTTGTATAATTAATAACTTATAACCCATATGTTCATCTGACTTAGAGGCAAATTTTCTAGTCCCCTAAGGCATAAGTCTTGTTAATTAAAGCATTTTAGTACTGGAAAGTTGGACAGCTCTTTTGTATAGATAGGGGAGAATAGTTCAGATATCTAATTTATAGCTCTTGCCAGTTTTTGAGAGTCTTTGCCAACAAATATTACTGGGGCAGAATGGTTAAAAAACAAAAACAAACCCAAACCCCAAACTTCACTCCAGTGGCAGCAACTTTCATAATCCAGCTGCTCTTTGGATTCTCAAGGGAAAGAAGAATTAGGTTAATTAACAAGGAGAAAAAAAAACTTTTTTAAGTGAAATTTTTAAAGTTGATTTACTAAGGCAGCAAAAATAGTAACATTTGAATTTCAAAGCACTCAAGATTGCTGTTCTTAAACTCTTATTTCTTAGACATATGTGTTGGGCTGAGGAATTGAACTGTTTTCTTCACTATTTAAGTAATTATAGACATTTAACATGGTATATACTGTAAGTCTGGATGGAGATCTTTTGGATGCTGGTAAAATAGTGATATAGATGATGAGACAGTAATTAGAATGACCAATATTTGAAACTGTTACATATAGTGATTAAGATAGTGGTAGGAAAAAACAGTTGGATCATAGCAGATAATTCATTTGGGGGAAGAGTGGAAAACCATATTGGATCTCGGTCATGTTGATTGTCAAAGCATATGACTGCCTTGTTCTATATGAAATATTTGTACTTCATATTCTTGCCAAAGATTACAACCTTGAACTCTGCTTATCAGTTCTTTCCAAAAGCCATTTGTGAAGAATAATACTAATGGAAAGATTGCTTAAATGATATGGAGTCCAGTTTGCCCCTGGATATTTCAAGTTTCACTCATAGACCAACTTCTTCAGAGAACTGGGTGCTTGGGCTGCCTTGTCTGGGTCACTGTGAGTAACAGAGACGTGAAGGCACTGGCATGGAGAGGGTGCTGGTGAGTTCAGCGGGGGAAGCCACGTGGCAGCACTGGACTGGCAGGGACCAGAAGTGGTTGTCACGGACTTTGAGAAGAGTTGAGCAGGGGATGTGGATTTGGGGTACGCAGGTGACACCTGACGTGATGGTGGCTAGTTCCTTCCCCTCG
This sequence comes from Balaenoptera ricei, assembly GCF_028023285.1. NCBI lineage: Eukaryota > Metazoa > Chordata > Mammalia > Artiodactyla > Balaenopteridae > Balaenoptera > Balaenoptera ricei. Next base: position 36,895,481 of record NC_082641.1, read on the forward strand.
CAATGGAGAGAAGTGAAAAGGGAAGTGAGAACTCAGCAGGGGGGCCAAGGGTGTTCCTGTTTCCTCTACTATAAAGGTGGAAGAGGAAGATCTAATAAACTTTTTCTCATTCTCCTTCCTGTTGCATTTGGGAAGATGAAAAACACAGCAGCAATGGGATCTGATGTACGGGATAGTAAAAACCCATGGAATGAATCATTTAGGAATTGAAATAAGGCCATTTTCCCCCCCATCCTCCTACTTTGTTTTTGGTTTACGGTAGGAAAAGCAGAACTTGGGAACTTCTACAGTAAGGTATAGGACGACATTTAGCCTGTGAACTTTGCTTTAAACCAGTCCTTTCCTGGAACTGATTTTCCAAATGCCAGTGAGTTGCTGTCCACCAGCCTTGGTTTTTTTCTCGCTTCTTTCTCCCAGTTAGGGAGTGCGCTTTCCGGAGTATAATACGGTGGCTAAACCAGTACAGCAGAGTCTTGTGCTGGTTAATTCTATTCAGACCTTGTGATTCTAGTCCTCTACTGCACACACAGGGTTAGAACTGAAAGGTCACATCTAAACCTCTCCAGAGGAATGGGAGAAAGTGTGACTAAACACATAACTCCTTTGAATTATGTCAGCAGGGTGATGATTTTTTCCCCAGAGGGATGAAACAGAATGTCATGGCTTTATCTTTAGAATGTTTCGTCACTACTCTCCAAGTTTACTGGAATGCTATGCTTCAGAAATCACGCCTTCTAGAAAAGGCCTTTGAAAGCTTTCAGGGCTTTGCTGATTCATGGAAAATTTTATTCTTGCAAATTATAGTTAGCTCTGTGGTTTTGTCCCATTGGGATATATATGGGCATGGAAGCTTAGGCATACTTCAGGTCCACACCCTTGTGTCTGGGGATAACTGCTTCATTAGTGTTGGTAGAATTATAGTAACTTGGAAACATGGTCTCATAAAGATTAGAATGATCATTGTAAATGAGACCAATAGAACATTTAAAGACTATGGCAAAAAATCTTATGAGGATACTGTATACATAAGAATTTCAGAGTACCTATACTGGCTTTGGTCCTTGCTGTAATGCGTCTCACCCAGAATACTGTCCGTGAAAGTAGCAACAAAGGTGGATTTTAGTGATGAACCCAGGTTGAATAGTCGGCTAGTAGTGTCACTATGAAGGATGTTACTGTTTTCTACATAATGAATCACTTTTGGTCATGCTTACACTTCTGGAGTGTATCACCTTTCGGTAAATTAAGCCATTTTAATAAATATATTACCATGCAGGGCAGGAGGGAGGGGGGTGCGTTTTTATGTGTGTTACAGTTGACTTCTATTCAGTATTTAGGACTCATTATCTTGAAGTTTATCTTAGCTTTTACAAAAAAATTCTAGATAGCAAGACTCTGCCTTATAGTCCACTTTAGTAGCTCAGTGAGTGGGTAATAGTAACAGTAGCTATTAGTAGCTACTAGTAACAGTAGCTATTAGTTAATGATGCTCATTTTGTGCTAGACAACCTCCTATCAACATCCTGAGGGTTTTCAGTGCACTCTGCCATGTGGTAGAGTGGGACTTAAACCCAGATCTGGCTGACAGCCAGCAGGTCCACTACCCACCCTGTTGATGTTTGTTAAACAAAAATAGCTGAAGGAAAGGATAGCACTCATGAAAGGGAAGATTCACATCATTAGAAACTATTTAAATACTTTTTAAAAAAACCCAGTTAAAATTTCAGCAAGAAGATGCCAACCACTTATAGGAAGAAATGTGACACAAGTGCCTGCTCTCTTTATATAGCATTACAGAAGTTGCCGGTTATCCAGTCAGGATTAGTCCTTCCACTCATTCTCTCTTTTTGTCTCATACACAAAAGCCTAAATCCTGAGGATGCTTCCTATTCAGGAGCAGAATAAAGGAGACTTTGGAGTAGGTGTTCCACTTTTCAGGGTTTTGCTTTCCAGGACCATACCTGCTATACTTCCTTGCCTGCTTTGACCTCCGACACCTTCCCACCTGACAGCTAGTCAAGCCAAAGTTTTTTGCTGGGAATTTTCACAAACTGGCTTTATTTTTCTATAAATGAACTTAATTCCTCAGACCTCCCACGTTTGCTGGTGGTGGAAACTTGACCTTAATTCAGGGCATTTTGTCCTCCTACTCCTGGGGGCACATCTTCATTCAGAGGTAAAAGGGGGTGGAAGTCTGGCATCTTCTGAAATATATATTGTCTTGCCTAGTCCTGGTTACTAATATATTTGCATATTGACATCCTCTACTGAATGAAATCAAAGAAGTTACAAGATTGTTTAAAGCAATGTGGAATGGGGAGGAAGAAGTACATAAGGTGAAGGATATGATAATCTCAACATATTTTGGCAAATTTCTCCTATTACTATTTATATTTGGGGTGAAACTTTAAAAATAAAATACAATTTATATTTTGGGATAAACTTTTTCTCCTTTGTGTGAAAATGGAATATTGTTATTTCCACAAAGAAAGGAGTAGGTGCTCTATTGTTTAAATAATTTGAAATGGAATTGACCCAAATGATTCCAGCAAAGAAGTTTTAAGGAGGAGTCATTTAATTATTCTCCTGAGAAAACCTGAATTGCTTCAGAAATCTGTATTTTTAAAAATTTAGTGAGACATTGAGTTGTTTTGGGGAAGGGTTTTTTGTTTTTTGTTTTTCCTCCCTGCCCTGTGAGGAATGTAAAGTGCTCTATCATCTAATTTCTGTTAGTTTATCAGCAGTGCTTTGGTGTTAAATCTATAGCCAAAAGTTGAAAAGAAACATTCATTCATAGTCGGAGCACATCTGAAACAAAGCAAGGTCAAAACACAGCTCTTTCGATAATTAGTGTCTTTTTAAGGACACAGGTTAGCGTTTCTATCCCAACTAATTTTTTTGTCCTGATGAAATATTTTTTTTAAAATAGTGATTTCTGTGTATGTTATTAATTGTAATTTTCAACTGGTGAAATTGGAAAACAGAGCATCGCAATCATCCCGTAATTACCCTGTGGCAGATGGAACAAGAACCATATCTTCTTTCAATTAACTATTTTTTTCTTAAATTATGGGTGCTTGGTTGTTTCAATAAATGTCATGGTTCCTATTTTATGCATAAGCTTTTTGCGCCTCTGGAATAGTGTTTTCCCCCCATGGAATTGCAGGAAATTGAGCAAAACAAAGAAGATATTAAATCATGGCTATTTAAAGCTGCCATGATTTAGTATTTTCATGCTATCACTTGCAATAGATTACAAGGGAGAACATGGGGCAATAAGGAAGAGCTTAGCATAATAGGTGTTTCCAAAGTACCTGAGCCTGAGGATGAGAGGGGCTTGTCAAGGTGGAACAGAGTGTGAGAAAAGTGAAGTCACTGAGCATCGGGGACCATTTACTTCTGTGATATGGGGAGGAAAAACCCCTGGGAAGAGAGAGACCAAAGGAGCATTTCATGAGATGGGTGAAAGCCAAACTACTGTAGATTCCAAATATGGAGGTAAGGAATGTCAAAGGAGAGAAGAATCGGGACTTCCCTGGTGGCGCAGTGGTTGAGAATCTGCCTGCTAATGCAGGGGACACGGGTTCGAGCCCTGGTCTGGGAAGATCCCACATGCCGCGGAGCAACTAGGCCCGTGAGCCACAACTACTGAGCCTGCGCGTCTGGAGCCTGTGCTCCGCAACAAGAGAGGCCGCGATAGTGAGAGGCCCGCGCACTGCGATGAAGAGTGGCCCCCGCTCGCCGCAACTGGAGAAAGCCCTCGCACAGAAACGAAGACCCAACACAGCCAAAAATAAATAAATAAATAAATTAATTAATTAAAAAAAAAAAAAAAAAGGAGAGAAGAATCAATCATTGGCGTGATATTTTTGGAAGGAATGTGGAGTAAGGAGTTGCAATTCAAAGTAAAAGAAGCCATAAAAAAGAGCTAACGGTAGCAGTAATGACATTTTCTAGATTAGAAGATGATGTGAGAAATTGCTTATACTTGAAATGTTCTGAATTCTGTCTCCTCCACCATTGACTTGGTTTGGCCTCTTCTCTGTAAGTATAAGTTATGGAGGTAGCTTATAGAAGAGAATCATTTCCTGGGGAAGAGTAGGGAATTCTGGGGAGCATTTGCAGAGAAGTGTTCTGGGAGATAAATAAGAGATGATTAGGCACACAAGGAAGGAACAGGTAAATATTTAAATGGAGGAGAAAGCATGTGAAAATAAACTGAATCAAGAAAATTCAAAGGTAGTAATTCTCTTCCAATGTGGATCACAATATAGTTTTTTTATTAAGTGCTATTAATGTTTTAAATAAAACTCGTGCTAGAGGACTGCTATTTTCTAGGTTATTGTGAGGAGGAGGCTGGGGGTCATGACTGTTGAAATAGTCACTTTTTTTTTTTTTTACTCCCTTTCAATAGCCATTTGTCAATTTTGCTTTCCTTATGCTGCTTTCAAGCAAAAGTAAACTAAAAATAACATTCCTAGGATTTTTCACAATATGTTCCTTACATGAGGCATTGAAGTTATGATGATCAAAACATCTCATTTAATGACTTCAACCATTTCTCCTAACAAGTATTAAAATTAGGTGAATCACATTTCACCACCTTTTACAAACAGATTGAATGGTAGATTCAGTTAGTGATTCTCCTAATAAATGATTCTTTTTTCCAGAGGACATCATTTACTACCATGGGGGATTTAAAACACTTGTAAAATCTGTCTTCTTTGTGGCAGAGAGTGGGGGTGTGTGGGGAGAACGTTTGAACATTTGATAAAAAGAGAAGGCTAAATATTTTTAGTGATGCTTTGGTGTAGTATATGCTCACATACAGAGAAATACAACGTTTTTAGGAATTCAAAGAGCACTCCTTCTTGCAGGTGGGGATCAATCCTTCTTTGACTCTGCTTTGGGCAGTGGGGCGTTAACGAGCGCCATGCAGACAGAGTCTTGATAAGTGCCTGTGCCTTGGGGCTTGGCTTTTCGGAAAGTTCCCTCCTGGGAGCCTGTTGCCTTGCTATAAGGAAGCTGGGCTGAATCACGAGAGGCAGCTTAGAGAGAGTCTTGGAGGATTGGGGTTGTCTTGGACTTACCAGCTGAAGGCAGCTGCATGGCCTACATCCATGGAGCCGGAGGACCACCAGCTGAACCTTGCCAGAATGTCTAACAAAACAGAATTCTGTGAAATAACAAATTGTTGTTTCGGAGCGGTTGGTTACACTGCAGTGGGACACTGAAACAAGCTGTGACAAAGCAGTAATAGCAAACTTGGTTCCTTTTTTTTTTTTTTTTTAAACTATGCATTAACTTAGTTCTGACTATTCCTTTTTCTACCCCTTCCTTGGATTCCTTCTTATTTCTTTCCATTGTCTCCACTTCCCTTTTCCTGTGGAAGCATGGATGGTCATTCTTCTAGGCAGCATGAGTTGGGAGACACTTGGAAACCCTGCTTACCCCAGAATATCTTCCTTATCAGTCTGTCCTGGTACTTGAATCTTCAACATTATTTAAATAATGATTTTCCCCCTAAGCTAAGACTTTACATCTCCAATGATGAACATGCAACTATCTGGACACGTAACGTTATTCTTTGTCATTCACTACTCAGCCAGGAGTAGTTTGTTAGTTTGCTTTCCCAAGAAAGGGCTAACCGAAAGCGACTGCTTACCAGACCCTTGCTTGCCAGAGGGCCTTGCCCACACATTTACTCCTGCCTGCTAGGCTCTCCCCTGATTTTGCCATCCAGTTAACTATGACTCTTCCTTCAGCTCTTGACTCCATTAATACTTTCTTAGGGAAGTGTCCCAGAACCCCCAATTAAATCAGTTCTCATGTTATATGTACGCATAGAACCAAATATCTCTTCTTCAGAGAGATTTTAATTCAACTTTTTTTTATATGTAATTATATTTGTACCTCCTGGAAATATAAGCTCCAAAGGGATAGAGATCTTGTCTATTTTTGCCCACTGTAGTATCATCAATACTTAGCATATATTCTGACATCTGGAACATATTCAATACATATTTGTTGAATGAATGAATGAACTGAGATTCTGAACAATTAAATCTTCTCTTACCTTTGTACTTTAGAAATTTTTGTGCCTGGACTGGGTGTTTTGTTACTATTGTGGGCAAGAAAGCAGGCACATGGCATTCTAAAAGCTCTATGAGATATTTCAAGAGGGGAAATAAAAGCTAAGAGCGCTATGCTGAAACTAAGACTTATTAGAGCAATGTGGACTCCCTTACAATGCCTCTTCATTTAAATTCTAACCCATGGATAAAAACATTCCCAGAAGCAAGAAAACTAATAAGAGCTAACATGAATACTAGCATGCATTGTAAAAACATCACTGGGCTGCCATAAAAATTATTTCTGTTTTTCCATGCAATAATAGTTAAAAGCTTCCTTTTCTTTTATAATTAAACAATTTTGGATTTATGAAGGAAGAACTATAATGCTTTTTTTATTGAGGTATAATTGTCATATAACATTATATTAGTTTCAGGTGTACCACATAATGATTCTATATTTGTATACACTGTGAAATGATCACCACAATAAGTCATAACTGTAATGCTTTAATACACTGCAGTTCTCAGATTTATCTTCATTAAAGTCTGTAATAATTAAGTTGAACAGAAAAAATGCTTAGAGTGGGCTTACTAATATGAACAGAAAAAGGAAGTATTAGAGCTTTATGTTTTGCTTTAACATTGCTATTCCGACTTTGAATGGGTTGAGCAAGAATAGCAATCATGATTTAACCAATATTCCACTTATGAATAGCATTTTTATAATTCTCTGAGGGTTGTGAGTCAAAAGCCTCCACTTTTATTTCTTTAGGGATAACTGCTGTTTGTTCTTCAATTTAGAATATTTGGGAAGTAATTGACCAGGAGAAGCATTTCCCAAAATGTGATGGGAATGGCAGGTAAGAGAAAAATAGGTTCTGTGGTTACAGAAGTTTAGAAATGCTGGATTAAACAAAATTCAATGGTATTTTTCTCTCTTTAATCACAGGACTGATAATATGTGCTGTAAATCTCCAAGAAGAAAGGATATAATATACAGCATTTCCCATTGTCATCTGATCACTGAATTTTTTAATTTAATTAAGCATTTTTATTTATTTATTTTTTGCTTAACATGTTCTTTGGAATTTAAATGTATTCTGCTAAACACTTTGGGAGACGTAACCCAGAGAGAAGTCTCCTCTTACACATATGGGAAGGTATAGAAATTTACCAAACCCCTGGTGACATATTTCTCTCCTGTCCTTTCCCTTAACCACAGCCCTATGAGCCTCCTGTTCTAGGAACTACTTAACTGTGTTCCTGTTCCTACAACTGTGCTAATTATAATAACAGCTAACACTCATTGAATACTCACTATGTGCCCGGCATGATTCTAAAGATTTTCAATATAATAACTCATTAATCACAACAGAACAATCCTTTCAGTAGGTATCCCATTTTACAGATGTGGGAGCTCAGAGTTCAATTAATTACGTAGGTGGTGGAGTCAGGATTTGAACCTGGGCTGTTTGGCTCCACTCTGAACCACAGTACTATGCTGTCATAGAACTGATTTGCCAACTAACTTTTTTTCTTATAAGTTTATTTATTTTATTTATTTATTTTTGGCTGTGTTGGGTCTTCGTTACCGTGCACAGGCTTTCTCTAGTTGCGGCGAGCAGGGGCTACTCTTTGTTGCAGTGCGCAGGCTTCTCATTGCAGTGGTTTCTCTTGTTGTGGAGCACGGGCTCTAGGCGCGTGGGCTTCAGTAGTTGCGGCACGTGGGCTCAGTAGTTGTGGCTCGCGGGCTCTAGAGCGCAGGCTCAGTAGTTGTGGTGCCCGGGCTTACTTACTCTGCGGCCTGTGGGATCTTCCTGGACCAGGGCTCGAAGCTGTGTCCCTTGTGTTGGCAGGCGGATTCTTAACCACTGCACCACCAGGGAAGCCCATTTGCAAACTAACTTTTAGAAAACAACTTCTTGGTAAGTTGGGAACTATTTGTAATTTGTGAACTCTTTGGGATTCTAAACAAAGAAGCAAAGAAGTACAGTTTAATGTACCAGTTTGACATTCGCTTAACATCATGCATGTGTTTGGCAGAGTCAATTTTTCCGAAAGATTTCTTCACCTTTTAGAAATACAGAATCTGTCATTTTGACATGGTGCCATGAGAAGGATCACTCCTAGAATATGAACTACTTGTTTTTAAGTGCAGGCTACTCTTGAGTTTTCCTTTTCTTTCTTCCTTCCTTCCTCCCTCCCTCTTCGTCCCTTCATCCCTTCCTTCCTTCCTTCCTTTCTTTCTTTCTCTATTTCTTTCTCTCTCTCTCTCTTTGTTTCTTTCTAATACTGTAGCCGTAGATCTTGTTATGTACTTATGCATACATATCCATACAACAGGCTACAAATAATTCGACTGCAAAAGCACATTGTGGTTCTGGTGTTAACTACTTCTCCTTCTTTACTGGAAAGTTATGAAGGCTGTTGTCTAGTCTGGTTTGGGCAGATTCTCTGTCCTGCCTCTATCTCTGGCTCTCCTTTTTGTTATCTGAGTTCTCCATTATCTTTTGAACTTCTTTATTTCATGCTAGTCCACGTTTCCTGTAGAGGTTGATGCTTTACAGTAGAGCTGATCAAATTTTTGCAGAAAATTGCCTTTCCATCCACAGTTTAGACTCCTCGTTTCTTTATACTAGCCCAATAATTCTGCTAAACTATTTTCTAGTTCCTCTATATTACCTTAGAACTAATCTTTCTGATATGCTTATTTATATAATACATGTAAAATTAAAATAAAATACAAAACCGTATGGATTATTAGAGGCAGAGCATAGCTGAAGCTGTATAATAATCTCAGGAAACTAATATTGCTTCTTAGTTTTAATTATAGTTTTGGTTTTTGCTCACAATTGCGTAAAATTAGCAAAGTTCTCTAAAGCAAGAGAACTTAACATTAATCCAATACTAGTTTATCTTCTCTACTTAAATGCTATTTTCTTTCCTTTACCAATCAGGCTCTCAAGTGGGTAGTTTACTTTTGCTCATACTCTCTTTAGGCCTCAAAAACCTTTGTTGTTGGCTCCTACCCTAATTATTTAGCAGAAATTACTCTCTTGAAAGTCAACAATGATGTCCTTATCACCAAATATAAACCTCAGAACTCATTTTCTTGGACATCTCTAACATTTGACACCATTGACCAGCCAGTATGGCAAATGTCTCCTTTTTTAGGGTCCTACTACTGTAACTACTGTAATTAATTTAGCCTGTGAACACATTACCTCTTTGACACTTACTTTTATTATATTGAACTTAACTAAAATCCTTAACTCTTTCTTTACGCAGGCTGCTGATAATTTCTCTCCCATTTACACTTCTTTTCTTTTTTTTTTAACTTGACTTATTTGGGCCTATTTTCTTTTTTTATAAAAATTAATTAATTAATTTATTTTTGGCTGTGTTGGGTCTTTGTTGCTGTGCGTGGGCTTTCTCTAGTTGCAGCGAGCAGGGGCTACTCTTTGTTGCGGTGTGTGGGCTTCTCATTACAGTGGCTTCTCTTTGTCGCAGAGCACGTGCTCTAGGCATATGGGCTTCAGTAGCTGTGGCACTCGGGCTCAGTAGTTGTGGCTCGCGGGCTCAGTTGCTCCGTGGCACGTGGGATCATCCTGGACCAGGGCTCGAACCCATGTCCTCTGCACTGGCAGGCAGATTCTTAACCACTGCGCCACCAGGGAAGTCCATGGGCCTATTTTCTATCCTTGGAGATCAGGAACTTGAGTCTGCCATTCAAAGGTTGGCTGTTCCTTCTAACTTTGTGTCATCTGCAAGTATGGCATCAATTTTCTTATTGAATTCATTGAGAAGAAAAATATTTTCCTTATTTTGTAGGGCTTAGGACGAAACAGGACAACACATGCTGCACACTCTTCTCCAAGGCTGACTTTGATTTGTTAATCAGGACATTTTAAGTACAAACAGCAATAAATCTATTGAACTCACATTTCTTCACTTTTTGTCCAGAAGGGTATCTTTAAAAGCTTTGTCAAATGTTTTCCAAAAATGCAGAGAAATAGGAAACTGACTAACCTAATAAACATACAATGGGTAATGGGTTAGTTTTGGTAGGGTTTGTTTCCTATGAACTAATTCACACTCAACACTGTTCCCTTTTTAGATGCTCATAGTCTGAGATTTTAAAAATTTGTTCTAGAATGTTGTTGAGGACAATTAGTATATTTCCAGTCCATCATTTTCAATATCAACTTCTTGCCATTTCTGGAAGGTCAGGAATATATTTGCCCATGATCAGTCTTGTAGCATTTTTCCTGCTTGTCTTGATTCCTCATTGATGGCTGACGACAGAGTCATCAATCTCAAGGTGTGTTCTGAATTTATACTTGGATATAGTATGTACAAGTCCCATTTGGGCACATTGTAGAGAAGTTAGGAGGTTCTTTATAAAGTCTCTCTTCTACCTTTTCCAGCTAAAGTTCAATATACTTTACACAGAAGAATGGAAAATAGGATTCGAGGAGATCAACTTTGCCTCTGCTCCTTGTTATTATGGCATCGGCTACCATGGTTCGAAGACTTTTACCTCTCATGCTCTCATTTTTATCTAAATATAATTTAAAGAGTCTAGTTTATTGTTCTGTTCTTCCACAATCTTGAGCTCATATTTTACCTTCTTTGACAACTTTCTTATACCTCTGTGCCACTTTTAAAATACTATTCTTGATTATGAATCCTTTTATGATGTTTACTTTTAAAGTTTTAGATCCTAGGAATGCCGTGCATTGTCTTTCTTGCATAAAATATACCCATAAGTATCAGCTAAGATTTCCAGGTTTTTTAAAAAATTAGGGCAAGAATCTAAAAACATCTTCAAACCAATTTGAATGCAGAATTCTTCTAGAATGTTGTTTCCCCACAATCGTCTACACTTGTCTAACTCCTACCTAATTTGACACCAGTTTTCGAACTTATATTTGATTGATTGATGTAGTAATTATTTAAGTTGTGTAGTTAATATTGTGTAACTACAACTAAAACTGGCTTAAACATATTTGGGAACAAAATCCAACTGCCTCTTGTTAAGCATCCAACTCAGCTGGTAGGAACAGATGTTCATGAGTGTTTAGAAAGCCTTCTAGCCCTAAGCATTCACTGTGCAGTGAGTGTGAGTCAATATATTTTATAGACGTAATGGAGAGCATTGGTTAATGTGGTGAGTTGGTTAAATGGAGGTTGATTAAGAGAGCATCTACTGTAGAATAAGATGTGTTCCTTGCCTTCTGAGGAAATTGCAAAATGGAAGCCAATTCTTTCTGACCCTTCTGATTAGAATTGATTAATTGTAGTGTAGTGATTCTACACTATATTATACTCTATCATAACACCTGTAATACTTTGTTTCCCTAAAGTCTGTACTTACTGGACTATGAGCTCGTGGAGGGCAGAGATTGTCCTTGATAAATGATTAGGTGAATGTATTTAAGAAATTATAATGTGATACATGAAAAGAAGGAGGAAAACAGCAGAACATGGGCTGATATGGAAAAACATGTTTCAAAAACCATCCAGGGTTATTGGTACTGTAAAATGTGCCATTTAAAATGCTGTCTAAGGACATATAGTCAACAGTAGCAGAAAGGCCAATGGAGTTGGAAATACAAAGCAAGCTAATTCTCATTTCTAAAAATTTAAAACAATAACAAAGCTTGAAATACATATTTTAAACCTTAGCTGTAATGTTTGCATTTAACCAATCTTCTGTTTGAAAACAGTGATATAAAATGGTGCTGACTTAGGCTTTATTAGTACAGATTAAATCCTGTTCGCCGGGAAGAATCGTTCTGTAGTTATTCTGTTTCTTCGCTAGATGGTGCTTATGAGCTAATGAGAAAAAAGATTGAGTTCATGGTTTATTCATTTAAGGGGAAACACAAACTTGTGAATTAAATAGAATAAGGCAATAAAAAATTAGAAAAATTTAAGACAGCTATTTACAGTTGTTAGACTACTCGGAGAAAAATCTCATCTTCCTTTCTGGTAAAAATGTTAAGCTCTTGGGAGAAAAAAAATTATGCATTAAGATCATTAAATCACCAAATTCTCAATGTTCTGTAGGCTAATTGTTCAAGTCTAGGGAACTAAAAAATTCTCCTTAGTCTCCTTAAAATACAACATTCATCTTTGGCTGGAAGTAAAAGCATTTAAATTGTTATATGATGAGAGTATCATTTCATTTCATAATGTTATTTTGTGAAATGGGTCGTTGACTAGATTTTAAATGGTGTCTGATAGGCAATATTCCTTTACTTCCATTTAGAGGTATTAGAAGTTAAAAGTGTAGAAGTTAAAAGGGAAGGCTCTGGATTCATACTGCTTGAGTTTAAACCCCAGATCTGCCACTTACTAGCTGTGTATCTTGGTACTTTACTTCTCTAACCTTCCTTTTCCTCATCTTGCAAAACGAGGGTGCCATGGTTTCCATTTCATAAGATTGCTGTGACTTAATATATGTAAAAGACTTAGAACAGTGCCTGGGACATAGTAAACCCTCAACAAATGTTAACTTTCATGACATTTCTTATCATTTTTCACTTACTAATGAAGACTGATAAGTTCCAGTCACAAAACAATTCGGGGAAATACCAATTTAATTACATTAGCACCCTTTCCTTCCTTTCTCTCATTCTGGTATTCTAACCTATTCCTCCTCTGCCTCTATCTATGAAACTGACTTATATTTTACAAAATTACTTATTTAGGGAGCAGACTGTGGCTTAAAGTTCAATAGAGGCATTTATATTCTAATGTGTGGTGTTCGGGATAGCTTAACTTCTGAATTTCAGGAAAAGATGGTTTTATTTCCTCATTATAGTTTCTGAGACTGAACAATTGCAGTGACTGATAGCAAACTTTTCCTAGTGGAGCATCTGTTGCTGACAGGTATCTGAAGGTTGCCACAATGGTTGGCCAGTATCATGGCAAAGATAGACAAATATATGAGGAAGAAATTATTCAAAAGAAATATATATATATTGTCAAAATAGTGGCAATACAGATGTGAGAAAAACCATGGAAGGACAAACATTCGAATAGATATGTTAAAACTGAAGAAAGGCTATGTCCACTTTTAGGAAGAATCATGAACAAATTCATGAGTCGGGGTTTTTGTTTACAGTTCTATTTTTAGTGTGTGTGGACCCCGGTGCCCCAATTCACAGTTATTAACATGTGATATGTTTGATAGGACCTGTGTCCTTTGCTCTCAAATGTAGGAGATGATATATGAACATAAGATGATGGCCACAGGCATCTGGTATTTACCAAAGGGTTACTCTGTACTGTGTGTGGTGGTGGCAATTCCACCTGAAGTGTTACATTGAATTCTCACTGCAACTCCGCTAAGTAGTTGTCATCCTCATTCTAGAGCTGATGAAATTGGCGTTTGGAGAAGTTAAATAGCTTTTCCTCGATTACATAGTCAGTGAACAGTGGTGCTAGTATTCAAACCCTCTTCTGTCTGACTCCAGAGCCTCAGCATTTACTGAGATGTCAGTTCAAACAAAGACATTGTTTGAGTTGATTCTGGAGGTTTAGACAGCACCCTAAATGACACATTTCCTAATTGGTCTTCCCTGCTGAGACATTAACTTGTCGACACAGGGCATTATGCTTCGTTAGTTCTCCGCATGCCTGGACAGTTAAAGAATCAAATTGTCCTTCATAATTTGAAGATGATACCACCGCATGTGAGGCTGTGGCTGAGAAAAACCAACATCTGACAAGCAGTTCTTTCCACATCATGTATACATGCAGATTGCTCTTTGGTTTGTGGCTCAAGCTCTGTTGGCAGAGCCTCACTTGTGTGTTTCGTTATGCCAAAGTGTGGTTAGCGAAGCTTAGTTTGAACAAGACTGCACTATCACTGATGCTATATACTCATCAGGGCGTTCTCCGTTTTTGTCCCCAGCCATTTTTAGCTTTGCCACACCATCCTTTGGATTGAAGGTTCATCAGAAGTCTTTAGACCTCCCAGATTTTATATGCAAGACCTGTTTAAATAGTGTGCTATGGTCCCTTTTAAAAACATGTCTGGTCCACCAGATCTGAGTTGTAATGATTCACTATTTCAAGGCTGGTGGACCAAATGAACTGCCAACCTTGGTTACTGGGTCTTGCCATTTATTGTTCTCAGGCCTGAGACACGTGTTCACAGGATAGGGGATGGTGGCTGTGTGTTAGAGTTAAAGGGAGGTTTGATTACTCTCTCTGTTTTTATAAAACTTCACTGTGGTCTGGTGCTCGACTGCTCTTCCAGGGCCCTCCAGTTTGTACTTCTTATCTAGTCACCCTATGACCAATTGTCCATGTAGATAGACAGCTGGTGGCTGAGATTAGGGAATGCACTTGATGACAGCAGGTCACGATAGCTTGGCATTCACCATAACAGAAAACAGCTGCAGTGAACTCATCTCCTTTGTACAGCACCATTCCTCCTCCAGCTCTTCCTCCTCCTCCTCTTTTGGGAAACATTTATTGAATGCATACTGTAAGCCAGGCATTAGGCTAAGTCAGGGATACTCAACTTCCGCACCTTTCATATTTTGGTCCAAAAAAGCCTTTGTGGGGGGGGCTGTCCAGTGCATTATACGATATTAAGCAGCATCCCTGACCTTTACCTACTAGATGCCAGTCGCAGCCTCCCCTCCTCCCCTAGTCATGACAATAAAAATATCTCCAGACACATTACTAAATGTCCCTGGGCGGGGGGCAAAATTACCAGTTGAGAACCACTGGTCTAAGGATATTATCTAATTTAATCATCATAACAACTCTATGAAATAGGTAGAATTACTTATTATTTCCCATGCTTTTCCTTCTACCTAGGTTAACTTTGCTTCCACTCTCCATCTAGAGAAACATCTTAATCTTGATAGCCCGAGCTCTAATGTCCTCTCTTCTATGACGTTAGGGCTGGCCACAGCTCATGTACCTACCACTCCCACTCCAACAAGGTGCCAGAGCATTTTGTATTTATAGGTAGAACATGAATGTAACAGTAAGTGACCTTCTAAAAATATGAAAAGGAAAGAAATAAGATTGTATTCTGAGTTAAAATGTGTAATAAATACATACTATAACATAGACTTACAAAGTTACCTTAAAGAGACCAAATTGTTCTGTGGCTTAAAAGATTTGACTATTTCCTGTAAAAGAATTACTGTATTCAAAGAAAAAGCTTTGTGCTTTAGAATAGGGCTTATAATCATAGAAATAAAGTTAGAAGCAACCACGGATGGGTAAAGTGGGTCCTGTCAGGCCAATGTAGCACCGAGTTAGTCTGCTGGTTATATCTACTGTGGAGACTGGGACATCAGAGTAGTAGATCCTGACTTTGTTAAGTGTTTGATCATCCTTTAAACTATTGTCTCCCAAAGGATGGAGCACATACCACTGGGCATAGTCAAGATGATGTAGGTAATGTATGTACGTTCGTAAATAATGTAGACTTGTGTGGTGAGAATGTTATCCACTTAAAATTTCTACCAGATGTTCTGATACAACAAGCAGAAAGTTTAATTTTGGGGCTAGTATGTCTTTAATGCCTGATACTAATCTTCCTTTTAAGTATAGAGAGAGCAGGCCTCAGGCTCAGATCCCTTCACAAGTAATAATAGTTTCTAGTTAAATTTAATATTATTGCTTAGTTTCCATTTACTTTTATTTCTATAATATATTTTCTTGAATTGATCAAAGGCAAATGATGTTAGTTTTCTATTTCAGGCAGTGATTTAAAGTTTCTTTTAAAAGTAATAAGAAGACAAAATGAACCCATTTCAAGAAAACATTGAATAAATAATCATAGGTGTAGTAAGCAGATATGGTGAAGTCACGTAGGATTAGGGTGACCAACGCATCCTCACTGGAAAACCGCAAGTACTGAATCCCACCTCAGTTCTGCTTAAATTGAGACCCTAGGTCACCCTAAGTAGAATATGAGAATGCTTGGTGTTTCAGAAATGCTCTATTACTCATTCAAATGGCAGGAAATGCAATTCAGCTCAGGTAATTCTAATGAAGAGACTTACAGAGGTGTGAGCAGGTTGAGAGATCAGACAGTGGATACTGAGGTGGTCCACAGAGACTAGAACAACTGGAAATTATTACCTACCTGGAGGAGGAAGTGGTGTTTCCAGGCTCAGAGCCCAGAGAGAGTGGAGCTGGACCACAGATGCTGAGATTCCCAGTGGCAGTTGTGGTCTTGAGGGATGAGGCTCCTGCCAGATAAATGGAACCAAGCAAGGAGGCAGCAAGGAAGAGACATCCCAACTCTTCCTTTTCCCACTCTCTAATTTCATGCTGGTGCCTTTCAGTAGCTGAATCCAAACAGAAGCCTCTGGCCAGGAGGGTAGGGGCGTGTGTACAGGCCGTGGGGGCCAGCCTCTCTGGATATAGTGCAAAGCAAAGAAGGGCAGAAAAATGGATCTGGAGTAAGGGAAGGGAGCAGAGAAAAACCACATAAATTCCAAATTCATTAGATCATCTTCTGGTACGGCTTCTGATGTAGGTACAGGGAGAGAATAGGCTGGTCGGCCTGACCCTTAAGTGTTTTTCCTCATTAAATATTGATGAATCAGCATGTTGGTTTTATAAACCGGGATTTTGTAAGCGTTGTCAGAGTAAATTTCCCCGAGTCTGCTGAACTTTGGGAACCTGTTGGGATAGTGCTCTGGAGAAACAAAAAGATGCTGGGCTTGGTGAATTCAACATAACATCTAGCCTTGTGCTAGATTGTGTGAGCAGTCAACGGGCCTCCCTCAGGCAGAAAAGAAATACTCCAACCACCTCACAGTTGAATGAGCTGTACTTCTTTGATTAAAGTTTTACAGTTATTATCTCAACTTCAACACTCTTTGAGTTATCCAGTTGCCACAGGGAGTGAATTTCTCACCCATGAACCTACCTTGTTCAAGAACTAGATTGTACCTCTTATACCTAACCCATCATGGTGGTTAAATCCAGAGTCTTTAGTGTGTCACATAAAGTTCTTCAAAATTTGGCTCTTGATTTCCTCTTTAGTTTTTGCATGGTGTACCTTTTTGGGATAATTTTACTTTCAACTTTTCTATGCCCTTCTGTTTTTGATATGTTACTTGGAAATAGTTCGTTGCTTGATTTAATTGTTAAAAATCCAGCCATTTACATACACGCACGTATATATCCACAATCACATACATATTTATAATTATATTTATTTCTCTTTCTCTATATATTGAAAACCATAAATTCACACCAATATTCCATCCCCATTCTAGTGGGATTCTATTTTTCTCTCTTTCCATATTTGTAACTCAACAGTGAGAAAACTTGCTCACATTACCCTAAATATATTTACTAACGTGACCAATCCCGCTGTAGGTACCCAGGTTCCTAATGCTGCTGGTGCACCGTCCCAGGGGATGCTCTTTTCACCACACTGGTTCTCCAATATGTCATGTGCACTTGCTCCTCTTATGTGAATGCTCTCCTCACCCTGCTTGGGCTTTGACACCCACAACTAGCTGCCTGCCTGCATGGACCCCTCTTCTGTTCAGATCCTTCTTTCCCCCCTGTGTGTGGACGTCCTCCTCATCCTGCTTAGGTTTGACCTCTGCACTTGGTCCCTCACCTGTATGGACACACTCTAGTGTCCAGACGGTAGTAGTAGTTCGGATATCCTTCTTGCCTCACTTGGGCTCTGATACTCCCTGGCCACTGTCCCTTGTGAAGGTTCTCCTTCCCCTGTTCGGTCTCTTGAACGTAATGCCTTCTCCCTGGCCATCCCCTCCACACCCATGTGGACTCCTTCCTCATCTTGCATAGGACACCTCTCTGTTGGACACCCCATATCAGACCACCCTGTTGCACGGATGTCCTTCTCACCCTGTTTGAGCTAAGACTGCTCTGCCACATGGATCCTCTCTTTACGCTGCTTGGCCCGTGATTCCCTACCCGGGGCCACCCCTGTCTATGGATGCCCTCCTCCCCTCAGTCCTCCCCTCAGTAAGGCTCTGACTCCCCACCACAGGAAGCCCTCCTATGTGGACACTACTTACTCCACTCAAGGCTATGATACCCTATTCTGAGCTACCATAGCTCCCCCAACTAGGGGGAGCCTACCTTGCTTTGCTTTTCCTAATGGCTTTAGGAGCCAATTTCTGGGGATGGGAAGATAAGGAAGGAAAGAAAAGGGAAGGGAAATGGGAAGAGCTGACTTATATTTTTAAAAAGATCACTCTGCTATTCTGTTGAGAGCAGACGGAAGAGGAGCCCAGACAGAAGCAGGGGTCCCAGCTGGGAGGCCAGTCATCTCTCAGTAAAATGTCGGTGATTCCAGTGAGTACGTTAACAGTGGTCACATTCTACACTTATTGTTAAGATAGTGCCAATAAGATTTGCTGATAGAGTGAAAAGAGTTAAGGATTACTTTAAAGTTTTTGGCCTGAACGAGAAGAAAGATGGTGTTGCCATTTATTGGAATGAGAACAATTTGGAGAGGAGTAAGATTTGGGGTCGGAAATCAAAAGTTCAGTTTTGGACATAATAAATTTGAGATGCCTTTAATCATCTAGATGGAAATGCTGTATATAAGAGGCAGGAGTTTAGGGAGAAATTGGGATTGAGGGTCATAAGGGTAAAGATGGAATTTATAGACTTGAGCTCATCTTCGAGTGAGTATAGAGAACAGAAGAGGTCTTAGTACTCTAACATTTAAAGTTTTGGAAGGTAAGGAACAATCAGCAAAGGAGACTGAGTAAGAGTGGTCGTTGAAGTAGAAAAAGAACCAAGAGGGAGTGACGTCTCAAACCAAGAGAAGGAAGTGTTTCAAAAGAATGAAGTAATATTGCGGATCCAGCGGAGAGGAAAACTGGTGATGCAGAGGTGAGGAGGAGTAACTGCAGAAGCCATGACCTTGATTCAGTGAGAGCAGACGAGAACCATGGAAACATGGAGGAGTTGGTCCTGGCTGGGAGCATGGGCAGTTCACCGATTCTAACAGGCAGGGAGGCAGGGGATGCAGAGTAGTAGGTGAGGTGGGGGGAACACATGGAAGTTACTCTTCTGATGGCTTCTATTTTCTCAGTAAAATAGGAACTAAAGCCCAGAGCTGAGGGGGAGGAGGCATTGGAGGTATTTGCAGTTTGAATAGAGAAGTGCGAAATAGATTCCTGGGCAAGTAGGACAGTGAATGGACCAGGGAAATGAGAATTGCCAGGCAGTAAGAAGAGGCCTTTTTACGTAGCTGGAAATAAGTGTAAAGTGACACCCATTGTATGGTGGTTTGCTTTTCTCTAGCCACATTGAGTTTCTCAGGCTATGCACAGAGTAGGCAGAAAGTTGGATTTTAGTACAACTAGGAATTTATGAGAGGGGCAAGGGAGTTGACTCTGAAGTACCTAAAAAATGCTAGGCTACTGAAATATTGCTCATGTAAAGTTCTCAGGGGTTTTGTATTAGATTAATAAATCAGAATGTTTTAAAAAATTAATATGTTAGTCTGTTGGTAAATGGGAAATACTAAATTCTCCAGTTGGTTAAACTAAACAAAGCAAAATCTAACAACTTTACTGAAAATTTTACATTTTTGTTTGATATCAATTGATTTATTCATTCATCAAAGATTGGTTGTTTATATATGTGCCAGGGTCTAGTTTAAAGCATTGGGGACACACAGATGAATGAGACATGATCTTTACTGGCTTGGAGCTTGTATTTTTATTATTTGATAAATAAAATTAAGAGCTTATACAGTAATTACAAGACAGAATCCTAAATACTAAAAGATGATAGGAATAATAGGAAGGGTTCTAGAATCTGACTTACTGACCTCTTATTCCAATCCCTCCGTGTACTCACTATGTGAATTTCAGAAACTAATTGAACTTTTCTAAGTCTCAGTTTCCATGTTATACAATGGAGATAATAATAGTACCTTTTGTGTAGGGTTGTTATTAGGATTATGCTATTTAATGCATTTTAGACACTCAGTAGAGTTATTAGCCCATGATGAGTTCTCAATAAATATTAGCTATTATTATTATTAAGACAGACATATACAAAGTGTTTTGCAAATGCCAAAGAATGAGCAACTGACTGAGGCATGTTTACACTATTAGTTTGTTCCATAAATGGTGTTTGCAGAGCAATAGGTGAGAGTTAGCCTACCCAAATTATCATACACTAGAAATGACCTTCCTAATAAATTTATGAAGTTATACTGTAAAAAATGGACAACCAAGTACAGGTGGTCCTCCATATCTCTGGGTCTGCAGATAGAAAATATTTGGATAAAAAATTCCAGAATGTCCCCAAAAGCAAAACTTGAACCTCATGCTGGCAACTATTTACATAGCATTTACATTGTATTTACATCGTATTAGGTATTATAAGTAATCCAGATATGATTTAAAGTATATGGGAGGATGAGCAAAGGTTGTACGCAAATACTATGCCATTTTATATAAGGGACTTGAGCATCCTTGGATTTTTGGTATGCACGGGGAGGGGTCCTGACCCAATATCCCTCAGGCATTGAAGAAAGTCTGTATTTACATGACAAAGAAAAATGAAAATGCATTTTAGAGGCGAGATAATGGATGAGCACACAATGTGGGCATAGACATGGGAACTGCATATCAGACTGGGCAGGAATCAATGAGAAACAAAGTGATGTGGTAAATGGAGCGATGGAAGTTCATGAGTGGTAGTATGAAACTGAACTGAAATTTCCACTGACCAACAGTTCTTTTCACCCAAGGCATTTTCAGTAATGTAATTTTGGCTTTTGTATGTAGAGTTAGATATCCATTCCCACCACATCAGAGGAGACTTGTATTCAACATTGACAAATGATCCATAAAGTGTTCATGTTTTGTTATGCAACTGAAATAGTCTTTAAAATGGTTTGTTGAAATCCTTTTTTCCAGTTCTGTAGCAAAATAGTTTTAGAGCCTCCATCTTAAATGGCTAGAAAATTTTGTCAATCCATCTTATGTAACTGTAATAACTACTATTTATTTAGTTCTCATTATGTGTTTTACTAAGCACTTTGTATGTGTGTGTGTGTGTGTGTTTGTGTGTGTTTAAGATCTTCTTTAAAGCTTACAACAGCCTTGTTAAATAGGTATTTTCATATCCACTTGACAAATAAAGTGAGGCTTAGAGAAATTAAACAGCCTGAACATGGGATACACACCTGGGTAAGTGATGGGGAAGTAGGATTTGAATGTAGCTTTGACTGACTCCAAAACCTGTGTGCTTCCTATGACTCAGAAGTAGTTTTTTTGGAAGTTTAATTTTTATCATTTAAAATGGCATAACTGGGGACCTTCCCTGGTGGTCCAGTAGTTAATACTCTGTGCTTCATCAGCTGCATAGCACAGGGAGATCAGCTCGGTGCTTTGTGTCCCCCTAGAGGGGTGGGATAAGGAGGGTAGGAGGTAGACGCAAGAGGGAGGGGATATGGGGATATGTGTATACATATAGCTGATTCACTTTGTTATACAGCAGAAATTAACACACCATTGTAAAGCAATTATACTCCAATAAAGATGTTAAAAAAATAAAATAAAATAAAATAAAATGAAAACTATTCAAGTAAAAAACAAAAACAAACAAAAAAAAGGACTCTGTGCTTCCCCCTGCAGGGTTTGATCCCTGGTTGGGAAAATACCTTGTATTTTCCATTTAATATAGTTTGAAGTTATCCCCTGTATCTTTGGGAAGAGATTATGTTGATCAACTTTTAGATTTTATCCAGCCTATGAGTGGTAAATGGTATGCTGTAGTTTTGATTTATATTTCTCTTATTATGGGTGAGGTTGAGCAGATATTCATATGTTTAAGGGTCATTTGCATTTCATTTTCTGTAAACCATTGTTTCTCAACTGCAGGTGATTTTGCCCCCCAGGGGACATTTGGCAATATGTGGAAACATTTTTGTTTGTTACAACTGGAGGGTAGTGCTACTGGCATCTCATGGATAGATGCCAGAGGTGCTGTTAAACATCTTATAATTTACAAGGCAGCGCTCCCACAACAAAAGGTTATCTGGCTGAAAATGTCAATAGTGCCAAGTTTGAAAAACCCTACTGGAAATGTATCTATTGATCATTTCTCATATAGAGTTGTATTTCTTATTTTTTTCCTCATTGCTAGAAATTCTTTGTAGGGTTTGTTATCACTGTTCACGAAGATTGATACTCCCACCTATAGACTCCAGCATCACCATGAGACTTGCTTTGGCAAATAAAATGAGAACTGAAGCGCTTTCTCTGTAGATGCTTGAAGAAGCAGCCCATGGTCAGGCATGCCCTTTTTCCTCTGCCTCTGCTGTTGCGGAAGCGTGTGTTGAGATGAAGCCTCCATTAGTTTGGGTCCCTGAGGCAAAATGATTATAGCGCTCCCTGCTGACGATAAAAGGACACAAAGTGTAAGCGAGAAATAATGTTTTATGCCCCTGAAACGTTTCAGGTTGTTTGTTACTACAGTAAAATCTAACCTATTGTGATGGCTATAATCCTTTTATATTAAGGGTGTTAACGTTTTGTCTGTGATGATATAAATTTCAAATAATCTTCCCAGTTTGTCATTTGTGTTTTTACCTAGCTTATGAAATTTTTTGCCTTATAAAAGTATTATTATTTTAAAATTTGTATAAATGTAGTCAAATATATCAGTCTTTGCGCTTATTGCTTCTGGGTTTTGAGTTCTGGTTAGGAAAATTTTTCTTACTCTCAGATCATTCAGAAATTTGGTTAGTCAGCTCTACCCACCACCAGAGCCTCCCATCAAGCCTCTTAGATAGCCTCAACCACCAGAGGGCAGACAGCAGAAGCAAGAAAAACTACAATCCTGCAGCCTGTGGACCAAAAACCACAGTTACAGAAAGATAGACAAGATGAAAAGGCAGAGGGCTATGTACCAGATGAAGGAACAAGAAAAAACCCCAGAAAAACAACTAAATGAAGTGGAGATAGGCAACCTTCCAGAAAAAGAATTCAGAATAATGATAGTGAAGATGATCCAGGGCCTCGGAATAAGAATGGAGGCAAAGATTGAGAAGATGCAAGAAATGATTAACAAAGACCTAGAAGAATTAAAGAACAAACAAACAGAGATGAACAATACAATAACTGAAATGAAAACTACACTAGAAGGAATCAATAGCAGAATAACTGAGGCAGAAGAACGGATAAGTAACCCGGAAGACAGAATGGTGGAATTCACTGCTGCGGAACAGACTAAAGAAAAAAGAATGAAAAGAAATGAAGACAGCCTAAGAGACCTCTGGGACAACATTAAACGCAACAACATTCGCATTATAGGGGTCCCGGAAGGAGAAGAGAGAGAGAAAGGACCAGAGAAAATATTTGAAGAGATTATAGTCGAAAACTTCCCTAACGTGGGAAAGGAAATAGCCACCCAAGTCCAGGAAGCGCAGAGAGTCCCATACAGGATAAACCCAAGGAGAAACACGCCGAGACACATAGTAATCAAAGTGGCAAAAATTAAAGACAAAGAAAAATTATTGAAAGCAGCAAGGGAAAAACGACAAATAACATACAAGGGAACTCCCATAAGGTTAACAGCTGATTTCT
Source organism: Balaenoptera ricei (assembly GCF_028023285.1). Classification (NCBI taxonomy): domain Eukaryota; kingdom Metazoa; phylum Chordata; class Mammalia; order Artiodactyla; family Balaenopteridae; genus Balaenoptera; species Balaenoptera ricei. Next base: position 36,919,149 of record NC_082641.1, read on the forward strand.
CAGCAGAAACTCTGCAAGCCAGAAGGGAGTGGCATGATATACTTAAAGTGATGAAAGGGAAGAACCTACAACCAAGATTACTCTACCCGGCAAGGATCTCATTTAGATTTGATGGAGAAATCAAAAGCTTTACAGACAAGCAAAAGCTAAGAGAATTCAGCACCACCAAACCAGCTCTACAACAAATGCTAAAGGAACTTCCCTAAGTGGGAAACACAAGAGAAGAAAAGGACCTACAAAAACAAACCCAAAACAATTAAGAAAATGGTCATAGAAACATACATATCGATAATTACCTTAAACGTGAATGGATTAAATGCCCCAACCAAAAGACATAGACTGGCTGAATGGATACAAAAACAAGACCCATATATATGCTGTCTACAAGAGACCCACTTTAGACCTAGGGACACATACAGACTGAAAGTGAGGGGATGGAAAAATATATTTCATGCAAATGGAAATCAAAAGAAAGCTGGAGTAGCTATACTCATATCAGATAAAATAGACTTTAAAATAAAGAATGTTACAAGAGACAAGGAAGGACACTACATAATGATCAAGGGATCAATCCAAGAAGAAGATATAACAATTATAAATATATATGCACCCAACATAGGAGCACCACAATACATAAGGCAACTGCTAACAGCTATAAAAGAGGAAATCGACAGTAACACAATCAGAGTAGGGGACTTTAACACCCCACTTTCACCAATGGACAGATCATCCAAAATGAAAATAAATAAGGAAACAGAAGCTTTAAATGACACAATAGACCAGATAGATTTAATTGATATATATAGGACATTCCATCCAAAAACAGCAGATTACACGTTCTTCTCAAGTGCGCACGGAACATTCTCCAGGATAGATCACATCTTGGGTCACAAATCAAGCCTCAGTAAATTTAAGACAATTGAAATCATATCAAGCATCTTTTCTGACCACAACGCTATGAGATTAGAAATGAATTACAGGGGAAAAAACGTAAAAAACACAAACACATGGAGGCTAAACAATACGTTACTAAATAACCAAGAGATGCCTGAAGAAATCAAAGAGGAAATCAAAAAATACCTAGAGACAAATGACAATGAAAACACGACGACCCAAAATCTATGGGATGCAGCAAAAGCAGTTCTAAGAGGGAAGTTTATAGCTATACAAGCCTACCTAAAGAAACAAGAAAAATCTCAAGTAAACAATGTAACCTTACACCTAAAGAAACTAGAGAAAGAAGAACAAACAAAACCCAAAGTTAGCAGAAGGAAAGAAATCATAAAGATCAGAGCAGAAATAAATGAAATAGAAACAAAGAAAACAATAGCAAAGATCAATAAAACTAAAAGTTGGTTCTTTGAGAAGATAAACAAAATTGATAAACCATTAGCCAGACTCATCAAGAAAAAGAGGGAGAGGACTCAAATCAATAAAATCAGAAATGAAAAAGGAGAAGTTACAACAGACACCGCAGAAATACAAAGCATCCTAAGAGACTACTACAAGCAACTTTATGCCAATAAAATGGACAACCTGGAAGAAATGGACAAATTTTTAGAAAGGTATAACCTTCCAAGACTGGACCAGGAAGAAACAGAAAATATGAACAGACCAATCACAAGTAATGAAATTGAAACTGTGATTAAAAATCTTCCAACAAACAAAAGTCCAGGACCAGATGGCTTCACAGGTGAATTCTATCAAACATTTAGAGAAGAGCTAACACCTATCCTTCTCAAACTCTTCCAAAAAATTGCAGAGGAAGGAACACTCCCAAACTCATTCTATGAGGCCACCATCACCCTGATACCAAAACCAGACAAAGACACTACAAAAAAAGAAAATTACAGACCAATATCACTGATGAATATAGATGCAAAAATCCTCAACAAAATACTAGCAAACAGAATCCAGCAACACATTAAAAGAATCATACACCACGATCAAGTGGGATTTATCCCAGGGATGCAAGGATTCTTCAATATACGCAAATCAATCAATGTGATACACCATATTAACAAATGGAAGAATAAAAACCATATGATCATCTCAATAGATGCAGAAAAAGCTTTTGACAAAATTCAACACCCATTTATGATAAAAACTCTCCAGAAAGTGGGCATAGAGGGAACCTACCTCAACATAATCAAGGCCATATATGACAAACCCACAGCAAACATCATTCTCAATGGTGAAAAACTGAAAGCATTTCCTCTAAGATCAGGAACGAGACAAGGATGTCCACTCTCACCACTATTATTCAACATAGTTCTGGAAGTCCTAGCCACGGCAATCAGAGAAGAAAAAGAAATAAAAGGAATACAAATTGGAAAAGAAGAAGTAAAACTGTCACTGTTTGCGGATGACATGATACTATACATAGAGAATCCTAAAACTGCCACCAGAAAACTGCTAGAGCTAATTAATGAATATAGTAAAGTTGCAGGATACAAAATTAATGCACAGAAATCTCTTGCATTCCTATACACTAATGATGAAAAATCTGAAAGAGAAATTATGGAAACACTCCCATTTACCATTGCAACAAAAAGAATAAAATACCTAGGAATAAACCTACCTAGGGAGACAAAAGACAAAAAAAAAAAAAAAAAAAAGAAAGAAGGTGGAACAGCAGGAAATCTCAGATATTTCTGGTGAGAATAGAGGTGGACTCAACCACTTTGGAAATCAGTTTGGCGCTACTGAGTAAATGGAAACCTGCACATCACCTCAAAGCCAGCAACTTGTCTCCTAGGGACACGCGTTAGGACAATTCTTGCACATGCGCACCAGAAAACATGTTTTAAAGTGCTCACGGGAACAACATTTGCAAAAACTTGAACCTGGAAACAGCCCCCACTTCCAGTAGGCTGGTCAAGTAAAGTCCGGGATATTCACACACTGGATAATTATCCAGCGTTGAAACTGAACGAACTATAGTGCTGCACATCAGCGTGAATGAGTCTTTCAAAATAAGGTTTAGCAATGGAAATAAGAATATAAACCATATGGTGCCACTTACATAGAGTTCAAAACCAGGCAAAGCTAAATACTATTTTGTACAGGGATGCAGGTGTAGATGGTAAAAACTCATGAGGAAACAAGGAAATGATTATTGCAGAGACTGGAATAGTGACTTCCTTTTGGGGAGAGAGCACAGGTGCAAAGAATTGGGTCATCTACCCAGGCGCCAAGGAAGCAGAGGAGCTCGTGGACTTTGGTGAGTAACTGCAGTCTCTTACAAGGTGGGAACTAAGAGGAAGATGTAGGAAATGAAACAAAGGGATTTATCCAGAAGTCCAGTGGAAAGAAATCTCAGGAACGTACCTGTTGCAGCAAGCCTAGAAAGCAGTTTTCCTGTCTCTTGGGTAGAAACCTAGGAGTGGAATCACTGGGTTGTAAATGGTAACTTTTTAAGAACCTGTCAAACTGTTTTCTACAATGGCTGGGCTATTTTACCTGCCCATTAACACCGAGAGTTCCACTGCTCCACGTCCTTGCCAACATTTGATATCATCAGTCTTTTCCATTTTAGCTATTTGTTGCATGTATACTGATAGAATGTAGAGAATTTGCATTTCTCTAATGACTATTGATATTGAGCATCTTTTCATGTGCTTTTAAAAATTTTTTATTTATTTAAAAAAAAAAAAAAAGAAATTTGGTTATGCTTGTGTCTAGTACTTTCGTGGTTTTATACATTTAGATCCCTAATTTACTTGGTATGAAAGCTGACTTTCATATGACTCTTTAGTTGTCTCCAAACCACTTATTAAGAACTCATTTCCCCCAATTATTTGTGATGCTTTATTTATTATGTATTAAATTTCTGTATGTACTTCGGTCTATTTCTAGATTTTCTATTTCATTGGTCTGTCAATATCATACAATTTTAAGTACAGGGGCTTTAAAATATATTAAATGTCTGTAAGACCACCCCTTTGCATTGCTCTTGTTTTAAGACTTTTGCTTACTGTTATTGCTTATCTCTTTTTCCAGACTTTATAACCAACTTGTCTAGTTTTTGAAAAAAATTATGGAAGCTATTTTTATTTGGATTTAATTAATTTATAAATAAATGTAGGGAGAGATGACATCTATATGATGTAGAGTTCTCTTTAAGAACATGGTAGGTATTTCCATTTGTTCTGCTTTTGTGAGTTGCAGAGAATTTTATAAATTTTCTCAAATAGGTTTTGGATATTTCTTTTAATCTGCTTTAAAAGTATGCTTTGGATCATTGCTGTTTTGATAAGGCAGGAAATACTCCCTATTGATTTTTTAAATCAGTGGAAAATCTGAGTCCTTACTCTACTGCAAATTGGCTACAACACTCTAAACTATCCACCAATTAATCTGTAACCTAATTTTCTTTTTTTGGAATAAAGGGAACAGGTCTTGTTTGAGATCTCAGATTGTGGGATTAGAGAAGCTATAAAATGCAAGCTAGTGGTAAGGTATTCTTCAACTCATCATTGTTAGTTTATGTATTTTATAAACAGTTCTCCTTAACATTTTCCTCTCTCAAAGCACATAATCTCTTTTTAAATTCCTGCCTCATATTATATTGCATGAGACAAATTCCCCACAGTACAGAACATTCTGAAAATTTGCTATAAAATAATATTAGATAATAGAAGTACTGAGCTCATATATTCTTAATTACATACAATCAAATGTATATACAACACAAACCTAGCCTAATTTTGTTTGTACAACTTGGGGGTAAATGAAATCCTATAGGAATTAACCACAGATTACAAGGCTTATAAATGGATGTTCCTGTGAAAGAGAACCACTTTCTGGAACATGTTGTTAAATTGTCAATGAAAGTGCAATTATCATTGGCAAGTAGTTGTGGTGTAACCTAAATCCAGGACATTAAGCACTAATATTTTACTTGTTTTTTTCTTCAAATAAAAATTTTCTTCCTCAAGCTAGGTTTTGCTAAAGTGGTAGATACGCTTTAAAACAGAAATAGTCGTTCCATTTTGTTGCTATTCTATTTTTAATTGACAGTTTTTACAAATAGCTTTTTTTAATTAAAAAGAAAAAGTTGTGGTAAGATTTTGCTCTCCCCAAACTGTCAGAGGCAAGTGGCATAAGGGCAGCATAGTTGTGGTTATAAGCGTGGACCCCAGAGTCACTCTGCTAGGGTCAAATCCTGGGACGGCTAGTCTCTGGCTATGTGACGTGGACAAATCAATTAACAAATTAATCACTAAGTAGCTTTGACCTAATAGTGTTGATGTGAAGATTAAATCAGATAACATTTTAAACGCTTAGAACAATGTCTGACAAATAGTAAGCTATGTAACTCTTCGATAAATTAAAAACAAAAAGAACATACTTCACATTACTGTCTTTGTCAGCATCTTGTTTCAGATGAAGTTAAGTCAAAATCAACATCAAAGATGCCTTCAGGTAGGGGTAGGGACAAAGGGAGAAAGCTCAAGCCAGGAAAGGCATGACTCCGCTTCACTTGTTGTGGTAATAATGGTGGAGGGATTCACAGGCTGATTGTTTTCATATGACCTGTGTCTCTCCACCATCTGGTAAACCTACCTCCTTCCATCCACTGGGAAATTTCTCTGAGTCTGCCGAGTATAAGAAATAGGATCCCACAAAGCTTGTGGTGGAGGCAATCAGCTAAATTTGCTGCCTCTGAAGGAAAGCCCTGGGAGCAAAAACAACAGTAAAATCATGACAAGTCAGCAGAGAGACTGTTCTGTTAAAACTAGTTAGAGCTAACCCTGTCTACTCATATTCTGCTTAATAGAATCCTTAACCACTGCCCATTTCATAGAATGTTCGTCCCATACTAGTTAACTAGCTCTTTTTACTGAAACTCGAATCCATATACAAACTATGAATATTTAAAATAGGAGATAATGGGAATGTCTGTCTTTTGAATTGTATTGGACTCAAAGGAAAATAAGAGACAATACAACTCAGCATTTCCCGTTATTCCTTTTCACATAACTCCCCAAAGTGAAACAGAGCACCTTTCACATGTAGGGATATTTTTCTCTCCAGTGTTGTCATTGGTCTCCACTAATAACTCTGCATGCATGCTCGGGGAGACCACAAAGAATGAAATTAAATGGAAACTCAGGCAACTGTGTGCAATAGTACAAATGACATAATGAATCCTTAGGGCCATACATAATTGCCTACTTTCATAGAAAATTTTAACTGTCTAGGCTTGTGGAGAAGATTTAGTAACATAAAGTATTAATACGAGATGAAGCATATGCTGGAGCCAATTCAGGCAAAATTCCTCCAAGTCCGACTCTCCTAAAAGACTCAAAGTCTACATGTATGGTATGTATCTCATACTGTTACCTTTCTAACTCTTTTGATTCATTGATTTGTTCGTTCATTTATGCAACAGAAATTACTTAGCACCTACTACATGCTATGCACTGTTCTAGGGTTTGGGGATACTCTGGAGGACAAGGCACGGAGCTTACATTCTAATGGAGGAAAAGAAATAATTATAAAATTACATGACATGGGCTTTCCTGGTGGCGCAGTGGTTGAGAATCCGCCTGCCAATGCAGGGGACACGGGTTCGAGCCCTGGTCTGGGAGGATCCCACATACTGCGGAGCAACTGGGCCCGTGAGCCACAACTACTGAGCCTGTACTCTAGAGCCTGTGAGCCACAACTACTGAAGCCTGCACGCCACAACTACGGAAGCCCACCCACCCAGAGCCCGTGCTCTGCAACAAGAGAAGCCACTACAATGAGAAGCCTGAGCACCGCAACGAAGAGTAGCCATGGCTCGCTGCAACTAGAGAAAGCCCACGCGCAGCAGTGAAGACCCAACGCAGCCAAAAAAAAAAAAAAAAGAATTACGTGACGTAATGTCAGGAAGTGATCAGGGATTCAAAGACAAAAATAGCAAGGCAAGAGGCTATTTAAAATATGATAATTAGGGAAGTCTTCTCTGATAAGAGGATATTTAAGCAGAGGATGAATAAAGTGAAGGACTTCTGAGGAAGAGGTTTCAGGTATCTTGAACAGCAGATGCAAAGATGGGTACTTGGAGGGTTCTTGGTGCAGTTGAGGAACAACAGAAAGGAAATTTGGTTAGTGGGGTGAGTGTGGGGAGGGTGTCAGCTGATGAGGTTGGGGAGCTGGCCAAGGACCAGACCACGTAGGACTTGGTTGGCTGTGGACTCCATTTTTTGTGTGAATGGAAGATGTTGGAAGGTCCTGAGCAAAGGAATGATTTATTATTTTCACAGTTCACCCGCTGCTGTGTGAAGAATGGAATGTAGAAGGGCAAGAGTAGAAGTAGAGAGACCAGCTGGGAACTACTGCACAGTTTATATGGTGACATGGGATTGAAGGGGGACAAAGAATAGAAAGGGTGTATGTATAGTCCCTCTTTGGTGTTCTATTTGGAGTAAGACTTGTGTACTCTTAGCTACACAGATTAAGCTTTTACATATATCTCCACTGTGCTTTACTTCTAATTGCAAAGAACCGTTTTAAGTGGGAAAAGATAGGAAATGAATTCCCCTCAACAGAGAAATGGTTGATTAAATTCTAGCAAATACTTGCCATGACCTTTTAAACAACCATTAAAAGGAATAAGCTAAATTAATCCTTGGAGAGATTTCCATGGTATATTTTTAAGTGAGAAAAAAATATATGTATGTATGTAGCCTCATTCTTGACAAAGAAAATTCCTAACATGTATGTTAGTATATATATCAAATTATGTATATACACATACCTATGTAATATATATGTGTGTATACATGAACATATGAGCATGCAGAAGAGTATAAAATATACACACAGGTTGTTAACAGATTGTTAACATTGGTTATTTGGCTGAGGGCAGATAGGACTTTAAGCAGTTAAGTAGCATCTATGAACTTTGATGGGGGGGAATGCTGAAGTAACTATACGTCCCAGTGCAAACCAGGCGGAATAAGCCCAGTGTGGGATACAGAAAAGAGGATCTAGAATGGTACCAGAATTATTCTCTTAGCCACAGTAATTAAGGGTTATTACCAGTTCCATAGGGAGGAGGAATTGGATAGCAAAACCTAATGTGTATCTTTTATGTGTAGTTTTATACAGTTATGTATGGTAAAGTGTACAAAGTTCTCACTTAAAAATGTTTTGGAAATAAATTAATCTAAGAAAAGATTTAATTCACAGTCCTTTGCAGTTTTAAGACACAAATGATGTAAATGTCCTTCCGAGCATGTTAAAAGAATGAAATGAGTCAGACTATGACTCCAAAATGGTATATGTGTGTTCAACACTTTTGAATGACCAAGTAGAAAAAAAAGATGTACAGTTTGCTATGGACAGACTTACACACTTCATCCATTTGGTTTGGCACCGCTCAGGAGAGCGGTGTGACCATACTAGGCTGAGATTTCTTAAGCCAACATCATATACCTTATCTTTGGAGAACTTTTCTCCTCTGTATTTTTTTTTTTTTCTCCTCTGTATTTTTAAACTTTAGCCAACACTTTTCCAATGAAACCTGTGTTTAAGCAAGAACATTTGGTTTCTGTAGTAACATTGGGGAAGTAAAGCAATTCCTGTATTTGAACCTTTGTCAGTGTGAGGAAGACTACACATAAGAGAAATTCTGGGAAGAGGAGTGATTTCTTCACCTCCTGAACTCTAGTGCGTGACCATCATTGAGAGACTTCTCATTCTGGCTAGGATGGCTTGGCCTACATAGTTCCAAGTTGCAAAGTTGGCAGGTTAGCTCACTAGTGACTAAAAGGTCTTATTAACAAATTCTGCTGGTCATTGAGCCATATTTCTTCATCTGCTTTGAGTCTCAAAGTGATAATATGTGAGTAGTATCTCATGGGGGATTGAGGAAAAGGAAGTTTTTTACCTTTTGGAAAGATTGTTCATTCAGTTTTTAAAAAATTGCCAGAAAACCTCATTGTTTACAAATTTTTCCATTGTGTTCTGTTTATTTGCCAAGAAAAATCTTACACCATACCAATGTTTTAGTAAAACAAATGGCTCCTTTCACAATACAGCTCAGCATATTTGTATATTTACATGAGTTTTCCAGCACCGCTTTGGGATGAAAGATTCATCTACATTCACACATGTTCTGTTTTCCCTTGTGTGTTAAGTTTTGACCTCCCAAACTAGCTCCCAATGAACCCACAGGCCATGGATTAGTTGTAGGCATTTTACTAAGCCCTCAGTTGGATAGAGTTTTGCTGGGATCCTTGAAACAAATAGGGTGTTTTCAGGGAGCTTGCGCTAGTTTGAGTACCTGGGTGGATCATGAACGAAGGAATGACTGTGGAATATGCCCCGTGGGCCCCACCTTCCCAGGAAGACCTGAAGGTTACTACACTTAGTTGGCCATTATTTAATTTGTGTAGGTTAACAAAGAGCAACTTGCAACAGACTCATAAACATAGTACCACCAAGCTATTCAGCTTGTCTGGCCTGGAGGTAGATCTTGTGTTGTCCATGTGGCCTTCTATGCTTCATTAATTATATTTCCTAATAATTTCATTGTTGGTCTATAAATAGTGTGGAAAAATTTTCATACTTTTCAGATAATTTGTAATTTATATGCTATATTACTCCGAGGAGTTGAAGGAAATTTTCATTAGCCTCACACTTTTAAAATCTTAGCACTTGTTAGTTGGGTGATCTTGGACAAATTACTTCATTTCTCTAACTTTTGATTTCCTCCTCTGCAAACCGAGGGTAATAAAAGCAATTTCATAAACCCATTGTGAAAGCCAAATGAAATGACATAATAAAACATCTAGTATTGTGCCAGGTATATCAGTAGGCCTTCTGTAAATGGGAACAGTTGCTATTATTATTGGTGTTTTGATGATGGTAGGATGATGTAGGTTATTTCTACTTCCATGGATATAGGGATAGATGAGTGATTCTGGATAAGAGTGAAAGAGCACATAGGTAGGTTGTTATTCTGCCCTTGATACACGAAAGAGGCCTCTGGAAATGAAAGTGGAGGTTCTGGAGGCATGCTTCGACACTTCTTAACCTCCCAATAACCAGTGTTTCATTCGTAGCAAGGAGAATTTGGCCATCTTCTGTGACATATTCTAACTTTGGGCTGGAACCAATCTTGAAGAAGTTTTGAAAATCTCAATTCTGTACTGTGAAGTGAAGCATTATGTTTCCAAGGACACTTCTCAGCATGTTGATGTTCATTGGAGCTTCACCACACCTCACCACACTGGTGCCAAGGAAAAGGCTCATACAAGCCACCTGTACCTTAAGATGAAAATTTTAACATTAGCTTAAAATGTTGCCAGTGTTTTGGCCAGTACAGAAAAGTCCATGATGTCACTGAAGGATAGAGTAGCATAAAAGACTCAAGAGGCATTTAAAACCAGTTGAATTTCTCTTTATGTCCAGTTTTCACATGTCCAGTTGGCAATAGAGAAAGCAGAAATGGAGGAGGAGCCAGTGCAGTCCTCAAGTCTTTGCTTCTTGGGGGGAAAGCGAAAGACAGTCACTAGTGATTTTGGAAAATCACCCTGCCACATCAGAGCACCTGTCATGCACAGGATTCTTGAATAGAAAAATTCTGTGAACAGTGATTTGGTTTTCTAGGTGCCAACTTCACAGTGCAGAGCAATAATTCATCCAAAACCATGGAGGACTGCTCTTTTGGGAAAGGGAGTAATTTCCCCCTGCTTAATCCGGCGGTGAATTTTCTTCCACAGGTGTGCAAGAAACTGTTCTGGAGTCGACAGAGAGCTGGATCCAAATTGCATGGGTGATTAGGTGGTGCCACAGTTCATGTATCATTGCCATGAAATACTAGGATATCAGCTTTCAGGATGCAAATCATGAACACTTCTGTATGTGGAAAATTTCAGGCCATGGTCCCTAACAGATAAATATAAACTCACAGTAAAGCTATATTTCAGGTTAGCTTTAATACTTAGGAACTTGGGGACTAAAAGTGCAGCAGAGCATCTCAGTCATGGCATATGCATGTTTGCTTTCAAAGTAAAATGAGGTAATCTGTTAGCGACACCAACGTCTGTCCTACAAAGAATTCTACAATCTTCATTTCAAGTACAACTTTTACAGCTCTTGAATTCTATATTCTCCTTCTACAAACAGTGCTTTTGTTACTTGTGGATTTATTATTTAATTAGTAATTAAAAATAATAATCTGTGATGTACCTTTAGTAAAGCAAAGGCCATACCATAAATTTTATTCACTGAATTCCTTTTTCCCTCTCACTTTCCATCTCCTGAATTTTCCTTTGATTTTTTTCCATATGTATTTTAGAGTTATTTTAACTTGCTGTATTTTGTGTTTCTTTTGAAGCTGCTTTAAATCTTTTCTGGAATAAGTCACACTACCAACAAACAAATAAAAAATAAATATTCATTTGTAATAATTGGACCACCCAGTTGAAATATGCTGGTAGTTTTTATCCTTGAAAGGGTAATAGCATTGTTTTTATTTCATCATTCCCTCTTACTTTCTTTGAAACCATTATCCTGTGGCTTTGAAAATTCCCATGGGGGAACAAATAGTCCATTTTCTTCTAGAATTGCCAGCAAGCTCATAAGGAAATTGTATCAGAGGTAACTTGTATAAAAAAACCAAAAATGTAACATTTGTCCCCCCATTTTCTGGCTTTCCTGAAGTCTACAGGCTGAGGCCTTGGCCAAGTCTTACAAGGTACTACTATGGTCAAGGAATTAGCTGTTGGGCAAGCTCTTCATTCTTCCATGAATGATGCCACAGCTCATGTCAAACAGGGAGAAGGTTCATGTCAGAATGTGGAACGGGTCACAAAATGATGAAAACAATACACCAGCTTGGCAGATTTCAGCAAATAGCAGAAATTACAATGTGGTCTTACTTTATTAACTATTTTAACATTCAGTTACACTCAAGGAGAAGAAGGGGAAAAATGATTTAAGCACCAGACAGCGGGGTTATAGAATGAAAATGGAAATTGCAGAGGCTTCTCTCTTAGTTCATCTGCCAAACACCTGTAGAATTAAATTTCAATGATGTGTCTGGGTCAGGTAAGAACTGATTGGTTTCTGACAATAGCTTTTCGGATGGGACATCACCAAGGAGGCAAGATGCACAAGAGGCTAATGTTCATTCCTTATGAAAGGAACTGAGGATGTCAAAGTAAATTGGAAAGGATAGAATCTGGGCAGGCATCTGGGCTTTGGCTCACACGTCAGGAAAATGTTGTGTCTAGTGATCGCCCACAATTACAAAAAAGCAGAGGAAGGGGGCCCCACTTAATAACCATTGAATTTCAATAAATTTTGTTGTTGAACCAACATCAGGAGATGGGTTTTCTTTAAAGAAGTTCTCAATAAAGGTCAAGTATTCACTGAATTCATTATTCTACAGACATCTGCATTTGAAAAATACTTAAAATTCTTCTCATATCAATGGATTTAAATGTTATTCACTAGTAATTCTTTGGGTCTTTGAAGATTTCAGCTAAAGTTTTGGTTTATGACTCAGTGTTACCTTATGTTATCGACTATCTGTTGCCATCTCTCATGTCAGGAAGCTCTTCATCTACTGAATCTATTTGTTTAGATATGCCATGCATTCCTCTCAAAAGAAAAATTATTTTAATATGCTTCGTTTCAACTAGGCTTGTTTGTATTCCTTTTAGCATTCTTCTTTGAATCACCATAAGAGGGGGGTAATATATGTAGTACAAACAATTAAACTAAATGAAATATCGAGATATACATTTATTTTGATTTTTCTTATATTTCTTTCCAAATGTAATCTACTTTCTTTATGAATAATGATAAATGCTTATAACAATTTTTGAAACGGAAGTACAGGTATTGGCTTTAGAAATTCTCATGTTTAAGGAAGTATTTTATTCTTTCTGGATTTGGGGGGTTATTTTTGATAAATATTTAAAAGAAGAGTCAAATTATTCTCTAATTTCTGAGCTAAGTCACACATTTCTTTAGCAATTATTTGGGATAAAAATAAAGATTTTTTTCCCCCCTTTCAGAGCATTCCCTAGACCCAATGTGAACTGCATACTGTTTAAATACCAGCATAGTCAGACTTCTGGGAAATCAAAACAGCGAGTCCTTTTCATCAGAGAGACTGGTGATTAATGATATATATTACTTTCTGATCGTGTGTTAGACTAACTCACCTGTGTGAGTATAGCAATTTAACAGTCTCAGTAGTTTCATTCTACATGGAGAAGTTTGATTCTTAGTCTTGTTGCCTTAATGGTGAATGTAGTCTGGTGTTGCTGACACCAGCATCTATACTTTTCATCTCTCTGACTTCCTCAATGGAGATGGAGAAAGGGTTTTATAAATAGAAGTGTTTTATAGATCTTTAACCCTTAGAATGACCCATATGTTCACTAGCATTCCCCCCCGAAGTTGCAAAGCAATGATGTTTGAAAAAAAGACTTTAAAAAATGCACTTATGTCTCTTGTATTTTGCTTTTGTATCATCCATCTCAGAATATTTCTTTTGGTCTGTTTAAATCCCAAGTTGTGGAAACATTGAAATCTCCATGAGTTCTGTAGAAGATGGAAGTATTTAAATAAAACTGTTGTAATTTGGGGGTATGATATTTATACCACCCTATGAATATTGCTTTTACTGTATATTTAAACAATGTATTAAGGATGAGTGAACTGACCTACAGAGTGTCAGCTTGACACAAACCAGAGGCAGATGGAATGAGGGGCCCGGGCATTATGTCTTTCACTGGAATATTGTACCATTTGCAAAAACACCGCATATTTCACTATTCACACAGTGAATGACCAGTGGTGAACCCTGAGGCAGAAATGATTTAGAGATGTTGTGTAGAGGTATTACTAAAACTTAATGTAAAGACCTAAGTCTTACACATTCAGGAATTTCACCTTTGATGTTAAGATTGGAATGAACTGTGGAAGAATGTAGCAAGATTTCAAAACTGTCTTAAATCTATGAGGGTGAAATATTTGATGGTTATATAATGCCAATTCCCTAAAAGAATTAACTTTTTCTTTCTTCTAAGAGCGACACTTTAGGATGCAGAACAATTAAAACCTGACTGACTCTAACAAGTCCTTACACGTGTGGCTAGAGTACCTTCCTTGAATCATTTAAAAAAAACCCTAACTTTACAAACTGGTAGAATTGTTTGCCAAAAAAAATATAGTTTTCAGTCAATTCTCTCCTCACATCACTTTAACTATAACTCTTTTTTGAAATGATCAACTGAGGTCCATTTCTTTTTTCTGCTTGATGTGGGAACTGATGGAGAATATGCCTAGGCCTCTCATTTCTTCATTACATTGAAGAAATTCCTGAAGCTTTCCATGATGTCTTCTAAGTTAGCATCTGGACTTGGTGGTAAGCATGAACAAATGTTAGGTCAGGAAGGAGGAGGGACAGGGAAAGCAGAGCTGAGGGAAAGGTTGATTAATGAGAATTTTAGGGATAAATTGGAGGTTAGAACCTCAAAGTTTAGCCCAAGCTGGACTTTTTTGGATTTTGAGAAGACAGTTTGGGGTGGACATTCAGAGGTTCAAACTGAGCAGAAGTTATAGGCAAGTCCATGGTTAGAGGATGCAGAAATCTGTGTCTGCAGCAGCCTGGTGGAACAGGGAACGCAGATTTGTATTCAGGGATCCCAGACAAGGTTTAGTACAGAGGTTTAGGTGCAGTAGCTGGGCATAGGCAAGAGTAGGATTTTAACCTGGGGGCATTAGCTCGGCATAAGGAAAAAGACAGGACCCAGGAGATGAAGGAAATTTTCTCAAACCCTGAACAGTTAAGTGGGTTCATACAATAAATAACACATTCATCTCAGGACAGGGATAATCTCTCTTTTATTGTTTAAAAAGAGTTTTTTCTTGGAGTGAGACTAACTAAATCCTTTGTTGGGACCTCTTGTTTTAGTAATTCCTTTTTTTCCTGCACAAGGGAAAAGAGGAATAAAGGATATGTAAAGGTTGCTGCAATTTGTCCATGAAAAACTTGCACCTAATCAAGGTTGGGGGGTTCTGGGAGACGACTGGACTTGTTACACCAGACCCAAGATTCATCTTCTGGTGTTGATACATAAATTTGCCTAGGAGAAGAGATGCTCCTCCTGGATTACCCCAGAGCTAAACTCCTGCTTTCTTTTGCTTGGTCCTCTGTTGGTGGAACATGACCCTGCTTGAAAAGGTAGAACTCAAACACGGAGGCATGGAATATGGGTTGAATCTTGAGGGACCTTGGTAAGCTTGGCTGCCATGTGTGTTTGTTGAATAATAATGAAAGATCTGTGATATAGGTACAGAATTTGATAGATGAGAAATAGTTTTTTAGAGACAGTTACATCTTTTACCCCACAGAAAACCATGTTCTACTCAACAGTAATACTTGGCCTGGTCAACAGAAACTTGTTTTATTTTCTTCAGTTTATGAGCCAATATAAAATGGATCTTTGTTCTGTTTGTTATATAATGAGTGATGGAGGGATCACAAAAGGGCCTGGGTATGGTAGCATAGGTTTGGTGGAGAAAACTGGTTTAAGAATAAGGAATCCTAGGGATAGATTTGTGTGGAATAAAGTTGTAGTAAGAAGGCTAGCAGTTGTTTTGATAGTTGGCATTCTAAGAAGAATCGTAGGTACTAATGTAGTCTATACTTTTCACTTTTCTCATGTTCATTTTGTTCACTATAGGCTTTGGAATGGTAGATAGTAACTTCTAGAAGGATAAGGAAATCTTGCAGACTAGGAGTATAAGGTGAAGGTGGAAACAATCTCTATTAGAAAGCAGTATGTTTAACCAAAAATGAATTCGGAATCATTTTATTTTTAGGAAAATATGCTTGAAAACATGGCTAGTGATGACCTTCTCAAAGAACTTTGGGGAAAGATTTGACAATTTAGAATAAATGGTTTCATAGGGAACTGAGGATACCTTGCTCATTGGTGTGAACAAACACATGACCTGGAGGTCTGAGGTTTTCTATTCCAGAATCATTCACTTTCTAGCACAAGATATTTCAGCTGAAGAGTTAAAGAGTTGAAATTCCACAGTAATTTTATTTCATGTATTTATCTTACTGATCTTGGCTGGAAACTGGAGGCCTTTGAAGTACCTTTCATTTTCTTCTATGTGCTTCTTATGGATGTGGTATTTTTCATGGTTCAGCAGCTATATTGAGCTTCTTAAAAGGTATCTTCTTTATATCTTTCCTCAGGTGGTTCCATTGTTTCTCACTAATGTGAATTTTTTTCTCTTGGCTCTGAATTTTACGACTATTACATTTCTTTGGTTTTTTTTTTTAGTATTATTTGAATGATGATCTCTTGGTCCAGAAAGCCAAGATGGAATTTGTATTTTTAGGGTTTCTTATAATACAGTTGCCTTGGTAGAAAGCAAAGATGATCATGGGTTACTTGAGGCCTAATCAAGTATGTGAAGCCATAGGCATATAATTCAGGGCCCTGATCAGCAATGCTTTGTCATTGTGTCCCATTTCTACCTTTTTGAATCTCTTCTGGAAACTTGTTTCTGATTTCAAACTTCTTTGGTTTCTCTAACTGGTCTAACATGGACAAAGTATCTGGTGTATGCAGGGCCCAATGTTAACAGACCAAAGACATGGAAAAGTTCCTTGTGATAGGAGTAAGATCAAATATAAAAGCAGGTCTCATAGTGTGTTAGAAATAAGTGAATAAGAATAAGGATAATCTAAGAAAAGAGACCTTTGCCAAGAAACCAAAACAAAAGTAAAGGATGGCAAGAAAGAGCTCAATACCAATTGGCATCTCAAGAAATAATGCAAGTACTATCTAGCTCTAACAAAGATTTACCCAGAGAAGTATAATATATGGACTAAAAAATTGGCTTTAATTTAATTGCCACAAAGGAAGGCCTATGTATGTGCCTAACTAAATGGGACTCTAAACCACTCCTACGTTAAAATGTTAACATAGAGAAGTAATTGGAAAAACTGACCTAGTTATGTCCAAGGAGAGTGAGCCTGTATAACCTTCCTAAAGGAGGTATGAGGAAAGAATCTGCATCAAGTCAAAACAGTTGTAAAGGAGGAAGAAGTGAGGTGATTTCACAGAAATATATAAAACCAAGCCCACATGATCGGGAAATTCTACTACAGACTTGTTGCTTTTCCTGCTGACTGACCTAATTTTGGTAGGTAATATGTCATTAACGGAATGTATTATACATATTGCCTCACCTGTTCTTCTAATTGGCATCACTGTCTGAAAGAAACAATAGTGTAGGAAAAGGCAAAAGTCCGTTCTCCTGGAGTCTTCTCTGGACTGGCTGAGATTGGAGCAGTGCAAAAAGTCTAGTGGGTTGGGCCTGTCTTAAGTGTGAACTTAAAGAGGGACTCAACAATATCCTGGATGTTTACACTGACTTAGAAAGTGAATGTACTTTCAAAATTTCAATGTTGGGTTCTATTTCACATTTGACTTGCTTCTTTATGATGCTACGGTCTGCACAATATAAGTGACATCTCCAGATGTGATCTTTTAAAGATTCTGGGGTCCAGTTTCAATCACTTGATTTCTTTAGTTGTTTTGAACCTATAATTACATGGTTGGTGGTTTTGCCATATTTGCTCATGGGATTTCAATGTTCCATGTAATTCAATCTGGAACTTCTACTTTGTAAACTTTCTTAATCACTTTTATCCTCAGACCAAGGAGTGATAATAGACTAGTGGATGGGAAATCACACATTATTGGCTGAGTGTCCACATAGCACATCTGGGAAAAATCCACCCAAGAGGAAAGCCCAGTGCTTTAGCTCTATAAATAGTGCTTTAAAAGAAAGTCCTTCCCTCTTGTTTACCACTCCTAAAAGTGAATCTATGGACTACATATGGAAACTGAAAGTCTATCTTGAAATAATATATGGGGTCACTCATGTCACTAAGGGGGTCCAAGGAATTTTCCAGTCCTTGAAACCCTGAAGCCCTTGGTGATGTCTGACTCTTCTTCAGAGGTCCCACTCTCAATATTTCGAGAGAATTCTCTCTCACAAGTCATTTGGGTGGCCCTTCATTTTCCATGACTTTTCTCTGAGTGGGCATTTTTCCCATTCTTAGCATTTTACTATCAACTTCCTCCAAAATCAGGGGAGAAATTAAAAGTTCTTTTGTTCCTAATCCCACCTCTCTCTTTAGCTCTTAGCTACATTATTAGCTACTTTTATATCTCTAATCCCCAGCACAGTTTCTGGAATTGCAGATTACTGGACTCTCGCCCAGCAATTTGTAAATCAGCACCCAGTTTCCACTTGGTTGTTATTTCCTTGAATAGCAGTTATTGCCTTTGATTGACAACCTTAAGGAGGAAATGGTAAAGAATTGAGCGCCAAAACCCTAACAAGTTCCCTAACCTACTGTTTTCTTCTCGGAAATGTATTCATTTATGCTTTAAAAAAACTCTTTGTCAAGGATTGTAAAACCATAAGTAGACATTCACTGGTATCCATAATAGTAGTATCTACCATTTGTTATATCATACAATTGTCATACAATAAATTACGACGGTCAAATATTGATTTTCAAACTCCTCCACTTCCTTCACATTTATCAGTTGGAATTTTACTGTAAGGAAGAACCTTCTGTACGTTCCTATTCACTTATCCATTTATTATCAGTATTGACTCATGAATCCTATTTTATTCAGTAGGTTGTAATTTATTATTTAGCCTTATTTCTTTTCATGCTCAAATGATCATAGATTTGACTAGTTGGAGCCCCTTCAAAATGGCTCCTGTGTCCTCCTGATATGCTCTCATCATTTTTTTGAAGCATTTATTTTTTTACCCGACAAGACATTTCAGGCTCAGATTATAATTTCCCCGATAGCCCTGCAATCAGTCATTTCTTCTAGGAGCTCTCGGTGCCATTTCTTTCCTTTGAGTAAGAAATGGAATCTAGAAAGCAAGATGGGGCACTAAGCTGTGCTGCACATTGCTACTTGGGTTTACTTCTTCTAAGCTCTTTTCCCTCACAGCCTGGCCAACAAAATGAATTGTCAATATTTTGAATACGTGTTAATCTGATGAGAGAAAAACAGTATCTCAGTGCAGTTTTAACTTGCATGTCTCATTATAATGAACTTGAACACCTTTTCATATACTTAAGGACTTTTATATCAATTTTTGCTAAATTTTCTGTTCTTTTGCTCATTTATCTGTTCTTTTGCCCACAGGTTAAGGATTCTGTCCTACAAGATCCCTCACCCCATTCCTGCCTCCCCTTCTGATGCCAATCGCTAATCCAGGTTGCCTCCTGGGCTTCCTGACGGGCTATAGATTGGAGGTTCTAATGACCCTCTCCTTGGGTTTGATTAATTTACTAGAGAGGCTCAGGAACTCAGAGAAACATTTACTACTAGATTACTGGTGTATTATAAAAGAATATAACTCAGGAATAGTCAGATGGAAAAGAAGCATAGGGCAGGTATGGGGAAAGGGGTGCAGAGCTTCCGTGCTCTTGGGGCACGCCACTCCCCCCCTCCTTTTTTTAAATGGAGGCTTTATTACATAGGTATGAATGATTAAATCATTGACCATTGGTGATTGATCTCAGTCTCCAGCCCCTCTCCCCTCCCCAGAGGTTAGGGAGTGGGATTGAAAGTTCTAACCCTTTAATCGCAAGGTTGGTTCTCCTGGCAACCAGCCCCCATCTTTAGGTCTCAAAGTAACCTTATTAACGTAACAAAAGACAAAAGACACCTCTGTGGCTCTCAACACTTAGGAAATTCCAGGAGTTTTAGGAGATCTGTGCCAGAAACAGGGCTGAAGACCAAATATAAATTTCTTATTATAAATCACAATACAGTATTATAATATGGGTTTTGAATCATAGGTTATAGAGGAATTCATCCATATTTTCTTTAAGCACTTGCATGGCTTTACTTTTTTACATATCGATTCCAGATCGGTTTGTAGTTTGTTCTCATATATGTTGCTAGGAATTGATCTAAGTTCATCTTTATTCCAAATGGCTATGCAGTTGTCCCAATATAATTTAATAAAAGTACCATTTTGTCCTAGTCATCTGAGATATTCCCTTTACCATATACTAGATTTCCACACATAATTGGGTCTGTTTTTGGACTGTCTCCTGTATTCCCTTGGTCTATTGTTTTACTTATGTGCCAGTACTACATGGTTTTACATACAAGTCAATCATATTCTAACCTCATCTTTTACAGATGAAGAAACAGAGTGTCTTTTCCCAAACCAGGCAGTGGCAGAGCCAGGGCTGGAAACTGGTTTTCTTGACTTAAAACATGATTCTTTTCCTTCTGTGCTGTGCTGCTCTCATCTCTCTCCTTCACTGTCTTTGGTGAGAGTATAAAATCTAGTTACAAGGAAGAGCCTGCTTTGTCCAGAAAAGAATAGCCATGGAATTATACTCTTCTTAGAATGGATTTGTAGAAAGAGTCATGAGGCAAATGCCTTTGGGAGAATGCAAAGGAATATTCTACCACATGGACTGTTCTATAGAGTGTAGGACCTGGAAAGATGCAGAGTGAGTGGTAGAGAGATCATATAAGAGGAAGTTGAGAAGCAGAGGGGTTAAGTGATATGTCCAAGGTCACACAGTATACAAGTGACAGAGCTGTGGTTTAACACAGATGCCCTTGCAGCCCTCCCAGCTCCTTGGCAATGATTTATCAGGCATGTTTTTGAACAACCGCTTCTTTTAAGCTGCTGTACATTTGTGTGTACATTAAAATTTGACCTTGTTATATAATGTCTGGTACAAAACAGACATTGGTAGCCTGCCTGTACCCCACTTAAGTTCCTGCTGAAGTTTTTACCTAAAGAATGAAAAAAATTGTTGGATGGGTTTGGAGAGACAATTCCTCTTATAAATAGTGCTAAAACTCCTTTTTTATATGGACCTGTTCAGCTAAAATCTAAACAGCAAAGACATTTGATTTACTGCAGGCATTAGGCTGGAGTGTTAAGTGGTTGTTTTAATTGCAGAGTTTTTATAAAAGAGCTACTTTCACCATATAGTTGATTACAATTTAAAAACAGAGACATATGATTTATTATAAACAGTGTTTTTGAGAACTAAACTTTTTTTTTTTAAGAACTAAAAATATGTATTTCAAAAATTTTCAACTCCAGGAGATGTGGGGACCTGACTGCTTTCTTTTCCTCCTTTGGAAATGGTATGTGGCTGTTGAGTTTTAAGTGGTCAGAGAGTCTTCCTTGGTGGTATCAAAGGATAAGAAAGAGGAAATAGGAATCTTCTGGGTTCTGTGTTTGACTGGGCTGAAGACAGGGCCCAGGCAAACTGGGTAAGTAACCTGCAGCATGGGCTTGCTTTGGCTGGTCCAGTCTTCAATTATATGCCACCTCTAAATATTCATCCCTTCCCCGCAGGTCTCACCATCCTCTCTCTATCTTAGCCAATAAACAGGAACATAATTGATCAGAGTGGCAGCAGAGGCATACTCACACTATTAAAAGGTGTACTCTCTTACTCTCACCATAAAATTCTGTGACATCTGGGAATGCCAAAGCCCAGTATAAAAAGTGTACACTTCCACTTTCAATAGAAAACCCCATGAAATGTTTGGTTTTGAAGTGCTTAGTTTGTTTAGCTGTCGCAGGTGCAAAGTGTTTCAAATTTTTTGTGTGTGTGTAGAATTGTTCTGAAAGATGAAAGTGTTTGAGATATTTTTCTTGGGAAGCTGTTTTTGAAGTTGCATTTGAATATGAGGGTCTCTGTTATTTAGAGGCTTTACTAAGTGAAAAACAAAAGTAATTGTGATAAAGGTTTACATATTGGACGGATCCCAACAAAATGTCTTTTATATATTAAGTGTCTGATTATTATATTCCATTTTCCATCTAGGCTCCCTTTGTTCCTCACTGCATCCTGAAAAGAGATTGCATCGTCTTTAAAATGGACACACACACAAACGGATAAAAGCAAATGGTGTTTTTCTAGCACTAGATTAAGACCTGAAGAGACCCCAAGTATTGGGAAGATTATTTCCTTCATCTCTCCCACCCTTAGTATTATATTCAAAGTAAACCTTGGAGGGATGCTGAAGATAAGATGGCTTCGTTCTATATTTTCTGATAAATCCATCATCTTCTCTTAACCCCTTTGCCTCTCTTATTTGCCTTGAGGGTGCCCTAAGCATGTGTTTAGCTGGCCTATTGAATATTATAGCACTGGGTATATTGGTAAACCCTGTACACATTTCCTTGGGATAAGTAGGGAATTACTTCAGCTGAAAAGGGATTGTTTTCTAGGTCTTATTGCACCAGAATTAACTGAAATCTTGTTTAAGCCAACAGTTCTTGAGTAAACAGGATAAAAATAAATAAATAAATAAATTGCGTGCTTATATATACAGAGCACTGTTCTAAGTGTTTTACATGTGTTATTCACTTATCACATAACCTATAGCGGTTTTGTTTTTATCTCAATCTTACAGAAGAAGAAACAGGGACAGAGAAATTAAGAAACTTGCTCAAGGTCAGAGTCCTACTAAGCAGCAAAGTTGGAATTTGAATCTAGGCAGTGGCTTCAGGTTATTATGCTATACAGCCGCTCTACTCAAAAAGAATTAAAATAGCAAGCACTTTCACACTGCTAGACACTACTGTGAGTACTTTATGTATTTTAGCGCTTTTAGTCTTCACCAAAACTCTGTGAGGTGTGCTCATTTTCTATTTACTCTTTCAAACACGTTCCATCCTTCCATACCCTGTGGTGTACCTTGAGAGGCTGACCTCTGGTACCGAACATTTTGCTTTGCGGTTTCTGGTTGTGTTTGCCGAATAGAGTTCCCAGCATGAGTTCAGGAGGTGGAAGCAAAGTGAGGTCATGGTACATATTACTTTAGTTTCCTCCCTTTTGGGTCACTGTGGGTTGGCTGCACCCCTTACTCAAAGACTACAGCTCCTGTTTATTTGCTTTTCTCCAACAGTCTCGCTCTCTGGGTTTTGGTGACAGTGTCTTCCTCCTACCTACTAGGCGTAGGGGTGGTAAAGTCTCTCTGCTGTTGCTAGCTCAGGGGTGCTCTGACCCCCTGCAAAGAGTCCCTTCATTAATCTCTCCTCAAACACTGTTTTGGAGTGTGCCGTTTTTCTTGCTAACGCCCATATGAAACAAGGTATATTCTGTTATCATCGGCATATTTGACTTAATAAGGCACAGGGAAGTAAAATAACGGGCCCAAGGTAATTGTTAGAATTGGGATTAAAACCTATGCAGTCTGGCTAATGTCCAGGCCTTTAGTCACTACACTCTTGTGCCTTACGGTTTCAGCATGTGTTGGGCTTTCCGCAAAAAAAGCTTACAGTGCAGGTTATTTCATATCAAAGGACAATTAATGGATAGTTTACTGTAGCTGAGGAAGGTGATGTAAAGATTTAAGCATAAAAGTGCTATAGGGTAAATGTAATGAGTTTATTCACATATGTATCAAACGTTTATCAAAGTTTTATATTTTGGAAACAAATCATCAACAAAACAGATTGCTGATTGTGAATAGTCCTAAGACTCACCTATTTGTTCTCCAGTATTTTGAATTTAATTAGCAAGGAGTGATACAGCAAAAAAGCCTCGGCCATTTGATATAGCTGTGATTATTGTCCAATATACATAACTTTAAAAAATCTTCCTTTGAGTCAATAATGTTAATCAGTGATTAGTAATGTGTTTTCTTTCCCTAGGCAGTAGAAGTTCTCCTTTTAGTTATTATGTGCATTCAAAATATGTACGATATAATCAAGGTATAGAGTCTTGCAAAATCAGATGATTCTTTTTTTATGCCAGTACTACAAAAAGAGTACCAGTTAATATACATGTGAATTCTTTTCCCCTACTAATTGAAATATTCCTTTTGGGAATCATTCCACTTTAAGCTTTTAGAAAAAAGAACACTGGACCAGGAATAATAGTCCTACATTCTGAGGCCAACTTTGCCTCTAACTGGTTCAAATAGACTAATTGTTTGGACTGCAGTTTCCTCATCTTTATAGTAATGGAACTGGGCTAGGTGGTCTTTTAACACTAAGGTTCAATGACTCTGATTAACCTCTATTGTTTTTATCCCTATCAAATATTAGAAGACACGAAAAAGTGAGGCTAGGCATCTAAGGTAAAAATTGTATTTAGTGCAGAGTTGGAGTGATATACTGCTCTCTTGATATCTGTTCCCTGACTATACTATTAGTCCCTAGAAAAAAATGTGTACTAGTTAGGGTGACACTGGCTCCTATAACAAATATGTGCAAAATATACAATCACTCAAAATACTAGAAATTTGTTTCAGGGTGGCTCTGCTTTGCTCAGGACTCAGATTGATGGAGGCTCTGGCATTTTCAACACGTCTCGCAAGATCATTTTTATCTCCATCTCTGACAGCCAGTGGCAGAAAAACACAGAGGAACATATTTAAAGTTTATATAGGGTAGGTATGGAAGTGGCACATATCACTTCTGTTCATATTCCATTTTCTAGAACTCATTATATTGCCCCTCATAAATGCAAGCAAAGCTATGAAATACAGTATAGTTGTGTGCCCAGGAAAAACAGAAGCACATGGATTTTAGTGAACCATTAGCAATTTTTGCCTTAGAATGGGTGTGACATATACAAAACAAATTTATCTTTAGGGAAATTGCCCTATTTTTTCCAGGTTGTCAGTGGCCCCATTTTGTCGTATTTTAATAACTCTTTTCTGTAAATCCCCTTTCCATCAGCTCTGTAATTTATGTTTATAGCCACTGCTTCTCTTTAAGCTTCTTATATCAGTTACTGGAATTGAAATTAAGAGAGACTATGACCTCACGCAGGAATGAGAGAAAGTATTTTTTTCCTGAACACGATCCTGAGATAATCATGAGGAAGAAGAACTAAAGGAAAAACCGATATTTTAAAAAAAGCAACAAAGAAATGTTTAAAAAAGATGAGAATGGAATATCTGGGTGGAGCGGGGACACTCATAATGGTGCTTTGAAGTACCATTCTTTCAAGAGAATTGAGTCAAGAGTCACAAGATTAAGACCACAGTGGGATGTGCCGCCTTCAGGAGTGTCCCTGGCAAAGGAGACCTGCAAGTTATAGCTTTTGTGGTTCTCTTTTCTAACTAAGAAATAAACGGAGCCACAGCATATCAGTGGAGCCTCGTTTTCCTCAGTCTTTCCCGCTCCCAGGGTTCGTTGCATGCTGTCCCCAGCAGCCACAAAATACTGAGGATGCCTTGAGATAGCATGTTTTCCATCCAAAATCATGATTCATGAATCCCCTTTATTGTAAACTAACCTGCAGAATGGGAGAAAGACAGAAGCAGCAGGCAGGGAATACACGTTTTGGGGTTTGTAATTTTGAGACTTAGGTTCTGAGTTATTCCAGGAACTTCACTGAAATTTGGCTTATCATCATAGCATCTTCAAAACTATAAGCAAGAGTACAACAAATCAGAATAAGAAAAAGGAGACTGTCCCAGTGAACCTCAGAGGGTAACTGAAACAGATGAAGGTAGCTTGGGAATACAGTATAATTTTGTTAATCATGTACTACAAATATCCATTTACATAGTATCTGTCTAATTATGTCTTTTGGGGAAACAAGAATCATATCCCATAAAGGCTGCCTCTGATATTGTTAGCCCACAGCATGGTATTAGTCCAGTCCCTTTCCATATTTGGTGAGACTTGTCAGTTTATTTATTCATTCAGAAATATGAGAAGAAGGATGATCCAAGTCACACGAGACAAAAGGCATTTCATTACTAAATGCGAGGCCTGGGTTTTAGTACTGGTTTGCTATGATCTTATGTGACATTAGGCAAATTATTTAACCTCTTTAGACCAAGGTTTCCTCATTAGTAAATATGTTGTTGTGGTAATGACCTGACATTATGCAACTGTTGATTATTGCCTTCCTTTTTCTGGGAAAGGCTTTAAGGTAGCTGATTCCAGAAACATGTACTTTTAACTTTGTATGCCAGGGTACCAGCAGCTCTGTAATAACGTATTATCAAATAAGACGCTTGATTAGGTTCAACAAATATATATTTGGCTTAAAAATCTTACTTCAATATTCAACCAGTCTTTGTAGAGGTATCTGGCTGAAATAAATTTATTCAAAAGATTACTTATGCATACTATGGGAATCTATGAATGAGTGAGGTATGGTTTCTGCTTATATAAAGGCTTATAGAAGTATAGGAGATCTAAGACATTTATTTGAATAACTGTAATATATGATACAGTGTTAAGTGCTACTAACTGCCTGCTTCTCATACAGTAGGAGTGTACCTAGGGAAATTTCTGCCTCCTTTTTCTTCTCCTTTCAGGCTGACTGTCTTTCCAAAGTCCATGAGAGAGGTAGCGTGGTGAGTGAGAATGCAGAGATCCTCTTAAGAATAAAGCCCTGATCAAGGCAGTAAAATAGGCATAACATAGTGAATTAGGTAGATAACATACTTCAGTATCACAAAGGGTAAATCTAAACCCTAGTTTCTTTAATGAATCATCTAAAAAAGTAAGTTTCCAGTAATCACAAATTGTAAGAATCATTTCTCACTAGAAAATAAGTCTGATCTTGTTTGCAGGAGAAATAAGATAAGAATGTTTTTCTTTTTCTGTGTGGCCCAATGTAGTTTTATAGCCAGAAACTCCAGATTTGAATCTGGGGAATTCCCTGGTGGTCCAGTGGTTAGGACTTTGTGCTCTCACTGCTGGCATGGGGTGCAGCAAAACAAAAAACAACAAACAAACAAACAAAACCCCAAAACAAAAACAAAAACAAAACACACAGATTTTGAATCTGGACACTTTCTTGCTTACCAGTTGTGCAATTTCCCTTTATGTAAAATCAGAGGTAATAGTAATTGCCTCATAGAATTGCACAGTTTAAAAATAAATGATACTCCATAAATGTTTGTTTTTTCCTTTCATAGTCAAGGATACGAACAATAATATATTTATCTATTTACCTGATTTGTAAGTATGGTTATCTACTTTCTGTTGAGGAAGCTTCCCTCACTGCCATGTTGACTAAAATGTAGACAGTTATTCTTTTCCTCCTTCTCTCCCCCCTCCCTCCCTCCCTTCCTCCCTCCTTCTCTTTCTCTCTCTTTCTTTCTTTTCTTCTTTAACGTAAAATAAACTTCATTTATTCCTGGAATTACCAACCCTTTTTTATCCCTTTTAGGCTGGTGATTTCTAATAGTTTACAATTTTTCTTTTATTTTTCCTTTTTATTTTTCATACAAGTTTTAAAGGTTACTTTCCATTTACAGTTATTACAAAATATTGGCTATATTCCCCATGTTGTACAATACATCCTTGAGCCTATCTTATCCCCAATAGTTTGTGTCTCCCAGTCATTATTCTTTATTATTAAGAATATATTGGCTAAACCCTCAAAACTTTAAGTAGATAGAATCCATTGTTATGAGGAGTGAGACTTCTGATTCATTTTACATCTGGTGTTTTACCAATAAATGGCCAGAATGTGAGGAGTTTGGTTGTGATTTATCATCTCTCAGCTGCAACATCTATGCTAAAATTTCAACTTTTGTCTTCATTTTGCACAGATGCCTTCTAATGGTGTTTGCTGGGCAAGGCAAGGGCACCTTGTAGTCTTTAAACATTAATGTCAAGGAAGAATGAATGTTTAAGCAAGCAAAGCCTCTCTTCCCCATACAGGCATTCCTCCCTGTTCTTCTCTTCTCCCTTAACAACTCGTGCACAAGTCAGATTGTGTATCTTCTCGCACATGACTCTGAAAAGACATCCACACTCTTGTTCTGTTGACATCTAACGGAGAATTCCACTGTATAAGAAAGAGCCATCTGGATCATGAGAACGTGGCCTATAGCACACTCACTCCATCAGTTTATCATAGTTAGCATGATAGATACCAAAGGAGGTTATTGCAGCTCTTCCCTTGGAGATGTTTAACTGTTTGTTATCATTAGGGACCGTCTGACTTGGGTACAAAAGATGGGGCTATATGACATCTGGAGGCTTATTTCAATGCTGTTAACTCTATTTCCCAGATGTTGGTATTGTGGCTTGCAGATACTGTAATCAGGAGCAGTGTGCAAAGGACAAGGGATTCAAATTCCCTTTCTAGGCCTGTATTTCCACATCTCCTTCACCCTCATGCACCTCTTGTTGAAACACATTGAAAAGAGACAAGCTGGGTTGGGAGCATATGGCAGCGAGGCTAGTGGGAGTAGATAAGGATTACGCAGAGACTCAGGTCAGGCATTGAATTGAGTCTCCATGGAATCTCATTTTTTCAAGTGATTTGAATTAATTGCTCCCCAAATTATCTCCTTTCAAGGCAGAGAATTATCTGCAACGAACCCTATGCAATAGCAATGAGTGTGAGTCTTTGCACAAAACAGAGATACATGGTTTTTGTTCAGTGGGTTTGGAAATAAATTCTGATTATGAATTTCTATTGTAGTTCACATCATGATATTGCAGTGGCCTCATCAATCTTAACATATTACAAAATTAGCAATGCATAAAGTAGTAGGGCGTGACATTAGACTCAATAAACAAAGCCAGATTAAGCAGAGCAGTTGGTTCAGGACACTGTATGGGGCAGGAACTGGGGGTGTGGTGAGGAGAACACCAAGCAACTTTAATACCAGCGATTACAAAATGT
Source organism: Balaenoptera ricei (assembly GCF_028023285.1). Taxonomy (NCBI): domain Eukaryota; kingdom Metazoa; phylum Chordata; class Mammalia; order Artiodactyla; family Balaenopteridae; genus Balaenoptera; species Balaenoptera ricei. The sequence goes on from NC_082641.1 coordinate 36,947,836, forward strand.
GTGAGACTGAGGAAATGGTCAATTGAGTTAATACGTTACATCAATTGAGCTTATTTTTTAGGTTGTAAAGTGTGAATATTTATTTCTTGGTAAATTACCTCTTTAAAGTGTTGTAAAAACAAAAAGGTTTTTAGAAAATTTGTAAAATAAAGCACACTGTTATAGAAAAGTGATTAATTGCAATGTCAGCTAACTAGCTATTAAATTTTGGGCAAGTTCCCAAGGCTTTGCCAAGATGAAATCTCTAGATCTCAGTTTCTTTGTAAAATAAGAGGTTAGTTTAGATGTCTTCTAAGGTCTATTTTTGTTATATAGTTGTATGATGGTCTAATAATTAATGAATTCAACACCCAATATGTATTTAAGGCTATGATGATCCCAGAGTTACCCTGGGTGCTGTGGACACAGGGATAAATAAGGCAATAATCCTGTCCAACGGGCCTGCAGATCTGTCTCCTCTTTACCTGCGCATGTTCTAAAGCACTTGTTTAGAATTACCTTGTTTTTTTCATTCATATCCCAAGAGCCATATGGAATATGTTATTGGAGGTGTTTCTGGACTCATGCAACAGAGCATTAGTAGGATAATGATGAGTGATAGAATGTTTTAGTGGAATGCCAACTATGGGGACATAGGTTTTCTTAGCCTTCAGGATACTAAAGTAAGCACCAGAACATTACCTGTATCTTGATGAATCTCTTGTTTTTGTCCTTTCCTGGCTATGGATTCGTATCATTCCACTGAAATTTAAGTGCACATGGAAAATTTAGTTTATAACTTGCCGAAAGTGCTTTGGAAATAGACAGAAGATGTTATCTCACTGTCCCAGATAGTTCTGTGTTCAATTCTGAGCCTTAGGAGTCTGCTGTGTTGTTGGAGATGGTGGAGGGAGGAGGAGGGAGCAGTTACATCAGTTAAAAGGAATGAGCATGGGGAGGAAACAAATTGATGAAGATGGGCTAGGAAGATTAGGACCAGTCTCTTTGGGGGTCACGCTTGAAGCGAGTGAAGTTGAGGTGGATGTGGGTTAGTAGAAAGTGACAGGTTTACTGCATTTCTGCATTTCAGAGTATTAAAAGTGGGGAAACTCCTGGAAGAGTAAAAGAGATTAAACTTTAGAGGAAAAAAGGAATATCACCATGAATATAGCAGTAAGGATTTAGGGAATAAATTATAGAATGAAAATATGCTAAATGACAGTTTTAAATGAATTAATGTATAGTAAGTAAAAAGTGGGTTATTGAGGAAAGTTAGAAACATTGAAATGTGTTTTAGAGAAGATGATTTTGTTTTAGGACTGAAGGTTTTTGTTGCAGGTAAGCTGTATGGGCCACAGGCCTTGTTCAAACTCTTATGTCTTCTTGAACAGGCTTTCATTGTCAGGTTTACAATATTTTATATTTTAATACATAGTATATATTGTGTTGTGTGATATGTTATTTGTCTAAGGATGCATTTGAACGCTGGGCATAGTGAGCTGAGGTTAAGTATCTGAAGAATAAATGACTGAATTTTCCAAATACTTGGTTAGAGAATTTTCTCATGGTTTCAAATGTAGCTCAGAAATTTGGCTGAGGATGTCAGAACTGTTAATCATATGCTAAATTTAACATTTTATCAATAAACAAATTAATAACTCATGACTAAAAAGTTTTAAATTACATTAGCATACTCATTCACCTAGAAGATTTGCCAGAAGTGTGCCACTCTCTAGGTCATGATATAGAAGCATCCAACTTTGAGCAAATTTTAGAGTTAAAATCTGGATACACAAGATAAATCAGGTGTGATTATTCTTTATTAGGGTAGTAGCGTCCATTTTTATGAAAATTATAGAATTATTATATATGTATATTACAAATATATATATATATATATATAGAGAGAGAGAGAGAGAGAGAGAGAGAGAGAAAGAGAGAGAGAAAGAGAGAGATTTATAAACCAAAAATCAAAATTAGTCACAGCTATTGCAGACAATATTTATTAAAAGCCAATATTTATTAAAAGCCAATATTTACTAAAAGCCATTAAAAGCCATAATATTGTTTGGCATACTGTGGGATCCAAAGAGATTTTTAATTTGGTCCTGAATTACAGAGAAAGTTGCCAGTTATTAATGTTACCTAACATTAATAATTTATAATGCACACATATCCAAAATGTGATGGCTTTAAAATATGTCCACAGATTCTTTGTCACTCTTCCCAATGAGAGGGAGAATCTTCTTAGAACTGGGTGGGCTTTTGTGACTACTTCAACCAGTAGAGTCATGGGGGATACATTTTAAGACCCCCCCAGTGAATGGCTGAAACTAGATAGTACGGAATCATATATATACTGTTTTTTCCTTTATATACATACCTATGATAAAGTTTAATTTATAAATTAGGCGCAGTAAAAGATTAAAAAAATGATAAAATAGAATAATGATAACAGTATACTGTAATAAAAGTTATGTGAATGTGGTCTCTCTCCCTCTCTGAAAACATCTTGTACAAATTTAACAGCTTTTCCATCTTAACTAAGCACTTATCACACACTGTGGCTGTAACTTCTGCAGTTTGAGGTGTGACATCAAAACTAGCACAAATTTCTTTTTCCTTCTTCACAATTTCAGGGATACAAGATTTGTTCTTACCGTAGATCTTAGCAACCTCTGCGTATGATTTTTTTTTTTTCTTTCCTTAACTTGAGAACTTTCACCTTTTCATTTAAAGGATGCACTTTACTGCTTCTTTTTGGCATATCCGAATTACCAGCATAACTACTTTTGTGCTTTGGGGCCATTATTAAGTAAAATAAGGGTTACTTGAACACAGGCACTGAGATGCCCTGAGAGCTGATCAGATAACCAAGGCTCGCGATACACCCTTGACTCGGGGGCGGGAGGGGGCGGGAGGAGGCGGGGCGGATGATTCACGTCTCTCCGGACGAAGCAAGACAGCGCGAGATTTCATCACGCTAGTCAGAACCGCGCGCAATTTAAAACTTATGAATTATTTATTTTTGGAATTTTCCACGTAATATTTTCGGACTGTGGTTGACTGTGGGCAACAGAAACCGCAGATGAGGAAGGACTACTGTATTTACTCTCAAAACCTGCAGCAGCCAGGTAAGCAGTCTGACTGCCTCGAGGCCGCCATGCTGTGAAGAAGCTCAAACTAACCCATGTGGAAAACCACAGGGCAAGACCCTGACACTTCATGAAGAGACAGAGATGCCTGGTCAGCCCTCAGGTCTGAAGTTCGCACTTGAGTTACCGTCTCACTGCAACCACTTAAGAGACCCTGAGCCAGAACTGCCCAACAAAGCCCTTCCTGAATTCTCGCTTCAAAGAAACGGTGAGACGTAATAAAATGTTTTAAGTCACTAAATTTTGGAGTAACTTGTTATACATCAATAGTGGCTAGAATACAAAGACAGTTTGAGAGGAAATATGCAAATCAAGAGATTAAAAACCATTTACGGCAGTGATTTATAACATCTGGGGAGAGTTATAAACTCCCTTGAGATTTTGATGAAAGAGATGGGCCTTTATTCTAGAAATATTTTGTGTAAAATTTCTGGTTGTTCAAGGCTACATGAAGCACAGTCTTGCTCAAGACCTCAGTTTTAGAAGCAGTTGAAAAATTTCTTCAGGTACCTGATTTGAGATATTTACTGAAATTGAGTACAAAATTTGACTCCCTGTCAGTCGACTAAAAGGGAAAGAAGATAGGTTATACAACATTTTCATTGTCTAGTAATAAAATGAAATGAGAGCCTAGATATTTGGGAAGACATGCTTTTTCATGGCAGAAAATTTGGGGGGAAATTTATAGTTTGGAAACTTCTTTGACCTGATTAACCAATGCACAAAGCCACACATAAGGTTGTTCGGCTAAGTAGATATGGCCTTGGGGAAATGAACAGTTTTCAGCTGATGAAAATTCCGTAAAGTTTAAAAAAGTGTTTATTTTTATAGTCTTATCAACTAAAGAGAAAGGAAGTCCTTAAAATTTGTATTCTTTAATGGTGAAGATTTGCTTTAGGTTTTTGAGAGCCAAGTATGGTAGCTTAACCAAACAGTTGTTTTTATTAGGTAATGAGTAGGTAAGATATAAACAGTTAGTGGGGTTGGTTTTGTAACAGGTCAAGGATGTCAGTGCTGAGGTCTCTGTGATTCTCTTGGCTTTACTTTCATAGGTGCAAACTGGCTGCTCAGTCATGAAATCCATGTTCTAGGAAGGAATAAGAAGGAAGTGTAAAAAAGGGGTGGTATCTATATCAGAGAAGCAAAGTTTTCCCAGAAACCCTCGATGTGGGTTTCCCAGAAACCGTGGCCAACTTTCATTGGTCAGAACTGACGCAAGTTACTTCTAGCTACAAGGGATGATATGTAATGTATTTTTAAAAAAACCTGGGAACCTTGTTATCTTCCCCTTCCAGCCCCCCAAATAGGGGTTATCTTGGAAAGGAGGAAGGAAAGTTTGGATTTTTGGGTAGGGAACTAGCTATATATGCCAAATATTTGATTAGTAAAATTTTTAGTAGTATTTTAAATGTCATATTACATAAATAGCTATCAGAGCTATCTATCAGCTATCAGTGAAGTCTATTGATTTCACTGGCCTTATATCACATCTAAATGCTTTTGATTACTTGCTAGTGGTATTCCCTCACATGTATCTTTATTTTTATTTATTTATTTATTTTTTTATAGCCAATTGGAGTATTGGCCTATTTTTTTACAATACAACTCTTTTTTTAAAAAAATTAATTAATTAATTAATTTATTATTTTGGCTGTGTTGGGTCTTCGTTTCTGGGCGAGGGCTTGCTCTAGTTGCGGCGAGCGGGGGGGCCACTCTTCATCGCGGTGCGCGGGCCTCTCACTATCGCGGCCTCTCTTACCGCAGAGCACAGGCTCCAGACGCGCAGGCTCAGTAGTTGTGGCTCACGGGCCCAGTTGCCCCGCGGCATGTGGGATCTTCCCAGACCAGGGCTCGAACCCGTGTCCCCTGCATTGGCAGGCAGATTCTCAACCACTGCGCCACCAGGGAAGCCCTCACGTGTATCTTTAAATAAAATAGTTTGAAATTTGATGCTTAGACACTACGAGATACAAAAGTGCAGATGTGGACTTGTTCAGTCTTTGTAGGCAGAAAAAAATTAAAACGTCATTTTATTTGAAGACTTATTTAGAGATTTAAGCCTAAGACAAAGAAAATTTATATCTCTATCTTTGTTTACCAGTATATTACTTTTTATTACGGACAGCTTTAATTAGTGGTTGTCTATTGACGACATACAAAAGATATTCATATAAATATCCTAGCAATGAAAACAGTTCTTATTTAAAGATGACTGTCAAATGAGTCCTGCTATGTTGCCTATCAATGAGTCTGGCTGTCAGTGTACAATTTTGTTGGCAGCTGAAAATGTAAAGTAGACTCATTGCAAAAGTTCATTTTCAACTAGCTGTTAATGTCTGGTAAACAATGTGTTGCACATTTTCAGAGCTTTGAATTAAAATTGGTACTTTATAGCTGAATGTTAAATATTCCTATTAGTTTCAAGACCTCTGGGAAGAAAAATTAATAAATCTAAGAATGAAAAGAATGAGTGTTTTGAATTTATATGCTATTGTACTTCCCAATGGCTGCTGCTAAATTTTTCTTTGTGAAAGAAAAAAAACCAGGATTTGAACTGACCACAAATTAAATAATCAAGTTGAAAATTCTCTTTCTATGAAAACAAAGGATATGGATTATTCTTATTTCCTGGCAGAAAAGTCCCAGTGTCACCAGTTTGAAAGAATAATTAATCTTCCTCAAGTTTTAAGAGAGTGAAAATTTGAATAAAATGTGTACCATTTATGTGTGTTGGGGTATATGGAGTCAAAAGCTATCCAGGGGACAGCTATAACCTATCAAAGCATCAGAAAAGTGGAGTTTTGATTTTTTCTCTGAAGTTAAGCTCCACATGATCAAAGGTAAATGAATGTTGGAAAGAAATTAATAAAATATTGTTCAAAACCACATTTTAGAATTGAAGATGGAAAATAAATATATTCTAAGGGATAACTAAGGCATATTTAATTTACTATCTAAAGAAACCAAATTAGGTTTACAGATTGAAAACTGTTTATTTGTCTCAGTGGAGTGCTTTGCAAATTTGATTATACTAGTGAATCTATAATTTTCAAATCCTTCAGCACTCTTCTGTATCCACACAAACGAGTATAGCAATAAATGCCAATGCAACATTATTCCCCCCATAAGTTTTTTTTTTTTTTAATTTAATTAATTAATTAATTTTTGGCTGTGTTGGGTCTTCGTTCCTGTGCGAGGGCTTTCTCCAGTTGCGGCGAGCGGGGGCCACTCTTCATCACGGTGCATGGGCCTCTCACTGTCGCGGCCTCTCCCGTTGCGGAGCACAGGCTCCAGACGTGCAGGCTCAGTAGTTGTGGCTCACAGGCGTAGTTGCTCCGCGGCATGTGGGATCTTCCCAGACTAGGGCTCGAACCCTTGTCTCATGCATTGGCAGGCAGATTCTTAACCACTGCGCCACCACGGAAGCCCCATAAGTTGTTTTAAAGGTTATTTTTTCATTTAATTTGGAAGTTATGGGAAGTTTGAAAAAATATAGAATAGTAGGTGGAGGGAAGAAAAATCACCCAGAGACAAGTATTAATATTTTAAAATAAGGTTCTTGAGGAGATGTTTTAAGCATCTCTTTTTGAAAGATTTCTTTGATATACCAGATAATTAATGTAAAAGATCCCACATGTCACAGAGCAACTAAGCCCGTGCGCCACAACTACTGAGCCTGTGCTATAGAGCCCGCAAGCCACAACTACTGAGCTCGCGTGCCTAGAGCCTGTGCTCTGCAACAAGGGAAGCCACCGCAGTGAGGAGCTCATGCACCGCAACGAAGTGTATGCCCCGCTCGCCGCAGCTAGAGAAAGCCCGCGCACAACAATGAAGACCCAACACGTCCAAAAATAAATAAATAAAATAAATAAATTTTAAAAATGGTAATTTTAAAATAGGGCCCCATATCAAATGACTTGATAACAGCCATGATTTTAAAATATATATATATTTTGTATATATATATATTGAGAGAGAGGGAGAGATTAAATCAGCAAGCTGCTTCTTTCGGTCATAGTTTCCAGTATTTAATTTTATTTATTTTATTTTATTTTTTATTTTATTTTTTAAACATCTTTATTGGAGTATAATTGCTTTACAATGGTGTGTTAGTTTCTGCTTTATAACAAAGTGAATCAGTTATACATATACATATGTTCCCATATCTCTTCCCTCTTGCATCTCCCTCCCTCCCACCCTCCCTATCCCACCCCTCTAGGTGGTCACAAAGCACCGAGCTGATCTCCCTGTGCTATGTGGCTGCTTCCCACTAGCTAGCTATTTTACATTTGGTAGTGTATATATGTCCATGCCACTCTCTCACCGTGTCACATCTCACCCCTCCCCCTCCCCATATCCTCAAGTCCATTCTCTAGTAGGTCTGTGTCTTTATTCCTGTCTTGCCACTAGGTTCTTCATGACCTTTTTTTTTTTTCCCTTAGATTCCATATATATGTGTTAGCATACTGTATTTGTTTTTCTCTTTCTGACTTACTTCACTCTGTATGACAGACTCTAACTCCATCCACCTCATTACAAATACCTCCATTTCATTTCTTTTTATGGCTGAGTAATATTCCATTGTATATATGTGCCACATCTTTATCCATTCATCCGATGATGGACACTTAGGTTGCTTCCATGTCCTGGCTATTGTAAATAGAGCTGCAATGAACATTGTGGTACATGACTCTTTTTGAATTATGGTTTTCTCAGGGTATATGCCCAGTAGTGGGATTGCTCGTTCATATGGTAGTTCTATTTTTAGTTTTTTAAGGAACCTCCATACTGTTCTCCATAGTGGCTGTATCAATTTACATTCCCACCAACAGTGCAAGAGTGTTCCCTTTTCTCCACACCCTCTCCAGCATTTATTGTTTGTAGATTTTTTGATGATGGCCATTCTGACCGGTGTGAGATGATATCTCATTATAGTTTTGATTTGCATTTCTCTAATGATTAATGATGTTGAGCATTCTTTCATGTGTCTGTTGGCCATCTGTATATCTTCTTTGGAGAAATGTCTATTTAGGTCTTCTGCCCATTTTTGGATTGGGTTGTTTGTTTTTTTGCTATTGAGCTGCATGAGCTGCTTGTAAATCTTGGAGATTAATCCTTTGTCAGTTGCTTCATTTGCAAATATTTTCTCCCATTCTGAGGGTTGTCTTTTGGTCTTGTTTATGGTTTCCTTTGCTGTGCAAAAGCTTTTAAGTTTCATTAGGTCCCATTTGTTTATTTGTGTTTTTATTTCCATTTCTCTAGGGGCTGGGTCAAAAAGGATCTTGCTGTGATTTATGTCATAGAGTGTTCTGCCTATGTTTTCCTCTAAGAGTTTGATAGTGTCTGGCCTTACACTTAGGTCTTTAATCCATTTTGAGTTTATTTTGGTGTATGGTGTCAGGGAGTTGTTCTAATTTCATACTTTTACATGTACCTGTCCAATTTTCCCAGCACCACTTATTGAAGAGGCCGTCTTTTCTCCACTGTATATGCTTGCCTCCTTTATCAAAGATAAGGTGACCATATGTGCGTGGGTTTATCTCTGGGCTTTCTATCCTGTTCCATTGATCTGTATTTCTGTTTTTGTGCCAGTACCAAACTGTCTTGATTACTGTAGCTTTGTAATATAGTCTGAAGTCAGGGAGCCTGATTCCTCCAGCTCCCTTTTTCATTCTCAAGATTGCTTTGGCTATTCGGGGTCTTTTGTGTTTCCATACAAATTGTGAAATTTTTTGTTCTAGTTCTGTGAACAATGCCATTGGTAGTTTGATAGGGATTGCATTGAATCTGTAGATTGCTTTGGGTAGTAGAGTCATTTTCACAATGTTGATTCTTCCAATCCAAGAACATGGTATATCTCTCCATCTATTTGTATCATCTTTAATTTCTTTCATCAGTGTCCTATAATTTTCTGCATACAGGTCTTTTGTCTCCTTAGGTAGGTTTATTCCTAGATATTTTATTCTTTTTGTTGCAATGGTAAACGGGAGTGTTTTCTTAATTTCACTTTCAGATTTTTCGTCATTAGTGTATAGGAATGCAAGAGATTTCTGTGCATTAATTTTGTATCCTGCTACTTTACCAAATTCATTGATTAGCTCTAGTAGTTTTCTGGTAGCATCTTTAGGATTCTCTATGTATAGTGTCACGTCATCTGCAAACAGTGACAGCTTTACTTCTTCTTTTCCGATTTGGATTTCTTTTATTTCTTTTTCTTCTCTGATTGCTGTGGCTAACACTTCCAAAACTATGTTGAATTATAGTGGTGAGAGTGGGCAACCTTGTCTTGTTCCTGATCTTAGTGGAAATGGTTTCAGTTTTTCACCATTGAGGACAATGTTGGCTGTGGGTTTGTCATACATGGCCTTTATTATGTTGAGGAAAGTTCCCTCTATGCCTACTTTCTGCAGGGCTTTTATCATAAATGGGTGTTGAATTTTATCGAAAGCTTTCCCTGCATCTATTGAGATGATCATATGGTTTTTCTCCTTCAATTTGTTAATATGATGTATCACGTTGATTGATTTGCGTATATTGAAGAATCCTTCCATTCCTGGAATAAACCCCACTTGATCATGGTGTATGATCCTTTTAATGTGCTGTTGGATTTTGTTTGCTAGTATTTTGTTAAGGATTTTTGTATCTATGTTCATCAGTGATATTGGCCTGTAGTTTTCTTTCTTTGTGACATCTTTGTCTGGTTTTGGTATCAGGGTGATGGTGGCCTCGTAGAATGAGTTGGGGAGTGTTCTTCCCTCTGCTATATTTTGGAAGAGTTTGAGAAGGATAGGTGTTAGCTCTTCTCTAAATGTTTGATAGAATTCGCCTGTGAAGCCATGTGGTCCTGGGCTTTTGTTTGTTGGAAGGTTTTTAATCACAGTTTCAATTTCAGTGCTTGTGATTGGTCTGTTCATATTTTCTATTTCTTCCTGGTTCAGTCTCGGCAGGTTGTGCATTTCTAAGAATCTGTCCATTTCTTCCAGGTTGTCCATTTTATTGGCATAGAGTTGCTTGTAGTAATCTCTCATGATCGTTTGTATTTCTGCAGTGTCAGTGGTTACTTCTCCTTTTTCATTTCTAATTCTATTGATTTGAGTCTTCTCCCTTTTTCTCTTGATGAGTCTGGCTAATGGTTTATCAATTTTGTTTATCTTCTCAAAGAACCAGCTTTTAGTTTTATTGATCCTTGCTATTGTCTCCTTCATCTCTTTTTCATTTATTTCTGATCTGATCTTTATGATTTCTTTCCTTCTGCTAGCTTTGGGGTTTTTTTTGTTCTTCTTTCTCTAATTGCTTTAGGTGCAAGGTTAGGTTGTTTATTCGAGATGTTTCCTGTTTCTTGATGTAGGCTTGTATTGCTATAAACTTCCCTCTTAGAACTGCTTTTGCTGCATCCCATAGGTTTTGGGTCGTCATGTCTCCATTGTCATTTGTTTCTAGGTATTTTCTGATTTCCCCTTTGATTTCTTCAGTGATCACTTCGTTATTAAGTAGTGTATTGTGTAGCCTCCATGTGTTTGTACTTTTTACAGATCTTTTCCTGTAATTGATATCTAGTCTCATAGCATTGTGGACGGAAAAGATACTTGATACGATTGCAATTTTCTTAAATTTACCAAGGCTTAATTTGTGACCCAAGATATGATCTATCCTGGAGAATGTTCCATGAGCACTTGAGAAAAATGTGTATTCTGTTGTTTTTGGGTGGAATGTCCTATAAATATCAATTAAGTCCATCTTGTTTAATGTATCATTTAAAGCTTGTGTTTCCTTATTTATTTTCATTTTGGATGATCTGTCCATTGGTGAAAGTGGGGTGTTAAAGTCCCCTCCTATGATTGTGTTGCTGTCGATTTCCCCTTTTATGGCTGTTAGTATTTGCCTTAGGTATTGAGGTGCTCCTATGTTGGGTGCGTAAATATTTACAATTGTTATACCTTCCTCTTGGATCGATCCCTTGATCATTATATAGTGTCCTTCTTTGTCTCTTGTAATAGTCTTTATTTTAAAGTCTATTTTGTCTGATATGAGAATTGCTACTCCAGCTTTCTTTTGATTTCCATTTGCATGGAATATCTTTTTCCATCCCCTCACTTTCAGTCTGTATGTGTCTCTAGGTCTGAAGTGGGTCTCTTGTAGACAGCATATATATGGGTCTTGTTTTTGTATCCATTCAGCCAGTCTATGTCTTTTGGTTGGAGCATTTAATCCATTTACCTTTAAGGTAATTATCGATATGTATGTTCCTATTCCCATTTTCTTAAATGTTTTGGGTTTGTTATTGTAGGTGTTTTCCTTCTCTTGTGTTTCTTGCCTAGAGAAGTTCCTTTAGCATTTGTTGTAGAGCTGGTTTGGTGGTGCTGAACTCTCTCAGCTTTTGCTTGTCTGTAAAGGTTTTAATTTCTCCATCAAATCTGAATGAGATCCTTGCTGGGTAGAGTAACCTTGGTTGTAGGTTTTTCTCCTTCATCACCTTAATTATATCCTGCCACTCCCTTCTGGCTTGCAGAGTTTCTGCTGAAAGATCAGCTGTTAACCTTATGGGGATTCCTTTGTGTGTTATTTGTTGTTTTTCCCTTGCTGCTTTTAATATTTTTTCTTTGTATTTAATTTTTGACAGTTTGATTAATATGTGTCTTGGCGTGTTTCTCCTTGGATTTATCCTGTATGGGACTCTCTGTGCTTCCAGGACTTGATTAACTATTTCCTTTCCCATATTAGGGAAGTTTTCAGCTATAATCTCTTCAAATATTTTCTCAGTCCCTTTCTTTTTCTCTTCTTCTTCTGGGACCCCTATTATTCGAATGTTGTGGCATTTAATGTTGTCTCAGAGGTCTCTGAGACTGTCCTCAGTTCTTTTCATTCTGTTTTCTTTATTCTGCTCTGCAGTAGTTATTTCCACTATTTTATCTTCCAGGTCACTTATCCGTTCTTCTGCCTCAGTTATTCTGCTATTGATCCCATCTAGAGTATTTTTAATTTCATTTATTGTGTTTTTCATCACTGCTTGTTTGCTCTTAATTCTTCTAGGTCCTTTTTAAATGTTTCTTGTATTTTCTCCATTCTATTTCCAAGATTTTGGATCATCTTTACTATCATTATTCTGAATTCTTTTTCAGGTAGACTGCCTATTTCCTCTTCATTTGTTAGGTCTGGTGTGTTTTGACCCTGCTCCTTCATCTGCTGTGTGTTTTTTTGTCTTCTCATTTTGCTTATCTTACTGTGTTTGGGGTCTCCTTTTCACAGGCTGCAGGTTCGTAGTTCCTGTTGTTTTTGGTATCTGTCCCCAGTGGCTAAGGTTGGTTCAGTGGATTGTGTAGGCTTCCTGGTGGAGGGGACTAGTGCCTGTGTTCTGGTGGATGAGGCTGGATCTTGTCTTTGTGGTGGGCACGTCCACATCTGGTGGTGTGTTTTGGGGTGTCTGTGGCCTTATTATGATTTTAGGCAGCCTCTCTGCTAATGGATGGGGCTGTGTTCCTGTCCTGCTAGTTGTTTGGCATAGGGTGTTCAGCAATGTAGCTTGCTGGTCGTTGAGTGAAGCTGGGTCTTGATGTTGAGATGGAGATCTCTGAGAGATTTTTGCCGTTTGGTATTACGTGGAGCTGGGAGGTCTCTTGTGGACCAGTGTCCTGAAGTTGGCTCTCCCACCTCAGAGGCACAGCCCTGATGCCTGGCTGGAGCACCAAGAGCCTTTCATCTGCACGGCTCAGACCAAGTACGTGGGGAGTTTCTTGCCTTTTGGGAGGTCTGACGTTTTCTGCCAGCGTTCAGTGGGTGTTCTGTAGGAGCAGTTCCATGTGTAGATGTATTTCTAATGTATCTTAGCCTGCTTCCAAGGAAGAACTCAGGTGGTTAGTCTTCTGCTTGATAGAAAAGCAAATGTGGAACACAGAGCTATTTATTTCGTGAAAATCAGCAAAACAGATCAACCCCAGGCCTCCCTCACTGGAGCTCAGGCAAAGATGTAGAAAGTACAGTTCCTGTGGACAGGCATCTTAGCTACATTAAAGCCTCCAGTATTTTAAAATAGAAGCATCAAGATGAAGTAATTTGTAATGTTGCTTTCAAAGCATTCAAGGATTTTAAGGTTAAACTATACACTTCAAACACAATTAAATGTTGCTACAATGATATACAGATGATTAATAATAATAATGCCTGAGGAAAACAAGCATACAGAGAGGATAGGATAAGAAGGAGTTTAAGGTAGTAATGGGTCAGGGGGATATATGACAATTATTAATATTATAGATAAAGATTTTCGCCTTTAGGAAATCCATCTATTGGATTGAGTACTAAGGCAATAGCACCGGGTTTCAGTCATCTATTCTTATTTCTTGACCTGTTTTTCTCCCTTTTAGACCTTGTGGGTTTATTTTTCTTCTTACAGATTTGCTGAAAGCAAAATTAACAATTCCCAACACTGATCTCTTAATTAATGGGATTATTACTTTTAACTATGTAAATTTTGTACATTAGAGACCTTTGCAACATTCTCTGATCTTTCCCTACATCAAGTGTTTGGCCAATGTCATATGTTGCCATATGAAAAAAACCCACACACAATCAAATATGACTAATATTCCATTGTGTGTGTGTATATATATATATATATATATCACAACTTCTTTATCCATTTATCTGTTGATGAACGTTTAAGTTGCTTCCATGTCTTGGCTATTGTAAATAATGCTGCTGTGAACATTGGAGTGCATGTGTCTTTTCGAATTAGAGTTTTCTCTTGTTATATGCCCAGGAGTGTGATTGCTAGATCATATGATAACTCTAAAAAGTCCTGATTTTTAGTGTTTGCCAATTTCTGTGGTATAAACACTCCCACGGTGGCTTATTCAAGCTACCAACATGATGTCAGCAGATGACCAAATTCCTGAAAATTTAACTGTTGGCTTTTGTGGGCTAGCTCCAATGTATCACCTAATAGAAGACTGTCCTTGAAAATGGCATCTGGCCGGTATATACTCAAAAGTTTCAGTTGCACTAAGGTTGTTCCTCTAATTGTTAGCAAGTAAGGAGAAGGTTAATAATGAGTCTATTCATTCTGACGTTCTTTTTGCACTTTCTTTCCTATCTTGGTAATCACAGAAATAACTAGGAGAGGTGAAGTTGGCCTAGATCCACCCTTCATTGCCCAGAAGGTGACAGTTGCACTAGTGCTTTGCCAATGATGACTTGACAGAAAAGGTGAAGGGTTGAACCTTGAACAGCAGTTATTCTGGCTTTTGAAGGCGTGAAGTAAAATGAGTCTGTTTAGTTGGATTTCAAGTAGATGTTATAATTCTGTCATTGGTTATGCCATTGCTTCATTGATTGGTATTATAAATGGGCATATATATTTAAAGCATCATCCAAAGAACTGAATGGATTTTGAGAAAAAGTCTCATTCTTACTTTTTCAAAAAAAATGTTTTGCTTAGTTATCTCCCCTAAACATCTTTGTTCTGAGAACCAGCATCATTTCCTTGGTTACAAATGCTTGATGGAAATGCCATCCTAGTCGTTTAGAATGATAGACGTCAAGATTTTGAACATGTTCATCTTTATATATGTTTATATGTGTTTCTATGTTTATGTGCATATGTTTATTTGCACTGATATATTAAACAATGAGAACTGTTTTATCTGGATTTATCTTGTTCATTTATTTGTTTACTTTTGGTTGTCTACCTCCTCTACTAGAATATAAGCTCCATTACGGTAGGGATTACATTATTGCCTTATTTACCTTTTATTGTCAGTACTTAGAATAGTACCTTGGGCATTATAATAGGTGTTCAGTAAACATTTGAAGAATGCATGAATGAATGAATAAACAAATGACGTATCTAAATATACTGGAAAATCATTCTTATACTCTATTTGGCCTTTAGGGACTTGGACTTAATTTTCCTTTTCTTTAGCATTTTATGCCTTTTAAAAATTTTATTCAAGGGAGAACATAAGAATAAGCTAAATGAACACAGAAATTTGTAGATAGAAATTGTGGGTTAGCCACTTAATTCTTACTGGCTATTTGCCAGAAACTCTTAGAGAAAGTCAGATGGGTATAAAGGACCAATTTCTTATTCCCAATTGTGTAAGTGTTTCTTGAATGCTGCTTTGGTAACCAACTAGGTGGATAGCATTCCCTAAAAAACAAAATTTGCATGATTTATAGGGTAAGGTAAACAGTGAACCAAAAAAACCCCCCAAAAACAAAACCAAAACAGAAAAAACAACCAAACCCAATTTTCTTATTACAAAAGCAGATTCAGAATAGTATGCTTCAAATTGTTTTGAAATCTCTAGAGTCTATAGGCTGATGGTTGGAATTTTATAATTACATCATTTTATGTCTATTTAAGACTGTCTAACAAGCTCAATTTCCCAGATTGCTAGCTCCTTTCTTTCCATTTAATTAGTCTGAAATGGTCAAGGCCTGAAATTCATTTAGGGACTTCGGGACAGTATTATTTGATGAAGAACCTCTTAATATGGGACTCTTGAGTGCATTAAATGGTCATTAGGGACTGAATGGGTAAAGCAGCTTATCAATATTGTAGGTTCTCTCTGAGATTGAAACTTACTCCCAGAAGAGTTTATGTTATAATGTGAAGTTAAATGAAACACAAATCCATAACATTGGGAGTCATGGTGATGGTAAAATTAGCTTTGAATTTTCTAATAATCTGCCTTAAGAGAGAACATAAAAAATGAAGGAGTTACCTGATGCCTTAAAGGCTAAGGAGAATTAAAACCAACTTTTATGCCAACAATGCTGGCTAAACGTAGCTAAAAAGTGAATTTAGGTCAGTGAAAACATATGTTTCAAAATAGCACACATTTTAAAAGTGAAAAAAATCTGAAAGAATAAATAGTTATAAAATAGTTATAAAATAGTCTGTAAAATAGTTATATCATTTACCATTTGTTTTCTAAGAAAAATATATTCATTCTCAGAGCAAAAGATGGAAACAAAAGATTTGTAATCGGTATATTAAGAGATGAACCTTCTTGCAATCAATGAACTTTGAATTTTTAGTAATGTTTTGCTATTCCTTTGAAAAGAAAAGCTCTTCAAAATGTTCTCAACACACGTGTACCGATTTGGAATTCCAAAGGAGTCTTACTAAAGCATAATGTAGTCTTTAAACTCTATCAGATGGATTTTTTTTTTAACATCTTTATTGGAGTATAATTGCTTTACAATTGTGTTTTAGTTTCTGCTTTATAACAAAGTGAATCAGTTATACATATACATATATCCCCATATCTTTTCCCTCTTGCATCTCCCTCCCTCCCACCCTCCCTATCCCACCCTTCTAGGTGGTCACAAAGCACCGAGCTGATCTCCTTGTACTATGTGGCTGCTTCCCACTAGCTATCTATTTTACATTTGGTACTGTATATATGTCCATGCCACTCTCTCACTTTGTCCCAGCTTACCCTTCCGCCTCCCCATATCCTCAAGTCCATTCTCTAGTAGGTCTGCATCTTTATTCCTGTCTTGCCCCTAGGTTCTTCATGACCTTTTTTTTTTTCTTCTTAGATTCCATATATATGTGTTAGCATACGGTATTTGTTTTTTTCTTTCTGATTTACTTCACTCTGTATGACAGACTCTAGGTCCATCCACCTCACTACAAATAACTGAATTTCGTTTCCTTTTATGGCTGAGTAATATTCCACTGTATATATGTGCCACATCTTCTTTATCCATTCATCCGATGATGGACACTTAGGTTGCTCCCATGTCCTGGCTATTGTAAATAGAGCTGCAATGAACATAGTGGTACATGACTCTTTTTGAATTATGTTTTTCTCAGGGTATATGCCCAGTAGTGGGATTGCTGGGTCGTATGGTAGTTCTATTTTTAGTTTTTTAAGGAACCTCCATACTGTTCTCCATAGTGGCTATATCAATTTACATTCCCACCAACAGTGCAAGAGGGTTCCCTTTTCTCCACACCCTCTCCAGCATTTATTGTTTGTAGATTTTTTGATGATGGCCATTCTGACCGGTGTGAGATGATATCTCATTATAGTTTTGATTTGCATTTCTCTAATGATTAATGATGTTGAGCATTCTTTCATGTGTTTGTTGGCAATCTGTATATATCAGATGGATCTTTAATAATATATTTTATTTTTTCCATAAGGAAGGAAATGCATACACACACACACACACACACATACACACACACACATATCTCTTCAAGGTTCTCTTTCTCTGAGCTGTGGTACCAATCCTCTTTTGATCCCTTTTCCTTGATGTTTTTCCCCCTAAAGCTCTGACTCAAGCCTAGACTAAAACCCTTCTCCTGCCTTCTCCTGTAGCCCAGATGAAGTGAACTACAATTTTTGTAAAATTTTAGCGAAAAAAAGGATAGAGAAAACTTAAAATAGTCAAACTTATACAATTCAGCTTTGGAATCTGTTATACAATTCAGGGTCTGATATTGGTGAGATTCTAATGATTGAC
The DNA here is from genome assembly GCF_028023285.1 of Balaenoptera ricei. Classification (NCBI taxonomy): domain Eukaryota; kingdom Metazoa; phylum Chordata; class Mammalia; order Artiodactyla; family Balaenopteridae; genus Balaenoptera; species Balaenoptera ricei. The sequence goes on from NC_082641.1 coordinate 36,965,448, forward strand.
GCAATGAAATCCTCTGTTTGGTGAGATCCTGTCCTTTGTATATGAGATTGTCTAGGTTCCTCTGGAGGTATAACAAAATGTAAAATTATCCTACCATCCATACCACTTCAATTATATGGTTTCACAATCAGAATTCATTCTGTTTCAGAACTACATAACAGAATTTTTGTGATGTACTTGGATTTGTGTGTAGAGATGTGTTGAGGGCAGAATAATTAATACTGCATGATCTCACTTATATATGAACTTTAAAAAAGTTGAACCCATAGAAACAGAGAGTAGAATTCTGGTTACCAGGGGCTGGGGTGTGAAGGAAATGGGGAGATGTTGGTCAAAGGGTACAAATTTTCAGCTTATAAGATGAATAAATTCTGGGGATCTAATGCACAGCATAGTTAAGAACACTATAGTTAATAACACTGTTCTGTACACTTGAAATTTGCTAAGAGAGTGGTTCTTAAGTGTTCTCTCTC